>NC_090929.1:1651657731-1654438981 GCF_040938575.1 Ambystoma mexicanum
ATCAAAAAACAAAGTCTCCTGATGTTGAGCTACTTGCATCCTAAGTTCTGCGGTATTCAAAGTGATGGGTCCTCCATTCACTTGAGTTCCGTCTACTCCTTCCCCAGGTAGAGCAATGAGTTTTTGTACACAGGGGATGCCATTTTGCTTGGCCCATATGTGGTCCATGAATCTGCCGGCCGCTCCGGACTCAACTAGGGACCAGACTTCCATTGGTGACCCCTCTTTAATCCAGAGTTGGACTTTAAGGACTATTAGTCTGTTGTTGTTCTCATGCTTGTTGTGAATAGTCGTAGCTTGACTTTTCATGGATCTTCGTTTCTGTTCTCAAGACAGTGTCCCTTCTAGACTCGGGAGTTGGCGTTTCCCTGTCTGCGTGGTGGAGCCAACGGGCATCGCCTCAATAGGTGAGAAGAGGAAGCACAATAAAGGCATATGCCTTTGGTTCTTCTCCGTGTCTTTTCTTCTTCGGAAAGAGGACCGTGGGCAGCACCGACCTGCATTGGTTTGCCAGTATCCGAAGAGGCAGTGCATCAGCTGCCATGGGGAAGAGAGGGACATGGTGCCAAGGATCTATTCCTCCGCCTTTCATTCCTTCTCCCATGGATACGGAAGTCCATTTTTAAAACTAATTTAATGAGTTGGTCGAAAGACGGGGGTCTAGGAACCATTGCCAGTTTGTCCATTAGTTCTTCAGAGAGCCCTATGCAGAAGATTGTATAACGGGCCACTTCGGGCCAAGCAGTTTCCTGTGCAATCTGCTTGAATTTGGTTATGTATGACAAAAGGTCCAAATTCCCCTGGTGGAAATCCAACATGGACTCCGTAGCAGTGTATTACAAATCCGGTGGATTAAAGTAGGCTTTCAAGGCTGGTATGAAGCCTGCATATGTATCCAGAAGATCATCTTCAGCAGTCACTAAAGGAGTAGCCCATGCCAGGGCACTGCCACTCACAGGGGCGTTGCTAGGGGGGGCTAAGGGGGCTAAAGCCCCTGATCATTTGGTTGTAGCCCCTGATAGAATCTCAGGAGCTACAGCCAAAAGACTAGCTAGCCCCCAGTCCCAACAGTTCCGATACCAGCGTAGCCCCGGGTCTTTTCCAGACCTAGCAACTCCCCTGGCCACTCATATGGGTAATTAAAAAAAACAACCTTTGATCCGTCGGACTGAAAAGAGGCTTGCCGGAATGAAAAAAACACTGTGCAAGCATCAAGGAATTCCTTTAGTTTTTTAGGATGCCCAGTGTATTTTTCTACTTGGGGATCACCCATGTGAGACCCAGAGGGCAAGGCATCTCTGTTAAGCAGGCTTGACGCAAATATGCGTTCTCGTTTTTTATTGTCTGCATTTCTGTACTAAGGGTTTGAATTGTAGTAATGGGCTCCTGCATTTGGGCTATATCAGCCTTGGTGTGTCGCAAGCTATCCGACTTGCGTCTTACCTCTTTTCCCTTTTTTGTCTTTTCAGGGTAGAGGTAGGGTCTGCCCTACTGGATAGCCACCCTGTACTCCTAGGGCACAGAGAAACAGGGAGGCTCCTCTGGAGAAACAGCCCAAAACAAGGGAAAACCTCAATAGAGGAAAAAGCCTGCTGAATTCCTTGCATGCCTGGAAGTCCAGATGGAAAGAGGATGATGCAACTCAGTGTTCAACACGTCAGAAGCCGAAGGAAGGAGGCAGCGGGCTAAGAAAGACACAAGGAGTAGAAAGAAGCGGACCGAGGATCAAGAAGAGCCGGTAGAAGGGCAGAGCGCTGAGGAAAGGCTCAACGAACAAGCGTTAGCAAGGCAGAAAATATACAGCGCCAGGGCAACAAGTAGAACAGTTGCAACGCTCTGGCTTACCGGTAAACAGCTGACTTAAAGCGAAGCACCCAGTAACTGAACCACTTCCGATCTGTGGGCATCACTACGAGTGCCCTTGCAGTGGCAGACATCTTGGAATGGGCAACCGCAGTGGATGAGGAGCTCCATTTTAGGAAGGACAACTCGTTCTCCACCGGTGCCAGAGAGACCAATGCTAATGAAACATGATACTCTGGCAAAGTCCTCTGAATTGCTTTTTGGCTCCGAGAGTGAGTGACTCCGGAAGCCGTTCCCACTCCAGTCAGTGGATGATAGTCCCGATGCCAGAATAGGAAGCCCAGGGTCGTTCTCCTGTGGTCCTGACCACTTCAGAAGACCCAGTCACTTTGTCTCAACTCAGACCAGTCCTGGGAGTCTAGAATCCCCCAGTACAACAATCCACCAGGACAGCTCAGCACTGAAAGCCTTACTCCCTGATAGTTAGCCTATAGATCTCCTGAAGAGTCATTACAAACCTCAAGCCCGACCCAAACTGTCAGCACAGGAATTGATTTCTTCTCCTTTCAGAGAAAAGGGTTTCATTTTCAAAAGGTCTCTACCAAGGGTTTAATACATTTCCGGTCAGTACAGGTATCTAGAAAGAACATCTAAACACACAGACCTGGTCTCTGGAAGTCCTGTGGATACCGAGTTACAAGCGCAGAGCGTGATTCATGAAGTTAAATGTACCCACGGTGACTGTAGAAGGTTCCACACAGCCCTCCATAGATACAGTGTTGCTGTTTCCACATATGATATGATATGATATGGCATTTATAACGTGCCTATACACAAGTGTTTCAAGGCGCGACGAGGCAGGGAGGGGGGACAAAGGGAAGACAGACAACGATCTTAATAGGCCAGGTGTCATTCAGATCGCGCAAGTGCATGGGAAGAGGGGAAGAGAAAGTGCAAGGGGAAAGAGAGAGGGGAGAGTGCAGTACAGGGGTAGTAGCATAACAAGATAAAAAATAAGGGCCAGCTGGTGGCATGTGCAAGGTAAGTGCAGACAAGTGCTGGGAGGGCGGCTGTAGGGATACAGAGACAGTCCCACAGTGCAGGGGTTGCCAAGGAGGCAGAGCAGGGGGCAAGTGGCTGGACCAGGGACCGAGAACAGTGAGAGTGGCCCAGTGCAGATTCAATGCAGTTTCGATACAGGAGGGACCTTTCTCCAGAAGACTGTTCCCCTGGCTGTCCAAGGCTTTCCCCAAACACATGGGTGAGCCAGAGGAGGCCAGTTTCTGCCGAACAGTATAGAGAAAGTGGATCAATGAGTGAGAGGGAGGATAGCCAGGAGTCTAGACCAGTTCTAATAGAATGAATGGTGGAGTGACTTAAACAAGCCTTTAGGCGACCCCACCTTTAGCACACCTGACCAAGCCATGTGGCCCAATCACAGATCAACCCAGGTCCTGCAACAATGTTACAGATACTGAAGGGAATTCCTGCAAAGAGAGAGAAGTTGCTTCTAAATCAGCACTTTCATTCACAGTTTGTTGGTGGTAAGAGCAAGAGTCTCGTTTTTCGCGAAGTATAGAGTTAGGAGACTGCAGAAAGAAGAGGAGATGGGAGGAGCAGATAAATCTGGGGAAGCAGTGGAGAGCAAAATGTGGAGGTGTTAGAAATGGAGTTGGTAACATCAGGTGGTTGTATTAGTAGAAGATGAAGACGTGGTTGTAAAAACTTGTGGTGGCAAAGATGTGGTAACATCATGAGGACACAATAAACAGAAGGAGGTGGTGATATCGAAGAGGGTAGTAACATCAGAAGGCAAGAGTGGACAGTGTTGCAAGTAGCAAAGGAGCCGACAATATCAAGAGGCAAGCCTAGACAGAAGGTGTCAAACTAGAAATTATATCGTGCCTCCTATTGCTATGAATATATGTATATTGGCCTACGCCAAGCTGCTAACAAGCTGCTTATGAACTACATGTGAATAAACTCGCATTGCAAGGTCCTGACCTTAGAAACCATGTAAACTGTCATTTTGGGTCAAGCCGCCATTTTAGGTTTTCTTGTTCTATAAAGTCACCATGTGAGCTAAAATGGTAGCCTATGTTATACAGAACAGAACTTCATTGTCATGACCTCTGTACAGCTAATGTATATCTTGCCTGCAGGCCACTTGTTAGGGTCATGAGCTGAGACCTTGTCCTTCTGCTGACCTGTGTGCAATGGATTACCTGTATCACCGAAACTGATCTATAATTGAATGAGAACACCTGCTTAACTACATTGTATAAACTAAGTCCCGCATTGTAATGTTAGGCCTAGAGCATACATTATTACCATTTCTTCTTGTTAATGTATAAACCTAAGATGAACTAGATTTGACTTGGCAAGGGACCCTAGAGCAGTAACTTATTTATGGAATGGTTAACCTGCAGAAAGGCTGGACAACAGGCTGGAGAAATGTATAAAAGCCTGACTGTTTCAATGAATATTTGCACTCACTGAGCACACCGAACCACGCCGGAGTTCGCTGTGTTGTACTGAGGGTCGATAGCTATCTGAATTTTGTTCTGTTCTTTTGTAACTGGATTCAGTATAAAATAAAGTACTTTGTATGTTCCTTTGTAACCTGCGTTTGGTGTGTTTCCTTTTTGGTTACCCTGCCTCATATTATTTCCTTGTTTTCACAGTTGGCGCCGAATAGGGACCCTCAAGATTGATGCCGGATTATTGAAGGTTGACGCACGCTATCGGACCGGGATCGGACGGTGTGACATAACGAGCCCGACTGAACGAGACGCGACACCTCAACAGCGCTGCACGATCCGTTCCCTGGACGATAGCCGTGTGGTCTGAGACGGCATCTTGACGAGGGTCAATTTTTTGAGGTGGGCAGATTTGCCGAAATCACCATACACAAGGTAAAATTTGTTAGGTAAGTCCTTTGTAAACCGATCGGTCCTCCTTAGGTTTGGTCAGGTGAGTCGTTACCCGACTCTTAATTCAACCCTGACAATTTGAATTTGGCGCATTGTATCTGCAGACACAATTATTGACCAGGTAACACTGAGTATTTGAGAAATGCCTGGGAAATTGTCTAGCTGCTTTAGGGCATTATTCCGCAGCGATAGACAATCTTTGGAATTTAGCCATCCGGCACCACAGGAGGGGTCACCGGCATGTACTATGTACTGTAAGCATGGCATTGGAAGTGTAGTATTTAATAAAATTTGGCACAGACAAACCAGACATGCCTCAGAACTTCAGTGGCCAGTCAATGGTAGTTTTGAGATCCCTCGTATTGAATATTTAGAGTCAGTCTTGTTAAAAAAGAAGGCCAGACCTGCAGCATTTGATGTTTTGCAAAATTGGAAAAGAGAAGCGTTGCAGCAGCTTAAAAGTAGGGAAAAACATGTGCGCCGTCATAAAACAAATGCTGAAAAGGCGTTGTTATATGATCAGGACAAACAGTCTGAGTCGGTTAGGAATATGGACAGGGCTCACTCGGTATTCAGAAAATCTATCCTTCTAAAGATCTTCATGTTTCTGATGAGTTTATCGACAAATTGTTAAATGAACGAAGGCCTGGTGCCTCTGCACCACCTCCGTATGTTCCTCTTCCTCCTGCTGTACCTCTTCCTGCTGTTATTCCTGCTCCTCCTGCTCAACCTGCTGTTCCTATTCCTCCGGTTGTTGTTTCTCCACCTGCTCCTCTGCCTCTTCCCATTGCACCAGTAATAGTACCTCCATTGAATTTGCCTGCACCCTCACTCCCAAGTAGATCTGTACCGCTTGTAGTTGATCAGGGTGCGGGGTCGAGGATTGTTACTCGTAATACTGTTCCTACAGAAAAGAAACAGGATTTGTTTGCATGGGCTAAGCATTGTATGGAGAGAGATGATCGAGCTAATGTTCTTGCCACACTTTCTAATATGGATAATTTTCCTGAGAAAAATGTTTTCATTGAAGGTTTAGGGATTCATTTATGTGTAATGTGGGGTAAATTAAATAATGCAGACCTCCCACAAGGGTTGAGGGACCTGAATACTTTAGCGTTTTCAAGAGACACTGTGGAGAAGGTACATGAGCATGTTGAGAGGATATTTGAGTATAGAAAGGAGTTGGAAAGGTTACGGAATGAGGATGACGAAGAAGAAAGTATGTATGTACAGAAACGATTTCTTCCGTGTCGTAAATTGACATCTGAGGAGGCGCGAATTTGTACAAAAGATGCGATTAGATGGATTTCAGACATATCGATAACTCCAGTTGAGGTATATGACACATACAGTCAATATACGCTAGAAATGCAGAGGAAAGTGATACAGGTAATGGTAGAGTACCTGCAGGATGAATGTTTAAAGAGAAAGGTTAGTTGTCCCACAGAGTTATTGAGCATTTATAAGAGAGCTTTTTCACTTGACACTTCTTCAACTGCTTTAGCGCTCGACTTAGCTCTGTTGCTTAGTAAGCGTTCGGAATTGCCTACATCTCAGTTGCCTATGAGAGAGGTTCCTCCGACATTTGTCCCAAAGGTTGAGATTCCTGCTAATGCTGCAGCAGGTACACCTGCTGTGGACATTCCTGCACATTATGTATCGCAGTTTGTTCACGTCCCGTTTTCACGACAGGAAGTGAATACTTTTAGACAAACTATTCCTGACATTAGGAAAAATCCGACAGGGTTCTATAAAGAGATAGAGTCCGTTTTGCAGTCCTCAGTGTTTACCCTAGGCGACATTGATTTGCTATTCCCTGTACTCCTGCCTGTAGATTTGTGGAAACAGGTTAGAACTATAGACGATGTACCAGGGTTGGGAGATACATGGGCTAACATAGTTAGGCTTGATGGGGAAAGGCCAGCTGGTGAGAGACCACCTCAGGTGATGCTAACTTTGCCTGACAGAATCATTGCAAAACTGAAAACTATAATCCCCGAAAAGAGAATTATTTGGGACAAGCTTACGGCCTGTGTCCAAGGAAAATCTGAGGGTGCTACCGAGTTCTTTAATCGGTTCGAACAGGTATTCTCGGATTTCAGTGGACAAGACTTAGGCACAGAGTCTGGGAAAAGATTATTTGTGGACAAATTTGTACGTGGATTGCTGCCTGACATCCAGTCACAAATTATGTCTTCTGAGAGCGCTTGGCAGGCGAAATCCCAATCAGAAGTACTGCACATGGCTCAGTACTACGAGAACCATGTCAATAATGAAAAAGATAGAGTCGAGAAGAGAAAAGGTGATTTGAAGACTAAAGTATTGTTACAGCAAATTGTTAGAGGCCCCAGAGGGGGTAGTTCGCAGATTAGAGGTCAGTATGTTCCACAAGGGAATGTGCCCTTGGGTCCTGTGAATATTAACCAGTGTGCCTATTGTCGCCAGGAGGGTCATTGGCGTGCACAATGCCCCGTCCTTCGACAGAGGTCGAATAACACATTTGGAAATATGGGTAGACGATCCAGAGGTCGCCTGGGTGTAGGGGGCCCTGGTAGAGGCCAGTTTTCGCAGGATCCCCAACAACCTTTTTCCCAGGATAATCAGACTTCGAGTGTGGATACTAGAAACATATTTGATCATCCTTCTGCTGCATATCTATCTGAAGAGCTTCCTTTTGATGATATTTTGTTTCGTTAGGATTGCCCGAAGCAGGGTTTGGAACCTACACCTATTCCCATTAATCAGAAAGGTCCCTACGTTGAAATGGTAGTGGGAAATAGGAAACATCAATTTTTGATAGACACTCATTCTCGGGTTCCAAACATTCCACTGTCAGGGCAAACCAATGTTTCTGTAGGGTTTTCTTCCACACCAGTTGTTTGTCCGGTTTCTTCACCGGTACCTATTTCTTTGGGTCCCTTTATGGACCAATGTCCATTTCTCTTGACTTCGAATTGTGGAGAGAATTTGCTGGGGTTGAATCTGTTGAAGGAATTAAATGCGGTAATTCATTGTTCTTCTGATGGAGTGCGTTTGACGATTTCACCACAGCAATGTTCTGTTTCGCAATTCTTGACTAGACCTTTGCCGCCAGAATTCAGTAATGTACCAGAGTGTTTGTGGGCAGTTGATGACAATGATGTCAGTGTTTTGCAGATTGAGCCTGTTAAAATAGTTTTGAAACATGGATTTAAGCTGCCCCGTATTCCACAGTATAAGATCTCAGTTGAAGGCGAGCGAGCTTTGAAGAGCATTGTTTCCGATTTTGTGCATCGTGGGGTGATTGAGGAGATTGCAGGAAGTTTGTGCGATAGTCCGATTTTACCCGTGTACAAAAAAGGTGATAATGCAATTCCATTTCGTTTTATAATTGATTTACGTGCCATTAATAAAGTCGTCGCTCCGCAATTTCCAATTGTGCCTGATGTGACGACAATATTAACCATGATTCCAGCTACGGCTACTCACTTCAGTGTTGTGGACCTAAAGAATGCTTTCTTCAGTATTCCTATACATGAGGATAGTAGATACTTGTTCGCGTTCACCTTCGGGGGACGCTCATTCACATTTACTCGTGCACCTCAAGGTTATACTGAGAGTCCTAGTATTTATAGTAGGGCTTTGAAAGAGCAGCTTGATACCCTTGGATTGCCCCCTACTTGTACGTTGCTTCAATATGTTGATAATTTGCTTTTAGCCGCTGACTCTGAGAGCTCTTGTTAAGAGGGCACTGTGTTGTTGCTCATCCATCTAGCTAAGCATGGTCACAAAGCTTCGCTCAAAAAGTTTCAATATTGTTGCCAGGAGGTCGCCTATTTAGGCTATCTCCTGTCAAAGGAGGGAAGAAGATTGACACCTCAAAGAATAAAACACATTTCTGGCATGTCTGTCCCAAATACACAAAAGGAAGTTAGAGCCTTGATAGGTATGGCTTCTTACTGTAGGTTATGGATCCCAAACTTCTCACTAGTGATAAAACCGATGTTGGCCTTGACGAAGAAGGGTATTTCTTCGCAATTGCCATGGAATACGGAGCATCAACATTCATTCGAGTTGCTCAAGACTGCATTATGTTCGGCGCCAGTTTTGGGCACACCGAACTATGAGAAGGCCTTTGTGTTGTTTGTGCATGAATGTGATGGATGTGCTTTGGCTGTATTAACGCAGGAACATGGAGGGAAGAATAGGCCATGCGGTTACTACTCTTCTGCCCTTGATCCTGTTGCATGCGCTTTGCCAAGATGTTTGCGCGCTGTCGCTGCTGAAGCTGCGTCTGTAAAACAGAGTGAGGGAATGGTCCTAAGCCATGATTTAACCCTGATGCTGCCTCACTCTGTAGATATTCTATTGAACAAAACCCAAACGCAACACCTCACTTCCGCACGACTGACAAGATATGAATTAATCTTGTTTGCTCCCCACATTCAAATTAGGAGGTGCTGCGTTCTTAATCCGGCTGAACTCGTACCTTACCCGCAAAATACTGTTTGCGGTGACGAAGAGTCACATGACTGCCTGTATACTACTGAACAAGATACAAAAGGCAGAGTTGATTTGAGGGACACTCCTTTGGATAACACACAAGGGGAGCTGTTTTGTGATGGTTCCTGCTTCAAACTACTGGATGGTACATCCACAGCTGCTTATGCAGTCACTACATTGAGTACGGTTGTGGAGACCAAGAGAATAACGCATAACTCTGCGCAGGCCGCAGAGATTATAGCATTGACTCGAGCTTGTGAGCTTTCCGAAGGGCTAACAGTAAACATATATACTGATAGCCAGTATGCCTTTGGGGTGGCTCACAACTTTGGGAGACTTTGGTCAGAGAGAGGGTGTTTAACTTCGCATGGCACCAAGATCCAACATGGCTCCCTGATAGTACAATTGCTTTCAGCGCTTGCGCTCCCTAGTCAGTTAGCAATCATTAAGTGCGCAGCACATCGCAAGATTATAGATGATGTAGGGAAAGGGAATGCTTTCGCTGATCAAATAGCTAGACAAACTGCCTCTGATCTCTTCACGGAGATGTATGTTTCAAGGGAGACTGTAGATGCCTATGCAATGGATGAGGGTGTTGGGTCTGTACGGGATATCCAAGCCGATGCCACGTTAGAAGAATCCAAGAGGTGGGCTGAGGGCTTGGGGAAACTCGATGATGATGGGTGTTGGGTGGACATGGTTGAAGGGAAATGGTTGCTTCCTAATGCCTATATAGTAATGATGGTTACCATGACACACAGTCCCACACATGTGTGCACTCAACAGATCACGAGAATGTTAGAGAAAGTCTGGGTAAATGATGAGATTTCAAAAATTGCCCAGCATTATGTCCAAAATTCCATGATTTGCCTACAACACAATGTGGGAAAGGGGACAGCAACTCCAAGAGGTAGCTTTGGGCCTCCTTCTGTCCCGTTTGAAGTGATCCACTTTGACTTTATTGAAATGGAGCGATGTAACAATCTAAAATATGTCCTTGTGGTCATTTGCGCCTTTGGTAAGTGGGTCGAGGCTTTCCCTGTTAAAGACGCTACAGCCATGACCACCGCAAAGACCATGTTAAAGGAATTCTTCCCACGGTTCGGTTTGCCGAGAGTTATCTGGTCGGATAATGGTCCACATTTTATCGCTGCTGTAATTCTACAGATATGTACGGCATTGCAAATTGACAAACGATTCCATTCGGCCAGACATGCTCAGAGCGCCGGATTAGTGGAAAGACACAATGGTATCATAAAAAAACAAACTCGCTAAGACGTGTGCCGGCACCAAACTAAAATGGCCGGACGCCTTACCGATCGTGTTACTTTCAATGCGGACAACCCCTCAAACTAAGACTGGGCTCTCTCCCTTTGAGGTGTTAATGGGAAGACCTGCTAATATTTGAGGTTTGCCTAAAAGCTGCGCATTGCGCGATGTAGAAAATGTACTTCTCTCCGACTACTGTAACCAGTTAACTAAAAACCTGTATTTCATTTATCACCAGGTGTTTTCAGCTTTACCTGTACGGTTCACGGGCCGAGGACACGATATACAGTCTGGAAGTTGGGTCCTAGTGAAGGCCTACGAAATGTCTTCCTGTCTCGCTCCTCGTTGGAAGGGACCCTAGCAGGTGCTGTTGGTCACTCAGACAGCAGTGCGGGTGGCTGGAAAGAAACACTGGATCCACGCGACGCATGTCAAGAAACTTCCTCACCCAAGGCCACACATTACAGAAGAAGCAGAACCCCTCGCTGATGCTACAGTCCCTGATCTTGGAGTAGCAAACAGCACTGTGAGTGCGTCAGAGAATTTCTCTGAGCCCGTGGAGCTTGGAGAACAGTCCATTTCGTCTCCGCACACTTTTGAAAAATCACTTCCGGAAAATACTGTTTCAAGCTCTGCGACTTCCGTCGCCTCCGATACGTCGCTTCCCTCAGGAAATGACGACACCTTATTTTCGGACCAAACAATCTTGGGTACCACCAGGTACAACCTTCGACGAAGAAAATAGAACTACGGCATGGGTTTTTCCGTGCATTTGAGAAAGAGAAGTGATCGAAAGTTTTCCTTTGTATAAGAAAGTTTCTGTTGAACAAAAGGGATTCTGCTGGCTAGGGTTGGGAAGGACTAAGAAATCGCACGACCGTAGCGTCGCCAGCAACGAACATTGGGGTCATCGATTGAGGAACTACAATGCCTGCTACCGCCACCGCTGCTGCTCGTATTGGACTTATAAATAAGGGGGTGACCAACTCGGACAATGAACAATGTGCCTGGGCCCCGAAAATGTATTGCTGTGTTTTTATGATAATATATGGTTTTATAATAGTCACTGTTTTAGGCCTTTGGTATTTCGAAGAAACTCGTCCTTTAGAGTCTTTGCTCCCGACTGAAATTGTACCCACTGTTCCTATAGCTTCTGTACATTTGCATACTCTGTCACCTAGGGACTCACAGCATAGAGAGAAGTATCACAATAATACCTTGTTGCTTATAATGAATGCAACACATGCCATTTTTAATAAGACTAATTGTTGGGTCTGCTCACTTTTACCGCAACATGGGGATAAGGGGCTAGGTTGGTATATTCACCCTTTACCTTTGACAACTGCTTGTTATGCTTCACTTAGAGCACTGTTCTTTTGCCGATGGAACGATAGCATCTCGGGGAACTTTGATGGCACTAATTTGAATAGTTTTGAGAAATGTGTTCTCACTCCCCTGGGATGCTCGCTTTTCGCAAATAGGAGTAAGCTCAATATTGCTTCTATTAGGCCTTCTGATAGACTGTCTCGTCCTTTCCAATTTTTGATTTCCTTTAAAATGGCTCCGATAGGCAATAAGGATGCCGTGCCTCCTTCTTATACTGTTAACCATAGCCCCGATTCAGTTTCTTTCTGCATACAGAGGAATGGCACTCGGTCAATGGGAGATTTTAAAGGTTGTGCCAACGTTGCAAATTTGACTGGGGAAGACAGACCTTTGTATGTAGGCGAACCTGTCTATGTTGTTTGCGGTAATGTAGCATTTCCATGGTTGCCGGCAGGGAACTTGTTATCTAGGAATCCTGTTACCTCAGGTGTTTATAGCAAGTACTGTAGAGGTTTCGAAGGCTCGTCCACGGCGGGACGAGAATGGCGACACTCCAGCACAGGTTCTAGGAGATGTAGTGAAATCATTCCTTCCATTCTTTGGGCAGATAGCGAATTCCAAGGATATCAGGAAACTAGCGAGAGTACTGGAGAGAACCATCAACTGGACCACAGATATACTCTATAATATGACTTTAGAGCAGAAAGCGATCAGATTGGTAGGGCTTCAGAACCGGATGGCATTAGATGTCATTCTGGCTGAACGTGGTGGAGTATGTAAATTAGTGGGGTCCGCTTGCTTTGTTTTCGTACCGGATTCCTCCCCCAACTATTTTTAAGGCAATACAGAATCTGCACATTCTTAGTTCAGAAGTGCATGTTCCCGAGGGAAATTGGGATCTTAGCGCTTGGTTCTGGGACTTCTTGCGGTCTTGGGGTTGGAAAGTGCTTTCAGTCTTGCTGATTATTTTGGGAATTCTGCTATTTCTTTGTTGTTGTATCCAATGTCTACCAAGTATATGTTCAATGCTAGGGGGATGTTGCGCTCAGGCGATAGGTACAATAGGACATAAAAGTGTATGCCCCGGATAAAACCTCTAAGGAGTATGTACTGAAAGAGATCTTAGTAAAAGCTCTAATGGTGATAGATATTTCTGACAGCTATTCAGGGTGTATGGACGATGACACATGGAGTTATTTGCAGGGAGATCAGAAGTAGTTTAGCACTTGGCATAGGCCAAAAGGAGGGTTTGTCAAACTAGAAATTATATCGTGCCTCCTATTGCTATGAATATATGTATATTGGCCTACGCCAAGCTGCTAACAAGCTGCTTATGAACTACATGTGAATAAACTCGCATTGCAAGGTCCTGACCTTAGAAACCATGTAAACTGTCATTTTGGGTCAAGCCGCCATTTTAGGTTTTCTTGCTCTATAAAGTCACCATGTGAGCTAAAATGGTAGCCTATGTTATTCAGAACAGAACCTTATTGTCATGACCTCTGTACAGCTAATGTATAACTTGCCTGCAGGCCACTTGTTAGGGTCATGAGCTGAGACCTTGTCCTTCTGCTGACCTGTGTGCAATGGATTACCTGTATCACTGAAACTGATCTATAATTGAATGAGAACACCTGCTTAACTACATTGTATAAACTAAGTCCCGCATTGTAATGTTAGGCCTAGAGCATACATTATTACCATTTCTTCTTGTTAATGTATAAACCTAAGATGAACTAGATTTGACCTGGCAAGGGACCCTAGAGCAGTAACTTATTTATGGAATGATTAACTTGCAGAAAGGCTGGACAACAGGCTGGAGAAATGTATGAAAGCCTGACTGTTTCAATGAATATTTGCACTCACTGAGCACACCGAACCACGCCGGATTTCGCTGTGTTGTACTGATAGTCGATAGCTATCTGAATTTTGTTCTGTTCTTTTGTAACTGGATTCAGTATAAAATAAAGTACTTTGTATGTTCCTTTGTAACCTGTGTTTGGTGTGTTTCCTTTTTGGTTACCCTGCCTCATATTATTTCCTTGCTTTCACAAAGAGGGCAGTGATGGTTAAGGAATGGCCAGCAGGTGACATCAAGAGGCAAGCAAAGACAGGTGGAGTGGGTGGTGATAGTGAAGGAATGGGCAACAGGTGACATCATGAAGAGGCAAGCTTAGACAAAAGGAGGCAGTAATAGTGAAGGAATGGTCAGCAGGTGACATCAATAGTCAAGCCTAGAGAGAAGGTGGCAGCACTAGTGTAGGAATGGGCAGCAGGTGACAACATCAAGAGGCAAGCCTAGACAGAAGGAGGCGGCAATAGTGAAGGAATGGGCAGCAGGTGACATCAAGAGGCAAGCCTAGACAGAAGGAAGTGGTGCTAGTGAAGTAATGGACAGCAGGTGACAAGAGGCAAGCCTAGACAGGAGGTGGCAATAGTGAAGGAATGGGCAGCAAGTGATATCATCAAGAACCAAGCCTAGACAGAAGGAGGTGGCGATAGTCAAGGAATGGGCAGCAGGTGACAACCTCAAGGGGCAAGAGTAGACAGAATGCGCCACTGAACGTGAAGGAATGGGCAGCAGGGGACAACATCAAGAGGCAAGGCTAGACACAAGGAGGTGGTGATAGTGAAGGAATGGGCAGCAGGAGACAACATCAAGAGGCAAGCCTAGACAGAAGGAGGTGGTGATAGTGAAGGAATGGGCAATAGGTGAGAACATCAAGAGGCAAGCCTAGAAAGAGGGGTGTGGTGATATTAAAGGAATGGACAGCAGGTGACATCAAGAGGGAAGCCTAGACAGAAGGAGGTGGTGATAGTGAAGGAATGGACAGCAGGTGACATCAATAGGGAAGCCTAGACAGAAGGAGGTAGTGATAGTGAAGGAATGGGCAGCAAGTGACAACATCAAGAGGCAAGCTTAGACAGAAGGAGGTGGCAAAAGTGAAGGAATGGGCCGCAGGTGACATCAAGAGGCAAGCATAGACAGAAGTATCCAGTGATCGTGAAGGAATGGACAGCAGGCGACATCAAGAGGCAAGCATAGACAGGTGGGGTGGGTGGTGATAGTGAAGGAATGGGCAAAAGGTGACATCATGAAGAGGCAAGTTTAGACATAAAGAGGCAGTGATAGTGAAGGAATGGGCAGCAGGTGACATCATCACGAGACAAGCAAAGACAGAAGTAGGCGGTGATAGTGAAGGAATGGGTGGGTGACATCATCAGTCGGCAATCCTAGACAGAAGAAGGCAATGATAGTGAAGGAATCGGTCGCAGGTCACATCAAGAGGTAAGCCTAGACAGGAGGGTGTGGTGATAGTGAAGGAATGGGCATCAGGTGACATCAAAAGGCAAGTCTAGGCATAAGGGGGTGGTGATCTTGCACGGATGGGCAGCAGGCGACTTCAAGAGGCAAGCCTAGACAGAAGGAGGCAGCGATATTAAAGTAATGGGCAGCAGGCAACAACATTAAGAGGCAAGCCTAGACAGAAGGAGGTGGTGATAGTCTAGGAATGGGCAGCAGGTGACATCATCAAGAAGCAAGCCTAGACAGAAGGTGGTGGTGATAGTGAAGGAATGGTCAGCAGGTGACATCATCAAGAGGCAAGCCTAGACGGAAGGTGGTGGTGATAGTGAAGGAATTTTGCAGCAAGTGACAACATCAAGAAGCAAGCTTAGACGGAAGGAGGTGGCAATAGTGAATGAATGGGCAGTAGGTGAGAACATCAAGAGGCAAGCCTAGACAGAAGGAGGTGGTGATATTAAAGGAATGGGCAGTAGGTGACAACATCAAGAGGCAAGCTTGGACAGAAGGAGGTGGTGATAGTGAAGGAATGGACAGCAGGTGACATCAAGAGGCAAGCCTAGACAGAAGGAGGTGGCAATAGTGAAGGAATGGGCCACAGGTGACATCAAGAGGCAAGCCTAGACAGAAGGAGGAAGTGATTGTGAAGGAATCGACAGCAGGTGACATCAAGAGGCAAGCATAGACAGGTGGGGTGGGTGGTGATGGTGAAGCAATGGGCAACAGGTGACATCATGAAGAGGCAAGTTAAGACATAAGGACGCAGTGATAGTGAAGGAATGGGCAGCTTGTGACATCATCAAGAGGCAAGCAAAGACAGAAGTAGGCGGTGATAGTGAAGGAATGGGCAGCAGGTGACATCATCAGGCGGCAAGCCTAGACAGAAGAAGGCAATGATAGTGAAGAAATCGGCAGCAGGTCACATCAAGAGGCAAGCCTAGACATAAGGTGGTGGTGATAGTGAAGGAATGGGTAGCAGGTGACATCAAAAGGCATGTCTAGACATAAGGGGGTGGTGATCTTGCAGGTATGGGCAGCAGGTGACATCAAGAGGCAAGCCTAGACAGAAGGAGGCAGCGATAGTAAATGAATGGGCAGCAGGCAACAACATTAAGAGGCAAGCCTAGACAGAAGGAGGTGCTGATAGTCTAGCAATGGGCAGCAGGTGACATCATCAAGAGGCAAGCCTAGACAGAAGGAAGTGGTGATAGTAAAGGAATGGTCAGCAGGTGACATCATCAAGAGGCAAGCCTAGACAAAAGGCGGCGGCACTAGTGAAGAATGGGCAGCAGGTGACAACATCAAGAGGCAAGTCTAGACAGAAGGAGGCAGTGATAGTGAAGGAATGGTCATCTGGTGACATCAAGCGGCAAGCTTAGACAGAAGGAGGTGGCGATAGTGAAGGAATGGGCAGCAGGTGACACCAAGAGGCAAGCCTAGACAGAAGGAAGTGGTGCTAGTGAAGGAATGGGCAGCAAATGACAACATCAAGAGGCAAGCCTATACAGAAGGCGGCACTGAACGTGAAGGAATGGAAAGCAGGGGACAACATCAAGAGGCAAGGCTAGACACAAGGAGGTGGTGATAGTGAAGGAATGGGCAGCAGGTGAGAACATCAAGAGGCAAGCCTAGACAGAAGGAGGTGGTGATATTAAAGGAATGGGCAGTAGGTGACAACATCAAGAGGCAAGCTTGGACAGAAGGAGGTGGTGATAGTGAAGGAATGGACAGCAGGTGACATCAAGAGGCAAGCTTAGACAGAAGGAGGTGGCAATAGTGAAAGAATGGGCCACAGGTGACATCAAGAGGCAAGCCTAGACAGAAGGAGGAAGTGATTGTGAAGGAATCGACAGCAGGTGACATCAAGAGGCAAGCATAGACAGGTGGGGTGGGTGGTGATGGTGAAGGAATGGGCAACAGGTGACATCATGAAGAGGCAAGTTTAGACATAAGGACGCAGTGATAGTGAAGGAATGGGCAGCTTGTGACATCATCAAGAGGCAAGCAAAGACAGAAGTAGGCGGTGATAGTGAAGGAATGGGCAGCAGGTGACATCATCAGGCGGCAAGCCTAGACAGAAGAAGGCAATGATAGTGAAGAAATCGGCAGCAGGTCACATCAAGAGGCAAGCCTAGACAAAAGGCGGCGGCACTAGTGAAGAATGGGCAGCAGGTGACAACATCAAGAGGCAAGTCTAGACAGAAGGAGGCAGTGATAGTGAAGGAATGGTCATCTGGTGACATCAAGCGGCAAGCTTAGACAGAAGGTGGCGGCACTAGTGAATGAATGGGCAGCAGATAAAAACATCAAGAGGCAAGCCTAGACAGAAGGATGTGGCGATAGTGAAGGAATGGGCAGCAGGTGACACCAAGAGGCAAGCCTAGACAGAAGGAAGTGGTGCTAGTGAAGGAATGGGCAGCAAATGACAACATCAAGAGGCAAGCCTATACAGAAGGCGGCACTGAACGTGAAGGAATGGAAAGCAGGGGACAACATCAAGAGGCAAGGCTAGACACAAGGAGGTGGTGATAGTGAAGGAATGGGCAGCAGGTGACATCAAGAGGGAAGCCTAGACAGAAGGAAGTGGTGATAGTGATGGAATGGGCAGCAAGTGACAACATCAAGAAGCAACTTAAGACAGAAGGAGGTGGCAATAGTGAAGGATATGGGCAGTAGGTGAGAACATCAAGAGGCAAGCCTAGACAGAGGGAGGTGGTGATATTAAAGGAATGGGCAGTAGGTGACAACATCAAGAGGCAAGCCTGGACAGAAAGGAGTTGCAATAGTGAAGGAATGGCCAGCAGGTGACAACATCAAGAGGCAAGCCTAGACAGAAGGTGGTGGTAATAGTGAAGGAATGGGCAGCAGGTGACATCATCAAGAGGAAAACCTAGACAGAAGGTGGCACCCCTAGTGAAGGAATAGGCAGCAGGTAACATCAAGAGGCAAGCCTAGACAGAAGGAAGTGGTGCTAGTGAAGGAATGGACAGCAGGTGACAAGAGGCAAGCCTAGACAGGAGGTGGCAATAGTGAAGGATTGGGCAGCTAGTGACAACATCAAGAGGCAAACCTAGACAGAAGAAGTGACAACAAGAGGAAAGCCTAGACAGAAGGAGGCGGCCATAGTAAAGGAATGTGCAGCACATGACAACTTCAAGAGGCACACCTAGACAGAAGGAGGTGGCGATAGTGAGGGAATGGGGAGCAGGTGACATCACAAGGCAAGCTTAGACAGAGTGGGGGTTGCAATAGTGAAGGAATGGGTAGCAAGTGACAACAAGAGGAAAGCCTAGACAGAAGGAGGCGGCCATAGTGAAGGAATGTGCAGCACATGACAACTTCAAGAGGCAAGCCTAGACAGAAGGAGGTGGCAATAGTGAGGGAATGGGCAGCAGGTGACATCACAAGGCAAGCTTAGACAGAAGGAGGTGGTGATAGTGAAGGAATGGACAGCAGGTGACAACAAGAGGCACGCCTAGAGAGAAGGAGGTGGTGATAGTGAAGGAATGGACAGCAGGTGACATCAAGAGGCAAGCCTAGACAGAAGGAAGTGGTGCTAGTGAAGTAATGGACAGCAGGTGACAAGAGGCAAGCCTTGACAGGAGGTGGCAATAGTGAAGGAATGGGCAGCAAGTGATATCATCAAGAGGCAAGCCTTTACTGAAGGAGGTGGCCATGGTCAAGGAATGGGCAGCAGGTGACAACATCAAGAGGCAAGAGTAGACAGAATGCGGCACTGAACGTGAAGGAATGGGCAGCAGGGGACAACATCAAGCGGCAAGGCTAGACACAAGGAGGTGGTGATAGTGAAGGAATGGGCAGCAGGTGACACCAAGAGGCAAGCCTAGACAGAAGGAAGTGGTGCTAGTGAAGGAATGGGCAGCAAATGACAACATCAAGAGGCAAGCCTATACAGAAGGCGGCACTGAACGTGAAGGAATGGAAAGCAGGGGACAACATCAAGAAGCAAGGCTAGACACAAGGAGGTGGTGATAGTGAAGGAATGGGCAGCAGGTGAGAACATCAAGAGGCAAGCCTAGACAGAAGGAGGTGGTGATATTAAAGGAATGGGCAGTAGGTGACAACATCAAGAGGCAAGCTTGGACAGAAGGAGGTGGTGATAGTGAAGGAATGGACAGCAGGTGACATCAAGAGGCAAGCTTAGACAGAAGGAGGTGGCAATAGTGAAGGAATGGGCTACAGGTGACATCAAGAGGCAAGCCTAGACAGAAGGAGGAAGTGATTGTGAAGGAATCGACAGCAGGTGACATCAAGAGGCAAGCATAGACAGGTGGGGTGGGTGGTGATGGTGAAGGAATGGGCAACAGGTGACATCATGAAGAGGCAAGTTTAGACATAAGGACGCAGTGATAGTGAAGGAATGGGCAGCTTGTGACATCATCAAGAGGCAAGCAAAGACAGAAGTAGGCGGTGATAGTGAAGGAATGGGCAGCAGGTGACATCATCAGGCGGCAAGCCTAGACAGAAGAAGGCAATGATAGTGAAGAAATCGGCAGCAGGTCACATCAAGAGGCAAGCCTAGACAAAAGGCGGCGGCACTAGTGAAGAATGGGCAGCAGGTGACAACATCAAGAGGCAAGTCTAGACAGAAGGAGGCAGTGATAGTGAAGGAATGGTCATCTGTTGACATCAAGCGGCAAGCTTAGACAGAAGGTGGCGGCACTAGTGAATGAATGGGCAGCAGATAAAAACATCAAGAGGCAAGCCTAGACAGAAGGAGGTGGCGATAGTGAAGGAATGGGCAGCAGGTGACACCAAGAGGCAAGCCTAGACAGAAGGAAGTGGTGCTAGTGAAGGAATGGGCAGCAAATGACAACATCAAGAGGCAAGCCTATACAGAAGGCGGCACTGAACGTGAAGGAATGGAAAGCAGGGGACAACATCAAGAGGCAAGGCTAGACACAAGGAGGTGGTGATAGTGAAGGAATGGGCAGCAGGTGACATCAAGAGGGAAGCCTAGACAGAAGGAAGTGGTGATAGTGATGGAATGGGCAGCAAGTGACAACATCAAGAAGCAACCTTAGACAGAAGGAGGTGGCAATAGTGAAGGATATGGGCAGTAGGTGAGAACATCAAGAGGCAAGCCTAGACAGAGGGAGGTGGTGATATTAAAGGAATGGGCAGTAGGTGACAACATCAAGAGGCAAGCCTGGATAGAAAGGAGTTGCGATAGTGAAGGAATGGCCAGCAGGTGACAACATCAAGAGGCAAGCCTAGACAGAAGGTGGTGGTAATAGTGAAGGAATGGGCAGCAGGTGACATCATCAAGAGGAAAACCTAGACAGAAGGTGGCACCCCTAGTGAAGGAATAGGCAGCAGGTAACATCAAGAGGCAAGCCTAGACAGAAGGAAGTGGTGCTAGTGAAGGAATGGACAGCAGGTGACAAGAGGCAAGCCTAGACAGGAGGTGGCAATAGTGAAGGATTGGGCAGCTAGTGATAACATCAAGAGGCAAACCTAGACAGAAGAAGTGACAACAAGAGGAAAGCCTAGACAGAAGGAGGCGGCCATAGTAAAGGAATGTGCAGCACATGACAACTTCAAGAGGCACACCTAGACAGAAGGAGGTGGCGATAGTGAGGGAATGGGGAGCAGGTGACATCACAAGGCAAGCTTAGACAGAGTGGGGGTTGCAATAGTGAAGGAATGGGTAGCAAGTGACAACAAGAGGAAAGCCTAGACAGAAGGAGGCGGCCATAGTGAAGGAATGTGCAGCACATGACAACTTCAAGAGGCATGCCTAGACAGAAGGAGGTGGCAATAGTGAGGGAATGGGCAGCAGGTGACATCACAAGGCAAGCTTAGACAGAAGGAGGTGGTGATAGTGAAGGAATGGACAGCAGGTGACAACAAGAGGCACGCCTAGAGAGAAGGAGGTGGTGATAGTGAAGGAATGGACAGCAGGTGACATCAAGAGGCAAGCCTAGACAGAAGGAAGTGGTGCTAGTGAAGTAATGGACAGCAGGTGACAAGAGGCAAGCCTTGACAGGAGGTGGCAATAGTGAAGGAATGGGCAGCAAGTGATATCATCAAGAGGCAAGCCTTTACTGAAGGAGGTGGCCATGGTCAAGGAATGGGCAGCAGGTGACAACATCAAGAGGCAAGAGTAGACAGAATGCGGCACTGAACGTGAAGGAATGGGCAGCAGGGGACAACATCAAGCGGCAAGGCTAGACACAAGGAGGTGGTGATAGTGAAGGAATGGGCAGCAGGTGACACCAAGAGGCAAGCCTAGACAGAAGGAAGTGGTGCTAGTGAAGGAATGGGCAGCAAATGACAACATCAAGAGGCAAGCCTATACAGAAGGCGGCACTGAACGTGAAGGAATGGAAAGCAGGGGACAACATCAAGAAGCAAGGCTAGACACAAGGAGGTGGTGATAGTGAAGGAATGGGCAGCAGGTGAGAACATCAAGAGGCAAGCCTAGACAGAAGGAGGTGGTGATATTAAAGGAATGGGCAGTAGGTGACAACATCAAGAGGCAAGCTTGGACAGAAGGAGGTGGTGATAGTGAAGGAATGGACAGCAGGTGACATCAAGAGGCAAGCTTAGACAGAAGGAGGTGGCAATAGTGAAGGAATGGGCCACAGGTGACATCAAGAGGCAAGCCTAGACAGAAGGAGGAAGTGATTGTGAAGGAATCGACAGCAGGTGACATCAAGAGGCAAGCATAGACAGGTGGGGTGGGTGGTGATGGTGAAGGAATGGGCAACAGGTGACATCATGAAGAGGCAAGTTTAGACATAAGGACGCAGTGATAGTGAAGGAATGGGCAGCTTGTGACATCATCAAGAGGCAAGCAAAGACAGAAGTAGGCGGTGATAGTGAAGGAATGGGCAGCAGGGGACATCATCAGGCGGCAAGCCTAGACAGAAGAAGGCAATGATAGTGAAGAAATCGGCAGCAGGTCACATCAAGAGGCAAGCCTAGACAAAAGGCGGCGGCACTAGTGAAGAATGGGCAGCAGGTGACAACATCAAGAGGCAAGTCTAGACAGAAGGAGGCAGTGATAGTGAAGGAATGGTCATCTGGTGACATCAAGCGGCAAGCTTAGACAGAAGGTGGCGGCACTAGTGAATGAATGGGCAGCAGATAAAAACATCAAGAGGCAAGCCTAGACAGAAGGAGGTGGCGATAGTGAAGGAATGGGCAGCAGGTGACACCAAGAGGCAAGCCTAGACAGAAGGAAGTGGTGCTAGTGAAGGAATGGGCAGCAAATGACAACATCAAGAGGCAAGCCTATACAGAAGGCGGCACTGAACGTGAAGGAATGGAAAGCAGGGGACAACATCAAGAGGCAAGGCTAGACACAAGGAGGTGGTGATAGTGAAGGAATGGGCAGCAGGTGACATCAAGAGGGAAGCCTAGACAGAAGGAAGTGGTGATAGTGATGGAATGGGCAGCAAGTGACAACATCAAGAAGCAACCTTAGACAGAAGGAGGTGGCAATAGTGAAGGATATGGGCAGTAGGTGAGAACATCAAGAGGCAAGCCTAGATAGAGGGAGGTGGTGATATTAAAGGAATGGGCAGTAGGTGACAACATCAAGAGGCAAGCCTGGACAGAAAGGAGTTGCGATAGTGAAGGAATGGCCAGCAGGTGACAACATCAAGAGGCAAGCCTAGACAGAAGGTGGTGGTAATAGTGAAGGAATGGGCAGCAGGTGACATCATCAAGAGGAAAACCTAGACAGAAGGTGGCACCCCTAGTGAAGGAATAGGCAGCAGGTAACATCAAGAGGCAAGCCTAGACAGAAGGAAGTGGTGCTAGTGAAGGAATGGACAGCAGGTGACAAGAGGCAAGCCTAGACAGGAGGTGGCAATAGTGAAGGATTGGGCAGCTAGTGATAACATCAAGAGGCAAACCTAGACAGAAGAAGTGACAACAAGAGGAAAGCCTAGACAGAAGGAGGCGGCCATAGTAAAGGAATGTGCAGCACATGACAACTTCAAGAGGCACACCTAGACAGAAGGAGGTGGCGATAGTGAGGGAATGGGGAGCAGGTGACATCACAAGGCAAGCTTAGACAGAAGGAGGTGGTGATAGTGAAGGAATGGGTAGCAAGTGACAACAAGAGGAAAGCCTAGACAGAAGGAGGCGGCCATAGTGAAGGAATGTGCAGCACATGACAACTTCAAGAGGCATGCCTAGACAGATGGAGGTGGCAATAGTGAGGGAATGGGCAGCAGGTGACATCACAAGGCAAGCTTAGACAGAAGGAGGTGGTGATAGTGAAGGAATGGACAGCAGGTGACAACAAAAGGCACGCCTAGAGAGAAGGAGGTGGTGATAGTGAAGGAATGGACAGCAGGTGACATCAAGAGGCAAGCCTAGACAGAAGGAAGTGGTGCTAGTGAAGTAATGGACAGCAGGTGACAAGAGGCAAGCCTTGACAGGAGGTGGCAATAGTGAAGGAATGGGCAGCAAGTGATATCATCAAGAGGCAAGCCTTTACTGAAGGAGGTGGCCATGGTCAAGGAATGGGCAGCAGGTGACAACATCAAGAGGCAAGAGTAGACAGAATGCGGCACTGAACGTGAAGGAATGGGCAGCAGGGGACAACATCAAGCGGCAAGGCTAGACACAAGGAGGTGGTGATAGTGAAGGAATGGGCAGCAGGAGACAACATCAAGACGCAAGCCTAGACAGAAGGAGACGGTGATAGTGAAGGAATGGGCAGCAGGTTACAAAATCAAGAGGCAAGCCTTTACAGAAGGAGGTGGCGATAGTGAAAAAATTGGCAGCATGTGACATTAAGAGGCAAGCCTAGACAGAAGGAGCTGGTGATAGTGAAGGAATGGGCAGCGGGTGACAACATCAAGAAGCGAGCCTAGACAGAATGAGCTGGTGATAGTGAAGGAATGGGCAACAGATGACAACAGCAAGAGTCAAGCCTAAACAGAAGGAGGAGGTGGCGATAGTGAAGGAATGTGCAGCAGGCGACATCAAGAAGCAAGCCAAGAAAGAAGGAGGGGGCGATAGTGAAGGAATTTTCAGTAGCTGCATCAAGAGGAAAGCCTAGAAAGAAGGAGGTGGTGATAGTGAAGGAATGGGCAGCATGTGACAACATCAAGAGGCAAGCCTAGACAGAAGGAGGTGGCGATAGTGAAGGAATGGGCAGCATGTGACATCAAGAGGCAAGCCTAGACAGAAGGAGGTGGTGATAGTGAAGGAATGGGCAGCAGGTGACAACATTAAGAAGCGAGCCTAGACAGAAGGAGCAGGTGATAGTGAAGGAATGGGCAGCAGGTAACATCAAGAGGCAAGCCTAAACAGAAGGAGGAGGCAATAGTGAAGGTATGGTCAGCAGGCGACATCAAGAAGCAAGCCAAGAAAGAAGGAGGGGGCGATAGTGAAGGAATTTTCAGAAGGCGACATCCAGAAGCAAGCCTAGAAAGAAGGAGGTGGTGATAGTGAAGGAATGGGCAGCACATGACAACATCAAGAGGCAAGCCTAGACAGAGGGAGGTGGCGATAGTGAAGGAATGGGCAGCAGGTGACATCATCAAGAGGCACGACTAGACAGATGGAAGCAGCGATAGTGAAGGGATGGGCAGCATGACATCAAGAGGCAAGGCTAGAAAGAAGGAAGTGGTAATGTGAAGGAATGAGCAGCAGGTGACAACAAGAGGCAAAACTAGACATGAGGAAGCAACGATAGGGAAGGAATGGGCAGCAGGTGACATTAAGAGGCAGGCCTAGACAGAAGAACGTGGTGATGGTGAAGGAATGGACAGCATATGACAACATCAAGAGGCAAGCCTAGACAGAAGGAGGTGTGATAGTGAAGGAATAGAGAGCAGGTGACAACAAGAGGAAAGCCTAGACAGAAGGAGGTGGTGATAGTGAAGGAATGGGCAGCAGGTGACAACATTAAGAAGCGAGCCTAGACAGAAGGAGCAGGTGATAGTGAAGGAATGGGCAGCAGGTAACATCAAGAGGCAAGCCTAAACAGAAGGAGGAGGCAATAGTGAAGGTATGGTCAGCAGGCGACATCAAGAAGCAAGCCAAGAAAGAAGGAGGGGGCGATAGTGAAGGAATTTTCAGAAGGCGACATCCAGAAGCAAGCCTAGAAAGAAGGAGGTGGTGATAGTGAAGGAATGGGCAGCACATGACAACATCAAGAGGCAAGCCTAGACAGAGGGAGGTGGCGATAGTGAAGGAATGGGCAGCAGGTGACATCATCAAGAGGCACGACTAGACAGATGGAAGCAGCGATAGTGAAGGGATGGGCAGCATGACATCAAGAGGCAAGGCTAGAAAGAAGGAAGTGGTAATGTGAAGGAATGAGCAGCAGGTGACAACAAGAGGCAAAACTAGACATGAGGAAGCAACGATAGGGAAGGAATGGGCAGCAGGTGACATTAAGAGGCAGGCCTAGACAGAAGAACGTGGTGATGGTGAAGGAATGGACAGCATATGACAACATCAAGAGGCAAGCCTAGACAGAAGGAGGTGTGATAGTGAAGGAATAGAGAGCAGGTGACAACAAGAGGAAAGCCTAGAAGGAAGGATGTGCTGATAGTGAAGGAATGAACAGCAGGTGACATCATCAAAAGGCAAGCCTAGAGAGAAGGAGGTGGTGATAGTGAAGGAATGGGCAGCAGGTGACAACATTAAGAAGCGAGCCTAGAAAGAAGGAGCAGGTGATAGTGAAGGAATGGGCAGCAGGTAACATCAAGAGGCAAGCCTAAACAGAAGGAGGAGGCAATAGTAAAGGTATGGTCAGCAGGCGACATCCAGAAGCAAGCCAAGAAAGAAGGAGGGGGCGATAGTGAAGGAATTTTCAGAAGGCGAAATCCAGAAGCAAGCCTAGAAAGAAGGAGGTGGTGATAGTGAAGGAATGGGCAGCACATGACAACATCAAGAGGCAAGCCTAGACAGAGGGAGGTGGCGATAGTGAAGGAATGGGCAGCAGGTGACATCATCAAGAGGCAAGACTAGACAGATGGAAGTAGCGATAGTGAAGGGATGGGCAGCATGACATCAAGAGGCAAGGCTAGAAAGAAGGAAGTGGTGATGGTGAAGGAATGGACAGCATATGACAACATCAAGAGGCAAGCCTAGACAGAAGGAGGTGTGATAGTGAAGGAATGGAGAGCAGGTGACAACAAGAGGAAAGCCTAGACAGAAGGATGTGCTGATAGTGAAGGAATGGACAGCAGGTGACATCATCAAGAGGCAAGCCTAGACCAAAGGAGGTGGTGATAGTGAAGGAATGGGCAGCAGGTGACATCAAGAGGCAAGACTAGAGAGAAGGATCCTGTGATAGCGAAGGAATGGGCAGCAGATGGCAGCATCAAGAGGCAAGCCTAGACAGAAGGAGCGGTGATAGTGAATGAATGGACAACATGTGACATCACGAGGCAAGCCTAGACGGAAGGAGTTGGTGATAGTGAAGGACTGGGCAGCAGGTGAGAACATCAAGAGGAAAGCCTAGACAGAAGGAGGCAGTGATAGTGAAGGAATGGGCAGCAGGTGACAACATCAATAAACAAGCAAAGACAGAAGGAGGTGGTAATGGTGAAGGAATGGGCAGTAGGTGCGAACAACAAGAGGCAAGCCCAGACAGAGGGAGGTGGTGATATTAAAGGAATGGGCAACAGGTGACAGCATCAAGAGGCAAGCCAAGACAGAAGGAGGTAGCGATAGTGAAGGAATGGCCAGCAGGTGACTTCATCAAGAGGCAAGTCTAGACAGAAGCTTGCAGCACTCGTGAAGGAATGGGCAGCAGGTGACAATATCAAGAGGCAAGCCTAGACAGAAGGAGGTGGTGATAGTGAAAGAATGGACAGCAGGTGACATCAAGAGGCAAGCCTCGACAGAAGGAGGTGGTGATAGTGAAGGAATGGGAAGTAGGTGAGAACAACAAAAGGCACACCTAGACAGGCTTGATAGCACAGCGAGTAGAGCACTCGCTTTGACATCTGTGCAGAGCCTGCTGACGCGGGTTTGAATCCGGGCAGGGCCAAACTCATCCTTTCGAGGTCGATAAATGAGCACCACACACCGTGGGTAATAATAAGCAGCGCTCAGGTGCCTGAGGGTTCGTAGCGCTATATAAATGCTAAATTATTATTATTATTATTATTGTTATTACAGAGGGAGGTGGTGATATTAAATGAATGGGCAGCAGGAAACAACATCAAGAGGCAAGGCTAGACAGGAGGTGGCAATAGTGAAGGAATGGGCAGCAAGTGATATCATCAAGAGGCAAACCTAGACAGAAGGTTCCAGCACTAGTGACGGAATGGGCAGCAGGTGACAACATCAAGAGGCGAGCCTAGACAGAAGGAGGTGGTGATAGTGAAGGAATGGCCAGTAGGTGACAACATCAAGAGGCAAGCCTAGACAGAAGGAGGTGGTGATAGTGAAGGAATGGGAAGCAGGTGACAACATCAAGAGGCAAGCCTAGACAGAAGGAGGTAGCGATAGTGAAGGAAGGGCCACCAGGTGACATCATCAAGAGGCAAGTCTAGACAGAAGGTTCCAGCACTAGTGACGGAATGGGCAGCAGGTGACAACATCAAGAGGTGAGCCTAGACAGAAGGAAGTGGTGCTAGTGAAGGAATGGACAGCAGGTGACAAGAGGCAAGCCTAGACAGGAGGTGGCAATAGTGAAGGAATGGGCAGCAGGTGACAACATCAAGAGGCAAGTTTAGACAGAAGGAGGTGGTGAGTGAGAAGGAATGGGCAGCAGGTGACAACATCAAGAGGCAAGGCTAGACAGAAGGTGGCGGCAATAGTGAAGGAATAGGCAATAGTGACATCAAGAGGCAAGCCTAGACAGAAGGAAGTGGTGCTAGTGAAGGAATGGACAGCAGGTGACAAGAGGCAAGCCTAGACAGGAGATGGCAATAGTGAAGGGATGGGCAGCAAGTGATATCATCAAGAGGCAAGCCCAGACAGAAGGTGTCAGCACTAGTGAAGGAATGGACAGCTAGTGACAACATCAGGGGGCAGCCCTCGACAGAAGGAGGCATTGATAGTGAAGGATTGGGCAGCAGGTGACAACATCAAGAGGCAAGGCTAGACACAAGGAGGTGGTGATAGTGAAGGAATAGACAGAAGGTGACAACATCAAGAGGCAAGCCTAGACAGAAGGCGGTGGCGATCGTGAAGAAAAGGGAAGCAGGTGACATCACGAGGCAAGCTTTGATAGAAGGAGGTGGTGATGGTGAAAGAATGGGCATCAGGTGACAACATCAAGAGGTGAGCCTAGACAGAAGGAGTTGGCGATAGTTAAGGAATGTGCAGCAGGTGACATCAAGAGGAAAACCTAGACAGAAGGAAGTGGTGATTGAGAAGGAATGGGCAGCTGGTGACAACATCAGGAGGCACGCTTAGACAGAAGGAGGTGGTGATTGAGAACGAATGGGCAGCAGTTGACAACCTCAAGAGGTGAGTCTAGACAGAAGGAGGTGACGATATTTAAGGAATGAGCAGTAGGGGACATTAAGAGGCAAGCTTGGACAGAAGGAGGTGATGATATTTAAGGAATGAGCAGCAGGGGACAAAATCAAGGGGCAAGCCTAGACCGAAGGAGGTGGTGCTTGCGAAGGAATGGGCAGCAAGTGACAACATTAAGAGGCAAGCCTAGACAGAGGGAGGTTGTGATAGTTAAGGAATGGGCAGCAGGTGACAACATTAAGAGGCAAGCCTAAACAGAAGGAGGAGGCAATAGTGAAAGAATTGACAGCAGGTGACATCAAGAGGCAAGCCTAGACAGACGGAGGTGGCGATAGTGAAGAAAAGGGCAGCAGGTGACATCACAAAGCAAGCTTAGACAGAAGGAGGTGGTGATAGTGAAGGAATGGGCAGCAGGTGACAACATCAAGAGGTGAGCCTAGAAAGAGGGAACTGGCGATAGTGAAGGAATGGGCAGCACGTGACAACATCAAGAGGCACGTTTAGACAGAAGGAGGTGGTGATTGAGAAGGAATGGGCAGCAGGTGACAACATCAAGAGGTGAGCCTAGACAGAAGGAGTTGGTGATAGTGAAGGAATGGACAGCAGGTGACAAGATCAAGGGGCAAGCCTAGACCAAAGGAGGTGGTGATAGTGAAGGAATGGGCAGCAGGTGACATCAAGAGGCAAGCTTAGATAGAAGGAGGTGGCGATAGTGAAGGAATAGGCAGCAGGCAACATCAAAAAGAAGCCAAGAATGAAGGAGGTGGTGATAGTGAAGAAAAGGGCAGCAGGTGACATCACGAGGCAAGCTTTGATAGAAGGAGGTGGTGATAGTGAAAGAATGGGCAGCAGGTGACAACATCAAGAGGTGAGCCTAGACAGAAGGAGCTGGTGATAGTTAAAGAATGGACAGCAGGTGACAACATCAAGAGGCACGCTTAGACAGAAGGAGGTGGTGATTGAGAACGAATGGGCAGCAGGTGAAAACATCAAGAGGTGAGTCTAGACAGAAGGAGGTGACGATATTTAAGGAATGAGCAGTGGGAGACATCAAGAGGCAAGCTTGGACAGAAGGAGGTGACGATATTTAAGGAATGAGCAGTAGGGGACAAAATCAAGGGGCAAGCCTAGACCGAAGGAGATGTGATAGCGAAGAAATGGGCAGCAAGTGACAACATTAAGAGGCAAGCCTAGACAGAGGGAGGTGGTGATAGTTAAAGAATGGGCAGCAGGTGACAACATTAAGAGGCAAGCCTAAACAGAAGGAGGAGGCAATAGTGAAAGAATGGACAGCAGGTGACATCAAGAGGCAAGCCTAGACAGATGGAGGTGGCGATAGTGAAGAAAAGGCCAGCAGGTGACATCACAAAGGAAGTTTAGACAGAAGGAGGTGGTTATAGTGAAGGAATGGGCAGCAGGTGACAACATCAAGAGGTGAGCCTAGACAGAGGGAACTGGTGATAGTGAAGGAATGTGCAGCAGGTGACATCAAGAGGCAAGGCTAGAAAGAAGGAGGTGGCGATAGTGAAGGAATGGGCAGCACGTGACCACATCAAGAGGCAGGTTTACACAGAAGGAGGTGGTGATTGAGAAGGAATGGGAAGCAGGTGACAACCAACATCAAGAGGTGAGCCTAGACAGAAGGAGGTGACGATATTTAAGGAATGAGCAGTAGGGGACAAAATCAAGGGGAAAGCCTAGACAGAAGGAGTTGGTGATAGTGAAGGAATGGACAGCAGGTGACAAGATCAAGGGGCAAGCCTAGACCAAAGGAGGAGGTGATAGTGAAGGAATGGGCAGCAGGTGACATCAAGAGGCAAGCTTAGATAGAAGGAGGTGGCGATAGTGAAGTAAAAGGCAGCAGGCAACATCAAAAAGAAGCCTAGACAGAAGGAGGCAGCAATAGTGAAGGAATGGGCAGCAGGTAACATCATCAAGAGGCAAGCCTAGACAGAAGGTGACAGCAATAGAGAAGGAATGGGCAGCAGGTGACATCATCAAGAGGCAAGAATAGACAGATGGAAGCAGCGATAGTGAAGGGATTGGCAGCATGACATCAAGAGGCAAGGCAAGAAAGAAGGAAGTGGTTATGTGAAGGAATGGACAGCAGGTGACAACAAGAAGCAAGTCTAGACAGACAGAGGTGGGAATGGTGAAAGAGTGGACAGCATATGACAACATCAAGAGACAAGCTTAGACAGAAGGAGGTGGTGATAGTGAAGGAATGGACAGCAGGTGACAACATCAAAAGGCAAGCCTAGACAGAAGGAGGTGGTGATAGTGAAGGAATGGACAGCAGGTGACAACAAGAGGAAAGCCTAGACCAAAGGAGGTGGTGATCGTGAAGGAATGGGCAGCAGATGACAATGTCAAGAGGCAAGCCTAGACAGAAGGAGGTGGTGATAGTGAAGGAATGGACAGCAGGTGACATCAAGAGGCAAGCTTAGACAGAAGGAGGTGGTGATAGTGAAGGAATGGGCAGCAGGTGACATCATCAAGAGGCAAGCCTAGACAGAAGGAGGCAGCGATAGTGAAGGAATGGACAGCAGGTGACAACAAGAAGCAAGTCTAGACAGACAGAGGTGGGAATGGTGAAAGAATGGACAGCATATGACAACATCAAGAGACAAGCTTAGACAGAAGCGGGTGGCAATAGTGAAGGAATGGGCAGCAGGTGACAACATCAAAAGGCAAGCCTAGACAGAAGGAGGTGGTGATAGTGAAGGAATGGACAGCAGGTGACAACAAGAGGAAAGCCTAGACCAAAGGAGGTGGTGATCGTGAAGGAATGGGCAGCAGATGACAATGTCAAGAGGCAAGCCTAGACAGATGGAGGTGGCGATAGTGAAGAAAAGGGCAGCAGGTGACATCAAGAGACAAGGCTAGAAAGAAGGAGGTGGCGATAGTGAAGGAATGGGCAGCACGTGACAACATCAAGAGGTGAGCCTAGACAGAGGGAACTGGTGATAGTGAAGGAATGTGCAGCAGGTGACATCAAGAGACAAGGCTAGAAAGAAGGAGGTGGCGATAGTGAAGGAATGGGCAGCACGTGACAACATCAAGAGGCAAGTTTAGACAGAAGGAGGTGGTGATTGAGAAGGAATGGGCAGCAGGTGACAACATCAAGAGGTGAGCCTAGACAGAAGGAGTTGGCGATAGTGAAGGAATGTGCAGCAGGTGACATCAAGAGGCAAGCCTTGACAGAAGGAGGTGACGATATTTAAGGAATGAGCAGTAGGGGACAAAATCAAGGGGCAAGCCTAGACAGAAGGGTTTGGTGATAGTGAAGGAATGGACAGCAGGTGACAAGATCAAGGGGCAAGCCTAGACCAAAGGAGGTGGTGAAAGTGAAGGACTGGGCAGCAGGTGACATCAAGAGGCAAGCTTAGATAGAAGGAGGTGGCGATAGTGAAGGAATAGGCAGCAGGCAACATCAAAAAGAAGCCAAGAATGAAGGAGGTGGCGATAGTGAAGAAAAGGGCAGCAGGTGACATCACGAGGCAAGCTTTGATAGAAGGAGGTGGTGATAGTGAAAGAATGGGCAGCAGGTGACAAAATCAAAAGGAAAACCTAAACAGAAGGAGCTGGTGATAGTTAAAGAATGGACAGCAGGTGACATCAAGAGGTAAGTCTAGACAGAAGGAGGTGGTGATAGTGAAGGAATGGACAGCAGGTGACAACATCAAGAGGAAAACCTAGACAGAAGGAGGTGGTGATTGAGAAGGAATCGGCAGCAGGTGACAACATCAAGAGGCACGCTTAGATAGAAGGAGGTGGTGATTGAGAACGAATGGGCAGCAGGTGAAAACATCAAGAGGTGAGTCTAGACAGAAGGAGGTGACGATATTTAAAGAATGAGCAGTGGGAGACATCAAGAGGCAAGCTTGGACAGAAGGAGGTGACGATATTTACGGAATGAGCAGTAGGGGACAAAATCAAGGGGCAAGCCTAGACCGAAGGAGGTGGTGATAGCGAAGAAATGGGCAGCAAGTGACAACGTTAAGAGGCAAGCCTAGACAGAGGGAGGTGGTGATAGTTAAAGAATGGGCAGCAGGTGACAACATCAAGAGGCAAGCCTAAACAGAAAGAAGAGTCAATAGTGAAAGAATGGACAGCAGGTGACATCAAGAGGCAAGCCTAGACAGATGGAGGTGGCGATAGTGAAGAAAAGGCCAGCAGGTGACATCACAAAGCAAGTTTAGACAGAAGGAGGTGGTTATAGTGAAGGAATGGGCAGCAGGTGACAACATCAAGAGGTGAGCCTAGACAGAGGGAACTGGTGATAGTGAAGGAATGTGCAGCAGGTGACATCAAGAGGCAAGGCTAGAAAGAAGGAGGTGGCGATAGTGAAGGAATGGGCAGCACGTGACCACATTAAGAGGCAAGTTTACACAGAAGGAGGTGGTGATTGAGAAGGAATGGGCAGCAGGTGACAACATCAAGAGGTGGGCCTAGACAGAAGGAGGTGACGATATTTAAGGAATGAGCAGTAGGGGACAAAATCAAGGGGAAAGCCTAGACAGAAGGAGTTGGTGATAGTGAAGGAATGGACAGCAGGTGACAAGATCAAGGGGCAAGCCTAGACCAAAGGAGGAGGTGATAGTGAAGGAATGGGCAGCAGGTGACATCAAGAGGCAAGCTTAGATAGAAGGAGGTGGCGATAGTGAAGTAATAGGCAGCAGGCAACATCAAAAAGAAGCCAAGAATGAAGGAGGGGGCGATAGTAAAGGAATGGGCAGCAGGTGACATCACGAGGCAAGCCTAGACAGAAGGAGGCAGCAATAGTGAAGGAATGGGCAGCAGGTAACATCATCAAGAGGCAAGCCTAGACAGAAGGTGACAGCAATAGAGAAGGAATGGGCAGCAGATGACATCATCAAGAGGAAAGAATAGACAGATGGAAGCAGCGATAGTGAAGGGATGGGCAGCATGACATCAAGAGGTAAGGCAAGAAAGAAGGAAGTGGTTATGTGAAGGAATGGGCAGTAGGTGACAACATCAAAAGGCAAGCCTAGACAGAAGGAGGTGGTGATAATGAAGGAATGGACAGCAGGTGACAACAAGAGGAAAGCCTAGACCAAAGGAGGTGGTGATCGTGAAGGAATGAGCAGCAGATGACAATGTCAAGAGGCAAGCCTAGACAGAAGGAGGTGGTGATAGTGAAGGAATGGACAGCAGGTGATATCAAGAGGCAAGCCTAGACAGAAGGAGGTGGTGATAGTGAAGGAATGGGCAGCAGGTGACGTCATCAAGAGGCAAGCCTAGACAGAAGGAGGCAGCGATAGTGAAGGAATGGACAGCAGGTGACAACAAGAAGCAAGTCTAGACAGACAGAGGTGGGAATGGTGAAAGAATGGACAGCATATGACAACATCAAGAGACAAGCTTAGACAGAAGCGGGTGGCAATAGTGAAGGAATGGGCAGCAGGTGACAACATCAAAAGGCAAGCCTAGACAGAAGGAGGAGTTGATAGTGAAGGAATGGACAGCAGGTGACAACAAGAGGAAAGCCTAGACCAAAGGAGGTGGTCATCGTGAAGGAATGGGCAGCAGATGACAATGTCAAGAGGCAAGCCTAGACAGAAGGAGGTGGTGATAGTGAAGGAATGGACAGCAGGTGACATAAAGAGGCACGCCTAGACAGAAGGAGGTGGTGATAGTGAAAGAATGGGAAGTAGGTGACAACATCAAGAGGCAAGCCTAGACAGAAGGAGGTGGTTATAGTGAAGGAATGGGAAGTAGATTAGAACAACAAAAGGCAAGCCTAGAAAGGCTTGACAGCACAGCGAGTAGAGCGCTCTCTTTGACATCTGTGCAGAGCCTGCTGACGCGGGTTTGAATCCCTGCAGGGCCAAACTCAGCCTTTCATCTTTTCGAGATTGATAAATGAGCACCACACACCGTGGGTAATAATAAGCAGCGCTCTGGTCCCTGATGGTTCGTAGCGCTATATAAATCCTAAATTATTTTTATTATTACAGAGGGAGGTGGTGATATTAAATGAATGGGCTGGTAACTGGAGGGAGGGCCCTAGAAGTGTCAGGACTGAGGGCTGTTTAGACGTAGTTCACAAGGGGGTTGTCCTGACCACTGTATTCGTGTGGTCTACTTTCTAATTATTGTAAACCCAAAATGTGTTCTGTCTTGTAACACACAATTAAATTTATTTATTATGTAGTAATACTCAACCCATCAATTGATAATACAGACAAAGTTTGAAACTAGGTACACCTTTCATTTTTTTTAAAAGTGATAGTGAAAGAATGGGAAGTAGGTGACAACATCAAGAGGCAAGCCTAGACAGAAGGAGGTAGTGATAGTGAAGGAATGGGCAGTAGGTGAGAACATCAAGAGGCAAGCCTAGACAGAGGGAGGTGGTGATATTAAAGGAATGGGCAGCAGGTAACAACATCATGAGGCAAGGCTAGACAGAAGGTGGCGGCACTAGTGAAGGAATAGGCAGCAGGTGACATCAAGAGGCAAGCCTAGACAGAAGGAAGTGGTGCTAGTGAAGGAATGGACAGCAGGTGACAAGAGGCAAGCCTAGACAGGAGGTGGCAATAGTGAAGGAATGGGCAGCACGTGACAACATCACGAGGCAAGTTTAGACAGAAGTAGGTGGTGAGTGAGAAGGAATGGGCAGCAGGTGACAACATCAAGAGGCAAGGCTAGACAGAAGGAGCTGGAAATAGTGAAGGAATGGGCAGCAGGTGACATCAAGAGGCAAGCCTAGACAGAAAGAGGTGGCGATAGTGAAGAAAAGGGCAGCAGGTGACATCACGAGGCAAGGTTTGATAGAGGGAGGTGGTGATAGTGAAAGAATGGGAAGCAGGTGACAACATCAAGAGGTGAGCCTAGACAGAAGGAGTTGGCGATAGTGAAGGAATGTGCAGCAGGTGACATCAAGACAAAAACCTAGACAGAAGGAGGTGGTGATTGAGAAGGAATGGGCAGCAGGTGACAACATCAAGAGGCACGCTTAGACAGAAGGAGGTGGTGATTGAGAACGAATGGGCAGCAGGTGACAACATCAAGAGGTGAGTCTAGACAGAAGGAGGTGACGATATTTAAGGAATGAGCAGTAGGGGACATTAAGAGGCAAGCTTGGACAGAAGGAGGTGACGATATTTAAGGAATGAGCAGTAGGGGACAAAATCAAGGGGCAAGCCTAGACCGAAGGAGGTGGTGATAGCGAAGGAATGGGCAGCAAGTGACAACATTAAGAGGCAAGCCTAGACAGAGGGAGGTGGTGATAGTTAAGGAATGGGTAGCAGGTGACAACATTAAGAGGCAAGCCTAAACAGAAGGAGGAGGCAATAGTGAAAGAATTGACAGCAGGTGGCATCAAGAGGCAAGCCTAGACAGATGGAGGTGGCGATAGTGAAGAAAAGGGCAGCAGGTGACATCACAAAGCAAGCTTAGACAGAAGGAGGTGGTGATAGTGAAGGAATGGGCAGCAGGTGACAACATCAAGAGGTGAGCCTAGACAAAGGGAACTGGTGATTGTGAAGGAATGTGCAGGAGGTGACATCAAGAGGCAAGGCTAGAAAGAAGGAGGTGGCGATAGTCAAGGAATGGGCAGCACGTGACAACATCAAGAGGCAAGTTTAGACAGAAGGAGGTGGTGATTGAGAAGGAATGGGCAGCAGGTGACAACATCAAGAGGTGAGCCTAGACAGAAGGAGTTGGCGATAGTGAAGGAATGTGCAGCAGGTGACATCAAGAGGCAAGCCTTGACAGAAGGAGGTGACGATATTTAAGGAATGAGCAGTAGGGGACAAAATCAAGGGGCAAACCTAGACAGAAGGGTTTGGTGATAGTGAAGGAATGGACAGCAGGTGACAAGATCAAGGGGCAAGCCTAGACCAAAGGAGGTGGTGATAGTGAAGGAGTGGGCAGCAGGTGACATCAAGAGGCAAGCTTAGATAGAAGGAGGTGGCGATAGTGAAGGAATAGGCAGCAGGCAACATCAAAAAGAAGCCAAGAATGAAGGAGGTGGCGATAGTGAAGAAAAGGGCAGCAGGTGACATCACGAGGCAAGCTTTGATAGAAGGAGGTGGTGATAGTGAAAGAATGGGCAGCAGGTGACAAAATCAAAAGGAAAACCTAAACAGAAGGAGCTGGTGATAGTTAAAGAATGGACAGCAGGTGACATCAAGAGGTAAGTCTAGACAGAAGGAGGTGGTGATAGTGAAGGAATGGACAGCAGGTGACAACATCAAGAGGAAAACCTAGACAGAAGGAGGTGGTGATTGAGAAGGAATGGGTAGCAGGTGACAACATCAATAGGCAGGCTTAGACAGAAGGAGGTGGTGATTGAGAACGAATGGGCAGCAGGTGACAACATCAAGAGGTGAGCCTAGACAGAAGGAGGTGACGATATTTAAGGAATGAGCAGGAGGGGACATCAAGAGGCAAGCTTCGACAGAAGTAGGTGACGATATTTAAGGAATGAGTAGTAGGGGACAAAATCAAGGGGCAAGCCTAGACCGAAGGAGGTGGTGATAGCGAAGGAATGGGCAGCAAGTGACAACATTAAGAGGCAAGCCTAGACAGAGGGAGGTAGTTATAGTTAAAGAATGGGCAGCAGGTGACAACATTAAGAGGCAAGCCTAAACAGAAGGAGGAGGCAATAGTGAAAGAATGGAAAGAAGGTGACATCAAGAGGCAAGCCTGGACAGATGGAGGTGGCGATAGTGAAGAAAAGGCCAGCAGGTGACATCACAAAGCAAGCTTAGACAGAAGGAGGTGGTGATAGTAAAGGAATGGGCAGCAGGTGACAACATCAAGAGATGAGCCCAGGGCTGGACTGGGACCTAAAAGAGGCCCTGGAAATAATTACTGGAGACCAAAAGAAGCCTTGGAAATAAAGTTCAAAGTGGCCCTGTATGACACCTTTTCAGCAAGCCCAATGCTTTTCCTATGAGAAAATGTGGAAATACCACAGAAAAGAGGCCCAGGGTGCAGAGGCCCACCGGGAAATCTCCAGAGTTCCCTATGGGCCAGTCCATCCCTGGATGAGCCTAGACAGAGGGAAATGGTGATAGTGAAGGAATGTGCAGCAGGTGACGTCAAGAGGCAAGGATAGAAAGAAGGAGGTGGCGATAGTGAAGGAATGGGCAGCACGTGACCACATCAAGTGGCAAGTTGAGACAGAAGTAGGTGGTGATTGAGAAGGAATGGGCAGCAGGTGACAACATCAAGACGAGAGCCTAGACAGAAGGAGTTGGCGATAGTGAAGGAATGTGCAGCAGGTGACAAGATCAAGGGGCAAGCCTAGACCAAAGGAGGAGGTGATAATGAAGGAATGGGCAGCAGGTGACATCAAGAGGCAAGCTTAGATAGAAGGAGGTGGCGATAGTGAAGGAATGGGTAGCAGGTGACATCATCAAGATGCAATACTAGACAGATGGAAGCAGCGATAGTGAAGGGATGGGCAGCATGACATCAAGAGGCAAGGCAAGAAAGAAGGAAGTGGTTATGTGAAGGAATGAGCAGCAGGTGACAACAAGAGGCAAAACTAGACAGAAGGAGGCAGCGATAGTGAAGGAATGGACAGCAGGTGACAACATCAAGAGACAAGCTTAGACAGAAGTGGGTGGCAATAGTGAAGGAATGGGCAGCAGGTGACAACATCAAAAGGCAAGCCTAGACAGAAGGAGGTGGTGATAGTGAAGGAATGGACAGCAGGTGACAACAAGAGGAAAGCCAAGACCAAAGGAGGTGGTCATCGTGAAGGAATGGGCAGCAGATGACAATGTCAAGAGGCAAGCCTAGACAGAAGGAGGTGGTTATAGTGAAGGAATGGGAAGTAGATGAGAACAACAAAAGGCAAGCATAGAAAGGCTTGATAGCACAGCGAGTAGAGCGCTCTCTTTGACATCTGTGCAGAGCCTGCTGACGCGGGTTCGAATCCCTGCAGGGCCAAACTCAGCCTTTCATATTTTCGAGATCGATAAATGAGCACCACACACCGTGGGTAATAATAAGCAGCGGTCAGGTGCCTGAGGGTTCGTAGCGCTATATAAATGCTAAATTATTATTATTATTACAGAGGGAGGTGGTGATATTAAATGAATGGGCTGGTAACTGGAGAGAGGGCCCTAGAAGTGTCAGGACTGTGGGCTGTTTAGACGTAGTTCACAAGGGGGTTGTCCTGACCACTGTATTCGTGTGGTCTACTTTCTAATTATTGTAAACCCAAAATGTGTTCTGTCTTGTAACACACAATTAAATTTCTTTAGTATGTAGTAATACTCAACCCATCAATTGATAAAACAGACAAAGTTTGAAACTAGGTACAGTTTTCATTTTTTTTTAATAGTGAAAGAATGGAGGGTAGGTGACAACATCAAGAGGCAAGCCTAGCAGATGGAGGTGGTGATAGTGAAGAAATGGGCAGTAGGTGAGAACATCAAGAGGCCAGCCTAGACAGAGGGAGGTGGTGATATTAAAGGAATGGGCAGCACGTAACAACATCACGAGGCAAGGCTAGACAGAAGGTGGCGGCACTAGTGAAGGAATATGCCGCAGGTGACATCAAGAGGCAAGCCTAGACAATAGGAAGTGGTGCTAGTGAAGGAATGGACAGCAGGTGACAAGAGGCAAGCCTAGAAAGGAGGTGGCAATAGTGAAGGAATTGGCAGCAAGTGATATCATCAAGAGGCAAACCTAGACAGAAGGAGGTGGTGATAGTCAAGGAATGGGCAGCAGGTGACAACATCAAGAGGCAAGCCCAGACACAAGATGGCAGCACTAGTGAAGGAATGGACAGCTAGTGACAACATCAGGGGGCAACCCTAGATGGAAGGAGGCAGAGATAGTGAAGGAATGGGCAGCAGGTGACAACATCAAGAGGCAAGGCTAGACACACGGAGGTGGTGATAGTGAAGGAATGGACAGCAGGTGACAACATCAAGAGGCAAGCCTAAACAGAAGGAGCTGGAAGTAGTGAAGGAATGGGCAGCAGGTGACATCAAGAGGCAAGCCTAGACAGAAGGAGGTGGCGATAGTGAAGAAAAGGGCAGCAGGTGACATCACGAGACAAGCTTTGACAGAAGGAGGTGGTGATAGTGAAGGAATGGGCAGCAGGTGACAACATCAAGAGGAAAACCTAGACAGAAGGAGGTGGCGATAGTGAAGGAATGTGCAGCAGGTGACATCAAGAGGCAAGCCTAGACAGAAGGAGGTGGTGATAGTTAAGGAATGGGCAGTAAGTGACAACATTAAGAGGCAAGCCTAGACAGAAGGAGGTGGTGATAGTTAAGGAATGGGCAGCAGGTGACAAGATCAAGGGGCAAACCTAGACAGAAGGTGGCAGCAATAGAGAAGGAATGGGCAGCAGGTGACATCATCAAGAGGCAAGACCAGACAGATGGAAGCAGCGATAGTGAAGGAATGGACAGCAGGTGACAACAAGAGGCAAGTCTAGGCAGAAAGAGGTGGGAATGGTTTAAGAATGGACAGCATATGACAACATCAAGAGACAAGCTTAGACAGAAGCGGGTGGCAATAGTGAAGGAATGGGCAGCAGGTGACAACATCAAAAGGCAAGTCTAGACAGAAGGAGGTGGTGATAGTGAAGGAATAGACAGCACGTGACAACAAGAGGAAAGCCTAGACCAAAGGAGGTGGTGATCGTGAAGGAATGGGCAGCAGATGACAGCATCAAGAGGCACTTCTAGACAGAAGGATCCAGTGATAGTGAAGGAATGGTCATTAGGTGACATCATCAAGAGGCAAGCCTAGACAGAAGGAGGTGGTGATAGTGAAGGAATAGGCGGCAGGTGACAACATCAAGAGGCAAGCCTAGACAGAAGGAACAGTGATAGTAAAGGAATGTGCAACAGATAACATCACGAGGCAAGCCTAGACAAAAGAAGCTGGTGATAGTGAAGGAATGGGGAGCAGGTGACATCAAGAGGCAAGTCTAGCAGATGGAGGTGATGATAGTGAAGGAATGGGCAGTAGGTGAGAACATCAAGAGGCCAGCCTAGACAGAGGGAGGTGGTGATATTAAAGGAATGGGCAGCACGTAACAACATCACGAGGCAAGGCTAGACAGAAGGTGGCGGCACTAGTGAAGGAATAGGCAGCAGGTGACATCAAGAGGCAAGCCTAGACAATAGGAAGTGGTGCTAGTGAAGGAATGGACAGCAGGTGGCAAGAGGCAAGCCTAGAAAGGAGGTGGCAATAGTGAAGGAATGGGCAGCAAGTGATATCATCAAGATGCAAACCTAGACAGAAGGAGGTGGTGATAGTCAAGGAATGGGCAGCAGGTGACAACATCAAGAGGCAAGCCCAGACACAAGGTGGCAGCACTGTGAAGGAATGGACAGCTAGTGACAACATCAGGGGGCAACCCTAGATGGAAGGAGGCAGTGATAGTGAAGGAATGGGCAGCAGGTGACAACATCAAGAGGCAAGGCTAGACACAAGGAGGTGGTGATAGTGAAGGAATGGACAGCAGGTGACAACATCAAGAGGCAAGCCTAAACAGAAGGAGCTGGAAGTAGTGAAGGAATGGGCAGCAGGTGACATCAAGAGGCAAGCCTAGACAGAAGGAGGTGGCGATAGTGAAGAAAAGGGCAGCAGGTGACATCACGAGACAAGCTTTGACAGAAGGAGGTGGTGATAGTGAAGGAATGGGCAGCAGGTGACAAGAGGCAAGCCTAGAAAGGAGGTGGCAATAGTGAAGGAATGGGCAGCAAGTGATATCATCAAGATGCAAACCTAGACAGAAGGAGGTGGTGATAGTCAAGGAATGGGCAGCAGGTGACAACATCAAGAGGCAAGCCCAGACACAAGGTGGCAGCACTAGTGAAGGAATGGACATCTAGTGACAACATCAGGGGGCAACCCTAGATGGAAGGAGGCAGTGATAGTGAAGGAATGGGCAGCAGGTGACAACATCAAGAGGCAAGGCTAGACACACGGAGGTGGTGATAGTGAAGGAATGGACAGCAGGTGACAACATCAAGAGGCAAGCCTAAACAGAAGGAGCTGGAAGTAGTGAAGGAATGGGCAGCAGGTGACATCAAGAGGCAAGCCTAGACAGAAGGAGGTGGCGATAGTGAAGAAAAGGGCAGCAGGTGACATCACGAGACAAGCTTTGACAGAAGGAGGTGGTGATAGTGAAGGAATGGGCAGCAGGTGACAAGATCAAGAGGAAAACCTAGACAGAAGGAGGTGGTGATTGAGAACGAATGGGCAGCAGGTGACAACATCAAGAGGCAAGCCTAAACAGAAGGAGGTGGCGATAGTGAAGGAATGTGCAGCAGGTGACATCAAGAGGCATGCCTAGACAGAAGGAGGTGGCGATAGTGAAGGAATGTGCAGCAGGTGACATCAAGAGGCATGCCTAGACAGAAGGAGGTGGTGATTGAGAAGGAATGGGCAGCAGGTGACAACATCAAGAGGCAAGCCTAGACAGAAGGAGGTGGCGATAGTGAAGGAATGTGCAGCAGGTGACATCAAGAGGCAAGCCTAGACAGAAGGAGGTGGTGATAGTTAAGGAATGGGCAGCAAGTGACAACATTAAGAGGCAAGCCTAGACAGAAGGAGGTGGTGATAGTTAAGGAATGGGCAGCAGGTGACAAGATCAAGGGGCAAACCTAGACCAAAGGAGGTGGCAATAGTGAAGGAATGGGCAGCAGGTGACATCACGAAGCAAGCTTAGACAGAAGGAGGTGGTGATAGTGAAGGAATGGGCAGCAGGTGACAACATCAAGAGGTGAGCCTAGACAGAGGGAGCAGGTGATAGCGAAGGAATGTGCAGGAGGTGACATCAAGAGGCAAGGCTAGAAAGAAGGAGGTGGCGATAGTGAAGGAATGTGCAGCAGGTGACATCAAGAGGCAAGCCTAGACAGAAGGAGGTGACGATATTTAAGGAATGAGCAGTAGCGGACAAAATCAAGGGTCAAGCCTAGACAGAGGAGTTGGTGATAGTGAAGGAATGGACAGCAGGTGACAACATCAAGAGGCAATCCTAGACAGAAGGAGGTGTCGATAGTGAAGGAATGGGCAGCAAGTGACAACATTAAGAGGCAAGCCTAGACAGAAGGTGGCAGCAATAGAGAAGGAATGGGCAGCAGGTGACATCATCAAGAGGCAGGCCTAGACAGAAGGAGGCAGCAATAGTGAAGGAATGGGCAGCAGGTGACATCATCAAGAGGCAAGCCTAGACAGAAGGTGGCAGCAATAGAGAAGGAATGGGCAGCAGGTGACATCATCAAGAGGCAGGCCTAGACAGAAGGAGGCAGCAATAGTGAAGGAATGGGCAGCAGGTGACATCATCAAGAGGCAAGCCTAGACAGAAGGTGGCAGCAATAGAGAAGGAATGGGCAGCAGGTGACATCATCAAGAGGCAAGACCAGAAAGATGGAAGCAGCGATAGTGAAGGAATGGACAGCAGGTGACAACAAGAGGCAAGTCTAGACAGAAAGAGGTGGGAATGGTTTAAGAATGGACAGCATATGACAACATCAAGAGACAAGCTTAGACAGAAGCGGGTGGCAATAGTGAAGGAATGGGCAGCAGGTGACAACATCAAAAGGCAAGTCTAGACAGAAGGAGGTGGTGATAGTGAAGGAATAGACAGCAGGTGACAACAAGAGGAAAGCCTAGACCAAAGGAGGTGGTGATCGTGAAGGAATGGGCAGCAGATGACAGCATCAAGAGGCACTTCTAGACAGAAGGATCCAGTGATAGTGAAGGAATGGTCATTAGGTGACATCATCAAGAGGCAAGCCTAGACAGAAGGAGGTGGTGATAGTGAAGGAATGGGCAGTAGGTGAGAACATCAAGAGGCCAGCCTAGACAGAGGGAGGTGGTGATATTAAAGGAATGGGCAGCACGTAACAACATCACGAGGCAAGGCTAGACAGAAGGTGGCGGCACTAGTGAAGGAAGAGGCAAGGCTAGACAGAAGGTGGCGGCACTAGTGAAGGAATAGGCAGCAGGTGACATCAAGAGGCAAGCCTAGACAATAGGAAGTGGTGCTAGTGAAGGAATGGACAGCAGGTGACAAGAGGCAAGCCTAGAAAGGAGGTGGCAATAGTGAAGGAATGGGCAGCAAGTGATATCATCAAGAGGCAAACCTAGACAGAAGGAGGTGGTGATAGTCAAGGAATGGGCAGCAGGTGACAACATCAAGAGGCAAGCCCAGACACATGGTGGCAGCACTAGTGAAGGAATGGACAGCTAGTGACAACATCAGGGGGCAACCCTAGATGGAAGGAGGCAGTGATAGTGAAGGAATGGGCAGCAGGTGACAACATCAAGAGGCAAGGCTAGACACACGGAGGTGGTGATAGTGAAGGAATGGACAGCAGGTGACAACATCAAGAGGCAAGCCTAAACAGAAGGAGCTGGAAGTAGTGAAGGAATGGGCAGCAGGTGACATCAAGTGGCAAGCCTAGACAGAAGGAGGTGGCGATAGTGAAGAAAAGGGCAGCAGGTGACATCACGAGACAAGCTTTGACAGAAGGAGGTGGTGATAGTGAAGGAATGGGCAGCAGGTGACAACATCAAGAGGAAAACCTAGACAGAAGGAGGTGGTGATTGAGAACGAATGGGAAGCAGGTGACAACATCAAGAGGCAAGCCTAGACAGAAGGAGGTGGCGATAGTGAAGGAATGTGCAGCAGGTGACATCAAGAGGCATGCCTAGACAGAAGGAGGTGGTGATTGAGAAGTAATGGGCAGCAGGTGACAACATCAAGAGGCAAGCCTAGACAGAAGGAGGTGGCGATAGTGAAGGAATGTGCAGCAGGTGACATCAAGAGGCAAGCCTAGACAGAAGGAGGTGGTGATAGTTAAGGAATGGGCAGCAAGTGACAACATCAAGAGGCAAGCCTAAACAGAAGGAGCTGGAAGTAGTGAAGGAATGGGCAGCAGGTGACATCAAGAGGCAAGGTTAGAAAGAAGGAGGTGGCGATAGTGAAGGAATGTGTAGCAGGTGACATCAAGAGGCAAGCCTAGACAGAAGGAGGTGACGATATTTAAGGAATGAGCAGTAGCGGACAAAATCAAGGGGCAAGCCTAGACAGAGGAGTTGGTGATAGTGAAGGAATGGACAGCAGGTGACAACATCAAGAGGCAATCCTAGACAGAAGGAGGTGTCGATAGTGAAGGAATGGGCAGCAAGTGACAACATTAAGAGGCAAGCCTAGACAGAAGGAGGTGGTGATAGTGAAGGAATGGGCAGCAGGTGACATCACGAGGAAAGCCTAGAAAGAAGGAGGTGGCGATAGTGAATGAATGGGCAGCAGGTGACATCATCAAGAGGCAAGCCTAGACAGAAGGTGGCTGCAATAGAGAAGGAATGGGCAGCAGGTGACATCATCAAGAGGCAGGCCTAGACAGAAGGAGGCAGCAATAGTGAAGGAATGGGCAGCAGGTGACATCATCAAGAGGCAAGCCTCGACAGAAGGTGGCAGCAATAGAGAAGGAATGGGCAGCAGGTGACATCATCAAGAGGCAAGACCAGACAGATGGAAGCAGCGATAGTGAAGGAATGGACAGCAGGTGACAACAAGAGGCAAGTGTAGACAGAAAGAGGTGGGAATGGTTTAAGAATGGACAGCATATGACAACATCAAGAGACAAGCTTAGACAGAAGCGGGTGGCAATAGTGAAGGAATGGGCAGCAGGTGACAACATCAAAAGGCAAGTTTAGACAGAAGGAGGTGGTGATAGTGAAGGAATAGACAGCAGGTGACAACAAGAGGAAAGCCTAGACCAAAGGAGGTGGTGATCGTGAAGGAATGGGCAGCAGATGACAGCATCAAGATGCACTTCTAGACAGAAGGATCCAGTGATAGTGAAGGAATGGTCATTAGGTGACATCATCAAGAGGCAAGCCTAGACAGAAGGAGGTGGTGATAGTGAAGGAATAGGCGGCAGGTGACAACATCAAGAGGCAAGCCTAGACAGAAGGAACAGTGATAGTAAAGGAATGGGCAACAGATAACATCACGAGGCAAGCCTAGACAGAAGAAGCTGGTGATAGTGAAGGAATGGGGAGCAGGTGACATCAAGAGGCAAGTCTAGACAGAAAGAGGTGGGAATGGTGAAAGAATGGACAGCATACGACAACACCAAGAGGCAAGCTTAGACAGAAGCGGGTGGCAATAGTGAAGGAATCGCCAGCAGGTGACAACATCAAGAGGCAAGCCTAGACAGAAGGAGGTGGTTATAGTGAAGGAATGGACAGCAGGTGACAACAAGAGGCAAGCCTAGACAGAAGAAGGTGGTTATAGTGAAGGAATGGACAGCAGGTGACAACATCAAGAGGCAAGGCTAGACACCCGGAGGTGGTGATAGTGAAGGAATGGACAGCAGGTGACAACATCAAGAGGCAAGCCTAAACAGAAGGAGCTGGAAGTAGTGAAGGAATGGGCAGCAGGTGACATCAAGTGGCAAGCCTAGACAGAAGGAGGTGGCGATAGTGAAGAAAAGGGCAGCAGGTGACATCACGAGACAAGCTTTGACAGAAGGAGGTGGTGATAGTGAAGGAATGGGCAGCAGGTGACAACATCAAGAGGAAAACCTAGACAGAAGGAGGTGGTGATTGAGAACGAATGGGAAGCAGGTGACAACATCAAGAGGCAAGCCTAGACAGAAGGAGGTGGCGATAGTGAAGGAATGTGCAGCAGGTGACATCAAGAGGCATGCCTAGACAGAAGGAGGTGGTGATTGAGAAGTAATGGGCAGCAGGTGACAACATCAAGAGGCAAGCCTAGACAGAAGGAGGTGGCGATAGTGAAGGAATGTGCAGCAGGTGACATCAAGAGGCAAGCCTAGACAGAAGGAGGTGGTGATAGTTAAGGAATGGGCAGCAAGTGACAACATCAAGAGGCAAGCCTAAACAGAAGGAGCTGGAAGTAGTGAAGGAATGGGCAGCAGGTGACATCAAGAGGCAAGGTTAGAAAGAAGGAGGTGGCGATAGTGAAGGAATGTGTAGCAGGTGACATCAAGAGGCAAGCCTAGACAGAAGGAGGTGACGATATTTAAGGAATGAGCAGTAGCGGACAAAATCAAGGGGCAAGCCTAGACAGAGGAGTTGGTGATAGTGAAGGAATGGACAGCAGGTGACAACATCAAGAGGCAATCCTAGACAGAAGGAGGTGTCGATAGTGAAGGAATGGGCAGCAAGTGACAACATTAAGAGGCAAGCCTAGACAGAAGGAGGTGGTGATAGTGAAGGAATGGGCAGCAGGTGACATCACGAGGAAAGCCTAGAAAGAAGGAGGTGGCGATAGTGAATGAATGGGCAGCAGGTGACATCATCAAGAGGCAAGCCTAGACAGAAGGTGGCTGCAATAGAGAAGGAATGGGCAGCAGGTGACATCATCAAGAGGCAGGCCTAGACAGAAGGAGGCAGCAATAGTGAAGGAATGGGCAGCAGGTGACATCATCAAGAGGCAAGCCTCGACAGAAGGTGGCAGCAATAGAGAAGGAATGGGCAGCAGGTGACATCATCAAGAGGCAAGACCAGACAGATGGAAGCAGCGATAGTGAAGGAATGGACAGCAGGTGACAACAAGAGGCAAGTGTAGACAGAAAGAGGTGGGAATGGTTTAAGAATGGACAGCATATGACAACATCAAGAGACAAGCTTAGACAGAAGCGGGTGGCAATAGTGAAGGAATGGGCAGCAGGTGACAACATCAAAAGGCAAGTTTAGACAGAAGGAGGTGGTGATAGTGAAGGAATAGACAGCAGGTGACAACAAGAGGAAAGCCTAGACCAAAGGAGGTGGTGATCGTGAAGGAATGGGCAGCAGATGACAGCATCAAGATGCACTTCTAGACAGAAGGATCCAGTGATAGTGAAGGAATGGTCATTAGGTGACATCATCAAGAGGCAAGCCTAGACAGAAGGAGGTGGTGATAGTGAAGGAATAGGCGGCAGGTGACAACATCAAGAGGCAAGCCTAGACAGAAGGAACAGTGATAGTAAAGGAATGGGCAACAGATAACATCACGAGGCAAGCCTAGACAGAAGAAGCTGGTGATAGTGAAGGAATGGGGAGCAGGTGACATCAAGAGGCAAGTCTAGACAGAAAGAGGTGGGAATGGTGAAAGAATGGACAGCATACAACAACACCAAGAGGCAAGCTTAGACAGAAGCGGGTGGCAATAGTGAAGGAATCGCCAGCAGGTGACAACATCAAGAGGCAAGCCTAGACAGAAGGATCCAGTGATAGTTAAGGAATGTTCAGTAGGTGACATCATCAAGAGGCAAGCCTAGACAGAAGGAGGTGGTTATAGTGAAGGAATAGGCGGCAGGTGACAACATCACGACGCACGCCTAGACAGAAGCAGGTGGTGATAGTGAAGGAATGGGCAGCAGGTGACATCATCAAGAGGCAAGCCTAGACCAAATGATGTGGTGATAGTGAAGGAATGGGCAGCAGGTGACATCATCAAGAGACAAGCCTAGACCAAAGGAGGTGGTGATAGTGAAGGAATGGGCAGTACGTGACATCAAGAGGCAAGCAGACCTGATTGCCCCCCTCAAACTCAGACCAAGTAAGTCCAAAACACATCTGAATAAATGGTTTACACCATTCCTCAAAAACCTAAGGCAGAAAAAAGAAACTGCAAGGTCGCCTGGAAAAAAATACCATCAGCAGCCAACCAACTTAAACTCGCTAAACTTTCAGCCCTTTATAAAAAAGAAACATGCCTAGCAAAAGGAATCTCTTTCGACACGCGCATATCCCAAGCCAAATCCAATATGAAGGAATTATTCTCTATCCTCAAAGAAATAGACTCCTATAGCACCACCTGACACGTGCATCAAAGACAAAAAATGGTGTTCAGAGATCCAAAACGAACTAGCCAATAAGATTTCCACTCTACAAAACAAAATATCCTGCAAAAGAGCCTCCTTAAACGACCACCCCCATCCAAACCAACCGAGAGTACTACAGTTAATGATTCTTCCCGATTTAACTTCACCAAAGTATCCATTCTTGAAGTGGAAAGAATCATTCTGTCTCTGAAACCTTCTAACTGTCAGGGCGATCTGTGTCCTGCACAGCTTATCAAGGATGCTGTTCGAGACCTCTCTCCCTTCATTACGAAGCTAATTAATGCGTCTTTTTCCACTGGCATCATCCCCACCAATCTTAAACAATCCTGTTTACTTCCACTTCTAAAACAAAACACCCTTGACCCATCCACGCCAACCAACTATAGACCAATCACAACTGTACCCTTTCGCCTAAAAATCTTGGATAATGTTGCCTACGTACAAATGCAGAAGCACTTGGAAGCACACCATCTATTAGGAGCTAGACAATCAGGCTTCCGCCCCCAACATGGAGCCGAGACAACACTCATCGACCTTAAGACCCAAGTCGATGAGCTCAGAGATAACGGTAAAGCCGCCCTACTCCTCCTCCTAGACCTCTCGGCTGCATTTGACCTGGTCGACCATACTATCCTATGCACTCACCTTAACACAGCCGCTCACTTCTCCGATGATGCCATTACCTGGATCAGATCCTTCCTAGATGGCAGAACCATGGGGGGTTTTCTCACCCACAGCAGCGGCAGACCCTATACCTATCACCTGTGGCGTGCCACAGGGCTCATGTGTCTCGCCCACATTGTACAACATTTTTACCAAGCCCCTTTTCGATGATCTGGATCATCTCGGTATCACCTATACTAACTATGCAGATGATACCCAGATCCTCCTCCCGCTTTCTGGGGATTATGAAAAGGATTTGGCCTTGGTGAATAAAGTATACATCATCATCCAGGTGTGGATGGCCACACACGGACTATGCCTGAATGATGATAAAACCCAACTCATCATCCTGGGCACCACCTCTAGCCTAAAGAAACTAGGCTCTGTCTATTCCTCATTCATAATCGATGGTAACAGTATCAAAGTAGGACAAGAGGTAAAAACGCTGGGTTTTTACCTGGACTCAAATCTCTCATTCACTAAACAGGTTAACTCCTTAGTATCCTCTACGGCCTATATGTGTAAACTCATCCGCACAGCTAAGCCATTTCTCTCTGATATTAGATGTAAAAGCCTAGCCAGAGCCCTCATCTTGTCTCGCCTGGACTACTGTAACACCCTCTATCTAGGGTCTATCAAAGCTATTACCAGAAAAATCCAAACCTTACAAAACAATGCCCTCAGAGCGGCATTAGGCATCTCCAGAAGAGACCACATCTCTGCGAGCAGCCGCCAGAATAACTGGCTCCCAATCAACGCCAAAATTCTCTTAAAAACTCTGTCACTTACTCACAAATCTCTTAACAACGTTGCTCCCATCTACCTGGTCGACAGATTCCACAGACAGACTTCCTTGAGACCCTCCAGAACAGCCTACAAAGATTGCCTCTCTATTCCTAACTTCAATCGCTACACAATAGGTGGCAACAGCTTCCCGGTGAAAGCAGCCAAACTGTGGAACTCCCTACCTCCCACTCTGAGAACTGACCTTCCCTACCAAAACTTCTGTACTAACGCTATCCTATGGCTGAAAACGAATGATCATAAAATGCAACAAGTAGCCAGGTTTTACTGCGAGGAGCACCGCCTCTCCAACCCACTATTTATTTGTACATACTTTATTTTACCTACACTTGTATATACCACCAATGCCAGCAAGTTGTTTGCTTGCTCCTGTACTTTATTTTTATATATAGTGTACTTATACTTGTATGTATGTATATAATTACGCTGTTGTAACTAAGTTTCCCATATACCTGTAACTGCACCCTGTTACCTGAGGGTATGTTTGCACATTATAAATAATAAAACAAACAAACAAACAAACAAGACTAGACAGAAGGATCCAGTGATAGTGAAGGAATGGGCAGCAGGTGACATCATTAAGATGCAAGCCTAGATAGATGGAGGTGGTGATAGTGAAGGAATGGGTGGCAGGTGGCAACATAAAGTAGCAAGCGTAGACTGAAGGAGCTGGTGATAGTGAAGGAATAGACAGCAGGTAACAACATCAAGAGGCAAGCCTAGACAGAAGGATCTGGTGATCGTGAAGGAATGGGCAGCAGGTGACATCAAGAGGCAAGCCTAGACAGAAGGAGTTTGTGATAGTGAAGGACTGGGCAACAGATGACATCAAGACGCAAGCCTAGACAGAAGGATGCAGCAGTAGTGAAGGAATGGGTTTCAGGTGAGATCAAGAGGCAAGCCTAGACAGAAGGAAGTTGTGATAGTGAAGGAATGGGCAACATGTGACATTACGAGACAAGCCTAGACAGAAGGAGCTGGTGATAGTGAAGGGATGGGCAGCAGGTGACATCGAGAGGCAAGCCTAGACAGAAGGATGTGAAGAGGGAAAATCCGAATTCCCTTCCCTCCTGACGGAGCCCGCAACCGGAAGAAGCACTCCCGACAGAATAACTATCGACTATCTGAGATTGCACCCGGTCCCACCTCTCCCAGCGTAAGCTCACATCACGAAATACATCCAGCCATCCGCCCATACAATCCTGCGATTCCACGAGCCCTAGCCAACTAAAGCAACGACAACCAAGACCGAGCTGTAGACGACTATATGGACCAAATCGATTACCGTCCCTGCAAGCCATCTTGCAGGTCGTTAGAGACTTCATGATGACATAGCTGCCTTAGACAGGAAGCACACGTGCAGTCTGCACAATTGGGACACTCACACACCAATCCACACAAAGAACATGTGAGTACAGTTCTATGAGCTAGAGGACAGCGACACACACACAATGTCTACACATTTGTTATTTTCCATATATGCTCGCTACCGCACCGCAGAAATGCAAGACGCCAGAAGAGCTTGTGCAGGTGCTACCCACTATTAACTCTATTTATGGACAGGAGCACTCAAGGGACCTGACCACCCACGACATGCTTTTAACCTATGAACAATGATATTGAAAGTATAGCCAGAGTTGAAGTAGGCCTCAGACAAATCCAGCACACTCGAATCGCCTCACAGAGAACCCGACGCTGCAAGCTGCTGAGCGAGCAGAGTAGCCCTGACAGGGACTGCCACCGCCAAAGCCACGATGTTGCAAGTGGCATTCCTCATTCACTGTGCCACGATGAGCCCAGCTACAGAAAAGAATGCCCCAAGCTAAAATACAAATCAAATCGAAGTAATTTGGCTTCACCAGCAGTCTCCTTACACGTGATCCGGCCGACCTGACATGATGCCAACGCCTGGAAGCTGGGAAGATGCAGCCGTCTCACGTCTGGGACTGTACCTTGCAACATAATTGTAACAATTCACCTACAACATGCGCTGGGACTGGACCGCTCTCATGGAATTAGCAAAGACACCATTGTTAGACACTGTCACATAGTCACACCTTGTTGATACACATTGTACAAGAACAGGTGTCTCACGGGCTGTGAACAACAGTGGTCCCAGGCTTGGGGTCCCGAAGCCTGACCAATCAGGACACTGGGGATAGAGGCTGGCGGCCGGAATCTCCAGCCAATCATTAGGGGTTCTCATGTAACAATTCTCAGGTAGCAATTTTTAGGGACGACCCAAGCATACCACCTGACACAGTGTCCGCCAGTAACGACGCACACTATATGTTCCTATACTGGACCTATCACTCAGGGTGGTGTTACATTGCCATAACGTTCAGTACCAAGGTGGTGGTTGGCACGAGTATGACTGTAGGAAACGGAGCAGAGGTAGTGCCCTTTTGTGTTGGTGAACGTGTCGGGACGGGACAGCAGGTCCCTATGTGACAGAAGGGTTGTTGCGCCAATAGGTCTGGATAGTGAGTATATGGGTAAGGGCATGGTTTTCCTATGAATCGACTTTGTAGTTTGGTGAATAGATGTGGTTTTCCTATTAATTGAATGTTCTAGTTCGGTAAATAGATGTCGGATTCCCGTACGAGTTAGCTGTGGCTACCTTAAGATTGCATAAGGTAATTGACTGGTTACATTTCCGGGGTAGGGAGTGTATCACACGTCAGGCGACGCAACGGGTGCAGTTCAATTACAAGAAAAGGAGTTGGTTGATGACGTACACTCCACTCCGGGGAGGTGGGAAGACAGCTGTGGGGATTGGGGATTTTACATGTGGAATGTGTATAATACGTGCACAAAGTGTTGATTGTGAAGGTTTAGCTTGGTGACGTCACCCATAGGCCATTGCATAGGACATTGTGTGATCAGCGGGCGCAGAGCTCGCAACTCAGTGCTCGAACTACAGAACAGGTGGATCAGCAGCCGTGTGTGGACAGCGCTGGCACATGACCAAGGGGCGCGCCGATCGGCGGCAGCCCAGTAGAGGGGAGGCAGTACCAGAGTATGCCGCACTGGTGTACGGTCGCAGGGGGCCACACACATTGAAGGGGTTTGCCGGGAGGCGGCAACGGCCGTGGGGGCGGGATACACTGTTTAAGGTATAAGGCCGCAGGGGGCCATAGACTTTGGGGGAGTGTGCCGGATCGCGGTGCTCCTTAGAGGCGGTGCCGTACAAGAGTTTGTATCGCTAATTGAACATTGAACTGCATAACAAACAATGTTCTACCCTTGTTCTAATAGCAGATAGTCGAAACCCTCAATTTGAGGTCAGGTAAAAACTATGAGAAAAAAGCAATGATGTACCACAAGGGTGGGGGAGGAGCACCATACGGGGTACACGGGACAGTACTGGGCCCAATCCAACACATCTGTAAGACACTGCTTACTTACCGAGACAAATTAGTAAAATACAGTGTAGAATGGACTAAGGGTATCCGTGCATTGGCGGAGCATGCACGGATAGGGCTGGCACACCACAGTCTTCTTCTAATGAGATATATCACATGAATCACTTCTCACTCCCACACCGTTTCCTTCCCTTCTTCCCACCTCCAGATGCCGTACACTATGGTTTTCAGCCACTTTTGCCGCTGCATTGTCCTCCGATACAACATGCCACCGTCATGGAACACTTTGGACAGACATACCGTAGCGGCACACTGTGTTGCAATCAACATTTTGACCGTGCAGTGAACAGGGAAATAGGACGCTGGAGCGGAGCCAGATATGACTAATTTTACTGCGCGCACTGCTACGTACAAGAGGCCCGGCCATGCACACAATGGCTTAGAACCTTGCCACACACACGACAACACTATCCTTTGATACACCATGGCAACGTTTCCCAATACCTTTGATGCACAGCACGCTTTGCTCCAGCCAACCACCGGCTGTGTCCAATGTTCGCCAACAGCACGGCGTACAGCAGGCCAATGAGACTTCAGTCCACAGAGTGAACAGGGAAATGGGTCAGCGGAGCAGACCCAGATATCACAAATTTTTTGGGACGTATATTTCAGTTCTTTTCAACAAAATTACTGGTCCGATTTCCACTGAACACACAAAAGCAAGCCCCTGCCACAAATTTGGTGAAAATCCATCCAGCCGTTCGGCCTGTAGCCGTGCGCAAAGTTTTTGCCCATTCAGTCTATCGAGAAAAAAAATAAAATTGGGACCCCCCTATAACTTTGTCCCCCCTGCACGAAACCTCACCCAACTTGGTGAAAGGATTCAGACCCGGCCATATACTTTTTTTGCAAAGTTTGGTGAGGGTTCCTCCAGGGGGAGTAAAGTTATAAGCCGCCGAAAAAGCGCTCTTCCTATGGGTTCAGCAACTTAACCATAACTACACAGCCGCTACCGCGGGCCGAGTGATATATATATATAGATATATATATATCTATACACACACATATATATCTATATTCAGTGAAAAAACTTTGTTAAAGTGACGTTATGGTTAAGTTGCAGTAATAAAAACCTATGAAAGTCAGTGGAAAAAGATTGTAAAAGGGACATTATGGTTACAAGTAAAACCAAAAACCCCTGGAAATTTGCCAGTTATAGTAAGTTATGGTGAGGTTTCATCCAGGGGGGGCAAAGTTGTAGGAGGGGTCCCAAAATGTGGGGTTTTCTTCATAGATGCAATGGAAAAAAACTTTGCTCGCGCCTACAACCGAAACCGCTGGACGGATTTTACCAAATTTTGTGGCAAGGCCAGTGGCATGGCCCAGAAAGCGTACTATTGTAAAGTTTGTGTAAATCCGTCCAGTCATTTTTTTTTAAAAACAAGCAATAAGAAGATTTAAAAAAATAGTGAAATTTGGGTTCGGTCCATGGACTCACTTCCCTGTTTGGTCTGTGGACAGGCCTCTGATTGGTCCAGGGGCTGTCATGATGTCCGCAGACATCGGACGTGCACACTGATTGGTTGGAGAAAAGCGTGAGGTGCGTCAGATTTTTGGAAACGCTGCCATGTTAGATCCGCTGACAGATGTTGGTGTCTGCGGACATTGGGTAAAAACATATTAAAAACACAAAAATGCACTTGTAAAACGAATGAAACAATCTCTGGGGAAGTGGGGGGTGATGAGGATTTGATGGGATATGGCCATAAAAAGCCAGAAAACTGGTGTTGTTTTATCTCTGAAGTCCGCAAACAGTCTGGGGAGAGCCCTGTGATGTTCAGGGCATCCATATTTGTGCATTACAGGGTTGGTGAAGAGCAGTTTTTGGATGGTGTATTACTTTAGAGTCGCTCAATGAAACTGCCTGATATCATTCTAGACGTGACCTTGAATGGTTCTACCAAGTTTGGTGCTGTTTTGTCAAGAGGGAACAACATTAGAGGAGGGGTCCCAACATATTTGAAAGGCTCATGTACAGGAGGTAGTGCTACCCCCTCAAACTGAACGTATTGCAGATAGACCACCTACCCCTCAATACATTAAGTAGTTTATGATAGATCTCCCCATCATCCCTGACATCTTCCTACCAACATTATAAACATTACCCCTTGTAGGGACTGCTCATGGAAATTATTTTAATATGTGATCTAATGAGTGATGTCATCAATGACATTTGTGGTGTCATATTTCATGTACTGGGTGTTTGTCTTAGCAGTGCACGGTGGTGTCGCGAGTTATGGTTGCTTAGCTTAACCATAACTGGGGACGTTTTTTTTTTCGGTTTTACTTGTTTCTTCAGTGAATATATATATTACATGGCCTGCGGTAGCGGCGATGTAGTTATGGTTAAGTTGCTCATCTCATAGGAAGAGCACTTTTTGGATGGCTTCTAACTTCGCTCCTCCAGGACGAATCCTCACCAAACTTTGCAAAAAAAGTATATGGCCTACTCTGAATTTGTTCTGCAAAATTTGGTGAGATTTGGTCCAGGGGGGGGCAAAGTTACAGGGGGGCCCCAACATTTATTTTTTCCCATAGACATAAAGGGCAAAAACTTTGCTCAGGCCTACAGCCCAAACCGCTGGACGGATCTTTACCAAATTTGCGGCAGGAGCGGCGGCTTGGTCCCGAAAGTGTGCTTTTGTTAATTTGGTGTAAATCCATCTAGTTGTTTTTTTTAAATGACCAAAATATGAGGCAAAAAAATGAGTGTCACCAGGATAGCAAAGTGAAAGATATTTAAAAAAATATGGGACCGCGATGAAAGGCTTTGGTGTTCAAAAAGCTAATAAAGCAGCACAGGGATAGACCCCCTGGCAGGGATGTCATTTCACCAAAATGCCAGGGGTAGTGGAAGTTACATCACGCGCTCTTTGCCCTCTGATGACATCACAGGAAGTTATGTCAGGTGACACACCAAAGTGTAATCACAGGAGGTGATGGAACATGACCTTTCACCCCTTGACAAAACAGGAACTGGCATCACATAGCATTGTTCCTAAGTACACTACAAAAAATATGATTACAATATCGCTGTAATGTGATATGCATTTCATACAAAATGGATCACCATACGTATTGTTAATATCAGTGTGTATGGCTATATATTACCAAATTAAAATGAATGAAAGCCGATGTCCAAGGCCAAATGATAGTGATGTGTTATTATAAAGCACTTACCCTTAAGTGCTTTATACACCCCCTGTTTCTTCATCTTACATAGTCCGACTCACTCTGCAGGGCACACCCTCGATGTTCTGATCTCTTCAGACCTTCCCCTTTGATCCCTCTCACCACTCCTCTCTCCTGGAGTGATCACTCTCTCCTTTCCTCACAGCTCACTCTCTCCACCCCTCAGGCCAAGCCAACTCCAGCACTGCCACCAACTTTCTTGGTTATCTGACCTATGAAGCATGTGTCAGTTGAGGCTTTTGCTGCCACTCTCCCCCCCCCCGCCCTCCCTCCCTCCTTGGCTGACTCACACCCTGATACAGCCCTCTCCATGCTCCACTCTGCTATACCTGATACTCTGATGTTCTTGCCCCTGTCTTGAGGATCCGCTTGAAGCCCAAAGCTAAGTGCAACTCTTGGTATGACTCTGACCTTGTCACCTTTAAACTCAAGTGCAGGGTGGCTGAGAGAAAATGGCTAGCTTCTTGCGCACCCTCTGACAAACTGGCCTGCCGCCTGCGCCAAAGGCAATACGGGCTCTCTGTCCACACCAAGAAGACAGCCCACATCCAAACCCGCGTCTCTGCATAATCTAACAACCCGGCCGAACTCTTTAAAATGTGCAAGAAACAGGCAATCCTGCTGCAGTCTCTACCTCTCCTGTCCCCTCCCAGGCTCTCTGCACGACCCTGGCTTCTCACTTCATCTCTAAAACTCAGGACATCTTGTCCTCTCTCTCTTTCTCTCCCCCTCCTCCCTATACTCACCGCTCTTCCTCTGACCCTTCCTCGGCCACCTCTCCTCCCTCTACTCTTTGCTCTTCCTCTGGCCCCTCTGTGGCCACCTCTCCTCCCTCTTTCTCTGCTTTTCCCCTGTTCTCCCCAGGCGATATTTCCAGACAAGTATCATCTATGAAAGTTCCTCCAAAACCATGAAGGACCACATTGACACCCTGGCTCCTGCTCTGGATGACTTCTGCAACCACTCCTTCACCACTGGAGTCTTCCCTTCCCCTCTGAAGCACTCCCTTGTGCACCCTCTTCTTAAGAAACCTTCTGCCGATCCTTCCTGCCCGGCTAACTATTGCCCAACCTCCATCATTCCTTTCCTGGGCAAACCCCTTGAAAAGCTGGCCATCTCCCAGCTTTATCTTCATACTGAATCTGTTGGTTGTCTCCATGACCATCAGTCTGGCTTCAGAGCCACCAGAAGCATGGAAACTGCTCTCCTGAACATCCGTGAAGACCTGATCGCCAACCTTGATTCCAACACCCCCTTGTCTCATCTTACTCGATCTCTCTTCTGCCTTTGACACGGTCAACCACAGCATCCTGCTCAACCGTCTCCATGATAACCTGGGTATCACTGATCAGGCCCTGGCTTGGCTAACTTCTTTCCTCTCCGATCGATCCTCCCAGGTCCAACTTGGGTCTAACCTCTCTCCCTGGTTTTTCAAGCAATACCTGGAACTTCTTGCCCACTGCATTGCCGCTCTCTGCCCCAACTTTCAGTGCTATGCGGATGACACTCAACCCATTTTCAGGCTCCTTTCTGCCACCTCTTCTCTCATCTCTGACTGCCTGGCTGCTATCCCGGAGTGGTGTGCCGCCAATTATCTCTGCCTTAATGCCAGTAAGACCGAGATTTTCCTCATCGGCACACCTGCTCCCTCCTTTCCTGTCACTCTCTGGCTGGCCTCTCTTGGCGCTCTTCCTGCTCCCACCTGTGAGGCTAAAAACGTCAGGGTCATCTTCGACTCCACACTCTTCTTCCCTCCTCACATCCCTGACGTCTCTAAGAAGTCACACTACCAGCTGCACCTCCTCAGAGGTATTCTTCCTTTCCTCTCCTTCGCTCACAATCTCACTGTCTCCAGAGCTCTGGTTCTGTCTAGGCTGGACTACTGCAACAGTATCTTTCTAAATCTGCCTGCCTCTACTCTCCGCCCTCTGCAACTCATCCAAAACAGGACTGCGAGTCCTGTCCTTGGCCTCAAACCCAGGGATCGTATTTCTCCAGGACTGAAATCTCTGCACTGGCTCCCAGTGGCAGCGAGGATTAAGTTCAAAACCATCTGCATTGTCCACAAGGCCTTCTGGGGCCTGGGGCCTCAATACTTTCAACTCTCTCTCCCTAAATATCTTCCTTCTCGAGTACTTCGCTCATCCACCCCCAACTCCCTCAGGGTCAGTCGTTTTTCCAAGCAATGAGTTGGAGGTAGATCTCTTTATTCTGATGGGGCCTCCCTCTTTTACAGCCTACCTGCCTCTCTGAAACTTGAGGAGAACCATCTCTGGTTCCGGAAGCACCTCAAGACCTTCCTCTTTGCTTCTGCTTTCTCTCCTCTGCTCCCCTGCTGATCTTCTGGTTGAAACTGAATCTGCACTGGTTTACCTCTCTACACTCTGATCTCGGGCCCAGGTCCCCTCCCTGCCAGTTGCACACCTGCACTTCCCCCTGTCAACCCTTGCACTCGAGGACTGTTTCTGTATCCCTAAAGTCCCCTACCAGCACTTGACACCAGATGTCTGCCCTTACCTTGCACTTGCCACCAGCTGGCCGCAATTTTATTTATTGTCTTTATTTATTTTATTTTATTTATTTATCTTTATTTATTTTTTACGGTTATCTTATATACTGCACTGCCCCTTCCCCTTTCACCCCGCACTTCACCCTCCCCCATCCCACGCACTTGCGCAATCTCAATGTCACCTGGCTTAGTAAGATCGCTGTCTCTGTCTTCCCTCTGTTCCCCCTCCCTTGCCTCATCGTGCCTTGAAACACTTGTCTATAGGCGCTTTATAAATGCCATATCATATCATATCATATCATACAGAACAAATATACACACAATTTCGCCCAACCTGTTTTGGTACTCATTTATCAACCTCAGAAGGATGAAAAGCGAAGTTGGTCTTGCCGGGGTTCGAACCTGCAACTTGCAGATCACACACACATCGCAGCAGCAAGTGCTCAAACAACTGAGCTATCTTAACGACTATAGCTATCTTACTGGCTATAGGAAAATGAGCAATTACATGTTTGAATATTCTCAAAATCATTAAGCAAATTACACTCTGTAGTCGATACCATTAAACTGGTAACTGAGATTTAACTGCAGGCCAGTTCATCTGCAGGTCTGGTGCAAAGTTGGCCACATGTCAGGCCTGCATGCATCTACTTTTCATGCTTCAGAGGTTGGCAAAATACACATTGAGAGGGTTTATAACTATGCATGAAAGAATTCAGAGTAGCGCCGGGAAAGCAGCGCACTCACACAGCATCTGGGCACTTGTTACCTCGTACATGTAAACATCCTGAACAGCATGCCAAGAAGATAGGTAAGACAGACACATTGCAACAAAGCATTCATTGTGGCACAATGAAATCAAGAGCCACTTTATGTGCTATGGTCAAACATTTCTACACTGTACACAAGCTTTTAGACACAAGGATTTTGTCAAGTGACAGAGGACGGCAAGATGCAAGGTCTTGTTTATTTATTTTTATTTTTTTATTTGTAAAGCGCACAACTGCCCTCGGGCATAGTGGCGCTGTTAAGAAAGCTTACTTGGTTACATAAATGCATAGAGTCATAATAGGAGGCATAGAACACGAGGGCCAACCCCTCTTGCAGGGTGGCACAAACATACAATGCCTAGTGTCAAAATAGGCGGCAGGGCATGAGGGCCAACCCCTCTTGCAGGGTGGCACAACCATACAATGCATAGTGTCAAAATAGGTAGCATGGCATGAGGGCCAACCCCTCTTGCAGGGTGGCACAACCATACAATGCATAGTGTCAAAATAGGCAGCAGGGCAAGAGGGCCAGCTCTCGCTTGACATCTCGCAACATCACACAGGCTAGTGAAAGCCTGTGCGATGTTGTGCAGTGGGAGCACAGCTCAGCGCCGTCGTTGGGCTAGGGCAGGGGCCACGTTTGATCCAGTGAGAAGGGAAGTGACGTTGTGCTAGGGAGGAGCAGCTAGTTTAAGGTGTTTAATAGAGTATGTTGCACCTGCGTTAGCTGTGTCCGTGTTTGTTTCGCCAGCTACGGACGGGCCCCCAGCAATATAAGCGGGGCCATCAAAGCCTGTAGACGCTGATGATGCCTTTGGGGTTGTGTTAACCAAGTTTGCACTTTACTTGTAGCTTTTCAACGAAATGTCGACGCTGAACAATGAGTGGCTTACCTTGTTTTCTTCGGCCTGTTATATGCCTTCACACAAATGGCCACAGGATGGCAGTATTGTAGAATAGATGGTCTTATTGTAATTATGACTCATCGGCATTGTTTGGTTGCTTACTATGTGAGAAAAACGTAACCCTGCAATTGAATTAGTAGTGCGCGTTCCTGACATTTCTCGGAAGCGGCCGCTTGAAAGATGATAATATATTTACTCTCGCCGTTTGCATAGTTCAAATCAGAATGTAACATTATGTGGCGCTTGAATCGCAGGTAGTGGGCCGGCAGGACACAAGCCACATCTGTAGCCGACTAGGCTCCAAAGAGCAATGTTAGTCTGCACATGTCTCATAAAGCGGAAGGGGAAAGAGATCAATGATTCATTCCGTTAAACATTAAAAAGGTGGCTCTTTCAACAACACCTTCCTCTGGAAACGATCCAGTGTTGCGCGCCCTTTGCTGACGCGCGCCCTTTGCTGACAAATATGCCTCCATCTGGCCCATAGAGATTGGCTCCACCGCTAGGCAAGCACCGCACTCTCCAGTTTTCCGTGGACAAATCCATCCATTCATCCACATAAAAGCCAAAGGATGTCAGCGGAAACGGTTGCAAACACATACTTTCATCAGTAGAGGGCAGTGCCAGCTAACACCTATGCCCGCCGAAGAGTGCTGGCTACACAGCCCTGATGGGATAACGTTGGGCGACAGAGAAGTGCCTACATACATTGTATTGTATTCTGTTCGTCATTTATATAGCGCCCTTTCTCCATTTGTATGGCCTCAATGTGCTTTGTGGTTGGAACACCGTCAGTGCTTGCATGCCTTTTTGCCGGGTTAGGACTTAGGTGGGCTGGCTATGCTCCAGTAAGCAGCCAGGAGGTCTTTCACGTGGGAGGGTGCTGTTGGGGGTTTAGAATAGAGTTCTAGTGCTTAAGATGCAATGTGTGCCCAGCTAGACCGAATGCTTTTTTCGTTGGTTGTCACTGTATACTAATGGCAGAGGTGTTCAGTACGTCACAGGTTTCAGTGTGGATGGCTATGTGTGCTCTTCAACCGGAATAGCATAGCCATAGCTGCATTCTAGGGTGCATGAATGGATGGCCGTGCCTGTGACCTGTGTCCACAGACGTGGTGTAAGGTATACGTACCGTACGCTTGAATAGAGTTTGACTGCAGTGTTCTTTTTCTTATTCCAATGCGATTGGCTATTCTTTGCTATTCGTGGTCTCACTGTAAAGTGTAAAGGAGGTCCCAAATACATCCCGCACTCCAACCGTCCATTTTGAATTACCAGGAACGTTCACACCGAGATATGTGACGTATGACCAGCAAATAAACCAGCAGAGAGCCGCAGTGGGACTGTGTCCAGTACAAATCAGAAGAACAATGCCTATTGAAGTACTGGTACCGAGGAAACCATGGACAGTAAGGTACGCATTGAGAAAACCATATCAACTAATGAGACGCACCGAAGATCGCTTGAGTACAGTCCCTGAAGAAACCAAAAAGGTCCTAATGGAAGATGAATGGTGACGTCACGAGAACCCGGACTGACTCACCTATAGAAGAAATGACGACCAGAGAATAACATAAAGAGACGAAACGCCTTGAACAAGGATATTGTGAACTTAAGAGTGTGAAGGCGATATCAAATGTAAGAAGCTTAAGCTGTAAGCATGGCAAAGATATTTGACCAGTTTACACCTGTACATATGCTTGGAACCGCAAGAAAGCTAAGAGAATCGTGCGGCTTCCTATGTTTAGTAGAGGTTTAGTGCGGCAAGCGCCATATACATATCTACGTCAAATAAAGCACTTTATATGAAGTATACTTCCACTTTGCACAAAAGCAGAATCAACAAAATTACTAAGGCCATTCGAGAAAGGTTTCACAGTCAACGGAATCAGGAGCTGAGCGGCAGAAACGAAACTCAGCAGAGGCAACTCATGCCTAGGGAACCAAGGTCGTATCCATCAAAATGAACGAGCAGTAGCTACACTCAACTGAAGCAAGGACCAGAATATATTGCTTTTAAGGGGAAAGATAAGAAGACGAAGGCAGGTGGTGGGTGAACATAAAATTAAATACATGAATTGTTGAAGAAAAGGCAAATCCACGATGTCTGAATCACGTGACCAGCCGAATGAACAGAGCAAGACCCCCACACCTACGCATGGCTATGAGCCAGGAGAAGATATCTAGACAGAAGATGCAGTCTCGAGGCCAACCACAGCTAAATAATTGACACATAGCCACTAAAGTGATGATTGATTGGAAGAAGGCTGGGTGAGATGAGGGGCACCCTGCACCTGCCCGACCATTCTGCGGGCTGCAAAGCAAAGTGGAAAAGTATGCATGGGGTTGGTGCCAACCCAATCACAGTGGACCAAAATAATCTAGGGTCCTATAGTCAGTAGAACCAATGGGACGTCGTACTTTTAGTGACGTCTGAAGTAGTCATTTTTGAAGGAAGGGCTTAGATGCCCATCTGACAGTGTTTACCCAATCCCCTCACTCCGTCACCATATACAGATATAGTACCTCTAGTAAAGTTACCTTTTCCGAACCAATAGAATTGCATGTCAACATTTTAGTGTTACACATCAAGGATGACGAGTTTTTAGTATAAACGTTAGGATTTTTATGAAGTTCATTGGAGTTCAAGCGAGAAGGAAGATTGCACCATTGCTGATATTCATGACTCCCGATTTTTTGTACTTGTCATTAAACAGACTCCCTTTGCCAAACCGTTGAGTTGTCCTTATTGATTGATGTTGAAGTACATATCTGCACCCTCATCCATCTCACGGGTGCTGCTATCTTGTCTTAAAGTGATTCTGAGCAAACTCCAACTCTATGGGCCGGTCGGGTGTCTCGGAGCCAGGTTTTGAGGGCCTTTCTGAATGCCAGGTGATTGGCAATATTGTGAATGTGCACAGGTGGGGAGTTCCAGATGATCAGTGCTTGGACAGAGAAAGAGGATATGCCAAGTCTGGAGGAGTTGTACTGTGTGATTACTGTGCAAGGCCTGAGAGTCCGTTAGGGGTGGTAGCAGGTGACTGTCTTGAAGCAATTCCGGCCCATGTTGTGGATGGCCCGGTGGGTGATGCACATGGCTTTAAAGGTAGTGCAGCGACCAATAGGGAGCCAATGGAGGACTCTTAGTGTAGGGCTGATGTGTTCTCAGGGAGGTAGGTTAATGAGCAGGTGGGCTGTAGCGTTTTGGATTCTTTGCAGTTTCCTTAGCTGAAACTCTTGTGAGCCTAGGTAAAGGCAGTTTGCGTAGTCTAAGCGGGAGAGGATGAGGAAGATGATGGCGGAGAAACAGTGAGGAAAGGTGAGGTAAGGGAAGGTACGCCTTAGGATGCGTAGGTGGAAGAAACAGGTCATGGAAACAGCATTGACTTGCTGGGAGAGGGATACATCTGTATCCACTGTGCATACAAGGTGTTTCACCGAGGTGGAGGTTGCCGGAGGGGGGCCTAGGGATTGCGGTCAGGGAATAGGTTGGCGGGAGGAGCGCTGTTTTCCCAGGATTAAGGATAAGGTGGTTGGTCATCATCCAGTAGTTAATGTCCGAGAGGCATGATGACAGATCTGGACGGTTGGAGCCTGGCGGTTTTGGGATTTTAAGGATGGAGGGTTGGGATTATGGGCAGTGCATTGGGTAGGTGGGGTTAGGGTGTGGTGGGTCTTGTTAGGCCTACTGATGCGCCATTGTGCATCTCTGATTTGGCCAGTGTGTGGCATGGTGTCTAACCTGCAGGAAGGGTACCTCACATTTTGTGACTGAGTAGAGGGGGCACGTCCAGCTGGGGTATAACACTAGATGTGTACTCACCTGGCCTTGGGGCACCTTGACAGCAGAAGATTTGGGACACCTGGATAGTGGGAGACACACCTAAATGGCCATATAACAGTAGACAGTAAAATACAGTAGCACCTAGATTTGGGACACCTGGATAGAGGGAGCAACGCCTAAATGGGGGTACAACAGTAGACAGTAAAATGCAGTAGAACCTAGATTTGGGACACCTGGATAGAGGGAGAGATGCCTAAATGGGGGTACAAAGTAGACAGTAAAATGCAGTAGCATCTAGATTTGGGACACCTGGATAGAGGGAGGGACGCCTAAATGGGGGTACACCATTAAATTCAGTAACACTCAGATTTGGGACAACTGGAAAGAGGGGAAGGGCCTAAAATGGGTGCACAACAGTAAAATCAGTAACCCCTAGATTTGGGATACCCAGACCTAAAATGGGGGCAAAACAGCAAATGCAGTAAAGTTCCAATTTGGGACACCTGGACCTAAAATGGGGGCACAACAGCAAATGCAGCAACCCTAGACTTGGGACACCTGGATAGAGGGAGAATGGCCTAAAACGGGGCACAACACGAAATGTAGTAACAGCTAGAAATTATGATCTGCTCAAATGCGATATATGGCTGACTTACACAATCTACCTAAATGTGAGATATGGCTGACTTACACAATCTACCTACATGCAAGGTATGGCTGATTTACACAATCTACCTAAATGTGAGATATGGCTGACTTACACAATCTACCTACATGCGAGGTATGGCTGACTTACACAATCTACCTAGATGCGAGATATGGCTGACTAACACAATCTATATAGATGCGAGATATGGCTAAGTAACAGCAATCTACCTAGATGCAAGATATGGCTATGGGGCACAATCTACCTAGATTTGAGATATGGCTGACTAACACAATCTACCTAGATGCAAGATATGACTGCCTAACACAATCTACCCAGATGTGGGATATGGCTGACTAACACAATCTACCCAGATGTGAGATATGGCTGACTAACACAATCAACCTAGATGCGAGATATGGCTAAGTGGCACAGTTGGCTTAGGCAGGTGCTGGATATGGCTAACATATGAATGTGCAACAAAATACAAGCTTTTTGATAATAAGAAAAGGTGGGTTGTGCAGTCTAATGGGGAGCTGTATTTACTGGTCCCCCTGTCCGGACCTCTCCTACTTTGTCAGTCGCTGCTGGTTGACGGCTGCAGGTTCTACAGGCTAACAAGGGCCAACACGGTCTGGAGCTGCTTCTGAAGGAGCTGCCCTTTGCCTTGGGCCCTTAGCCACAGGGGGCTGCAACAGGGAGTTGGGCTGCCCTAGGGTGATGATTTAAAGAGGCCGAAGGGCCAATCATGTGTTGGGGGGTGGCTGGAAGGCGGGTGGGGGATGTAGAACCTGGAAAGGTCGCACAGTGAACAGCTGATGGAGAGCACTGGATGCACAGCAGTGGAGGGATCGCTCCATATGGTCAGCGCTGGAGGGACGGTGCTTTACAGACAATGATAGCCAACAGAGAGGTTGGCCAGGATAATGATGATGATGCATTATTTAGAATCTGCGTGATTACATCGCATACATCACTGCGAATGCGATTACATCGCATTTTTACAACACATTTCAGCAAAAGTAAATGCGGGCTGCGCCTCCTGCAGCTCCCCTGCACACCTCCTCCCATCTTAATGAATACCACATCCCAACCCCCATCTCTATTTTTGCTGTAAACGATGCAGTGAAATCGTACTCACAGTAGCCTGCGATTAAATCAACCTACCCCGTTATTTATATAGCGCATTTGCCAAGGCGCTTTACAGGAATATATTTATAAATAACATCCCCCAACCCATGCTAGTGCTCATTTATCAACCTGGGAAACAGGAAAGGCTGAGTTGGCTTTGCCGGGATCCAAACCTGCGCCCTGCAGATCACACACAGCAGCAGCGAGCGCTCAACCCGCTGAGCTATCTTACTGGCTTACATGACAAAGAACACACTGAAGCATAGGTGTTGGCATGTCATGTTTTGCTGCATGGATACCTAGTATATACCAACAGATTACGTATTTAACAACAGAAGCACGGATCAACTGATATGTAAACCATTATAAGAAAATCAGTTGGTTTTCAGAGTCTAAGTAAACATGCATGTTACATATTACTGGAATGGCTATAGTGCACATCTACCTTTGGAATGGCCTTGTAGCGGTTTAGGTTGCCTGGAATGTGCGTGTTTTGTACAGGCCTTATCTTTCGTGCAGGCAGGGTATTGTTGGTCTGCACAAGTGCACGTGTTGTGAGCAGTTGCTTTCAGACTACTTGATGTACACTCTAGTGCAACGGTGGTCTCCAGTGTTAGAGTTTGTGTGTGAGTGGAGGGGTTCTGACGCCAAAACGGCTGCCCCGGGATAAGTTGTGTGTAATTACCTGCAAAGGGCGACCTGTCATGGGCAGATATTGTGTCTAGGCTTTGAGCTGTTGAGCTGTGTCTAATGTGACAGAAACCAGCATTTCTGATTGGATGGACACGTTATGTATGTGGGTCAGTGTGATCTCGGGCCTTGGGTCGTGGGTTCTGTGTGAGTTTAGTGCTCTTGGACTGGAACATGTTGCCATGGCCTTTCGCTTTGTGTTGTTTGCCAGGAGAGCGGTGTTGGTGCATCTTTGCAACGCTATGAAGGAAATGGCACTGAGTTCCCCCAACATGGCCGCCACCCGTCAGCAGCACTAGGGAAGCTGGGCTTGGTCAGCTCGAAAGGGCACCCTTACAGAAGTGGCCATCTTGGTTTCCAACATTCTAGAGGTATGATATGATATGATATTTATAACACGCTTAATACCCAGAGGTTTCTAAGCGCGGACCCGGGGATCGAACTTATGTTGCTTTGTGTCGTCTTGCTTCCAAGGTGAGCGCGTAGCCCCTGAGCTATCCTCCGGAGTTCAGGGGTGGGGTGAGGAGGGCAACACTTGCTGGCACGGGCCACATTTCCTGCTCCATGTGCCTGTCACCCAATCACAGGCATAAGAGCCCCCTCCACTGAGCCCGCAGGGAACTGCTCTATGTGTTCTATGTTCAGAATGACAGGTTCCAGATCACCACACAGGTCTAAATACAGATCACCTTACTGTGCTCTGCATACCACCTCATTGCTATCATATGCACAACACCTCATGTGCCAGATCACCATGCACAGAATCATAGGTTCCAGATCACCCTGCTGTTCTCTATACATCACTCCATGTTCCAGATCACAATACTGTTCTATGACCAGCACCCTAGGTTCTAGATCATCATACCCTTCTATGTACAGCACCTCATGCTCCAGATCACCATGCTGTTCTATGCACAGCACCTCATGTTCCAGATCACCATGCTGTTCTATGTATAGCACTCCATGTTCCAGATCACCATGCTGTTCTATATACAGCACTCCATGTTCCAGATCACCATGAGTTAGGCAGAATCACATGCAGTACCCTTAGTGAACACCACACACAATTAAGACTTCAAATGTAAGCACAATTTCACCTTTGGTACATTCCTGTACTACACAGTAATGTGGTAGCAGTGGCTGAGCAGCCAGACTTATCTCTAGAGTAAAGTGAACAGTACAAGAGGTCACACAAAGGGGCAGCGATCACAGTGGTTCTAACAAAAACTTGCACAAGGTTTCTTGGTAAATGAATATACATTTATTTACACAGTCAGTTGGAAAACATTCCACTAGTAAGAGCAGCTCAATATCACAATCTAATATACTACAATACACAACCAATCAGTTTCTGAACAAGTTCAGCTCCTCTGAAGTGGGAGCAAAATGGCACTTCAGTTACTTTAAAAAGGGGAAAAAAGACAAGGTTAGAATTAAAGGACAAATACTTTCAGAGGTAGGGCAAATAGTTTCAGTTCACTACAATCAGCAATTCAATTCAATAGTCCTGGGCCAAAGTCAATGGTTCAGAGTTTGGATAGGAAAGCACAGTTCTGGTAGTAAACGGTTAAGTCTTTGCCACAGTTTTTAGAAGTAGTTGGTCAGACGAAAAGTTATATGTCGCTTTAGGGAAGGACAAGCCTTCAAAGTTGGGAAAGTTTCACAAATTGTCATCGCGGCAGAAATGATTTCTTGACCGCACTTGCACAGTACCTTTTAAATGAAGAAAAGCTGTAGCTGAGGCAGTTGTTCCGGGCAGTTCCTGCAGTTCTTGCTGTTCCTAAGCTTCAGTCGTGGGGACAAGAAGGACGACGTCGGGAGGTTGCTGCATGCCCAGGGAAGAGGCCACGAGCTTGACAAAACGTCGGTTTAAGGTGTGAGTGCCTTAAAGACCACAAACTAGTATCCTTCTCACTCGCTATCTGGTTTTCAACAGCACTCTGAAAAAAATTCAACCAGTATACAGACGGTGTCCAGGTGACTTGCGAGTTGGTTGTTCCCACCAAACTCAAGGGAAGAAGTTAACCTTGAAGGGCTTCTCTGTCGATGGAGTTTCAGGCAATTCGGACCTGCAGCAGGGCTTCATGGGTGGACCAGGAGTTGCAGCATTCTTCCTTCAGCTCGTCCTCTGTTCTTTCGTTCCAGTGGTCGACTCGGCTTTCCAAGTCCCAGAGGCCTGCTTTTAAATAGTTTTCCCCCATTCATTGCAGCCTAGCTGTCACTCACCCAGCAGGGTGGCTGTCCTTGCTGGACAGCCAGCCGGCCAATCACCCCAGAATGCATTCAGGTCTCCTAGGAGACTAAGCACAGGGAGTTTAGGGCACCTCCCTCACATCCTGTCCACCCCAGACACTCAGGCGCCAGAGGAGGGCTTCAGCACTGATGCCTGCCAAAGGCCAATGAACAAAGGGACCAAACCTGCTTTGGCGTGCAAAGTTTAAACACAAGAAACGGTGAAAAAAGTTGACCGGAGTCTGTTTTTACAGATAGGTCTTGGGCACCATATTGAAAAACATGGCTGCCCCAATTTTTAGCTACCGGTGTTCGCGGTCGGGTAAAATCATGGTAGTTTGTTCTAAACCACTGTCACCAGCCATTTCAAGAGGGAAAGGGTAACATTTGACTGTCACATGAGTGTACATGAGTGTTTAGACTCAGGGGATGCTAGGCAACCCCTCCAGCACTCTATAGGAAGATAGTATGTGCTGGGTCTGTAAATTTAAAAAGACTAGTAAAGTCAATTTAACTTTACATGCTCTGGGAGACGGTAGTCAATCCCAGAGAAGGTATTTAAACCTTGGGAAATCTGAAAGACATCGCTGTGCCACTGCACTGAAGGTGCTGTGTGACACACAAGAAAACGATGAGGCCTCTGGAGTTGTTTTAAAACTCCATATCCAAAGAACACAAAAGTAAAACACACATCAAAATACATGAAAGAGTGGGGAAAAAAAGGCTCACACTCTTTCCAGGTAAAAAATTAAAATCATAGAAATCCAGCAAAGTTGCTGGGGGTCTCAAAAGGTAAGGGAAATTAGCACATTATTGAGAATTCTCCCTAACATTCGTCCCTCCCAGACTAAGGGACAGGAGGATTGAATCTACTCCTGGATGAATCTCCTTACTCCAGTCGGTCAAACATCCTGGAGAGACCATCAGCATTTTGGTGGTGACACCCAGACCTGTGTTCAATGGTAAAATTAAACCATTGCAGGCTGATTGACCATCTCAATAGTTTAGGGTTTTTCCCTTTCATTTGCATCAACCATCTCCAGGGTGGGTGGTCAGTCTGAATCACAAAAGTAGATCCATACAGGTATATTCTAAACTTCTTCCACACAATAGCAAAACATTCTGTTTCAATGGTTGCCCACCTTGTCTCAGGTTCTTTAAGCTTCCTGCCAATGAGGCAAATGGGGTGCTCCCTACCTTTCTCATCCAGCTGACTCAGAACTGCACCTATACCTGTATTTGAAGCATCTGTCTGCACAATGAAGGTTTGGTTATAGTCAGGAGCTCTTAGGACTGGAGCTTGACAAAGGGCTTTCTTAAATCCTTCAAATGCTTGAGTGCACTCCTCATTCTATCTAACATTTTTAGGAAATGTGGGTGAGGAGATCACATTCAAGGGAGAAGCTGTGGTCCCATAGTTCTCTATGAAGTTCCTATAGTAACCAGTGAGGCCAGTGAAGGCTCGCATCTGCGTTTGAGTAGTAGTGGTGGCCCAGTTTTGTACAGCTTGTACTTTGCTAGGCAATTGCCTGATTTCACCTCCTCCTACCTCATGTCCAAGGTAGACCACTTTACTCTGACCAATTTGACACTTACTCGTCTTCATGGTCAAATGGGCTTCTAGAGCCTGCCTAAGTGGTCAACATATTCTTTCCAAGTAGGGCTGAACACTGCAATGTCATCCAAGTATGCCATACAGAAGTCCTCCATCCCATTCAGTACCTGATTATCATCCTTTGGAATGTTGCAAGTGCATTCCTTAGTCCAAAAGGCATTACCTTAAACTGGTAGTGGCCTGCTGGGGTTGAGAAAGCAGTTTTCTCCTTGGCATGGTCTGTCAATGCTATTTGCCAATAGCCTGAAGTGAGATCAAATGTACTGAGGTACTTGGCTGAACCAAGCTTGTCCACCAGTTCATCTGTCCTTGGTAAAGGATGGGCATCAGTTTTAGTGACTGCATTAAGAGCTCTATAGTCCACACAGAATCTCAAATCCTTCGATCCTGCCTTTGGCACTCGTACAACTGGACTAGACCATGGACTGGTAGAGGGCTCTATTACCCCGAGATCAAGCATCTTGTTGACCTCTTCCTTTATGTGGGTTCTACATGATCTGACATCCTGTAACCTTTGATTTTAACAGGTAAACAGTCACCAGTGAGAATATCATGCTGGCCCCAAGGGGTCAAGCCTGGTGATAATGAAAACAGGGAGGCAAACTGATTTAACAGAAACGTGCACTCCTCCTGTTGTTCAGGTGTCAAATTAGAAGAGAGATTGACTCCTTTTATCTTCTCATATAAAGGCTGTCCTCTGAGTAGGTCAGTTAGAGGTTCACTCACCTCCTCCTCTTGAGCTAAAGCTAGAAGCAAAGCTCCTACTTCTAGTCTTGCGACATAAGCTTTTAGACGGTTGGTGTGAAAGCCGCTGGGAGCCTCCTTAGGATTGCCTAAGTCCACCAGACAGTTGACCTCTCCAAGTTTCCCCATAACCATGAAGGGTCCTATCCACATGCCCTGTAAGGCCCTCTGCCTTGTAGGAACTATAACTAGAATTTGCTGATCTTGCATAAACTCAACCATGTTGGCCTTCTGGTCATGCCAATGCTTCACCAGAGCCTGACCTGCTTTCACGTTATCTGATGATTCTGCCATCGTGTGTGACATTCTCCTCCGGAGTCCTATCACATAGTCAGTGAATCTCACTGGCTTTGGGGAAGGAGCACTCTTCAACCCCTCCTTAATCAGGGCCAAGGGGCCTCTAACTGGATGACCATAGAGAAGCTCAAATGGACTAAATCCAACTCCCTCCTGAGGGACGTCTCTATAAGCAAACAGAAGGCATGGCAGTAGAAGGTCCCACTTTCTTCTAAGGGGTTCTTCTAAAGCACCTATCATGCTCTTCATTGTACAATTAAACCTCTCTACCAATCCATTTGTCTGTGGATGGTAGGCAGTTGAGAACTTGTATGTTACTCCACAGTTCTTCCACATGGCCTGCATGTAGTGGGACATAAAATTTGATCCCTCGTCAGAGATAACTTCCTTTGGAAAACCTACCCTGGTAAAAATGCCAAGTAGGGCCTTAGCCACAGCCTGAGCCATAACACTCCTCATAGGTATTGCTTCAGGATATCTAGTAACATGGTCTACTACAACCAGGATAAACCTGTTTCCTGAAGAGGTTGGACGGTGTAAGGGAGCAACATTGTCGATTCCTACCCTCTCCAAAGGGACTCCCACCACTGGGAGAGGCACCAAGGGTGCCACATTCTGGCTCCACTCTTTCCAGATGTCTGACAAGTGTGACAGCTCCTACAGAATGTATCTATATCAGACTCCAACTTAGGCCAGTAGAAATACAGAGAGAGCCTTTCTTTGGTTTTCCTGAAACTCAAGTGACCAGCTAAAGGAATCTCATGGGCTAACTGTAGGAACTGGAGTCTGCTTTCTAGGGGCAATACAAGTCTTCTGTAGTCCCCTGGGATAGACTCAGTCGGTTCACTGTAGAAGAGGCCATCTTCCAAGTTCAACCTATGCTTCCCTGGCTCTTGCCTGTCCAGCTCGGAAGCTGCCTGTTGTCGAAGGCCTTCAAGAGTAGGACACTCTCTTTGACCTCTGCTGATGTCTGCCCTACAGGGTCCACCTTCTGCCAGTAAAGACTACAGCTCAGGGTGGTCTGCAGGATCCAGATCTCCAACAGGAGCAGGGTCCTCTTCCAGCTCTGATTCCTCAGCAGCTGATTCAACCACACTAGGTTGTTCCTCACACTCAGTCTCTGCTGGTGGAGGAGTCACAGGTGTGACTTTGGACAGTCCTCTTGGGGATGTCCTTGTTGGTTGCACAGGAGTGCTGGCTGGTTTCTTCCTGGAAGCTTTAGGTTTCCCTTTTTCCTTTTTCTTCTTAGAAATTGCTGTCAGTATGTCCTGTGGACTGGGGGTTATAGTTTCCTCTATAGGTTCCCCTGGAGAGCCCCTGAGGTACTCTCTCTGGCCTTTCTAGTCTGCTCCTGTTTCCTTTTGCTGGGAGGCCTGGGGGTGCTTGATACAACTCCAAGAGTTTTTAAGTCATTCCCCAACAGGACTCCCCCAGGTACTTCACTCTGCACACTAACAGGTATCTTGGCACTTGACAGTCATGTCATTGCACTGGATGAGAGCTGGTAACTGTGGGAGCATTTGGACAGGGCCTTCCGCAAGCTTAATGAGGTATTTGGGTGCCTTAGAAACATCCTCTACCTTGAAAAAAGATTAATCAACGACAGCAATGCTGGCCCTAGTGTCTCTGATGGCAGGGGTCTCCTGACCATTCACAAGAACACTGTATTTGTAATACTATTTAGTATTGTCTGGAATGGAATTGTAGACATCTAAGTTCTGCTAAACCCACAGACCCAGGAACACTAAAGAAACACTGGCTGAGACTTTCATGAGTTCCTCAGCCAGTAAGTGAAAGTTTCCACTTGCCATTGGTACTTCTTCCTCTGAGGAGAAGGATAAGGAGATAGTGTGGATCCCTGAAGGTTTACCCTTATATCTGGGATCCACTTTCACATGGTCAGTTGACCCACAAGCATAACATTTTCCAAATGTCTTTATGAATGGGGGTTTGGTCTGATCTCCTTCTGGTTCAGCACAAGGAGGTACACTCGCCTGATTCGCTTTCCTTTGTGGCTTACCCTTGTTATGTTTGGGGCCCTCTTTTGGATTGGAGGTATTAGAATTCTCTTTGTTATCTTTCCTGTGCTGCATTCCCTCATCCTTTTCCTGAGTTGCCCCAGAATCCTTGTGAATAGCCCTGTTGGCAACCCACAAGTCAGCAGCCCTTGCTAACTTCTTTGGATCAATTTCCTTAGAGTCAGCCAAGTGCTGTCTCAGCTCAGGAGAGCAGGCATCATAAATAGATTCCAACATAAACAGGTTTCTCATACCTTCATAATTGTTAACTCTGTAACCCGTAACACAACTATCCAAGTTTTCAAACATTCACACACCCAGGTAGCTCAAGGTGTACCATCATGCTTTTCGATGGTTCTAAACCTCTTAGGATACTGGGAAGGGGTCTTCCCAAACCTAGCTATCAAAGCTAGTTTCACACTTTCATATTCCATTCTATCTACTTCTCCCATCTCCATTATAACATCCAATGCAACTGGGGGTAGTCTAGAAAAGAGCCAAGGAATCAGCTGATTCCCTGTAATGCTCTGAATCCCATGGTTATATTCAAAAGTTGCCAGCCAATCCAAAATATCAAGCTTAACCTCATACATACTTACTGCATCTTTGGGAATGCAAGGCCTCTTAGGACTGGAAGACCTAGAAGACTCTGGGAGAGAACCATTCTCAAGAAACAACCTTTTCATTTCAAGGGCATGATTCATCTCCATTTCTCTGAGCGTAAGTTCTTGATGCTTACTTTCTGTTTGGGCTTGGATTCTTTTGAATTCCAATTCAAGTCTCATCCTTTCAAGAGAGACACATTCAGGTCTTAGTGTTGGACCTGACAGGGTCCCTGTGGCCAAAGGTTGAGGCCTATGATCAGGTAGAGCCTACATTTAGAGGCTCTTCTGCCTCATCTAACTCATCAATAACATTTGAGTTGGACTCTGAAACATTATCATCCTCATCATCATTTTCCACATTTGCTGCAGGGGTGGGTATTTCAGACCCACTCCTCAGACTTTGATATTCCAACAGCTTTTCTATCAATTCAACCTTTTTGCCTTTTTACAGTGAGGTTCCTAGCTTTACACATTTCTCTCAATTGATCAACTTAAAGTGACTAGGGTCTCCTGTCTGTAGCTATCCATATCAGGCATGATAAAACAATTGTTTCTCTAGTGGTGCTTAGCCTTGTGAGGGTTATCTGAACAAAGGGAAAAGTAGCACTCTCAATGTAACAAGAATACTTTATCCTCACTGCTGAACACCAGGGTTAGGCAGAATCACCTGCAGTACCCTTTGGGAACACTACACACAATTATGAATACAAGTGTAAGTACAATTTCAACTTTGGTACAAGCCTGCACTACACAGTAATGTGGTAGCAGTGGCTTAGCAGCCAGACTTATCTCAAGAGTAAAGTGAGCAGTACAAGAGGTCACACAAAGGGGCAGCAATCACAGTGGTTCAAACAAACACTTACTCAAGGTTACTTGGTAAAAGAATATACATTTATTTACACAGTCAGTTGGAAAACATTCCACTAGTAATATAACAATCTAATATACTACAATACACAACCAATCAGTTTCTGAACAAGTTCAGCTCCCCTGAAGTGGGAGCAAAATGGCACTTCAGTTACTTTAAAAAGGGGTAAAAAGACAAGGTTAAAAGAATTAAAGCAGAAGAAATACTCCCAGAGGTAGGGCAAATAGTTTCAGTTCACTACAACCAGCAATTCAATTCAATAGGCCTGGGTCAAAATCAATGGTTCAGAGTCTTGGATAGGATAGCACAGTTCTGGTAGTAAACGGTTAAGTCTTTGCCACGGTTTTTAGAAGTAGTTGGTCAGACGAAAAGTTATATGTCGCTTAAGGGAAGGACAAGCCTTCAAAGTTGGGAAAGTTTCACAAATTTTCATCGCGGCAGAAATGATTTCTTGACCGCACTTGCACAGTACCTTTTAAATGAAGAAAAGCTGTAGCTGAGGCAGTTGTTCCGGGCAGTTCCTGCAGTTCTCGCTGTTCCTGAGCTTCAGTCGTGGGGACAAGAAGGACGACGTCGGGAGGTTGCTGCATGCCCAGGGAAGAGGCCACGAGCTTGACAAAACATCGGTTTAAGGTGTGAGTGCCTTAAAGACCACAAACTAGTATCCTTCTCACTCGCTATCTGGTTTTCAACAGCACTCTGAAAAAAATTCAACCAGTATACAGACGGTGTCCAGGTGACTTGCGAGTTGGTTGTTCCCACCAAACTCAAGGGAAGAAGTTAACCTTGAAGGGCTTCTCTGTCGATGGAGTTTCAGGCAATTCGGACCTGCAGCAGGGCTTCATGGGTGGACCAGGAGTTGCAGCAGTCTTCCTTCAGCTCGTCCTCTGTTCTTTCATTCCAGTGGTCGACTCGGCTTTCCAAGTCCCAGAGGCCTGCTTTTAAATAGTTTTCCCCCATTCATTGCAGCCTAGCTGTCACTCACCCAGCAGGGGGCTGTCCTTGCTGGACAGCCAGCCGGCCAATCACGCCCGAATGCATTCAGGTCTCCTAGGAGACTAAGCACAGGGAGTTTTGGGCACCTCCCTCACATCCTGTCCACCCCAGACACTCAGGCGCCAGAGGAACAAAGGGACCAAACCTGGTTTGGGGCGCAGAGTTTAAACACAAGAAGGACCCTTCCTAAAAGAAACGGCGAAAAAAGTTGACCGGAGTCTGTTTTTACAGATAGGTCTTGGGTGCCATATTGAAAAACATGGTTGCCCCCTATTTTTAGCTACCGGTGTTCGCGGTCAGAAAAAATCATGGTAGTTTGTTCTAAACCACTGCCACCAGTCATTTCAAGAGGGAAAGGGCAACATTTGACTATTACATGAGTGTACATGAGTGTTTAGACTCAGGGGATGCTAGGCAACCCCTCCAGCACTCTATGGGAAGATAGTGTGTGCTGGGTCTGTAAATTTAAAAAGACTAGTGAAGTCAATTTAACTTTACATGCTCTGGGAGACGGTAGTCAATCCCAGAGAAGGTATTTAAACCTTGGGAAGTCTGAAATACATCCCTGTGCCACTGCACTGAAGGTGCTGGGTGACACACAAGAAAAAGATGATGCCTATGGATGCCTATGGAGTTGAAAGAACACAAAAGTAAAACACACATCAAAATACATGAAAGAGTGGGGAAAAAGGCTCACACTCATTCCAGGTAAAAATTTAAATCCTAGAACTCCAGCAAAGTTGCTGGGGGTCTCAAAAGGTAAGGAAAATTAGCACATTCTTGAGAATTCTCCCTAACACCATGACATTCTATGTAAAACATCCTAGGTTTCAGATCACCATGCTGTTCTATGCACATTACCCCAGGTTCCAGATCACCCTTCTGTTCTATGCACAGCACCTCATGTGTCAGATCACCCTGTTGTTCTATGCACATCACATCATGTTCCAGATGACCCTACTGTGCTATGCACAGCACACCATGACCAGGTCACCATGATGTTCTATGTACAGCACCTTAGGTTCCAGATCACTGATTGTTCTGTTTACAGCACCTTAGGTTCCAGATCACAGTGCTATTCCATGTACAGCGCCCCAGCCTGATGTGGCTCCTCACCACTAATCCCACAGGGAACTGTTCTAAGTGTTCTATGTACAGAATCGCATGTGCCAGAACACTATACAATTCTAAATACAGATCAACTTACTGTTCTCTGCATATCACCTCATCGCCAAAATCACTGTACGATTATATGCACAGCATCTCATGTGCCAGATCACCATGCACAGAATCACAGGTTCCAGATCACCATGCTGTTCTATGCACAACATCTCACGTGCCAGATCACCATTCACAGAATCACAGGTTCCAGATCACCATGATGTTCTATGCACACCACCTCATGTGCCAGATCACCATGCTCTTCTATGCACGGAATCTCATGTGCAAGATCACCATGCCATTCTATGCACATCATCTCATGTGCCAGATCACCATACTGTTCTATGCACAGCATCTCATGTTTCAGATCACCATACCGTTCTATCTACAGCACCTCATACTCCAGATCCCTATGCCATTCTATGCACAGCACCTCATGTTCCAGATCAACATACTGTTCTATGCAGAGCACATCATGTCCAGATCACCCTACTGTTCTATGAACAGCACCTCATGTGCCAGATCACCATGTTGTTTTATGCACAGCACCCCAGGTTCCAGAACACCATACTGTTTTATGTACAGCTCTTCTGTTCCAGATTCCCATGCCGTTCTATGCACAGAATCTCATGTGCAAGATCACCATCCCATTCTATGCACAGAATCTCATGTGCCAGATCACCATGCTCTTCTATACACAGCATCCAAGGTTCCAGATCACCATACTGTTCTATGTACATCATCTCATATTCCAGATCACCATACCATTCTATGCACAGCACCCCAGGTTCCTTATCACCATATTGTGCTATGTACAGCACATCATGTTCCAGATCACCATACCGATGTATGTACATCACCTCATGTTCCAGATCACCATGCCATTCTATGCACAGCATCTCATTTGCAGATCACCATACTGTTCCATGCACAGCATACCGTTTTATGTACAGCACCTCATGTTGCCAATTGCCATGCCATTCTATGTACAGCACGCTATGTTCCAGATCACCATACCGTTCTATGTACAGCACCACATATTCCAGATCACCATACTGTTCTATGTACAGCACCTCAAGTTTCAGATCACTCTGCTGTTCTATGCACAGCATCACAGGTTCCAGATCACCATACTCTTCTATGCACAGCACCCGATGTTCCAGATCACCATGCTGTTCTATGTACAGCACCTCATGTTCCAAATCACATACTGTTCTATGTACAGCATCTCATGTTCCAGATCACCATCCTGTTCTATGCACAGCACCCAATGTTCCAGATCACCATACAGGTTTAAATACAGATCACTGTACTGTTCTCTGCATATCACCTCATCGCCAAGATCACTGTACTATTATATGCACAGCATCTCATGTACCAGATCACCATGCTATTCTATGGACAGCACCCCAGGTTCCAGATCACCATACTGTTCTACGTACAGCACCTCATGTTCCAGATCACATATTGTTCTATGTACAGCATCCCATGTTCCAGATCACCATACTGTTCTATGTACAGCACCTCATGTTCCAGATCACGTACCATTCTATGTACAACATCTCATGTTCCAGATCACCATGCTGTTCTATGCACAGCACCAAATGTTCCAGAACACCATGATGTTTTATGCGCAGAATCACAGGTTCCAGTTCACCGTAAATGTACAGAGCATTGTACTGTTCTCTAGATATCACTTCATCGTCAAGATCACTGTACTCTGCTATGCACAGCACCATATGTTCCAGACCACCCTACTATTCTATGTACAGCATCTCATGTTCCAGATCACCATGCCATTCTATGTACAGCATCTCATGTGCCAGATCACAATGCTGCTCTATGTACAGAATCACAGGTTCCAGTTCACCATACATGTCTAAATACAGAGCATTGTACTGTTCTCTGCATATCACGTCATCGTCAAGATCACTGTCTATTCTATGCACAGCACCATATGTTCCAGGTCACCCTACTATTATCTGTACAGCATCTCATGCTCCAGATCGCCATGCCATTCTGTGTAAAGCACCTCATGTTCCAGAGCACCCTACTGTTCTAGACACAGCACCTCATGTTTCAGATCACCATGCTGTTCTATGTACAGCATCTCATGTTCCAGACCACCCTACTACTCTATGTACAGCACTTCATGTTCCAGATCACCATACTGTTCTATGTACAGCACCTCATGTTCCAGATCACCATGATGTTCTATGCTTCGATCTGAGCGTGATCTGCAGGTCGTAAGTTTGAATCCCGGCAAGGCCAACTCAGCCTTTCATCTTTCCGAGGTCGATAAATGAGTACCAATTTCGGTTGGGTGATATTGTATGTATATATGTGCTCTGTAAAGCACTTTGGATTAAGGCACTATATAATTAAAACATCATTATCATCATTATCAGTATCTTTACAGAATCTCATGTTCTAGATCACAATGCCATTCTGTGTGCAGCACTTCATGTTCCAGATCACCATGCTGTTCTGTGTACAGCTTCCGATGTTGCAGATCACCAGGCCATTCTATGTACAACACCTCAAGTTCCAGATCATCATACCATTTTATGTACAACACCCCATCTGTCAGATCATCATACTGTTCTATGCACAGCACCATATATTCCAGGCCACCCTACTATTCTCTGTACAGCATCTCATGTTCCAGATCGCCATGCCGTTCTGTGTACAGAGCCTCATTTTCCAGAGCACCATACTGTTCTAGACACAGCACGTCATGTTCCAGATCACCATACTGCACTATGTACAGCACCTCATGTTTCAGATCATGTACCGTTCTGTGTACAACATCTCATTTTCCAGATCACCATACTGTTCTATGAACTGCACCAAATGTTCCAGATAGCCATGCTGTTCTATGTACAGCTTCGGATGTTGCAGATCACCAGACCGTTCTATGTACATCACCTCATGTTCCAGATCACCATACCATTTTATGTACAACACCCCATTTTTCAGATCATCATACTGTTGTATGTACAGCATCCCATGTTCCAAGTTCCATGCCATTCTTTGTACAGTACCTTAGGTTCCAGATCCCTGATTGTTCTATTTACAGCACCTTAGGTTCCATATCACAGTACTGTTCTATGTACAGCACCCCACCCTGATGTGGCCCCGCTCCACTAATCCTGCAGGGAACTGTTCTAAGTGTTCTATGTAGAGAATGACAGGTCTAAATACAGATCACCTTACTGTTCTCTGCATATCACCTCATCACCAAGATCACTGTACTATTATATGCACACCACCTCATGTGCCAGATCACCATGCTGTTCTATGCACAGCGCCTCATGTGCCAGATCACCATGCTGTTCTATGCACATCACCCCAGGTTCCAGATCACAATGCTGTCCTATGTAAAACATCTCATGTTCCAGATCACCATGCTGTTCTATGCACAGCACCTCATGTGCCAGATCACCACAGTGTTCTGAGCACATCACCCCCGGTTCCAGATCACCATGCTATTCTATGTACAGCACCTAAGGTTTCAGATCACCATGCTGTTCTATGTACAGCACCCCAGGTTCCACATCACCATGCTGTTCTATGTACAGCACTTCATGTTCCAGATCACCATGCCATTCTATGTACAGCACCTCATGCTCCAGATCACCAAACCATTCTATGCACAGCACCTCATGCTCCAGATCACCATACCAGATCACCATACCATTCTATGCACAGCACCTCATGCTCCAGATCACCATACCGTTCTATGCACAGCACCTCATGCTCCAGATCACCATGCCATTCTATGCACAGGATCTAATGTGCAAGATCACCATGCCATTCTATGCACAGCATCTCATGTTCCAGATCACCAGGCTGTTCTATGCACAGCACCCCAGTTACTAGATCACCATGCTGTTCTATGCACAGCACTCCAGGTTCCAGATCACTATGCTGTTCTATGCACAGCACCCCAGGTACGAGACCACCATGCCATTCTATGTACAGCACCTCATGCTCCAGATCACCATACCTTTCTATGCACAGCATCTCATGTGCCAGATCACCCTACTATTCTATGCACAGCATCTCATGTTCCAGATCACCATGCCATTCTATGTAGAGCACCTCATGCTCCAGATCACCATACCGTTCTATGCACAGCATCTCATGGGCCAGATCACCATGCTGTTTTAGGCACAGCACCTCATGTGCCAGATAATCCTGCTATTCTATGCACACCACCCAATGTTCCAGATCACCATGCACAGAATCACAGGTTCCAGGTCACCGTACATACCGGTGCCAGTGATTGCTGCAATGATGCCCCGTATGGGCCTGAACTACCGCAGGTCAGTATTACTGGCATTTCTTCTGGCCTTTTTACCGGACCGGCACTCTCGTAATGAGTCCCCAAGACTAAGCAGGAAAATCACAGTGGACAGGCTTTCCGCAGCCCAATCTCAAAATAGCCAGCCACTAAACTATTGGGTGGAAATCAGGTGCAAGTTTATATATATATATATAATCCATCTCGAAACAGCTGGCCTGGCTGAAAAAGCAGAGCTGGTTATTCTCGAGATTTGCAGCAGAAATTAAGAGAAGAATCAAGTATAAAAGGGAGGGAATCCATCGAGAAAACAAGGGCAGGTGACATTTCTGAAGAGGATGTTGATGAAGCCAAGACTCAACATTTGACGCAGAGACAGAAGGTGATCAAATCAGCAAAATGTACAGGCAAAAAGCCCACTGGCATGCCGTATTCAGGCAGTCACCAGATGGCGGATATATGGATGACACTCTTACACATGGCTGGTTGTTGTTTACATACAAGTGGTTGGGAACAATTCTCTCCACCAGATAACTGAGCAGCTCCATGTAAAAGTTAAATAGGATAATATGAGACTCTGTTGAACTGCAGCGAATGGGGCTGGATCTTCAAAGCACGCTTGTTTATGGGGTGGCCATTTTACGCTTGTTTCTGGTGGCGGCCATTTTACGCTGTTTCTGGTGGCAGCCATTTTATTCTTGTTTCTGGTGGCGGCCATTTTACGCTTGTTTCTGGTGGCAGCCATTTTACTCTTGTTGCTGGTGGTGGCCATTTTACGGTTGTTTCTGGTGGCAGCCATTTTACTCTTGTTTCTGGTGGTGGCCATTTTACGCTTGTTTCTGGTGGTGACCTTTTTCTGAGGCTTTTTCAAGCATGTCGTAGAAATACAACGACTGCAGCTGGATTCCGAAGTCCGCTCGCCAAGCCAGGTTTTCTGCACATTATTCCTGCATGAACATTTTTCTTGAAGAGCAGGCTCTTTTCTGGAAATGGGAATATTTAAAATGCTCCTTTTATTTCTGCGAAATTAGCAATAATGTGCTGTTTAGCGTCTACTCCTCAGCTGAAACACCTAGTGGAGACCCAAGACCTACCCTACTTGGCTTGAGTGCCAAATTTGTCATATTCTGGATGGGACCTAAGAATTATCTCCTAATTATATAATGATAAAAGCAAAAAAGGCGTCAGACTGGTATCCCAGGATCACATCTTTTCACATTAGTGTAGTGCATGAAATTGCCTTAAGGATCCAAGATTTTAATGTCTGTGAGGTTTCATGTGTTGCATGCAAAGTGGGGGTATATTATGCCCGCCCTCGCCCAGCAATGGCCATGCATAAGACACAATACCACTTACTCGCCTAACTCTATTTTCAAACAAGGCATGAAGGATGAAAATCATTTGTTGGGTGCTCCCTGAATCCAGAGCGTACCCCAGAAATGTGCAGACTTTCTCCAGCGATTTCCATTTTATATACGTAAGACCGGTCTTGTACGCACAGTGCTTTCACTTCCTGCCAGTGGGATCTATTTTAATCTACTTGAGTACATTGCTCTGACACCATTTGTGACCTGGTCCATGCTTAATTAAACTGCATGAATTAATATATTCATATTTTTATATTTTATTGTTTAAAGCACAGACCTAGCTCTAGAGCAGTGGTGCACTGTACTCGGTGTGGGTAGCCGGCATTTGGTCATTAGCCGGTCAAATAGCACAGCGAGTAGAGCGCTCGCTTTGACATTGGTGCAGAGCCTGCTGACATAGGTTTGAATCCTGGCAGGGCCAAACTCCGAGGTCAATAAATAAGCACCCCACAACTCCGAGGTCAATAAATGAGCACCACACACCATGGGTACTAATACCACACAATGTGGGTAATAATAAGCAGGCGTTCGTCGAGCTATATAAATGCAAAATGATATGTATTATTAGGCTGGCATCTTTTAAAAGTAGCCAGTACTGTGAGTTGTGTTCTGTGCATCCACTGGGATTAGTCTCTGGTCAGGTCTTCTTGAAAAAGCCACATTTTGAAAGGTTTGCGAAATCTGATAATAGTAGTACCATTCAAATCTGATAAGGGGATCCAGTTCCAGAGTTTAGGGTGTGTGACCAGAGAAGGATTGTTTGAGGGTCCCCTGCTTACAGATGAGTTGTGAGTCGAACCGGTTCCTCGATTTTCTGTGCAAAGAGCGTGAGGCACCAGATATGTGGAGCTTAGCAGCCAGGCACGCTGGTGTTCTACTTGTGAATGCTTTGTAGATGATACCCACAGTCGAGGATGGGAGTGATTTGGTCAAACTTCTGTGAACCCCTAATAAAATTTGCTGCAGTGTTCTGGACTGCTTTTAGGGGAACCAAGTGAGCAGCTGGGAACCCTTTCAGAAGGGCATTTCCCCCATCGATGTGTGAGACCACAAGGGTCTCACTCTGGTCCAGAGGTCGTGAGGAGGGAGGAAGGGTTTGATATAGCAATGGGTGGAGATTTGGAGGGAAGGATTTTGGATCTTCTTGGACATATGTTTCTGGAAGGATTTACTGAGTTGAAAAGTTGCAGAGGATAATATCCTTCTAGACGCTACCATTAAGCAATTTTGGCTAAATTGTTGTTTAGCAGGGGGACTGATTCAGTGTTGGGTGGGTTAAATTTGAAGTAGGCAGTCGACATCTATCGTTGGATGATGGCTAGGTAGTTGTGGAGACGACTTATGTCCTGTGGGCTTTTTATTCTCATGTACAACTGAGTATCGTCCGTGTACTGGTGGATGGCTGTATCAGATCTTTGAGGAGTGTGGCCAGAGACTCCATGTTAAGGTTAAAAAGGATCAGTGAGAGGATGGAGCCTTGGGGGACTAAGAGTTTGTTAGAATCTAACATGTTCATCTGGACGGCCTGCTGTCTGCCTGAGAGGTAGGATGTAAACCAAATTGCGACAGCACCAGAGAAGTCCATCCTGTTGGTGAGGAGGGAAAGGAAGACGTGGTGGTCAACGATGTGGAATGCAGCCGAGAGGTCAAGGAGGAGAAGGCGGCATGAGTCGCCCTTATCTGTGATTGTGATGGCATCATCCAACGCCTGGATAGTGGCTCTTCTCAGTGCTGCACTTGGGGCGGAACCCGAGATGATAGTCATTTAGGACATGTAATTGTTCGATTCCGGAGAGTAGTTTTGTGCTGACTACTTTTTACCAGAGTTTAGGTTTGAAATTGACTGGAAGTTGGCCAGGTCATCTGAGTCAAAGGTTGTTTGTTTTCAAAAGAGGTCATATGAGACTAGTCTTGAGTGTGTCTGGAATGACATCTGTAAGGGAAGCATTAATGATGCTGAGGAGAGCACTTAGTGCCGGGACCATCAATTCTTTCATGATGGAGACCAGGATGATATTGTCAGACTAGGAAGCAGATTTGAGGGAGGTGATTGCTTTTAGCAGTTCTGTGGGTGGGAATTCGATCCAGAGGGGCAGTGTGAGTGCCGGGTGCAGGGGGCGATAATTCTGTGAGAGGTTGATTTGATGATCCATCAGATTTCGTCTATTTTCTTTTGAAAGCTGTTGATTCTGTCACATTTTTCCTGAGTAGCTGGCACCTCTGTCAGCTAAGCGCTTGGTACAATGCTTTACTACTTTGATGAGGGCTTTGCTCCTGTTATAGGCTGCCGCGATGGTGGAGGAGGAGTGTTTGCCTCGATAATCAGAATCCTACTATTGGCACACAGAGATTTGAGGTTGGTAGGAACTCTAGGGTTACGGGTTTTGTGCCACCATTTCTCTAGGGCTCTGATTGAGTGTTTGTTGGAGGAGAGCTTGGGGGTTTACCATGGGGCAGATGGTTTGGTTTTAGCCCGTGTAGTTTTTAGGGGGGCATGAGTGTCCACCAGTTTCATAGCCAAGTTATTGAATGATTTTAGGAGTAATACAGCATTCCCTGTGGTGGGGGAAGTCTGCAAAGTTTGCTTCTAGCTCATTTTCCAGGACGGTTTTGAATATGTAGTGCTGAGTAAGGGGACATTTAGTCTGAACTTTGTGGGCTATGGTTTAGTGGGTAATCGGAAGAAGGATGGTGGCATTCTCAGACACAGTGAGAGCACAATTTGCTTAAGGTCCATAGATTCAGTCAGTTTTCAAAAGCTGCTTCGAGTGTGGTTATCAGCTTGAGATTTGGGGTCAAAATCTCTGAAAAAGACATTATTGATGTGTGCTAATGACAGTAAGTTGGAGATGTCTGCAATGAAAGAGTCACTCCTGTGAGGTGGTCTGTAGATGATGTTTGAGGTGGTGGATCCCTTGTGAGATAAAGGGAACTGGCAGGTGGTCTGAGTGATGGGATGATGATGGAATACATTAATAAACTGGGAAATATTTATCTGAGCACTGGTTTTTCACTTGGATTTCCGGTTTGTTAGAAGTAATCGGCTTAAGAGGAAAGACCAAAGTAAGTCCACAGCAGTATTACCCGAAAGCAGGTCACATATGGTAATACCAAGAGATAATATTGCAGTAGAGAGAATTGTGGAAATATAAATGCAACTCAATAACACCTTTTAGTCTCATGGTATATTGAGTAGCTAGAATCCCTGAATGGATTGGTTCTACGTGGTTTCGTCGGCCACAATTATTATTTTGTAAGTTACTTCCTGGAAGGTTTCATCATGGAATTTATTTAATTGGGGTCAGCCCCCCCTCTCCCACACTTCCATACACCCCACATCTACCCTTTACCCACACCTCTTTACATCATACCACTCTCCTTATACTTATCTATTTTACCCCATGAAGAAACCTTGCATGAAGTAACTTACAACGTAGTACTTATTTGTCCATTGAAACACAGTATATGAATGGTAGTATAGGAAGAAGTTACATGATTACATATGTGTTGTATTTTTTATGTTGTATCTATCAACCCACGGGGACTTCATATTTGTTGGACATTCCTAGCTCACAAGAAAGTAGATAGATCAATGGATAGGCTGATAGATTGATGGGTAGAGAGAGAAATCGATGGTCTGATAGATTGATATGTAGAGAGATCAATATCAATCGACAGTCTGATAGATTGATAGGTAGATTGATAGGTAGATAGATTAATAGATAGGGTGATAGATTGATAGGTAGACCATAATAGATAGGCTGATATATTGTATAAGTAGATAGATCAATATATAGGGTGATAGATTGATAGGTATATTGCTAGGTAGATAGATCAATATGTAGGGTGATAGATTTATAGTAGATAGATCAATATATAGGCTAGTAGACCGATGGGCAGATTGATAGGTAGATAGATTGATAGGCTGATAGATTAATGGGTAGATTGATAGGTAGACAGATCATAAGACAGGGTGATAGATTGATAGGTAGATTGATAGGTAGATTGATAGTAGATAGATCAATAGAAAGGCTGACAGATTGGTAGGTAGATTGATAGGTAGAGAGATCCATAGATAGGCTAATAGATTGATGGGCATGTTGATAGGTAGAGAGATCCATCAATATTCTGATAGATTGATATGTAGAGAGATAAATAGATAGGGTGATAGATTGGTAGGTAGATAGATCAATATATAGGGTGATAGATTGATAGGTAGATTGATAGTAGATAGATCAATAGACAGGCTGATAGATTGACATGTAGATAGATAAATAGATAGGGTGATAGATTGGTAGGTAGATTGATAGTAGATAGATCAATCGATAGTCTGATAGTTTGATGGGTAGATTGATAGGTAGATAGGGTGATAGATTGATAGGTCGACAGATCAACAGAGTGATATTCAACCTTTTTATGCTGAGCCCCCCTCAGTAATAATGTAGTTGTCGCGCTCCCCTGGAGTAAAACTACTGTTGCCAGGCCCAGCCCCAGATGCCATATCTGCTTATATCTTCTATTAAAAGCAGTCGCTGCCCTCCCTTTTTGAAGAGCCTTGCGCTTCCCGGACACCTTTCGTGACTCCATAGGGGGGCCAGCCGCACAGTTTGAAGACCACTGAGATAGGCTGATAGATGGATCGGTAGGTAGATCAATATATAGAGAGATGTATCTGTCTGTGTATCGATTGGACAATCTATATATCAGTAAATCCATGAATCGGTCAGTAGTGAGATTGATCCCTAGATAGGGAGATAGAAACATTGGTACATTACACTGCTACAATAGTGCCATTATAGTTAAGGTAACATCACACACTCATGAAACTTCAAAAAATTGAGTAGGACCTGGGTTTGGTCAAATTCGAACACTCAGGGTACATTTGGTGACGTTTCATCACCGTTTTGATGCCGAAAATGATTTCGGAATACTACTTATTTCTGTGCAAGGCCTTTCCAGAGAGGCAGATCAATGCATTATATCGTCCACAATGTCTTAAAATAGTCTCCATCATGTTCTGAGATTTTTTGCACACCCTTCAGCCCTATGCTGTAACAACGTTGAAAACGCATCAGAAATGATATTCACTTTTTAAGGCTGAAAAAGCAGCAGTATTTCTGGATAGGGTCAGTGGTTGTGCAGGGAAGTATCGGGGCCAATCAAAATGAACTGTATACCCGCCAACAAACAGGACTAGCTGCAATCAGAGCCCCCAAAAGGCACATCACGTGCAGTAGGGTGCGTGTGATCATCTGCAGCACTGCACACACATGGAGGAACCCAGACACCGCACAAGCACACAGCTCCACACACCGCAATCCTGTCTGCACCAGCCAGGAATGCTTGCCGGAATAACATCCTTTATACATGGCAATGTATGAGCAAGGAATGTAATGACACATACGAGCATGGAACAAGTGACGTGTGACATTTAAAAAAACAGGCACCACACTTCAAGAGTATTAGACAAAATACGCCACAGTGATTTCAAAAGCTTTACAAGAACACTCCTTGTCGCTTAAGGAATAGGCAATTCTCACCGTCACCCCCTAGCTCTGCACAAAAACAATACATTCATTACAAATATTTCTAAGGCAAAATGTTATGCAGGCACCCCAAAAAAAACCGTCCCCCTTCTATCGAGCAGTTTACACAACCTCTTAACATGTTTAAAGCAAGCACACAAAAAAACAAAATCTAGTAAGGCAGCATATAGACTTGACTAAGGTATATGTGTCTTTACAGAAACAACACAATCCATGGCTCTGGAAAAACAGTCCGTTTGTCAGTCATGGCGAGAACTAAGACCATGTCCCACATCTCATCATTTGAAAGTTCACCACCCACCACACACAACCCATCCTGCTTCAAAAGCATTTGCTAAGCAGCCTCATTTAAATATCATGTTAAAACAATTAGTAATATATCCAGCTGTGCAATTTGATTTCAGGAAGGCCAAAAATTAAAAGGAGCAGAAGACCATGAGAAAGGCCACAAAACAGTCAGGAAGACACACACGAATCATTTCGATTATTCCAGTAGGTTAATAACAAACTAAACCAATGTAAAGATTTGTCAGAAATTGTTCCTATGATATTCTGCGAGTATTACTCTACTACACCAATCGTTTCAAATAGAGGATTAAGCACATCAATAGTAAGGTTATTTGTTTATTTACATATTTGTATTTTTTTATTTTTTTTATAACTAAAGATTTCTAAAGTAGTGCTGCACAACAAATATCGCCACTTGCAAATGTACAAACTAAATAGCAACAAATAGTGCCAGCACCATGTGTACATCGTGTAACAGATTTAACTTTAAAAGTGCATCAGAGTTCAAGGAAAGCCAAACCGAGAAGAGGTTGCAGTGAGTCTGCTTCTGCCAGTACAGGCTTCACCGTCGTCTGTTCCTGTAGGTCACCTTGGTCTAGAGGAACCTCAAAAGCACACCCTATCCCACCCACTTCCATGAAAAACACATGCTCTATGCCACATATACCTACTGCCACTACACCCATGCAATGTCCAATGACCAGGGCTCGACCAAGCAAACGCTCAGTACAGAAATCTCCAAACTCACGACCACTTCGTTATCACAAGACTCTCCCATCCACACTGAGACGACTCATTGAGCTACCATAGCCACACACACCACACTATCAGGCCGATTCATGGAATTAATGTGTGCCGAAAAAACGGCGCACGCGTGCGAAAACGTGCGATTCGCAGTGAAATAGTGAAAATCGCAGTGCAAGTGCGATTATCACACAGAAAACATCGCACATCTATTCCTGGAAGTCCGTGCACGCGCAAAATGTGGGATGTGCGCTGAAAAAGTGCGCGGTGCACGCAGGTGCACAGGTCAACGAACGTCGTGCGATAAGGCCACAGTGAATTCGCACATAGCGCGGCACACATAACAAAAGTAGGCGTAACACGGGGCGTCACACGCAGAATGGGGAACAAATCGTGAAAATGTGGGCGTCACGGGGGAAGTACAGGAGGCAAGTGCGCAGAACGCCCACACGCTCGCCTACAACACGTATTCATGGAATCGAATAGGGAAAAACAGCGCACGGCCAAAGACGCACACAGGCCCATACATGTCCGCCACACGAAAGCAGGCGGTAGCGTCCCTGCGCAGGAAAAAAATGTGCGCCAAAGTGCTACACGCGCGAGAAGGCCCACACGCGATCGGGCCTGGGGGAGCGTGTGCGTGTATCTCAGAGGTGCGCGAGAAGTTTCACACGCGATCGGGCCTGGGGGAGCGTGTGCATGTATTCCAGAGGTGCGCGAGAAGTTTCTCACACGCGATTGGCCTGGGCGCGTGTATTTCAGAGGTGCGCGAGAAGTTCCACACGCGATCGGGCCTGGGGGAGCGTGTGCGTGTATTTCAGAGGTGCACGAGAAGTTTCACACGCGATCGGGCCTGGGGGAGCGTGTGCGTGTATTTCAGAGGTGCGTGTGAAGTTCCACACGCGATTGGCCTGGGCGCGTGTATTTCAGAGGTGCGCGAGAAGTTCCACACGTGATTGGCCTGGGCGCGTGTATTTCAGGGGTGCGCGAGAAGTTCCACACGCGATTGGCCTGGGCGCGTGTATTTCAGAGGTGTGTGAGAAGTTCCACACGTGATTGGCCTGGGCGCGTGTATTTCAGGGGTGCGCGAGAAGTTCCACACGCGATTGTCCTGGGCGCGTGTATTTCAGAGATACGCAAGAAGTTCCAAACGCGATCGGGCCTGGGGGAGCCTGTGCGTGTATTTCAGAGGTGTGCGAGAAGTTTCACACGCGATTGGCCTGGGCTTGTGTATTTCAGAGGTGCGCGAGATGTTCCACATGCGATTGGCCTGGGCGCGTGTATTTCAGAGGTGCGCGAGAAGTTTCACAGGCGATTGGCCTGGGCGCGTGTATTTCAGAGGTGCGCGAGAAGTTCCACACGCGATTGGGCCTGGGGGAGCGTGTGCGTGTATTACAGAGGTGCGCGAGAAGTTCCACACGCGAATGGCCTGGGCGCGTGTATTCCAGGGGTGCGCGAGAAGTTCCACATGCGATTGGGCCTGGGGGAGCGTGTGCGTGTATTACAGAGGTGTGCGAGAAGTCCCACATGCGAATGGCCTGGGCGCGTGTATTCCAGGGGTGCACGAGAAGTTCCACACGCGATTGGCCTGGGCGCGTGTATTTCAGGGGCTCGCGGGTGGTTTTACAAGCAATCAGAATTCAACAATGGTAGCAGGCGCCCCTCTCTCGGAAGAACAAGGCATGATAACCTGTTCAGTGGTTGTTAACCACATTGAGAGTTGGCAGCCATCTGCTTTTTGCTCACTGTACCTTTCACAGATGGGAAATATCCATTTGCATATCAGTCTTTGTCCCGCCCACATGGGCAGTCCAGCACCGAAATGCTATGGCAATTCCTCTCTGAACAAGAGTACCACCAGCAACCCCATACACGTGTTTCAGCCTTGTTGGGCATCATCAGTGAGGTGAAGCTGAGCCTCTCTAAGCACAGTGAGCAGGGAGTCCACGTCTGGTTGCCCCCAGGTAACCTAGGGTGACCAACCCCAAGTTCCTTCAAAGAATTCAACAATGGTAGCAGGCGCCCCTCTCTCGGAAGAACAAGGCATGATAACCTGTTCAGTGGTTGTTAACCACATTGAGAGTTCGCAGCCATCTGCTTTTTGCTCACTGTACCTTTCACAGATGGGAAGTATCCATTTGCATATCAGTCTTTGTCCCGCCCACATGGGCAGTCCAGCACCGAAATGCTATGGCAATTCCTCTCTGAACAAGAGTACCACCAGCAACCCCATACACGTGTTTCAGCCTTGTTGGGCATCATCAGTGAGGTGAAGCTGAGCCTCTCTAAGCACAGTGAGCAGGGAGTCCACGTCTGGTTGCCCCCAGGTAACCTAGGGTGACCAACCCCAAGTTCCTTCAAAGAATTCAACGATGATAGCAGGCGCCCCTCTCTCGGAAGAACAAGGCATGATAACCTGTTCAGTGGTTGTTAACCACATTGAGAGTTCGCAGCCATCTGCTTTTTGCTTTCTCGGAAGAACAAGGCATGATAACCTGTTCAGTGGTTGTTAATATTTCCCATCTGTGAAAGGCACAGTGAGTAAAAGCAGTGGCTGCGAACTCTCAAGTGGTTAATAACCACTGAACAGGTTATCAAGTCTGTTCTTTCGAGAGAGGGGCGCCCGCTACCTTTGCAAAACTATTTTACAAGCAATCAGGCCTGGGGGAGCGGGGTACGTGTATTTCTGGGGCTTGCGGGTGGTTTCACACGCGATCGGGCCTGGGGGAGCAGGGTACCACTCACCCGTCTGCCTTGCGTGTAGAAGAACGCGTAGCCAACACCCACCCGCTGTGAAGTGATAGCGTGTGAACCCCAACGCCTGAAAAACACACGCCCCGCACCCCACGAAAAGCAACGCCCGTGCGCGATACATCACAGACGCGCATACGCGCTAAGGGCCTTTGATCCAATGGAATCACGTATGCGTGCTGACGCACTTACGGGCTAAGGGCCTTTCCTCGAATTACACGCTGAAGTGCAGAATTTTCATGTGCCAAATCACTCCGTATCAAGCTGGCCACGCGTAAGCACACGGAAGACCACGCTCCTTCCCAGAAGGCAGAACTACTGCCCCCCAGAGCCCCGAGCACGCTCCCACCTGCCATCTGCTGCTGCCTGACTGCCTGCTGCCCATGTGCCCTGCCATTTGCTGCCTGCACATCAGCCAGGGGTGCTGTTGCTGTGACCACCCCTGCTGGAACCGAAGACTCCCGACTGGGATTCCATCGCTCCACAGCCCAGCCCCAGGACCCAGTTGCCCACCCACTCCTGCCTCTGAGGTTGTCATGTCGGGCACTGCAACATCTGGCACCACTGACAACCCCCGGCCAGAGAGGCAGAGGGGCACCAGCTTCAGTGCCACCGGAGTTGGTGTCCTGGTGGAGCAAGTCCTGGGGCAGTATGATGTCCTCTTTGGAAGTTCCCGCGCCGACAAGGAAGGACGGACTCGGATCTGGACTGACATCGTGACTGCCATCAACACGGAGGGGGTGGCAGTCCGCGACTTCCAACATGTCAAGAAGCGCTGGGAGGACTTCAGGTCCAGGACCCTGAACAAGGCCCGGCACCTCTTGAAGGCAGCGGATGCCAAGGGGCGCCGGGGCCACTTGTCAGAAGATCAGATGAGGGTCCTGGAACGCATATCCCCAGCACTCCACGTCCAGGTCCTTGAGAGGCAGACCCGTCTGGAGTTGAGCGGTAAGTGTACATGCATCCTGATTGTGAGCTGTGCGTGTGGTGATGTTTCAGTAGTGTGCAGGTTGCACATCTGTTTGTATGGGGTCGAGTATGGGTGGGGGTGTACAGGGCCGTGGGGCTAACACATGCGAGGGCTGTAATGTGTGAGACATGGATGGTGCTTGTGTGTGTAGGCTTGCATGCCAAATGCAGTTGTGTGGGCACACATGTTTGGATGAATGTGTATGTAAGTAGACATGTCCGTGATGTCACGCATGTATGTTGTTTTCAGCTGCATGTATCAGCACTGTGTACGTGTGCATTTGTGTGTATTTGACAAGGGTGCAACAGTGATGCAACATGGATGCATGTGACAGCGGGATGTGGAAGCCTGATTGGCAGATGTGACATGGATGCCCATCTGAACACTGCGACACTTGGCAGAGGTGTACACATGCATGCAAGTGTGGTGGTGTGTGTACATGTGTGGTGCACTTCCTGTGTTGCATGTGATGTCTGGTTCAGCTTTGCCTGCTCATGCTGTTGTATGGGTATGGATGGTGCTGGCAGTTGCGATATGGCTGTGGTATGGCTCATGTGTGCGAGTTGAAATGACATGTGTGTTGGGGATTGTGATGGCATGTCTGAGGTTTGCCAATGCCACTCATGTACAACTGTCATGTGTGTATGTGTCCATTGTACAGTGCCCTGATGCCTGTGTTTTATTCCTCCCTGTCTGCAGCGTCAACTGATGAAGAGGGCGGAGAAGGTGCTGTGGAGCACAGCAGCGGGGATCCCACCGCCAGCCGGAGACGCAAGGCCAGGCTCCCCTCCCATGTTTCCATCTCGTCGGGGAGTGAGGAGACCGGTGCCGCATCCCAGGCCGCAGCTGCCGGGGGGAGGTCCAAGAGGCGGAGGTTGGAATTGGACTCCTCGGCAGCAGAAGGGGCAGCTGGGACCCCACAGGGCCCAACGGGGGAAGATGGCACGGAGTCATCCAGGTTGGTGGGGGGTTTGGTGGAGGAGGAGGCCGTGCAAGCAACAGAGTCGGGGCCTGGAGGTGGGGATCCCACTGGTGCTAGTGGTGCAGTGCAGGACCAGGGACAGGAGGCAGCACAGGCCGCCGCGGAGGTGCCTATGTGCAATCCTGTCCCTGATCCTGTCCCTGCATCATCTTGCACCAGCAGGGATGCCTACGTCCAGACCCGTTTTCAGGCAGGGGATGAGCAAATGACAACTGGCCTTCCTCTGCCTGCGGACGTGGCTATCCGGGTCCGGGTTGTGCCTGTCCTGACTGGTGTGGCGTTGCGTCAACGGGCCATGCGAGTTGACCTGCAGTCTTTTCATGAGGAGACTGCACGTCATCTCGAATGCCTCGTTGACCACGTCAGCCTGCTGGGACAGGTCACCCAGGCCGGATTCCTCCGTTTGATGGGGCTTGCTACGACCCCCTCCTCAACTGAACCCCCTACGCGCCAGTCGTCCTCCGTGCCATCTTCCCACCCATCAGTCACCTGGGTGCCCTGTGGAGCTGCCTCTGACGGTGCGGCCAGGCTGGTGGAGGAGGCATCCCTGCCACAGTCGGGAGTCGGACGTCCAGCAGGGGTGGCCACATCAACGACTGCACCCCAGCCGGCGGAGGATGTGCAGGCAGCAGGAGGCAGTGCACGGGCAGAGGCACAGCAGCAGCAGCAACGAGGTGGGAGCCATGAAGGCTCGGGGCCTTCAACATCAACATCGGAGGGGCAGGCATCGGCCAGAGGGCAGGAGGACCCAGGACAGAGAGTGTCTTCCGTGTGGCAGTGGTTGGGCCACGCCATAGATGCGGAGCGGCAGCGGGCGGAAGAGGCACGGCTCACAATGGTCAGGGCGGAGAACTCCATGCGGAGGGCCCTGAGGTGGGCCGAGTGCCTCGAGGCAATCCGCAGGGGGTTGGAGGTGGACACGTCGACGGCCCTGCGGACCTTCGGGGCCATGGAGGAGGACCGCCTCCGGGACATTGAGCAGGAGTTCGATGATGCCCTGGCCCGGGACATCCAAAAGTGAGCTGTCAGACTAGCCCGCTGACCTTGTACATAGTTATGTAGGTAGTGTTAGGTTTCCTTTTTTTTTGTTTTATTTTGGACCTTTTGGACATTGGCCACATTTTTGTATATAGTTTATTTTATTAGTTAGTGTTGTTAGATAGGTTTCATTTCTTTTGTTGGGATAATGGACCCTGGCTTGTTCGTCTGTACATAGTTCACTGTTGGATTTAAATTTTCTTTCACAATTTACGCATGGAGCAATGGCTTTCAATTATTATTTCCCATTGGATTTGCTTTTGTGGACAGTGACTTTGGACACCATTACTTTGGATTATGATTTTTGGTTTTGCTTTTTTTATGGACATGCTTCTTTTCATTTTTGTACATTCCCATTTCTGTTTCTTTATTTTTTAATCTATTTATGTTTCCTTTAATGCATATTTTTTTATCGAACTTCAATGTGTAGTATCATCTCATTGGTTTCATGCATATCATGATATGGGTTTTGAGATTCACTGACACCCATTGGGTGTATGTGAGGGACATGTGTTTGTTTCGAAACTTGCAATTGGTGTTCTGTCATGTAATTGCCATTTCTGAGTGGGTGGATGCAATACTCGGGTGGGTGTTTTGCATTTGGAGGCTGACCATAGGGACCAGGGATCTAGATTGTGATGATATGTTGGCTGGGGAACATGAGTTGAGGCCTGCTGGCAGGTGCACCACAGTGCTGGGGGGTGGGGGTGGTGGGGAACATGAGTTGGACATGGGTGGGGGCCTGCTGGCAAGTGCCCCACAGTGCTGGGGGGTGGGGGTGGTGGGAGACATGGGTGGGGGCCTGTTGGAGGGTGCCCCTGCACTGCTGGGGGGTGGGGCTGGTGGGGAACGTGAGTTGGACATGGGTGGGGGCCTGCTGGCAGGTGCCCCACAGTGCTGGGGGGTGGGGGTGGTGGGAGACATGGGTGGGGGCCTGTTGGAGGGTGCCCCTGCACTGCTGGGGGGTGGGGCTGGTGGGGAACGTGAGTTGGACATGGGTGGGGGCCTGCTGGCAGGTGCCCCACAGTTCTGGGGGGTGGGGGTGGTGGGAGACATGGGTGGGGGAATTACATGAATCGGCCTGTATATGTGCATGCACGTTTTATCTGGGCTGCACCATTGGGCAATCTGCACTCTTGAGGGTTGCACTATTTTGAGATCCTAAACCAAGAGGAAAAAGTGCCATAAGAGTGCTTTGCTTCATTGGTCTGATACATTTAGAATGAGGCAATCCCCATAGGTGCAGCCTGCGCACACCCTGTAGGCTCAGCCACATCCACAGTGCATGCTACAACATTTACATTGAACAAATGTTGAATGTGTGACTGGTGTTCATCACAAAAAACCATGCTAATGCTGTATGCCAGTCCAATGATGTTTCTTGAGTCCTTGCAAATAACTGGTTCGGAATTCCTATGATCTTCAGGTCTATTGGAGCTTATGAGGAGCTGGAGCGAGTGCCATCCCTCTCCCTCTCTACTCTCCAGGTGTCCTTTTCGCGGTTAGTTGTAGCGCAAGGTAAACCCTGCTCTCTGTTGTCTGACATACTCTGTAGGTGGTTTACCCTGAATTGATGGCACGCTACTGCCCTAGGATGCCCTGTCCTAGCTCGCTTAGTATTCTAGGGAGATAGGGCATGGTGTCTTGTTTCATCCGGTGCCAATCGCTAGCCATACACGCCCGCTCTTACTTGACCCTCTCCTACCCTGGGTACCAGGATGTTGTCCTCCCACCACGCCTCCGTCCCTCTGATCTGGTACTCCACCTTCCTTCTTCTGCCCTTTGATGTTACCTCTCTACCCTTCTTCCCACTACTTTGCCCCCTCGTCACTACTACCTCTCCATTACTACTGCCATCACCCTGGTCTTACTCCAACTGCTACTACACTACTTCCCACCACTACTGACTCTCTACCACCACCACCACCATTTACTACTACTACACTCCCTCTACCACTACTGCCACTTCTCTACTACTGCCGCTCCCTCTCTCACACCAGTCTCACCATCACCCTCCTCTACCACTACTAATCCCATCACCTACTACTAACACCTATCACTCCCAACACTACTCTACCACTACTACCACTTCTCTACTACTGCCACTCCCTCTCTCACACTAGTCTCACCATTACCCTCCTCTACCACTACTAATCCCATCACCTACTACTAACCCTCTCACTCCCACCACTACTCTACTGCTATTGTGCTCACTCCTCACTCCTAAACTCAAACACTCCTCAGGCTGCTCTCTCCAATGACCTCCACGCTCGCTCCCCTCCTCTGTCCTCTCAAACGTCCTCCTTCACTCTCTGTCCTCACCCAACTAACCCACACCAAATTTCACTCAGGGTCCTTTCCTAAATCTCCCACCCCTACCAGGATTGGTCCACTTACTCTATCCAATAGTTATAAAATCTAGTATACAGGTGCACAGCGGTGGTCGGAAACCAATTAATAGTTTCTATATTAGTAAGAGGGTGTGGAGGAGAGGGAAACAACCCTGGCACTGTGTTGTATAAAGATAATAGTAAAGAAACCGGGGTCCACTGGCTGTGCAACCCTCGTATCCCCTGCACAACAAGTATTATTGTGTAACAAATAACAGTTTTAGTTACTAATCTCAAATGTTATCTAAATAAATGCAATACATTGTTTTACAAAAACAGGGTTTTTAAGGTAATTGATTCATCAAAGATGTGTACATTATTCCCAATGTAGTACATATTAGTTGTACACTGCAGCACATTCAAAACAATATTTCTAACAATATGTAAATAGTAAAAGATCTGTGCTCATACATGCCAATATCATCACTGATATCATGACCCATCCGTTGTTTTTTCACCTGGTGTAGATCAGGAATGGGTAATCCAAGTGGATGAAATCAATTCCTATGCACTGTATTGCAACTGTTCTCCAACCTGTTAGGTAGAAAGCTAATCACTATAGTCTGTAGCTAAAGATAGAAATACAAGTATTCTAACCTTAAGCTTAGACTGTCTGCTCTCAATTATGTTCTACAATCAACTCACCTGCGCTAGCCTTCTATGAACTCTACCTGTTGAGAATAATATGTCATAGGGTCTCAATGTACATCTGCTCAAAAGGCAATAATGCTCATAGTCGTTTATAATATTATCTCAGCAACATACCTTGTCTCCACTTCTTTGAATATTTATATGTCCAAGGTTGGTTAAGAAGAAGTGATGGCAACTGGTGCCTCTCCCGACCTCGGGATTTAATGACAAGAGCGGAGCCAGTGTTTGGCTAATACTATTGCACGATATCAGGCGTACTAATTAATGAGGATGAAATGAGGTTTACCTCTTAATGATGTCTCTAATAATGCTCTTGTTGGCGCTGAGTTTGATATATAAAGGGTGGCTCATATGTAATGTTATGTTGCTTTATAACGTTCACAGCTACCATCCAGAAGCAGTCTCCAGGCGCTCGTGTGGCTCTGAAAGAGAGGGGTGTAGGGAGGTTAGTGAGGAGAGGGTGAGAGGAAGGTTAAGAACTAGGAGGGACTGGCGTCAGTGAGTGTTGTTTTGCATGTGGGAGTTTGTGCGGTGGGCCTCGTGTTTTGTAACCGTATGGGCATGATTCAGTGCCTCCGGTGTGTGGTAGTGTTGTTTTGTGTTGGTGTTAGTGTGTTGAGTCGGGTTGTGCTGGGTTTGGTTTTGTACACTGGTTAGATATTGTCCATAAGGGGTCCAGTGTCACGGGTGGCCGTAGCTGTAAGATTATCTGGTGTCTTGGGGTGCGATTACGTTGTTGATGGTTTTATGGATGATGTAGGTGGTTCACTCTAGGTGTGCTTCAGCATCTGGAGATGCTGGGTGTGAACATAGAGTTCATTCTTGGGTTGTTTATATTTGGTGTGGCTAGGCCAAGGTCTGGTATGGTGTCCGTTGTGTTGGAGGAGCAGGAAGGGGAGAATCGGTTAGTAGGTCGGTCGGTTTGTCGTAGCCTATGGAGTGGCTCTTTGGTTACCGTTTGACGGTATCTTGCCCGGTTCTTGGTTGTGTTTCTTTGGCCCATCTCGACTCCACTCTAATTGTTTGTCTGTGGTGTTATTGTTGCTGGTGTCCTTCGAGGTTCTCATTGTCAGTTGAATAGCCAGGTTTTGAGCGATTTCCTGAAGGTCATGTTGTTTTCTGTGGTTCTAAATTCTTTGGGCATGGTGTTCCAGATGTTAGCAATTACACTTGAGAATGCTGTTCTGGCGAATTTTCTTTTTTTGTAGTGTGTTGCCTCTATTTGTAGGTCGTTGCTGGATCATACGTCCCTTCCTGGGCGATATCTGCTAATCTTGTATTGGAGGAATTCAGCTCCTTGTCTGTGCAAGGCTTTGTGGGTGATGCAGAGTGCTTTGAATTTGATGCACCTTTTTAATGGTAACCAGTTTAGGCTTTTCAGTGCTGGAGTGATGTGGTCTCTTCTGTTTAGTCTTAATAGGATCATAGCTGCTGTATTTTGCATATCTCAGAATGCATGGTTCAAAAGACCCAATGTATACAAAAAAGGTAAGAGGGTAACTTGCATGAAGGGCGGCTCATATCTCAAAATGCATGGTTCAAAAGACCCTATGTATTTTTTTATTGTGTTGTTTTGGTTAAATAAACCTTATAACACAAACGCAATACAATTAAACAGTTTGAGAAACATAAATCAATATAGTAGAAACAATGCATTCATTATAAGAGTATAAAAACTTATTTTAAAAAAACTATAAAAAAAATCAAATACATGTCAACAATACAAATGTACAATAGATTGATTTGCATTTCTACATTATATAATTTGTTTTTAATGAAACAAAACAATATTAAAAACGTTCTCAATAGCAACTATAACAACGCTAGAATTTTTGTCCGCATATGATAGACCGCAAAATTTAGTGTAATTGATCTCCCTGAATATATAAAGGCCCATACATGATCAAAGTTTGGATTCATAAATTTGTATCTCCACCTTCCGTAACCTTTTTCATACATTACCCCTAGTTTTGGGCTCAAGGTAAGTGTCTGGGAGTTAAAACAGCTTGATTGCACAGCCTACAAGATCTGAGATAATATTCAAAGTCCTATCCACGCACCTGTGCGGGAGAGCGTAGGGAGCAGTTCCTACCCTGGACAGAACAAATCTTCTCACTCTAGTATCAAAAGGTTTGGTTATGTAGTGGCACGGATTATCTACCGGTAATCCTTCTCACACACTAATTATTATATTTTAAAGTTCGCCAAATGAGCGACAAGTTGTGGCAAGTTTTTTCTTTTCTTTTCCATCACCCCAATCGGATCAACAGCATTCATTTGGAAACGTATCATTTAAAAAAATAGGCGAACGTCGTCCACCCACTCCTTTAAGGGATTGTTGGCCCCATCTTCTCCAAGTAATTTATTAAAGTCTGCAAATTAAGAATCCCTATTATCTTTCCTGTCAATGATACGAAGGAGAAATATCCCCATTCTTATTCTCAGATGGGTATCCCAGCTCACGATTTATCAACTCGATAGGGGCATTTCTAGGTAGCCCCAGTGCTCACCTCCATAATTTGCCCTCCAGTCTCCTAACACGCCGTCTTTCTTTATTTGTGAATATCTCCAGACCATAGTCTAAACACAGCCTGATACAGGTTTTTAAACAGTTTTACATGGGCTTCATTTGAATAGCCGGCCTCCTGTCTAATCAAGTTCAGAATAGCGACCAATCTTCTCTCAACTTCCTGACAGACAAAATTCTCCAAACACTTAGCACTCAAGCAGCTTGAGGTATACACCCCCATATATATAAGAATCTACAACTTCAATGGATTCACCATCCATTGTCCATCCAAATTCAGATCAACCCTTAACGTTGGAATTGATAGACATTATTTTAGTTTTACTATAATGTATACTCAAATGATTCATTGGCGAATATTCACATAAACTGTGCATATTACGCTGGAGTCTGAACGGCGTGCGATCAATCAGGAGGTTATCATCCGCATAGGCTAACCAACTTATATATTCATTATCAATTTTGGGAGGAAGGTTTCGAATACCCCTCATGTCCTGGCCCATATCAGCAACATATAGGTTGTAGAGGGTTGGCGCCAATGTGCAGCCTTTCTTTAACCCAAAATTCGTATTGATTTTGTCACTAAGGGTACCCTCCTGGTTTAATCTCACTTGGGTTACAGTGTCAGAATATAATTCTCAGATGAAGTTTAAAACAGTTGGGTTCAAGCCCCAGTTTTTAAGCTTGGTCCATAGACTTTCTCTGTCCACTGTGTACTGGGGAGACACCCGGCTGGCCCATAGAGCCAGGGTTTGCTCCGAAGTACTTTAAGGTGAGATAGCTGCACCTTTGAGATGGATGGGGGTGCAGATTTATTACTCCAACACCAATCAATAAGGACAACTCAATGGTTTCGCAAAGAAAGTCCGTTTAATGACAAGTGCAGAAAACGGGGAGTTCTAGAAATCAGCAGTGAAGCGATAGTCCGTCTCGCTTCAACTCCAACGAACTTAATACAAGTTGTAACATTTATACTCAAAATGACTCCTGTAGACTTCACTAAAAGTACGACGTCCTATTGGTTCTACTAACTATAGGACCCTAGATTATTCGGTCCATTGTGATTGGGTTGGCATCAACCCATGCATATTCTTCCACTTCGCTTAGCAGCACGCAGAACGGTCATCCAGGTGCGGGGTGCCCCCTAGTTGCCCAGCCTTTCTCCAATTATAGTTACAATCAATCATCAATCCAGCAACTATGTGTCAATTATCTCAATGTGGTTGGCCTTGAAACTGCATCTTCTGTCTGGAAAAGTTCTGATATCTTCGACTGGGGCGGATGCCAAGCATAGGTGTGAACCCGTGCTCTTCCTGCTTGGCTGGTCATGTGATTTACACACCATGAATTTGTCTCGTTTCTCTCAATTTGTTTATTTGATTCTTATTCAGCTCAGCCACCTGCCTACGCCTCCTTATCTCGACCTTTCAGAGACAGGATATTCTGTGCTTAAGTTTCAATTATACGTAGTTACTGTTCCTCTTCTTATTAGCTTGAACTTGGCTCTTCTGGCACGAGTTGCTCTTGCTGAGTTTCGATTCAGCCGTCTCTTCTCGGTTTGCTAGAATATGAATCTCCGATCATTTGGCCCTTAGTAACCTAGGTTGATTCTGCTTTTAGTGCAAAGTGGAATCATACTTGTAATACTGTGCTTCGTTTTGAGGTAGATTATATACAATGGCGCATGTCGCGCTATTCTTCTACTTAGCATAGCAAGCTGTACTGTTTTCTTTGTCTTCTTGCGGTTTCAAGCATATGTACAAGTGTAAACTGGTCGACTGTATTCATTTTGCTTACAGATTAACTCTCTTTCATCTTGATAGCTTCCTATCACTTTTAGGTTCATGATCTCTTTATTTATGGCATTTTGTCTCTTTGTGTTATCCTTGGGTCGCCATATCTTCTATCTGCGAGTCCGTCCAAGTCCTCGTGACATCACCTTTCGTCTTCCACTAGGACTTTTTTGGTTTCTTCCAGGGCGGTACTTAGACAATCTTCATTTCGTGTCATTTGCTGGTAGGGTTTTCTCACTGGATACCTTACTGTCCATGTTTTTCTGGGTATCGGTACTTCAACAGGTGTTGTTCTTCTGATAGGCACTGGGCAGAGTCCTACTGCGGCTCTCTGCGGTTTATTTGCTCATCATACGTCACATATTTTGGTGTGAACGTTCCTGGTACTTCAAAATGGGCGATGGGAGTGCAGGCTTTATTTGGGACCTCCTCTACAAAAGTGTCAAAAGCACTCTTATAATCTATGAAACAAATATACAATCCATCATGTTTCCTAAACTTGCCCCAGCGTATAATTAAGATCAGGGACCAGAGATTAGACCGGGAACCCATCCCCTGCCTAAAGCCAGTTTGGTAATAAATTATCTTTCATGATCCACCTGTTCAATTCCACTAGTAAGAGCTGTGAGAAGATGTTGGAGCAATCATCTGTCATGGCTAGAAGCCTATAGTTTTCTGGATTATCTATAGAACCCTTTTTAAAAACTGGTATCAATATGGAAGCCTTCCAGCTAAGTGGAATGAATCCTGTGTCTACAACATTTCCAAAAAGATGAGACAGAATGGAACCCCAAAATTCAGGTTTATGTTTAGATTAAATTAGGAATCCCATCAGGTCCAGGGGCCTTAGATGGCTTTAATTTCCTAATAATCTCAACAACTGTATCGTATTCAGTATCAATCTTTATCATAGATTCTGGGTTACCTTTACTAAAGGAATCTTTCAGGGTGGCCACATCTTTGACCTTATAAAACAGGCCAGTGATATGTCTCATCCATTCCTCTTCCGATTTGGGATTTATCTCAATTTCCTTTCGTGTATCCTTGACTAAGTGTGTTTTGTAAATATGCCAAAATATCTGTCCGTCTACATGTCTTAGAGCATCATACATGGAAAACCAGTTAGAAGTGTTGATTAAGGATTTATGTCTCTTGAGGAAAATCTCATATTTAGTTCTAATTTGAGATATTTTTTCTTCCCTTAGCACATCATTTATTCCCATCAACCCCTTGACTTTTCTTAAAGCTCGCTCTTATTTATGTTTTTCACAAGCCACATCTGAATCATAGGGTTTTCTTTTAATAGCCATCTTTTTTGCTCGTGTTTCACTTCAATTTTTTGGGATATAGTTCTTACCACACTCAGATAGCCAGACAAACAAATCAACAGTGATTTCCTCTTTTAGTATATATTTTAGGGCAGAAGTAATCAAGATGTATCACTCAATATTCTTTATCAACCAATGTGTTCTGTTGCCAGTCAAGTTAACCCCTACCTCTCTAACCATCTTTGTTTTAATATTTCTATCTGCGATAATGGTAAACTTCTTTACCACATGATGAATTGTGGTGGTTGGAATGATCTGCAATTTTCCAATATACTGGCACAAAGCAGGGGGAACCAAGATATAATGAACCCTAGACTTACAGTTCCAAGCAAACTACGTACAAGCATGGCCATCTTACTCCCAACTTTCCAGGTACAGCTGCAATAGGCCGTTAGATTTCATAAAGATGTCCCAGGAATAATTATTGCTTATTATGTCCTCATCAGCTATGACAAAAGTAGCATCATTTTTATTTGTGACAACATCAAAATTATTGTTAACGTATTTTTGATGGAATCTTGCAAATTTTAGCTCACCAGCAATCAGGTACAATGAACCTGTGTTATCGCTAGACCATTCCCCAAATAGCCTATTAAGATCAGCAATAACCTGTTGCAAGATAACGTTGTTCGCTGGATTATATACATTAATTATCAGGATTTTTTGCAAGTACCCATGTAATATTCCCGCCCGTATATTGTAAGCAGGTGGAGCAAGGGCGTAAGGCTGAGGGCTAAGGTGTCAGAGACAAGTCTGATCACGCTCCAGCATTATGGCATCTGGCCTTTAGCTGGATAGTCTGATTGCCATCCAATTTATATCCTCCCATCATATAGGTTTCTGGCAGGGCAAGGATATCAGCCTCCAATAGGAAGTCCATCCCAATGCTATTCAATCCGAAAGAGTGAAACCATCTAGTGTTCCATGATATGACTCTAAGGCAACCACCCTCCCCATCTTTGCATCAGTCAATTGCCTCACACGAATTCCCATAGTAACAGTCAATATCATGTCCACAAATGCCAGGTTATGCCACAAATCCCCCTTAGGCCTTTGACAATTTGATTGACAAATTATTCCAGATCAATGGCGAGATTAATTTTAGGGTTGTCTTTACTCTTGCTTTTTTTCATAGGCAGATTGTCTTCAATTCAACTTATCTCATAACCCAGTTCTATGAACTGTGGGGCATATGATAAGACACATTCAGTGACAATTGGGGTTACTAGATGGACAATAGCTCAATTAGAATCATAAACCATTTTGGGCAACTCTACCTTGGTTAGATAATGGGTCCCAATGTCTTTTAGGCCAGATATTTGATGGAATTATTCTAAGACATTAGATCTGTTCAAAAAGGGACTCTGAGCTGAAGCATATGGATCACTAACTCAAATCCTTTTGGATAGCAATTTAGGGGGGCATAATATATCCTTCAAGCTGGTTGTACTAACTTTATTACTATCCCTTATCATGTTATCATGAGCCGAGAGATGAGTGGGCGTAGAGCACCACTGTTGATTATCCCATTGTTCTTCACCCAAAAAAGATATTATGTTGGTTCGATATAGTTAGAATGTGTTTTCTTCGTTCCCTTGTCTAACCAGGGTTTTAGCTTGCTTTGTATGGCCTTTTTGTTAGATGTAGTCATTTTTTAATTTATTTTATCGCTTTTTTTATTTTAATTCAGTCCGTCGGACTCTTCCTCATCCATTAAGTGGCAACGTGTGGGGGATTCCACACATTTGACCATCTCTGCAGACGTAGTTGCCAGAGCCTGCCTCAGCCTGTTATTTTAATTTTTACTCTTTTCTGGGGGCCCTACCTTAAGTTTTTTCCTAGACCTATTTCTTTTTTTTTACAATTACAATTGCCTCATCTCTTTCTTTATTTACGGCCCTCTTTGGCTGGGGAAAATGCTGAGGGCCATTTACCGACCCTTCTGGATCTTCGTGAACGGTTAAGATGGAATCCTCCACATTTAATATGCTCGGTTGTGATATATTTGATAGGTTCGAATTCGTCTTATCAACTGGCCTGTATACAGTCACGTCAGCCTGAGTACTGATAGATCATTGGTCAGTAGGGCATAAGACCACCTCAACCAGCTAGGTCATGCCCACTTTTAGGAATTGTTGTTCCTTATATATGTAGTTCAACATCGTAAAAAGGAAGTTCAGGATCCTCATGCTCTCAGACTCACCCCCCACCTCCTCATCTGATGTCGCTGATGAGGAGAAGGAGTCCTCCAAGTAGGATGAAGATGCCCACGCCCGAGCTGCAATTCTTTCAAGGTCAGGTGATTTCTCAAGATTTGTTGGTTTAGTGGATTTCAGGGTCTGTGGCTGGTTTTTATCATTGTAGTCACCTCCACAGCATCCCTAGGATTGTTTAAGTTTATCACCATATTAAGGAGGAAGTTGTTATGAATCGGGTCAGCCTCAGATAGGTCTATGTCATTACAGCCATCAATACCAGAATGGACCTCAATGACTGTGCTTGTGGCAGTATTGCACGGTCTGTTAACAAGTTTCGAATAAGTAGTTACCGTTTTGATCACTCTAGGCATCATACCCTCAGAAGGCATACAGGCTGTGGTTTTAGCTCCAACAATGAGTGGTTTCTTACCAGTCAGCACGCCAGTCGAACGCTTATATGCCAATTGAGCATTACTCCTCAGTTGGTAGCGTTTTCTAACATCAGCATGTTAACAAAATGCCACATGATGATATTTATGGAGGCACCCACTACCCCAGCTCACACCATGAACATGGGAACAGCACTCAGCGGTGCAGTCGATTGGTGTGCAGGCACACGTGCGCATGCCCCAGTGTTTAAATACAGTGACCTGTTAGGTGGAGTGGCCAATGTCCAACATTGAAATACACTGAAGAAAAGCAGAACAATAAAGTTTTTGTCATGTCCAATATAAAGTCCTGATTAGTCCAGGTATTGGCAAACTACCTCCAGTGAGGGAAAAGCAAACACAGCAGCACATCAGCAGTGGGCTCAAGAAGGTCTTCAGAAGTGGAACAGCACTCAATGGTGCACTCACTCAGTGCGCACGCGCAGGTGCGCATGTCCCAGTGTTTAAATACAGTGACCTGTTGTTGGGGGGAGTGGCTAATGTCCAACAACAAAACGAAATCCCCTAATGCAAGGGAAAAGCAAACACAGCAGCACTTCAGTAGAGGGCTCAAGAAGGTCTCCAGCAGCAGAACAGCATTCAACAGTGCACTCACTCGGTGCGTGCCTATGTATACAAAAAAGGTAAATGGGTAACTTGTACTGATGATCTTCTAAACCCAGATAATGGCTATTCTTAAATTCCTGGTCAAAAATGCTTACTGCATGGATAATGTGGTCAGACACTTCTTTCCACTCAATCATACTGCCATGCACCATTTTAAAATGGCTGCTATTTAAAAGACGTGATCGTGACGTGATCACTCGATGACATCATATATAAACAAATGATGTTGCGCATAGCGGCTCGTGCTCGTTTGGATATACCGGGGGCATTCTCAATCATTATTAATGCCCAACAGGTATTGATTTGTGTCACAATTGTTATATTTTTATTAAAAGCAATATAAGAACTAAAGATGCATGCTCACTTGTTGCAAGATACTTCACAGAACAAAGGCATACAGTAGCCCAACTGAAATGCATGGTACTGGAAGTGGTACATCAATCCAATAGAGGTGGGGATATGGCCAGGAAATTGAATCAGAGAGACTATTGGATTGGAAAGTTGGACAGGCTAAGCCCTAATAGCATGAATTAGGTGTTTTATCTAGGAGCCTTTCTGTAAAATGATCCTTGAAAGTCACAAATGTTGGTAACAATTTCCTCTCTACTAAGAAGGAAATATTGCATAGTGTGTAAGCATGTCCACCCTATCTAATAATTTACCTGGAGTAGTCTTCCATACCCTCTACCTAGCTTATTTGGTAGGCAGTTCTTCTGGCACCAGATGTATTCCTCAGGAAGACTTGATTATATTCCCTTAGATCGGATAACAGTGACACATTTTGTATATACACAAACAAACTGGACAGGTAGATGCATATCCAAGGGATATCGACTCCCAAGGATATAACTACAATATAGTGTATAAGAAACATTTTTATTTATTATTATTTCATTGTTCATTTATAATGCACTTAATACCAGCGAGTGGTTTCTAAGCGAAGGTTCGGGATTCAAACCTGTGTTGCGCAACAAACGCGTTGCCCCTGAACTATCTAGGATATCCATTCATATGGATATATAATTGTTGAGAGTTTTTACATTGTAGATATTTTGGACCATAGACATCAATGCACACCCACTGTGTTACCAGATATGATACCAGCGTTTAATTTTTAATCACTTTTTAATCACTCTTTAATACGGTAATCTTCCTACTCTATGTTATTGTTTACATATTTTAATAAGAGTATATCCATTGTGACACACATAAGGTTTTTGGAACCATGCATTCTGAGATATGAGCCACCCTTCATATATCAAACTCAGCACAATACAAGAACATTATTAGAGACATCATTAAGACGTAAGCCTTATTACATCTGTGTAAATGAATACCCCTGATATCATGCAATAGTACTAGCTAAGCCCTGGCTCTGTTCTTGTCATTAAATCCCAATGAATTGTTGACATTGTGGATCATCTTGTTACGATATTAGGGCATATTTTGCGGGTCATCACGTGTCATCCGCCGGCTAGGCTGCTCCCGCGTCACACACCTGTTCGTGCTGACGCCATTGCATGCTTTTTGTTGCGCTGACTTAAAATGCACCTTATTGCTAGTGGGCTTTTGCTGGTGTTGCGCATGTCCAATCTCTATATTAATGTGACTCCTGCCACTGAACTTGAGGGGAGTAGGGAGAATTCTTGTGACTCCATACAATTCCTTTTTTTTGCCACTTTTTGGGATTTTATCTATTCTTAATCACCTCGTTTTTTGATATTTTGTAGAGATGATTCTCTCAACATTGTGCGGCTTGCTGTGACATTCTGGGGTTGATTGATGGAATTTTGCGCCGAAAAACAGGAATTTGTGCGCCATTCTTGCTGCAAATACCCATTTGTTAAACAGGGATTTGCAGGCAGAATGGTGCACAAATCTCACTTTTTCGGCGCAAATAATTCCATGAATCAGCCCCTCTATCTTGCATGACAACTTTTGGTCCGCTAGTCTATATTTTCCAAGGTATGTTGTACACTTGTACACTACTATTTCCTTCATGCCCTTATTTTTTTTTAAACTCATAAAAAATCTATTATATATTTTTGTGTTTTTCTTTTTTCCAGAATTGATAGTTTTAAAGTGTGGTTTTCTTACTCACTTTGCGTGGCAGGTATGGCAATTTTTTTTTTTTTTTGCACTCTTCTATTTTTATATCTTTCTGTTTTCTTCATTCTGAGGGTCATTTCTTTATTCTTTTATTTTTACAGAAATTGCCCTGAAGAAGGATCCTGAACAGTCCGAAATGCATCGGCCATTGTTGTCTGTCTGCCTGACTGTTGATTAAATCTTACCACTTTAAATCGTTTCTCATATATTAATTATCTGAATTAATGTAATATTTGTCATCAGACTCAACATTGAATTTTTTGTGTAATTGCAGTAGTATTCTTTATCACAAGAAGAGTGCAGCCATCAGTGTGGATTCTTTCCTCAGTATCATTTTGTTGATTTTTAAAAATATTTCTCTATACATGTATGCACAGCTTTTCTTGGCAGCCTTCTGCCAGAAGTCACCTACTGCAGTAAACACATACTATCCTACAGTGCAGCTCGTTATAAAGGGAGGCACCCACCAACCAGGGACTAGCCTTACGTATATTTTAGTCTTGATTTCTCAGTCTTCTACTAAAGTATATGGTGCCTCATTACAAATTTTACAGTAAGTGGAAAAACTGCTGCTAATGTATTTAACCCCTATTTTTACAGTCAAATTATAAGTTGGAGTACTTTAGGAAGAAATACCTCAAGCACATGCCTGGAGGTAGTGCCTCTGGAAAAATGGAGGAGGTAGAACTTGTGAGATGGCCTCCGGCAGTAGCTCCTTTAATCCATAGTGGAGTCCAACAGGACTTTTATTATTATTTTTTTTTCTACTGGGCTGGAAACATCTTGCTCAAGACCTCTGTGCACACTTGGACTGCATGGATGCCCTTTATCTTTGTTGCCGGGGTGGCCTCTGAAACTTGGCTGCCACGTTCGTTGCTCCTGCCCGTAAGATCTTCTAATTGGCTTCCTCTCATCTAAGGTGGTCAACTTTATAAAATGGTTTCACACAACACTTTAGACGTGGTAGCGCATCATTAGTGGCCTGCAGTGTGCAAAGTTCCATATGGTGTCATTCGGGCCCCCGCCCCATCCACTTTTTTGGTAACATTAGTGGCAGGTGACATTTTAACAAAAAACTGTAGGACTTTTATACATATAGGACACTCATCTGTAAAAGCTATGTCCATGTCTGTTATGCTTGGTTTATGCTTGATCCAAAATGGCGCTGGTGCGCAATGCATTCTGGGAGCGCTCGGAGCCATGATGGCTATTTACTTCATACCACAGTGAAACGCTGCACACATTTGGCTGAGTGTTAGATTCACAGTGCTGAGACAAACATGCTTTTCCAAACCTGGTATGCGGTCAAGGCCATTTCTGCTGGGAAAGCTAACGTTGTTATGGCTTACTGCTGTTCTCCGTGGAGCATGTTTTTAGAGAAGGGAGGCACTGCGCTTCTTGGGGGCAGCTCTCGATTGACCCAGCTGGCAACCGATGGCTGTTCCTCAACTGCGCAAGTGCAATTTCCAGAATGTTCGAGAATTAACTCCCCTTTGTGGAGTGTGTATATATATGCAGAAGCCCGCACCCTTGCTCGTTGCGCCACAGGGAACCAAGCTGCACCTCACTGAGGAGATCCAACAAGGCCGAAACATGTCTGGGGTTGCTTGGTTTTCTGTGCAGAGGGGACCTGGCCTAGCAGTTCGGGCTGGGCTGCTACCTTCGGTGGTGGCAGCTGCTGACTGATTTGCACATGGCTGGTCCCCTTTTGCAATGGCGCAGACGGGCTAAAAAACGGTGGTGTGGAAGGTTGCCCAGAGCAATTGCCAGTGGTTTAGATTAATTCAAAACCTTCCACCCATCACTTTTGTGGTCAGTTTGTTTCTCCTTGTGAGAGAGGGTATGCCCAGACGTGGGTCCCTTGCTCGTTGCGCCACAGGGAACCAAGCTGCACCTCACTGAGGAGGTCCAACAAGGCCGAAACATGTCTGGGGTTGCTTGGTTTTCTGTGCAGAGGGGACCTGGCCTAGCAGTTCGGGCTGGGCTGCTACCTTCGGTGGCGCAGCTGCTGACTGATTTGCACATGGCTGGTCCCCTTTTGCAATGGCGCAGACGGGCTAAAAAACGGTGGTGTGGAAGGTTGCCCAGAGCAATTGCCAGTGGTTTAGATTAATTCAAAACCTTCCACCCATCACTTTTGTGGTCAGTTTGTTTCTCCTTGTGAGAGAGGGTATGCCCAGACGTGGGTCACTTGCTCGTTGCGCCACAGGGAACCAAGCTGCACCTCACTGAGGAGGTCCAACAAGGCCGAAACATGTCTGGGGTTGCTTGGTTTTCTGTACAGAGGGGGCCTGGCCTAGCAGTTCGGGCTGGGCTGCTACCTTTGGTGGCGGCAGCTGCTGACTGATTTGCACATGGCTGGTCCCCTTTTGCAATGGCGCAGACGGGCTAAAAAACGGTGGTGTGGAAGGTTGCCCAGAGCAATTGCCAGTGGTTTAGATTAATTCAAAACCTTCCACCCATCACTTTTGTGGTCAGTTTGTTTCTCCTTGTGAGAGAGGGCATGCCCAGACGTGGGTCCCTTGCTCGTTGCGCCACAGGGAACCAAGCTGCACCTCACTGAGGAGGTCCAACAAGGCCGAAACATGTCTGGGGTTGCTTGGTTTTCTGTGCAGAGGGGACCTGGCCTAGCAGTTCGGGCTGGGCTGCTACCTTCGGTGGCAGCAGCTGCTGACTGATTTGCACATGGCTGGTCCCCTTTTGCAATGGCGCAGACGGGCTAAAAAACGGTGGTGTGGAAGGTTGCCCAGAGCAATTGCCAGTGGTTTAGATTAATTCAAAACCTTCCACCCATCACTTTTGTGGTCAGTTTGTTTCTCCTTGTGAGAGAGGGCATGCCCAGACGTGGGTCCCTTGCTCGTTGCGCCACAGGGAACCAAGCTGCACCTCACTGAGGAGGTCCAACAAGGCCGAAACATGTCTGGGGTTGCTTGGTTTTCTGTGCAGAGGGGCCCTGGCCTAGCAGTTTGGGCTGGGCTGCTGCCTTCGGTGGCGGCAGCTGCTGACTGATTTGCACATGGCTGGTCCCCGTTTGCAATGGCGCAGACGGGCTAAAAAACGGTGGTGTGGAAGGTTGCCCAGAGCAATTGCCAGTGGTTTAGATTAACTCAAAACCTTCCACCCATCACTTTTGTGGTCAGTTTGTTTCTCCTTGTGAGAGAGGGTATGCCCAGACGTGGGTCCCTTGCTCGTTGCGCCACAGGGAACCAAGCTGCACCGCACTGAGGAGGTCCAACAAGGCCGAAACATGTCTGGGGTTGCTTGGTTTTCTGTGCAGAGGGGACCTGGCCTAGCAGTTCGGGTTGGGCTGCTACCTTTGGTGGCGGCAGCTGCTGACTGATTTGCACATGGCTGGTCCCCTTTTGCAATGGCGCAGACGGGCTAAAAAACGGTGGTGTGGAAGGTTGCCCAGAGCAATTGCCAGTGGTTTAGATTAATTCAAAACCTTCCACCCATCACTTTTGTGGTCAGTTTGTTTCTCCTTGTGAGAGAGGGTATGCCCAGACGTGGGTCCCTTGCTCGTTGCGCCACAGGAAACCAAGCTGCACCTCACTGAGGAGGTCCAACAAGGCCGAAACATGTCTGGGGTTGCTTGGTTTTCTGTGCAGAGGGGACCTGGCCTAGCAGTTCGGGCTGGGCTGCTACCTTCGGTGGCGGCAGCTGCTGACCGATTTGCACATGGCTGATCCCCTTTTGCAATGGCGCAGACGGGCTAAAAAACGGTGGTGTGGAAGGTTGCCCAGAGCAATTGCCAGTGGTGTAGATTAATTCAAAACCTTCCACCCATCCCTTTTGTGGCAGTTTGTTTCTCCTTGTGAGAGAGGGTATGCCCAGACGTGGGTCCCTTGCTCGTTGTGCCACAGGGAACCAAGCTGCACCTCACTGAGGAGGTCCAACAAGGCCGAAACATGTCTGGGGTTGCTTGGTTTTCTGTGCAGAGGGGACCTGGCCTAGCAGTTCGGGCTGGGCTGCTACCTTCGGTGGCGGCAGCTGCTGACTGATTTGCACATGGCTGGTCCTCTTTTGCAATGGCGCAGACGGGCTAAAAAACGGTGGTGTGGAAGGTTGCACAGAGCAATTGCCAGTGGTTTAGATTAATTCAAAACCTTCCACCCATCACTTTTGTGGTCAGTTTGTTTCTCCTTGTGAGAGAGGGTATGCCCAGACGTGGGTCACTTGCTCGTTGCGCCACAGGGAACCAAGCTGCACCTCACTGAGGAGGTCCAACAAGGCCGAAACATGTCTGGGGTTGCTTGGTTTTCTGTGCAGAGGGGACCTGGCCTAGCAGTTCGGGCTGGGCTGCTACCTTCGGTGGGGCAGCTGCTGACTGATTTGCACATGGCTGGTCCCCTTTTGCAATGGCACAGACGGGCTAAAAAACGGTGGTGTGGAAGGTTGCCCAGAGCAATTGCCAGTGGTTTAAATTAATTCAAAACCTTCCACCCATCACTTTTGTGGTCAGTTTGTTTCTCCTTGTGAGAGAGGGTATGCCCAGACGTGGGTCCCTTGCTCGTTGCGCCACAGGGAACCAAGCTGCACCTCGCTGAGGAGGTCCAACAAGGCCGAAACATGTATGGGGTTGCTTGGTTTTCTGTGCAGAGGGGACCTGGCCTAGCAGTTCGGGCTGGGCTGCTACCTTCGGTGGCGGCAGCTGCTGACTGATTTGCACATGGCTCCCCTTTTGCAATGGCGCAGACGGGCTAAAAAACGGTGGTGTGGAAGGTTGCCCAGAGCAATTGCCAGTGGTTTAGATTAATTCAAAACCTTCCACCCATCACTTTTGTGGTCAGTTTGTTTCTCCCTGTGAGAGAGGGTATGCCCAGACGTGGGTCCCTTGCTCGTTGCGCCACAGGGAACCAAGCTGCACCTCACTGAGGAGGTCCAACAAGGCTGAAACATGTCTGGGGTTGCTTGGTTTTCTGTGCAGAGGGGACCTGGCCTAGCAGTTCGGGCTGGGCTGCTACCTTCGGTGGCGGCAGCTGCTGACTGATTTGCACATGGCTGGTCCCCTTTTGCAATGGCGCAGACGGGCTAAAAAACGGTGGTGTGGAAGGTTGCCCAGAGCAATTGCCAGTGGTTTAGATTAATTCAAAACCTTCCACCCATCACTTTTGTGGTCAGTTTGTTTCTCCTTGTGAGAGAGGGTATGCCCAGACGTGGGTCCCTTGCTAGTTGCGCCACAGGGAACCAAGCTGCACCTCACTGAGGAGGTTCAACAAGGCTGAAACATGTCTGGGGTTGCTTGGTTTTCTGTGCAGCGGGTACCTGGCCTAGCAGTTCTGGCTGGGCTGCTAGTTTCGGTGGCGGCAGCTGCTGACTGATTTGCACATGGCTGGTCCCCTTTTGCAATGGCGCAGACGGGCTAAAAAACAGTGGTGTGGAAGGTTGCCCAGAGTAATTGCCAGTGGTTTAGATTAATTCAAAACCTTCCACCCATCACTTTTGTGGTCAGTTTGTTTCTCCTTGTGAGAGAGGGTATGCCCAGACGTGGGTCCCTTGCTCGTTGCGCCACAGGGAACCAAGCTGCACCTCACTGAGGAGGTTCAACAAGGCCGAAACATGTCTGGGGTTGCTTGGTTTTCTGTGCAGAGGGGACCTGGCCTAGCAGTTCGGGCTGGGCTGCTACCTTCGGTGGCGGCAGCTGCTGACTGATTTGCACATGGCTGGTCCCCTTTTGCAATAGCGCAGACGGGCTAAAAAACGGTGGTGTGGAAGGTTGCCCAGAGCAATTGCCAGTGGTTTAGATTAATTCAAAACCTTCCACCCATCACTTTTGTGGTCAGTTTGTTTCTCATTGTGAGAGAGGGTATGCCCAGACGTGGGTCCCTTGCTCGTTGCGCCACAGGGAACCAAGCTGCACCTCACTGAGGAGGTCCAACAAGGCCGAAACATGTCTGGGGTTGCTTGGTTTTCTGTGCAGAGGGTACCTGGCCTAGCAGTTCGGGCTGGGCTGCTACCTTCGGTGGCGGCAGCTGCTGACTGATTTGCACATGGCTGGTCCCCTTTTGCAATGGCGCAGACGGGCTAAAAAACGGTGGTGTGGAAGGTTGCCCAGAGCAATTGCCAGTGGTTTAGATTAATTCAAAACCTTCCACCCATCACTTTTGTGGTCAGTTTGTTTCTCCTTGTGAGAGAGGGTATGCCCAGACGTGGGTCCCTTGCTCGTTGCGCCACAGGGAACCAAGCTGCACCTCACTGAGGAGGTCCAACAAGGCCGAAACATGTCTGGGGTTGCTTGGTTTTCTGTGCAGAGGGGACCTGGCCTAGCAGTTCGGGCTGGGCTGCTACCTTCAGTGGCGGCAGCTGCTGACTGTTGCACATGGCTGGTCCCCTTTTGCAATGGCGCAGACGGGCTAAAAAACAGTGGTGTGGAAGGTTGCCCAGAGCAATTGCCAGTGGCTTAGATTAATTCAAAACCTTCCACCCATCACTTTTGTGGTCAGTTTGTTTCTCCTTGTGAGAGAGGGTATGCCCAGACGTGGGTCCCTTGCTCGTTGCGCCACAGGGAACCAAGCTGCACCTCACTGAGGAGGTCCAACAAGGCCGAAACATGTCTGGGGTTGCTTGGTTTTCTGTGCAGAGGGTACCTGGCCTAGCAGTTCGGGCTGGGCTGCTACCTTCGGTGGCGGCAGCTGCTGACTGATTTGCACATGGCTGGTCCCCTTTTGCAATGGCGCAGACGGGCTAAAAAAAGGTGGTGTGGAAGGTTGCCCAGAGCAATTGCCAGTGGTTTAGATTAATTCAAAACCTTCCACCCATCACTTTTGTGGTCAGTTTGTTTCTCCTTGTGAGAGAGGGTATGCCCAGACGTGGGTCCCTTGCTCGTTGCGCCACAGGGAACCAAGCTGCACCTCACTGAGGAGGTCCAACAAGGCCGAAACATGTCTGGGGTTGCTTGGTTTTCTGTGCAGAGGGGACCTGGCCTAGCAGTTCGGGCTGGGCTGCTACCTTCGGTGGCGGCAGCTGCTGACTGATTTGCACATGGTTGGTCCCCTTTTGCAATGGCGCAGACGGGCTAAAAAACAGTGGTGTGGAAGGTTGCCCAGAGCAATTGCCAGTGGTTTAGATTAATTCAAAACCTTCCACCCATCACTTTTGTGGTCAGTTTGTTTCTCCTTGTGAGAGAGGGTATGCCCAGACGTGGGTCCCTTGCTCGTTGCGCCACAGGGAACCAAGCTGCACCTCACTGAGGAGGTCCAACAAGGCCGAAACATGTCTGGGGTTGCTTGGTTTTCTGTGCAGAGGGGACCTGGCCTAGCAGTTCGGGCTGGGCTGCTACCTTCGGTGGCGGCAGCTGCTGACTGATTTGCACATGGTTGGTCCCCTTTTGCAATGGCGCAGACGGGCTAAAAAACAGTGGTGTGGAAGGTTGCCCAGAGCAATTGCCAGTGGTTTAGATTAATTCAAAACCTTCCACCCATCACTTTTGTGGTCAGTTTGTTTCTCCTTGTGAGAGAGGGTATGCCCAGACGTGGGTCCCTTGCTCGTTGCGCCACAGGGAACCAAGCTGCACCTCACTGAGGAGGTCCAACAAGGCCGAAACATGTCTGGGGTTGCTTGGTTTTCTGTGCAGAGGGGACCTGGCCTAGCAGTTCGGGCTGGGCTGCTACCTTCGGTGGCGGCAGCTGCTGACTGATTTGCACATGGCTGGTCACCTTTTGCAATGGCGCAGATGGGCTAAAAAACGGTGGTGTGGAAGGTTGCCCAGAGCAATTGCCAGTGGTGTAGATTAATTCAAAACCTTCCACCCATCACTTTTGTGGCAGTTTGTTTCTCCTTGTGAGAGAGGGTATGCCCAGACGTTGGTCCCTTGCTCGTTGCGCCACAGGGAACCAAGCTGCACCTCACTGAGGAGGTCCAATAAGGCCGAAACATGTCTGGGGTTGCTTGGTTTTCTGTGCAGAGGGGACCTGGCCTAGCAGTTCGGGCTGGGCTGCTACCTACGGTGGCGGCAGCTGCTGACTGATTTGCACATGGCTGGTCCTCTTTTGCAATGGCGCAGACGGGCTAAAAAATGGTGGTGTGGAAGGTTGCCCAGAGCAATTGCCAGTGGTTTAGATTAATTCAAAACCTTCCACCCATCACTTTTGTGGTCAGTTTGTTTCTCATTGTGAGAGAGGGTATGCCCAGACGTGGGTCCCTTGCTCGTTGCGCCACAGGGAACCAAGCTGCACCTCACTGAGGAGGTCCAACAAGGCCGAAACATGTCTGGGGTTGCTTGGTTTTCTGTGCAGAGGGGACCTGGCCTAGCAGTTCGGGCTGGGCTGCTACCTTCGGTGGCGGCAGCTGCTGACTGATTTGCACATGGCTGGTCCCCTTTTGCAATGGCGCAGACGGGCTAAAAAACGGTGGTGTGGAAGGTTGCCCAGAGCAATTGCCAGTGGTTTAGATTAATTCAAAACCTTCCACCCATCACTTTTGTGGTCAGTTTGTTTCTCCTTGTGAAAGAGGGTATTCCCAGACGTGGGTCCCTTGCTCGTTGCGCCACAGGGAACCAAGCTGCACCTCACTGAGGAGGTCCAACAAGGCCGAAACATGTCTGGGGTTGCTTGGTTTTCTGTGCAGAGGGGACCTGGCCTAGCAGTTCGGGCTGGGCTGCTACCTTCGGTGGCGGCAGCTGCTGACTGATTTGCACATGGCTGGTCCCCTTTTGCAATGGCGCAGACGGGCTAAAAAACGGTGGTGTGGAAGGTTGCCCAGAGCAATTGCCAGTGGTTTAGATTAATTCAAAACCTTCCACCCATCACTTTTGTGGTCAGTTTGTTTCTCCTTGTGAGAGAGGGTATGCCCAGACGTGGGTCCCTTGCTCGTTGCGCCACAGGGAACCAAGCTGCACCTCACCGAGGAGGTCCGACAAAGCCGAAACATGTCTGGGGTTGCTTGGTTTTCTGTGCAGAGGGGACCTGGCCTAGCAGTTCGGGCTCGGCTGCTAACTTCGGTGGCGGCAGCTGCTGACTGATTTGCACATGGCTGGTCCCCGTTTGCAATGGCGCAGACGGGCTAAAAAACGGTGGTGTGGAAGGTTGCCCAGAGCAATTGGCAGTGGTTTAGATTAACTCAAAACCTTCCACCCATCACTTTTGTGGTCAGTTTGTTTTTCCTTGTTAGAGAGGGTATGCCCAGACATGGGTCCCTTGCTCGTTGTGCCACAGGGAACCAAGCTGCACCTCACTGAGGAGGTCCAACAAGGCCGAAACATGTCTGGGGTTGCTTGGTTTTCTGTGCAGAGGGGACCTGGCCTAGCAGTTCGGGCTGGGCTGCTACCTTCGGTGGCGGCAGCTGCTGACTGATTTGCACATGGCTGGTCCCCTTTTGCAATGGCGCAGACGGGCTAAAAAACGGTGGTTTGGAAGGTTGCCTAGAGCAATTGCCAGTGGTTTAGATTAATTCAAAACTTTCCACCCATCACTTTTGTGGTCAGTTTGTTTCTCCTTGTGAGAGAGGGTATGCCCAGACGTGGGTCCCTTGCTCGTTGCGCCACAGGGAACCAAGCTGCACCTCACTGAGGAGGTCCAACAAGGCCGAAACATGTCTGGGGTTGCTTGGTTTTCTGTGCAGAGGGGACCTGGCCTAGCAGTTCGGGCTGGGCTGCTACCTTCGGTGGCGACAGCTGCTGACTGGTTTGCACATGGCTGGTCCCCTTTTGCAATGGCGCAGACGGGCTAAAAAACAGTGGTGTGGAAGGTTGCCTAGAGCAATTGCCAGTGGTTTAGATTAATTCAAAACCTTCCACCCATCACTTTTGTGGTCAGTTTGTTTCTCCTTGTGAGAGAGGGTGTGCCCAGACGTGGGTCCCTTGCTAGTTGCGCCACAGGGAACCAAGCTGAACCTCACTGAGGAGGTCCAACAAGGCCGGAACATGTCTGGGGTTGCTTGGTTTTCTGTGCAGAGGGGACCTGGCCTAGCAGTTCGGGTTGGGCTGCTACCTTCGGTGGCGGCAGCTGCTGACTGATTTGCACATGGCTGGTCCCCTTTTGCAATGGTGCAGACAGGCTAAAAAACGGTGGTGTGGAAGGTTGCCCAGAGCAATTGCCAGTGGTTTAGATTAATTCAAAACCTTCCACCCATCACTTTTGTGGTCAGTTTGTTTCTCCTTGTGAGAGAGGCTATGCCCAGACGTGGGTCACTTGCTCGTTGCGCCACAGGGAACCAAGCTGCACCTCACAGAGGAGGTCCAACAAGGCCGAAACATGTCTGGGGTTGCTTGGTTTTCTGTGCAGAGGGGACCTGGCCTAGCAGTTCGGGCTGGGTTGCTACCTTCGGTGGCGGCAGCTGCTGACTGATTTGCACATGGCTGGTCCCCTTTTGCAATGGCGCAGACGGGCTAAAAAACGGTGGTTTGGAAGGTTGCCCAGAGCAATTGCCAGTGGTTTAGATTAATTCAAAACCTTCCACCCATCACTTTTGTGGTCAGTTTGTTTCTCCTTGTGAGACAGGGTATGCCCAGACGTGGGTCCCTTGCTCGTTGCGCCACAGGGAACCAAGCTGCACCTCACTGAGGAGGTCCAACAAGGCCGAAACATGTCTGGGGTTGCTTGGTTTTCTGTGCAGAGGGGACCTGGCCTAGCAGTTCGGGCTGGGCTGCTACCTTCGGTGGCGACAGCTGCTGACTGATTTGCACATGGCTGGTCCCCTTTTGCAATGGCACAGACGGGCTAAAAAACAGTGGTGTGGAAGGTTGCCTAGAGCAATTGCCAGTGGTTTAGATTAATTCAAAACCTTCCACCAATCACTTTTGTGGTGAGTTTGTTTCTCCTTGTGAGAGAGGGTATGCCCAGACGTGGGTCTCTTGCTAGTTGCGCCACAGGGAACCAAGCTGAACCTCACTGAGGAGGTCCAACAAGGCCGGAACATGTCTGGGGTTGCTTGGTTTTCTGTGCAGAGGGGACCTGGCCTAGCAGTTCGGGCTGGGCTGCTACCTTCGGTGGCGGCAGATGCTGACTGATTTGCACATGGCTGGTCCCCTTTTGCAATGGCGCAGACGGGCTAAAGAACGGTGGTGTGGAAGGTTGCCCAGAGCAATTGCCAGTGGTTTAGATTAATTCAAAACCTTCCACCCATCACTTTTGTGGTCAGTTTGTTTCTCCTTGTGAGAGAGGGTATGCCCAGACGTGGGTCCCTTGCTCGTTGCGCCACAGGGAACCAAGCTGCACCTCACTGAGGAGGTCCAACAAGGCCGAAACATGTCTGGGGTTGCTTGGCATTCTGTGCAGAGGGGACCTGGCCTAGCCGTTCGGGCTGGGCTGCTACCTTCGGTGGCGGCAGCTGCTGACTGATTTGCACATGGCTGGTCCCCTTTTGCAATGGCGCAGACGGGCTAAAAAACGGTGGTGTGGAAGGTTGCCCAGAGCAATTGCCAGTGATTTGGATTAATTCAAAACTTTCCACCCATCACTTTTGTGGTCAGTTTGTTTCTCCTTGTGAGAGAGGCTATGCCCAGACGTGGATCACTTGCTCGTTGCGCCACAGGGAACCAAGCTGCACCTCACTGAGGAGGTCCAACAAGGCCGAAACATGTCTGGGGTTGCTTGGTTTTCTGTACTTAGGGGACCTGGCCTAGCAGTTCGGGCTGGGCTGCTACCTTCGGTGGCGGCAGCTGCTGACTGATTTGCACATGGCTGGTCCCCTTTTGCAATGGCGCAGACGGGCTAAAAAGCGGTGGTGTGGAAGGTTGCCTAGAGCAATTGCCAGTGGTTTAGATTAATTCAAAACCTTCCACCCATCACTTTTGTGGTCAGTTTGTTTCTCCTTGTGAGAGAGGGTATGCCCAGACGTGGGTCCCTTGCTAGTTGCGCCACAGGGAACCAAGCTGCACCTCACTGAGGAGGTCCAACAAGGCCGGAACATGTCTGGGGTTGCTAGGTTTTCTGTGCAGAGGGGACCTGGCCTAGCAGTTCGGGCTGGGCTGCTACCTTCGGTGGCGGCAGCTGCTGACTGATTTGCACATGGCTCGTCCCCTTTTGCAATGGCGCAGACGGGCTAAAGAACGGTGGTGTGGAAGGTTGCCCAGAGCAATTGCCAGTGGTTTAGCTTAATTCAAAACCTTCCACCCATCACTTTTGTGGTCAGTTTGTTTCTCCTTGTGAGAGAGGGTATGCCCAGACGTGGGTCCCTTGCTCGTTGCGCCGCAGGGAACCAGGCTGCACCTCACTGAGGAGGTCCAACAAGGCCGAAACATGTCTGGGGTTGCTTGGTTTTCTGTGCAGAGGGGACCTGGCCTAGCAGTTCGGGCTGGGCTGCTACCTTCAGTGGCGGCAGCTGCTGACTGATTTGCACATGGCTGGTGCCCTTTTGCAATGGCGCAGACGGGCTAAAAAACGGTGGTGTGGAAGGTTGCCCAGAGCAATTGCCAGTGGTTTAGATTAATTCAAAACCTTCCACCCATCACTTTTGTGGTCAGTTTGTTTCTCCTTGTGAGAGAGGGTATGCCCAGACGTGGGTCCCTTGCGCGTTGCGCCACAGGGAACCAAGCTGCACCTCACTGAGGAGGTCCAACAAGGCCAAAACATGTCTGGGGTTGCTTGGTTTTCTGTGCAGAGGGGACCTGGCCTAGCAGTTCGGGCTGGGCTGCTACCTTCAGTGGCGGCAGCTGCTGACTGATTTGCACATGGCTGGTGCCCTTTTGCAATGGCGCAGACGGGCTAAAAAACGGTGGTGTGTAAGGTTGCCCAGAGCAATTGCCAGTGGCTTAGATTAATTCAAAACCTTCCACCCATCACTTTTGTGGTCAGAAGCCCGGACGTGGTCAGGTGAGACTTCAGCCGGAGAAGGACGCTTACGTCCGGCCTTCCTGTGAGCTGTGGTGCTCTCGGCCTGGCTGTTCCCGGGGTCTTCCAGCCGCTTCTGGACGAGATGAGGAATCCTGTTACGCTCACGGTGATGTATTTCCTCTTTACTTCTTCTGTGATTTATGTCCATATTATTCTTGAGTTATTTCTATGTACGTGTAAGCTTTGAATAAATAGCCGTAAAGAGCTGATTATCTTCTAAGAGTGCGTGGTTGTGAGTTATTGTGTCTGTCTGGTTATTGTTCAAAGTATTTGCTCTATAATTGCCTTGGTGATTTATGGTTGTTCCGTGCACTTTTTGGGGGAGAGCAATACATTTTTGGCGTCACGAACAGGATGCTCGTGATGAGTTGTTCCGAGTATTCAAGAATCTGTTGAAACGTAGATAGGATAGTGAAATTTGTGAATAGTGATGTTTTTTTTCTCTTTTGTAAGTGTGGTGAGTGCATGTGGGAGTGATTGCAGTGTGGAGAAGAAAATATATAGGTTCAACAAGGTTTTTGCTTTGTTTGCGATAATGTGTAGCTTGTTCAAGAAGAAGAACGTTACCGCTGGCAGTGACTGTTCTGATGTTGTTATTCCAGGCTGGACTAAGAGTCCATATGATAAGTTGGCTCAGGCGTGGGCATGTGGTGCCGGTTTAAGTGAAACATGGGATCAAGGATTGGGAGATGCCGATCCGGCTGATGTAATGGTATGTTTGCAACAATTTCCAGTAGAGCGTGGCAAAGGATGTGTGGCATTAGGTAGGCGAGGTTGGGTTCTTTTGCATGCTTATAGGAAAATACATCAAATGAAGGTGGAAATGAAAAATGAGGTCTTGCGATTAGAGAGAGAGCTAGCTGCAGAACGGCAGACTGTGTTAATGGAGCAGATTCAAATGAAACTGTTTAAAGATAAGGCCGACACATATCAGGTGGTGGCCGAGAGGGCAGCAGTCAGAGTAGCCCGGTATAAGTATAGGAAAAGACGGGGAAGGGTCAACAAAAGAAAGATGGCAACTGTAATTGCTACCGCTGGCGTAGACTGGGATCCGGATAAGTGGGATGGTGATATTTTTGATTCGACCAGTCTAGAAAGTAGTTCTGCAGATGAGTCTGACCCCAAACAAGAGGCGAAACACAAAACAGTGGCGGCTAAGCCCGTTAGAAGACGATGAGCCGGACCCCATCCGCAGAATCCTGGTGGCGGAATGGTGGATTTAACCACTTTGGAGGATTACACACAACAGGAGGTTGGGGAAATTATTACCCGTTTGAGGCAAAAATCAGGGGAAGCTTTATTGACATGGATGGTGAGATTACTAGATGGGGGTGCTGCAGGGTTGTTGGCAGATTCTACTGATTTTACCCCTGTCAATTGCCACCAATGTACAGGAGGTCTTAAGAGCAGGACCACCCCCTGATGCAAATGGTCAAGATACGCAGGTGTCTTTGTTGCACCTGGTAGCCCAAGCATGTAACCGTAAATACCCTATTACCACAGATTGGCCCAGTGAAGAAACGAAGTGGTATACGTTGAGAGAAGCAATTCAAAAAGTCAGAGAGCATGCTATGAAAGAAGCGATTCACATAGATGCTCCTGATCATATGGGAGCCATGCCGCTCTCAGTTTCAACTTGAAACATGGTGATCAGAACTGTGCCACCCGCATACAAAAGTGTCATTATGACTTTGCCCGTAGGTATGACGGGCAAGGCTACTGATGAGGTAGCAGATGCCATTCGGCAACTTGCAGATTTGGGAGAGTGGGATAAGAGTGATAACAAGCCACGGGAGAGAGAGGGGCATAGTGAGAGAAGAACCGAAGGAAGGCAGCAAGATAGCAGAGACTCCCGAGTATCCCGAAAAGACATGTTTTTGGCTTTGTTAAAAAATGGTGTGCCACACGAGGAAATTGATGGCATTGAAACCAGAGTAATGTATGAATTATACAAAAAACGAGGACTTGCAGCCAAAGAGCGCTATAAACAGGTTAAGAAACAAGTAGTCACCACGCCACAGGGGGACACCTCACCTTCTGCTCCCCCTGCGGAAGAACCAGACGAAGGGTCTATGGGGACACCTTCCCCGTACCAGCCAACATACGCTGATTTGAGAAACGTGGTGAGTGCGATGCTAGAGGCGGAGTCGAGTCACACTCATTCGAAGTTTGACTAGGGCCTCGGTCAAGCTCCGGCAGCGTCTTCCCGCATAAAGGTGGATAGGCGGCCTCATGTTGACGTGAAGATTTTTTGGGGGCCAGGAAATACACAAGGCGTGCGAGCATTGATAGACACCGGGGCGGAGGCCTCTTTGATTCATGGTAATCCAACATGATTTACAGGTAAATAGTTTACTATTACAGGTTTAAATTAAAGATACCCCAGTGCAAGTGCCAGTGGCAACCAAGCGGGTAGCAATGAAACAATACCGCATTCCTGGGGGCACAAAGAAATTTCAGACACCATTAAAGAGTATGTGGAGGCGGGTGTATTACACCCTATTACCACCTCATGGAACAATCCTCTCTGGCCTATTAAAAAGGGAGATGGGTCATGGAGGATGACGGTGGATTACAGGGAGTTGAATAAACATACTCCTTAGTGCCCGCAGTCTCAGATGCTATTACTTTGATTGAAAATGTCCAAACGTTTGAGGGGACTTGGTATGCAGTGATCGATTTAGCTAATGCATTTTTCTCTGTGACAATTGCTGACGAGTGTCAAGAACAGTTTGCATTTTCGTGGGGTGGACGTCAGTACACTTTCACGAGACTACCCATGGGGTACATGCACAGCCCGACCATCTGTCACCGGCTGGTGGCAGAGCACTTAGACAAGATACCGTGTAAACCTGACATACAAATCGCTCATTACATTGATGATATTTTGATACAGGGCAAGGACGAGCACGGTGTGCAAAGTCAGTTAGATGTCCTTATGGAAGGATTAAAAAAGGAAGGGTGGGAGATCAATCCGAGTAAAATTCAAGGCCCAGCTGAAACAGTGATATTCCTAGGAATTCAGTGGCATCATGGGCATCGAGAAATGGTGCCAAAAGCCCAACAGAAAATACTTGAATTTACCACTCCAATGAACAGAAAGCAAGCTCAGCAGTTTATAGGACTGTTTGGCTTTTGGAGACAGCACATTCCGCATTTAGGGCAGATATTGGCCCCCCTCTACAAGGTGACACAAAAGAAATATGAGTTTCAGTGGGGGGAAGAGCAGCAGAAAGCCTTTGAAATGGCAAAAGACACGGTGCAGCAGGTGCTTGACTTATGGCCTTTGAAGGAAGGCGAAGTGGAATTTAATGTGTCTGTACAAGACAATCACGCTAACTGGAGTGTGTGGCAAAAACAAGACAGGAAGCGTGTGCCATTAGGGTTTTGGAGTCGTAAATTGCCCGACGCTGGTAACTCATATACTCTGTTTGAGAAGCAACTGCTGGCATGTTATTGGGCTCTTGTTGATACCGAGCTGATGACAGTGGGCCATGATGTATTTATGAGACCTGAAATACCAATCTAGCAGTGGGTACTGAGCTCTCCTAAAACGCATGGTATAGTGGGTGGAGTGGCATAATTACATGAGCAAGTAGCCAACATACCACCCTCAGATTACATACCACCGGAAGTGCCTGAAAAACATGAGTCTCCCGTGAAATGGGGAGTACCTTACAGCGATTTGACCGTGGAGCAAACAGAGCATGCTTGGTTCACGGATGGTTCAGCTCGATATGTGGGAACTGAGCGGTACTGGAAAGCAGTGTCTTACAATCCCAAAACAAAAAAGATGTTGACAACGACAGGAAAGAGCAGTCAGTTTGCAGAACTTTACGCAGTTTACCAAGCATTGAAACAAGAGACCCCTGGTCAGTGTTACGTGTACACAGATTCATGGTCAGTGGCGAATGGATTGGCAGTGTGGTTGCCAACTTGGCAAAAGAATGGATGGAAGATTCATTCAAAAGAGTTGTGGGGAAAGGAACTGTGGCAAGATATTGCAGAAATGTTGTTACAAAGTGAAGTAGCTGTATATCATGTGGACGCGCATTGTGCCCCAGATTCATTAGAACGTTGGTTTAATTCTGTTGCAGATGAACACACCAAGATTTCCTCAGTGGATGCAGAGGCTCGGAAGACGATATGGAGGGTTTGGCCAAATGAGCCAATCAGAAATGTGGGCACCTTGGAGAAAAGGCTACTATCAGGTGGGCACAAGCTCGAGGCATCAGTCTTTCTTTAGAAGTAGTGAAAACAATCATTTTGCAATGTCCTGTGTGCCAACATCAATTGCATAGACCGATACCTCAAATTGTTTGAGGCACATTGAGAAGAGGAAAATTACCAGGTCAAATTTGGCAGATTAATTATATCGGTCCTATGCCAATCAGCAGAGGTTGTCAGTATGCATGCACTATTGTGGATACATACTCGGGATATTTGATGGTTTTGCCGTGCAAACTTGCAACCCAATTGAACACCATCAGGTTGTTAGATCAGATCATATTACATTATGGAGTGCCTTTGCAGATTCAAAGTGACAATGGGTCACATTTCAAAGGCAAATTAATCCAAGAATGTTGTCAGGAAAAGAGCATTGAGTGGCTCCATCACGTACCCTACCATTCAGCTGCAGCAGGGTTAATTGAACGAATGAATGGGTTATTGAAAGAACAGTTGCGCAAATCTGGAGACAGCAGTTTGGCAGGCTGGCGTGATCGCGTGTTTGATGCGGTGCAAGTGTTAAACAATAGGCCTGTGTATAAACATGAAACTCCTTTGATGCAATTAATGACTCCTACTTTACAGGTTCAATCCAATTCAGTCAGAGAAACACTATTATACTGGGAAATTACTCCAGGTTCTTTAGCTCCCTATCGAGCAACTCCAGAGTCAGCAGGAGTAGACTTGCATTCCCATTGTCATGCCTGCGCCATGGGCACATCCATTTGCGCTCAATATGGACTATTTGTTTATCATTTATTTACAACAGACTCTTGGGTCAATCTATATTTACTTTGGGGACTTTATTTCCCATGTGCGAGACTTTGGTGCTTTATTATTTTTCTAACAAACTACGCATACCACAATGCACTTGGCTATAAGCATCGATTCCTGGCTGTTCCTATTGGTCATCAAAGGAACTACACCCCCCAGAAGCCCTAGGGATTGGCTCTGCTTCCACCAACTCAGGAACAGAGAGGGAGGTGGCCGATTGTCTGCAGGTGTGCTTAGCCAGGTGCAACCAATTAGCCTGCCTCTGTGCTGGGCTAGGCAGTATAAAAGGCTGCTGCCTGCAGTGGCTCAGCCTCTTGCATTGAGAGACCTTCCTCCACCTTTCGTGTCTTTCTACGGATCTTTGTATGCTGTTTACCATCACTCCTGCTTGGACCCTGCCTTGCAGTTTGCTACACCCTGCTGCCTACAGCCCTAGCCTTCTGGACTCCCTGCCTCAGTCCAGCTCCTCTGGGCTTTCTGCCTTGCAGCCTGTTACTCTTCGCTGCCTACAGCCATAGCCTTCCAGGCTCTCTTCCTCACAGCCCTGCTCCTCCGGGCTCTCCACATTGCAGCCGATCACGCTCTGCTGCCTTCCAGCCTCCGCCCTTGCCCTACCGGGCTTTCTACATTGCAGCTGATCACGCTCTGCTGCCTTCCAGCCTCCGCCCTTGTCCTCTGGGCTCCCTGCTCTGCAGCCTGCCTCACTCCGGCTGCCTACAGCCCTTGTCCTCTGGGCTTCCTACTTTGCAGCTGATCACGCTCCGCTGCTTACTACCTACCTTTTTCCGCTGGGTTCTCGGCCTAGCAGCCCTCTACAGTCCTCTGCAACCTTCTACGGTCAGCGGCCCTGCCCCTCAGGGCTCACTCCTTGCTGCCCGGTCCTTCTGGGTTCCTTGCCGTGCAGCCTGCTTTACTCTGCTGCCCTAAGCCCTTTCCCTCTGGGCTCTCTACCTTACAGCCCTGCTCCTGTGGGCTTGCTCATTGCTTTCCTGCTCCTCTGAGCTCTCAACCTTGTTCCTTACTGTCCTCTGCTATCCTATCCTGTTACACAACTTTGCCTTCATTTCCTTCTGCTAGTTTGCTATCAACCTCCTTTTCCTGGATTTGTCTGTAAGTATCTTCTCTTGTCCTGTTTGTAGACCCTTTTGTACAGAGCTTGTCTGTTGGTTCCCATCAGTCAACCTCTGCCCCTTCCCTTGTCTCGTTTCTACATTACAGACACCCATAGCTGCTGTTCCATGTCATGAGCAAACAGCGTGGGCCTCTGTTATAGCAAACTGTGCAGAAGGCTTGAGTATTTCCTAAGGTTCGTGGAATACTCTTTTCCTATATCTGCATACACCCCAAGAGGGAATTCATTCTGTACCTTTCCTTGCTACTCTTGCCTACTCTTCGTTCTCTTTCCTTTCAGCTGTGTGTGTGCTTCTCTGTCCACTTTATTTAGGCACAACCACCCAAACCCTTTTTGGGTGTCCTGTGCCATCCCTGACACCCATGAAGAAATCAGATTAGATCCAAGAGGAATAGTTGTAATTGAAACAGGGATTGGAGTACAGATTCCCCCAGAGCATATGGGATGGATTGCCCCTAGATCTGGCCTAGCATTGAAGGGCGTTCAAGTGTTGGGAGGGGTGATTGATGCTGATTACCAGGGTGAGATTAAAATCATCCTAATGAATAGTGGGGATCAATTGTTATCAATCCACAAGGGTGATCGAGTGGCCCAATTGATAGTCATTGCCATTAAGTTGTCCACGATTAAGAAAGGGGAGCCTCCTACAGTATTAACTACCCGTGGGGATCGCAGTTTTGGCTCTTCAGAAAGTATGGTACCGGGTGCAAAGGTGTGGGTGGAAAAGCCAAGTGGCCCACCAGTGCCCGCAGATGTCATTGCATCACGCAAAGATCAAGTCGTTTTAGTTATGGAGCCTGGTAGAAAGAAATGGCAATATGTACCCGCAGACAAATGTTACCTGAGAGAGTGATGTGCAACACTGATATCTCTTTTCTGGGTTTGCTTTGTAGATCCTGGGTCTGGTTGGTGTACCTGTGGCACTAAATGGACTCCATTTGGGAGAGTGAAACAGTCTGCTGTTACCGACGACAAATGTCACATCTGTGCCAGTGATCAAGGGGATTCTGATAGTGATGAATAATGTTATCCCCAAGCAGCCTTATGCCAGTGCCGAAAAGCCTGCCAGACCGAAGACATGGATTTGTGAAATGCGACAAACACATCAGGAGCAAGTGAAAACACCCCTGATGCCAGTCGTGCCAGACATGTTCATAGGAAGGCGAAAACACTCTCCTATGATTACCCAAGAGGAGAATATGTGGATATATCTGGCACAGCAAGTACTGAACATATCACACTTTTGTCTTACTGATGTGCCCAATGCTGAAGCTTTATTGACTACGTGTTTAGTAGCGGTGCCGACGCCTGTTCCGGTTTTAAAGCATATCTTCGGCGTCACACATAATGATTCTTTAGTTCAAGACTCAGATATTAGACAATCTTTTTCAGTTTACGAATACTGTCGGTTCTGCCAAGAGACTGACAGGAAATGGAGAAATTTGACACGTGTTATTACTTACAATATAACTCAAGGTGATGTGTGTTATATTATGACGTGCAAGGCACAAGAAATTGGCAAATGCCGACAAATAGAGTTGACCAATCAGTACAATCATACCCTGTTCGAGAGGCGACTATGTTTGTGAATGTCACGCAAATGCACCAGTGTAAATAACACTATGTCCTGCAATCATACAGTGATAACTGCTAGTCATTTGAATCATGTGAAACTTCCAACAGAATGGCTCTTTTCATGTGGTAACATTACATATACTTATATTCCAGCTAACATTTCTGGAGGTCCATGTGCTTTAACTCGATTAGGACTAATGATGTTTCCTTTACACCCAGCGATAACTCGAGGTAAAAGGTCAACTTTCGAATCTGTAGGGCTATCTCCTGACTGTGATTCACATGTACATTTGTTATCAGAAGCTGAGGTTCTAGCATTAACTCTTTCATTAGTGGGAGTTTGGGGTTTAGCTGCTGGAGGTTACAAATCTTTGATGAAATTAGCTTGTTTAGTAGTTAAAAGCCTTAATCATACTTCGCAGGCTTTAGAAGAATTACTCCTTGATAGTCAAGTTATTAGAAAAGCAACTTTGCAGAACAGAGCTGCTGTTGATTATTTATTGCTAAAACATAATTTAGGGTGTAACGCATTTGAAGGTATGTGTTGTTTCAATTTAAGTGACCATTCACGATCTATTGAATGTCATATTCGAGGTTTGAGGTATCTCATTTGTCAAGTGTCTCAAGATCGTAATAGAAATTGGTGGGATTGGTTATTTTCATGGATACCTGATATTGGGGTTTCACTGCGTCACGTTTTTGCTTGCATTTTTATTATATTATCAATCATAATTGCTTGTTGTTGTTGCATTCAATGTATTCCCAATTTAGTTTTAACATTTTGTAGGTTTCAGAGACCGGTTCCTGTGCCACCGGGATTTGGAAGATAAATATCCAAAGGGTGGAATTGTTATGCTTGGTTTATGCTTGATCCAAAATGGCGCTGGTGCGCAATGCATTCTGGGAGCGCTCAGAGCCATGATGGATATTTACTTCATACCGCAGTGAAACACTGCACACATTTTGCTGAGTGTTAGATTCACAGTGCTGAGACAAACATGCTTTTCCAAACCTGGTATGCGGTCAAGGCCATTTCTGCTGGGAAAGCTAACGTTGTTATGGCTTACTAGTGTTCTCCGTGGAGCATGTTTTTAGAGAAGGGAGGCACTGCGCTTCTTGGGGGGAGCTCTCGATTGACCCAGCTGACAACCTACGGCTGTTCCTGAACTGCGCAAGTGCAGTTTCCAGAATGTTCAAGAATTAACTCCCCTTTGTGGAGTGTGTATATATGCGGAAGCCCGGAGGTGATCAGGTGAGTCTTCAGCCGGAGAAGGACGCTTACGTCCGGCCTTCCTGTGAGCTGTGGTGCTCTCGGCCTGGCTGTTCCCGGGGTCTTCCAGCCGCTTCTGGACGAGATGAGGAATCCTGTTACGCTCACTGTGATGTATTTCCTTTTGACTTCTTTACTTCTTCTGTGATTTATGTCCATATTATTCTTGTGAGTTATTTCTATGTACGTGTAAGCTTTGAATAAATAGCCGCAAAGAGCTGATTATCTTCTAAGAGTGCGTGGTTGTGAGTTATTGTGTCTGTCTGGTTATTGTTCAAAGTATTTGCTCTATAATTGCATTGGTGATTTATGGTTGTTCCGTGCACTTTTCGGGGGAGAGCAATACAATGTCCTGTTTGGCAAAATATATGCAACAATCCTAATTTGGATTCACATTGACAACAACATAAATTACTTCACAGAAAGGGCACTACAAGAAGCATCACCAATGTTTGATACTTAGAGACACCAAGGGAAGTGACATTACAATAAGTTACCATGAGGAAGTTGAGTTGCAGTGTGAAATGCATGAATGGCACTATTATTATTATTATTATTATTATTATTATTATTATTATTATTATTATTATTATTATTTATGTAGAAAATATATAGCTATTAAAACCATGAGTGAGGATTTTTTTTATAATAGCTTATAATAACATAATCTCTTATATAAAACAAAGTCGTGTTTGTTTGTGGGTTTGTATGCAGTATTCTGGGGGACGTAACTCCTCATGAATGGTGAGGTCTGGTTTCATGAATTCTGCATGGAATATTCTTTATTTCATTACCGAATTAATGCAACTATTACTGTCTAAATAGGTCTTCCCATTCCCGAGATAATTCATCTTTTTGGTTTTTCATCTTTGTTTTTTGGTATTACGTTTTGTGGTGTTACACTGCCATCTACAGGCCATTTGTAGAAAGTGCTCAACATCGCACATTGAAGCTGAAACATGATCAACACCTGATTAATTTCTATCACAAAATTATGTAAAGGACAGGTACTTCACCCTCATTTCATCAAATGGAATTTTGCTACAATTTTAATTTTGACATAGTTGAATCAGTTGATTTGAATCACGTTCCATGTTTATAAAAAATACTTATTTCATCTGTATTGTCTACTTTCATAAATGCTTTAATCCCATGGATATATTTTTACAGAAATGCCATGAAAAAAGAGAGAAGTATTTAAACCCACCCGAATCAAAACAAACATCGAAAGCTGAAACATGATCAACATTCTGAAGAAGGAAGATCTCAAGACCATGAAGCTGATCAGACAGAACAATGAAAGTGCTCAAGAACATGAAGCAAGACTTACTAATCAGAGAATTTGTGCTGCTAAGAAACAAAGCAACGAAACTGCTGGAGAAACTGAAATACAACTTGCTGTTAAGTCAATTAAAGCTTCTGAACAACGAAGGAATGAGAATGCTGAGGAAACTCAAGCGAGACTTACTGATCTGAAAATGTGTGCTGCTAAAAAACAAAGCAATGAAACTGCTGAAGAAACTGAAGTGAGACTTACCGATCAGAGATTTAAAAATCTGTGAATTGAAATCCCGGTTAAAGCCGGGTAGTTAAGCTAGTAGTATAATACAATAAACTATGAAAGGACTCAATATAAAACACAGTGAGATTACATGATGTGCCCAGGATCACACAGTTTGGTTAGGGGATGAAAATGGACAAGGGTAACTTAAGAGGTTGACCGCATATCTTCCCAGGTGTACTTGATATAAATATTTATTAAGGCTTTGTTTATAGAAATGCCTTGAAAAATATGTATAAAAATATAGCCATAGAAACATGTTGAGCAAAAGGAGTGTGGATTTAGCATTATTTGCCCCATCCTGCATGAATGGTGACAGTAGAACAGGCAAACTAATGTGAGACACAACAATCTCAGTTGGATTTTAAAACCATAATCTTATTTCAACCACAGCATGCTGCATTATGCACCCTTCCCATTTCTAAAATCCCTATTCACATTTCTTAAGGGACAAAGTCCCTGCTAATAGTCCCCCCTCCCTCCTATTAATGTCTGTTCACTCCCATTGTTATGCTCTGTTAACACAGGCCAACATGTTAAGATGCTGAGCAGCGTGGGAGAGCCTCTTGGGGGCAGGGAGAGTGAGGCAAACTCAGGACTTTTGGTGTCCAGCAGAGGGTTCCTGCAAATAGTAGGACAAAACCCATCAATGCAGGTAAATCATGCAAAATACAGGATGGTTTGCCACACTACTCTCATCATATGGCAGCAGGACCCGGGAGCCGGCATCTAAGGACCACCTTTTAAAGGCAGTGGTCTACCCTGTGTGGGCCTGTCCGGGCATGTTAGGGCGCCCTACCATTGCTGCTGAACTGGCGCTTTCAAGGATCTGCCCACTGAATTTGCAGATAAGCGCCTACACCCCTCCTTTTACCCTCTTATTATGGCCTGGGAGCATGTATGAGTCAAAACCTCTGTCCCTCCACTAGGTCTTTGGAAAAGCCCCCCCTTCGCACGTCCTGAGGGCGGCCTCTTCACCCTCCATCCATGCTCCCTGAGCACGGTACTGCCCGCAACCTTCCCCTGGTCTCCCTTCCAACGACACAGCTGCAGGGCTCATGCTCTTTCTGCCCTGATCTCAATCCTGCACACTACCGATTTCAATCACTTCTCGTGGCCTGGTGTCCTGCCCCGCCTCCCGTCCCAGTCCATCTCAGTTGCTGCATACTGCACTGGCCAGCACCATCTAACTTTCTACTTGCCTTCAAATGACGTTATCTGGTGTATGCTAAGTGAACTTCACTGCCGCCCTGCTGACACTTGGCATTATCTCACCTTCCTATCTCGTATTTTTTACCATGGGCAGTGTTACTTATCTATGTAGAAACAGGAAATCTGCGTGCTATGTTTATTGATAATCATTTTACCCCAACTTAATCCGGGGCCCTGCTTCTGCTGAATGTGCTTAATATTAGGCCCCTCCCCCTTTTTTATTCCTGAAGTATAATCTGTGTGCTTTGAATTTGCTGCTGTGCATGAAATCTAGTCCTTCTCCTATCTCTATCTGAAAATCAAAGTTGGGTTCTGACACTACTAGATGTCTTAAAAGTGAGACCTCTTCCTTATTCAGATGTCAAATCTATGCTTCTTTTCCCGCCTGTAGGAAAGACGAATCTGCCTATCTTCATATTGCGGGTTGTGTTTAGAAAAGTAGGCGTTTTCCCACCTGTAGGAGAGTAAAAACTGCCTATCTGCATGAAATGTCAAAGTTGCATGTTCTTGCAATTGCTACAGTTCTTAACTTTGTGATGCCCCCCCACCTTTTCCCTCTCTGGTCCTGTTCCCCCCTAATGTTCGTGCTCCTCTACTTTATTTTGTAACCTTTCCCTCTTCCTGTACTCTTGGCTTGATCGTTACATTGCCTTCCGACTAGTGGGTCGTGCTCTGCAGTTCCTCCTCCTCTTCCTCCCTCCTTTTTCTCCCAGTCTCCCCAATGGTGCTCTCAATCACCCCCACGTTCTCTGATTGCTTCTCTATAACCTGTCCTACCCCTTTGTCAAAGACTGGAACGAAAAAGTTTAAGAAGGATCTCCTGTTCTCCAATCCTGCCCTTTCCATCACTGACACCTACATCAATACTTCTTACTGCCAGACCCTCAACAATATCCTCTTTTTCATTCCCTCTGCAACCCTACAGGTTCCCCTCATGGTCTCTGTACTCTCCCCTTTCTCCTTTTCTCCCATTAATGGTGGCACCCGTTGGGAGGTACTCTTGTCATCCTACAGGGTTCTCATTAATATCTATCAGAATGGCACTATCATGTCCCAGAGCTCTCAGCCAATCTCCTCCTTCTCGATAGGCATCTCCCATCTCTCATCAACATAATCCTCCCCTCCCTCTTCTCTTTCTGTCATCCCTCTGTCATCCCTCTTGCACCTCTACCATCTCCAATGGGTGTACCACACTTCTGTACCCCTCCTCAGAAGATCTTCAAAAGTTTCAACCTGCTCCACTTAGCTACCCTCAATTCTCGCTCTTCTGTCAAACATTCCTCTGACATCTTCCACCTCCTGGTGGACCTTGACCTATATGTCCTCGCTCTCACCAAGACATGGTTCACTGACAGCTCTCTCACAATCTTTGACGCTCTCCTACCTGAGTTTTACAAGATCCTCACTAAACCCAGGCTTAACCAGCCCCAGCAATGGAGTGGCACTCATTTTCCCTCAGTGGGTCCCTGCAACTATCATACCCACTCAGACCGATTCCTCTTTCAAATCTCTTGTCTGCTGGCTTGGTGTCTCCCCAGGCCTCTCTCTGACCCTGGTGACCATCTACAGGCCTCCTGGCAAGGTGTCCCTCTTCCTCTCTGAATGGGCTGATCTCACCTGATCTCACCTGATCTCACCGATCTGGGCTGGTCTTTAATCATAATTACTTGTGTATACCACATAATTAACTCTGGTTCTTTGGAAACAAAACTTTGCCTCCTTGCTTGTTCATTTTGTTGCGCATACTACAGTACGTAACTTGCGTCATTATAACTGCACCCTAACTGTACGACTTTGCTACAAGTGTTATCACTCCCATCTGACTAGGGCCTCCATAATCACTGTTAAACAATATTTTGTATAACCTTCCGAATATTCACTACCGAACCCTGATCATGACGCTCACCTGCTATGAGACTATATGTACCGCACCTGTGCCTTGCAACTTACTGGTCTGATTTTGCCTCCTGAACCTTACTCGCAGCTTATATAGCGGTACCGTGATTACGCCCATAGTACCTTTTGCCTTTGATTCTTGGCCTGAATTCACGCGCTGATTTTAAGTTGCACCGTGTCTGTGTTTACACTACCTCTGCTCTGATTCTGCTTGTAAACCTGCCTTAATTTAGCTGCTACTAGGTCACCTGTTGATTGTGCATACAATATATCAGCCTATGATTCTGCATACGAATTGCCTGCGCTCCTAAAACTTGCATCATAACTGTGCTCATATCTCCTACTGTCACTTGTTACTACTTAGATTGCCCTGCTATTTGAACCTATGAACTGTGCTAACCGGTACAATGTCCTGCTAGTGGAATCTATGCATTGTGTTAATTGGCCATGTAATACCTGTTCAGTGCCCCTACGATCTATGTAATTATGCTCATCTGCTCATGCCATGTTAACCTGATCTGTGTTCTCATGCGATACCTACAGACCAGGTGATTGTGCCCTTATGCCTATGTTACTTGAACCTTATGGGTGTTCATATAGGTGACCAGTAGATCATTTACTGCCCTTGCTACCTAAATGGGCCCTTAGCTCTTAGTGCCCTGTGCCTTTTGAATCTGCCCACTGGGCCCATCTGCTACACTGGCTTAATTTAACCAGTCTATCACGTACCAAATATGTCAAACCTACATAACTTGTACAGCATACTTGTCGCCTTGATATTACTTACCTCCAGTTACTCAGCGGATTGTGATTGGCCGCTCACATTATCTGAGGTGGGTCAAGCCTTATTTACTCCTGACAAAATGACAGACAACAACCTTAGTATTGCGCAACCTAACAAACCTACTCCACTAGGATCCTATGCAATGTATCCATGCACGACACATGACAGAAACACCAAACTTCGAGCTAGACTTAACAAACTATACGAACCACTCACAAGATCTCTACCCCAGACAAACAAGAAAACGAACTATCATATTGGTGAAAAAACCCATAAATCCATCATGGACCCCTCATTGCCTCCTCTTATTGACATCACTAATCAGCAAACTGCACATAACCTTAATCCAGTTGTCCCTAACCGACTTAATGCTAGCCACGATACAGCCAAAACTGAGACACTCCTCCTTAAAGGAGCTCATATAAATGCTAGATCTCTGGTTGCCCACGCAACAGACATTTCCGACCTTATTCTAGAGGTAATTTGGATTTCCTTGCTATAACAGAATCTTGGCTTCACAATGCGGCAGGACCTGCGCTTATGCTAGCCATCCCAGACGAATATACAATTTCCAGACAAGATAGATAAGATACTCGAGGCAGAGTTATCGCCATCATCCTTGAGACTCACTCTCTTACAAATCACCCAATCTTGCGAAGTCCTCACTCCTAAACTCCCCTTAATCAATTCCCAATCACTTACTATGCACTTAATTTATAGACCACCCGGTCCACTTGGGACATTTGCGGAGGACATTTACGACCTACTATCTAATAATCTAAAAACAACTCCCCAAGTACTTCTACTAGGTGATTTTATTTTAGGATTTAACAATCCGGCAGACAAATATGCCTCTAAAGTAGCCAATATCTTTTCAGAACTAGGCCTGTCACAAAAAATCAATAAACCCATCCACAACAAAGGGAGAACCTTAGACTGGGTAGCCGACTACAACTGTATTGCCACCATCACCTAATTCATACCGCAACTATGGACAGACCACTCCCTTGTGTCTTTCACACTATCAACCATCAGAACACCTCTAATAGCCCCGCCCACTGCCCCACCGTGCCCAACTGCTTACACCTGCAAGCTTAGCAGAGCAGGTAGACCATTCTTTTCCAACGATAATTGCATTATATTGGCCAGAGCACTAATACTCTCTAGGCTAGATTACTGTGCTCTGTACAGTGGTGCCACTAAGGCCATTATTCAGAGGTTACAAACACTCCAAAATAATGCTTTAAGAGCTGCAATAGGCATGAATAAAAGAGAACATATCTCTGCAACCAGACACCAACATAACTGGCTTTCTACCCACAACAAAATCCTTCTAAAAACAGTGTCCCTCACCCATAAAGCTTTAAACATTGCAGCCCCTAGCTACCTTGTAGACAGACTACATAGAAGAACATCTCTTAGACCTACGAGAGCTAGCAATGCAAACTGCCTCACAGTACCTAGATTCCGACTTACCAAGATTGGCGGCAATAGCTTTCCCGTGAAAGCATCCAAACTTTGCAATTCCTTGCCACACTAGGTTAGAGTAGATCAACCGTACCTACAATTTAGAAATAATTACAGCAATATGCTCAACCTAACTGACCACTATCTTTACCGCAGATCCAGCCTCAAGGCTGTCCTAGACTATTCCTTCCTTTTAAGACTGTAATTCTGCTCTGTGCCTATGTATTATTCCTGTTTACAACAAGTTTATATTGTAGATTTGTATATTTTTCCTGTGTACATACTTGTAACCCTTTGCAACTTATATGACCTTTCTGTAACTTCATTTGTAACCTGAAAGCCTCGCATTTTCTTACTGCTGCGCCCTGTTACCTTTGGGTCTGGTGCGGATTATAAATAAATAAACAAACAAACAAACAAACCTCCTCTCTCATGACCTCCTCCACCTAGCTCCTCTTCCTTGGAGATTTCAATATTCACCTCGACGCTAATGCAGCCTCTGGGTCTTTCTGCAACCTCTGTGACTCTCTTTTCCTCGCCATTATTCCCTCCGGTGCAATGCACTCTGCCAGACACACCTTGCATGCTCTCCTCTCCTCTGACCTCCCCATTTCCAATCCTCTCATTACTCCTCACTCCTGGTCTGATCATTCCCTCCTGTTCTCTCACCTGGACCGGCTTGACCCTCAGGCTAAGCCTACACCCACACTGCCAGCTTCCTTCTCTCTCATTAGAATGATGAAGTGAGTGTCAACTTTTGCCGCCACCTTCACTCCCCCTCCTACTCCTTCCACTGGTTCCCACTCTGACACAGTCCTCTCAAACCTTCATCTCTCCATTTCCAAAGCACGCTGGATATCCTTCCCCCTGCCATGAGGAGTCGCATGAAACCTGCTTCCAAGTGTAACTCTTGATATGATTCTGATCTGGCCGCTCTGAAACGTAAGTGCAGAGTAGCTGAGCAGAAGTGGCAGGCTTCAAGCACATCCTTTGACAAATGGGCCTGCCGCCTTCTCCAAAAGCAATACAGACTCTCCATCTGCAGAAAGAAGAGGGCCTATATCCAAGCACGCATCATTGCCTCCATTGCTCCATCCTCGGCCGATTTCTGAAATCACTTCTTTACCACTGGATCCTTCCCCTCACTCCTCAAGCACTCCCTTGTGCACCCTCTCCTCAAAAAGCTTTCTTCTGATCTTTCATGTCCGGCAAACTATCGCCCTATCACCACTACCCCCTTCTTGGGCAAAGTCTTGGAGAACCTGGCCATCTTCCAGCTTATCCTACACACTGAATCTGTTGGTTGCCCCCACGACCATATGTCTGGCTTTAGAGCTGCCAGAGGCATGGAAACTGCTCTCCTGAACACCCGTGAAGACTTGTTCACTAATCTCGATTCCAACTCCCCTCCTGTCCTCATCCTTCTTGACCCCTCCTCTGGTTTTGACAATCATGTCACCCTGATAAAGTGGCTCTGTGACACCCCTGGCATCACAGACCTGGCTCTGGACTGGTTGAACTCCTTCCTCTCCGACCATAGCTTCCCATCTTCAACTGGGTCCTTTCCTCTCCAACACCTCCCACTCCACCTGTGGTGTCCTTCAGGGCTCCACCCCCTGACCCTGGCTCTTCCAGGTCTCCCTGGCCCCTCTAGCGCACCTGAACCCCACCTTCTCGCCTAACTTTCAGTGTTATGCTGATGCCACACAGCTCTGTTTCCAGCTCCTCTCCTTCAAATGAAAAATAAATAAATAAATACAAATACATCCTAATGGGGAATAACACTCACAATGTTGCGGATTTGCCACAAAAGGTGTGCTGATAATGGTAATGCAATATGGTGGCTACTACCACCAAACCTGTCATGAGGCCCTTTGTGTAATACTTGGTTGCATATATATATATATATATATTTATAACAACTGTATAAAACCCTATTTATTTATTGAAATTGACTTTTTGTTCTATGCTCTTATTTGAGCCAGTCCAATCACTTTCTGCAAAGTTAATCTTGAACATTCGGCCTCGCTACCAAATGGTGAACCAGGCATTCTTGGAAACCCTTTGTTTGACATTAGATTAAGAGTTGCATGTGGTGGGTCATCAGGGAGCTTACCTCCCAAGTCTCGCTAGGGTTTGCATTCCAATTTACGGGGCCTCATTATGGGTCCGGCGGTAACTGTGCTGGTAAAACCAGCAGGTAGCCGCCGGACGCAGAATGAATTACTGGTGCCTGACTTCTCGGTGCCACTGGGTTATTCCATTTACAGTGGCCGGGAAGTCAGGCGCCGGTAATTTTGTTAGTCCTCATTCTCACGGATTCCCAAAGGACTCAGTGAGAATGGGGACACGGGAGCATCGGCGTGCAGGTGCTCCCGTGAGAAATCTGCGAGCGGGTGCCGTCCCGCCCGTCAGGTCTGACCCTGGTGGGCGGAACAGCACCCGCCCGCAGAGTTGTAATGTGCCGGTCTGGAAATAACGGTGCCGGTAGGCTTAACAGCACCGTTGTTTATGGACTGGCACAGTTGTAATGAGGCCCTGGTCTCTTAGGTGGCTGAGGATGTGCCTCCAGTGAGAGGGTGACGGGGTAGGCCCCGCCAGAGGATTGAGCCCTACAGAGGGATTTGGCTATCTGGATATCGCGTTGCAGGATTCAGTTCCAAGTCATATATTAGAAACTGGTCCCCTTCCACATGTGGAACCGCTCCTATGCCCCAAACCTTGGGTAACAGAGGATGAGGAATAATCGGAATAGCTGACCTCCAGTCATGGAATGTTGCCTACCAGGCAGTGACCCTCTGAATGAGGAAGAGGGTGACAAGGAAAGACATGCCAGCTACTAGAACAAAGGGCGGGCAACTGGGCATGCTGGCATTCACCCTAACATCACATGAACTATACCAGACGCCTCCTGTAGGTGGGAGCTGCAGCCTAGCAGCTGCCGGAATGCGAATCCAGAATTCACCCATTCATGGCTGAGTCTGCACGTCCCCAGCACGTGCCCACGGGGAGAGCAGGGGGTTCATCGCTGCACTTAAGGCCCCCCATATCAGCCTCGCTCGGCCTTGAAGGTCTACTGGTAGGTTCAGAGCCGGGCGCTCCTGCTTCCCCAGTCACAGTCGAGTGGAGTCATCAAGGTGGTGGCCTTGAGGAACATCAGAGCATGCAACTTTGGTATCTATGTGGAGTAGTACCGTACAGTGGGCACACAGCCGTTACTTCTCTCACAGCTTTGGTGGTGGAAGGGTATGTCCCTTCTGCACAGGAAGGAATGCAACCAGAAGCAGCTTTTAGCCCTATTTGGACCTTATCAGTGAGGTGCAGCTTGAGTCCGGAGGTGTAGCAAGCAAGGAGCCTACTACGTCTGCCCTACGCTCTTTCCCTGAGGCTAAAACCAAAAAGGGATGTGTGGACAAACAGGGCACAAGCAGACTTCAGGAAAGCTGGTTTCTGCTGAATAATGCAGCGGCCACCGCCCTCCTCATTCTTCTCCCATCTCTGCTCTCAACTGAGTGCCTTCTAGAACCGCAGTCAAGAGATGCAGCCTTCTGGCTTTGCATCAATCGTAAGCACTGGCATTAGTCTGGGCAGCCTCCAGTAACACCGCACTGCTATGTCACAATTAAGGCTATTACCTGACTGCTTGGGTTCCCATTTCGGGGGTACAGGGTCTAGCAGTACAAAAGGGACTGATGCTTCAGGTGGCATGACCAAGATGCATTGGCATGGTAGAAGCAGGGTTCACGGCAGAGGGGAGCAATATGAATTAGCACCCTCTGCGCGTGCGACAGGCAGTCGGGTTGCTCCAAACCTGGGCTGTATCTACTGATGGAAGCTGGGTTCTGAACCAGATGGGTGCTCTCTGCCCCCATCCTACACCTGCGTTATTGTTTTCAATCCTCTCCTGCCTCCCGCCCACAAAGCCAGCCCAACAACCCTGCCCCCAACCAACTTACCTCGAATGGGCCCCTCCGCCTAGCTAAGCCTGCTCTGCTCCATTGCATAACTTCCTGATAAGCCATGGAAACAAAAGAGGGGCTCTGAGCGGATAGGAGCCTTCCATTTCCATGGCAATCCTGTCTTGAATCTCCCCGGCCGCTGTTGCACACGAAGCAGCGCCAGGGTTTTTTTTCTCTCTATTGCTATTATCACCTCAAGGGTTTGCCTAGGGGGGTGGGGGGCAGGGGAGTTGCTAGGTCTGGAAAAGACCCGGGGCTATGCTGATGTCGGAACTGTGGGACTGGGGGCTAGCTAGTCTTTTGGCTGTGGCTCCTGAGATTCTATCCGGGGCTACAACCAAAAGATCAGGAGCTATAGTCCCCTTAGCCCCCCCCTAGCAACGCCCCTGGTGGGGGGGCTAATAGCAATATTCCTGCGTTCTACGGGCAAAACTGGCCCGATAATGGCACTGAGGCCGGCATAGCAGAATGCAGGATCATTGCCTAAATATATGATTCTTTTGGGAAGCATTTGGCCACGTTAATTATTTCACAATGTAAAGGTTAATGAAGGCCATTATACAAAATAAATGATACATTAGTTGATCATGAAAATCACATCTAATTCAATGAATACATTCTAGACCCTGGATCCTAGAGACAATGGCTGCTAAACAACAGCATAAAAAGACGTGGGGGCCTGCCTGTCCCCATAGGGTGGGATGTGAGGAGGGTCACACAGCTTGTGTGTGTTGATTGGTTATTTACCCCACCACTGATGGCTTGTGGCCATGCTAATCGCTGTACCATTTGCCACCCACTACCTACCCCTCCCTGCCCAAAACACATGCCCCTGGGATCTCTTTCACCTAGCGCTATTGAGCAGTAACATGACGCTATGTGTTGTATAGGGTCTGCCAGTGTTGTTTTCAAGCAGTCTTCTGAGTTAATGGCTTGATTGCAGCCATACATGTGCTACTTGTGTAATTAAATGTCTTAAGTAAGAGTGCCTTCACCTACTTGATTTAAAATCAGCATCTGTGCACTCACATCTGCTTCTGTTAATAGCAAGTGCAGTGGTTGTGCTTTGGTATTAGACAGGCACTGATATCATATTTTCATGTACCCACACCATTTCCCAGGTGTCTACTTCTAATTACCAGGTAGTACTGTTATGGAAGTGCCTGGTAAGTGCCTCGCCCATGCCCAAGGCCAAAACTGTTGGCCTTGTCAGTGCTTGCATTTTCTTCTTATGGTAGGGATCCTTTCCTGCAGCAAGCGTGCTGCTCTAAGAAGGCACACATAACCCTCTCTCCCCTTATAGTACCCATATGTGCTGTAGCCCTTACACGCATGATATGATTATTTATAACACGCTTAATACCCAGAGGTTTCTAAGCGCGGACCGGGGATCGAACCGTGTTGCTCTGTGTCAACTTGCTTCCAAGGCGAGCACGTTGCTCCTGAGCTATCCTCCCCAGACATCTTTGTTGGAGACTGTCTTTATTTGGGACAATTACTAATAGGAATGATAGCCCCAGGCCTGCAATACCTTTAGTATCAAGCGACCACGACTCCACTTCAGGCACCTTATTACGTTGACATGTGAAATCGAGGTGCTTTACTGCCCAAAACTGGACACGTTAACGTTATAATTACCGTCTGACCTCTTCGCCACTGAGCTATGTCCAAAGGCCTAACCATTCCGTAGACACCCCCCTGCACAGGGGACTTCAGGATCACAGCCGGTTACTGCGCTTTTCCCTCCGCCAACATCTAGGAAATTGGGCCGCGTTGATTAATACAAGAAAATAAATAATGCCAAGAGCAAATCCCAGTTATGAGAAAGGTGAGGAATTGGGCTCCCACTCCTTCTTACCCTGGGCCTAAACCTGATCCCAAGAGAAAGCGCATCCATACATGGACTCCCCACCAGTGATCAAAGTAAGCGGGAACGGCCGGGAGCGGTGTTCCACCACTTTTATTATTTTCTCAAAACCTCAAGGCCCAGAGTTGGACAAAGTTTGTGCATTCATAGAAATTGCAGGTGTTCACAAAATTGTCTGGTAGATTTACCAATAGCTTATAAAGTTGGAGCCGTTTCCAATCATACCAGCATTTCAACGATTCCAAGACCAGTCCTTTCAAAGGGCATTCATTGGAACGCAATTAGGTAGATGTAGTCACACATAAAATTTCTGGAACAGTGGACTCGGCCTACCATCCTTCAGAAGTTGATAAATTGAGTACCTTCACGATCATCTTCCTCCTCTCTCCTAACAACCAAATCATGGAACTCAATGCCCAGTTGACTCTGGTCTAGACTCCAGACAATCTCTCAAAACCTGGCTGTTCACTAGACTGCAAAATACAACACGGAACAGCACCCCCCTAACTTTGAAACTCCAACCCACTGCTCGGACTCCAAAATCCACTCTGATGAACCAGCGGGATCCTGTAACTCCCAAGGGATGGACCACTTGGATTTTGGCAACATAGAACCCATCATAAATCGGACACAATGACTGATAAGAGCACTAGTCTCAAACAGGATGACCCAGTCTGGTCAGCCTCACTGACATGTGCTGTACACCTGTGCACCACACTTTAATCAAGAACACGATGGAGATCTAACCTAGTCGCACCACTCTTCCTGAGCATTTCTCACTCATGCACATAAGACACTGACAATACCCCACAATCATCATAAAATGCAAACCACAACAATAATTCCACCTCATCAACATAGACAGCAACCACTTGAACTCACTCTACCTATTCAATCTGTCCCTAAGATACCATAGGACTCCTCAGGAGCCCAAAATCACCATCCACTTCCTTATCCTTAGAATCTATAAACTACACGACTACAACAAGCACGTCAGATGAATGCCTGCTAGCACCAGTTTAATCTGCACGCAACCATGACACGCATGTCAGATTGCTAGCACCAGTTAAACTGCATGGGACTATAACACGCACATCAGAGCAATGCCTGCTAGCACCAGGTAAACTACACGCGACTATAAAACACACATCAGATGAATGGCAGGTAGCACCATTTAAACCCATTTTAAATGCCTAGTAGCACCAGTTAAACCCCACACGACTATAACAAGCACATCGGATTAATGCCTGTGTGGGAAAGGGCACACGATCATCCGCACCCCCAAACGCTTCAGAATGAGACAAAGGCTGCGCCAAGTACTATGAAACACCAGGGGGGGAGGAGGTGCCCTTCAAGGCTCCTTCATGATTACATTATTGCATGCTTTATAGGCGCAGTGCACACGCGGGAATAGCAGCCCTCTTAGATATTAGCCGGCAAACAGCGGCGCAAAGCTTAAACGTAGCACGGCAGTCAGCACCCCAGGGCTAGGCCGCGCACATGAGCAAAGGAATAGGTTGTATCCCAGACACTGATGAGAAAGGCCAGAGCTGCACAGATCCACGAACGCTGCATTGTCCTAAAATGTTGCCAACCTTCGCGTCCTGGGAAGAATGTGTCCTGCAAGGCCTTGGGAGGAGGGCTGTGTGCCCCCACAAGTCCCAAATGCCCTAGGTTTAGGACCCCTGAATTCCAAGGTACCAGCCAGCCCCAGACCACGATCATAAACCTGTTAGACCCCAGATCAATCAAAAAAACCAGAAAGCAGGGCACTCCTGCCTGCAGTTCTGGGTCACGTGATTTGTGCTGCGAGGTGCAGAGAGGGATGAAGTTATAGCCCAGAATGAGTGTGGGAGACCTTGGAGAAATACCAGCCGGTCTGGGAGCCAGTGAAGTGTGTTAGTTAATATGACCTCGACATTCCCCCGGGGTACCTGTCTGCGTGCACCAGGTGCACTGTTACAGAGGTAGAGATGTGTTTTTAGTTTGCAAAATAATGGCCACTTGGCGCCTTCGAACCGATGACAACGGCAGCATCACTCACGTGGATGGACGGGGCTGGGACCAATGGCCTGGCATCCCCTATACAGCAGGTGACCTATGTGTAGGGCCGCACCAACCACCGCGCGGTTTTCTACTGTGTGTAATGATGTCACTGATGACACAGTGTACCCCTTATAATGTGCTGCACATGCCGCTGTTACCAGAATTTTCCGCGGCAGCAGAGTTCTTTGTTTTTCCCTTTTGTATGGAAATAAACCTTGTTATCCTTGCAAGAGGTGTATGGGGCCTTTTTCCCTACGGGGTTGTATTCCTTCTGGTGTGAGCATCTAGGGGCTTTCCTACATCTGCTAGAACCAGCTATGGGCCAGGGTTATATTTATTTGTTTGCATTCTTAGAGCGCTCACACAGCCCGGTGGCATTGAGGCGCTGTTACAGAATTTGTTTTTGTTGTCTTAGTTGCATATTTATAACGCGCTTAAATACCGAGAGGTTTCTAAGCGCGGACCCTTACCAAGCGCGGACCTGGGAATCAAACCTGTATTGCTTTGTGTCGTCTTGATTCCAAGGCGCGCACGCTGCCACTGAGCTATCCTCCCGGGAAATTGAACAGTGTTATTCATTCTGTTAACGGCACTGAGGGGGGAAAGCAGTTGTATTGTCACATTAGACATGCAACTTTGACGTTTGGGTGGGATGCAAATCAGGGTGCTGTTTTTTGGACTTTGAAGGTACCTGATGGAAGGAAACAGGGTTGGGGGCTGGGATTACAGACTGTTCATTTCTTATGTTATGTAATGTTTTATGAATTGTTTTAAAGTTATAGCAATACATTATGATAAAATGTTTCCAATTAAAAAACACTGAGTAATACACATTTGCTAGACAATATCTATCTGTAGTTTTTGAGTTTTTTTTGCAATGGTTGAACATTTTTACAGTGTATATTAACTTGATTCAAATTTTGTATGGTCTTAACGTATTCTGAACTGGTATAATGTCACCTTTTTAACCAGCTTGGTAAAATAGATGTTTACTTAAACCATTTTGACCCTTATAGGGAGCGGGGAGGATAGCTCAGGAGCAACGCTCTTGACACAGAGCCATAGGTTCGATCCCCGGGTCCTCTGGGTATTAAACACGTTATAAATACCTAATTATATTATATATATTATATATATTTAATGTGCACCACCGCCAATTATTCTATTTGTACTCCCTGGTTTGCTCTCCCTAATATTGATTTCTAGAGACTCTGGCAATAGCTCAGGGGCAACACACTCGTCTTGGAAGCAAGATGCCGCAGAGCAACACAGGTTCGATCCCCGGGTCAACGCTTGGAAAACTCTGGGTATTAAGTGGGATAGCTCAGGGGCAACACGCTTGTCTTGGAAGCAAGATGACTCAGAGCAACACAGGTTCGATCACCGGGTCAGCGCTTAGAAAACTCTGGGTGTTAAGCGGGATAGCTCAGGGGCAACACGCTTGTCTTGGAAGCAAGATGACGCAGAGCAACACAGGTTGATCCCCAGTTCTGTCCTTAGAAACCGCTAGGTATTAAGTGGGAGAGCTCAGGGGCAACGCGCTCGTCTTGGAAGCAAGATGACACAGGTTCGATCCCCGGGTCCGTGCTCTGGGTATTAAGCGCGTTATAAATAACCCATTACAATTAGAGACACAACTGGATTAAACCCCAATAAATGGTGGAATCACATCATACACAGGGGCTTTGAGCATGTATGCAGTTTACCAGGCTCTTTGCTCATGCCTTGTGCTATAGACACCGACGTTATCGAGCGCTCCGAAGCAAAACTCGCAATGGCCGGAGTAACCAGTACACGCAGGCAAACTAAGACTGACATCGCTGAATTACCACCATCTACAATTCCAAATAAGCAGCGGCTTCGCATTATGTTCCTGCAATGCCCCAAGTGCAGCACCACACACTCCAGTGCACGAGCTCAATCGCGTGGACTTGTATTCGTTCTTCATTGCTATTTTCAGCGTCTGCTCATCCACAAGACTCAATCTCGTGTATCGTGCTGGATAACCACACACAGCCACGTGGCACAAATCAGGAGGCTGCGTGGTGTGACCAGTACATCCAATCAGAGTATTGCCAAAAAAACTGTATAAAGCAGCAGAGCTGCAAATAGGAGATGCTGAGCCACGGGCACCGTTTCACTCCCCCTCTTATGCTTTCTGACACCTAGAGCAGCCAAAACTACAGGGCAAGGTCCAAGACTTCCAGCACAAGTTGGCAGCGCCCAATCATGGAGTCGTTATGGCTCCCAGTGCGAAAAGGCCCCCCTCATGTTTGCAGCCCTAAAGCCACCCCCACATGCCCGCCATCACTGCCCAAGCATGTTGCCGGGGCTTACTAGGCTTAGCTCAGAGGTCTGCATCCTCTGGTTCTCCAGATATTTTGGACTACAACTCCCATCAACCCTAACCAGCATACTCAATGGTGAGGGATCAGCAGACAAGCTGAGAAATGATGTCAGGGAGGGATACCCAGAGCAATGCAGAGTCTTGCATCCTTAACTTTTTGATTTTACTCCGCTTTCCCATCCAGAATTACATTTCTCATGTATGAATAGTTTTTTTAGTAAGTGGGTTAACCCATAAAATAGAGCATTTCAGTTTAATCTGTAAGGCGCCTCAGTTACATGCTGCACCTGCTGCAGAGATCTGTGTTCCAGCTTCAGGTCACAAGTTCGGATCCCAGTTGAGCCAGCAAAGCAGTTCAACCTTCGGTGACTGATAAATGCAGTAACCTTGAGCTGTCTGGGGAGGGGAGGTCTAAAGCAGTAGTGCTGCTAGCAGTCTAGGTAGGCTTCCCCTATCTCCCCCACAGTCCCGGGACCACGAGCCGGCACACACACAAGTCCTGGATGGTGAGAGAGAGAGGGTAGGGAGCAACTACAGCAATATGTAGCAGGTGACAAGCCTCAGGTCTCGGTAAGCATCCCCCACACCCAAGACTAGAGTGCCCTCTACCGCCCCACTCACAAAGTAGGCAGCAGGCGGAGGCCTTAGGCCATGCCGCAGGCAAGCTCCACATCCCACTAAATATTGCAGTCCATCATTTGTTTCCATTTTCTGTTTGGAGAGATCTATGGCTCACTAGCAACTGTGTCTTCAGCAACGAGCAAGCGAAAGTACGATTCAAAGCTTGTGATGTGCACTAAATAAATAGAAGTATGTTTCTTATTCTCTGTGAAGCCAAAACTCTAGCCTAATAAAATATGTATTATTATATATGGCGCAAACACTGTAGTTGGTTAAACCATGTATGAGTTGAGACTTTTTGTATGGTGTACACTTTGCAGAATCACTTCCAGGTGATCCGATTTTGGCAACCAAAGAGAAGACCCTTTTAGGTAGAGTGATTTGCCCCGGATCAAATAGTTTGCTCAAGTGGGCAAGCTCGGCTGTGAGCGTAGGGGTTCTGGCTGAACAGTAGCCACTGTGTAGGCTTCAGCTAACATATTCCCCCTATTGCTTCTTTAGTCTTGCGGCAATGTGTAATGTTGCCTGCATATTATCCTGTCACCAATTAGACTATTACCCTTGCTTCGCCTAACCCACCGTTTTTAGTGCCTAACTGAAATGGATGACATTGAATGACCACCATAGTCTGGGCTTAGTTTGTGTTATTATCTATCTGTCACTCTTAAAGGCTCCCTTAAGGACTGGTCGCCAGCCCAGTCTCTGGTGGTCTTGTCGTGGAACGTGGCAGGTGTATAATCCTGGCTGGCTAGCCCAGAGACACTAGGCCTCATTACAAGTTCGCTGGTCCGGAAACAAGGATGCCGGTAAACTCACCGGCACCCTTGATTCCGGAATCTGCCTGCCGGAGCCACTGTGCCCGACAGGTCTGTCCCTGCCGGGTGCAGCGGCCACGGGAGGCAGACTCTACACGGGAATACCGGCACCATTAGCAACGGTGATGGTGCTCCCCTGTCCCATGTTCCCATTCACTCCTCGGGAATGGGGACTTACAATTTATCGACGCCTGACTTTCCAGGCTGCCGGGGTTGTAATCTCCCAGTGGCACTGGGAAGTCAGGCACCAGTAAAGGATTCTGAGTCAGGTGGCAACCCACCGGTAGCACAAGCAGGGTTACCGCCGTACGCGGAATGAGGCAACTGTTTTGAGAAGGCTGATATAATTCTTCTCCAGGAGCCATGGTCTCAGGAGGAAGTGTGTGTGGATGGCTTTGTATTTTATTTGGTAGCAGCCCAGAAAGGTAATAGAGGGCCTGGCTCTGGAGGCATGAGTGTACTGGTTAAAACTAGTCTCGTTGGCAAGTCCTTTCCCCTGGAGTCTTTGCATTCTTTTCTCCAGGTGGTCAGAATTTGAAGTATCCAAAGAGCTGTCTCTCTGTACTATCATCTGTGATGGAGGGTCTTGCTACTTTGGTAGCCTCACAGAACATGTATCACATTCTGGGGGTGGGGAGAGGAGTTTTGTGAAGACTGTCCCATTTGCAGACATACTCCAAAAATAGAAACATACATTTTTCCATAGACAAATTGGCATCGTGCAGGAAACAAAGTCATTTATTTAACCCCCATCAGCTGGGACAAGTAATTAAAAAACCGCCCTTCTCTAAACTGGTTGAAAAAGTTCTCAACAGCGCCTCCAATTGGAGCACCTTTTATAGTCATAAGCCACAGAATTCCAATAAAACACAGTAGTTACATTTTGGGCATATTCTAACAGCTGATTGGTATGGACCTCATGGCTAACATGCATTGCCCTCCTCTTATAGGGCAAACACATTTCCTGGAATAAAAACCCACACCACCCACTTCTGGCATCACATTCTTGAAATCCCCTTATCTTCAATTACCTTTATATGTGCTTTGTTTTGCTTCACGATAGAGCGAGGCAGTGCACGGCACTGAAGGCCATCCGCACTAGACCATTGTCTCACTGCTCTCTGACGGGTCCTCTGATCTCTCATTATCTGTTCCCTTGCTTCGTGGCCAAGTTTAGTGATTTAAAAAAAAAACCTTGTGAGTCGCTGCTAAGATCTGTATTTCCTGCTATTATTTTACATTATATTTTACTGCCGGAGCCTGCACTTGGCTTTCTGGGCCAAATTCCCTCTCCCATGGGACCTTTCTTTCCTTGTACTTCACCCTTGGCTTAGACTTCATGGATATGCCATTTCTGTGATTTGAGCATCCTGTGCTTCTCTAAGAGCCTTGAGGCTTTCATATATGAAAAGGGCTGGCTGTGGCTTTCATTTTGAACAAGATGGCTGCCCATTTCTCTTGCATTTCTATGTTAGTAAGCTGTACTTGTGTGCAGTTAGTGTTGCATTCAGCTGATGCATTTCCTATGTTACGCTTTTAATGTATACATGCATGCAGGTAGTATTCTTTCTGTATGCATGCATATTTGACCTTATGTTCGTGTTTCTTCATGGCGAGAGCATGTGTGCTTCATGTCTAGTGGGGGCATAGGTATGGTCACAGCATTTGCGTTAGTGAATCTGGCTGGCTTTTGGGTTTATTGTCTCTTACCCCTGTGGCAACAGTGGGGGATAAGGACAAAGTGACTGTCTTAGTGCAGTGGGTGGTAGTGATCTAATATTCTTCTGCCTCATTGGCTATGCTGCTTTTTAGAAATACATGGCTTCCTTATATTTATTTTGGGCCTATGAGAACATGGCCACCGAACCCAATGCCACTCCATTACTATGTACTGCCAAGCTGGGCGAGGGGCCGCTTCGGAGGATGATTTGGCAGGGATCTAGCTCCTCACCCATCATGATGGACACCAGAATGTGTGCGGAATGGCTTCGGCTTTGGCACTACCTCTTTGATTGCCAGCTGCGCTCAATCCATCGCCGTTTTCCTGAGGACATTCCTGGCAAGTTTACTTTCTCTTCGGCAATCGGCCGTACCATGATTGATTATATATGTGTCCCGGCCAAATCCCGGGGATTCTAGTTTTGGGATTTGAAGTGGTGGGTGAAATCTGTAGTGATCATTTTCCGATTAAGCTTAAACTCAAAACCCCAGAGAGGGGTGTGCCGTCTCCACAGCTATATCCCCCTGAAGTGTCGTAGGCACCTCTAGGCGTCAGCTGAAATGGCGGTTCTGTAAGCAAGAGGGCCTCTGCAGGGCAGTGCAACCGAATCCCCGTCCCTAATGTCCAATCTAGAGGATACTTTTACCACTGTGGCGGGCAAAAGGAAAGGGCCGGCTAGGCTGGGCTGGTTCAATTTGGATTGTACGAGAGCAAAATCTGGGCTACTTGCCACATTGAAGAAAGCCCTGGTTTCAAGAACTCATATTGTTGGCACAAGGTCCTCATTCATTCAACAGGGTTATTGCCAATAGATAAAGGGAGATCGAAGTTGAAGCGTGGGCTGACTGAGTTTGTGCGTCCACTTGCAATGATTCAAAATGTTTCTGGGAAATTGCAAACAATGGACCATTTTATAAACCTAAGTCTAAGGTGATGGATGCCATGGTCTCTGCTCTGGCTTGTTTGGCCCATTTCTCATCCCTATATAAAGCAGGTCACGCAGGAGTTATTTCTGAATGCTAACAAATAGAGCGTTCCTCGCGGCCTATGGTGTTAGTTATTTAAGGGGAAGGTCATATTCACTCTAGGTGAAATGATGATAGCCATTAAGTGTCAGCACAGAAATAGGGCACCTGGCCCAGACAATGTGCCGGTGGACCTTTTTCTATCTGAGCCCGATCTGTGGGTACCAATTCTGACCCTGGGTTTTAACACAATATGTGCAGGGGGTATGATCCCGGAGTCCCGACCCATGCTATCATCCAGCCAATCTATAAGTAAGGGCTGCTGCTCTCATCCACGTCGTATAGGCCTATCCCGCGCCTGGACTCTTTCTTTAAAATCTTTGGGCGTGCTATTCTGGCTAGGTTGGAGGCCTGGGTAGAGGGTAGTAATATTCATTCTCCCATACAGCTAGAGTTCAGACCTGGTCTCGGTACTGCCGAAGAGTCTCTGATCCTTTACCTTTGGCCCATTCACTGTGTATTAAGGGTGATCTGTTCCGTCTTTTCTTCATGGATCTAAGCACAGCTTTTGACAAAGTTAATCGTGCCAAGCTTTGGCACATGCTCAGATCCATGAAATGCCCACAGGCTTTAATGAACCTTTTGGCCAGATTGCACCATTCAACTCACGCCCGTGTGAGGAGTAGTCCAAATGGGAGATGTAGTGCTCCTTTCGCAGTGGAGCCGGGGGTGTGCCAGGGCTGCGGCCTGGCACCCCTGCTCTTTTGTTTGTTTGTCAATGGCCTAAATGACTGTTTGCAAAACTCTACCCCGGATGTCCCTAGGATGGGTAATATGCCTGTGCCAATCTTGGTGTACGCGAACAATAGAGTCTTGCATTGCAGAAGCTTATTCGTAAGTACACCTCAACCATGGACTCTATGGGTCTCTTGGCCAATGCCCAAGAGTCGGCTGTGATGGCCTGCAGTAGGGGAAGCGCCCTCTGAAATTTAAATCATGTTCAATAAGGGTGCTTTGATCCCAAGAGTCCATAGCTTTGACTACCTTGGACTCAGGTTTTCTTCTAACTTTAGTCCTGACCCACATGTAATCAAACTAACTGTGCAATTGGAGCGGGCCATGGGTGGGATACCAGAGCCATGGTTATGTTCAAGGCCAAAGCAGTTGTTCTGGTGCTACAAACGTACAATGGAAAAGCAGCCTTTGTTGCAAGGTTTGGCATGGAGCTGTGGGGCGATAGCAATGTCAATTTCGTCCAGGTGGTGGAGAATAATTTCTTCAAGGGAATTCTGGGTCTCCTAATTTTGGAGTACATTTAGAACTGAGCTGCAAATTTGTTAGTGACATAATCTCAGCACAGCCAGTCTGTCATTGGCTCAGACTTTGGGGTAATCCCAAAGCTGTACTGACTCAGAGGTTAATGAGATACTTGGTCCTCAAAGAGCCTAGAGGGAGAATTCCTTGGCTGAGGCATGTCAAGGCAACATTTGCGGAAATTGATGTGACCCATCTGTTTCGTCCATCCAATATTCTGCCTGTTAGTGAACAAAGAGCTGTTACAAGGAAGGCCTATTGGTATATTTCAGAGAACAGGGAGTCCCAGGAGATTATGAAACTCTCCAAAAGGAAGCAAGGCAATTATCGCAGCCCCTGGTATTGAAAGCTATTTGCTATGGGCCGAGAATCCCTCTCAACATATCCTTATAACTAGGGCACGTTTTAATTGTGTTTTTTCAGGAGTCGTCGTGGCGGCTTGGACTAATGATACTGACAGCCAGTCATGCCCTCTGTGTAATACACCTACGGTTATTGCTATTTTATGATGCTGTTTTTATGGAAATAATTTTGTGTTTTCAAAATAAACGTATATGTATGTAAGCTATTACTTTCTGACTGGGTGACACCTTCTAGTTTTTCTGTGTTGGGGGCTCAATCTTAAGCCACAACCTTTGAGTGAGCCAACAGCGTCATTACAGAAAGGGGAAATCTGCCCCCCAAAAACGAAGACAAAAAGAACACACTGAAAACACTGTCATGTCTTTTCATTCTTGGTAGTGTGGTTGTTGTTGCTGGGGTGTGCGGGTCTGCACCCCCACAGAATGTTTCACGGGGAGACAGAAACCTCTGCCCTCCACCATAGGCCGCACCATTCACTGTAGTGTCTAGAAGTGGCAACATTGAGTGAACATAGCACACGGGGCTTAAATGGATTAATCATGGTCACTTATTTGAGCACAACGGGGACCTATCCGTGCTCTACAGAGACTTCTGAGTCTTGATGTGGGTGACAGGGGCAATGGTGAGAAGTCTGTGAGAACCTTGGCAGGCAGTGCTGTACTCTGGTGAGGAGTCAGCTAAATGTTTAAAGGGAAGTCCTCACAACAGCCTGCAATTGATTGATTGATGCATTTGTGAAAGAAAAGGTAAGATAAACACATTTGATTTCTTTTCACAAGCAGACAAGTCTACTTTTTTGTGGCACTGCACATGTTATTCATATTATGCCTAAGAAGAAGCTGTACACCTATTTCTTTACAATTATGCCACGTTTCCTTGGTAATACATTCCCTTCTGTCCCACTTCACCCGTGGAAAGCCCATTCTGTGCCCTCCCTCCTTTCCTCGCATTCGCCACTTGCAGAGTCACTCTTAAGGTTATCTTATGTTAAAGGTACTTATATAGTGCAGCGTCACCAACGCAATTGGTCCCCAGGCGCTCTGGCGGATCTGTAAATAGGAAGGAGGGCGGGTATGGTTAGTCGGGAGGAGGGGAGCAGGAGAGCGGGAGAAGTGATGTGCTGTTGGAAGCTTCAGCTCGGTATACACTGAGTGCTGGGCTTTGGTGTTAGTATCGGCTCGGGCGAGACCTTGTGTGCTGTAAGTGCTGTTTATGTGTTATTGATGCGGTGGAAACCCAATACTACATGTACCATAATGCAAAGCAAGAAGCAGCACAGTCTGTGCCACTGGCTCATCCAACCCTCCACATACGAGGCACTTGCTTCGCACACGCCATCGTTTTAATTGTGCTCTGCACCAGGACCTCCAAATACCACAAACCGCTCAATGTGTCCAATGTCACGTGGGAGCCACCATCCAATCCAGATTCTCCTTTTTTTCTGGCTGCATTCTGGAACCTACAGTTGTACAGTCATACCTGCATATGCATAACAATGCAAAGAACAGGGGCCAGCTCTTCACCCCTTCCGTTGGGGAACTGACACCCACCAATCTGAGGACATCTGGGGGTCAGTTTTATAAAAATGAAAGTGCACATTGGATGCTGGAGGGCACCGACGCTAGCACGTGTGTGTTGTCCCCTGCTTTCAATTCTACACATTTACAACTCGGAGTGGAAAATGAACACCTTAATTTTAGTCTCCATTTTGTAAAAACAAAACATGTAAATGTAGCTTTCAAATTACGCTTTCCAGACAGCACTGGCGTGGTCATTTTTTATAAGAAATCTGAAATTGCGTACAGGAGACCACCACAGTTAGCACTTGCATGGTAGGCCCCCCACGCCCCTGCATGCAAAGTTAAAGGTCCACAAGGCTGAGCTGACATGGAAAGAGTAAAAAAGCGAGGGAAACTCGCGTTTACGCTTCCATTTTCCACTCCGTCTCGTGTAAAAGTAAACGCTGCCTGCACACACTCCTTTACTGTGTTTAGCAGGTGCGGAAGGCAAGCAGATTTCACAGGAATACATTAATTTACTGCCTGCCTGGAAATCTCATGCTGGCGTTAAACCATGTGCTCTTTGAAGTCAGAGGGATTTGCACAGTCTTTGCACAGACTTTGCACTGCAAAAAGACACTTTGCACAGTTCCATGAATCAGGGTTTGTGTTGGCAGTGCAAAGTCACTTTTCAGCAGTGCAAAGCTACTTTGAACCGTGCTAAATAACTCCATGAATCAGGCTCAGTATATTTTTACTTCCATCCAAAAAGCGGCAGTGAAAGTATCCCACCGCCTCCTGAGGGGAACTTTCAGGGGCAAATAGATGTGGCGGGATCCCCCAAAGACAGTGGTAATGTTAGCATCTCGGATGCCCATATTGTCACACTCTCCAATATATAATGCGCTGAGGAGCCATTACTGGCCCTCGCTGTACCGTGCCACGTACCCCACTGGAACCATACAAAATATGGTTCCCTATAATGGAGGTTCAGCCACTGGCTTCTGTCTCTGTACTGACGCTCCGTGCTGCGGAATGAATCGGGGCATGCGTTGCAAGTAGGGATGCAGCAACTTGGAGTACCGCAGGGGAAGGTTTTTCTACGTGACCCAGTTGGGCCATGTTGGGATGTTCAATGGGTACCATTCACACGTGGCCCGTATTTTATTTGTTTGCATCATGGGTTCTCACTGTTTGGTGGAGTCTTGTGTTGGCATGCCTTTGGGTTGTGGACTTCCTATCGTGTACATGTGCCATTGTGCATCGTTATTGAGACCTGCAGAACTATCTGGGATCCAACCTTCAAGGGCCCATAACTGCAGCATTTTTCCAAAACAGGAGTTGGTTTGCCCTGTCTTCCTTGGGGTTTTAGCATTCCATGGAGGACTGCCAGGTAGCTCAAACATTTTCCTTTCTTTGTACTTGTTTATCCTTGTATTCTCCTTGATACTAATGGCTATCCTCGTCCCTTTCTTTATCTCTGTATAATCCTTGTTACTCATGGCTATCATCTTGTCTCTTTCTTTATCCCTATATTCTCCTTAAAACTCCTGGTTATCCTCTTGTCTCTTTGTTTATCCTTGTATTCTCCTTGATACTAATTCCTCGTCCCTTTCTTTATCCTTGTATACTCATTGATACTCATGTGTATCTTGTCTCTTACTTTATCCTCGTATTCTCCTTGATACTCATAGCTATACTTTTGTCTCTTTCTTTATCCTTGTATTCTCCTTGCTACTAATGGTTATCCTCGTCCCTTTCTGTATCCCTGTACATTCCTTGATACTAATGGCTATCCTCATCCCTGTCTTTATCCTGTATTCTCCTTGATGCTCATGGTTATCCTTCTGTCTCTTTCATTATTCTTGTTTTCTCCTTGATGCTCATTGTTATCCTCTTGCCCTGTTCTGTATCTTTGCATGCTCTTTGATACTCATTGTTATCATTTTGTCTCTTTCTTTGTCCTCGTATTCTCCTTGATACTTATGGTTACACTCTCATCCCTTTCTTTCTCCTCGTATTCTCCTTGATACTCTTGGTATCCTCTTGTGCCTTTCTTTATCATTCTTTTCTCTTTGATACTCAAGGCTATCCTCTTGTCTCTTTCTTTCTCCTCATATTCTCCTTGATACTCATGGTTATCCTTTTGTCTCTTTCTTTATCCTTGTATTGTCCTTGATACTAATGGTTATCCTTGTCCCTTTCTTTCACCCTGTATAGGCCTTGATACTAATGGTTATCGTCATCCCTTTCTTTATCCCTGTATACTCTTTGATACTAATGGTTATCCTCGTTCCTTTCTATTTCCCGGTCTACTCCTCAATACTAATATTTATCATAGTCCCTTTATGTATCTCTGTATACTCCTTGATACTAGTAGTTATCCTCATCCCTTTCTGTATCCTTGTATTATCCAAGATACCAATGGTTATCCTAGTCCCTTTCTTTAACCCTGTATACTCCTTGATAATAATGGTTATCCTCTTGTCTTTTTGTTTCTTCTTGTATTCACCTTGATATTTATGGTTATCCCTTTTTCCCTTTCTTTATCCTTCTATTTTCCTTGATATTAATGATTATTTTGGTCTTGTTCTTAATCATTGTACAATAGCATCTGCCAGGAGGATAGCTCAGGGGTAACACACTTGCGGAGCAGCACAGTTTCAATACCCGGTCCCAAGCTTAGAGGCTGGACTCTGGCACTTTAAAAAAGACCAGTTTCATTTAGTGTAATACTCTCCTTGATATTCATGGTCACACTCTTGACACTTTCTTTATCCTTGCATTATTTTGATACTCATGGTGATCCTTGTAATTTTCTATATCCTTATATTCTCCTTTTTTTTACTAACCATTACCCTCTTGTCTCTCTCTCTCTATCCTTGTATTCTCCTGATACTCATGGTTATCCTTGTATGTATTCTCTTGCTACTCATGGTTATCCTTGTCTCTTTTTTATCCCTATATACTCCTTGATACACATGGCCATCCCGTGGTCCTTTTATCTTTGGATTCTTTTGACACTCTTGATGAGCCCATTGTCTCTTTCTTTATCCTTATAGTCTCCTTTATGTTCATGGTTAACTTCTGTTGTCTTTCTTCAACCTTGTTTTCTCTTTGATACTCATGGTTATCCTTTTGTCTCTTTCTTTATCTTCGTTTTTCCTTGATGCTTATTGTTATCCTCTTGTCTCTTTCTTTATCTTTGTATTCGCTTTGATACTCATTTTTATCATGTTGTCTGTTTCTTTGTCCTCGTATTCGCCTTGATTCTCATCATTACACTCTCGTCCCTTTCATTCTCCTTGTATTCTCCTTTATACTCATGGTTATCCTCTTGTCTCTTTCTTTATCTTTATTTTCTCTTTGATACACAAGGCTTTCCTCTTGTCTCTTTCTTTCTCCTGGTATTGTCCTTGATACTCATGGTTATCCTATTGTTCTTTCTTTATCTTTGTATTCTCTTTGCTATTCATGGGTATTTTCTTGTGTCTTTCTTTATCCTTGTTTTCACCTTGATACTCATGGTTATCCTCTTCTCTCTTTCATTAGCCTAGGGTGTCCTTGATATTCATTTTTATCCTCTTGTTTCTTTCATTATCCTCGTTTTCTCCTTGATACTCATGGTTATCCTTTTGTCTCTTTCTTTGGCCTCATATTCTCCTTGATACTCATGCTTATCCTCTCCTCCTATCATTACCCTTGTAATCTCCTTGATACTCGTGTTCATCCTCTTGTTGCTTTCTTTATCCATGTATTCACCTTGATTTCCATGGTTATCCTCTTTTTGTACCATTGTATTTTCCCTGATATTCATGGTTATCCTAGTGTCTCTTTTTTATCCTTGTTTTCCCCTTGATACTCATGGCTATCCCCTTGTCTATTTCTTTATCCTTCTATTGTCCTTGATACAAGTGGTTATTCTCTCGCTTCTTTCTTAATCCCTGTATTCTTGCAGGGACTGGAAGGACAGCTCATAGGTAACACACTTGCGGAGCAGCACAGGTTTGATACCCAGACCTGCACTTAGAGGCAGGACGCTGGCATTTAGCGTGATATAACAAAACTATTTAATTTAATATTCTACTTCATACTCATGGTAATGCTGATTCCTTTCTTTATCCCTGTATATGCCATGACACTCATGGTTATTCTCTTGTCTCTTTCTTTATCCCTGTATATGCCATGACACTCATGGTTATTCTCTTGTCTCTTTCTTTATCCCTGTATATGCCATGACACTCATGGTTATTCTCTTGTCTCTTTCTTTATCCCTGTATATGCCATGACACTCATGGTTATTCTCTTGCCTCTTTCTTTATCCCTGTATATGCCATGACACTCATGGTTATTCTCTTGCCTCTTTCTTTATCCCTGTATATGCCATGACACTCATGGTTATTCTCTTGTCTCTTTCTTTATCCTTGTATTCTCCTTGATAGTCATAGTTATCTTCTTGTGTCGTTCTTTATTTTCGTTTTCTCCCTGATAATAAACATTACCCCCTTGTCTCTTTCTTTATCCTTGTAGTCTCTTGATACTCACGGTTATCCTCAAGTGTGTCTATATCCCTGAGTCTAATGGTTGCCCTTGCCCCTTTCTTTATCCATGATGTATATATACTCTTTGATACTAATGGTTATCCTCTAGTCTCTTTCGTTACTTTGGATTCACATTGATACTCATAGTTATCCTTTCATCTCTTTCTTTGCCCTTGTATTCTCTTTGACACTTATGCTTAGCCTTTCAACCCTTTCTTTATCCTTGTATTCTCCTTGATATTTATTTATTGGTCATTTATAAAGAGCCTATACACTTAAACAAGTGTTTCAAAGCGCTCCAACCCAGGGAGGGCTAAAATAATTATTAACATTCTTAATAACCATTGGGGTATTCAGAATGTGCACGTGCAATGCGTTTAGAGGTACAACATAAAAGAGGATGAAAACAAAACTGATATAACATATTACAGGAGAATTGCACGTGCCCGACGGTCGTTACAAAATGCAAGAGTTTAACATGAAGAAAGGAAAGAGAGGGGGCTGGGGGGGCGTAGGGTAAGACACTCAAAAACACAAATAAGTGCCAGTCATCATAAAGAGGGAGAGGAGCGGGATTGGGGGGAGGGAAAGGGGGAGGCACACTCAGCACAACTCGAAACAGAAAAGGAAGCACATGGTACAATGCCTAGATGAGGATTCATGCAAAGGCACATTATCATCAATGGCAAGAAGTAAAAACACCTGGATTCAATTTTCAGGGAAGGCACACCAGAATGACACGATTCCACAGTGGCAGATGTAAAAGGTCATTTAGAAGCAGGAAGAAGTTGAGTTAGCTACTCACAGGAGGGACTGCAAGAGTGTCTAAAGGCCTGGCCACCAGCAGCCACACTTCAGATGGTTTTCCGAGGAATGTGATTATGAAACACGGTGGTAATCACAGGGGCCAGGGACGTTTAATGAGGGCCCAAGTCACAGCAGCATAGAGGTTATTGAGAGAGGCAGGGCTCCCCCCAGACTCAATCATGCTCGGACAGGCTCAGGCAGGGCCTTTGGAAAGAGGACCTTTGGAGTCAGGAAGCCGGCTTCCACCTACCGGTTCCCGATTGGTCCTGATAACAGGCACCCAACCAATCCGATGGAAGGTGCAGTAGGCAGCCCAGCATTGAGGCAGGCCACACACCAGGGTGGCCATGATGGAAGGTGCTTTCTTTCCCGTATCGCGTGGCAGAGGATCCGACAGAGGAGGCATTGCGCAGAAAAAACAGGGAAGTTATGTTGGGCGCCCAGGAGCTGGATGACAAAGCCCAACAGGGCTATGGAGATGAAATAAGCAGCGCTCTTCGCCGCGCCTGCATTCATCATAGATGTGATGTCGCCTGGCAGCACAATTCTTCTCTGTCCCTCTCCATGGCTGCAGGATGTGAATGCAGCCCTGGGACATCAGGTGGGAGACGTCTGGTGGTTTATCTGGTCGTTGTAGAGTGGATGATCATGGTTATCCTCTTGTCTCTCTCTTTATCCTTGTATTCTCCTGGATACTGATGGTTATCGTTGTGTTTTTCTATATCCCTGATACTAATGGTTACCCTTGCCCATTTCTTTATCCCTGTATACGCTTTGACACTAATGGTTAACCTATTGTCTCTTTCTTTATCTTTGTATTCTCTTTGACACTCATGCTTATCTTTTTGTCTCTTTCTTTGTCTTCATATTCTCCTTGATACTCCTGCTTGTCTTCTCATCCCTTTATCCTTGTATTCTCCTAGATTCTAATGTTTATCCTTGTACTTTCTTTATTCCTGTATACTCTTTGATAATAATAGTTATCCTCTTGTCTCTTTCTTTATCTCCGTATTTTCTTTGATACTCTTGGTTATCCTTTTGTGTCTTTCTTTGTCCTCATATTCTCCTTGATACTCATGCTTATCCCCTGTCTTTTTGTTTATCCCTGTATTCCCCTTGATACTCATGGTTATCCTTGTGTCTTTATTTATCCCTGTATTCTTATTGATACTCGTGGTTATCCCTTGTCTCTTTCTTTATCATTGTATTCTCCTTGATACTCATGGTTGTCCCTTGTCTCTTTGTTTATCCGTATTCTCCTTGAAACTCATGGTTATCCTTGTGTCTTTCTTTATCCCTGTATTCTCCTTGATACTTATGGTTATTCCTTGTCTCTTTGTTTATCCCAGTATTCTCCTTGATACTCATGGTTATCCTTGTCTCTTTGTTTATCCCTGTATTCTCATTGATGCTCATGGTTATCCTTTGTCTCTTTCTTTATCATTGTATTCTCCTTGATACTCATGGTTATCCCTTGTCTCTTTCTTTATCCTTGCATTCTCCTTGATACTCATGGTTGTACTCATTTAACTTTCAACAGTTCGGCTGGGAGATAGGCCTCTTTCTCAGCCCTGAGGTTCCGCCCCCCTCCTTTCTTCAGAGTTTTTTGTTACTCTTCAGAGGAAGGGGTTGGGAGGTCCCAGAGCGCTAGCCTCATGGACATCCATGACTTCTCCGTGACAACTTTCCTACATGGGACCTCTGGTATGAGCCTTCCCTGTCCCATATGCATGTCCTTTCCTCAAACAGCATATGGTAAATATTCCATGATTAAGAGGATCGAATGCGGCCTCGTAATACCGAATATATTAATGTTCACGGAAAATGTGGTGGTTAAATAGAGCCACGGTGTGGACTGTGGCGTCACCTGTGCGTTTCCAATTCCCGAAAGACAGGCGGAAATGCACTTTTAGAAAGTGAAATGTCCTCGACCTGCGGTATTTCAGAAACACTGTATGGGCTGTTCCTGGACGACCGCATATTTGGCATGTCCCCACCGCCCTAGCAGCGGTAAAATCATAACTTCAAGCAGACCCTCAGAATTACCGCAACCGATCAGGGTAACTACCACGTGTGATATTTTGATGAGAAAAATATTGGCAGCCTAACAATGAGGACCGCCACGCGGCAATTACCACGGTGGTAATCTTCTCTGAAACACCGCCAATCTCTTAAGACTATTTAAAGGGTGCCCTGGGCGATCACTGGCTCCATCTGAACTAGTTCTGCGGCGACTGCAATGGCGCGGGCGTTTACGACTCCCGATGATGCATTAATTAAAGATGAGGGCCCGGTCCTGCCGCGATGATTAATAGCCCGCTGCGCAGGGAATTGGAAATCGCGAGAAATGGGCTTTCTGCAGCGCATTAGGAATGTTACGCCGCAGCGCGGGCACCTTGATTACCTCACGTGCTGCTGCTGCTGTCCTCAGTGCTGAGCAAACCTCGCACAATTGAATTGCAAGGGGGTGGGGGGGGCTGCCTTTCAACACCATCCGCTGATCTGACTAAGGCGGGGCTGGTGCATGGACTGTAGCTGTCCTACGTGACATCTCGTACATCACTGCGCCCCCCCCCACCCCTTCCTATACTGGCCCCTCTGTCGTGTTCACCTTTCAGGATCTGCACACACGAAGTGGCATCAAGTACAATCGCTTGGGGGTTGGGAGCTGTTCCCCATGCACGGGGGTGAATCTTTGAGGGAAACCGCAAACAAAGTCCCCACAAAATAGTGGACCAGTCCATATTTAAAGCACCACTTTTTCCTTCTCAAAACAGGATACAGTTTGGGGAACGGATTCCTCAAAAGAAGGCAGAACCTAACAAAACATACAGCATATTTATTTTTTAATAATTTGAGTAACAGGGATAGGATTTTAAAAAGAAACACTTCGCAGAGGAATGATAAGATATGATATGTTGTGGCAGGTATAACGCGCCTGCACACACGTGTTTCTAGGCAAGACAAGACAAGGACGGGGAAACAAAGGGAGGACAAAATAACGACCTTATTAGGCCTTGTGTCATTCAGATTGTGCAAGTGTGGGGAAGAGGGAATGGGAGGAGTGCCTGGGGGAGGGGAAAGGCGACGTTCAGTTATCTCACATGTGCAGCCAGCGGGTGGCTCATGAGTGCAGAGAGAAGGGATTGTAGGGGTGCAGATACAGATCCTTAAGTGCTGGGGGAGCCTGGAGGCAGTGCAAGGGCAACTGGACATGCAGGAGCCTGGGCCGGGTTCAGAGGGTGACCAGGTGACCCGTGCGCGGAGCAGTCAGGTGCATCAGCAGGGGAGAGGGAGAGAGAAAGCGGAAGCGAAAAGGAAGGTCTTGAGATGCTTCCAGAACTGCAGGTGGTCTGCTCAAGTTTGAGAGAGGCAGGGAGGCTGTTCCAGACGAAGGCCCCAGCCGAGGAGATAGATCTGCCCCCAACTCTCTGCTTGGAGAAGAGGCTGACCCTCGGAGAGTTGGAGGTGGATGAGCCAAGAGCTTGAGAAGGACGATGTTTTACAAGAGGAAGTTGGAGGTAGAGTGGTCTTAGGCCGCAGAAAGCCTTGTGGGTGATGCAGAAGGTCTTGAAGTTGATCCTTGCAGCCACAGGGAGCCAGCAAAGAGATTTCAAAGCTGGAGAGATACGATCCCTGGGCTTGAGACCAAGGACAAGTCTTGCAGTCCTGTTCTGGATAAGTTGTAAAGGTCGAAGAGTAAAGGCAGGATGATTTAGACAGAGGCTGTTGCAATAGTCCAGCCTAGAGAGGAGCAGAGCTCTGGAGACAGTGAGTTTATGGGGGGAAAGCAAGAAAAGGAAGACTACCTCTAAGGAGGTGCAGCTGATAGTTTGACTTATTAGAGACGTCAGAGATGTGAGGAGAAAAGGAGATGATGGAGTCGAAGATAACACCAAGGTTCTTAGCCTCACAGGAAGGAGCAGGAAGAGGGCCCAGAGTGGATGGCAAGAGAGAGAGAGAGGAAAGGAGGGAGCGGTTGTCCCACTGAGGAGGATCTCAGTCTTACTGGCATTAAGGCAAGAACATTGGTGCCACACCATTCATGAATTGCCGCCAGAAAGTCTGGTATGAGAGAAGGGGCAGAGGTGGCTGAGTAGAGCCTGAAAGAGAACTGTGTGTCATCCGCATAACATTAAAAATTGGAGCACAAAGTAGCGATGCAGTGGGCAAGAGGTGCCAGGTAGTAGTTGAAGAGCCAGGGAGAGAGCTTAGACCCTTGGGGAACACCACAAGTAGAGAGAGGGATAGAAGAGAAGAAAGACCCCAGTTGGACCTGAGAGGGTCGGTCGGTGAGAAAGGAGGTCAACCAGGCCAGGGCCTGATGAGTAATACCAAGGTTGTTGCGGACACGATTGAGCAGGATGGCATGGTTGACCATGTCAAAAGCAGAGGATAGATCGAGGAGAATGAGGACAGAAGGGAGATTAGAGTAAAGATTAGACATCAAGTCTTCACCGGTGATCAGTAGAGCAGTTTCCGTGCTTCTGGCAGTTCTGAAGCCAGACCCGTGGTCATGGAGGCAACCAACAGATTCAGTATGTACATTAAGCTGGGAGATGGCAAGCTTTTCCAAGAGTTTGCCCAGGAAAGGAGTGATGGAGATCGGGCAATAGTTAGCCGGAGAGTGACAAGGCTCGGAGAGGTCGCAAACTGTTCCACACTGGCATCCAAATGGATAGCTTCTTTTCTGGGTCCGCGAACAGTGAGGGTTTGTGTCGGCAACAATCACTCTATCCCCATCTCTCAAACCTGTGGGGTACGGCAAGGCTCTTGCCTGTCACTGTTGCCCTTTAACTTGTATATTCAACCACTACTGGATCTCCTAAATAGCCTGGGTGTCCAATATACAAACTACGCATATGACACTCAAGTTGTTATTCAGCTTATCAGCCATTACAAGAATGATGTCGAATCCATTAACAACATCTACAAAGCCATCCAGAATTGGATGGCATGTAACTCTTTGGCTCTGACCAACAATAAAACAGAGCTTATGATAGTGTCCACTAAGAACACCCGGAGCAAGTTAGCAACAGACTATGCCAATTTCCTGATAGCTGACAATGTCATAACTGTCCTAAAGAAAGTGAAACCACTAGGCGTTTTTCTGGGTGATGAACTCTCCATAAAGCTCATGTCTCCAATATCCGTTCCAGTTGTGGGCTCATCAATAAACAAATACAATATATTTGTCCTTTTATAACATCCGAAAACTGCGCTCTCTTGTCCACAGCATTAATAAATTCCAGACTGGATTACTGCAACAGCCTGCTGTGCGGCACTAGCGCCGCAAATATATCATCCCTTCAAGTCACTCAAAGCAATGCTGTGCGCACCATCTTCAAGCAATTGCGCCGCACCCACATCTCCATCTTCAGAAAGAAGCTACACTGGCTTCCTGTAAAACAAAGAATAACGCACCAGGTGTTGACAACAGCGCACAAATGCGTGTCCCTATGAAGCCCCATATATCTATCAGAGCGTATTAATATCAAACCAACCAGTAAGAACCTTTGCTCTACTATTGCCACAGTACTTGTTCAACCGAGATCCAGACTTGTCAAGTTTGGAGGCACTAGGTTTGACTCTCAGGGCCCTACGCTCTGGAACTCACTTCCGGCGGCCATACGCCAAATACAGAACTATCCTCTTTTTAAAAAAGCCATAAAGACTCATCTTTTTAACATTAACTAATGCACCTGCATCCCTTTCTCTTCTCTGGCTTGTTCCATGTTATGTTTGTCCTATCTCCTGTTTCTGTGGGCACCCTGAGGCCTACGAGCATGTGGCGCATTACAAAAATTAAAATAAATAAAAATGTAGAGACTGCAGCAGGATTGTCCAGCTCCTTGCATATTTTGAAAAGTTTGACCGAGTTGTTAGATGCCGCTGTTAGAAGCACAGAGGTTGGAGGACTCCCAGGACAAGGGCCTTACAAAGCAGAGCCCTTGGGGCAGCGGTGATGGGCAATCGGTTAGGGACCCAGTGGCGTAGGGTGAAAGTAATGAGAACACTGAAAGAGTACAGACAACCAGTAATATTTGCTATAATTAAGGGTAGTATTTAAAGTTCTAAGGAGAGGCTCAGTAGCCGGGAGTGTCCTTTGAGAGAGAGGAGGTGGAGTGTCAGTGTTGATTTCAATGGGTGGATGGTGTTAATGTTCTGGATTGCTGAGGGAAGTGCATTCCAGTGAAGAGGTGCCAGGAACGCAAAAGAGCAGACTCTTGATGAAGTAGAGGGAGGCGGGGGAGGAGACAGAATGAGTGTGACACTGCATCGCAGAGTGTGAGTAGGTGAGCAGCGGGTGATAGTGTTCACCAGGTATGGGGAGGGCATGACATGGGCAGATTTCAAAACACATATTAGCAATTTGAAGAACAGAGAGCCCGCCAACCTGAAGTCTGTGAGCAATGGCGGTAGAGAAATAGAAGAGAATATGAGTAGCAATACTTAGAATTTTTTTTTTGAGAGGAGAGACAGAATATAGAGGGAAACCCAGCAGAAGGGTAGAGCAGTGGTCAAGGTGACCCAGAACGAGGGTAGACACTAACGGTTTTGCGATGGGTGGTCCTGAGAGGCAGGAGGAAGATGTTCACCCCGTTCGTGTTGGGGATCATGAATCGCTCGAGTTTGAGATGGCTGTCAAAGAGGACCCCAAGTTTCACGCTTTGAGGGAGGAAGTGAGAAGGTCAGAGTGAAAAGAGATTGGCGAGGGGAGGATCAAGTTGAGAAGGGGTGCAGATGATTTTAGTCCTTACAGAGTTGGACATAAGACATCAGAGTGCCATCCAGTCTCGGTAGGCAGAGAGGCCGTTGGTGGTACGAAGGGAGAGGTTAGTGGATAAGGTGGGAGATGAGAAGAAGACCTGTAGGTCATCAGTGAAGAGAGGGTCGGAACGCGGCCGATAGTTTCCAGGATGAGATCGGAGAGAGGGTATGAGGTTGGTGAAGTATCTGGCTTTAGTTCCATCCAGAGGGGTAGTCGGGGAGGAGAGGGCAGTAATGTAGGAAGACAAGTGTAGGGAGGATCATCTTTACGTCAGTGACACCCTTCAAGAAGTTGCTGTGGACTTGGCTGAACGTTAGGGGAGATGCAAGGCTGATGGTTTGAGCGGGTAGAGGTAAAGGTGTGAGAGGCGTAATGGCAATCGAAGGGCGAGTTGTATCACGTTACACCGGATCCTTTGGTGGGTGCCATTCGTAAACCTAGTTGCCTATTTGTTGACCCCCACCACACTCTAAGCAGCCCTGTGTGGTGTAATTCACCAGCCTCCAATAAGCATAGAGGCTTGAGGAGAGAGTAGAGCAACGGCACAGTCTTCTGCCTGTTCATTTTGGATGCTTCTGCCTGCACCTGATATGTGCTTCCATGCCCTCCTATCATATCTTGTCAGAATGATTATGACTCCCAGAAAGATAAAGTGGAACGTGAGTATTTTCCATTATCCCACCCACCCCTTGTTCCCTAAGGGTGTGTGCTTAGCTGTGCCTGGAATTAGAACTTCTTGGATGCAGGTCCCTCTGCTAAGCACACTGTGGACTGGCTGTGAAGAGTTATTGTCACACATTCTAGAGTGTGTTCCCTAACATGCAACATGTCGTTTATCATGTTATGAGCATGCAAATGTTCTCCAAAAAGCACTACTTGCCTAGCGCTGATACTAGTAATTCAGGTCTTAAACATGCTATGGCTGACATGCAAGTTGTCCCCAATACCTCTGTCCAGGGGGGGAAAGGGTGGGGGGGGGGCTCTAGACTGAGCATCAACAGGGAGGATTTTGCACCAGCATCATGAAAAGGAAACACAGAGACAATGCTGGCATATATTGTGGGTGCAACATCCTCTGATTGAAATGATTGCTTAGTCCCAAGTTTAAAGCTCTGAGGAAACACTACCACCTGTGGTAACTCTGAAATTGTGCCTTTATCATCTTTGCTATGATGGAGGTGCTGATGTTTTGATCGACAGATATCGCGCACCACTTGGCGATGGACCAGAGCGATGCTTGGACAGGGAATAAACTGTGCAGCAGTGGGACGCAGTGGGACAGCCAGAGGATTCGGGAGATCAGGAGTGGAGGGGTGGTAAGATTAGTTTTCTCATGAACATCAAACATGTGCAATTGTGGGCATGGCTATTTAAAGCTTTACGTTCCAAGATGGCCGCCACAGTGTTCTTGCGGATCTTGACGACCTTGTGAGACTTGGGCTGCAGCAGAGAAACCGTAATGTCTGGGAAGTGTAGTCCTGGTTTGATTAGTCCTCCAGTATTTGTATAAATAGGCCCAGACACCCTTTCTGTAGCCGCAGGCAGTGTCTTTAGCACCTAATGGTCTTGAATACGTCCATTAATGATTCTGCTTGCCTTTCCGTTTGCTGTTACCTTTGCCCTTGCCCACTACTTTTGTAAAAGTTAAAAACGAGTGTTTCAGTATGCTGTGTCAGGGGCTCAGTTGCTTGCACAGTACTCCTGTTGATGCAAAAATGCAGACAGGTGTCCCGGGCAGCACTGAAGTCAAGAAGGACATGTTTTAAAGAAGGGTTCTACAATGGGGTGAGGGACAGCCGTGATTACCCGAATTCTGATAGGTAGGGGGGCAGGGCATCAGGCTTCTGGATTTGTTTAATCAGGTGGCGGGTATTGTTTGCTGCAATGGCGTCCCTGCTGGGTGGCACTCTAGCCTATTGTCCAGGCTTATAGACTGGGCCAGCCCTGCCCTAGGGGGCATGCAAAGGTTCTTGCCATTCATGGACCCAAGGAGCGGACCTGCATTCTTTTCCCTTCTGCAGAGAAACTATGCCCAAGGAGGAGGAGCACGATTCATCTCTCCTGACTGCACTCTTTGAAACATGATTCAGAACAGAAGTAATAATTAATGTCACTAACTTCGAGCGTGTGGCAACTGTACCACTGGGCTCCTGAGCAGCTCCCCTCACTGCCAGTAAGTCTACCACTCAGACGAAGGAGCAGCTTTGAAGCAGTTGGGTGCTGCTTAGATGTTCCAAATACCACCCGGATGCTTCAGCTGGTACTGGTCTGCTGCATTTAGTAGAATACAGAGCTACAGCTGAAGACTTGAGCTGGAGCAATGGCTGTTGCACATCAGTTATATTATGTTATGTTATGTTATGTTACTTGGCATTTATATAGCGCTCTATATATCATTAGTATGACCTCAAAGCGCTGGTAGTTTGAACGCCCTCGGGGACCGTAGTTCTGGTCAGCAGAGAGAGATAGTGTCGTAGGGTGCGTGGGTGCTCCAGATATGTGTGCAGCTGATGTATTTGCCGGATGGTAGCTGCATCCTAGTGTTAGGTGTGGTGCTGAAGATATCAGTTGAATGTGTGCAGTCTGGTGGGTGGACACCGAGACCGGGCTCTGGCTGCGTTAGGCCTGAAGGACTCATATGTGAGCAATTAGCTATAGGGTGATGAGGTGTTCATGGGGTCGTGTTCGTATGTAGACAGCTAGGCCGAATTAATCAGTGGTATCGCTGTGTTCTAGTTGAATGATGGGGTATAGTAGAGAGTAAGCGTAGCGATGTAATATGATGGTTATCTTTAAGGCGCCCGAGGCCAGGCACGTGAAGAGGATGGCAGGGAACAGAGCGACACACAGACACACAGTGACAGAGGGCTGGGCTTACAGCGACAGGAGGGCGGGGTACGGATAAATGGCAACAGCATGGGGAGCAGGAAAGCAGGGTACACAATCATACACGTGTGGGGCGTGGCAACATTTACATTTGCATTTTATCCGCTCTATCCATTCCATCCACTGTCCATTCCATCCACTCTGTACATTCCATCCACTCCGTCCACTCCATCCACTCTATCCACTCCATCCATTCTGTCCACTTTATCCATTCCATCCACTTTATCCATTTCATCTATTCCATCAGTTCTATCTGTTTCATGTATTCCGTCCACTCTATCCATTCTATCCACTCTGTCCATTCCGTTCACTCTGTCCATTCCGTCCACTCTATCTGCTCTATCCCTTCCGTCGGATCTATTCTTTCCGTCCGCTCTATCCCTTTCATCCGCTCTATCCATTCCATCCGCTCTATCCATTCCATTTCATACACTCTTTCGACTATCCATTTGATCCACTCTATCCATTGCGTCCGCTCTATCCATTCCGTCCACTCTATCCATTCCATCTACTCTATTCATTTGATCCATTCCATCAACTCTATCCATTCTATCCATTTTGATGGAATGAAATACTAGGACGAAGTCCAGTAGGTAACGCATGTAGTGTAGAATGTTAGCTGGAGAAAATTCTGTTGGGTTTATTGTTTGTGACATGCACCATATCGCAAATCTCTTCCACTTATTGAAATAGCAGTGTCTGGTGTTGGGTTTACATGCCTCCTTTAGGATATCCATACACTTTTGTGGAAGAGTGGTAGAGCAAATGGGGGAAAGGGAAGTGACCTCACCTTTTGGAGCCCACTAGTATGTCCCGATGCACCCCCTACTACTGACTTGAGTGGTGCTTAGATTTTATCCAAACAATGAACACACAAGGGTGAGTTGCTAACTGGATGCAGTGACATACTACGCTGCGTACTGGGGCCCATAGGTTGCTGTTGCTAGACAAAGTGGCAGAGAGACTGTGCCCATGGCTTGCATTTCATGTCTTCCTCCGTCTTTCCTGGGACTCATGATGGCGAATCGTCCCGCTAATGTGTCCCACTTGAATGGACAGAACTGTAAAATCGCACTTGCAAAGCTAATTCTGCAAGTGTTTGTATGTGTGTTTGCATAAGTGTTTTGAGTGTTATGCAGTGTGTGTGTGTGTGTGTGTTCAAGAGCTTCAATGAATGTGTATATGCCTGAGTGTGAGTGAATGAGCCTATGTTTGTGCATGTACGTATAGCATGTTTCTAAGAGTGTGTGATTGAGTTTGACTGACTAAATGGGTGTGCAAATGCAATGGGTGCATGTGTTTTGTTTCACTGGGGAGGATTTTGCACCAGCTTCATGAACATTAAACACAGAGACAATGCTGGCATATGTTGGTGGTGCAACATCCTCAGAGAGATTTACAGTATGATTTCTGACATATTATGTGGGCACAACTTGAAAAAAAAGTGATCTACCTTGGCAAGGCTGGAATATATTGTGAGCATAGCATTACACAATTGATTTACAGTGGCAATACTAGAATACGTTGTGATTTACAGTTGCAAAGATGGCACAAATAGAGGACACAACATCAACAAAGTGATTCACACAGGCGTGGCAATGCCAGCATATTTTATGAATATAGAGTAATATAAGAGATTTACAGTGGTAACACTGTTACATGTTGTGGACACAACTTAGTGAAAGTGATTTACAGTGGAAATGTTGGCATATATGGTAGGGGCAACATCAAAGTTATTTACAGTATGAATGTTGCCATATATTGTCAGCATAGCGAACAGAAGGGATTTATGGGGGCAATGTTGGCATATATTGTGGGAACAACTTCATGTAAGGGATTTACAGTGGCAATGCTTGAACATATCGTGGGAGCAGCATATTGAAAGTGGTTTTTGTAATATTACTTGGATTTATATAAAGTCACTGCTCAAATCCTCCCTGGACCCTCTCTCACCGACTAACTACCGACCCATCATGAAAGTTCCCTTTTTACTAAATATACTAGACAAAGCAGCCTACAGCCAAATACAGCTATATCTGGAAACAAATCAAATCCTAGGGATGCACCAGTCAGTTTTCCGGCTGGACCATGGAGCGAATAAGCTCTACTAGGTCTGAAAGGCCAACTAGATGCACTTAGAGATGAGGGCAAACCAGCTCTCCTACTCCTTCTTAATCTATCAGCTGCCTTTGACATGGAAGATCACAAAACAGTGTGTCACCACCTCACAGCATCGGCTAGCTTCTCCCCAGAAGCTGCATCATGGATTACATCCTTCCTAAAAAACAGATCCATGAGAGTCTTCTCTGACACTGTGAATGCTCCACCCATCCCCATCCCCTGCAGAGTCCCCCAAGGATCATGCGTCTCCCCATCACCTTTCAACATCTTCACCAAACCATTATTCAACCTCCTGGACCCCGTCGTCATCTTCTACACAAACTATGCCGACGACACCCAAATCCTCCTTCCCTTATCAGGCTCCTACGATGAAGACATCCTCACCATCAACAAAATCTACTTCACCATCCAGACCTGGATGGCCTCCAACTACCTGTGCCTAAATGAAAGAAAAACAGAGATCCTACTAGTCAGCTCCCCTACCATGCTAAAGAAACTCAATGATCAATTCACTTCCTTCACCATAGATGGAATACAGATATCCGTCTCTTCCTCTGTGAAAGCACTAGTTGTCTATCTGGGCACCACACGATCCCTCACCAAGCAAGTGAACACAATCGCTTCCAAATGGGCCTATACAGCTAAACTCATCAACGCAGCTAGACATTTTCTCTCACCGGACAGCTGCCTGACCATCGTCCGAGCAACCATTGGAGCACGACTGGATTTCTGTAATGTCCTATTTGCAGATACTACTCAACAAAACCTGAACAATTTACAGATACTCTGAAACAATGATCTCCAAGCAGCCTTGTGCAGCCCTAAAATGGGACCACATCACAACTGCTAGGAAGAAAGCCCACTGGTTACCCATTCGAGAAAGGATAATCTTCAAAACTCTGTCAATTACACACATATGCCTGTCCAACACGACCCACCAATATCTGTGCCAGAAAATCTCAAGAGCCAAGTCCTATAGACCAGCAAGACCCATGCATGAACATCGCCTGGCCCAACCTAGGGTAAAAAGAGCAAGAGGAGGGGGATCCAGCTTCCCCAAAGTGGCAGCGAACCACTGGAGTGCCCTCCCACCTGACCTAAAGCGTCCTTCTGGTCCTTCCATAAAGTGCTAAAAACATGGCTATTTGCCTAAACTTACAATACTGTAGTCGGCTAAATTACATATAAAGCTTACTGTTTATTGTTTATGCCTGACTGTCATGTCACCACCATCTTACTGGTACCCACAATGTAACTGGATTGCAACAGCGCCCTGATGCCTCTGGGCTTAGGCGCTTCACAAATGAATAAATAAATAAATAAATAAATCTGCATGGCCTCAAGACATTCCAGAGGATCTCAGAGAGAGCGTGGGTTGGGTTAACGGGGAAAGAGGGGAAAGGCAAGACAGCTTTGCTGCTGCACTGATGCACGCTGTTTCTAAGTACCCAGGTACTATGTTCAGGCCTGTTTCTAAGTGATCTGACCCAATAGCCGAAAGGTATTTGTGCCCAGGGGGAGCCTTATATACCCATCATGCTCAGGTGTATTGGCTGGGTAGGTGGTGTGTAAGTTGTTGAGGTGCAAAGCTCTGTTTGAGGTCAGTTCTCAACTGGCTTGCAGCTTACCTCTCTGCAGGCCCAAGGCCATCCAAATGGGCAGCTTCAGGTCACAACGCCGCCCGGTCACCTGCGAGCCCATCCCTAGTCATACATGGAGCCATGGGGCATACTTCACATGCCCATGCCATATATATTTTTTGCAGTGGGGCTACTATTTTGAGGGGTCACAAAACGTGTGTTTCCTGTGCAGTTTCTCATACAGCAACCGTTGCTCTCAATTACAGCCCAACCCACTGTATGGATTTGTGCCAAACCTTTGTGAGAGCTGGCATCTAGTTTTGAAAGCATGTACTCGATTCCTTGGAACAAACACAAATACAACCAGGCATTTGTTTTAAAATGCCAAAAGGGGGCAGAATTCCCTTTGTGATATCTGAGTTTGCATGAATCATTTGCGAGCCCTCAGTGTCTTTTTCAGGGATGAGACTAGCCAATTGCTGTGTGGGGTTTTGGTGCGCAGCAATCAGATTGGCTCGGTGAAAAGCAGCTGATCTGATTGGTTGTTGCCTGGTAACAAAGATCTGCATTGTTATTTGCAGCTATTTTGTGGGTTCCTCTGGATCCTTCACTGCAAATGATTTTAAAAGGGGTATATTGCAGTACCCAGGGAGGCCACTGAGCACGGAAAAGGCCACAGAGCAGTGCAATATGCTGACAAACTGGCAAAAAGCAGATTATTCCATAGGCTCAAGAATCCAGACCGCAAGTCTCTGAAAGGGTCGGTTTGGAAAGAGAATCCGCCTTTGATCTGCAATGGAGGACAGATGCCATGCCAGGGGCTAATGCGGTTGGATATGTGAATCCTGGTTCATGGCGAAGGCCAAATTGGATCCTACACGTGGCCACAGGACAGGTCGACTGACAACTGTGGCCAGCTTGGTTATGCTTGGGCATGGCCAAATAACAGAAAAAAGTGACCACACTCCCCTCTCTATTGATATTGACCTTATTTTAATATCATGTTGTCTTGTCGATTTTGGACTCGATCCCGCCCATCCAATGATTCACTCGCGGTCGCGCCACACAGGTGTTTGGGAACACTTCATGGCACCTGTTCATCTGGGTTCCATCTTAAAGTCTGATATCCATGAAGTGATAAGTCCTGCTTCCTGCAGGTTTGTTTTTTCCAACACTGATTGCTATAAGTTCTATTGAAAGAATCCGGGATTCTATCGCGTAGTAATCTCCTTTTATTAATGTTTTCACCTTATATTCATCCATCTAATGGGTCGGTTCGTGGCTCACCTACATTCAGGTTGGCTTACCGGCCCTGTGTACGCAATTCTTTGTTTGAAAATCTTCACAACCGTGTGCTAGTGTTGCTTTTACTCATGGCAGACGATTTTACATCATTATGGTTTCCGTGACCGAATAATCATGTTTACTTCTCTCCTTCTATTTTCTCCCTCCCCCCGCCCCCAATGTTTTCAATTTTTTTATCAACTTCATGCAGTGTAATGGAATTTATGATTGCCAGCTGGGTTTCACGAGATACTTTAATTGTTGCATTTTTGTTCCATCACACTGTTTTAACTGACTGTCACTTATGGGATACTGTGTTCTTTCTGGGTCCACAACTCGAGAGGATATTGTCACAATAAAATCATGTAACGTATTTATTACAATGAGAGCCTTGATAAAGACCCAGGAGGGGTCGAAACATGTGTTGGCTGTTTTTGCTTCACAGATCACCATGTTGTTTATTTTATGACAAAGACATATAAATATGAATGATGTGCAATAAGTAAGTTGTGTGTCAGTTCATGTCCTTCTGTGAATGTAATCGATGGTCATGTCCTGATGTAAACACCGTCCTTACCTTTAAATACTGGTTCATTTTGCTAGAGCGCAGTTGTAATTGGTTATTTTAATACCCAGAGGTTTCTAAGCGCAGACCTGGGGATCGAACCTTTGTTGCTCAGCGTCCTGTTGCTTCCAAGGCGAGCACGTTGCCCTTGACCTATCCCTGCGAGACAAGTTGCGGGAAGGACCATTATCCAGTTTGAGCGCTCACGTTAGTATTGCCTGATCTGAAGGGGAACTTTGAGCTAAAAATGAATCCTTTAAAGTGCATGGATTACTAGGTGCAGTAAAATATGAATTCTTTTAGTGAAACAAGTATCTGGAGTTTTAAGGTTTCCACATGGGAAGGGTACCTGTTCATGTACTCGGCGCCCTTTCCACAAAACTTCAAAAGCGGGGTCCCGGGGGGGAACGTGAAGCGTTTCCCCCCGGGGAGATTTTTGGCACTGCACACGGCCAGCGAGTGGCCGTGGGGGCAGAGCGCCCCTCTGGGGTATTTAAGGGGGCAGGGAAGGTTCGGGAGGCAGGCGACGGTTGGACTTGGCGATTGTGAAGACCTGTCGCCTGCTCCCGAGCCTTCCCTGTAGCTGGGCCTAGGGTCGAGTGAGGAGTTGAGGTAGGGGCTAGCCAGGGTTTAGTGGCGGGTAGTTAGGTATAGCAGGGTAGGGTGGAGGTGTGACGGTGGTGTTATTTAAAAAAAAAAGGTTGTGTCTGCGGACTCCGCATATTTGGGGGTATCGTAGATAAGTTACCCCCCCTCTCTTACCAGAGCCGCCGTCTGCGGGTTGTAAGTGGCGGCAAGGCACTGCGTTGCGGCGTGTGGGCCACCAGGGGGCGGGCTGTTGTGGTTGAATTGCACGGGGGGGGGGCAGTAATTAAAAAAAAAAAGAAAACACAACAGGAGAGAAAGGAAAGGGTTTGTTCTAAGGGTTTCTCAGCATCAGTGGTGGGTGGGGGGGGTGCCCTGGGTGGGTTTATTATTAGCTCGGCAAGAGAGCTAGTAGGAGGGGTTCTATCTAGGACTGGGGGTGTTGGCGAGGTGGGGGGATTCCCCAAAAAAATAAATAATAAAATAAAATTTTTATTGAGATAATAAGGTTGTTTTTGAAGCGGGGGTTATTTTAACTCCTTTTGTATTTAGTGGTTAGAGTTATTTCTGTGAGGGTTTCTCCTCTACTAGGGGCTTTTCTGGCCACGGGTAGGTCCCGGCTCGGGGGCTTAGGTAGCGGGGAGCGACAAGGGCATAGTTAGTGCGCCAGGAAGTGTTGGTGCATGATGGTGGGACAAGGTGCAAGCAGGGAGGGGTTGGTGGATGCGAGGGCGCTGAGGGAGGCCCTGGCCATAATTAGCAGGGCAACAAAGGCCCAGCTGGAAGGGGCGGTGGGGGAGGTCACGGGTGAAGGGGAGACAAGTAGGGGTAGGCCTCAGCGGAGAGCGGCAGCTGATGGGGCTCTCGTGGCGGTGGTGGCTTGCACCCGCGCAGCGGGGAGAGGGGAGGTTTGGGAATCCAGGGGCAGGAAAGTGAGGAGGGAGTTAGACAGGAGGGCGTCCGGGGAAGAAAGGAATTCGGGTGGGCAGCCACGTGGGGAGGGAATGAGGGATAGCACTAGGGGAGCAGCGAGTGCGCAAATGGAGGTGGCTCAAAGGAACAACGGTGGGGCTATGGTTGAGGTGCAGAAGGGGGTGCAAGGGCAGCGGGGAAGAGGGGGGAAATACCTGCGGAAGAGTGCGGGTGGGAGAAGGAGAGGGAGGTCCCCATCAATTGAGGTGGATAGGGCAGGGTGCGGAACGCCCCCCCCGGGTAGAGTGAGTGAGGGCGGAGGGCGCTGCGCAGCCCCCGCTGGTCAAATGGAAGTAGAGGGTTTGAGAGCGGCCCCTACTCGGTCAGTGTACGGAGAGCCTAGAGGGTGCAGCACGGCCCCTAGCAATGAAGACCCCAGGGTGGAGGTCGGAGCGCCTCGCCCGAGAGAAGAGGACCAGGCAGGGGTTTCCACGGCCCCGCCGAGAAGACGTCAAAGGAGTGGCGGGGTGGACACCCCGGGCTCGCAAGAGGATGAGCAACTCGACTGGGGCACGAGCTCGCAGCCACAATGGTATTTGATGGGTGATGAAATGGGTTTTGAGGATTATGTGGGGCAGTGGGAGGTGGATGGTTATAGGACTGCGGGGGAAAAGGGGGAGGAGAGAAGAAGTTGGGCTTGGAAGATGGAAGGACAGGCGCAGGGGGGTCGGGGGGCAAGCGGGTGGGGGAAAGGTTGGCTGGGTGAGTCTGCTGACATGTTTTGTCCCCGCAGTAGGAGCCCGATAAGGAAGGAGATGAGGAGCATTGGTGTGGACGCAAGGCAGCAGACGGCGGGTGCAGAAAGAGGTGAGCGGGAAAGGGAATGGTCATCTGCATGGCAGAGAGGGGTCCCAGGAGGGGGGACGGGAAATGAAGGGTCGGGTTTGCAAGGGCTAAGGAAAGAAGTTGGTGTACAGGCCATTGGAGCCTTGGTGGTTGAGAAGAGCATTTCGCTCAGTGGAGATTCAAACGGACAAGGTGGTGGAGCCATTGGAGCTCGAGGTGCAAGGGGGAAAAGAAAAGGAGGTTGAAGTGAAAGGAAAGGAGAAAAAATTGCCATACATGGGGATAACAAAACCGTTGGGGGCGCACCTGAGGGCGGCGACCAGGGAGAAGATTCAGGCGGGGGAATTTGTAGACTTTTTAAATTGCTCCATAGGGAAGTGAGAGCTAAGGAGGGATCTAAAGAAGAGGAGAGGGAACTGGCTGCGCGTCCAAGGGTACCGGTGACCATTGAGAATTGGACGTCGGCATTTATCATTTATGCCAGTGTTTATTGTGAAAAATGTCCTGAGCGTTGTGTGGCCCTACTTAAATATATGGACGTAATTAGGAAGGCTTTCACGAGTTTTGGGGGTTTTGCATGGGTGAGGTATGATGAGGAATTCAGAGCGAGAATGGCGGAGGACAGTCAAGCGGTCTGGGGGGAGATAGATATGGATCTTTGGCTGCAATGGATGGCCCCAACGAGGCCTGCCCCGACATTGCACACAGCAAGTGGGCTGCTGGTGCCTTTCCGGCCCTTTCTTGGTCGCCCACCCATGAAGGGACGGGTGGAGGGGGCAGAGGGCAGTCCTCAGCGGCATGTTGGGCATTCAACAAGGACGGCTGCACAAGAACCCTGTGCAGGTTCAGGCATGAGTGTAGCAAGTGTGGTGGAAAACACCCGCTTACGCAGTGCTTCCAATGGGGAGACAGGGGGAGGGGGAGAGGTTCGGGCAGAGGGGTTGTGGGGAAAAGCTTTTACACCAATTGTTAAGACGGATTTCTGAACTCTGTCCTGGTGGCGCAGAGGTTCAGAAGGCCAACCTAATTACTTGGAACAGGGTAACCTCTGGACAAGCCAGACCAATCAAGGTAGCGATCGCGGCGGTCAAGACTAGGTCTCAAGAGGGGTGAGGGTGACTGAAAGCCCGCAATGAGCACACAAAGCAAGAGCGCTTACAAACTACTCCAAACAGTTGTTTATATCAAAAATAGATACACATTTATTATAAGGCCTTGAAACTAATAACCACAGTAAAAGCAGCAATATACAACGATATTAAACCAACACATACACTATCCACCCAATATATATACAGAATACACAGTTTCACAGCATTAGCAGCACGAAATATGTTATCCACCTGCAGGGGAAGGAAAACAGGCAGTGCGAACCAATGCGAGTGATATGTCCGCCTTCTGAGGCCCCTAACTGGATGGTAGTCCAATCCCTACGAAGAGTGGAGCCTAGCGCTCAAAAGTACCTGCACACGCCGGTGCCAATGGGCAGAAGGTGAAGCTCTTCGGAGGACGTTGAACAGCTCTGTAGGGAGCTCTAATGAAGGAGAACACGGTCCGCGACTCTAGCGCAGCCTCCACTGTGAGGCAGAAGCAGGGCGCGAGTACGGACAAGGGGTGCTGTATTTACAGCGGGGAAAAGCAAGGGGCACTGCAGGAGGGCGACCAGATCCTAGCTAATCTACTCACCGGTCCCCGAAGCAAGCAGGCCCGAGCTTCTCCTCGATAGATACAGCTTCTGGCAGGTTCTGAAGAACAGGGAACGTCTCGTCGTCGTGCAGAGTAAAAAGACGTCCCGATCGAAGAAACAAGCACAGTTTTGTCGCCACAGCAGGGCAACGGAACGGCCGGGTGTATTCAAGCCAAACGAGCACTGCTCACCTCTAGCTTAGGACTGCTAAGCAAATGAAGCGTGTGAGCATGCCCCGGACTCAGAATACCACCCAACCTGTCGGCGATTACAGAGCAGGCCTCCTTAGTAAGCTGGTCAGTCAACTGGATGGCCCAGAGACACTTCCGAAGGCTTACAGCAGGAGTTGATGAAGGTGCCGGGAATAGCTGGTCCTGCTATTCCAATAGGTCGAAGCGCCAGTACAGGCCTTCTTGTTCGATCTTAGGTGGAAAGGGCTTCACTGGACGACAGCAATGAGGAGCAGAAGTTCTTCAGGGGGTCACCAGTGATTCCTCGGTCCAGCCTCGTGTTCGCAGGATACTTGGCTCCTGTATCCCTGGGTTCGTAAGAACTCAGGAGATCGACCTGGTAGTGGTGTTTCCAGCTCCCTCTTATCCACGGTTCCCTTCGCGCCAAAACGGAGGGGAGCCAATGGGAGATCCGCTCATCAACACACATACCATACGTGGACCAATCACGGACCACAGTGGTCCCAGGCATTCACACCACCCTAGACTCTCTGGCACCCAGGATGTGTATTGGGACCAGACAGCCCAGCCCACATCCTGGGGGCACTCAAACGACATGTAGAAGCCCGCGAAAGCAACCGTGTTTCGCGGGAAACTACATGCCCAAATAAGGAAGGCCCCGGGTCGCCTGACCCGGGGGAAGGTAAAGGGAGCAAGACGGACAGTGGACGAGAAAAAGGAGCCTCGTGGTCCGGCCATTTTGGGTAGCCGGGCCACCCTTTTGTGTTCGCGGCAAAAAGGTGCTCAGAACGGCAAAAGGAGCTCAAAATAAACCAAATGATCGCTGCCACCAGCCCAGTCCCTGAATGACTTGCACCGATCCAAAAACCATCCTATAAGAGTGTCTAGGGTCTGTAGAAGGCTAGAGACCCAAGAGAGCTGTAACTTAGCTTACAGTGCCCTCTTGTGTCGTGTTGCACTAAAATGGCGACACGATAAAAGAAACTACGGAAAACAGCGTTCCCCGGTACTGACTGTCTTAAGGGCATGTCAGTTTCCCCGTAAGAAAGGAGCGAAAGCCCAGAGGAGTACAGCAGAAGGCTGCACTTCTCTGGCAAAGTCAAGAAAACAGGTTGAAAACAATAGCAAAAAGTTTAGGGGTTGCCACATGGAAGGAAAGTTCCCTACAATAACGAAATCTTTCCTAACACTCGCCCCTCCCAGACTATGGACAGGGGGAACTAATCCACCCCTGGATGAGTCTCTTGTTCAGGTCGGTAAAACATTCTGGACAACCCATCAGCATTGCTATGTTGGACACCTGGCCTATGCTCAATAGTGAAGTCGAAGCCTTGTAGACTTATGGACCACCTAAGCAACTTTGGATTCTCCCCCTTCATGTTCATTAGCCACTTTAACGGCTTATGGTCAGTCTGCACAGTGAAGTGGGTCCCATAGAGGTAGGGCCGCAGCTTCCTTAGGGCCCACACCACAGAGAAACATTCTTTCTCTACCGTGGACCATCTGAGCTCTCTGTCCTTAAGCTGGCGACTAATAAAACCGATAGGGTGTTCCTTACCCTTCTCATCTACTTGTGATAGTACAGCTCCTATCCCAGTGTCAGAGGCATCCGTCTGCACGATAAAAGGTCTTTGATAATCAGGGGCCCTGAGCACAGGGGCCTGGCACAAGGAGTCTTTCAAGCCATTGAAGGCCTTCTCACACTCGTCAGTCCAAGTTACCTTCTTGGGTTTCTTCGGAGTTGTGAGGGCAGTCAGAGGAGCAGCTATGGTGCCATAGTCTGCCATAAAATTGCGGTAATAACCCGTGAGTCCTAAGAAGGCTCTCACTTGGGTTTGTGTAGTGGGGGTAGGCCAGTCTTGTACTGCTTGTACTTTACTGAGTAGAGGCTGTCTCCTCCCTCCAACTACTTCATGTCCAAGGTAAACCACTGAGCCTTGTCCATTTTGGTGAGGGGCCACTCGGACACCCTCAAAAGAGCTAACTGAAGGACTGCTTGGGAACAGGTCGGGGAGAGGTTCAGACTCCTCTTCCTCAACATCTGAAGCCAGGAGCAGTGCTACGATTTCGACGCTTGGGCCGAAAGCCTTCAGCCTATTCACGGGAAGCACTTTGGGAGCCTGTCCAGGCCTTCCAAGGTCCACTGAATAGTTAACCTCACCCAGGGGCTCCACCACTGGGTAAGGGCCTGACCATTTGTCCTGTAAAGCTCGAGGCCTTATGAGATTCATGATCAGGACTTGCTGACCAAGTGTAAAGTTGATGAGGGAAGCTTTCTGGTCGTACCAAGGTTTCACCAGCGCTTGCCCTGCCTTCAATTTATCGCTAGTCAAGCCTATCAGAAGTACCATCCGTTTTCTGAGCCCTAGCACATAATCAACTACATTGGTAGTAACAGGGGGAGTGGGCATCTCCCATCCCTCTTTGATGATGGCTAAGGGTCCCCGTACGGGATGACCGAACAGAAGGTCGAAGGGGCTGAAGCCAACACCCTCCTGTGGTACCTCTCGGTAGGCAAACAGCAAGCATGAAACAAGAAGATCCCATTTTCTTCTCTGAGGCTCCTCCAGAGCCCCAATCATGCTTTTTAACGTCCTGTTAAGACGCCCCCCCAGACCATCGGTCTGGGGGCGGTATGCAGAAGAGAACCTGTAGGTGACCCCACATTCTTTCCACATAGCCTGCCTATACTTCGACATAAAGTTGCTGCCATCATCCGGCACAACTTCTTTAGGGAAGCCAACCCTAGTAAACATGCCGAGTAAAGCTTCTGCAACTGGCTTGGCAGTTACAGTTGTAAATGGGACGGCCTCAGGATACCTGGTTGCATGGTCGACCAGCACCAGGATAAACCTATTGCCTGAGGATGTTTGCGGGTCAAGGGGACCAACCATGTCGATCCCTACCCTTTCAAATGGTACCCCCACAACTGGGAGCGGTACCAACGGAGCTTGGATTGTCGCACCAACCTTACCAGACAACTGGCAGGCGGCACAACTCCTGCAGTGACTTTCTACTTGCTCCCCCATCTTGGGCCAGTAGAAGTGCATGGATAACCTTTGCTTGGTCCTCCTCATACCAAGGTGACCAGCAAGGGGAACGACATGCGCCAACTGCAGGAGGAAGGGCCTAACAGCAAGGGAAACCACCAACCTCCTATGGTCTCCTTCTGTAGACTCTGTGGGCTCACTATAAAGGAGTCCACCTTCCTGGTAAATCCTTTGCAACCCAGGAGGTTCACCCTCAAGCTGGGAGCAGGCCTGTCTCCTTAGGCCTTCCAGAGATGGGCACTCACGTTGGCCCTTACTGAAGTCGTCCCTATCAGGACCTCCTTCAACTAACAAGTCTTTTAGTTCAGGATGGTCGTTGGGGTCGAACACTTCAGGCATCGCCACCTCCTCGTCAGGCTCGGGCGATTGACCAACTCCCTCCACCGCAGTGGTAGGCGAGTTCGGGGGAATATTCTCTTTCCCCCGTCGGGACTTGTTGACTCCTTTCGCCTTGGGTTTCCGTGTGTAGGGTCTTTCGGCAGTGTCTCCTACGAGCCCTAGAGCTCTGAGATCATTGCCCAACAAGACCTTTCCCGGGACGTTTCTCTGAATGCTCACTGGAATCCTAACTGCTGTACCATTTAAAGTTAGATTAACAGGGATCACGGGAAACATACGGAGGGGGCCGTCAGCCAACTTAGTGGGCATCAGAGTAGCTCTGGCAACTTCCTCTGAGTCTACCAAGGTAGAATCCACTACAGTTCGACTGCACCCACTATCCCTAAGAGCTGGAGTATCCACTCCATTGATCAGCACACTGTCTTTAAAGTAGTGCTTGGTATTATCCGGAATCCTAGCATACGCCTCTGCGACTTTAGGCTCCCAGGAACCCAGGGACACTAAAACTACCTCAGCCTCTATTCCGCTGGGAAATGAGTCTGAGGAGAAGGATGCTCCTGTAATCTCTTCTTCCTCGTAGGAGGAGAAGGCCAGATTAGCGGAGTGGACCCCCAAAGGTCTAACCTTACAACGGGGATCCCCCTTCACATGGTCAGTTGCTCCACAAGAAAAACAAGCCCCATTGGGTCTGTTTACGTAGGGAGGCTTATTATAACCAGAGTTCTGTTTCGGAGGCGAACCTCCACTACCCTGTGAGTTCTCGGATGGCTTACCCTTATTTTTCTTTTTGTGGCCCTTATGGGAAGAAGATTTAGCAGATTCCCCACCCTCCACATCTTTGGACTTTTTCCCTTCCTCCTGCTTACCAGGATGAGTTTTGTCCTTATGGGACACTCGATGTGACACCCATAAATCTGCTGCAATGGCCAGCTTCTTAGGATCTATCTCCTTCGAATCGGCCAAATGCTGCTTAAGCTCCGGGGAAGAAGAAGCAAAATGTGTTCCAGCATGACCAGATTGATCATGCCTTCGAAGGTAGAAACCTTATAACCTTCAACCCAGCCAGTCAAGTTTTTCAGGGACTCAGCTACATACGACACCCAAGTACCACCTTCCTTTTTCTTATACTCTCTAAACCTTTTCAAATATTGGGTCGGAGTCTTCCCAAACTTTAAAATGAGAGTCTGCTTCAACATTGCAAAATCAGCGCGCTCAGCCTTCGACATTTCCATAATGGCACTGCAACCAGAATGGGGCAGTCTGCTGAGTAACCATGCAATCTTATCCGCATTATCAACCTCTTGAACCTCGCATGCATACTCAAACGCATTTAACCAGTCCATAATGTCATTTCGTTCCTCATACACACTGAGCAGATCTTTTGGAAACCGTGGATGAGAGGAAGCCCCAGAACCATGTCCAGGACCCTTGGACCCATTTGCGAACTGAAGCTTGGCCAGTTCCAACTGGTGATCCCTGTCTTTTTGTTTTTCTGCCTGGTCGATTTTCAGTTTGGCTATGCTGAATTCAATCTCCTGCTGCCTAAACCGCAGCTCTTGCTTCTTGAATTCACCCTCACCCTCTTGAGACCTAGTCTTGACCGCTCTTGCTTCTTGAATTCAAGCATAGCCTCCCCATCAACACTGGCAGAGGAAACGTTAGACATTACATCCTCCCTGTCCTCGTGGTCGTGATGGATCAGTGCAGCGGCAGAACCGTCGGTTCTGCCAGTGAGAGCAGCCCCACCACCTTCTGCACTGTCCTCGGAAGTTATAGCGTCAAGCTGCGCTTCTTGCCACGCCACGATTCTCTGGATCATTTCCAATTTAGTGCCTTGAGAGGAAACCCCTCTCTCCGCACACATCTTCTTCAATGTTTCAGATTTCGAAGCATTTAAGGTTAATAAAGTATTCGTTTCCATACTGTTGATAGGACTATGGCCTTTTTAACGTTATATTCAATACTTTACTGCGTGTCCTGGTTGGAATAACCTGAAAACGCCTTAGCTCGTGCGCAACACTGGATACCTTCAGTCGTATCCCACCGCTGTACACCAATTTGTTAAGACGGATTTCTGAACTCTGTCCTGGTGGCGCAGAGGTTCAGAAGGCCAACCTAATTACTTGGAACAGGGTAACCTCTGGACAAGCCAGACCAATCAAGGTAGCGATCGCGGCGGTCAAGACTAGGTCTCAAGAGGGGTGAGGGTGACTGAAAGCCCGCAATGAGCACACAAAGCAAGAGCGCTTACAAACTACTCCAAACAGTTGTTTATATCAAAAATAGATACACATTTATTATAAGGCCTTGAAACTAATAACCACAGTAAAAGCAGCAATATACAACGATATTAAACCAACACATACACTATCCACCCAATATATATACAGAATACACAGTTTCACAGCATTAGCAGCACGAAATATGTTATCCACCTGCAGGGGAAGGAAAACAGGCAGTGCGAACCAATGCGAGTGATATGTCCGCCTTCTGAGGCCCCTAACTGGATGGTAGTCCAATCCCTACGAAGAGTGGAGCCTAGCGCTCAAAAGTACCTGCACACGCCGGTGCCAATGGGCAGAAGGTGAAGCTCTTCGGAGGACGTTGAACAGCTCTGTAGGGAGCTCTAATGAAGGAGAACACGGTCCGCGACTCTAGCGCAGCCTCCACTGTGAGGCAGAAGCAGGGCGCGAGTACGGACAAGGGGTGCTGTATTTACAGCGGGGAAAAGCAAGGGGCACTGCAGGAGGGCGACCAGATCCTAGCTAATCTACTCACCGGTCCCCGAAGCAAGCAGGCCCGAGCTTCTCCTCGATAGATACAGCTTCTGGCAGGTTCTGAAGAACAGGGAACGTCTCGTCGTCGTGCAGAGTAAAAAGACGTCCCGATCGAAGAAACAAGCACAGTTTTGTCGCCACAGCAGGGCAACGGAACGGCCGGGTGTATTCAAGCCAAACGAGCACTGCTCACCTCTAGCTTAGGACTGCTAAGCAAATGAAGCGTGTGAGCATGCCCCGGACTCAGAATACCACCCAACCTGTCGGCGATTACAGAGCAGGCCTCCTTAGTAAGCTGGTCAGTCAACTGGATGGCCCAGAGACACTTCCGAAGGCTTACAGCAGGAGTTGATGAAGGTGCCGGGAATAGCTGGTCCTGCTATTCCAATAGGTCGAAGCGCCAGTACAGGCCTTCTTGTTCGATCTTAGGTGGAAAGGGCTTCACCGGACGACAGCAATGAGGAGCAGAAGTTCTTCAGGGGGTCACCAGTGATTCCTCGGTCCAGCCTCGTGTTGGCAGGATACTTGGCTCCTGTATCCCTGGGTTCGTAAGAACTCAGGAGATCGACCTGGTAGTGGTGTTTCCAGCTCCCTCTTATCCACGGTTCCCTTCGCGCCAAAACGGAGGGGAGCCAATGGGAGATCCGCTCATCAACACACATACCATACGTGGACCAATCACGGACCACAGTGGTCCCAGGCATTCACACCACCCTAGACTCTCTGGCACCCAGGATGTGTATTGGGACCAGACAGCCCAGCCCACATCCTGGGGGCACTCAAACGACATGTAGAAGCCCGCGAAAGCAACCGTGTTTCGCGGGAAACTACATGCCCAAATAAGGAAGGCCCCGGGTCGCCTGACCCGGGGGAAGGTAAAGGGAGCAAGACGGACAGTGGACGAGAAAAAGGAGCCTCGTGGTCCGGCCATTTTGGGTAGCCGGGCCACCCTTTTGTGTTCGCGGCAAAAAGGTGCTCAGAACGGCAAAAGGAGCTCAAAATAAACCAAATGATCGCTGCCACCAGCCCAGTCCCTGAATGACTTGCACCGATCCAAAAACCATCCTATAAGAGTGTCTAGGGTCTGTAGAAGGCTAGAGACCCAAGAGAGCTGTAACTTAGCTTACAGTGCCCTCTTGTGTCGTGTTGCACTAAAATGGCGACACGATAAAAGAAACTACGGAAAACAGCGTTCCCCGGTACTGACTGTCTTAAGGGCATGTCAGTTTCCCCGTAAGAAAGGAGCGAAAGCCCAGAGGAGTACAGCAGAAGGCTGCACTTCTCTGGCAAAGTCAAGAAAACAGGTTGAAAACAATAGCAAAAAGTTTAGGGGTTGCCACATGGAAGGAAAGTTCCCTACAATAACGAAATCTTTCCTAACACCAATTAAGGTGGGGGTTCTGCAAAAATGGTTGCAATTTTATCCGGACAGGGATGGGGCGAAGATTTTGAGTGAGGGGTTCAGTCAAGGTTTCAGATTGGGGTATCAGGGCCCAAGGGTGCGCCGGTGGGCTGAAAGTCTGAAGTCAGCCAAAGAAAATGTGGAAGTGGTAAGGCAAAAATTGAGCAAATAAATAGCGGCGGGAAGGATTGTGGGGCCATTTGATGACCTGCTGGGTGACCTAGTCATATCCCCATTGGTGGTGGTGCCCAAGAAAGCTCCGGGGGAGTTTCGGTAAATACACCATTTGTCTTGGCCGGAGGGCATGTCGGTGAATGATTTCATTGCCCCGGAGGAATGTGGGGTTGTATATGCAAGTGTTGACCAGGCAGTGGAGCTGGTAAGGAAAGAAGGGCGGGGGCCTTCATGGCCAAGTGTGACATCAAAGCGGCGTTCAGGTTACTGCTGGTGCACCCGGAGGATTTTTGGTTGCTAGGTTTGCAGTTTGAGGATCGCATATACATAGACAAAGCCTTGCCAATGGGGTGCGCAATTTCCTGTGCGCTGTTTGAACGATTCAGCTCATTCCTACAGTGGGCTTTTTCATTTAACTCGGGTTGGGAGAGTGTGCTGCACTATCTGGATGATTTTCTGTTCATTAGCGGGGCAGATAGAGAGGGTGAGTGCAGAGGGATGCTGAAGTTGTTTCAGGAGCTAATGGAGGAGTTGGGTGTGCCGTTAGCGGAAGACAAAACAGAAGGGCCTGCAGTGGTATTGACATTTTTGGGAATTGAACAGCCGCACGATAAGGTGACAAACTGGTGGTGTTGCTGGAAAAGGCCGTGGGGGCCAAGAAAATGACGCTGGTTGACATGCAGAGATTGGTAGGGCATCTGAATTTTGCATGTAAGGTGGTAGCTCCAGGAAGGACGTTTTGTAGGAACATGGCGAGGGCTATGGCGGGAGCAAAGTGCCCACATCACTGGATAAGAGTATCGGAGTCAGTGCGGGAGGACTGCAGAATTTGGCTGCGTTTTTTGGAGAAGTTTAATGGGGTGTCAATGTGGTTACAGGGGGACCCGGTGACATGGGAGGTACAGATATTTTCGGACGCAGCAGGAGCGGGGGGTTTCGGGGTGTTTTGGGGGGAAAATGGTGTGCGGAGAAATGGCCTGAACTGTGGTTGAAGGAGGGAAGGAGTATAGCATTCCTTGAGTTTTTCCCACTACTGGTGGCATTGGAGCTGTGGGGGAAGGATTTGCAGGATAGGAAAGTGAATTTCAATGTGGACAATGAATGCGTGGTCCATGTGGTGAACAGGCAGTCAGCGAGGGATCAGAGGGTGGCAAGGCTGATGAGAGAATTTGTCCTGCGTTGCATGGAATGGAATGTGGTGTTTAAGGCAACACATGTGCCGGGGAAGGATAATGGCATCGCTGATGCATTATCTCGTTTTCAATGGCAGAGATTCCATGGATTGGCTCCAGATGCAGATCAGGAGGGGCAGCAGATTCCGGAGGAGCTGTGGAAGATGGGAAGCTGGGAGCGCTTGCTCTGGTGGAGGGTTCATTGGCTGGGGCGTCTAAGGATGCATACAGGAGGGCCTGGGAGGATTTCATTGGGGGGGGGAGCACGTAGTTGGAAGGGCAGATGGGATGCGGAAGAGAGGAGGAGGGACAATGTCGTGAATTTCCTCCTGAGGTGTATGGACAGGGGCTGGTCAAGAGCGACTATAGCGGGGAAGTTAGCAGGAATTGCTTTTTACGGGAAGTGGTTTTGGGGTTTTCAGCTGAGTGGGGGGGAAATGGCGAGTAGGATGTTGGAAGGATGGGTAAGGGAAAGTAAGAGGGACAAGGACAGGAGGAGGCCAATATCAGAGGAATTGCTGCAGAGGTTGGTTAAGGCAGTAGGGGGAATTTGTTGGTCGGTATGGGAGGGGGAGCTGTTTGCGACATGTTTTACGTGGTTATTTTTCGGGGCCTTTCGGGTTTCGGAGTTGGTGGGGGGAAAAGGGGGATCTGGGGGTCTGCAGTGGGAGGATGTGCACATTACAGAATTGGGTTTGGACATAAGGATTAATAAGGCTAAAACGGACCAGAAGGGAAAGGGTTCCTGGGTTTTGTTGGGTCGGGGGAGTAAGGATTTATGCCCAGTGCTGGCAGGTAGGTTGTGGAAGGAGCGGTGTGAGGTGAAGACAGGCTTGGTGTTCAAGCATGAGGATGGGTCATCGGTTTCAGCGGCACAAGTTTTAGGGGTACTGCGGAAGGCTCTGCGGGTGTTAGCAGAAAAGGGCGAGGATTTTGGTACACATTCATTCAGGATGGGCGCAGCATTGGAGGGAAAGAGGTTGGGTTTCACGGAGGATAAGGTGAAAAGTTTGGGGCGGTGGAAGTCTGGGAGATACAAGGGAAATGTTTGGCGCTGCACACGGCCAGCGAGTGGCCGTGGGGGCAGAGCGGCCCCCTGAGGTATTTAAGGGGGCAGGGAAGGTTTGGGAGGCAGGCGACGGTTGGACTTGGCGATTGTCCCACCCTCCCACCCCTTCATTTTGGTTTAGGTCTGGGGTTTGGTTTATTAAAGGAGGGGGGGGAGGACCATTGGAGGTTGTTCTGGTTGGGGTTTTTACGTCCCAGGGCGGTTTGTGAGGGAGTTTTTTGGTAGGTTAAGGGGCGACTGGCTGGTAGTTTTGTGTGACAGGTCGGGGCAGTAGAGAAGTTGTGATGTAAAATGTATGTTGCTGATGTGGCAGGTCAGTCTGGCTGCAGGTCATAGGAAGGGGGAGATTTGTGTAGAGGGGAGTATGAGGGGTATTGAAGTGGGTCTGGGCTCCGGGGGCATGGCCCCTTTTGATGTGGGGGGAGGGAAGCACAATGGGAGAATGACACGGGAAAGGATGGGGTGGTGCTGTTTGCACAAGCGGGCCACCCCGAGGGAACAGGTATTGAGCCTGGAGGGGCATGGCCCCAGGGAGAAAGCGGGACGTCTGGAAAAGGGGTAAGGAGATGGTAGGGTCCAAGGGACAGTTAGGGAGGAAATGGCTTTATTTAATTATTTAATTGCTGGGGGAAATGAAAATGTGTAATTAGTTAATTGGTTGTTTAAATATTTCGTTAGTCTGTAAGGCCATGGAGCCAGGTAAGCGTTAATTGTAAGCTTGGGCCTGTCACATTAAAGCGACCTTTTCCACTTTTAAATGAGTCTGGGTTTTTGTGCAGTAAGCCAAAATGGATTTCTTGAAGGAGGTACCGTTGTGCTTTTTATTAAGCATAGACCAGAACATATTAAGCTCAATATTATCTAATTATATGCCGTTTTGTAAAAAGAAAACATGCTTAATAAGTTATCCCACTTTTTATGCCATGTAAGCGTGTGCAATGAACGCAAAACTCCACTACCCCTAGCGTGACCAGACGTCTTGGCTGTGCCAGGGCCGTCACAGTATTTTGTCCATGGTCCTGGCATCCCGAGAATTTTTGAGTTTTGAAACCTCGTCCCAGGATTTGGGGATGGCTGGCTATTGTCCCTGTTTTGCCAGTGACCCTCGAACAAATGCCAAAACGGGGCAGGGGAAAGGCATCAAACGCTTGCATTTCGATTGCGTTTCATGACCCTCCCCCCCTTCCTCCATGACTTCTCTCCTCCAATGAGAGCTCTGAGCTTTCCATTAAAACGTACTTTGTGTAGAAAAGGCCGCCGACATAGAAGTAGTACTACAGTTTAATTCTGTGATCTTGAAACTTTTTATGCCTCAGTGCCCCGCCCTTCCCTGCCCCCCCCCCAGCAAAATGTGGGTAGGCTGCCCACCCTCACAAATGCCAAATGGACAGCAAGTCCAAATGGCTATGAACTATAGCTCACCATCACCACTCCCTACTCCCAGTATAATCCATGGGCTCCCCCAGCTGCTCCCATTGCAGTCTCTGGACTCCCTCATTCCAGGCTTAGCCCAGTCCCTGTCCCCTCCCCACCCCACCAGAGACCCTGGGTTCTCCAAAACCTGCTCCCACCAATGTTCCTGGGCTCTCCCCACCCTTCTCCCAACACAGTCCCTGTGCTCCCCACCCTGCTCCCACCACGATCCCATGGCTCCCACCCACCCAGCTCCCTCCACAGTCCCTGTGCTCCCGACCCTGCTCCCACCACTATCCCACGTCACCCGCCCATCTTGCTCCAACCACAGACACTCGTTTCTTCCCACCCTGCTCCCATCATAGTTACTGGACTCCCTCATCCCACTCCTAGCCCAGTCCCTGTGCTTGCCCCACCCCACTACAGACCCTGGCCCCTACCCACTCTGCTACGCCCATCCTAGCAGCCCTCAGAAAACTGCAAAGAGATATTACTTCTGTTTTTTTTGTAATTTGGGGTGGAGGGTTCATCCCTGAAGAACCCCCTTTGCTCCCTGCCGCCCTCCAAGCACCCCCTCTGCATAAACACACGTTTTTGTCACACTCACACAGACACACTAACACACACTTACCTCTGATTCCCACAGCTCGTCCTCCGGTCTCGCTGTGCCTGTCAGCCACTACACCGCACTTGTGTGTGGCACAGGGGCTGACAGATCGATTTAGAAAGACTGCTCTGTGCGGTCACACCACCTCATCACACCGCCCCAGGCGAATGGCGACACGGAACAGTTTATAAGAACGATTAACAATGTCCACAGGATCGCAAAGGCTCAGAGAGCCCCCTGGGAGTTCGAACTATACCAGTTCCTCCGAAACTACTGGTTGATGCCCCATTGCGTCAACCGATCCCCCCTGGTTGACATCATGTTCAGAGCTGTGTAACGATCCGCCATACGTCACAACCGCCATAGCAAGGCAACATCTGTGAACAGAGGACACACGAAATGAGGGTCAGAGCTAACAAGCACATGGGCAGTAAACGGCGAGCCACAAAGTCAAACACCATAGTTGGGGATCAGGTGCTGGTCTTCTGCTCCGGAACCCATCGAGGATCAAGCTAATGAGCCTATTCAAGACCACCCCTTTGGACTGTGACCAAACGGAGAGGAACTATGAACACTGCAATCCATGATGGGAGACTCATCACCTGGAACGCATCATGGTTCAAGAAAGTTCCCCAGGCAATGTGGAAAGAGGAGCTGGAACAAATGAAAGGCGGAGAGACAGTGGAGGGAGAGATAACAGTGATTGAACTGAGCCAAGAAGGAGGGCGGCACAAGGCCATCAGCCCAGCCAAAGTAGGCAGCCCGGGCCGAGAAGGAGGATGACACCAGACCCCCATCCAGTCGACGCAGACAGCCCGGCCCGGCAGCCAGAAGGGGCGCCGCTGAGGGCTGCAGCGTGGCGACCTGGAAAGCTAAGTTACTATGTGCGCTAACATGGAACTGTTGGTCTGATTAATAGAATTGTATATAAGTTTGCATTGTGAAAATTTCGAACAGCCGGAAATTTCGAACAAATATACCATTCATGCCATTCTAGTGAACAAGGTGAGCGGGGTTGCTGGGCGTCCACCACACTCTTGTTCTCTATAATGGCATCAGGGCTGCCGGGGTGTCTCCCACACCCGATACAATGTTTTAAAAACATTTTCTAAAAGGGGTCTTGCCGCGCCGGTTACCATCCACGGAAGTGAAGGGAACCGGCATCACAGAGTCAACGGCACAAAGTGAAGTGTGCCGCCAAAGGTAAGTAACGGGGTGGAGGGTGCGGGTTACCAGAAATGTCCATGGGAGAAAAAAAACAAAGTCATTTTCATTTAAATGATTTTCGTTTTTTCTCCCTCCGACATTGCTGAATCGATCAAATCATGGACAACCGCATTATCAAGGGGAAAGAAGAGGGATGTTATGAACACATCACCGTGCCAACGCGGTCGGTGCCATGCAGTAAACGCCGGGACGTGCCTCCCACAACGGAGGGAAAAAACAGTGTGGCCGCGCAGCGCGCGCCCCTCACAAGCCGGCTCCGGACCAGGGACGTCATTTGGGGGTCGCCAGGGGTCGCAACTGCGACCTCTGTGGTGTCCCTTGCGACCTCTGTGGTGTCCCTTGCGACCTCTACTAAAAAAAAAAAATACATTTTTTTTTTTTTTTTTTTAAGTTAGCAAGCTCCTGGGCTGTGGCTCTTTACTTCTGGGGTGGCTGGCTTTTTTGTTCAGGCCCCTTAAAAAAAAAGACTTGAGGCACTTGTTCTTATTTTTCTTCTAACACTTTCAGCACTGACCCTAAATAAGAAAGAATAGGAATACCAAATCATCTGTCTTTCTGGAATTCTATACAGTAATTGCTGGCCTCATTAAATGTTTATTTCAGGCACACTTCAGGGGGTGAGTCACTGATTTAGTCTGTTCTTAAACGCCTCACTAAGCCTAAGCCGTTCATCCTTCTGAGGTCGATAAATGTGTACCAACACAGGTTGGGTGATATTGGGTGTATATTTTTTCTATATAAAGCGCTTAATGATGTGTTATTATATAGCACTTACGCTTATCATTTGGTCATGGACGTCTGCTTGCATACACAGTCATTTGGTAATACGGGCCAATAAACACTGAACTTAATGATACATATGGCGATCCATTCTTGTATGAATGTACATCATATAGTGATATCATAACTATATTTTTCATAGTGTACAATGCTATGTGATGCCACTTCCTGTTTTGTCAACGGGTGAAATGTCGTGTTCCATCGCTACCCGCTATATCACTTTGGGGCGGGGTCTAATGACATCACTTCCTGTGATGTCATCAGAGGGTCAAGGGTCGGGTGATGTCACTTCCGCTACCCCTGGCATTTTGGTGAAATGACGTCCCTGCTCCGGACCCCTCCCACTACGGGCTGGAGGCCTGGAGCACTGGCACACCAGCAGGCAGGCACATAACAGACAGCTGTTAGAGTCCAACTATTAACTAACAAATAATATTCTCACCGTCTGCTTATCATATTATGAATGAGGGCCATTACAGAAGTTACTAAAGTGCTTCGCTGGCAGATGGCCTTCTGCTCTGCGCTAGCCCTGACAGCTCACATGCAACACATAGGTGAGTAGTAATGTCACAACTGGACTGTAATTAGGCAATTGCGTAGAGGCTTGCATGCAGCTGTTTCAGGCTTGCATGTATTACATGCTTACTGTAAATCGTAATACTGATGTGTTCTTGATGGGAGCGGCTTTCTTGCAGTCCCAGACTGGGCCACGAGCTGCTCTTAGAACGTGTGCCAGGTGCCTACAACTCCCATGATGCACCAGGATTCTTACCGTTGCAGGAAGCAGGGTCTCGCGGCGTCAGCAGGTGCAGCTGCGCTCGTCATCCTCTGTGGATAGTCATAGCAGGTACCTGGAACCCACAGGCAGCCAATCCAGAGGCACCTTACACATCCCCAGCAGAAGCGCCTCATGAGCAGCAGAGTCTGGGGACGGCAAGACGCCTCCCCATTGGTTGGAAACCAGTGAACCTCTTCTTAGTCATAAATCACAAATAGGTCTAGCGGTTGCCATGCTTTTAATTTTAATTGCATGGCAACACCCTTTTGTTTTTCTGAAAGCAAAGCCAGCCTCGAAGGCTCGATACGCCAGCTGCGGGTCGGTGTGTATTGTTCACAGCCCGCGGCAGCCGCGGGGCTCGACCCGTCGCTGTCGGGGTGGCTCGGCTTCCTTGTGCAACGCTTTCATCTGGTTTATCGACCATGTTCAGGCTTCGACCCAATTGTTATCTGTGCACCTGAATCCCAGTATCTGCAGCAAGCATGTCTAGTAACGTCCTCTCCTCTAACAGCTGTTCCAGTGATTGGCAAATTATAAATTAGCTCGGTGAGTTAATGATCACATCACTTAACGCCAAGGCCGTTTCTAGGGGCAGAGAAAATGCATACACCACTTTACGCCAAACCATGAAAGAAAATCAAATTTCCTGAGGTTCTTTGGCATTGACAGAACAAAACCACCACACGAAGGGGCAACTGAGAGCTGAAACGGAGGCAGACTGAAGTTAATGGATAACCACCACACGAAGGGGCAACTGAGAGCTGAAACGGAGGCAGACTGAAGTTAATGGATAACCACCACACGAAGGGGCAACTGAGAGCTGAAACGGAGGCAGACTGAAGTTAATGGATCCTAGCATCAAGGTGCGCAGATTAAGGTCTCAATACAGACAGAGAACTGCAACACCGTCCTGATGGGAAGTGCCACTCACCTTGCCAATCAGTGACTCCTTAATTCCTATGCCACCCCTTCGGCTCAGTGTTCTCCTGCACTTTCCGCCTCCTGGTTGCTCTTCACTTCCATCTTACTGCTGTCCACCACAGCGTCATCGTTAGCAGGCATCTGCTCCCAACTTGTGCACACCGCCCCACTTGATATGATATGATATGATATGGCATTTATAACACACCTATACACAAGTGTTTCAAGGCGCCACGAGGCGAGGGAGGAGGAACAGAGGGAAGACAGAGACAACTATCTTACTAGGCCAGGTGACATTGAGATCAAACAAGTGCAAGTGAGGGGAAAGGGAAAAGTGCTGGGGGGAGGGGTCAGTGCAGTACATGAGATCAACAGTCGAATAAATAGAATAAATAGAAGCCATAAGTAAAAGGTGCAACCAGCTGGTGGCAAATGGAAGGGTACGTGCAGACATCAGGTGTCAAGTGCAGGTAGGGAACTGTAGGGATACAGAAACAGTCCACAAGTGTGGCGGTTGCCAGGGAGGCAGTGCAGTGTGCAATTGGCGGGGGAGGGGACCTGGGCTCGAGATCAGTGGGTGGCCAGGCGATCAGTGCAGTTTCAGTTTACAGCCAGGAGTTCAGCAGGGGAGAGGAGGAGAGAAAACAGAAGCAAAGAGGAAGGTTTTCAGGTGCTTCGGGAACCAAAGATGTTTCTCCTCAAGTGTCAGGGGGGCAGGGAGGCTGTTCCAGAGGGAGGCCGCGGCCAAAGACAGAGATCTACCACCAACTTGTTGCTTGGAGTAGCGACTGACCCTGAGGGAGTTGGAGGCGGATGAGGGAAGAACGTGAGAAGGAAGATATTTAGGGAGAGAGTTGAAGGTATTCAGACCCCAGGCCCTAGTTGGCCTTTTGGACAATGCACAGGTCTTGAACATAATCCTCCAGACACTGGTAGCCAGTGCAGATATTTCAGTCCTGGAGAGATACGATCCCTGGGCTTGAGGCCAAGGACAAGTCTTACAGTCCTGTTCTGGATGAGTTGCAGAGGGGGGAGAGTAGAAGCAGGCAGATTTAAAAAGAGGCTGTTACAGTAGTCCAGTCTGGAGAGAACCAGAGCTCTGGAGACAGTGAGCTTCTGGGGGAAGGATAGGAAAGGAAGGATACCTCTGAGGAGGTGCAGATGGTAGTGTGATTTCTTAGAGACGTCAGACATGTGAGGAGAGAAGGAGAGTGTGGAGTTGAAGATGACCCTGCGGTTTTAGCCTCACAGGTGGGAGCAGGAAGAGGGCCAAGAGAGGCCGGTTGGGGCACCGTAAAGATCAGTTGTTTATTGTGCAATTGCCCCACTTTACCTCTTGAAATGACCCAGGTTTCTTGACCCAGGCACACAATCACAGCTTTGGCTACCTTCTAACATGGACATTTTGTACATACATATTGGGAGGTGGAATGGAGCATAGGGGGATTTGGGTGGGTGAAACTCCCCCTCCCCCCCCGAATTACAAAAAAAACAGCAGTGATGTCCCTTTCCCGTTTTCTGAGGGTCGATATGGTAGGGCAGAAGTCTGCAACCTGTGGCTTTTCAGATGTTTTGGACTATGACTTGCATGAACCATCAACATTGAATGTTCTGTCGATGGCTGATGGGGATTGTAGTCCAAAACATCTATGGAGATGTTTTGGTCTGCGACTTGCATGAACCCTTAACATTGAATAGGCTGGCTATGGCTGATGGGGGTTGTAGTCCCAAACATCTGGAGAGCCAACATTGCAGACACCTGTTGTTTAGCCAATATATCATCACAATACCTCTCACCATAAATGGGCAGATTACTTACCAGTGACCGTCATTACTTGAGACCATATCTTCCTCGTCACAGTCCTTGCTTACATGACATGAAGACTCCTGGGGACAGAGGGACTCTACTGCACTCTCCATGACTATGGAAAAAGCATCCAGTCTGTCGTATACGGTTATGGCCCTCTCTGTCTCCGCCTCCTTAACCAAGGTCTACAGTAGTCTCTTCTCACTTAGATCTCTGTGTATGCCAAGGGCCCATAGAGGACTGAGTTGGGGATGGGAAGGTGTCTTGCCCAATGACTTTGACGAAGGGGATTTGCACACGGATTAATGCCTGGATTACTTGCCAGTTATCTTCATTACTTCAAGACTTGGACCTCCACATCACAGTCTTTGCACAAGGAAAGATCTATGGAAGCCAAAAGGACACGCACATATAAGGACCCAGGAGTCTGTGGTCTCCCTTGCTACCCCTACAAATTGAACCTCCTGGACTGTGGCCATTGCCATGGGCTTTTTGTTTCTAGAGTGGCTGGCTTTCTTGTTCAGGATTCTTAAAAAAATAAAAATAAACAGGGGGTTACACAAGTGTAACACTGAGCAGCGACCCTAAATAGGACATTCTATACAATAATTGCTAGACTCATGAAATGTTTATTTCAGGCACTCATCAGGGGGTGAGTTACTGATTTAGTCTGTTCTTAAACACCTCAAATTCATAATGTAGACAAAATCCTCCAAAAAGCATTTAGAGTAGAATAAGCATCCATTTCGGACTATGTATTTTGCTTTTCTCAAGTTGCAGTATACCATGTTTTTTCTGCTGCTACATATGGCGATCCATTCTTGTAGGAAATGTATATCACATTAGTGAAATAATAACCATATTTTTTGTAGTGCACTTAAGAACAAAGCTATGTGATGCCACTTCCTGTTCTGTCAAGGGATAAAAGGTTGTGTTCCATCGCTTCCCCTGATGTCACTTCGGGGTGGGGTCAAATCACATCAGAGGTCAAGGGTCATGTGATGTCACTTCGGCTACCCCTGGCATTTTGATGAAATGATGTCCCTGGAGTTACGGGGGTTTCCTCAGAATCTGGAAGTGAGACAGGGAGACTCGCAGAAGAAGGTGGCAGGGGGAAGTAAAATGAACAATAGAGCTTTCAGAAAGACCTCTGCCTGGATGTGTTCAGCCAAGACCCCTGGATAGTGGCTGACTGATGGCATGCAAAGAGTAGACCCAAGGGAGTAGACACAAGGGTCATGAGAAGAACTCTACATCAAATACTCTGAAAACATATCCACTACCGACCCTGGCTGGGCCAACCAAAACATGACGCCCTTGTATCGGGTCAGTAAGTCTATGCAAAAAGGACGAGCATGCTCGTCATTGGCACTTAAGCGGTTAAACGAATCTGTAATCTACAAAGAGGCAAAACAGTGTTAAATCAGAGGAACGGGAAACACATTGTGGGTAGCATGTTTGGGGGGCCCAAAAGATTGAGAATGGCAATTTAGAAAATTCTCATAGATCCATCGACAAGTGGAGTAAATGAGTAATGGGGCCAAGTAAGAAAACCATCTGCACGATGAGCTGCCTTCAGAGAGAGGAGAATCGTCGATCTCCAATCCCAACACGATGAGCTGCCTTCAGGGAGAGGAGAATCTTTGAGCTCCAATCCCAACACGATGAGCTGCTTTCAGAGAGAGGACAATCTTCGAGCTCCAATCCCAACACGATGAGCTGCCTTCAGAGAGAGGAGAATCTTCGAGCTCCAATCTCAACAAGATGAGCTGCCTTCAGAGATAGGAGAATCTTCGAGCTCCAATCCCAACACGATGAGCTGCCTTCAGGGAGAGGAGAATCTTTGAGCTCCAATCCCAACACGATGAGCTGCTTTCAGAGAGAGGACAATCTTCGAGCTCCAATCCCAACACGATGAGCTGCCTTCAGAGAGAGGAGAATCTTCGAGCTCCAATCTCAACAGGATGAGCTGCCTTCAGAGATAGGAGAATCTTCGAGCTCCAATCCCAACACGATGAGCTGCCTTTAGAGAGAGGACAATCTTCGAGCTCCAATCCCAACACGATCAGCTGCCTTCAGAGAGAGGAGAATCTTCGAGCTCCAATCCCAGTCTGATGAGCTGCCTTCAGAGAACGGAGAATCTTCGAGCTCCAATCCCAACACGATGAGCTCACTTCAGAGAGAGGAGAATCTTTGCGCTCCAATACCAACACAATGAGCTGCCTTCAGAGTGGAGAATCTTTGTGCTCCAATCCCAACAGGATGGCCTTCAGAGAGAGGAGAATCTTCGAGCTCCAATCCCAACACGATGTGCTGCCTTCAGAGAGAGGAGAATCTTCGAGCTCCAATCCCAGTCTGATGAGTTGCCTGGTTCAAGGATTTAAACCTGGAGTCCCCCAATTGACTTATGTGCGAGCACCCGACCTAATTATCTGTTCATTCAAGAATTCAAGAATAGCTTTCATTACCAGAATGGGGGCTGAGGGTAACAGCAGAACAGAACTGAAGAACAGGCTCATATTTGCACCCTTTGGAGGGGCTTCCAGACTTTGGTGGGGTAGGCTCCCTAATTTCCCAGGGTCGGCCCACGGACTGGAGCATCTGTTGCCAGCGGCAAGGGGCTAGGGCGGTCCGTAGGGACCTCGGAATATGGATACCCATATGGAGGCAGCGATCCAGCTCCCGACAGTGATGACGGGGGCTCCAGTATCTAGCCTCTCAGTAGATGCAGAACCAGCAACCAGAAGCCGTGCCCAAGGAGTGGTGCTGCCCCTATAGGACTCCTCTAGTTGACACTACACCCCTTGCCATAAGCAGACAGATACCACCCTGCAACTTATTGATGTGCTCAGATGAAGCATTAGAGTGGAGGGTTCTTCACAGAGGCCAGCTGGACCGAATACCCATGATCAGGAAACCGGACACAGATGCCATATAGCTTTCTGCACTGACAATAGCAAGTGCACATCTGGCCAGCCACTGGGACAGGTCAATGCCGAGTTCTATAATATGCTTTCAAAGGGGGGGGGGCTGTTCGTGTGCTGATCTTTTAAAATATGATTTGTGTAGTCCACAGTCCTGAATGTGCATGTTTAAAGGGGGGTTACCCCATAGTCCCTCTCACACACCATGTTACTCCCACTTCTCACCGCTCCAACCTACACTGTCCCCTTGTCCTTGCCCATTTCATGGGGAGCTTTTCATTAATGTTAACAAACTACATTTTTCGTGAACATATGTTAAAATGAAATTCATTATAAAGGCGCTAACCCGTACAATGACCAGGTGGCAGACTGCAGATAACTGAGCGGTCCAGCGAACTGGGAGGAGGGCTGGAAATCCTTGTGAACGCGGCGGAGGAGACATGCGTTCTGTTTGCCCAGAGCTGACGTCTCTCTCAGACGCAGCATTATTTGGAGGACCTGCAGGGACGTCATTTCACCGAAATGCCAGGGGTAGCAGAAGTGACATCACACGACTCTTGACCTCTGATGACATCACAGGAAGTGATGTCATTTGATCACAGCCCGAAGTGCCATCACAGGAAGCGATGTAACACGATCTTTCACCCCTTTGCAAAACAGGAAGTGGCATCACATAGCATTGTTCTTAAGTACACTACGGAACATATGGTTACAAAATCACTGTAATGTGATATACATTTCATACAAGAATGGATCACCATATGTATCGTTAATATCAGTGTCTATAGGCCCATATTACCAAATTACTGTGAATGCAAGCTGACGTCCAAGGGCTTACTTATTTATTTTATTTATTTATTTTGCATTTTTAAAGTGCTTACACAGCCTGCAGGCATCGAGGCACTGTTACATGAATTGTTTGTTTTTTAGTTGCGTAATTTTTTTTTTTGTCTTAGTTGCGTATTTATAACGCACTTAATACCCAGAGGTTTATAAGCGCGGACCTGTGGATCGAACCTGTGTTGCTTTGTGTCGTCTTACTTCCAAAGCGAACACATTCGCTTTGTATAGAACAAATATACATACAATATCACCCAACCTGTCTTGGTAATCAAATACCAAACTCAGAAGGATGAATGTCTAAGTCGGCCTTGTCGGGATTCGAACATGCAACCTGCCGATCAAACACTCATCACTACAGCGAGCGCTCAACCCACTGAGCTATCTTACCGGCTATAGCTATCTTACCGGCTATAGTAAAATTAGCAATTACATTTTTGAATGTTCTCAAAGTCAGAAAGCAGATTACACTGTAGTGGATACCATTAAACTGGTAACAGAATTAACAGCAGGCCAGTTCATCTGCAGGTCTGGTGCAAAGTTGGCCACATGTGAAGCCTGCGTGGATCTACTTTTCAGGCTTCAGAGGTTGGCCTTACATGGAATCCCATACTCTGGGCACTCGTAACCTCATACATGCAAACGAGCATCCTAAACAGCATGCCATGGAAATAGGAAAGAAAGACACTTTATAACAAAGCATTCATTGTGGCACAATGAAATCAAGGGCTACTGTATGTGCTGTGGTCAAACATTTCTACACTGTACACAAGCTTTTAGGACACCGAGATGGAATGTCTTGTGATGATCATAACAGAGACAACAGCAGAAATAAACATGCTATAACTGCAACTTGTAAAAAGAAAAATACATAGTCCAAAATGGATGCTTATTCTACGCTAAATGCTTTTTGGAAGTTTTTGTCTGCCTTGTGAATTTGAGGTCTTTAATAACAGACTAAATCAGTGACTCACCCCCTGAAGTGTGCCTGGAATAAACCTGTGATGGCGAGTCTAGCAATTATTGTATAGAATTCCAGAAAGACAAATTATTTGATATTCCTATTCTTTCTTATTTAGGGTCACTGCTAAAGTGTTACACTTGTGGAACCCCTTGTTTTTTTAAGAGGCCTGATCAAGAAAACCAGCCACTCCAGAAACAAAGAGCCACCATTTTTCATTTTGTGAATTTTTTTTATAGGGGTAGCAAGGGACACCACATGGGCAGCAGTTGTGACCCCTTGTGATCCCTAAATGACGTCCCTGAGTACCTGTAAGGTATTATTTACAAAGATATGTTAGAAATACATTCATTGGTCTCCTTACAAACCTGAAATGACGCATTGCCCACCAGGGATTCTGAACCAGGAGCTGGATGGAAGAACAGGGACTGCTCTCACTCGGATGTACATGATTATTTCGAAAATGAACATTTCAAAGAGGAAAATGTTGAATTCTAAATGTGTGTATTCGAGATAAGCACCCCACAGCCAAATGGCCTTTATAGGCCCTGCTCCCACACCCCCTTAATTACCTTTTGGTGGCACACTTTGGTGTGTGCCGCTGAGTCCCTGCAATGCCAGTTCCCTTCACTTCTGTGGATAGGACACGGCACTGCAACAGCTATTTTTGATAGATACAGGAGCATAGAAGTGTTCCATTGACCATTCACGGGTTCCGAACATTCCACTGTCAGGCCAAACCAATGTTTCTGTAGGGTTTTCTGGTACGCCAGTGGTTAGTCCGGTTTATTTGCCGGTACCGATTACACTGGGTCCATTCATGGATCACTGTCCATTTCTTTTGACATCAAACTGTCGTGAGAATTTGTTGGGGTTGAATCTGTTGGAGGAATTAAATGCAGTAATTCATTGTTCTTCAGATGGAGTGCGTTTGACGATTTCACCTCAGCAATTTTCTGCCTCACCGTTTCTGACTAGACCTTTGCCGCTGGAATTAAGTGATGTTCCGGAGTATTTATGGGTGATTGATGACAATGATGTCGGTGCTTTACAGATTGAGCCTGTTAAAATAGGAGTAAAGTTGCCACGTATTCCACAGTATAAGATTTCGATGGATGGTGAGCAAGCTTTGAAGTGTATAGTTTCCAATTTTGTACACCGTGGGGTAATTGAAGAAATTGCAGGTAGTCTGTGCAATAGTCTGATTTTACCGGTGTACAAGAAGGGAGATAATGCAATTCCTTTTTGTTTTATCATTGATTTATGCGCTATCAACAAGATTGTTGCTCCACAATTTCCTATTGTACCTGATGTAACGACAATTTAACGATGATCCCCCTTTTTTTCCCCCGAAACCTTTCTGGTTTTCAATGCGGGGGACTTCCCCCACTACCCCTGATTCCATTATAGCGAACACGGGTGCGGGGGGACACCCCCACAACCCCTGCGTACTTCGTTCACTTTAATGAAACACGAATGGTTGAAATGTTCGGCAATTTTGGCTGTACATAATTTTGGTGCAGCCGTAATCCGATCATTTCAATCATTCTTTTTTTCTACAATATTTTTTGTGCAATACCATGCTCTTGCATACTAGGTAACAGGGAAGAAGAGTAACCAGGCAACCAGGCAACCATCGTCAGGGGCAGGGGATAGCTCAGCGGCAACGTGCTCACCTTGGAAGCAAGACGACACAGAGACACACAGGTTCGATGCCTGGGTCCCCGCTTAGAAACCTCTGGGTACTAAGAGCGTTATAAATAACCTATCATATAATACCAATGGATTAGAAAAGAGCCTGTCCATCAGCCCCGACGAAGTTCATGTTACCTCTGACCAGCGGGGAAGGCAGATTCAGATCTTTCACAGTCGGCAAAGTCTGGTTACTTGGCCGCCGAGGCAGTCCATTATGAGAAGGATATCCCGCATGAACCCTCTACTACTTGCTAAAAGAAGGGCCCCACTGGTGCTTGATAGATATAGCCCATTCATGGTCCTGCCATTTGGTTTCCTAAAATCACTTGATTGCATCCCATTAACCTTCCATTGTAAAAGCAGGGACCTCTTTTGGTGATCTCCCAGAATAAAATCAATTTTATTTTCTCCAGTGACTGTGAAAAACGTTAAAGAATGCACAAAGCTACCCATTTGGAAGTGGTCTAGATTCGCTCTCCGGATGTTCTGGACAACAACTCCCAGGGTCCCTCACAATTTACTGTGCTGGCCAGGGCTGATGGGAGGTGTAGTACAAAAAATAGGGAGAGTCAAAGGTTGCAGACCCTGCTCTAGTGCCACCAATCTTTTTAGACCTATCATATAAAGATCCTCGTTACCAAATGAGCCTGCAAATGCCTTGAAGTGAGAGGCGGGGAGTCACCGGGTGAGATGGAAAGAGGGGCAAGAGAAAGGGATCCCTTTTGGAGAGTCAACAAAGTGACAGAAACCAGTCAAATGGCTCCCACCTTGGTGCCACCAATCATATTTGTGAATGCCCCTGCTCTGAAGCGTGTTTAGAGCTCTGCCAATCAGGGCAATTGGAGGAAGTACATGTGAAAGGCATTTTTGCCTTTCATGTGTACCTTCGAGTCATGCCTTTTTCTTCTCTCTTTATTCTGTATAATTAATATATCCCTGAAGAAGATCCATATGGATCGAAACACGTGTCGGTGTAACATTAACAATGAGAACCAGAGAACACAGCATTAGAAGCTGAACAAGAAGGGATTTCTTTTTTACACAGTGTCAAGATGCTAATTGAAAATGTATTCTTTAGTAAAAATGAACAAGACTGTCTAAAATAAATTCTACATGCTAAAATAGTTGCACGCTTTTGAATTAATGTACATTATTTAACAACAAAAATGGGTATACATGAAAAGTAGCAAACTAGCGCAATTGGTAGAATACGAAAGTAAAAATTAAGCTAAGTGAAAAGTAGGCTCTAGAATAGAACACTCGTGTGCTGAGCTTGATATTTGGTCTGATGGTCTCAATGGTTCTGAGCAAGATCACAGGTGGGAATGGGTGAACCCAACAACTCTTGTAGGGGAAAAGTGGGAGGTCCTGGTTACCTTGTAGAAAGAAAGTTTCATCGGATCTTGTGACTACAAAGATGCTCACACTGGATGCAGTGTTTCAAGGTGTGTGTCTTTTAATATCTGTAATGTAGACACATGGTCTAAAGGGTGGTCAGCCGACATGTGTTTCGAACCCGAAGGTACCTTCTCAAGGCAAGTTATGTTATGAAGATCGGGGGGGTTTATGAATGAACCAGAATTAGTTCAGTAGAAGCCGTGTGGCAGAATGGTCAAGATTGGTCTTGTTGATATTCATGGCTGTGGCCGCCGTTCATCAGGTTTTCTCCAAACGAATTGAATGATGCATCCAAACACTGCATCCAGCGTGAGCATCTTTGTAGTCATAAGATCCAATGAAACTTTATTTCTGCAAGGTAACCAGGACCTCCCACTATAAATGAAGCTAGGTGGCCGATGGACGGAGATATTGGTGTATGCATATGAAAGGCCTCTGGGCCAAGGATAGGAGAGAGAGGGAAATTAGAGTGTTGCTGTCTGAGGCTAAGAGATTCACTCTTGGTGTCACAAATCAGAGACACAGAATTTGACCAAATCCAGAAGGGCATTGGTGACCAATGAGGGAACCTCAGGCAGAAATGATCCCCTGCAAATTCTCCTACCCTGGAAGATAGATCACGGAGAATCCGGGTGGATCGGATGCCCTACGTTGGCTGATCTTGGGCCAGAGTTAGAGACAGTGGTCGCATTGCAGAAAATGTGCTCATGTGCAAGAGCACTGTTGCTCAGCCTTAGGACTAGGGCAAAGATTGCTGTGATCGAAATATACACTGAAAGGATATGTTTGTTGCTCTAGGGCCGTTGTTGCGCTAGTGCTGATACCGTGCAACATTGCAGGTGTTCTGCTGCAAAGCTTCTCTGACAAGGCCCCGGGTACCTCCCAGGCAGGTTATGCATCTCCTGCTAGATTCTCTGTGTGGGTCAATACTTCATGATTCCTGAGGAAAGGCACGCAGGCTAGCAAAGCAGTTTGGAGGACCACCAATTCCCTCCAATCAAAGGAGTTGGGAACATTGCTGCTGGCATCTCTTTCCCTGAGTGTCTCTACAGGGTATCAGGTGATAATGTCCCCATACTTAATGTCCCCATACATAATGTCGCCGGGAAAAGCCATTGGCATTATATATGGTGACATTATGTATGGTGATGGGTTGCAGGGATGTCCCCTCTCCCATTGTGAAAATAAAAGAAATTCAGGTGTTGCAAGGGTGTCCCTCGCATGTTCAATGTGATAATGTTTCCTCAAAAAACTGAAACCTTTTTGAAAGGAGACATTTTTGCGGGAACATTATTACATGGAACTCTCTCTCAGTTGAGATCACGAAGGAACAACCACTTTGGAGTCCTGTAAAGTTGGGCCCCGACATTTCACAAGATGACAGACTATGGGGTTTAATTGAAGACCGGCCCCAGTAGCTACGCGCAGTGATTGCGTACCGGGCTCTAACTCCTGTGCCAGTAGAGTCCCAAATCTGCTTTGCAGCCCTTCACTCCGGTTTTCTGGAGGAAATACTTTACCCCCTCTGGAGAATATCAGTGCCAACGAAAGGGAAGGATTCGATTGTAAAGAGATGATACTTCTTCTTATTCAGTAGGAAAATATGGGACAGGGGCAGACTGTGGTCTTTCTGGATGATGCTCTCTGCCTCCCAAAAAGAGGTAGCAGCAAATAGCCCACGCATATGCTGAGGCCTCCTTTGAGAGTTGCCAGGGGTACCTGCTGCTACCGCTGGTGACTCCCTTGCCACCCTTGATGCTCCCTTTGCGACCCCTGGTCAGGCATGACATTGGCAGTGGGAGTGGCTAGGGACCAGGGACGGATCCTACCATTAGATGACATTACTAATACATTTGAGGATGCATTTGGCGTATGATAGCATCACCTGCATGCATGATGATGTGCCTTACAAAGGGCGTCTTTACCTGGCATATGAGGCAATAGCTGGCATAACTGAGGCATTTGAGGATGCATTTGGCATATGATAGCAGCAGCTTCATGCATGATGATGTGCCTTACAAAGGGCGACTTTAACAGGCATATGAGGCAATACCTGGCATAACTGAGGCATTTGAGGATGCATTTGGCATATGATAGCAGCACCTGCATGCATGATGATGTGCCTTACAAAGGGTGACTTTACCTGGCATATGAGGCAATAGCTGGCATAACTGATGTATTTGAGGATGCATTTGGCATATGATAGTTAGCAGCTGCATGCATGATTATGTGCCTTACAAAGGGTGACTTTTCCTGGCATATGAGGCAATAGCTGGCATAACTGAGGCATTTGAGGATGCGTTTGGCATATGATAGCAGCACCTGCATGCATGATGATATGCCTTACAAAGGGTGACTTTACCTGGCATATGAGGCAATAGCTGGCATAACTGAGGCATTTGAGGATGCATTTGGCATATGATAGCAGCAGCTTCATGCGTGATGACGTGCCTTACAAAGGGCGACTTTACCAGGCATATGAGGCAATAGCTGGCATAACTGAGGCATTTGAGTATGCATTTGGCATATGATAGCAGCAGCTGCATGCATGATTGTGTGCCTTACAAAGGGTGACTTTCCCTGGCATATGAGGCAATAGCTGGCATAACTGAGGCATTTGAGGCAGCACTGGGCATTTGTTGGCAGCACATGTATGCAAGAAGATGTATCTTATGTATGGTGACTTTATCAGGCCTATGAGGCATTACATGACATAACTGAGGCATTTGAGGCTGCAGTTGGCGCATGATGACTGTGCCTGCATGCGTGATGATGAGCCTTACATATGGTAGCCGAGACAGAACAAAGAACAGACATTAAGGCTAAAAAGGTGTCTACTAACTCTGTTAAGATAGGGTAAAATCTACAAAGTCTAAATAAGTACAACTAGAAATAAGAAAGGGACTGCATTTAAGTGCAGGGAAGGGTTAACTCAGGATGTAAACCTAGGGTCTAGAAGCCCTAACCTGTGAATACTACTATTGATCCTAGGGTCCCCTACCCAACCTATCTCACTACCAGGGGTATAGTGCCCTGCTCACCTCTTTCTAATTCAGCTGAGAGGGCTATAGTGCCCTGCTCACCTCTTTGTAATTCAGCTGAGAGGGCTATAGTGCCCTGCTCACCTCTTTGTAATTCAGCTGAGAGGGCTATAGTGCCCTGCTCACCTCTTTGTAATTCAGTTGAGAGGGCTATAGTGCCATGCTTTATTCTGGGCAATATCAGTCATGGGGATATAGCGTCTTGCTCAATTCTATGGATGTAAGGCCCTGTTTGCTTCTTGCTTGTCCTGCCAATCTCATCCTGAGGGTTATAGTTCTCTGCTCCCATCTTGGTAATGTCTGTCCAAGGGATGACGGACCATACTTGCGTCTTGGAATCTCAGTCCTAGGCGTATATTACCTTGCTCACTGCTTGGCTGTCAGTCCTAGCGATATAGTGTCCTGCTTACTTCTTGGTGCTGCAGGTAACAAGTATTCTTTCCCCCTTCTTAGGTATGTCTAAGACCTAGATATCCTCACCCTCTAGCCATGTGTCACCCTCCTTGGCAATCAGAAACGCGGTTGAAAACCCCTGTTCTCAGGCTGCAATGTTGTCATCCTCCAGGCAAGGGCCACTCAGTCTTAATACCTTCAACCCACATCTACATCTACAAACAATGATGTCTTCCTTGTTACTTAGGGTTTTTGTCGGTCTGTGATAATCTAACCATGAAGACCAGAGTCGTCCCTTCCGGGCCCCATTTGTTTAGTGTGCCTTCAAGGTTAACACAAATAGGTAAAGGGACTGGTACGTATTTCCCAGCAGTAACTTTAGCAGTCAGTCTCTTCTCTCCAGGGTCCTCATCTTGAGATTGGGTTCCTTCCTTTCCTGCAAAGCACTGAGCTCCTTTTTAGTACTCTCGATCAGTTTGATAGTTCAGTAAAGGTTGCAATTGGTTATTCCAGGGATGTCATTTCACCAAAATGTTAGGGGTAGCGGAAGTGACATCACATGACCCTTGACCTCTGATCACATCACAGGAGGTTATGTCATTTGACCCCACCCTTAAGTGACATCACAGGAAGTGATGAAACACGACCTTTCACCCCTTGACAAAACAGGAAGTGGCATCAGCATTGTTCCTTAGTACACTATGAACAATATGGTTACAATATCACTATGATGGGTTATACATTTCATACAAGAATGGATCACCATATGTATTGTTAATGTCAGTGTGTATAGGCCCATATTACCAAATTACTGTGAATGCAAGCAGACGTCCAAGGCAAAATGATAATTATGTGTTATTATATAGCACTTATGCTTAAGTGCTTTATATAGAACAAATACACATACAATATCATCCAAACCTGTGTTGGTACTCATTTATCACCCTCAGAAGGATGAAAGGCTGAGTTGATGTGTTTAGGAACAGGCTAAATCAGTGACTCACCCCCTGAAGTGTGCCTGAAATAAACCTTAATTGAGTCTAGCAATTATTGTATAGAATTCCAGATACATTATTTGTTATTCCTATACCTTCTTATGTAGGGTCACTGCTCAAAGTGTTACACTTGTGGAACTCCATGATTTTTTAAGAGGACTGAACAAGAAATCCAGCCACTCCAGAAACAAAGAGTCACATGGTGCTGGCAGGGCCATCATGGGGGGGATTCAGGGTGGGGGCAAAATGCCCCAGGACTCGCACTCAGAGGGGGGTGGGGCTTGCGGCTGCCTGTACGGTATTTCGACGTGCGAGCTGTCATTAAAGATTGAAAAAAAAAAGTTACACGCAACACACAGCATGGAGGGCGAGGCGGCCATGTCCCACAGGGGATATAGTGAGCACTGGGCAGGTGGCGCTGGCGGCACTGTACAATGTAACAGTTTGCCGGTGCCCGGGCCCAGCATGATTTCACGTGGTTTGCTAACCCTACCTTTGTAGAGGACGCAGGCGTTGGAGTCGGAGATGAAGTAGTTAAGTGAAATGACTTCAGTGCCTGGACTCCATTGCTTGCCAGCACTTGTGTCGGATTTCCTTAAGGCCTGGTCCAGGGTTCTTGGATGATCACAGCAGCGCGTGCATGGGCCTATAGGCTGCAGCAATAGGTAAGGTATCCGAATTTGGTGAATCCAGGGGTCAAGTCCTACGAATTAAAGTGGGGGGGAACTAATAAACAAACGCAATGGGATGTGACATTGCCAGAAATTAACATATGAAGGTGAAATATGCACATTTCATAAAATTGCCTTGGCACAACCACCCACATTGCACCGGACGAATGGCATTTGCCTTCCACAAAATCAACACACACACAAAACCAAGAGAGGATATTTTCATCTAATAGTGTTTTGAAAATGTTAAAAGGTGTGCACGTTTTGAATTCCAAAGCAAATACAAATGTTTTCCCTGGAGTTTGCAGTACTGAAATGGGACATTTCACCTTTAGTTGTTTGTTATTTTTCATCAGTTTATATAGTGCAGTTGTGAAGTGTCCGGCCTGTAAACCTGAAATTCAAAGAGGACATTCAATGTTTCTCATTTTAGATGGAGGGACTAAATCCACCCTCTGAAAAATGTGTACCTTCGACTTGAGCCCTGGGTGAATCAATGGGGAGGGTGTGGGTGTGTGTGTGTGTGTGTGTGTGTGTGTGTGAGTGTGTGTGTGTGATCAGCACCGTCAGCGTGTAAACTATAAGTCCCAGAATGCACCACAAAGATAGATATGCATATTCGTTGTCCAAAACCTCCAGCTGATAGTTACATAGCTCTCAACCTTACCAAGGTGGGTGAAAACACCAGATTTCTTTTTTTTGGACAGAGTGAGAGCCCAATGAGGTGAATGGCCGTATAGGGGGCTTGGCAGGTGAGGCAGCTGATTGTAAGGAGGGTGACACCCTGCAAAAGCTTGCGAGTTGAGAGCTATAATAACGCCAATGCTGCCTTCTGTTTTTCAAATACATTGGATTGATATGTACTAGTTTTTGCTCTCGTTTAACACCTCTGTCACCTTATCGACTGTAAGATCATAACGTTCAGTTTTCTCACAATATGTACAATTGCGTGGATCCGCCACGTGCACAGATGCTCCGATGCCAGCTGAAAACCACCTCTCGGAGCCTAGAAGGCTCACTTTTAGGCATTCCTATGGAGGAAATGAAACACACAGCATATCTAGTTGTGCTTGGACATTTTTCTCCAAAAGCCTTGTGGCACCTGGGGCAATTGTTACTTTTATCCATATGACATGTTCTGCTACTCTCGGGTTATGCCTCCATTAATATTTTCACATACGTGTTATGAGCAAAGCAAACGCCTTTGTTCTTCAGTATATCTTGTGTTATGTTCATCCTACTAACTCAGCTATCAAATGAAAATGCAGCGTCAGGGCCTTTCAGACTTTTCAGTTAAAAGAGGCTTCGAGGGACCAATGCAAATGCCCCCATGTTGCCAGTCATCAGTCATCAGTCTTGTAACACAGCATAATATTCCTTTCATTCTGGGGCTTTGAAATGCTTGCCTTATAAGCTGTGATTGATGGAGCCCTTCCGGCCTTAACTTCCCTTGGCTACATGTAAGTGTTACCACCTTGTTGCCTTTTGACACCAGTTCCTCCTCATCACCCACTTGCTGACAAAGGAGGATTTAAAGATTTTCAGTGGGCATTTAGTGTTTCAGCTCCCTGCTAGCTGGCTGTCTTGCCGGGGCCTTTCAGCTCTTTCAGTTGAAAGTGGCTTTGGAGGACACCAGCAAATGCCTCTGTGTTGCCAGGCAGCAGTTTTGTAACATGGCAATATATTCCTTTCTATATTCCTTTTGTTCTGGGGCTTAGAATGAGCTCTTTGAAATGCTCGCCTTTCAGCTACGTTTGCTGGAGCCCTTTCAGCGGTCACTTCCTTGAGGTATACAGAAGTGTTATCACCACATTGCCTTTTAACACTGGTTGCCCCACATCACCCAACTTCTGACAAAGGGGCATTTAAAGATTTTCAGTGGTCATTTAGTGTTTCAGCTCCCTGCTGGCTGGCCGTTTTGTGATAATCAGCAGCTATTAACTCCTGGCTGTTTTTCTTTGTCTCCATTATAATGTATGCACCCAACGGTTGCCTCAGACTGTTCTGCGCTCTAAGCAATGGGGGGCCCCCCAACTGCCATGTAGAAATGGGCCCCAGCTCATCTTCAGCCAGGCCTAGGTAAAGAAAACATAAGTGTTATCAGGTGGCTAGACTGGCCTACATTGAATATTGGCCAGTCTAGCCAGCAATAACACTTATGGTGCGCAGCTGGTTGTATATACGTTCTGTGGCATGTTTATTTTTTTACTGGTTGTGAGTCCTTATATGGTAATACTGGCCCAGATGCCTTTGGGTTCGGCGTGCTTTACAAATGCAAAATAAATATATAACTATATAAAATATATTGATGCAGGCTGCATGGACATGTATGGGAACAGCCAGCAAAAACATGTTTTCATACTGGCATATGTTGTGGGCAAAGGCGGCATGAAATGCAGTGGAAAATGCTCCTGTGCACGGTTCGTGACATGCATCTACTGGGTCTGTCCATGTGCTAGCATACAAAACCAATTGCAAACTCTATGAGCCTCATTACACGTTGTGCGGTAATGGAATACCGGTACTGGTAAAGATTTACCAGTACCGTTAATTCCCTAAGCCAATCACGACCCGGACCCACCGCTATCTGCGCACCAGTTAATTACGGTGCCACTAATAGCGGCAAGGACACGGGCGTGCGACCCCTAGGCCGGAATTAGCGCCATGGCGCTAATACCAGGCCATCACAAGCCTTGCGGACATGGCATTAGGGGCATGTAAAACACCCAAAAACCCCTTACCGGCATGGCGCTAATAACGGCATCGAAAAGCACCCGTTAAGAGACCTGAGAAGTGTACCCATCTACTACAGGTGGACACAATCAGCACAGGTGCATGCAATGGAGACAGGCAGCACAAAAGAGCACACCACACCCCTACCCACACCCCTTCCCACACCAAGATGGTCCCAATAGCAGCAGCATGACATGACAGCCTTGACTACATGATAGCAGTGCAGCACCAACAACAACAGCCCGCACCAGAGGTGACCCGTAACAGGTACCCATTCCTCACACCATACAGGCGATGCCAGCGATCCACTGAGGAGGTGGCTCCCAACCCCTGTACGGAACCCACAGAACCAGCAGGAAGAGGACAACAATATTGCACATCCCCGTACCTGCGTCGTGATAGAGCTGGCAGTCAGACTTCCAATGACAGTGCTCCGCTGCCTAAGCAGCCTGTGTGAGGCACTCCTGTACAGCCGTGTCAAAGTGGCAAAGATAACCAAGCCATGTGTAGAGCACCAAAAAATGTGCATATGATGGAATGTGCCAATGCCACCTGAAATTGCCATGCAACCACCAGAAGAGCATGATGGGGATGTGGATGAGTACGGGTGGAATGCCCTGGCAGGACATGCAAGAGGCAATGCCAAGGAGGCACACAATGTGCGTCAGCATCTGATTCTGAAATCCCATCAGGCACAAAGGTGAAAAAGCATGGACGGAGAAGGATATTGTTGCCCTGGTGCATGTTTGGAGTACCACAAATGACCAAGATAAATGACACATACGCAATGATGGAGACCACGCTTGTGTTTCAACTTCAGAACAACTGTGTATTGAACAGAATGTGATAAGAAATGCAACACCCCAAAACACCCAAATGCACCCTTACCCCCCTCCCCCCCAAAACACCCAAATGAACCCTTACCCCCCCCCCCCAAAACACCCAAATGCACCCTAAAACACCCAGGTGAGTCTTATGGTATCTATAATATTTCCTGCACCACATGTGCCACCTGGTCCTTGGTGGAGCTAAGCGTCAGGGCCCCCACCGACATTGAGTTGCTGTGATGCGGGGTGCCTCAGGTTGCGCAGGGGGCTGGTCTGCTGGGAACTTGCTGAGGAGGAGGTTCCCGGTCGATCCTGTGTTGGGGGTTGGTGATGCTGCTCCATGATGTCCCCAATACGTAAAATGGCCTGGCGGAGTTGGCCCATCTCCGGCATATCCTGTCAGTGCAGGCCTCCATGGCCTCCTTTGTTTGTCCAGCATATTTTTGGAGGTCATCCCTTAGACGGACTGTCTCCGCCACATGCTGGGCGACCAGCGCAGCCATGTCTTCCTGCCTCCGGCTGATGGTTGCAAGTTCTTCCAGGGTGGTAGATGCCGCTGGGCTGGACGGCGCGCCCTGGTCCATGCACACGGCATCCGGTGAGGACAGCTGAGGGCTCCATGCACCTTCTACAGTGAGGGTGTCATGTGCTCCCTGGGTAGCAGATCCGGATGTTGCCCTCGGACTCCCCTCAATGGACCATGTTGGGCTGGGGTCATGGATGAGTTGTAGGACGTCGATTGCATCCTCCTCATCAGTGGCCGGTGCGGTGGCTGCTGCCTCCCCAGTGGAGCTGGTGGCTGCAGAGTGCGTGCCCTCCGTGCTCATCTCAGCAATGATGGGGCACACTTGCGTGGGTTCGGCTACAACAGGAGCCGTGCCCTCAGGCTGTGATGCAATGGTGCTCCTGCTGCCATTGGCCCTCTGCAGATGGACTGTCCTCCCAGTTCCCCTGGAGGTGGTGGCGGTGTCACCCCTCTCATGCATTCTGGCTTTTTTGGCTGCTGGGGGAGTACATGCTACAGTGCTTGTGTCTCCAGTGTCTGTCGGTGATCCTGTGGAGGACATAAATAGGGTACATCATTGTTAATGGGTCTAGGTGCCTCATGCAGAATGTTCACGTCATGCTGCTCTATGCATTGGGGCCTATTCATCAGTGATTCTTGTCATGGGGATGTCGGGTTGGTCATGCATTGATGGGTCAGTATTGCACGTGTATATGGTGATGCATGCATGTATGTGTGTGGCAGGACCAATGGCCTGGTCATCGACACGTGTTTGGGGTTCCCCCTCACCCTTCACTGTGCATTGTTTGACGTATTCACTCACCTCCATCAGATGAGATGGCCACACCATGCTCCATGTCTCCGACCCCCTCTATGGCTTCGACTCCGATGGTGGAGGCACATGTCTCCTCCCACTCCTTCATCTTCAGAGGTGATTCTGCGCCTCCTCCTGTGGCCACTGCAAGGTTGCGGTTGACTGATAGGATATTCCGCACACGTAGCCGGAGGTCGTCCCACCTCTTGCGGCAGTCCTTCACACTGCGGGTGGTAGTGCCCACCGCACTAACTTTGTGGGCAACTTCATCCCAGATGGCCTTTTTCTTGATGATCGCCTCCCGGTGCATATCATTGGCGAATACGACCTCGGCATTGGCTGCAAGTATGCTAGTCAGCATTATGAGCTCCTCTGGTGTGAATTTCTCTTTCCGCTGTCGATCAGAGGTTTTTTTCAGGGCCTTTGACATCTTCAGCCAGTCCTGGATGGTTTTTGATCAGAGTTCTCTGGAGAGATGTCCTGGATGCAGAGGATGGCAATGGATTGTGTTTTAAAGATGGCCGCCGTTCTCTTTCCCGTTCCTGTGCGATGACGCTATTTCCGGTTCCGCTTTTTAACGGTGTCCGCTAATAGCGGTGACCGCTATTAGCATGTTGCGTGAGGGAGGAGGTGCTATCAGCACTGTGGTCGAGGCCGGTAATGGGCATTTTGTGGACTTTTGCGGCATGGCGGTAATGACATTTACGGCATGGCGCTATGCTCGTGTCCGCGAACTCGTAATGGGACGCTATTAGCGGTCTTTTGCGAGGGCGGAGACGCTAATAGCGACATGCCGTAAAATTCCGATTTTTACCGCACAACGTGTAATGAGGCCCTATGGTTTTTACCCTAATTTTTCAAGAAAGTTCTGTCAAATGCACTATTTTAATTTGTTTCAAAACAATTTGTGGGGCGGCAAACCTTCTCAAGCACCCCTTGTTTGGTTTGAGATTGTTCACTGTGCTCTGTCAGTCCCACATAATTGGTGCAAACATTTAAGCTTCTCCAGTTAAAAAGTTCCTCAGCTGCCACTGAACATCATCTACCTGTCACTGTGTATGATGTGTGTTTTAAGGCACACAAAGGGGCAGGGCAGTACTCCCTAAAGCTGATGTCACGCACCACCTGCCGTCATGCCACCCTATATATATTTATGCATATGGCAAAATTGTTATTCTGGAGTGAACTTGTCTTCGGTACCGAAACATAGCTTTGCTGTAGTTGATCTGCTGTCATAATAATTAACCATATTGGGGTTCCTCCACACAAACTCAGTGGGAGATTTCTTGCGTCTCCTATTTGCGGCGGCAACGCTGGCCCAGTGCAAATAATTAAAAGGGGTCCTCACCACACGTTGTGACAGCCCAGGAGCTATCATTAAAAAAGATAGCGGTAGCAGGTGGACCCCCTTATGAAGTCGCTGAATTATTCCCTGTTTTTTCCCTTCCCTCTAAGCTGCCTTGTTTATTCATGCTTTAGACTTGTCTTCCTGCCAGTGTTTTCTGTCTTTTATTAAGGTTTATCAGCTCCCGATGTACTGATCTGAATGTTAGCTTGCACCATCCAATTTTTCTCAGCCACTAAGTTTGCCTACTGTAAATATCTGTATGTATTAACCATGACTGTTTGCCTTCATTATTTTGTACGCCTCAAGTAACTAAGTAAACTATCTGTAACAGCGCCACGATGCCTAAGGGCCGGTGTGCGCTGTATAAATTAAAGTAAATACATATGGTGACTATACCAGGCATTGGAGCCCTTACCAGGCACTTAAGCTACACTTTCCATATTATGCCACTGGTCCTTCGCCTGCAAGGAGGCACCTTAATTATGGCAACTATAACAGGGATACATGTGGGGCTTTACCGTACACACAATGGCAATACCTGGCAGATCAGGTTTCTGTGCTGTACTGAAACTGGAAGGAAAGGTGGTTTATTTTGCTCCCGCTGTGAAGGAAAAGGGAACGGTAGTCAGGGGGTTTTGGGGGGCGGGGAGTGAAGTTGTCAATAAGGTGGTAGCCAATATGAAACAGTTTATTAATAAATAGAGACATATTAATTTGAATATTTGGGGTAAAATTAACGCAATCAAAATGACACTACTCCCTAAAGCCATCCATGTTATTCAGTCATTGCCCTTCACCCTTTTCAAAGAAATTGCTGACAAAATGGACAAGGTTTTTAAAGACTTTTTGTGGAGTGAAAGGAAAACTAAAAGGATTCTGCATTACATTCTGGCTTGTGATGTAGCGAATCAGGGTTTTGTTTATCCTGACTTGGGCAGCTATCATAAAGGTTTTATCCTTAAGAAATCGGTGCTCTATTTTAGTTGTAACAAGGAAGCTCTGCCCACTTGGTTGAAAATGGAAGCTCAAGCAGTTTTGCCTTTTAAACTTGCCAATTCTTAGGGGGTCATTACGAGTTTGGAGGCTGCCATGGCGCTATTAGCACCATGGCAGCCTCCAAACTCGTGTCCGGGTCTGGATTCTTGGAATGGGAACTTACCGGGTCACTTTCCTTGGAGGACCCGGTAAGTCCCCATTCTGAAAACCATTCCCCATTCCCTTTCGAGCCCCCATAGGGCTCAATGAGAATGGGGAAGGAGCTAATAACGGGCCCGCAAATAGCGGGCCTGTTATCAGCTCCCTGGTCCATTAGAGGCTCCCGGCCTTAGTGGGATCTGCTAAGGGACCTTGGAATGCGGCGGTAGGGGTTTAATGGCACCGGCATCCTTACCGGTGCCGTTAAACCCCTAGCGCTGTACTCATAATGACCCCCTTAGACTATTGGGGTCATTACGAGTGCGGCGGTAAGGGGTTAATAGCACTGGTAAGGATGCCGGTGCCGTTAATCCCTTACTGCCGCATCCGAGGTCCCTTAGCGGGTCCCACTAAGGCCGGCTGGTAAAACCAGCCATCCTTACCGGGAGCCGCTAAGGGACCGGGGAGCTAATAACGAGCCCGTAATTTACGGGCCCATTATTAGCTCCCTCCCCATTCCCATTGAGCCATAGGGGGCTGAAATGGGAATGGGGATTAGTTCCCTGAATGGGGACTTACTAGGCCCTCCAAGGTTGGAATGACCCGGTAAATCCCCATTCAGGGAACCCAGACCCGAGTTTGGAGGCAGCCATGGCGCTAATAGCACCATGGCTACCTTCAAACCCGTAATGACCCCCTATGTCTAGATCACTGAAGACTATTACATTGCTTCCGACTATATTGCTGATGCAAATAAGTTCTGCTTGACTGGGAGAAGGGGAATAATCAACTTGTGTGGTTGCATAAGAACACCTCCTTATGGAATAACCCAGCACTCCAATGACAAAACTAGACGATATGTTGGAAAAGTTGGATTCCTGAGGGTATTCTGGAGGTAAATGATCTCCGGGAGGAGGATCATTTCATCAGCTTTGATGTCTTACGTGATGAATACAATTTGACTGTGAGGGAAAGGAAGAGATTCTCAGATTTAAGCAGGTTATTGTCTGAGAGAATTGCCTTCACAGATGCTCCTCTGGCAGAAAGACCAGAGTTCTGTATGATTTGTGATATGCCGCCTCGAAAGCTCTCTGCGTTTTTGAAGCTCATGCCCTTTGGGATTGAAATATCTGATGGTTGGGATAGATTGCGATGGAAGTGTTCCATTGGATTGGGTTATGAATTATCCCAAGACGAATGGGATAAGGCGGCTGAAATAGCCACCTTAACAAAACTGGAGCTCAACTTGCGTCTTGTACAGCAGAATGTTCTGGGCAGGCTGTATGGGAGACCTGAAAAGATGTATTTGTGGGGTCTCCTAGACGATGATCAATGTTGGGGATGTTGGCAAGAGAAGGGGATGCAGACACATATGCTACGCAAGTGTTCAAGGGTTGGAGAATTTTGGATGGATGTTTTTAATAGGATAGACTAGATGGGGAATATCATTATTCCAACATATCCTGGGCGTACAATATTATTTCTAGTAGGACGTGACTTGGGGATCAGTAGTGGTATTGAGCTTTGAATTGTCAGGGCGCTTGTCTTGGCTCACAAGCAAGTCTTAAGGCTGTGGAAAACTAGGAAAAAGCCTTCGTTAGATACTTTGTTGAACGACTTGCTTATTCTTTCTAGTTATGAAAAGGTTATGTACAAAAGAAAGGAAAGGAAACATCTCATTTTTAGGATTATATATGGTTAGCATTCAAAGAATTGTATAGTGAACCCCAAGTTGTTGTTTGGTTCTATGACATTGAGTTTCTGTTGTGGTCTAGCTATGTGCAGGTTTTTTTGTGTCATGTTTCTTTAATATTTGTTTGTCATGTAATTGCTTTGATTCTCCAGATTGTAATCAGCTGTTACTTGGGAGTGGTTAAAGTCTCACTTTACTGTGTTTTAGATAGATTAGGTAAGAGTGAGAGTATTTATTCTTATGTGGTCTTGGTTTGGCTAGTTGTATTACTATATGAATCACTGTTATGCGGGTTTATGACACTTTAGTTAATTGCACTGTTGTGCGCACCACCATTTTACTGGTTGTAGCACTTGCTGTACATAAAGGGGCCGATTCATGGAACAAACGTGCGGCGAAAATCTTCGCGCAAGCAGGCGCAAGCGGAAAAAAACAGGTGCACGCGCACGCGTGCGATTCATGGAAGTCCCTGCGCGTGTACACCTCGGGATGTGCGCCAAACCCGTGCATGGCGCACAAGTCACTGCAACATCCCGAAAGGCGTGCGTGACACGCACAATGAAAGCGCACAACCTCAGCGCATACACCAGAAAATGGACGGGACACGGGGCGTAACGCGCGGAATGGGGAACAACGCGCGAAAATAAGGGCGTAACTGGGGATGTACTGCAGGGAAGCAGGCGGAACGCCCACACGCACTCGAACCACATGTATTCATGGAATCGAATAGGGCAAAGCCACGCACAGCCAAAGACACGCACAAGCTGAAACACGTCCGCCACACGAAGGCAGGCGGTAGAGTCCCAGCGCATCACAAAAGTGGCAACATACAGCAATTGGGCCTGTGCGAGCAGGGTACGTGTATTTCGGGGGCGCGCGAGAAGTTACACACGGGATTGAGCGAGGTACGTGTATTTCGGGGGCGCGCGGGAAGTTACACACGCGATTGAGCGGGGTACATGTATTTCGGCGGCGCGCAGGAAGTTACACACGCGATTGAGCGGGGTACGTGTATTTCGGGGGCGCGCGGGAAGTCACACACGCGATTGAGCGGGGTACGTGTATTTCGGGGGCGCGCGGGAAGTCACACACGCGATTGAGCGGGGTACGTGTATTTCAGGGGCGCGCGGGAAGTCACACACGCGATTGAGCGGGGTACGTGTATTACAGGGGTGAGCGGGAAGTCACACACGCGATTGAGTGGGGTACGTGTATTTCGGGAGCGCGCGGGAAGTTACACACGCGATTGAGCGGGGTACGTGTATTTCGGGGGTGCGCGGGAAGTTACACACGCAATTGAGTGGGGTACGTGTATTCCAGGGGTGCGCAGGAAGTTCCACACGTGATCTCATCAGGGTACGTGTATTACAGGTGTGTGCCGGGAGCAGCACACGTGAATTGCACGTGTGCGTCCTCCCCGGTGTTCCCTCTACACCCCCCACGGCCCCTGCACAAGGCTCACACCACAGGGGCCTACCCAGCACATGTCCTGCAGGAACCCCATCCACCAAGGCCATGCCCCCCAGCCAACCCACATGTCAACTTGCACTACTGCCCACCAACGCATGTCCCCCTGCACCCCAGCCACCAGGGGCACCCACCACCAGGCCCCCACCCATGTCCAACTCATGTTCCCCACCACCCCCAGCAGTGCAGTGGCACCCACCACCAGGCCCCCTCCCATGTCTCCCAGCACCCCACCCCCCAGCCACCAGGGGCAGCCTCCACCAGGCCCCCACCCATGTCTCCCACCACCCCCACCCCCCAGCAGTGCAGGGGCAGGCTCCACCAGGCCCCCACCCATGTCTCCCAGCACCCCCACCCCCCAGCCACCAGGGGCAGCCTCCACCAGGCCCCCACCCATGTATCCCACCACCCCACCCCCCAGCAGTGCAGGGGCAGCCTCCACCAGGCCCCCACCCATGTTTCCCACCACCCCCACCCCCCAGCAGTGCAGGGGCAGCCTCCACCAGGCCCCCACCCATGTCTCCCACCACCCCCACCCCCCAGCACTGTGGGGCACCTGCCAGCTGGCCCCCACCCATGTCCAACTCATGTTCCCCACCACCCCCACCCCCCAGCACTGTGGGGCACCTGCCAGCAGGCCCCCACCCATGTCCAACTCATGTTCCCCACCACCCCCACCCCCCAGCACTGTGGGGCACCTGCCAGCAGGCCCCACCCATGTCTCCCACCACCCCCACCCCCCAGCCACCAGGGGCAGCCTCCACCAGGCCCCCACCCATGTCTCCCACCACCCCCACCCCCCAGAGTGCAGGGGCTGCCTCCACCAGCCCCCCACCCATGTCTCCCACCAACCCCACCCCCAGCACTGTGGGGCACCTGCCAGCAGGCCCCCACCCATGTCCAACTCATGTTCCCCACCACCCCCACCCCCCAGCACTGTGGGGCACCTGCCAGCAGGCCCCCACCCATGTCCAACACATGTTCCCCACCACCCCCACCCCCCAGCACTGTGGGGCACCTGCCAGCAGGCCCCCGCCCATGTCCAACTCATGTTCCCCACCACCCCCACCCCCACCCCCCAGCACTGTGGGGCACCCGCCAGCAGGCCCCCACCCATGTCCAACTCATGTTCCCCACCACCCCCACCCCCCCAGCAGTGCAGGGGCACCCACCACCAGGTCCCCACCCATGTCTCCCACCACCCCCACCCCCAGCAGTGCAGGGGCAGCCTCCACCAGGCCCCCACCCATGTCTCCCACCACCCCCACCCCCCAGCACTGTGGGGCACCTGCCAACAGGCCCCCACCCATGTCCAACTCATGTTCCCCACCACCCCCACCCCCCAGCACTGTGGGGAACCTGCCAGCAGGCCCCCACCCATGTCCAACTCATGTTCCCCACCACCCCCACCTCCCAGCACTGTGGGGCACCTGCCAGCAGGCCCCACCCATGTCTCCCACCACCCCCACCCCCCAGCCACCAGGGGCAGCCACCACCAGGCCCCCACCCATGTCTCCCAGCACCCCCACCCCCCCAGTCACCAGGGGCAGCCTCCACCAGGCCCCCACCCATGTCTCCCAGCACCCCCACCCCCCAGCCACCAGGGGCAGCATCCACCAGGCCCCCACCCATGTCGACCACCACCCCCACCCCCCAGCAGTGCAGGGGCAGCCTCCACCAGGCCCCCACCCATGTCTCTCACCACCCCCACCCCCCCAGTCACCAGGGGCAGCCTCCAACAGGCCCCCACCCATGTCTCCCAGCACCCCCACCCCCCACTCCCCAGGGGCAGCCTCCACCAGGCCCCCACCCATATCTCCCACACCCCCCACCCACCCAGCAGTGCAGGGGCAGCCTCCACCAGGCCTCCACCCATGTCTCCCAGCACCCCCACCCCCCAGCCACCAGGGGAAGCCTCCACCAGGCCCCCACCCATGTCTCCCACCACCCCCACCCCCCAGCAGTGCAGGGGCAGCCTCCACCAGGCCCCCACCCATGTCTCCCACCACCCCCACCCCCCAGCACTGTGGGGCACCTGCCAGCAGGCCCCACCCATGTCTCCCACCACCCCCACCCCCAGACACCAGGGGCAGCCTCCACCAGGCCCCCACCCATGTCTCCCAGCACCCCCACCCCCCCAGTCACCAGGGGCAGCCTCCTCCAGGCCCCCACCCATGTATCCCAGCACCCCCACCCCCCAGCCACCAGGGGCAGCATCCACCAGGCCCCCACCCATGTCGACCACCACCCCCACCCCCCAGCAGTGCAGGGGCAGCCTCCACCAGGCCCCCACCCATGTCTCCCACCCCCCCACCCCCCCAGTCACCAGGGGCAGCCTCAACCAGGCCCCCACCCATGTCTCCCAGCACCCCCACCTCCCACTCCCCAGGGGCAGCCTCCACCAGGCCCCCACCCATGTCTCCCACCCCCCCGACCCCCCAGCAGTGCATGGGCAGCCTCCACCAGGCCCCCACCCATGTCTCCCACCACCCCCACCCCCTAGCACTGTGGGGCACCTGCCAGCAGGCCCCACCCATGTCTCCCACCACCCCCACCCCCAGACACCAGGGGCAGCCTCCACCAGGCCCCCACCCATGTCTCCCAGCACCCCCACCCCCCCAGTCACCAGGGACAGCCTCCTCCAGGCCCCCACCCATGTATCCCAGCACCCCCACCCCCCAGCCACCAGGGGCAGCATCCACCAGGCCCCCACCCATGTCGACCACCACCCCCACCCCCCAGCAGTGCAGGGGCAGCCTCCACCAGGCCCCCACCCATGTCTCCCACCCCCCCACCCCCCCAGTCACCAGGGGCAGCCTCAACCAGGCCCCCACCCATGTCTCCCAGCACCCCCACCCCCCACTCCCCAGGGGCAGCCTCCACCAGGCCCCCACCCATGTCTCCCACCCCCCCGACCCCCCAGCAGTGCATGGGCAGCCTCCACCAGGCCCCCACCCATGTCTCCCAGCACCCCCACCCCCCAGCCACCAGGGGCAGCCTCCACCAGGCCCCCACCCATGTCTCCCACCACCCCCACCCCCCAGCAGTGCAGGGGCAGCCTCCACCAGGCCCCCACCCATGTCTCCCACCACCCCCACCCCCCAGCAGTGCAGGGGCAGCCTCCACCAGGCCCCCATCCATGTCTCCCACCACCCCACCCCCCAGCACTGTGGGGCACCTGCCAGCAGGCCCCCACCCATGTCCAACTCATGTTCCCCACCTCCCCCACCCCCAGCACTGTGGGGCACCTGCCAGCAGGCCCCCACCCATGTCCAACTCATGTTCCCCACCACCCCCACCCCCCAGCACTGTGGGGCACCTGCCAGCAGGCACCCACCCATGTCCAACTCATGTTCCCCACCACCCCCACCCCCCAGCAGTGCAGGGGCACCCACCACCTGGCCCCCACCCATGTCTCCCACCACCCCCACCCCCCAGCAGTGCAGGGGCAGCCTCCAGCAGGCCCCCACCCATGTCTCCCACCCCCCCCCACCCCCCCAGCACTGTGGGGCACCTGCCAGCAGGCCCCCACCCATGTCCAACTCATGTTCCCCACCACCCCTCCCTCCAGCACTGTGGGGCACCTGCCAGCAGGCCCCCACCCATGTCCAACTCATGTTCCCCACCACCCCCACCCCCCAGCACTGTGGGGCACCTGCCAGCAGGCCCCACCCATGTCTCCCACCACCCCCACCCCCCAGCCACCAGGGGCAGCCTCCACCAGGCCCCCACCCATGTCTCCCACCACCCCCACCCCCCACTCCCCAGGAGCAGCCTCCACCAGGCCCCCACCCATGTCTTCCACCCCCCCGCCCCCCAGCAGTGCAGGGGCAGCCTCCACCAGGCCCCCACTCATGTCTCCCAGCACCCCCACCCCCCAGCCACCAGGGGCAGCCTCCACCAGGCCCCCACCCATGTTTCCCACCACCCCCACCCCCCAGCAGTGCAGGGGCAGCCTCCACCAGGCCCCCACCCATGTCTCCCTCCACCCCCACCCCCCAGCAGTGCAGGGGCAGCCTCCACCAGGCCCCCACCCATGTCTCCCACCACCCCCTCCCCTCAGCACTGTGGGGCACCTGCCAGCAGGCCCCCACCCATGTCCAACTCATGTTCCCCACCACCCCCACCCCCCAGGACTGTGGAACACCTGCCAGCAGGCCCCCACCCATGACCAACTCATGTTCCCCACCACCCCCACCCCCCAGCACTGTGGGGCACCTGCCAGCAGGCCCCCACCCATGTCCAACTCATGTTCCCCACCACCCCCACCCCCCAGCAGTGCAGGGGCACCCACCACCAGGCCCCCACCCATGTCTCCAACCACCCCCACCCCCCAGCAGTGCAGGGGCAGCCTCCACCAGGCCCCCACCAATGTCTCCCACCACCCCCACCCCCCAGCAGTGCAGGGGCATCCTCCTCCAGGCCCCCACCCATGTCTCCCACCAGCCCCACCCCCCCCAGCAGTGCAGGGGCAGCCTCCACCAGTCCCCCACCCATGTCTCCCACCACCCCCACCCCCCAGCACTGTGGGGCACCTGCCAGCAGGCCCCCACCCATGTCCAACTCATGTTCCCCACCACCCCCACCCCCCAGCACTGTGGGGCACCTGCCAGCAGGCCCCCACCCATGTCCAACTCATGTTCCCCACCACCCCCACCCCCCAGCACTGTGGGGCACCTGCCAGCAGGCCCCACCCATGTCTCCCACCACCCCCACCCCCCAGCCACCAGGGGCAGCCTCCACCAGGCCCCCACCCATGTCTCCCACCACCCCCACCCCCCACTCCCCAGGAGCAGCCTCCACCAGGCCCCCACCCATGTCTCCCACCCCCCCACCCCCCAGCAGTGCAGGGGCAGCCTCCACCAGGCCCCCACCCATGTCTCCCAGCACCCCCACCCCCCAGCCACCAGGGGCAGCCTCCACCAGGCCCCCACCCATGTCTCCCACCACCCCCACCCCCCAGCAGTGCAGGGGCAGCCTCCACCAGGCCCCCACCCATGTCTCCCACCACCCCCACCCCCCAGCAATGCAGGGGCAGCCTCCACCAGGCCCCCACCCATGTCTCCCACCACCCCCACCCCCCAGCACTGTGGGACACCTGCCAGCAGGCCCCCACCCATGTCCAACTCATGTTCCCCACCACCCCCACCCCCAAGGACTGTGGGGCACCTGCCAGCAGGCCCCCACCCATGACCAACTCATGTTCCCCACCACCCCCACCCCCCAGCATTGTGGGGCACCTGCCAGCAGGCCCCCACCCATGTCCAACTCATGTTCCCCACCACCCCCACCCCCCAGCAGTGCAGGGGCACCCACCACCAGGCCCCCACCCATGTCTCCCACCACCCCCACCCCCCAGCAGTGCAGGGGCAGCCTCCACCAGGCCCCCACCCATGTCTCCCACCACCCCCACCCCCCAGCAGTGCAGGGGCAGCCTCCACCAGGCCCCCACCCATGTCTCCCACCAGCCCCACCCCCCAGCAGTGCAGGGGCAGCCTCCACCAGGCCCCCACCCATGTCTCCCACCACCCCCACCCCCCAGCACTGTGGGGCACCTGCCAGCAGGCCCCCACCCATGTCCAACTCATGTTCCCCACCACCCCCACCCCCCAGCACTGTGGGGCACCTGCCAGCAGGCCCCCACCCATGTCCAACTCATGATCCCCACCACCCCCACCCCCCAGCAGTGCAGGGGCACCCACCACCAGGCCCCCACCCATGTCTCCCACCACTCCCACCCCCCAGCAGTGCAGGGGCAGCCTCTACCAAGCCCCCACCCATGTCTCCCACCACCCCCACCCCCCAGCACTGTGGGGCACCTGCCAGCAGGCCCCACCCATGTCTCCCACCACCCCAACCCCCCAGCCACCAGGGGCAGCCTCCACCAGGCCCTCGCCCATGTCTCCCACCACCCCCACCCCCCCCAGTCACCAGGGGAAGCCTCCACCAGGCCCCCACCCATGTCTCCCAGCACCCCCACCCCCCAGCCACCAGGGGCAGCATCCACCAGGCCCCCACCCATGTCGACCACCACCCCCACCCCCCAGCAGTGCAGGGGCAGCCTCCACCAGGCCCCCACCCATGTCTCCCACCACCCCACCCCCCAGTCACCAGGGGCAGCCTCCACCAGGCCCCCACCCATGTCTCCCAGCACCCCCACCCCCCACGCCCCAGGGGCAGCCTCCAACAGGCCCCCACCCATGTCTCCCACCCCCCCAGCACCCAGCAGTGCAGGGGCAGCCTCCACCAGGCCCCCACCCATGTCTCCCAGCACCCCCACCCCCCAGCCACCAGGGGCAGCCTCCACCAGGCCCCCACCCATGTCTCCCACCACCACCACCCCCCAGCAGTGCAGGGGCACCCACCACCAGGCCCCCACCCATGTCTCCACCACCCCCACCCCCCAGCACTGTGGGGCAACTGCCAGCAGGCCCCCACCCATGTCCAACTCATGTTCCCCACCACCCCCACCCCCCAGCACTGTGGGGCACCTGCCAGCAGGCCCCCACCCATGTCCAACTCATGTTCCCCACCCCCCCCCACCCCCCAGCACTGTGGGGCACCTGCCAGCAGGCCCCCACCCATGTCCAACCCATGTTCCCCAACACCCCCACCCCCCAGCACTGTGGGGCACCTGCCAGCAGGCCCCCACCCATGTCCAACTCATGTTCCCCACCACCCCCACCCCCCAGCACTGTGGGGCACCTGCCAGCAGGCCCCCACCCATGTGCAACTCATGTTCCCCAGCCAACATGTCATCACAATCTAGATCCCTGGTCCCTATGGTCAGCCTCCAAATGCAAAACACCCACCCGAGTATTGCATCCACCCACTCATAATTTGCAATTACATCACAGAACACCAATTGCAAGTTCCGAAACAAACACATTTCTCTCACATACACCCAATGGGTGTCAGTGAATCTCAAAACACATATCATGAAATGCATGAAACCAATGAGATACCACACATTGAAGTTCACCAAACAAAATATGCATTAAAGGAAACATAAATAGAATAAAAAATGAAGAAACAGAAATGTGAATGTACAAAAATGAAAAGAAACATGTCCGTTAAAAAAAGCAAAACCAAAAATAAAATTCCAAAGTAATGTTGTCCAAAGTCAATGTCCACAAAACAAAATCCAATGGGAAATAAAAAAGAAAGCCATTGCTCCATGGTTAAAAAGTGAAAAAAAAAATACAATCCAACTGTGAACTATGTACATGGGAACAATCCAGGGTCCATTATCCCAACAAAATAAAGGAAACCTATCTAACTACACTAACTAATAAAATAAACTATATACAAAAATGTGGCCAATGTCCGAAAGGTCCAAATAAAATAAAAACAAAAATGAAACCTAATACTACCTACATAACTATGAACAAGGGCAGCGGGCTAGTTTCACGGCTCACTTGTGGATATCCCAGGCCAGGGCATCATCGAACTCCTCCTCAATGTCCTGGAGGCGGTCCTCCTCCATGGCCCCGAGGGTCCGCAGGGCCGTCGACGTCTCCACCTCCAAACCCCTGCGGATTGTCTTGAGGCACTCGGCCCGCCTCAGGGCCCTACGCATGGAGTTCTCCGCCCTGACCATTGTGAGCCGTGCCTCTTCCACCCGCTCCGCATCTATGGCGTGGCCCAACCGCTGCCACACGGAAGACACTCTCGGTCCTGGGTCCTCCTGCCCTCCGGCCGATGCCTGCCCCTCCGATGTTGAAGGCCCCGAGCCTTCATGGCTCCCACCACGTTGCTGCTGCTGCTGTGCCTCTGCCCGTGCACTGCCTTCTGCTGCCTGCACATCCTCCGCCGGCTGGGGTGCATTCGTAGATGTGGCCACCCCTGCTGGACGTCCGACTCCCGACTGTGGCAGGGATGCCTCCTCCACCAGCCTGGCCGCACCGTCAGAGGCAGCTCCACAGGGCACCCAGGTGACTGATGGGTGGGAAGATGGCACAGAGGACGACTGGCGCGTAGGGGGTCCAGTTGAGGAGGGGGTCGTAGCAAGCCCCATCAGATGGAGGAATCTGGCCTGGGTGACCTGTCCCAGCAGGCTGACGTGGTCAACGAGCCATTCGAGATGACGTGCAGTCTCTTCATGAAAAGACTGCAGGTCACCTCGCATGGCCCGTTGACGCAACGCCACACCAGCCAGGACAGGCTCAACCCGGACCTGGATAGCCACGTCCGCAGGCAGAGGAAGGCCAGTTGACGTGAGCTCATTCCCTGCCTGAAAACGGGTCTGGACGTAGGCATCCCTGCTGGTGCAAGATGATGCAGGGACAGGATCAGGGACAGGATTGCACACAGGCACCTCCGCGGCGGCCTGTGCTGCCTCCTGTCCCTGGTCCTGCACTGCACCACTACCACCAGTGGGATCCCCACCTCCAGACCCCGTCTCTGGTGCTTGCACGGCCTCCTCCTTCACCAAACCCCCCACCAACCTGGATGACTCCGTGCCATCTTCCCCTGTTGGGCCCTGTGGGGTCCCAGCTGCCCCTTCTACTGCCGAGGAGTCCAACTCCAACCTCCGCCTCTTGGACCTCCCCCCGGCAGCTGCGGCCTAGGACGCGGCACCGGACTCCTCACTCCCCGACGAGATGACAACATGGGAGGGGAGCCGGGCCTTGCGTCTCCGGCTGGCGGTGGGATCCCCGCCGCTGTGCTCCACAGCACCTTCTCCGCCCTCTTCATCAGTTGACGCTGCAGACAGAGAGAAAAAAAACACAGGCATCAGGGCACTGTACAATGGACACATACACACATGACAGTTGTACATGAGTGGCATTGGCAAACCTCAGACATGTCATCACAATTCCCAACACACATGTCATTACAACTCGCACACATGAGCCATACCACAGCCATATCGCAACTGCCACCACCATCCATACACATACAACAGCATGAGCAGCCAAAGGTGAGCCAGACATCACATGCAACACAGGAAGTGCACCACACATGTACACACACCACCACACTTGCATGCATGTGTACACCTCTGCCAAGTGTCGCAGTGTTCAGACGGGCATCCTTGTCACATCTGCCAAACAGGCTTCCACATACCGCTGTCACATGCATCCATGTTGCATCACTGTTGCACTCTTGTCAAATACACACACATGCACATGTACACAGTGCTGATACATGCAGCCAAAAACAACATACATGCGTGACATCACGGACATGTCTACTTACATACACATTCATCCAAACATGTGTGCCCACACAACTGCATTTGGCATGCAAGCCTACACACACAAGCACCATCCATGTCTCACACATTACAGCCCTCGCATGTGTCAGCCCCACGGCCCTGTACACTCCCACCCATACTCGACCCCATACAAACAGATGTGCAACCTGCACACTACTGAATAATCACCACACGCACTGCTCACAATCAGGATGCATGTACACTCACCGCTCGACTCCAGGGTCTTCTTCTCAAGGACCTGGACGTGGAGCGCTGGGGATATGCGTTCCAGCACCCTCATCTGTTCTTCCGACAAGTGGCCCCGGCGCCCCTTGGCATCCGCTGCCTTCAAGAGGCGCCAGGCCTCTGGGTCCTGGACCTGAAGTCCTCCCAGCGCTTCTTGACATGTTGTAAGTCGCGGACTGCCACCCCCTCCGCGTTGATGGCAGTCACGATGTCAGTCCAGATCCGAGTCCGTCCTTCCTTGTCGGCGCGGGAACTTCCGAAGAGGGCATCATACTGCCCCAGTACTTGTTCCACCAGGACACCAACTTCGGTGGCACTGAAGCTGGTGCCCCTCTGCCTCTCTGGCCGGGGGTTGTCAGTGGTCCCAGATGGTGTTTGCCCCGAAATGCAACCCCAGAGGCAGGAGTGGGTGGGCAACTGGGTCCTGGGGCTGAGCTGTGGAGCGATGGAATCCCAGTCGGGAGTCTTCGGTTCCAGCAGGGGTGGTCACAGCAACAGCACCCCTGGCTGATGTGCAGGCAGCAAATGGCAGGGCACGTGGGCAGCAGGCAGTCAGGCAGCAGCAGATGGCAGGTGGGAGCGTGCTCGGGGCTCTGGGGGGCAGTAGTTCGGCCTTCTGGGCAGGAGCGTGGTCTTCCGTGTGCTTACGCGTGGCCAGCTTGATACGGAGTGATTTGGCACGTGAAAAATCTGCACGTCAGCGTGTAATTCGAGGAAAGGCCCTTAGCGCGTAAGCGCATCTGCACGCATACGCATTTTCATTGGCCAGAAGGCCCCTCAAGCGCAAGCGCCCCTGTGACGTGATGCGTACAGACGTGCATAGGCATTTCAGCGCGCGTGAAAAACTGCACGTCCGCGTGTAATACGAGGAAAGGGCCCATGCGCGTAAGCGCGCATGGAAAACTGCACGTCCGCGTGTAATACGAGGAAAGGCCCTTAGCGCATATGCACGGCAGCACGCATATGCAATTTCATTGGACCAAAGGACCTTAGCGCGTGAGCGCGTCTGTGACGTGACGCGCGCAGGTGTTTCCCTCATTGCACGTGATGACAGAACACACGTGGATTTCCACCAATCGCGTGTGAAAGTTCCCTGCACCCCGGAACACACGTACCCAGGCTAATCGCGTGTGGAACTTCCCGCGCCCCCCGAAACACACATACCCAGGCCAGTTGCGTGTACGCTCACTCCCCTCCGATCACACGCGATGACACTCGGACCTTATCCGAATACGGGAAACCCGCGCACGGCAAAAGACGTGCACAGGCATCAACGCGTCCGCCCACATGAAGGCAGGCGGAGCCGTCCCCGCGCACAGCATAAAAGTGCGAGCAAACAACAAACGTGTATATACAGCTACGATGAATGCCCCATTTGTCGCTGCACTGATCGTGGGACACCGCAGGAGGAGGAGAATAGCCAGGGCACGCATTTTCGCACTACGGACAAGCCTTTTTGGGATGCCTGACGACCAGGTCCGCAGGCACATATACATGCCCAGAACACCCGCAGAAAGGCAGGCCGTTGTCCTGGATTTTTTCAGGGTGGCACACTTCCCCAAAGTGCTCGGTGCCATAGATTGCACCCATGTGGCCCTACGTCCACCTAGGGCCATTGAGCACATCTACCGAAACCGCAAGCACTGGCATTCCATCAATGTACAGGTGGTATGTGATGCAAAGGGAATCATCACCTCTGTCTATGCAAACTACCCTGGCTCCACCCATGACAGTTTCATATACAGAATGTCCGCCCTGAGCCGGGCCCTGGAAGCTGGGCAGCATGGCGACACATGGCTCCTAGGTCAGTACAAATGCCCTTGCACATGCATGCAAGTCACACACAGACAAATATCCAAACCCTAATAATCTCAACTATTATCACCTCCCCAGGGGACAGTGCCTACCCTCTGAGCAACCACATGATGACGCCAATCCGGAACCCCACCACACCACCCCAGGTAAGATACAACGCTGCCCATATTGCAACCAGGGGCATAGTGGAGCGCACATTCGGAGTGCTCAAGTCACGTTTCCGCTCCCTTGACCGCTCTGGTGGGCAACTACTCTATGCACCACCAGTAGTGAGCAGGATCATTGTGGCAGCATGTGTCCTGCACAATGTTGCAACACGGCAGGGCGTCCCGGTGGACATGGTGGTGCCCCCACATCCCCAACCACAGGCACAGGCGCTGCCCATGCGAGGGGACAGGGCATGTGGCGAGGAAGCCCGGACCCAGCTTGTGGCCAAATTTTTCACCTAAACTCCCACCCCTGCGGAGTGCACACAGGCCTGGCACATACCAGGTGACAATCGATGATGACAAAGAGACAGTCAACTGTCACAACCCTACCACCCTGAGATAGTTGCCATGGAAATGCCACATCGTCTGCATCCCTAGCTACTTAAACACAAGCTATCCTGTGTGACCAAAAGGCACACATATGACATATGATATGATATGATATGGCATTTGTAACGTGCCTATACACAAGTATTCCAAGGCGCAATGAGGCAGGGAGGGGGGAACAAAGGAACACAGAGAACGGTACTACTAGGCCAGGTGTCATTGAGATCGTGCAAGTGCAGGGGTAGGGGGAATGGGAAAAGTGCAAGGGGAAGGGTGGGGGGGAGTCCAGTACAGGGGAAGTAGCCCAAAAAAATAATACATAGGTCGCCTGGTGGCAACTATAAAGGTAAGTGCAGACAAGTGCTGGGAAGGGAGGGCTGTAGGGATAGAGAGACAGTACTGCAGTGCAGGGGTTGCCAGGGAGGCAGTGCAAGTGGAGAGTGGCTGGGCCAGGGACCGAGGTCGGTGAGAGTGGCCAGTTGCAGCTCCTGTGCAGTTCCAGTGGAGAATTCTGCAAGGGAGAGGCAGACAGTAAGCAGAAGCAAAGAGGAAGGTCTTGAGGTGCTTCCAGAACTGGAGATGGTTCCCCTCAAGTTCAAGTCAGGCCGGAAGTCTGTTCCAGGGGGAGGGCCCTGCTGCGGAGAGAAATCTACCCCCAGCTAGTTGCTCTGAGAAGCGGATGACCCGGACATGCAAGGTGTGCATCACACACACCTGCAAAACAGGCCATGGCCATCACTGTCATGTCACTCAAACCCTCCCAAACATCAACATGACATGGCAAGCAATACCCATACACCAATGCAGTAATGATAAGGTACACATTGGCATGTCCTAAATGTACAGTGGCATCGGACACTGCTGCCTGACCCGGAATCAGATGAAATGACAGACCAACAAAATCTCCCACCCAAAATAAGTCATTTCCAAATGCATTACAACAGTCGTAGACGTAACATCACAATGAATGCCTGTCTACATGCACATTATGCATTGCAAAATCAACACTGCAGCTCATGTGTGCAGTGTCCTACTCCTGCATCACACTGCTCAGCGCACAGCACAGTGAACAGCCATTGTGTGTGATGCACACCCTGAGCATCACATCTAAGTGACAGACCACGTCAAACATCAAATTAGGCATGTACTGGATCCATGATCGGTCACAGAACATGTGCTGCCGGGACACAGTGGGCACCAGAAGGCAAACAGTGTACACGTGGATATGCAAGGGTGGGAGTACATGTAGTGCATCAGACTGCAAGTGTGTGGTTCTGCAAGGACATGCACTCCACATATGCATGTGCACTCAAGTGACCATCAGTGTTCCCTACACATCACATGTGAACATCCACCATGTGTACACCCCAGCATGGCAAACCGCAACTATCCCCTTGCACCTGAAAGGAAAACACAACACATGAACAGGCATTGATCAGCAGAACACAACATGTACATAGGATACCACCATTACTATGTCAGAGTTCCCATCACACTGCAGGGCAAGGCAACTATCAACAACAACCCCCCCTCCCTCACAAATGACCATGACCCACTGAACAACTGCACCTGGGTCATGGAGCCTCCAAACCTCAATTTCACCTGGCCACATGATCACCTTTACCCTTCGTCACCATCTCCCACCATGTGTGTAAAAAGATGCCTGAACCCTCAGAATCCACACTCATTTCCAAAATCACAAAATCCAAGGCATAAAAACGAACCCGAACACCCTCCAGTAGATGACTTGACGTAGCAGTACCTCACAAAGGCCAAGTACTACCACAATGATGCAACAACCAAGGTAGCACAGCAAAACAATGTGAGACATGTGTGGTACATGACATAGGATGATGCACCATGAATGGATGTGTACTGTCACAGGTCCCCTGTACAGGCGCGGGAGTGTCACGAAACAAGCACCCCCACCATGTCCTGGGTGCCTGCAAGGTCAAACTCACACAGGCCCCTGAGACCCTGGTGGGGAATGAGGTTCAGGCATATGCAGTCGGGACAGGTGTTGACACACTGGATGACTGGAATGAGTGGCAGGAGAGGGGAGGAGGAATGACACATGAAACTAGGGAATGCACGAAAATGTACAACCTGCATGAACACATACACAATCCAAACAAACTTGGACATCATTGTCATGGCCTTCTGTAGTCCAGGCTCAGGAGTGGTACGAACAAACCACCCCCTCTAGGGTTTTGGCGCCTGCAAGTTCGGGGCTTACACAGGCATCCGCAACCCCAGTGGGGAAAGAGGGTCAGGGAACGTTGCTTGGATAGGCACGGGAAGCAGGAACACCGGGTAGAGGGTACAGGTTTCAAAATTGCATAGGATCACGGGTGATTAGGGAGAAAAAACATACCAAATTGAACCACACATACATCCATGCATCAGTACACTCCCCAGCAAGCCTATGCAGAGCAGTTCGTAAGAAAAACAACAAGACACTTAGCTCTGGTTTTGAGTGCTGGCCTCCTGCCTGCGCACTCTCAGGTCCGGTTACAGGAGCACTGCAATGCTGCAAAGAGAGCCACAGTCAACAACCTGAACGTGCCAATTACACAAAAACACAACACCAAACATGCCCCATAGCAACAAACTACTCTACAAACAGACAATCTGTGGTTGATGCTTCGTACCCATATATAACATCACCCCTGTGACGGGTCATACACAGTCAATGCAGTAAGGCAGCCGCTGGTGGGTGTGTGGCAAATGGAACACCAATGTGTCACAATTCACACAACATGCAATGTTCCCTGGGTAAGCAGACAGACCCATATAGCAAGCCATGACTACAGAGCAAGTTGCGTACCACCATGACCGAAACAAAGTTGGCAGTGCATTTATCATGAAGTACGTGGAAAAGACATGCACTGCACCTGAGTATGTCCCTTGCTGTATGTCCCTGTGAGCTGCCCCTTTCCATGTCTCGGAAGGCTACATGGTTGATACAAGTGCCTCAATGGACCTTGGTGTACCGGAGGGTATGTGCCACTGCCCCTGCATGTGTCCCAGACAACCCTACTATCAACAGCCATCAGTCCACAAACACATCTGAGCTGCATTGTGTGCTTCAACACCAATATTCGTCTAAGCTCACCCTCAGTGCTGTGACTAAGCCTGCATGTGCAACTCGCCTGGTGCAAGCTTTGCTGTGTCGTGGCCCCCCTGTGATGCTCACCTTGCCTGGAGTTCCTTGGAACATGTCAGCAGTTCTAGGATGTGGGTCTGCAATCACTGTGCCTCTGCTTGTGCACACATGTGCATGTGGGCACCAACAAACGGGTCCAGAATTCCGTCGTCCAATGGGCCATGTCTGCTGGCAAAGGTGCTCTGGAGGCTCATCCCCCTGCAGAAAGGGCATGAAACACATGATTAATGCTTCAAAGTCATCTGTGTGTGTCTCATCAGGCATCTCATTACTTGACCATGTCAGAGAGTCACATCACAAATCACACCATCAGTCCGTCTTTCACCTCCAAAGTGTTGAACACTATCTACAGCATGAATTGCAACAAGCACATGTACAGGAAAGATATGAAACATACTACACAATGCATAGCAATCAATGTCCACATTAATCATGACACACCCCATCTAGCAAAAGCTGAACAGTGGACAATGACACCTAAATCATCCCCACTAGGGGTGTCAACACAAGTCACACAGCACCAGACATGCCACAGATATGACAGTCCAAAGCCCTTGTGTAAAATGCTGTAACACCGAACCATCGTTGCGAGCCCATGGATAAGGGAGGCAGGAGTGGCATATGTGAGGCAAGGATCCCAAGCAGCAAACACATACACAAGACAACCATGAAGGGCCCAGCTGGAACAGACAGTGGATGCCTTCAAAAGCCACAAAGCACCGGACCGTCACATGAAAGCACAATAGACTAGCAATTTTAAACTAACTCAACTATTAACTAATTACACTAACTATGGAAAACCTACATTACCTATTTAAACTAACTATCAAACAGAAACTTAACTAACTAAACTAAAAGAAAAATCAAAAATGGCCACATACGACCCGGGGGGGAGGGGAGGCACCAGGAGGGGGAGGTACAGGGTGCTGCTCAACATCCACATGCGATGATGCTGAGCCAAAAAAAAAATCCTCCATGGGCTCAACGCCTGCACAGCACGACCTATGTGGGAGATAGATGGTCGTCTGAGTCTGGCTCATCCTGGAAATGAGGACGTGGCACAGTAGCCTGGCCACGCCTAGCCGCAGCTTGCCCCTCGTCGGCAGCAAGTCTGCCGGACTGTTGAGCCTGGTTCTGTGTGGCATGCAGAACCTCACGTGATACACGTGCTTCTCCTTGCAAGGTAGCACGTGTAACACGGAGTTCCTCCTGCAAGGCCTGGCTGGACAACCGCTGCACCTCCCAGCAAGCCTGTAGCTCAGCCGAGATGGTACGCTCAAGCTGTGCAAACTTCTCCTCTGCCTGCTGCCTCTTGGACATCATAAGAACACCCAGAGTGGATCTGAGGGAAGCATACTCCTCCCTCAGGGCATCCATGTGCGCCTCTGCGTGAGCAGCAATTGCTTGACGCAGAGGCGACATTTCAGCCTGGCGTGCCCTGTCTGAGGCCGCCATGCCCAGCCTGAGCGAGCGGGCCGTGGACCGTGCCGCCTGCTGCTGGAGAAGCACCTGCCTAGCAGTGGGGAGCACAGATCGGGCCACACGCTCCATGCTCTCAGCGATGTTCTCCATTGCTGCCCCCTGCTGTTCGGAATTGGCAGTCATGTCTTGCTCCCACTCAGTATACAGCGGTTGCGCGCGACGACCGCATTGCCGGGCTTGACCCCTGCGGGACCCAAGGACCGGGGGTCCTCGCTGTGTTGGCACCGCCTGCAGCTGCACGACTACATGCCCCCGTCGACGTGATGTCCCAGGCACATCAGTGACTGTTGTGGAGGGTGACCCTGCGTCCTGATCCAATACGGTCAAAGGAACCAAGACTGTCTGATCCCTCAGTGCAGGTGTCGCAGACAGAGGAGTGTCCACATCAGAATCACTCACCCCTGACACATGAACTTGATGCTCATCCAACTCAACATGGACGTCAGAGTCGTCATCAAGGCTGGACTCATAGGCATCCAGAGACAAGATGGGCTGCAGCACTTGGGGGTTTTCGTGGCCTACCGCCCCACGACCCCCACTAGTGCCGGGTTGATGTGGTGTTACCAACCCTGTGTCTGGCATGACAACACCATCCTCCGCCTCCATTGCGTCATCACCTGAAAAATAGAGAGAAAAAGGTCAATACACATGTCAGAAGCACACGACACACACACACACCGACAGCAAAGGCATCCGGCAGACATGTGACACACAACATATGACCTGGCATGCATGCTGGGTCTACTTTAAATAGCTCTGTGATCAGACCTGTTGAAAGGTGGCAGTTTCCATGGAAGTGGGTCTATGCAGTGCAGAAAATGTGTACGCCACTCACTACCTACATGTACAAGCACTACATGGTGTGTGCCAGGAAATGTGAAGGCAGTGCAATGTCAAATTCAGACATCACGTGCATTGTGCATTCAATGTGTACCATGTCTAGAAGCCAAGCACCCCTCCACCCCAGTACCAAAGCAGGGATGCCTAGCATGGTATCAAAAGGCTGACCATACACCTGTGTATTGACAGGCAGTGTTGACTGGAATCAACAGCTTAATGTGATTCAAATTACAATACTGCAAATGATGCTGGGACAGTGGGCAGGACACATGATGGAAACTCCGGAGGCCGCCCACGTGTGAAGAAGACACAACAAGAGTTGGACAGAGTCATTGGCCATTGAACAAGCTGAGGCCTGTGAGCCACACAGATTGTCAGAGCCTAAACATGTGTGCAACGCAGGACTGAGCCACAGTTGACATGGGAAGGCTGATGAGATGGCAGGCAATGTATGTAACCAAGGACTTATATTACAGTGATCATCCAGTCAAGGACACATAGGGGCATGCGTGCAATGCACATGGAGCATGAATGGGCACTCATGTCCCTGCGGGACATCTGACCCATGCACAGTACATGTGAGATACCCTGCATCGAGTACTAAGGCTGTACCACACGGCATATGTCTGGCAGATTCTACGCTGGAAGTTAGCAACTACACAGGACACATGAACAAGAAAGTACACATTGGCAAGATTGAAGCGGACCAGTGCAAAGGTGGAACTGGGGTGCAGAGTGGCGGAGGAGGGGCAAGGGAGCATGCCTACATGGAGTCCCGCATGCAGGCAGAGGAGACATGCATGACGGTAGCATTGCATTACTTACACATCAGAACCATGTACACGTCACATGTAGCAACAATCATGCACAACACATCCCACAAGTGAAACACACACGTCCTCAACAAACACGCATCAACACTCACTGGACTGGGCATCAAAGTCCAGCATCTCTCCCACTCCTTTGACCAATTCAGGTGGTATGAACTCCGCAACGAGAGCCTCATGCGGAGTGAGGTCTTCCTCCTCTGGTGCAGGCCCACCGCCAGTCACCAGAGTCAAGTTGTAATTTGAGGCACGCTTGGCCTTAGTGCTGCGCTTGATGTCATTCCAACGCTTTTTGCACTCCTGCGCCGTGCACACCTCATGGCCGAATGAACTGACATGTTCCACAACATGCTTCCAGTGGGTATCACGTTGGGCAGCCGTAGTCCGACTATTGGCACCCACTAGCATGTCACGGCTGTGGCCCTGCACGTAGTCCATGAGGAAGTCCAGTTCCTGCTTACAGAAAGGCTTCTTCCTCGACGTGCAGGAGGTCGTGGCTGTATGTGGGGTCCCAGCCTGTGCTGCAGGTGCAACCTTCCTCCTCTTGTTGGACTGTGGCGCAGACCCTGGGTGGCTAATGCCGCCCTGACCAGTATGGCCAGTGGGTTCGGTGGATTGAGCCAAGGGAGTGGCAGGTGGAGGGATGACCAAAGGCCTGACTTGTGTCAGTGGCAGCTGGGTGCCCACTAATGGAACCTGCGCAGCAACATCAGCTGTGGCAGGGTCATTGACCGCAACAGTCCAGGTTGGCAGACTCACAACCGGGGTGCTGTTGGGTGCATCTGCCCCTGCACTTGCCAACACCCGGCTGTTCGGGGCAGCAGATGACATGACTGCCCCAGGGACACGTGTCTTGGTCTGAGCAGCCGGCTTGCCCCTATGGTTTCCCCCCTGGCCTGTTGGAGATCTACCAAGGGCTCTTCAAGTGCCAACGCAGCCTGCGCTGGCAGACCCTGAGCCTGGGTGGCGGTGTCCACAGCTGCACCTGCAGCTACCACTACCCTTGGGCCCATGGCAGTCGATGGAACGGACTGCCGGGTCATATGGGTGCAAGTGCCAGATGCAGGAGCTGCATCCCCCAGAACCACAGGGGGTGGTGGCATGGCTGCACCGACACATGGCACAACATTGTGCTCAAGTGGCGCACCCCTGCCTCTTCCCCCTCTGTGGCTGCCCTGGACACCCTGGAGTCCCCCTACTCCCTGGTCACCACGGCCACGTCCCTGACCACGCCCGCCACGAGGAGTACGCCCAGCTGAGGCGCCCCTCACCTTGGGTGGCCTCCCAACCATGGCACAGATGTAGTAGTGCTGGCACAGATGGAGTGGTGCCAATGGGAGGTGTACACCACAATTGACCTGGGCAATTGGGGTGAAGGGGGTGGGAAGCAAGATGTTAACAGCCCCCCTGCACCTGCAAGGCTGTATGTGACCCCGGTGATGTGGTGACGGGTCACGCAATGCTCAGGCACCCCAAAACTGCAGTAAAACCGTGCACGCAAACCTGCAGCCTACGTGCGTGGATTCAACCTCCCGCAGTACGCGGTGGCACCCAGTAACACGAATAACGCGTACGCGTGGGACACACAGGCTACTATGACATTGAAAATGGGTGCGATACACAGGGGCACCCGCAGTGGGAAAAAGAGCGTGTGCGACTCACCGCCTGACTAGCGCGATGCAGAAAAACACACGTAGCCAATAACCCTGCCAAAATAAGAGATACGTCCTTGAAAGCTGTGAGGTTGTGATGGCGCGTGAAACAACAGGAAGCAGCAACACACGTCGGTCTCCACGAAAGGCACGTACAGCGAACTGCTGGGCCCGCTCACCTTTAACCCGTGCTGAGGGAAACACACGCGCGCGTCACGTCACTTACGCGCATGGGCCCTTTCCTCGTATTACATGCGGACGTGCAGTTTTTCACGCACGCTTACGCGCATGGGCCCTTTCCTTGTATTACACGCGGACGTGCAGTTTTCCATGCGCGCTTACGCGCATGGGCACTTTCCTCGTATTACACGCGGACGTGCAGTTTTCCACGCACGCTTACGCGCATGGGCCCTTTCCTCGTATTACACGCGGACGTGCAGTTTTTCACGCGCGCTGAAATGCCCCTGCATGTCTGTACGCGTCACGTCACAGGGGCGCTTGCGCTTGAGGGGCCTTCTGCCCAATGAAAATGCTTATGCGTGCAGACGCGCTTACGCGCTAAGGGCCTTTCCTCGAATTACACACTGACGTGCAGATTTTTCACGTGCCAAATCACTCCGTATCAAGCTGGCCACGCGTAAGCACACGGAAGACCACGCTCCTGCCCAGAAGGCCGAACTACTGCTCCCCAGAGCCCTGAGCACGCTCCCACCTGCCATCTGCTGCTGTCTGACTGCCTGCTGCCCACGTGCCCTGCCATTTGCGGCCTGCACATCAGCCAGGGGTGCTGTTCCTGTGACCACCCCTGCTGGAACCGAAGACTCCCGACTGGGATTCCATCGCTCCACAGCCCAGCCCCAGGACCCAGTTGCCCACCCACTCCTGCCTCTGGGGTTGTCATGTCGGGGCAAACACCATCTGGGACCACTGACAACCCCCGGCCAGAGAGGCAGAGGGGCACCAGCTTCAGTGCCACCGAAGTTGGTGTCCTGGTGGAGCAAGTCCTGGGGCAGTATGATGCCCTCTTCGGAAGTTCCCGCGCCGACAAGGAAGGACGGACTCGGATCTGGACTGACATTGTGACTGCCATCAACGCGGAGGTGGGTGGCAGTCCGCGACTTACAACATGTCAAGAAGCGCTGGGAGGACTTCAGGTCCAGGACCCTGAACAAGGCCCGGTGCCTCTTGAAGGCAGCGGATACCAAGGGGCGCCGGGGTCACTTGTCGGAAGAACAGATGAGGGTCCTGGAACGCATATCCCCAGCGCTCCACGTCCAGGTCCTTGAGAAGCAGACCCGTCTGGAGTCGAGCGGTGAGTGTACATGCATCCTGATTGTGAGCAGTGCGTGTGGTGATTATTCAGTAGTGTGCAGGTTGCACATCTGTTTGTATGGGGTCGAGTATGGGTGGGGGTGTACAGGGCCGTGGGGCTGACACATGTGAGGGCTGTAATGTGTGAGACATGGATGGTGCTTGTGTGTGTAGGCTTGCATGCCAAATGCAGTTGTGTGGGTACACATGTTTGGATCAATGTGTATGTAAGTAGACATGTCTGTGATGTCACGCATGTATGTTGTTTTTGGCTGCATGTATCAGCACTGTGTACATGTGCATGTGTGTGTGTATTTGACAAGAGTGCAACAGTGATGCAACATGTATGCATGTGACAGCGGTATGTGGAAGCCTGATTGGCAGATGTGACATGGATGCCCGTCTGAACACTGCGACACTTGGCAGAGGTGTACACATGCATGCAAGTGTGGTGGTGTGTGTACATGTGTGGTGCACTTCCTGTGTTGCATGTGATGTCTGGCTCACCTTTGGCTGCTCATGCTGTTGTATGTGTATGGATGGTGGTGGCAGTTGCGATATGGCTGTGGTATGGCTCATGTGTGCGAGTTGTAATGACATGTGTGTTGGGGATTGTGATGACATGTCTGAGGTTTGCCAATGCCACTCATGTACAACTGTCATGTGTATATGTGTCCATTGTACAGTGCCCTGATGCCTGTGTTTTGTTTCTCCCTGTCTGCAGCGTCAACTGATGAAGAGGGAGGAGAAGGTGCTGTGGAGCACAGCGGCGGGGATCCCACCGCCAGCCGGAGACGCAAGGCCCGGCTCCCCTCCCATGTTGTCATCTCGTCGGGGAGTGAGGAGTCCGGTGCAGCGTCCCAGGCCGCAGCTGCCGGGGGGAGGTCCAAGAGGCGGAGGTTGGAGTTGGACTCCTCGGCAGCAGAAGGGGCAGCTGGGACCCCACAGGGCCCAACAGGGGAAGATGGCACGGAGTCATCCAGGTTGGTGGGGTGTTTGGTGGAGGAGGAGGCCGTGCAAGCACCAGAGACGGGGTCTGGAGGTGGGGATCCCACTGGTGCTAGTGGTGCAGTGCAGGACCAGGGACAGGAGGCAGCACAGGCCGCCACGGAGGTGCCTGCGTGCAATCCTGTCTCTGATCCTGACCCTGCATCATCTTGCACCAGCAGGGATGCCTACGTCCAGACCCGTTTTCAGGCAGGGGATGAGCAAATGACAACTGGCCTTCCTCTGCCTGCGGACGTGGCTATCCGGGTCCGGGTTGAGCCTGTCCTGGCTGGTGTGGCGTTGCGTCAACGGGCCATGCGAGGTGACCTGCAGTCTTTTCATGAAGAGATTGCACGTCATCTCGAATGGCTCGTTGACCACGTCAGCCTGCTGGGACAGGTCACCCAGGCCGGATTCCTCCGTTTGATGGGGCTTGCTACGACCCCCTCCTCAACTGGACCCCCAACACGCCAGTCGTCCTCTGTGCCATCTTCCCACCCATCAGTCACCTGGGTGCCCTGTGGAGCTGCCTCTGACGGTGCGGCCAGGCTGGTGGAGGAGGCATCCCTGCCAGTCGGGAGTCGGACATCCAGCAGGGGTGGCCACATCTACGACTGCACCCCAGCCGGCGGAGGATGTGCAGGCAGCAGGAGGCAGTGCACGGGCAGAGGCACAGCAGCAGCAGCAACGTGGTGGGAGCCATGAAGGCTCGGGGCCTTCAACATCGGAGGGGCAGGCATCGGCCGGAGGGCAGGAGAACCCAGGACAGAGAGTGTCTTCCGTGTGGCAGCGGTTGGGCCACGCCATAGATGCGGAGCGGCAGTGGGCGGAAGAGGCACGGCTCACAATGGTCAGGGCGGAGAACTCCATGCGGAGGGCCGTGAGGCGGGCCGAGTGCCTCGAGGCAATCCGCAGGGGTTTGGAGGTGGAGACGTCGACGGCCCTGCGGACCGCCGGGGCCATGGAGGAGGACCGCCTCCGGGACATTGAGGAGGAGTTCGATGATGCCCTGGCCTGGGATATCCACAAGTGAGCCGTGAAACTAGCCCGCTGCCCTTGTACATAGTTATGTAGGTAGTGTTAGGTTTCATTTTTGTTTTTATTTTATTTGGACCTTTCTGACATTGGCCACATTTTTGTATATAGTTTATTTTATTAGTTAGTGTAGTTAGATAGGTTTCCTTTATTTTGTTGGGATAATGGACCCTGGCTTATTCCCATGTACATAGTTCACAGTTGGATTGTATTTTTTTTCACTTTTTAACCATGGAGCAATGGCTTTCTTTTTGATTTCCCATTGGATTTTGTTTTGTGGACATTGACTTTGGACAACATTACTTTGGAATTTTATTTTTGGTTTGCTTTTTTTAACGGACATGCTTCTTTTCATTTTTGTACATTCACATTTCTGTTTCTTCATTTTTTATTCTATTTATGTTTCCTTTAATACATATTTTTTTGGTGAACTTCATTGTGTGGTATCTCATTGGTTTCATGCATTTCATGATATGTGTTTTGAGATTCACTGACACCCATTGGGTGTATGTGAGGGAAATGTGTTTGTTTCGGAACTTGCAATTGGTGTTCTGTGATGTAATTGCAAATTATGAGTGGGTGGATGCAATACTCAGGTGGGTGTTTTGCATTTGGAGGCTGACCATAGGGACCAGGGATCTAGATTGTGATGACATGTTGGCTGGGGAACATGAGTTGCACATGGGTGGGGGCCTGCTGGCAGGTGCCCCACAGTGCTGGGGGTGGGGGTGGTGGGAGACATGGGTGGGGGCCTGGTGGAGGCTGCCCCTGCACTGCTGGGGTGTGGGGGTGGTGGGAGACTTGGGTGGGGGCCTGGTGGTGGGTGCCCCTGCACTGCTGGGGGGTGGGGGTGGTGGGGAACATGAGTTGGACATGGGTGGGGGCCTGCTGGCAGGTGCCCCACAGTGCTGGGGGGTGGGGGTGGTGGGGAACATGAGTTGGACATGGGTGGGGGCCTGCTGGCAGGTGCCCCACAGTGCTGGGTGTTGGGGGTGGTGGGAGACATGGGTGGGGGCCTGGTGGAGGCTGCCCCTGCACTGCTGGGGGGTGGGGGTGGTGGGAGACATGGGTGGGGGCCTGGTGGAGGCTGCCCCTGCACTGCTGAGGGGTGGGGGTGGTGGGAGACATGGGTGGGGGCCTGGTGGAGGCTGCCCCTGGTGGCTGGGGGGTGGGGTGCTGGGAGACATGGGTGGGGGCCTTTTGGAGGCTGCCCCTGCACTGCTGGGTGGTGAGGAGGGTGGGAGACATGGGTGGGGGCCTGGTGGAGGCTGCCCCTGGGGAGTGGTGGGTGGGGGTGCTGGGTGACATGGGTGGGGGCCTGGTGCCTGGTGCCTGGTGGAGGCTGCCCCTGGTGACTGGAGGGGTGGGGGTGGTGGGAGACATGGGTGGGGGCCTGGTGGAGGCTGCCCCTGCACTGATGGGGGGTGGGGGTGGTGGTCGACATCGGTGGGGGCCTGGTGGATGCTGCCCCTGGTGGCTGGGGGGTGGGGGTGCTGGGAGACATGGGTGGGGGCCTGGTGGAGGCAGCCCCTGGTGACTGGGGGGGTGGGGGTGGTGGGAGACATGGGTGGGGGCCTGGTGGAGGCTGCCCCTGGTGGCTGGGGGGTGGGGGTGGTGGGAGACATGGGTGGGGGCCTGGTGGAGGCTGCCCCTGCACTGCTGGGGGGTGGGGGTGGTGGGAGACATGGGTGGGGGCCTGGTGGTGGGTGCCCCTGCACTGCTGGGGGGTGGGGGTGGTGGGGAACATGAGTTGGACATGGGTGGAGGCCTGCCGGCAGGTGCCCCACAGTGCTGGGGGGTGGGGGTGGTGGGGAACATGAGTTGGACATGGGCGGGGGCCTGCTGGCAGGTGCCCCACAGTGCTGGGGGGTGGGGGTGGTGGGAGACATGGGTGGGGGCCTGGTGGAGGCTGCCCCTGGTGGCTGGGGGGTGGGGTGGTGGGAGACATGGGTGGGGGCCTGGTGGAGGCGGCCCCTGCACTGCTGGGGGGTGGGTTGGTGGGAGACATGGGTGGGGGCCTGGTGGAGGCTGCCCCTGGTGGCTGGGGGGTGGGGGTGCTGGGAGACATGGGTGGGGGCCTGGTGGAGGCTGCCCCTGCACTGCTGGGGGGTGGTGGGGTGGGAGACATGGGTGGGGGCCTGGTGGAGGCTGCCCCTGGGGAGTGGGGGGTGGGGGTGGTGGGAGACATGGGTGGGGGCCTGGTGGAGGCTGCCCCTGGTGGCAGGGGGGTGGGGGTGGTGGGAGATATGGGTGGGGCCTGCTGGCAGGTGCCCCACAGTGCTGGGGGGTGGGGGTGGTGGGGAACATGAGTTGGATATGGGTGGGGGCCTGCTGGCAGGTGCCCCACAGTGCTGGGGGTGGGGGTGGTGGGGAACATGAGTTGGACATGGGTGGGGGCCTGCTGGCAGGTGCCCCACAGTGCTGGGGGGTGGGGGTGGTGGGAGACATGGGTGGGGGCCTGGTGGAGGCTGCCCCTGGTGACTGTGGGGGTGGGGGTGCTGGGAGACATGGGTGGGGGCCTGGTGGAGGCTGCCCCTGGTGGCTGGGGGCTGGGGGTGCTGGGAGACATGGGTGGGGGCATGGTGGTGGCTGCCCCTGCACTGCTGGGGGGTGGGGGTGGTGGGGAACATGCGTTGGACATGGGTGGGGGCCTGCTGGCAGGTGCCCCACAGTGCTGGAGGGTGGGGGTGGTGGGAGACATGCGTTGGACATGGGTGGGGGCCTGCTGGCAGGTGCCGCACAGTGCTGGGGGGTGGGGGTGGTGGGGAACATGAGTTGGACATGGGTGGGGGCCTGCTGGCAGGTGCCCCACAGTGCTGGGGGGTGGGGTTGGTGTGAGACATGGGTGGGGGCCTGGTGGAGGCTGCCCCTGCACTGCTGGGGGGTGGGGGTGGTGGGAGACATGGGTGGGGGCCTGGTGGTGGCTGCCCCTGCACTGCTGGGGGGTGGGGGTGGTGGGGAACATGCGTTGGACATGGGTGGGGGCTTGCTGGCAGGTGCCCCACAGTGCTGGGGGGTGGGGATGGTGGGAGACATGAGTTGGACATGGGTGGGGCCTGCTGGCAGGTGCCCCACAGTGATGGGGGGTGGGGGTGGTGGGAGACATGGGTGGGGGCCTGGTGGAGGCTGCCCCTGCACTGCTGGGGGGTGGGGGGTGGGAGACATGGGTGAGGGCCTGGTGGAGGCTGCCCCTGGGGAGTGGGGGGTGGGGGTGCTTGGAGACATGGGTGGGGGCCTGGTGGAGGCTGCCCCTGGTGACTGGGGGGTGGGGGTGGTGGGAGACATAGGTGGGGGCCTGGTTGAGGCTGCCCCTGCACTGCTGGGGGGTGGGGGTGGTGGTCGACATGGGTGGGGGCCTGGTGGATGCTGCCCCTGGTGGCTGGGGGGTGGGGGTGCTGGAAGACATCGGTGGGGGCCTGGTGGAGGCTGCCCCTGGTGACTGGGGGCTGGGGGTGCTGGGAGACATGGGTGGGGGCCTGGTGGAGGGTGCCCCTGGTGGCTGGGGGGTGGGGGTTGTGGGAGACATGGGTGGGGCCTGCTGGCAGGTGCCCCACAGTGCTGTGGGGTGGGGGTGGTGGGGAACATGAGTTGGACATGGGTGGGGGCCTGCTGGCAGGTGCCCCACAGTGCTGGGGGGTGGGGGTGGTGGGAGACATGGGTGGGGGCCTGGTGGAGGCTGCCCCTGCACTGCTGGGGGATGGAGGTGGTGGGAGACATGGGTGGGGGCCTGGTGGTGGGTGCCCCTGCACTGCTGGGGGGTGGGGGTGGTGGGGAACATGAGTTGGACATGGGTGGGGGCCTGCTGGCAGGTGCCCCACAGTGCTGGGGGGTGGGGGTGGTCGGGAACATGAGTTGGACATGGGTGGGGGCCTGCTGGCAGGTGCCCCACAGTGCTGGGGGGTGGGGGTGGTGGGGAACATGAGTTGGACATGGGTGGGGGCCTGCTGGCAGGTGCCCCACAGTGCTGCGGGGTGGGGGTGGTGTGAGACATGGGTGGGGGCCTGGTGGAGGCTGCCCCTGCACTGCTGGGGGGTGGGGGTGGTTGGAGACTTGGGTGGGGGCCTGGTGGAGGCTGCCCCTGCACTGCTGGGGGTGGGGGCGGTGGGAGACATGGGTGGGGGCCTGGTGGAGGCTGCCCCTGGTGACTGGGAGGGTGGGGGTGCTGGGAGACATGGGTGGGGGCCTGGTGGAGGCTGCCCCTGGTGGCTGGGGGGTGGGGGTGCTGGGAGACATGGGTGGGGGCCTGGTGGTGGCTGCCCCTGCACTGATGGGGGTTGGGGGTGGTGGGGAACATACGTTGGACATGGGTGGGGGCCTGCTGGCAGGTGCCCCACAGTGCTGGGGGGTGGGTGTGGTGGGAGACATGAGTTGGACATGGGTGGGGGCCTGCTGGCAGGTGCCCCACAGTGCTGGGGGGTAGGGGTGGTGGGAGACATGAGTTGGACATGGGTGGGTGCCTGCTGGCAGGTGCCCCACCGTGCTGGGGGGTGGGGGTGGTGGGGAACATGATTTGGACATGGGTGGGGACCTGCTGGCAGGTGCCCCACAGTGCTGGGGGATGGGGGTGGTGTGAGACATGGGTGGGGGCCTGGTGGAGGCTGCCCCTGCACTGCTGAGGGGTGGGGGGTGGGAGACATGGGTGGGGGCCTGGTGGAGGCTGCCCCTGCACTGCTGGGGGGTGGGGGTGGTGGGAGACATGGGTGGGGGCCTGGTGGAGGCTGCCCCTGGTGACTGGGGGGGTTGGGGGTGGTGGGAGACATGGGTGGGGGCCTGGTAGAGGCTGCCCCTGGTGGCTGGGGGGTGGGGGTGCTGGGAGACATGGGTGGGGGCCTGGTGGTGGCTGCCCCTGCACTGCTCGGGGGTGGGGGTGGTGGGGAACATGCGTTGGGCATGGGTGGGGGCCTGCTGGCAGGTGCCCCACAGTGCTGGGGGGTGGGGGTGGTGGGAGACATGAGTTGGACATGGGTGGGGGCCTGCTGGCAGGTGCCCCACAGTGCTGGGGGGTGGGGGTGATGGGAGACATGAGTTGGACATGGGTGGGGGCCTGCTGGCAGGAGCCCCACAGTGCTGGGGGGTGGGGGTGGTGGGGAACATGAGTTGGACATGGGTGGGGGCCTGCTGGCAGGTGCCCCACAGTGCTGGGGGGTGGGGGTGGTGGGGAACATGAGTTGGACATGGGTGGGGGCCTGCTTGCAGGTGCCCCTCAGTGCTGGGGGGTGGGGGTGGTGGGGAACATGAGTTGGACATGAGTGGGGGCCTGCTGGCAGGTGCCCCACAGTGCTGGGGGGTGGGGGTGGTGGGGAACATGAGTTGGACATGGGTGGGGGCCTGCTGGCAGGTGCCCCACAGTGCTGGGGGGTGGGGGTGGTGTGAGACATGGGTGGGGGCCTGGTGGAGGCTGCCCCTGCACTGCTGGGGGGTGGGGGTGGTGGGAGACTTGGGTGGGGGCCTGGTGGAGGCTGCCCCTGCACTGCTGGGGGTGGGGGCGGTGGGAGACATGGGTGGGGGCCTGGTGGAGGCTGCCCCTGGTGACTGGGAGGGTGGAGGTGCTGGGAGACATGGGTGGGGGCCTGGTGGAGGCTGCCCCTGGTGGCTGGGGGGTGGGGGTGCTGGGAGACATGGGTGGGGGCCTGGTGGTGGCTGCCCCTGCACTGCTGGGGGTTGGGGGTGGTGGGGAACATACGTTGGACATGGGTGGGGGCCTGCTGGCAGGTGCCCCACAGTGCTGGGGGGTGGGTGTGGTGGGAGACATGAGTTGGACATGGGTGGGTGCCTGATGGCAGGTGCCCCACCGTGCTGGGGGGTGGGGGTGGTGGGGAACATGATTTGGACATGGGTGGGGACCTGCTGGCAGGTGCCCCACAGTGCTGGGGGATGGGGGTGGTGTGAGACATGGGTGGGGGCCTGGTGGAGGCTGCCCCTGCACTGCTGAGGGGTGGGGGTGGTGGGAGACATGGGTGGGGGCCTGGTGGAGGCTGCCCCTGCACTGCTGGGGGGTGGGGGTGGTGGGAGACATGGGTGGGGGCCTGGTGGAGGCTGCCCCTGGTGACTAGGGGGGGTGGGGGTGGTGGGAGACATGGGTGGGGGCCTGGTGGAGGCTGCCCCTGGTGGCTGGGGGGTGGGGGTGCTGGGAGACATGGGTGGGGGCCTGGTGGTGGCTGCCACTGCACTGCTCGGGGGTGGGGGTGGTGGGGAACATGCATTGGGCATGGGTGGGGGCCTGCTGGCAGGTGCCCCACAGTGCTGGGGGGTGGGGGTGGTGGGAGACATGAGTTGGACATGGGTGGGGGCCTGCTGGCAGGTGCCCCACAGTGCTGGGGGGTGGGGGTGATGGGAGACATGAGTTGGACATGGGTGGGTGCCTGCTGGCAGGAGCCCCACGGTGCTGGGGGGTGGGGGTGGTGGGGAACATGAGTTGGACATGGGTGGGGCCTGCTGGCAGGTGCCCCACAGTGCTGGGGGGTGGGGGTGGTGGGCGACATGAGATGGACATGGGTGGGGGCCTGCTGGCAGGTGCCCCACAGTGCTGGGGGGTGGGGGTGGTGGGGAACATGATTTGGACATGGGTGGGGGCCTGCTGGCAGGTGCCCCACAGTGCTGAGGGATGGGGGTGGTGTGAGACATGGGTGGGTGCCTGGTGGAGGCTGCCCCTGCACTGCTGGGGGGTGGGGGTGGTGGGAGACATGGGTGGGGGCCTGGTGGAGGCTGCCCCTGCACTGCCGGGGGTGGGGGTGGTGGGAGACATGGGTGGGGGCCAGGTGGAGGCTGCCCCTGGTGACTGGGGGGGTGGGGGTGGTGGGAGACATGGGTGGGGGCCTGGTGGAGGCTGCCCCTGGTGGCTGGGGGGTGGGGGTGCTGGGAGACATGGGTGGGGGCCTGGTGGTGGCTGCCCCTGCACTGCTGGGGGGGGTGGTGGGGAACATGCGTTGGACATGGGTGGGGGCCTGCTGGCAGGTGCCCCACAGTGCTGGGGGGGTGGGGGTGGTGGGAGACATGAGTTGGACATGGGTGGGGGCCTGCTGGCAGGTGCCCCACAGTGCTGGGGGGTGGGGGTGGTGGGAGACATGAGTTGGACATGGGTGGGGGCCTGCTGGCAGGTGCCCCACAGTGCTAGGGGGTGGGGGTGGTGTGAGACATGGGTGGGGGCCTGGTGGAGGCTGCCCCTGCACTGCTGGGGGGTGGGGGTGGTGGGAGACATTGGTGGGGGCCTGGTGGAGGCTTCCCCTGGTGACTGGGGGGTGGGGGTGCTGGGAGACATGGGTGGGGGCCTGGTGGTGGCTGCCCCTGCACTGCTGGGGGGTGGGGGTGGTGGGGAACATGCGTTGGACATGGGTGGGGCCTGCTGGCAGGTGCCCCACAGTGCTGGGGGGTGGGGGTGGTGGGGAACATTAGTTGGACATGGGTGGGGCCTGCTGGCAGGTGCCCCACAGTGCTGGGGGGTGGGGGTGCTGGGAGACATGGGTGGGGGCCTGGTGGAGGCTGCCCCTGCACTGCTGGGGGGTGGGGGTGGTGGGAGACATGGGTGGGGGCCTGGTGGTGGGTGCCCCTGCACTGCTGGGGGGTGGGGGTGGTGGGGAACATGAGTTGGACATGGGTGGGGGCCTGCTGGCAGGTGCCCCACAGTGCTGGGGGTGGGGGTGATGGGAGACATGGTTGGGGCCTGGTGGAGGCTGCCCCTGGTGGCTGGGGGGTGGGGGTGCTGGGAGACATGGGTGGGGGCCTGGTGGAGGCTGCCCCTGCACTGCTGGGGGGTGGGGGTGGTGGGAGACATGGGTGGGGGCCTGTTGGCAGGTGCCCCACAGTGCTGGGGGTGGGGGTGGTGGGGAACATGAGTTGGACATGGGTGGGGGCCTGCTGGCAGGTGCCCCACAGTGCTGGGTGGTGGGGGTGGTGGGAGACATGGGTGGGGGCCTGGTGGAGGCTGCCCCTGGTGGCTGGGGGGTGGGGGTGCTGGGAGACATGGGTGGGGGCCTGGTGGTGGGTGCCCCTGCACTGCTGGGGGGTGGGGGTGCTGGGAGACATGGGTGGGGGCCTGGTGGAGGCTGCCCCTGGTTACTGGGGGCGTGGGGGTGGTGGTCGACATGGGTGGGGGCCTGGTGGAGGCTGCCCCTGGTGACTGGGGGGGTGGGGGTGGTGGGAGACATAGGAGAAGGCCTGGTGGAGGCTGCCCCTGGTGACTGGGGGGGTGGGGGTGCTGGGAGACATGGGTGGGGGCCTTGTGGAGGCTGCCCCTGGTGGCTGGGGGGTGGGGGTCCTGGGAGACATGGGTGAGGGCCTGGTGGTGGCTGCCCCTGCACTGCTGGGGGGTGGGGGTGGTGGGGAACATGCGTTGGACATGGGTGGGGGCCTGCTGGCAGATCCCCCACAGTGCTGTGGGGTGGGGGTGGTGGGGAACATGAGTTGGACATGGGTGGGGGCCTGCTGGCAGGTGCCCCACAGTGCTGGGCGGTGGTGGTGGTGGGAGACATGAGTTGGGCATGGGTGGGGGCCTGGTGGAGGCTGCCCCTGCACTGCTGGGGGGTGGGGGTGCTGGGAGACATGGGTGGGGGCCTGGTGGTGGGTGCCCCTGGTGGCTGGGGGGTGGGGGTGGTGGGAGACATGGGTGGGGGCCTGGTGGTGGGTGCCCCTGCACTGCTGGGGGGTGGGGTGCTGGGAGACATGGGTGGGGCCTGGTGGAGGGTGCCCCTGGTGACTGGGGGTGCAGGGGGACATGCGTTGGTGGGCAGTAGTGCAAGTTGACATGTGGGTTGGCTGGGGGTCATGGCCATGGTGGATGGTGTGCCTGCAGGACATGTGCAGGGTAGGCCCCTGTGGTGTGAGCCACCTGCAGGGGCTGTGGAGGGTGTAGAGGGAACACCTGGGAGGACCCACACGTGCAATTCACGTGTGGTGCTCCCCGCGCACCCCTGTAATACACGTACCCTGATGGAATCGCGTGTGGAACTTCCCGCGCACCCCTGGAATACACGTACCCTGCTGAAATCACGTGTGGCACTTCCTGCGCACCCCTTAGATACGCGTACCCTGCTCGCACGGGCCCAATCGCGTGTGGAAATTCCCCCGCACCCCTGAGATACGCGTACAATGCGGAAATCGCGTGTGGCACTTCCCGCGCACCCCTGAGATACGCGTACCTCCAATCGCGTGTGGAAATTCCTGCGCACCCCTGAAATACACGTACCCTGCTGAAATCGCGTGTGGCACTTCCTGCGCACCCCTGAGATACGCGTACCCCCAATCGCGTGTGGAAATTCCCGCGCAACCCTGAAATACACGTACCCTGCTGAAATCGCATGTGGCACTTCCTGCGCACCCCTGAGATACGCATACCCTGCTCGCAGGGGCCCAATCGCGTGTGGAAATTCCCACGCACCCCTGAGATACGCGTACCCTACGGAAATCGCGTGTGGAACTTCCCGCGCACCCCTGAAATACGCGTACCCTGCTCGCACGGGGCCAATCGCGTGAGGTACTTCCGGCGCACCCCAGTGATACACGTAGCCCGCTTGCCGTGCTGGTACAGGGTTAGCGCAGCCCATTGCGCTGGATTGGGTATATTGATGGCTTTTCCCTGCGCGAGAGGCGTTCTTGGGGGCGTAACTGGCGCTGCTGCAGGGTTGCTGCGCCACTGTGCGCCACGGCTGGTTTTGGTGGCTGGAATCCATGAATACGCTGTGCGCGGGAATGGATTTTAGCGCACGCAGCTGGCGCAGGGATTCGCACGCGCACACTGTGCGCCAGCCGCGTGTGCCACTTGTGCGCTGAATTCTATGAATTACCCCCAAAATGTACAAATAAAAAATAAAAGTAAACAAAAAAAAGTTGATATTCAGGGTTGGACTCTTTGAAGAGATGCATGATGGGTAGTCAGGGACAGTTGTTTGTGTTACTTTGTACGCATTGTGATCCTCAGGGTGAATCTTTTGGAGAGTGTAGAATTTGGGATGTGAACTAAAATTGTGTCGCTATCGGGAAGTAGAGTAGATAAAAGGGCCTTTAACGACTGATAATCATGCCAGTCTACCATTGGTGCCTAGATGTGTGATGGACTGAAGATGTGCTTTGGTTTAGAGTTAGCGGCCCAGAGCCGAACCCCGGAATAATACATCAGGGGAATGCCCCACATGGCTGTCGTGCGTGGAACCATTCTCGTTATTAATATCCAACTTAAGTTAATCACTGAAACTCACTCCTTAAGTCTTGCAAATGAGATATCATTCTGATGTTGACCCGTCATTTTCTACTGCTTTTAGGTGTGAGTCAGGACTTTCCAGAAACATCTACTGTTTCTGTTTCTATTATCCTTAAGCCTAGACAGATAGTTATATGTCAGGTGTTAAGATGCATACGATGGCAGTATCGGCATATAGCAGTCTACACTTGGCATATCATGTCAGCACTTGAGAATATTGGGCTATATTCAACATCTAATAATTTTACTTGGCTGACAAGTGAGGTTGTTAATGTCATAAGATGTCATGAAGTGGCCATACTGAATGAGGCTTTAGTGGCAGGTGGCGGCAGTGTCCCTGGCCGGTGCACTTTCTGCTAGCTGTACACCTGCCCTGTAATCATCCCACCAATGGTATGCCATGAAAGAACAGTGGTAACTAAAATACTCTTTTTGTCTGCTTTGGTAACTATTTTACATTTTTATTAATCTTATGAGTTTGTATCGTTTTCTTTTTTACATCAATTTCATCGCTCCCTGTTATGACCTTAAGGCCAAAGGTCATGCAATGTCTCTTCGTGTGATGGCACCAGGGCTGGAGGCTATTTGACATCATTTCCTTTGATGTCATGGAGAGTGTGATGTCACTTCCGTTATCTTTGGCATTTTTGGGAACGGGCATGGCTGCACAAATGAGGCTGCCCAGCCCACTCTAGCCAGCCTGCAAGCCAGTAACGCATACTGCTTAGGGAGTATGCGGTATGTGTCCACTTTGGGACCCTCTGATGACTAGTTTTACTGCCCGACCTTGCCCGAGACCTCTGTGGGTAGTTTTCGCCTCTCCGCTTTGCCTCACTGCTAGCAGAAAGCACATGCTGCTGGGAGAGGGACCCTTAAGGCAGGGCAATGATGGAGTGAGCGGACAGAATGTAAATCAGAAACGATGTGCTAAGTTGGTATACTGGAAACCAGCGAAGCGATGTGAACCGGACAGAATGGAAACTAGCAATGATCTGCTGAGATGGCGTTTGGCCATGATGTAAACATTCAGTGATGTGCTAAGGGGCTGTACTGTTAACTAGCAATGATCTGCTGAATGGGCGATGTTTAATTTGTTACGTGGTCATGATGTAAACATTCAGTGATGTGCTAAGTGGCTATACTGTAAACTAGCAATGATCTGCTGAGTGGGCGTAGTTTAAAGTGTTACCTGGTCATGATGTAAACATTCAGTGATGTGCTAAGTGGCTATACGTTAAACTAGCAATGATGTGCTGAGTGGGCGTAGTTTGATTTGTTACCTGGTCATGATGTAAACATTCTGTGATGTGCTAAGTGGCTATACTGTAAACTAGCAATGGTCTGCTGAGTGGGCGTAGTTTAATTTGTTACCTGGTCATGATGTAAACATTCAGTGATGTGCTAAGTGGCTTTACTGTAAACTAGCAAATATCTGCTGAGTGGGCATAGTTTAAAGTGCTACCTGGTCATGATGTAAACATTCAGTGATGTGATAAGTGGCTATACTGTAAACTGGCAAAGATGTGCTGACGGGGCATAGTTTAATTTGTTACCTGGTCATGATGTAAACATTCAGTGATGTGCTAAGTGCCTATACTGTAAACTGGCAATGATCTGCTAAGTGCCTATACTGTAAACTGGCAATGATCTGCTGAGTGGGCGTAGTTTAATGTGTTACCTGGTCATGATGTAAACATTCAGTGATGTACTAAATGGGTATACTGTAAACTAGCAATGATGTGCTGAGTGGGCGTAGTTTGATTTGTTATCTGGTCATGATGTAAACATTCAGTGATACGCTAAGTGTTTATACTGCAAACTAGCAATGATGTGCTGTGTGGGCGTAGTTTAATTTGTTACCTGGTCATGATGTAAACATTCAGCATGTGCTTAGTGGCTATACCGTAAACTAGCAATGTGTGCTTTGCCCTCATGTGGTCTACGGGGAAGGTTCTGCCTGAAAAAGGAGGACTGTGTTCAAGACTGACCGACTGGGGTAAGTATCCTCCCTCCACCCCATATGCTTTCAGTCTCTCTGGCGCCCTCTCCTCACCTTGTGGTAGAAATAGGCGTGCTCTCCGTCCTGCCTTCTTTGCAGGGGCGCGTTGTCTTTCATGGGCGAGTGCGGTCCAGTTACTTCACTGACGCCGGCCCGTTTCATATTGTTCAGGTAAGTCTTATTGCTGTTCTTTAGTTTTGTTGCTATCCTGCATGCCTTTCTTTGTTTAAAATGTCTCTTTTTTCTCCCTTAGGTATGCGGAGCTTCAGCGCTGCGAAATGGCTTGGTTGAGCCGCGCTGGTAAATGATGGCGCATTAAGAGCGCCATGATGCTGTAAGTAAGCGCTATGCGCAGCGCTGCGAAATCTTGCCTTTGCTAACCTGTGTTTTCCTTCCTTGTAGGTCGCAATGTTCTTCAGCGCGAGTGGAATGTCCGGAGTGGTGCCAGCCGAGAGGCGACCAGCCAGGTAAGCCTTTTGAGCAGTTCGTAATTTGTCTCTACAGCCTTCTTTACTGTTGCCTCTATCTTCCTCTTTCAGGTCATTCTGTCCGGGAGGCGTGCAGATTCGAGGAAGCTGTTCTCAGTAGCTGCAAGTGTTTAAAGATGAAGACTGCAGGTAAGATGCTGCAGCTAATGATGTTCCTTTTGTCTCCTTGCAGGTTCTGCTTCTCTGAGGTTCGAAGGAATAGCTGGACACGGTGAGAATCATGTTGCAAGCTGCAAAGTAACACGAAGCATGTTCTGCAGTCAGGGTGTGGTTTGTATAGCCCAGGTAAAGTAGTACCAGGGAAAGTAGTTCCAGGCCTGCCACACCCAAAACACTAGACCACATAGCTTGGTTCTTAGGGAACCAAGCTATGTGGATGCCTCCATGTTGGCTGACAATACAATAAAGTAGTTCCCAAGCACATTGCTGTTCATGGTGTATGAGCCTGGCGCCATAGGTGCCAGGACTGGCCGCATGAGGGCTTTTGAAGAGGATGCCAGGCTCTAGAGGGCTGAGTCCTGACTCCACCTGGCCAATGGGTTTGCCAGAGGGGGTTTTGGGTGAGGGTCATGACACAATGATGTGCTGAGTGGGCGTAGTTTAATTTGTTACCTGGTCATGATGTAACCATTCAGTGATGTGCTAAGTGGCTATACTGTAAACTGGCAATGATCTGCTGAGTGGGCATAGTTTAAAGTGTTACCTGGTCATGATGTAAACATTCAGAGATGTGCTGAGTGGCTATACTGTAAACTGGCAATGATCTGCTAAGTGGGCGTAGTTTGATTTGTTACCTGATCATGATGTAACCATTCAGTGATGTGCTAAGTGCCTATACTGTAAACTGGCAATGATCTGCTGAGTGGGTGTAGTTTGATTTGTTACCTTGTCATGATGTAAACATTCAGTGATGTGCTAAGGAGCTGTACTGTTAACTAGCAATGATCTGCTGAGTGGGCGTAGTTTGATTTGTTACATGGTCATGATGTAAACATTCAGTGATGTGCTAAGTGACTATACTGTAAACTAGCAAAGGTCTGCTGAGTGGGCGTAGTTTAATTTGTTACCTGGTCATGATGTAAACATTCAGTGATGCGCTAAGTGGCTTTACTGTAAACTAGCAAATATCTGCTGAGTGGGCATAGTTTAAAGTGCTACCTAGTCATGATGTAAACATTCAGTGATATGATAAGTGGCTATACTGTAAACTGGCAAAGATGTGCTGAGTGGGCGTAGTTTAATTTGTTACCTGGTCATGATGTAAACATTCAGTGATGTGCTATGTGCCTGTACTGTAAACTGGCAATGATCTGCTGAGTGGGCGTAGTTTAATTTGTTACCTGGTCGTGATGTAAACATTCAGTGATGTGCTAAGTGGCTATAATGTAAACTAGAAATGATGTGCTGAGTGGGCGTAATTTATTTTGTTACCTGGTCATGGTGTAACCATTCAGTGATGTGCTAAGTGTCTGTACTGTAAACTGGCAATGATCTCCTGAGTGGGCGTAGTTTAATTTGTTACCTGGTCATGATGTAAACATTCAGTGATGTACTCTATGGCTAAACTGTAAACTAGCAATGATGTGGTGAGTGGGAGTAGTTTGATTTGTTATCTGGTCATGATGTAAACATTCAGTGATACGCTAAGTGTTTATACTGCAAACTAGCAATGATGTGCTGTGTGGGCGTAGTTTAATTTGTTACCTGGTCATGATGTAAACATTCAGCAATGTGCTGAGTGGCTATACCGTAAACTAGCAATGATGTGCTGAGTGGGAGTAGTTTAACATTCAGTGATGTACTAAATGGCTATACTGTAAACTAGCAATGATGTGCTGAGTGGGTGTAGTTTGATTTGTTATCTGGTCATGATGTAAACATTCAGCGATAGTGTTTATACTGCAAACTGGCAATGATGTGCTGAGTGGGCGTAGTTTAATTTGTTACCTGGCCATGATGTAAACATTCAGTGATGTGCTGAGTGGCTATACCGTAAACTAGCAATGATGTGCTGAGTGGGCGTATTTTGATTTGTTACCTGGTCATGATGTAAACATTCTGTAATGTGCTAAGTGGCTATACTTTAAGCTAGCAATGGTGTGCTTGCCAGACATAATGTAAACGTTCAATGATGTGCTAGCTGGACTCACATATGAATACGTTTAAAAAAGGAGGGAATTATATTTATTCATGAACATATTGAGTGCTTTTGGTTCTACATGGTCACTGGGGACACACATGGCCCGTCCTGCTGTGAACTGCAATGCGGCCTCATAGTTTGCGCGTGTGGGTGGAGGGGCCACGCTGCAGTGTGCACGCCGAGGGCTGAGGTTTCAGTGCTGACTGGCAAAGCACTGGGCCTTAGAGACATGGTTTCCTGTAGTCTGATATTTAAGACCCTCACAAGGGCAGCTCAGAGCAGGCAGAACCGTGAGCGCCAGCCACAGACCTCTAAATAATAAATGCGGCCATTTTGTGACTCTCAGAACATCTTTATAGCAATCAGTGCAGGCGCCCTTGCCACCTGGCATGTCACTAGCAGGGTGAAGTCATTGAAACATGTGGGGACTGCATATGCTCTTCAGGGCTGTCAACACGAAATTATTCTCATTACAAAAACAGCTTGTTCTTGCTTTATGATGGCGAGATGGCTCTTATCCAGTTCTGGTTTTCCATGCAACATACAATAGCAACAATCACCCTCCCCACTGCGGACTGCATGGGCTGGTAACAGCCTGCGCCCAATTTATAGGCCAAAACAAAGTGGGGGCCTTAATGCCAGCACCTGGCGCCGTTACTGGCTGGTGAACCCTGCAGAGGGGTGATTATTGCTAGCACCTTGGGTTTATAAAGTGGGGTGCTCATAGCGATGACCGACACGTTTATTGAAACAAATACTCATCCAAGATGGCCATCATGAGCCCCCTTTCCATTTCCATTGTGGCATGAGAGCACTTGTGGAGCGGCACTGCAGTGCTCGAACTGGCAGGCAAGTGGGAGGCAGGGTTGGGGGAAGAAAACAAGAAATGGCAAGGGGACCGAGGGCCGTCGAGAGGGCCAATGAGAGTGGGTAGGAAGATGGCATGGCCGGTGTGAGGAGAGTGCAGTTTGCTACAAACCCCACTTCGATCAAGTGAATCTGGCCCTGTTTGGTGCAACCTGATTGGCTGCCATGGCCGGTGTGAGGAGAGTGCAGTTTGCTACAAACCCCACTTCGATCAAGTGAATCTGGCCCTGTTTGGTGCAACCTGATTGGCTGCCACACCCAATTACGCAACAAATCCCCGTTCTGGAGACTGAATCGGTTGCTATTGGCCATTATCACCCGGCCCAGCCACTAAAACAGCTGTTTATTACAATTAGAAGCCCGAGGCGAACCCGCAGGGACCTAACAGCAATATATGTGTCAGGAACATCCTAACCTAACATGGCTGCCATGAAAATGGTGGCCGGGCTGCGTGCAGAGCCTCGCTTCCATCTCTGCAGCCGCCATGGGTGGTAGGAATGTGCAGAGTGGTGGCTCCACAATCGCCATTAAGGTAAGTGGGAGCTGATGGTAGTTGGGGGAAGATGGGCAGAAAAGGGAACTGGTGAGGAATGGGAGGGAAGGGGAGATGGCCGCGGTGCATCCACTGCACGGGCTGCTCTAAACTTGGTCTTGGATTGTGATATCAGCCGAGATTTGGGGCAACCTGCTAGGTTGACACTTCCGCCGAGGGTGCTAATAGTGCATGCTGGGTGTCAACACAATTTGAAGGTATGCACCTCACAGTGATCTTTAAAAGGAAAGCCTGGGTTGGAAACAAGGGCGTTCGGTTATCATGGATTCATTGTTTTGAAAAAATGCATTCACAGCATTAAATACATAGAATAGGTAAAGCAAATTGTCATCTGTGCGTTGTCCAACACATTTAAAATGCACCCATCTCAACATTTGTGCAGGAATGCAAAAAAACTGAAATATAACAGTTTGAATATTTTTTATTGAAACGCCAATTTTGAATTGTTTCCTAAAACTCATAAGGGAGGACTGGAAGCAGAAATTCAGAGAATTAGCCCATACTACTGGCCAGTATACATGGGTGGGCTGGCCTATAGGGAACTCTGGAGATTTCCCAGGAGGCCTGTGCACCCCCGGCTTCTTTTGTGGTGTAACTGTGACGAATTGGCTTCTTTCCAGCAGGAGTACAAGGACGAGTAGAGGCTAAAACGCCCATTCAGCCCTCACACTTCTACAAAACAAGAGCCAACCCTATCATAAAAGTAAAGCAGGCAGAGTCAAGAGCTACACCTCCTTCGCCTTTTGTGGTCACGTGTTCCGAGGGAAGGCTGTGCTCTAAAGAGGGGTGTGAACATGGTTCAGTAGCAACCGAAACAGCAAAGTATAGCATTCCAAAAAAAGGAATCTCTAATCAAGGTTCTGTACAAATGTATACACTTTAAGTAAATCTATTAAATACACCATGTTCAATAATAACTAGCTAGAAAAACACTACACAAAGCCCACCCCGGGGAAAGAGCACAGCATATGCAAAAATAGCAGATGCAGCACTCTGGGTAATGAATCAGGGGTGAAAGGCAAGCAAAAGCAACATGCTCTTGAAAAAAGATGTGTAATTGTGAGCAGAAAGCACTCAAAGTGACCCAACCAGTCTCTGGGGTGCAAAACGGACCAAGGGGGGAGTTAAAAGTTAATAGTACCTTCTTTGCAGTTCGTTGTGGTTTAACAGCGCTGAACTAGATTTCTTGGCGCTGAGTGATGATCGGAGGAGAGCAAAAGACAGCAGCCGATGTCCTGTTGCTTTCTAATGTGTTGAAGAGTTCTTGAACCATGCTTCAAGCAGTTCAATGGCAAAGAAACACTAGGATCCCAGTTGCCCTTGCTCTGAGGGTGCTGCGAGTCCCAATTCACGGGCTCAGGGACAAGATGAGTCCTTTTCTTGTGCTCCCAAACACTGGGGAGGCTGGCACACAACTGCAGGGGTCCTCCAGCACAGTGAGGTCCTGGGTACCACTTTGACTGGCAGGGAGGCAGTTCCTGTTCTAGCAGCATGGTCCCTGGCGATGGTTAGAGCAGAGTTCTCCTCTGACTTTGGAACACCTGCCTTCACCTCACAACTGGAGGACTCTAGAAAGGACTGCTCTCCCAGCAGCGTCCAACAAAATCGTCTGAAGTGATGGTCCAAAGATTCTTCAAGATAATTCCCAAGATGGTGTCATGAAGTTGTGGGAGACCCTTTCTTTTATAGGCAAAAGTATCCAGCTGCTTGAGAGGAAGTGAAAGGGACAGGAAAGGGAAAGAGTGGCAGAGAGATTCAAAATGGTGGAATTTGTATTTTGTATTTTTGTATTTTATTTATTTATGTTGCGCACCTTGCCCTGGGGCTTCTGGGGACATGGTAAGAACATGTTACATACATTCAATCGCAGTTACATAGTTAATGTTAATGTTAAAGGACATTTGTACCGCGCACTATCACCACCGGAGTGGTCCCCTGGCGCTCTGGCAGCTCTGAAAGAGGAGGGGAGGTTGAGTTAGTGGGAGGAGGCAGGAAAAGTGCAAGAGAGCAGTGATGTGCTGTTGGCGGCCTCAGCCCGGTGGGTCCGTTGGCTGGGCGTGGGGTGTTTGCAGCCGGTAGTCATTGTGTACTGTTGTGCAAGACTATGTGTGTTTTTGTTTTGTTGTTGAAATGTAGTAAAGTTTGTGCGGTTTGTTTTGCTGTAGATTTTGGTTGTGTTTGGTTTGGAGTTTGAGAGGTGTATGCAGAAAGGGAAATTGTTAGTAGGGTTAGTTATTTTGCGTCTATCTGTTATTTTGCCTCTATCCTGAATTTAGGCGCTCGGCTTGCACAGTCTCCCCTGGTGCGGCTCTGTCCTGATCTGGGTCCGACTGGCATGCAAGGTTCCTTACTCCTCTGGCCCCCACCTCTAACATGCTCTCTCGTAGGTACATTTAAGGTGAACAAAGCAGAAAAGCGGGGGCAATATCATTACCGTAGGTGCAAGACAAGATGAGTCCTTGCACCTATTCAAGGGAAGGACTCATCCTTCCCTTCAACAGAATTCCCCTGAATACCCCGTCCCCTTGTCTATTCTCTAAGAAGAAAGGCCTTTAGAAATGCAGCCCCCTGGTGTGAGGCCTGGCTCTCTGTGACTGGGTGTACCTCTTGGTTTCTGTTCCCAGGCCATAATTCTGTGGATTGTGTGTCCTTGGCAAAAGGGTGTTACTGTCATGATGCCCGCTCCCGGGGAGCCGGTTCAAGCCCTGCGTCCCCGAAAGTGGACATCCAGTCCCCAAGGAAGGACCCAGCAACCCCATATAGGGGCCCATTGGACAGTGTCCTGGCGCCTTTGGCTCCAGGCTCATAAAAGACATCAGTCCTGGCGCCATAGGCGCCAGGCTCATTATGGGAGTGCTTGGGTGCACTTACCTGATGCAGACCATGCTGCAGGTTCCCGGCCTCCTTGAGGCCTGAAAGGAACTACTTTACCTGTGGGACTAATTTACCATCCGGGCGTGGTCGGGGAAGGATACATACCTGATTGGAGGAAGGATACATACCTGGAACTTTTTCCAAGGCTATTTAAACCCCACCCGAACAGCCACACGTGCTTCGCGTTGTTCTGCATCTAGCAGCTGGACGCTCACCGTGTCTGCTCCTGCATCCTGACTTCTGCCACGCCTGCCAGCATCCTGGATCACCTGCAAAGGAAGAGAAGAAGAGAACAGAAGAAGGAAAAGTCCTTACCTGCTAAATCCGCATCCCGGAGACATCTTGCCGACAATCCTGAAAAGGAAGACTTTTATTTAAAAGCTCATCGCGTCGATCGCTGCAGCGCCGCATTCCACTCACCTTTACAGGGCGCCTCCATGTTCAGCAGCGATCATCCGGATTCGCAGTCACGCCCCAGCGCCTAGGGAGAAAAAGACAAGAACAAAAGGTGAGAGAGAGAAGGGAATAAGGAAAGCTAAATCTCCATATTAAGACTTACCGGTTGATTCATTCCCTCATCATTTCGGGTCCGCGCCGCATCCTGGCATTTCTGGACCCCGGCCCTTAAGGGGAAAAAGAGACATCAGCGTTAATGAGCGAATGAAAAGACATTACCAAAAAACGCTCATTAAAGACTTACCTGATTTCTACAAGGATTTCACCTCTCATCTCGGGTCGGTGCCTGTTCCCCGGCATTCCGTACCCCGGCCCCTATGGGGAAAAAGACACTAGCATTAGTACATTAATGCATGGACACAAGGGGAACCTCTTATCAAAAAACTTACCTGGAAGCCACGCAAGTTTGGTTCTCACCAATCCGAAAATCCAGTGAAGTAACTGGATACCAACGCGCCCCTGCATCAGAAGCAGGATGGAGAGCTCGTCCTTCCAGACCCTAAGGTGAGACGCTACGAGGAATCACAGAAGGGTTTCGAGGAAGGTGAGAGGGGAAAGTGGGAGGCCGATTGCATTACCCCGCAGACAGTTAATCCCCTATTTTCGCCTACAGAAGGATACTTCTGCGTGCCAGACGAGCCAAATGTGGGCGCCCGGTCCAGTCCGTCATCCGAACCCTGCGCATCACCTTAGAAGAGGTCACAGCAGCGCGAACCAGGCCAGCGCCTCCGTGGGAGTCAGGTGAGCGTTACAGTTACCTGCCCTTAGCAAAGAGAAGCAATCCCCCAAGTCCTGTCAGTGGATAGGGTAGGCCTTGTTTTTGATATGATATGGAATTTATAACGCACCTCTAAACAAGTGTTTCTAGGCGTGACAATAAGACAAAGAGGGGGAAACAAAGGGAGGACAAACAATGATATTACTAGGCCTTGTGTCATTCCGATCGTGCAAGTGCAGGGAATACACATAATCCATCCGCAGCTGAACTGGGCCCACAGGGCTGACACATGTGTGAAATCAACTTAATGTGGCTGGGATAATAATACCCTAACTCAGGTATGGCTTATATTTACAGTTCAGTGTGCCATCAGGACAGGCTCTCCAGCGTTATGCAGTTTTTAGAATAGGGGTGCATAATGTAATTGCAGCACCTGCGCTGGAGAGACTTTGATGACGCTGCAGCTGTCAAGGGGCACCTGTGACCTCTGAACCTGCTCTGTGCCACAGGTAGAGCAGGCACTGCGACTCGGGATACTTATGCAGCAGGGCACATGTGCATATTATACTTTTGGTATGGATCTTATGAAATGGGAATCTGATTAGCAGATCTTTTCAGAGAAGGAATTACCCACATCATTTTATTATTTGATACAAATCAAAAAGGCCAGGGCTTTCGCACCCTTGCAGATGGCAATTCATCACAGTAACCTATTTTATTGCCTATGTTTCTCATAGGAAAAGAGTTGGGCTTTCTGAAAATGTGTAACATGGGGCCACTTTGAACATTATTTCCAGAGCCTCTTGTGGTTTCCAGTTCACTCCTGATAGTGTATGCACCATGAGTTCATACACACCACCTACCACAAGTCTCTCATCTTGGTCCTCATTTCGAGTAAGGTAATATCCATAAAAACAGCTGACATGTAAAATACCACTCCATTATGAGTTGGGATCATAGATATTTACAGCATGGGGGACATGGAAAGTACTGCATGTGTTATGTACATGTTGTTTTTGGCATGTGGGGGCATATAAATACTACATTGGGTGAATAACCCATATTTTCCCCAGAGAGTCATTTTAATGGAGACATCTCACAACCTTTTTCACTGTGCTTTGATTGCCACCATTTTCCAGCAAATTAGAAGGGGGAAGCGGGGGATATGGGTGAGGCAATATAGGATGGGAGAAGGTGGGGATGGGGGGGATAGAGAGGGGTCGCCACATCATTTTGGTGCAAAAAGAATCCGTAACAAAATGTGGTAACAATATTGTGTTGATATTTCAGTGGTAAAAACACATGAAATACATTCTGTGTCCTCTTTGCCAGAAATATCCCTTACAATCTTAACTCATAATTAGGTGTTTGCCCAAATACATGTATTTAAATTACCACATGTTTTTACCAACACTGCCATACTCACAATATGTACAGTCTTGAAAGTTAACTGAGCTACTACTATCACCCAATGGTAGTCAATGCACACTCCAGAAGGCATGAACCATGTATATATTTCCTTATTGGTCTTTCACCTACAGTCGCAGGTTTGAACCCCAATGGGGGACCACAACCTATCATAATTCCAAAATCAAAAAAGGGAGCAGCATTGATTTGAAACAATACTAGCATTGTTTACATATTTATTTATTTATTTATTGTAATTTGGTTTACAAAAAAACAATCCTTTCACAGCATTATAAAATTCAAAAGAACAATACACAAACACACAAAGTAAACAGCAAAATGTACTTATTTCAATTCCTCCATATAAAACACCTGTAAAAACATATTTCATTTAAATATCCAAATTTCACAAAAATTAATTGAAAAGTGGGGCAGATTTTAAACTAAAGGAATGTGGCAGCAATACATAATTCAAAACCAAAAGAACTCATTTGCATTATCCGTAAAGTGTGTACAAATTTAGAAAAGTAGTTCATTCTGTTACCCCTTGTGGCTGAGCAGGCACCTAGTGTATTGTTGTCTCTGTTCCATGTTTGTTCTTATGCTCTATTAATGCCTTGCCTGAGTCCTAGTACTTCCAATATGGGCCATTGGTTAAGCCTAAATCTCTCATACATATAGACCTTGGTCTACTGGAAGGATATCGGATGACACATTTCATTAATATTCACCTTGTCCCAAAAAATGTTGAATAATCTATATACAGGTTATCATTTTAAATTTTGTTTACTGTACTACACCAGTCCATTCATATAATTATTTTTTAACTCTTGAAGGATTGCAAACAAGCTCTCGAGAGCCCATTCCCAAGCAATCTAAGATAATAGCATTAACATTTGCGAAACAACTTAGCATCGATACAGAATTAGATTGTAAAGTCCTTTTTAGATCTATATAATACTATACAGGGGGTCCTTCTCCCTACACACCCCATGCCTCCATCCATGGATTCTCATGTTCCAATCCGTCAGGCAGAGACAGAAAAAAAAATGATGACTGGGAGACAGACAAAGGACAGAATTTTGGCCATTGGTGCTGACTTCAACACTGAGATCCAATGCTACCTTCCCCATGACATGCTTTGCTGTCCCTCTGAAAGACCACTGCTTCAAAGCTCAAGAGGAGGGCTGCGTTCATGCGTGACAGAGCTGTTTATTGGTGCTGTATAAACAGAGGCTGCTATTAAGTGAGATGATTTTTGTAAAATCCCCAAATTCAAGAAATGATGTGCATTCTACCTGGACTGGTGAGGGAGTGTATGGCTATTAAGATTATTATAGGAGGCCAGAGATCCATCTGGTCGGAGAGATACAAATCTTCAGCATCCATTAGCCCTTAGAGAACAAAGGCTAATGAATATACCCCAGGCTTTTGTAATTGTAATTGGTTATTTATAATGCGCTTAATACCCAGAGGTTACTAAGCGCGGACCCGGGGATTGAACCTGTGTTGCTCCATGTCGTCTTGCTTTCAAGGCGAGCGTGTTGCCCCTGAGCTATCCTCCTGAGGCTTAAGTCAACATTGAGTGGTGGAGACTGTAACAGATGCCTCAGACAAGAAGTGAAACCTCACAGCAATGGAAATTGTGTAATGAAACAATGAAACTTAAAAAGATATATGTAACTATGTGGCCATAGGCTTATATTAGAAATGGCATTTTACCCAGTAACGGTTTAACTATGATACACACAGAAATGGGATACATGTCATCTTAAAACTTGTTGTGCGTCTGTCGTGTTGATGTCATTTGAATCTACCTTTGTTTATTGGGACTCAAGTTATGATTGAAAATGTGTTTCTAGCTTCTCTGAAAATGTTCTGAATTCTGAAAGCTGGGGAGCAGGTGGCTTATTAAATTAGATATCTGGGTAGAAAATGTCATGTTCTTAACTTGTATTAATTGTGTCTAAAGAGCGAAAAAACCACAGCTCACATGTACAAAAACCCTGCCGAAACAGAAATAATTGTCATAGATCTGTCATGATTATGGGAACATAAATGTATAGATATTATGATGTTTATTTGGACATTTTCAATTTTTGTCATGTTGTGAATTTTTGGGTGAAAAAACTGAAAAGTTTAAATGGTAACTATGGTGGGTGGATCCATCATTTACATCAATTCCACTTCAGAACTCCAAGGGCCTACCGGCAGAGAGAGGTTGAACCTTGGAGTTGGAGCAGACTATAAAGTTCTAATGAAAATTCAGTGCTAATAAGTTAACACCTGCTGAGCTCAATCTTTTGGTGGTGTGGCTTCTAGGGGGGAAATCCTCGCTCTATGTGGAGGGGGTAGGACTACTTAAAAATCTTGAAGGAGACTTGCCTATAATCCATCTGGGTGTCTGACATTACCTGGATTGGAAAGGACTGGAGATTGCTGCAGGATTATTTTTATCTGGGAGGCAGTAACTGAGAAAGCATAAAAGCTGACTGGGCACTATGATTAAGGAGAGCCAAATGAGGGATGGATGCTGGTGACTATCTTTGACTGAAGTGCCTGACAAGATCCATGCACTTCCACCAAAGAAGAGCCCTGCTGACTTTCCTGGGAACCAAAAACTGGGATTGCCAATGTAAGTAGATTAATCCAAATGAAAGCAAGTGTGTGGAAGATCTGCCTGCCATAATATTTTCCTTTAATAGTGGGTGTGAGGGTGGGGGGCCTTGGTTTGTGTGGACCCTTAGCATATTTTACTGTGTAATAACTTTCCTAGTGGTAAATTAAGTTATAGTAATTTGAAGTAATTTTATACATCTATTTTTCTTGTCAATCCCAGACTTCCCTAGAGAAAAGGGATGTCTTTGACCCAAAATGAAATTCCTAATGTTCCCTAATCTCCAGAACTTGCCTTTAAACAGAGGGGCCTGAATATAACTGCAGCCTGGGTGTTTGGACCTTGGGAGAAAAGTGCTTTGCCAAGAGAAAACAAGTGTAAGTCTCTACTGAAAAAGGCACACTCTTTCCTGAGAGTAAGTGAACTTGATAGCAGAGAGGTTTGTATTGCTTTGGTGGTGAAGAAGGAAGAAGAGTTCTATCAATCCAGAGTATTCTCTAAAGTATTTTTGATTTAAAACTGCTAGCATTTTTAGGTGCACAGCGAAAATAAGATCTGCAATTGCTGGTATGTAATTTGTTTTGAAAACAAACTGTGGAGTCATTTTAAATCTAAATATTATCAAGTACGATTCATGCTCTAGTAGGGTGGCAATGTATTATTGAATTTTGATATGAAGGGGTTTGTTTGAAAAGAAGGTAGAACTGTTTATTTAGCCTGTGTTCCACAGACAAAAGTGGAATTTGACAGTTACATTCCCAAAGGAAAAAGTGTGGTATGTATTGAAGCTTTGTTTAATGCCACAAAGAAGGTGATGTGTGTAACCACTTAGTGCAAGTGTTTATGGAGTCTATAATTTAAATAAATATATATATTCTTTCTATACCCTGGCCTGGTTCTTGGCTCATTGTGAACTCTGTGAGAACCTGGTCATTACAGATCAGGCCCTGTAGTAGCTGATCTCCTTCCTCTTGGACCGCCAACTTTGTCCCTTTATTTCCGCCACCTCTCTCTCTCTACCTGTGGCGTTCCCCAGGGCTCTATCCTCTCAGCCTAGTTTTTCAATCTCCACTTGGCCCCTCCGGCCCACCTGATCAATACCTTATCCTCTAACTTTCACTGTTATACGGATGACAATCAGCTTTCCTTCAGGCTCCCCCTTAGCCTCCTCTCCTCTCTCGCTCATTCCTAATTGTCTATCCACGATTCAGAATTGGTGCACCTCCAATGATCTCTGCCTTAATGCCAGTAAGGTGGGGATCCTTATCATTGGGACCCCTGTCCCTGCTTTCCCTCTATCACTCTGGGGCGGCCTTGTGCCCGCTTCCTTCGACTTCCTATGAGGCAACAAACCTTGGTGTTGGATGTTGCCAAGTAGTCCCACTACCAGCTGCACCTCCTGAAAAGGACTCTTCCCTTTCTCACTTTCCCCCAGGTGCTCACTCTCTCCAGAGCCCTGTTTCTCTCTCGGCTGGACTACTGCAACAGCCACTTTCTCAATCTTGCTTCCTCTGCTCTCTACCCTCTGCAACTAATCCAGAACAGGACTGCGAGACTTATCCTTGGCCTCAAGCCCAGAGACCGTATTTCACCAGCCCTGAAATCTCTCGACTGGCTCCCGATGGCTGCAAGGATCAAGTTTAAGACCCTTTGCATTGTCCACACGGTTTTCTGGGGTCGGGCCCAATGCTACATCCAACGCTCTCTTTCAAAATACCTTCCTTCTCAAGCCCGCTCAGCTACCTCCAGCTCTCTAAGGGTTAGACGCTTCTCCAGGCAGAGAGTGGGTGGTAGATCTCTCTCCTTTGCAGGTGCCTACCTCTGGAATGGCATCCCTGCACCTATCAAACTTGAGCCGGTCCCTGTGAAGTTCTGGAAGCAGCTCAAAACTTTCCTCTTCTCCTCTACTTTCTCTCTCTCCCCCTCCCCTGCTGACCTACCTGACCTACCTGTCTGCTGTACCTACTGGCTGCTTGGCTACCCTCAGAGTCTCACTGAGTCCAGGCCCTTTCTTGATCAGTCAACCTTGCACTGCCTCCGTGCCTACCACGCACTTACAGGCTTTAACTGTAACGCTGCAGTCCCTTGTTCTCCTTGCACTACCCAGAGCCGCCCTGCCCTGGTTGCACTTACTCAGAGCATTGTTGCCCTGTTTCCCCCTCCCCTCTCCCTTGCACCCCTTTCCCCTTGCACTTCTCTTTCTCTCACTTACACGATCTGAATGACACAAGGCCCAGTAAGAATGTTTGTCTTGTCCTCCCTCTGTGTTTCCCTCCCTTGACTTGTCGCGCCTAGAAACACTTGTGTACAGGCGCGCTATAACTGACTTATCACATCATATAATAGTTAGCACAGGGGGAGGGATCTATGTGACTCTATATGAGTTATAGATAGGGCTAACTGACCTGAAATAATCCATGTGCTGTGGGTCATCTTGATCGGGGTGGGGGGAGACTCCCCATGTTAATTGTGGTCTCCCAATATTTCGTTACAATAGCTCCCGTAAGTATGTATTTTGTCCTGCTACACTCTATTCTTCATTGGTCTGTTCGGATTCCGTACTCTCTTCTTCTCTCTGCTCGCATCCCTCCTTGCCTTGCCCGATGGAAGTGGTGACCTGTCCATCGCTGCTGTGAATGTAACTTTCGCTGCTTGGTTTTCAAAGGTGTCTGTGCACTTGCTCACCTTAGTTCTTTCATTTCCGTGTATCACCCTTCTCGCAACCTCCATTCGGCTTCTCAGTTTCTTCTTACTGTCCCTCGTCCTCCCTGTGCGCCTCTCGCTTTCGATCCTTACGACTCCTTGCTCTCAAACTATTGGAACTCCCGCTCGATGTTCGCTCTTCGTCGTCACGCTCTCTCGGGTTTCCAGAACAGCTTAAGACGTATTTATTACACACTTCTTTCACCGATGCTGGCTTTTTACCTGGTCCTTGATGTTTTCTTTTTTGTCACTTCATTTTGATGTACCGTTTTTGTCATGTTAAGCACTTTGGATCAAAGCGCTATATGAGCGGCACAAGTAAATACATAAATAAATAAATAAATAAATAAATAAATAAATAAAACATAGGAGAATGGTGATAGCATGCTCGCCCACCCATGTGGCCAGGGTGCGGCCTGCGATGCTTCTGGCTAAGCTGATATAGCTAAACAGTGCTGTTGAAACGTGTGCCACTCATTTCTCTGTTAGCTGCCCAGCTTGTCTCGTGGTGAAGGGGGCACTTTCTCTGTGCGTCATTTGAGCACAGCGTCTGTATTTTGATCACGGGCTGCACAGAAAGAGTACCACAAGAAAAGGCATTCCAGGGCACGAGCCAGAGCAGGGAGTCCCATCCACTGGCTACCAGTTCAAGAGAACGTTTGGTTCCTAGTCCACCCCCGAGTTCAAGGGAACTTTTGTTTCATGATCATTCTGTTCCATACAGCAGAAAGTTGCGCTTCGGGTGGGGGGTCTTTGCTTTGCTGGAATGCCCCATCCGCCCCCCCCCCCCCCCCCGAGACCCGGGCAGTGTCTCAAGGCATAATTCTGTCCTGCGGGCCGGACTTCTCTGAAAGATCCCCACTCGCCCTGCCTCCTCCCTGACAGCACGTGACCTTCGACGGAAGATACTGAACCCCACTGTCTCCCAACAGCGAGGCTATCAGCGGTGGCTTGCCAGACGTTTCAATCTGGGGGTGTCACGGGGAACCCTGACACGACAGAGCTCTTGTCAGTTAAGGCGGGAAAACTGTCCACTTTCAGGCATGACCCCCTAATAATCCCAATACAGTGGAATACAGGGTAGTTTATTCCCAAAACAAGTGAGACACCTCTTGCTAAAGCAAATACACGTGAAGCGCTTTGAAGCACCCCACTTGGGTATAAGCGCTGAATAAATAAACAGTTACAATGGGCTCTACCAAGGCTACATTCTCTCCCGTAGTGATGGTTTAGATATTCAGCTTGTGTGCCTAGAAGTCGCTAGCGCTTTATGAGACGCGTCGTCTTTGGTGACACGCACAGGCCCATTTTGCTGTCTTGGTGCTGCTGCTGCTGGTCGTTGTCTGTTCTTGTCCAGACGCCCTTATTCTCGCCAGGCCGGCAGTCATCACTCAGACAGGACACCCAGGTGTAATCTAACATCTGCGCCCCCCAGAGGGTGAAAACAGAGCATTCTTCCTTCAGCTTCAGTTATGGGGAGTGGGTGAGGGGGGTGGCCGGGGGTCGCTTTCTGCATGAGCGTTCCCGGGTGTCTCTGTGGTGGATCCCGAGGAGTTCAAAAAAAGGGTCCTTTGACATTTCAAGATAGGAACTCGTGCAGGGAGTCCCCTCCACAGGCCCTCGCACCCCCGGGACTTTTTAGGAGATAAAGGGGTATTTCGGGGGTCACACACTTTTTGTAATGTGGAAAAGACCACAGAGGAAGCCCGACACCCCCAGCAGCAGTGTGACGCTAAAAAAGAGCAATGCCAGAGCAAGGGTACACCCAAGGCGCCCCCCCCCCCCCCACGCCAGACACAAGTACTTTGCATTTGGGAACCTCTCTAGAGTCTGATCTAGAAATCTATGTAAGATCTGGGTTCAGCATGGCATGTGCCCCCCCCCCCCCCGCGCCCCATTGCTATATTTAGGGAATCACAGCAGGCGGTGTGGACGCTTTGGTCTTTTATTTATTTTTTGGTATTATAGAGAAGATTCTTTGTTCTTAGATCGCCAGGTTTTTTTTCGAGGATTTTTTTTGGCGACTATGTTCAGCCGAAAAAACTCATTGGCATTTTGTATTACTTTATTTGACCCCCCCCCCCCCCCCCCCACCCCCACCAGGCTCCACCTCCCCCATTATCTAGTCCTTATTCCCCACACCTGCATATCCCTTCTATCCCCTAACCCCCCCCCCACCCCATATTTTTCGATGAGTTTTTTCAGCCGGCAATTTTCGGCAAAACATTCCGCGAAAAAAAGGCTGGGGATGTAACAGTGTCGTATTATAGACTATAGAGGTTCTATGTAGAGAATAGCATAGCCTAGCCCCCCCAATTTACATTATGGGGCGTCCTGTGCCTTTATAAAGCACGGACAGCACAGACATCCTCAGTGACTTTAATACCTTATAATTAGGGGTTCTGGTTTCCGGGTGTTTATTTTCTTGAGATGTTCATCGGTATTTATCGATATTTATTTTGGGTGAATTTGTCAGTATCTATCTCCGCTCATTTCTTGCTTTGGAAACAAGTTAAGTGCATTTCGTGCCCATGCAAGGTTTGCATTAGCACTTGGGGGCCTGCAGTATGACACGGGCAAAGCTCAGCTCCTGCAGATCAATAAATGATGCGTCCTTTTCACACTTGATCGATATCTATCGATATGTGGGATATGCGTGGAGCAGCTGCCGCAAGCTGCACCGCTTTCAACACCCTTAGTAGGACACAGCGAAGACGTGGCCTTCATCTTGATGACATCACTTCCTGTCTACACCCTTAGTATGACACGACGAAGAAGTGGCCTTCATCTCAATGACATCACTTCCTGTCTACACCCTTAGTAGGACACAGCGGAGACGTGGCCCTGGCGTCGCCTTCATCTCGATGATACCACTTCCTGTCTACACCCTTAGTGTGGCGCTGGCCCTTTAAGGGCGCGCACGCGACGGAGTGACGTCTCACTCCGTTGCGTGCATCTATAAATAAACAGGGCATTTCTGGCGGCGTCAGAGCCACCAGGAGCCCGCACTTCTAACAGCGTCTGTGTGTCTGTGTTCGGGGAGTGGGGGGGCTCACGGGGCGGCGGTTCTCAGAGACCGCTAACAGTGGCGACGAAGCTGTGAATCATCACCCGGGAAAGGCAGTAACTTTCAAGCGTGCGGGAATGATCAATTGTGAAGCGCACTTCACAAAACATGCCACGGAGAGGGGACTGATCCATGCGGTCGGCGGCCATTTTGATTAATAAGCCCTGGGAGGTTGCGGCTTCGTACAAAGTGATGGTTAGCCATGCAGGCTTCATTTTTGGAAATTCTTGTGACGGACAGCCACAGGATGCAGTGACTGCATTTTGGAAGTGAATTTTTCACCGTTTCACTGTTTTTCATCTAGTGTTTGGGTGTGGAGCCCGGGAAGGCCTGCTGTTTTTGTGTACACCCTGGGCCCACCCTGCTCAATTTTTGGGACCTCTACACTGCCTGTCATCTGCTCCGCAATATTGAGGAACACTGTGACTGCGGTTGCCATTGGCTACATCAGGTGCCTGCCTACTACGTAAGAACTACCTGTAAAAGGGGTGGTGGTGAGTTGTGGCCCCTGTTATTCTCTCTACATCTGGGGTGCCTGTGCGCTCGCCATCAAGAGCCAAGGACAACCTGCAGCTGCTGCCCAACAACAAGCCACCCCAGCAGTGGCCCAACAGCCGCCGCCAGTATTACCACCAAGACCACTGCCAAAACCACCTGGCGCCCTACAGCCAATGCTCGAGTTTGATATCTCGGGTTCACCATTGGGTCTGGGGCCAAGGTGGAAAATGTGGATGGACAGGTTAGAAATGTACTTTAGGGCCACCATGGAGGCTAGTGATGACAGTAAGTTGGCCACCCTTCTATACTGTGCTGGCCCTGTGGTACATGAGGTCTTCCTGTCCCTACAACCGATGGATGGGTCGTATGCGGCGGCCAAGGATGCTCTTCACAATCATTTTCTGGCCATGGCAAATGCGTATTACGAACGATTCCGCATGGGCGCGGCACGCCAGAAGGACGATGAGACACTAGACATGTTTTATGGGAGGCTGCGCAGATTGGCAGTCCCCTGTGCTTGGAATGACCCTGACACGATGATGAGAAATCAACTTATCCAAGGGTGTGTGTCTGGCAAGCTGCGCCGTCAGATCCTGAGGGATGCCGGGCATCACCCTTCCCCGCATCCTAGAACTGGGGAGGTGCCATGAGGTCTCTGAGTTGCGGGCAACCAGAATGGAGGCAGTAGTGCACCCCAGCAAGGGGGAGGACATCCGTGCCATCGGCAGGGGCCGAGGGTCTAGGCGCCCAGCAGGCAACCAAGGAATAAGAGGGCAGTCAGTAATCAACTCATGTCTGAAGTGTGGGTTCGACCTCCCTCATCCGGCAGAGTGCCTGGCCATAGGAATGACATGTGGCTGATGTGGAGGTGCTGATCACTACGCCTGCATGTGTAGGGCCACAACACCGACAGTTGTTCCCAGAGGGCCCGTCCGGGCGACCTTCTTCCGCAAGCAGCGATCATCAAACATGGCTCAGGTGGACCAGGGGGATGACGGTAACGGTCCCGAGTGCGAAGAAGAAGAAAACATATTCTTCGTGTCCATTGTGGGCGTCCTGTAATCCAACTCCAAGCGACAGCCCAGGTGTAATGTCCTGGTGTAAGAGGATTCAATTCAACACTACAGCTAAGTCAACGCCTAGTCTATAATACTGAATGAAAACCCTTATTGATATATCTTTAGGTCCAGTTCATGCGTTCTGGATGACTACCCCTATATAACACCCCTCTCTTGGAATCCCCCTGACCCCACTGAGCCAAGAAGTAGTTCTGTTTTGCAAGTAAAAAGGTTTATTTGATAAATTAAACAATAGATATATATATCCCACTTTATAATAAATTAATAATTGAATACCACACTTAATCTGATATGATAAATATTAACAACGGAGAATCTGGCGCTAACACGCTTCTCTATAATCAATAAGGAGTTGACATGAAATGGATAAGGTGGCACACTGGTAAATAGGAACAAAAGTATAATGTGGTAGAGGATGCTTTATGTAAGCTCAGGTGGATGCAATATTCAATGAATGCAGTACAGAAAATACTCAATATGATTTCAACCAAACAATGTAATCACTTTTCTCTGGCTATCCCCTCCCCCCCTTGATGCAATGCAAGGAAATGGAAGGAAGCACACAGTTCTCAGAAATGCAATCAACGGTAATTCAGTTCACCCCAGCAAGCTTAGACTACAGAAGTTTGAAAACACAGGCCCAAATTGCTTTGATATGTGCTGGCAATGAATTAGAAAATATGCTAAAATACTTTTAATTCCCTTTCAGAGGTTCAGGGTGAGTGGTATCTAGTTAATATTAGTCCAGGCTCACACTAGCAATGATGCAGGGATAGTTAGCAGGTTAAACGAATTTCTGGCAAGGAAAAGCAAAACTGCTGTCTTTTTACACGTGAAGAAATTTGCAAATCGCGGCAAAATTCGTGGATGCGCCGAGCGCTATTACAGAGGAACCACAAGGACTATCTCTATCGTTTTGGGGTCCTAGGAAAGCCTAGGATCTCAGCTTCCAAATGAAAGTTATTGCAAGTCTCTAGCCCAAACGGTTGCGGAGATATGACCGATTTACTAGAGGTCGTTTTTGGTTTTTGCAAATTTTAAACGCACACTTTTTCAGCTTTAAAAATGATGGCAGAATAACACAATTGCTAAGCTGCAGTTCTACTTAGGTTAAATAGATTGAATTAGATGAATTTAAACTAAGAGATTGGTTCTACACAGTTCTGCTGGGTACTCACACTATATTCTTGAATTAAATGGGCCTCATCACGGATCTGGTCAGGGTTTTGGACTGGGCTCTGGTCTCTCTCTGGGCACAGCACTGCTTTCTCTCTGCTCTGGATAGATTGAAGTCTCTAGTTTGGCTTTCTGGAGGTTGATGAATTTGAAGTTTGGATCTCTGGATGTTGTATGGTCCGGCAGAGTGCGTTGCAGCAAATGGAATTGAAGGTCCCTATCTGTCCTGACTCTCTGCTTTTATGTGTTTTTGAGAGTGGGTGTGTGTGTTGCATCACTAGACTTGCCCCTCTCACTTGTCATTGGTCCAGCTTTCATTCCTCCCCTTGATTGGGGAATGAACTGTGAGTCAGAGTGATGTCATTTTATGGCTTGCCAAGAGGGCACTCCCTTGTCAGATTGCACACATTCTATATTTGATAATAAAAGACATATTTCACAGTTACACAGTTGCTTGAAATTACATATACATGGTGTGGCTGAATTTAGCCATGTCTCTGTCCAAATCTGCTCTTTCTAGGAGCTTGCATTCAGAGATGGCACATAATGGACTTTTTAACTGATTTTTCAATTTCTGACATGGACCCAACTTTACATACATGTGCGCAGGGAGTAGGGACATTAACTGATGAAGTTTCAGATTTTTAACATGCACACATTTAGAGTAATATCCACTTTTCCGCTGACACCCCCCTGTACATACCACCGGTTCTAAAAACCTCTTAAACTATGGGCAGAAAAATCACAAGAATTATGGTATCATTTATAAAATTTTCACATGTCCGCACCATGAGTTATTAATCTTTTTCTAAACAATATTCTGGCTACAAAGGGGTGTGGTTTTCTCTCAGCACAAGGTAGAAATACTGGTTAATCCAGTTCTGCCAAGCCAGCTTGCTCTCACAGGCAGTGCCCCTCCCAGCTCCTGCCAAGAGGAAGCTACATTTTACGACTGCGTAATAAAACCTTTGCCTGAGTGAAGAGGGCTTTGTTCACTCTCCTGCAGAGCACAGGTAATTCAATTATCAGATAGATGGCATATCCTTAGTGTGGGCAGCAAAAGGAAGGTTGGCCTGGGAACACAGTGGTGACTCAAGTTTCACTCCTGATGGGGGTAGCTGCCAAGCAAAATCAAGTTCCTTAAGCCAGACCTTCAGCTAACTGGCAGGTTTTTTTTTGCTTTTTAACTTAACTTGCAATTTTACACATGCAGCTAGAATGCTGATTCTAAGTGCAAAACTATGACATTCCAACAGTTACAAAGGCATGTGACACCAAACATAGGTCACTCATTTAATCTAAACATTTTCGATTTTAGTGTCTTTAAATCCAGTGCAACTTAAACTGCTGACTCCATAGCTCAGCCAGTTTTGTTATAAGCATTGTTCTGGGCTCTTCATTTCCCAGATTTTGTAGGCACACAAAACTCCATTCTACCAAATGTCTGCTGGTGTTCAGTGAATATTTTGCACATATTGCAATGTTTGAAATAGGCACTTTGGCTTGCCTTCAGAGAAACACAGGGTGGTTTTAAACTGCCGGCTTTTGGATAGTGGTGAGTACTGGTACTGCACCCATTTTTGGGATTTAAGAAAATTAATTCCCCACAATTCTAGGTTGCATTTGGCAATCAGCATTGCCATTCCCAATGGTTTCAGACTACTGTGCGGGTAGTCCAATGGTGGTTTTAGGCAGTTTCCTTCTGTGCCCATAACATCGGCAAAACTTAGTGGCAGCCTATTCTTCATGCATTTCCCTGTGCATTTTCTGGGAAGCTCTGGCCATCATGATGTTTTCCATGTCAGTACTGCACAGTTTTGAGGTATGGCTCGGATGCATGGGTAAATACATCCCACAAGCCCCCCTTCTTGCGGTGGCCATCTGATCCTTCACTAATGGGACCCGCAAGATCTGGGATGTAGTTCTCCTCTTCTTCCGATAAATGGCACAGTTCAGCATCTTTTCCTCCATCCGGTCGGATCGATCGGTTCTCCTCGCCGGTCCTGATGGGAGTATTGGGCGGTCCACTGGGCCCATTGGATCTTCATTCCCGGTCTCCGGATCGTCCTCCTTGGCCAGTCTCAAGGTCTTCTTTCTCCTAGGACGACAAAGGAAGAGCGGCAATACCTACTCATAGACGTTTTTCCACCACTGTTGAGATGGTGGGACAGCATATGCATTTCATCATGACGAAACATTACATTCTTATTTTAAAAAAAAAACAGTATAACTAAGAGACAGTTTCATGTAAATCACAATATTTTAGAGACTAGATGTGGTATGTTTTATGATTGGAACAGAATTAGTCTGAGACAGTACCCGCTAGGATTCCAGAGGATTCCTCCAGTTGTTGCAGAGCGTGCCTGGGATGGCAACACTTCAACTGGTTTATGTGGACCCACTTGTCTTCTCCCTCTGCCGAACCGCCTTTGGGGATGCGGATCTTGTAGGCCACAGGGGAGATCTTATCGACGATCTCAAAGGGTCCCTTCCATGTAGGCAAAAATTTGCGCTGCTTGGCCTGGTTCCTTTGGAAGTTGTATAGATAGACCCGGTCTCCCACCTGATATTCCTTCCTGGAAGTTTTCAGGTCATAGTGGGTCTTCATGCTATCAGCTGATCTTTCTAGATTCCGCTGAGCATAAGCAAAAGCATGTTGGAGGTGTTTCCTTAAATTCTCCACATACTCATGAGTAGTGGAGGCATTTATCAGTGTCTGCTCTTGGGTCCTGTAGAGCAAATGCTGAGGAAGCACCATCTTGCGTCCAGTCATCAACTCAAATGGTGACATTTTGGTTGCAGATGAAGGGGTAGATCTGATAGCCATTAGGACCAGAGGTAATCGGATATCCCAACTTGGCCCAGAATCTGCCACAAACTTCTTTAATATGCTCACAATGGTTCGGTTATACCTCTCTACTGCCCCAGAAGAAGCTGGTCTATAAGCAATATGCAGCTTCCTCTTGACCCCCAGTATCTCCCACATCTTTGTCATTACTTCACTGGTGAAGTGGCTACCTCTGTCTGACTCAATCCTTTGAGGTAGACCAAAACGGGAAAAGATGTGGTTAATCATCAAGGCAGCTGCAGTTTCTGCCTTGCAATTTGGGGCTGGGAGACATTCCACCCACTTGGTGAACAAGCATGTCACAGTCAACATGTACTTATTCCCCCTAGCCGAGCGAATCACAGGGCCTACAAAGTCGATTTGTAAATCTGACCATGGCAGTGTCATCCCCCTCTTTTGGAGAGGCGCACGGTGCGTGAGGGATGATGGCTGAAACTGTGCACACACAAGACACCCCTTCAAGTATTGGTCGAGGTCCTGCCCCATGTGTGGCCAGTATGCAACCTCTCTTAAGATTTCCAAGGTTGTGTGAAACCCCCTATGACCGGCAGTGGCCGCATCATGGCCGTGACTTAACATCAGGCTTCGGAATGAGGTAGGAACCACCCACTGATCGTGGCCAGCTTTGGATTTCCTTACCAACAAACCGTCTTGGATCCGGAACATTTTTGGACATTTCATCAACACTCTTAGGTCCTCTTTCCCAATGTAATCGGTATCCGTCAGGGGAAAGTTCTCAGGGTCCTCAAGGTGCTGGTAAAATTTACCAATTATTGGATCCCCCTTCTGAGCAGTAATCAAATCAGCATCAGGGGTCTCCTTACTCCATTGTGCAATTGAAAGGTCGTTGTGAGCATTTGTCTGGGACCTAGTGATAGCAGTGACCTGGATTTCCCCCAATAGGGACTCAATCTCAATTAGATCCCCTTGGATGGCCCCGGTTTTGGCCAGCTGATCAGCTAAGTAATTTCCAGTTTTGTCTGGTCCCTCTACTTTGGAATGACCCTTGATCTTTTTCCAGTAGATGGTCATCTCATTCGATGTGACCAGATCATCAATGTTTTGGATCAACTTCCCATGTTTCAAGGGTTTGTTGTTAGCACATAACATGCCTCTGGTTTTCCAATTAACCAGGTGCTCCACGAACCCGTTCCGTACATAATCCGAATCTGTGATTATGACCAGTTCGTGGAGTTGATGCTGGACAGCAGTGAGGATGGCCTGATGCACAGCCATCAATTCTGCCACCTGACTACTTCGGGGACCAATTTTGTATCCAGCGGAGGGTTCTGGGGACTCATTCACCCATGCATTCCCTACGCCGGCCACCAGTTTTTTCTCCCCGTCGTTGTCAACATGGTAAGAGCATCCATCCACATAGACAGTGGGCATTCCCTCACACTTGTCTTCTTCAAAGACTTTGTGGGGGGAATTAAGGTATGCCTCCATGTTGTCCTTTATTTTTAGACTTTCGTCCTCGAGACAGTTTTCTCTGGCACAATCATGCAAGTCAGCCAGACCTTGCGCGAGGGGACTCTTCTTGTTTTGGCCATATCTGACCTCCACAGGAAAGCCTTGCATTGACAGAATCCAGGAAGTAATTCGGGAATTACTCACATTTCCGGCCCGGATTCTGTCACTTTGGAGATATTGCAGAGGCTGGTGTGGAGTCTCCACTATGATGTGTTCCCCCTGGATAAACGGGCGGTAATTCTTCAATGCCCACACCGTTGCCAGGAGTGCCTTCTCACAATCGTTGAATTTTTCCTCCACAGAGGATAAAGTTTTGCTCGCATAGGAGATTACTTTATTGACCTTGTCATGCTTTTGGTATAATACTGCCGTCAAGCACGTATTAGAGAACCCCGTCTCCAGGAAGAACTCCTTGTTTCTGACAGGGTAAGCTAGGCAAGGCGCTTGTGAGAGGCTTCTTTTGAGTTGTTTTACTGCCTCGGCTTGTTCTGGACCCCATTCCCACTTGACCCCCCCCATTCAGGAGATGAATCAGGGGTCTGGTGATCTCTGCGTAGCCCTCAATGAACTTTCTGCTGTAATTAGTCAGTCCAAGGAGGCTCCTTAGTTCCCGCAGCGTTGTGGGGTCTTTCAGTTTCTGAAGTGCTTCCACTTTCTTTTCCTGGGGACAGAGACCCTGAGGAGTAATCTCATGCCCCAAGAAATTAACACGGGTTCTACACCACTGTGCTTTCTGAAAGGAAAGTTTTGCTCCGGCAGCCCTCAACTGTGTCAGAACATAACGGATCTCCGCTATGTGTTCCTCCACAGATGAACTTTTGATGAGGACATCATCTACATAAGCCAGGTTACCCCTTGCACCCAAGTCAGGCATGGCCTTGTGTAGAAAAATGTTGAATTCATTGCCGGAGTTGAGGTATCCGAAAGGAGTCCGGGTCCATGTGTACTGCTGGCCCCCAAAGGTAAAAGCCAGTTTGTATTGGTCCTCCCTACTGACAGGCACGGTCCAGTATCCATTGGTCAGGTCTATTGCAGTGAATACCTGTGACCCCTGAATCTGGGCCAGCCCTTGGTCAATGTAGGGAAGAGGCCATCGGGAAGTATGGACCCGTTTGTTGAGCTCCCTGAGGTCGGCGCAGAGTCTCCACTGGCCGTTTGGCTTCAATATTCCCAGCACCGGATTATTGAAGGTGCTGTGGACTGGACGGATTATTCCCCGGGACTCAAGGTTCTTAATTATTTCAGTAAGGGACTCCATTGATGCGAGAGGCAAGCGATATTGCTTCACAAACACAGGAGTCATGCCAGGGTCCGTGGGGATTGTTGTTGTGTGGATGTCAGTGCGACCACAGTCATATGAGTCTACCGCAAAGAGATCTTGGAAATCCAAGAAAACTTGTTTCAACTTTTGCTTTTGTTCCAGAGTCACACAGGCATCAGCTAGGTTGACTCTCTCTTCCACCATCTGCCTGAAGCCTGGAAAGACTTCTGGTTTGGCTATTTCCGCGGCCTCCTCCAGCTGGGTGGAGAAGTCCCTGGTCAGAGTGCTGATTTGGACCGGAGGCTTCAGGTGGGCAAGGCAGCCTTCATGAACCTGGAAAATCACCTCATCCCTCCTGAATTCACAAGTCACATCTTCCTTACCATAAGGGCAGGAAGTGTACACCAGGAAGTTCCCCCCATGCCGGGTAAAAATCCTGTCTGGTGTTGCGTTGTCATCACTGTCACTGTCAAAACAGTCCTTGGGGATTGGTCCTAACAGTTCATTTACTAAGTCGATGGAAAAATGTCGGTCATCAACCGCCATTCCAATAATGGTGCCTGCGGCTAGAGTAATACTCTTTAAGTCGCTGTTATCCACCTCTATTGGAATGGTGTCATGTTCTATGTTGACTAATGGTGTTGGGTTTACCCCCAACCCTTGCTGTTGGAGAGAAGCATTTAGATGTATGTAAGCATCAGGGTTTTTCAACTCTTGTCCCCTTTTAACTTTCACTTCCAGGGAGAATTGTCGGGTCCTTTCTGGGATGGTGACTTCCTCTTTAACCTGAATTTCGACTGCATAAGGTAGCAATTGAGCTGACCTAAATGCTTTTTCTGGATCAACAAAGCCCATGGGATTATCCGCTAATCGGGACCAAGCTTTGAAGTTTATTAGGTCCAAACTAATGGCAAAGCGATTGAGAATGTCACTGCCTAAGTAAAAGGCGGCAGGGACGTCTCGCACGACCCAACAATTGTGGACTATGCTCTTGTTGCCAATGGAGATTTTGAGCATACACCTGCTTGGCAGGAGATGTTTGGAATTAGGTGCTTCCAGGTCCATTTCCCACTTGTCTATCAGTTTGAAGGTGGGAATGGCTGGATCTTTTGGGAGTTGGCGAAACATGGCTTCGCTGATGAAGCTCTTACCGTTGTTCACACACACTCGAGCGAGAACAGAGTCCTTCCCATCATTTAACTGAACAGGGATGAACAGCTGCTCTCCATTTTGCTGAATATCAGCCAGACCCTGAGCTGATTTCACATCTTTCTGGACTATAGGAGTGGGAGTTTCTGATTGTGGATTAGTATAGAATTTCAAAGTGTTTCCTTCCAGTGTGGAATACCACCTTAAACTGGAAGGAAGATTGATTTTCAGAAATAGAGAGGACCCCCCATCACCAGTCTGTTGTCCTACTGCTATTACTGTCACGTCTGGAATTTGGTTGTTCTGGAAGTGAAATTCTACTTGGTCAGATTTTTGTTCAACCATGTGGCATGTGCCGTTTAAACTAACATGGTTGACACTCTGTTTTAATTTTATGGGTCGGCTAGTCTGAGTCCAGAGGACCTTGTTTACGCAATCTATTAGGGGTGACAACCTTCTCAGGAGGTCATTCCCGAGTAAACAAGGGGTGCCCTCTGGGGTCACAACTATGACCGGGTGTTTCAACTTGTGTCGCCCGATCTTAATGTCCAAGTCTTCCGTCCCCTCGACGGGAATTTCCTTCCCGTCAAAGTTCTGCAGTTGTCCAGGAAGAGAGGTGAGAGGAATTTGGTAATTCTCTCCCCTTCCTGCATTCAGTTCATCAAAGGCCCTTCTGGACAGAAGGGTAGCTTGAGATCCAGTGTCCACCAGTGCTGAGATTGTACCCTGCCCCTGTACTTGTACCGGGGCATAATATCTTCCCTCCTTCTCCTCAAGGGGGCACAGATAATGTACATGTTTGGACAACTGGTGGGCTAACTTTCTGGTTTTGAACATCGCGAGAGAAGAATTTTGGGCAGAATTCTGTGGAGAGTCTTGGGAATCTGAAAGAAAAAGTTGGCAACTGGAGATCAGAGCCATTGTGGGTTCCCCTGGTTCCGGTTCTGGGCCGCCCCCCCCTTTTTGGAGGCAGTCCCCAGGATGGGTTTGAACCAGGGGATTTTCTTGCTGTTGGTTCTGGGATGAGATGGTGGGCGGCGGTAGCTCAGTCTCCACATCTCCCCAGTCTGGATTTGCATCCCTAGGGACCCATTTTTCTTTGGGAGGAGTTCCCCCCTCTCTGAAGGAGAAGATCCTTTTCCCAGGATCCTCTGAGGATCCCTCTCCCTCAAATTGGAAGATCTGTACCTCCTCCTCAAACTGAGTCTGTTTGGGTCTTTTGTTTCTCCTACCCCCTCTCTGCTCCTTAGGAGGCAGACTTTCAGGGGCAAGAGATTTTGTTTCCGGTTCCTGGGTTTCCAGGGGCTGTTTACAAGTGAGGAAGGAAGCTTCCTCCAAGGCTTTACACCCCCCTTCCCCTTGTGCCTCCTCCCTGGGAACCGGTGAGTTATCGGGGTGCTGCCCCCGTCATTGTTCTGGAGCACCAGGTCCAGAGTTGGGTGCGTTCTGCGCCGGCATGCTGATCTGAGGGTTCTGCTGAGCCCTCAGTATGTGACCCAGATCCCGCGCCATGTTTTGAACCTGGCGCTCTAACTGGGAAACCCGCTCAGGCTGATACGGGGCCCTGTTTTCTCCCCTGGGCTGATCCCGGGGAGGGTAGCTGTCCCTCCTCTGGTAATACCCCGGGTTGGGAAGATTTGGGTACCCCTCCACCCTTGGCCTCCCCTCTCCCGGATTCAGTGGTCTGGGCTCAGGGAATTGGGGAAAGAAGGATGGATGGTTTTGGGGCTGAAAGTCGGGTTGATATCTGGGGAAAAAGTTCTGCCCAGGGTTTGGTAAATTTCTGCCCTCCTGTGGGAAGTTTGGAGGGAGGTTCCCTGGGTTAGGTGCTTGGCTGGATCCCCCCCCTTGGGCTGGAGGAGTCCACACATAACCCAGGATGGGTCGATTTCCCTTGTAACGGGGACTTACATAATCAGGAGAGCGAGGGACCCCATTTGTGGGGCTGCCTCCCTGGCTCCCTGTCTGTGACTGGCCCGAGGACCTTCTGGGCCTAGCATTATTAGGTGCAGGTAGGTTTTTAGGCCCCCCCATCTCCAAATCCAAAACGGGGGTGACCTTTACCTCTGCCACCTTGGCAGCAGCAGGGGTGCTGTTGGCTTTGGGGTTTTTCTGGGCATTACTTTTGCTATCTACCGGTTTCTGCACCTCATAGATCCGGGTAGCCTGTTCAATGACCCAGTCTAAAGATCTTTTCTCGTGAAAATCCCTCACGAGCTGGGTCATGATATATTTGGGCAAGGCATGGAAAAACGTATTAATAAATTCCCTGCTATCCGTGCGCACCCTTCTTGTGGTCTGTGCAAAAGCACGCTTTAACTCCTGCACAAATTCTTGTGGGGCCTGATCCTCCCCACATTGCAAATTGTAGGCTGCCTTGCGAGCCTCTTGAGGATTTCTGTGAACAGAAAAATGTTTCAAGATGGCCGCCTTATAGGTGGACCATCTTGAATGATTTTGGTCCTCCAGCCCCGCAAAGAAACTGGAGTATTCCGGGGAGAAGGTCCACTTTACATATTGAATACAGCTTTGGCTGTCCTTCAAATGGAAAGTCTCCATCATTTGTTCAAACAACTCTAAGTGCTCCCAAACAGAATACTTAGCGTTCTTATGGTAAGGCGTGATGACACTCCTGATCGCCTTAATCTGCTTTAAGGGGTCCTTAAGCAAGGCCCTTTTTGCCTTATTGGCCTTTTTGGTTCGGGTAACCCTTGTCCATTCTTCCTCGGACTCAGAGGCACTGCTCCCAGAGGTTCCCGTCTGTTCTTCCAGGTTTTCCCGGATTCTGCGAGCCTGGGAATGGCTGGCAGAATGTGGGGACCTGGTCTCCTGTGTCCTGCGCAGTTCAGAGGAGTCTTCAGATTCCTCCTTGCTGCCAGGATTTGATGGGTACCCCCTCCACTGACCTAACTGGGCAGAGGTTTTCAGGATGCCCTTAATGGGCCTACTCTCCTGGGGTTCCCCATCGAACTGTACTGTACTTGGGTGCCCACACCCGGATGCCCACCCCTCCATTCCTGAGTGGTACTGGCCTATGAGCCCCATACTCTTAGCTGGATAGTAATCTGCCATCCCTGCGGCCCTGTGCTCATGTGCGCCAGGGGACATGGGGGTGGTAGAGTCCAGGGCCTGGGGGAGATGAAGGCCCCTGGGGTTAGGGCTCCTGCGGTTATGGTCAGGAGTCTCTCTTTCCCAGCGGACCTCATCTCTATCCGCCCCTGCTCCCTGTTGCAATGCAAGAGCCTGCATTTGTGCTTTCAGTTCCTCTGTTAAGGCCTTACTCGACTATCAGTTTCTCCTGCATCGCTACCTGTTGCTGGAGCTTCTCATTGTGCTGGCAGAGAGCCTCATTTTCCCTCTGTACTTCCTGGTTGGTCCTGGAGAACTGGGCCAGTCTTTTCTGCAGGAGGGTTACCTCCTGAGCTGTGTCCCTATTGGCCTGCTCCTTTCTTGCCAAAGCCTCTTCCACCCTCCTGGTGTGCTCTAATAAGTTCTGATTTTCTTTTTGGAGGTCACCCAGCCCCTGGAGGGACAGGTGATTTTCTTCCATTTTCCTTTTTAAATGGCAGACTTCCTGGCCTATGGCGTCTCTTTCCTGACTAAGAGCCTGCATTTGTGCCGCCAGGTCGTCCCTCTGCCTTTGGAAGGCACCAGCATTCTGGCGCTCCTGATCAAACTCTGCCTGGGTATCCAGGTCTTTCAGAATTAGTTTGTTGCTCTCTGCCTTCAGTCTAACTAGATGACTTTGCAGGGTGGCTACCTGCTCCGTGCATGCCCTGTTAAAGTCTAATTGTTGCTCCAGCTTTTTCTGGCTCTGCAGTAAGGAGTCCAAACTGTCTTGGTGCTCCTTCTGCAGGGCCAGAAATCTAGTATCCTGTTCTACCTTTTCCTGTTGCAGCACATCCATATCCTTCTTTATTTTAATGATGTGCTGCCTACTATCATCTTCTGACTCCTGGCTCCTCTGCAGCCTCTGCTCAGAAGAGACCAGGTCAGATTGGGCCTTCTCTAACACCATCTGTTGCCTATTTGCCAGATTTTGGCTTTCAGCACATCTGTCCTGCATGTCTCCCACGTATAGGTACAGGTATGCTGCTATCCTGGCAATCTTATTGTGTTCCTCTTTGGCTTTAGGAGCCATATATAGTTCACTCAGGGCCACATGTAAGGGACCCTGATCTCTATATATATCTGACCCTGTTTCAGTGACCTGTTGTGTGATGGCCTGCAACCACGCATCCTGGCCCTGCTCAGCCCATTCACCTCTCACAAATAGCTTATGCAAGAGGTGCTCTCTGGCTATTTTCATGTCTACTAAGGTCGTCATTCTAGAGATTGGTCTCTGTCCTGACTTACAGAAGTTAGTATTTTATTTTTGCAGAACAGAACTTTTCTTGGAGTGTCCCTTTTGAGGAATGCTTCACAGCGTAATGCAGCGTGGTGATCCGACCGGATGTATGTATCCCGTCAGTTAGCACACTGTATTAAGCTGCACAAGTGGTATTCTAACCCAACATCCCGGACGAGCCCCCAATTTGTAAGAGGATTCAATTCAACACTACAGCTAAGTCAACGCCTAGTCTATAATACTGAATGAAAACCCTTATTGATATATCTTTAGGTCCAGTTCATGCGTTCTGGATGACTACCCCTATATAACACCCCTCTCTTGGAATCCCCCTGACCCCACTGAGCCAAGAAGTAGTTCTGTTTTGCAAGTAAAAAGGTTTATTTGATAAATTAAACAATAGATATATATATCCCACTTTATAATAAATTAATAATTGAATACCACACTTAATCTGATATGATAAATATTAACAACGGAGAATCTGGCGCTAACACGCTTCTCTATAATCAATAAGGAGTTGACATGAAATGGATAAGGTGGCACACTGGTAAATAGGAACAAAAGTATAATGTGGTAGAGGATGCTTTATGTAAGCTCAGGTGGATGCAATATTCAATGAATGCAGTACAGAAAATACTCAATATGATTTCAACCAAACAATGTAATCACTTTTCTCTGGCTATCCCCTCCCCCCCTTGATGCAATGCAAGGAAATGGAAGGAAGCACACAGTTCTCAGAAATGCAATCAACGGTAATTCAGTTCACCCCAGCAAGCTTAGACTACAGAAGTTTGAAAACACAGGCCCAAATTGCTTTGATATGTGCTGGCAATGAATTAGAAAATATGCTAAAATACTTTTAATTCCCTTTCAGAGGTTCAGGGTGAGTGGTATCTAGTTAATATTAGTCCAGGCTCACACTAGCAATGATGCAGGGATAGTTAGCAGGTTAAACGAATTTCTGGCAAGGAAAAGCAAAACTGCTGTCTTTTTACACGTGAAGAAATTTGCAAATCGCGGCAAAATTCGTGGATGCGCCGAGCGCTATTACAGAGGAAGCACAAGGACTATCTCTATCGTTTTGGGGTCCTAGGAAAGCCTAGGATCTCAGCTTCCAAATGAAAGTTATTGCAAGTCTCTAGCCCAAACGGTTGCGGAGATATGACCGATTTACTAGAGGTCGTTTTTGGTTTTTGCAAATTTTAAACGCACACTTTTTCAGCTTTAAAAATGATGGCAGAATAACACAATTGCTAAGCTGCAGTTCTACTTAGGTTAAATAGATTGAATTAGATGAATTTAAACTAAGAGATTGGTTCTACACAGTTCTGCTGGGTACTCACACTATATTCTTGAATTAAATGGGCCTCATCACGGATCTGGTCAGGGTTTTGGACTGGGCTCTGGTCTCTCTCTGGGCACAGCACTGCTTTCTCTCTGCTCTGGATAGATTGAAGTCTCTAGTTTGGCTTTCTGGAGGTTGATGAATTTGAAGTTTGGATCTCTGGATGTTGTATGGTCCGGCAGAGTGCGTTGCAGCAAATGGAATTGAAGGTCCCTATCTGTCCTGACTCTCTGCTATTATGTGTTTTTGAGAGTGGGTGTGTGTGTTGCATCACTAGACTTGCCCCTCTCACTTGTCATTGGTCCAGCTTTCATTCCTCCCCTTGATTGGGGAATGAACTGTGAGTCAGAGTGATGTCATTTTATGGCTTGCCAAGAGGGCACTCCCTTGTCAGATTGCACACATTCTATATTTGATAATAAAAGACATATTTCACAGTTACACAGTTGCTTGAAATTACATATACATGGTGTGGCTGAATTTAGCCATGTCTCTGTCCAAATCTGCTCTTTCTAGGAGCTTGCATTCAGAGATGGCACATAATGGACTTTTTAACTGATTTTTCAATTTCTGACATGGACCCAACTTTACATACATGTGCGCAGGGAGTAGGGACATTAACTGATGAAGTTTCAGATTTTTAACATGCACACATTTAGAGTAATATCCACTTTTCCGCTGACACCCCCCTGTACATACCACCGGTTCTAAAAACCTCTTAAACTATGGGCAGAAAAATCACAAGAATTATGGTATCATTTATAAAATTTTCACATGTCCGCACCATGAGTTATTAATCTTTTTCTAAACAATATTCTGGCTACAAAGGGGTGTGGTTTTCTCTCAGCACAAGGTAGAAATACTGGTTAATCCAGTTCTGCCAAGCCAGCTTGCTCTCACAGGCAGTGCCCCTCCCAGCTCCTGCCAAGAGGAAGCTACATTTTACGACTGCGTAATAAAACCTTTGCCTGAGTGAAGAGGGCTTTGTTCACTCTCCTGCAGAGCACAGGTAATTCAATTATCAGATAGATGGCATATCCTTAGTGTGGGCAGCAAAAGGAAGGTTGGCCTGGGAACACAGTGGTGACTCAAGTTTCACTCCTGATGGGGGTAGCTGCCAAGCAAAATCAAGTTCCTTAAGCCAGACCTTCAGCTAACTGGCAGGTTTTTTTTTGCTTTTTAACTTAACTTGCAATTTTACACATGCAGCTAGAATGCTGATTCTAAGTGCAAAACTATGACATTCCAACAGTTACAAAGGCATGTGACACCAAACATAGGTCACTCATTTAATCTAAACATTTTCGATTTTAGTGTCTTTAAATCCAGTGCAACTTAAACTGCTGACTCCATAGCTCAGCCAGTTTTGTTATAAGCATTGTTCTGGGCTCTTCATTTCCCAGATTTTGTAGGCACACAAAACTCCATTCTACCAAATGTCTGCTGGTGTTCAGTGAATATTTTGCACATATTGCAATGTTTGAAATAGGCACTTTGGCTTGCCTTCAGAGAAACACAGGGTGGTTTTAAACTGCCGGCTTTTGGATAGTGGTGAGTACTGGTAATGCACCCATTTTTGGGATTTAAGAAAATGAATTCCCCACAATTCTAGGTTGCATTTGGCAATCAGCATTGCCATTCCCAATGGTTTCAGACTACTGTGCGGGTAGTCCAATGGTGGTTTTAGGCAGTTTCCTTCTGTGCCCATAACATCGGCAAAAATGAGTGGCAGCCTATTCTTCATGCATTTCCCTGTGCATTTTCTGGGAAGCTCTGGCCATCATGATGTTTTCCATGTCAGTACTGCACAGTTTTGAGGTATGGCTCGGATGCATGGGTAAATACATCCCACACTGGTGAATGTGGATTCGATACCGATGCTTGTAGACACTGGTGCATCAGTTAACATAATGGCCAAGGAACATTATGACACCATGCAATCCCCACCTGGCCTGTCCGCACCAAAGGCACGCATCTTCACATTCAGGGGAGAACAGCCAATCCCATTGGACGGTGCATTTGTCACAAATGTGAAGTATGGCGAGGCGACAATCCAGGCCATATTCTACGTCACACCAGTGAGTAACAACACCCTACTATGCTGTGCTGCGGCAGAAGCTCTTGGCATTGTGACTTTTGCGTACTCAGTGTACCTGGACGACATCCAGGTGTTATTAAGCAAGCACTCACCTCTCTTTGAGGGCATAGGACAGATGGCTGGTGAACTGGGCCGGCTACACATAGATGAGTCCATCCAGCCAGTGGTGCTCAAACATCGACGAGTGCCCTTCCACCTCAGAGACCTGGTGGATCAAGAACTAGATAACCTCGTCAAGCTGGACATGATCGAAAAGGTGGAGGACCCTACCCCATGGGTTTCTCCTATTGTGATTGCCCGGAAGCTCAAGCAGCCTGATTCGGTGAGAATATGTGTAGACATGTGCCTGCCCAACAAGGTGATAAAGCAAGAGAGACACCTAACCCCCACCATTGATGACATCATAACTGAGCTGCAGGGTGCTAGGTTCTTTTCCAAGCCGGACCTCCGGGCCGGGTACCATCAGGTGGTGCTCCACCCCTAATCACGCTACATCACAACCTTCACCACTCACCGGGGTGGCATAGATACAAAAGGCTCCGTTTTGGGGTCTCCTCAGTGGCAGAGGTGTTTCAAAACATCATCAGAGGGGCCCTTGCGCACCTGGAAGGGGTACTTAATATCAGCGATGATATTCTGGTGTTCGCAAGGACGAAGGCAGAACACCTGTCCCACCTAGCAAAGGCATTTGAGCGCCTGTGCTCCTTGGGACTCATATTGCACAGAGACAAGTGCGAATTTCTCAAGACTACTATATAATTTTTCGGCTTTGTCTTCAAGGCGGATGGAGTGTCCCCTGATGCACGCAAGGTGAGAGACATTAAGGAGGCCAGGCTGCCGGAGAACATGACCGAGGTGAGGAGCTTTCTGGGCATGGTTACGTACTGTGGCTGGTTTATCCGGAACCTAGCATCCCGCTCTGAGCCGCTGCGGACACTAACAAGGAAGGACATAACCTGGCAGTGGGGGCCGCTGGAACAGGCTGCTTTCGATGACATCAAGGGCACCCTCACTGCTGAGGATACTATGACGTTCTTCAACCCGGCTCTACAGACAAAGATAATCATAGACACCAGCCCCTACGGCCTTGGAGCGGTCCTTACACAGGTGGGGTTTGACCAAGAAGTCAACCCGATAGCATATGCCAGCAAGGTGCTCTCCGAGACTGAACAGCGGTACTCGCAAATTGAGCAGGAGGCGCTGGCGGTGCTGTGGGGCTTCAGACATGAAGTATCTACATCCTAAAAAGGCCAGTCACGGTGGTCAGTGACCATAAGCCCCTACTCCCCATACTGGCAGGCTCATCTTCCAAACCTCTGGTGAGGATAGAGCGATGGATGCTGGCGCTCCTGGAGTATGGTGTGTCACTGATCTACCGCACGGGCAGCAACAACGCTGCTCACTATCTCTCCAGGCACCCGAGAGGGGGTGATCAGCCATCTAAATGCGCAGATGAGGCGGATGAGCATATACGGCTGGTGGCCGAGGCGGCCATGCCACATTCTGTGCAGGTAGAGGAACTGGAACAGGCATCACGGGCAGATCAGTGTTTTGGGATACTGAAGGCGGCCACGGAACAGGGAGCCTGGAAAACGGTGATGGAGTCCCTGGCCCGAAGAACACATGAGGCAAAGGTGGCCCTGGAACAGCTCTGGTGGGTTCGCGAAGAACTGGCGTTCTCGGACTCGCGGCTGTTGCTCAGAGGGGACAGAATCGTAACCCCCCAGGCCAAAATTCAACAAATCATCTCTCTGGCTCACCAGGGACACCAAGGTGCGCCCAAAACAAAGGCTTGTCTCCGGCAGAAAGTGTGGTTCCCTGAACTAGAAAGGAGAGTGGAGGAATTTGTGGCCTCCTGTGTGTGGTGTCAGGCAGCCTCACTGGCGCAGGGTGAGTCAACCATCGAGACCATGCCCAGAGAAACAAGGCCGTGGGAGGTGGTCCACGTAGACTTTGGGTCCACAACCAGGGGCACACACTTCCTAGTGGTTGTGGACGAGTGGTCCCGATACCCGGAGGTAGAATTTGTGGAGTCTGTGGTGTTTCAAAGAGTGGTGGTAGCACTGGAGAAGATCTTTGCCACCCATGGACTGTCCAGGGTACTATGCTCCGACAACGGGCCCCATTCCAGGGCGAGAGTTTCGCTGACCTCATGAAAGAGTATGGCATCCACCACAGGAAGGTCACTCTGCTGTGGCCTCGTGCAAACAGTGAAGCGGAGCGGATGATGCGCACGCTGAGCAAGGTCTTCCCGATTGCACAAGGAAAATGCGAGTGCCTGCAAAGGGCACTATAGGTGTTCCTACGAGGGTACCAGGCCACTCTGCACTCATCCACAGGAGTGGCACCAGCAGAGGAACTGTTCCAGCGCTGCCCAAGGAACACAATACCGGAGGTGGGGGAGCGAGAACCATCCGTCATCAACAATGACCAGGTGGAAGAGGAGAGAAGGGCATGGACAGAGATGGAAAACACCCAGAGGGGTCTAAGACTACCAAGGCTCGCCCTGGGCAATGAAGTGCTGGTGAGAAATCATCACCCGCAGGGCAAGTTATCCCTCACCTATGAGCTGGCTCCACTAGACGTGGTGGTGGTCAAAGTGTCCATGGTGACCGCGTCTGATGGAACAGCATCTGTCACCAGGAATGCCAGCTTCTTTAAGAGACTGTGTGAGCCAAGGGCAGAGACTATGGTGGACATGAACCTGGAGGAGACACCAGACGAAGGAGGGGGACATTCCGTCCAGGTGGATTCCCCGACCTGCGAGGTGCAGGGTGAAGGAACACCGGTCTGAGGACAGGGCGAGGGAAACCTGCCCATTTTACGGACTTTGTCACGGACTAAGTGACGACTGGTGTGTGATAAATACTTCGGAGCCGGTGGAGTATGGTGCTACTTGGGGATCCAGGGTGGGTACCATTAAACGGGGGTGTCCGGGGAGTTGTTGATATTGTGTGCTGTGATAGTTAATAGTTAGATCCTCCTTTTCAGTTTGATGTTATGGAAAAGGAGGAGTGTGGGATTTTGGCGCTGGCCCTTTAAGGGCGTGCACGAGACGGAGTGGCGTCTCACTCCTTCGCGTGCATCTATAAATAAACGGGGCATTCCCGGCGGCATCAGAGCCACCCGGAAGCCAGCACTACTAACACGGCGTCTGTGTGTCTATGTTCGGGGATGGGGGGGCTCACGGGGCGGCGGTTCTCAGAGACAGCTAACACTTAGTAGGACACACCAGAGACGTGGCTCTGGCGTGGCCTTCATTTCGATGACATCACGTCCTGTCTACACCTTTAGTAGGACACAGCAGAGACGTGGCTATGGCGTGGCCTTCATCTCGATGACATCACTTTCTGTCTACACCCTTAGTAGGACACAGTGGAGACGTGGCTATGGCGTGGCCTTAATGTTGATTACATCACTTCCTGTCTACACCTTTAGTAGGCCACAGCGGAGACGTGGCCCTGGTGTCGCTTTCACCTCGATGACATCACTTCCTGTCTACACCCTTAGTCAGACACACCGCAGATGTGGCCTTGGCGTGGCCTTCATCTCGATGACATCACTTCCTGTCTACACCCTCAGTAGGACACAGTGAAGACGTATCTCTGCTGTGGCCTTCATCCCAATGACATCACTTCCTGTCTATACCCTTAGTATGATGAAGATGTGGCTCTGGCGTGGCCTTCATCCTGATGACATCACTTCCTGCCCTACTCTATTGGCTCCAGGGCTTTTGTAAGCAAATTCAAGGTGATTAATCATTTCATCGCCATTTAACCCATTTAAAAGCAAACAGCTGCTCCTGCCACTGGTGAAGACCTGAGCCAAATACATGCAGGAATGTAAACATGTTTCAATGTACATCACACATTCATTTGCTTTTTAATTATTTACTTCTACATTTGTCACGGTCCCATGCTGCACGAGGCACTGCACGCAGTGCCTGGTAAACCCAAAGCACCCGACCTGCTTCCCCTGGTTTTTCAGTTTTTTTTAAATTAAAACATGAATCTCTAAACATCAGCAACAATGGAAAACGGGGGACCTGATTCACAGAACGTTTCCCTGTGGGATTGCGCCATTATAAAACACATCCATGAATCAGGGCCGTGATGCACGCCACAGAGATGGACCAGTACAGTAGTTTCTATAACCATGCATACGGTTTGTTTAATGCACACCCAAAAGACACTCTCTTTTGGAGTTTCCATTTTTGGAAAATAGAAAGCATGTGCCCCTTCTCCTTGCTGGCATGACCCGGAAGGCTCCTGTGGCAGCAGACCCTGCAAGGTGGACCCATGAGCTGAAGGCACACCTCCGCCGCCCCACCGGACAGACCGCACATTTCTCTACTTAATTAGCAGCTAAGGAGTCTATTTAGGAGTTTCTTTATTAGAGTTTTATGTCACATCGCAATCAGTAGAAAAATGATCGAGACGCCAATAATATCACATTAAATGGAGTTTTTATTTTTTGGCCGTAACGTGGCATTGTAAGCACTGCCGATACACCAAAACTGTCATCGAAAGTGGAGATGGCAGGGAAATGGGATGTGAGAAGGAACACACAGCTTCTGCGTGTTTGGTTATTTACCCACCCATTGATTGCACATGGCATGCTAACCCCTAAGACCATTCTCGGCCACTTCCTGCTTCCCGACCTAAAACACACTCTCCTGGTTTATCTTTGAGCCAGAGCTATCAAGCAGTAACACCAAACCGCGTGATGCATAAGGCCTGTCAGTCTTAATTCTAAACTGCCTTCTTGGAGTTAATGCCTTCATTGCAAATGTGAAATAGGCTCTCAGTGTATTAGAATTGTTTTAACCACATGCGCCTTAAACCTCTTCGTCTGCAAGCAATATGCGTGTCCTCACATCTGTTCTTTGAACTGCAGTCCTGTTCAAAACCAGCATTAGCAAAGCTAATGGTGGTTTATGGCTAACAGTCTTGGAATTGATGTAGACTTTTTTTGTACTCTATTCAATGATATAACGTGTTGTGTATTTTTATTGCGGATGGTTGTGTTTTAGATGGATTCACATTTTGGATTTATTGATGTCTTATTTTGGATGGTATTTAATATTGCTTGCATGTGATTTTAAGGAAATCGTGTGCATGAAAGGTTTCAACTGTAAACCATACCACAATAAATAAACAGGAAGCTAAGGGTTTTGGCTTGCACATAGGTAGGTGTATGAAAGGCTCTGCCATCACATGCCCAGGTGCTCACACCCTTTTCCAGTGGTTGCCTTCTTACAGCCGGGCAGTACCATTATGTAGGTGTCTGGTAAATGCCTATCCTACACATAAGTCAACGCTGCTGGCTTTGACAATGCTTGTTTTGTTTATCTAGCTACCTCTAGCCCAGTGTTGGCATCTCTGCTCAAATTGCCCCTCCACCTGGGCTTCCTCCTCTTTGAAATCCACGGGTGCCAACTTTTGATTTTCGCTATTGGCGCCACACCCCCACACTGAGAGAATTGAGGGAGTCCTACCCACCCTCAGGTCAAAACAGCACATTATGCAGACCTTCCAGGATTTTGCGGCATGAAATGGCAAATTTTGCAGCATGAAATGGCAAATATTGCGGCACAAACCTTTATTTATTGCGGCATTTTTGCAGGACATTTTGTATTAACTGGAGGGTGTAAGATTGCCACATTGTAGGAAAGAGGCAGAGTGCAAGGCTACAAGAGAGCCAGGGTGTCATTATTATGTATCTTTTGTATTAATTTAATAGGAAGAGTCCATGACGTCTCTGGCTTGGCAGAACAGTTTGTGTTTTGGCGAAATCTTTGGTTTAATGTGCATGCCTATTTAATAGTATTAACTAAATTGATCATCATCAATTGTAATGCTGAAACTATTCCCCTCCAAGCCCCCAAACACCCACACACCTCTCTCACCAACACACATCACACATCTCACCAACTCCCTATTACAATTTGCGTTCCTGAACCTCTCACTCTGTCATACAAATACTTACTTACTATGGGCCTCATTACGACCCAGGTGTAAAAGCACCATGGTCGATGCCGGATTCCGGAATGGTGAATGGTGGAATTACCGCCCCATTCTGAGGTTGGCAGGGCAGTAATTCCGCCATTCACCATTGCCCCTTCACCATTACCATTTCGCCCCATAGGGCTCAATGTTAATGTTGAAGGCGCTAATTAGTGTACCGCAAATTGCGCTACCATAATTAGCACCAAGGTCCCTTTACGGGTCCAAGAACCCGCAAAGGGACCTCGTAATCAGGCGCTAAGGGATTACCGGTACCGCTACCCTTACCGGTACCGGTAATCCCTTAGTGCCAGGGTCGTAATGAGGCCCTATGTCACACTGTCAAGTCACAATTTGCACTCCCCTGCCCCTGCCAAACTCCAAATCATACTCCCAACTCACACCTTACACTCTACAATTCCTCCCGCAATATACAGTCCTTCGTTCTTTTGTGCTGCTTCTGCATCTTGCATCCTTTCTCTCATTCTATCGCACTCTTCACGCATCCTTTTTCCCAGTCTGCAGCTCACTGCCTCTTTCCGGCCAACGGCTTCCTCTTTGCTTTCTGGCTCACTGCTCCCCCTGACCACACGCTCCCGCTACTTTCTGTACCTATGCTTTCTCTCAGATTTCTGGGCCACTGCATCACTGCTCTTTTGTGCACCACTTCCTCCTCTGACCCACTTCTCTGCCTCTGCTTTCTTGCCTATCACATCACATCTCTCCCTCTCTCACATTTCCCTCTCACAGTGTGACCACTTTTTAAAAATGTAGTTTTTGACCATGATCCTCAAAAAATCGGGCATTTAAAAATTGAGCCAAGGATATGCTATTTTTAGATAACCCATTTTTGGAAATGAGCAGGTCACCTTATTCTCAAATGTGACCTGTGCATTTCCACGGGGCTGAGCTGTAGTGCAAATTGTGTGCTGGCCAGATGCTTTGAATAGTGTTCTGGGTTGTTTGACCGAAGTGTAATTATTTGTGGCGGAATTGACCGTAGTCAATTTTGCCGCAAATAGATTTTCACTTCAGCCAAACAACCCAAAATGTACCTTTCACCACCATCCCACTCCCTTCCCTACTTAACTGCTTGGTTGCTGCTGCTTCCCCTGCAACCCTGCAGTATCAGATCCGTCCCTCTAACGCAGGTCGGATCCGACGCTGCAGGGTCCCTTTTTATTTGTTTTTGCTGTTTTTGTTTTCGGACCCCCACCTCCAAATTTAAGGAAGCGGGGGATACCCCTGCAACCCCAAAAATACTGAACCTGGGGAGCAGGTGACAACCCCGCAACCCCCGCTCCACATGTTCGGTATTTATAAAAAATCGATTGAATGATACTGGTGAAATAGGTCAAAATGTACCATTCGATCGATTTTTGGCGGTCAAAATGTTCTGCAAGCTCCCAGCGCTGTTTACAGTGACAGGCCCTTCAGGAGCCTTACAGAGATTTAGCTATCAGCGTTAAAAATAGCTTTAAGGCCAAAGCGGTTGGACCTTTCGATGGGATTGGAAATGTTCTTATGGTCGAGCTACAGTTATCCATCAACCCAATCAAGCAGTTATTAATTATAGACATATATAATCCCTTGATATGTCCCCCACACACAGAGACAAGCTTGGAATATCTAACTGTGGCATTGACAAATTGGTGTTATCATACTAGGCACAACATGATCTTATTGGCAGGGTATTTAAATGCAGGGTGTAAAGACAGAAAGAAATGTTTATCAGCGGTGTGGTAATGTCTTGGCAGCTAGAATAACCCCTCATAACACTGTAGATAGCCAAGGCAGAGTTTGGCGGGGTTACTTGAGCGACCGGGAGTTGCTCGTGTTAAACGAGGGGATCAGTCGGCTGAATTTACCTGGACAAACGGGAAGGCCAAGGCTATATTGTAAAAGCAAGAGGAAATATGGAGACTGAGTACCACCAAAAGGAAATACACCAAACACGGCCTTATAAAGATTCACAGATCTTTATTACTACTACGCAGTTTACAAAGAAAAAAACAGATAGCTATCTGGCCCTCAGTACATCACAGCGAATACTAGCCCTTCAGTGTGAGAAGTGAGAGGTACTGGACATCTGGACATTCGTGCATTTATCCAATTTCAGTAATAATGTCCAGCCCCTCTGCAAGTTAATAATCCATGGTCTAGAGTTTGTGCCGAGTTCACTTATGGCTCATACAACAATATGCACACGGATTATCTTCGGTCTTCGGTTACAATGGCAACAGTGTGTTCCCAGATTAACAGTAAGCCTTAGCACATGTCCCTTCACAATGCAGTTCAGCCAGTGTCCACGTTCGACATTTACTTTGCATTGTTTCAGTGTATGTTTGCGGATGAGGCTTATTGGTGCAGATAATCCTTAGACCGCAAGTCAGGCATGGGTCAAGGTCCCTTTACCCCGTCTAAACATTCGGCCTGCGGACAGTGTAAACATTAACTAAGGTGCAAGGGTCGGGAAGGCTCGTTTACAAGTTGGCAACACAGTCCACCATTTTAGAACACAGAGTTACATTTGAACAGAAATCAAGATGGCGGATGATCCTAAAATGGCGGCGAAGTCGATCCAAAATCGGAACATTTGAAACGCGGTTTTCTTCACAGAGTGACTAGGCGTAGGCCAATATATATAAGAAAGGAGGCACGATATGATTTCCCATTTAACAAACCCTCCTTTTGCCCTAAGCCAAGCGCTAAACTACTTCTAGTCACTTTACAAGTAACTCCAGGTCTCAATGTCCATATGTCCATACACCCTGAATCACTATCATCGGAGATATCGATCACCATGAGGTCAGAAACAGATATTTCCTTCAATACAAATTCGTTTGTCATTTTCTCTGGGTGCGTACCTTTTGTCCCAGTGTTCCCATCGCCTGTGCACAACATCCTCCAAACACCGAACATATGCCAGGAAGACACTGTATACAGCAACAGAAACACAACAGAATCCCAAAATGGTCAGCAAGACTGAAAGTAGCTTCCATCCCCAAGATCGTAAGAAGTCCCAGAACCAAGCGCTAAGATCCTAGTTTACCTCGGGAACATGCACTTCTGAACTAAGGACGTGCAGATTTTGTATTGCCTTAAAGATGGTTGGGGGGAATCTGGCACAAAAAAGCAACAAGCGGACCCCACTTATTTACATACCCCACCACGCTCAGCCAGGATGACGTCTAATGCCATCCGGTTCTGAAGTGCCACTAACCTTATCGCTTTCTGTTCTAAAGTCATGTTATAGAGTATGTCAGTGGTCCGGTTGATGGTCCTCTCCAGTACTCTCGCTAGTCTTCTGATATCCTCAGAGTTCAATATTTGCCCCCAAAAAGGTACAAAGGATTTCGCTACATCACACAGAACTTGTGCTGAAGTATCGCCATTCTCGTCCCGCCTTGGACGAGCCTTAGAGATGTCTATGGTGCTTGCTATGAATACCCCGGGTAAGAGAATCCCTAAATAACAGGTTCCCTGCCAATCCCTAGGTAACCATGGGAAAGCTTCATTACCACAAACAAAGTAGACAGGTTCGCCTACATACAAAGATCTGTCCTCACTTGTCAAGATCACAACGTTGGCGCAGCCCTTGAAATCACCCATTAACTGAGTACCACTCCTATGTATGCAGAAAGAAACTGAATCAGGCTGTGGTTAACAGTGTAGGAAGGTGGCGTGGCCTCCCTATTGCCTATAGGAGCCATCTTGAAAGAGATCAGAGATTGAAAAGGACGAGACAGTCTATCAGAAGGCCTTATAGAAGCAACATTAAGCTTGCTCCTATTCGCAAAGAGTGAGCATCCCAGGGGTGTTAGAACTCGTTTCTCAAAATCGTTCAAATTAGTTCCATCGAAGTTCCCCGAGATGCTATCGTTCCATCGGACAAAGAATAGTGCCCTGAAAGAAGCAGAGCATGCAGTAGTCAGAGGTAAAGGATGAATATACCAGCCCAACCCCTTGTCTCTGTGTTGTGCTAAATGCGAGCAGACCCAACAATTAGACCTGTTAAAAATGGCATGTGTGGAATTCATTATGAGTAATAAGGTGTTGTTGTGGTAACTCCGCGTGTGCTGAGAGTCTCTAGGAGATAGAGTGTGCAGATACACAAAAGGTGTAGAAGCAGTAGGTACATTTTCAGTACGCAAAAGAATTTCAAGCGGATGTACTTCTTCCAAATACCAACATCCTAAGGCAATTACTATTGTGAAGCCGGTTAACATAATTACAAGACAACAATATGTATTCAAGGCCCACGCATTCGATTGTTCATTATTACTATCAGGCACACAGTCTCTTAATTGTTCCGTACGAGTGGGAGCGGTTGCAGGCATTGTTTCTTCAAACGAACACTCCAGAGATTGTTTGCTGGCGATCTCCTGATCGTGTGTTTCCTTAGTCCTTCCCTAACCCTAGCCAACAGAATTCCCTACGTGCAAAAAGAACAGGGGCCAAAAGACAAGCCCTCCGATGATTTTTCCTGGTGGCACAGCTGAACCGTGCAGTAAGTCTAGCTCCATGGACACAGATCGTACCTTGTGACTCCTAGTACTGCGTGATCTGCGAACAACGTGTCGTTGCTTCCTGATGGAAGTGGCGGATCCGTGACAGAACCTGACAATAATGAAAAAGGATCTGTAGGAGAGTGTGGAGATAAAGTGGCTGTTTCCCCAGGCCCCACGATACTGCTCGATGCTACGTGATCGTTGGGAGCAGTGCTGGTAAGGATTTCTGTGTCTTCTGTGTTGTGTGGCAAAGGGAAGTGAATCATCTTGACATGCGACGCGTGAATCCAATGCTTTCGTCCCGACACTCGTACTGCTGTCTGTGCGGCCAACAGAACCTGATGTGGCCCCTACAACGCGGTGCGAGGCAGGATGCTCTGTCAAATGATTTGATCAGTACCCAGCTCCCAGGCCGTATGCTGTGACCTGGGCCCTCAGATTTTCAGATTTTTAGTTAATCGGTCACAGTAGTCGGAAAGAAGTACATGTTCAATGTCACGCAAAGATCTCAGCTTTGGGAGGTTCCAAATGTTAGCTGGCCTACCCATTACCACCTCAAATGGGGAGAGCCCAGTCTTAGTCTGTGGGGTTGTTCCCATTGATAACAACACGATCGGTAAGGCATCCGGCCATTTCAGTTTGGTGCCGGCACACGTCTTAGCGAGCTTGTTCTTTATGATGCTGTTGTGTCTCTCTACCAAACTAGCACTTTGAGCATGTCTAGCCGAATGGAACTGTTTATCGATCTGTAATCCCGCGCATATCTGCAGAATTACAGCAGCGATAAAATGTGGGACATTGTCCGACCAGATGACTCTTGGCAAACCAAACCTAGGAAAATATTCCTTAAGCATGGTTTTCGCCGTTGTCATTGCTGTGGCATCTTTAACAGGAAAGGATTCAACCCATTTACTAAAGGCGCAGATAACAACTAATACATACTTGTAGTTATTACAATGCTCCATTTCAATGAAATCAAAATGTATGACCTCAAAGGGGACAGAAGGTGGACCAAAGCTATCCCTTGGAGTCGATGTGCCCTTTCCCATATTATGCTGTAAACAGATCATGCAACTCTGAACAAAACGTTCAGCTATTTTGGAGATTTTATCATTCACCCAGACATTTTGTAACATTTTGGTAACCTTCTGTGCACAGATGTGGGTGGGGCCATGAGCCATAGCGACCATCATTGTAATGTACGCATCTGGCAGCAACCATTTTCCCTCTAACGTGTCCACCCAACACCCGTCCTCATACAATCTTGCCAAACCCTCAGCCCATTGTTTAGATTCCTCTAACGTGGCATCAGCTTGAATACTCTTTACAGAGTCGATACCCTCATCCAAAGTACAAACATTTGTGGCTTCCCTTGAAGTATACATTTCTGAATCGAGATTAGTGGCCGTCTGTTTGGCTATCTGGTCAGGGAAAGCGTTCCCTTTTCCCACATCATCAATGATTTTCTGATGCGCTGCGCATTTCATGATTGCTAACTAAGTGGGGAGTGCAAGCGCTGAGAGTAACCGTACTATCAAGGAGCCGTATTGGATCTTAGTCCCATGTGAGGTCAAGAAACCTCGTTCTGCCCAAAGTCTACCGAAGTTGCGAACCACCCCAAAAGCATACTGACTATCAGTATATATATTTACTCTAAGCTCTTCAGAAAGTTCACAAGATCGAGTCAATGCTATAATCTCTGCGGCCTGCGCAGAGTTATGCGTGATTCTCTTGGTTTCCACAATCGTGCTGTAAAAGAGGACGAGATATCCTCTGATGGGCCCATAGGCCAGTACTCATCCCATAGTACTTGTAAGGCAAGATAGCTGCTCCATATGAGGAATGGGGGTGCAGGATTCACTTACTCCAACACGACTCAATAAGGGGGACTCAGTAGTTTGGCAAAGGGAAGTCCGTTTAATGACAAGTACATCAAACAGGGAAACAATTGGAAATCAGCATCATGGCGATCGCCTGTCTCGCTTCAACTTTGATTGGATAATTCTTATCGGGTGGGCGTCTACGCCCAACCCTCTACATCACGCGTGATAGACATCACTACAACTATGACGTCCCATTGGTTCTACTATCTTTAGGACCCTAGATAACTTGGTCCATTGTGATTGGGCAGGTTACACCCCTAGTCGTAAATCTCTATTTTAATTAGCAGCATGCAGACTGGACACCCAGGTGCCTAGTGTCCCAAGATTCACCCAGCCTCCCTTCCATCAATCAGGGCTTTTGAGCTATGTGTCAATTAGTTGGCTGGGTAAGGCCTCGAAGCTGTAGCCTCTGATCTGGAGAAGTTATGGCACCCTTGGATCTGGTTGACCTCAGACGTTGGTAATTCTTCACGCCTGACTGGTCACATGTCTGTTCATCATGAATTTGCTTCAGTTTCTAGCTTTTCATGTATTTGATTCTTCGTTAGCCTCGCCACCTGCCTGGGCCCCCCTTATCTTGACCTTCACGGGGCAGGCTGGTATGCTCTGAAGTTTCGATTCTCTAGCGTTGCCGCTCTCCCCCTTTCCTTGGGTTGACCTCGAATTCCCAGGCATGAGCTGCTCTTTGTTGAGTTTCGATTCCGCTCTTCTTTCTGGCTTCAACTGGAATAGGAAACCTCGCCTAGTAGGGCTCTGGCTGCCTGGGCATACTTCTGCTTACAAAATGGAGTCACACTTGTATAATGTGGCTTATGGAGGTAGATATATGGTTGGCGCTTGCCGCTCTATTCTTCTACTGAGCACTGCAAGCTGTATCGTTCTCTTAGCTTCTTGCGTTTCAAGCCTATTTACATGCGTTAACTGGTTGGTTACTTCCATCTTGTCTCATCACAACGTTTCCTTATGATTTAACATTGTCTCTTTCCTGTGTCCATTTCATCTATTTTTGTAGCTGCTCGCACTGGCGTGCTATCCTTGATAGCCATTTCCGTTCATTCGCGAGTCTGTCCAGGCCCATTTCCACTGGCTTTCCACTAAGGCTCTTTGGGTTTCTTCATGGACTCTTCATTTTGTCTCAGTGGCTGGTACGGCTGTCTGATAGGGTACCGTGCTGCCCAGGGCTGTCTGGTTATGGGCGCTTCAGAAGGTATCTCGCTTCTGATGTATACTGGGCATAGTCCCAGCGTGGCTCTCTGTTGGTTAATTTGCTCCTCATACATCACATACGTTGGCGAGTACATTCCTGGTACCTGGAATTGGGGGGCAGGGGTGCAGGCTATGCTTGGGACCTCCTCTACACTCTCCCCTCTGGTCGGTTCATCAACCACTTCTGCTACTTCTTTTGTATCTACTTTCTTAGTTTCTTCAGTGTCCTGTTCATCATCTTCAGGGTTTGTACATGATGGTGTGAATGTGTGCATCTTTGGAGTCCATATTTTTTATCACACCCTTCAAACTTCCTGCGGTTTTTACATGTTCATCTTTATTCCATGTCATTAGTTGGCATTGTCCATTTGGGCTGCAGTAGATCCATTTCCCTTCATACTTTTTTCGTTTCCCTGGGATATGTAAACTTTGTTCCTTCTGGCGCAAATTCGCTAGCCTTCACAAAGTCTTCTTCATCAGTCAAATCTCTGGGCTTCCATCCTGGTTCGACATCGACCATTATTTTCATCCCAATGGCTTTCTTCGCAGATATTTGGCACTGTGTGATGATTATCTTGATAACACAGCATCCTAGCAGTATCATTGCTAGTAAGACTCCCAGAAACTTGAATATATCTGCCATCCATTGTGGGACCCATGAGAATAGGGCTCCAAACCAGCTGTCATTGTCCACCTCATCACTTTCATCGATCATCTGGTTCTTTAGGTTTGTCAACATACCTATGGCTTCTGTTAGGGTTCCATTTTCTTCATCGTGCGATGGTGTAAATGTGCAACACAATTCTGAGATTTTTGCGCAAACACCTCCATCCATTGCTGTGATCAAGTCTAGTACATATCTGTTTTGGAGGGTCATCAGCCGGATTGCTCTTAGTTCCTCTTTGATCGCGTTAAATCCTTTCATAGTAGAGTTGATGGTCTGCAATAACTCCCATCTGGTTATCTGCAACCATTTCGTATTTACACCAACTTGGACGTGGGGCAGGAGTAGTGTTGTGAATACTGTTGAGGTGAGGCTGTACAGTCTGTGCTCGTACGGGATTGCATGGAATGCTTCTTCTGATTTGGTAGAAAAGTAATTCTCTCTCTTCATCCGGGATACCAGTTCCACAGATCTCCTCTTCCTTAGATGAACATCTGCTTTCGGGAAACTGTCAATACTCAGGTCATTTTTCTGGATCACTAGTGCAGGAATGTGGATGTTCACTAGTGTGCATATGCCTCCCCACCTTTTCGGCAACCTTATGTATGCTTTGGATCCACACGCCCAGTAAAGGTCCATCATAACTGCGGTTCCTTGTGTCATTCCTGGGGCCTCATAAATTTGTCCGCAGTTTTGATTCTCCCCCATCTTTCTCGTGCCGTTGCTTCTGAAGCATAGTTTCTGGCTCTCCAGTGTTACTATTTGCAGGGGTCCTCCTCGACCCATGTCAGCAGCTTTACCAACTTTGGCCATAGAGGTTTGCATAACCTCTGCAAATTCTCTATTGCTTCTCGGCAGGCTCCAAAGACCATCCAAGCTCGGCAGTTTACTACTCCTTCTTCCCATCCAACTGGGGAAACCACTGTTCCCCAAATCTGCATTTAGCCTCTGTTCTTCCAAATTTCAGCCAATTCTGCAGTTTTTCCTTGAACGTTCAGTCTTGGGTTTATTTCCCATCTTATTCCTGATCCTTTAACTTCAGGATTCTCGTATCTGATCACGTGATTCCTGGTGTACGCCCTGTTTCTTGTTTTAATGTCCTGGACATAGCCATCTTCATCTGGGTAATCCTTTTCGTTGGTCCATATCAGTGAGGTGTCTTTTCCCATAAATTGTACCCTGGTGTTGCACATTGCTACGTGTGACATACAGTGTGCTGTGGGGACATCAATTTCTACAGCCATGAAGATCTTGGATTTTCCCATGCTGCACAGTAGGAGTGTACAGACAAAGCATTCTCCTTCTGATTGTCTTCGTCCTACTTCCTTTATGTGCTGATACCATATGTTATTTCCGAGATGGGCTGTGCTGTCCAGGTAATCGTTGAGTTCGTAGTTATCTTCATGCAGGCTTCTCTTGATTCTCAGCGTTCTTCTGTAGTTTGCTATGACTATATCTTTAAATGCGTCTGTGCTGCTTTTCCACTCTGGGTGTCTCGGTGGAGCCGGTTGCTTGTGTCACTGTGGTAGGAGAAGGTTTTGTGTTCCCTTTTGTAATTTTTTATAGACTTCCTCTAACCACTATTGGCCCACCAACTTCCCAACATGTGGCTGTGTTGTAGGCCTGGTGCTTGTTACTTGTATTGGAGTTGGCGTGCTTGCTGTTACAGTCTCTGCAGTTCTATTTCTCAGCTCCTTGTGCAGTTTCTTTGCTCTAATTATGCACGGGAACAAATGATTTATCAGCAAGTGTGTTTTCTCTGTGAGTTCCTTTATGGTTAGTTCTGTTCTTTTGAGGGATTTTGCGATGCCCTCTCTCTTTGGTTTTTCGCTTGGCTCCTCTTTGTTACATCCACTATTTTCTGGGGTTGGTAGTTTGGTCTGCAATTCCTCTTTTTCTTTTGTCCTTGCTTGAGGCCCTATTGCCATTGACACTTGCCCTTGTTCGTGTGCATCCAGTGTGTGCGTGCGTGCAGTGGTCAGCGCTACATTCTCACTCACTCCGTGCTGACCCTGTCTCCAGCTTTTCTCTTCATTTATCACCTCGAGTGTGTATGTGCCACTGCTAATTGCATTCAATTTTAGTTTGTTAACTTTACCATCAGTTTTCCTTGGAACTGGCAGAACTATATAGGGTCTGGGTGCTTTTGAGGGACCCAGGTGTTAATTATGTGGTGGGTGCACTGAAATTGGGATACTTCGTGCACCGATAAAAAATGCAGTTCTGATAGTCAGAGACAGAAACATAATGATAATTACTACGCATATACACATTATAGACTTGTAGGGCAGTTGGCAGCATTTACTTCCAGGGAAGCGGGGGCTCCCCTCTGTTGGTGGTAAAACCAAGTTACTCTTCCGGGCCCCCATCTCGAACATAAGTCTATTTTAAGCGTTTACTTCTTTTATTACTCTGATTTCGTTGCTTAAAAGTTTGTGAATTTCTAAAGTGACGAGTGCTCCTCAAGTGTCCCCCCTCTTGAAAGTGATGATGGTAGTCTCTGGATATAGAGTACAGTTCTTTTTCTAGACTATGGAAAAAGGTTAGGCTAGCATCTTTGGCACGTCACATTCATTATGCATATCTACGATAGGTAAGATCCCGGTGCAGTCCTCGAATTTGCTTGGAACCTGTTCAATGCGAAGGAATGAAAAGATGGAACTGCTAAAAATTACACAAAAATAAAATGTAGTAAAAATAAAAACAAAAAATAAAAAATAAAAGTAAACATGGAAGAATAAGAATAAAAATAAAAAAAATTGAAGAAAAAATAAAAGCAAAAAGAAAAATAAGATGGTGAAGTTCTCGTTTCTGCCCTTCTCGATCTGTCCCTTGGCGAAAAGATGATGAATTGTGCCTCTATCACCTCGATCTGTCCCTCGGCGGAAAGTTTCACTGGAATCTCCTCAGATATTCTCACTGGAAGTTAGATAGTTCCACCTGGAGCATGATTCCGTGGAGGAGTGTGCCCATGCGTGGGATATTGGCTGGATCTCTAAGGAAGTTGATGACATCAACATCTGCAGGCCTTCCCACCATTTCTGGATAGTCTGTGACTAGTCTGAAAAAAACGTTATGTGCCAGCTGGGTGTCCTCGGGTGACAGGGACATTTGTCCTGTTTTGCTGGGTCCTGATCACAAGCTTTTCTTTTGACTCAAACAGTCTCTGCACTTTCCTGTTGTGTGGATCGCCACAAGATAGTTTAGCTTTGTCCACAGATGGTTCAATTGTGCTAGGTTTCTTGGGTCTCTGATGAAAGTGCGTGTGTCCGTGGTTCTTCCAACAAGTGCCAGGCATTTCTCGATTATTTGAAAGAACAACGTGAAGCTGAGTTCTTCAATGTCTGCCGGTGGTGGAAGCATTTGTGTCCTTTTCACTATGCTCGGGTAGCTCGGCAAAGGCTTCCGTGATGACAGTCAGCAGTTGGCAGATTACTTTCTTGTTAGCAGGATCTTGAAACTGGTTTCTTTCCCTACGAGTGACAGATATGATTTCACCACCAACTGGAAATATGTGAGTACATCCCATTTGAGATTTCTGCTGGGAGATACCATAAGTTCTGTAAAAGAAGTCTTGACACTGGTTGCTTCTAGATACTGTGTTACGCTCTCAGAAAATGTCTTATTTGCAGTCTATCAGAGTCTTGATTCTTTATACTATTTGAGCGTGACGTGATTTCAAAAGTTTGTTTTATCAATGTTGTTGTGGCTTTGTATGCATAGTTCTCTTCTTCACCCTGCAACTGTGGTGCACAGAGTGTCCATATTATTGTTCTTTATCACCTTTCTCTGGTTTGAGGAAAGTCTTGTTTAAAAGCCACAATTTATAACAGAGTTATTTTGCCTTTATTTTGCTGCTCATTCATCCTTCTTCCTCACCATGGATCTTGTCTGCACGTGCTGAGATTCTTCCCCGTTGTCTGTGGTTTCTTCATGGTTATATGCAGTTGGAGGGCTCTCCCCCATGAATGGTTTAATGTCATTTAGGAAGAGCCATGCCCTCCTTCTCTGAAGCTTGACAGCTGAAGTGGTGCAGTCCTCCACGATGAAAGGGCCATTAAATCGTGGCTCGTCCCACCTTTTCCTTGTGAGGTTTCTTACAAGCACAGCATCACCAGGGAAGACGAGAGGCACCTGTTTCAGCACTGTCTATTGTGTTTTGTACTGTGCTGCCCCCTTTTCGCCGTAGCTGCAGTTGGCCTGAAATGACAGAGACGCTGGATGTCATACAGTTCAAGTAATCCTGCCTCTCTGTCCCCAAGACCTCCCTTGTTTGCTGGGCATCACATCTAGCTCTATCTCGGGGGGTAAGAGGGGTCCACATCCTTCTGCCTGTGAATATCCCGTGTGGCGTGAGATGATGGTCGGAGCCTGATTGGTTCCGAAGTGCATACAATGCCAGTTGTAGACAGTGCAGCCATCACTTTTTTAATGTGAGTTCCAGCTTGGCTATTCTCTCCTTTAACAAGCCGTTGAGCCGTTCACATATGCCATTCCCCTCCGGATGATACGCTGAAGAGAACCTGTGCTTTATACCAAGCAACAAGCTGATCTGTTCGAACACTGAATTGACAAAATGAGCCCCATTATCTGACTTCATTACCTCGCACACCCCCGATATAGGGAACACTTCCCTCACCACAAATTTGGCAGCACAGGTAGTGTCTGGGTGTGTACAGGGACCTGCTTCTATCCATCTAGAGAATGGCCACACCACCACAATTAAATACCTGTACCCATCGCACACTTGAATCATGTCAACATAGTCGACATGCAAGTGCTGGAACGGCCCATTTGGCCGCGGGATAACTCCTCTCACTACTTTCAATGTGTGCCCAGCAGTGAATTGCTGGCAGATAATGCAGTTCACCACAAAAAATTCAACATGCTCTGCTAAATCCGGTGTAAACCAGTTTTCTGCGAGCGGTGCAGCGAGATTTTCTTTTGTCATATGTATAGGGTAGTGCAATTGCTCCAATGCTATTTTTAGTAGAGTGATAGGCATTACTGGTTTACCAGTGCTGTCCTGCTGCCACAATCCGTCAGAGGGGCTTAAGGAGCACCCTCAACATTTCCACAAATTCTTCTCCTCCTGAGGTGCCTCCCCTTGTAGCTCCATTAACTGAGTCTGCCCCATCCTGCTATAGGCCTCAGGTGTGGCTCGTGCTACCATCATCCTCTCATGGGTGCGTGCCACTTCCACGTCCATGAGCGTTTTGCTCTTGGATGCCATACGCTTGGCTTCCGTGTCTGCTTCATGATTACCACCTGACACGAAATCCGTCCCTTTGGTGTGGGCGGCGCATTTCACGACTGCAATGCCCACTTGGAGCTGTAGTGCCTTAATCAGCCTGTCCAATAAGGCTGAGTGCTGTACTGGCGTGCTGTCTGCTCGGAGGTAGCCCCTCCTTTTCCAGCGCGCTTGTCCTGCATGCACTGTGGACGTCACATAGGCAGAGTCACTGTACACCGTTACTTCCTGGTCTCATGGTTTTCAATGGCGAGTATCAACGCCACTAATTCTGCAGCCTGTGCTGAATAATTAGATGGTATTCTAATAGTACTTGGAATTCTCAGTTTGCCATGTATTTTATTACGGCAACGCCTGTATATCTTTGTCCATCTTCTTGATCAATTCTCAAAGAACCGTCAATGAACACGATCTCACCACCTGCCAGGGCATTTTCTTTTACCCTGGGGATTTCATCGTAGAACTCCTCGTAATTTGTACAGTCATGTATAGGTTCTCCCTCTGTGACTGGTTCAGCTATGAACGTGGCTGGATTCACAGTTTTACATCGAACTATTTTGATCGATGGGTTAGAGATAACCACCTCATAGGCGGATGCTCTCTGAGGTGTCAGCGTTTCCTTCGGCTTTTCTAGTATGATGAATAATGAGTGCTCGACATACAAAGCCATGGAGCACCACATCACTATGGATGATGCCTTCTCGATGGCAAATGCGGCAGCAGCGAGATTTTGTTTGCATGGGAAGTGGCCTCTCATAACCGGGTCCAGATTCCCACTGTAATACGCAAGGGGCTTATACCCCAATGAGGTTCGCTGAGCGAGTACTGCCGTCATAAAATTACCATCAGTATGTGAAAATAGGTAGAATTCCTCTGCGTAGTTTGGAATCCCTAAAAATGGGGCCTTACAAATCACCCCCTTGAGTTCTGCAAACCCCTTTTCCATTGTCTCAGTCCATTCAACTGTTTCCTTTGTCGCCTGGGCTTTCTTCAAAGCCTGAAGCAAGGGCTTGGTATACAGGCTGTAGTCGAAGACCCATGCTCTGACATAATTGCACAGGCCTAGGAAGCTCTGCATTTGTTTTATCGTGAGCGGCTTAGCCGTGTTCATGATAGCTTCAGCTCTTTCTAGGGTTATCTTTTTCCCATCATGGGAGATTATTGTAACTTCTCCTTGTCAACCTTATATCCTTTCTCAGCCAGTATGGTCAGTAGTTGGACAGAGTCACGCCTGCATTGCTCTTCAGTGGTGCTACAGATCAGAATGTCATCTACATACTGCAAGACAACACTGTCTACTGCAATATTGCTTAGGTCCATTTGCAGGACTCTATTGAAGATAGATGGAGACTCACAATACCCCTGTGGCAAACTAGTGCTTTTCAGATGCATTTCTCTGAAAGTAAACGACGTCAGGTCTTGCGAATCACGGTGCAACGGGATTGAGAAAAAAACATTTTTCAAATTGATCACCGTGAAATATTTTGCCTCAGTGGGTATGTTGCATCGAATTATAAATGGGTTAGGGACTAGAGGGAACTCGGCTTCAACAATATCGTTTAATGCCCTTAAATCTTGGATCAAACGCCAAGACCCTCCCTTTGATTTCTTGACGGGGTAAATCACTGTGTTGCAAGGTGATTCTGACGTCACTAGGATGCCCTGTTCCATCATGGCGGAAATTGTCTTCGCAATCCCTTCCTCCGCTTCTCTGGACATGGGATATTGTTGCGCTCTTGGTAAAATTGCTCCTGGTTTCAATTTAATTTTTACTTCACCTGCCCCCTTCAAGAGGCCTACGTCATAAGGCCCTGTAGTCCATACTGTGACGGGTACTTGGGCCATGTCATCATCAAAGTATTCTGGACGTATCAGTGGCAACATCATTCTTTGTGGCACTTCCCGTTTGATCATTTTGACCCAAAATGTGAGACTCACTTCCACCCTTGTCTCTTCTAGGTCATGGTGTTCTTCGAACAGATCGTCATCGGTGACATTGGTCACTCGGTACCCTTCTTCAATGGCGATATTCGCGCACCATTGTCTCCCTTCGTCATCATATCCTTCAACCAATACCACTTTCCTCCGCACTGCGGCAGATTGTATCATTAAGGGAAATACTTGTCCCTCCTCTTCGTGCATAGGTTTTCTTGGTCTAAATAGGAACTCAGTGGGGGTTCTCATGGTTTTATCTGCGATGCCTGGCACCCACACTCCATATGCGAAGACTTCTGGTTCTAAGGGTATAGCTCTCATGGCTATGCGTCCTGTGTATGCTCTAATCATTTCGCATACATTTGAATAATGCATTCCTGGGGTGGAGCACACTATACCATTCTCAGTAAATGAGATTGTCATATTCAATTTTGTCATCAAGTCCCGACCCAGGATGTTTACTGGGGTCTGACATGAATACAATAAGGGTACATTCATTTTGCACTCTCCTACAGAGACTGGGAGTGCGTCTGCAAAGGGAATTCTACTGTGAGCTCCTGTGAAACTCTGAGTATCTATGGCCTCGCCGGACAAGGAAAACTTGCCTAAGAAGGAATATTCTCTGCCCCCTATGACGACATTCACCCTAGGTTCCCTATTAGGGTCTGGTGTCACTGATAAGATAGAGCACATCAGAGTCCCCCGTGAGCTGGCCTATTTCATATATAAGTTTGGCCCACTGTATGCCTGTGGATTTCCCCCATTTCCAGGGTTGACTCCCCCTCCAGAGTTATGCCCTGAGGCATTTTCTGCAGTGCCTGTTGGGATTGTCCTTGTGGCGGGTTCCCCATGTTCGAGGGATGAACCATTTGCTGCACACTTTGCTGCACTGTGTGATTTTGTGCACCGCCCTGGTGTGGGACGGCAGGCTGGTTCACCATGCCTGTTCCCATTCCTTTGCCGTTTTGCCACATGTCTTGGCGTCTGCACATGAGCGCCACATGTCCTGCTATTCCAGATAGCCAACACACCGGCGGTGGTCGGGCCATCTGTCTATCTGGTGTGGCTGGATTGCCCATCTGCACATTTTGAAATCCACTTTGGTTACCTCGAAACCCACCCTGGTTACTCTGCCATCCTCTTCCTCCGAAACCCCTACCTCTCGGGTTAAATCCCACGTTACCTTGGTTATGCTGGGATGGGTGAGCTGCTGATTGCGTGCTTGGTTCAGCTGGGTTCGTCAGCATGGCTCCCTCGAGAGCATACTTTGAGAGTTTCTTTTGCACGAGCTTTGCCTACTCACCCTTACGAGTTGCCTCTTTTTTCCGTTTTTTCTCTTGCAACAATCTGCAGTAGTACGCAATTGTCAACTGTATTTCAGCCCAGGGTTTAGCTCCTACTCCTACTAATTTCTTGAGTTGCTTTTGTACCGGTTCAGGCAACCCCTGGCATAATATGTGGTAGAATACAGGGATAGATTTCGTCCAAGACTCATGTGTTTCGAGCACCCATGCGTCTTGAAAATTCTGAATATAAATCAACGGATCTTCTAACTCTTTCATTTTTCGTGTCATTATAGCTCCCATATCGGAAGTGTTAGGGTAAAGTGTTCGTAGTGCTTTCCACACTACTGCTCTACAATTGTTAAATGGCGCTCTGTCATTGGAAGTGTTAATTATGGTTACTCTAGGGTACCCAGCCCGTTTCCATCCATCGTCTGCCCTTTCACCGAGTATGGCGATCAGGAGGCCCTTAATGTCCCCTATAGCTAAGGTGACACCCCCTGTCAGTTTTTCTAACTCATGTATCGACTTCTCGGCTCCTGATGTCAGCATTGGAAGCTCATTTTTTAGGTTCTCTCGGTCCATGTGTGGCCATGGAATATTTTGCGGTTTTGCTCCCCCCTTTTCTAACAGTGGGAATTGGAATGCGCAGTCTTCTTTCTTTTTCCCCCTAGCTACCCTGTCTATAGCTGGGGTGTCATTCCCGCATTGCCTTCTACCTGGCAATGCCCTCAATCTGTCTGCATAGGCTGGTGCTGACACCCCCCTCCGACCATGGGGTGTTCCTTCATGTCGGCCGGGCTGCGCGGCAGACTTCGGTGTCCCAGTTGCGGACTCGCTAGCATCTGACCATCGTACCCCTTGGTTCCCTGGGAGCCACCTTTCACGCTGTCTCCCTTTTTCGTGTGCCTTGTCCTCCGTCTCCCCACCGGAGTTGGATTCTGATTGTTCCCAGTTTACGCAACTTCTTGCATCTTCTTCTTTCTGCCCAATCTCCAGTCTGTCTAGGGACAGTCCCCTGCTCCCTCTACTTCAAGTGGCATCCTCAGTGTCATATAACTGAGTGCTCTCCAAGCGCTCATCTTCCCTTCCCTCACGGGACATCTGTTCCAGCCGCATCTCATCGTATATTTTATCAATCGTTTCCCCGATGCTTCTGGTATCGAAGTCATCCTCAATATTTACCCCACTCGTACCGAGTCATTTGCAGGAAAGAATTCTTCTATGTCCTCCCACTCTACAACAGGATTGGGGTTTTTGACTTCCTGCTCCAAATATTCAAGGTCTCATGCCCTCTGTCTGTGCTTACGTTCTAATTCCTCATTTATTTCTTTGCGCTTCCTCGCTTATTCTCTAGCCTTATCTACTTCCCTCATCCTTTCGTCTCTACGTTCCTTTGCCCTTCTATCTTCCTCCAACTTTTGATTATACTGTCTGTGCTGGTCATAGGCTGCCTTCTGTTTGCGAACGAGCTGTTTCTCTTGCTCTTTGCGATATAGTTACTCTCGCCTCAGCCTATCCTTCCTTCTTATCCTTTAATTCCTCATTTCCGTTCCCTTCTCTTTTTCCTTTCTCTGGACCTCATCAGACCCCTCTTTCGGCCTTATACCATCACTTCCTTTTCCATCAAGCTTCAGCAATATCTGACCTCCCATCCATTCGTCTTTCGCAAATGCTATGTCATCTGTTCTGTTTTCACTCCCTTTCTATTTCTTTCTCTCCCTCTCTCTAACAAGGGACGCACAACTCTGTGCCTGGTCTTTCCCTTCATCATTATCGTGTCTCTCCTTGTCCCGCTCGACCGTGGAGGCAAGATTAATTTCCTACTCCTTCTCTTTTATTTCGTCACTACTGTACGTAGGTGACTCATATGAGGGGTTGCTGTACCCTGTGGCTGCCTTTAGTTCTTTTAGCGGGTACAGTCCCTCTGACTTACTTCCCTCGATGACTGACTCAGGCGGGGCTGGTGGCGCGGTAGTTGTCTCACCCCCCCTCCATGCATACGTTTAATATCCAGTCTGCAGGCGGTTCTTCTTCCTTCGTCTGTTCGAACATTTTCCACGGTTCTAGAACAGCAAGGGGTTTCTCTAATTTTTTGCCTCTGTAAGTGGCATGTAGATAAGTCGTCCTGTGTTGTAAGACGGCTTTAGTTAGGGACCCATTCTGTGGCCAAGGCATAAACATCTTGTGGGCGGTACCCTTAACCCACTCTGTGCTGTACTTTTTAAGGTTAGGTGCATGTTTGGGTAACTGCTTACACGGATGCGCAAGTGGGGTAACCTCCTCCATTCTGAGTTTCTTCACCAATAATATTTATGCAGTTTTTATCCTTCCAATAGTATGAGCGAGCACCAAATACGCAAGCTCCAATCCAATCTTTTCCCGCCAAAAATTTTATACTCTCAATTTACTAAAGAATAACGATTCAATGGGCGATACCCTCTCAATTACGGAATCGCGTAAAACCAATATTTCATTGAAAACAGTCACTGATACAATTCTTCTTACATTCGACATACAACAGAACACATAAGACAGACACTTGACAGACTAGACGGACACCAGCTGGACACACATATACCTGCCTTCTAATTAATACCCCACCATGGGGTCTAAACGGACCCCATTTGTGCCGTCTTTAATCATCACCGTAGCCTTATCGTCCCCTATTATATGGGCTCTGGGTTAACGTTTCTTCTGACCGCTGTATTAAAGCGCAGGAACAAGGCGAATCCTCACATTTTTCTCTCAGGTGCCCCCCCAGGTAAACGTACATTTTTCTCTTGGGTGCCCCCCCCCCGGTAACCTTACATTTTTCTCCGGGTGCCCCCCCGGTAACCTTACTTTTTTCTCTTATACTCAAGTCATTAACCCCTTATATATATGTATATATATACAGTCATCTCTACTTCTGACTATTTAATTTTTTCTCCGCCACCCTCCGTTACCTTCCCTTATTTGTTCCAATGCCTACAAGACATTTGCCAAAGTAACAAGTTTATTGTTTCACTCACCAATCGCATCTTTTTCCTCTCTGGAGCTTCGGGATCACCACCCCTTCCCCTTCCTCTTCAGCCTCTTGCAGTCTTTTCATCCGATTGGCTGCCCATGGGAATGAGAAGGATTATGCTTGGAAAGGCAGGTTCCTTAAGACCTACTGCAGATTTTTTATGGATTTATGCTATTATTGTCCACAGGAAGCTTCTCAGTCTACTCAGCCGGAATGGCGAAAGGACTTGTGATATTGCCGAAGGCCTAGAGTTACTTTGTGCCATTGGTCTATGGGTGTCTTAAAATAATATAATCAATAATCAATAATTCTTCGTGCCTGACTGGTCACATGTCTGTTCACCGTGAATTTGCTTCAGTTTCTAGTTTTTCGTGTATTTGATTCTTCTTTAGCCTTGCCACCTGCCTGAGCCCCCCTTATCTTGACCTTCACGAGGCAGGCTGGTATGCTCTGAAGTTTCGATTCTCTAGCGTTGCCGCTCTCCCCCTTTCCTTGGGTTGACCTCGAATTTCCAGGCATGAGCTGCTCTTTGTTGACTTTCGATTCCGCTCTTCTTTCTGGCTTCAGCTTGAATATGAAACCTGGCCTAGTAGGCCTCTGGCGGCCTGGGCATACTTCTGCTTACAAAATGGAGTCGCACTTGTATAATGTGCCTTATTGAGGTAGATATATGGTTGGCGCTTGCCGCCCTATTCTTCTACTGAGTACTGCAAGCTGTATCGTTCTCTTAGCTTCTTGCGTTTCAAGCCTATTTACACGCGTTAACTGGTTGGTTACTTCCATCTTGTCTCATCACAACGTTTCCTTATGGTTTAACATCGTCTCTTTCCTGTGTCCATTACATCTATTTTTCATAGCTGCTCGCACTGGCGTGCTATCCTTGATAGCCATTTTCGTTCATTCGCGAGTCTGTCCAGGCCCTTGTGTCATTTCCACTGGCCCTCTACTAAGGCTCTTTGGGTTTGTTCATGGACCGTCTGTAGTTACTCTTCATTTTGTCTCAGCGGCTGGTATGGCTGTCTGATAGTTTACTGTGCTGCCCAGGGCTGTCTGGTTATGGGCGCTTCAACAGGTATGGCTTTTCTGATGTATACTGGGCAGAGTCCCAGCGCGGCTCTCTGTTGCTTCATTTGCCCCTCATACGTCACATACATTGGCGAGTACGTTCCCGGTACCTGGAATTGGGGGGCAGGGGTGCAGGCCATGCTTGGGACCTCCTCTACAGTGCTCAATGTGGTGATTGCATAAGCAGCCGTGGATGTACCATCCAGATGTTTGAAACAGGAGCCATCACAAAACAGCTCCCCTTATGGATTGTTCAAAGGAGTATCTTTCAGGTCGATTCTGCCTTTAGTCTCTTGCTCTCTAGTGTAAAGGCAGCCATGTGACGCTTTCTCACTGCAAGCAGTACCTTGCGGCAAAGGTAAAAGTTCAGCCAGATTCAAGACGCAACACCTCTGAATTTTAATGTGCGGAGCAAACAAGATCAATTCGTATCTCGTTAATCGTGCAGAGGTGAGGTGTTGCGTTTGTGTCCTGTTTAATAGAACATCTACAGAGTGAGGTACCATCAGGGTTAAAGCATGGCCTAGGACCATACCCTCGCTCTGTTTTACAGATGCAGCAGCAGCAGCGACAGCTCTCAAACATCTTGGCAAAGTGCATGCAACAGGATCAAGGGTGGAAGAAAAGTAGCCACACGGTCTATTCGTCCCTCCATGTTCCTGCATTAATACAGCCAAAGCACATCCATCACGTTCATGCACATACAACACAAAGGCCTTTTCATAATTTGGTGTGCCCAAAACTGGTGCTGAACACAGTACAGTCTTGAGCACAAGTTCCACGGCAATGGCGAAGAAATGCCCTTCTTCGTCAAAGCTAACATTGGTTTAATCGTTAACAAGAAGTTCGTGATCCACTGCCTACAGTAAGAAGCCATTCCTATCAAGGCTCTGACTTCCTTATGTGTATTTGGGACAGACATGCTAGAAATGATTTTTATCCGCTCAGCGTCAACCTTCTTCCCTCCTTTGACAGGAGATAGCCTAAGTAGGCGACCTCCTGTCGACAATACTGAAACTTTTTGAGTGAATCTTTGTGTCCATGTTTTTCTAGATGAATAAGCAACAACACGGTACCCTCCTTACAGGCACTCTCTGAGTCAGCAGCTAAAAGTAGATCATCCACATATTGAAGCAGTGTACAAGTGGTGGGCAACTCGAGTGTGTCGAGCTGCTCTTTCAAAGCCCTACTATAGATGCTCGGACTTTCCGTGTAACCTTGTGGCGCACAGGTGAATGTAAACAAGCGCCCCCCTAAGGTGAACGCGAACAGATATCTACTATGCTTGTGTATAGGAATGCTGAAGAAAGCATTCTTAAGATCTACAAAACTAAAGAAAGTAGCAGAAGCCAGAATCATAGTTAATATTGTCGTCACATCAGGCAAAATAGGAAATTGTGGTGCGACGATCTTATTAATGGCACATAAATCAATGATGAAACAAAAAGGAATTGCATTATCGCCTTTCTTGTACACGGGCAAAATCGGACTATTGCACAAACTACCTGCAATTTCCTCAATTACCCCATGATGTACAAAATCGGAGACTATGAATTTCAAGGCTTGCTCACCATCAACCGAAATCTTACAATGAGGAATATGTGGCAACTTTACTCCATGTTTCAAAATGATCTTAACAGGTACAATCTGCAGAACACCGACATCATTATCATTATCATCAAATTCCCACCAACACTCCGGAACATCACTAAATTTCCGACGGCAAAGGTCTAGTCAAGAACTGAGAGAAAGACAGTTGCTGTGGTGAAATCGTCAAACGCACTCCGTCCGAAGAGCAATGAATTACCGCATTTAATTCCTTCAACAGATTCAACTCAACATATTCTCTCCACAGTTCGTAGTCAAAGGAAATGGACAGTAGTCCGTGAATGGACCCAATATAATTGGTCCCGGCGACAAAACCGGACAGACTACTGGCGTACCAGAAAATCTTACAGAAACATTAGTTTGCCCTGACAGTGGAATGTTTGGAACCCGTGAATGGTCAATGGAACACTTCTGTGCTCCTGTATCTATCAAGAATAGATGTTTCCTATTTCCTACTATCCTCTCAAAGTAGGGACCTTTCTGATTAATGGGAATAGGCGTCCATACCCTGCTTCGGGCAATCCTAGCGAAACAAAATGTCGTCAAAAGGAATGTCTTCAGAGAGATATGCAGCAGAGGGATGATCAAAATGTTTCTATTATCCACACTTGGTGACTGATTATCCTGTGAGAAAGGTTGCGAATTTTGAGAAAACTGACCTCTACCAGGACCCTCTGTCCCAGGGCAGACTCTGGATCGTCTACCCATGTTACCAAATGCATTATTCGACCGCTGTTGGAGGATCGGCATTGTGCATGCCAATGACCCTCTTGTCTGCAATAAGCACATTGATTCACATTTACAGGACCCAATGGCACGTTTCCCTGTGGAGCATACTGTCCCTTAAATTGTGACATACCCTCTCTAGGGCCTCTAACAATTTGTTGTAATAGTACTTTCGTTTTCAGGTCTCCCTTTGCCTTTTCAATTCTTTCCTTTTCGTTATTGACACTGTTCTCATAGTACTGAGCCATATGCAATACTTCAGACTGAGACTTAGCTTGCCAAGATTGGATGTCAGGCAACAATCCACGCACAAATTTGTCCACGAAAAGTCATTTCCCAGACTCTGTGCTCAAATCCTGTCCACTGTAGTCTGAAAACACTTGTTCGGACCGATTAAAGAATTCGGTAGCACCCTCAGATTTCCCTTGGACATAAGCAGTACATTTGTCCCAAATAATCCCTCTTTCAGGAATTATGGCTTTTAGTTTTGTGACTATTTTATCAGGCAAAGTCAGTATTACCTGCTGCGGTCTCTGGCCACCTGGCCTTTACCTATATAATCAAACTATATTAACCCATGTATCTCCTAAACCTGGTACATGGTCTAGAGTTCTAATCTGTTTCCACAAATCAATAGGTAGGAGCACGGGAAATAACAAATCAATATCGCTCAAGGTAAATACTGATGACTGCAAGACAGATTCTATCTCTTTATAGAACCCTGTCGGATTCTTCCTAATATCGGGAATGGATTGTTTAATGGTGTTCACTACCTGTCTTGAGAACGGAACGTGAACAAACTGCGACACATAATGTGCAGGAATATCCTGTGCAGCTGCACCTGTTGCAGGATCAGCTGGAATCTCAACTTTTGGGACAAATGCCGGCGGAACCTCTCTTATAGGCAACTGAGAGATAGGAAACTCCGAGCGCTTACGGAGCAACAGAGCTAAATCGAGCACTAAAGCAGCTGAAGGAGTGTCAAACGAAAAGGCTCTCTTGTAGATATTCAATAATTCTGCGGGACAACAAATCTTTCTTTTTATGCATTCATCCTGCAGGTATTCTACCATAACCTGTATCACTTTCCTCTGCATTTCTGGCGTATGCTGACTATACGTGTCATATACTTCTACGGGAGATATCGACATGTCTGAAATCCATCTAATCGCATCCTTTGTGCAAATACGTGTCTCCTCATTTATCTATTTACAACAAGGAAGAAACCGTTTCTGTACAAACATAGCGCCCAAACTATCACCATCAATTTCTTCATTCCGTAACCTTTCTAACTCCCTTCTGTACTCAAAAACCCTCTTGACATGCTCATGTACTTTCTCCGCAGTATCTCTCGAATATGCTAAAACATTCAGATCCCTCAACCCTTGTGGGAGATTTATATCATCTAATCACTGCTGCAGAAGGCAGATTTACCAAACCCGTAACAGTAGGCAATGGCGGAGGAGCAAGTGGAAGAGCAACGATAGGAGGAGGAGCAACAGCCGGAGGAAGAGGAACACTAGGAAGAACGATAGGAGGAGCAGGAATTACTATGGGAGGAGGAACAACAGCAGGAAGAGGTAAAACAGCAGGAATAGGTACATACGGAGGTGGCACAGTGGCACCAGGCCTTCGTTCATTTAGAAGTTTATCAATTAGCTCATTAGCTAATTAGCTCACTAAGATTATCAATGCCTCCTTCAGAGATCAGAACGTCCCTAAAGCCATCAAAAAGGTCATAGTTACGCCACTGGTTAAGAAACCCAATCTCGACCAACGAGATCCCAATAACCTTAGACCTATAACTAATTGCAACTTTGTCCTTAAAATCATGGATAGGATAGCCACCATGCAGCTCCAGGCACACGTGGAGGCTTCAAACTCCCTACACATACAACAGTCGGGATTCCGCCCCACCCACAGCACTGAGACTGCCATGCTAGAACTACAAACCAAAATGCTTAGCATTATCGACAAGGGTAGGACAGGTCTCCTCATTCTCCTTGACCTCAGCGCCGCGTTTGACCTCCTCGACCATAACCTACTCCAGAAAGCACTAAAAAAGACCACCAACTGCTCTGACGAAGCCATCGGCTGGATAATGTCTTTCCTAAAAGATAGGATATGTAGGGTTCATTGGGGGGACAAGTTCTCCTTAGAAAAGGAAACCCTCTGTGGATTCCCACAAGGGGCCAGCATGTCACCACTGCTAGTCAACCTCTACCTGAGGTACCTATGCCTTGTCCTCGATCACATCAACACCTATTTTACAACACACAGCTGGTGTTTGAGTTAAGTGGCAACTATCAGAAAGACAGTGAGCAACTTACCACAATTTACAACAGCGTGGAGAAATGGATGGACTCCAATTGGATGTGCCTCAATGGAAAAAAAACTGAGCTCATGATATTTGGCTCATCATCAGCTAGAGCTAAACTATCTTCCTCCTCTAAGTCCTTCCAGATCAAAGACACACCCATCCCAGTTCTATGTAAGGTTAAAACCCTCGGGATGATGCTGGAAGCATCACTTGGGGCAGATGCCCAAGTGCAATATAGCAAAAAAAACTGTGCATACAATCTTAGACTAATAAAAGCCATCAGACACTTCACATCAGAGGAAAACTGCGCAACCATAGCAAGAGCGACTATTATGTCACGCCTTGACTATGGCAATGCTCTAGTCCTGGGTGCCTCCAAGCAGTGTCTGCAAGCTTACCAAGTTGTCCAAAATAATGCGGTTAGAATTGTTAAGCTCAAGACCAGATCAGAGCACATCAGCAATTCCAGAAGGGAGCTTCACTGGCTGAAGATCGAGGACAGGGTACATTTTAAGACCCTAACCATTGTGCACAGATGTATCCACGGTAAAGCCCCTGCTTACCTTAAAACCAGGATTAATCCATATGTTCCTAGTAGAACACTTAGATCATCCAACCTTGGCAAAATCACAGTGGCACCATACAAAATCAAAAGCGGCCTAGGCAGATCCTTCCCGACCATCGCAGCCTCTCTCTGGAACAACCTCCCAGACCACATAAGATTGGAAACTAACTACATCTGCTTCCGCAAACACGTGAAAACCCACATTTTCAAATAAACAATCTTCTTCGTCAATGCCTAGTTCAGAGTAAACTTACATGGTCGTCCCGTCCTCATGTCTAGTCACTGTCTGTCTGTCCACTGTGTCCTTGTATCTGCGCCCCGAGGCTTGCGAGCTACCGGCGCAATATAAATACTAAAATAAAAATAAAATAAATAGATACATGAAAGTGTTTAGACAGATAGATTTTCTGAATACCAAGTGAAAAGCCCTATCCATATTTCTAACTGACTCAGACTGTTTATTTTGATCGTACAACAACGCTTTTTCGGCATTGGTCATATGACGGCACGCATGTTTTTCTCTACTTTTAAGTTGCTGCATAGCTTCTTTCTACAATTCTGTAATACATCAAATGCTGCAGGTCTAGCCTTTTTCTTTAATAATATAGACTCTAAATATTCTATATGAGGGATTTCAAAACTACCATTGGTTGGCAACTGAAGTTCGGAAGCATGTCTAGTTTGTCTGTGCCAAATATCATTAAACACTATACTACCAATGCCGTGCTTACAGTACATAGTACACGCCGGCGGCCCCTCCATTGGCGCCGGTCGGCCAAATTCCAAAGATTGTCTGTCACTACGGAATAACGCCCTGAGGCAGGCAGACAATTTCCCAGTCATGTCAGATTACTGGTGTTACGTGTTCAATAATTGTACCCGTGAGTGCAATACACCAAAACAAATGATCAGGAAGCTTAAGGATCGGGTCACGACTCACCTGATCAAATAACTAAGGAGGTCCGATCGTATTTCTAAGGACACAAAGGACCCACGTGGTTGGTGATTTCGGCAAAACTGCCCGCCTCGATATATGGACCCTCGTCAAGATGCCGTCTCGGACCGCGGGCTCACCGTCCAGGGATCGGGTCGTGCAGTACTGTTGAGGTATCACTTCTCATCCAAGAAAGGGGCCCCCTTTTTCAGTGCCTCAGTGCCCCAGTCCTGCTGGCAGGAGGTTAATTCTATTGCCGCGCATTAATCATCTTCCAGTTCTGATTGGTTAAAGATATTACCAGAAAATAGTTACTGTCACATATGCAAATTAAGACCAACGCTTGAAACATCTAGCACGTGATAACCGAATGTCGGATGGCAGGCAGTCTATATATGTGCAATTTGGGTCCTGTTGTCCATGACTACCATCTAAATAAAAATGAAGAATAATGGTCCAATTGCTTACATTCAAGTCTCGCGGCGCTGCACTTTATCGCACTTGGATGCCTGCGTTTGGATTGTTGAATTGAATATGGTGCTATGGTTTTAGAATGATGAATCAGGATTTGGACAAGATTTAAAAATGTGAATAGTGGTTTTATGGAATTCAAATGATGTTCATGTATTTGAAATATTAGCGTGTGTGCATCTGTGAAAAGTTCTAGTGAACTAGACACAGTAATAAAAAAAGAAATACAATTGTACACCAGTGAGCTTGAAGGTAGGGACTAGCTGGGTGGCCTATTAACCACTGGCCTCTTTGCAGGAAACAATGCATTTTACATACAATAACAATAATTTATTTGTTATACAGCACTACACCCACATAGGTCTCAGAGCGCTGAAGTAACAGAAGACATTATAGTCCCACAGAGTGGTACTCATTTTATCGACCTCGGAAAGATAAATGGCTGAGTTGACTCTGCAGGGATTCGAATCTGCCACAGCAAGCTGCTGCACAGATATCCAGGGCGAGCGCTTAGCTCACTGTGCTATCTGACCGGCTGTCTTACATATGTCTAATGCTTATCTCCCTACCACAGACATTCTGTGATAGGGAGCACAGCAAAAGCCACACTTGTCAGCTACTTGTATGGAAGTATAAAAGCCAGCTGTCAGACAAGCCTCAAAAGCTCTATTGACCTCATAACGTTTCAATGCTGGGCGTTCATCACTGCCCTCATTGCCAATGGGTTACTTCAGAAACGTCAAAGCCCTGCTAGGCAGTCTTCTGTTTCACACTTTTCCGAAAGGGACAGAGCAGCGATAACATTATCTGGCAGCTGCGCAAATAAAAACAAGCACATAAAAAATGTCATTAGGTTCCCCATCGTTTTGTTTACAAGCAGATAGAATTTTTCAAACACAAATCGGTAATAAAGTATTGCATAATTGCAAATAAATTGTGTAAATGGTGCTGCTAGCTGTGCACGTGTGAGTTTTTTCTGAAAAATATGGAGGAAAAAACAGGAGACATCTTGCAAAGTCATGAGAGAAGGCACGGCTGTAGTGTTAATGTAGGCCAATGGGAGAAGAAGGGATCACCCCAAATCTACAGTTCCACTGCATATCTGTGGAATTACATTGGATACCCTCCCTCTTCCTGATCCAGGATATCCCAATGGGAGATCAAGGATCACCCCTAAATCTAAAGATCCACTGCATATCTGTGGAAGACGGTGAGACATCCCCCTTCTCCCTGAACCAAGATATCTCAATGGGAGAAGAAAGGATCACCCCTAAATCTAAAGATCCACTGCATATCTGTGGAAGACGGTGAGACATCCCCCTTCTCCCTGAACCAAGATATCTCAATGGTAGAAGAAAGGATCGCCCCTAAATCTAAAGATCCACTGTATATCTGTGGAAGACGGTGAGACATCCCCCTTCTCCCTGAACCAAGATATCTCAATGGGAGAAGATAGGATCACCCCTAAATCTAAGGATCCACTGCATATCTGTGGAAGAAGGTGAGACATCCCCCTTCTCCCTGATATCAAGATATCATAATGAGAGAAGAAGGGATTGCGCTGAAGTCCACAGATCCACTGAATATCTGTGGGAGATGGTGAGATATCCTTCTTCTCCCTGAATCAAGATCTCCCAATGGGAGAAGAAGGGATCACCCCCAAATCTACAGATCTAATGAATATCTGTGGGAGATGGTGAGATATCCCCCTTCTCCCTGAACCTACACATGTCCATGGGAGAAGGCCAAGTTTACACCATTCCTCCAGATCTGGTGGATTCAAATGGGATATGCCAAGAACTCCTCATTCCTCCTCCTCATCCAATCAGTGTCAAAGAGAAATGGTGGAAGGGTGTGTGTGCAATGCATCCTGCCATGGGATGGATGTTTCTGCTTTAATAACATGAGCAGTTTTGAAAAGGTTCACAGTGGGGTTCTTTTTGACTGTTTCATGTTGACATCTTCTGCTCATGAATTGTAGGGAATACGAAACATTGCCCAGGATCACACATAGAGGCAATGATTACTTTCAAAATGGACACTTTCAGGTTTAGATTAGTGTGATGTAGCAACGTTAGTGACAACATTCAGGTAGATGATAACTCTTTTATTTTACTTGTCAACCTGCATTTTACCATATTTCCTGCAGTAGCAGCCCTGTAGTTATGGTTAAGTTGCTCATCTCATAGAAAGAACACTTTTTGGATGGCTTATAACTTTGGCGCTGTTCGACTTGTCCTCAACAGACTTTGCAGAAAATGTATATGGCCAGCTAAGAATGGTTTTGCGAAGTTAGGTACGGTTTCGTCAATTGGGGGGCAAAGTTATAGGGGGGTCCCAATATTTTTGAAATCCTCATAGACACAATGGAAACATATTTCTGCTTGTGCCCACAGCCCAAACCGCTGGTTGTATTTGCACAAACTTGGTCCCAAAAGCGCACTTTTGCAAATTTGTTGTAAATCTGTCAAGTAATTATTTTTATGGCCAAAGAGTATGTAAAATAGAATTAGTGATATCTGTGCCCAGACCTCAGAATAATTTCCTGATTCTGAGTCTGCGGACACCTCTGGACCAATCAGAGTGCAGCATGACATTCGCGGACATCATACGCCCCTGCTGATTGATCAATTCAAATCATGAGGTGTGTCAAAACTTTTGAAACAGATGCCATGTTGGATTAGCAAACACCAGCCATAGTCTGCAGCATCGCACTAAAAACATATTAAAAAACACAAAATTGCACTTGTCAAACTAATGAAACAATCTCTGGGGAGGTGAAGGTTGATGAGGATGGGATGGGATATAGCCATAAAAAGCCCAAAATCTGGTGTTTCTTCATTTCCGATGTCCGCGAACACCTCAGATGTTCGAGGACATACATGCATATTTCTGCATTACAGGGTCAGTGAAAAGCAGTTTCTGGATCGATTATAACTTTGCCGCCACTCAATGAAACTGCATGGAATTTTGCAATATAATTTTAGACCTGACCATGAATGGTTCTGCAAAGACTGGTTCTGTTTCACCAAAAGTGAGCAGAATTCGAGGCGGGGTCCCAACATATTTGAAAGGCTTATACATTTGGTGCCGTCTGATGAATCTGTACAAACGTTTGCAAAAAGATTTTAGACCCAGATTTCAATGTTTGTGCAAAGTCTGAATGGATTTCGTCAAGTAGGGGCTAAGGTATATGACTATTTTGTGTACCTACATTTTGACACTTTTCAAAAATAAAACAAGGACAGATTTGCAGCAAACTCATACAAGGAGCATTGGCAAGGACCCGAAAGCATGGTTTTGCAAATGTGTCTGTGCTTTGTTTTTTGAAAAGTGTCAATAGTGATATATCTTTAGTGACTGAGGTATAGATTGTGGCCATGGGCGCAGGGACGTCATTTAGGGGTCGCAAGAGGTCGCAACTGCGATCTCTGAGGTCTCCCTTGCTTGCAACCTCTGTGGTCTCCCTTGCGACCTCTAAAAAAAATTACAAACTGTTAACAAATCTTTTTTTTTTGTAATGCAGGCTCCTGGGCTGTAGCCAGCACCATGTGGCTCTTTACTTATGGAGTGGCTGGCTTTCTTGTTCAGGCCCCTAAAAAAAAGAAGAAACATAGGAACTGGAGTGCCACAAGTATAACACTTTCAGCACTGATCCTAAATAAGAAAGAATAGGAATACCAAATAATGTGTCTTTCTGGAATTCTATACAATAATTGCCAGACTCATTAAAGGTTTATTTCAGGCACACTTCAGGGGGTGAGTCACTGATTTAGTCTGTTCTTTTCTTAAACACCTCAACTCAGCCTTTCATCCTTCTGAGGTCAATAAATGAGTAGCAACACAGGTTGGGTGATATTGGGTGTGCATTTTTTCTATATAAAGCGCTTAAGCGTAAGTGCTATATAATAACACATCATTATCATTTGGCAATGGACGTCTACTTGCATTCACAGTAATTTGGTAATATGGGCCTATACACACTTATCTTAATGATACATATGGCGATCCATTCTTGTATGAAATGTACATCACATTATAGTGATATCTTAACCATATTTTTCATAGTGTACAATGCTATGTGATGCCACTTCCTGTTTTATCAAGGGGTGAAAGGTCGTGTACCATCGCTTCCCGCGATATCACTTTGGGATGGGGTCAAATGACATTACTTCCTGTGATGTCATCAGGGGTCAAGTGTCGTGTGATGTCACTTTCGCTACCCCTGGCATTTTGGTGAAATGACGTCCCTGCATAGGCGGTGGTCAGATTATCCATGACCATGAGGGACCGGCAATGGGGTTGAAGTGGGCATGGCCACCAGGGACCCGCTCTGTGGTAAAGGTTTTAGAAATCGGGATAGGTATGAATGGGAAAAACATTCTGCTCGTGTCTACAGCCCAAAGTGCTGGTCAGGATTGCAGGAAACATTTACGAGGAGCAACAGCAAGGACCTCAAAGCATGGTTTTCTAAGTTTGTCCCGTACTTTATTTTTTCTAAAGTGTCAAAATATAAGTACAAAACATTGTGATATAACTTTGGTGCCTGAGTAATGGGCCTGGCCCAGAGCAAGGACAAATGTGTACTCTGATGTGCTTATTGCAGCCCTAGGTTGGAATGGGAAAACATATTCTGCTTGCGGCTAGAGCCTGAAGTGCTGGACTGCATTATTACAAACCTGTGCGAGGAGCATCAGCACGGACTTGAAAGCATGCTTTTGCAAACCTGCCTAATGTTTTATTTTTTCAAAGAGTGAAAATGTAAGTACGAAAAATAGTGATATAACTTTGGTGCATGGACAGTGGGCCTGGCCCTCGGCAAGGACGAATGCGTACCCTGATTTACTTATTGGGGCATGTGGAATGGCCAAAGCCCTAGGTTTAAATGAGAGAACAGAATTCTCCTTGCTGCTGCAGCCCAAAGGGCTGGATGGGATTGCTTTTGCAAATCTGTCTTGTGTTTTACTTTTTTGAAAATGCCAAAAAGTATGGAAAAAATATAGCAATATAACTTTGCTGCCTGGCAGTGGACCTGGCCATTGGCAAGGACACATGTCTACTCTGATTTGCCTATTGGTGAATGCAGCTTGGCCGAAGCCCAGGCCCCATGGATTGTGGAGACTGGCCACGGCTGCAAGCCATGAGCACTGGCCATTGGTCATATTATGAGGGTATAGTGGGCACTGAACTAGGATGCAGGGTAGGTGCAGTGGATAACAGGGGTGGTTTGGTGGGGTTGGGGTCATGGTCGAGCCTCATGCGCTAGGCAATTCAACCTTGACTTGCATCTCCAGCATGCGCTGCTGATAATATGTTTGTTAAAGGAGGTTTACGGTACTTTCATATATGTTAAAAGAGGAAATATTAATAACTTAGAGACGGTGATTTAACGGTTCCATGAAAAAATGGCACTGCAAAAATATCTCCTGACAAAAATGTGGCTGTTTTTTGTAGAGACATTATTACATTGAACATGCAGTGAACACCCCTGCAACCCTGGCATATATTTTTTTTACAAGGGGAGCAGTGGACATCCCTGCAACCCGTCCCCATACATAATGTCATCATATATAATGTTGCTGATGGAATTTCCCGGCGACATTATGTATGGGGACATTATGTATGGGGACATTATTACCTGATACCGATGTAACATCATGAAACATTTTCTCTCAAAAACCTATGAAATTCACAGATAGAACGTTGCAAAGAGCAGCTGTCTCACATATGTCTAATACTTATCTCCCTATCACAGACATTCTGTGAAAGAGAGCAAAACAAAAGCCATACTTGTCAGCTACTTGTTTGGAAGTATACAAACCAGTTGTCATCAATGACATTTGTGATGTCATCTTTGATGTTCTGGGTGTTAGTCTTAGCAGTACATGGTGGTGGCGCGAGTTATGGTTGCTTATCTTATCATAGGAGAATTCCTGGGGTTTTCGATTTTACTTTTAACCATAACGTCCCTTTAGCAATGTTTTGTCACTGAATTTCATTGGTTTTTATTAGGGCAAATTAACCATAACATCCCTTTATCAACATTTTTTTTCAATGATATATATATATATATATATATATATGCGGTAGCGGTCCTGTAGTTATGGTTAAGTTGCTCAACCCATAAAAAGAGCACTTTTTGGTCAGCTTATAACTTCACCCCCCTGGATGAATCCTCGCTAAACTTTGAATATAGCCCCCTCCGAATGATTCTGCAAAGTTAGTTGCAGTTTCGTCAAGAGTGGGCAAAGTGTTAGGGGGGTCTCAAAACTTGTGGAAATCCTCATAGATGCAATGGGAAAAAAATTTGCTCACGCCTACACCCCAAACCGCTGGACGGATTTTCACCCAAATTTGCGGCAGGAGCAGTGGCTTGGCCAAAAAGCAGGTAAACAAAATGTGTGATGTCTGTGTCCGGTCCGCTGACTCATTTCCCTATTCGGTCCACGGACACCCACTTTAGAAAGTGAAAAGCGTGAGGTGCGTCATATTTTTTTAAACGGTCGCCTTGTTGGATCCAAAAAGTCTAGAAAACATATTTGGGGTTATTTAGTGGCCGGAAGAGGGGCTGGAAAAGGTGAGTGGGGTGGAATAAAGAGGATATGGAGCTGTTTTTATAGGTGAAATAAGGGCATGCAGTGCCACCCACTACGTGGACACTGCGGTAGTCCGCAGACACTGCTGTGAACAAACAGTTTGTAAAATAAATTTGTGGTTATTTGATATCTGAAAAAGAGGGTGTGGAAAGGGTGGGGGAGTAGAATAGAGATGCTATGGAGCTGTTCTTATAGGTACATTTTAGTGTCCGTGGACATCATTTCAATTGCTGGGGGTTCAGGGCGAGTGTTGTTATTTGAAGGTGTATTGTACATACTTGTTATATGGTTTACTTCTATTGTTGTGGTTGTGGCCAGTGGCCTGAATCTGCCCACTGGCCACAACCACCACAGTAGTAATATGTGTATAGTAATTATAGGTAATGTAGTGGGAGTATAAAGTGTAATATGGTGGAATGATATAATTGAACTGTATATGGTATTTATGATTGTAGTACAATTGAGGATAATGCATATGGAATATGTATTTGTTTATACTTGGTATGGTTACTTAGTTGCATACAGTAAAGAAGCTGGAATCTCTGTTTCTTTTTATGTGGAAAAGAAATAGGATCACTTGTGAAGCCGGATAGTTTAAAAGCTTTAACTGCATACAATTATACATATAATTTTTTTAGATTCATACACAGTACATTTTATGGACTATATTTGGTACAACATTAGTGTATTATACACTGATATTGTATTGACATTAAATAATCATTGGGCATTGGAGAAAAAACATGCAGGATTAAAAAAACTATTACAATTATGTGAGTGTAAGTGTGATAGCATGTTTGTTTGAACTGTGTTGTCATTGAGAGAATGTTTAAAGTAGTTACATACCTTTTGGCGTATTCTAACTACATCAGCCTTTAGAAGATGTTTTCTACTAACAAGAATTGTGATGGCGTATTTGAAGTGTATTTCAATGAAGGGTCTTTTTTAAGTAGTTAGATACCTCTTGGTGTATTCTAACTAGACTGACTTTTAAAAGTACTTTTGTAGTATTATGGATGTAGTTAAAATACCTGTTGGCATATTCTAACTGGTCATTGTGCTACTGTTCAGTGGGTAAATTTGGGTTGAAGGAATATTAAGTAGGCATTTGTTATATTTTCTGGTAACGTATGTTTTGTGGTAATGGAGGTGTCATTGCATTCAAACCAACCACTTATTATTTTGACATATGCAGTATAGTGTCCTGAAGTGGTTGTGGCACCAGAGTGGTATAATATGCCTACTGTTGTGAAGGTTGTCTTGCCAAGAGATACTTGGCCGTGTGTAAAGGTAGTGAGTTTACAGATATTTTTAGTACCATCTGCATTGTACCTTAGAAGCATTAGTATGACATATTGGCTCTTTGAGTTTATTTGTATGCTGGAACGATTGTCTGAATTGCAGAAAGGGCATAATATTGCATGATTTGCATTCCGCAGAAGCTGGTGAAGCTGGTGAAATTGAATGGATTCATAATTTGGTATGGATACATATACATATCGTTCATTAGGGATTGCTCTTGTGAAACATGGTTTCAGAGAGTGCATATAAGTTTCCACATGTATGAAATCTTTCAGATTTCATTTATAGGGATGTTTTTGGTTTCCAGTACGTGTAGTAAGTACCATAGAAATCATTGAGGATCTTCTAGTCCAATTGCTGCCTTATACATGAGACACTGTAAGTGGTGTCAGGATTACTTGTGGCATTTCCATGAAGGATGAACATTTGAAAACACAACTGGTCTGAGCCGTTTAAGTAAATGTTGTGAACAATTGGTGGCAATTGGAAGAGAAGCTTGATTGTTACATTTGCATAGAAATTGACTCCAGTTGTGTTACTGAATCTAAATGGACCAGAGAGCTGTACCTTTGCATCCTTTGATGGGCCTGCAGTTGTTTTTTTGAGAAGAGTTATTTGTTTTTTGTCTTCTGATGGGCGTGCAATTGAGTTTGTACTAGGTAGTTTTGTGCTTGTATTATTTGATGGAGAAGCAGTTGGCCGTTGTTTCTTTAACAGTATTGTTGGGAGATCTGTTATAGGTTTTGTTTGTATTTGTTTTTTTTTTAAAGGTTTTCTTTTTTGAGGTACATGGTACATATCTATATGGTGGTATACAGCACACATAGCCTGTTGTATTCTAGGATGCAATGTCAGTGTTGACTTTGTTTGCATCAAAGTTAACTAGGAATGGATAATTGAGTGTACAGAGATGTGAAAGTGCGACATAACTCATACCTTCTTTAAAGACTGTGCTTCCAATGTTAATCAATGCATGATGTAGGGTTAGACCTTGCGATTTGTGAATAGTGACAGCATATGCAAGAGACAGAGAGAATTGTTCTCTCCATACGTACATGCTATTGTGCAATCAATTTATTTACTTCTGCAAGTTTGTCAAAGTGGATGTTGACAAACTGAATGTTGTTGTCATGTGGATATATTTGGAAGCCAACAACTGTACCAATTGCTCCATTTACTAAACCTTGTTCTACGTCAAAATGACGTTTTAGAATTACTCTGAAATTTAGACACAAAGTTAATATCCTTTCCAATTCTAAACTATTTAGTCATGCTGTTGCTTGTTGATACAAAGGGAGTGTCATGCTGTGCACTTCTAGTTTGTCCGTGGAGCCAATTTGCAGTATGGGTTGCATTTCTTTGTTTAACATTGTCTTGTTGAATTGACTACAGCTTGCAAGGGTTGGCATTAAGGACATACATTTTATATTTATTTGGAGTTAATTGCTCCATGACATCAGGAGCAGATGTGTTTTGCTCGTATAGCTCATGGATTAGTCTATTTAAGATGGATTTTGCATCTTTAGTATGCAGACCAGCTCTAATGCTTTTTCAAATGTTAGCATAAGTGAGGTCTGCAGACTGATGCATGATTTGAGTTAGTTCTCTGTAGTGAAAATGTTGCCAGAGATTTACATTTCCAATGCTGCAGGGTGTGTTGCGGCGTTGTTTGTGTCTTAATGTTTTGAAAATAGCGTGACCCTTTACTGGTGTTAACTGTAGGAGGTCTCCAAAAACAATAATGTGTTTTCCTCCAAACAGTTGTTCATAGTCGGTGTTTAGGGCTTCTTGCATTCTGAGGTAAATTAAAGCCAACATGAGGTTGCAAACCATGCTTACTTCATTTATAAGGAGTACTGTAATTTGTTTCAGAATTCTGCATACTTCAGAAGCACCTTCTGCTGATAATTTGTAGTATTGTTAAGATAAGGACATTGAATACAACGTGACAAATATATTGTAAAAATCTTATTTTGATTAAACAATAAAAAAAAAAATGTGTAGTATTCCAATTTGTTTTGGTGTTCTACTGGGAGGAGCAGTAGTCAGTGTAAAGTTACACTTCCTATGTCATTGGCAGGTAAACCTGTATAGGATGTTAAAACAGCCAAAAGGTTGTTGTTTGTTAAGTGTTGTCGAAGTGTGCTGATTATTTTAATTAAGAATGTTTTTCCAGAACCAGCTCCACAACTTATATACAGGAACAGAGGTATATCATTTTTCCAGCTACAAGTTTTAGTTTCATGTTTAAAACCATGTTACATTTCGTCAGTGACTTGTAGATAAATGCTGAGTTGTTCATCATTTAGTTGTGATTTCAGCACTGACACATCTTCTTCAGATTGTTTAGATTGATACATGGTATTTTCTACCTCAGTCATGGCTATTTCTGCTTCATTTAAAATAGTGATTCTCCAAGTGGTTCTTGGCTCCCTGTAAAAGCAGACTGCCCTCAGGAGTGTCTTTATCTAGTTGAGCTTGAATTTATTCCTCTTGTTGGCGTTCATTGTCCAAAATGTCTTTGTATTGTTTGAAATTGACATTTGCTATACTGTTTTCATTTGCTTTGAATGCAGGGTCAAATGAGGTATAGTCACCCAATAATTCTTCTTCTTTTCTGCAAGGTTTAAAATGTTGCAGTAGGGCCATGTAATAAAGTTCTGTATGTTGCTGAGATTTAAATGATAACTTTATATGATATAATTAGGATGGGTTTGGTAAGTTTCACTAGGCTTTCTTCAAAAGTAGAGATTTAATATTTGCCATTTGTCTCAACGGGTGTGACATTGTTTTTGTAGGTAGTTTTGAGCTATGTCACACAGGGGCATGTTTCCCAAAGCAGTACTTCTGTTTGGGTAGTATGTGTCAATTAAATATTTTTTTGAAAATGTCCTGTCTGTTTATTTATTTATTTATTGTATTTGTAATGCACCGACAGCCCGCAGGCATCAGGGCGCAGAGAGAAAAAAACAGAAATCGGATAGACAGTCAGATGCTGGTAGGGATACTGTTTAGTGAAAAGTTTACTTAAAAAGATGCGTCTTCAGGTTTTTTCTGAGGATTTAGTGATTCGGTTCTACTCGCATTGACACTGGGAGGTTGTTCCATTGCCGGGCTGCCTGGACCGGAAAGGATTTCCCGGCACCCAAGGCTCGGTTTGCTGGTGGTACCAATAACTTGCCTAGTGCTTGTGATCTCAAAGCCCTGTTAGGGATTTAGCGGGTGAACTTGGATCTGAGGTATGACGGAGCTGCTCCATATAAGCATCTATGCACCAGCGCCAAGGATTTGAAGAGGATTCTCTCCTCGACCCTGAGCCAATGAAGAGATCTCCTACCCTCCGTCACGTGGTCTCTTCTGTTGATCCCTTTTATAACCCGAACCGCATTATTTTTCATTATCTGACATTTCTTGATGCATTTTTTAGATGCTCCCAACAGTAGTGAATTGCCATAATCAAGACGCAACAGTATAATGGCCCTGGCTATTGTCGTGCGTTGTTCTCGCTAATGAGCGAGCGGATGGCTTCCCGGAGCCTTATATAGTAGGCATTATTTTTATAAAGGTAGTTTGTCTGAGCCTCCGTACCCAGGGTGGATTCCATCATCATCCCAAGCGTTTTTACATGGGAGACTACCTTAATACGTGTGTCTTTGACAGCAAATTCCTCATATTCTGTTCCAAGCTTGTCCCTCGCTTGGCTGGAGCTGAAAATCATAAGCTCCGTTTTTTTGCTATTTAAGCATATCCAATTTTCTTGCATCCATTTGTCAATCAGATCGTATACGGTCATGATCTTATCCTTGTCTATTTTGGTAGTCACCCTCCAGCTCTAGCACTAACTGTGTATCATCAGCGTAGTTGGTGAAATACACGCTGATGGATTCTAGAAGGACACACAGATATCTCATAAAGAGGTTGAAAAGAAGAGGGGGTATATATTAGCTCCTTGAGGGACAACTGCACTGATATGGGGGTTGGAGATGAAAACTTCTCTTCCCAGTGAACTCTAGATATTCCATCTGTGAGAAAAGATGCCAGTCAGGCCAAGGCCGCTTTGGAACATCCTGCTGTTTCCTCCAGTATCTGCTGTAGTAGTTGGTGATCAACAAGATCAAAAGCAGCACTTAGGTCCAGAAGCATTTGTATCCCTGTCTTGCCCTTGTCCACTATAGAGAGCATTCTTGATTGCAGATATAGCATTGCGGTTTCCGTGCTGTGTGCAGCACGGAAGCCCGACTGCTGCTCATGCAAAATGTTATTGGCGTCGACATGTGCCTGCAGTTGTTCTGTGGCCATTTTATACATAATTTTCAGGATGAAATTAGTGTTGGTGATTGGGCGCGTATTGCCGGGATCCTTAGGATGCAAACCCGTTTGTTTTAGCAATGGCGTGATGGTCACCTTCTTTATGGCTTGGGGAATCATGCTATCGTGAAAGGAGGCATTAATTATCCTAAACAGCACTGGAGTGAACAATTCCTTCACCATCTCAGCTTCAGGGATAGGATGAAAATTAAAATTATCTAACGTCTAGGGCTGTATGTTACCTGAATTAGGGAGATAACTCTCTTTAGCGGTTTCTATAGCCTGGATGATAGCCTCTCTGGCTTCTTGTGTTTTATCAGCAAAGGCATTTTTCACATTTTCACAGTCCTCCTTAGTAGGTGAGTAGGGGGGGACAAGGATTTGGGTTTCTTGAGCTAATTGAGGATATCGAAGAGCTTAATTATCGAGTTGGGTGCAGCTTCTTTCAACTCATTGTAATATTTCGCTTTAGCCTTTCTAGTGCCCTTTCTGTATTTAGAGTTAGCCTGGTTCCATTGTTCTTCGGACTCTGGTGAGGTGTCCTTTTGCCAGATTCTTTCTAACCGTCTTTTCTCAGTCTTGAGATTGCGGAGTGTATTGTTGAACAAGCTCTGATGGTGGCTGGTCTGTTGGGATCATTTGTGGCTATTGTTTCTATCTCTTGGTAGGATTTGTGTGGATCTTTCAACATATCTTCCTCATTTTCCTGTAGGAAAGAGTAGAGAAAAAGAACATGCGTCTACTCTTTTTTCCCATATGCTTATTGGTGATTCTTTGGCTTTACACATTTGATGTGTTTCTAATGTATCTTCGATTGCATCTTTGGAGTGTAGTGGGTGAATTGTATACTGGTCTAAAATGTTAGCTGCAGTACATGATCTACACGTTCACATTGGCCAGTTGTTGGTAAATCTTGAATTATATGGGTGGTTTCTTTTAATTTTTCCTCTATGTTTATATCTTTGTAGCATTCATTGTTTTCTTTGAGATATTGTAGGGCTTGTCGAAGTTTGTTTAAGTCTACTAGTTGTTGCCAAATCCCTTTGTCTTTTGTTGGTTTATCAATAACTAGTACAATCAAAGACTGGTCTATTGGCCGTTGTACTCCTAGAGTTTCTAAATTTTCTTTAAAATCTAATGGCAAATAAATTGCTTTGCCACTGATGCCTTTAAGTAACTCAGATGGAGGCAATTTGGCATTTTTTGTTTGAAGGCATACTATATCTTAAAATGGGTGTACGATTTAGATTCTAATGCTCTCATATAAGTTAAGTTGTTGGAGAGCATTTGGAAGTGGGAATATTTTGAAGCTATTAGTGATAGCACGTGATGGCATTTGGTTATTGTCAAGCTTTGTGTTGCAGTACGTGCAAACTATTGAGGGGGTCAGTTATTTTGTATTTATTTTCTGCTGCTACATATAAAGCTAATTGCAACCATTGGGATTATTCATTGTCCTCTATTTTGTAGGCCATATCTACTATTTGTGTGTCCTTTTCATAAGCAGTTCTGTGACAACAGGCACATACTTGGTCTGGTATTTCAGCAGATGTGTTCGGAAACTTAGCTATTTATTTTTTGTATGTGTTTGTTAGGCGTTTGGTATCTGAGACTTTTGTAAATGTTTTCTGAAGTTACTAAATTTTCTAAGGCAACTTAATTTCCAAAGTATCTACTTTGGATGTGCTCTATTTCTTGCTGGAGTTCCTTGGCTGTTCCATGTAGGAGGATGTGATTTCAATTTTGTAGTTCTAGAGAGAGGACATTTTGCATAGTATAGTCTATGACAATATTCTGTATAGCGGAATATTGTGTTGCTAACATTTTGATGTGGTGGAAGGTGTTTTGCAAGCAGTTCCTAAAGTGCGGGCTAATGAATGTCCTCAAAGTCCAGTGTGGCTGTGCACTGGACAAGAGTCCATGGTTTGTAAAGTTTTCATTTTCATTGTGTCTTATAGTTTGACATAGTGATTGAGGAATTGTGGTAGAGATTTAAAGGATTGTTGGCTTACGTTACACATTGAGCTGCAATTCCATATACACTGGACGGTTTGTTTGGGCGAAAGGATCATTTGGTTGAAAGTGTGTTAGGGTTCTTTTTTCTATAAGTGTTTCTTTTGACGTAATGGTGTCTCCTACCATTTCATAGAATTGTTGTTTTTTGTTCTTTTTTGTAAGCCTCTTCATTGAAATATGGTTCTGTGCTGCTTGAGTGAATCAATTCACCCTCACAGTTTGAAAAGGTATCTATATTGACAGTGCACATGTTTAGAAGTATATTTTGTAATTTATTGATTCATTTAATTAGTAGTTTCATTCTGTTTCAAATCAATATGAACAATTTTCTCTTTAGCAGACATGTGCTGTCAATTACATATTTGAGGATTAGTCTGCTGTAGTAGTTTTTAAGGGTAGATCGTGTCTTTTCAGCTATTTTCCTAAGATTATGAAGAACTCTACCTTGGAAGATATTTTGTAGAATACATTTTTTAGATTGCTTGACAGTGGCCACCATAACATTGTAGATATAGTGTTAGGGTCATTAGGAGGTCTGCTTTTGGTTGTACACCTTTTTTACTTTTAGTTTTTGGAAAAGGGGTCTTACCTTTATTAGTGGTGGTTGGTTTAGTTTTGTTGAGTGATGTTACTAGCTCTTTTGCTCTTTTGTTTTAATGTTTTCTATAGATAGATTGTTTTAGAGGTGGGTGACTATATGGCTTGCTTTTATTCTTATCTGCTCTATTTGTTCTTTCTTTCCTACAGAGTTGATTTTTAGTAGGCATTTTATTGTGTCTGTTGGGAAAAAAGAAAGTTTGGGTTTGAAAGTTGTGGAATGTATATGCATGTATTGTGCATGGAGGTGTGAGTGTGATTGTAGAGATGAATAGAGCGCTGGTTGATTGTGAAGTGGCATAATGGGTGTGGTTGGGAAGGTTGTAAGAGTAAGAGTCTGTAGAGCTGTAATTTATTTATTTATTTTGAGATTTATATAGATGGGCTTGGGTTAGTGATGAAGGGAGTGGTAGTGTGATTGAATATGTGTGGACATTATGATGTTTTGAGGAAAACAGTGAGTGTTGTAATGGTGGTGTTTAGATGGGAATAGAAAGAGTTTGAATGGTGCAATATAATGAGCTAGAGTTAAATATATGTTGATTTGAAAGAATACTCTCGGCTAATACATAGAGGAAGTATATTGTTACAATTACAGAAATGTACATGGTACATTAATGTATTTGCTTTGTAGGATGTGAAGGGTATTCTTTTATCGACAGCTGGATTCGCCAATAGTCTTTCCTGTAATTGTAAAAGAAAGTTAGTGGGTATATGTGGTAATGGTGAAGTACTTTTAGTAAGCAAGGTTGTTATTTATGAAGGAAGGAACATTTCTTGGGAAACGGAGTTAATGAAGTTGTGTCATGGGTGGTGTACTAAAGTGTGTTAACTATGTTGTTAGAAGAAGTGAGTGTAAGTAGTTGTGTTTCGCACCTTGGAAGGAACAGGGCAAACATGGGTGTGAGGAAAAGGTGCATACCTAGGTTATTTTTCTGTTGCTGATTTTAATAAAAGAAGTGCTTGTTTGTGGTGTAATGTATTTGTATTATGTTTCACTGTTTCTAAATAATAGGGAAACTGTGCCTACTGGTAATGCAATGGCGGATTGTTGTAGCAGTATTTGGTGTCTCATAGTAGAGGTTACGAAAGAAGAGTACTTGATATGTAAGGTGGAGTGTTGTATTTAGATACTTTGACGGTATACAGATATGTGTGAGCAGATAGAAAATGGCGGCAGGGTAAGCTATGTAATGAGTGAGGTTGGAAAGTGTGATATGTATAATGAATGGAAAATTCTGACTGTAAAACATTTTCATGAAAGTTAAATGCATATGTGCACTTGTAGGACCTCTGTGTGTAACAGTTTGTAAAAAGCAGATTTAAAGATTTATTGCACTTGGTGTGTGTAATATAGTACATTCCAATCTGTAGATGCTTATGTAGTCCTATTTGGTTTGTTTGTTTTCTGGGACTTGTAGTTCCACTTTTTGCATTATAAAACTTGGACTACAAGTTTTAGATTGCACTGAAAAAACCAGCAATGGATTAGCAGCTACAAATTGTAATGGGTTATGTTAGCAAGTATGCATGTACTGCCAGCATATTATACTTCCACATTTCAACCTCCACTTAAGAAATGTTGTGGAAACATTTTGCATCTGCTTTTTCTTTCTTTTAGGAACATGTTATGCACTGTGCTGCTATAATTGCACATATGCATTTTTAACTTTCAACAAAATGCTCCTAAAAAGAAATATTTCTAAATGCACAGCACTTTATATTTTTTATGTGATATAAATGTCACACTTTTGAATATTATATTCCAGTCTTGTTTTTTTCATTGCATTCTGGGACTTGTAGTGTGAGTTTTATAATGGTAGAAGTGGAATTATAAGTCACAGAATGCATAGAAAAAAATTAAGACTTGATAATAACCCACAGATTGGAATGGGTTAAGTTGGCAGGTATGCTTGTACTGGCAACATAATAAACTTCCACACACCTAGTACCGGTTAAAAATGTTCTGCAAATGTTTTGCACCTGCCTTTTCTTTCTTTTTGAAAAAGGTTACACACAGGGCTGCCATACATTTTTTACTTTGATCAAATTTCTCTTAAAAAGAAACATTTTTAAACACACAGCATTGTAAGTATTTGCTGTTTGATGTGAGCAGGCGCTGAATGCTGCAATGCATGGATTTTGCTGGAGTGGTTAAAAAAGAGTATGCTCTTGTTGAGACATCAAGGTCTTTTAAGGATGCCTGGCCTGGAAAGGGGACTGTGGGGTTTAGCCAATGAGGTGTTCTGCGTGTGGTTTACAGGTGTTCTGATTGTTGTGTTTAGGAAAGATAGATGTGGCTATTGCTATGAAAAAGCGCACTGTGTGGATGTAGGGAGATTGCTGGATGAATAATTTGAAAAGGTACACTGAATTGTTTTTCATCTCTGGTACTATTGGATTGGAGGGAGTGGAGTTTTGGTGGTATACAGTGTCTGGGCTAAACTGAGTGAGTTAACTATTATTTTGTAAGACTATGGCTCACTTTCAATGTCCACATATTATTGTTGTTGTTACGCTCACCTGGTCTCTGTGGAGGCGTTGGGGCACGGTTGCAGCCCTCCGGGGGTGAGGTTGCTTGGGTCTGACTTTGCCCCCTGTGCTTATGTGGTGACTGGTGGTAATAGGTGATGCTGCTTGGGACTGCTCCTGTTGATTAGTTTTGGTGAGCACTCCGTCCTGCTGCTTTTGGCAGGGGCGCTTGTATGATCTGGATCGAGTTCCTTCACTGGTCCCTTGCACGTGGTAGTCCAGTCCTGCTGCGATTAAGCCATTATACTTCAGGTAAGTGTTCCTGTTTGCCTTTCTCTTTCCTCATCTGTTTTTGTTGTATTGTAAAGTTTGTTGTCTTGTATTGCTGTCCGTTCCACTTTTGATGTTTGCTCTTTTGCTTTCTTCACTTGCAGATGATGTTGCTGGCCCGGCAGAAGCTGCGGAGCTCGAGGCGACAGCCGGAGAGAATGAGGAACGAAGCTGCAGTGATACAGAAGCTGGTAAGTTGTTAACTAGGGTGGCACACAGGGTTCAAATGCGGCACAGCTCTAGGACAGATGTTCTAACCTTGTCTTTCTTCTCCTTCACAGGGTCCGAGTTCGTGGATGTGGAGTGCAGTGCTGCGGCATCAGGATCAAGATCACTGGATGTCAGGAGATGAGTCTGCGGATGAAGCGATGTAGCACCAGTTTCCCGGAGGTGAGTATGCAGGAGAACACCTGGTTTCCAAAGGTAAACGAACTGGTCCAAGCGGCGGTGAGCGTCACGTTGCATGCAAGTGCACAGTATTGCGAAGCACCGGCCTTAAGGATGGAGCAGCTTATATAGCTGAGCTTCTGAAGCCACGGCCACCAGGTTCAGTCTGCCTGCCACACCCTGCCACACCCAATGAGTCAGCACATGAAGACAAGGCCTAGGTGTGATGCTGGAAATGCATCAGAGGGACAGGGCCTCTGTATCCTTGTCCTTTACTGCTTTTTATCTTGTGTTCTGTCATGTTTTCTGCCCAGGAGTCCATGTGGGACTCCTGGCAGTGCAGCTCTCTCTTTTGGTTTGGTGAACAGACCCATGGGATACCCTTATGGCACCCATGGGTAGGGGTACAACCCTGTGCCCCTAGTGTATGTTTTTGGGCACCTGTGGGTGGCCCACAGAGAGGGGTATGGGCTGGTGGCAGCTCCATGCTGAATTTGACAGGTGCTCTGGGTGTCCTCCATTTTGGGATACCCAGGCCCTGCCATTGGGATCAGTTGATTCCTGATAGGAAACAAGATGGCCCCTGTGGCCTCTTGCTTTCTATTGCCTGTTACCTTGTTTCCCAAAGTCCTGGGAAGCCCTGACTCTGTCCCTTCCCCCTGACTGGCTGTTGGGTGGAAGTTCCATATATGGTGTTGTTGTGAAGGCCCAGCTAGACTGACTGGAGCCTTCCCAGTGACTGTATGTTGTGGGTACCTCCTGTGGGTGGGACCTGGGTGAATGGAGTGTGTGACCAATATACACTCCTTGTTGTGGTTGTCTGGTTTCTGGCATGAGAGACAGCCCTGCCCGAAACTGGCCTGAATGCAGTGTGTAGTGTTGATTGGCTGGGTACTTGTCCCAATCCACATTCCTTGTTGTGAGTGTCTGAAAGGGAGGAGTGTGGCCTGAATGCCTGAATGCACTGTGTGCCTGATTGGCTGACTGACTGCATGAATGCCCTTCTGTATGATTGGCTGCTGAGTGTGTGCCAGCAGTGTGGATGAGAGACAGAATAGTATATCTGGGGACCTCTCACCACTGGTAGTTGTTCAGAAGCGTTCAGAAGCATTCTGGAGTTGAGTCTCCACTCTAAGAGTAACTGGAAGTGCTGATCCTCGACGTCCAGCGGGAAGAAGAAGACTTGCTGTTGCATTTGCTTCGGCCAATCCGAAGGCTGCCGAAATCGTCGAAGACTGATCCGAGAGAGGACCTGGTAAGGCGCCCTCTTCCCGTGCTCCGAGGGACCATCGAGCACCGCTCCATCTTCACCGAAGTGCCCTGGAAGACAGACCCTCGAAAGGCTGCCGACCCGAGACGGGACCGCCGAGGAGATCGAAGTGAAGCACCCTGACATCGCTGCCGTCGAAGTCCATTGCCGTCGACCAGGGTTCGCAGGTTTGTGTAACCGCTGGAGGCCCGTCAAAGTTGTGTTGCCCAGCCGTGGGAACCACTCGACGCCGTGCCGCCGTCGACCGGAGCCGTCCGCTCCTTGCCTAAGAACATTCGAATCGAAGGACTCCCTCGTCCGCACCGTCGACCGCTTTATCCTGCCAGAGAAAGTCGAGGACGACCAACGCGCCGAGGAGAAACCTGCCGGTGGGTTTCCCGCCACCCGAAGACCACAAAGACTCGAACGACTCGATGCCCTTGCTGGGCCTCCGTCTCCACAATCTTTGCGGTCCAGAACTATTGTCACGAGGTGCCCCGCATGCCTCTGCCTTGCAGGACGCCGACGCTCCGACGCCGACGAGCACCGCTCGGACGAAGCTGCCGCCTCATCGACGCCGTTCTACCCTGTTTGTCGACGGACGTTCGACGCCCCGTGTCTCCCGCTTGAAAGGGAAGGCATTCAAGAAGGGCTGTCGATTCCCCGCCGCCGAACGCCGAGTTCCTCGACGCTTCTCGACGCCTCTCGACGATCCGTGACTCCCGCTTGAAAGGGGGTCGCTCAAGAAGGATCTGTCGACGCCTCTTCGAAGAACTCGACTCCACCAGGTACATTGGGGGGGTAAAAACATTATAGGAGGGAATAAGACTTGCAGGACAATATATGGACTGGGCTTGTGCTATATCTTTATTTTACAGGTTGCCCAGGTGGGGGGATCTCCACACAGAACTGTGTCTAGTGATAGGGGCCAGTATTCTGCCTATTGCTCAACCATCTTATTTTCTCTCCTCTCTCTATTGCTGGTTTCACTCTATTGATCTGTGTGACATTGTTACAGTATTGTTGATGCACTTTAAAGAGATCTAATAAAAAGGGTGGTACCACTTTAGAATTGTATATATTTGCCATTGTTGATTTTCCTAAGTACAAAGTGAGTTATTATGATAAGTGTACATAACCTTGAATATTGATTATATAAAGACTGTGTTCTAACCAATACAGTGTGTGGACATTCCTTTGTGGGGGCTTGGGGACTACACTGTACTTAAGAACCAGACTGCATCACCTCCTGAGAAGCTAGGCCTTGATTGCTCGTCCATTGCTACCGTAATAGAGAATCTTGGCTGGGGTCTTCTGTGCCTCTCTTCTACCATATAGAGAGCAGAAGTACAGACACCCCCTACCGGTCCTTTACACTAGGGAGCCGCACCCGATGAGTCAGCACATGAGGATGTTCTCTGGAATAAAGGCTTTCAGCTCCTAGAAAGTTCTTGTAAAATAAAAGCACTCCTGCACTGAAATAAAGTAAAAGCACTCCTGCATTGAAATAAAGTGTTCCTGCTCACATCTCTATATGAGCCTGGTACCAAAGGTGCCAGGACTGAGTCCAGTTAGGGCCCCTGTGTTTATAGGTCCCAAAGGCACATAAGTGAGTCAAGTGACCCATTGCCCCCATCACTAGAGGGTGTGGTGTTTGTGTTCTGGGGCCTGTGGCCATGACAGCACTCCCCCTCAAGGCCCCCCTCATGGGTGGTTTCCCCCTGGCCCTTGTTTAGGGGTTATTCCAGTAGAACTGCCTGATTAATAGATGAGCGTGGACATGCTCACTGGGTTCCCAGGTCCGATCTTGGGGTCGATAACCTTTCCAGTCTATAAGCAGGGGTTGAATTGGATGGGAGCGGTCGGGAGCGGTGCTCCTATACTTTTTGTTTTTAAGCTTCGCTGTTCCTATACTTTTATTTTAAAAAGAAACCATTCTAGAATGGTTTAGTTTAAAAATAAAAGTGTAGGAAGAAGTTGAAGCTTGCATTTCAGTGCACTGCACTGCACATTCCCAAAAATAGTAGGTGTGTTTGTTTGGGGGTTTGGATTGTGTGTGGGAGGGGGAACAGCAATGGGGTTTGTGGTGAGTGGGGCAGACCAGCAGGGAACATAGTTCCACTACTTCTTTTTGTACACTTCGACCACTGTCTATAAGGTAGTATAACTTGGACCGGACCATCTTAGAGTCTAGGATCCCTTAACTTCGTACTCTGGTTCTCCTTCAACTATTTCGGGATCCGGTGGAGTATCGTTCCGCATACCTGGTCTAAATGGTTTTAAGAGGGATACATGAAACACCAGGTGGATCCGCATGTGGGCCGGTAATTCTAATTTCATGGCCGCATGGTTGATCAGAGCCTTGATAGTGTAGGGTCCTAGATATCTGGGACGGAACGCCCGTGGTCCTTTCAGGGGGATCTTTTTGGATGCTAACCAAACCTTGTGTCCGACTTGGTAGTTGGGAGCTTCCCTTCGGTGTTGATCCGCAAACTGCTTCTGTTTCTCTTTGGCTCTGGCAAGATGCTCTGCTGCTTCCTTAAAAACCGGGGTGATGGTTTTGTGTAAGGTCGTTAAAGCAGGCATTTCTAATGATTCGAGTGGGTCGAAAACGGATGTCCGTGGATGTCGACCGTACACTATGTAGAATGGGCTTTGTCCCGTACTGGTGTGAATGGAGTTGTTATATGCGTATTCTGCTAACCAAAGTATGTCCTTCCAGGTATCCTCGTTTTGTTGCAGCATACACCTTATATATTGTTCGAGGGTCTGGTTAGTCCGTTCGGTATGGCCGTCGGTTTGGGGGTGATGGCTTGTAGATAACCAGAGGTCGATTTTGGCAATTTTACAACATCTTTTCCAGAATGCAGAGACCAACTGAGTTCCTCTGTCTGATATCAATATTGATGGGAACCTGTGTGGCTCGACAATCTGTTCCAAAAACACAGTTGCCAGAGTAGAAGCAGTTGGGAGACCTTTCAGGGGAATAAAGTGGACCATTTTGGAAAACAGATATACGACAATTAAGATGGTATTGTATCCGTTACAGGCGGGAAGGTCTGTAATAAAATCCATTGATATCGTATGTCAAGGTGCTGGGGGTACTTCTAAAGGACGTAGCAGACCTGCGGTACTTTGTTTTTGGGACTTGTGTTGTACACAGGTGCCACAGGTTGTGATGAACTGGACAATGTCCTTTCCCCAAGTTGGCCACCAGCAATTTTTCTTTATTTTAGCTTGGGTTTTGGCTATTCCTGGATGCCCTTCTACTAATGAATCGTGATATTTTGTGATGATTTGATTCTGTAATTTCTTATCCGGGATGTACAATCATCCTTGGTAGTATGGTAGGTTGTCCACGATCGTCTTCCTTCCTTAGCCATTCTTGTTGCGCTGGTGGACTCATCAAGTGTTGCAGGTCATATTTTAAGTTGTCTAGAGTGGTGGTTGCGGCAATCATGCCTTGGATTCGTCCTTCAGGGATGATGGCCACGGAGTCTGGTGTAGTGATATGATATGATTGTTTATTTATATAGCACCTATACACAATGTGTTTCAAAGCGCTTCAAGGCAAGGGAGGGAACAAGGGAAAATACAACCACATTCTTACAGGCCATGAACAGTAAGAATGTGAAATTAACTATCGTACTCGGCCTGACGACATTTCAGATAGTGCTGGAGGGGTGGTGGGAGGAAGAAAACAGTAATGGGAGGGTGGAGGAAACAGACGAGGTTGCTATCATATTAGGTCCAGGGACAATTCCGATAGAGTAAGTGCATAGAAGAAAGTAAGGGGAGGAGATAGGAAAAGGGAGAAGGGAAAGGAGGAGAGAAAAGAGAATAAGCAGTCAAAAAGAGTGGAGAAGCAAGAGTGGAGAGCGAATACAATTGCAGAAGTCAGTAGTAACACAATGTTGCAAGCCAGGATACAAGATGAAGATGGGAACAGCATGATTCAGGGCCACCATGAGTACAAGATGCAAAGGAAGTCCAGCATGAGAGTTGAGAACGAGTGACGCACCGTGAATGAATGAAGTCCATAAAAGTCAAATCCAGCATTGGCCACAAGACAGTGATGGTCAAGGAAGGCACCAAGTGGGAGGGGCTTGCTAAGTGGTGAAAAAGAGCAGCAGGCAGGAAGGTACCAGGTGGGCGGGCCTTAGGCCAGGTGACCTAGATCCACTTGCACATGCTCCCCATCTGTAAAGGAAAAGAAGCTGGAGGGCTCCTTAAGTAGGGAAACAGAGCGGCAAGCAGGAAGGCACCAGGTGGGCGTGGCTTGCTAAGTGGTGAAAAAGAGCGGGAAGCAGGAAGGCACCAAGTGGGCGGGGCTTGCTAAGTGGTGAAAAAGAGCGGCAAGCAGGAAGGCACCAGGTGGGCGTGGCTTGCTAAGTGGTGAAAAAGAGCGGCAGGCAGGAAGGCACCAGGTGGGCGGGGCTTGCTAAGTGGTGAAAAAGAGAGGGAAGCAGGAAGGCACCAGGTGGGCGGGGCTTGCTAAGTGGTGAAAAAGAGCGGCAGGCTGGAAGGCACCAGGTGGGCGGGGCTTAGACCAGGTGACCTAGATCCACTTGCATCTGCTGCCCATCTGCGAAGTGGATGCCTCTTCTCACTCACTCATGCGAGACAGGGCGTCCGCTTTTCCATTGCGTACTCCGGTTCTATAGGTGATGATGAAGTCATAGAAGAGAGCCCAGCGGAGTTGGCATGATGATTGCTCTTTAGCGGTCTTCAGATATTGCAGATTGCGATCATCCATGACGACAGTGACTGTATGTCTAGCTCCAAGAACATAATGTCTCCAGGCTTTGAACGCTGCCTTAATTGCTAGCAGTTCTTTATCAGTGATTGCATAAGTCAATTAAGGGGCTGAAAACTTGTGAGACCAGAATGCCATGGGATGCAACTGACCTGTTTTCTGGTCTCGTTGTGACAGGACTGCTCCCATTGCTATGTTGGAAGCATCAGTTTCGACCACGTATGGTAGTTCTGGTCCAGGATGCCATAGAATTGGTGCTGTGGTAAATGCTTGTTTTAGCTCCTGGGAGGCTTTCTCTGCCTCTGCGGACCAATTAAATTGTTTATTTTTCCATAGTAAAGAGGTGATTGGGTGGACGATCTGGGAGAACCTGTGAATGAACCGGCGAAAAAAGTTGGCGAACCCAAGTACACGCTGTACTCCATTTATGGATGTCGGTGAGGGCCAGTTAAGGATAGCGTCTACCTTATGCATGTCCATGCGGAAGCCCCATGGTGTGAGAATAAAGCCGAGGAATTCTACCTCTGTCACATGAAAGAAGCATTTCTCCAATTTGGCATATAGCCGGTGTTGCCGCAGTTTCTCCAAAACTGTGCGAACATGGTTGACGTGGTCCTCCTTGGTGGTCGAATAGATAAGAATGTCATCAATATAGACAAGAGCGCAGACGTCCAACAGTTCGCAGAGCACGTCATTCATGAAAAATTGGAACGCTGCCGGGGCATTACATAGTCCAAAGGGCATAACATTGTATTCATAAAGGCCATATTTTGTGCAAAAGGCCGTCTTCCACTCATCTCCTTTTTTGACTCTGACTAGATGGTAGTCCCCTCGTAAGTCTAGTTTTGTATATATCTGAGCGTTTTTGACTTGATCCAAGAGATTGGGGATAAGCAGTAACAGGTACCTTTTTTTACTGTGATCTGGTTAAGTGCTCTGTAGTCAATGCAAATTCTCAGGTCTCCCTCCTTTTTATGCACAAAAAAGAGGGGCGAGGATGCAGGGGACTTGGACGGACGAATGAAGCCATTTGCCAGATACTGATCGAGGTAGGTTTTTAGATGCTGGTTTTCCTGTTCTGTTAGGGCATAAATTCGGCTGCAGGGAACATGAGCTCCAGGTACCAGATCAATTTGGCAGTCATACAGTCTGTGCAGAGGTAGGGTGTTTGCTTGCTCTTTTTGAAAGACATCTTGGTAATCCAGGTATTCAGGCGGTAGTGAACTGGTGAGGCCCAGTATGGTTTCTTTCTTCTATGAACCTGGGTTGGTAAGACCTTTTAATGAGAATCCCTTGCTATAACCGGTGTCTGTGCAGTCTTGGGGAAAGGTCAGAACTTGTTGACGCCAGTTAATCCTGGGATTGTGGGTCTCCAGCCAGGGCATTCCCAATATCATCTGGAACTGAGGAGTGCTGATGATATTGAAGGTGATGTCCTCTTTGTGACCGTCCTGACACAGAAGCGTGACCTTCTTGGTGTAATGCGTCACTGGGCTGGATGATAGCTGAGATTCATCAACTGCTGTGACGTTTTCCGAAACCTGCTTCTGTCGGAGAGGGAGGCATATCCAGGTAGCCAGATCTTGGTCCATGTAATTTCCACCAGCCCCACTGTCAATGTATGGCTCCAAGGCATGTATTTTCGACGGTTGCTTGTGGTTTACCAGGAGCACAGGGATTACTAGATGCAAGGTCTGTATAGGTTCCTTTTGACTGCTCGACAAGTGGGCCCCTACGGTTGCCGGGCGTTGGAGTTTCCAGAGTCCTGATCTTCTTCTTAACCCTTGTCACTTGCTCCAACTGCTTTCCTGGGTTGTTTCACCGTGCATTCTCGGAGATAGTGACCTGCCTTACCACAGTACAAACAAAGCTGCTGCTGTCTCCTTTTCTCCCTTTCTGCCTTGGTGAGTAGGCTCCGCAAGCCTCTGATTTGCATTGGCTTGGACTGATCATGTGATTTGGTTTGAGTCTCCCGGGGTCGCACGTAGACCGGCCGCCCCTCGGCCCTGGCCCAATCCATCTTCCGATCCTGCAATCTGTGATCAGGCTGCACTGTCAAGTCGATGTATTCAGCACATCTCGCAAGCCTCGGTAAAAGAGCGTAGTTCTTTTCTCCTCTGGCCAGTTAGTTTGTGCTATCAGACGATTGAAGGAAGCAATATTTGTTAGTAGGTCTTGATTACCCTGCTGTAGTGATAACAGTTCATTGTCCAGAACCCGCCCTTGAGTATGCCGTACAAATAGTTTCTCCATTTCATGCTGGAAACCTCTGAAGTCTCGAAGCAATGGATCATCCTGGTTTCCCAAGGGTATTGACCTGTCCGCTGCACTACCTTCTAAATATGAGAGTACAAATGCCATTCTCGCTTGATAGTTGGGGAATGCCCCAGGTCTGCACAAGAAATGTAGGCGACATTGATTTATAAAGATGGCGTACTTATTCGGATCGCCTGTGAAGCATTCTGGTGGGGCCAGGGGAACCCCCCCTGGAAGAACCACCTGTACTGGCGTGGGCTGTGGAGGCGCGGCAGCAGGGGCATACCCCGGCAGTGGGACCTGGCCTGCCTGTGCCTGGAGCATTTGCCTTGCTAGTTCATCTGTCCACTCCCGGTTCACAATTAGTTCCCTCCTTAGGGCATTGGTTTCCTGTCTTGAGGCTTGAACTTCAGCCCGTAACTCTCCCAGTAATCGGGGCAAGAGGCCCGTTTAAGAAGTTTCCATAATGCCCAGGCAGAGATTCAAAGAGGCTTCGCGTTCTGTTGCGCTCACTTGGTCTCTGCAGAGGTGTTGGGGCACGGTTGCAGCCCTCCCGGGGGTGAGGTCGCTCGGGTCCGACTTCGCCCTCTGCACTTATGTGGTGACTGGTGGTATTAGGTGATGCTGCTCGGGACTGCTCCTGTTGATTAGTTTTGGTGAGCACTCCGTCCTGCTGCTTTTGGCAGGGCGCTTGTATGATCTGGACCGAGTTCCTTCACTGGTCCCTTGCACGTGGTAGTCCAGTCTTGCTGCGAATAAGCCACTATACTTCAGGTAAGTGTTCCTGTTTGCCTTTGTCTTTCCTCGTCTGTTTTTGTTGTATTGTAAAGTTTGTTGTCTTGTATTGCTGTCCATTACACTTTTGATGTTTGCTCTTTTGCTTTCTTCCCTTGCAGGTGATGTTGCCGGTCTGGGAGTACCTGCAGAGCTCGAGGCGACAGCCGGAGGGATTGAGGAACGAAGCTTCAGCGATACAGTAGCTGGTATGTTGTTAACTAGGGGGCACGCAGGGTTCAAATGCGGCACGGCCCTAGGACGGATGTTCTAACCTTGTCTTTCTTCTTCTTCACAGGGTCCAAGTTCGTGGATGCGTAGTGCAGGGCTGCGGCATCGAGATCAAGATCACTGGATGTCATGCGATGAGTCTGCAGATGAAGCGATGAAGCACCGGTTTCCTGGAGGTGAGTATGCAGGAGAATGCCTGGTTCCATAGGTAAGTAAACTGGTCCAAGCGGCGGTGAGCGTCACGTTGCACGCGAGTGCACAGTAACGCGAGGCACCAGCCTTAAGGATGGAACAACATATATGGCTAAGCTTCTGAAGCCACGCCCACCAGGTTCAGCCTGCCTGCCACACCCGATGAGTCAGCACATGAGGACCAGGCCTAGGGAGCCATACCCGATGAGTCAGCACATGAGGACGTTCTCTGGAATAAAGGCTTTCAGCTCCTCGAAAGTTCTTGTAAAATACAAGCACTCTGCACTGAGTTAAAGTGTTCCTGCTCACATCTCTATATGAGCCTTGCGCCAGGACTGAGTCCAGCCAGGGCACCTGTGTTTATAGGTCCCAAAGGGACATAAGTGAGTCAAGTGACCCATTGCCCCTATCACTAGATGGTGTGGCTACAGCAGGTGGTAACTTGACTTGTTTCCTTTATGCCCCCTTCTAACACCAGAGCTGTAACCATAACAAGGAGGTTTACTTATTTTTTTAATCAACATTGTTTAAGATACACCTGAACCATTTGCATGTCATATGTAAAATATAAAATGTAACGATGCATGTAGAAATGTAGTTAGGTTACCAGAAACATTCATATTACAGACCAATCTATGTACTCCTGATGGGTATACAACAGGCAACTTGGGAGAAACCAGATATTTGTATTAATACCATAATTCCTCATTCCAATCTTCCCTCGTTTGTGTCCAGTTGGTATCCTAGCTTATGTTCCGATCACTTCCTCTAAAGGATTGTTTTCTGATCTAATAGAAAGAAGGCAGTTGGCCTTGGCAAGTACCGCTAATGCACCCAACTGACTGTAGAACACACTGCCATCGCCAAACTCTCAGCAGCAGAGGCATCAAAACACTGTTTCAACTACCATAACAATCATTAAGATAACAGGCTTAATTTGGGATTAGAAATCCCACCAGCCTTAAAAATGTTGTTATGTTGCTATGGAGCAACAATGGAACACGATGGTGGTGAGGGGCTGTCAATTGGTTAAGACAGATAAAGTTTGTTGAAGGGGCGGAATTTGGTGAAGGTGCAGAATCTGGCAGACGTGGAGTAAAGTTTGTGAGATTGGGGTTGCATGCACTTAGTTCAGCCTAAAGCAGCAGGAAGCCTAAATACGCCACTGGTTGCGAGGGTAAATGGAAATATTTCCATGTGAAAAGATTATTGTTTTGGGAATACATCCAAGGGAAGTATGGAGATGCCCAAATGTGTTTTGTGCACAACTATAAGAAGGAAGGCACTATGTAAATAAAGGTGTATGTGCTTGAAATTTAAATCCGAAAAATAATCAAGAAAAAGAAAATTGTTTGAAGAAAGTATGATCCTCTCCACCCCCTTCAATTGGACATGCTTTCTGCAGACACTGCGGTAGTCTGCAGACACTGCACGTGCCATCCGGGTCTCTTAAGAATGGCAGGCATGGAAAGGGGACTGTGGAGACCACGGACAGTCGTGGATATACATAGACATCGGGGGATCAGCCAATCAGGTTTCATGGGTGTGGTGTGTGGTGTGCAGGAAGAATGGGTAGCAAGATTTATCTTTGTTGTGTGCAGTGAAGATTGATATTGCTATGGTTTTGAGAAAGCAGACTGTCTGGATTGTGGGAGACTCGTGGATCCATTGGCTGAAGGTGTATTGTGAGCACTGTGGATTGTCTGAAAATCTTTGGATTCGATAAATTTTATGTTTCATAATATGTAGTTCGAGGAATGAAGTAGGTGGAATTCCTCCCTTTTTGTGAGAATATGGTACACTTCAAGCATCCGCACATCATTGTAGTGTTCTGCGGAGGCAACAGTTTGGGCTATGTTACCGGGATATCATTGCAGTTTGCAATGAAGGACACATTAGGGAAGTTTATAGAACTGTTTCCACATACGAAAATATTTTATTTCCAAATAGCTCAGAGACAAATGTGGATGTGTTCCAATTGATTTTGTTCACAAGTTGAAAAACCAAGGCGCAATGTGAACAAAGTTGTATGTGCTTTTTGTGGGATGTTGGGATGATATCTTCCCATAATGAAAATATTAAATTTGATATTGTCAACATTTTTCGAAGAGATGGAGTGCATCTCACTGTTGCAGGCAATCAGATTTTTCTTGAAAACGTTCAAAATGCATTGAAGCAGTTTCTGTGAACACATAGAATATGGATTCAAGTATTCTTTAGAAGTTGCTTTGAACAAAAATGAAAAATAGACAAATACTTATAATAAGCACTTTTTGTGAAAGTTACAAAAAACTATTACATTTTGTAGAATTTGTTAGTTTAGTACATAAAATAAAATAGTAAAAAAAATATTTAAAAGTCAAAAAGACAAAAAAGGTTCTTTTAAGAGCCACCATTTTTGCATGAAAACCATTTAAAAAGATTTTCATTACCCCATGCCACGCCTGGAATTTTCTAGGTGTCCACAGACTACTGCACTGTCTGCAGACTATGCAGGCTGCAAGGGGCCTGTGATATATGTGTTCAGTTCTATCTTTCAACAATGAAAGGTGGTTTATAAAGGAACAGCTTTTTTTGTTTTTTTTAGATTTTGTATTTTTTTCACCTTTTAATTTTATTTTCAGGACAGGCAAGGTAAGGTGGGGAGGGAAGGAAGGAAAGGGGCGCCAACCACAAAGATGGAGGGCAGGTGGACAGAGGAAGATGCTAAGCGGGCCTTAAATTTAAAATGGGGGTCACTGTTTCTCATGCTCCTTGACCGCAGCCAAGATAGCACTATGAAACTGTTGCCCCCTGCATATTGGTGCATCACAGTACAAACATAATACAGTGACCCTCGAAAGGTAAGGGTCAACACTGTTCTCTGTGGCCTGCCAGGTGGCCGCTGGGATCCTCTGCCCCAAAGGAGTAGTTTGTGTGGTGACAGGAGCAGTTGAGGAAGATGGAGTAGAGGCTGACAACTTGCTTCTCCCTCGAAAAGGTACCACTTTTTCAGAGCACCCAAGTGGTTGGAACCAGTGTGACGGCACATGGTGGTGGTCCCGTAGGAGTACAGCCCCGGTTTTCCGCGACTGAGTACAACATTGCACTCAGTGCATCGAACCTTGGCTGCCCGAGGCTTTGGTACACCCCCAACAGTGATGAAAAACCACCATACCCTGGATTTACGGTGGGCGCTGGAGGTAGGCACTTCCTCCGCCTCATCTTCATATTCATCCTCCATCTGCTTCCTTGCACCTGTCCATCTTTCTAGGCCCTCCAGATGATGATGGTGTAAAGGGATGAGTCCCCCCTCCACCTCAAACTGAATGTAGTGGAGATAGACCCCCTCTACCCCAAACCGAATGATGATAAACGATTGAGGTGATCAGCGATTCTAAATAGTGTAGAAATAAGAAATGTAGTCCTTTACAGAGAAGCGCTTTAAAGGGCGATCCATGTTTTTGGAGTCGGAATGTCATGTATAGTAGAGCATGTGTCAGGTAGTGCATGTTATGATATATTATCAAAGAATCTAGATCCAAATTGGAGCAGGTCAAATATCAGTTTGTCAGGCATTTCATAGGTGATCCGCCATTTTGGGTTTTGTGACAAGGTCAGGACCTTTAAAATGGATACTTGCTTGAGCATACAAAATGGTCAATTTTTACTAACTCATTACGACCTCAGTGGACAGTTTTTTATAAATATTCATCCAGGGGACAATGTGGGGAAATGAGTAAGTAAAAACCAGTCTAGACTTGGTCTGAACGCAGATAGGCCAACGAATCACAAGTAGAAAGATGGATTGTACATAGATCATGCCATATAAGTTTAAGTTTATACGTTTGTTTGATATACTTACAGCAAAAGCTTTGTAAAACATTTCATATAGAACATTAAAAGGATTCATTCAAGATACAAGCTGCAAACGATAAAACATTTTTACAAACACTTTAAAAACTTTTCCACACTTTGCACAAAAAACATTATGTTAAACAGTTAAAAATTTCAGATAGATGCATGTAAAATCGAACAATAAAATAGATTAAATTCATGTAATTGCCTTGTATGAATTTCAACCATAATCCAGGAATCTCAGGCATCGTAACAGCATGATTATATGATGTGAAGTATTTAATTTGTTGATAGCTCATACTTTCACATGTCACGATCAGATGGTACAAAGTTTCTTCCAACAGGTTACTGCATAGTCTACAATATTTGTGATTATAAACAAGTTTGTTCTTCCAACTTGACGGCGATAGAGCTACCGATATATTAAATTTGAGAAGTAGGTAAGCTCTAAAAATATTGGGATTTGGATAGGCCAGAATATATTGTGGAATATGTTTGCGATCCCTTCTATAATTGCAGTATTCGATAGCAGAGGACAATTTTTCTAGGAGAAGGATATTAAGTGAAAATGAGCTTTCATTTAATTTACGTTTCAGCCAATATTTAATATTTCCCGTCCCATATGTGCTGCTGCCTTCATATAGCCATTGATGATGAGTGTGTTTCAGTAGACCAATTGTGCCTAGCGATGTGGAGGCATCTAAACTCAGGAAAGCCAGCATATATGGGGTAACAATCTTATTGGTAGGTACGGTCGTCACTTGTTGGAAGAACATCACACATTGTGAGAGGTAACAATTCCAAATGCCTTTTATATAGAACTCCAAGTATAGATATTCAACACTAGTGCATTTGGGTAAATGGAACAAGCGCCTCAAGAGTTTAGCTTCAAATCTAACGAGTGTTTTTTAAATTTATGTCCCCACATGGATATAGCATAGGAAAGCATAGATGTTATTTTCGAATTGTAGATAGTTATGACGGCCGATGCACTAAAGCCATTGTTACGACCTATAAAAGCACTTAGCAGATTGACTGAGGCCACACACTTTACTTTAGCTTCAGCCCAATGAGATTTCCAATTGAGCTTGTCATCAACTATGACGCCTAAATATTTGTAGGAGGATACTTGCTCTAAACGGACGTTAGCTAGGCACCAATGCATGCGCTTTGGCCTCATTTTCTGAGTAAATATCATGATTATACTTTTAGATATATTGATGATGAGGCCATTGTTAGATGCATATGTGGCAAGTGCATTCAGCATGTGTTGCAGGCCAGATGGTGTGTAATCCAAGAGTAAAAGGTCGAAAACAAAGGCAGAGGCCTCGAGGTCCTCGATAGAATTGGGATTCTGCTCGAGGAAGTCGACAATCTCGACGCCATCGTCATCGAGGACTTGGGGATAGCCACTGGGTGCGTCGTAACTGTGACTTTCCTTGGCGTCGACGCCGGTGTCGAAGATGGCGTCGAGTTGACAGACCCGTGTGTCGAAGGTCCTCGGAAATGTTTTCTCTAGAGGGCGCTGCGCGTCGACGTCCGCCGAGTCGATGTCCCTCGACAGCCGCCGTATCGACGTCGACGTCATCCTGCCTATAAAGGCTGTGCGCAGCGTCCGTTGCTCAGTTCCGTTTTGTAGCCCACAGTATTTCTGTCTGGACTAGACTAATCACCCTGAAGGAGCGTAAGCTGCAACAACAAGGGAAGTAGTACTGCGGGGATGGATGGGAGGGTCGATAAGGAATACGTCGGAGGAACATCCCATCGAAAGAACGTTACAAGGTAAGAAGTAACTTGTTCTTCGAAGGGATTGTGTCCTCCGACGTATTCCTTATCTTAGATAGGCTCCCATAGCAATATTCTATTATTGGAGGTGGGAGTACTGACTTCATGCTGCCTTTTATTGATGAATAGAGTGCAATACTGCCCTTCCAAACCTAGTCTCTTGACTGGAGGAGGAATCCAAGTTGTAAAATCGTGTAAAGGTATGGACGGACGACCATGGGGCGGCCGCACAAATGTCTTTAACCGGCACTCCTCTTTTGAGGGCCGATGAAGCTGCAATACCTCTGGTCGAATGAGCCCTAAGGTTTTGAGGGGGCTCTTTTCCTGCCAGTTTATAACATTCCAAAATGGCTAGAATGATCCATCTGGAAATGGTCTACTTAGTTATCCGTAACCCCAGCTTGTGACCTGCATAGCCTACAAACAGCTGGTCTGCTTGTCTTATCCTGGCCAGTCTACTGATGTAAAAACTTAAAGCCCTTCTAGGGTCCAGCCTGTGTAACCTCTCTTCCTCTTTCCCCGGATGAGGAGGAGGATAGAAAGATGGCAGGGTAATCTTCTGAGTGATATGGAATTCAGAAACCACCTTTGGGAGGAAATTAGGCTTCACTTGCAGGACAACTTTGTCTTTGTGAAAGATTGTATGAGGGGGTTTACAAGAAAGAGCTTGTAACTCGCTCACCCTTCTAGCAGATGTAAGTGCTATTAATAAAACAGTTTTAAGGGTAAGAAATCTTAACGAACAAGAATGGAGTGGTTCGAAAGGTGTGCTCATCGGGAAAGTTAGGACTAAGTTTAAATCCCATAGGGGAACCTGGAATGGTCTTGGGGGATAAACGTTAGTTAACCCCTTTAGAAACTGTATTACCAAGGGTAACTTGAAATGGGATGGTTCTTCCGCAGTGCGCTTTAAGATGGATAGCGCTGCGAGATATCCCTTAATGGTGCCAACTTGAAGGCCTGAATTCGCCAAATAGAGTAGGAAGGACAAAACCATTGGTGTACCACATGAAAAGGGGTTGATATTCTCTTCTCTACACCAGCTGCAAAATCTGTTCCAACGGCAGCTGTATAAAGACTTTGTTGCTGGCTCCCTTGCCGAAAGCAACACCTCCATAACATCATCAGGGAGGTCCCAATCCTTGTACCTCAGCCTTTCAGAAGCCAAGCGTGAAGGTTGAGGGTTTTGATGCCTGGATGGAGAACCTGACCTCCCTTCTGTGAGAGTAGGTTCTCTCTGAGTGGAAGTCGAATGGGAGGGCAGATGGACAAGTCTAGAAGGTCCGGGTACCACGTTCTCCTGGCCCAAACTGGGGCAATTAGGATCATGGTTTTCCGGAATCTTCTCAACCTCCTGATCATTTGAGGAATGACAGGGACCAGTGGGAACGCGTACAGAAGCGGAAACTCCCAGTCCACTATGAACGCGTCTCCCAGAGCTCCTCTCGGGGGAAATTCCCTTGAGCTACATTTTTTATTTTGATTGGATTAGCAGCAAGGATGTTAAAAGAGGCAATCATATCAGCCAAATAGAGGTTGAATAGTGTTGCAGCTACCATACAGCCCTGTTTTACACTGCGCTTAGTGGGGAATGATTTGGATAGTTTACCTATAGCATTTAAACGAATGCAGACTGAAGTGTCTGCATGGAGAAGCATTAACATGCGAAGCAAACCACTTGGAATCCCCCATTCATCCAGTTTGCGCCATAGATGGTTTCTACATACCGTGTCAAACGCTGCGGAAAAATCTATGAAGGCACAATAAACATCCAAATTCCACCACACCCAAGAGTGTTCAATTGCTGAGGTTAATATAAGCAAATTGTGTAGGGTGCTGGATTTGGATCTAAAACCAATCTGGTTAGGAGGTAAGATTTTATGTTTATCAATCCATGCGTTTAGTTCATGGAGTAACACTGTGGTAAAAACTTTGGATCTTGAATCTAACATTGCTAGCATTCTAAAGTTGGCAGGAATAGCCCATGCTCCCTTCTTATGAACCGTTAATATATTACTAGCTTTCCAGGATTTAGGGAGAGTTCCATGAATACCAATATGGCTAAAAAGTAAATGCAAAGCGGCACCCCATAATGGGGGATCACTTTTTAATACTAGATTGGATATCCCATCGGGGCCAGCAGCACGAGAAGATTTTAGATTTTCAATGATGGTAATAATGTCTAATACAGAGGCCTTGCATTCCCAAATAGAATTCGGGATAGCAAGGGCCGTAACGACAGTCTCGGTACTGGCAAGGGTCATAGCTATATGGTCAGCCCAAGATTCTTCATTGATACAGTTTATTGTTAGATCTCTTTGCTTGTTTTTGGCAAGGAGGTGCCATATCGCATTGCCATCACCTGATAGGGATAGTCTCGCAATCTTTTGCCAAAGTTTTATCTCAAGATCTTTTTTATGAGATGTTAACCACTTTTTATAGCATTTTTTTAGCTCGTGAATTTGTTCAGTAGTAGATAGCCCATTTAACATCCGGGTATTGTAATGAACCACCTTTTTGATGTTAGCCCGTAGTTGCCTTTTTGCTAATTGTATAGCCTTATCGTTATTATTACGTACAGGTCGCACTAAATTAACTCTCTCCATGACTGATTTGTACGAACGTTGCTCTAATGTAGAGCTTTGTATATTGATCATGGTTTCCGAGTAGTGTTCAATTAGTTTATCATGCAAGTCCACTCGAGGAGAATATAATTGGATCAAAGGAGGTAGCAATGTTTGAGCCATTATATTCGCTTGAGCAACGTTATGGCATTTCTTTAAAATACGATTGTGTCCTTCATTCAAAAGGATCTGACCGTTCTTATCAATAGATGACAATGTGTAATTTGTTTGCTTGACATCAAATAGCAGACATAGAGGCAGATGATCACTCTCCTCGCGACACACCACTCGCATATCTCTAATGGGAGCTAGTCCTAAAGTATTTGAAAAGATGTAATCGATGGTGCTAGCAGACAAGCCTTCTATGTGCGTTAGAGCCATGTGAGGATCACTCACGTTAGAACCATTCAAGCGAGTTATGTTGAAGGTTTGAAATAGTCTATGCCACTTTTTTCCTTGAATATTGGAATCTTGTCTTATAGGATTTGACTTCTGGGCACCATCGACTATTTGAAGAACTGGGGTAATTTCGCCAATTCTTTCATTGAAGTCCCCCAGGACCCAAATGGGAATATCGTGAGAGTATTGTTTTAACACAGCCTCAATTATCTTCAAGTTTTTCATTATCAGGGACATTTTGGGCGGGTCATAAATATTAATTATAATGAAAGTTGAGTCTTCATTTTTAATCATAGCCATTAAAATATTTGGGGTTGAGGTACATAGTTTTTCTATGGTCCAGGGACTCGATACGGATATAAGCAGCCCACCTTTCGGGCGACCCAGAGGACCTTTAGTTGCCAGTTCATGAATAGTACAACGGTTATCAATTTGGATCTCTCCAGTGAGCCATGTTTCTTGAAGAGCGACTATTTGGAACATGCCAATGTTACTTATGAGTCCATCAACATCAAACATGTGTGTGTATCCTCGAGTATTCCAAGAGCAGAGGAATGCTAAAGATGAAGGTCCTTCTCTAGCCCCAGTGAAGTGGTCCCTGAAGGACAACAGCAACCACTGCCAATAGCCCTCAGGGACAGTGCCAGGGGACAGGGGATCCTTGGTAATTGAATTTACATTTATTGATTTTTGAATCATGCTCGGACAGTTAGATTTTGATCCTCTTGGTGCAATCACAGTAACTGATTTATGTTGCTTAGATGGAAGTTTTACACCAGGGCACGTTTTACTAATTGGTCGCTTGGTAACAGGGATCACAACCGATTGGGCAATATAGCCAAGTTTGAGGAGATTCTCCTCAAACCCAAGTACATAGGTGAGGGTGGCATCATTTTTGAAGCACACACTAGATGTATAATGGTTTTCTAATTCAATTTGGTCGACAAGATAGATATCATTGGATGTAATTACTCGAAGTGGAACTAATTCATGAAATAATTTCAAGATTGCAGTTCTATTCAAGGGGACATATGATTGGACCACAGCAATTTGAGTTAGTTGAAGAGCAGCCATCAATAAAGGCTGCTTGGAAAGACCTTTACTTGAGTTAGATGTTGAGACAGGGATATCATTCTTTCCAGTAGTTGCGACGACCCACTCTTTAGGTAGGGTTGTTTGCCGTTCCACAAGAGAGGGCTCTACTGCAGATGATAACATTTTCTTCTTGTTAGGTTTCTTTGATTTCTCTTTTTTCTCGACTCCGTGAGTCCCCTTTTTGGATGTAGGTAACAATTTCGTAGGCAGACAAGGGTTAACAATAGACACAATTGGGTCAACATAGGTAGTGTTTTGATGTTTTTTAATTTGCGGGGACAGTATGCTCGTAGCCTTTCCTGAACGAATGGCATTCAACTTACACTTTTGCTGATTGTGCGGGATTTTATTTCTATACATAAATGCCTGAAAGACGCAGTTAGATTTTCTGTGGTTGCGCCGAAGCAGTAATTTACATGGTGTAGTCGATCTTATAGGAGCACTATGATTTTGTGGAGTTACCAGTGGCTTTGCCATTGGTTGAGTGACACAAGTTCTTCTGAAGCTCGTATGAATGAGCAGAGATTGGATATCGATTTTGGCTTCTAATAAATTATATTTATCCAATAGACTAGTGAGAAGATTTTCAAGGGCTTCACATTTTTCGTCAGAATTCATGCTAGAATCATGCTCACTATTGCCACGCTCAGTGATCACACTTTTTGTGAGGGGATCGTCAATAGGTTTGGATGACGTGCCAACCGATTTAAACTTGAATAATGACAAGTTGTTCAAAACAGGGTCGATAGGAGTATAATTATTTGTGGTAGGGATATGTAGGATAGGAGGGGCATGTTCAAGGTGAACAAGAGGAGTAAAGGGTTTGGAAGGGGGCGTAAAGAAAGCAGGGGTAATTAAGGGTTCGCCAATTGGAATTTCCAGTTCATGGCCTAAGTATTTCAACTCCATTTCTTCAAGTTTTGAATCAGATAGATCCAAAGTACCTGAAGGAGGAGGGGCTGAAGACACTATGAGATCAGCTTCGGTCTTCAGCTCCTGATTAACCTCAGGAGTGGGAATTACACTGACGATAGACTGGGTGGGGTTAAGATTTGGCTCTTTGTATATTTTCGGGAGTGTGACTTCTAATAATTCAGATACATGAGCGGAATTGTGAGCAGAACCGCCCAGTATGTCATTTAGAAGTTTCGAACTAACACACCCAAGGTCGCCAGATATTTCATTTATCAAATAATCAGTAATAACAGAAAAGAGCTTGTCAGACACAGGTATTAACAGTTGTGAAGGTTCAACAGTTTGTACATCAGTCAACTTTAAAACGTTTTTTGCAAAATAAGCGGTTATGTGATTGTCCTGAGCTGGTACTCTTGATATAACCTTAGGAATACATATTCGTCTATTCCTCAATGTTTTATGCAATTCTAGTTCGTGAGCATGGTTGGCCATAGTGCAAGAGACCAAATAATAAAAGCTTTTAGCTGATCCTAAGAAACAGAAAGGTCAAATACAATTTCTGAGCAGTACAGCCATATTCCAGGGGATGCAAGACAATACAATTTGAAAAGTAAGGTACTTGAAGTTTAGAAACACAGCTGCCTCCAAGGCATAAGGCACCCACTATAAACACTAGACAGCTATCAGATTAAAGAGAAGTGAAAAGTCAACGTAAACAGGCTTGCAGGTGCCCAGCATGCAATTGTGAGCACCAATTGTATGCACCATGCAGGTTGTCCCAATGAGAGGGGAAGAAAATACTATAAAAGCATCTTAGACAAGATAGGACAATTTTAGGGCAGTTATAATACTATTGATCAGTTGTTCATATATATGATCATGCGAAGTACATCACCAACACTAGGGTGTGTAAGGGCGCCGCAATGTTCATGAATATTTGTGTGACTATGAATGTGAACCTATGAGCCTATAGTCTTCTAGCCTTATATTTAGGCAACTCAGCAACACAACAACAACACACTAATAAATTCAATATGTCGTGCATAATAAAAAGTCAAGTAAGAAAACGGGAAGACTCTAAAACTCTGACAACTTACTTGTTGCTTCAAAAAGATGTTGAAAGGTATGCACGTCAGTCAACTCTCGTGTGTCTCAGAGGAGGCATGCAGGGAGCATGCAGGCGGACAACAGGTCGAGAGAGGGAATATAACAGGGAGGAGTTAAGGGATTATTTGGGCATTAAGGATGTTGCCGCTGGGCTAGACGCGCTTTTGTGATCAGTCTACCAGTCTACCGGCATCCCAAAGGCTCATATAATGCCTGTGACTCCGGTCTCCCTGCAATAAAACACCCGAGGCAAAGAACAGTGGACATGAAAACAAGGGGGAGAGACGGGAGGGGAAAGAAGTAGAGCTGTAAGCCGGCAGCTCGACCGCGAGCAGCCGAACAGCCAAAGAGCTACTTCGTGCTACTTCCGTAGCGCGCGGACCTCAGCTTTTGAAGTTTCAAAAAGGGGGCATGGCCTCTCCTAAAGAAAAGTTAAAAACAGTATATTTAGTATCTATAATACACTGTTAGAGTGTATAAATATATTAAAGTGCAGTAATGTCCATGAAGAGACCATTAAGTCTATGAAGCTCCAAGATGAAACTGAAAGTAGAAGCTCGTAGCTCGTACCACGTTGAGATTGCAGAGAGCTTCCAGCCAAACACCTACTTTGTGCTACTTCCGTAGCGCGCACTCCGTAGCGCGCGGACCTCAGCTTTTGAAGTTTCAAAAAGGGGGCGTGGCCTCTCCATATTGAGATTGCAGAGAGCTTCCAGCTAAACAGCTACTTCGTGCTACTTCCATATCATTCCATATAAGTCAACGAATCACAGGCAGGAAAGGAGGCTGTACTTATGATCAGACCATTACCTCACCTTCCTAGAGTGTATATAAGGAAGGGTGAACCTAGGGATTTTAGCAGAGTCCCAGAGATGTTTCTGATGCCATATCCTGTGTATCCTGTATCATGCCTGCTGGAAGAGATTAAAACTTGCTGACTTTGAAAATCCTGCCTCAGTCTGCTATTGCACTCCAGAGTGTCTTCCTGACCCCAGAGATGCCAAGGCGTAGATAGTGGGGATTGTGGGAACCTCATGAAAATTTGGCGTGCCATTGTCAGGAGGTTTAGGATGACATCTCTTCAAGTTCAAAGATCCTGGCGATACAGGTAATCCATGCTACAAGGCTTGGAAGAAGGGAGAGAGAGAATGAGGCAGGAAGAAAGATGGGGGGGCAAACTGCAGCTGCCCACCCACTACTAGAAGAGAAGGGTCTTGCAGGCCTGATAGCATGGCAGAGGGCCTTAGCGACAGGGGGATGAACGGGACTGTTTACTTTGGCAATTTTCCAAGAAACATTTTTTCATAGTCCTTTTTGGAAATCTTCCAAAAAATGTAAATTGAGTAATTACTGTGGGGTCTTCAAGAAAAATTAATTAATTAATTATTTTTCCATTTTCGGCAGACACATTTTAGAAAAGAAAGTCGGAACGTTTTTAGAGAAAAAAAACGTTCAAGTCATTTTTTTAGGTTACTTTTTGAAAACATACTTTTTGGAGTAAATGTTTGAACAGCTTTCAGAAACAATGTTATCACTTATGGGGGACGCCCCTTCAGATAATTTTGGGGGTAAAATCAATGTTTTTTAGTTGCCTAGGGTGTAACGGGAAGGTTGGGTAAACGTAGCTTGAGAATATGAGTATTGTATATATTGAGCAATTGACTTGTGAGAGGCCACGCAATTGAATTATTGAGAACTTGACTTGAGTGTGGCCAAGCAAGTAAGAGGTATCACTAGAGAGGCCACGATAAATAGAGTACACCCTGGCCTGCATTTTAAAGAATGTACCAGAAGAAATCTTAACCTAGAGTCCCGTAGTGGAAGCATAGACGACGTGTCTGGTTAAAGACAGACCTAAAGAGGTTGATTTGAACTCCGTAGGAGTATTTTAGCGGGTAAGACAGGTCTCAGAGAAGGTCTGTGGAGAGAAGAATATATGGGAACGGTTGAGTGTGTTTGTCTGTCTGTCTTGTTTTATGTGTTGTATTTTGCACACTGTATATTTGTGTATACAAATTGAAGCATTGGAGAGAATGCATTTTATTGAATAAAAATGCATTTTATTGAGTTTTGAGAAAAAATTGGCACCAAGCCAGAAAACTTAAATGTTTAAATATGGAAAAAAAATGAGATAAATATATGCTATGGATTAAAGTACACAGGGGCGCGTTGTTTACATTTTGATAACAATAGTATAAAGTAAAAAAAAATGAAGGAAAGGTTGAAAAATGTTGTTCACTTTAAGCTCTTATAGAAACCAAAATCCAATAACTACGGAGTTAATTCTTGTGTTTACCAAAATTAGACCAGTTGAGCTGTCCAAATAACTTTACACAATAAGGTTTCACATTTGGCTTGTCAGAAACAAAGAGCAGAGAAAATATGCCTTTTTAAGAATGATTTGTGCTTTCTAAAAAAAATGCCTAGGCACTTTGAAAGCTCTGCGGTAGAAAAACGCAAGAAGACCGAATGTTAATCTGTTGTATTTATGGGGTCAACACCTTTACGAAGCTCATAAACTTTGCACGGTACAGAACTGCATTGGGTTTACAAGGATTCTTGAACAGAGAGAAGAGATTTATGTTAGAAGTGTGTAGTTGACAGAGCCGAGATAAGACCGCGCACACTGTTAGAGATTGGAAATTAAAGAAAAGTGCCTAGTTGAAGTTGAAAGCCACACTGAGACAGTGTTTAAACTACTACAGAAGCTGTTTTTTAAAGTATAAGAGGTTGACTAAATTATGTGGTGAAACAATGATGAACATTAGTTGCATAAACTGTATCTCATTAGGAGAGCAGTATGGTGGTCATGTTGGGCTAGCTGGTAATTCATGTTTTGATGGGTGCATTTTTTGAGAAATGCCCATGAGTTATTTGGTTTAAATAAAATGAATTTGTATTTTGCTCTATGACCAGGAACTGAGAATAAAAGTGATATTGCCGTGCCAATTATAGCATGAAGTGCAAAAAGTATGTCAATTTATAAAATTGCACAAAATGAATTTGCACAGAAGACAGGTGTCAAGTGAGGAAGAGATGTTCCCGGTGATATATATTTTGTCTGCGAACTTTTAGGGTATTTTAGAAATATAGTGGGGAAAAATGTGTCCAAGAACACAGGTGTAGCTGAGATTCAAATTGTGTTTTTGTGTGCAGAATATAGCAAGAAGCAGGCATAACTGTTAGTGAAGGTCATTGGGGTAGGCCCAGCAAATATCTATTGGAGAGGAAAAGGATAAATAGATTAATAGGCAATTTTGTTAGTTGACAAAATATGAATAATAAAGGCAGAAATTACAATTTTTTATTTTAACACAAGGGAAGCAGTGAATAGTGTAAGAACGCATGCGGAAGCATGCACATGAGAAGATATGCATACAGATGCATACAAATGGAAAGATATACATGTAGATGCATAAAAATGGGAAGCATCTATGTAGATGCACTGACATGAGAAAAAAAACACGCACGCCCGTTTGCAAGCACACATTAACAAGTACAAAGAATATTTTTATTTTATAGTTAAATTGATAGCTGGCATAGACAATAGTTGGTCCCTTTTTGAAAAAGTAGGAAGAGCAGAAGTTTACGTATTTATATTTCAAAATATTGAGATTCTTGTTTCATGCAAGCACGAATGAAGGGCAGCAATTGTGTTTTACTGCGGGCATAAGCAAAGACTGTTTGAAGCAGATTTGAAAGCGGTTTGAGAACACGTAGGAGCACTGGTAAGTTCGACAGGAAAATAAAGTGGAAGATAACTCACATTCTGTGCTGGCTCGAGGAAAAGCTTGCGCAGTTCAAAACTGATTAAACAGAGAAAATATTCAGGAATAATGGGGAAATTTACGAATCACAAACAAGTGAGTGCATCGCTGGCATGCTTTGGAATCAACAGCTTACACTACTGCAGATTAAAAAATGAGGGGCTTGTTCTGCCTCAAGCATGAGAGTCTTGTCTATGAACAGATTGATTTAAAATAGACATTTAAATAGTGAGAGTCACAATAGTGGGGACAGACTATGTCAGACGAGAATAGAGATACCTTATGTGGAGAGGAAAGAGGTGACTTATGTGATCCATAGGGATGTTTTTCAATGGCTAAGGAAGTAAGATGGTTTGGTCGAAGCCTACCAATATCTCAGACGTCAGAATTAATGACGCGGTTAGACTGACCTGAAGGGCAACCTCATGGTGAGAGGGGGGAACTTGCCACCATATGTATGCAGGCTAAGGTCGCTGCCGGAAAGAAGTCAGTGCAGAACCATTGTCTCTGCTAATAAATAGACAAACAATAAGGGATGAATATGAGTTTGGGATTTCACGGTTTTTCCTTTGTTAGAGAAGGGAGGAGCGAGACAACAGAATATACCTTTACCACAGATAGGTAACGATAAGTTAAGGTGTAAAACTCTGAGTCCAATTTTTGACCCTGGGAAATGGATACATGATTTAGGAAGAATGATAGGAGGAGACAAAATAGTTACAAAAGACATTAAAGGCCATCTAGACACTGTTCTTGGGGAAAAGGGCTGATGACATAGTGGTCAATGGTAGGATATTGTAGTGTTACTAAGGTTTAACACTGCTCATAATGGAGCACCATTCAATAATTACAGAGCAGCTGTTTTGAAAGCGCTTAGAGTGCTTTATCTGAACACGTCAGATATGGGAGCTATAATGATATTAAAGATGCAAAAAGGGGATCATCCTCTTGTTTATATTCAGAAATTTTAAAAGCAGTGGGCTTTGGAGACACGCAAGGCTTGGGGGAAATCTATACCAATGCTTTATTATATATCATGCCAAGGGCTGCCAGAGGCCTTGCAGAAGCCGTTTAAGAAATTAGTGAGCAAGAAAGCAAAGCCATGGTCAGAGATACAGCTGACCATCGCGCAGTATTGCAGGCTTTGCAAGAAAAGAATTGAAACAAATATGATTCTAGGAAAGGCAAAACAGCAAAATGAGTGCAGAAAAAACTGTCCAAAGTATGCCATTCAAGGGGCAATGCTGACTAATTGGAGACGGATTGGGTTCACAGTGAGCAGCAAGCGTGCCGCGGGTAAAGAACAAAAAAGCAGTTTGATCAAAGTAATAATGGATTCATATTACAAGATAGGGGAAGCTTCCAAGATAGAGGCGTCCAGAATAATTAGGGACATTTTCAGAGTAACCAGGTGGGTTTCAAAATATGCAGAACGATAATCAAAACATGTAGGGTGGGCAGGTTAGAAGACCTCCTCCTGTATATTGGACATGAGATATGTCAGACACTTTGCAGAACCAAAGATTTGTGCAGAAATGGGCAATATTCAAGAAGGGGAACAGCACTCCCTTCTAGTATGAAGCTCACAAGTCAAGGAAGGGTTTCAGACATTGTACCAGACATAAGCGCTTACAGTGCAGCAGGTACAGCAGTTTAGGAAAGGTGCAAAACGGATGTACCACAGAGGGCAAATGTAGTGGGCCCAAGTGTAGGCTCAGCAATGCGCAAAACATGGAATAAACAGTGACATGCAGGAATGAAAGTGTTGGTTTTAAAAAAGGAGAAATTATTTCACAAAGACAAGGGTATCCATGCATTTACAGTGTGATAGCCTCATAGGGGGACTTGACGCGTTCAGAATTGTTAGTGGCATTAGTTTTTAAAAGTGTTGAGAATTAATATGGCAAAGGGAGAAAAATGTTTGTTCTAGTGGTAGACATTGGGACTGTATGTCCATGCAGAAAAGACAGAGAGGTGGTGAATGAATATTAGAAGATTGAGGGTGTTTTTGAAGACTATAAATTAAGTTTTTTGCCTAGTGAGAAATTAGCAGTCTCTGGAGGAGAGTGTGTTATGACAATATTTTTGTATATGCGTAAACAGGCACTTGTCAACGTTTTTGAGGAAAGAAGTGGACAATACAAGCCTAAGCATGATGATGTTGTTTAGGTAATCAAAGACAAGCGTGTTTTGTTTTGTTTTGTTTTGTTTTGTTTTGAGAATGCACCATTTTAATATGGGTACGTTCATAGTAGTATGTACAATGCAGAAGGCCGATGAGATGGTTCTGAAAGGAACCAAAGGTTTTTTATTGTTGCAGCAAAAGCGCGGTATTAGAGATAATTGTGTGACCTAGTGGAAAAGTGCTGAGAGTGTTTTGTGAATTTAGTTTCAGACCATGGACATATGTGAACTAAGAGGGGGGAATAGATGACCTCCATACAATTAGAAACAGCCATAGAGTAAGGAAACCTGGCAAATGATCAAGGAGTGAATAATAAAAATGGATCATGGAGGACAGTAATGGTTCTCATAAAAAGGTTTAGGTTAAGTAACATCATGTATGGCGATATATCTAGACAAGGCTTAATGGAGTATGAAGTGGTGCTTTCTTTAGGAACATCACACATTAAAAGGAACATTTTTAGTATATATGACAATAATGTAACAGCATCGGTATGAATTAAAAGGGATTGATGAGAGTATCAAAACTGTTAGGTAGACTTTGTGCCTTTTGGCACCAGTCCAGAAAAGTGAATTAGGAGAAGACAAAAACAAATAATTTACCTTAAACAGTATAAGAGTAAAGAGCTCAATTTTTAAAAAATGGATGTCATTTCGACAAATTAAATACATAAATAAATAAATAAAATGAATTAATGGAAAAATTAATGAAGACATTATTGGATGAATGAAGGGATGGACCTTGAATTAAAAGGGGAGCACAAAAAGAAGAAAACAAATAAAATCGAAATTTAAAAATTAAACTGCATAAATTAAGGTTAGAGGCCAAAATGAGAAACAGAAAAAATGTGCAGTGCAATAAAAAAAAGCATTAGGGAGTAACTGAGAACCAGAAAAGGGGTATGAGTGACCACAATTGGGTTAACCAGACAAGAATGATGTTGTACAAAAACCAATTCAAGAAGAACGCACAAGGGTAAGTAAATTACAATTTTTTAATTGCCTGTCACGATGTTGGTTTATGTTACAGATCATGGACCTTGCGTGAACATAGGAGGAATGTCTGCATGGCCTTAAGTAGAGAGAAAAAGAGAGGGAAGTACTGGTTCAGACTACAAGGGTGTGGACGCACTATTGATCATTAAGAGAACCCAGGTGAGTAACAGAAAAAAGAGGCAGCTAGAGAAACAGTGTCGTCAATTATGTAGCCATTTTTCCCAAGATAGGTGCAATCAGGTGTGAATAGAGTAACATATAGATGCAAGCATGGCCACTTCAGACAAAACACAGGACATAGAAGACAAGACGTTGGATGACAGGTGGGTAACCATTCTTATTTGTGGGACACCAAAAGGGGTAAACTTGGTGAGTGTACAAAAATGTTTAGAAAAGGCAATGTAGTTTTATGATATAATATGAATGCACATAGTTAGAATTGGTGCCATAGTCTAGAAAAACAGGGGTAGACTAGATTAAGCGTAGTGGGGTAAAGAGGAAATAATGTACAGCAAAGCGTTTTAGTTTGTCTCAACAGGATAAAGATAAGCACAGAAGAAAAAGACCATGGTCCAACGCGATTGGGAGAAAGATGGTGAAAAAAAGGCAGAGTGAAGCATTTGCAGCTAAGCAGCAAGCATTTACAGCTGAGCGGGAAGTATTTACAGCAAAGCAAAGGAAGAGACTTAAGTACGAGCATTGAACAGGGCTAGTGAAAAGTGTTATTGTTTTGAGCATCAACAATTTAGATAGAGACTGAGTTAAATGGGCTGAAAAGAAGAAGTGAATTCAGAAGATATATTTAGTTAGTAGCAAGGAGACAGAATCTATGTTAGGAAGAAACCTGACCTCCTTGCCAGTTCCCGAATGACTTTTGTCTCTATTTCGATTTTCAACACAGAACATGGATCCCTGATAAAAGACATCGGGCCTCATTACACGGAAGGCGGTAAGGGTTATCGGTCACCGGTAATGCTACCGGTGACCGTTAACCCTTACCGCCTTACTACGAGTTCTCTTTGCGGGACCCGACTTTAACGGCTGGTTTTACCAGCCGTTAAAGTAGCGTGTCGCAAAGGGACCTTGGAGCTAATTACGGTACCGCAATTTGCGGTACCGTACTTAGCGCCTTCCCCATTCCCATTATGCCCTATGGGGACAAAAATGGGAATGGGGAAGTGCCTTGGTGAATGGGGAATTACCGCCCCCTCTCACCTTGGAGTAGGGCGGTAATTCCATCATCCACCAAGGCGGACACGCTAAAATACCGGCAGCAACCATGGCGCTAATAGCGCCATGGTTACCGCCTATCGTGTAATGAGGCCCATTCTCTTCTACTACGGATGCACCTAGAAGACTGAGAAGATTACGATATGTTATAAAAAAATATTTTTTGTTTATTATGTATTTCAAGTGTCTTTACATCTGAGAATGTCGCTGTAGAGAAAAAATGAACAAGTCCCCTGAAGGGACAGTAATTACGAGATAGGAAAATGTATTTATTGCCTAAAAATATGAATACCGTTGAATATGTTTATTGTAAACGAATCAGATTTCGAAGGCTGATCACATGTAGTAAAACAAATGTGAATGTATACACAAAAGAAAAGGAAATAGTAGCTTTGATACGCAAAGAACGAAAATGTCTGATGCAGATTTGTCTAGGAGGTAGGGATGTTCAGAAAATAAGATAATATAGTTTTTCTAGGAGGCAGAGATGTCCAGAGAAAAAAGAACAAGAATATGTATGGGGTGGACAATGAAAAAACAAGGCACCGATGGGGTGGGAGTGAGACAGAAGCGTGCAGTAAAATCGCATGTAATTAAACTTATGAAAAAATGGGCTGGTGGGTTTCCTCAAATGACATACCAACTTTTTGATTCTCATAGTCGCCGTAAATGGCCTAATGTATAATTAGTTTAAAGACAATTGGGGAATGGAGGTAGGGGTCAAATAAAATTAAATAAAAATAGTTTTTAGGGACACATACATGTTTATACTAGGAGACTATAATGTGTTAGTACTGATGTTGTAGAAATGTGTTAGGATACCTCTTAGATTAAAGTAAATTGTCTATAGAAAAGGGTGATTAGGTCAGAGATGTGTAGGTACATTGAAAATTGAGGAGGGTGGACATAGGTGTAGTTGTATGTATTGAGTAGATGACTAAATACCAATAGTTTGCTAAAATATTTTAGAACCAACTTTGAATTTTAGGTGGGATTTTGTCAAGAGGGGGTAGAATCAGAGGGGGGCCTCAAGATTTTTAGATGGCTTATACCTTTGGTGCCATTTGACAAGTCTGCACACAAATATGCAAAAAGATTATAGACCCAACCTTCAATGTTGGAAGGTTTTCATGGATTTTGTCAATTGGGGGCTAGGTTATATCACAACTCTGTACTTTGTACGTACATTTTGACACTTTTCAAAAAATAAAACATGGGCTGATTTGCAGCAAACATGTGCTAGGAGCATTGGCAAGGCCCCGAAAGCATGGTTTCACAAATGTGTCAGTGTTTTATTTTTTGAAAAGTGTCATAATGCAGGTACAAAAAATAACGATATAGCTTTGTTGACTGAGGTATAGCCTGTGGCCATGACCAGTGGCCAGATTGTCCGGGTCATGGCTGAAGGAAGAAAGCAAAAAAACTGCTGTTTTTGGCCTACTCCCATTAATTTCCGTATAGAGAAAAAGTCCAAATTTCTGCACAGTGAACAGCAAAAACCACTGGAGGAATGGGACCAGGTACCAAACAACCTGGGCAGGAAGCGTTGACTCAATTTCTTGGAGAGGTCTGTGGTTATTGCAGCCAGTAGTTATTACAATATTTGACGGAGAAGAGGATGCCCCTTTCTCCAAAAATGATAGCTATATCTCCCATGGTGCTTTGCAGCAGAGAGGGTTTTCAGAAATAAAAAAGCTGCCTTTTTCTTTGTTCAATGCGAGAGATAATCAGGGTTATAATGGGTTAAACTGAGGTTAGCCTAAAATGAAAAAAGGGGAAAAAAATGCCATCTGGAGGAGGAAATTGCATCAGGTGGGGAGGGGGATAGAGGACATCATGAGAAATTGGGGAGTTGGGGGGGGCTGGGGACCAATTTCATAACTCGAACATGTACGTATAACCAGGGTTATAATGGGGATAATCACGATTATAACAGAAAACGGGATCAGGAATGAAAGTGTGTCACACGAAAATAGCTGTGGTTATTTGCGGGCGTTTATGGATAACTGTTTTTTTTTAATTTTTTAAAAAGAGTTAAAAAGACTAGTTTAATTAAGAGGAATTTTACAGCTACAGTGAGGTGGGGGTAATGCTGAAGGATATGGGTACTGGGTTACTTTTAGGAACTGAATACTGCAATTTGACAAATGGACATGTCCAAAGGCTATGGCTAGTGGGCTCCAAAGAAACCCTTTGGGGCAACATGCCAAGGGGGGCAATATGGAAAGTGGACACGGCCAAAGGCTATAGCTAGTGGTCCCCAATGAAACCTATTGGGGCATCATGCCAAGGGGTGCGATATTGATTTATTTATTTATTTGTATTTGTAGAGCGCGCAAGCAGCCCGCAGGCATCGAAGCGCTAAATCAGAGCTTAAGGAGGCTTACTTAAGGGTTACAAAGAAGCCGCCCCAGAAAAAAACTTATTTACATTCAGGTAGTTACATGTTACAGTATATTGCAGGTTCTAACACATCAAACAAAGGGGTTGGTCTTGATGGCTTTACGGAAGACAGTGTGGGAGTCAATGGCTCTGAGGTGGGGTGGTAGTGCATTCCAGAGGGTGGGGGCAACTGAAGGGAAGCTTGAGCCGCCCTCACGAGCTTTGCGAGTTCTGGGAACGGACAGGAGGTTTGAGTACTGGGATCTGGATGGTTTGTGGGTCGAGGGTTTGGTAATCCTTAGTGTTAGGTAGGGAGGAGCAAGGTCATGGAGACAATATGAAATTGGACACAGAAAAATGCCATAGCTAGTGTGCCCAAAAGAAACCTAGTGGCATGGCCACGGCCGAAGGCTATTGCTAGTGGGACCGGTTGAAAGATGTTGGGGTAACATGTAGCCAAAGGCCGGGCAAATAGTCATCTGGGAAAGGCCATGGCTAGTGAGTAAGAAAGAAAGGTAGTGTTTTAAAGCATACAGTAGGCATGGTCAAAGGCCATGCTCACTGGCCAGGGCCAAAGACCTAGGCTTGTGGGCCCGAAAGACATGCACAGTGACCAAAGGACCTGGCCACATTCTGAGTCCAAAAGAAACATATTGGGGAAATGTACAGTGGACAAAGCCGAAGGCTACGTCTAGTGGCTCGGTAGTGTTTTAAAGTATACAGTGGACACGATTCAAGTGTTAACTGGGGTCATAATGGGTAGAACCGGGGTTAGCCATGAGCAAAAAGAGCAAAAAATGCCATTTGGGGGAGAAGAAATGATGAAATGGCATCAGACTACCGGTGGGGAGAGGCTAAGAGTACACCCTGAGAAATTGGGGGGATGGGTTGGGGACCACGTTCAGAGCTCAAACGTTTTTGCATAACCAGGGTTATACTGGGGATAACCACAGTTATAGTAGAAAACAGGATCAGGAATGAAAGTGTGTCACACAAAATTAACTGCAGTTATTTGCGTGCATTTACAGATAACCATGGTTATTTGTGGTACATTGCTAATGTAACCGCAGTTATGGGAAAAAAGGTTTTTTAAAAAGAGGGAGAGTTTAAAAAAATTTGATTAATACAAAAAAGAGTGGAATTTTAAAGCTACAGTGAGGTTGGGGGTAATGGGGGTGGACAAAGTATAAGGGTACTGGGTTACTTTAAGGGACCAAATGTTTCAATATAGCAAAGGCAATGCCTAGTGTGTCCAAAAGAAACCTAGTGGTGTGGCCACGGCCAGAGGCCATGACTAGTGGGCCCATTTAGGAAACCTATTTGAGCAATATGTACAGGGCAACGGCTTAAGGTCATAGTTAGTGGGGCTGGAAGAAAGCTATTGGGGTAAAGTAAGGGGGCTTCTGTCCAAAGGCCGGGCCAATAAGAATGGGCGAATGCCATGGCTTGTGAGCAGGAAAGGAAGGTAGTATTTTAAAATATACAGTGGTCATGGCCGAAGGCCGTTCTCACTAGCCAGAGCCTAAGGCTAGTGGCCCGAAAGACGTGTATAGTGGCCACAGCTGAAGGCCATGACCACCTTCTGGGTCCAAAAGAAACATATTGGGGAACATGTAGAGTGGACACGGTTGAAGACTGTGGCCATTGGCCATGATCTAGGGCCATGGCCAGTGGCCCGGTAGTATCTTGAATTATACAGTTGGCACGTATGAAGGCCCTGGCTAGTGGGCTTCGGCTGTGGCCACCTAGTGGGTCCAAAAGAAACATATTGGGATCATGTACAGTGGACGCGGCGCTCACTGGTCAGGGCTGAAAGACATGTATAGTGGCCATGGCCAAAGGCTGTGTTCACGTAGTGGGTCCAAAAGAAACATATTGGGGCACAAGTACAGTGGTCATGGCCATGGGCCATGGCAAGTGGTCATGGCCATGGGCCATGGTTAGTGCTCTGGTAGTGTTTTTAAATATACAGTGGGCACGGCCAACGGCCTTGCTCACTGGCCATGGCCGAATGCCCTGGCTAGGGGGCACGAAAAACATGTATACTTTCATTTGTTTTTTTATTGGGTATTTATGATGCGCTAATACACAAGGTGTTTCAAGGCGCATCAAGACAGTACGGGGGTGAAAAGGGGATGAAGAAATCAAAAACGGTCCTAATAGGCCTTGTGACATTCAGATCATGTAAGTGCAGTACAGGAAGTGTGGGGTAGGGGAGAAGTGTCAGTCAGGGCGGAAGGGCCAGTGGGTTAAGCGAGTGCCAGGAGAGGCCAGGTGGACAGTGCCAGGGAATGCAGAGAGTGCTGGGTAAGAAGGTCCACATGTAAGTGCGAGGGACAGGGCTGGACGGAATCAAGGGGTTCAGGCACAGCCAGGCTAGTGCAGGGGGGAGGGAGCCCAGAGGTGCGGCTGGGTGTTCAGTGGAGACCAAGTGTGGGGATGGACTGGTCGAGGAGGGCCTGGTGCCCTGTACAAATCTGAAAGAGCCAGTCAGCCAGTCAAGAGGCAGAGGGGGTCGTTAGAATGGGATGAAGGCCGTGGCCACCTAGTTGGTCCGAAAGAAACATATTGGGGAACATGTAGAGTGGACATTTTCCTGTAAAAAACGATGATATAAGAAAACCCTTGAAATTCACTGGAAAACCCTTATTTACAGTGCAGTTAAATTGTGCATATTTAATGCAACAAAACTCTTGAAATTCAGCAGATGTGGGGAGTCATGACCAGCTTGACTCCGAATGCTCACGTTGATGTTCCCCATAATGTTATGTCCCCATAATGACATTTTGTATGCCATTTCGAATCCTTTCTCTTATAACATGTATGTGCTCATGGGCTTTGCAACTGGAATGCACCGAGTTAAGCTGCTCATGTCTTCCCACATCCAATGATTTTCAAGGGCTTTGTTGCGTTAAATCTATGTATCTTGACTGCACCTTATCTAAGGTTTTATCAGTGAATGTATATATATAGAACACATGTGGGTGGACAGCGTAACTTTTTTCAGAGGGTGGACACACCCCCTTGTTTTTTTTTAGGTTGGCATGCTTGCTCAAGTGTTTGGCTACCAGGCTTTTACTCAGGTTCTCATGTTCCCAGTGCAGACGCTTGCTCAGAAGACCACAAGCACTACAGATTGCTGGGTCTAAAAGGTGAGCACCTTTTATACTTTTTCAGCATATGTATTGGAACATTTTCTCTGTCAGGTTATTTTTCTGGTGTTCATTTAAACGTCCAGTGCTATTTTGTCTTGCGCACTTTCATCTAAGGAGTAGGTCTATTGACCTATGTTTGTAAATTTCACTTTAAGATATATGTTCACTTACTGTGCATACATTCAGCTTTTGATTTTCGCTATGGGGGCAAAAGTACCTGGGCATATGTTATTTTGAGGCTGGATATTTCTTTGCCTTTTACACGCTGCTTAAATGCGGTTAGTTGGGGTTGTGTGATGTATGACAATAGTCACCAAGAGACCGGTCATAAAACAAGGGGCTTGTAGCACGCTGCTTAATCAAAATGTGTTATCCTCAGCAAATATTCGAATTGCTCAGGGCATTAACTAAAAACATTTGAAGCTAATCAGTACTGTGCGTATATTTATGGGTACCAACTTTTGATTTTCGCTATGGGTGCAGAAAGTACCTGGGCATATATTATTTTTTCAGACGGTCAATTTTCCCCAGTTTCCATGATGCTTAAAAATGGTTAGTTGGGGTTGTGCAATGTATCACAACAGTCACCAAGAATGATTTCTCAGCAAAATCAATAGTAGACTTTGATGCTATCCCATACGAGCACAGGTTGTTCAGCAAGACTGCCTCAATATTCACGCTTATCTTTAGATCTGGGATCCAGACGATGGCCAACGCCAAATAGTTACAGATTACCAGATGGAAACTTCTGCAGACCATCAACACCACCATAAAGGGATTCAATGCTATCAGGGAAGAGCTGCGAGCCATACGACTAATGTCCCTGCAGAACAGATATGTCCTTGACATGATCACAGCGATGGATAGAGGAATTTGCGCCAAAATTGGGCCATCATGTTGCATGTTCACACCTTCTCACGATGACAAGAATGGGACCTTGAGAGAGGCCATAACGTTGCTGACAAACCTGCACAACAAGATGGAAGACTAAACAGAAGACAACACAGATGACAAATGGTTTGCATCCGTTTTCTCATGGGTTCCACAGTGGATGGTGAACATCTTCAAGTTTCTTGGAGCAATATTGGTGATGGTGATGTTTGGATTCTGTGTGATCAGGATCATAATTACACAGCGCAAGAAGGCAACAAAGAAGGTAGTAGAAATGAAGATTACGATCGATGTCAAATCAGGGTTGAGACCCAAGGAGTTGACAGATGAAGATATCAGAAAATACATAGAGACAAGTATTGTAGCACGCGAGGGAACAACGTTCCTGTATTCGAAGAAACACAAGAAGTATGTGGGACGATGGGTCTATTGTAATCCGAATGGACAGTGCAGCTAGATTTATTTATTTTATTTATTTTTTATATTGGTATGGTGCACAAGCAGCCCTCGGGCATCATGGCGCTGTTATTTGAGGGGAGCTTAGTTACAGGGAGGCACATTTTTACATATTTTACATTGATAACACATTAATACATACAGCTGTATTTACAAGCACATTTGCTGGTTAGCAGGAGATGAGGGGAGCAATCCCATGGGGACTGTGGTATTGATCAAGCGAAGAGGGTGGTTTTCATGGCTTTGCGGAAGGCAGTGAGTGAGGCTTCCGAATGCAGGGTTGTAGTAAGGGCGTTCTAGTGCAGGGAGGCAAGGTAGGGGAAGCTAGCGCCTCCTGCTCTAGCTCTTTTTACCCTGGGCACAGTGAGCATGACCTAGAGTGTTGATGAACATGTACAATTAGCAGGATCCCTGAAGGGAGTAATCAAGATTTGGACCCCGAAGAAGCACTTCTTCAAAAGAAGAGGGGGGTGTGTAGAGGAGCAGTCAACTGCCCCTGCAGGAAGCCCCACCCCCCTACTAACTGTATGCTGGGAGCCTGAAATAGTGGCATGCTTGACACCAGCAATTGTGACTATTCTGCGTCCAGTCTTTGAGAAAAGGTATCCACTAAGAAAACCTTATCAGATGTATTCCAGAAGAGACGACAATGTCTTGGAAGAGATCCCAGAAAGAATATGAAAAAGAGAGAAAGAGAAGTTGGTGATGTCACAAGAAACAAGCGTGACGCACAGAAAAGAGTGGCTGAAGAAGAGAATGTATGGACCTTATAGAAACTGATGACGAAGTAAAGAATCAAGCAAACTTTTATGTGAGAAATAGAGATTGCACGTCTAAAGAGCACTGTAGAAAGTACAAATCATTCAATAACTGTACAGATGCAGCAACGCAAGTAGATTAAGTGATCATAGAAGCTGGCTATACATAGTGAATAGACTGCAGGCAAAGCCACCATTATATATAAGCTGGACATTGGTGTCACAATTTTAGTAAGTTCAGAGCATGAAGAGAAGGGCTGAAGGCTGTGTCTGTTAGTGGCTCCAATTTAGCAATCCAACTAAGTCAGTGCCTAGTCTGGAATGCCCAATGGAAGCCCTTATTTATATATTTGTATGACAAGTTCATAAATCTGGATGATAAACCCTTATATAACGCCCCTCTCTTTGATTCCCCCTGACCTCACTGAGCCAAGAAGTAGGTTTGTTTTGCAAATGAAAAGGTTTATTGAAAAATTAAACAAATTATATATATATCACACTTTTATGAATAAATCAATATTTGATAGCACACTTATGAATATGACAGTGATCAACAATGGATAATATCGCACTAGCACACTTCTTTAATTACTTAGGAGTTGGTATAGAAAGGATAAGGTAGCAGAGAATACTTTTATGGTTTCAACAAGAGATAATATGATCACTTTTCCTTGTGACAATTCACCCCCCCCTATGCAATATAAAGAGATGGAAAGGAGAGCACACAGTTTTCAGGGATACAAACAAAATGCAATACAAATTCCAGTTCCCCCCTAGCAAGCTTAGAGCAACCGGTATGCTTTTAAACAGTCAAAAATACTTTTAAATGTGATTTGCAATGAAGTAAAAAATATGCTAAAAATTATTTTTATTCCCTATAGGAGATTCAGGGTAGGGGATAGCTACTTAAGATTGGTTCAGGTCAACACTATCAGTGATTCATGAATGATTATCTGGTTGAAAATGGAGTTCAGCATTTGCAAGCAAAAGGACAGCTATTTTTGACAGGTGGAGGAATTGAGTCAAATTGCAATTCGAGGCACTTTTTCCAGGTGCGTTGATCATGATTACGGAAAAACTATAAGGTTGGAATGCGTAGGTTCTTAGCTTTAAAATGAAAGTTAAATCTCGCATCTAGGACATGCGGTTCAAAAGATACGGACGATTTAGTGGAGGTAGATTCTCAATAATAAAGTAAGATTCAAATGACAAATGACACTTTCACAGGTTTGAAATCACAGAATGGACACACGATTTCTATGCAGTTCTAAATAGGTTGAAATGGATGGGATGAGATTATTTTAGACTAAGAGATTGGTTTTGCACAGTTCTGGCTGGATGCTCACACTATAAATTTGAAATAGGCCATCAAGATCTGGTCAACAGGTTTAGACTGGACTTCTGGCGGGTGGTTCTGAAGTCACAGCTATCTGGGTCAGCTCTGCTCTGCTGGTCTGGATCTCTGGTTCTGGCAAAAGTTCTTGGCACTGCACAGCGGTCTGGTCTGGTCTGTGGTTCTGGATACAGCACTGCTCTATGGGTCTGGTTCTGGCAAAAGTTCTTGGCAAAGAAGCAGAAACAGCACAGCCCGGCTGTTTTATTCTGATGTGCCCCTTGGAAGTCTGGGGTAAAATCAGTTTGCAAGATTGGAATGCCAAGTGAGAAGAGTTCAGTTTGCAGTAGGGCCTCTGCTTCAAGTTCTGGAATCTGAAGATGTACGTCAAAGTGCTTCGCAAGAAATCAGTTTGAAGTGGGAAGTGGATGTCCCTACCTGGGTCTCAGTGGCTCTTTTTATGTCTTTTGAAAGTGGGTGGGAAGGCTAACTTTCTATGCCCAACCCTCTGAGGATCCTGATAGGCTGGAGGATTCTCTGTCGCCTGACTGGAGAACTGAGTTCTGAGTCAGAGTGATGCTACCATTTTACAATCTATTGATGAAACGCCCCTTTGGTTTCACTTAGAAAATTAATTTTTCATAACAAACAGGTTTCCCAGATACACACGTGGTTCATAATACATGTACACATCACAGATGAATTAAGACAGGTCTCTGTTCAAGCCCCATGTTCCTGCAAGCTTGGGTTCAGAAACGACAACATTTTGCGCTTTTAGTGGGTTTTGCCATAGTCGGTTCGGCATCAAATTTTACACAGACCTGCAACCCCTCTCTGAGCACACTACAATAAGTTTTCAATTCTCTAGTGTAAGCACAGTGTCTCTAGTATTAATAAATTGCAGGGTTCGGTCTCAGAGCATCGTACAGAGTCCTAACACCTCTTAAAATGTGCACAGAAAAATCACAGGAATAATGATATTATTTATATAGTTTTGACAATGTCGTACTATGAATTATCCATCTTTTTAAAATTATGCTGTGGCCCAGATGGGCGTGTTTAGGTCCCAAAGCACATGGGGAATTCCTTGTTCGTCCCCGCCTCCAAGCTCAGCTGGCTCACAGAGGCAGTGCCCCTCCCAGGTCCTTCCAAGAGGAAGCCATTTACGACCCCCTGATTTAGCAATTGCTTTGATCCAAGGGAATTTCATTGTTCTGTTTCCCTGCAGTCCCAGGTACCCCTCCCTGATTCAATCAGAGAGGTGTGATCTCCTTTTGGTGGGGGCAGCAGAAGGTTTCCCATGGACAGAGGCCTCTTGAACTTTTAATTAAATCAGACTGCCTTCTGGTATAGGGCCTGGGAACAGTAGGTGTGAAGAATTCTCATTGACCAGCAAGGCTTTGAAGTCCCAGCTAACTCAGGTTCCTTTTCAGCTCCTGAAATACAGGTCTCCTGTCAGAGTTTAGATCGCTAGCGCCGGTCAGTGTCAAACACCGGTACTGCACCCATTTTTTTGGCAGCTGTCTTGAATTAATGCATTTCAAAAAGGGGATTTTACTTGATGGCATATGATCCTTGCTAACATTGTATTGATGTAGATTCTGCAGTATAGTACTGTAGAACACCCAACCAGAAGTTGGATTTTTGTTTGGTGGTTTTGTGCCCATGATTTTAGCAATTTTTGACATCAATTAAAACGGATTTGGAACAGTACCATATTCCTTTGCACTGATTTCGCTCTGTGTGCAGCCAAAGGATAGGGTCTGGCAATGGTCCCCTGTATCAACATTGACAGAGGCAAAAATGGATGGCAACCTATTTTTCATGTTTTCCCTGTGCATTTTCTGGTGATTTCTGGCCATCATGATGTTTTCATGCCAGTAATGCACAGTTCTGTTGTAGGGCTTGGATGCGTTGGTAAAAACATCCCACAACCCCCCTCTTGCGATGGCCATTCCGATCTTTCACCGGTAGAACTTGCAAGATCTGGGATGTTCGCCTCATCTTCTTCTGATTCCGCCGATGGCAAAGTTCAGCATCTTTTCCTCCATCAGGGTGGATCGATTTGTTCTCCTTGCCGGTCCTGATGGGACTATGGGGCGGTACCCCGGGCCCCTCGGATCTTTGCTCCCGGTCCCTGGGTCGTCCTCCTTGGTCAGTCTCCATGGTTTATCTCTCCTAGGATGACAAAGCAAAGCAGCAGAAACATATTTGTAGACATTTCCCGACCACTATTAATGCTGGGGCGAACATATACATTTTATACATCAGGAGACATTTGCATTCAAAAATCATAGAATTTTATAGGCTATATGTGGAATATTTTAGGGTTGGACTTGTATTAATCTGGAGCGGCACCCTCTGGGATTGCAGAGGACTCCTCCAGTTGCTGCAGAGTGTGCCTGGGATGGCAACACTTTAGCTGATTTATATGGACCCACTTGTCTTCCCCTTCCGCCAAACTGCCTTTGGGGATGCGGATCTTGTAGGCGACTGGTGAGAACTTGTCTACAATTTCGAAAGGTCCCTTTCATGTAGGCAGACATTTCTGCTGTTTGGCCTGGTTCCTTTGGAAATTGTATAGATAGACCCGGACTCCCACATTGTATTCTTTCCTAGTAGTCTTCAAATAATAATGAGTCTTCATGCTATCCGCTGATCTTTCTAGGTTTCGCTGAGCATAGGCAAAAGCATGTTGAAGGTGTTTCCTTAAATTTTCAACATACTCATGAGTTGTGGAGGCATTGATCAATGTCTGCTCTTGGGTCCTGTAGAGCAAATGCTCGGGATGCACCATCCTGCGTCCAGTCATCAGCTCAAACAGTGACATTTTTAGTTGCAGATGAAGGGGTAGATCTGATGGCCATTAGGACCAGAGGTAATCGGATATCCCAACTTGGCCCACAATCTGCCACAAACTTTTTTAATATGCTCACAATGGTTCGGTTGTAACGTTCTACTGCCCCATAAGAAGCTGGTCGGTAAGCAATGTGTAGCTTCCTTTTAACCCCTAGTATCTCCCACATCTTTGTCATTACTTCGCTAGTGAAATGGCTACCTCTGTCTGACTCAATCCTTTGGGGTAGACCAAAACGGGAAAAGATGTGGTTGATCATCAGGGCAGCTGCTGTTTCTGAGTTGTTGTCACAGAGTTCCCCCTTCTCACCTGAGACTGATCCTTGCTGGACTCCGTGGGCAGTGTCTTCTTGCAGACAGACCTGGACTTCAATAAGGCTGAGCGAGTCTCTTCCGACTCCAGCGTGCGTTTAAGATTCTGGGATGCAGCAATCCGGGGATCCGGGAAACAAAGAAGACGTACTGATGGCGCACGAGTCCAGGAAGCAAGAGGAACAGGGAAAGGGGCAAGGAATGGAAGTAGAAAAGCTAGGAACCAGGATAGCAATACAGCGAACTACAGAGCACACGTCTGATCGCTACCTGACAATAGCATTGAGACGTGCGGAGCCATGGGTGTGGTCTATTAGTAGAATACGTTACGTCCAACGTATAGACCGTGGAAGGCGAGTCATGCTGGACGGCCATGTTGGGAGTGTCAGGGAATGCAAGGCCTGTTGCGATAAGGACCAGGAAGACCAAAAGGGGCGCGTCCTGTGGGTCATGACAGCATGCCTCCTCCAAAAACCTGTTCCTCCAGGTTTGCCTGGGTGTATGAGGTGGTATCTTCTGAGCAGTCGAGGGGTATTCAGATTAGAAATTGGTTCCCAAGTTCTTTCACTGGGGGGATATCCTTTCCATTCAACCAGATATTGAAGCTGACCCCGTTTATACCTGGAGTCGCATATCCGGGACACTTCATATTCCAGTTGATTGTGCACCACCACAGGAGTGGGTCGGTAGGATTTCCGGGAGGATTGAATGTAAGGTTTTAATAAGGAGATGTGAAAAACTGGGTGAATCTTTTTCCAGGATTCTGGTAGCTTGAGCCAGTATGAGACTGGGTTTATAATTTCCTTGATGGAAAACGGACCATAATACCGGGGGGCCAATTTGTTTGGCCGTAGATGTTGGGGTAGATCTCCAACTTAATAAGAAGGCCCAGGTCTTCTTTTGGAATCCGCATATCTCTGGTTTGTGTTCTGGCCTTCTCTAAGTGCTCTTTGGTCTCCTTATGTATGTTGATGAGTGTTTCAATCCAGGAGTCGACAGTAGGTACCGGTGTGGGTTGTGGAAGAACTGAGGGCAGAACTGATGGATGGAATCCTTGGCTGCAATAATAGGGACTGGTCTTAACTGCTGAATGATCGGAATTGTTATAGGCAAATTCAGCCACGGGTATCAGGAGAGACCAGTCATCCTGAACCTTAGTGGCAAAACATTGAAGATATTGTTCCAGAGTCTGATTAGCATGTTCTGTGGCCCCGTTGCTTTGAGGGTGATAACCTGATGAAAGAGCGCGTTGGATTCCTAATATTTGACAGAGGTGTTTCCAGAATTGTGAAACGTATTGAGGTCCTCGATCGGAAATTATCTTGGAAGGAAGTCCATGAAGGCGGAATATGTGCTCCAGGAAGATTCCAACCAGTTCAGATGAGGATGGTAGCTTACTGAGGGGTGTGAAATGAGCTATATGAGTGAACAAGTCAATGGTGACCATGATGGTGGTGTACCCTCTGGAAGGCGGTAATTCCACAATGAAGTCTGTCGTGATAAATTCCCATGGCATTGTTGGCAGTGCGGGTTATAGCAGAAGACCCGCCGGCCTCTTGTTGTCATGTTTATTCTGACTACAGATTGCACAGGCTCTGACATATAGTTGTACGTCAGTCTTCATTTTAGGCCACCAAAATTGTCTTTGTATGAGGTGGAGGGTGTTGGTGATGTCCAGAATGAAGGGTATCATGACAGAGGTTTATTATCCTTTGTTGTAATTTTTGTGTAGGAATGAGCAGAGTATTTTCCGTGAACAAATATCCTTCCTTGACTCTCAGGTTCCATTGATTCTTTCTTGAAATATTCTTCCAGAGTTCAGAAGATTGGGTGTGTACTCGGATTTCTTCCAGGAGATTGACTGCTTGAGCTACAAAAATCGTGTGGGGAAACATCTTAGGATAGGCCTTATCTTCGGTAGTTTCATAGTCAGGCCGTCGAGATAAGGCGTCAGCAATCAAGTTTTGTGATCCAGGAACATGAGTGATGTGGAACTGGTACTGGGCAAAGAAGAAGGCCCAACGAGTCTGACAACTGTTCTGACACTCTAATGACTGTAGAATTTGAAGATTTTGGTGGTCCGTGCGGACCTCGACTGGATATCTAGCTCCCAGGAGTAGATGTCACCACTCAGTGAAGGCTTGGCGGATGGCTAAAAGTTATTTTTCCAGGACGGAGCAGTGTGTCTCACTGGGAGGCAGGGTTCATGAAAGGTAAGCAATGGGGTGTTCTAGTTTATCCTCAAATTCTTACTTCAACACTGCTCCAATGGCGTAGTTAGAGGCATCCATTTCCACAAGGAATGGTCGATCAATGTCGGGTTGGGCCAGAATGGGGGCTTGAGTAAATCTTGTCTTCAAGAGTTGGAATGCCTTATCTTGCGGAATAGACCAGACAAAGGGGGTGTCTTTCTTCAGGAGAGCAACAATTGGTTGAACAATCTCAGAGAAGGTGGGTATAAACTTCCGGTAGAAATTGGCAAGCCCCAGGAAGGATTGAACTTGTTTCACGGACGTGGGAGCAGGCGAGGATAATATAGCCTTTACCTTTGAAGGGTCCATGCCAATTCCCTCTGGAGTAAGGATAAATCCTAGGTAATGAACAGAAGCAACGTGAAACAGACATTTCTTGGGTTTGGCCAAGAGTTTACATTCATGGAGCCGTTGCAGTTCTGCCTTTACATGCTCTTCATGCTTTAGAAGGTCCTTGGAGTAGATCAAAATGTCGTCCAGATAGACGATGACGAAGAGGAATAGCATGTCAGAGAACACCCTGTCCATCAAACGTTGAAAGACTGCTGGGGCATTAGCTAATCCAAAGGGCTTGACCAGATATTCAAATTGACCAAAGGGTGTTCTGAATGCTGTTTTCCATTTGTCTCCTTCCCGGATACAAATCAAATGATAGGCACCCCGGAGGTCCAGTTTCATGAAAATCACAGCGCCTCTGACCGCTTCCAGGGTATCCGAGATTAAGGGTAAAGGGTACCGGTCCTTGGGGGTGCATTGATTTAATCCACGATAATCGAGGCAGGGTCTGAGTTCCTTAGTGTCCTTCTTAGGAACAAAGAACAATGAAGCTCCGGCTGGAGATTTTGAAGGTCTTATGGTGCCATTCTCAAGGTTGGTATCCAAGTATTCTCGGAGGGCCTTTTTCTCAGGTTCGGAAATGATGAACATCCTGCCAAAGGGAATCACTGCTGAGGGATCCGTGTCTATGGCGCTGTCTTCAGGCCTGTGAGGGGGTAAGGCCTGGAATATGGCAGTTGAGAACACATCAACAAATCCCTGATAGGCCTTAGGAACCTGCACGATATTGGAAACCATGAGGGGTGCTTGATGGTCTATTGGCGGTTCTTTGGAAGGGGTCAAGGAGGGATCCAGGATTAGACAGTGAGACATAAAAAACTCTGAGCTGAGGAATAGTGATCCTGCTGTCCAATTGATATACAGATTGTGTTTCTGTAACCAGGGCATGCCCAGTACCATGGGGTAATGAGCTGACTTGATAATGTCGAATCGAAACCGCTCTTGGTGGTGGTCAATTGAAAGCTGGATCTCTTTGGTCTGCAGGCTTATGGGCCCCGAAGTGAGGGGTCTTCCATCGACCGCTTCCACCGGCTGCATGATGCTTTGTGTTTCGTATGGGATGTGGTGACTAAAAACCCAATCTTGATCAATGAATATTCCCATAGCCCCGCAGTCTACCAAGGCCAAAACAGGACAGGTCTTATTCCCGGAGGTTGATGGGAAGGCCTGTAGTATCACTAGATTGTTTTGTCCAGGAGAGTTCAAGGATGGAATTGATGTGGAGCAAACATCTCTCTCCTGAAGCCCTGCTCCATCTAGGATTGGGAGTTGGCGTTTCGCGAACGCCGAGGAGGGGCCAGAGGGCATACTCTAACCAAGTGTTTGTCTGAGGCATAATACATGCACAACTCCGTATTAATCCTTCTCATCCTTTCTTGCAGGGATATGGGTCTACGGAAGGCTCCTATCTGCATGGGTTCTGGTTCGGTGACTGATCCTGGGTTTGTGTCAGATTTGGAGGTACTCTCAAAGGACATCTTCAGAGGGTTTCCTCTAGATTTGTTCTTCTCTGCCTTCCTTTCCTGGATGCAAAAGTCTATTTGCATGGCAAGGTCTATAAGAGCCTGGAATGAGCTTGGTCGGGCCACTCTGGCTAACTCATCTTTAATCTCCTCATTTAGTCCTCTCCTGAAAAGGGTAAAACTTGCTTCCGGAGACCAATCAGCTTCCTTGACCAATTGCTTGAATCGGGTTACATACGTGAGCACATCCTGGGATCCCTGCTGAAAGTCTAAGAGGTGTTCCTGGGCACTAAAGACCTGTTCTGGGCGATCAAACATGGTCTTTAGGGCCCGTATGAAACCATCGCAGTCATCTAGGAGAGCGTCACCGGAGTTAACTAGGGGTGTAGCCCAGGTTAAAGCATTTCCGGAAAGGTGAGAGATTATGAAACCCACCTTAGCCCTGGGAATGGAAAAGTAATAAAGTAATAGGGCTTAAATGTAAAGTGAACCAAACATGAGTCTAGGAATCCACAAAGGGTTTTTGCTGACCCATCGTATTTGTCAACAATGCCGCCCAGTAACACACTTTCTTTTGCGGCTGAATCACGGGATAGAACAAATTGCTTGAGAGCTGCGTTTTTCACCTTTACATTCTGCACCTCAGTGGTTAATTCTTGCATACCTCGCATCAGGTCCTGGACGGCCGCTTCCATGTCGACTTCGAGTGCGGTTGGTAGGGTCTCAAACTGTCACGGAGTTCCCCCCTTCTCACCTGAGACCGATCCTTGCTGGACTCCGTGGGCGGTGTCTTCTTGCTTGCGGACAGACCTGGACTTGAATAAGCCTGAGTGAGTCTCTTCCGACTCCAGCGTGCGTTTAAGATTCCGGGATGCAGCAATCCGGGGATCCGGGAAATGAAGAAGACATGGTGATGGCGCACGAGTCCAGGAAGCAAGAGGAACAAGGAAAGGGGCAAGGAATGGAAGTAGAAAAGCTAGGAACCAGTAAAGCAATACAGTGAACTACAGAGCACACGTCTGATCGCTACTTGGCAATAGCATTGAGACGCGCAGAGCCACGGGGGTGCTGTCTATTAGTAGAATACGTTACGTCCAACGTATAGACCGCGGAAGGCGTGTCACGCAGGATGGCCATGTTGAGAGTGTCAGGGAATGGAAGGCCCATTGCGATAAGGACCAGGAAGACCAAAAGGGGCGCGTCCTGTGGATCATGACACTTGCAGTTTGGGGCCGGGAGACATTCCATCCATTTAGTAAATAAGCATGTCACTGTCAACATGTACTTATTCCCCCTAGAGAAGCGAATCACGGGCCCTAAGTAGTCGACTTGCAAATCTGACCATGGGAGTGTCATCCCCCTCTTTTGGAGAGGCGTACGGTGTGTGAGGGATGTTGGCTGAAATTGTGCACACACAAGACACCCCTTCAAGTATTGGTCTAGGTCCTGCTCCATGTGGCCCGAGGGCCTTCTGGGCTTAGAGTTATTCTGCGCAGGCAGGTTTTTAGGCCCCCCCATCTCCAAATCTAAAATGGGGGCAACCTTTACCTCTGCCACCTTAGCAGAAGCACGGGTGCTGGTTGATTTGGGGCTTATATGGGCGTTATTTTTATTTTCTATGGGCTTCTGCACCTCAGAGATCCGGGTAGCCTGTTCAATGACCCAGTCTAGTGACCTTTTCTCATGAAAATCTCTCACTGGCTGGGTCATGATGTATTTGGGCAAGGCATGGAAAAAAGTGTTAACAAATTCTTTGCTGTCTGTGCGCACCCTTCTGGTAGTCTGCGCAAAGGCATGCTTCAATTCCTGCACAAATTCTTGTGCGGCCTGATCCTCCCCACATTGCAAATTGTAGGTTGCCTTGCGAGCATCTTGGGGATTCCGGTGAACAGAAAAGTGCTTTAAGATGGCCGCCCTCTAGGTGGACCATCTTGCATGATTTTGGTCCTCCAGCCCGGCAAAGAAACTGGAGTATTCTGGGGAGAATGTCCATTCTACATACTTAATGCAGCTACTGCTGTCTTTCAAATGGAAAGTCTCCATCATTTGCTCAAAGAGCTCCAAGTGTTCCCAAACAGAATACTTGGAGTTCTTGTGATAAGGCTTGATAACACTCCTGATTGCCTGAATCTGTTTTAAGGGCTCCTTAAGAAAGGCCCTTTTTGCCTTATTGGCCTTCTGGGTTCGGGTAACCCTGGTCCATTCATCCTCTGACTCAGACGCACTGCTCACAGAGGTGCCCGTCTGATCTTCCAGGTTTTCCCGGATTCTGCGAGCCTGGGAATGGCTAGCAGAATGTGGGGACCTGGTCTCCTGTGTCCTGTGACGTTCAGAGGAGTCTTCAGATTCCTCCTTGCTGCCAGGATTTGATGCCCCCCCGACCTAACTGGGCAGAGGTTTTCAGGATGCCCTTAGTGGGCCTACTCTCCTGGGGTTCCCCACTAAATTGCACTGTACTAAGGTGCCCATACGAGGATGCCCACCCATCCATTCCTAGGTGGTACTGGCCTATGAGCTCCATACTTTTGGCTGGATAGTAATCTGCGATCCCTGTGGCCCTGTCCTCATGTGCGGCAGGGGACATGGGGTGGCAGAGTCCAGGGAATGGGAGAGATGAAGGCCTCTGGTACTAGGGCTCCTGAGGTTATGCTCAGGTGTTTCCCTTTCCCAGCGAACCTCATCTCTATCAGCCCCTGCTCCCTGTTGCCATGCAAGAGACTGTGCTTTCAGTTACTCAATCATGGCCTTGCTAGACTCTATCAGTCTCTCCTGCATGGCTACCTGTTGCTGGAGCCTATCATTGTGCTGGCAGAGAGCCTCATTCTCTCTCTGTGCTTCCTGGTTTGTCCTGGAGTACTGGGCCAGTCTTTGCTGCAGGAGGGTTACCTCCTGAGTCCCATCCCTACTGGCCTGCTCCTTTCTTGCCAGAGCATCTTCCACCCTCCTGGTGTGCTCCAACAAGTTTTGATGCTCTTTTTGGAGGTCACCCAGTCCATGGAGGGCCAGGTGATTTTCTTCCATTTTTCTTTTTAAGTGGCAGACTTCCTGGCCTAAGGTGTCCCTTTCCTGACTAAGAGCCTGCCTCTGTGCTGCCAGGTCGTCCCTCTGCCTTTGAAGGGCACCAGCTTTCTGGCGCTCTTCCTCAAACTCTGTCTGGGTATCCAGGTCTTTCAGAATCAGTTTGTTGCTCTTTTCCTTCTCCCTATCTAGGTGGCTTTGCAGGGTGACTACCTGCTCTGAGCATGCCCTATTGAAGTCCAGTTGTTTCTCCAGCTTTTTCTGGCTCTGCAGTAGGGAGTCCAAACCTTTTTGGTACTCATTCTGCAAGGCCAGAAATCTGGTATCCTGGTCAGACTTTTCCTGTTGCAGGATACCCATATCCACTTTGATTTTAATGAGATACTGTCTACTCTCATTTTCTGACTCCTGGCTCCTGTGCAGCCTCTGCTCAGAAGAGACCAGGTCAGATTGGGCCTTCTCTAATGCCATCTGTTGCCTATTTGCCAGATCCTGGCCTTCAGCACATGTGTCCTGTATGGCTCCCATATATAAATATAAATATGCCGCTATCCTGACAATCTTGTCGTGCTCATCTTTGGCTTTAGGGGCCATATATAGTTCACTCAGGGCCACATGTAATGGACCCTGATCTCTCCATATGTCTGACCCTGTTGCAGTGATCTGGGTGCGATTGCCTGCAGCCACACCTTCTGGTCCTGTTCCGTCAATTCGCCTCTGACAAATAGCTTATGTAAGAGGTGTTCTCTGGCTATTTTGATATCTACCAAGGTCGTCATTCTGGAAATTGATTTCCTTTCTGACTTACAGAAGTTAGTATTTTATTTTGCAAAACAGACCATCTCCTTAGAGGGTCCTTCTTTTGATGGGTGCTTTTACAGTGTAACACAGCGTGGTGATCCAACAGGATTTATGTATCCTGTCAGTTAGCACACTGTATTAAGCTGCACAAGTGGTAGTTCTAATCCAGATGTCCCGGACGAGCCCCCACTCGTTAGTGACCCCAATCTAGCAATCCAACTAAGTCAGTGTCTAGTCTGGAATGCCCAATGGAAGCCGTTATTTATATATATTTATTTATTTTTATGACAAGTTCATAAATCTGGATGATAAACCCTTATATAACGCCCCTCTCTTTGAATCCCCCTGACCCCACTGAGCCAAGAAGTAGGTTTGTTTTGCAAATTAAAAGGTTTATTGAAAAATTAAACAAGATATATATATATCACTTTTATGAATAAATTAATATTTGATAGCACACTTGTGAACGGATTTTGAACAGCACCATATTCCTTTGCACTGATTTCGCTCTGTGTGCAGCCCAAGGATAGGGTCTGGCAATGGTCCCCTGTATCAACATTGACAGAGGCAAAAATGGATGGCAACCTATTTTTCATGTTTTCCCTGTGCATTTTCTGGTGATTTCTGGCCATCATGATGTTTTCCATGCCAGTAATGCACAGTTCTGTTGTAGGGCTTGGATGCGTGGGTGATAACATCCCACAAGCCACAGCAGAGAATTAGCTGGGAGCGTGGAAGAAATGAGAAGGGCTGTACTGCCTGGTGTCAAGACTGGAGGCAGCCAAGGCCGGTTATCTATTCTTGAAGGCAGAGAAGGTGAGAAGCGATTCATCCCTTGTTAAGGTGCAAGGAAAGAACACCCTGAGTGCCAGGTTTTCTTAATTCAAGACAATTAAATGCTATAAAATGGGCCGAATTGTGGTCTTCTGTCACTAGAGCCAAGCCAAGGATGGAAATAGAGTTGAGCATGCAGTTCTAGAACTTTGATAAGCGTGTGCTCACACTACCATATATTCCCAGAGACGAGAAGACATTGCAAGGCCAAGTTCAAAGACAGTCTGCATGGCAGAAGGCATGGGTGATGAGAGATGATGGGCTAATTGGGTGGGGAGGTAAAGTCAAGTCCACCTCCTGGCACCTGAGTCTGAGCTCACATGCTGCTAAGTGAACCGAATGTTCCAGAAGGGCACACACGTACCAATCAATTGTAGAGGGCCACATAATGAAGGGCCTTATAGTTTGAGATCCAATGGAGTACCGTGTTTCTAATAACTGTTGAAGATGATTAGGGGTGGGCGTGAGTTGTCCACATGACTGTTGAGACCCAATTACAACCCGGCCCCTAGATGTTCCCCTTGAGCAACCACAATCCCCCGAATGTTTTTCTTATTTGCCACATAGTATGACGTCACGTATGATGAGTTTTTACTATGAAAGTTTTTTTTTAATGAAAAGCTTTGTGGGAATGCTGTGCAACGTCCGTTGATGTCCGTTGCAACTCCCTGTTTAAGTAATTGATAATAAAACAGTAAAAGGACTTTGCCATCTTCCTGAGTTGGTCTGAATATTGGTGTAAGGAGTTATTCTGTTTCCCATCCACCTGCATGACACACTACCTAACAAGGGCCCTAAGGTCAATGCCCTCTTCTACTTTCTGTGATAGCGAAATGTATTTCAGTGTCTGTTAGTGTGATGGGTTTATTAGACCATGGAAGGGAGCTCTCCTTGGCAGGACATTGCTGGTACTCTTAGGGGATTCATGAGTGCACACACCTGTGTTTGTGCCAGCCCCAAAAGGTTTGCAGACCTGTTCAGGCCCTCAGACCCATCTTGAAAGTCAGCAGACCCATTTGCATTGGTGATCCCCCTTATGAAGTCCGCAAATATGTGAGTTTACCAAGCAAGCAAAAGCATTACAAGGAACCTGAGAATAGTGTTACAGTCAATCCCAAACCTCCCCAATTGCACTTACTTCCACATCTGCGCCTTGCAGGCGTTTTCCTCTCTCAAGCTGCTCTCCATAGCATTGCCTACACAAACACATGAACTCCAATGGTTTCCAAATGAGACTAGAAGTAACCATCAATCCCAGTCCTACAACATTCGGGGATCACATGTGCAGACCCTGACCCAAAGTCCAATCCAGGGGCATTGGGATGTCCCTATACATGCCAAGAAGTTCAGTCCGAGGGTGTAGGTTGTTGGAGCACAGTGTGGCTGGACGATAGAAGACTTTGGAACAAGGACACAGATCAATGAAGGATGGTGGTGAGGAGAGAGGGAGAAGGAGCCAGGAGGATGTGATGAGGTGGCAGTGTTAGGAGGTGGTGGTGGGAGGTTTTCGAAGGAGGTAACATTGGGAAGGGCTGGTGAGAGCTTGGAGGAGACTTTGGCATTAGGCAGAGATGGTGAGAGAGTGGAGAAGGATGAGGTACCATCAGGAGGAACTAGTGAGAGTTGAAAGGAGGAGGAGATAAAATCGGAAAGCAGTGGTGAGAGCTTTTTAGGAGGTATTATCTGGAGGAGGAGGTGAAGAGTTTGGAGGTGGACATAACATCTGGGAATGTCAGCGAAACATTGGAGGAGGAGTAACATCAGGGGGAGCTGGAGGAGAATTTGAGAAGGTGGTTACCGGTAGCTGAGGTGAAAACAAGAACAAGAAGAGATGTTACGAGGCCAGGTTGGCGCAAGGAAGCTAGTTGAGACACAAGACCAATGTAGAGGAGTATAGAAGCCAGGTGGACCCAGGGTACAAACTGAAAGTTGGAGGGGGGCGTGGGAGCTAAACAGTGGTATTGGAAACTTCTAGCTTCAACTGCAAACCTTGAGAAGCTCACCTACTACTTAAATTTGATGGAGGCCATGCCGAGGCCTATTAAGCAGGGTCACAAGATGCAGGTCCGAATTTGGACTTGATGGACCTTCTTTACTTAGAAAGCCTTAAGTGGCATGGGAAATTCCACATCTAAGTAGGCTGCCATGAAGCAGGGACCACCCTGTGGCGAGAAGGTGAGAGACTTTGTTTTTGATCACCTCGATAACTCTTTCATTTGGTGCTGCATAAGGGGCACAATTCCTGATTTCATTTGTTTGTGTATTCCAATCTGCCTCAACGACATATGGTGTCATCTGTGGGATTGTACAAATACTGCGATGGAATTCCTCCTCTTCAATAATGGCTCAGAGAATGTTATGGTAAAGATGCTTGACCATGTTGCCCAATTAATTTGCGAGAAGCACACCCCCGTTGAATCTTAGGAGACCCAGGAGTTGGACAGAACCTATTGGGGAACAGGTAGGTCCAGACAAGCTGATGAGTCACTCAGGGGAGAGAACAGAATGCAAGTCGCGTCCCTCACCTCCTGCTGCTCCAGGGGAACTTTGAGAGCCGAGATGGAGGGAGCAGGTTTCCTTGACCCTGCTTGAGCTTGGCTTTCAACAACCCTATTTCTGCTATAAAAGACTTTACAAGAACAGGCCCATATTTGGAGGAGAAAGGGGATCTTGTCTGGATAGTCCCATTACCAGCCACTATTCTCACCAGGGTTACAGTGATCAGTCCTGGACTTGGCCTGCGCACACCTTCCCATGGGGCACCAGAGGATTTTGAAATCCCAGGAGCATATCCCCAGCAGATTTTTATGGGTCAGAATACATCCCGATAATCTGCTCAAAATGCACTGTGGGCCAAATGACCTCCCACCTCCAGGAGTACCCATTTTGAGGAAGCCTTTTTCTGGGTAGATATGGATGTTATGGGAACCCTTACCCTGCCCAAACCAGGAAATAATATTCTCCTAGTTCTCCTGTGCTGTGCCATCAGTATCCTGAGGGCATTCCCAGGAGTGGTAAGACCATTCCCAGCATGACCAAGCTTTTGATACAATATTTTTTCTTGGCAGGGTTTTAAATTGAAAAAGCTCCTACAAGTAGACACTGTCTGCACCTCCCGCTACCACCCCGAAGCAATGGCCTAGACGATTGCTTAAACCAGACTTGAACACACCTTCTTCACAAGCTGGTGTCCAAAGAGGTAAAGAATTGGGATAAGACACTTTCCGGAGCCATGTTTGCCACTAGCAAAATACTCCAGCAAGTTGGACTTCTTAAAGGAAAACTGAGATAAAAGTGATGACCAAGAAGGTGAATGCAGAGAATGCATGCAGGCCACCCATTAATGTCTTCAGACCATTAAATGCCTGGCTCCACAAGAGTTGCCAGTCAGCCAAGGGAAGTAGAAATACCAGTATGATCGATGAGCACAACTGAGGTACTTCCGCATTGGAGACCTGATGCTCATCCTGTTACCCAGGTATGAGAACAAACTCACAACCAAGTGACCAGGATGGTCTGACGTTACTCAAGTACTCAGTGATCACAACTCCCGTGAGGAGACCGAAGAAAGGCCAGTCATGTGTACCACTTGAACTGTATACAAGCCTGGCATGAGCCAGAAGGATCCTCTTGGATGTCCTCCCTACTCTTCAATACCAACCCATCTGACCCTGCGGCCCTCACAAAACTGACTCTGGACGACCTTTCAGCAGAAGAAAATGATCATCTCTAGGCGTAAAAAGAAACTTCTCAGCCGTCTTCTGTGACCGGCCTGGCGGAGCTCATGGCCTCCTCCATTGAATTGCAACCGTCCGTGGGGGTTGTGCCTGGCTTCAACCACATTGCCTGGTAGCACACAGGAAGGCTATAATGGAGGGTGTCCAAAACATGTTCCAGCTCTGTGTCATCAAGCCATCACAGAGCCAGTTGTTTTGGTGTCAAAGTCTGATGCTTCTGCATTGCCTTCCACACAATTAATTAGCTATCCAAGTTTGATGCCTCTGCTATGCCAAGAGTAGATGCCACAATCAAACATATTGGGCCAGGGGAGTATTCAATGCACTCAACCTCATGGAGGGCTAATGGCAGAACCTGTTCATCCTTTGGGACCAAGACAAAATGTCCTTTTTCACGCAGATGGGTCAATATCAGTTAATGGTATTACGGTTTGGCCTCCATGGCATGCCCAATATTTTCCAAGGAGTAATGGACATAGTGCTGGAGCAGGATCAAGCAGCCATGGGTGCAGTCCTCAATGACACCATCATTTATAGCCACACCTGGGCAAGACATCCAAAGCTCCTCTACCTGATCACTCATAGTTTGCGGAAGGTGGGCCTTACTGCTGACCCAGCCTAGTGTCTTCTGGGCTGGTCTCCTGGAAAATATCTGGGGGTTCAAGTGGGTAAAAGATCGGTTCAACTGCAAGAAACCAAAGTGAATAGCATCCAGGTCACTCTTATCCCAAAGACCAAAAAGGGACGTCATGTCTTCCTGAGCCTCATTGGCCATTGCCGGCGTTTCATGCTGAACGTTTCGACCATAGCTAGACCCTTAATGGATCAACTCAAGAGGTCGAGATTCAACCACATCCAGTGGAGCAAAGTGATTGAGAAAGCCTCTAGGCAGGTAATGCGTGCCTAAGGCCTCCCTTTCCAGCAGATAATAGCTAATTTGGCAGACAGATGCATCATGGATAGCACTGGGGTGGCGCTATCCCAAGTTAGGAACATGGTGGAAAAAACATGTTCATCAGCAGGAAGCGCCAGCCCAGGGGAAATAATTACTGCACGGTGGAACGGGTCTGCCTGGCTATCCAGGGGGCAACAGCGGCCTTAAGATACTTCACAGGCTGGAAGTTCGGATCGCTCACAAACCCTATGGAGACCTGAGGGAATATTTAATTGGACCACTTTAAACAGCCCTCTTTAAACAAAAAAAACATACATTAACTTTGTTTAAATGGTCCCTTGCTTTTTCATCCCCATCCGTACTAGGCCAGTCCTTTATGTTATTTACTTTTGTATTATAACATACCACTGCTGACTTCTTTTTATCAAAAAATAGACAATTCTTATTTTCATTTGAAAAATCACGTAACTAAGAATAATTCATTACATTTCATATTTTTAACAGAACAATTTTGTTAAAAGCGTTATTCACCCACAAGCTAATCACATAAACACTCTGTTTTCTGGTACATCAATTCATTTAACATTATTCAATCTGTAAAACTAATATTTGTTTGGGATCTATTCAATGATCCTGTCTAAATTGACAGGACTCAAAGTAGTACTCACACCTTCTAATCTTTCTGGTGACAATCAGCCAATCGTCCATACACTCAAAACTCATCAAACACCCGACATGTTTCATTCCTCACAAAGTATCTCATATAGTTTACGAGGAAATTCTTCAGGGGCATGTACACAAACAGTTTGTTATTTAACTAAAGTGCTTGTAATCTATTCGTAGTTGGCGAATGATCTTCTGTCTCACTCTCTTCTATCTGACATCTGAGCCCAACAACGGATGGTGGTCTGTAAAAAGCAAGTAAAAACAAAGACGGTTTCATTAATAACCAGTCTTTTTTGTAGTTACATTACTACAACACACTGTATTCTAATTACAGTGGAAGGGGATAAGGACTTGCATCCTCCTTCCCCATTCTTATCTTGCATTTCCCTCTCTTTGTAATAAACAGGTTTTTTATTAACACTCGATTAGTTGACCTTCGAACAATTTACTTTTTCTTATTATTTCTCTCCACCCGTCATCCCAATTTCATGTTCACAGGTTTTATGTTAGTTTGTCAAAATTCTTAATCTTTACCTAATCCACAAAGATTATTCTTATGCGTCTTCTACATCACTCATGCCACTATACGCTTTCATCTATGGCTTGGAATAGTACTACGGGTCTCTAGGATTCACTTCCAGGTCTGCTTATATATCACAGACCTACGCAGATAAATCACATGTAGTATCATACATTAGGAATTGGATCCTGTATTTTGCATCAATTGATCTCACAGAATCATAGTTGTTCACCGTGAGCCTCATTACCTCTATGGAACTTGAGAACGTTCACCGACCATGTCCTTTGCCTTGGATATCCAGTGCCAAAGATATCCACCACACATGTATGCAGTTGCCTGAATCCCAGAGATCACATAGTTCACCGACCATGTCCTTTGCCTTGGATATCCAGTCACTAAGATATTCACCACACATGCATGCACTAAGATATCCACCACACATGTATGCAGTTGCCTGAATCCCAGAGATCACATAGTTCACCGACCATGTCCCGTGCCTTGGATATCCAGTGCCTAAGATATCCACCACACATGTATGAAGTTGCCTGAATCCCAGAGATCACATAGTTCACAGACCATGTCCCTTGCCTTGGATATCCAGTGCCTGAGATATTCACCACACATGTATGCTGTTGCCTGAATCCTAGAGATCACATTGTTCACTGACCATGTCCCTTGCCTTGGATATCCAGTCACTAAGATATTCACCACACATGCATGCACTAAGATATCCACCACACATGTATGCAGTTACCTGAATCCTAGATATCACGTAGTTCACCGACCATGTCCCGTGCCTTGGATAGCCAGTGTCTAAGATATCCACCACACATGTATGCAGTTGCCTGAATCCCAGAGATCACGTAGTTCACTGACCATGTCCCTTGACTTGGATATCCAGTCACTAAGATATTCACCACACATGCATGCACTAAGATATCCACCACACATGTATGCAGTTGCCTGAATCCCAGAGATCACATAGTTCACCGACCATGTCCCGTGCCTTGGATATCCAGTGCCTAAGATATCCACCACACATGTATGAAGTTGTCTGAATCCCAGAGATCACATAGTTCACTGACCATGTCCCTTGCCTTGGATAGCCAGTGCCTAAGATATCCACCACACATGTATGCTGTTGCCTGAATCCTAGAGATCACATTGTTCACTGACCATGTTGCTTGCCTTGGATATCCAGTCACTAAGATATTCACCACACATGCATGCACTAAGATATCCACCACACATGTATGCAGTTGCCTGAATCCCAGAGATCACATAGTTCACCGACCATGTCCCTTGCCTTGGATATCCAGTCACTAAGATATTCACCACACATGTATGCAGTTGCCTGAATCCCAGAGATCACGTAGTTCACTGACCATGTCCCTTGACTTGGATATCCAGTCACTAAGATATTCACCACACATGCATGCACTAAGATATCCACCACACATGTATGCAGTTGCCTGAATCCCAGAGATCACATAGTTCACCGACCATGTCCCGTGCCTTGGATATCCAGTGCCTAAGATATCCACCACACATGTATGAAGTTGCCTGAATCCCAGAGATCACATAGTTCACAGACCATGTCCCTTGCCTTGGATATCCAGTGCCTGAGATATTCACCACACATGTATGCTGTTGCCTGAATCCTAGAGATCACATTGTTCACTGACCATGTCCCTTGCCTTGGATATCCAGTCACTAAGATATTCACCACACATGCATGCACTAAGATATCCACCACACATGTATGCAGTTACCTGAATCCTAGAGATCACGTAGTTCACCGACCATGTCCCTTGCCTTGGAGATCCAGTGTCTAAGATATCCACCACACATGTATGCAGTTGCCTGAATCCCAGAGATCACATAGTTCACCGACCATGTCCCGTGCCTTGGATATCCAGTGCCTAAGATATCCACCACACATGTATGAAGTTGTCTGAATCCCAGAGATCACATAGTTCACCGACCATGTCCCGTGCCTTGGATATCCAGTGCCTAAGATATCCACCACACATGTATGCTGTTGCCTGAATCCCAGAGATCACATAGTTCACCGACCATGTACCTTGCCTTGGATATCCAGTGCCTGAGATATTCACCATACATGCATGCACTAAGATATCCACCAGACATGTATGCAGTTGCCTGAATCGCAGAGATCACATAGTTCACCGACCATGTCCCTTGCCTTGGATATCCAGTCACTAAGATATCCACCACACATGTATGCAGTTGCCTGAAACCCAGAGATCACATAGTTCACCGACCATGTTCCTTGCCTTGGAGATCCAGTGTCTGAGATATTCACCACACATGTATGCTGTTGCCTGAATCCTAGAGATCACATTGTTCACTGACCATGTCCCATACCTTGGATATCCAGTCACTAGGATATCCACCACACATGTATGCAGTTGCCTGAATCCTAGAGATCACATCGTTCACTGACCATGTCCCTTGCCTTGGATATCCAGTCACTAAGATATTCACCACACATGCATGCACTAAGATATCCACCACACATGTATGTAGTTGCCTGAATCCTAGAGATCACATAGTTCACCGACCATGTCCCTTGCCTTGGAGATCCAGTGCCTAAGATATCCAGCACACATGTATGAAGTTGCCTGAATCCCAGAGATCACATAGTTCACCGACCATGTCCCTTGCCTTGGATATCCAGTGCCTGAGATATTCACCACACATGTATGCTATTGCCTGAATCCTAGAGATCACATCGTTCACTGACCATGTCCCTTGCCTTGGATATCCAGTCACTAAGATATTCACCACACATGCATGCACTAAGATATCCACCACACATGTATGCAGTTGCCTGAATCCCAGAGATCACATAGTTCACCGACCATGTCCCTTGCCTTGGATATCCAGTCACTAAGATATTCACCACACATGCATGCACTAAGATATCCACCACACATGTATGAAGTTGCCTGAATCCTAGAGATCACATTGTTCACTGACCATGTCCCTCGCCTTGGATATCCAGTCACTAAGATATTCACCACACATGCATGCACTAAGATATCCACCACACATGTATGCAGTTGCCTGAATCGCAGAGATCATATAGTTCACCGACCATGTCCCTTGCCTTGGATAGCCAGTGCCTAAGATATCCACCACACATGTATGCAGTTGCCTGAATCCCAGAGATCACATAGTTCACCGACCATGTCCCTCGCCTTGCAGATCCAGTGCCTGAGATATTCACCACACATGTATGTTGTTGCCTGAATCCTAGAGATCACATCGTTCACTGACCATGTCCCATACCTTGGATATCCAGTCACTAGGATATCCACCAAACATGTATGCAGTTGCCTGAATCCTAGAGATCACATCGTTCACTGACCATGTCCCTTGCCTTGGATATCCAGTCACTAAGATATTCACCACACATGCATGCACTAAGATATCCACCACACATGTATGTAGTTGCCTGAATCCTAGAGATCACATATTTCACCGACCATGTCCCTTGCCTTGGATATCCAGTCACTAAAATATTCACCACACATGCATGCACTAAGATATCCCCCACACATGTATGCAGTTGCCTGAATCGCAGAGATCATATAGTTCACCGACCATGTCCCTTGCCTTGGAGATCCAGTGCCTGAGATATTCACCACACATGTATGCAGTTGCCTGAATCCCAGGGAGCTGTCTGTTTTGGGTTGAAAAATGCTATGCATAAAATAGCCTTGCCCATAGCAAAGCAAACACATGTGCCTGGTGCTTGGCATTTGAGGTCATGTGCATGCCCACAATGCATCACTGTGTGACCTGGCTCACATGGCTAATTATGCGTTCATATTTCACGTGGTTGTTTTAGTTTAAGCATATTAAACCCACCATAACAGTGTTTGCTCTAAACACGCACACACAAATGCAAACATATTTGGACGCACACATACACACACCTTTACTGTTGCATCTCTTACCAACATACATTTACCAAATTGCATATAACATGCCAGCGCTCATTCAATACTGACATGAAGAAATCTCGAAACATAAAGACCCTTTTGGTAGCACAATCATCCCCCAGTCATATCACATTTATATGTCAATCATTCATCCAATTAATCACAAATAAACAAAAGCAATCGTGTATTCAAGGTCGTCGGTACAACGCTTTGCCCCCCTGTACCACTTGGCCGTTGTTTCTACGTCTGTAAGTAGTAGTACTTAGAGAATGGTTTAATATATTGACCTGTCATCACTTAACAATGAATAACAATAGTAAATAGCATCAACGTTGCATTCTGGTTTGAAGCAAGTAATGTGTTCCCTTGGCGATGGGGCCAGGCATGTGTTGCTATGCTTGTTCCCACCACTTGGGGCATGCTCTGGGGTCCACTCCTTAGTGGTCGGTCCCTCCGGACCTTACAACACATTAGTCTAGGGGGCTGGGTGCTCTAAATGTATATTTTCCATTCCACTTGCATTCTGGATCCTTTCTGGGTTTTTGGCAGCCAGCATGCTGCTTTATTTAAAAGACTGTTCTTCCCAGAATGCCTCGCCTGCTGCTTCATCTCCTTCCCAGCAGGACAAGGTCAGGTGGTGGATTAGGAACACCTGTGGCTGGCAAGTGCTCACAAGCACGGGACCTGAGGCGCGTGCTCCTTAGCCAGCTTTAAAAGCCTCAGTTTGCTCCAGTTCAGCGCTGGTCATTGTTGCAGTGTTTCAGTGTGGTGCGCCCCTTGTTCCTGGGTCTGTATTTCTAGTGACTAGTTCTTAGACCTGCTCCTTGTTTCCTGCTTCATTTTCCTGAATTCTTGCATTTCGAAAGTGGTTTGCTCGTTAGTAGTTGCTGCTTCCGGAGGCCCCTCGCCAGCTTTCCCCTGTTTCTGAGTCAGCACTTTCTTCGACATTCCTGCACAGCCCAGTCTGTCGTTGCTCTACAGTTCATTGCTCCCGGTGTGTTCTGTGCCGTCAACTGTACCCCAATCACCCCTGCTTGTGCTCATTCGTATTCCTGTTCCCCTTCCCTTCCTTCGCTCAGAGGGGGGAGGTTTTGGTCTTGTTTGTTATTTATTTTTATTTTATTTTTTAACTTCTGTTAATTGTGTGTTCACTGCTCCTGTTCCTTGACTCCCTATTGGAGTTTGTTCTTACTCCCCCTAGCGCCCCCCCGCCACCCGCACGCCTCCCTCGCCCCCCTCTTGATTGTCAGAGTGGTGTGCTGTTTTGTCCTGCTCCTGTGTGAATGCCTACGTTTTCCTTTCTAACTAAGCAGTCTTACTACTTGTCCCTTGTTAAGAGTCTTATGTATTAAGTATGTTTGGGGTAACTGTTTAATCAGCAGGGCCCGTGGGGTGTTTTTTGCCCTCATGAGTATTGTCTTTAAATTACTTTATATGATACCATCAAGGGTGCATCAAGGGTGCTAGCTCACAGACTCACAGACTCCGTCATTTCTCCTCCTATATGTGGCCTTCAGGCTGACAATACCTGTAAAAGCAATTGTGCTTCAGGAGCTTGCAAACACTCAGATCACCCAGATGCCTTAGGGTTAGGTGCATCTTACAAATGTCAAAATAAATAAATAAATAAATAAACTCCTTGTTATCGTAACGAGCTACTAAGTTCTTAATCCCACCCCCCTTTTCATATATTTCTGTTTAATTCATCTTCTAATTGTACAATCTGGGTGTTAGCGGGCATGTGTCTTTGATTCCCGAGTGCATGCTCTTTGATGTGTATTTACTCACTGTGTGATCTGGTGCACATTTGCCATGGCATATCCTCTGTCCTTAGTTTCCTCATGTCAGGCTGGTCTCTGTGTGAATGAGGATACATCATTCTGTTTATACAGTGGAAGCTTTGAAGGTAAATGTCTCTCTTTTGCCCTGGGGCAGCACTCTAGCCAATGGCTTTAAACCCACTTCACATAGATAGAGTCCACTTTCTCTCCCTGCTAGAGTTCCTTTGTGTTGGCTGAGGTAGATCCCCGATTGGAAACAAGACACCTTAGGCTGGGCATCCACTTGATCCCAAGATGTCCCAATGGAAGAGGCACTGATGGCAAGACCTCACCTGCTTCTGTACCAGTACAGATGGGACTTCCAACTTTACTCACAGCATCTACAAGAAGAGCCCAGATCACCTGGCTCTGGTGTTCTTCTGTAGAGAAGGATTGGAGCCTGGGAGCCACAATTGAAGGCCCAGACTATGCGGATGATAAAAGAATAGGTTATGTGCAGGGACCTGTCTGGCAGTCCCCAATGTCCTCCTGATGTAGTCCAGTGATAATTTGGACAATTCCAGAAGCCCAAGCCTTTACGTTTTTCTTGAAACAAATTCAAGTGAATGGTGAACTTCTCGCCAAAATTACTGTTCTGCCTAAAACTGATGAAGCCTCCTCCATTAATCTGACTGGATGGTCTCACCGAGTAGATCGGACAGGTTCCCTCACAAGGTCTCACGTCATGGTCCAAGTGAAGACGATAGAAGCTGAGAGAAAAGGCATCAATTAGTAAGCGACATCCACTTGGAGCAATGAGCGGCAATCCTATTGGGAGAAGCCGCTATCCGTCATATGAGGACACTCCCTCCAAGCCCGGCTCCATCCAGAGCCGATTGAGCCTCTCGGGATCATCTGGGCCAAAGGCGCTGAAGTCAAGACCTTTGGGACTAGGGGGGTGGGCTAGGGCAAGCGGGATCCCACTGAGGAGAACCCCCCCTTTGAGGACAGGAGATCCCTAGAAAGGGATATAAATTGGCTTCTCTATTCTCAAGATGTGAATATATTTTTTTTGGCTACATGGGTACTACATTGTGTGATGACTTGAAACTTCCTGTAAGAATGCCTGGTGTGGTTTCTGACCCTCCGTATGCACAGTACTCCTTGGGAATGAGGGAACAGTGAGAAGTCCCACCCGATAGCCAAGTGAAGGATAAAGCACCATCGGGATTAGAAGACGTTGAAGGCAACACCCACGGAATGGGAGAGACGTGGAATGCTCCACCTCCCGGGAGGTGTGGCAGGGATGTATAGCATACACCAGGCATGGCAGACCCGACACAACCGAGCCCGCGGAATGCTCACAGCCCTGCCAAATTACCTGGTGGAGCATAAACCGTCCAGCAACCATCATGCAGAGAGACCGTCACAGGAGTCCCACAGGAAGCCTGTGGGAAACTGAGGCAAGCTCTGCCCAACACGGAGCACCGAGAAGAAATTGCAGAAGTGGAGATGCAGAGGCCGAACTATCTGAGGGGCACCCCCATGAAAGCAGAAGTAAGCGGTTGCTCCTGTGGAACCAGGAGAGGAAATGTGAGTCCTGACAGGACCCCAAGGTAGATAAAGAGAATCCAGACCCCATGGTGGGGTGAGAGAACTCTGACCCACAAGGCAGAGTGAGAGTAACCTTGTCTCGGGAGGATAGCTCAGCGGCAACATGCTCGCCTTGGAAGCAAGACATCATGGAGCACCACAGGTTTGATCCCTGGGTCCGCGCTTAGAAACGTCTGGGTATTAAGCACGTTATAAATAACCCATCAAAGTCAGTGTGGGGGAAGCAAAACCCCAAGGTGGGCTGAGAAAAGTGAAACCCCAAGGGGGATGAGAGAGACAAGACTGCAGGGCAGGGTAAGAGAAGCAAAACCTCAAGGTGGGGGGAGGGAATCCAGACCCCTCGGTGGGGTGGAAGAAGTGAGACCCCAATGCAGGGTGAGATAATTCAGACCCCAAAGTGACCTGTGAGGAGCAAGACCCCAAGGCAGGGTGAGGGAAGTGAAACCTCAAGGCGGGTGAGAGAGATAAGACCCCAACGTGGGGTAATTCAAACCAGACCCCAAGGCAGGTTGTGAAAGGCAAAACCCCAATGCGTGGTGAGATGGGTGAAAACCTCAGTTGGTGTGAGAGAGACAAGACCCCAAGGCAGGGTGAGATGGGTGAAAACCTCAGGTGGTGTGAGAGAGACAAGACCCCAAGGCAGGGTGAGAGAAATCAAACCCCAACGCAGAGAGAGAGAGAAGTGGGAACCCAAGCTTGGGCGAGAGAAACCAAATAGCCAAGGTGGGGTATAAACCAAGATATACCTCGAGGTCTAGAACACCCAGAAACTTCCAGGTAAATAATACCCAGAATACCGTCACCAAGAAGAGGGAAAGTCCTGAATCAGAAATTTCCCAGAGAGGAAGAGGACAAGAGGCATTCAGGGGCCAGGAGCCCCATTAAGAAAAACACACCAGGATGGGGGAGTCACAAACCAGCCACCGTTCACTTGCTAGGGCCAACGGGCTACCTGTACCTCTGCTGGATTTACATGTTAGTGTTCCATTGGCCGGGACAGGGCTCAGGTCAGCATAGGATTCTGTGAAATTCTTACTGGAATAAGAACAACACACAAAGTCACTGTTTACTAACCCCTCACTTTTGCCACATGTTCAAGAAGCACTCTGTAAAGCAACATATGAATGTAAATATGGCTCAGAAAAAACGTAATGTATAAAACGAATGTGTTTGCGTTACATTCTAAAGCCTGAGAACAGTTTTTTTTTTACAGTGTATGATGACAGTTAAAATTACTTTTATATTAACAAGAAGTGATGATCTGCTATGTGAAGAATACAGACCAATTTAGCGATCTCTTGTGGTGTGCAGTACCCATATCTGCAGGTGTAGAAGGGAGGGGTAGCCAGGGTAGGCATTCACATAGATGTTAGCATAGGATTCCGGACAGAGGACCTCCTTATTTTGGTAACGACCTTCTAAATGAGCAGGCTACTATAGTTTCTTTACAGAGTAGAGCTTATATGTTAGACCTAGGGATAGAGTAGGTTTGTTAGTGGTAATAACAGAAAGTCGACTACAATGTCACCATGTCCGTCTCCTGATTCTGATCTACCACAGCACCCACAGAGCATTGGCATTGAGACAGAGCAAGCACAAAATGTCCAGTCATACTTTTGAAAAAAAAGTTTTGACATACAAAACTTCCTAATACAAAGTTTCGAATAAAAAAGTCTCGAATGCATTTTTTTTATGTTATGTTTTTTTTTTGTTTTGTGTAGAAAAAAAGTTTGCTTTAAAGAGAAAACAGGGTGATGGGGGGAACCCCCCATTAAATAAATTAACACCCCCATTAAAAACATTTAAAAAATGCATTTGAAACGTTTTTTCTCGATGCTTTTGTGTCGGCACTTTGGTATGTCGAAACTTTGACTGTCGAAACTATCACTATGAACCCTAGCACAATGCTATTGCTTGGCGATCTTTCCATGGGTTTTGACTGCTGGTTTTCAAATGTTGTTTAAAATTGGCATGCCACATTATTGCTTTTTTACCAGAAACCGGTCACATTTCTTAATTTACCCACGCATCAAGGATGGGACACCTGCAACCTGCCTTTACGTAATTTATAAAGCATTCCCTTTTTCAATGTGTGGTACGTTGCCCACTTAAGACAGCCTGGATCCCCTCACTTTAAAAAAAAAACTTGGATTTGAATATTCTTTCTCACTGTTGGTAAATTGCTACTGGCCCTTTCTTAGGCAAGATTCTGGAGAAAGTTACCCTATAACTGCAACATTTCTTATAACATCATGAATTGCTAGGAAAAGGATTCATCGGGTGTCTGCCACACCATGGCAGGGCACTGGCTGTCTCGGATGCCAGTCAGAATGTAATTTGGAAAGTAGGCGACCACCAGGGTATACTTTTGGTCCTGCTCCATGTCTCGGTGGCTTTTGATACACTGGATCATCAAATTATTCTAGAAAGATTCTCATTTTTTGCTGTACTAAGATGGCTCTCATCCTTCTTGGCTGGTCGGTCTACTTGCCCTTTTCTCAATGCCCACTGCCAAGCAACCAATGATATGTGGGGATGCCAGAGGGTCTGCACATTCCCCTTTACCTTACAGTATTTCTATCAAACCGCTGCATGATCTTTTAGCCAAAGTGGACTTTGGATATCATTGCTATGCTGGCAACACCCAGCTATCATTTAAGCTATCCATACATCACGCAGTCAGCAATTTCAAACTTAATTATATTTTGACCATTATTTATTAAAAGCTTAGATTGTGCAAAACTGAACTTTCTGAAGCAGGTATGGAGGCAAATATATAAAATCCACTGACCGCAATCCAGTGTAATCCATGGTATTCACTCTGTTCAGTTGGCTATACTGCCCAAGATCACAACTACAAGTGTGTTTTCATGCCAAACATGGATACCTCACATAAGCTCTGCTACATACTAATTCATATTTTCAGGAAAATGCAGTGCTTTGTTCTCCAAACTCCATCTTGGATATATTGCAAGAGACATTACAGGTGTAAACATTGATCACGGCTGAAATGTATGCATCAGTTGCAGACAACACAAGCTAATGAGTCTCCAGATCTTTCAAAATCAAGTTTCAATAGCATCTCTGATTCATGTCAGATTTCTCCAATTGTGTAATATTGCACTGGCACCCGGATGAAGCTCAAATTAATTTAAGGTTCGCTGTGCTTGTCCAGAAATGCCTTTTCCAGACTGGTCCACCCTCTCTCACATCAAGACTCTCCCCTGATGTCCCAGCAAGACACCTGAGATCCGTTGAGTCTCCAGTCTGGTGAGACCAGGATATCTTCTAAACTCAGCCCGCAGGCAGAACCTTTTCAACTCAGGGCCCTTGCATTTGGGAAAGCCTTCCTCTTCATCTCCAATAACAGGCGGTTCGGAGTTGCTTGCTTAAGAAGCTTTTACAAAAAAATAATCTCTTTCAGGAGTTCTTTTATGAGTTATTGAAGGAATATATTGTGCTGTTTGTTGTCCAACCAGTTGGCTGTTTCCAGCACATTCTTTTTATTATTATTATTATTATAATGGTATTTATTGATGGCGGGCTTGGCTTCGAGAAGCAACAGAGTGCTTTACAGAGGTTTTCAACAGTACAGATGCAGAACGTAGCGCTTTTAGAGGTAATAACAGAACAGATATGCAGCGGGGGGGGTGGTATGCAGAGGAGCACAGAGAAGGGGAACAGCTGTACAGGCTGGCAGGGAGGAGAGGGGCGGGTGTCGTCTAGCGAGGTGGCGCAAGGGACGACGTGATGGTCTAGGTGTTGGGGAGGAGAGACTCCTTGAAGAGGTGGGTCTTGAGTTCTTTTCTGAATTGTAGGAGCGTGCGGGTGGGTCTGATGCTGACGGGGAGGGGGTTCCATACTCTTGGGGCGTAGGCAGAGAAGGCTTGTTTTCTGGTCTTTTCCTTTTTGCAGTGGCAGGTTTCAAGTCTGCACCTGTCCTGGCTTCTGGTGGTGCGGTGGCCACCGGAGATGCTGAGTTTCTCCGCGAAGTAGCTGGTTGACTTGAGGGCGACTGCCTTATAGATGATGCAGTAAGACTTGAAGGACTTTAATGTACACATGTATCTAACAGCATACTATTTTAATACCGTTATCCTTTTCTGGCCTGCAGGTTCAGTAAGGAATATTGTATAGCATATTTTAATGTCCCCAAGTGCTCCTGTCGGATATTTGATTTCCTCTTTGTATGATCTGTGGGTCTTCTCCATCTTCTCTGAGTGAATCCTTGTGTTCCACCGTCCACTGCCAACCGAGCAGTGGAAGAAATGAAATCAGCATCCAGTCTCTTTGCACCATAAGATTTTGCAGAGAATAAATCATTCTGTTGTATGTGCTGCTGCACTCTTTCTCTATTTAAAAAAAAATAATAATCTCTCTCCCTGTTTTCCTCCAGTTTAGTCAGCCTATTTTAGTACAATTTCCTGTCTGAGGAAAGTTCCAGATCCGCCCGCCTTCTCGGGCTTGGCCCGGAAGACCAAACGCCACGCATGTTAATACCACTAGCGTGTGTCTGCTCCATGTATAACGAAGAGTCTGCTTTCAAGATGAGCTGCTTCAAGCAACGAGAAAAGTCGCAAACACAAGTATTTGACAGCTTCCGGAGAAGCGTTATATCCTGGACACTCAGCAAGAACTAACTAACTACTGCTGGTTAGCCTAACCTGACCTCCAACCTCTCCAACACTGTGCCACCCACCAGACCCATACTCTCTCTCTCCGCTCCTATTGTCACCATTCTCCTTTATCTTGCCTACTATGTTACCTTAACTGCCTCCTTCTGCATCTAGTTATTCTTATGGTCGCACCTTACCTTGCTAGCTCTGTGTTCTGAATCTTTCCGCAAGATTGCATGTCATCTATTTGATGGCTAACTGCTTGCAATGTACTTGTAACCATGTTTCTTAAAGCGCCCAGTTACCCCTGGGTCAGGTGCGCTATATAAATAAAATAAACAAACAAACAAACAAACACTTTCAAAGGTGCCACGTATCAAAAGCCTTAATAATGCCACCATAGACAGAGCATTGGCACCAAGTGTATGGTATCATCGCTAATGTACAGGTGTGTGTGCCACGACATGTTAATTACATTCTCAAATACGGCTCCATGTCATTTCGCCAAAGCCTTTTTTTCTGACGGGTGTTTTGCCATGGGAGTTTTGCCGAAAAACGTCAGACATTTTTTTTTTAAGTTTTTGGGGGGAGTACCCTTCCCCCCAAACCCCGGAAACCCTGTTAATTGATTTTTTAAAAATGTACCTTCCCCCAAACCTTTATTTGCACATCCCCCCAACCCCCTCAAATGCCGATGAGAATTCTCTGCAAATCTCCCACTGCAAAACACCCGTCGGAACAACGGGTGTCGGCAAAAGGATGCGATACCCTGAAATACCCCGGTTCTGCCTTCCTACGCCTGACAAGTTGCAATATGCAAGGTATGTTCTCGCAGGCATAGGCCAGTTGCAACCTCAAATGCCAAATAATGCCTTCTTGAGCCTTCTGTAGTCTCCATGTGTATGATGGACTGCATAATACAGCTTGTTATTGATTGAGCGCTTTCTGATCAATAACTAAAGGATACATGATACAATAATGTCTACAAGAACAAGCATTAACCGATAACATTAGCAGAGCCTGCCTCACTTCACTTTCAGTGCCCCACCCAAGGACAGCAATGCAATACACATCATTACCAGGGGGAAACAAAGAAATATTGAAATACTTAACATATTTTAATTTAAAAAGTGGAGAAATGAAATCACTGTTCTTCCATGCCTCAGACGTCAGGCACTCTTTCCATATTACATTGCCAGCACAAGGCCGCAATTGGAACTAATGGACACTCAATGGGTCATTTTGGATTTTATGGTCCTAGCCCATGGACGATCAAAGACAATGGTTAAAGAGTACAAAGTGTTAAGTAAAAGAGTTGTAGGGATATTAGAAGAATTTCAAGGGAGTGTATATTTTTAAAAATGAATGTCGAATAATCTACCCCTGAGTTAAGGATATTCCTATTTTTTTAAATACATGCTGTTCAAAATATTTAGAAGACATGAATTAAACAGGGAACAAAATCAAAGCAAACCCTTTTTGTTCAGTCTGGTATTTGTCCCTGTGGTTATTGGTTGATATCCATGCAAACACTGCGTCATTCTGAGATGCATGCTATTAATTCAGAAATGTGTTTTTCATTATCAGGTGTCATCATCTGCTCAACACAACAAGACTTGGGTACAGTGCTTCAAGTGGAGTGGTAAATTGAGGGGGGCTCTTGTTAGGATGCGTGGCCTAAGTATAAATGCCTAGGCCACGCCCCGAACAAGAGCCCACGTCAAGAGCCCCCCCCCAACCCTTGCATTCAAGGAGCCGCGGTTAAAGAATTGGCTGCAGGGGTCACTGCCCCCACCCCCCAGTCAACCCATTAACCACATAGCTCCTTGAATGCGGCTACCCGCTGCATGATGTCTCTTTATTCTGAAACAGGAGGAGGTCGGAGTTGGCCAGCCTCTCCTGTGGTTTCTGAATAAAGAGCTAACACACAGTGGAAGCCCTTTAACCAAGCACGGCTAATGGGCTTCCTGCTGCAGGTTAACACTTTACTCAGAAAAAAGGAGAGGCTGGCCAACTCAGCCCTCTTCCTGTTTCTGAATAAAGAGACATCACATGTCAGGTTTAGCCAAGGCGCTGCTCGGTTACACTGCTGACTGCAGGTGTCAGCATTTTGGATTGGATAAAAAAGAAAAGGCAGTGCCTTTTGACTGGGGCTAGTTGGGGTGAGCCCCCGCAGGGTCCACGCTCGGGTGCCCATCTCAGAGCGTGCCGGGGGTTGGCCCTGGCTAGCCCCGGCCCACTTAAAGACCTGCTTCAGTACCTGTAGCAGATGCAAATCTGCAGAGGGGTTCAAAGGTATCTACGTTAGCTCACTGCAAACAGATGTTGCTAAATGTTTCAAGAAAGCATCACGGATTCTGCACATGCGCACACAAAGGGGCCACAATTCAGTCTCTAAAAACATTATTTTAGACATTCGGAAAGTGACGAATAACAATGTACTATTTCTGCTTTTGCATCTATTGAACAGGTGGATGAGCGCTTGATCAGAAACTCGCAGAAGTGCGCTTTACAAGGGGCACTGGTAGCAAACAGGCAGGGAATGAGTCATCATATTTACTCATTAGGTGCCCCCCGCCAGAGGTTCTGGACTTCAACTCCCATAATCCCTAGCCAACATAGGTAGTGGACAGAAGTGAAAATAACAGTGATTGCATATACTCTGGAAAGCCTAGACAGACAATGCAAAAAAAGGGACGATAAATACATATAGACATATACATTGTACGGCTCCCCATGTTTTCATTGTGGCTACTTTCCACTTTTGCATTTTAAACAGGCAGTGTTCACCACTGTCATTTTTGTCGACCCCACCCTTCACCTCCCAAACTCCTACCCCCAAACACACAACACATATACATATATATTTTTTTAATTTGATGAAAGCGACTGCAGCTAAAAATGCATGTTTAAAATGCAAGCGTGCAGTGTCTGCAATGAAAACACGCTGCGTCAAAATATATACAGTAAAATACAGGGCTTTACCAACGGTTCACACAACCCGGGTGTCTGGAGACGGCCCTTGGGTGGCATCGATGTGCGGTATTAAGAAGTGTCTGGAGACTGCCCTCGGGTGGCATCGATGTGCGGTATTAAGAAGTGTCTGGAGACTGCCCTCGGGTGGCATCGATGTGCGGTATTAAGAAGTGTCTGGAGACTGCCCTTGGGTGGCATCGATGTGCGGTATTAAGAAGTGTCTGGAGACTGCCCTCGGGTGGCATCGATGTGCAGTATTAAGAAGTGTCTGGAGACTGCCCTTGGGTGGTATCGATGTGCGGTATTAAGAAGTGTCTGGAGACTGCCCTTAGGTGGTATTGATGTGCGGTATTAAGAAGTGTCTGTAGACTGCCCTTGGGTGGCAACGATGTGCGGCATTAAGAAGTGTCTGGAGACTGCCCTTGGGTGGCATCGATGTGCGGTATTAAGAAGTGTCTGTAGACTGCCCTTGGGTGGCAACGATGTGCGGTATTAAGAAGTGTCTGGAGACTGCCCTTAGGTGGTATTGATGTGCGGTATTAAGAAGTGTCTGTAGACTGCCCTTGGGTGGCAACGATGTGCGGCATTAAGAAGTGTCTGGAGACTGCCCTTGGGTGGCATCGATGTGCGGTATTAAGAAGTGTCTGGAGACTGCCCTCGGGTGGCATCGATGTGCAGTATTAAGAAGTGTCTGGAGACTGCCCTTAGGTGGTATCGATGTGCGGTATTAAGAAGTGTCTGTAGACTGCCCTTGGGTGGCAACGATGTGCGGCATTAAGAAGTTTCTGGAGACTGCCCTTGGGTGGCATCGATGTGCGGTATTAAGATGTGTCTGGGGATGCCCTTGGGTGGCAACGATGTGCGGCATTAAGAAGTGTCTGGAGACTGCCCTCGGGTGTCATCGATGTGCGGTATTAAGTGTCTGGAGACTGCCCTCGGGTGGCATCGATGTGCGGTATTAAGAAGCGTCTAGAGACTGCCCTTCGGTGGCATCGATGTGTGGTATTAAAGAGTGTCTGGAGACTGCCCTTGGATGGCAACGATGTGTGGCATTAAGAAGTGTCTGGAGACTGCCCTCGGATGGCATCGATGTGCGGTCTATGTGTGGTATTAAGAAGTGTCTGGAGACTGCCCTTGGATGGCAACGATGTGTGGCATTAAGAAGTATCTGGAGACTGCCCTCGGATGGCATCGATGTGCGGTCTATGTGTGGTATTAAGAAGTGTCTGGAGACTGCCCTTGGGTGGTAACGATGTGTGGTATTAAGAAGTGTCTGGAGACTGCCCTTGGGTGGCATCGATGTGCAATATTAAGAAGTGTCTGAGACTGCGCCCGAGTGGCATCGATGTGCGGCATTAAGAAGTGTCTGGAGACTGCCCTTGGGTGACATTGATTTGCGGTATTAAGAAGTGTCTGGAGACTGCCCTCTGGTGGCAGAGATGTGCGACATTAAGAGGTGTCTGGAGACTGCCCTTGGTGGCATCGATGGGCGGTATTATGAAGTGTCTGGAGACTGCCCTCGGTTGGCATCGAAATGCAGTATTAAGAAGTGTCTCGAGACTGCCCTCAGGTGGCATTGATGCGCGGTATTAAGAAGTGTCTGGGGACGCCCTTGAGTGGCATTGATGTCCGGTATTAAGAGGTGTCTGGAGACTGCCCTCGGGTGGCATCGAAATGCAGTATTAAGAAGTGTCTGGAGACTGCCCTTGTCTGGCATAGATGTGCAGTATTAAGAAGTGTCTGGAGACTGCCCCCGAGTGGCATCGATGTGCGGCATTAAGAAGTGTTTGGAGACTGCCCTTGGGTGGCATTGATTTGCGGTATTAAGAAGTGTCTGGAGACTGCCCTCGGGTGGCATCGATGTGCGGTCTATGTGTGGTATTAAGAAGTGTCTGGAGACTGCCCTCTGGTGGCAGCGATGTGCGACATTAAGAGGTGTCTGGAGACTGCCCTCGGTGGCATCGATGGGAGGTATTAAGAAGTGTCTGGAGACTGCCCTTGGGTGGCATCAATGTGCTGTATTAAGATGTGTCTGGAGACTGCCCTTGGGTGGTATCGATGTGCGGTATTAAGAAGTGTCTGGAGACTGCCCTTGGGTGGCATCAATGTGCGGTATTATGAAGTGTCTGGAGACTGCCCTTGGGTGGCATCGATGTGCGGTATTAAGAAGTGTCTGTAGACTGCCCTTGGGTGGCAACGATGTGCGGCATTAAGAAGTGTCTGGAGACTGCCCTTGGGTGGCATCGATGTGCGGTATTAAGATGTGTCTGGGGATGCCCTTGGGTGGCAACGATGTGCGGCATTAAGAAGTGTCTGGAGACTGCCCTCGGGTGTCATCGATGTGCGGTATTAAGTGTCTGGAGACTGCCCTCGGGTGGCATCGATGTGCGGTATTAAGAAGCGTCTAGAGACTGCCCTTCGGTGGCATCGATGTGTGGTATTAAAGAGTGTCTGGAGACTGCCCTTGGATGGCAACGATGTGTGGCATTAAGAAGTGTCTGGAGACTGCCCTCGGATGGCATCGATGTGCGGTCTATGTGTGGTATTAAGAAGTGTCTGGAGACTGCCCTTGGATGGCAACGATGTGTGGCATTAAGAAGTATCTGGAGACTGCCCTCGGATGGCATCGATGTGCGGTCTATGTGTGGTATTAAGAAGTGTCTGGAGACTGCCCTTGGGTGGTAACGATGTGTGGTATTAAGAAGTGTCTGGAGACTGCCCTTGGGTGGCATCGATGTGCAATATTAAGAAGTGTCTGAGACTGCGCCCGAGTGGCATCGATGTGCGGCATTAAGAAGTGTCTGGAGACTGCCCTTGGGTGACATTGATTTGCGGTATTAAGAAGTGTCTGGAGACTGCCCTCTGGTGGCAGAGATGTGCGACATTAAGAGGTGTCTGGAGACTGCCCTTGGTGGCATCGATGGGCGGTATTATGAAGTGTCTGGAGACTGCCCTCGGTTGGCATCGAAATGCAGTATTAAGAAGTGTCTCGAGACTGCCCTCAGGTGGCATTGATGCGCGGTATTAAGAAGTGTCTGGGGACGCCCTTGAGTGGCATTGATGTCCGGTATTAAGAGGTGTCTGGAGACTGCCCTCGGGTGGCATCGAAATGCAGTATTAAGAAGTGTCTGGAGACTGCCCTTGTCTGGCATAGATGTGCAGTATTAAGAAGTGTCTGGAGACTGCCCCCGAGTGGCATCGATGTGCGGCATTAAGAAGTGTTTGGAGACTGCCCTTGGGTGGCATTGATTTGCGGTATTAAGAAGTGTCTGGAGACTGCCCTCGGGTGGCATCGATGTGCGGTCTATGTGTGGTATTAAGAAGTGTCTGGAGACTGCCCTCTGGTGGCAGCGATGTGCGACATTAAGAGGTGTCTGGAGACTGCCCTCGGTGGCATCGATGGGAGGTATTAAGAAGTGTCTGGAGACTGCCCTTGGGTGGCATCAATGTGCTGTATTAAGATGTGTCTGGAGACTGCCCTTGGGTGGTATCGATGTGCGGTATTAAGAAGTGTCTGGAGACTGCCCTTGGGTGGCATCAATGTGCGGTATTATGAAGTGTCTGGAGACTGCCCTTGGGTGGCATCGATGTGCGGTATTAAGTGTCCGGAGACTGCCCTCGGGTGGCATCGAAATGCAGTATTAAGAAGTGTCTGGAGACTGCCCTTGGCTGGCATCGATGTGCAGTATTAAGAAGTGTCTGGAGACTGCCCTTGGGTGGCATCGATGTGAGGCATTAAGAAGTGTCTGGAGACTGCCCATGGGTGGCATTGATGTGCGCTATTAAGATGTGTCTGGAGACTGCCCTTGGGTGGTATCGATGTGCGGTATTAAGATGTGTCTGGAGACTGCCCTTGGGTGGCATCGATGTGCGGTATTAAGATGTGTATGGAGACTGCCCTTGGGTGGCATCGATGTGCGGCATTAAGAAGTGTCTGGAGACTGCCCTTGGGTGGCATCGATGTGAGGCATTAAGAAGTGTCTGGAGACTGCCCTTGGGTGGCATCGATGTGCGGTATTAAGATGTGTCTGGAGACTGCCCTTGGGTGGCATCGATGTGCAGTATTAATCCACATAACATAACATCTAGCAAGAAGCCTGCATCTGTCAACCTGCTTCAAATGCTAAAGTAACTGCGATGGATGGGGGGGGCAGCAATCACAGCACCCCACTAAACTGACCCACTCCTCTAATTACTCTTCTTCTCTTATCGCACCACCCTATACATCTCAGTGGCCTGTTTCGTTTCGCCACCTCTTGCATCTCTCTAGCAAATTCATATTTTTTGCATTGCTGTTGTGGAAAAAACAAGGCCTTTCCCCTCTTTTTAGGAAAGTCGAACCTGGGGGTTTACTTGCTGGTGTGCTGAAACAACTCTTGTCTTCCGTCCACGCTGTTCCTGCATTCCCCTGTGGTGGAGTACTACCTGCTTGTGCCTTCTGTATGCCTCCTTCTTGTGAACCCTCCCATTCTGGTGCTTCCTGTGGTGCGTGGCTCTGGGTTCTGCTTCTTTTCCTCCCTTACTCTCCCCCATCTCCTCCTTGCACCCTCTATGGTGCTCTCAATCCCGTCTATCTTCTCAAGCTGCTTCTCTATCTGCTATCCTATCCCTCCCACTAAGTCTGGGAGTAAAAGTTCAAGAGGGATATCCTGGTCTCCAGCCCAGGCCTCCCTATCGCTGATACCCACATCAGCGCTTCCTTCAGACAGACTCTGAAGCACATCCCCTTTGTCTTCCCTCTCCAGACCTATGGACCCCTCATATGGTTTTGGTTCTCTCTTCTTTCTCCTCCTCTCCCATTAATGGTGGCACCCTGTGGGAGGTCTTCTTGTCCCCCTTCCAATCGTCCAAGACCATCATCAATGTCTATCTAAACGGTACCATCATGGCCCAGGGCTCTCAGCCCAATCTCCTCCTTCTTGACAGGTGTCTCCTGCGTCTCATCAATGTCTTCCCTTCTCCTGCCACCCCTTGTAACACCTCTCTGGCCTCTTTGCCACCTATGTCTACTGCCTCTGTCCACTCTGGGGCCCTTCTACCACCTCTGCTGGGTGTACTTCACTTCTGTACCCCACTTCGGAAATCTTTCAAATGTGGCAACCTGCACCACATAGCTACTCTCAACTCTTGCTCTGCTGTCAATCATTCCTCTGACATCTGCCACCTTCTTGAAGACCTGGGCCTGGATGTCTTTGCTCTCATAGAGACATGGTTCACGGCCAGCTCTTTCATGAGTTTTGATACTTGTCTCCCTGAGGGCTACATATCCTCTCCGAGCCCAGAACCAACTGGCCCAGAGGTGGAGTGGCCCTCATCTTTTCTCAGTGGGTCCCTGATTCTGTCAGTCATACGCAGGCGTACTCATCCTTTCAATGCCTGGTCTGCAGGCTCTTTATCTCTCCTGGCCGCTCTCTGACAGTGGCCAACATCTACAGGCCACCTGGCCAGGATGCCCTCTTCCTCTCAGAATGGGCTGACCTCTCCTCTTCTCTCCTTGCCTCGACCGCTCAACTTCTCCTTCTCTGAAACCTCAACATCCACCTGGATGCTTTTAATCCTACCTCTGGGCTCTTCTGCCTCTTTGTGACTCTCCATGTTACATCCTACAATCTGGTCCTACACACTCTGCCGGACACGCCCTTGATGTTCTCATCTTCACAGATATCCCCCTCTCTAACCCTCTCACCACTCCTCTCTCTTGAACTGGCCACTTTCTGCTCTCCTCTCACCTGAAACTTCTTGCCCCTCAAGCAAGCCTATCCCAGTACTGCCACCTTCCTTCTCTGTCATTCGGCCCATGCAGTGGATGCCTTTGCCTCTACTTTCTCTGCTCCTCCTACACCTGCGGCTGACTTTCACTCTGACACAGCCCTCTCTAACCTGCATCTGTCTATGTCCAACACCCTGGACATCCTTGCCCCTGTCATGAGAATCCATCTGAAGCCTACCTCCAAGTGCAATTCTTGGTAGGACTCTTACCTCGCTGCCCTGAAACACAAGTGCAGGGTGGCTGAGAGGAAATGGAGTGCTTTGGGTGCATCATCTGACAAACTGGCCTGCCGCCTGCTCCAAAGGCAATACAGACTCTCTGTCCAAAGAAGAGGGTCCATAACCAAGCCCATATCTCTGCTGCCTCTAACTACACGGCCAAACTCTTTGCAATCTGCAAGGAGCTGGCCAGTCCTACTGCAATCTCCACCTCTCCTATTGCCTCCCAGGCCCTCTGTACGGCTCTGGCCTCTCATTTCACCCCTAAAACTCAAGATAACCTGTCCTCACTTTCCTCTTCCTCTCCTTCTTCCTCTTTGAGGCCCCCTTTGGCTGCCTCTCCCTCCCCTCTTTCTTTTTCCTCCTTCGCTCTGACAACACCTCACAATGTCTCTAGACAAGTCCGAACGAAGAAAGTGACATCCAGACAGGTGCTCCCCTGCTGCTCTAGAACCATCATGGTCCACATTGCCACCATCGCACCAGCCTTGGCTGATTTCTGCAATCGCTCTTTCGCCACTGGATCTTTCCCATCTATCCTCAAGCACTCCCCTGTACACCCCCTCATAAAAAAGCCTTCTGACGATCCAACATGTCTGGCAAACTATATCCCGATCTCTATCACTCCTTTCCTGGGCAGACTCGTGGAAAAGCTGGCCATCTCTCAGCTTACCCTCGACACTGAATCTCTTGACTTCCTCCATGACCATCAGTCTGGCTTCAGAGCAGTCAGAGGCATGGAAACCTCTCTCCTGAACACCTGTGAAGGTCTGCTCTCTAACCTCGACTCTAGCACTGCCTCTGTCCTCATCCTCCTTGACCTTTCCTCTGCTTTTGACATGGTCAAACATGCCACCCTGATCAACAGACTCTGTGTGAACCTGGGCATCACAGATCAGACCTTAGCATGGCTGACCTCCTTCCTCCTGGACCGTCCCTCTCATGTCCAACTTGTATCCTTTCTCTCCACCACCTCTCTCTTCACACGTGGTGTCCCCCAGGGCTCTATCCTCTCACCCTGGCTCTTCAATGTCCCTTCGGCCCTCCTGATCTCCACCTTCTCTTCTAACTTTCAGTGCTCTGCGGATGACACTCAGCTCTCTTTCAGGCTCCCCTCAGCCTCCTCTCCCTTCTTGCTCATTCCTGACTGCCTGTCCACGATTCAGGATTGGTGCGCCTACAACGATCTTTGCCTTAATGTCAGTGAGACAGCATTCCTTGTCATTGGGACCCCTGCTCCCGCTTTCCCTCTTTCACTCTGTACTCCCTCCCTGGGCCGTCTACCAATGCCTTCCTGTGAGGCAAAAGACGTTGTCGTCATCTTTGACTCCACTCTCTCCTTCTCTCTTCACATCACAGGCCTTGCCAAAAAGGCCCACTTTCAGCAGCACCTCATCAGAGGTATCCTCACTGTCTTCAGAGCCCTGGTTCTCTGCAGAATGTACTACTGCAAAAGCTTCTTCCTCATTCTGCCTACCTCTACTTTTCGCCCTCTGCAACCAATCCAGAACAGGACGGCAAGACTTATCCTAGGCCTCAAGCCCAGGGATCGCATCTCTCAAGCCCTGAAATCTCTCCACTTGCTCCCAGTGGCTGCATGGATAAAGTTCAAGACCCTCTTCATTGTCCACAATTCTTTCTGGGGCCGGGGGCCCGTGCTACATCCAACTCTCTCTCATCCGAAATACCTTCCTTCTAGAGCCCTTTGCTCAGCTACATCCAACTCTCTGAGTGCCAGACGCTTCTCCAGGCAAAGAGTGGGGGGTGGATCTCTCTCCTCTGCGGGTGCCTCACTCTGGAACCGCCTCCCTGCCCCTCTCAGACTTGCGCCGGACCACCTGAAGTTCCGGAAGCAGCTCAAGCCCCACCTTTTCTCCTCTGCCTTCTCTCATTCGCTACCCTTGCTAACGTACCCGTCTGCTGCAACGACTGGTTGCTTGGTTACCTCAGAGTCTCACCGGGTACCAGGCTGCTCCCTGCCCAGTCCTCCTTGCACTTCCTCCTGGCCTCCCGCGCACTTAGTGGCTGTAACTGTAACTCATACAGGCCCCCTGCCTCCTGCACTTACCTAGAGCTGCGCTGCCTGCACTTACTCAGATCCATGGTGCCCTAATCGCACGTCTCCCTTTCCTCTCCCTTGCACTTCCCCCTTTCGTTCATCGTTCATTTCTGTTGTCGCACTTGCAAAATCCGAATGACACAAAGCCTAGTAGGATCGTTTGTCTTGTCCTCCCTACCTTGTCGCGCCTATTAAACCTTGTGTACAGGCGCGTTATAAATGCGTTATGATATCATATCATATCATAACCTCTTGCCAATCCCTAATCAGCAATTCATCCCAGCCTCTCTGCAGTCCCTGCACCCTTGTTTACAACCCCAGGGTGTACCCCATTTTTACAGAGATCAATTGTCTAGTTTCAGACTTTATACATCACATACATACAGAGGAGAGGACGGGGGTAAGGGTGGGTTAAGCGGGAGGAGGGGTGTGCGTGAGATTAAGTGGTTCTGGCATGGTCCTTATCCAGTGAGAGGAGATGGAGTTTGAGGACAGATTTGAAAGCAGGAATAGCGGCCATTTTGTATATTCGAGAAAAGGAATTCCTATGAGAGGTAAGCAGAGAAAATTATCAGGGGCGACGAGAGGCGGCATGTGCAGGGGGGGGCAACAGAGTTGGTTTCCGGTGTTCAGAAAACAGTGGGCAGTAAGGAGCGCTTCAGGGGGGAAGCTATGAACAGATGTCCAGGGAGTGGCCTGGGGTGGCACGTACCACCCCTGGAATCTGATTGTCCACCCCAGGTGCCACCCCATTGTCCTAAACTGTGATCCTTATGTGTGTGTGCGCTCGTACTTAATGCCACCCCTGCATAACAGGGCCGGCCTTAGCGGTGGCAGCCCCTGGGGCAGCAAAACAAAAATGTGGCACACTCCCCCGCGCACTCCTGGTCAGGCGCAGGGAGATAAGACCCACCATTTCTCAATAGGCGCCAATGTGAAAGCATCAGCGCCCTATTGTTATTAAATGTGCCCCTCTCCCGAGAGCATGACGCATTTAATTTCAATAGAGCACCTTTGTGCCTTCTCCCATCACGCCAGCTCAGGGGAGACCTTGAAAGACTCTCCTGAGCCAGGTTGGTTGGGGCTAATGCTGCCCTGGGCTGTCCCTTGGTGACCTTGCCCTAAGGCCGGCCCTGCTGCATAAATCAGTGCCCCACTTTGGCCACCCCAGTCTGGACACGTCATTGGAACAGATCGATGGAGGGAGGAATTCAGAAATTGCCCAGTGATACTTGTAGAGAGGGAGGCAGGCACAGGAGAAGGCTTGCCTAGTGGTCAAATCAGCTATGGGCCAGGGTGGGCATCATAGGAGAGCTAGCAGTGGACTTTGTGGATGGGCATGTAGGTTTAAGCTAGCCGCAGGTGGAGTGAATGTTATACATTGGGAAAGTATTAAGTCCTGGTGAAAGGGCATGCAAATATTGCGATCACTGGGGATGCTACTGAGAGAGCTTCTGAGGCAAAAGGGAGTAGGGATGGAAGATGGGTTGGGACATGACATGCCTGGAGGTAACTGACTGTGTTCTTGAAGGAGTTCATCATAAGACAACAAAGACATCACGCCCTGATGCCTGCCTGGTTTTCGGCGTATATTAAAACAATATAAAAATCAAATCAAATCAAAAAAAGACAACAAAGTTCCATCCCGTGGTGGGTAGCCAACAGACACTTAGAGGTCAAGAGGAAAGGTTGAGAGGGGGCGGAAAAGAGCTGGGTTTCATCACCTAACAGGTAGTAGAGAAAGTCAACAGAGGAGGCCAGTCAGCTCAGTGAGTTGGTGTGCCAGGTGGAAAGATGTGGGCCTAGCACGGACCCCTGGGGAACTCCCACTAAGACATGGCAGGGATCTGAGCCGTGGGCTTTCCAGGAGCTGGTGAATAAGCGATTTGGGGGTGGGGAGGGTCGGAGAGCTAGGAGGCAATCTAGATAAGTGCAGTGCCATGTTTAGAGAGACTGTGCCATCCGTATGATGAGAGGCCTTAGTAAAAGTTACCCCTAACTGTGGCAAATGTTTGGCACAAACCCGTGGCGCTACAAGGGCTATTCATTCTGTAAGTCACAGGTGCATTAGTGATAGAATGACCCAGCCTGTTACCCTCTGTTAGTTGACAGAACGAGTATCATTAACCTAGGTAATCTATAATTAAAGTGCTTAGAAGGATGAGGAATCAATCCAGAAGCACTATGTAAACATGTGCTATTGCTACTTGGAGAGTCATCGTTTCTGTGCTGTATAGATGAACATGTTCATTCTGAGGACTGTGCATACAGTTGTGCTGGGCATTAGTCTTATCTGTGTGCCTGTCATACTCTAAATGCCCCTATCATTCTCTGTGTGCGCTTGTCACAATGTTCATATGACTGTCTGTGCCTGTGTGCCTATCACTCTACTTGTTACATGTCTGCTACAGTGCCTCTGCGTGTTGTTAAGGATTTCAATTGGGCGACACACCTTGGTCTTAGCCTGGGATGTAGCGCACAGTTGGAATGCTTTCTCTTTATTTTCTACAAATTCAATTTGAGATGGCACACAACCCGTCTCACACCCCCTTTTACAAATACCCTGGGTCACAATGGACCATGAACTAGGCCGGTTGGTGGGAATGCAATATTTATTTATTTTAAAATTCAAAGAAATCACACAAATTTTAATATTGGGCAGCAATCACCACGGGGTGATAATTACAATGGGCCTCATTACGACCCTGGCGGTAAGGGGTTTACGCCAGCGTTAGCTGCGCCGACCCCTTACCGCCAATTACGAGGTCCCTTAGCGCCATGGCGCTTTTAACACCTGCTTTTAGCAGGTGTTAAAATCCATGGCGCTAAGGGACCATGGAGTTAATTACGCCACCGTAATTTACGGTGGCGTAATTAACGCCTTCCCCACTCCCATTATGCCCTATGGGGCAAAAATGGGAATGGGGAAGGGTAAATGGGGATTGGGGACTTACCGCCCCCGCCAACCTCGGAATGGGGCGGTAAGTCCGCCAACCACCATGGCGTAAACGTAGTTTACGCCATGGTGGTAAAGTCACGGCCCAGGCGGTAACTTACCGCCTGGGTCGTGATGAGGCCCAATGAAAACTACTGAAATACACTTGGGTAACCCTCTACAAGAATATATCCCAAGCACAATTAAATAGGAGCACTTTTTCAATTAGGAGGGATAGCACCCAATGTTTCCACAATGCTCAACCCACAATTACTCAAATTCTGAGTGGATAGAAAGAAGCCGCAGGTAGTCAGGGATATGAGGCAAAAACGGATTTGAAACCATTGCAATGGCAATGACCTAAAATGACACTCGGATTTTAACAAATAATTAATTCTATGTGTAATTAAATAATGATATACATATGTTTTCTCACAGTATCAGGCATGTTATATCACTAGCAACCATAAGGCAAGGTATCACAAAAGGCATACAGTTCAAAAGCAATGTGAAAGTGAGAACACAATGCGGTCGAAATCACACGTGGAAAAGTTGCATTTACACTTTTCCTTCAGTTTTAAATGTCAAAACTGTTTTTAAAAAAACGGGTGAAATATACAAAATCGGAATGCGGTTTTTGGGCAGGGTGATAGATGTACATCACAGGGACAATAGGAATGTGAAAGGGTGGCTATAGCTGAACAACTGGAGGAAATTTTCAAGGTGAAAGGAGATTACATTTTGGTAAAATGAAGCAATTAAGAAGAGCAAATCAGTTTGGAAAGAAAGGAAAAGTTTTACTTAAACTAGATTATTGATACTAGATTGTTAAAGAAAGACACGGTACGATCACAGGTTAATTTGCAATTTAAGCCTTTCACCGCACGTTCAGAACTATGTGGGAATTAATTTAAATGTTTCCAAATATTGCTAAGGAGTTACAAGATGAGGTGAATGAAAGAATTGTGCTAACACTAGAAAAACAAGGACAGGGTTCACAGAGAATTCTAACAGTTTTGGACAAGTTACCAGGGTATGGATAGGATTACTTAGAGAGTAGAACCAAGAGAAAGTATCAAGATGGGCTAGGCTATGTGTTGCTACGGGAGGGGAAATACTCACAATCCGCTCTTGGATTTGGGATTAGGAACAGCCAACCAGGTTCGGGACTCCAAGGCTTGGGTCACCGGATAGCGGGCTCTCCTGGCAAAAGACAGCTGGGCAAAGGTCTGGTCATGGCACAGAAACGCCTCTGCGGGATGAGCGGGTAAGCAGGGCAAGCAGGCGGCACTGCAGAATCCCAAAGCGGGCTCAGCCACCTTTCCCCTTTTTCCTTGAAGTTAGTGGGATTTTGTTATGGGTTTTTAGTGGGATTTCTGGATCAAGGCATTGCAGGATAGGATCAGCTATGCTTTGGCCTTGCTGGGATAGGATCAGCTATGCTTTGGCCTGGCTGGAATAGGGTCAGCTATGCTTTGGCCTTGCTGGGATAGGATCAGCTATGCTTTGGCCTTGCTGGGATAGGATCAGCTATGCTTTGGCCTGGCTGGGATAGGGTCAGCTATGCTTTGGCCTTGCTGGGATAGGATCAGCTATGCTTTGGCCTTGCAGGGATAGGATCAGCTATGCTTTGGCCTGGCTGGGATAGGGTCAGCTATGCTTTGGCCTTGCTGGGATAGGATCAGTTATGCTTTGGCCTTGCAGGATAGGATCAGCTATGCTTTGGCCTTGCTGGGATAGGGTCAGCTATGCTTTGGCCTTGCTGGGATAGGGTCAGCTATGCTTTGGCCTTGCTGGGATAGGGTCAGCTATGCTTTGGCCTTGCTGGGATAGGATCAGCTATGCTTTGGCCTTGCTGGGATAGGGTCAGCTATGCTTTGGCCTTGCTGGGATAGGATCAGCTATGCTTTGGCCTTGCTGGGATAGGATCAGCTATGCTTTGGCCTTGCTGGGATAGGGTCAACTATGCTTTGGCCTTGCTGGGATAGGGTCAGCTATGCTTTGGCCTTGCAGGATAGGATCAGCTATGCTTTGGCCTTGCAGGATAGGATCAGCTATGCTTTGGCCTTGCTGGGATAGGATCAGCTATGCTTTGGCCTTGCTGGGATAGGATCAGCTATGCTTTGGCCTTGCTGGGATAGGATCAGCTATGCTTTGGCCTTGCTGGGATAGGATCAGCTATGCTTTGGCCATGCTGGGATAGGATCAGCTATGCTTTGGCCTTGCTGGGATAGGATCAGCTATGTTTTGGCCTTGCTGGGATAGGGTCAGCTATGCTTTGGCCTTGCTGGGATAGGGTCAGCTATGCTTTGGCCTTGCAGTAGAGTCTGGAATCTTTCAAAGGTGGATCTGGAATATCAGGATATGCAGGCGCAGGAAATTCAGGAGAGAGTCTCTAGAGTTTTGTCAGCCACCTTTATTTATAAGCCGGGTGATATCATAGGATTATATGGTGGGGCAGGCTTAGCTAGGCATGCCTCTAAACAACTGGATTGGTCAGGGTTGACTGCTACCACCTTCCTGTCAGCTGGTTGGACATTTAGAGAGACATCAGCTTTATGATGTGGGTTTACTATGTCCAGAACTTCCCACAGTTCATTTTGCCACAACCCAGTTTTGACATAAATGGCACATTTTTACAGTTGTGGCATTCTATGCAGAGCTTTGCAGTCCAATTCTCACTTTTGTAGAACTTTGTTTCGCCCATCTAATAGTTTTTCGCAATTTTTAATGGGAAATATTCAACCTAAAATTCTATAACTTTAGACATGTGTATAGATTATCATAAGGCATCTTTCCATTCAATTTTAATGTTACATCATATGTTCTTTCCCCATAATTCACATTCTTCTGGTGTTTGTGTCCCTTACATGCTATGGACAGCCACGATATCTTGTTTGAAAGTCACGGAAATCACATTTAAACTGTACAACTTTTACATTTCTGAGATGTCCTGTTGCAGATATAAAAGTCTTAAAGGTTTATTCATCAAATAGTATTTTGAGACAGAGGGTGAGCCTTTGTCCTTTAACTGAGACCATTTTTTTTCTTCAGCTACCACCAACTGTCAGCTCAGCCCAGGGTGGCCATGGTGATTTCCCAGTTTGATTGTTTATTGCCACTTCGCACGTAGGTGTTCCAGATCTATTGTCTCAGCCTGGAGCACAGACAAAAGTCTGACGAGCTTGTGATCTTTCTTTGTCTTGGTCCATTCAAAGTTTCAAAGGTAGCAATTAACATGCACATGTCCCAGAAGTTTATGCTGCCTCCTTTTGGGGAAGGCCTCAGTTTGGCCAGCAGACAAACCTGTTCTGGAGCTTCCAAAATCCAGCCAATGCATTTTAATTCTTATTTTATTTTGTTTTGTTCTGAATCAGAAGCAAGCCTATTAAAATAAAACATCCCACATTTGTTTCCCAGCACAACCCCTTTACATTGCTAGACCAGGACAAGTTTTTATTCAACATTGTACTTTTAAAACAGGCATATATTTTTTTTTTTTTGGTTTGCAAAAGCCCATTTTGACACATGGTAAATGCTGCTGGGATTTCTCTTAAAATGTTCTCTTTTCCATCTGAATTTCCCACATGGTTCTGCAGCCCTAGTCGGTTTTTCGCATACAGCAATCTGTTTAAGACACAGATCCCCTGAAATTGACATAGGCCCAGAGAGCCAGGGTCTCTTTTGAAGCATTAATTTTTGACATTTGGTAGCCCCAAACGTCAAGCGTTTTGAAGTGCAGCTGAAAGTAAAGCTTCTGTGGATTTCCCACATTTGGCTGACCCAGCCTGTCATTCAGGGATAATGCTGTTTTCTGCTGGAGCACAATCTGGATATGGGTGGGCATGGCAGGGCCTCATTGATAAAAGCAGTGTGATGTTGAACAGATGAAAAGGTCATCAAAGCGGCATCATCATTTTAATGTAAATATTCCCTTTTCAATGGGAACTTTTTTGCAAGAAGCAAAGCAGAGCTGCTTTTCCATTTTCTTCTTGGGTGCATGTAAGAAACAGACTGGCAGGCTTTCTCAGTGTGCCCCCTCGTTCCATCCTGCCTTAGAGGTGCTTGGCAAAACAGTGCATCCATCCATTTGCAGCTGCAAAATGCAGTTTTGATGCGAGGCAGTGGTGCTCAAAAGAGCCAGCGCAGCCATTTTGCTGTTAACTGCAGAAGCGCAGCTTGGTTGTGGATGGGAATTCTGCTGAGTGGGTCAATGTAGCCCACAGTGTGTGTGTGTGTCCTGTCTCTGCATGTCTCCATGTCAGAGTACATGTACTACTGCATGTTTGTGCCTATGAATCACTGACTGTGTGCATCTGTGTCATTTTCAACATGTCAGCACACTTGTGTGCCTTTCACAGTCTTCGTACGCTGTGTCTCTCTGGATGTGTGCATGCTTCTGCCAATATGCTTCTGTCGTGTGTGATCTTGTTACTGTGTGTAAATGGCATTATCTGGGCCACCTGCATGTACCCAGGTTTGTAAATGTGTACACCTGGGTGATTCTGTCTTTCCTAACATTGTTAGCCCCCATCTGCTGAAAAGAAACAGGGCCCAACCCCAAGTTCTCGGGGACATTGCCCATTCAACAGGTTCTGAAAGGACAGTTTGTTTACATCGCTGCCACACCAGAGGAGAAATGTCACTTTGCACTGTAAGTCTAGCCCCACCCACAGGCAATTGTCCTGTAAAGTGCTCCTGGCTCGCTGGGCACCATCAGTAAAGGGCACCTAACTGCCCACTGTCTCTGCAGTGCAGAGGGCTTTGTGTGTGTGCCATGGCACAGCCAGCCCTTCTGTGACATTTTCATGCCGTCACGCCTTGCACTTTACAATGAAGGAGTTTTGATTGGATTAACTATTCTGAAGGTCCCAGTCAGGAAACATGTTTGACTAAATGGGGTAAAATGTGTGTTTGTGGACACATATATATTTGCTTATGTCAGTTACTTTCTGCACCCCTAATTGTGCTTCACTATCTGTGCTTGTGTCTACCCCTCACTGTGTGTTATTGCAGTGTGAAAAGAAAACTGTGCTCACTGCCACCTGACACTTGACTCAAACACCCTTTGATCATCACGTGTTGGACCACGAATAATGTGTATATATGGGCGTGTGTGTGTTTGCGTGTTTCACAATCAGAGCTTTCAATAGGATTTCCAAGATGGTGGTTTGGCGTGTGACCTCAGTCTAAACCTTACAATCTTTGGTACTTTTTGGTTTGTTCTTTGCTCTCTACCAAAACGATTGTAATGGCTTTTACTTGACAACGCCAGAGACGAATCCTTGTCACCATTAAAAATAATGAAATCATACATGTAAAATAATATCTTGAGGGTCCACGTGTGGCAGTCATTGGCGTGAAACCAGCTAGGCTTTTGTTTCTCGTCGTCATATATGTATATATGTATTTAATGAAGACACTTGAGTTGAAGTGATTTTAAGGTGCACATTTAGTGCAACAAAACCCCTGAAACCTGCGCCACCTTAACTTTGAGCCCCCCACTGGCAGCCCCTAAGCACACTGATGACATCACACATTGCATCCCTCATGACGTTACTGGGAAAGCTAATCTTACATGGAAGAAAGATTTAACTTTTATAGAGCATCTCGAGGCATCTAAAATAGAGGGTGAGTTGAAGTACAACACTCGTTTGGGGTTTACATTTTAAAACACTATAGGTTCACAATCATTGTATTCCAGCACACCTCATACGCTTGCTATTGAATGGGCCTTTTTCCATCAGGAGATATTCTGTTTCCTTATTCGTTCTTAAAACAGTCCCTTAATGAAAGTAATCATTTGGTGTACTATAATTGTGACTTTGCACCTATCCACAGAGACCCAAGCTACTCCTCACTGTTGAGGCCCAATGAGGCCGAAACATGTCTGGGCGTTAAGGTTAATTTTAAACCTTCCAGCCATCACTTCTGTTGTTTTGCTGTATTCTCCCCAAGTGGGACAGGTATGCCCAGACGTGGGTCCCATGCCTGCTGGGCCTAGAAACCCAAGCTACTCCTCACTGATGAGGCTCAACAAGGCTGAAACATGTGTGAGGATGCTTGTGGTCTCATGCAGAAGGGATGTGACCTAGCAGTTCGGGCTGGACTGCCCCTTGTGGGGTGGGAGCAAGGCCTATTTGCATATGGTCGTTCCCCTTTTGGAATGGCTTGGCAGGCGAAGAACGATGTTCTGGAGGGTTGCCCAGAGCAATGCCAGAGGTCAGGATTAATTCTAAGACTTCCAGCCATCGCCTCTTTTGTTTTGCTTAGTCACCCCGAGTGGGACGGGTATGCCCAGACGTGGGTCCCAAGCCTAGAGACCCATGCTACTCCTCACTGATGAGGCTCTACAAGGCTGAAACATGTTTGGGGATGCTTGTGGTCTCCTGCAGAAGGGGTCTGACCAATCAGTTTGGGCTGGACTGCCCCTCTGGGGGAGGGACCAAGCCTGATTTGCATATGGTTTTTCCCCTTTTGTAATGGCTTGGCAGGAGAAGAACAATGGTCTGGAGGGTTGCCCAGAACAATGCCAGAGGTTCAAATTAATTCTAAACCTACTAGCCATCACCCCTTTTGTTTTGCTGTAGTCACCCCGAGAGGGACGGGTATGCCCAGACGTGGGTCCCGTGCCTGCTGGGCCTAGAGGCTCAAGCTACTCCTCACTGATAAGGCCCAATAAGGCTGAAACATGCCTGGGGATGCTCGCGGTCTCTTGCAGAAGATATGTGACCAAGATGTTCGGGCTAGACTGCCCCTTTGGGGGTGGTACAAAGCCTGATTTTCATATGGTCTTTCCCCTTTTCTAATGGCTTGGCAGGTGAAGAATGGCGGCCGAACCGTGCAGTAAGTCTAACTCCTCGGACGCAGATCATACCTTGTGATCCCTGGTACTGAGTGATCTGCAAACAACGTGTTGTTACTTCCTGATGGAAGTGGTGAATTCAAAACAGGATTTAACACAGGATTTGACAATGCTGCAAAAGGATCTGTTGGAGAGTGTGGAGATAAAGCGGCTGTTTCCCCAGGCCCCACGGGCTCAGGGAGAGTCTCCGACGCACTCTCGGTGCCGTTTAATGCTTTGTGATCGTTGGTTATGGCACAGGTAGGGGAATCTGTGTCTTCTGTATCATGTGGCAAAGGGAAGGGAATCCTCTTGATGTCATCAAAAGGAAGTTCTTCAGAGAGGTAAGCAGCAGAAGGATGATCAAAAATGTTTCTATTATCCACACTCGGTACCTGATTATCCTGTGAAAAAGGTTGCTGCGAATCTTGCGAAAACTGACTTCTACCAGGACCCCTTGCCCCAGGGCGGCCTCTGGATCGTCTACCCATGTTACCAAATGCATTATTCGACCTCTGCTGGAGGTTCGGGCATTGTGCACGCCAATGACCCTCTTGTCTGCAATAAGCACACTGTTTTATGTTTCCAGGACCCAATGGCACATTTTCCTGTGGAGCATACTGACCTCTAAACTGTGAATTACCCCCTCTAGGGCCTCTAACAATTTTCTGTAATAGAACATTTGTTTTCAAGCCTCCCTTTCTTTTTTCAATTCTTTCTTTTTCGTTATTGACACGATTCTCATAGTACTGAACCATATGCAATAGTTCTGACTGAGACTTAGCTTGCAAAGCGCTCTCTGAAGACATAATTTGCGACTGGATGTCAGGCAGCAATCCACGCACAAATTTGTCCACAAATAGTCATTTTCCAGACTCTGGGCCTGATCACGACTTCGGCGGTAACCCTTAAATCCGGCGGTAGCGCTAATACCGCCAGATTTAAGGGTCCGCCGAATCAGGGCTTTGGCGGATTTCGCCCCAGCTCTGAGCTGGGGGGAAATCTGCTGAAAATTTGCGCTATTACCGCCGGCGGGAAATTCGCCGGCAGTAAGAGCGCGAAAATTCCCCATTGAGCCCAATGGGGAATGGGGCATTCCCGAATGGGCTCAATGGGGAATGGGGAATTACTTTACCGCCGAACTCGTGATCCGGCACTATTAGCGCCGGGGAGTTCGGCGGTAGGGCTATTACCGCCGGCAGTAATACCGCCGGCGGTAACGGCCAAGTCGTGATCAGGCCCTCTGTGCTCAAATCTTGTCCACTGAAATCTGAAAACACCTGTTTGAACCGATTAAAGAATTCGGTAGCACCCTCAGATTTCCCTTGGACACAAGCAGTAAGTTTGTCCCAAATAATCCTTCTTTCAGGAATTATAGCGTTTAACTTCGGAACTATTCTATCAGGCAATGTCAGTATTACCTGAGGCGGTCTCTCGCCAGCTGGCCTTTCTCTATCTAGTCTAACCATATTATCCCATGTATCCCCTAACCCTGGTACATCGTCTACAGTCCTAATCTGTTTCCACAAATCAATAGGTAGGAGCACGGGAAGTAACAAATCAATATCGCTCAGGGTAAATACTGATGACTGCAAGACAGACTCTATCTCTTTGTAGACCCCTGTCGGATTCTTCCTAATATCGGGAATGGATTGTTTAATGGTGTTCACTTCCTGTCTCGAGAACGGGACATGAACGAACTGGGACACAATGTGCACAGGAACGGTTTCTGTACTAACATAGCATCCAAACTATCACCATCAATATCTTCATTCCGCAACCTTTGCAACTCCCTTCTATACTCAAAAACCCTCTCGACATGCTCATGTACTTTCTCCGCAGTATCTCTTGAATATGCTAAAACATTCAGATCCCTCAACCCTTGTGGGAGATCTATATCATCTAATCTGTTCCACATTATACGTAAATGAACTCCCAACCCTTCAATAAAAATGTTTTTCTCAGGAAAATTGTCTAAGTTAGAGAGTGTGGCAAAAACATCAGCTCGTTCACCCCTCTCCATACAGTGTCTAGCCCATGCAGTCAATTTCATGCTTTCTCTCTGGAGACACAATATTACGAGTTACAACCCTTGATCCTGCTCCCTGATCAACTACAAGCGGTATAGAACCACTTGGAAGAGGAAGAGTAGGCAAATCTTGTACATTCGGCAAAAAGGGTGCTGTCACTGGTGCAGCAGGCAGACCCACCAAACCCTTAACAGCAGGCAAAGGTGGAGGAACAGGAGGAGGAGCAACAATAAGAGGAGGAACAACAACCGGAGGAAGAGGAACATTAAGAGGAGCGATAGGAAGAGCAGGAAGAACTACGGGAGGAGGAATAACAGCAGGAAGAGGAAAAACAGCAGGAATAGGAACATACGGAGGTGGCGCAGTGGCACCAGGTCTTCGTTCATTTCGAATTTTGTCAATCAGCTCATCAGATACATGAAAGTCTTTAGGATACATTTTCTGGATACCAAGTGAAAAAGCCCTATCCATATTCCTAACTGACTCAGACTGTTTATTTTGATCATATAACAACACTTTTTCGGCGTTCGTCATATGACGGCGCGCATGTTTTTCCCTACTTTTAAGTTGCTGCATATCTTCTTTCTTCCAATTCTGTAATACAACAAATGCTGCAGGTCTAGCCTTTTTCTTTAATAACATGGATTCTAAGTATTCTATGCGTGGAATTTCAAAACTACCTTTGATTGGCCACTGAAGTTCGGAAGCATGTCTAGTTTGTCTGTGCCAAATATCATTAAACACTATACTACCAATGCCGTGCTTACAGTACATAGTAGACGCCAGCGACCCCTCCATTGGCGCCGGTCGGCCAAATTCCAAAGATTGTCTGTCACTGCGGAATAACGCCCTGAGGCAGGCAGACAATTTCCCAGGCATATCAGAATACTGGTGTTACCTGGTCAATAATTGTACTTGCAAGTGCAATACGCCAAAACAAATTATCAGGATACTTAAGAATCGGGTCACGACTCACCTGTTCAAATTCTAAGGAGGTCCGATCGGATATCTAAGAACTCAAAAGACCCTCGTGGTTGGTGATTTCAGCAAATCTGCCCTCCTCGATATATGGACCCTCGTCAAGATGCCGGCTCGGACCGCGGGCTCACCGTCCAGGGATCGGGTCATGCAGTACTGCTGAGGTATCGCGTCTCATCCAAGAAAGGGGTCCCCTTTTTTCACCGTCCGATCCCGGTGCGATAGCCGCGTCAACCTTTAAGGAGATGGCATCAATCTTGAGGGTCCTTATTCGGGCGCCATCTGTAAAAGCAAAAGGAAATATCGAGGCTGAGTACCCCAAAAGGAAATACACCAAACACATGCTTATAAAGATTCACAGATCTTTATTCTAATACTGTACAGTTACAAAGAAACAAAATCAAATAGCTATCTGGCCCTCAGTACATCACAGCGAATACCAGCCCTTTCGGTGTGAGAAGTGAGAGGTACTGGACGTCTAAACAGTTGTGCATTTATACATTTTCGATAATAATGTCCAGCCCCTCTGCAAGTTAATAATCCATGGTCTAGAGTTTGTGCCGAGTTCACTTCTGGCTTGCACGACAATATGCATGTGGATCATCCTCGGTTTACATGCAAACAGGTTACAATGGCAACAGTGTATTCTTGGATGTAACAATAAGCCTCAGCACATGTCCTTTAAAATGCAGTTCAGCCAGTGTCTACGTTAGATATTTGCTCAACATTGTGGTCGATGTATGTCCGAGGATCAGACGTATTGGTGCAGACAATCCTCTGTCTACAAGTCAGGCATGGGACAAGGGCCCTCATTACGACCCTGGCGGAATTCGGAAAACGATGGCGGAAATGCAATACCGCCATCGATTAGCGCTCGGTGCGACTATGACCCGTCACCGCAAAGTACGAAGCCATTAGCGACACCGTAGTGAACGCCAACGCTAACTGCACCAAGCACGCGCGCGCGCGCCATGCCAAACCGTAAACACCACCATGGCGCAAGGGTACGCTAATTCCGACCCTAGCGGACATGTACCTAACGCCATCAAGCATGGCGGAATGTACCATTCCGCCATGGTGAGAAGTACGGCATCGCGAATCAACCGTAAACGGCCCCACTGAGTGCCTGTACACCGCTCCCTGCCCACAAAGTACAACTCCCCGTAGGTGCAATGAAGTCACAATGCAACCATTGAAATGTACAAGTCACCCATGCATGCCAACGAACAAATGAAACACAAGAGGGGTCAATGGGAGCTGCAGGGCACAGATGGCACGAATACAGAAGCCATCCCAATGGACATGACCACAGTCCCCCACCAAGAAACGCACGCAAACACAGGCACCTGTGACCAGCAATATTCCGAAAATCACATCATTCCACCAGTCCACCTGGCTGACCGGCATCTGTTACACAAAACCCAATCCCCCGCCCCTGAGCATGACAACATTCAAACAGTCATATTGGCAGCCCCCATCCCTGACCTCACGGGCTTCGCAGGCAAACGCGCCCAGTACAGTACCACGCAACTAAACTCCGAAGCTGGAACCCAATGCAGATCTCCTCACAATACATCGCTCCCCAAATAGGAATATGCCACATCACTTGCAAAGAAGAACGCTACACGGGCCAAATCAGAATAGAAATTTAATGCACAACAAAATCACCAAGCCCATACAGCCATCAGGCCATGAACTCCAAAACACATTTCACCATTGTGGGCTGCATCCGCAAGAAATGACCAGCCACTACTTGTGTGACGCCCTGTTCCATCATGGTACACAGAGCCACATTCACGTACGAAAAGGCAACATGGAAGCGCGCAGAACCGCAGGGCCGTCCCAATGGGGAGGTACTAGTCCAGCTGAAAGGCCGAAATGTTGCTCCGAGCCACTAGTACTGCGTAAGGGCATGTGGCCCATTGGCGATCGTCCCATAAGATCGTAATGCTGCTCCACTGATTAACACGAAGCAGCAGGTGTCGGGAGTAAAAGCCATCTGCAGGAGTGGCATACAGATGGCAGTGGCAAAAGGGGAGGAGATACCTGTCAACCAAAAGAAAAGAAAAAGAACAGAATGGCCATCAGAACTACATCCGAACAACTCACTTCAATGATCACACTGAATCCACAGCCATATGCATGCTAGCCCACTCCAAAGGATCATCACCACCCCAAAACCACTTGCGACTCATAACCATCTATATCGAGGTGTAAACACCATCACAAACGAGTGTACCTGTGCATGCGTCTGTGAAAACAGAATCCATCTGATGGGATTGTCAATGTGCATGGACACAAGTGTCTGAAGGCGCGTCGAGAAAGGGAGGGCTCAACAAGGCCAGATAGACGATGGTCCCACTATGGCAGCCCTGCATCACATAGCGCAGGGGAGGCGGATAGATTCCAAGAAGCCCTGAACATGGCAAACTCTGTATCAAATCATCTGCCCATGCATCCATTCATCATTCCCTCATCCCGGTATAAAAACGCCTGAACATTTACTCACATAACATTAGAAATATCCATTGAGTCTGTGCGTTATGCAGCCTGCAAAATCCACAGTGCCCCAGCCCGTAATTCCAGTGTTGTGAAGTAACATGTATTTGGGAACGTCCGGCCTCATCGGCCACGTCGCTATTGCGCATCCCAAACTATTCATATCAATCATTGCTCCCTCGCCATGGCCCCTGTCTCAAGGACATTGAACAATAGAACGTTATATTTGCAGTCAGACCTGTGGGCATCTCCTCGCCGCGAGCTGAAAACCGAAAGCGCCGCCCTTCGAATTCCTCATTTGCAACATCACGTCGAAAAGGCATCTGTGGCCGTTTGAAATCACAAATTAATCCATCTAGTGCGGCTGTGTGTGAAAATGGCAACTGCCTTCAACCACAAATGGGACGCCCCGCCCGTCGGTGCAACTCGGTACAGTGATGCATGAGGGCCCACCGTTACTCGAGTACTACGTTCCACTGACCCTTCACAAGTCTGTTCGCGACGGCAAAGATTGTATGTGAAACAATGGGACCATAGCCGAATGTACATATCAACAAATGTTACACGGCCATCGGGTACAAATACATGATTGCAATAGCAAGATGCCATTACCGAATTGCAGCGTTGTGTGCGGGACGTGCTCGCCCAAAGGGGAGAGCAGCTTGCACAGGTGGAATGAATCACCACAGGTGGGGGCCATACAGCCTGAAAACACATAAATTGCACACCCAGTCTCCTCCCACAACCACACCCACTCCGAAATGCTACCGGCAGGACTCGCGATGTTGGCCCTGGGGGACCTGATAGCACTGCAAGTACTCCAACTCCAAGAAGAAGACGAACACTAACTACAACCGGCCGCACGGAGGAGACGCAGGAGGAGGAGGAGGGCAAGGCAGGGCCAGCAAGGGCCGCCAGCACAGCCACTACCACCACGCAGGCAGGCCGCAATCCCACGCCTCCGAGCACATCCGTTCAACCTCACTGATGAGCAGATCCACACCCTCTACCGTTTGGACCGGGACACCATAGCCGCCATTGTGGACATGACACAGGCTGACCTTGTCAGCATGATAGATAGCCCAACCGCCATCCCACCCCTACTGAAGGTGGTGTCTGTACTCCACTTCCTGGCCACAGGCACCTACCAGCAGACAGTCGGACAGTTGCATGGCATTTCTCAGCCACTGTTCTCACGGACACTATTGCAAGTGCTCGATGCCCTCCTGCAGCACGCAGACGACTACATCTCCCTACCACGCTCGGAGCAGGAAATTACAAACACGAAAGTGGGATTCCATGCACTTGGCGGCATACCGGGTTGCATTGGTGCCATCGACTGCACCCATGTTGAATTGGTCGTCCCACATGCCATGGAGGCCCAGTACCGCAACCGAAAACAATTTCATTCCCTGAATGTACAAATGGTGTGTGACTCCAACAGGATCATTACACATTGTTGTGCCCGATTCCCTGGATCAACCCATGATTCTATGGTCTTGAGGAACTCTACAATACCACGCTACATGGAGCGACACGCAGGGAACAGATCCTGGCTACTCGGTGAGTCTCATTACATGCATGATAATGTGGGGTATGTGATTCGGCAATGACCTGGCAGGAAGGGGGGGGGGGTGGTGTGCGTACGTAGCAATGGCATTCCACATAATCCGTTTATCGTCCACATACAGGTGATGCAGGATATCCACTGAAGAGATGGCTCCTCACACCAGTCCGGAACCCACGGGACCAGCATGAGGAGGACTACAACCATGCCCACTCACGTACCCGTGTAGTCATTGAACAGGCATTCGGCCTACTGAAGACTCGTTTCCGCTGCCTCAGCAGGTCTGGCGGGGCACTCCTGTACCGCCATGAGAAGGTTGCAAAGATGGTGATGGCATGTGTCATGCTCCACAACATGTGCGTACGTAGAAATGTGCCCATGCCCCCTGACGCAGAACTGCAAGCACCTGATGATGGTCATGATGAGGGTGGGGATGTGGCAGCACCTCAAGGAGTCTGCGAGGCACCGGAGGGCCGTGACATTCGTCAGCATCTCATTGATGCATGCTTCTAGCACTCACGCCTGGTGGCTGATACATGGACACGGTACTCGTGGCACTGTGTGTGTCTGGTACATGCACAATATGGACTGTACGCCTATGATGGCCTAGTACACAATGATCATTGTCCACACATCACATTGGTTGATCGTGCCCTGTTTATGGCATATGTGATATCATATTGAACACCCTATCGACCCGCCACCCAAGTGAGCCCAACACACCCCCTCCACCCTCCTACCTCCCCCCCGAACACCAGTGTCCAAAGATGCTCATTGTCAGTGGGCTGTCGCTATTGCAAGCCCCCTCTGCGGGTATCAGGGGCACCCCTGCCTGTGGAGCGCAGGTTCCTCCCAGATCTACGTTGGGGGCTGCCCTGGACGGAACTTGCAACGGATGATGTCTCTGCCTGCTCACGTCCATGCATGTCCCTAAGGGTTTGTGAGAGCTCAGTGAGCACACGGCGCACTGCGGCAAGTTCGGCACATACGTCTGTGGACGTCGCATGCAGTTCCCCCCTCAGGCTCTCGGTGCTTCTCTCCATTTGGACTCTCAGGCTCTCGGTGCCACTCTCCATTTGGACTCTCAGGCTCTCGGTGCTAGTCTCCATTTGTGCCCTTAGTGTCTCTGTACTTCTCACCATTTCTGCCCTAAGTGTCTCAGTTGATGTTTCTATGTCTGCCTTAGTGCCCCCACATTCATCGGCATGGTCCTTGAGGAGCGTGGCCAGTTGCTGCTGTTGCACGATTAACTGGTCGAGGGACTGTTGCCTCTGCTGGGCCATGGCCATTTGCGGGGGTGTCACAGAGGGGCTGTTGACCTCATGTTGCCTTGCCACAGGGCTTGTGGGGGATGGCCAGTCGTCGTCTTGTGGGTGCCCCTGCGTGGTATCCTCATGTTGTACGGGATGGGACAGACAGGGGGATTGGGACAGGTCATGGATGGATCTGACTTCGACATCCCCGTCTTCTGTGTCGGAGCATGCTGCCATCAATGGGGTGTCACCTATGGTGCTGCTGCCACCAGAGGCAGTGCCTTCTGTGGCATCCGTTGGGGGGACCTGTGGTGGTGGTGTTGTGGGCATGCTGGCTGCTGGGGTGCCTGTTGATGTTCCCTCCTCTGTGCTGCCACCTGATTTGTGCTGCTGCCGTGTCTTGATGCGTGCAGCTGAGGTGGAGGGTCTTTGGCCGTTGGTCTTGGCCCTCTTTGCAGGTGTGCTGGTAGGGGTGTCCTGATGCTCGTCGTTTGGATCGGACCCTGTGGCGGAGTAAAGGAGGGCGAGGGTTATTAATGGGTCTGTGGGTATTGGAATGGCATTGTATCACATGCATTGGGGTGGTACCTGAGGGTGATTTGGGTCGGGGCCTTGGAGGTGCTTTCATTTGTGTGTGGAGTGAGGGTGCAGTTGTTTGGCAGCCTGCTGTTAGGGTGTGCCTGCTGCACGTGTAGTGGGTGTTTTAGGGGTTTTTAATTATTCATGTATTTATTGTGAGTTTTAAAGTGCGCTATCAGGCCGATGTGTGTGGACGTTCTCCTGGACATGTGTTTCTGTTGCACTATGTGGACACATGGTACTTCACATGATTGGACATTGTGGATTTAGCATTGTTTTATTTGGCCCACCTACCTGAATCTTCGGATGTCTGCACTCCTTTCTCCATCCCTCCGACTCCCTCTATGCTCTCCATTCCGATGGTGGAGGCACAGATTTCTTCCCAGGGGGTCAACTTGATGGGTGATTCAGGACCTCCCCCGGTGGCTGTGGCAATGTTGCGGTTGGCAGAGAGTATGCTGCGGACGCGTATCCGCAGGTCGTCCCATCGCTTTCGGCATTGCTGTGGGGTGCGGGGTGCGGTCCCCACCGCACTTACCCGCTGTGCCACCAGAGCCCATATGGCCTTCTTGTTTGCAAGTGCCGTCCTGGTCATTTGTGTGCAGAAGACGACGGCAGCATTCTCCTGGAGGGTCTCTGTTAGCACGGTGAGTTCCTCACGGGAGAAGTGGACCTGCCGCTTGCGGTCGCACGCTTTCTTCGCTACTTTTCCCATTTTTCTTGGTTTCGCTAGGGTGGATGATGGGTTGGGGTGTGTCTCAGGGTAGTGTTTTTAGTGGTTGTGTGGTTTTAGTGGTTTTATAGGTGTACGGCGGGATGTTTCCCGTTCCGGGCCCATGTTTTTACTTCCGTTTCCGTATATTTCCGGTCACCGTACTTTCCGGTAGGCGCACACTGCGGTGTCCGCTGTGATGGGTGGCGGTATTGCACCTAGGGCGCCGTACGGCGGCGGTGTGGGCCGTTTTGGGGTCATTTCCGCCATCGCGGACTTTGCACTTCCGCCATGCCGTGGTGCTCGTGCCCGATGGGTCGGAATGGGCCGCACTTTGCTCCTTCGTGCAATGGCGGAAACGCTATTTACGCTGTGGCTGTCCGGTCAGTCACTTTCCGCCAGGGTCGTAATGAGGGCCAAGGTCTCTTTACTCAACCCAAACATTCGGCCAACAGACAGTTTACACATTAACTATCGTACAAGGTTCAGGACGGCTCAGTTACACGCAGGAAACACTGTCCACCATTTTAGAATACAGATTTACATTGGGATGGATATCAAAATGGCGGATGGACCTAAAATGGCGGTGAAGTCGATCTATAACCAGAACTTTGCAATGAGGTTTTCTTCGCAGAGCGACTGGGCTTAAGCCAATATATACAAGAAAGGAGGCACGATATGATATCCTGTTTAACAAGATGTCTTGGGCTATGACCCACGTGACCCCTGCCCAATGCCTATGGACATTGTAAAGTAATGTAGAGCAGATGTAGAGCCACAGGTTGCAGACCTCTGCTGTTCTTGTGTCTGAAATTGCAGATTCCTTTGAGCAAGAACGTCTTTCAATACTTATTTGCGCATTCATTATTATTTATATTACTTTTTGTGGACATTAACAAAATGACAGTGCACATTGCATCAGCGCTACAGTGCACTTGATGTCATGAAATACAGTCAAACACTTTTTCAGGCTGACTGGTACTTACCAGGAACGTCATTGAGGAGGTGCTGAGTGCCGTCATAAGTGATGTTGTATGTGATGTCATCAGTAATGTCATAAGTCCACTCAAGCTACCAGTGATGCCACTGATGATGTCATAAGTGATGTCCTATCTGATGACGTTTGCAATGTCATCAATATGCATAGAGGCTGCACAATGGGGTCGGGGGTTCATAGTTAAGGTTATCAGGGTATTCTTCAGCAGGGCCTTTGGTCTTCTAGGCATACTAAATGCATGCACGGTCCTCAGCACTTTGACCCTCACCACCCTATCCTGCTCCATTGCCCCAGCGGTTGCTGCATCAACAATAACTGCCATAAAATATGTGCGGCAGGTCAGCACTTCCGCCATCCCTTAGAGCAAAAAACTCACATATGGCCTTCCGCAAAGCAGTCAAGACGCTACTCTTCATCTAATCACCACATATGCTACATATATACCACGCTGTCAATATTACTTGCCTGTTCACTTATATTGCCTGCCTAATTGTATAATGTATGCAAATAATCTGTATAGACTCCAAAGGCATGTCTGATGCCACATGTAACAGTGCCTCGATGTCAAGGGGTGTGTGCGTGCTATATACATTTAAATAAATAAATAAAAAAGCACTGACCGCACTGGAGACAAGTGCAGATGCAGAGTAACCGCTGCAGGGAGAGCAAAGGAAGATGTCCCTCTTCAATGCTCCCTGCTGACTCGGTAACTGAAGGCGCTGAGCAAGCAACAGCGGCTGGAGCGGCAGCTGATGAAGGGGCGGGGTAATGCTGCCGGACGGGTGGAGAGCCTGCGACCGCTAGGTGTCCTTGAAAAACTGGTCAACGTGCAATCAGTGATCTTCAATCAGGTGGCTCATAGACGGTGCCATCCTCAGGCTCTGCACCGGGGTCGTCAGCAACCCACGGTGAATCAGTTGACCACAAAAGGTGCATTTGGCCTGCTCCACCTCTGAAAGTGGCGTGCCCTTCCCTACCTTATAGTAGCACCAGCAGAGGGATGGAGTAAACGGCTTGCGATTGTACTTTCTGAGTGGTGAAGGCGCGCCACCCACTCCACCTCAATTGCTTAATCATGGATGCCCACGTGCCCGGCTGCCATATCTTACTAGTCAATGTTCCCCTATAATTCCTTTCTTTTATTTTTAAGTCACTAAAAATCTATATCTTGGATCATGATCTTAAACGTACACAATACTTCTAAATTAACATTTGCACTTTAGTAAAACTAGCAAATCTTCTCTACATTTTGCAATGATTCTTTCCTTTAATTTTCAACTTGGAAATCATTGAGTTCTAAGCTCTCAATCTGATATCTACACTGGCTACTATGACACAAACATCAATTATTTAAAATAAATAGTCCTTTTTTTCTTACTATCTATGGTAAAGTTATGTCCAACACCTCAGCTCAAACGTCTCTTTCACCCTTTTGTTCATGTTCCTTTCACCTCCCTAAGCTTTAAATTCCTGCTTGCCATATAAACTTCACATGTGGATTCTACTTGAAAATTGCACGTTCCATCGCAATCATCTTGATCTTTAGGTTGCTGCTCCCAGATTCGAGATGGATCACATGGATCTTATATGAAGATCACGATCTATCATTGACGTGCTTTGTAAATGGAGATCATGACCCTTAAAACATGGATTCCAACACATCAAACTAACACGTCTCCCTATTCAATATTTTGCATGTATTCACCTTTTCCTTTTTTTAAATTGATGACTCAATGAAAATCGAGATCTAGCCTCGCGATCTTCTGTATTTCAAAAGTAAAATTAGCATTTTTTTTAACAACGACAATATCTTAATATTACAAATGTTTCAAGTGTTATTTTGTTAATCTTTCTACCTACTACAAATCAGATATAACATCTTCATCCAACTATATAATGGCACAAATCGCCATTATATAAAAGAAATTGTGTGTCTTTGTCTTCCTTTCTATGGTAAAATTCTGTACGATACCCCACCTCAAACCTCTCTTTCATCTCCTTTCATGTTGCTTTCATCTCCATAAGCTTTAAATTGCTGCTTACTATATATATATATATATATATATATATATATATATATTATATTGTGGCGGTCGCCAACTATAGTTGAATAGTTGAGTATCGAGTTCAATAGCAAACCCGACAATTGAATTGCTAATAACTTGCATGAAGGATTTGGCTGATAGTTTGCAAACAGAATGTTTGTCGCGGTCAGAGTGAGGCTGGATGAGGATCCAGAGAGAGCACAGATGGTTTAGTGGAGATGCAGGGATTGAGGTAGGCACATTGTCATAGATACAATGGTGAGGAATTGGCATGATTTTGAACTCAATGCAGGCATCAATGAGGAGCCAGTTGCGACTGGTTGACGAGACGTTCTCTGATCGCTCTAGTCCTGTGGCTGCTCCAAGAGCCTTGTTTTGAATAGTTGCAGTTTGTATCGGTTCTTGGCGGAAGTGCCTGAAAGTCAAACTTTGCAATAGTCCAGTTTACTGCCTATGATGGCTCGAGCAAGAGTTAAGCAATTGTCCTATGAAAGGGACTGTCTGCTCAGAGTAATGAGTGTAGAGGTGTTGGGAAGGGGGGACCACTGTTCCACACCGCCAATCGGCTCAGGATAAGACAGAGGCCTGGAAACCTGATGTAGGGCAACAAGGGGCAGTGGGGTGCTCCTAAGGGGATCGGTATCGGAGGATTAGTGCATGCTTTTAGATGTAGGGCACATGTAGTACCAAAAGGCCATTTTATATAATAGCAGCCATATTGAAATTAAGGCCTAACATGGCACAACAGCCAGCCTCGCCGACCTAGGCCACAAACATGAGAACAAGCAAATGCATGAAGAATAGGTTGCATCTTGGGTACTGATGAGTAAGGCCAGGGCCACAGAAAATCATAAACCCTTCAATGTCTCAAAGTTGCCTGCATTCTTGTTCCAGGAGGAATGAGCCCTGCGCTTTTGTAAGATGGGATCCCATGAGAAGGAGGGCAGGATCATCCGCATGCAAATGCCCTCATTCCAAGACCTTTAAAAATCCAAGGTACCAGCCAGCCCTGGACCACCAACCATAAAACAGTTGAACCCCCAATTGATCAAGAAAGATCAGAAAGCAGGGCTTGTTTTCCTTCACTTTGGGTCACGTGATTGCAGCTTCATGGGCAATGACAAACGCATCAGCGCTCACATGGAGGAAGATGGACAGAAGAGGCTGGGACCACCGGCCTGGTATCTCCTATGGAGCAGGTAGCCTATGTATAGGGTCTTGCTATCCAGCCATGTGGTTTCACACTGTATGTGATTACGTCACTGATGACGCTACATGCCTTTTTAATGTGTTGCTCATGCTGATTTTGGCAGGACGTTCGGTTGTAGCAGAGTTCTTTGCTGACACACCTTTATTTTGTGAGAATAAAAACTTGTTATCTTTGCAAGTGGTGTGCTGGGCTTTTCCCCTAGTGGGTTGCATTTGTTTTGGTATGAACGTTTAGGGGCTTCCCAACAAATTTGTTGATCCTGATGTGATCCCTGCAACGCCGCGATGACAGAGGCTTCCAGGCCGCATCTCTGGAGGGGCCATGCCCACCTGCAGCGACCAGTCCCAAGCTCGCAACCTACAGAGGTGTGCAGAAGCCGTTTTTACAGAATTCTGTCTGCTTTTTGGTGCAGGGTGCGGCTCCTAGGAGGGTGCATGCTGTTATTGGGACCCTGTGATGGAGGAGCTTTGGTGAACACGCTGCTGTCAGTACACCCCTTGCAAATGATAACGAGGGTTGGAGTGTATGAGGGAGAGTGGTGTGAATGGTTGTAAAAGGGGAGTAGTAGGCCATGTGGTGATTTTTGATTTCGATTACTATTACTATTAATATTTAGGAGGATAATAAAAAGGATAACAGGAGTGTGGGAATCTTTCTGAGTGAGGGAAGAAGGTGGAGCCATTTTTTATTTGTGACACACAGATGAAAGTAGGAGCTTTGTATAATTAGTGAGCTTGGCTTCCTGTAGCCAGTATATTTCGGGTGTGGGAAGGGATAAAGTAGTGGTTGTTATTTTGGCTTGTTATTTTAGTTTGTTGTTTTAGTGTATTATGATATTTTGTGCAAGAGGTGGAGCCCAGAAAAGGACCTGTGACGATAGTGTGTGTGGTAGGAGTGTGGAGTGTAAGAGTGTGCATGGAGGAGGGCGGGATTATTGACAGGGGGTGATGGGGAGGCAGGGGCGGTGGACTGGTGGTGACTTTGTGATATAGGTATATGCAGCGTGTAATTGCTGTGAGAAACCAGAAGGTGCCTCACCCACTAGTCCCCAGGGATCTGTCATCCAGGTGGCCAGGACACGACCATTGTTTTTGGATCCAGTTTCTGGGGATGGACCAGTGCAGGAGGATCACCTGGATGAGGGGTCTTCGGTGAGTGGAAGTGGGACACTGAAGGGTGTGACGTGGTATCCCCTTCCCTGTAACACCTTTACCCCATCCTGCCAGATAGGATATTTAGGAACTCACCCCCCCCCTTTTACAACATGAACACTTTCTCACAGACAGCCCGCTATGAGAGAAAACAGGCTAACACCCGAGCAGTATACCTAATGTGTCCCAAATCCCCTGGTCAGGGGCGGTCAGGTAATTACTAACCATCACACACACCTGACTTCCATTAAGCTTCCTCACATAGATAAAAGGCAGAGCACGAGAGCACACTCTGAGCGAGGCAAAGCACACGAGGAAACAGCAGTTCCAAGATGGCAGTTTAATGAGAGAAGAACGACGGCAAGACACAAGGGGGTCACAAGGAAGGAAGTTCCCTTGACCTTTTTGACAAGGAACCGTTACTTTCATGAACTCTCGAGAATAGAAAGTGTAAGAACAGGAAACCAGGCTGAAGAAACCTGCATTCTGTGTCAGAGGTACCCGAGCCCTCCGGCATCGATAATAAAGTCGAGTAGAATCGCCTGCTGCCGTGGTACTGTCCTTGGCTCCAAGAAGAAAGCAACGCCACAGCGAAATCCACACAGCCGGTGAGTTGGGGAGACCGATGCAAGACCGGTGTATGTTGAAGCCAAGGTTGCAAGCGCCAGCATTGTATGGTGAGCGCTGGAACAAACATTGTTTGAAACGCGTGTGATGACCAATGCGAGTAAAGTTGAACTGCAGATGAGTGATTGAACTTTGAAACCAAGATTCAATACCTTTGACAGAGTGGTCCGGTACCACGTGTGTGCTCAATCGAAGGTCTCTGTAAGGTATCCAGCTGAGAGTTGACAAAAGTGAAAGAGTGGCTAAGGATTGTGAATCGAAGTGGTCCTGTGAAGTTGATAGAGTAAAGAAAGTTTATGGCAACGTAGATAAAGTTGGTGCGAGCCCGGCAGAGGGAGATCAATTGAAAGCTTTGAGTTAAAGCACGTTTGTGTTAAAGTAGATAAATTGGTCCGAGCCTGGCGGAGGGAGACTGATTGAAGATTTTGTGTCAATGCGGATCTGAGCCCGGCGGAGGGAGATCCGGAGTGAACCCGAAAATTGGACACATAAAGTCCTAAGAACATTGTGTTAAAGTGGATCCGAGCCCGGCAGAGGGAGATCTGAGGTGAATAGTAAATCACCTAAGAAAATTGTGTCTATGTGAAATAGATAAAGGAAAGGAACTTTATTGTTTGTTTGTTGCAACAAGCCCTCTGAAAGAAGAGACTTTGAATGGCAAAGAGACTTTGGCAGAGAAGGCCATGATATTGAAGATTTTAACTGCACCCTCGTGCCAGAGAAGCCAGAGACTGTGCTAAGCTTGAGTGTGCCGCCTTGTCCCGTGCTGACAACGTGGGGAAGGGAAGCCTATGGCTTGAATATCCTGACATATGATTTCTTGAACCCTTTTCTTTTGCATAACATTGTTTCCCACACTATTTGAATTTAGAGGTGGTATTGGCACTAGTTTTATTAGTATAGGTCCTTTTATTTTGACAAGACAACACTAGGAGAGCAGTATTATTATTTTGTGGACATAGCTTGCTCCCATCTTTAGATTACGATTAGATAGGCGTTTTTCAAGCCCAGTTGAAGTTCAATGAACACCCTTGAACTGTGGTCACTTGTGTCTGTCTTACTGTTGATACCATGCCTTCCTTATATTACAAATCTAGTTTTTGAGTGGGGTGAGTGTTAAGATGGGAGGGAAGACACCATTGGAGCATATGTATAGGGCATTACTGTTGTACAAGGATAAAATAGAAAAATACCACAAGCAGTGGGTTGTGGGGACACAAGGGAGGATGCCCCGCCCATGGCCAGAGCAGGGCACCCATAACAGATGGCTATTGGAACATACAAGTGCATTTATAGCCACCAAGTACAGAGGTAAAAAACTCCAGAAGAGAAAAGAGATCTTAGAACTGTGGAAAATGATAGAGGACGTAGAAGACCCTTATGGGTTTAAATCCCAGAACACCAAAGGAGTGCCTCTAGATGTAATGCATGCGATGACACTGGAGAAAGGGGCCCAGCCCTCACTCAGGGGCTTTACCTGCTTACCATTTGCCCAGCCTCTGGGTACACAAACCCAACATATGTGCCTACTCCTGCCACTGCCCCAGCCCCATACAGATCTACACCAAGCACTATCCCGCCCCAGGAGAATAAGGTTCAGAAAGAGTTAGAGGAGGCATTGAAGCCATGTCGGTGGAATTTAACCCTTACTAAGGGGGGTAAAGGAAGGGGAGAGCAAACAGGGGCGTGGGCCGGATGAATGGAGGGCTGAAGATATTCTGTTTAGACTAGATAGCACATCAAGAAAGGGGATAATGGTGACAGGAGGGCAGAAAGTGTGGGGAATGGGACAGTGAGGTCCAACAGGGATGCGGACAGAGAGTTAAAAGATTGGGACACAGTGGACGAGGTTGAAGACGATGAAGAGAATGCACAGCAGGCACCGGAAGATACACCATGGGTGGAAAGTTTGTGGGGGCCACAGTTAAGGAAGAAATTTGCGCAGGTAGCAGTAACAAGGAAAAAGGGAAGTGATGCACGTAAAGTAAGGAGGGGGACGGCCACTCAGGTGCTGCTGTTGCATAAAGGTCTGGGCAGGGTGCAATATGTGCCCTTGGCCCAAATGGATCAGAAAAATCTGATCAAAACACTTCTGCCCCTTACTGCCGGTGCCAGGAAGTAGATCTATTCATTTGAGAATCAGGGGGGGATTCCCCTGACAGTGGGAGACATGAATTGTTTGCTTGTTGCAGCTACTGCTTTCTCGACGGTGTTACCTAGGAAGAGAAGATGGGTTATCTGGCAATAGTTACCTAGGTTGTCAGGATCCAGAGTGGGTTTCTTTAGTAGAGAGAGGATTTGTCCTGTTTTTAGGGTCGAGGGGAAGGTGCCTTCAGTTAAGGCGTTGTTGATGATCTCCAGGTATGGAAGGAGAGCTTCTGCAGGTAGGGTCTTGAGGATGGATGATGGGAGGGTTGTATCTGTATACGATGTGGCTTTGAGGGTGTACAGGGTTTCTACCAGGTCCTCTGTCGAGAGTGTCTTGAATGTTGTCCAGGGAGTAGAGATTTCGCAAGGTGGGGTGTGAGGTGGGTCTGTGGATGCAGAGCAGACGTCTATGTGCTGGTGAATCTCACTGATGTTGTCGATGAAGAAGGTGTTGATGGCAATTAATTTTTCAGTGTGGTATGGCAGGGTTGGGTAGCAGATTGACGCAGTGCTTGACCACTTTGAAGGGGGCTCTGCTTTTGTTGTCTGCATTTGCTTTGGTATTGTGATAGTAGGAGTCCTTGTCTGTGTGTATTAGTTGTCAGAGGGTTGCTCAGAAGTTAGGCTCAAAGTTGGATGCATCTGGTATCACCTGTCATTGGTGTGCCACTATATGTAGGATGTGGCATAGGAGCTCTGGTGTGAGTGCGAAGGCTGGCCAATCTTTATAGGCCCATGCATGAGCGAGATTGAGTGGGTAAGTGGCAGGATTAGGTGGCTGGGTAAGGGGATCTGAGATGCATGGGAGAGGAATAGTGGAGAGGGGTGGTAGGAAGTAGGTTGGGTTGGGTGCAGGATGAACGCAAGGGGGACAGGAAAGAGGAAAAAGGAGCAGTAAAGAGGGGAGATGGAAGGGGGTCAGTTTTGATAAAGTTGGATGGGCGCTGTAAAGAGGGGTAGAATAGGAGGTTGGGATGTTAGTGTATTCACTGTTGTGAGGTGACGGTGGAGGTGTGCAAGAAGAGTTTGCTGAATCACTAAGAGAGGTAGAAACTATGTGGAGGTAGGCTGTGAGCAGTTGGGGTGGGTGAATGGTGCACAGGTTGCCTCTGACTGTGGAAGAGGCAAGCTTACCTTGTGTACTACTAAGCGGCTTGCACGGGACAAGCTGCATATCACTGGAGACTTGGCGAGGGATGGAGAGTGGAAGCATTTTACTGGTAGTAGTCGAGGATGTAGGTTGCATCCAGAATAGTGTATGAGAACTGGGGTGGTTGAGATTAAGAAGGGGTTACTGGTTAGCTGCATGACCGCACATGCCGGACACATCTGGACAGGTTCAGACACGTGAGGGCCTGACCAGTGAGCCTTGGGAATGGGCCAGTGATGCCTGCCGGCTGCGGGGCTGCATCTTGATGATGTATTGCTGCAGGCCAATCAGCTCGAGCGAGGGCTAGTAAGTAAGAAAGAAAGGTAGTGCTTTAAAATATACAGTGGGCATGGCCGAAAAACACGCTCACTGGCCAGGGCTGAAGGCCTGGCTAGTGGGCCTGAAAGACATGCATTTGGCCGTGGCCAGCTAGTGGGACCAGCAGAAATATATTGGGGAACATGTACATGGCCATGGCCAAAGGCCAAGGCTAGTGGCTCAGTAATGTTTCAAAATATACAGTGGGCACGGCAAGAGGCTATGTTCACTGGCCATCGCCGAAGGCCCTGGCTAGAGGGCCCGGAAGACATGTATAGTGGCCATGGCCAGAGGCAAAAAGAGGTGCAAAAGAAACATCTTGGTGGAACATGTACAAACTATGGTATAACCAAACCTTTGAAATTCACTGAAAAAAACCCTAGTTAAGGTGCAGTTAAGTTGCACATACTTAATGCAACAAATCCATTGGGGAAGTCATGACCAGCTTAACTCGGCGCGTTCCTGTTGCAAAGCCCATGAGCACGCACATTTTATAAGAAAAGGGATTCACAATGACAAGCAAAATGAGGGTCATGATCTTGTAGAGAAAATAAGATCTTTGAAGACACGTCCCACAAAGATTGCGATCTTCGGAATGAAATCACTTGAAACGATTGTCCAATCAAAACAAGGGATGCTGAAAACACGTATCGTCATGGCTCATGCTCCTCTGGTGCACTTCTTTTCATTAAACAAGGAGGCTTAAAACATGTCTGTGCAAACCCACACCTCAAACAGCAACTCCGCCTAATACCAGTCTCCCACACATTTTAGGTGAATTTAGCAATCCCTGCATTTCAGTTATAATTATAAATTAGGATTGCTTCCTACATTCATTCAAAGTACTGCGTTACCCCTCCCCACTAGAATATACTGTGCTTGCCACATTATTTTATTCATTAAGTTTCAAGAATTTACTCTTTTTTCACTTGCTCGATCAGAATGGAGATCTTAGATCGCAATCTCTGGGAAAATGATCGAAAAACAAAATAAGTCTACACTACCGCCAGACCCCAAACCTTCACGGATCCTCTCAGGGGTGGACTGGCCTTTAGGGAACTCTGGAGATTTCCCGGTGGGCCTCTTCACCCTGGGCCTCTTCTCTGTGGTATTTCCAAATTTTCTCATAGGAAAAGCATTGGGCTTGCTGAAAATGTGTCATATGGGGCCACTTTGAACTTTATTTCCAGGGCCTCTTTTGGTCCCCAGTAATTATTTCCATGACCTCTTTTAGTTCCCAGTCTAGCCCTGGATCCTCTTCACTTTTCTTCCCAGCATGAAAGCTGCCCTGCTGCTTCCCCTTATGTCATTTTAGGGCCATTTTCAGAAATTGAATCTGGATCTTTTGCACTCACTTATCGCTGTTTTCAATAAGGCGGGTTTTCAGAAATGAAATCATGGAAGATAGATATTTGTTTTTGGACACTGGGGGCACCCTGCTTGCCACCAATTTTGAATAACGAAAAGACGGATTTATGTCAAACCATCAAAGGATTTCCCTTGAAGGCTTATGCATAGCTTGTTTCTTATTTGTCAAAAATCTGTCCAGTGGTTTGTGCTGTGTACTTCTGCAAAAATTGGACATTTTTCATATGGGAAAACCAAAGTGAAAAGTGAAAAAACACACCCTTTTTTGACTCTTTATATCTTTTGAACCATAACATGGAATTGCACCAATATGGAAAAAATTCGGACTGATCCATCATACAGGTCAACGGTTATTTGACATATAATTTTTGCATTTCCTATGGATGATAGATTTCACCTTAACCATAGTGCGGCAAGCGCCACCCTATGATACATATATGTAACTCAAGAGTGAGGGGTGCACTCCAGTTGCCAACAGTGTTCCTGACACATCTAGTAGCGGGCACACTCTGTCTGGCTCTTTTAAGCCTCATTCTCTCTTCAGGAAGGCAGTCCCAGGTGTTAATTAGCTCATCTCCCATTAGTGCGGGGGAATTCTGGTCCTTGTAGTTGCAGTATTCAGGAGTTGGGAACCAATGTTATCCCTTTGGCTGAACCTCAGTTGGGGATGGGGTGATACACTGCAAAGTACTCTGGGTATACGCTGGAGCACAACTCATTATTTCATTCTGGCACCACTTACTGATTAAAATGTTAGTACTCCATTAAAGTACTAGAAACTGCTCCCACAGGGAATGATATGATAGGTTATTTATAACGCCTTAATACCCAGAGGCTTCTAAGCGCGGACCCAGGGATCGAACCTGTATTGTTCTGTGTCATCTTGCTTCCAAGGCGAGCACGTTGCCCCTGAGCTATCCTCCCAAGACGAATGCACTCCTTATTATGAGCATTATGCGTTATGCCTTTCCCCGATCTGCTGTATGCTTTGTTCGCTTTGCATTGATACCACAGGCATGCAAAATCCCTACCATACATCACCTCATCCCCTCGCTTACCTGTGAAAATTATTCATGCTTGTCTAGCTCTGCTCCCCCTTTCATCCTTTCTCTCCTCAGATGACTTTTTCATCCCTCAGCAAGCTAAGGTCTGGATATCCCCGGCACAATATGACATTTTCCATACAGTCCTCGGCACTGTTTGATCACTACAACGATTACTGACTTGGTAAAACAATTTAAAAACGATTGAGCTAACAAAAACAGCTCTGAAAGTGTATACAATTGCTGATCAATTGTTCTTGAAGTTGTATGGTATTCACGTTCAGTCAGTAGAGACTTTTTAATCTATATTTCTGGATTAAAGAAGAAATAAGCAGTCATATTCGGCCTCAGGCAGCCTGTCAGCCGAGTCGCCATCTTGTTTTGTCCAATTAAGATTAGTAACGCCATTTTCATTCTGATGTGCATTTTGTATCCCCCTTTCTGCACCTTCTTCATAGCTCTCAACTCACGCGCTTTTGGCGGGTGACACCCCCCTTGTAAACAGCTGACTCACCCGCATCCTGGCTCCAATGGTCTGATTTGATCCTTCCTTCTTCTAAATGCAAATATGTGCACTTCTTATCCTTGCACTCTGAGGAGGGTTGGTCTCGGAAGAGGCGGAAGGCCGGCTCTCGCGAGATGATGCAGCTGTTGCGCGCGCAGGCGCCCATGCACGGCAGTCAGAACGCGGGCTGTGCTAGCAGCACACGAACCCCCGAGCTCCTCCATAGACACTGAGAGATTGGATCTACCATCCATGTAAATAGTTATATGCTGTATGCATAGTTTTACGCTTTATGTGCACTAACATACTGCACTAACCTGGGTGGCCAAGTTAGTGCAGTATTTAAGTCTGTCCAGTTCAAACTTTGCATCCTGCGTAAGGTTCTCCCATATCTTCTGCAGCACCTTTGTCCTTTGGCTGTCTCGTCTTTGGTTTCTGGCTCTATCGATTATTGCCACGCCCTTTATCTTGGGCAACTGGTGTATCTCCTTCAGCGCCTACAGATTGTGCAAAATTCGCCGGCCAGGGTCGCTCTTCGGGCCTCTCGGCTCTCCTCTGCGTTTAGCCATTCTTTGCTCTTTGCATCGGCTTCCAGTGGCCAAGCAGGTCAAGTTTAAGGCACTGTGCCTGGGCCATCAGGCCTTTACAGTTCCTTGGAATACCTACAGTCTAAGTTCAAGCGGTATATTCTGTCTCGCGCCTTGCATTCTGCTACAGCCTGCTGTATTACTGTGCCACGTTTTAAGCACTCCCCTCTGGGGCGACGTTCCTTTTCTGTAGCCGCCGCCTTTCTGTGGAACGGTTTGCCTCCCTCACTCTGTTCCATTTGTAACCATCTTTCATTCCGGCGTGCTGTTAAAACTCTTCTCTTTTCTGTCTAATTTCTTTTTTCTTTGCATTGCTGTTTCTCTTGGTCTTTGCCTTAGCGCCATGATGCCCTAGTTGGTGATGGTTTGCGCTATATAAATTCTCATAACATATGTGCTATGTAAATGGTGTCACAGTGAAGCAACTGTGGTTAGCCCCCTGCTGTAAACATCACAAGGCCCAGTGTCATCTTTATGGCCACAACACACACCCTGCTCCCCTGAAGGAGATGATGCTACCCAGAAAGAGAGAGCAACATGGAGAATTGTAGCACAGAAGGCCAGGTGCCAGCACAACAGCACATGCTTGTATTTAAAAGACACTGCGGTTCTCATTGTTCTTTAAAACGTTTGACTCTGGTTCTCCATGGACTTGGGGGTAAACCTCCTACTAAAGACTTGGACTTTATAACAATGAGTTGCAGGTGGTACATTTAGCTCTCAGCCTTGGGCTGCTTCAGAGCTCCCTGCCCGCCCCCAGCTCCAGTCATGACGGCGTTCCTCATCCGCACAGAATCTCATGGCTATTCCCAAGTTCCTCATGACACTCTTTCCAACATTGAGAGCAGTTTTCCTTTCTCGCCTGGCTGCTACTAGCCACTAAATTCACTGTGATTTTGCAAACAGGCCATGGAAAGCATGACTTGCGCTCCTGCTCGGGGACAGGTTTAGACATTAGTCAGCACTAAAAGTCTCATATTTGTTGCAAGTTCCTTCCCTGCAACGCCATTGTGTCAAGGCAAGGCTGTGCCTAAGGGACCCAAGGATAAAAGGACCCCTAAGGACGCAGTGGTAAGAAGAGTTATATTACCTAACCTTTTTCTTCTGCAATTGTTGTATCTGCACGGTTGTTTTTAACTCTTCCAAGGATGTTCCATATTTCTTTGGGAATTATAATTTTTTGTCTTATTAGGGTATTTTGTGAGCATGTGTCTAGCTTCGAGAAGCAGCAGAGCACTTTACATTCGAGTTGCTTTGCTGCTCACTGAAATCCTGGGGACCGTTGGGCACATTTTTGCTTGGTTTGTATCGCTCCTGGCGCAGGCGCAGGCGCAGAAGAGGCCTTCAGCGCATTCCAGATGCAGCCAAGTTCAAGGCAGTGGGAGATGGAACTGGACGCTCACATTCAGATAACGTTCCCAGTGCTGTAGTGCACCTGGCATGTGGCTACGGTTTAGGAATTGCAGATGTCAGTGGTTTTCCTTCAGTGGTCACCAGCCTATCTGAGTGTAGCCATAGTTCCACCGTCTTGTCGATAGTAAAAAAGGAAAGCAGTCAAACTTTTCTAAATATGTGGAGCTTTATGACGAGTTGCCAGAAGAGCCCAGTTCATCCGGAGCAGGTTAAGCCAGTCCTGTTTTTTAATCATTATCGACGTGCCTGACGGATCTTGCATACAGGGTCGGACTGGGCCATAAAATTGTCTCGGGCACCGATGACAAAGTGGCACACAGTTGTAAATAGCTATTTATTCCTTTTGTGACAGTGTTTGAATAGTACCCAAAATTGTGCATTTTAAAGAATGTTTATTCAACAACACTGGTCAAAACTATAAGCCGCATAGTGAAGTAACTCATCAAAGTGGCCTACATTCGCCAAAAAAGTGGCCCACTTTGACCCAAAAAACTGCCCCACAACAGCATTGTGCGTTTTCGGGTCGGCCATGGGCCTATTGCCCTATAGGCCGGTCCGAGCCTGCTTGCATACCCATCATTTTAATGACTGAAGTGATAACTACAACTCCCAGCATGCAAAGTGCTGTGGACTCCAAAGCTCGGACCGGATGCACGTGTCAGGAAAGCACGCTCGCCACAGTGATTCTTTGTTTCCTGGATCTTTTATGTGAATAACTGGCACAGGACCAGTCATGTGTGTTATTTGTTTGCACAAACTTGCACCACTAAGACTGGCTTGTGATGGGCATGTTTCCAGTGTAGCAGTGCCACACTGAATCAGGCAGTGCTGTAGTGAGGTGGAATGCATATTTTCTGTGAATCCAGTGTTTCTCTCTACATATCACTTTCTGCTGGGCCCATGCACGATTTGCTGTGCCAGCACCCCTCCCCCTCAGAATTGAATGAAAATAATAAGGCATTTTAAGAGACCTTGGGCGTCATTACAACTCTGGCGGTAGCCGTGCCCTTGTTAAGGCCACGGCTGCCGCCGGAGTTGCATTTTTTCCGGCACCCGCAAATGGGCAAAAACCGGGTCATGCCGAGTTCGGCGGGCCCAGTAATTGCCCATTTTCGGGTGCCGGAATCAAGGGCCTCCCCATCCACATCCTGCCCCATAGGGTTGGGGACGTCGGATGCACAGGCACATTCAGAGTTGTGCCGGTGCGTCCGATGTGCTCTGCTCGCGGGTGCCGTTACACCCTCCAGGAAAAACCGCGAGCAGAGCACATAGTATGGCGGTCCAGGAACTACGGTACCGACATGCTTACCGGTACCATAGTTCCCGGACCGCCATGGTTGTAATGAGGCCCCTTCTTCAGAAAATGGTGATAGAGCAGACTATAACACAGAAAAGATTAAATAAATATATAAAGGGTAGTGGGGTAAGGGGTTAAAATGGGTCGGGATGGGGTTGGGGTGGCATTATAAGGGTGGAAAATCCAGGATTTGGGGAAGGGGCGAATTAAAACAAAAAACAAAAATCAGTGTTTTTCAGTGTTTTGTCCACGATGAAATGTACCACTCAATAATGTCCGTTGGTAAAATCACATATAACCTATCGAACCATTATTTTAAAAATGTTCCTGGGAGGAGAATGACACCCAAACACTGGGTTGTCTGGCGTGGCCTTTTTTGGGTCCTGTACAATTGATCCAAATACTAATTGCATGAAATCTGAACCGAACCTAGGGTCATCCTAGGATGGCATGAATGCCCTCATTCCAATCTCGGACTCACCCTATCATAGGTACAACTTTAGACATAAAGTGTACTCATTGAAAAATCACACATGCATCTCAAATTGTTCCCGGTATTCTTTCTATTTGGTTTTTCCGAAAAGTAGACTCTGCTGCTCAAGTAGGAGACGAACCCCTGCATTTCGCAAAGTCTCCTACTTAACCTAGGATACAGATATCCCAAGCAAAAACAAAGAGATGATGGCTGGAAGGTTTAGAATGAATCTTAACCACTGGCAATGCTCTGGGCAACCCCCCAGACCACCGTTCTTCACCTGCCAAGCCATTACAGAAGGGGAAAGACCATATGCAAATCAGGCTTGGCCCCACCCCAAAAGAGGCAGTCCAGCCCGAACTGCTAGGCTACATCCCTTCTGTACGAGACCACAAGCATCCCCAAACATGTTTCGCCATTGTTGGGGATCATCAGTGAGGAGTAGCTTGGGTCTCTAGGCCCAGCAGGCACGGGACCCACGTCTGGGCATACCCGTCCCACTCGGGGTGACAAAGCAAAAACAAAGAGGTGATGGCTGGAAGGTTTAGAATGAATCTTAACCACTGGCAATGCTCTGGGCAACCCTCCAGACCACTGTTCTTCGCCTGCCAAGCCATTACAGAAGGGGAAAGACCATATGAAAATCAGGCTTGGCCACACCCCAAAAGGGGCAGTCCAGCCCGAACTGCTAGGCCACATCCCTTCTGCACGAGACCACAAGCATCCCCAAACATGTTTCGCCCTTGTTGGGGCACATCAGTGAGGAGTAGCTTGGGTCTCTAGGCCCAGCAGGCACGGGACCCACGTCTGGGCATACCCGTCCCACTCGGGGTGACAAAGCAAAAACAAAGAGGTGATACCTGGAAGGTTTAGAATGAATCTTAACCACTGGCAATGCTCTGGGCAACCCTCCAGACCACCGTTCTTCGCCTACCAAGCCATTACAGAAGGGCAAAGACCATATGCAAATCAGGCTTGGCCCCATCCCAAAAGGGGCAGTCCAGCCCGAACTGCTAGGCTACATCCCTTCTGCACGAGACCACAAGCATCCCCAAACATGTTTCGCCCTTGTTGGGGCTCATCAGTGAGGAGTAGCTTGGGTCTCTAGGCCCAGCAGGCACGGGAACCACGTCTGGGCATACCCGTCCCACTCGGGGTGACAAAGCAAAAACAAAGAGGTGATGGCTGGAAGGTTTAGAATGAATCTTAACCACTGGCAATGCTCTGGGCAACCCTCCAGACCACCGTTCTTCACCTGCCAAGCCATTACAGAAGGGGAAAGACCATATGCAAATCAGGCTTGGCCCCACCCCAAAAAGGGCAGTCCAGCCCGAACTGCTAGGCCACATCCCTTCTGCACAAGACCACAAGCATCCCCAAATATGTTTCGCCCTTGTTGGGGCTCATCAGTGAGGAGTAGCTTGGGTCTCTAGGCCCAGCAGGCACGGGACCCACGTCTGGGCATACCCGTCCCACTCGGGGTGACAAAGCAAAAACAAAGAGGTGATGGCTGGAAGGTTTATAATGAATCTTAACCACTGGCAATGCTCTGGGCAACCCTCCAGACCACCGTTCTTTGCCTGCCAAGCCATTACAGAAGGGGAAAGACCATATGCAAATCAGGCTTGGCCCAACCCCAAAAGGGGCAGTCCAGCTAAAACTGCTAGGCCACATCCCTTCTGCACGAGACCACACGCATCCCCAAACATGTTTCGCCCTTGTTGGGGCTCATCAGTGAGGAGTAGCTTGGGTCTCTAGGCCCAGCAGGCACGGGACCCACGTCTGGGCATACCCGTCCCACTCGGGGTGACAAAGCAAAAACAAAGAGGTGATGGCTGGAAGGTTTAGAATGAATCTTAACAACTGGCAATGCTCTGGGCAACCCTCCAGACCACCGTTCTTCGCCTGCCAAGCCATTACAGAAGGGGAAAGACCATATGCAAATCAGTCTTGGCCCCACCCCAAAAGGGGCAGTCCAGCCCGAACTGCTAGGCCACATCCCTTCTGCACGAGACCACAAGCATCCCCAAACATGTTTTGCCCTTGTTGGGGCTCATCAGTGAGGAGTAGCTTGGGTCTCTAGGCCCAGCAGGCACGGGACCCACGTCTGGGCATACCCGTCCCACTTGGGGTGACAAAGCAAAATCAAAGAGGTGATGGCTGGAAGGTTTAGAATGAATCTTAACCACTGGCAATGCTCTGGGCAACCCTCCAGACCACCGTTCTTCGCCTGCCAAGCCATTACAGAAGGGGAAAGACCATATGCAAATCAGGCTTGGCCCCACCCCAAAAAAGGGGCAGTCCAGCCCAAACTGCTAGGCCACATCCCTTCTGCACGAGACCACAAGCATCCCCAAACATGTTTCGCCCTTGTTGGGGCTCATCAGTGAGGAGTAGCTTGGGTCTCTAGGCCCAGCAGGCACGGGACCCACGTCTGGGCATATCCGTCCCACTCGGGGTGACAAAGCAAAAACAAAGAGGTGATGGCTGGAAGGTTTAGAATGAATCTTAACCACTGGCAATGCTCTGGGCAACCCTCCAGACCACCGTTCTTCGCCTGCCAAGCCATTACAGAAGGGGAAAGACCATATGAAAATCAGGCTTGGCCCCACCCCAAATGGGGCAGTCCAGCCCGAACTGCTAGGCCACATCGCTTCTGCACGAGACCACAAGCATCCCCAAACATGTTTCGCCCTTGTTGGGGCTCATCAGTGAGGAGTAGCTTGGGTCTCTAGGCCCAGCAGGCACGGGACCCACGTCTGGGCATACCCGTCCCACTTGGGGTGACAAAGCAAAATCAAAGAGGTGATGGCTGGAAGGTTTAGAATGAATCTAAACCACTGGCAATGCTCTGGGCAACCCTCCAGACCACCGTTCTTCGCCTGCCAAGCCATTACAGAAGGGGAAAGACCATATGCAAATCAGGCTTGGCCCCACCCCAAAAGGGGCAGTCCAGCCCGAACTGCTAGGCCACATCCCTATTGCACGAGACCACAAGCATCCCCAAACATGTTTCGCCCTTGTTGGGGCTCATCAGCGAGGAGTAGCTTGGGTCTCTAGGCCCAGCAGGCACGGGACCCACACCTGGGCATACCCGTCCCACTTGGGGTGACAAAGCAAAAACAAAGAGGTGATGGCTGGAAGGTTTATAATGAATCTTAACCACTGGCAATGCTCTGGGCAACCCTCCAGACCACCGTTCTTCGCCTGCCAAGCCATTACAGAAGGGGAAAGACCATATGCAAATCAGGCTTGGCCCCACCCCAAAAGGGGCAGTCCAGCCCGAACTGCTAGGCCACATCCCTATTGCACGAGACCACAAGCATCCCCAAACATGTTTCGCCCTTGTTGGGGCTCATCAGCGAGGAGTAGCTTGGGTCTCTAGGCCCAGCAGGCACGGGACCCACACCTGGGCATACCCGTCCCACTTGGGGTGACAAAGCAAAAGCAAAGAGGTGATGGCTGGAAGGTTTAGAATGAATCTTAACCACTGGCAATGCTCTCGGCAACCCTCCAGACCACCGTTCTTTACCTGCCAAGCCATTACAGAAGGGGAGAGACCATATGCAAATCAGGCTTGGTGCCACCCCAAAAGGGGCAGTCCAGCCCGAACTGCTAGGCCACATCCCTTCTGCACGAGACCACAAGCATCCCCAAACATGTTTCGCCCTTGTTGGGGCACATCAGTGAGGAGTAGCTTGGGTCTCTAGGCCCAGCAGGCACGGGACCCACGTCTGGGCATACCCGTCCCACTCGGGGTGACAAAGCAAAAACAAAGAGGTGATGGCTGGAAGGTTTAGAATGAATCTTAACCACTGGCAATGCTCTGGGCAACCCTCCAGACCACCGTTCTTCGTCTGCCAAGCCATTACAGAAGGGGAAAGACCATATGCAAATCAGGCTTGGCCCCACCCCAAAAGGGGCAGTCCAGCCCGAACTGCTAGGCCACATCCCTTCTGCACGAGACCACAAGCATCCCCAAACATGTTTCGCCCTTATTGGGGCTCATCAGTGAGGAGTAGCTTGGGTCTCTAGGCCCAGCAGGCACGGGACCCACGTCTTGGCATACCCGTCCCACTTGGGGTGACAAAGCAAAATCAAAGAGGTGATGGCTGGAAGGTTTAAAATGAATCTTAACCACTGGCAATGCTCTGGGCAACCCTCCAGACCACTGTTCTTCGCCTGCCAAGCCATTACAGAAGGGGAAAGTCCATATGCAAATCAGGCTTGGCCCCACCCCAAAAGGGGCAGTCCAGCCCGAACTGCTAGGCCACATCCCTTTTGCACGAGACCACAAGCATCCCCAAACATGTTTCGCCCTTGTTGGGGCTCATCAGCGAGGAGTAGCTTGGGTCTCTAGGCCCAGCAGGCACAGGACCCACGCCTGGGCATACCCGTCCCACTTGGGTTGACAAAGCAAAAGCAAAGAGGTGATGGCTGGAAGGTTTAGAATGAATCTTAACCACTGGCAATGCTCTCGGCAACCCTCCAGACCACCGTTCTTTACCTGCCAAGCCATTACAGAAGGGGAGAGACCATATGCAAATCAGGCTTGGCGCCACCCCAAAAGGGGCAGTCCAGCCCGAACTGCTAGGCCACATCCCTTCTGCACGAGACCACAAGCATCCCCAAACATGTTTCGCCCTTGTTGGGGCACATCAGTGAGAAGTAGCTTGGGTCTCTAGGCCCAGCAGGCACGGGACCCACGTCTGGGCATCCCCGTCCCACTCGGGGTGACAAAGCAAAAACAAAGAGGTGATGGCTGGAAGGTTTAGAATGAATCTTAACCACTGGCAATGCTCTGGGCAACCCTCCAGACCACCGTTCTTCGCCTGCCAAGCCATTACAGAAGGGGAAAGACCATATGCAAATCAGGCTTGGCCCCACCCCAAAAGGGGCAGTCCAGCCCGAACTGCTAGGCCACATCCCTTCTGCACGAGACCACAAGCATCCCCAAACATGTTTCGCCCTTGTTGGGGCTCATCAGTGAGGAGTAGCTTGGGTCTCTAGGCCCAGCAGGCACGGGACCCACGTCTTGGCATACCCGTCCCACTTGGGGTGACAAAGCAAAATCAAAGAGGTGATGGCTGGAAGGTTTAAAATGAATCTTAACCACTGGCAATGCTCTGGGCAACCCTCCAGACCACTGTTCTTCGCCTGCCAAGCCATTACAGAAGGGGAAAGACCATATGCAAATCAGGCTTGGCCCCACCCCAAAAGGGGCAGTCCAGCCCGAACTGCTAGGCCACATCCCTTTTGCACGAGACCACAAGCATCCCCAAACATGTTTCGCCCTTGTTGGGGCTCATCAGCGAGGAGTAGCTTGGGTCTCTAGGCCCAGCAGGCAAGGGACCCACGTCTGGGCATACCCGTCCCACTTGGGGTGACAAAGAAAAAACAAAGAGGTGATGGCTGGAAGGTTTAGAATGAATCTTAACCACTGGCAATGCTCTGGGCAACCCTCCAGACCACCGTTCTTCGCCTGCCAAGCCATTACAGAAGGGGAAAGACCATATGCAAATCAGGCTTGGCCACACCCCAAAAGGGGCAGTCCAGCCCGAACTGCTAGGCCACATCCCTTCTGCACGAGACCACAAGCATCCCCAAACATGTTTCACCCTTGTTGGGGCTCATTAGTGAGGATTAGCTTGGGTCTCTAGGCCCAGCAGGCACGGGACCCACGTCTGGGCATACGCGTCGCACTCGGGGTGACAAAGCAAAAACAAAGAGGTGATGGCTGGAAGGTTTAGAATGAATTTTAACCACTGACAATGCTCTGGGCAACCCTCCAGACTACCATTCTTCGCCTGCCAAACCATTACAGAAGGGGAAAGACCATATGCAAATCAGGCTTGGCCCCACCCCAATAGGGGCAGTCCAGCCCGAACTGCTAGGCCACATCCCTTCTGCAAGAGACCACAAGCATCCCCAAACATGTTTCGCCCTTGTTGGGGCACATCAGTGAGGAGTAGCTTGGGTCTCTAGGCCCAGCAGGAACGGGACCCACGTCTGGGCATACCCGTCCCACTCGGGGTGACAAAGCAAAAACAAAGAGCTGATGGCTGGAAGGTTTAGAATGAATCTTAACCACTGGCAATGCTCTGGGCAACCCTCCAGACCACCGTTCTTCGCCTGCCAAGCCATTACAGAAGGGGAAAGACCATATGCAAATCAGGCTTGGCCCCACCCCAAAAGGGGCAGTCCAGCCCGAACTGCTAGGCTACATCCCTCCTGCACGAGACCACAAGCATCCCCAAACATGTTTCGCCCTTGTTGGGGCACATCAGTGAGGAGTAGCTTGGGTCTCTAGGCCCAGCAGGCACGGGACCCACGTCTGGGCATACCCGTCCCACTCGGGGTGACAAAGCAAAAACAAAGAGGTGATGGCTGGAAGGTTTAGAATGAATCTTAACCACTGGCAATGCTCTGGGCAACCCTCCAGACCACCGTTCTTCGCCTGCCAAGCCATTACAGAAGGGGAAAGACCATATGCAAATCAGGCTTGGCCCCACCCCAAAAGGGGCAGTCCAGCCCAAACTGCTAGGCCACATCCCTTCTGCACGAGACCACAAGCATCCCCAAACATGTTTCGCCCTTGTTGGGGCTCATCATTGAGGAGTAGCTTGGGTCTCTAGGCCCAGCAGGCACGGGACCCACGTCTTGGCATACTCGTCCCACTTGGGGTGACAAAGCAAAATCAAAGAGGTGATGGCTGGAAGGTTTAAAATGAATCTTAACCACTGGCAATGCTCTGGGCAACCCTCCAGACCACTGTTCTTCGCCTGCCAAGCCATTACAGAAGGGGAAAGACCATATGCAAATCAGGCTTGGCCCCACCCCAAAAGGGGCAGTCCAGCCCGAACTGCTAGGCCACATCCCTTCTGCAAGAGACCACAAGCATCCCCAAACATGTTTTACCCTTTTTGGGGCTCATCAGTGAGGAGTAGCTTGGGTCTCTAGGCCCAGCAGGCACGGGACCCACGTCTGGGCATAACCGTCCCACTCGGGGTGACAAAGCAAAAACAAAGAGCTGATGGCTGGAAGGTTTAGAATGAATCTTAACCACTGGCAATGCTCTGGGCAACCCTCCAGACCACCGTTCTTCGCCTGCCAAGCCATTACAGAAGGGGAAAGACCATATGCAAATCAGGCTTGGCCCCACCCCAAAAGGGGCAGTCCAGCCCGAACTGCTAGGCTACATCCCTTCTGCACGAGACCACAAGCATCCCCAAACATGTTTCGCCCTTGTTGGGGCTCATCAGTGAGGAGTAGCTTGGGTCTCTAGGCCCAGCAGGCACGGGACCCACGCCTGGGCATACCCGTCCCACTCGGGGTGACAAAGCAAAAACAAAGAGGTGATGGCTGGAAGGTTTAGAATGAATCTTAACCACCGGCAATGCTCTGGGCAACCCTCCAGACCACCGTTCCTCGCCTGCCAAGCCATTACAGAAGGGGAAAGACCATATGCAAATCAGGCTTGGCTCCACCCCAAAAGAGGCAGTCCAGCCCGAATTGCTAGGCCACATCCCTTCTGCATGAGACCACAAGCATCCCCAAACATGTTTTGCCCTTGTTGGGGCTCATCAGTGAGGAGTAGCTTGGGTCTCTAGGCCCAGCAGGCACGGGACCCACGTCTTGGCATACCCGTCCCACTCGGGGTGACAAAGCAAAAACAAAGAGGTGATGGCTGGAAGGTTTAGAATGAATCTTAACCACTGGCAATGCTCTGGGCAACCCTCCAGACCACCGTTCTTCGCCTGCCAAACCATTACAGAAGGGGAAAGACCATATGCAAATCAGGCTTGGCCACACCCCAAAAGGGGCAGTCCAGCCCGAACTGCTAGGCCACATCCCTTCTGCACGAGACCACAAGCATCCCCAAACATGTTTTGCCCTTGTTGGGGCTCATCAGTGAGGAGTAGCTGGGTTCTCTAGGCCCAGCAGGCACGGGACCCACGTCTGGGCATACCCGTCCCACTCGGGGTGACAAAGCAAAAACAAAGAGGTGATGGCTGGAAGGTTTAGAATGAATCTTAACCACTGGCAATGCTCTGGGCAACCCTCCAGACCACCGTTCTTCGCCTGCCAAGCCTTTACAGAAGGGGAAAGACCATATGCAAATCAGGCTTGGCCCCACCCCAAAAGGGGGAGTCCAGCTCGAACTGCTAGGCCACATCCCTTCTGCACGAGACCACAAGCATCCCCAAACATGTTTCGCCCTTGTTGGGGGCTCATCAGTGAGGAGTAGCTTGGGTCTCTAGGCCCAGCAGGCACGGGACCCACGTCTGGGCATACCTGTCCCACTTGGGGTGACAAAGCAAAAACAAAGAGGTGATGGCTGGAAGGTTTTGAATGAATCTTAACCACTGGCAATGCTCTGGGCAACCCTCCAGACCACCGTTCTTCGCCTGCCAAGCCATTACAGAAGGGGAAAGACCATATGCAAATCAGGCTTGGCCCCACCCCAAAAGGGGCAGTCCAGCCCGATTTGCTAGGCCACATCCCTTATGCACGAGACCACAAGCATCCCCAAACATGTTTTGCCCTTGTTGGGGCTCATCAGTGAGGAGTAGCTTGGGTCTCTAGGCCCAGCAGGCAGGGGACCCACGTCTGGGCATACCCGTCCCACTCGGGGTGACAAAGCAAAAACAAAGAGGTGATGGCTGGAAGGTTTAGAATTAATCTTAACCACTGGCAATGCTCTGGGCAACCCTCCAGACCACCGTTCTTCTCCTGCCAAGCCATTACAGAAGGGGAAAGACCATATGCAAATCAGGCTTGGCCCCACCCCAAAAGGGGCAGTCCAGCCCAAACTGCTAGGCCACATACCTTCTGCACGAGACCACACGCATCCCCAAACATGTTTCGCCCTTGTTGGGGCTCATCAGTGAGGAGTAGCTTGGGTCTCTAGGCCCAGCAGGCACGGGACCCACGTCTGGACATACCCGTCCCACTCGGGGTGACAAAGCAAAAACAAAGAGGTGATGGCTGGAAGGTTTAGAATGAATCTTAACCACTGGCAATGCTCTGGGCAACCCTCCAGACCACTGTTCTTCGCCTGCCAAGCCATCACAGAAGGGGAAAGACCATATGCAAATCAGGCTTGGCCCCACCCCAAAAGGGGCAGTCCAGCCCGAACTGCTAGGCCACATCCCTTCTGCACGAGACCACAAGCATCCTCAAACATGTTTCGCCCTAGTTGGGGCTCATCAGTGAGGAGTAGCTTGTCTGGGGATGCTGTTGGTACTCTTGTTCAGAGGAGAATTGCCTAGCATTTCGGTGCTGGACTGCCCCAGGGCAGGACAAAGACTGATATGTTTGGGATATTTCTTCTCTGTGAAAGATAGTGAGCAAAGACTCTGGGTAAGTCTCTCGTAACCAGGGCTAATGTCTGGCAGAGAGACTCCCAGGACCCCCCTTGTCAATTTGCATATTCAAGTAACTTTGGGTCTCACCCTAAATTACTAGGGGAATCCAGATGTGGACCCCTTGCTCACTATTCTTAGAGAGGCACAGCTCCTCCCTACTGATGAGGTCCAACCAGACTGAAACACGTGTCTGGGGTTGCTGTTGGTACTCTCGTTCAGAGAAGAATTGCCTAGCATTTCGGTGCTGGACTGATATGTTTGGGATATTTCTTCTCTGTGAAAGATAGTGAGCTAAAGACTCTGGGTAAGTCTCTCGTAACCAGGACTAATGTCTGGCAGAGAGACTCCCAGGACCCCCCTTGTCAATTTACAGATATCCCATACAGGCTCCAGCCCTACACCGGGGGCATCTAGGCTAACATTTCACAGGGGTGAGGGGCTTACCCTTCAAATGCTGGGATAGGGTCTAACTTCAGAGACTTCGGGGGGGGGGCAAACTTTACCTCTGTGGGGGTATCTAACTTCTGTCAACATTTTAATGAAACTTTTCTGGTGTAGCTTCAATATTAATTCTCCCCTTCGGGCCTGAAACCGAACCGGACTGCTGTGAGAATGAGCTGTCTCCTGCCTTGCCCCCCCCACCCATCCAATCACTCTGTTGACATGTCGGCACTAGCACCCCAACATGATTTCTATTGCCAAAGTATTGTATGCATACGAATGCAGGCGCTATAAATTAAATGCTTTACATTAGTAAATGCCCTTTCTTTTCTGTGTCCTGTCTGCCATGGCTCGGTAGGTCAACCAGGTCAAGTCAGCATAACCCAAAATGTCGGGGTGGGTGGGGGGGCTAAAGCCCGATCTGCTGCCCAATGGTCATTCCTCCATTAACCCTGCGCAACCCTATGTTTAGTAGGGGGTCGCAATCTCCTACTTGAACTAGGAGGAGACGGCTATCCCCTACTCTGGGATAACAATGGCATCTGTTATTGCAGCGCTCCGAGTCCCACGCGTGTGTAGCGCTATTTAAGAAGTAGATATTAATTAATAATATGCTCCATGTTGCAAACCTACTCAGCCCTATAATAGGGGGTGCAGAGAAGCAGAGACTGCATTGGGACCAAGCTTCATGGTGCTTTGTGTACTTTGCAAGTCAATTCTTTCAGGCTGTTTTATTGTAGTTCTTGAAAGCCAAAGCTTCCATGGTTGTATGTACTCGAGTCTAGACAGTGATGTGTGCTACTGGTGCAATTCGTAGAGGCAGTCAAAGGTTCGAAGATGCAAACAGTGTCAGAGCCGCACCGCGGGTCTTGGGGCGGCTCGAAGGTGTCATGCGTGGACGAAGCAATTCAAAGGCAGCTCGAAGCAGCGAAACAGGATTCCAGGCTGCTCTGGGCCTATGAGGTTTGAAACATGGGGGGCGTCCTACCATCAATATTTGAATATTTGCATTTACTCTATGCAAACATATACATACACCTTTATCATTTTACACACAGACAAGAACATCTTTGTCTCGCATACCTTCGAAAAATACATTTAAACTGATCAGTGTTTAAGCCGCTTTTATTATTTTGCTGCTGGTACTTTATTTTACTTTTTTTTTACTCTGCTGTCAAGAACTTTTGCAGTTCCAGAAATGAATTATGTGAAACATTCAACATAGTCTAGTGTGCTAACATAGCAGTAACAGCAAGAAATGTGCGATAGATTATGTATTCAACAAGGAGTCATCGATAAGTCGACATTGTACATGTATTGATTTCGCATGTTGGAAACTTCTCAATTGCTAAACATACAATAATTATAAAGTATGGACTCAGTCATAAAAGTAGGGATGCGCTGAGCTTGAAGAAAAGTCAGAGCTCTAGTAGTACAACTAGTTTGCTACGTATCTTTTAGTCCCAAGGGATGTGTGGGGTGTCACACTCCTTTATAGAGACCTCTCTGAGGTCCTGCAACGCCAGGCAAAAGGGTGACCTATTTGTGGCTGTGAGCCCCGCTCCAGGGGCTGTAGGACAATGTGAGTCCTTCTTAGCCTGTTCCCAGTCCAGGGAGCTTAGTTGGCACCAGAGGGTTTCCTTCACCCCCATTGAGGAGCCGTGTTCCAGTGCAGATGGGAGAGAGGCAGGCATTGGTCCACACCATTCACCCCCAATGTTTACTGTGCATAGTTAGACGGAGCTCTTCTCATCCTTGAATGCTTTCTGCCTTTGCCTCTCTCAGAGAACTTTAGAATGGACTGCACTCCTAGTAGAGGTGCACAAGTGTATTCTTCTTCTGATGTGCAAAGTTTTATCAAAGAAGAAGTGCCCCCCCTTACTTATTAAGACAAATTGTCACTGGGGATTGGACAAAAGCAGGTCTGCTCTAAGGGGGCCAATCCCTGCCACTGTACCAGGTGTCCCTTGCCTTATTGCATCATACACATGGTGCTTTATCCTATAGAGACAGAAAGGGAAAGAGCCCCAAAAGAAAAGCTAGATGGTGTAACCCTATCTCAGGTCCACCTTTCTCTCTTTGGCTACTTAAACTCTAACCCTTTCAGTGACTGCTGATATCAAAGGATCTCTGCAGTGCAGCACCCTGTTGTGAGGCTGACCTTTGGTATGTGAGTGCCCCTTTGAAGCAGGGTTCCCAGGAAATCTCCTGGTGAGCGCCCCTGTGCCCTAAAGGGAGGTGTTGCCCTTCCTCTTGCGGAATCAAAGGAAGGTTATTGGCTCACTTCGATCAGTGGAGACAGATAGGCTAGCCATGAATTTACATCGCCTTGACAACACTGACCTAGGCTCACATGGGCTACCACTTCCATGTTATGACATTGAGGTGGCTTTAATAATTGTGTGCTCTTATCAATCACCTCATATCAATACAATGGGGGGAAGAACCCGTATGCTAGTACCTGCAGCCCTGACCCCAACCTTGAATTTAAAGACTAAAAACTAAAAAATAGGGACAGGAAAGAAAAGGAATGTCACAACGTGGAAGACTGGGCAGTCTGAACTACCAGAAATTAATAATACACATTCACACAAGGATCAAAGTACACCTTTAATCAAAAAATGGCAAACACACTCTAAAAGCCACAGTAAATGGCAACTATTTCATCCACCAAAAGTAACACAAATAAAGTGCAAAAGAAGAAGCAGCCCAATTTAAGTGCTGACGTGCCTACCTCTATCCGAAAGGGAATTGGCAAATGTCAAAATAAATATCTATACACAGACAAAACAATACAAACCTAGAGACACAATACTACATGCTAAAATGAAGACGAATCTAGAACCATTAAGGACATCTCCTCTCTCAACCAGCTCTAGCCGCTTTCTGTAACCACACCTTCCCCACTGGCTCTTTCCCTCTATCCCCCAAGTACCCCCTTGTACACCATCTCCTAAGAATGCCCTCTGCTGGCCCTTCTTGCCTGGCTAACTATCGCCCCTTCACTATTACCCCCTTCCTGGGCAAACTCTTGGAGAAGCTGGTCTTCCCTCAACCTTCGACACTGTTATCCATTCTATCCTCATAAAATGGCTCCAAGGTACCCTCAGCATCATGGACCGGACAATGGATTGGCTGACCTCCTTCCTTACGAATCGCCTTCCCTGGGACCTTCCACCTGTCTCTCTACCTGTGGTGTTCCGCAGGGCTCTAGCCTTTCGCATTGGCTTTTCAATATCTACCTTGCCCCTCTTGCCCACCTGCTCTCCTCCTTCTCTCCTCACTTCCAGTGGTAAGCTGATGACACTCAACTTTCCTTCTAGCCCCCCCCATTACTACCACCTCTTCTTCCTCGCTCATTCCCAATTGCCTGTCTGCTATCCAGGCATGGTGTTCTTCCAACAATCTCTGTTTTAATGCCAGTAAGACAAAGATCATTCTTATTCGGACACCTGTGTCGTGCAGCCCTCCAGCTCTCTGGCCGCTCTCCTTGTGCCCTCCTCCATCTCCTTCTACTGAAGCTAAAAATCTTGGGGTCATCTTCGACTCCTCTTTCTCCTTCACTCCTCACATCCTGGACCTTGCCAAGAAGGCCCACTATCAGCTTCACATGCTCAGAGGCATTCTCCCTTTCCTCACCTTCCCCCAGAGGCTCAATGTCTCCAGAGCTCTGGTCCTCTCCAGGCTGGACCACTGTGACAGCCTCTTCCTCAATCTGCCCCTTTGCTCCATTCGCCCCCTTCAACTAATGAAAGAATAGGGCTGCAAAACTGATCCATGACCTCAAGCCCAGGGACCGTATCTCGCCAGCTCTAAAAACTCTTCACTGGCTCCCGGTGGCTGCGAGGATCAAATTCAAGACACTCTGCATCATCCACAAGGCTTTCTGGGGGCTGGGACCAGTCTGTCCCCAACTTTCTCTTACTAAATAGTCTCCTGCCAGATCCCTTCATTCTTTAGCTCCAACTCCCTGCTCATCAAACGTTTCTCCAAGCAGAGAGTTGGGGGCAGATCTCTCTCCTCAACTGGTGCCTCCCTTTGGAACAACAGCCTCCCTCACCCTCGCCGACTTGAATTGGTCCACCTCAAGTTCTGGAAACTCCTCAAAACTCTTCTTTTTTCTACCACTTTCCCTCTCTCCCTCCCCCGATAACTTCCCCACTGCCACTGAAACTGGTGGCATGGTCCCTCATGAGTCCTATAGGTTACCAGGCCCTCCTCACAGTCAATACCATCAACCTCCCCTTCTCATCGCTGCCCTCCGGGCCCCCCGTTTGACTGCCTGGCGGCAGGCATCTCCCCTCTCCTGGGACACCTCCACCCTAGCACTTACCAGTTGCCTCCTCCTCCGGCAACCTATGGAACTTCCTCTCTTGGGCTGCCACTAGCACTTGCCCTACCCTGATCCCCCCACCTTAGACTCTATGGCACTCCCCGTCTTGGGCTCCCACTAGCACTTGACCTACCATGATCCCACTTCACCCCCCTCCCTGTCTCTCCTACACCTCCCTTCAATGTACTTGCACGTTCTGAATGTCACAAGGCCTAGTAGGACTGTGATTGTTTATTGTCTATTCATGTCATTGTTTATCTATTTACTCCCCTGTTCCCTCCCTTTGCCTTGCGGTGCCTCGAAACACTACTTGTTGTATAGGGGCCTTACAAATACCCAATAAATAAATTAAATAAATGGAGAATGAAGATAATTAGGAGCACTGTAAACATTCAGTAGCTTAAAATCTGCTCAACATGTTTCTCTTCTTAAATCCTATAATTTGAGAACATTCCTCAGGAGCATTATGGGCAATCACTCTTGAATTCTGGTACTCTTTTACTTGTAGCCAGAAAGAGCACCAACAACACAGTGGTTAGTTTTTCTAAATTTTTCTAAATGTTTCTGTTTTTCAAGTCGCTCCTCCTCCCCACGCTGCTAAATACCAATAAAATTAGCAATTAGTGCTATATGTGCTACATTAAGGCGATAAATACCCTTAATAACCCCAAAGAGTGGTGTAACAAATTACCTCTCGGGTTTGAGGGGCAGGATTTTCTTCACTTAACAGCTGGTACTGCTTCTTAAAATCACTTAACAGGCACAATCGGCAGATACACAATAAAGTGTACTAAGAAACGATCCCTATGTGCACAATTCACAACCCCTAAACAACTTCCAACCAGCACTCAGTAAATTCACTCACCTGTATCCACCTTCATGAGGTGGTCCTGTTACCCAATCAACTTCTATGTAACCGTAGACCAAAGTCCAGTTTCCAATGGATCCCAATATGGTTGAAATCTATGGAAAGCCAAAAAGAGCCTGTCTAAGCATTCTCAGGTAGGCTAAAAAAGGATATGGTGGTCTCAGCATAAAGTGTTACGTTTCATATTCCTCAATCGCAGAATTCCGTCTAACAGCATACGACGGGACAAACATGGCACACACAATCTGGTAGTAGAAGTGTCTAGGGGCATAGGTTGTTAGACCTGGGAGACTGGGAATGGATGAACACCCAAACAGTAGAAACAGTGCTCCAAAAGTAAAGGAGCAACACAAACGGCTTCAGGTAAGTTTGCCAAGAGCCCCACAGTACCTTGAGAGTGCAGAAGCTGATGCTGCTGGATGCCTTCTGGATGCACGGCTGCAAACCTGATCCTATTCCTTGGTTGTAGTGATGAAAGGGGGGACCCTGGATTGAGCTCCTACAGCAGTAGTCGAGAGCGAGAGAGAGCCTTGCCAGCAAAGAATTCTTCTTACTCCTGCATCAGTGTGTGGTTTTAGCGGTATCAGGTAATATTATCCCCACCAAAAATATCGCCGTACATATGGTCGTCGGGAACGGCCATAGGCGATATTTTTGGTGGGGATAATTTATTAGGTAAATGGTTGCGGGGGTGTCCCCCACTCCCTTAAAAAATATATGGGGGTTGCGGTGGTGTCCCCCGCAGGTTCCATGAGGTAATATCGCCGGAGAAATATGGCAACATTTTTGTATGGCGATATTTTTGCGGGGATATTATCACATGGAACCGTTTTAGCGCCTTTTTCTCTGCACCAGGAGCTAACGATCACCCCCAGTTGGAATCTTCTTCTTTTCTCTGTCCTGCACTCTGGTGAGGGGACTTAGAGGAGAGGATGAATGCTTCTGGAGGTCCATACATATGCTACTGAAGTTCCAGCAAGATTCAACAATGGCAACGCAATGCACTTCCAGGGGGTCGAGGTACCCTGGACTATTGGGATTCTGCAGCCCGGGAAGGTTGCAGGATGTAGGGTCTTGGCTCAAAATGAAGAGTGCATTGAGACTGGTTATGTTCACTAGCACAGAGGAGGAAGTCATACTTGGCGGAGCTTCCCTGTTGATTCAAAAACAGGGTCAGGACAGCAGTGGTACTTCAGGGGTGCGTCTGCACTTACTGGGGGTGCTGCGGGTGTCTCTGCCCATCTTCTTCTGCAGAGCTTCAGTTCCACTGGTCAAATTAGCCTTCTGTCCCAAATATCTTGCCTTTTATGTAGGAACCCATTAATTAAGTCCTATGGAATTGTCAATCACCTGGAGGTGGCTGTCCTTCCAGGACAGTGAGTCACCAAGTTCAAACTGGTTTCAGCCAGGCATACCCTCAGACAAAGGACAGAGATGATTCACGCTCCTCCCTCACTTCATGACTCAGCAGGCACACTGGAGCCTTGGCAGGCGTCACAAAGGGATCCCGCCAAAGGCAAAACTCAATGAGGACCCACCCCACCAGGAATGGTAGAATAAGGGCTAAGAAGGAACCTGAATGAAAAATGGCGATAAAAGAAGACTGCGGCCAATTTAGGAAATGGTCACCCATGGGTGCTGTACTGCAGATGTGAAAACAGCCTGCGAGTAATTTATATGTAAATGTTAGAGAATTGTATCCACTGCCACCAGCCATTTAGGTTTGTCTGTTACTGTAACTTTAAAAGTACAGGAACGTTGGGAAAGGAGATACAGTGTAGCCGCTCAGCACGCCACATAAGGTGGTGTGTGCTGATCCCGAAAAAAGAAAGGTAAGTAAGATAAAAGTATCCTAATATACCTGAGAACTGTAGTTCTCATGGAAAAGTAATTAGAACATAAAAAGGGAAGTCTAAGGGACTCCCCAGCAACACTGCACATAACTCCATTAAAAGGAGAAAGAATTCCCGTAGCAGAAAAGTAGGGTTCCCATCCCAGAGCAAAAAGAAGGAGGGAGTGGTAAAAGGTCCCACTCGGGAGAATAAAGCAAAAAATCACAGAAGTCCAGCAAAAGTGCTTGGGGTATCTTGGCTTTAAGGGAATTGGCACAATACATGAAAATTCTACTAACATTCGCCCCCCCCCCCCCAGACTAAGGGACAGGAGGATTTAATCCACTCCTGGATGAATCTCTTATTCTGGTCAGTCATACTTCCGGGAGAGCCCATCAGCATTCTTATGGTTGGTACCTGCCCTATGCTCAATGATGAAGTTGAAGCCTTGAAGGCGTATGGAACACCTGAGCAGTTTAGGATTCTTCCCCTTCATCTGCATTAACCATCTCAAGTGTTGGTGGTCAGTTCGAATTTGGAAAGTTGTCCCATACAAGTATGGTCTAAACTTCTTCAAAGCCCAGACAATAGCAAAACACTCAATAGTTGCCACCTTGTTTCTCTGTCTTTTAATTTTCTACTAATAAAGCAGATGTGGTGTTAGCTGCCGTGTTCATCCAGTTGGCTCAATACTGCCCCAATCCCTGTGTTAGAGGCATCAGTCTGTACTAGAAAGGTCTGAGTATGATCAGGAGCTCTTAGCACTGGAGATTTACATATGGCATCTTTTGGCCCCTGAAATACATTTCCATAATCTTCAGTCCACTTCACTTTCTTAGGGATAGTTGTAGAAGATATGACATTTAGAGGATAAGCTGTGGACCCACAGTTCTCATTGAAGTTCCTGTAGTAGCCTGTCTGGCGCAAAAAGTCTCTTACCTCTGTTTGAGTAGATGGGTGGCCCAGTCTTCACAGCTTTTACTTTGCTGGTTAACAGCTTGATCTCACCTCCTTCAACCCCATGACCAATGTAGACCACTTCACTCTGACCAACTTGACATTTGCGAGCCTTGATGGTCAGATGGGCCTGTTGTATAGCAACATCTTTACCACCTAGACACATATCCAAGGTGGTAAAGATGTGCTTCCCAAGTGGAGCTGAACACTGCATAAAAGTATGCCATGCAGAAATCCTCTAGTCCATTCAGAACATGATTTACCATCCTCGGAAAAGTTGCTGGTGCACTTTGCAGTACAGAGGGCATGATCTTAAACTGGTACAACCCTTCAGGGAGAGGAATGCTGTTTTCTCATTGGCATAGCCTGTCAGGGCTACTTGCCAATAGCCTGACGTTACGTCAAATGTGCTGAGGAACTTGGCAGACCCAAGTTTGTCTGCCAGCTCATCTGTCCTAGCTAATGGATGGGCATCAGACTTGGTAACTGCATTTAAAGCCCTATAGTCTACGCAGAACCTTCATTCCTTGGTACCTGCTTTTGGCACTAGCACAACTGGACTTGCCCATGGACCTGTGGAGTGTTCAATGGCTCCAAGGTCAAGCATTTTGTTAATGTGATTCCTCACTTCGTCTGACATTCTGTTGCCCCTGCTTTTCACAGGGACACTGTCAATATCATGCTAACCCCAAGGGGCTAAGCCTAGTCTAAGTGAGAACAGAGAGGCAAACTGAGTTAATAGAGCTTTCCGCTCCTGTGGTTACTGCAGTGTCAGGTTAGAAGAGAGTTTGACTCCTTCTACAGATCCATCTGAGGGTTGTCCCCAAAGATGATCAGGGAGAGGTTCACTCTCCTCCTATTCTTGTTCAGAGGCTAGAGGCAAAGCTCCCATCTATGGTCTGGAGATGTATGCCTTCAGGTGGTTGGTGTGAAAGACCACAGGGGCCTCCTTGGGTTGCCCAAGTCCACAAGATAGTTTACCTCTCCAAGCTTGCCTACAACCAGGGGCATCATTTAGGTGTCACCAGGGGTCGCAACTGCGATCCCTGAAATCTCCCTTGCTACCCCTGTGGTCTCCCTTGCTACCCCTAAAAAGACATTACAAAAAAGCCAGCAGCATGTGGCTCTTTGTTTCTGGAGTGGCTGGTTTTCTAGCAGCTATGGCCGGTAAAATAGCTCAGTGGGTAGAGCGCTCACTGCTGCAATGTGTGTGTGATCTGCAGGTTCGACTACTAGCAAGGTCAACTCAGCCTTTCTTCCTGCTGAGGTTGATAAATGAGTACCAACACAGGTTGGGTGATATTGTATGCATATTTGTTCTATATGAAGCTCTTGAGCGTAAGTGCTATATAATAACACATCATTATTGTTTGGCCTTGGAAGTCTGCTTGATTCACATTAATTTGATAATATGGGCCTATACGGACTGATATTAACGATACATATAGTGATCAATTCTTGTATGCAATGTATACCACTTTACAGTGATAATGTAACCATATTATTCATAGTGTACTTAGATGCTATGTGATGCCATTTCCTGTTTTGTGAAGGGGTGAAAGGTAGTGTTTCATTGCTTCCCGTGATGTCACTTCGGGGTGGGGTCAGAGGACATCACTTCCTGTGATGTCATCAGAGGTCAAGGGTCATGTGATGTCCCGCTACCCCTGGCATCTTGGTAAAATGACGTCCCTGCCTACAACTTTAAAGAGACTAGTCCATTTGTCCTGCAAAGCTCTTTGTTTTGTTGGGAACATAACAAGGACTAGCTGCTTTGAAGTACACTCCACCATGTTATCTTTCTGGTCATGCCAATGCTTGACCAGGGCATAAACAGCTTTCAGGTTTTCTGTAGCTTCAGTCATCATTTGTGCCATCCTCTATCTGAGGCCTAACAAATAGTCAATAACTCGGACTGGCATTAAGGGTGGAACACTCTCCAGCCTTTCTTCAATCAGGGCCAAGGGGCCTCTGACTGGATGCCCATAGAGGAGGAGCTCAAAGGAGCTGAAGCCCACTCCAGCTTGAGGCACCACTCTGAAAGCAAGAGGAAGGCATGGCAGTAGAAGGTCACACTTTCTTCCAAGAGGTTCAACTAAAGCACTTATCATGCTCTTCATTGTTCTATTAAACCTTTCCACCAACCCATTGGTTTGGGATGGTAGGATGTTGAGAACTTGTAGGTGACCTCACAGTTTTTTCCACATGTCTTGCATGTAGTGAGACATAAAATGTGACCTGCTGTCAGATACTTCCTCCTTACAAAACCCTATTCTGGTACAAATACCAAGCACGGTCTTAGCCACTGCCTGTAACGCTTACCTGATCTCTGCTGGAGCGTCTGGCTTCACTGGTTCTATAGGTGCGGCTATGACCTTGCTGGGAGTGGTAGGAACCCTGCAGTAGTGGAGAGAGAGGACAAGGAGTGACTATCTTGTGAGTCAGAACCTCTTACCCCTACTCACTCTTCTATGCTTCTGCCCTGTCCTCTGGTTCACCCCCCTCTCACCTGTGTGTTTTAATTAGGAAGCTCTTCATCATGCTGTCTAGCAGGGGTGAAAGTAGTTGGTGAGGCAGCTGCAATTCTCGTCACTGGAGAATAGGACTGCCTTGCTATGGAGGATGAAGAGACCTCATCTTGGTAAGTGATTTACAGTTTTGTTTAGATTTTATACTGGTTCCCGTGTCTTGCTGTAGTCAAAAGATGAGCCTTTGATGTTAACTTGACTCTGCCGTGGTTAATTCTCTGCTTCCTATCTCCTTCTCTTGCAGTATGAAGAAAAGTAACATGGAGGAATACAGGCACTACGGAACGCCTGCAGAGTGTTAGTAACAGAGGTAAGTCTGAGCGCGTTACTTGGAACAGCGCGGTTTAGCCAGAAAGCTAATGTGGAATCTGGTGTCTTCGTATCCTAGGTCTACCCACATGTAAACTCCCGGAAGCTGGAGAGGTTCGTGGAATGCTGCGCTAAGTATGTGTGCGAAGCCTTTTTAAATGCGCGGTCACTGATTGTGTGAGTTTTAAATGTCTGTAGCTTGTCCTTCAGATTTCGCTGCACTCAGAGTTTTGCCCCTCCGCTGCTGGTACGGATGCCGGGGAAGTTTTGCTGAACACGAGCGTGGAACTCGGAGAGAGATCTGCTGCGAGGAACTGCTGCGGATCATGTCAGGTACGTATAGTTCTGTTATTTGTGGTTTTCTTGTAAATTTTTAAGTCTTTAACACGTTTTCTCTCTTCTCTTTCAGATCTGTGAACAGCAGCGCCGGTAAGGGTTGTGCCGCTGTCAGTGGTAACAATGTAAAGCACGTGCAAAAGCTCGGTCGGGACTTAAATAGGCCACCACGCCCAACTACTGGTCTTACATGCAGACCAGCCAGCGGCTCATAATGCACCATCCTGGGGGAACACCAAACCCTAGTATCTCCTATGAGTCCTACTAATGTTTGTGTGATGATAAGCATGAGGAATGCCTGGCAGGCCAGGACCCATCTAGACCCTACATGGTTACTTAAAGTAGACTTGCTACACTGTGGTGAGTGTCCCAACCAATGGGCCTTTGTGGTGATCATGACACTGCCTGAGCATTAACAGTCCTTATAGGTATGGCCTCAGGGTGTCTAGTAGCATGGTCTACTACAACCAGTATAAACCTGTTGCCTGAGTGGGTTGGAGGATCAAGGGTACAACAATGTCAATCCCCACTGTGAAGAATCCAGCGGATCCCTCACTGAAACCCTGCCTAAAGTCTCCTCCCTGGTGGCCAGCGGGGGGAGGGGGCAGACTCTTCCTAAACCCAACCCTGGAGGTGGTGTACTGCGGGAAGATCACCTGGGGAAGACAGGGCCCAGGACGGTGAGATTACATGGGATGAGACACCGTATTTATCCTATGGAAGGAAGAATCTTCCCAAAGTACATAGAGAGGTAATGGCTTATTGTCATTTTAATGTCCCTAACTCTCATGTTAGATCTCAAGTTGTGGACCTTAATGCTGTAAAATCAGAGCAAACTTTATCAAAAGAAAGATCCTTGTTGCTGCCCCAAACTAGACACCTTCTTCAAACCCAAAGGTACACTATAAAGGAATGTGTAAATGTTTCCTTTGATACACTTGCTTCCTCTGTAAAGGCTAATCTTCATAGCCCCTCTCTTGATAACTTTAAGGGAATTAAACCTACCCTTAAAAGAAATGTAAATATGCTAAAACCTAACTTTGTTGAAATAAACTACAAGTCCCAGAATCCTAGAGGGAATGGGATGAGGAAGAGGGCTGAAGAGGCATGCAGTTGTCAAAGGTAGGCAATAGGCTTAGCAGCCATTGCAGTAGTCAGGCAATTGAGGGTAATAACCCAAACCTGAAAACTATCACAGAAACTGGGAGGTATTAAAGGCCCCATCAGAGAGAGAAAGAAGGAAGGAGTGGAAGGAGCTGCAACCTTGGCTGAAGTGCAGGCTGTGGCAGTGGAAGCAGAAGGAAGACACAAGACTGGCAAACCAAGCAGAAATTGGAGAAACAAAGGGACACCAGAACCTGGCGACAGCAGATTTCACCAGCATGTTCCAAGAGAGTCCTGTCCTCCCAAACTCTGAAGTGCAGAAGCTGCGCAGTGAAAGATGTGCTGGAGAAATAGTTTTCCCCATGTGAGTCTAATTGCTGTGGTTGCCCAACTGCTGACGTATCGAACACTGAGGCAAAAAGCACTTGTCAAGTCAAGGGTCTTGGTAGCAGAGGAGGCTCCCAAGGCTTCTGGCCAGACCGGAGACACCTCTTCAGGAAAAGGGTTTGGGTCCCTAGCAAGCCAGAAGCAGTAGAAGTAGTTGGAGTCGGGGAAGCAGAGTGACCCGCAGAGAATGCTTCAGGAGCCGGTGAGTGAAGTACAGCTTTCTAAAGCATTGCACAAGCATTGCTGGCAACAATAACCAGCTCCTTTACCACTCGCGTACAACTTTCAGCAAATAGACGTGGACTGTTGTATTTAAAATCCCTTGAACAATGGAATTGAAACACACGCGTATAGATTAAAAGGCTTCTTGCTCGCATAGGAAGCTAATGCTTTTAAACCCATTGTTCCAATAACCAAAGACTATCATTTTTAGAAGAGTGGTTATGTGTCCTTAATAAAGAGAAGGGAACGCTGCAAAGTCCATTACAGAACACTTAATGCTGACAATATCAAAGTTACAATATTTACCATGGGAAAATTAAATTAATGAATGTTCGCATGCTCCTTATTGTAATTCCTCAAGGAGGCCTGAACTCTATCCTTTGCTTCTATGGGAATACAATTACACAGTCACTGTTAAAGCTGGAAAATGACATCAAAGAGAGATTGTGTGTGCCCAATTGTGGTTTCTTCTGAAAGACTGAACCTTACACTTTGTATAAAAATGAGAAAACATTAATTCTCAAGTCTATAAAAGACTGAAGAGAACAAGCATTGCCTAAAGCCAAGAGGTACCCCATTCTAAGTGTGAAGCTGACCCTTTCTCAGAGTTTAGAACAAGCCAGCTGCATTGTGAAGTTACTAACAATAAAAAGGCCTAAAATACAAGTGCACAAGCATTACCCAAAGCTAGGAGAGTGGCACCAGGGATTCTGCAAAATTGTGCGGGGTGATATCCGAGTGAAAGGCAAAGGTGAAGATTGGGAAGGGGAATTGGCAGCTTGTTAAGAATTATCCTGAAGCAGACTTAAACTGTAATGCCCAAGAGGGTCACGGCCAGAGAAAAATGAGTCTTGAAGGCAAACCCAGGTTATTGTTGTTGTGGCAGTTAGAGAAGAAAGGCAGAGAGGCTGCCCCTTAGAAGACAGCTACTCAAAGGAAGAGTGCCTTGCCTACCTGAAGAGGTTGAAGTATCTTGTTGAAGTCTGTCTAAAAGTCATTGAAGCTGTGGCAGTAGTCCAAGGCATTGGAACCAAAGAAGTATATCTGGTTGTCAATAGATGCTACGTTACAGTTGTCAAAACCAAGGTGAAATATTGTGATGTAAGAGGTCTCTAGTCTTATGATGAAGCAAGTAGAAAAAATTTTGTTGAAGTAGAAGTAGCAGTATCAAAAAGATGTTCTGACCATTTTCAATGCCAAAAACCCTAATTTAAGAAGTCTTAACTGTTAAACAAGAAATCTGTAATATTAAGGGTGTGTATAGTACATTTTCTTTGAAATGTGGTGAATCTTCCTATGGGAGTGATACATCATCATGGCCAGTATTATTACCATTGTGGCTATTTTTCCTGGAAGTGAAAAGTGGATGACTTTACCCAAAGAGAAGATTTGTTACTATTGGAACCTTTTGTTGATGAACTTTTGTTTTGACTTAAAAATCGCCAAGAATTACGTTAAGACATTTTCTTTCTATGTGTTACGCTACGGCAGCAACAAAGGACATTACCAAAAAGATTGTTCCCACGGAGTATCTTGCAATCAGGGAATTCGCTCTGGCAGCGTTACAAGTTGCCTTGGAAACTGTTTGGGTCACGTAGATCTGCTAGTCAGCTGATCAGACGTGCCTCACTTTCACAGAAGCCACGCCTCCTTGTTCCTTAAAAGCGGTCAGCCGCGGGAGCTTTGTTGCTGCTAATCGATCGTTACAGCGTTCCTTTTCGTAGCCTTCCTACGGCTTGTTCCATTCGGATCACCCTCCGAGTATCCTGCTTTGTATTTGATCTACCGTTACCAGACCTTGGCTTATGTCTCCTGTTTTGCTTCCTGGATTTGTCCTTCAGTATCTATTGCCTTGGTTGTGAATCTGCTCGCAGTCTCTTTACACTACCGAGCTCCTGTTGAGCTCCCCGCTCTGCCTGTCCTCCTGCTGGGTTTTCAGCACATCATTCCCCGCTGAGAACGGAATTCCAGTCTTCAGTTTTCTTCTTACAGCAAGCGCCTTTCTTCCAGCGGAATTCAGTCTTCTATCAGGTTAATCCTATTTCCAGCCCTGCTTAATTAAGGATTTACTTCTACCTCACCTACTTATTTGACTGTGTTACATCCTGTGAAGATGATGTGTATTTTCCACTAAAGTGCAGTACGAACGCTTTCCAGTTTTGCACCAACCCGGTCCTAGTACGTCCCTCGTGCCGTTCGGGTTGTCCTACCTATACTAAACTTCCCATTTGTTATTTTATCCTTTCGTTGTCATCCCTCATTTTGGAACTCTGAACACTTTACTGAACTGATACGGGACTTCCTCTCAAGGCCTTCATTTTCACTATCTCAGGTACCAGCGATTCTGTTGTGTTCAATAATTGTATACCTTTTCACACCAGGTTGGCGTTATATTCAAAACAGTTTATTTTTTATTTTTTGCAGCATTGCTTGGTGGTGCGCTCAATTCCGCTCTTTTGCATTATAGACTACTCTGTCTTGTTTTACATAATAGCAGAGTGGTACGTCGTGAAAAAGAGCCCCTCTCTAAGAGGAAGCCTGATTCTTTTGAAATCAGGGGACCTGGGTTTTCTGAAGACTTCCACGGCTCGCCTCACATCTCGATCCAGGTTGGAATCAAGTACTCCTTCCGGGTCGGTGAGTAACAGAATTAGCAGCCTCGAAGAAAATGTCGACTGAGACTACTGATGCTTTAAATCAAATTGTGCAGATGGTCACGGATCTTCGGACTGATCTGACAAGTGCACAAGAAGCATTGCGCCAACGCATGGATGCAATTTAGTCTATCGTCACTACTCCAGCAGCACAGGCAGGCGCTGGGGCTATGGCTTCAGGTTCTGGGTTTCCAGCACCCGTTCAAGAAAACGCTCCTGTGTTGTTTACAACCCAGTTCCCATTGGCTCCTCCGGAAAGGTTTTTGGGAGATCCCAAACAATACAGGACGTTTATCAATCAGTGTAAATTGCACTTCCTATGTCGTCCTGCCTCCTTTCCTACTTCCACTACCAAAGCGGCTTTTGTCCTTTCTCACTTAGGTGGTACTGCAGCAGCCTGGGCCAATCCCCTGCTTGAATCCAATAGTCATGCATTGTACAACTGCGATACTCTTCTTTCCATGATGAGCAAAGTGTTTGATACCCGATACACTACCCAGGCTACGGATTTGGAATTACTCAAACATCGACAAGGTAATTTCTCCTTGTTGGTTTATCTCGCTGGTTTCAACCAGCTGGTTGCTGAAACTGATTGGCCCGAGGAGAAAAAGGCTGCAGTGTTTTATCAAGGACTTTCTGAGGAACTTAAGGATGTTTGTCCACCGTTCCCGTTGTACCTACAGCCTTTGGGGATTTGCTCGACTTGGTACTACAAGTTGACGCCCGTAAGGCAGAAAGGCGTGGTGAGAAAAGGGCTAACCCAGTGCTACCCACCACAAAAGCGGTTTCAACATCTCTGCCTCCTCCCGAGCCCATGCAAATCGGTGCTGTTTGGAGTCCATTAACGCCCGCTCAAAGGGAGTATCGCAGGTCTCACAACCTTTGCATGTACTGTGGTGCTTGTGACCATCTATTACCAGAGTGCCCAAAAAAGCCCAAAAGAAAGGCGGGAAACGCCAAATCCCGACAGTAGATAGAGTCCCTACGTCGGGAGATTCAAGTCAGAACTCATCTTGTCTTGCTTCGTCTCAACTCATCCATCTCCCTGTCACATTTTCCTTGACAGCCGGTCCGTCTATTGTGGCCCAGGCCGTGGTTGATTCAGCTGCCACAGGCAATTACATTGATCATGGTTTCGTCTCAGTTACAGGGATCCCTTTGGTTTCCAAAAAACAACCTGAGACAGTCAATTCGGTAGACGGTTCTATCCTCGTGTCTGGAATGGTTACTCATCAGACGGTACCCATGGTCATGTGCACCAATGACGGACATGCTGAGACCATTACATTTGATGTTATCAGAGCTCCGGTTTATAAGGTCATTTTTGGTATTCCATGGCTTTGTTTCCATAATCCTGTTATTGACTGGGTAACACACCAGGTACAGTTTCCATCTACTGTATGTAATCTTCAGTGCACGCCTCTGCATGGTGTTATCCAGAACACCCCTACCAATGCCCTTGCCTCTTCTTCCCTGCACATCGGGGCGATTACTACTGTCAACTTATCCTCTGTTCCCACAGAGTATGCCGACTTCCTGGATGTGTTCGATAAAGGCATGGCTGAAAAACGAACCCCAATAGGGTCTATGACTGCCCCATTGACTTAATGCCTGGGGCAAAGATTTCTGTAGGAAGAGTGTATTCCCTTACCCTGAAGGAAGACGCTGTGTTAAAAGACTACATCGATAAAGCACTTGCTATGGGATTTACCAGGCCATCCAAATCACCGGCAGCGTCCCCACCCTTCTTTGTACCTAAAAAAGAGGGCGACCTACATTGACTACAGAGCCCTGAATGCAGTCACCATAAAGAATCCATACCCGCTTCCATTGATTTCTGTTCTTCTCGATCAACTGGGTTCCTCGCAGATTTTTACCAAATTGGATCTCGGAGGGGCTTATAATATGATCCGCATGAGAGAGGGGGACGAGTGGAAGACGGCATTCAAGACACGTTATGGCCTGTACGAATACCTGGTGATGCCCTTTGGGCTTTGCAATGCTCCGGCTACCTTTCAAGCTTTCATGAATGATCTATTTCATGACATATCTGACCAATATGTCGTCGTTTATCTAGACGACATCCTGATTTATTCTCACAATCTCACTGAACACGTTCAGCATGTCAAAACCGTACTTCAGTGCCTGAGGGAAAATCACTTATTTGTAAAGGCTGAAAAATGTATATTCCACGCTTCTGAGGTGGAATTCCTAGGATATGATCTTACCAGCCAAGGAGTGCGTATGAGCAAGTCCAAAGTTAAGGCCATACTTGATTGGCCAGCACCCAAGACGGTTAAGTCCCTTCAATCTTTCTTGGGATTTGCCAACTTTTATAGACAGTTTATTCATAGATTTTCTGCTCTTTCAGCGCCTCTAACTTCATTAACCAGTGTCAAAACCCCCTACGTTTGGTCATCTGCGGCACAACTGGCTTTCGACCAATTGAAATCAGCCTTTACTTCCGCTCCTGCACTTAAACACCACGATCCTGATCTACCCTTCTATGTGGAAGCGGATGCCTCCGGTACCGCTATTGGAGCAGTCTTGTCCCAAGAATGCCCACAGACTGGGGAAATGCATCCCGTTGCCTTCTTTTCTCGTAAATTAACAAACTACGAAAGGAATTACTCCATCACAGAACGGGAGTTGTTAGCCATCAGGGATGCCTTCGCTGAGTGGCGACATCATCTACTTGGAGCGTGTCATCCTGTCACTGTGTTTTCTGATCACAGAAGTCTTTTGGCTTTCAAATCTATGAAATGTCTCACAGCCCGACAGGCCAGGTGGCACTTATTCTTTTGTCAATATCAGTTTCACATCACCTATCGTCCTGCCAGGGCTCAGGTATCAGCTGACACACTTTCAGGTCTCCATTCGGTGGGTAACCCGTCCAAATCCGAACCTCCTATGCTTCTCCCGGACAAGGTCATTTGCGGTGCATGGTACAGCCTTCCTTACGGGATGTGATTGCGCAATGGGTAATCTAACATCCGAAGGAGGTTGAGGAACTTAATATGGATCTGTCTCAGGGGTTACCCATCATTCAAGAACGTATTTTCATACCTCCTGGTCGGGCTCGTTTATTGGCACTTCAATGGGCTCATGATTCTGTGGTTGCCGCACATCCAGGTCAAAAGAAGACGCTGGAATCCCTACGGCGATGGGCTTGGTGGTCTAACATGTCTCGCAATGTGCAGGATTACATCACTACGTGTGCTATTTGTGCCCAATGCAAATCTGCCAGATCCAGACCAGTTGGTTTGTTGCGTCCTTTACTGGTGCCTCATAAACCCTGGCTTATGATATCAATGGACTTCATTGTGGAATTACCAGATGTCAAGGGTCATGATACCGTGTGGGTTGTCATGGACTACTTCACTAAATACGCCATATTTGTGCCATGTTCAGGATTGCCTTCTGCTTCTCATTTGGCCAGACTATTCATGGCTAAGATCTTTCGGTATTTTGGTCTCCCTTCCATCATTGTTTCGGACCGAGGTACCCAGTTCACTTCTAAATTCTGGAAGGCTCTCACTACCTCTTTGGGAATTGAAGACAAATATTCTTCATCCTATCATCCTCAAACAGACGGCCAAACCGAGAGACTCAACTCCACAATTGAACAGTATTTACGCTGTCTTTGTCTTCAGTTTCAACAGACCTGGTATACCGCCCTGCCACAAGCCGAATTTACATATAATAATTCCATGCACAGTTCTACAGGAGTGTCTCCCTTTTTTGCTTTATTTGGTCTACATCCTAGGTCTTTACCGTTGACTCCACCCTTACCTGAGGCCTCGCCTGCTGCACTGGTATGTGTGAGATTTAGACCAAGTTCATCGGGATGTACGATGCCATCTGCTCAGGGCTCAAGAGCACGCCATGAAATCAGCGGATGCACACCGACTGCCAGCTCCGGTCTACCAAATTGGAATGAAGGTTTGGTTGTCCTCCCGAACCTACATATTGCGGGTAAATGTTCATTGTTGCCGCGCTTTGTTGGTCCTTTCCGCGTTTCCTCTGTAATCAATCCAGTTGCGGTTAAATTGGATCTTCCTAAGCGCTGGCGTATTCATCCAGTGTTTCATGTATCACTTCTCAAACCAGTCATTCCGTCCACTCGGTTGCCTGCTTGCCCTGCTCCTGTCATGGTCGGGGGGAAGGAGGAGTATGAGGTTTCCCGCATCCTTGATTGTAGGATCTCGAGGGGTTCTGCCCTCTATTTGGTGGACTGGAAGGGGTTTGGACTTGAGGACCGTACTTGGGAGCCTCTGTCTAATCTGCATTGCCCCGATCTCTTAAGGGATTTCCATGCCGCCCGGGGGTTGCCGGCGTTTTTGGCGGCGGATGCTGTTACGCTACGGCAGCAACAAAGGACATTACAGAAAAGATTGTTCCCACAGAGTATCTCGCAATCAGGGAATTCGCTCTGGCAGCGTTACAAGTTGCCTTGGAAACTGTTTGGGTCACGTAGATCTGCTAGTCAGCTGATCAGACGTGCCTCACTTTCACAGAAGCCACGCCTCCTTGTTCCTTAAAAGCGGTCAGCCGCGGGAGCTTCGTTGCTGCTAATTGATCGTTACAGCGTTCCTTTTCGTAGCCTTCCTACGGCTTGTTCCATTCGGATCACCCTCCGAGTATCCTGCTTTGTATTTGATCTACCGTTACCAGACCTTGGCTTATGTCTCCTGTTTTGCTTCCTGGATTTGTCCTTCAGTATCTATTGCCTGGGTTGTGAATCTGCTCGCAGTCTCTTTACACTGCCGAGCTCCTGTTGAGCTCCCCGCTCAGCCTGTCCTCCTGCCGGGTTTTCAGCACATCATTCCCCGCTGAGAACGAAATTCCAGTCTTCAGTTTTCTTCTTACAGCAAGCGCCTTGCTTCCAGCAGAATTCAGTCTTCTATCAGTTTAATCCTATTTCCAGCCCTGCTTAATTAAGGATTTACTTCTACCTCACCTACTTATTTGACTGTGTTACATCCTGTGAAGATGATGTGTATTTTCCACTAAAGTGCAGTACGAACGCTTTCCAGTTTTGCACCAACCCGGTCCTAGAGCGTCCCTCGTGCCGTTCGGGTTGTCCTACCTATACTAACCTTCCCATTTGTTATTTTATCCTTTCGTTGTCATCCCTCATTTTGGAACTCTGAACACTTTACTGAACTGATACGGGACTTCCTCTCAAGGCCTTCATTTCCACTATCTCAGGTACCAGCGATTCTATTGTGTTCAATAATTGTTTACCTTTTCACACCAGGTTGGCGTTATACTCAAAACAGTTTGTTTTGTATTTTTTGCAGCATTGCTTGGTGGTGCGCTCAATTCCGCTCTTTTGCATTATAGACTACTCTGTCTTGTTTTACATAATAGCAGAGTGGTACGTCATGAAAAAGAGCCCCTCTCTAAGAGGAAGCCTGATTCTTTTGAAATCAGGGGACCTGGGTTTTCTGAAGACTTCCACGGCTCGCCTCACATCTCGATCCAGGTTGGAATCAAGTACTCCTTCCGGTTCGGTGAGTAACACTATGATTGAACATTTTTTTCATGAAGTGACTTTGAATACTGTTGATGGGAGATATCCCAGGACATTAGAAGGTCATTTAGGAAATTATACATTGTTTAGGTTATGTTGAATTGCCATCTTTTTTAATTTATGTGTTTGTTGTTTAGTGTGAGGGCCACTTATCCTATGTTAGAGTGTGTCGCCTTAGCTTGTAGAATGGGCAGGGAATTCCTCAGTAGAGTAGGGCAAGTGAGACGTTTGGATCTATTTTCTTTACAAATAAAATGGCTTATTTTGAAAGATCTTCCAACAGTTGTCTCCCTCGCATTACTGACCCCCTCACACCAACCTCTCAAAAGGAACTCCCACCACTGGTAGAACCACTAAAGGGGACACATTCTTGGAACCACTTTTGCCAGACAATTGGCAAGCGTGTCTGCTCCTACAATGCTTGTTTACATCTGTACCCATCTTGGGCCAGTAGAAGGACAATGGGATTCACTCTTTGGTCCTCAAGTGACCGGCCCAGAGGGATCTCATGGGCCAACTGTAGAAACTTTGGTCTAATCTCTTGGGGTACCACCAGCCTTCGGAGGTCACCTGGAGTAGTTTCTGTAGGCTCACTGTAGATGAGCCTATCCACCCAGTAGAGTCTATGCTCCTCTGGCTCTTGCCTTTCCAGCTGGGAAGCTGCCTGCTGACAAAGACCTTCAACAGAGAGACACTCTCTTTGACCTCGGCTGAAGTCTGTCCAAGAGGGTCCACCTTCTGCCAGTAAAGGGTGCAGCTCAGGATGGTCTCTAGGATCCAGATCATCTTCTATGTGGGGAGGAATAACCTCTGCCTCTGTTTCACCATTAGGGGTTTCTTCTTCTTCCACCTCAGCCCCCACTAAAGGTGGGGTCACTGGGGTAACCTGGAGTTTCCCTCTGGGAGAAACTCTTATATTTAAGGAAGGTCTGGACTTGAGGCCCTTTTTTTCCTGAGACTCTGGATTTCTGCTTGGTCTCTTTCTTCTTTGTGATAGAAGTGGCTTAGAGACCTGATGGTCGACTGGGGATACTGAATTCCTCCTTGATCTCAAAGGGGATGTCTCTTAAGGTTGCTTCCCTGGGCAATCTAGAATGTTCCTTTTCCTTCTTACCTGGAGGCTTGGGGTGCTGGAAACTACACCCAGAGTGTTTAGATCATTACCCAGAAGAACCGTACCAGGCACTTCAGACTGACACTAACAGGACTTCTAACAATCATGTTGTTGCACTTTATGGCAGCTGTCATTATGATACCCATTTGGTGAGGTACATCCTCAAGGTTCAGAAAACTTTCATCCACCACAGTTATGCTGGCGACACTGACTCTAATGGCAGGGATCTCCTGACCATTTACGAGGACACTGTCCTTGTAATATTCTTTGGTATTATCTGGAATGGTTTTGTAAACCTCTACATTCTGTTGTTCCCACAGACGCAGGGACACTAATGAAACTCTGGCCTGAACACCAATGGGTTCTTCATCTAGAGTATGAAAGCTAGCACGTGTCATAGGAACTTTTCCCTCAGAGATGAAGGCTATGGAGACAGTTGGGATCCCTGAAGGTCTAACCTTACATCTGGGATCCCCTTTCACATGGTCACCAGACCCACAAGCCACACATCTGGTAACTACCCTCTGGTTTTGCCCCAGAGGATTCACTTGTCCTATAAGGTTTATCATGGAATGTACCCTTGTTATGTTTGGGGGCCTCTTTGGATGGTGGATTATTGGGGTTTCATTCCCCCTCTTTCTTGTGCTTCTTCCTCTCCTCCGTCTTATGAGGAGCCTCAGAATACTTGTGAGGGGCCCTGTTGGCTACCCACAGGCCAGCAGCCTGTGGTAACTTCTTGGGGTCAAGTTCTTTGGAGTCAGCTAAATGCTGTCTCAGCTCTGCGGGACAGGCATCAAATATACCTTCAAGCATGAACAGGCTTCTCATACCCTCAAATGAGCTCACCTTATGGCCCTTAATCCAACCATCTAATTGGTTCAGGCACTCACATATCCAAGTAGTCCACATCACACCATCTTTCTTCTTATGGTCTCTGAGCCTTTTAAGATATTGGGAAGGGGTCTTCCCAAATGTGGCTACAAGAGCCTCTTTGGCTTTCTCATAGTCCTTTATGTCCACAGCATTCAACTCCATCATAGCATCACAGCCATTCTGGGGAAGCCTAGAGATAACCCATGCAATCAACTCATAGGTACTGATATCTCGCATGCCACAGTTAAACGTAAAAGTACTCAACCAATCCAATATATCAAGCTTTGTCTCATACACACTCGCCACTTCTTAAGGCAGTTGAGGCTCCTTGGAGACATCAGACTGGGAGGACCCTGAAAAGGAAGAAGAGTCAAGAGACCACTTTTCCATGTCATATTCATGCTGTATTTTTCTTTCTCTGAGTCTCCTCTGCTTGTCTTTGTCTTCATATTGGATTGTTTGTTTCCTGAATTCTAGTTCAAGTCTCATTTTCCCCATGGATAGATATTCAGTGCACAGGTTGTGACCTGACGAGGTCCCGATAGGAGGAAACTGTGGTATAGGTGAAGGATTGGAAGGGGGGATCTCACCCCCTCCTGATTACCCCTCATCTTTTGATCCCTGAGGTAAATTAGGGCTTAGCTCTAAAGTTTCATCCTCATAAATGTCTTCCATATCAATGTTAGGAGTAGAAGTTACAGACATACTCCTAGGGTTTGTTTAGTTAGTAAAGTGTGAATCAGGTCATTCTTTCTACCCTTAGAATTAAGGTTTCTCTCTTTACACAATTCTTTACGTTTATCTACTGTAAGAACTGTAAGAGCCTCGTCCTTGGAATTATCAATTTTAGAAGGTGTTAGTGAACCTTTTCTCAGTAGTGTATTTCTAATAGTGTAATCCAATGTACACAAAATCCCACCACTGCCACCAGTGTTAGGTACGTTTTTGTAAAGTCCAATTGGGATTGGACTCTGCGAGCCGCAAAATCTAACATAGTCCTGTACTACCCAAGGTTGGTAGAGTGTCGGACCAGCCAGGCTTATTTTAGGAGGAGAAATGTGAGCTGCAAAGCAGTACACAGAAATCAGAACATACATATACCCAAAGAAACACTTACAGACGTGTAGTTATATCAAAATAGTGATGTATCTTAAATATACACAATGCAGTTATAAACTAAAGGAATATCGTATCAGGTAGCAACATCAAACGTACATTTAGAATAATAAGGACAAATAAAGCAGGTGAGTAAATTGTTATGCACTTTTCCTATCCATACACAGAGTGACTTCAGTCAGGTAAGCAAAAGCACTTATTTAAATTAACTCTGCATCATTAGGTTATTAGTCAAGTTAAGAATATAATGGGCAACAATCACAGGTAAGCAATTCTGAAGTCTTGTAAGGTTTAGGCAGTCTTTTCCCTAACTAGAAAGGAATACTTCAGTTCAGGTTTTGGAAGGGAACAATGCAATGCCCAAGCCAAGAGGGTTAGAAGATTTACTGTTGAGAAACCAGCAATGCCAAAATCAATAGGAATACATCAGTTCTGATGCAAATCTTAGCACAGGTAGGTAACAAGTAAGTTGTTCTTTGAAAATGCACATGAGTTTAAGAGAAGCCTTCCTGTGAGGGGACAGGCTGTTATGCCGGGGCAACTGGAAATGGGTGAATACCCAAACAGTTGTGAGACAGGCATGGTGTCAAGACAGGCATGGTGTCAAGAGAGATGACACAGACAACAAATATATGTTTCAACTAAGACGTTATTAATCATCAGAATGATGTAACGCCCAACTAACCCAATGCTACGGTGGAATTTCCCTGCCTACGTTCGATATTCAAATTGTGTGCATCGGGCTTAACAGCCTCTTGCAGAGTGTCCCGGGGTCCTGTGTGCTCACAGATGCTTACTGGAAGTCACTCCTGCTTTGCCAGGCGATTTCTGCTGCACGCCCCGGCCTTTGTGCTGGACTGAAACTCCGCTTCTCTGTAGCAGTCACACTTTGCCTTTCCCCACAAGGGTTTCCAGACGAGCAATGTTCTCCCGGCTAGAATCCCAGGAATTCAGTTAGTGTCTCAGCGCCTCCGCTACTTGTCCTCTTTGCACAGCACTCTACAGGTTCTCTGCTCCTCCTGAACCTTCCGCAGCACTCGTACTCCACGTACCTCTTCCCCCTTCTCCAGTCTGAATGCCACCTTTTATATAATCCTTGATTACCAAAAACTTGCAGGTGGAACTTGTCATTCTTAATTGCCTGACCTTGTATAAACGTATTAATGGGACATGCCTCATCTTCATAGCCGCATGCCACTAAACCGCTCTTCTTCGTCACAGCACCAGAGTGGTTTTTACAATGGGAAATCTGCACTATTACTAGTTGCCTCTTCTATCCAGTACTCAAGGGACACTTACAGGGGATGATGGAAGGAGCCTTGCAATAGCCCACAAAGGCTAAGGGAGGGGAGGGTAGGTCAATATCAGGAAAGGGGGGATACTTTGTTCCCCCCTCAGGCACCTTCTCTCTAATCCCCAAGGACCCTCAACTCAGGTTATCCTCCCTCACTTGTCCGCCCCCAGGGTCAGGATTCAAGAGCGATGGACCATCCTTGGCCACCTAAACACAGGATCCAAGGGGAGTAGATGTGAGAGTACCTTTAGGTTTCTCACACAGTAAAAACAGTGCCTTAGAAGCACAGTGAGGCCCCACGATGCACAGCCTTCTGCATTGTGCATAATCCAGTATGCCTTCTGCATCAGAGTACATTTGTGCGATTTACTGCGAATATTAAGAAGCTCTGTAAAAGCGCAGTTCTTTCCATGTCGCTTGCCACAATGATTGTGTTTCTGGCCACTAAGCAAGTGAACTTCCATTTGCCATCTACTTTGCTTCATGACCGCACCTTTAAAGATGGGCCATCGAGACTCTGACAAGAAACCTACACCCACGGCTGCCTAACACTACATTGATTGGCTGGTTCATGCCACAAACAGACCAATGGTACAACCGGCAGGTGTAAGCCGGCCCCCCTTGCAAAGGCCCCACTGCTAAGGCTCCTGTCTGAGCCTGTGCGTGCTGGTATGCACCCTGTGCGGTACCTCCTGGCCCACCTATCCACCCAATTTTTGCTCAAGCCGTTCCATCAGGTGGGATCAAAGCTTTGCCAGCCCCATGATTCCTCCTCCTGACTTACCCAGTCATCAACTTTGGATTGGCTCCATTTTCTACGTTGACGAGTCTCTACCATTGCCCACTCTGACTCTCTACCTATCCACTGTAGTGCACTGCTGTAACTCCACTGTATCCCTAAATACGGTGCACCCCGAAAATCGCTTAACTCTGGCTATCTGCTGTCCTTAAAGTTGGCATTCCCTCCATAGCGTTCCAGCTCTGTTACTTTCAGGCACAAACCCATGCTTTGACAATGCCTGCATGATACATCGACTGTCTCCTGCCCATGTGCTTTCTCAAGATGCTCTCATTTGCACTTTGTGCCTCTCACATCGTTCACCATTCCCATGTGATCACACTATGGAGACCTGCCAATATCTGCTCCACTGTCAGCCTATCAGCGCTACCTGACTCTCCTTACTACCAGCTTGACCCGTGCAGGTCTTCTACCCACCTGCACTTGCATATTTGATGTAGCACTTGTACCTGAGTTATGACTTTCCAAATTGTGCACCCAAACTCATGTCGTTCTTTACCTACCTGTAACTGCATGTTTTGATGTAGCTCCCCGGACCATGGGTTGAGGCGTTCCAAACTGTGCACCCAAACTTATGTCGCTCTTTACCTACCTGTAACTGCATGTTTTGATGTAGCTCCCCGGACCATAAAATGTTGCTTTCAAAATTATGCCCACCAATTTATGTCTGCTAGCAACCACTGTAACCACTTCCTAATCAAACTATTCATGTAATGACTGTAACTTTCTACCATGTAATGACTGTACGTTTCTACCACTGTAAGTAACCACTGTAACCACCTACTTAAGTAAAAGCGCCTAGATGCCCCTGGGCTTTGTGCATTATATAAATGTCAAAAATGAATAAACAGATAATTAATAAATAAAGGAGCGACACAAACGGCTTCAGGTAAGTTTACCAATAGCCCCACAGTACCTTCAGAGTGAAAAGAATGATGGTGTCGGGTGCCTTCTGGATGCATGGCTGCAAACCTGGTCTCCTATTCCTTGATTGTGGTGGCAAAAGGGGCATCTGGGGGGCTTCTGGAGCAGTAGTCGAGCAAGGGACTTGCCAGCACAGAAATCGTTGTACTCCTGCGTCGGTTCATGGTTTTGGAGCCTTTTTCTCCGCACCTGGAGCCAACGGTCACCGCTGGTTGGAATCTTCTTCTTTTCACGGTCTTGCACTCTGGTGAGGACGCTCTGAGAAGAGGATTCATGCTTCGGAGGTCCACACAGATGCCATCAAACTGCAACGAGATTTGTCAACGGCAAAGCAATGCACTTCAAGGAGGTTGAGGTACCCCAGATATTGGGATTCTGCCGCACGGGAAGGTCACAGGATGGTGGGGGATGGCTCAAATCGAAGAGTGTCTTGAGCCTGGCTATGTCCACTACTCCAGAGGAGGAAGTCATGCTTGGTGGAGCTTTCCCATTAATTAAAAACGGGGTCAGTACAGTAGCAGTACTTCAGCAGTGCTTCTGCGGATACTGGAGTTGCTGCATGTGTCTCTGGTCATCTTTTCAGTGTTTCAGTTTCAGAGGTCAACTTAGACTTCTGTCCAAAGGCCTTGCCCTTTATGGAGGACAGAGCCATCTTAAGCACTTTTGGGGCCCTGGGCATGGACATCTTTGGGGCCCCCTCCACCAAACCAAAGGAATTAAGGGATCAAGAATACTGGTATCGCCCCCCACCACCACCCGTCACGCTCACAACCTATAGGTCGATACGCTGTCTCGCAGCATAATAAGCATGTTTACTCCCTTTAAGTCCCCCTGCCCTCTTCATTCTTGCTCTAATCAGAATGATAAACAAGTAGCATTTGAAGACCAACATTAGCAGTCTACAAAGGGGTTATTGTTCTAATACATAGAGGATACTTTTTATCAATAACATTCAGGAAGGTAGATGTAGTATTAATGCAGGACCGTATGTAAAAGTTACATGTAGCTCATAATAGACAGAGAACTCACATTAGCTGACTCGCAGAATGCAAAAGTGCTCATGAATGGATAGAGACCACCAAATGGAAGAAAGGAGAACGTTACACATACCGTAGCATGGATAGTGGATGCAGATTATAAACTAGCAGGAAGGTGTATTTATCCAGACAGACTGAGATTAGAAGTGGGATATGGTTTTCAACAAGTGTTTCCATTAGATATAAAAGGAACAAATGCCTGTGGTGTGCGATATAAGTATGCTCACTATTAACACAATGGAACCATGAAAAAGGCTTTTATGAAGATCATACCATGAGAAGGAAATCACTTGGAAGGGCTGACAATTTTGAAACGTTTAGGGACTGGCAATATTGAGAATTTAGGCAATACAAGATTAAATGAGATGCCCAGGATCACAGATTGGTTAAGGGGTGAAGCTGGGATTTGTGCAAACTCTGCAATTTCTGCATGTTAATACTTTCTTTTCCAGTTCTTACCATGAACAACACACTTGGAAAGTACACAAATCACATTACCAAACATGACCATTTTTAAACAAAATATTATAGAAGGGTGTTATCCAAAATGGGAATGATTCTAGCTTCACTCTCTCCATCATCAAGGGAAGTATATTAACACATTTAATCTGAGTTTGTCTTTTGTATTTTTAAAGCTTTAAACACTTCCAAAACAATGGCTTTATTTATTTAATATTTATATTGTGCCGGTAGCTCGCAAGCTTCGGGGCTTGTGACTTTTTCATTGGTAAACGTGCATAAAAACTTTGACTTTTACCAAAAAGCAAAGCATTTTTTGTGTCAAACAAGCAGAACTTAAAATATGCTAGCATGAGGCCTGCAACATATGGTCCGCTCTCTTCTGTCTACCAACCCTTCCACCCAAATGGCCTACATAAAAAGAAAGATCAAGTAATGGGCTAAATGATACCAGCAGCATGCAAGAAGGCAAACCTCACAGAAGACAACACAGTAATGTAAGATATGTTAGATGATTTTACCAGGATCACTGTATCATCTGCTGGCAAATCCAGGATACAAACATGAACGCTATTGTTCCATAGTCTTGAATTTGGATAGTTATTCACCTCTTGGACTAACAGTTTATGCCATGGTTGGAGGTGATTGCCTAGGTTTTACAACACCCCATCTGAACAAACCAATTTCTAGACCTTCACCATACGCATGATATGTTAGTTTTTATAACAACCCCTATCTGGTGCAGGTATATTGTTGATAATAGTAGATGTTGTTCTGCAAAACCAAGTGCATATGCAGGCAGGTTTATAAACTTCAGACATAGGAAAGGCTCAGCCAGCCTTGCTGGAATGTGATATTCTAATTTTGCATATGAACACATATCTCTGCAAAGGGTGCTTCACACACTGAGCTAACTTCTGGAGCATTGTGGCACTCAATTTATCAATACGCATTTCACCATTGCCTATTGCACGTGATCAACATAATTCCCACAGGAAGGAAAGATTGCTACAGAGTTGTGCCTTAAAGAACACACAAACTATGTATACCACAGTGGACACAGAAAGCAATACATGATGAATTTATCAAGGCAGAATGCCCTTGCCAAAATAGAAAGACAATGGGTTTAGCAATGGGTTTAGAACCTCAGCAGCACCCCATAAAATATCCCGACGTGTACTATTTAAGTCTGGTGAACAATGGAATCTTCCTTCTTTAGATCAGCTAGCCTTGTGGGGCCCCCTCCAAGGTGGGGGCCCTGGGTATGTGCCCCTTTTGCCCTCCCATAAAAAAGTCTCTGATCCAGGAACCCATTCATTCAGTCCCATGGACCTGTCAATCACCTGGGGTGGCTGCTCTTGCAGGACAGTCAGCCACCCAGTCCAAACTGGTTCCAGTCAGGCATAGTCTCAGACAAAGGCCAGAGATTTTTCGGGCTCCTCCCCCACTTCCTGCCTCAGCAGAAACACTGGAGCTTTGGCAGGCTTCGCAAAGGGATACTGCCTAAGGCAAAACACAAAGAGGACCACTCCAAAAGGGATTGGTAGTAGAAGGTCCAAAAAGGAACAAACAAATGAAAAATGGTCATAAAAGAAGACTGCTGCCTTCTGGGGAAATGGTCACCCATGGGTGCTGTACTGCAACTGTGAGAACAGCCTACGAGTAACTAACACAACAATGGCAGAGAAATGTATCTACTGCCACCACCCGTTGTAGGTTTGTCTGTTACTGTAACTATACAAGTTACAGGAGCAGTGGGAAAGACGTTATAGTGTAGCCCCTCTGACTCCACAAAAGAAAAGCAAGTAAGATAAAAGTATCCTATTATCCTTTAGAACAGTGGTTCTCATGGAAAAGTAGTCAGAAAATAAAAAGGTAAACCCAAGGAGCTCCCCAGCAACACTGCACACAGGGTGCTGGGTGCTGCAACAATCCATTACAGATGCCTGTAGTGAAATACCTGGAGGAAAGCATGACTCCATTAAAAGTAAAAGGAATACAGTAGCAGAAGAATAGGGTTCCCATCACAGAGCAAAAAAAGAATGAGTGAGTGGTAAATAGTGACACTCACTCAGGAGGATAAAGCATGCAGTCGCAGAAGTCCACCAAAAGTGCTGGGGGTCTCTTAGGGTGAGGTGAATTGGCACAAGAAATGAGAATTCTCCCTTTCACCGCAATGTCACATTTCACCTTTAGTTGTGTGCTGTTTTTCATCAGGTTATATGGTGCGGTGGTGAAGTGCCGAACCTGGCGGCCACAGTTCGAGTGCCGAGGTCGGTGTATATTCTTATAAGACAGTCAATGTTTCTAGTTTTACACACTGCTTCTAAAATACCCGGGGGTGACGGCATCTGCTCTGTGAAAAAGGTGGGGGGACGCTGTCCACCAGCATGCACCCTCGACTTGAGTCCTGCATCTACCTAATGAAATTGGGAGAGTTCCTGCCTCCTCACTTTCGAAATACTCTGGATAAATAGGGTGTATGACCCTTCATCCAAAATGGGATCAGGGCTGGGATCGTGGGCCAAGCATCCTGTCGAGCTAGGCCATGGCCACTACATGACACTTTTTTGCGAGTCTCTACCTTTCACTGAAAACGCAGTCACAACTTTGATTCTAAGGACCATTTCTTTTGTTATGTTATGATGTGTTACTGTGATTTTTTTTGTATTCATGTTTTTATTTAAGCACTATGGTTTATATTAAACCACCTGCTGGATATCAAAACGCACGAATACAGATGCCACATAAATAAAATAATTTCGATTTAGTTATTGGTTTTTATACCGCGCTCTGCTGTCTGGACTACACACCTGGAGGGTGCTCTTGTCATCCCTGATGCATCAGTACCTGCCTCGTCCACTCCATTCTGATTGCACAAGAGGTAGGAGCGAATTTTAAAACAAGAAGAAAGCTTGAAAATGGAAAATAGAAAAATTACATTAAATCGCTCTATTTTTCACTAATAAGGCCATTTAATCATGCTGACCTCCGCACTGCCTTTCATTTGTCTACCATTGCCCAACTTCACTCTGGGGCTGTGCGTACTGTGGCAGAGGGGAGATTTTACAACAGTGGGCCATTTGCTTACTGGTTCATGCGGCAATTCCAAGGTGGCTGTTTCCTTCTTCTCACTGTAGAAGGCCCCTCTGAGTCCTCTTCACTCACCTACCCTCATGTCGATTGGCTGCTGACATCCATATTTGGCGTATTGGGGGAACAGCAGGCTTTAGCCAGCCCCCTCTTCAAAGGCCCACATCTAAGGCCCTGTCTGTTCCTGTCAGTGCCTGGCTGTGCTCCGGGCCCCACCTTCCCAAATCTACAATCAAAATGCTCCTGAATGATATATATACTTTCAATGGTCCTCTTGACTGTGACTTCCATACTTGTGCCATCACGTAAGTACTGCTTCCTAGTGGCTGCATCGGCTCCACTGAACTCACTTCCTCTGCTTCTCAAGTCATCCACCTTGTAGATGCCCCATGTTCTACTGGGACTCTGCACTCTGCCTTCACTCACTGTGTCTCATCCTCACTGACACCATCTACTGTAATTCTGTGCTGCATTCCCTGTGTCATTCCTCCAAGACTGTGTCTGTTTGAGCGAAAATCGTTTTTAGCGGTGCCTACTCCTGTCTTGAAATTGCCTGTTTGTGTGAAAATCGTTTTTAGCTGTGTCTCCATCCTACTTGTTTGACTTTACACCTATTAGCCATTTGGCCTACTGTGCCAAGTGGATCAGGTTCAAAACTGTGCTTTCCAGCATACTCACCCCCACCTCACCTCTCACTTTCTCTCTGCCTCTCTCTTCCTCCCTCGTTCTGAGACGGCACTCTCCATCTCCCCTATTTTCTCCAACTGCTACACTATCACCTATCCACCCTCTTTCACTAAATCTTGACAGAAAAAACATGAAAAAGACATCCTTGCTGCTAACCCAGACCTCCCAATTGCAGACGTCTATGTCAGTGCATCCTCAAGAGACATCTTCACTGACATCTTCGTTTCCGTCCCATATCCCGACATATGGACCTCTCATCTCACAGCCACTCTCCCACCTTACTCCTCAACTTCCATTAATGGCGGCACCAAGTGGGAAGTACTCCTTGCGGGCTTCTTCTCATCCCGCTGCTGTATCAATGTTTACAACACGGGCACAGTCCTGGGTCAAGGCCCTCAGGCCAACCTACTCCTATTTGACCGGCTCCTGCCTTCTCTCATCAATCAACTTCCTTCGTTCCCCTGCCTCTCCCCCTTCTACCTCCTCTACTCTACCTCTCCAGATCGATGCCCCACGTCCCGTCACGCTGCCTCAAAAAACCTTCAAAGGCAGCGATTGCCTCCATCTGGCAACCTTCAACTCACACACAGCCTTCAAATATTTGGCTGGCATCTGCCTTCTCCTTCAAGACACTTATCTGGACATACTTGCACTCATGGAAACTTGGTTCAACACCAGCTGAGTTACTTCCCTTGACTGACTCCTCCCGGACGGCTTTAAGATCACCTCTAAACCTCAACCCCACCGTGCTGGCGGTTGAGTTTCCTTAATGTTCCCAGAGTGGATTCCTTCTACCACCCTACCCACTCAGCAGTATTCGTCCTTTGAAAGCCTAGTGTGCAAATCGATCATCTCTCCTTCCTCCACCTTGACCATTAATACCATCTACCAGCCCCCTGGCACTTCTTCTCTCTCTATCTGAGTGCGTGGACTTTTGTTCCTCCCTACTCTCTGCCACCTCCAACCTGCTACTACTAGGTGACTTCAACATCCACCTAGACTCCCCTTGCACAGCAACCACCCTCTTCACTAACCTCTGCTCCTCCCTATCCCTCTCCAGTCTTCCCTCTGGCCCTACCCATTCTGCTGGACACACGCTAGATGCCATGATCCACTCCAACCTTACTCTCTCTTCTCCCCTGGTACCCACTCTCCCCTGGTCTGATAACTCTCTCCTCACCTCCCATGTTGGTCTCTATGGCCCTTTGACAACTCCACTTAAAGCTCTGCCAACCTCGTTCACGAACATCCATCTGATGAAACGAGTGTCAGCTGCTGGCTTCTCTTCCACTTTCATTTCCCCTTGCCCACCCAACACAGACGTTTCCCCTGATTCTGTCCTCAGCAACCTCTAGCTGTCCATCACCAACACCCTTGACATCCTTGCCCCAGTCATGAGGATCCGCCTGAAACCTGCCTTCAAGCGTAACACCTGGTACGACTCTGATCTTCCAGACCAAAAATGGAAGTGCAGGGTTGCTGAAAGGAAGTGGAACACTTCCGGCTCACCCTCTGATAAACTGGCCTGCCGCCTGATCCAGAGACACTACAGACTCTCCATCCATGCCAAAAAGGAGGCCACATTCAGGCACGTGTGTCCAATGCGTCCAACAACATGGCTGAACTCTTGAAAATCTGTAAGGAACTTGCCAACCCATCCGCAGCATCCTCTGCCCCTACTCCTTCCCAGGCCCTCTGCAATGCCCTCGCCTCTCACGTCACTGTCAAAACCCAGGGCATACTGAAGAGCCTTGTCACGCACTCTTCCAACCCAACCGTCCCCTGTTCCCCCCTACCATTCCCCATCCCCTTCCCCCTCCTTTACGCCTGTCTCCCCTGAAGAAGTCACCAGTGTTGTCAACTCCATGAAGGTCTCATCCAAACAGGTTGCCCCTTGCTCCTCCACATCCATCAAGGAAAATACCACCTCTCTGGCCCCTGCTCTGACTGATCTCTGCAACCACTCCTTTGCTACTGGCTCTTTTCCATCTTCCCTCAAGCACTCCTTTGTGCGCCCCTCCTTAAAAAACCCTCTGCAGACCCTTCCTGCCCAGCCAATTACCACCCCATTTCCACCACACCCTTCCTGGGAAAACTGCTGGAGAAGCTGGCCCTCCCCCAACTCAACGCTCATACCGAACTTGTAGGCAGTCTTCATGACCACCAGTCTGGATTCCGAGCTTCTAGAGGCACGGAAACTGCTCTACTGAACACTTGTGAAGAGCTGTTTGCATCTCTTGACTCCAACTCACCTGCTGTCCTCATCCTTCTCGATCTCTCTTCTGCATTTGACACAGTGAATCACTCCATCCTCATGAAAAGGCTCCATGACACCCTTGGCATCTCGGAGCGGGCAGTGGACTGGCGTACCTCCGTCCTAATTGACCGTTCCTCCAAAACCATTCTGGGCTCTTTCTCCTACCCTTCTCACTCCACCGCCAGTGGCGTACCTCAGGGCTCCCTTCTTTTGCCCTGCCTCTTTAACATACATCTCTCTCTGCTGGCGCGACTCATATCCTCCTTCTCCCGCAACTTCCAGTGCTACGCTGATGATACACAACTTTTCTTCAAACTTCCCATTGATGCTCTTGAACCCTCCTTCATCCCTAACTACCTCTCTGCCATCCAGGCATGGTGCACTGCTAATGACCTCTGCCTCAATGCTAGCAAAACAGAGATTCTCCCTATTGAGTCCCCTGCACCATACTTTTTCCCTGCACTCTGACCTTCTTCCATGGGCCCCCCTAACCTCCGCCACTGAAGTTAGTAATCTCAGAGTCATTTTCGACTCCTCCCTTCATCCTTCATATTCAGGACATTGTCAAGAAGTCCCACTTTCAGCTCTTCCTTCTCAAAGGGACTCTACCCTTCCTCACCTTCCCTCAGAGACTCAATGTTACCCGTGCTCAGTTCTTTCTAAACTAGACTACTGCAATAGCCTCCTCCTTAATATTCCTTCCTCCACACAGCGACCCCTCCAGCTAACCGAGAATAGGGCAGTGAGACTTATCCTTGGCCTCAAGCTACCGGTCTCAACACCGATTAAATTCAAATCCCTCTGTATCATCCACAAGGCTATCTGGGGCCACGGACCACTGTATCTTCAATGCCTCCTGGCCAATACTCCCCTGCTAGACTCCTCAGTTCCTCAGGCACCAACTTCCTTCCGTGATAAGCGTTTTGCTAAACAGAGAGCTTGTGGGCAATCACTTTCCTTGGCTGGCTCCCTCCTGTGGAACAGCCTCCCTCTCCCTCTGCGTCTTGAGCATGACCTCCTTAAGTTCCGGAAAAGCCTCAAGACGTTTCTCTTTACCTACTCCTTCTCCTCTCTTCCCTGCTAATCTTACAGCAGCGTGACTGATATGCAGGGCCCTTATGTGGCTTCGGGGCCTTGACCCCCCACATCTCTCATCCCAGCCGCAGTTTTTCTGCTGCTGTCGTAAATCTCTCCCCGTCGCACTGGGATCGGGATCTCCCTTGTTCGGCCGCAGGACTCTTCCTGTGGATGGTTCGGGTCTTGAATAGGCTCGCCCGAGCCTCGTCAGGTTGCAGGACGCGTTCAGAGTTCCGGGAAGTTCGTGGTTCCAGGGTATCCAGGATTAGCGAAGAACGAGTAAGTGGCGGGGGGGATCCGGGAACAGGATAAAGGCAAGGAAGGAAGCAAGAGGATCAAGGAAATCAATGTAAAGAGTAAGCACACGTCGGGTGACTACCGAGGATAGCGTTGAGACGCGCGGACCTGCAGGGGTGTGACCAATTTATAGTACGTGCCACAACGTGAAAGCTAGTGCGTAGCACGGAGTTTGGTACGGCCATGTTGGGAGGAAGAAGGAGTGCAAGCCCTTCGTGACAATGACCATGAGGTCCAGAAGGGGCAATTTCGCCGGGTCATGACAGCATGCCCCCTCAGAAGACTGGTTCCTCCAGGCTTGCCTGGGTGAATAAGATGAAATCTTCTGAGCAAACGAGGGGTCTTTAAATTTGAAACTGGTTCCCATGTTCTCTCGCTAGGGGGGTAGCCTTTCCACTCGACCAGATATTGTAGTCGACCCCTCCTATACCTGGAATCACATATCCTGGACACCTCATATCCAACTGGTCGTCCACAACCACAGGTGTGGGTTTGAAGGGTTTTCGAGTAGAACTAACGTAGGGTTTCAACAGGGAAGTATGGAAGACTGGATGTATCTTTTTCCAGGAATCCGGGAGCTTAAGTCGAAAGGAGACAGGATTGATGACCTCCTTTATAGAAAATGGACCATAATAGCGAGGAGCTAATTTGTTTGGTCATAGATGTCGAGGTAACATTTTCGAGGCTAACCAGACTTGATCGCCAACTGAATAGGAAGGTGATGGTCTTCTCTTAGAGTCTGCATATCTTTTGGTTCGAGTCTGGGTCTGTTCTAACTGATCCTTTGCCTCTCTTTGTAAATTGATCAGCGTCTGAATCCAAGAGTCAAGGGTAGGTACCGGAGTAGATTCGGGAAGAACTGATGGTAAAACAGACGGGTGATAACCTTGACTGCAATAGAAAGGGGTGATCTTGAGAGCTGAATGATCTGAGTTATTGTAGGAGAATTCGGCTAAGGGTATAAGGAGAGACCAATCGTCTTGAACCTTGGTGGCAAAACAACAAAGATATTGTTCCAGGGTTTGATTTACTCGTTCCGTTGCCCCATTGGTTTATGGATGATAGCCTGAAGAAAGGGCACGTTGGATTCCTAGAACACGACAGAGATGTTTCCAGAATTGTGAAATATACTGAGGTCCCCGATCTGAAATAATCTTGGAAGGAAGGCCATGAAGACGAAAATGATGTTCCAGGAAAATTCCAGCAAGTTCCGAGAAAGATGGTAGTTTATACAATGGTGTAAAATGAGCTAGATGAGTGAACAAGTCAATGGTTACCATAATGGTTGTATATCCTCAGGAAGGTGGTAATTCAACAATAAAGTCAGTGGCAATAACTTCCCAGGGTCGGGTTGGCAACGTAGGTTGTAGAAGCAGACCCACCGGCCTCTGATTATCGTACTTGTTCTGACTACAAATAGCACATGTCTTGATGTATTGAACTACACTGGACTTCATCCCTGGCCACCAGAACTGTCTTTGTATAAGACGGAAGGTGTTGGTTACTCCTCGATGGCTGGAGTGAAGAGTATCATGGCATAGATTCATTACCTTCTGTTGAAGTTCTTTTGTCGGAATGACCACTGAATTGTTCTCGAATAAATATCCTTCCTTGATTGTCAGTCGTCAGGGATTTTTCTTCGATATGTCCTTCCAGAGTTCAGATAATTGAGTCTGTGCTCTGATTTCTTCCAGGAGATTGATCGCTTGAGCTACAAAGATTGTGGGTGGAAACATTTTTGGATAGACCTTATCCTCCAAGGGAACATAGTCGGGACGCCGAGAAAGGGCATCGGCAATCAAGTTTTGCCATCCAGGAACATGTGAAATTTGAAATTGATATTGAGCAAAGAAGAAGGCCCATCAAGCTTGTCTACTGTTCCTGCACTCCATGGATTGTAGGACCTGAAGATTTCGGTGATCAGTACGGACTTGAACTGGATATTTAGCACCCAGGAGTAAATGTCTCCATTCAGTGAAGGCATGACGAATAGCCAATAACTCCTTCTCCAGAACTGAGTAGTGAGTCTCGCTGGTGGTCAGGGTCCGTGAGAGATAAGCAATGGGATGTTCCAATTTATCATCAGATTCTTGTTTTAAAACTGCTCCTATGGCGTAATTGGAGGCATCAGTTTCCACTAGAAAAGGACGATTTATGTCAGGTTGGGCCAGGATGGGGGCCTGGGTGAATTCTTCTTTCAAGCGTTGGAATGCCTTGTCTTGTGGTATAGACCAGTTAAATGGAACGTCTTTCTTCAGGAGATTAACAATGGGTTGAACAATCTCGGAAAAGGTGGGAATAAATTTCCGGTAGAAATTGGCAAGCCCCAGGAAGGATTGTATTTGCTTAACAGATGTTGGGGCGGGGCGGGCCAAGGCCCATCTTTGAAGGGTCCATACTAATTCCTTCTGATCTGAGGACAAATCCCAGATAGTGAACTGACGTGACATGAAACAAACATTTTTCTGGTTTGGCTAAGAGTTGATTTTCACGAAGACGTTAAAGTACTGCTTTTACATGTTCTTCATGTTTCAAGGAGTCCTTGGAGAAGATCAATATGTCATCCAAGTAGACGATAACATTGAGAAATAACATGTCAGAGAACACCCTAGCCATAAAACGCTGGAAGACTGCGGGAGCATTGGTCAGACCAAAGGGCATGACTAGGTATTCAAAGTGACCAAAGGGTGTTCTAAAGGCTGTTCTAAAGGCTGTTTTCCATTCGTCTCCTTCCCGGATACGGATCAAATGGTAAGCACCTCGGAGATCCAGTTTCGTGAATATCACTGCACCTCTCACAGCTTCAAGGATATCCGAGATCAGGGGTAGAGGGTATCTGTCTTTCAGGGTGTATTGATTTAGGCCCCGATAGTCCAGGCAAGGTCTGAGCTCTTTAGTGTCCTTTTTCGGAACAAAGAACAATGAAGCACCAGCTGGTGATTTTGAAGGTCTTATGGTGCCGTTCTCAAGATTAGTGTCTAGGTATTCCCGGAGGGCTCTCTTTTCGGGTTCTGAAAGGATAAACATCCTGCCAAAGGGAATCACTGCTGAGGGTTCAGTATCTATGGCACAGTCTTCGGGTCTATGTGGAGGTAAGGCTTGAACAATGGCAGTAGAGAATACATCAGCATACCCTTGATAGATCTCTGGAACTTGTACAATATTGGAAACCATGAGATGGGCTCTCTGGACACCTTGGTAGACTTATAGGAGCTGTGACTGAGGTATACAGGTTTAAACAATGGTTCATACAGAACTCCGAGCCCAGGAATAATGGATTGTGCCTTTGTAACCAGGGCATGCCCAGAACCAAGGGGTAATGGGCTGATTTTATAATGTCAAACACAATCCTTTCTTGATGATGATTTATGGAAAGATGGATCTCCCTTGTTTGCAGATTTATGGGTCCTGAGGAAAGAGGTCTTCCGTCAATTGCTTCCACTGGCTGTGAAAAACTTCTTGCTTCATATGGAATGTTATAACTTCTTACCCAATCTTGATCAATGAAGACTCCCATTGCTCCGCAATCCACCAAGGCCAGTATGGGGTAGACCTTGTCCTTGGATGGCGATAAAAAGGCCTGTAATATCACCAATTTGTTTTGTCCAGGAGAGTTCAAGGATGGAATTGATGTGGAGCAAACATCGCTCTCCCGAAACCTTGCTCCATTTAGGATCGGGAGCTGGCGTTTCCCGAGCGTCGGGGAGGAGCCAGAGGACACTCTTTAACTAGATGTTTATCTGAGGCACAATACATACATAAGCCTGTGTGTATCCTTCTTAACCTTTCCTGCGGGGAAATTGGTCCACGAAAGGCTCCGAGTTGCATGGGTTCAGAATCAGTGCTCGGATTCTTGGCAGATTCGGTCCTTGTAGTATTCTCTGGGGAGTTTCTTTGAATTGAGACTTTATTCTTTTTCTTTTCGGCCTTTCTTTCTTGGATTCTGAAGTCTATTTGCATAGACAAGTCCAGGAGGGCCTGGAATGAACTAGGACGTGCCGCTCTGGCTAATTCGTCCTTAATCTCTTCATTTAGACCTCTGCGAAATAAGGTAAAACTGGCTTCCAGGGGCCAGTGCGCCTCTTTGGCTAGCTGTTTGAATCTGGTAACATAGGTCAACATGTCTTGGGATCCTTGTTGGAAGTCGAGTAACTTCTCTTGAGCACCGTGGACCAGCTCTGGACGTTCGAACATGGTCTTGAGTTCCGCGATGAAGCCTTCATAATCATCCAGGAGAGCATCCCCTGAATTGAGTAAAGGAGTGGCCCAAGTAAGGGCATTACCGGAAAGATGCGATATTATGAAGCCCACCTTAGCCCTAGGAGTTGAGAAATAGTAGGGCTTGAAGGTAAAATGTACCAAACAAGAATCCAGGAATCCACGTAAGGTCTTTGTTGAACCGTCGTATTTATCAACCACTCCTCCAAATAGTACGCTGTCCTTGTTCGCGGAGTCACGTGACAAGATAAGCTGTCTTAGCGCCGCATTCTCGGCTTTTAAATTCTGCATCTCTGTAGAAAGTTCTTGCATTCCGCGCATCAGGTCCTGAATAGCATTCTCCATGGTAGAATCCGTATTGATCGTTTGGCGTCTCAAACTGTCGTAAATCTCCCCCTGTCTCACCTGTGATCGGGATCTCCCTTGTTCGGCCGCAGGACTCTTCCTGTGGATGGTTCGGGTCTTGAATAGGCTCGCCCGAGCCTCGTCAGGTTGCAGGACGCGTTCAGAGTTCCGGGAAGTTCGTGGTTCCAGGGTATCTAGGATTAGCGAAGAACGAGTAAGTAGGGGGGAATCCGGGAACAGGATAAAGGCAAGGAAGGAAGCAAGAGAATCAAGGAAATCAATGTAAAGAGTAAGCACATGTCGGGTCTCTACCGAAGATAGCGTTGAGACGCGCGGACCCGCAGGGGCGTGACCAATTTATAGTACGTGCCACGATGTGAAAGCTAGTGCGTAGCACGGAGCTTGGTACGGCCATGTTGGGAGGAAGGAGTACAAGCGCTTCGTGACAAGGACCATGAGGTCCAGAAGGGGCAATTTCGCCGGGTCATAACAGCTGCACTTACTTGGGCTCACCCTACCCACGTGCGGTTGCATTTACATTTGTCACCTCTTAGCACTTACCCTTAGCAATTCTCCATGAGCATCAAAGCACCTATCCCTCAACCTTCCCCCCTCTGCATTTGCATGTTCTGAATGCTCACAAGGCATAGTAGGTTTGCCTCCCCTTCCCTTACTCTCATTATTTGTTTGTACTATTAATTCAATTATTTATCCTTGCTGTAATTCATTGTCTACCTTACGCTGTCCCCGCCCTGTTTGCCCTGCCGGCACTTTGAAACGGTTTTGCTAATTGTATAAGCACCTAACAAGTGACCAATAAATAAATAAATGGCCTTCAGGTGCTCCGGTAGATCTGAAGGAAGGGCCTATGTTGATGGGCAGTATTGCTGAGAGGATACCCAGACCTAGCCCTTACCAAGGCTAAATAAAAATGTGAATTGAGAACAAGGAAAGAACTTCTAGGACCAAAGAAACATACGGATAGTCCCACTTTGACTCACCTTGTGAAATTCTCCTGGCAGAATTTGCAAATTAGACGCTTCCTGAAAAAGAACTGAAAGATTTTACAATTGGACACAAAGCTGGATAAACATTTTCCAAAACCACCTTTGGTGGTTTATACTAGAGGAAGAAACTTGAGAGACCATCTTGTGAAAGCAGAGAAGGTAACAACTACTATGCAATCCTTCAATCGAAACCAAAATGCTTAAATTGCAAGAATTCCAATAATGTTCAGAAAGGGGAACACGTGAGAGAGACATCCAGGCACAGGAAAGAAAATTACATTCAAACATATTTCTTTGTGTGATTCTAAGAATGTTATCTATGGACTTATTTGCCCGTGTAGGAAATATTATGTGGGGCAAACCACTAGAAAACTAAAACAATGCATTAATGAGCACAAGTCAAATATCCAAACTAAGAATCAGAAATCCCCGGTGGTCAGACATTTTGAGAACATGAGACATTCACTTTCATAATTAAGATTTGTGGTTGGAGGAGGAGGTAATCTGAATGATCTGCTAACCAAAAGGGAAATGTTCTGGATACACACAATGGATTCACTGCAACCATTGGGCATGAACGAAGAATTTTCTCTAGCTCGGTTCCTCTAAGCAAATTAGAAAACTGTTTGAGTTTATTATCTAAATTCTGAGACACAATATATTGAGTTTGGTTGACCATATTAGATTGTTAATGAACTTTCCTATCTAAGAACTTAGAAGCTGGGGGCTCTATACCATTACCATATAATAACTCAGGTATCATATAAGTAGGTGGACTTCCATGACAGGGGAATTTTAGAAATTAAATAATATGATCATCGAATAGTTTGTACAAATAACGTTACACATAAATGATTCAGTAATACTTAATAAATCAATGTGATGTTGTGACCTATACTTACTGTACAGATGATCGTGAAAAATACCCTGTCTAAGTCATGATACATTGGGAAAATGTTGTAATCGTAATAACAAAGATAATATCAACAGAGCAATGTTATAGAATGAAGGGATACCAGGACATCTCAAGATCAATATTCATGGATGAAATATGAACTTTTATTGATGTGTGCAATTCACGTGATCTAATGTATCTAGTTTAGATCATGATATCATGATATCGTAACATCATTTTGATAACAATACTAAGCTTGAGGAGATCTGCATATGATAATGATAGGTTAATAATATTTCTGCAATTAAGATAAACTAGAGAAATGCACATGAATAAAGCAATGAGATAATTATAATTGTTTACATTACCTAGGTGCCCGTAACACCGGGCTATAAACAAGATTGCAAACATGGGATGACTGTTTCCATTTACATGTGGCTGACTCTTGATATTCATGTCAGGAAAATTAGTTTGATTAGAGGCTTTTGCCCACCTAAATCTTATTTCAAATCTGAGATCATAAGCACAACAGTATTCTTGTACGTCTACTTGAAAGAAAATCCCTGTCACATTAAAAGTTTTCAAAATATTTTTTCATTATGGTTTATTGAAAATGGATTCATAGAACATTTGGTCCCAGTGAATTAGTACTAAAATTGTTATAGATTACATCTAATTTAACACCCGGGAGAACCGAGTACTTATAAACAAACAAATCATAAACTAGGAGACAACATTTCTGAACTGTGGTCATTGCTCCATGCTATGATGTCATCATGTTAGGGCGTGATAACCTCATAAGAACGTATACATACATTAAGTGGCCATTTTGTTATCGAAAACAAAGAGTTCTCATTGTAAAGAACGTGGCACAAGATGATGCTCCAAAATTCAGGTAAATAAGAAGGACATCATTATTTACTATCTTTGTGGTCTGTGGTAATTTCAGCTCGTGTTTAGACATGTGCGATCTGAAGCACACATATGATGACTACTGCACCATTATGGTTTCTGAATGGTAAGTAGATTGCCCAGTATCAATTTCATTGACCCTATAATATTGAGAAGAGACTACATTAGATCATTGTTTGATATTTCACAGATAGTAGATCCTTCTGAATCACTAAATAGTGCTGATCTACCCAAAGTTGTGGTATTGTCATTTCTTGAGCATCATCTCTAAGGTAGAATTAGCCATAAAATTCTACCAAACCATTTATTAGCAAGATTACAATAGAGAGCTTATGCTCTATTTAACATTCTCGAAAGATATCAACCATCGGGGGAATTCGCTGGTTGGGGATGAGACAGACCATCACCATCAAGGTATATTCACCCCAATAGTCAGCCAGGTGATTGGAAGCAAGATAACTTGTGAGAACAGTGCATAGTGTGTAGTTACTTGATTAATATGAAAAGATGTATAATTCCCTTTCTATTTACACTTCAGATAATTGAAGCAGATACAAGAATCTATTTAATTGAAACTTGCCCCTGATGAAGGGATACCCCGAAACACGTTGAGCTTTATTATTATTTCTGTTTAAATCTTTTTTGATGGATTAAAGAAATTGTCAAGAAAACTTAAAATTGTTTTAGAATACTCTGCGTTACCGAAAATGAAGCTTGAAAGTATTTAGACGAATTTCATTCAAACCGATTCTCTAAATACCTTATTCTGTGAAATATTATGTGAAATTCAATATTTGAACAAAATTTTAACAAACTTTGACTGATTTTATTTCAGCTGGCACGGGGAAGGGGAGTGTCCAATGCTTAAGGACACTGTTTTGATAGTTGATTAGAGAGCAGCTTAAAGTACCAGAACTGCATTATTTCTTCCCAGCAGCCTAAATATACTTAAATTGTGTTTGAATTTATAAATGGAAATTCTCATACCCAGAGGTGTGCATTTTAGTTGCTAAATACCACATTGTGCTCGCCACATGTAGCTTCATAGGGCAATTGATCACCCTGTGGGCTTTTATCACCAAGATGTGTAGTTAATATGCTCAGAGCCTGGCTTGACACGTATTTTAGAGCTCTGGGTTATCGTGTAGGTTTTTGCAGGTGAAGCTGGGGAACAGAGCGAGAAATTCATCTGTGCCTGCCCCCAATGCTGCGTCAGCAAAAACCACATACCTTTACACGAGCTTGACATGTTCATGCTGGCTTAAAACCAATGGATTCCTAGTCATAGAGAATCCGCCTGGTTTCAGCGTTTGCTAAAAGCAGGTGGATTCCAAAGGCATCCATAGCAAATGCCTTCCGCAATCGTTAAATGCGGGAGGTGTTTACACTTTTTGTACTACAAAGTGCAAAAAAAGTGTTATTGTTTCCGCCAGGTTTAACACTTTTTTCCACTAGGCTGTGCAAATTTGCACAAAGCAGAATGGACGTGCATATACATTGGTGCTCATTTCTGTGAATTACCAGATTTTTTATTAAAGGTATTTTTTACTGAAACTTTTTTACTGAAAAAATACCGATTTTTTTATATATATATATATATATATATATATATATATATATATATATATATATATATATATATATCAAAAAGCACAACAGAGGAAAAAAAAACCCACTCCACCATGAGGTACTGCAGGTCCCAGAAATGACAAACTCGAATCAATGTAAAGACACGAGTTTTAATGATGGTAAAAAAAGCCAAAAAAGCTAAACACACACAGCAAACAAAGCAGGACACCAAGGATGGGTCCTGAACGACGCGTTTCGCGCTTCCCTGAGCACTTGGTCACGTTAGGGAACCAGAGTGAAAAACACAATACATATTGCACAGTAGTCCCTCTTACATTTTGCCTGTTTCCACACGTCAACCACTATGCTGTAAAAACCAGGGCAGCCATGTTAGACTGGAGTAAAGTTTAAAAGATAACAATATTATGAACAATAAGATATGGCAGTATAATTGTTCTGACTTGAGTGTCGTGTAGACCGTTGAGACCTCCGTCCCCAAGTGACGCACAGGGGAAACAAAAGAAACCCGCTGTGCGACCTTTGGAGCCACAGGTGGGAGATGTTACTTCCCGGATCCACGGAACCTCTGGAACACTGATGCTGCTGCAGAAAGAACGAGGTTAAGTACCAGGCAAACACAATATAACACAGTAATCAAAGGATCTGAGTAATCTTACCTATCCGGTGATTGTAAAGCCCGGGAAACCTAGTGAAGGAGGTTCGAGACTCAGATGAGAGGCGGTCCCCAGAACAATAGGGAACGGAGTCAGGTGTGGATACAGGAGAGTCCACCTGTACAGCTGAAGACGTAGTTTGAGTTCCCAAAGGGCAATGGCGTAGAAGTCCAACAAAGTACCAAAGGATGATCCGAAGACAGGTGAGGGACGCGTTGAGGTTCAGCAATGGTTAAACAGTTCCAAGCAAAGGTACAAAAGGGTAATCCGAAGAAGTCCAGGTGAAATATCCAAGATCAAGGTAAACCAACACAGTATATCAAACGTAGCGCCAAACAGAGTCGAAGACAGCTGAGAAGCGATGAGTGCTCCGTGCATTAAGTTTTATATACTGTGCGCTTCTGAGTCATGTGACGTCCACCATGATCACGTGGGAAACGCCGCTCTGAATCACGTGAGCAAATGAATGATCTATGCGGAGGTGTTCCGCCGCCCCTTCTGCTGTATGTTCTCCATGGCAACTGCCAATGCAGGAAGGGCTGCAACCGGGCACGTACATTGTACCTGGTACAGATCTTTCGGTCCTTTGTGGCAACCACATCACGTCGTGAGTCTCGAACCCTGGAGGGAGTAATGTGGGAACCCGAGGTAGGTGTTGTGGAGATGTTAGCAGTGTTCTGGTGTGCAGAGGAAAGTCTAACATAGCCCCCCCCAATGGCCCACAACCCCGTGGGCAGGACGGGTGATCCCTATGGAACCGGGCCACCAACCGAGGAGCGTTAACGTCCAGGGCGGAAACCCAAGAGCGCTCCTCCGGGCCATAACCCTTCCAATCCACCAAATACTGGAGCCCACCCCTAAACCAACGGGAACCCAAAATGGCTGACACTTCAAAAACATCAGGGGAGGCCAGGGACACCGGGGCAGCTGGAACCCGAAGGCGGGAGGAATCAGGGCAGGGCTTGAGGAGAGAGACATGAAAAACAGGATGGATACGCCAAGAGTTCGGAAGAACCAGACGAAAATCCACTGGATTCACAACCTGAGAGATCACATACGGGCCAACAAAGCGAGGCAGAAGTTTCCGACAACCAACCAGACGAAGGTGACGGGAAGACAACCACACCTTAGAACCCACCGCAAGGGGAGGGGCAGCCAAACGCTTGCTATCAGCACGGGACTTCATAGAGGCCTTTGCTTCAGTAAGATGGACCAGAGTACGAGCATGAACAGCAGACAGATCCCTAAGACAAGCCGTGGCCGCAGGATTCAAAGAGAAAGAGGCGTCAGGGACAGGCAAAACCTTGGGGTGTTGGCCATAGAGGGCGTAGAAAGGAGAAAAACCTGTAGCAGAGTGAGCCGCGTTATTGTATGCGAACTCGGCAAGCCGTAAAGTACTCAGCCAGGAGGACTGTTGTTGCAAGATAAGACACCGGAGATACTGCTCCATAGATTGATTCGTTCTTTCAGTCTGCCCATCAGTCTCGGGGTGATAGGCCGAGGAATACCTGGTATCGATGCCAAGCAGCTTAGTCAAAGCTCTCCAAAAACGAGAGGTGAACTGCGACCCACGATCGGAGATAATGACAGAAGGAAGCCCAAACAACGAAAACATAGATTCAAAAAACAACCCAGCTAGGACCGATGCCGAAGGAATCCCCTTACAGGGAACAAAGCGAGCCATTTTTGTGAAAGTATCTACCACCACCCAGATGGTATCAAAACCCCGCACCTTGGGGAGATCGGTCATGAAATCCATAGTCAGTGTGTGCCAAGGTCTTGGGGGTAACGGTAGCGGAAGCAGCAGGCCGATTGGACGACCTCTTCGATGTTTGGCCTGAGCGCAGACAGAGCAAGAGTTGACATAGCATTCCACGTCACGCTTCATAGAGGGCCACCAACACCAGCGCTTTAGGAGATCCATGGTACGCTCCTGGCCGGGATGGGCATTAAAGGGAGCATCATGAGACCATTCAAGGGCCAGGTTACGGGTGTCAGGCATGGGGAGAAACAAGAGATCATGCATGAATGGTGAACCATCACAATACACTGGATCCCAATCCTGCAGTTGATCAGAATGACTGCTCGTCCAAGCTCGCACAGAATCCATCAATGATAGAGAGGGAGTGCAGAGACAAATCACATGACTCTTACCTAGAACTGTATCGGGGAAGGTTGGCAACGAGACTCCACCCGGAGAGCGTGACAAAGCGTCCGCTTTCCCATGAGTGATCCCAGGACGATGAGTGATGTGAAAATCAAAAGCGGAAAAGAACAGATGCCACCGGACCTGTCTGCTGTTGATGCACTTTAGGGAGGCCAGATCCTGCAGGTTCTGATGATCGGAGTAGACAGTGATTGGATACTTAGCCCCCAGGAGATGATGGCGCCAGACTCGAAAGGCGTCCATGACAGCCAGAAGTTCCTTCTCCGTTACAGTATAATGGGTCTCAGTACTGGAAAACTTACGGGAGAGATATGCCACCGGGTGCAACTTGCCTGTCGTAGGACATGTCTGAGACAACACCGCACCGAGGGCAAAAGAAGAGGCGTCCGCCTCGACTATAAATGGAAGTTCGGGATTGGGGTGCTGAAGAATTGGTGTGGTGGTGAAAGAGTTTTCAGAGCCTCAAAGGATTCCTGATGTTCCTTTCGCCACTGGTAGGGTACTTGAGGGCTAGTAAGAGCCGTAAGTGGGGCCACAATGGTAGAAAAGGACGAAATAAAGCGCCTGTAAAAGTTGGCAAAGCCCAAAAAGGCCTGCAAGGCCTTGAGTGTCTGAGGAATCGGCCAATCTAAGACCGCCTTGACCTTGGATTAGTTCATGGATAATGCCCCCTTGGTTATGTGGAAGCCCAGAAACTCAACAGACGTTTTATGAAACTGACATTTCTTGGGTTTGGCAAACAGCAAATGTTCCCTCAGACGGGATAAGACCTCCCGAACATGCTGTACATGGTCATCAAGATTCCGTGAAAAGATCAAGATATCGTCCAGATAAACAACCATGTATACATCCAGTATATCCCTGAATATGTCATTCATAAAACGCTGGAATGTTGCCGGGGTGTTACATAGGCCGAAGGGCATGACTAGGTAGTCATACAACCCGTAACGGGTGCAAAAGGCAGTTTTCCACTCATCGCCCTCGCGGACGCGCACTAGATTGTATGCGCCCCAAAGGTCCAGCTTGGTAAAAAAGGAAGCATGGGATAATCGGTCCAGGAGGGGGGTAATCAAAGGGATTGGATACCTGTCCTTTTTCATGATGGCGTTAAGGCGTCGGTAATCCACACAAGGACGTAAGTCCCCCTCTTTCTTGGGTACAAAAAATATAGGGCTTGCAGCTGGGAAAGTAGAAGGGCGAATGTGTCCTAGTCGTAGGGCGTTCTGGACATACTGTTTCAGAGCTTGTTCTTCTGAGGGGGACAGAGAATAGATCCTGCCCGAAGGAACGGTAGAGTCCGGGATTAGTTCAATCGGGCAGTCATATGATCTATGTGGAGGAAGCACCTCGGAAGAACCGCGATCGAAAACTGACTCGAATTCTTTGTACTCAGAGGGAATCCCGGTAACTACCCCTCCGACGGTATGAGAATTCACAACCGCTGGCCCACCATCATTCAATGAGAGCTGAGCAAGAGCTCCCAAAGCTCGTGACGGAGTATCTGTTTCTAAATGGGCTGGGAGACAAAAGTTCTGGCAGATATCCGACTCAAAGAGTACTTTGCCTGTTTGCCAATTAATCAAAGGATTGTGTTCACGCAACCATGGTATTCCTAATATGATACCGAACTGGGGTGTAGTGATCAAGTCAAAACTTAGCGTCTCTGTGTGAATGTCTTGTATAGTCAATAATAGAGGAGCAGTTTGGTGTCTAACGGGACCAGAGACTAGGGCAGTGCCATCTACGGCCTGAATCGGTTCAGGTCGGGTTTTCACCACTAAAGGTAGATTGAGGGAATGAGCTAAAGCAATGTCTATGTAATTCCCTGTGGCACCAGAGTCAATGATGATCGTGACTGCATGAGAGATACCCGCAGAAGGACAAAGAGTGGCCTGTACAAAGAAGGGCTGGATACGAGCGAAAGCAGGAGTGGCACCCGGAGATGAGGACTGGAAACTCGACCTGGTCTCCGGATCTAAGGTCGAGCTGTCCAAAAAACCTGGGACTTCTTGGGACGTCGAGGGCATTCCTTAACATAATGTCCTGTGGTGCCACAATAGAAGCATGCATTATCCACCCTCCTACGTTCTCTCTCAGATGTCGTGATAGGACTACGTAAACCTCCCACTTGCATAGGTTCCTCAGTGCTGGATGCTGGAGTACTGACAGCTGTAGGATGAGAGGAACCCAACTCAGCCCTGCGCTCTGAGCGACGTGCATCTACCTGTAGGGCAAGATCCACTAGTTCTTGATACTGAGTGGGTACAGTAGGGATCACGGCTAAGGCATCTTTCATTGGATTATTCAACCCTCTATAGAATATGACCGCCCGCTTGCTTTCTGGCCATGTTTCGGCGACCAATTGGTTGAAGCGGGTAATGTAGTCTATCAAGGTCCCTCTCCCCTGGGTTAGTTCTAACAACTCCAAATCCCTAGATTGTGCTTTGTGTCGAGTGTCGAAGACTCGGGACATCTCGGTAACTAACAAATCAAAATCATAGAGAACCAGACTATTGTTCTCCAGTAAAGGATTAGCCCAAGCGGCAGCCGTTCCGGCCAGGTGGGAAAGGGTAAAGGCTGCTTTAGCAGTGGAATTAGGGAAGGCCAGAGGTCTACACAGGAAGTGTAACTTGCACTGATTGATGAAGGTCCTGAACTTCTTGGGGTCGCCTTGATAATGTTCAGGAGCGGCCAAGGGAGAAGGGGCTGGAAGGACCACTAGGGTTGGGGCTGGGGTATTTGCCAATGGAGGAGGTGTAGCTGGAGTGGGAGCATCCCCAAATTCAGAGTCTGCAGGGAGGGAATGCTGGACACTCTGTATGGAATCTAGCCTTTGGTGAATCACCGTGTTTGCGGCGGCCATATCTGCCCTTAATACTGTAATTGCCTGAACTAAAGCAGCTATGGGTTCTTCCGTGGACCCCTGCTTTATCGAACACGACTATATGGCTTCTCAGTCTGTTCTGACTTGAGTGTCGTGTAGACCGTTGAGACCTCCGTCCCCAAGTGACGCACAGGGGAACCAAAAGAAACCCGCTGTGCGACCTTTGGAGCCACAGGTGGGAGATGTTACTTCCCGGATCCACGGAACCTCTGGAACACCGATGCTGCTGCAGAAAGAACGAGGTTAAGTACCAGGCAAATACAATATAACACAGTAATCAAAGGATCTGAGTAATCTTACCTATCCGGTGATTGGAAAGCCCGGGAAACCTAGTGAAGGAGGTTCGAGACTCAGATGAGAGGCGTCCCCAGAACAATAGGGAACGGAGTCAGGTGTGGATACAGGAGAGTCCACCTGTAGAGCTGAAGACGTCGTTTGAGTTCCCAAAGGGCAATGGCGTAGAAGTCCAACAAAGTACCAAGGGATGATCCGAAGACAGGTGAGGGACGTGTCGAGGTTCAGTAATGGTTAAAAAGTTCCAAGCAAAGGTACAAAAGGGTAATCCGAAGAAGTCCAGGTGAAATATCCAAGATCAAGGTAAACCAACAGAGTATATCAAACGTAGCGCCAAACAGAGTCGAAGACAGCTGAGAAGCGATGAGTGCTCCGTGCATTAAGCTTTATATACTGTGCGCTTCTGAGTCATGTGACGTCCACCATGATCACGTGGGAAACGCCGCTCTGAATCACGTGAGCAAATGAATGATCTATGCGGAGGTGTTCCGCCGCCCCTTCTGCTGTATGTTCTCCATGGCAACTGCCAATGCAGGAAGGGCTGCAACCGGGCACGTACATTGTACCTGGTACAGATCTTTCGGTCCTTTGGGGCAACCACATCACGTCGTGAGTTTCGAACCCTGGAGGGAGTAGTGTGGGAACCCGAGGTAGGTGTTGTGGAGATGTTAGCAGTGTTCTGGTGTGCAGAGGAAAGTCTAACAATAATACATTGCACAGTAAAGTAATTCAAGAAACATGTTTAAAATGTCACAAAATAAGAGGTAAGCATAATACTGGAATAGAAGTCCCATGATAAAAAATAAAGGATTATGGATATGGATGCACACACAAAATTATTTTTTTCTTGGAAATGAAAACATCACTTTCCGAAACGTGCAGTCAATAGTTATAACATGAAGTGCAAGTGCAATATTATGTAAACATATTAACATAGCAGTAGTATAAAGTCGAAGAGAACAATATATAGAATAACAATATAGATATGAAGCCAGTGGTGGCTTGTTAAAGCACTATCAGAAATATGCGACCATGGAATTAAAACATGTTTCTATAAATGGGCCATAAAGTGCAATAGCAAAAGATCTGATGAGTGGGGCAGCCCACAGTTACAGCATAAAGTGCAAGTGCATTTCCATGGAAACATACCGACTTAGCAGCAATAGACAAGAGACCAAACTTTATTGGTACTCATAAAGTGCAAGTGCAAGTATTTTACGATAAAATTCCATATTGAAATACATATGGCTGCAAGCTAGGGTTGGAATAAAAACACTACATGCCATAAATTCTTTAAAAAGTAGTTGGTTTTTTGTTGATCAAGTGCCCACACAGTCAAAAGCAAATATATGAAAACAAGAAATCTACACAGTGCTCAGCCTTATAGAATAACAAGTAAGGAGAGAAGGCAAAAATTGGAAGGAAAGAGAGCAATATCCATAGAAAAGATAGATTTAGAATAAACCTATATCAAAATCATAATAGTTACGGTCCCTTAATGTATCAGAATGGCAAGACAGCCGTAAAGCCAAAAAGAAAAAGAGTCTGGTGCAATAACACAGATAATAACATTTAAATAAACAAGGCGTTTCCAGGCCAGAGCAGTATGTCTTATTAGTACCTAAGAGAATCAATATTATATTATGTGTGTGTGTGGGTAAGGAGTTAAAAACATGGGGAATTAGACTTTGAGCCCCCAAATAAACAAAAAAAATATTTCGGTAAAAAATGCCTTGAATAAAAAAACTTCGGTAAAATCATATAGAACCGGAATGCGTACGTTGTTGCTCATTTTTGTGAATTGCCACTTCTTTTAAAATGAGATCCTGGGTATGAGGTGGCAGAGATAGCTCACAGAGTTATGCACTCACTTCTCTGTGAAACAACTACAATTGTGATCCCAAGCGCCAGGTGAAAAGTGATCTCTTTTTGCTGATACAGAATGGGTGGTTTCAGAGTGCCACAATGATCCGAGGAAGTGCTGGTGCTCAAAATTAGACAACAACAGTTTTAGTTTTGTCAGTATTTGTCTTTTTTTGATGGGGTAATGATCTCTCAACCCCCCTAAAGCTACCACCAGCTGTGGAACTGTCTTCACAGTGCCAGGAGAAAAGAGGAAACCATGCAAAAAAAAGACTGAGCTGTTTAAAGTGCTGAGCTGTTAAATAGCGAAGTGCTTGACAGCACTTAAACACTGTGGGCCTGATTCATTAAAAAAGTGCAAAGTTCACGCAAAGTACTTTGTGCATTAAAAACATTGTTGTGCCTACCTAACTGCATATTCCCAAGGCGTATTCTAAGCGCAATGTAACCTTAGGTGCAAAGAAAATAAAGTAGCAACCAGAACGCCCGCGACACGCCCCCATGCAAACCAAAACCAGCGACATATAGCAACCTTTGAGCCTACCTTATCCCCACCATCAAGCACCCTGGCAGTACTGCGGGCCTTCCCCCCACAACCAAGGCAGCACTCCGGCGACACTACGTACCAACCCCTAAAACCCAAAACTGTACCCCGATAATCTGCGTACCTCTCAGACTTGGCAGCAGTTAGAGATTCACCCTTGAAGTCTCCCACCTCCTCCGCCTCCTCACCTGTGGACGCCTCATCGGATGAGCTCTCGGAAGAAATATCTCTTCTTTCTCGCCAGGAGTTGTTAGACTTTTCTTTGCAGGTTTTAGGATAAGCTCTTCTGGAAGCCACACTGCCTAAAAGCAATAAGCCGGTAATAGGGGCTTCCAGTGAGTCCACCCCACTTCAGGGAAAAACGTTGCTGAAAAACCCTGATGTAGACCTTCTGTTGATGGTATCTTGAATCCCAGGTAAATATGATCGTCTCTCTGTGTTGGTTACTTTTCTGATTGTAAAGACTACAATTCCCAAGATGCACCGGAACAGGATGCGTGGCTGACAAGGAACTTGGATTCAACAGAGAGGGATCTGAGTCGTCCTAACCAACAGGAAGGGAATCCAGAAGGTAAGTGGAGTAGCAGGATGAGGAAGAAAGTATCGAAATAAAGTAGGTGGCACCGAACCATGGTAACCGTAACTGCTACTGAGCCCAGGGAAGCGTTAAAAAATAACGCAGAAGAGGTGACTCAGGAGCAGAACAAAAAGGAGGAAGACCAAGAGGGAGGAACAGAGTAAGAACGGAGGAATGAGTGAAAGCGTATAGTATACGGAACACTCGAGCAGCGGGTAAACCCGAAGGGAAGTGCAGGGTTGCAACGCGCCGAGTGAAGATTCCGACGCGTATTTAAACACGTCATCAAAACAAAGACTGAACACTAGTATGCTGCACTAGCTTCACTGAAGCGGAGATGGCTCATCCCTTCCTCCATTGCTCCCATAGCTTCCAGTGGGGACGATTCATGACAGTACAATTTCTTGTAACTCAAGGAGGCACCTGGTTAACCTGTGATCAGCTCTAACTCCAAGCGTCACATCAAGGACGTGCCGTCACCCCTAAATTGTTATGTTGAAGTTACCTTTGCGCGTTGGACCCTATGCGCATTGTGCTTTGCGCCTTCTATCATGTGGTGGCGAGTTCTCGAGGTTTGCGTGTGGCTTTTTCCGACGTGAAGCTGCGCAGTGAAATCCATGAATACGGTTGGGCCTGCACTTGACTGGGGGTCAGATTTGTTTGCGCGGCCCATCCCTCAACCCGCCCACATTATTCCTTGCTCATCCTCATTTTGCCGGGAGAATGGGAAATATGCATGCTCCGCCCCCTATTTATTTCTTTGCATAGGCCCGTCCCGCACTTTGCTTGGTGTGTCGCGCAAAGCGTTCGACTGCATGCAAAGACGTGATGGACCAGTGCAGGATCCCGGAAATACAGGCAAAGTCCAATCCATCAACCGGGAAAAGTAGTTTTGTGCGCTGGAAGGTGCGCAAGCCACTTTTCAGCGAGCAAACAATTCAATGAATCAGGCCCAGTATCTGTCTCCTGCAACATAGTAACTTGGGGTGTAACCCTGTTGCTGTGAGTATCTGTGTTACTGAGGAAGGCTTCGTCCCATGTGCCTTGAAGCACCACGTCTGCCTTGGGCGCTTTACAAATTAGCTAAATCATTTAAAATGAAAAGGGACCTAAGTGGCATTTACAAAACAATGAATTGTATTAACAATACCATTTAATAGCACGAGTCGACAAAGGCGACCAGTACTACCACTGGCGTGTTATACTTACAAATTAAAAATGATAAACAGATTTCTAATTATTTATGGACAGAGATCGGTTGTATAGGGTCCATATAGTTTGGTTGCATTCAGTATACAGGGTGTGGTGTGTTGTGTTGTGGCATGCAGCTGGCTGCTTTTTTCGCTTGGTTACAATTCTCGCCCAATGGCATGGCATGTCGTGCTCAAGGTGTTGGTGCGAGTTGTTAAATGCGCGCGTGTCTTTGGCCAGGACACATGACACGCATTGCAAGCCCCCCGCATGAAACACGTTGCCAGCCGCGGGACAACACATGCAAAGCATGTCGTGTGTAGCTGGGATGCTGAATTGCCTGTGTGGGAGGGCACGGGGGGGCTTGCTGGATGCAGGAGTGTACGGAGGGAGGAGGGATATGGGGTGCAAAGAGGTGCGACGGTGAGAAGGCTAAGGATGGGGCGAAACCTGAAGAGGAGAGAGAGTCTCGGGATGGGTGGGCTGCTGGAGACATGAAGGGGGCGAGGAAGGAGAAACGGAGGAGGAAGATGGGAGGGGCGGGTATGCAGGAGGCTGTGTCGGGAGGGGTTGATGGATGGGCGTGTAAATGCTGGCAGCCAGGAGCAGGAAGGAGGGAGGGAGGGGCGCTGCGGATGCTCTGACACTGCAGCCGCTCCCACCTCGCGGGACACCGGGGGGAGTCCAGCCGGCAGCACAGACAGTCTGCAGCAGGAGGAAGAGGAGGGGGGCTCCCAGCTCAGGGGTCTGAGCGGAGGGGGCAGCGCGTCACAGGCAGCTGCAGTAGCAGCACAGGACCCCGGCGGTGCTGGCATGCCTGCTCCTGCAGCCTGAGCTCCGGAGCCACACAGGGGGCGCAGGGGACCACCCACCCACGAGCCATGTCTGCCAAGCAGGGGCTGCCCGACGGCCACGTGGAAGGTAAGGGCCAAGTGAAGGAGTGGGGTCCTGCCGTGACTGGGGGGGGGCTGTGGCAGCCTGCCCTTAGTGAGATGGGTGCTGGCTGGCTGCCTGCCGTGATGGGGAATGAGTGGGGTGGGGGGTGCGCAGCATCCTGTCATGACTTGGGGAGAATTATTAGCGGGGGGCAGCCTGGGTCCCGCGGCACGCACTGCGGGGATATATGAGAGCTGCGTCGCAGCTTCGTGCCCTGTGGGGTGGGGGCTAAACTGCTAGTGCAGCAAACAGCAAAAAAGAGACACGTGGGAGTGCTGGCGGGGCAGGCCGGGGTGCAGTTCTCTGCCCTCAGAGGAGATGAAGGGGCGAGGTGGCACTGCAGGGGGTTCGGGGGCTACTGTAGTAACCTGTCTTTGGAGGATGGGGGAGGTCCTGGGAAGGATGCGGTGTGAGGATGGACACCGGCCGCATGCCCTTGAAGCAGTAACTTGTCTGTGGGGTGAGGGGGGGGGCACAGAGGTAGTACGCAGCAGCTGCGTGTCTCGTGGAAAGGGGTGTGTGCGTGCGTGACAGGGTGGAGGGAGGGGCGCCGCGAAGCTCTGCTTCGAGCGGCAGGGGTCTGTGGGCTGGTGCAGCGAGCTGGGGGGAGGGGGCTGGAGTTAGTGGGTGCTACGGGGGTCACTCGCGAGTGGAGGGGCGTGCGGGACTGCTGCGTGAGGCTGACCTGGGATCAGTGGGGGGCTGCGCGAGTCTGTCGGGGGGGGGGGGCATTGCGAGTTTATGGGGCGCATGAAGGGCATGGGCGAGGCGTGGTCTGTGCCAGAAGAGAGAGGATGCTGCAGAGTCGGGGACGCCAGGGATGCTCTCACCTCCGCCTGCCCATGCTTCTGCCCCCACTCCCTCCCCCCCGGCACCAGGGTGCCCAGCGCGGCTTGCCAAACCCAGCCTTGGCAAAGTAGTCTCTGCTCGTTCCCTGCCACCGAGGAGCCGCAGCCGGGGTCCTTCATTAGACAAAATGACCCCATTCAAACTTTCTATTGTTCTAAGATGTGCTGAACTAGGTGGAGCAGGATGCCAGTCAACCCCCCGTGGGGCTACGGGTCACCCCTGCGGGGTTAGGGATCTCCAGCGCCAGCCCTGTAGGAGTAGGCGTCTCCTGCTCTTCCCTGCAGGAGTAGGCGTCTCCTACTCTGCTCCGCCCTGCAGGAGTAGCTTTCTTCTGCTCTGCTCCACGCTGCAGGAGTAGGTGCCGGAGTAAGTGTCTCCTGCTCTGCTCCACCCCACCGGAGTCTACCCTGCAGGAGTAGGAGCCTCCTGCTCTGCTCCACCCTGCTGCAGGAGTAGGGGCCTCCTGCTCTGCTGCAGGAGTAGGGGCCTCCTGCTCTGCTGCAGGAGTAGGAGCCTCCTGCTCTGCTGCAGGAGTAGGCGTCTCCTGCTCTTCCCTGCAGGAGTAGGCGTCTCCTACTCTGCTCCGCCCTGCAGGAGTAGCTTTCTTCTGCTCTGCTCCACGCTGCAGGAGTAGGTGCCGGAGTAAGTGTCTCCTGCTCTGCTGCAGGAGTAGGAGCCTCCTGCTCTGCTCCACCCTGCTGCAGGAGTAGGAGCCTCCTGCTCTACACTGCAGAACAATATTCCTCTACCTGGACAAACTAGACGTTTACTGCTTCATCCTGCAGTCCCAGAGTACCCCCCGCCCCCCAATCCCGCCCTCAACCGCATGGCCGGCCGAGGCATAGCCTGATAGCCAGGATTGTCTAACAAATGGGGCCTGAAGCCAATGTAGTTGGGCCCGCGGCAGTGGCATTACCATCTGTTAATGCCCACAGAGCGCTGCTGAGTGGGTATTTGCAGATTTCGGATGGGCCATGCTCGCTTGGGCCCTACCCTCTCTACCTAGATCCTCGTCCTCCCCTCTGAACTCTAGAGCCAGGTACCCACACCCCACAGGGACTGAGAGGGGGGTGCTGCTACACTTTCAGTACCCGGTGCCAGTGGCATGACCCATATGGGGTGGGGGCTCTTCTCCCAGGAAAAATCTGGGGCGGGCGGAGCCCCGAATCCAGCCCATGCTCCACCGGTGATGACGCGCTGAGGAGTGGCTGGAGTACTCCTTATCCTTGTTTTGTGTGCTCTGGCTGCACTGGCTATTTTCGGCTCGATCAGACAAAATATCAGCTGCGTGATGCAGAGCCATTAACATGTCGGTGTGACATCCCCACCTGCTGTCACCCACTGCCGTCTCCAGTGGAGCCGGGTCATTTCTAAAGGCCTGTTTTTCTGCCATTTAAATTAAATATTCCAACTTGACTAAATAACAGAGCGAGACCATCTTCTGAAACTGACACCAGCTATGTTTTGATATGATGGGTCCATTATACTCTCTTATACCCAGAGGTTTTTAAGCGCGGACCCAGGATCAGACCTCTGCTGCTCTGTGTCGTCTTACTTCCAAGGCGAGCGCGTTACCCCTGAGCTATCCACCCGAGTTCACGTAACGTATTGCACATTTCGTGTTTTGGTGGGCAGGTAACTTTTATTCTCATCCATATGAATATTACACGCTGATGTTTTAAAATGCTGTCGAAGAGCAGGTGGTTTTCTCGCACATGAGCCCGTGTCAGACGCTCTGCTAGTCCTGGCTCTTAGGCTCCCAGTGCATTGGATTCTGGTATGTGTAGTCTTTTGTTTTTTACTTGCAAAACAAAGCTACACATACTGTCCAAGCATAGTGAACAACAAATTACCCAGGATCTCTAACGATGTACCAGGAACATAGAGTCCCGCGTTGACATTTTGTAAACTGGGCAACCAGAAAACCTGGGCTCCCAGCTATGCTCCCTCCATTTGGCTAATGCTTGTGATCCTGGGCAAATCATTCTGCCAACATTGAGATCACCTAGAAGTGCTCCTCTGAAGTGGGAACTGCACAAATAACCTCACTGCTACACGGCAGACAGAGCGCCGCCGCAGGTGCATCAACCAACTCAGGAAGAATTCAAATGATCTGTTCCGTGGGTTTTACCTTCTTGAGGATGGGCGATCTGTGAGGAATGTAATTCTGGGGAGCAACAATTCGTAAAATCAAGTTATTCTTTGTAATTTAAATAGGTTTTGTGTAGCGCAACGTCTTTCATTTGGGCGGCCTCTTTGCGCTGCTAAAGTTCTGGATGCACGGGTTTCCATGAATCATGATCGCAATCTTCGCTCTGAGTAGGCTTCCATGCCATAATTCTTCAGGGACGACATTAAAAAAAATAAAATAAAAAAAAAAAACAAATATAGCTCCTGGGTCCTCGGCTGTGGCCAGCAGCATGTGGCTCTTTGTTTCTGGAGTGGCTGGTTTTCTGGTAGGTATAGCTGGTAAGATAGCTCACTGGGTTGAGCACTCGCTACTGCAATGTGTGTGTGTGTGATCTGCAGGTTCGACTCAGCCTTTCATCCTGCTGAGGTTGATAAATGAGTACCATCACAGGTTGGGTGATATTGCATGTATATTTGTTCTGTATGGAGCGCTTAAGCGTAAGTGCTATATAATAACACATCATTATCATTTGGCCTTGGACATCTGCTTGCATTCACAGTAATTTGGTAATATGGGCCTATACACACTGATCTTAATGATACATATGGTGATCCATGCTTGTATGAAATGTACATCACATTAGGGTGATATCGTAACCATATGTTTCAAAGCGTACTTAGACACCATGCTATGTATTGCATTGGCACCTCTGTCTGTTGCCCTCAGTCTCCAGGACCCAGTGCCCCCCCCCTGGCAGAGCACGAGTCTGCACTCGGCAGTACCCCCCCCCCCCGCCCCTCATAGAAACATAGGGGGTGATAAATCCATTATTTTGGCAGTGGCAGATGATGGAATTTAGACACTCCGATATAAATCTATTTGCCGAAGATCACACTAGTTGGTCAGGTAGAGATGCTGGGATTATAAATCTGGCCTTTCGGTGTCTGAACGATTCCTTAAACTCTGCGTTTGACATTAGCTATGTGGGTGCTTCCCCATGCTGGGAGGGGTGGGGGGGGGCTGAATGCATTTCCCCTTCCACCTCTCGCAGGCCTGCTAACTTCCAGAGGTCTCCCCCCTCCCCCCCTCAGGGTTCTCCTATGGGGCCTGTCTGGAGGAACTGATAGGATCCATGTGGGTCAACACTTTAGGAATGTGCCCCCCCCCCTTCCCCCTTCCATGCTCCATGACCCGGGCCTTCTCACATTACCTGTCAGCTTCTCTCCTTTTAAAAGCATCGCGTCCTCCTACAATCCCGCCCCACTCACTTTACAAGACCCCCCACTCCCCTGTCACCCCATCCTCTTGCTATGTTATGATATACAATACAATACCATGCCACAGCGGGTTCTATTGTGACGACTGAACAGAAACGTGTTGCTATATTTATTCCAGTCAGCCCCGCCCCCCACCCACCCGCAAGTAACACTTACCCAAGCCCCTTTACATGGGCACTGTTGCCCCCTCCATCATCACCCCTACACACCAGTCACGCAGGCTCGGACTGGCCTATAGGGCAATGCCCGAACCCAAAATGCAAAATGTTGGTGTGTGCCAGCCTCTTTGGGTCAGAGGGAGGCGATTTTTTTGTCCCATGCAGCAAGTCTTTTTCACCAGTGTTACTGAATAAATATTATTTTAAATGCACAATTTCCATCACATTTTATCAAAACCCCCCCCTTGGGTACTGCTCAAACAGTGTCTCAAAAGGAATGAATTGCCATTTGCAACTGTGGGACACTTTTTGATTGGTTCCCAAGACAATTGTATGCCCCAGTCCCACCCTGCAGCCGCGCACCCCTCTGTGCCCCCTTACTACCAACTCTATATCCCATCACAAAACTTTATTTCACCTATAAAATGTTCCCCACACAGTCGTTCTCATTACCCACATACAGCATGGATATATCCCGTCCTCTTACACAGCAGTACCCTCTCCTCTCTGCCAGTCTCCCACACACACTCAGTGCTAGCCTTCCACTCACGCAGCTCTCCTCTAGTACTGTGACTCGTCGCACTGCTAGCCTTCCACTCACGCAGCTCTCCTCTAGTACTGTGACTCGTCGCACTGCTAGCCTTCCACTCACGCAGCTCTCCTCTAGTACTGCGACTCCTCGCACCGCTAGCCTTCCACTCACGCAGCTCCCCTCTGGTACTGCGACTCCTCGCACCGCTAGCCTTCCACTCGCGCAGCTCCCCTCTAGCACTGCGACTCCTCGCAGTGCTAGCCTTCCACTCGCGCAGCTCCCCTCTAGCACTGCGACTCCTCGCAGTGCTAGCCTTCCACTCGCGCAGCTCCCCTCTAGCACTGCGACTCCTCGCAGTGCTAGCCTTCCACTCGCGCAGCTCCCCTCTAGCACTGCGACTCCTCGCAGTGCTAGCCTTCCACTCGCGCAGCTCCCCTCTAGCACTGTGACTCCTCACACTGCTAGCCTTCCACTCACGCAGCTCCCCTCTAGCACTGTGACTCCTCACACCGCTAGCCTTCCACTCACGCAGCTCTCCTCTAGTACTGTGACTCCTCGCACCGCTAGCCTTCCACTCAGCTAGCCTTCCACTCACGCAGCTCCCCTCTAGTACTGTGACTCGTCGCACTGCTAGCCTTCCACTCACGCAGCTCCCCTCTAGTACTGTGTCCTCGCACCGCTAGCCTTCCACTCGCGCAGCTCCCCTCTAGTACTGCGACTCCTCGCACCGCTAGCCTTCCACTCATGCAGCTCTCCTCTAGTACTGTGACTCCTCGCACCGCTAGCCGGCTTCCACTCACGCAGCTCTCCTCTAGTACTGCGACTCCTCGCACCGCTAGCCTTGCACTCACGCAGCTCTCCTCTAGTACTGTGACTCCTCGCACTGCTAGCCTTCCACTCACGCAGCTCTCCTCTAGTACTGTGACTCCTCACACCGCTAGCCTTCCACTCACGCAGCTCCCCTCTAGCACTGTGACTCCTCACACCGCTAGCCTTCCACTCACGCAGCTCCCCTCTAGTACTGTGACTCCTCGCACTGCTAGCCTTCCACTCACGCAGCTCTCCTCTAGTACTGCGACTCCTCGCACCGCTAGCCTTCCACTCACGCAGCTCCCCTCTAGCACTGCGACTCCTCGCACCGCTAGCCTTCCACTCACGCAGCTCTCCTCTAGCACTGCGACTCCTCGCACCGCTAGCCTTCCACTCACGCAGCTCTCCTCTAGCACTGCGACTCCTCGCACCGCTAGCCTTCCACTCACGCAGCTCTCCTCTAGTACTGTGACTCCTCGCACCGCTAGCCTTCCACTCACGCAGCTCTCCTCTAGTACTGTGACTCCTCGCACCGCTAGCCTTCCACTCACGCAGCTCTCCTCTAGTACTGTGACTCCTCGCACCGCTAGCCTTCCACTCACGCAGCTCTCCTCTAGTACTGTGACTCCTCGCACCACTAGCCTTCCACTCACGCAGCTCTCCTCTAGTACTGTGACTCCTCGCACCGCTAGCCGGCTTCCACTCACGCAGCTCTCCTCTAGTACTGCGACTCCTCGCACCGCTAGCCTTGCACTCACGCAGCTCTCCTCTAGTACTGTGACTCCTCGCACTGCTAGCCTTCCACTCACGCAGCTCTCCTCTAGTACTGTGACTCCTCACACCGCTAGCCTTCCACTCACGCAACTCTCCTCTAGTACTGTGACTCCTCGCACCGCTAGCCTTCCACTCACGCAGCTCTCCTCTAGTACTGCGACTCCTCGCACCGCTAGCCTTCCACTCACGCAGCTCCCCTCTAGCACTGCGACTCCTCGCACCGCTAGCCTTCCACTCACGCAGCTCTCCTCTAGCACTGCGACTCCTCGCACCGCTAGCCTTCCACTCACGCAGCTCTCCTCTAGCACTGCGACTCCTCGCACCGCTAGCCTTCCACTCACGCAGCTCTCCTCTAGTACTGTGACTCCTCGCACCGCTAGCCTTCCACTCACGCAGCTCTCCTCTAGTACTGTGACTCCTCGCACCGCTAGCCTTCCACTCACGCAGCTCTCCTCTAGTACTGTGACTCCTCGCACCACTAGCCTTCCACTCACGCAGCTCTCCTCTAGTACTGTGACTCCTCGCACCGCTAGCCGGCTTCCACTCACGCAGCTCTCCTCTAGTACTGCGACTCCTCGCACCGCTAGCCTTGCACTCACGCAGCTCTCCTCTAGTACTGTGACTCCTCGCACTGCTAGCCTTCCACTCACGCAGCTCTCCTCTAGTACTGTGACTCCTCACACCGCTAGCCTTCCACTCACACAACTCTCCTCTAGTACTGTGACTCCTCGCACCGCTAGCCTTCCACTCGCGCAGCTCCCCTCTAGCACTGTGACTCCTCGCACCGTCAGCCTTCCACTCGCGTAGCTCTCCTCTAGTACTGTGACTCCTCGCACCGCTAGCCTTCCACTCGCGCAGCTCCCCTCTAGCACTGTGACTCCTCGCACCGTCAGCCTTCCACTCGCGTAGCTCCCCTCTAGTACTGACTCCTCACACCGCTAGCCTTCCACTCGTGCAGCTCCCCTCTAGCACTGTGACTCCTCGCACTGTCAGCCTTCCACTCGTGTAGCTCTCCTCTAGCACTGTGACACCTCTCACAACTAGCCTTCCACTCGCGCAGCTCCCCTTTGGTACAGTCACTCCTCGCACCGCTAGCCTTCCACTCACGCAGCTCCCCTCTAGCACTGTGACTCCTCACACCGCTAGCCTTCCACTCACGCAGCTCTCCTCTAGTACTGTGACTCCTCACACCGCTAGCCTTCCACTCACGCAGCTCCCCTCTAGCACTGTGACTCCTCACACCGCTAGCCTTCCACTCACGCAGCTCCCCTCTAGTACTGTGACTCCTCGCACTGCTAGCCTTCCACTCACGCAGCTCTCCTCTAGTACTGCGACTCCTCGCACCGCTAGCCTTCCACTCACGCAGCTCCCCTCTAGCACTGCGACTCCTCGCACCGCTAGCCTTCCACTCACGCAGCTCTCCTCTAGCACTGCGACTCCTCGCACCGCTAGCCTTCCACTCACGCAGCTCTCCTCTAGTACTGTGACTCCTCGCACCGCTAGCCTTCCACTCACGCAGCTCTCCTCTAGTACTGTGACTCCTCGCACCGCTAGCCTTCCACTCACGCAGCTCTCCTCTAGTACTGTGACTCCTCGCACCGCTAGCCTTCCACTCACGCAGCTCTCCTCTAGTACTGTGACTCCTCGCACCACTAGCCTTCCACTCACGCAGCTCTCCTCTAGTACTGTGACTCCTCGCACCGCTAGCCGGCTTCCACTCACGCAGCTCTCCTCTAGTACTGCGACTCCTCGCACCGCTAGCCTTGCACTCACGCAGCTCTCCTCTAGTACTGTGACTCCTCGCACTGCTAGCCTTCCACTCACGCAGCTCTCCTCTAGTACTGTGACTCCTCACACCGCTAGCCTTCCACTCACACAACTCTCCTCTAGTACTGTGACTCCTCGCACCGCTAGCCTTCCACTCGCGCAGCTCCCCTCTAGCACTGTGACTCCTCGCACCGTCAGCCTTCCACTCGCGTAGCTCCCCTCTAGTACTGACTCCTCGCACCGCTAGCCTTCCACTCGTGCAGCTCCCCTCTAGCACTGTGACTCCTCGCACTGTCAGCCTTCCACTCGTGTAGCTCTCCTCTAGCACTGTGACACCTCTCACAACTAGCCTTCCACTCGCGCAGCTCCCCTTTGGTACAGTCACTCCTCGCACCGCTAGCCTTCCACTCACGCAGCTCCCCTCTAGCACTGTGACTCCTCACACCGCTAGCCTTCCACTCACGCAGCTCTCCTCTAGTACTGTGACTCCTCGCACTGCTAGCCTTCCACTTGCGCAGCTCCCCTCTAGTACTGTGACTCCTCGCACCACTAGCCTTCCACTCGCGCAGCTCCCCTCTAGTACTGACTCCTCGCACCGTCAGCCTTCCACTCGTGTAGCTCTCCTCTAGCACTGTGACTCCTCACACCGCTAGCCTTCCACTCACGCAGCTCTCCTCTAGCACTGTGACACCTCTCACCACTAGCCTTCCACTCGCGCAGCTCCCCTTTGGTACGGTCACTCCTCGCACCGCTAGCCTTCCACTCACGCAGCTCCCCTCTAGTACTGTGACTCCTCGCACTGCTAGCCTTCCACTTGCGCAGCTCCCCTCTAGTACTGTGACTCCTTGCACCGCTAGCCTTCCACTCGCGCAGCTCCCCTCTAGTACTGACTCCTCGCACCACTAGCCTTCCACTCGCGCAGCTCCCCTCTAGTACTGACTCCTCGCACCGCTAGCCTTCCACTCGCGCAGCTCCCCTCTAGTACTGACTCCTCGCACCGCTAGCCTTCCACTCGCGCAGCTCCCCTCTAGCACTGTGACTCCTCACACCGCTAGCCTTCCACTCACGCAGCTCTGCTCTAGTACTGTGACTCCTCGCACTGCTAGCCTTCCACTTGCGCAGCTCCCCTCTAGTACTGTGACTCCTCGCACCGCTAGCCTTCCACTCGCGTAGCTCCCCTCTAGTACTGACTCCTCGCACCGCTAGCCTTCCACTCGCGCAGCTCCCCTCTAGTACTGACTCCTCGCACCGCTAGCCTTCCACTAGCGCAGCTCCCCTCTAGTACTGTGACTCCTATAATGAAGAACACAGGAAACCCCTTATCCTTCTTCAGTTCTGCTTGCTGGACACGCCCAAACGCATTTTCTTTTGTGAAGATTATTTTGGCTCATAGTGATGTATACCACACTGGCCATAATTGCAGTCAAATCGATTTTACATCACGTGTAGTTACCCAATCTTCATGGTTATTTTAGAATTGGATGTATGCCTTATTTACAAGGACACTTCCTATCTGTAAGCAGGGGAGCCGACTTATGAATTTCCCGGGGGGTGCCCAAATATAGGAAGTGACATCACTGGCAGTTATATGACCACGTTTGCACAGAGTTTACAACTTGGTGCGAGGAGGTATGGGGTGGGGGGCGCAGAACAGTGGCAACATTGGCAGCATATACTAAAGGTGTTGTAAGTCAATATGTTTAAATATATGGTCTAAACCACCTCATTTGGTTCTTGCAGGAAGAAGTGTCTATTTGCAATCACTGTTCAAGTGGCAATTGTGATAACAGAGATTGTGCCCCTTGGGAGCCTGTCGAACTCTGCAAATACCATAGAAAGGGATAAGCCCCGCTTATACTGTCTATGCCACTAGATATTTTGGCTATGTCTTCCCCTAGGAGCCAACACTCAAAATCTCCTTTGATTTTCATGTAAGGGCTACTTAATTCACGTCATGCCCTCTGTTAGAGGAAGGGCCTTACGCTATGAAGGGCCTTACGCTATGAAGGGCCATACTCTGGGTAATGCATTCTTTCAGATTCTCATTGGCCTTCCTAATTTCAAGGGTAATATTTCATTTCATATTCTCAGGCCCCAATGTGTTTAACCTGAAGTGATAAGTAACTTCTCATGAAATTAGCTGGTTTTGTGCCCTTTTCTGAATGTGATGGCGCCTGGATGCCTTTTGGGCTTTGGCAGTATAGACATCTATTAACATAGCATAACATCAAACAAGTGAGTCTCAGCCCCACCGACTCATAATGTCAGCCTGCCCAGGCTTATGTTCATACTCTGGTTTCCAGTCACAGGCCTTCCCCTCAGAGGTAAATGAATCGTGTAAGACTGTTTTTCATGGCCCCACTGCCCTCAGGGATGAACCATTGCAGAATCTTTAGGATTGACTATTTGAATCTCAGTGCGCGTAATCATTTCACAGACTCAGGTACTCACCTTCTAAATGAACGTCCCCTCTCAGGGTCCCCCTTGGAACCGCTCTGCCTCACATGTCTGTTAATGATTGAATGGTCGCAGGCACAGCAGACCCTTTGCACCACATGCTGGTGGCCGTTATGCGTCTCCTCTGGGTTTAATGGATGGCCGGTGGGACACAGTGAAGGTCATTCCAGGTCATCATTTGTTCTGATACTAGAAACTGTCCTTGTGCCTCTCATCTCACAATCTCCACATCTGTGCACCCCTTCTTGCCAAGAGGGGTGCAGAGATGTAGAAGTTCACCCAACCCAAAAAGGATGGAAGCACAGATACAATGCAAGAGGGGGGCACAGATGTACAAATACATCCAACCCAAAACGATTTCTAGAAATTGAGGGACAGATGCAAAGCAAGAGCCTCTTGCTTTGCATCATCGTCTCCATTTCTAAAAATCTGTTTTGGGCTGGGTGTACCTCTACCTCTGTGCACACCTCTTGCATTGTATCTGTGCCTCCATCCGTTTTGGACTGGGTGTACCTCTACCTCTGTGCACACCTCTTGCACCTCTTGCATTGTATCTGTGCCTCCATCCGTTTTGGGCTGGGTGTACCTCTACCTCTGTGCACACCTCTTGCATTGTATCTGTGCCTCCATCCGTTTTGGGCTGGGTGTACCTCAACCTCTGTGCACACCTCTTGCATTGTATCTGTGCCTCCATCCGTTTTGGGCTGGGTGTACCTCTACCTCTGTGCACACCTCTTGCATTGTATCTGTTCCTCCATCTGTTTTGGGCTGGGTGTACCTCTACCTCTGTGCACACCTCTTGCATTGTACCTCTACCCCTCTTGCAAAGAGGGGTGCACAGAGGTAGAAGTATACCCAACCCAAAACGATTTTTAGAAACGGAGGCACTGGGGTAGAAGAATGGAAAGTGGGTGTTGGAGGGGGGGGGGGGTAATAACGGCCGCCGGGTGATAAGGAAAAAAAGAGGACAAAAAATGTAAAAGGGGGGTGGGGGAAACGTAGCTGCTGCTGCTTTCCGAAAGTGCTGCTCTCTGCTTCGGCTGGTGGCGTTGTATCCTGTGTGCTGCTGCTTCTTCCTTAAACACGGGCAAACCGGAAGCAAAACAGAAGCTTCCGGCAGCCCTCCCCTCTAGCACCATCCACCAATATGGGACCTACAGGGGAGGGCTTAGAAATGTTTGCAGCTTTTACCTGGGCCAGAGAGCGAGAGAGAGAGAGGCACAGTATGGATGGATCCATAATGCTCTCTTCTCTCCCGGCCCGACTTCATTCTGCCGGTGGGTGCCCGGGCCCCAGAGCACCTGCATACTCTACGCCCCCGTCTGTAAGTAAAGGCAAAACTGTGCTGCAGCGTGAGCTTCCGCCTAGAAGTGCTCGGCCAGCGCTATAGACAGTAGAGCATGAGCCTCACCCAGTCTGTTCTATGGGTTATAGCAGATGGTGCTTTGTCTGCCGGAAGTGCTATACAGGCTGCACTGTCAATGGTCTGGTTTGCTTCTGGCCTGGCAGAAGGATGTGAAACAGTTTGTGCTGGTTTGCCCCTTATGGCGGGGCACTAAACGTGATGGGCACATGGTCCTTTCCCTCCTCTAGTGCCATGGCACGCTGAAAAAAACTGGGTCACGAGGGTTGCCCAGAGTTGCGCCAGTGGTTCTGTTTAAGCCAAAACTGTCCAGCCAACACATGTATTTGTTCTTTTCTCATGCAGTCAGGGCTTTAAGTGGGCCAGTGCTAGCCAAGGCTTGACCTTGGCAGTGTCCTAATATTGTCCTTGAGCCAGGCCTCTGCTAGATATCTCCGAACAGACCTCCCTTTCGAAAATTCTTTAAAAATATGAGCGCAACACTGGTGTTGGCTAGAAGATGTCCCCTACAGTAGTGTTTGGAATTGCAAGATCAGTTTAAGAAATGTAAACATTAGGTACTTTTCAAACAGGAAAGGGAAATTATAAGAGAATACATTGTTTGATTTTTTGCCACACAATGTATTAAACTATTAGCTTTATAATGCCTTTAATTAGTATTTATGAATTATGGATTTCTTTCAGAACTGTGGGATTGCCTGGTGTACGGACCCCTTTTGATTTGATGTTCTGTTTCATATTTGAATGTATTTATTTTGGTCAACATTTGTACACACATTAACCATATTTAAATGTATCTTTTAAACCAGATTGTTTGCCCTTTCATTGCATATATATGTAAACTCAATTGGCTCTGTTAGGACACTCCTTTATTTACACGGGCCACTCCTTTATTCACACGGGCCACTCCTCTTTTAAAGCTTTATTAGCTACCTGGGATTTGAGGCTGCACAAGACTCTTTTTAGGCTCCATCCCCACATTCTGCATCACAGCGCATTAGAGCCCCCCCTCGATTTCTTATCCCACTTAAAGCACTGCATGAAGTGTGCTCATGCCTGTCAGATCCACTTGTATAGCGTCCCAATGGCGGCCGGTGCATACAGAAAGACTTGCGCAGTGTCAGCTCCCCAGCAGTGCTCAGCCAGTAAAATGGGCCTCTTAGCAGTGTGCGCTTCCTCCAACATGGCTTCTCCGGAAACAGTGCTACGGCTCCCTCAGATACACCCTATGGGAGCCACTGGACCAATCAGAGCTTCAGATCTCAAACATTGTGACCCTCCACCAGCAGGACTCTGCCATGGCTACAGGACCCCACCAGTGTGAGCTTCCTCCAGTGGTGCCCTGGCGGGGCCGGAGCAGTGTGCACGAACTCCAGAAGAACATTGAGTGCTTGGACCCAGCAGCACGCCGCCAGTGATGGAGGGTTCAAGCCAGTGGTCGCAGTGAGCAGGAGCGGTGCTCCTCTACTTTTTAAAATTTAGTATAGGAACTGTTCCGAAATGGTTTGTTTTAAAATAAAATTGAAGTTGAAAATTGCACTTTCATTGTACTGCTCTGAACATTCCCTTAAACAGCAGGTGCATGTGTTTGGGGGTTTGTACTGGACGTGGCGATGGGGTTTGTGGGGAGTGGGTGCACGCCGGCAGGGAACATAGTTCCACTACTTCTTTTCGTACAGCTCGACCATTGGTTCAAGTAGTTTGAGCCTCCCTTTTCAGTGGCAGATTGGCGATATGCGCCCCCAGAAATGCCCTGTCATAGCTACAGGACTCCCCTAGTGTGAGCTACCATCAGAATTGCACAGTCACTGCTCTGGGACCCTTGCAGTGTGACCCTTCTACTGAAGTACAATTTCAGAGCTACAGGGCTTCAGCAGTGTCGGCTTCCCCCAGAAGAATATCGCCACTGCTATATGACCCTAACCCTAGTCCTGTGGCCATATAGCGCCTCTGTAGTGTGACCTTCCCCCAGAAGTTGGGTGTCAGTGCTGTAGACTGCCACACGCACGTGCTCCCTCCGAAGCTGCACCGGGTGCGAAAAGACCCTAGCTTTGCCCCCTGTCATGGTATCTGCCTGCCCTGGAGGCATATGACCATGCCTGGGGGCACTGACTGGGCATTGAGAGAGGAAGGAATAAGCAGGAGAGGGGAAGTAGCAGCATTGTGATAGGATGGCTGAGTGGTGCCCATGAGGGTCAAACAGGCATTACACCCCTATCCCCATTGAGGGTCACTTGAGGGCAATGGGTGCCACACTCAGCCTAATGCAACCAGAGGAAGGAATGACTTTGAGTGGACCAGGGAGGGAAGCTGGCAGAGGAGAAGTGAAGAGCAGGACTGCAGGAGGTGAGAGGCATCAGTTCTATTGAGGTCTGCATCCTGTGCTGAGATCTGATATGCTGTCTGCCTTTATTGAGCAAGATCCCAGATCCCAGCAAGCACTAACTCTAATAAGCAAGCATCGACTAAGCCTATTGCGTTGGCTAATGGATAGGCCTTTGCCAGGCATTGGTGCCATATTCCCAATTACGTGAACCATTTGCCAGGTATGGTCACTGTATGCATTAGAGCAGGCGTCTGCAGCCTTTGCCTCACCAGATGCGTGGGACTACAATTCCCAGGATGCATTGCTATTGACTAATTTGGCTGAGCATGATGGGAGTTGTAGTCCAAGACATTTGGAAAGGCAAACATTGCAGACCCTGTGCTCTAGAACATTGAAGCGTCTTTTGTGCTAGATGGAATTACAATAAATCTCAGACCAAATAATTGGACAGACTCAAAGAATATGGCAAAGTAGTACTTTATTATCAATTGAATAAAGCAGGGTCAATTGGCAGACATCGGACTGATGTTCACTCGCAACCAAATTTGGAGGTCGTAAACCCCAATATGAGTCGTCTATGACGTCATTCTATGTGGCAAAATACAAAACCTATCAAGGGAAGGGACTGTTTAAGGGAACATATCTACTTATAGACATATAAAAAATAGTGCATCATTGACTACCCCTTCTCTGTAGGGCACGACTTGAACTACCTCTAATACGTACAATACTGATTACAGTGGACAAAACATCAGTGGATTGGCCCCTGCAACATTGTATGTTAGGTTGTTCCCGAAGCCCACTGATTGGTTGGCATAGTATCCAAACTTTGGACTTTTGGCTTAGCAGCACGTACGTGAAACGAGACCTAGATGTTTGAATCCAGTCAGACTACTCCCCATTTTCCCAATTAGTCCATCATCTCTCATCGGTAGGCCGTCAGCCAAAGTCTTCTGTTTGTAGTTTACCTTGTGCCTGGTCACGGTCCTGGAACATTGAAGGGCGTGCGAGCGCACCAGTATCTTAGCTTGAGGCTCTAATGAATAGCCTTTGTTTTCGACTTCTGAGTCACATGTGAAGAGACCACACATTTGTCCATTTCACCTTCCATTACGGCTATTTGATTCAATTTATGCAAGGTTAGTTGCTCCCCTTGGCCTCTAGAGACTTGCTCACACTATCTCATATGAACTTTGTACACTTTTGATTAACCAACAGTTTGGCTCTCACAGATGTTTTCATCTTCTTCCATCTATTAAGAATGTCTCACATTCAGAGCTTATCCATGCACTCCCTTTATGCTCTGTGATTATCCTTTGAAAATAGCATCGTTAACTCGAGGCTAACCTTGACTCATCGCCGGCTCTGCACACAAAACTGTTTTCATGCATATCCTGATTTTTACAGCCTCGGCCTGTCTCTGAGATCGCTTGGTTATGTTCAACATGAGCCAATATTCATTTTTCTAATATGGCCATCCTTGCCACGTTCTATATTCCTCTATAGCTAGATTCTATGTTTTCTTTCTACCTTATGTTCCTGCGGATTTACAGTTATTGGTCAGTAAGTTACTTCATCTTCTTTAGATCCAGGATTGCTTTAGCTTCAGGTTCATGTAACTTCAGGTTCATGTTACTCTTAGTGTTTCAGTTACATTGTTACTTAGTATTTTCATATTGTTTCAACATAGGTTCCTATATCTTCATCATGACATCACTTTGTCCTTTTCGATTTCATCTTAACCTACGTCCATGATGTCAACAGATGCATTTGACGTCTTGGCAGGCGACATCCTTCCATCTTGCATTGTTCCATACAACATCTTCCCACCCTCTCAGTGCGACGGTACATTCTGTATGGCTGTCTGAGTGCATAACATCTCTTATACACTCGATGCGGTATAGGAACGATGTAGGGTGTCCCATCTACGGCTCTACTCTGATTGTTCCAATATGATGGCAGTGAGGGGGCGGGAACTGGCAGGGTAGCGAGTACCTGCTCCTCTGCAACCCCCTGCTTAGAGAGTACCATTGTGTGTTTGATATCTCTGACCCCCATCATAAAATGTCACTTTTCTCCCATTGTTCGAGGATTTGGCAGGTTGACGTGGTACTTACTGCCTGATTCCATTATTCTCACAGTGAACCTGCCGAAAAGTTTTGGAATACTCCTCTCTAAACAGAAGAAACTGGAGCACTAGCCGCCAAGCCCTAAGAGAATGAGAAAGGGTTGGCCCAATAGATAAGTGTGTGTTGCTAGGTCTGGAAAAGATCCGGGGCTAAGCAAATGTCGGGACTGGTGGGACACAGGGCTAGCTAGCATTTTGGTTGTAGCACCTGAGCTTCTATCCGGGGCTACAACCAAAATACACGGGGCTATAGCACCCTCAGCCCCCACCCAGCAACGTCTCTGAGGGTGGTTCTGTTTAATGAGTTATCATTTGTCCATATTTGTATTGTGTGAACCTAGCTATGGAGAAACAGAGTGCTGTACAGGGTATACATAGAACCGTTTTGCTGTACAGTTGTTGGTGTATTTTACAGCACGTTTGGACTATTTGCAAGAAATCTGAGCCAAATGGTTTTCTAGGTGTTGTACTCAGTTTGACACAAAAAGTACCCCATTGCCATATTTTATATCCGTTTGACCTTGACAGCATCCTAGATGAGACAGACACACACAACCCCCTCCCCCCTTTAAATGTTAGTAAACATGAAGGCCATGTTGTCATGGAAGCACACAGTGGCAAATTCGTGGTCAAAGCCACAGGGATAACTGTGAAATTCTGCATCTGAACACTTCTTGAAATTGTAATTGGACAATATCTACCTCTAGGGTGGGCCTTAAAGATTTACAAAAAATAACGTTTCCCTTTGATGAACAGGCAACTGAGGGTGAGCGTCTTTTCGTTCAAGGGAAACCTGGCACAAAAAAATTTCCACCATCTAAAACAAGCATTGGCAAATCCAACAGTTTGGGCTTTTTGTTTAGGTATGTGATAGGCAGTTGTTAGACACTCATATAATGGTACTACCTGACCATAAGATCACAACAGCTAGAACATGGTGTGATTGCCTGGACATATAATAGCAGTGCTTGGCAAATACATATCGAATGCCTATGGCTGGCGACGGCTGGCTTTGTCAATGCTTGTTTTTAACAGGACTCCAGTGCAAGCAACAGATAAGTGGCCTAAGGATCACTTTAAGACATATTTCTTACACCAGTCACACTTTACAGCTGCAATTAAGCCATTCCCTTTTAGCAGACTGCTTAGGATAACTCTGGCAGGCTGATGTTTGATGTTAATGCTTGATAGAGCGAGCTCAAAGAGATCCCAAGAGGATGTGATTTGATTGGGAAGGGACAGGTAGTGGGTGGGAATGTCCAGAGATTAGCATGGCCAAGAGTAGTCAATGGGTGGGCAAATAACACCCACAAGCTGTGTCCCTCCTCACATGCAGGGTCGGACTGGCCTATAGGGCAATAGGCCCATGGCCGAACCAAAAACACAAAACTATGGTGTGGGCCAGTTTTTTGGTTCCAAGTGGGCCACTTTATTGACTAATGTGAGCCAGTTTGATAAGTTATTGATAAGTTATTTCACCATGCGGCTACTAGTTTTGACCACTGTTACTGAATCAATATCCTTAAACATGCACAATTTGCATCACATTTTAACAAAAACCTCCCCCTTGGGTACTACTCAAGAGTGTCACAAAAGGAATGATTTGTCATTTGCAGCTGTAGGCCACTTTTCTATCGGTGCCTGAGATAAATGTATGGCCCAGTCTGACCATTGCTCACATGTCATCTCCCTCTTACCTGTACTCCAAAGCAATGGTTTTGAGTGATAGGTGGTGCTAAAGCGCCACCTCCTAGCCCAAACTAAAAAGAGAAGAAACATGGAATAATGCCCGTGGTGGGATGAAGGGAGGGGGAGTGTGGCTGATGCCAGTGGACAATTCTAGCAACAGTATTAGATGTGCAACTAGTTTGAAGAGTTCACGATAAGCGAATATTGACTCCTCTCCCACCTTGCTAGTCTCCTTCCAGTGGTAGCGTTCCTTCTTGAGCTTCCAAGGAGAGGGACGTTGGCCATTTTTGTTTAGCAGTTGATCCCATTGAAGTACATGGAAATTAACATGTGTTTTAGAGTGCGATGAATGTTTGCTGATCCTAATGAAGTCTACGGAATGCGTATGGCTTGTTGGAGTGGTTAAAATGAGGTTCGGGCCGGTTAGAACCGACAAACGAAGGTTCTCTCAGACATAGGGGCAGTTGTAGTTTCACAGTGTGCTTGGTGGGCGCTTCCGCAGGCCCTCTATGCAGCAGGAAAGAGTTGCAGCAGCCAGGCCAGTACCTCCTGTCCAGGTACCCAGCTAAGGAAAACCTGCGCCATGCCCACGTTTGAACCAGGCTAGGCTCCTTTCCACCTGCCTCAAGACTCCCTTCTGTAAAAATAGCACCGCAGTGGCTCTAGCCGCCCCACCCCGCTGGGGCGTTCCTCCAGTTTGGATGAACGAGGGCCAACAGTGAGCTTGGAAGTCATACTCTCGCTTAATTGCAGAAAGCCCACTTGCTGTATTACTCGAGTACCTCAGAAGGTACAAGCCAATTGCACCCTACAAAATGGAGCAGAGGTTTAACTACACTACATAAGACATACGTACCATTGGCGTCACCAGGAATCAAATTTATGAGGGGCACATGTTTCACAGGGGGGGCCTTGGCCCCCTCAGGCCCCACCCTAGCGACGCCACTGATATGTACCTACTTACTTTCCAAGGAATGTCTTAGGTCAGATTAACAACGCTACAATGATACCACGAAGGCAGCAATGTAATAACATTCAGGTGAGTTTAGAGGGCACAGGAATGAATGAATGAATGAATGAATGAATTAATGAATGAAAGAAAGTTGCCTTAAACGCATGGTGAAACCCTGAGAAGTACCATGCGTGAACCTCAAAGCCGTGCAATTCTTATTTATTTATTTAGCATTTTTAAAGCGCTCACACAGCCCGAGGGCATCGAGGCTGAGGCGCTGTTACAGGAATTGTTTTTTTTTTAGTTGCGTAATTGTTCTTTTAAAAATCTTAGTTGCGTTATAACGCGCTTAAATACCCAAGAGGTTTTTAAGCGCAGACCCAGGGATCGAACCTGTGTTGCTTCATGTCATCTTGCTTCCAAGGCGAGCACGTTGCCGCTGAGCTATCCTAATGTTTGTTTTCAGTGGTTGACAAAAATCATATTTTTGAGTCAAGAGGAGAAGAGAGGAGACATAAGACAATTGTGAAAACACAAATGTCTAAATCATACTTTTGAGTTATGAGGAGCTAAATGCATGTTTGAAGAAAAGCTATGTCAATGCTATACTTATGAGAAGAAATTGGTGAAAATAAAATATTTTCAACATCGTTGACTGGAAAATGTGATGTGGTTTTACTTTATAAAGAATGTATTAGTTGGTGCACATCAGAAAATGCCACAAAGTAAATCAACCTGCAGGACCGTCATTGCACGGTGTGGGCCTCCAGGCCAGAAATGAGAGAGAGTCAGCAGTTCCATTGTTGGAGTCTGCAGCCATTCTGAGGCACGTGCATGCAGCGCTCCTTTTATTAGGTCAGGCCATGACACAGTCATGAATCTTAATCTTAAAAGAGCAATACACTTGGGAAGGACACCATCTTAAAAGGGCAACACACTTTCGAGGGTCATACATAATACTCCTCCTTTTTTATAACAAAAGAATTTACTGAAACATAAATGATTCCCCACCCCCACCCGTTACAGAACGACAATACTTCTACCACTTCGGTATCGTAGGGTAGACCAGTCATAGGATAGACCAATGATACATGCATAGGGACTCGGGTAGTTGCAGACATATAACACGGATCAAACACTCTGTACATATTCAGAGGGTGACAGCAGAGGGTGACAGTTGGGGTTGGTAAACTTATGTTGGCAGTTCCACCACCTTTTACAGGACCCTTTATTAACCTTGGGTATATGGAACTTCAACCACCGAATGACGCCATTGTTAGCTGCTGGCACCATCTAAAGCATGGCTACATACTATGGGAGAACAGCTTCGCATCCATTTAACTGGGACCAGTTTACGCATGTAATTTACATGCAGGCTCACAGCATTTAAACACATGTTTACTGCGTCTTCCTTCAGGACTGCAGGAGACCAGATCACTTTGCATCAATGCCTGTTCAGGATAGTTACTACCACGGGTCAAGGTCTGTTGATGGCACAGTTCAAAGGCCGGTAAAGCTGCACCTGGGAGCACCAGGGGCCACATTGGCTTAGTCCCTGGATGTTGGGGCAGGCAGAGAGACGCAGATAGCAGGCAGCGCGTCTAGGCTGCGCCATGTTCAGGCTCCTCCAGGCAAGGATGCCTCTTGATGTTGACAGGGCAGGGGTGGCAACATGCTATTCAACCCTCTTCTCAGCAGGAGGTCTTGCGGTACTCCTCCTGACAGGGTCCCATAAGCACTCGCATGGGGCAAGACCTGCAGCCAGGTAAATGACTTGTGGGGCGGATGGGCTGCCCACTTGTCAGCAGGATCATTGCTCCTGATCTCTCCCTCCCCCAGGCAGGAGTCACTGCTGTAGATGCGGCAGCAGTCCTGGCCAGTCCTAGGGCGACACTGGCGGCAGGGTGTCGCTGGTGGCAGGGTGTCGAGAGTGGCAGGGCCACATTCCTTATTCAGCTCCCCCAGGCAGGAGTGTTCTTTCTTTCGCTCTTCCCATGGCAGCAGGAGGCCGCCCTCAGTCTCTCCCGACTTCAGCAGATGTTGTTCACGTCACTACGGCAGGTGCGGTATCTGTGGGCTGCATTCACTCCAGCCTCCCCCAGTCCTCTTTCAGTGTCTCGAAGCTTCCTCCCCTTTGGGGTCTTTACTTACAGAGACATGGAGCTCACAGTTTGCTGTTTTCACGATGGAGATTTGCCTTTCTATGTTAACAGCTCCCATGCAGAGGACGCTGAACAGTTCCTGAGTGCCAAGTTCCATGGCGGCAGCCGGAGAACCGTTTTAACTATACATATTTTTTTCATTGCCCCGACATGGAGTGGTGCTCCATTCTCTGCCGGAGCCCCGGGATCTGCAGAGAGACATCTGCATATTTGCCGCACAATGCACCGCCGATGGGCCCGGGATCTGGAAGAGGGACCCTTCCTTTTGTTTTTATTTGCACCGACGCGCAGACTTTCTTTCTCATCACCGGGCAGCCCGGCTACACAAACGGGGGGCACACTTCAGCTCAAACATGGAGCTGCCTATACACTCGCCGCCGGTCAGGCCTGGGGTCTTCTGGAGCTTCTTTTCTTCACATGCTCCAGCACTGGAGGACATCGGGCCTTTCTATTGAGCGGTCATGGGGCGCTTCACGGTGTTCACCGCCTCATGGCCCGGGATATTATTAGGGCATTTATCTGCACAGCTCTAACACCGGAGCATGCACCTTATCACCGTCGGAGGCCCGGGATCTTGGTGAGAGCGTCGGCCGCCAGCCACCTCCATGACTTGTGCTGGTGCCTGAGGGGCAGGCTGGGTACTTGCCTCCAGTGATGTGTATCTGGGACATCGCAACCCTGCGGCAGCAGGCAGTTTCCTGCACAGCGGGACGTTACTCTGCTGAGCACAGGAAGCTGTTCAGACATTACTGCCTCCACCACGCAGCACCTGCTACACTGCAGGAGACCATAACCCTGGCCTTTGTCCATTCGTATCCAACATATCCAAAGCTCATTCCCCTTTCCTCCAGAAAAGTGTAGAATGAGACCTGTTTGTTTTTTGGCATAAAAGGCTGCAGATTTATTCCACAATAACACCAAAATCAAAACCACACTGCACACATTTGTGGAAAAATTAGTCATAAAATGCAGCGACTGCTCCGTGTCCAAAATAACCTGCTTCCCCCTTCCTTCCCAAAACGTCCAGAATAGGCCCAACTCTCCCAACCTTTGCGTCCAAGCCTCTCCTGCCCCTGCAGGCGCTCCTGGGCGGGGAGAGTGCTGTTTTCCTTGTGGGAAGCTGAGCCCTAGTTGTTCCTCCCAGACGCCCCTGCCGCTTAGGCTCCCAAGGGGTGCTGGGTCTGAGAAGAGCGAAGACCCTTCTTGCTTTCTACTGGCTCATCCGGAGTCTGTCTCATGTGTTTGTCCGGCCAAACACTGCCACGCCACGAGTGGGTTACCGCCCATCGGGGCTCCCCCATTCTTCCTACATTTCGAGGATATTTGTGCAGATATTCCAAAAAAACAGATCCATGCCAAAAGTGGTCAAGTGCACCCCATCCTTGAGGAAGTATTCCGGGGATTTCAGATTGATCAGGCCGTGCCTGATCTGTCCAAAGCCCCTGCCCCTGCAGAACTTTGCCATTGCGCTGTTCAGCTTCCTCCTGGATTTCTCCACCGCTGCGTGGTTATCTGCACCTCTCCATTCCGGCCTCGGGATGATCTCAGACCAAACAATTTCTGTTTCCCCCAGTTCTCCTGCCAGTTCCTACAATGAGCACATCATTGCACGCATCAGAGCCCCCCTCCCCAAGCTCGTCAGGTCGTTACCCCCCAAGTGAATAACCAGTATGTCTGGCTTTTGCTCAACGCTCAATAATCTGTGCACCTGCTTCTGCAACTGTGCCCATTCCATACCCGGCACCCCGTGCCAACCTATCCTGAATTCACCCCCTGTCAGCTTTTCTTGTTCTTCTGTCCAACTTGCCCCTGCTCTAGACACAAAAGAGTGTCCTACCACCCACACCGATCTCCTTCTTCTTCGAGCAGGCGCTGGTGAAAAAAGGACAAAAAATTTAAAACCTCACATTTTCTCGGGCCTGATATACCGTTTGAAGCAACTAGATTTCCACCTCCCAATCTGCTTGATTGCCACTCCCTCCCCCCTCTCCCCCGCATGCCAACCGCTGCTGCGGATGTGGCCGCCCCTTTCCGGAATGAGTGTGTCCCAAAGACCCCTTCCGTCTCCCCAATTCCTTCCAATGCCAGTTCCATCACTAACTGGAAGCGACTTGGCGCTGAACCATCCTGGTGGATGAGTAGTGGAGCCTCCTTTACTGACAGAGGTCTGAGCTTGGGATAAACGGACACTGCCCTAACTGGGCATATTGTGCTCCCTGTGATGAGCTGCAATGACACCGTGCACCCTTTGCCCTCCTGATCCGTTTTTGAGCTTTTTAGCCATAACGCCACCTGCTGCTATGAACAGTGCACATCCTGTACTTGTAAAAATCTCGCCCCCTTTGCACCTTTGTTCTCCGGTACCAGTTCACTTATCCTGAATGCCCCAAAGAACGCTAAGGTAAAAGCAGCTCTGAATAGCGCCGCCTCGTACTCCCCGTGGCAGATATACCCTAGACAAAACACCAACTTCTGCAGCTTGACCACGTCAATGGGCCTCCTTTGATCCCCTCCAGATTTTACTTGTCTAGCCCATCCTTTCATTGCCATACCAATATAGTGTTCTTTAGTAGGGTCGTTCTCCCCCCTCAGTTTACACTAATGGATGAAAGCTGCTGTGTGATGTGCCATCCAAGACATATTTTTCCGTTCACGCCAGCCCCAGCCTACAAAGGCCCTCACCGGCGATTCTTGTTGGTTTTCCCCCAGTACCTCTCGTTTGAAATTCAGGTACCGCTCCCAGCAAGCCTTATACCTCCTTGTAGTGTCTGGTGCCAGGGCCGTCTGGATGAGAGTACTCGTATTACCCCAATCATGTCCCACCACTGAGTTTTGAACAGAGACATCACCTTCTCTGCTCCCGGGCAGCTCTCTCGGAATTTCTCCCACTGTAAACGAGAGAGGGCATCAGCTGCCGTGTTCTGTACCCCGGAATGTGCCTGGCTCACACTTCTATATTTCTCTCTAGCATGCATCTCTGAAGTTCCCTTAAAAGAAGCAAAACCCTTCTGCCACTGGCGGAACCTTGGTTAATGATTTGGACCACCGCTCAGTTGTCCGACCAGAGCATGGTTTTGCTGTTCGCCGGCTGTTCCCCCACACAGTTTAAATGCTACCACAATGGGGAAGAGCTCCAAAAGAGTGATGTCCTTAGTGACCCCCTTCCGATGCCATTCCCTAGGTCATGCCACACCCCACCATTTGCTGTCAAGGATTGCCCCGAACCCCAATGCACCAGATGAATCAGTGAACAATCTGCGCCTATCCTCACTGTTCCCTTTGTTACGCCATATTAACACCCTATTAAAATCATCCAAAAAGGTGTCCCACATAGCCAGGCGTCCCGTACCTCAGACCCTAGTGTGACGTGTTGTCCTGCATGTTGCAGGCCGACCGTTTTCAGTTCCACACCCCTTGCGAATGTTTTGCCAACCGGGATGACTTTGCCTGCACACTTGAGGGAGCCGGCCAGAACGTGGAGTTCCCTCAGGGCTGCTTTCTTCTTCCCTCTTAGCCCCGTGATGATCCCTTTCAGTTTTGCCACCGTGTCTTGTGGCAGCCTGCATTCCCCTTTCACAGAATCAATCTCTATCCCCAAAAAGGTAAGACAGGTCACTGGGCCCACTGTTTTTTCCTTGGCTAGAGGAACCCCCATTACCTTCATCAGCCTCTCAAATGTGCTCATGAGGTTTTCACATTCTTTGGACCCCCCCCCCCCCCGATAAACAAAAAATCGAGGTAATGGACCACTGCCCCCTCCGGACATTCCTGCTTCACTGTGAACTCCAGAAAGGTGCTAAATGCTTCAAAATAGGCACAGGAGACGGTGCACCCCATCAGTAAACACTTGTCGTCATAATAGTAAAGCTTTTGCACCTTAAAACCCAACAAATGTTGACTTTCTGCATGAATGGGTAGTAACCGAAATGCTGATTCACTGTCAGCCTTTCCCATAAGCGCTCCCCTCCCAGATGCTCTCGCCACTTCCACTGCCTCTTCAAAAGAAGTATAATGCACTCTGGAACTTTCTTCGCTAATCCCATCATTGATTGACTCCCCTTCTGGAAATGAGAGGTGATGGATCAACCGATATTGCCCTCCTCCTTCTTGGGTACCAGCCCTAGTTGTGATACTACTAAATTCGGCATTGGTGGCTGCCTGAAAGGCCCCGCCACTCTGCCCAGGGCCACTTCTTTGGCCACTTTTTTGAGCCACCACTTCCGGCATCCCCAACGCCGAGCGCAGGTTGCTCGCCTCTGTGCCATTCTTTACAATTGTACATGGGATCCTGAACCCCCACCTGAAACCTTCCTACAACATTTTGGCATCATTACAGTTGTGATAAACTTTTAACCACAGAGTCATTGCTTGCAAAAGAATTGGGGTTGGCAGCCCAATTTTAATCACACCATTACATTTTTGCTTCGGGGGCGTTCTTGACATGCTTTCTACTTCATTCTTTTTTGACCTTCTCTTTCCCTTTTGGACTACTTCTGCGCTTCCCTTCGCTAGAGGCGGTGCTGCATTCCTTGCCGCTGCCTCCGCGAGGGTGCCTAAATCGGCACGATTTTCCAAAGGGGCAACCCTCTTCTGAATTGACCCTCCAGCATTCCGCTTGCTCCCCCTGGTAGCTGCCTCTACTGTTCCATGAGGAGTGCCCGCAAAAGGACGCCCTCTCCCGCCGGGTGAAACCTCCCCTGACCCTCCAAACCTGGGGCTTCTCTACCGTGGTTATTTTCGCTTCCTTCTCCCGTGAGCACTAATTTATCCAAAAACCCGCCAACATCCATTTCATCCCAAGATAAATCTGGCCATACCTGCATTTTCAAGTGGAATGCACGATCATATTGTAGCCAACCATCGCCAGCCCACTTCAAGTAAATATCTGGGATGTAATGACCATATGCCAGCATTGCTAAAGCGTCCTGAGGGTATTTCTCTATCATTATTGAAGCATATACTAAAAAAAGCCTTTAACCAATTATGCATGGTAGCCTCAGTTTTGGGTGTTTCCTTCTCCCTCTTTTCTTTTTCCTTTTCAGATAATTCTTTTAACCCATTTCCCAGAGGCTCCATGTCTACCAGTTCCAGGATTTCTATGAATTCCTTCCTCCAAACCCTCTCTTTGATTGATTATGGTATGTGCCAAGATAAAGAATTGACTGCCACCCTAACCGGGCAAACCCTGGCATTGTTCTCCCATACTGCGTCATTGTACCCACCACTCCGTCTTGGCCGACCATGGAGCTAGGACCCGGAGGCAACCCTGCGTTAGTCACACCTTGCCCCCACCATGTGGTTGGCTGAGTTGCCCCAACTGTAGCCGACCCCCAACTGCTTCCCCAGGCCACCCCCAATTATTGAGCCTGTGCCAGTTACCGGTATGGGCTGTTGCACTTGTGGAGCTTGCTCAGAAATGGGGCCCCCAGCATTGCCATTAGATACCGCGCGGCCCCCTTGAATGAGTGGCTGTTGCACTCCCCCATACAAAGTTGTTGGTTCCCTTGGTTCCCTGACCCTGGAGCCCCCGTGCACTGCTGGTAACTCCCTGGGACCCCAAGACCTGTTGCCAACCCTCTTTGCTGTAATACCGCTGCCCCATTTCCCATATGGTTCAATGCATTGATGTTCCCGCTCAACAATTGACCATTACCCCCGCTCCCCCAAGCTTGCATACATTGCATCACCATACCTTGCACAGTTTCCAAGGATGTGGGGCCTTCTCCCTTCACAGCCACCGGTCTGGTTGCAGGTGTGCTGGGTGCTCCCTGTCTCCTTGGTGCTTCCACAGGTTCAGGCGCTGGCATGGCCACAGCCTCCTGTGTCCTTCCTTTGCTTCTAGCTCCGACCACTCTAGCTTTCTTGTTCTTGGCCGCCTGCTCCCTGCTCCCTGCTCGCCAAGGCCCTTTTGAGTCATCACTCTCCTCCTCTTTCCAGTTGGCTCCTCTTCCTCTTCCTCGTGCCCCTCTCCTTCCTGTTCCTGTATGTCCTCCTCATTGTGGAACATCAATGGGGATTCCGGGCACTCGTTTGTCCCTGGTTGCTCCTCAACAGGCTGTGCCGCCAGAGCCTCCATCCAATTGCAGCCGTGCTTGGCCTCCACCAGCTTGGCCATTGCAGCAAAAGCATCCAGATCCATGCTTGCTGCTGGGTGTTTTGCCACGGGCCGCTGCTTAAGCAATGCTTGCCTGCTTCTCTTGGCTGCCCACAGTTAAGCGCTCAGTCTACCCCCCGTGCCTCCTGTGCCCCAAAGGAAGTGAGTTTGCCTGTGTGCTGTTGTCCTTGCCGCACACGTGCTTTCCCAGACCCGTGGGTCCGGTGAAAAGTCAGCCTTAGTGTTCTCTGCTGACCCCTTGGTGCCCCAACAAAGGGCTCGCCGCGTGCCCCTGCAATGCCAAGGTGTCTCTAAACCCACGCCGGAGTTCAGATGATGAGAACTCTCTGCAGCGGCCAGCCGTGGCTTCACAGCGTGGTTCTGTATTGGCACGTGAACCGCTGTGATCTGGTGGCTTGGGAGAGACTTTCCCGCTCGCCCCGCCTCCTGCCGGTGTTCCACAGCTCCTCACACCTGCAGCATCGGTCCCAGGGCTATGCGTCCGAGCTGCGAGGTGCTCAGCCGGCTTTGGAGAGATTCTCCCGCTCGTCCCGCCTCCTGCCGGGATTACGCAGCTCCTCACCCCTTTAGCAGAGGTCCCAGGGCTATGCGCTCCAACTGCGAGGTGCTCGGCCAACTTCGGAGAGATTCTCCCGCTCGTCACGCCTCTTGCCGGTGCTCCGCGGCTCCTCACTCCTGCAGCAGCGGTTGCCGGGCTATGTGCTCCAGCCGTGAGGCGTCCCTGAATGTTGCACTACAAACCAGCGGCCCGAGCGTCCTCTTCTCCTCCCGACGACGATGCTGACCTCAGCTTATCCTCTGTCTGGCAGTCCTTCTCCAGTCGTCACCGAGCCTGCTGCAGCAGATCTTCTTGCTCGCGCTGCAACTGAAATGAAAAGTTTCAAAACGAAAAGCTCCTTCTGCGAGTACTGGACGGGTGTCCTTTGCAGAGGCTGGATGCTGGCTTCCCTGCAGCTCCAGCCTGCTTATAAAGGGCGAGACCCCTCCGCTCCCCTTTCCTTTGTCAGCCCTTCGCAGGCTTTCCTTGGGATTTGCCGTGCTTTCTTGCTTTCAAGGGCTTTGCCTGTGTTTGGCCGCGCTGGGCACGGCACCTCCCCCTTCTCCAGAGAGGGGGAGGCCAAGAGGGGAATCACTGCCCGGGTTAACGGGGGTGCCTCCTCCATTTTTCGGTGACTTCGTCGTCACCTTCATAATGGTTGTGGCAGAGGCTGCGCTTCCGTCCCCAGTGGGGGACAGCTCACTTTCTCCCCCAGGCAGGAAGAAACCAAACCACTTTGTGGCGGATGCCGCAGGGGGTGCAGGCGCCTCAGGCACTGCAGGCTGACCCTCACCCCAGCCGCACGAGCACCCTCTTCACAATGGATGCTGTGAGCATCCTAGATGAAGGCTGCCTGGGGAGGACCCAGGGCCCCAGGCTGATCTAGTGGGCCCAGACCAACAGGGACCTGCAGGACCGTGATCACACGATGTGGGGCTGCAGGACCGTGATCACACAGTGTGGGCCACGCAGACTCAGAATGAGAGATGGAGTCCGCAGTTCCATTGTTGGAGTCTGCAGCCTTTCTGACGCACGTGCATGCATGGGCTCCTTGTATTAGCTCGGGCCATAACACAGTCATGGCCCAACTTAAAAGGGCAACACACTTGGGAGGGTCACACATAACACACTGAAGACTTAATGGTTATTTTAATCGTTTGTCTTTTCCTGTTACTGACCTGACTCCCTCAATGACTCCAGAAGGGCCGGCAGTGGCTATCCTTGCTTCCTTCCTTCCTTCCTCCCTCCCTTCCGTCTGGCTGGGCTCTTCCTTGCCAGGCACTGCAGTGAGCCTCATCTCTTTCATGATCAATCTGTGGCTTTATCAAGGAAGTGTGAATCTCCCAGCAATCAACAAGGAGTAGATTCTCAACTGGACTGTGATTCTGGAGGCTTTTGCTTGGGAGGTGCTAACATTTCTTTGATGGAGGTCATTGTCGGCCTCCTGTCCAACCAATCAGAATGTTTGGCTGCAGTCAGTACCTGATCGCGTTGACTGCGTTCCAACTCTTCGGACTTCAAAAGCAGCCAGGGAGACGACAAAAAGCCTTCAAGGAACAGCAGTGCACTTTCCAGGCAGTGTGTCTTTCAGCAGGTCTCGCGCTCTGGGAGGATCTCGCGTTTCTGCAAGATCCAATCTCGAGCTGAAACACGAGAGGGCACGTGCACACTTCTCCTTGAGAGAAACTGTTTACATCAAACCTAAATCACTCTCCTGTTCAAAACAATTCCAGATCAACCACGTTGGCAATTAAAATGCATACTCGCCAATGGAGACATACTACACCATACAACTGCTTTTAATTCACATTCTCTATTTTCTTTGCTCAATATTAAACGAATGTTTCTTACTTTGTCACCAAAACTCCACATCAAGCATTACTATTACCAGGCTCTATAGACCTGGGGACGATAGTGACCCTTTCTCACCCGCAATTTACCGTCTGGTGCGATGGTCATTATCCCACGATAACGGCCCTCACAAGCTCTATAAGGCTACGGGATAGAAACATTCTACCATGTTAACTGTGTAACCATACCATCATTCGATTGCAACTTCCCTGCTTGATGTATTTTATACATATTTTAAAGAGTTATTCAAATATTTGTCAAGTAAACATCCATGGAAGCTGTACTGGAGAAGGGGCAGATTCTTATTTTCAACATGGACACAATCTATGGCCTATGACACCATTCCAAATCCAACATTGCTTTGGGAATATTCATTCATTTTGCCCTATGCTGGTGTGTTTGACCCCTGTAGGTACTAAGATAGGGTTCAAAGCAACAAACTTTTGCTGCAAGCGCCCTGTAACAGCAAATGGGACTGGAGGTAGTGTAAATACGGTACTTGCCACAAACCTCCCCCAGGCAGTCACAAACCTTATGCACATCTGACAATGTGCCCCCCACCCCCGCTGCCCACCCACTGCACCCGGGCAAGCAGCTGCAGAAAGGTGTGGCATTTAACAGGAGTGACGGCTCAGCTGGTGCCCAACCTGGGCGCAGACTTTCTCTGCCGCCATCTTGTGTCAGAGCTCCGGTTTCCAAACAGTCTCCTCTTTCCTGTCCCTCGTGGAATGCGTTTCCCGGAAGTCTTGGCGCTGGAGACCCTGGAGTAGGAGGGAGGATGCCTGGCTCGCTGCCTCCTGTGTCGCACTGTGAAGACTAACGCGTCTTAAAGCGTGAACAGTGTGTGCGTTCTGCTCCAAAGTTAACAGGCCTGTTACGAGTTCGGCGGTACAGCACATTTTTGGCGGTAATTCCGTTACTCGCTTTTTTTGTTGAAGTAACCGAATTGCTGCCTGCTTTACCACACTGCCGTGTTCTAATTTTAGAGGAGGAAGTAAATTATTCACTTAAGTTCCGAAACATTGGAGGGTTTGCAGCAGCGGGATTTCCACTCCTGCTTAAGCCTCCAAAAAATGGAAGCCTGCCGTTGCAGTATTTATAGTTCAGCTGTAAATCCACTGGACTGAGTGGCAGTGGCGGTAAACGAGTTTGGTGGCAACTTCATCAGAATTTTCACCAATTTGGTAAATCGGACCCAAAATCTCATTCAATTAGAAACATGCCGCCAGTGGTAAAATTCCATGAACTACAAATGAGCTAATTACCGTTGAGGAGTAAAGTCTAAACCTAAAGGTTATCGCGGGGGAGGGGAGGTAAATGTATTGCCACTGCTGGTCTGCCATTTATTGCACCCTTATAGACAAAGCATTGGGCCTCATTACAAGCATGCCGGCCCGGAAACAACGGTGCCGGTAAGCTTACCGGCACTGTTGTTTCTGGACCAGCATACTACGACTCTGCGGGTGGGCGCCATCCTGCCCGGAGGGCCGTTTTCACGGAAGCACCGGCACCGTTAAAAAGAGGTGCTGGTGCTTCCGTGGTCCCCATTGCCATAGAGTCCCATATATAGGAATGGGGATTTACAAACATACCAGCACCTGACTTCCCGGCCACCGGGGTTGTAATCACGCAGTGTTACCGGGAAGTCAGGCGCCGGTAATTCATTGTGGATAGCACTGGCACGGTCACAGCCAGACCCATAATGAGGCCCATTGTTTATGTACCACCCAAATTATAAACCAAGTAGTATTGCTTATGTAATGTGGGGGGGGGTCCATTAATGTGGATTCGAGCTTGACCTGTACCAGCAACCTCTGAGATATGACGAGGAAGGAAAACCAAGAACAAACGCTGACTTTCATGTGTGCTAGAAAGGACATATTCCTGTTGATCGATGTGGCGTACAGTGCCTAGAAACCATTTATAAAGAGTATGTGACCACTGAAAAATGTACAAGCAGACTCCAGTTAGTCAACTTTTAAATGAGGACAACCAACATTTTACATTCCATGGTCCTATCACCGCTTCCTAATCTTAAAAGCTGTGTCATATTGTCTTTTTCTGGTCTGTACCCAATGATTTGATCGGTAAAGGGGCCAAGGAAGCAACTTGCAAAGAACATTTGTAGCATAAAGAACGCTGATCTACATTTGGCGCCTTGGTGGTGAAATAGGCACCGAGGTCCATGAAATGGGGCACATAATCCCTGATAATGACTGTCCCATCACTGTCCTGCCATACCGCACCAGAACTATGGAGCGCTTCATCACAAGCCACCTCCAACAACACGCCACCACAAAAGACCTCCTCAACCCCTTCCAATCATGCTTTCAAGCCAGCACAGCATCAAGAAGCTAAACTTCACATTCTGAAAGATCTCAACGACCTCGGTGGCAAAGGACACACAGCCCTCCAGCACCTCTCCGGAGCCTCCGACACCATGGACCTTAACATAAGATCTTATCCCACAGCATTACATTCTTGGGCACTGTTCTCGCTTGGTGCAGCTCCTTCCTCACTGAAAGGATACCCCTTGTCTCCATGCACCCCATTCAGTAGAGGGTTCCATAACCATCCTCCATCTCTCCCCTCATCGTTAGCCTACGTGCAGAATCCCTCGGACAGACCCTTCGCAAACACAATATCCTCTTCCACAAATATGCTGTACCCAATAAGAAATATACGCCTAAATCTCACCCTCAGAACTCCACACCCTCAAAACCTGTCTCTCCACCATCACCACCTGGATGGCCAACCAGTTCCTCAAACGCATCCCTTCCAGAACAGAACACCTCCTCATCTCCCTTCACCCCTCGGGCCACACCCGACATCAGCACCTGGATCAAAGAACTCCCCACATACAACCCACGCATATTCCTCTCCACTCCTGTCCAATCCCTTGGCTTCACCATCAACCCCCGCCACCCCACTATTCATTCACACGCCACATATAGCTGCTGTCACCAAATCCTAGAGCCTCCGATTACACATCTGCAAGAAAAGACACATTCTTCCCCCGGCCACTTCCACTCCGCAGTCCAAGCACTGGTTCTATGGAAATGCTCTCATCACTGGACTCCCCAATAGCATCCTTATCCACTACAACCCATGCAAAACGCAGCCACGAGACTCCTCCTCCCGCTACCCAAATATTGAGACATCCCACCAGCTCCGCCCAGCTCTGCTGGCTCCTGCAGCCCAGAGAATTGCTTTCAAAGGACTCTACATCTTTTACAAAGCCTTCCACCTCAAAACCCCATCCTACTTTCACAACAAATGGAAACCGATCACCCACACAAAGACCAGACCAACCATTACAAATCTCCTACACATTCCACTCGGCCAATCAGTGTGCAGGCAAAAGCGTGCCTTCACATAATGGGCACCCAGAGGCTGGAACCCCCACCCACCCCACATCAGTACCGCAACCTCCATCAATTGTGGAAAAACCCTTAAAACATACCTCTTTCATCATGCCTCACCAGACCACCTCCTCCCTCATCCACTGCCTGTCCTAATCTTCTATCCTGGTCTGAATACATTGTAACTTCTTTTTCACCGCCTCTCTTTTGGACTTTGTAAGGCTCTACGAGACCCTGGGTAAGGCCAGCGGTGGACAAAAATTCATAAAAAAATAAATAAGCTTCTCCATAAAGACTGCGATGGCTAGACTTGGTTAGCATACATTTCCATGTATACTAACCGTTTAGCTACCATTTTTCCTATTTTGTGTGGGCGTTTTTTTTTTTTTTTTTTTTTTTTATTTAAAAAAAAAAAATCAATTGCAATTCAGGCAAGAAGAGTTTTTCGCAAATTCTTTCCGCCTCCCTTACCCCGCATATATCCATCAAGCACACATCTCGTGTTTATTAATATCTCCCTGTCCTTGCCCCCTGCATTGGCTCATGCTCCCCAAAAGCATCCACTGAAGACCCCAGCATTGGCTGCCATGCTGCTGACAAGGACCCCCTTTTCCTGAATTCGTAAATGTAAACCTTATGTTCCCCCCCCCCCCCGACTTTTCCACTACCTGATTTTTTTTTTTTCCCCCATGCCATCCCTGAGCAACCAAGGATTGGGGCCATGCCTTCTTTGTGGTTGCTACCTGCTTCTGGAACTTTAGCCAACAAGTCATCTCACACATTAATTACCACTTAGAATTCCAAAATGCTGCAAGTCTTGGCTCTTTCCACCAGTTTGTATGAGGACCACAAACCCACGTTCTTGGTGTGTGCACGCGCTATAAATGTGCAAGTAAATACTTGAACATTGGGTTTCAGAAGGTTTGTTGGTTTCTTGATGCTGGAGATGGCTGAGTGTTTATTACCACTCTGGGCAGCTGCACCAGTCGAGTGCTCGGGACATTTGTGTTCTTTGCTACTTTAACGTTTGCGTTGCATGCCTATTACAGCTTCCAGTGTGCCCCTCCCCCCCACCCCGTGCCCAGCCTGTCCCTTCCTGCTGGTCTTCCCACCACTCCATCTGCATATTGCCTGTCTTTAGCCGCTGCTCAACTCCCTCCCTGAGCATCCTCCTCTCACGGCCACACGGTTCTTCAAATGCCCACCATGGAAAAGAAAAAGGGCCCAGTCCTCAAGCACTCTTTCCCTCTTCTGTCGGCAGCCATGTTGGATTGGGTATGAATATTCTTTTATGAATGGATGACAGTGCAATTGTCCTTTTATAAAATGTTTTCTTTCCTAAATAATGGGCATTAACGGGTGCTGATGATAATGGCTGTAGGCATGGACTTGTCTGACTTGGTAACAGTCAACGTCTGTTTCAGACCTCGGTACCCAGGGGCCAATAAATCGAAGTGGTGGTCATCTGTTACGAGCTGGTGAGAACTGTGCCAGCAGCCATTATCACCATAGTCTGTGATGTCCCAAGTACTCTTTCCGTCGCAATAGTTTCCACGGACCAAGTCTGTGCTGATATACAGACTGCCTTCGAAGCCAAGGTGGACAAGGCGTGGGATAAAATCGGAGCTAAACCTTCGGCTGATAAACATCTACCTTTCTGCCCTCCTCCTGTTCCTCTGATCCATAAATCGGAGTATATGTTTAGCTTCGCTCCTGTCTCTCTTGCCGGCATGATGGCTTCCCTTTCTAGCATGCACCCCTCTGTGTCCAGACAACACCATTCCCCATAACTTTTTCTTGAACTACAAGGATATCTTTGCACCCTTTTTGAGAAGATTTGTCAACTCCTTTTTTGCCAATAATCCAGTCCCCAATTCAATAAAGAAAGCCACTATAACCCCTATGGTTAAAAACCCAGGACTAGACCCAAGCGTCCCTGGCAACCTGTGCCCCATCTCCAACTGTCAATTTCTCCTGAAGGTGCTTGATAAATGCGCCACTAACCAGGGGCGTAGGAGACACATAAAATCTCGGGGGGGCAGGGGACATCTTGGGGACTTTTATTTATTGTGTTTTAGTCAAAGAACTCGACTTTTCACAAAATTTAGAATTAAAATAGGAGTACGTATTAGATTACAAATATCACTGTATGAAACAAGAGGAAAGAAGAAAAGAAAACAGAAGAAAATTAAAGGATGCAGCAGCAAAGAACATGTCTTTTATGTTGCATTTCTGGATTTTACATCTGACTAGGAGCTCATGGTAAGAGAGAGGAAATTATAATTACTTCCAGTGGACCACAGCTAGGACGCCAGCTCATTAAGAGGCAGATCACCTAAGTGGACTCCTGCCAAATAAAGGAGTTGAAGCCTTTTCTTACAACTGCACGTTGCTACTTTTTTTGTGTGGGGCAAGGAGACGTTTGTGTCTCTTGGAATGGATAGATGGAGGTTTCAAAGAACGAGGAAATCTTGTTTGTACCTCTGACTAAGCCCTGTTTTGCGAGTAGAGGGACCAGGTGTGTGATGTTGTTGTTGTTGTGATGTGTGGGTACAGCAGACAAGGAGGATGAGCGATCGCAAGCCCACCCCCTTATAAGCACCACCCTGGTCTGCCACTGGATGTGTCGGACCCGGGGGATGCCGAGTAGGTGGGGTGTATGTGGACCCAAGGGGGTGGCTGTCAGGGCCGGGCCAGCCTGTCACGATCTGGTCCCTCTTATTCCATCTCATGCTGGCTTCAGAGCCTAGCCTTTCTTTGCCTTTGTTATTCTGAATGCAGAGCTGGACTCTGTTCCTTTCTCGTTTAACATTTGTGCAAAGCCAGATCTATTTGATTCTCTCATATGTTACTAGGATGGCAGAGCATGGGTCCTCTGCCCTGTTAGATTATTCAAAGAGCCCCTCTGGCCTTTCTTTGCCTCTCCCTTGTCTCACTGCTTGCTTAATACATACCTCCTTGCTTGAACACTCAACATATTCTCCCTAACACAGCAATGGCAGCTGCAGTCTGTCTTAACTTCTATTTGTTCCGTGTCTTGAATTGGCCTCTTACTTCTGCTTTTCTGTCTGCAGGGGAAAGGCATTTGCCAGTCACTGCCATGATGATTCTTGTTAGGGAGAATTCTCTGTAAGGCTAATTTCCCTAACCTAGTGAGTCCCCCAGCAGCTTTGCTGGATTGTTGAGGTTTATTTTTTTCTCTCCTGCTAAGAGTGAGATTCTTTTGCTCCCACTCTTAGACATGATTTGAGGTGTTCCTTTAACTTTTCATGTGTTTTATGGGCTATGGGGTCTTTTACTCCATAGGGTCTCATATGTTTTTTTGATGTGGGTTCACAGCACCCTCCGTGCCGTAACCCAGGGGTGTCATAGCGACTCCTCCAACATAGACTCCATACCCTGGGACTGACTACTGTCTCCCAGGGCATGTAAAGTCACTATTGGCTTTGCTAGTCCCAAATTATGAACAGAAACCACGACAAACCATCATATTGTGGACGTACTGTTGTTCGAGGGGGCACGTCTCCGTCCCCCCTGATCGAGTTTTGGCTGGTGGCAGTGGATACTACTTTTTATATTCGACCGCAAATATATCTCTATGGGATTTTGCCATTGTTCGAGGCTACCTTATTTAATTCTTATAGCCTCGAACATACCGCTGGTTTAATTATTTAATATTAATTCACCGGTTGGTATTTTTTGCCAGAACTCTATTCTAAAATGGCGTTTGTGTTCTTTTCTGTGACTCCAACCCAAGTCGAGCCCTTTGTTCCACTTTTTGGCGGGCTTCTCCACAGAAGCCTCCGAAAGTGGTGCCACTCTGTCTGGGTACCACAGGGGGTGTGGGAGGGGGTTTAGGCACCCTGGACTGAGTTACTTTGGTAACTCAAGTCGCACTCTTGTGTGATTGGCCCAAGTGGTGAGCCGGCCGGCTCACCACTTAGCATGTTTGATTGACAGCTAGGCTGAGTGAATGGGGGTGTGCTGCATAAAAGCAGGGCTTTGGGGACTGGAACTTCAGAAGTCGCCACAGGACCTAAGAATCCGAGGAGGGAGAAGCTGAGCCGACCTGCAATGACGACCCCACCGGTGGAGCCCTGCTGAACCGTCTCACCACTTTTCCCAACAACAGAGGAGATCTCCAGTCCGGAGAGTCTTCTTCCTTTGACTGGTGAGGATAACCAGTTTTGCCTTCTTTTCACCTTCCTGGAGCATCTCGTGGTCGCCTTGCCCGTGCCAAGCACCCCGGCAACCGGAATACCACGGTTTACCACTACCGCGAAGAGAAGGGTAGTACCTTTTAACCGGAGGACTCCGCGGCTGGTTTCTTCCCTGGCAGTGCAACGACCTTCATCTTTCCTCCACCGCGAGACCGCTTCGTCCTCTGGACGAAACACTGACTTGCACCTGCTGCCAGGAACAACTGCCCCCGCTGGAGCTTCCTTCACACTTAAGGAACTGTGTCCCGCCTGGCTTCCCTTGCGACAGATCGTTCGGGGTGACAGTAAAGCCTCGACTTTCTACCTGGGCTAGCCTGGGTCAACCTAGCTAGCTTTTCCTGACTTGAATTTCAACCTTTTGTGCAAACTATCTACAAGACTCTTTGGGCATAACCCCACTGTGTGAACCTGGACCCCTTCTGCTTTCTCTCTCCAAGAGTGGACCTTGCAATTGACTTCCTTGCTCTCCAGTAGAACTCTGCCTATCCTGCCTTACTGTGGTTCTTTGTAAAAGTATTGAAGCTTGTGTGCTTCCTTAACCCTGCCTTTTTCCTCCCTTTCTTTACAACTTATTAGAGTGTCATCTTATGTTAAGCGCTCACCTCTGTCTGAAAATAAGTGGGGTTTCTCACTAAGACTTGTCTAATAAGTGAATAGGTTTGTATATATATGATAGTGACTGTGTGCTGAATTTACTCACCTCGTTTTTGCTAGTGTAAATTACATGTGTGTTTTTAAATAATTATATACTTTTACACCAAAGCTCTGGTCAGTGTTTGTTTGTACTACTGTGTCCCTGTACCTATTGTGTATACTCTGCATACTGCCTAACTCTTCTTGAGGGAAGTCTGACTGCTCAGCCACAGCTACCAAGTGAATCTGTGTGGTACAGACTGCTACCAAGTGGGTTTACTGCCAAACACCTGCACCTGTAGTCTTAAATCTTTTGCAGTGGTCCCTAAGGGAACTGCACAGGTTTCTGCCTAACAGTTCTACCTGGCCATAAGAGGGCAACAGCTAGCCAATATTGGAAGAACATCATGACATATTATGCCAGAGGCTGGCAACTGCCTTCCTAATGCTACCAAGAGACACAACTCTTGCCTTTGTTTCTAACAGTAATTCAGTGGATGAAATAACGCGAGAACACACACATTGCTTCTAAATGAAGGGGATGATGTCACACTTGGTTAAGACATTTTGATCACGCCAGGAGCTAATTTCCAGCTGCAACTAACTGATTACCTTTTAGACTTCTGGCTTTAAATAACGTTAGTATCACCTGGAAAGCACAGAGGTTGCTCAAGAGGGTTCCTGGTTCACGAGGGGTACCCTACTCGTGGGCATGGGTGATTGTAGGGCATTCTTGCCCTGGTTTGGAGCCTGGCCCCTACAGCCATGATGGGGGAGGGGCCTATTACTTTTGGTTGTACGTACCCTTTGAGGGTGGGCAGACTGTCGGGGTAGTTCTCCCGGGGCCGGCAGAGCCGTCCGCGGACCTCTGGGCTGTGGAGGCCCCAACTCCACCCGTGTCCCCAAAAGGAGTGAGACACACACAAGAAGTAAGGTGGGTACTGCTGTTTATTATAATAATGGCAGGGATGGCTCTCGGCTCGTATGCATCCGATGAGAGACTCACTGTTAGTGGGGCTCGCAGGCCCTTTTTACAGCAGTATGACGCGCTATTCGCATCACCTGGGAAAAGTCATCACAAAACCTATCGGCACTCTGGATTGGGTCCCCGAGTGGTAGGGTTAGTATATGTCCCCTCTAGGAGGAAATGTTAGTGGAGAAGGACGGGTCAGGTGGTACACTTGGGCTGTCCATAACAGTTGTTACTTTAGAATTGTTACAGGTGGACCCTTGGTGATTGGCTAAGAGTACTGGCGTCAGTAATAAGCCCCCCTGTATTCTGATTGGTTCTCCAACGAGCCCCCAAGCCTGGGACCATCGTTGTTCCCAGCTCGCGGTGTACCTGTCCTTAGCAACAATGTGCAACTATGTGTTTGTGCGGACAATGGACAGGTCTGCTCATGGGCTTGTGAGCGGGTCTTTCCCATCGCTGTAGGTGTCCATCTTGCCGCTTCGTTGTTGCAACCTGTGTCCCAAACGTGGGAACTGGTGACTGTCTCGTGGGCTTGGCACCTTGTCAGTTCAGCCTGCTCACATGTGAAGAGACCGTAGCTGGAGCAGAATTATGAGCATTTGTTTTTGTATTTCGTCTCTGAGGGCTTGGCACTTGCAGGTGTAACCTTGGTGCTGGGCTCGCGTTATGCGAGTTGCAACATTGTGGCCTTGGCTGTGAGCTCTCGTTGGAGGCTCGTTCTGCATGGTCAGCACTTGTACTATTGTCGCTGAGAGGATTTTTATGGCGAGGCTCCTGTCTGGGACACTTGCTTGCGGCCTACTTGGCCTAGTTCAAGGGGGGGGCGGTACATAATCCATAGTATGGAGGTCACGGGGCAACAGAGTGTCACAGGCAGCACTAGATGTACATGGTGGTGTCGTCCTGGAGTTGGGTGGGGGGGAAAAGCGACAGCAAGCATGTACACGAGCTCTTCGTGCGTCTTGCGTTTCTGCGGAGCTGTAGAAGGCCTATGTAAATATAACAACGATGCACGTCAGTGGGTGTGTCCGTCCCCTACGTCATAGCACTGAGTATGCTCTTCATGTAGGTTGGTGTGTGAGTGACCAGTGTGCATGGTGGCACGTGTGTTCTTGTCTGTTGGCTATGTCGTCGTGGCATCTCTAATGATGTGAATACTTATGGCTGTTCTAGTCGAGTTGGTCCATGTTGCAGGCGTCGGCTTGAGCCTGTCACGCTGGTGGACACACTCCTCTTATGTTTAGGTTTCTGAACCAGGGTAATTTGTCATCTGGTAGGTAAACTCCTCTCGTGGGGGATGTCTGGGTCGTGATCCCCTAGGCCATGGTCTGGATGAGATTGGGGGGAGGGTGTTATCCCATTCTCCTACTTCAGTCCCCCCTCTGGTCGACTTGTCGACCACAAAATCATCCCTTCCTTTATCTCCTTTCGCTCTCCATACTTTCATTATTCCGGCCAGGTGTCCATAGTGTTTGACATGATCTTCAAATGACCAATACATATAAACACAGCCGCCGCCTGGTTGCAATAGACCCATCTTCCAACATAGCTCCTCGGGTTCCTTGTGTTCTCCACCTTCACAGATGGTGGGTCTATGTGAGTGTCCAATATTTGCTTGCATATTCTCTCACGTTCCTTTATTATTATGTCTGTGTGCTTGTCATCTTCAGCTGGTAGTAGGGCGTGCATGCCGACCATTTCCATCATTTTGTTCGTTGTACGAGCTTTTCTATTTTTCCAGAACTTTATTATGATCAACACAGCTGTCACCAGTAGTATGCATCCTACTGTTAGCTTCAGCCCGTCTGACAACCAAGAAGGCATCCGTAACCATAGGAATGAAAACCAGCTGCCATCCTTCTCCACTCCTTTACTTTCTTCCACCATTTTGGAGTGCATCAGGGAGAGTTGTGATACTGCTTCAGTAAGTGTTCCAATGTCTGCCTCATTAGCAGGGATGAAACCCCATGCATTTCTGAAAAGAAGACACCCGTGTAAATCCACAGAGGTCAGACTTGTGCGAAACGCCCCATAATGTATGACCCACAATCCCTGACAAAGTCTGAAATTTTGTGGAAAAAACACAATTTTCACTTTGTCTGGGATTGTGTGTAATAAATTCTGGGGCGATTCGCACACATCAGACCTCTGTGGATTCCCACTGGTGTCTTCTTTTTGGAAATGCATGGGGTACCCTGTTTTCCTTTGTGTCTTCGACACCCTAGGCCAAAATCTGTAGGTTGTCTCCCCAAACCCTGTGGGGGTTACCAGTGTTTAGCCTTTTCCCTTTGTGCCCAGGTAGGTGCGCCCACACATGTGAGGTGCCGTTTACGTCGGGACACCTGTGGGAACGCGGGAAGGTAGGACATGTGGTGCTGGCGGCGTGTTTCGGTGGGTGGGCAGAGGGAAATGTCTGTAAATTGTGTTTTTTTTTTTCACCAAATTTCAGACTTTGCTGGGGATTGTGGGTAATACATTTTGGGGCGATTCGCGCAAGTCAGACCTCCATGGATTCCCACAGGTATCCTCCTTTTAGAAATGCATGGGGTTCCCTGTTTTCCTTGGTGGCTTCGACACCCTAGGCCCAAATCTGTATGTTGTCCACGTGAGCAAAATCTGCTCTGCCGAAAGGCTTGGGGTTACCAGTGGTTTAGCCTTTTCCCTTTGCGCCCAGGTAGGTGCACCCACACATGTGAGGTACTGTTTGCGTCGGGACACAGGATTGTAGGACATGTGTTGTTGTCTGGGTGTTTCAGTGGGTGGCCAGAGTGAAATGTCTGAAAATTGTGTTTTTTTTTTCACCAAATTTCAGAGACATTTCCCTCTGCCCACCCACCGAAACACGGCGCCAACAACCTACCTTCCTGCATTCCCGCAGGTGTCCCGAAGAAAACAGTACCTCACATGTGTGGATGCACCTACCTCGGCGCAAGGGAAAAGGCTAACCCACTGATAACCCCACGCCTTTCGGCAAAGCAGATTTTGCTCATGTGGACAACCTACAGATTTGGGCCTAGGGTGTCAAAGCCACCAAGCAAAACAGAGAACCCCATGCATTTCCGAAAATAAGACACCCGTGGGCACCTCTCTTTCCACTAAAAACATCCATGGTGGTTTAGTGACCCCCACACCCACCCAAAACAAGTTATAAATGTTTTTGTTTTTGTTTTGCCTCTTTCCTAGGGGCAGATTGTGCTAGCAATCTGCCCCCAGGGAGGGCTACATGAGATGCCCCCCATCCATTTGGGGTGAGGGGGAGAGGGCCACCTCCCTTTTCACTAAAAACATCCATGGTGGTTCAGTGGCCCCCTACACCCACCCAAAACAAGTTATCATTTGTTTTATTTTTGTTTTGCCCCTTTCCAAGGGGCAGATGGGCACATGTGTGTGGCCATCTGCCCCCCAGGGCACAAAGTACTGCCCAGGCTTGGGGGGTGGCTCTGCCAATATTTGCAGTGGCCTCCCCCCCGCCCCAAATGAATGGGGGCATCTCATGTACCCCTTCCTAGGGGCAGAAATCTGCCCCCAGGGAAGGCTACATAAGGTGCCCCCATCCACTTAGGGTGTGGGAGAGGGCCACCCCCCATTTCAAATACAAAAAATCCTGGTGGTCTAGTGGGCCCCCGCCCCCTACCAAAACAAGTTATAATATATAACTTTTTGTTTTGCCCTTCCCTAGGGGCAGATGAGCACATGTGTGTGGCCATCTGCCCCCAGGAGGGGTCAAAACGTACTGCCCCAGGCTTGGGGGCAGGGTAGCTCTGCCAATATTTGCAGTGGCCTCTCCCTTCACCCCAAATGGATGGGGCGTCTCTTGTATCCCTTCCTAGGGGCAGAAATCTGCCACCAGGGAGGGCTACATAAGCCCCTCATCCACTTAGAGTGGGGGGGAGGGCCACCCCCCTTTCAAACACAAAAAATCCTGGTGGTCTAGTGGGCCCCCCTCCCTCCCCCCACCCAAAACAAGTTATAATATATAACTTTTTGTTTTGCCCTTCCCTAGGGGCAGATGAGCACATGTGTGTGGCCATCTGCCCCCAGGAAGGGTCAAAACGTACTGCCCCAGGCTTGGGAGGGGTGGCTCTGCCAATATTTGCAGTGGCCCCCCCCCCCCACACCAAATGGATGGACGGCATCTCATGTACCTCTTCCAAGGGGCAAGAATCTGCCCCCAGGAAGGGCTACATAAGTTGCCCCCCCATCCACTTAGGGTGGGGGGGGAGAGGGCCACCCCCCCCTTGCAAAAATCTCTGGTGGCTAGTGGTCCCACCCGCACCCACCCCACCCAAAACTACGTTTTTAAAAACAAAACATAATTTATTTTGTTTGCCCCCCTTCCCTGGGGGCAGATGATCACCCATCTGCCCCAAGGGTATTGCCCCCATGCTTTGGGGGCAGGGGGGAGAGGGCAGTTTACATAGTAAGCAGCCCCTCCCCCCACTTAAAAAACAGATCCCTGCACAACACACCAAACACATATTCTGGGGGGGATAAATGACATTACATCCCCCCCACTTAAAATTGTGAGGGGGGATTTGTCCCCCCCTGTCCCCCGATGTCCTACACCCATGCTACTAACCAACAAGCCATTGTTGAGAAGGCTAACATCCTGCATCTAAGACAGTCTGACTTTAGACCCTTCCACAGTACCGAGACTGCTCTTTTAGATCTGCAGACGCACATGTTGTGTACACTTGAGTAGGAGCGCGATACAAATAAAATATCAATATCAATGTTGAGAATCTCGGATGGAGGTGGCTCTGGCATGCTGAGATGGAGGTGGCTCTGGCATGCTGAGATGGAGTTCGCTCTGGCATGCTGGGATGGAGGTGGCTCTGGCATGCTGGGATGGAGGTGGCTCTGGCATGCTGGGATGGAGGTGGCTCTGGCATGCTGGGATGGAGGTGGCTCTGGCATGCTGGGATGGAGGTGGCTCTGGCATGCTGGGACGGAGCTCGCTCTGGCATGCTGGGACGGAGCTCGCTCTGGCATGCTGGGATGGAGGTGGCTCTGGCATGCTGGGATGGAGCTCGCTCTGGCATGCTGGGACGGAGCTCGCTCTGGCATGCTGGGACGGAGCTCGCTCTGGCATGCTGGGACGGAGCTCGCTCTGGCATGCTGGTTCTGCTGGATTTGTCAGCAGCTTTTGATCTTCTTGACCATGACCAACTCCTGCTCGCCTTAGAGGAACATGGTCGCTGCACTCCTGACTCAATTCTATGGGTGAGATACTTTCTCCAGAATCCTACCTCTCGAGTGTGTTGGGGCGAGACCACTTCACCCTCTTCCACCATTTCCTGTGAGGTCCCTCGTGAAGCATGCATGTCGCCCTCTACTTTTCAACCTTTATAGTCCACCTTTCTGTTAACTGTTGGATGAGTTCGGAGTATACTTCTCGAACTATGCTGATGACACCCAGCTAGTTCTTGAGTTATCAGGGGATTATGCCGAGGACTCTGTCCTTCTTCTGTCCTTCTTCAGACCATCTATCTTCATGTTGAGACCTGGATGAGCAACAACTGATGTGTCTGAATGGGAATAAGACCGAGCTGCTGGGTTTTTGGCACCAAGCACCCTTGACCAAAATAAGACCCCAGCTACCAATCATTCTCCATCCATGGCTGTCCAATCCCGGTCTCACAGATTGTGAAAACTCTGGGCTTCTTTCTTGACCCTCTGCTTAGTGCAAACGCTCATATAAACCAGACAGTAAACAATGGTTCTTACTACCTTAGGCTGCTGAGAAAGCTATGTCCCTTTCTGTCGGCATCCAGTTTCACCTCAGTGGCCCGTGCGGTTGTGATGTCCAGATTGGACTATGATAATTCATTATTAATTGGGGCCAATAAGAAAAACAACCATGCCCTCCAAACTCTTCAAAAGGATGCAGTTTGCATGATCACGAAGAGAGCTATAAGAGATTATATCGCTGATAGCCGGTGAGATCTCCATTGTACACTTGTGGCCTCCTGGCTGGTATTTCAGGCTGCCTCTCTAGCCCATGAGCTTTATATGGTACGGCAAGAACTGGTGTCCTTTTATGAGCCATCGAGGAAACTGCGCTCCTCTGCCTTCGTGCTGGTCAACATCGGTAAATTTGCTTTCTCCAGTTGTCTAGGCAGATCCTTCCCCTTCAAGGCCACGAAAATCTGGAATGCCTTGCCTTTGGAGCTCAGAATGGTAAAGGAATACAATCCCTTTTGACGGAGATTGAAAACTATCCTTTTCAACTAATGCTCTCTACAGCCACGCCTCTCTGAAATAGAAGCCGCCCTCTTCTGTTCCTCTTGCCCATGCTGGTTACCTGTCCCATCTTTTTTGTTACAGTTTCCGGTGTTTGTGTTTCTGCGCCCTTATGCCTGTGGGCTTTGGCACCCTACAAATAAATAAATAGCATTTTTATAATTAGCTGAAATCTGTTAGAGAAGCTTTATAAGAATATCCGTTAAGAAGACTCTGTATTTAGATGAACATCTGAAAATTTCTGGTGGTCTATGGTTTAAACTTTGTATGGGGTTCAACTGCTAGTGCCTGGTTTTCAATAATTTGACAGAAAGTTAGGGTTTGGAATCCTACTTCTTTAGTTTTATCTTGGAGGAGTAGCTGACCTTTGTGACACACATTTGTTTACAAAAGAGTTAAGGTTAAATCAACAAAAACATAGTCTACAAACATTAGAGATAATAATGCTAAGGTACCAACAGAACAACATATTTATTTTTTATTTTTTTATTTTTATTGTTGTATTATTAGTTTGCATAAAACCTTATACAACATATAACACAAAGGAAAAACACATTTATAATACATAAGCATATAAGAATGCACTGATATATAAGATGGAGAAAAAGTTATCATACCATACAAAAAAAGAAACGGAGAAAGAAATTTCATCTAAAACATCCAAGACATCAGCATTTTACAAAATTCTTAAAAGATTCCTTCCCAGCCCTAAAATCAAATTACATAGAAGTTATATGCCTTGTTAATATCATTACCCGTTTTACCCACAATTAATTCTTTATTTTTGGCTTCCAATTCCTCCGTTATATTTTGAAGCAATAAATTCAAAGCGAGAATTGGGGAGATATAACACCCCACATGCAGCGACTCCAGAACAGATTTTTTGACATTTCTAAATCCTCATCAAATCTATCAGTGAGGTATAGAGCTCGTTTTGACCCAAAATGGACACATGTTAAGACGAGGTGCTTGAGAGTTTCTAACATGTCAGTTTCTCCACAAAAACGACATGTAAGGCTAGGTAAAATATAATTAAGCACCTTTTCTTTATGCATCCAATAATGAATTCTTTCTAGGGTCGGCATCTGGTTAAGTCTAAAACGCACAAATGTAGTTCTCGCCCTATAACAGGGGAATCTAAGTAAATAAAGGGGGATACATTCCCTTGCATGTACAAATTTAGCATATTCCTTATAGGCTGCATAGGACTCTATCCACCCAATCCCCCTTGAATAACAGTCTCTTAACTAGGCCGGGTCGTTGCACCAAGTCGTCTAAACAAGAGCCTAAAATATATAGCAGAGAATTCATTCTGTCGCTGAATCCCTTAATTGATTGGACTGACCCAGATTTAATCACCCTATTCAACAACTCATACAGGGTATTTATAAGAGGATCATTCATTTTCCTAAAAAAGGAAAGCTGTCTCCACAAATATCTGGCTTTGAGTGAGACAAGACATAGTTCGTGCCGGATAATGGCATTGGGGATTGCCATGGAAAGGCCCATTACTTCCTTCCATAATTTTCCCTGAACCACATTTAAATAGGAACTCATATCCTTGGTGCAAATATCCAGACCATATAAAAGAACCGGCTCACATTTAGCAAGGTAGAAACCCTCAACAACATATTTATACATTTTTAAAATATGATATCAAAACCAAATATGGTAACATATTCACCCCATTTTTTTGTAATATTTAGCTTAAGTTGCAACATTTTTACAGTGAATGTTGTCATTTGTTTTTTAATATTGTGTTATAAAAATCTGAAACTTTTTTATTGATTTGTTTTTAATGTGCATTACACTTTGGATGCTTTTGTTAATATTTACATTGTACATTACTTAGTAATGATTTTATTGTAGAAATTGGATATTCTAACTATTAGGTTGTATACATATTGTTATTTGTTGAAATACATGTTACTGAACAGTGTTGGTTATATTGTAATTGTTTTTTGTTCAATGTATGTTTTTTTATGTACTGTGTGTTGTATGTTTTTGTTACTGAATTATGAATTTGTAATTTTAAAATGTTATGTTCAATATTTAATGCAAATTATACAATTTTAATTTTGATGGATAGTGTTATTTATTTAGATGTTACTTTTTTATTTATAGTATATGTTTAGAGTATTCTATTTTTAAATATGTGTTGCATATGAATTATATGTATATTTTATTTTTAAATTATGTATTTGTGTATTATAAAAATATGGTATGTTTTATGATGCATTAATGGTGTACATTTAATACTTTTACATTTTAAATTATTTATGTGTGCATATATTTTTTTTAATTATATAATATTTGTTTATGGCTGAGTTACAGTTAGCATATTTGATTTTAATATATGCGTATAAATGTATTGATGATATATTTTTATGTTGTTTCCTTAACATTATTTATAATGTTTGTAGACTTTAAATTTTTGTTGGTTTAACCTCAACTATTTTGTAAATTTTTTTTAAATAATCCCCTTTGTTTTTAAAGTACTACTATATTTGATAAAATATTAGGTTTCATGATATATTTAATTGACATATATGAATGTTTGTTTTAATTCTGTTTTTTTAATTTAGTTGTTTGAAATCTATCTATTTGTGAAAATGTAAAATTAATGTTTGTGACCGCCTCCACATCACGCCTTTAGCCATCCCTTACCTCCAATGTTAATAAGAACCTTTGAAAGAGAGTAAAATAATTAAAAAAATGAGACCATTTCATGTAGATTGTATTTATGTATAACAGCTTTTTGGCAGATAGGCAATGCCTATCCCATGCCTACACAAAAGTCACATTTGTTGGCTTTGCCAATCCCTGTTTTCAAAAGGAATTCTGTGCAAGGACCAGTGTGAAGACCAGCAATGCTTATACATCAAGCTCGTGAAGGCTCACTTATTTAAGACATTTTTATTACACCTGAAGCTTCTTTATAATTATGCCATATACTGGTTGAATATTGCAGAGGGCAAGTTGTGGAGGCGTAACCTGGGACTGTCTCCATCTACGCCTATTGAGGCAATACGTATGGAGCTCGGACTTCTCTCATTGGCAACGCGAATTAAAAGAAAAATAAGTTTGCTGTTATTTAAAATACCAATTGATGGTGGCAATACACTACTCAGCTGGCATGTGCCGGAAGGGAAAATGAAAATCTGCTCGTTGCACTCCATGAAAGTACTGTATACCTCTTTTGTGAAATTTCATGAACTGATTGATTGGTCCCTAGACGACTTTATCAAAACTTGCACCACAATAGTCCGGAAAGCCCTGGCAGACAAAGCATATGTCTGGGACAGCGCACAGAACATTGCACACGTTCATGGGGAGAAAAAGAAAACATACATGGCATATGCAAGCCAGCCATTTCCGTATCGGGAACCCATGGATTACGTACGGTCCACCAATAATCGGAATGTTGTGCAATTTGTCGTGCTCCCCCCGCTTGAACTTACTCCCTACTATGGTGGCGTAATGCAAAATTTGGGGTCCCCATGAGAGCCATGCTGAGGGCCCCCAGCCCCAGGTCGGCAACAAACCACTGGTCGCGCTACACAGCCTAGATTACCATGCTTGAGCAATACGCACAAACGTGCTGCTTCAGGGGTACGCCGCACAATGTACTAGGAGTAGTGTGTATATGTATGTATGTATATATATATATATATATATATATATATATATATATATATATATATATAATGTATTAATGCATTATACAGGACACATTCTGAGAAAAATTTGCTAAAAAGCCAGAGCGTTTGGAATTATTTTATAGGGTAACACCAGTCCAAAAATCCAATACATGCAAATCACCAACAGTGCACTGGAACATTAATGCTTTAATTAATGTAATGTTTTGCTATTAAAAATGCCATGCCACAATGAAAACCTATCCAACTGGCTGCACATTATAGACCCAGTCTAGACACATAACATATTACAGTAAAGCATGCCAGGTCACATTTAGAAATACCTAGACTGGTTGCACCAAAATGCCAGTCGAAGCGATAATCCTTATGGTTGTTTTATCACAGATGCCCAGAAAAATATACAATGCCACAGTAACAAACGGCTAGACTGGCCTGGCAGCACCCAAATACCAGTCTAGCCAGGTAATTACAATTAGCAGGACTGCTTCATCAGAGATCCCCAGTTAAAAACAAGTCAAGCCAAACTAAGAAATGACTAGACTGGCTGCATCACAATGCCTCTTTACGCACTAATACCGCATACGATTACGATATCACACAATCCAGTCACGCATCCTTTCTCCCTCCAACCCCTTGCCCCAACCCTCAAAATCAGCACATCGGCCTAGAATTGACTCCACGTCCCTCTTCCTTGTCCCAGTGCTGACGTATGAGGCATGCTGATGTATGAGGCACCGTGCCTCATATGTAAGTACTTGGATGAGGAAGAGTGGGACTAGGAGTAATGAAGATTACAGGGAACTAAGCCAGGCATTTCCTCCATGTCCAGCTACCTCATCCCAGTAATTGTGTATTAGGCAGAGTGCCTCATACACCAGTACTGGGACGAGGATGAATTGGGGCTACGAGTAATGAAGATTAGCAATAAGTAATCATGGCATCAAACACAAGCAATGGCACAAAAGCATTGATCTGACTGGGCTTCAGTTCTCTCTCCCACCCCCTGAAATTTTGGGCGATGTTGACCCGACCTGGCTGACCTACAAAGCCGGACAGAACAGGACAGATGTTAAACGGCTCCTTCGTTTCACCATTAACAAAGGCCCAGCAATTTCACTTTTAGTTTTTAGGCAGTTGAAATCGTGCTGTGGGTCTAGTACTTGCATGCCAGGGGATTGATTGGAAGGGTAGAGAGGGGACCGGAGGGATCGGCCTCACAGCGGCCCATAGGTGGGTGCTTTCAGACTTAAAGGCGAGGTAACTGCTTGTAACATGGAAGCTGCACTAGAATAGACTCATTATTTTGCGTAAAAAGTTAGATGCTCCCACACAAATAAGTTTGCCCCTCCCCCACCGCCCGTAAAGTTAGCGCTGCTCCCAACATTTGGAGGGTTAGTCTTCCTGAAATGCAGGTTTTGTTGAACCTCTGAACATACGCGCACACACCATCCACCACACGCATTCATGCACACACACGCACACACACGCACACCCAGCCACCCATAGATTTGAGTGTGCACCATTTCACCATACACTCACACAGGCATACTCAGGCCGCATCATGCAATCACTCATTAATGCACATTGCATTTTATATTATATATATTTACACAAACTTACATGTAGACACACACATTTAAAGAAACTACATTTTCTTACCTTTAATCCATTGGTGCAGGGTACGAGACCTTCAGCTCCCTGCAGCCGCCAGGAATGCTTGCTCACGCCATCTGCAGAGGATCTGGAGGCCTCCGTGTCATGGAGTGGAGGGCATCCCCATTACTTCAAAAAGAAAGGGTTTCTTTATGAAGTCACTGTAACTTCATAAATACATTATTTCTGTTAGAGGACTAACCGTAACAGAAATAATTTCTTTATGAAGGTAGAGTGACTTCAAACTATTTGTTTTTGAAGTCATACGGCAACCCCTGCCCATGACATGGATGTCTGTAGGCTTTCATGCCATGGTGTGGGGGAGCCCTCAGACTTCATAAAGAAATAGTATCTTTTTCTAGTCACTCTGCCTTCATAAAGAAATGAACAGAAATAATTTCTTTCTGAAGGCAGAGCGACTTCAAAACATTATTTTTTTTGGTTTTAAATTTTTGAAAAAAATGTTTGTCTTAGGTGCCCCCTCCCAGGACATGTGCGGGGGGGGGGCTATGATGCAGTGCCACACTCGTATGACTTTGGGTGCAAGGGAAGGCATTCCGATAGAAGAAAGGAAGTGCAGCACTTGCAATAAATCTCCTGAGGCTACCAGACATCTTCTTGTACAGTGCCCCCTACATGTCCCTGTTGTATGAGCTTCACTGGCAGACATGGATAAGCTGTAGGCAAAACGTAGAAGACCACCAGTACTGGGCCACCGTTAGAAGTGCACAATCAAATGTCATTTTAATTGCAGTATTTATGGTTTGGAAAAGTGTAGTTAAGCTATTGGAGGCTAAGTGTTCCAATGTGGTAGTAGTTTAATAACTGATGACTGCTATGAAATGGAATAATTTAAAGAATTATACATGGGGGAACAATGTAATGACTTATGTTTAACATGGACTGTATTTTATGATAATGTAAAAGGATGTTACATGTTTTTTTTAAAAAATAAAATATAAGATGGGCCTGATCACGAGTTGGGCGGTGGAACACTGCTTAAAAAAGTAAGACAAGTATGCCCTATACAGCACGAAGTTTGATATTGCTGCGTGACCAACCAAGTTCAAAGCTATCCCACGTGGGTGTGCTTTGGGAGGGGCAGGTAGTAGGTAGGGCTGGGTGAAATTGTCAAAGTCCGTACCACTAGCCGCGGAAGCGAAATGTGAAAGATTTTGACCCGTTTCACCAGAATCCACCATTCCGCCATCCAGGGGAGTTGCTAGGTCTGGAAAAGACCCGGGGCTAAGCTGATGTCTGTACTGTTGGAACTGGGGGCTAGCTAGCCTTTTGGCTGTAGCTCCTGAGATTCTATCCGGGGCTACAACCAAAAGATCAGGGGCTATAGCCCCCTTAGCCCCCCCCTAGCAACGCCCCTGCCGCCATCCCTGCGTATCAAAAAGAGCGGTGCAAAGTTTCTCGGGCCGTCGATCAGGCAACCCCCGCAAAGATTTTCATGCTGCTGCGTGAACCTAGCACCAATCGAAAAGAGCAACACGAAGTTCCTTATGCTGCTGTGCGAACCTACCACGAATCAAACAAAAAAAATGTGCAAAGTTTCTTGTGCCCCTGAGCAAACCTCGCACGGGTCGTAAAATACCCACCCAAAGTTTCTTGTGGCGCTGCACGAAGCAAGCACGGATTCACACAAAAAGACCTGTGCGAAGTTTTGTGTCGACCACGCACCACGTGAAATTTCAGTGGCGGTGGTAAAAGTAATACTGATTTTGCAGATCGTGTGGAAGCGAAATCCAGTGCGGACTCCACACTATTCGCTATGCAGGCAAACATTTCACTCACCCCCTAGCAGTGGGTTGGAATACGCCTAAGGATTATCATGGCCAGGGGTGATAAGTGGGTGAGTAGAAAGCATAACACCCACATGCTGTGTGTCTCCGCCTCCCCCTCTGCCCGCATTCATCTCCCTCCTCTCTGTACTCCAGTGAAGCGCCCCCTGAAATCCACACTAAAAATGACGGCACCCCTACGGATTCCTCCCGCAAATCCAGCCTTTTGGTCTCACCCTCAACCAAACGTTTATATCCTTTAAATGGCATTAGTCTGCGCACCCCCCAGCCCTAAGTGACTGGCAGAGTATTCATGCGGGGGGTGGGGATCAGAAGGCGGCACTGCAGAAGATTTTAAAGGCAGAACGCGAGCCTTCTCTGTTCTTAAGAGGCCCAGATGGCTGCCGTGTGGAACTGACACGTGCATTGCAAGGGCGCTCGGTGCGCAGAAGGCAGTGCGGGGGAGGCGACATGCGGCATAAGAGGAGGGCGTATGCCGGCTCTGTCCTGGAGAAAAAGGCTGTATGCAACACGTGACTTGGGAGCGGGCGTCCTCCTTAAAGACACGAGGGCCAAAACCTGAATAATGTCCAGACTGACTTCATGTTGGCTGTGAAATGGTGACTTTGATATTGGACACAATCTGTGCAGCACCGGACTGGCGAAGAACTCATTGGGATCACAAATGGACAGGGCTTAGAAGGCAAACACTCTTCGTATGGGTATCTCTTCCCCCAACAGCTCCTCTGGATAACCAGTCCACAAAAAAAGCACGTGGAACACTCCTAGCATACAGGGCTTGTGTGGTACAGAATGCCTGTGGGTGGCTACCCAGGTTCATCACGTCACTTCGGGTATCACAAAACACAGGGGTAGTGCTGGGCAGCAGGATGCATGTGTAGCACTGGCATTGGTGGTCCAGAAGGTACCGTGCTACTCGGGGACGGCGTCGGGGCCTTTCAACGTTTTCATATGAAGGGGGACTTGACCAACGGCCCCCATATTGCCAGTCAGCAGTCTAATAACAGAGCAATACAATCCTTTATCTATTACTTATGTTCTGGGGCTTACAGTGTGCGCTTTGCAGCTCTCGCCTTACAAGCTGCGTTTGCTGGAGCCCACCGGGCTGTCACTTCCATTGGGGAAATCCGAAGTGTTGTCAACTCGTTGCCTTTTAACGCTGCTTCCTCAGCATCAGCCACTTGCTTACAAAGAAGGATTCACAGCTATTCAGCGTGCATTCAGTGTTTCAGCTCCCTCCTGGCTTGCTGTCTCGTGATACTTGCTGGCTATTAACCCTTTCTTTATCTCCATTATAATATATCTCCCCACGGTGGCTCAAACAGCTTTCTGCTCTAAAAGAGGGGGAAAGGGGTGGCACCATCATGTTGAAATGGGGCCCCCACACATCTTCAGCATGCTGCTCCTCCCCAGGACACAGCGCCAAGATCACAAGCATGGTCGGCAATGCGCTTTGCTAGCCTCTTCAGCAAACTGAGACACTCTGTGTCCTCGACACTGTTTTCCCAGCTCTTTCAACAGGGCGCCTCACGGGGGGCTGGCAAATACATTCCCCTACATCTTCATTATCAGAAACACATTTAAAATGAGAAGCTTTCTAGAAGTGATGGACTGCCTGCAGCAGACACAGCAGGTGAGCAGGGAACAGGGAACGCATCCTTCGAGTGTCCATTGTCTGTGACAAGGCTGCCTAGTGAGAGTTCATGTTTGGGTGATTGGAACAACAGCAGCACACCTGCTTCTAAATGCTCAACCAAGCTGCAGTTGGCAACCCCAGCTACACCTTTTTTCCAAAACAACTAAAGGCAGTTACAAAATATGACCCACCCCCTTTTTATACTATCTAGTTTATTTTCATGATGTCCGCCTGTTTGACTTTGTGGCACCTTAAATGTTCACAACTCGCATAACAAGGTGCAGGTTTGTTGCAAACAATGACTACAGACAGGTAACAGTATAACATTGTCGTTTGTTGTGTGTTTTGAAAGTACAGTAATAAACCCCAGGGAATATTTGTGTAGCCTCACATTACTTTTCATTCTAGTAGTTGAAAGCTTCCATTCTGGATAGGAAATTATAATTGCATGTATAACTTTTTTCCTCACACGTTTCCATGAAGATTTCTTATATATTGCCAGGTAGTTTATTATGTGATCTGTGTACTTTGTAATTCATCTCTATACAGAAGAGAACGATGTGTGCTCTTGAAAGCTCCACATTACTGTACTAACTATACTGGGAGGAAAAGTGTCCAGGTGCCTTATTTGCATATTGGACTCTAATATTGCCCCCCACACTGCCTTATCTGCCCAAATAGGGCGTCCCCATAGTGATCTGTTGATTGTGCGTGATTAACAAAGCCTCACTCCATGTCATTTCAACCAAATGTCGGGGTTAGCGGAAGTGAGCTCCCCAGCCTGATGGCCTCCCAGGAAGTGACCACGGCTGAGCTTTGACTGGAATGACATCACAGACAGGGGCACCACTCGTGCCAAACGCCCACAATGCTCATACATTCATAAGGTAATGAATAGTTGCTAAAGGCAAGCTATGAACCTTGCTATGCCATAGCTGAAGTCATGCTATGCTAGTGGCATACACCGTAGAAGCATTACAGGTCGGTGACACGGTCTCCATATGCCACCGCATCCTTTTATGCCAAGGTACTGCAGCCTCACATGTTCCTTAATTAGCCATCCTGTGCAAGGTGCACTCGGCCATGCCCAGGTATTGCCATCATATGCCAAGGGCCCTTCCTTTTCATAGGAACATGCCAACGTGTACCTGGAACTACTCGCGCCATGGGGGGCCCTGCCTCCATGCCATGGGATTCAGGAGACTTGGGCACCGTCTTTATCAGCCAGTAATGGGGTCACGATGGTGACCTATTCAGTTGACCTTTCATCTTACTGATCATCTAATGCCACTTTCCATATAGTGCCTCATGGCATAGCGCTTTCACTTCTAAGCGCTATAGCCCTAGGTGTCCTGGGCTTCCAATGTAATGATATCCAGTGCATTGACTGATGAAGGGCGGTTGCGGTTCTGTCGTGTTGCTGTAAACTGCACGTAGCTCTCAGACCAGCGCTTAACTCAAAAACTATCATCCCTACTGGCGTGGGACGCTGAGCTGCTTCCGGGAGGCACTGTGTCCCCTCACTCATTGCGTTTATTACACTGCACCCTTTAAAACATATATTTATTTTCTGGCATAAACAGTAATTGAACCAGGCGTCAATGGGACTAAAGGCAGGACATCGGAAGCCATCCCATGTCAGGTGTGACAGGTGTGTGCCACCCGTGTCTTCCTCTTTGCGTTCGTGTGCATGCACTTGCTTTCCCCTGCGTTATATGCGCACCAGTACGAGTGCTAAAGTGCAAAGAAAGAAAGGTCTGGAATAAAGTGCAGTGATTACCCCCGACACAAACTCAACCTTGCGAATATGAGTTTGAGGGAAAGCTGCACGGTCTTGCATTTAGCAAATTCATTCCATGCTTGGAGTTATTTTTTTTCTTTTTTCTTTTCCAAACACGGTTTTCGAACATGTTGTTTTCTGGCTACACTGTGCGGCAGGCATCCGAGTGCCAGACGTTTCTAACCCCCACTGGCAGCGTGACCAGAGGTAGCAAGGAGGCTCTCGGAGGCAGAAGCCGCTCTCTTCGTCTCGCCCCCAATTAACATTCTATTGTCTTGCTCCAAATGGCCTCCGAATAATACAGCGCTGGAGCAACGTAGGCCCAGCGCTGGAGCAACGGGGCCCCTTCCGACAGAAAAGTGAAATGAGTGCTATTTAGCGTTGTTTACTGGTACATTTTTGTTTCAGAATTGTGTGTGATTAAAATGAACGCCCCTTGGTTTTGCCTTGAATCTAGACTTGGTGGTTAGTGCCCGCTAGCTTTGGCGGTCTCCACTTATGTGCCCCCCCCCCGTCCCCTGTACATAAGATCATGGATAGATGGGAGGTGGGTTTTCGTGGCTGTTTTGAGCTATTAATGGAGGCAGAATGATTTACAATGTTTAGGATGGGTGCCCGGGCCCTGCTCAGGGCTGGACTGGCCTATAGGGAACTCTGGAGATATCCCGGTAGTCCTCAGCACCCTGGGCCTCTTTTGTGTGGCAACCTATTTTATTTCTAAGTTTTCCCACAGGAAAACGGTTGGGCTTGCTGAAAATATGTAATATGGGACGACTTTGAAAATGATTTCCAGGGCCTCTTTTGGTTCCCGTCCACCCCTGGCCCTACTGTCTAAGGATAGTCTATGGGAGAGCCGGGGGCACTAAAGAAGCCTCCCCATTCCCTAACGGGCATGCACGAGGGGCTTTTTACGGGGCGCAGAGCAGCCGGAATTGCCTCCAAGCGCTTGAATGCTTGTTACTAGCCTGCACATTGATGCACCGATTTCCATTCAGTTTTATTTGTAAAGTGCCTGTGGCTCAAACAGGGATCAAAGTGCTGGGAAAGTGGGGGAGCTGAGGTTGCAGTGATTAAAAGAGCATCTACATGTTATCGACTATGCGTTGCTAGGTCTGAAAAAGATCTGGGGCTGTGCTAATGTCGGGACTCGGGGCTAGCAAGCCTTTTGGTTGTCGCCCCTGAGCTTCTATCCGGGGTCACAACGAAAAGACCAGAGGCTATAGCTCCCTCAGCCTGCCCTCCCCACATCCGCACACCCTAGCAATGCATCTGTATGCTCCAGCAGGATTCAAAACTGGTACCTGCAGGGCTCTGATAAGCTTGGCGCGCCCTTACCAGTTGCAACTCCCTTTCCCACTCGGACTTCCATTTCACTTGGGTGCACCCCTGACCTGGGTGTGACTCCTCTCAGCCTGGCCCTTGACATCTGCAGACCCAGTCTTTCCCCCTCTCAGGCCATGGAGGAAGATTTTGCCTAAACCTTCCAGCCATCACCTCTTTTGTTTTGCTTTAGTCACCTCAAGGGGGACGGGTATGCCCAGACGTGGGTCTCGTGCCTGCTGGGCCAAGAGACCCAAGCTACTCCTCACTCATGAGGCCCAACAAGGCTGGAACATGTTTGGGGATGATTGTGAGCTTGTGCAGAAGGGTTGTGACCTAGCAGTTCGGGCTGGACTACTCATTGTGGGGTGCGACCAAGCCTGATATGGTCTTTCCCCTTCTGTAATAGCTTGGCAGGTGAAGAATGACGGTTTTAAGGGTTGCCCAGAGTGATGCCAGATGGTATGATGAATTCTAAACATTCCCGCCATCACCTCTTTTGTTTTGCACTAAATAGATGGAGCACTCAAAGGGAGAAAGGTGTGGCAAAGGTGCAAAAGGTGAAAAGTGCAAGTTCAACACATGTATTAAGTGTGTCAGGATGGGTGTGGTTAAGGCCTGTAATTCCTGTGGAAAATAAGGGACACTGGTGAGATTGCAAGCATGGGACAGCTCTGTTTCTCGGGGAGGGGGGTGGGACAGTCCGGGGGTGGGGGGGTAGTCAAATCATCTGTCAGCCAGTGAAATGGGAGGAGATCTGTTCTGGATTTTACCAGTAGCACTTTTTTTTACACAGTTTTCCCCTTCTCAACTCCTGTTTTCCATCTAGTGCACCTTCACTCCCCCGGTCTCTGACAGAAACTGGGACGTGTAATACCAGTAGCATTTTTTCATTGGGGGGGGGGGGGAAAGGTTTTGATTTGGGTACCCTAGTTTGCCGCTTTTCCCTGAAATGTGGTTGGTAATTTCACCACCCGGGGTTTCCCAGTGCTCATATGAATCTCATTGTGACGCATTGGCTCTTATTAGGGTTTGTGCAGTGGTGGCTGATCCGCCATTTTGAAGTCAGGCGAAAGAGGAAAGTTGTTCCAGCAAGCCTGTAGTCTCCAGGTGAGTAGGGCTGTTTATTAACCCCACGTCAGCCTGACACAAACGGGGAGAACTAACCCAGCACTCACAGCCACGACTCCAAAACAGATATCAGGCGCATTCCCCACACACTGAGAGGACTGCATGGGTGTTACATCTGCCTCACCTCCTGCATGGGTGGTGACGTGAGACACATTAATAAAGTACCCGCCCTGCTGGCAACCCGGCAGTTCGGGACCCGACGAGCAACAGCAACTGGTGTTTTTCCTCTCTTCCATGCTGCTGGCGCTGCACAGTAGAAGGCTACATGCACGACCTAACCTGAGCTCAGACCCCGCTGGCTACTCCAGCAGGGAACTCAACACTGGTGACGAGGACATGTTTTAGAACACACACGCACAGCTGATTACGTGATCTATCGGTGCCAAATGACCACTACACAAACAATTTTTGGAAGCACAGAGGGGACACATTCCTCCACACGTGGATGAGGGACAGCTAACACTTCCTCAACCCACACCCCACAGGAGGCACAGCATCAAAGCAGCAACCTACAGGTGAGGAGGGTCAACACAAACTGCTCACAACCACACAGGTGCCATTTTCCACACAGTGCCACAACATGGCTTCTGGACTTTCCACACCAAGGCCCAGCATGCCAGCTAGAATGGCAGCATCACTAACACCACCTGCACCATCAACTCACAAGGGGGAGACGCAGCAGTGCTCGGGCCTTTTGACACTTACAGACCCATCATCAGTGGGGCCCTGCAGGACTATCTGGCATCAAAGATTTGAGATGGCCATGGACTGCAAGGATATGACAACCCATAGAAAATTAAGATCACACATTCTACTTAATGTTGGTGACGACATGCTACACATCTTTAATTCACTGGCCGTGGGCGATGGCGCAGACGTATATCAGCTGGCAGAAGATGCCCTAACGGCGCACTTCATGCCACAACTAAATCCTGATTTTGAATCCTTCAACTTCTGCACCATGGTACACACCGAAGAAAAAACCCTCGATGCCTACCACACAAGGCTCAGATGACTAGCACTATCCTGCGAATTTAACGACGTCGAAAAGGAGAAAAGGCACCAAATAATCAACGTAATGTGCTCGGAAAAGCTACGTAGAACAGTATTGAGCGAGAAAGGAATGGCCCTAGTGAAAATAGTAGAATATGGTTGCTAAAGGGAGCTATCACACGCAAGAGCAGCGCGAATAGGCACCACCCTACAGAAGTTACATCTGGCACTGACGACAGCCACCATAGCACAGATCACAAACCACCTGTCCCCAAGGGACGGGAGCAGGTAAGTATACAACTCTCCACAGTGGCAACCAAGAATCCCGGGGCCGACCGAGTGCGGATGGTGTGGAGGAGCGTGACATGGAAAAAGAAATTGCCCAGCACACGGGACCACGTGCAGAGCATGTGGCAGAAAGGACCACTACGCACGCATTTGCAGATCCTCGGGCCAGCCCCAATGCTTGAAACAACAACCACCAAAACCCCTCGTCAGGAAGAAAAAAAAGCAGATATGCACCCGGTGGCAACCAGAGACAACTCTATCAATGGATGAATCTGGGGATGAACAGGAGGAAGCGGCAATCCCCAAGGGACAAAAGCAGCGAAGCGTACAACTCTCCACTGTGGCAATCAAGAATCCTGCGGCTGACCGAGTGTGGATGGTGTAGAGGAGTACGACATGGAAAAAGTAATTGCCCAGCACAGGGGACCACGTGCAGAGCATGTGGCAGAAAGGATCACTATGCAGACATTTGAAGATCCTTGGACCAGCCCCACCGCTCAAAACAACCACCAAAACCCCTCGCCAGGGAGAAAAACTAAGCAGATATGCGCCTGGTGGCAACCAGAGAAAACTCATCAATGGATGAATCCGGGGATAAACAGGAGGAAGTGGCAACAGCGGTGAAAGGAAAGGAAAAATCCACCTGATATCTGCACTGGAGCAAGGAGGCATGACTCTGAAAAAGAGCACGAGACACAAGTGTCTCGTAAATATGCAAGGACAAGAAACAATGATGTAGATCGTCGCAGGAGCATCGGAGAACGTCACAAATATATTTCGTTAACTACAGCCCCAGCCAGAGCTCAAACAGACAGAGACCCTACTATTTGCCTACGGCAGCAAGAGGCTGTATCCGATAGTGGGGCGATTCAGAACCGTACTGAGTAGAGGCAAAAGGACCATCCGTTCCAAAATGTATGTAGTCAATGCAGGAATAGAGTGCCTACTCAGTTGGCACTCAGCTGAGAAACTGGGCCTCATAAGCTTCATCTCCGATATTACTGACTCGATAGATGTCACCAACCTAGTTGTCAAGCACCCAGGCATCCTCCATGGCATTGGATGCCTTAAAAGCTGCATATTGACCCTACAGTTCAACCACTGGCAGTACGCCACAGAAGGACTCCGTTCCACATGAGGAACCTGGTGACAAAGGAAGTACAGGAACTCAAAAAAGGCCTAATCGAACAGGTGATGGGGCCAAGCAAGCAGGAAAGCTACGAATCTGTATAGACATGTGCCTACCCAACACAGCTATAAAAAGGGAAAGGAACATCACCCAACCCCACTCTGGACGAAATAATCACAGACCTCACAGGGTCAAATATTTTCGAAACTGGACCTCAACGCTGGCTACCATCAACTGAAGCTGCACTGTGACTTGAGTTACATAACAACCTTCTCAACTCGCCTGGGCCTACGGCAGACTGTTTTGGAATGTCATCAGCAGCTGAGGCTGTTCAGCAAGCTATCCAAGAAGTGATGTAGGGTATCCCAGGGGTGCTAAATGTCAGCGACGACATTTTCATTTACGCCAGCGACAGACAGGAACAGACAGGAACAGATGTGCCACCTCGAAATGGTCATTAACAGACTGGAGACAGCAGGCCTCGCAATACACTGTGAAAAGTGTGAGTTTCTAAAGGATGAAATCATTTTTGGGGGAGAAGTCTTCAACAAAGAAGGAGTATCCACTGACCCTCAGAAAGTGGCAGACATAAAAGAAGCCTCCCCACCAACTACCCCTACAGAGGTACGCAGTTTCCTGGGCATGGCCACCTACTGTGGTAGGTTCATCCCCCAACCTTGCAACCATGTCAGAACCACTCCGAGAACTCACCAGAACGAGAGACAAATGGGACTGGAGCTCCAAGTGTGCAGAAGCTTCACTGTCATGTGACACAACCATGGCATACTATGACCTGGCCCTAACAACGGAACTGTACGTAGATGCGAGCTCCGTGGGACTCGGGGCAATCCTAGTCCAACAATCACGGATGGGTGAGACCAGACCCATTGCATATGCCTCCCGTGCCCTCACGCCGACCGAACAACGGTACTCCCACATCGAGAAAGAGGCCATAGCAGTTCTGTGGGGCTGCAGATTCTCTCATAAATATGTGAACAGAGGAAAGCACAGGGGCCACGCACTGGTCTTGGAAGCAACAGAGGTTTGAAACGCGGATCCGCGCTTAGAAACCAAACTCAGGTCAGGTATGGTATTAGGCGCGTTATAAAAAAAAAATCATAATCTCTATGGTCGAAAGTTCAAAACTTACACCAACCGCAAGCCCCTGATTCCAATCTTCACTGGGTCGTCAGCACACCCTCCGGCCAGAATAGGGAAGTGGCTACTACACCTCCAACAATATGAGTTTGACCTGGCATACCAGGCAGGGACGGACAACCCGGCAGACTTCTATCCAGGCATGCAAGAGCTGCAACCCTCTGTGAGGTGGACGAATCAGAAGAAACGGAGGAACACATCTGCCAAATCATCAACACCGTGAAGCCCAGGGCAGTTGGCATCCCTGACATTGTTAAGGCTACACAGAGCGACCCATGCTGTGACATTGTGAAAAACACAATATTGGCAGGAGATTGGAAATCATTCCTCCGTCACGTGCACAACCGCACGGCTGCAGCCAAGGACTTTCTCACTGGAATGTTCCCAGTACGGCAGGAGCTGTCCGTTACCAGCGAGGGATTGATCCCGAGGGGAGCACGCATAGTAATCCCCATCAGTCTACAAGACAGTATCATAACACGTGCCCACGAGGGACATCAAGGACGGGTCAGAACAAAGGCCTGAATAAGACACTGAGTGTGGTTTCCCCACATAGACGGCAAAGTCGAGGAGATATTACACATCCTGCCACCCATGCCAAATAGCGGGAGCACCACCAAACCCGGAAGCAATCCGATCAGCAGAGCGTGGATCAGAGACAATGCCTCGGCCATGGGCCAGCAGATATAACTTGAGGGAAGCCCCGAGAGCTCCAGGGAAGCTGAGAGACTGAGTGGTGAAAGACCGAAAGATTGCTTGAGTTGTCCACGTAAAAGGGGAAGCAGGTACCAGTGCCGGACTAGATGACACAGGGAACCAATGTACAGTGATGATGTCTGTATTACGTTTTTCGTTAATTGGGATAAAGGAGGAATGGTACATCCACCTCATGTCCGGCATGCGTGGCGACGTGAGGCGCACTAATAAAGTACTCACCCTGCTGGAAATCCGGCAGTTCAGGACCAGACAAGCGACTGGTGTGCCACGTCTTTTCCATGCTGCTGGTGCTGCGCAGTATAAGGCTGCATGCACGGCCTAACCGAGCTCAGCCCCTGCTGCCTACTCCAGCAGGGAACTCTGCAATGGGCACAGTGTTTACTTCTTGGAAAAGAAAGAACGAGTGTGCGGTACCAGAGGAGAAAATCTGCTTGGGCAATGGTGGGGAAAGGGAAACCCTTTCTCCACTGGGTTCATGCTTAAGCTGGGGGGGGTTGCACCAGCCTTCGCTCCTTCTGACACAAAACAATTGTTGTGCAGTGCTTGCTGTGTGTCAGTGGCCTGAGAGAACGGTGGTGTGTCATAGTGGGATGTTTGGATGCAAGTTCCCGAGAAGGTTCCAGCTGGAGGCAGTTGGGGACTTGTCAGCCTGGCTGATGGGACCCAGTGGTTCTCTCCATAACAACTTGATGTAAACTACAATAAAGCTTGATTTAAAGAACTTAGCAGAAAGCGCGAGAAGTGGCTTTATTTCAACAATGAAGACTGGGACAGGAGGAGGTGTGCACAACATCCCCATTATACCACCTCCAGTTAGTACTTAACATGCAGGTGGGTGTCCCTGATAACATGCAGGTGGGTGTCCCTGATAACATGCAGGTGGGTGTCCCTGTTCTCCAGAGCTACTAGAAAGCCAAAGGGGAGGATCTTCAATGTCTGGTTTTGTTTGGTTAAATATTTCTGCAAGTTGAAAGTATTCCAGAGCACTGTGAAGTGCAAAAGGGGACACTTTGCGGCTCTACACTGAACACAGGCATGAAGTGAGGCATGGATCAGAAACTCGTCGGCCACCAACTTCCTTACTCCTTCATTTTACCTCCTTAGAGAAACTCAAGTAAATGCAAACAAGCATTGCCAGAGCCAACAGTTTAGCATAGGTAGTAGATGGGCATTTGCAAGACCCCTGCACTAGGTCAGGATAGGACCTGTATCTTGGACGACCTGTCCCAGGGTCCCACTCACACTGCAGCCCTTGTGCAGGGCCCCCTTTCTAGCAGACGTGCATGCAGCACGTCGCCCCACTGCAGAAGGATTGAGAAAGGCATGCGCCCACGGGGATCGAAGCAATCATCGATGCAGTCCGCGGGAGTCCTCCCTTTACTGCACGATCATCTATTTTCGGTCTGGGTTAATACCCAGCCCCTCCTGCCGTATCAACCGAGACAGTAAATCGCGCGAGAGGCGACGGGAACATGGAGAAATCCTGTATCCGAGTCTATCAATGCTCCAAGAAGGGCACGAGAAGGTGACTTTTATATAGCGCGCATCACTATGTGAGATGACTATTAAATGACAGGCGCTACTGTTGTCAGATACAACCCATGCTCCGTTTAGTGGCCGAGGCTCAGCTGAGAGAAGGACTGAGGCAGAAATTCAGCGTTCAGTTCAACCCTAAGAGTTGCAAAGTACACACACGTCTCTGCCACGGAAAACCACATGGGTGTCTTGCCGGCTTCACACCTGCGATGAGCCTGTGGACAGATCACCCCTCTGGCAAAGATGGCTCTAAATAAAGTTTCCTGGTTAGGCACCAGGGCTGGGGGCGGGCAGAGGCTAACCCCTTGCCCCTCCCCACCACCCCACCCTGAACCACCCTCCCCGCCCCCCAATGATCTGGGACGCCAGGCCACGCGTGAATTGGTAGAGTTTCCTCACCACAATCCAGGAACTCACTTTGGTAGCGTGACCAAACTCGGGGTTAAGTTTGTACAGGAGAAGGTGGGCAGAGTAGCGCATGAAAGGAGGACACAATGAATTCGCCACACAAAGTCAATATCATGAAATGACAAGCTAAGACGAATAAGGCTTCTCTTCATAGCATTACACATGTTAATATTTTATGTCAACAATCCCACAACCCTGCTTGCATTGCACACCCGCCAGATCTCCAAGAGACCACGCAAGTGGCAACAGTGCATAGTACAAGATCCATTAACATGAACATATGCATTTATGTAACGCGCGCCCACCAGCGGCCTCTTGGCGCTAAAGACACAACTGATGCAGTCAGAAACCAAACCACAATATCTAAAAGGGAAAAGCTTCAAGAAGCGCCTAAACTGGAGAAGATCTTGAATCACTCTAAGAGAAATTGGCGAGGAGTTCCAGAGTTTGGCCGCTGCAATGGAAAAAGACTGGCCGCCAGTCCTGGTTAGCCGGAGGCGAGGAACAGAGATGAGCCGAGCGTTCTGATAACATAAGGAACTCCCGGGAAGGTACCGTAGACACCTGAGCTGCAGGTACTCCGCAACCTGACTGCAGAACGCACAATGAGCTATACATAGTGACTTGAATTTAATCCCCTCAAAGACGGCAAGCCAGTGGAGGGAGCGGAGCACCGGAGAAATGTGGGGAACCGTAAGGGGCGTCAGTGGTGACACGAGTAGCCACATTTTGCAAACGCTGGAGCCGACGAGTAAGATGGAGAGGTTGAGCAAGAAAGAGAATTGCAGTAGTTGGTACTAGTATTAGTAGAGGAGCCAGGACTGGAGCACAGAGTGAGGAAGTAAATAATGGCAGAATCTTCCGCAGAATTATTAATTGGAAGTGGCAAGGTTGGCAGGTAGAAAGAACTTGTGTCTCAGTGGAAAGAGGAGAGGAAATTTTGAAGCCCAAGTTTTTCACAACAGATACAGGTGAGGGACGGGGACCCAGGGCAGGAGGCAAAAATGAGAAAGTCCAAAGAGATGGAGAGGTAGAAGAAGAGACGAACACCAGTACCTCCGTCTTGTCCCCATGCTGGGACACCATATCGGGCTGAGTGGAATTAAGGGAATCTGTGATCACTGTGCTGCACGTAATTCCGCAGATGAAAATGACGACTGCAATTGCGGTGCAGGGATCAGATACCCCACTTCTGCTCGCCTGACCTGGCCTGCAATCCCCACATTTACCTTTATTCCAGCACTGCGGTGCCGACATCCTTGTACCCCTGCAGCGGCAGCTCCTCCCACTTATGTGGGGCGGTGCGGACACCACAGGGTCCTTTTTTTTAAAATCTTATCCCTGCTTACCGTAATGGTAAGCGGGGGACACCCCAGCAACCCCGACCCCTGTTACTGTACCCAAGGAGAGCAAGGGACACCCCTGCAAGCCATGCTTTGCTTGGGCGCAGTAATGGGGGTCAGTAATTTTGTACTGCGACCAGGGGCAGTTTTAGGAATGTTGCCACAATCGTGGCGACATTATGGTACGATTCCGAATTAAGGCGTACAGTATTCTGAATATCACCAGCATAGGAGTAGCCATGGAGGCCATAGGAGTGGATGATTTGGGCAGGAAGCTGAATATAGATGTTACATAAAGTAGGCGACAAGGTGGAGCCCTGAGGGACACCACAAGTGAGGGTACAAGGATGAGAGCAGAAAAAACTAAGAGCAAAGAGCAAGAGCAATAGAGTTTGCTAGTAAAGCAAAGCCATAAACAGTGGGTGGGGGCGATTATATAACAGAGAAAAAAGAATGATATATACAAAGAGGGGGGGATTCCTTTCTTACCACTCCTTGACACAAGAGGGCGAAAGAGAAACAATGGAACAATCGGTCATATGTGACGAGAGTCCTCGTTTTGTTAATTGGTTGCAGGAGAGTACTATTGTGGAGCATTAAAAGAGAACTTAAAAAAAATAATCAATTCCAAACAAAAAGCTGCCCGTATACCATTAGAAATGAGTTCTATAGTAATGTGTTACATTTTCACATATATTTGGCAAATTAAATGAAGACTGGTAGTCTTTCTTCTTTATTGCTTGTTTCTTATTTGTATATTCCATTTCATATTTGAAGTTTAAACTTTTAAGCACTTTTCTGGAAGATGCAGGGGGCCTGATTTTAAGACTTTGGGCCTCATTATGAGTTTGGTGGTATCTGGGCGGTAAATCCGTCCAGATACCGGTGTTAAGTCAAAAGATATATTTCCCCCCCCCCAAAAAATATAACAAAAGATCAATTTAGAAAGACTGCTCTGTGAACGCACAGAGCGATCTTTCTAAATCGAACTGTCACACTGCTGCCGCACACGAGTGCGTGCAGGGGCTGACGGGCACAGCGTGACCTGGATGAGTCATTGCGAGAGTGTCCGGTGAGTGTCTGTCTGTAGGTGTCTGTGTACGTGTGTGGGGAGTTGATGTGTGTTGTGCTGGGAAGGGATGGTGGGTGGGGAAACGGGAGGTTCAGAGGGGTTAAACCTCCTCGATTAACAAGCGAGCCAGCAGCAGAGGGGCAAGGGAGGCAGTATGTCTTATTTCGGCATTTTAAAGCCAACACAAAAACGGCCGAAATAAATCTGTCTTTTTTTGTGTTCGGTCTTTAAAATGGGTCAATATCGCATATAACCCAGATACCACCACATGCTATTACTGGTAATGCCACCCCGTCCGGCGGTATTACCGCTGGATTATAAGTGGCAGCAGGTGGTGTTAGTCTGCATTTATTTGAATCCATTGGACTCAATGGGGGATTTTTGGCAGAAATAATGCAGCAGTAATTCTGCTGCAGTAATTCCCCTGAAATTATGCAGAAAGGTGGCGAGTTACCTCCACCTCATAGCTGAAGGTGAATCCTCCAATGTTCAACCCAACTCCGAACTGAGCGGTGTGGTATTGCTGCGGTGTACAGTAATACTGCCGCATTGAACCTGCACCGCCCAACTTGTAATGAGGCCCTTATTAGTCTTTCTTCTTCTTCTATTCTGCCGTATTTTCAGACTGCTAGTCCTTCTTTTGAATGGTATTTTGATTGCTCCTGTTTGTTTAATTGTACTTGAAGTCTTGACGGTCGATCCAGGATATTACTTGAGAATCCTGAATGTAATCCTTCTCGGTGGACTGGCCCTAGTGAGATGTAGCAGGAAATGTTTGTCATTATTAGGTGGCTGCTTGTTACTGGGTTTGCTCCTGAGGGTGACTCTAAAGTTCCAGCTGGAGAGGAATCCCGGGGAAGGATCTGTTCTGTGCGGGGCAGTTGATACCAGCAAGGGGCAGATTAGGAGGACCGGCTTGCAGCCTGGTCGCCATGATGACCCCTTTCAGACTCTGAAGCACTCAGAGGCATAGATCTTCTGGGGGGTCTGCAAATGGGTGACCTTTGTATTCCAATGGTGGTGTGGACTAGTAGGTATTGCCAAACCTTGGGCGATGTTCATGGTAGCCTACCTTTGTAGTTCTGATTTGCCGTGGCGCTTTGGACGGCACCCCCCCCCCCACACCCTTTTTGCTGGATTTTGGAATGGGACATTACACAGCATTCTTTTGTCCCTATATATTTAAGGGTGGTGAGAGGACATGGCCGAAAAATAGTGAATACAGTGGTGGGACATCAAGGGGGGGAGGGGTATCTGCACTAACCCCACGAAAATACTGAACAAAAGGAGTGCAATGCCCGGGGCGGTGGGCTGTCCTAGATCCTTTTGGACGAGGGAACCGTCTGATCGTTCTGGATCCAGTAATTGTCCAAAGCTATGGAGGAGTTGGCTGCAAATCTCTGGCTTACCTGCTGGATGGGCACGGAGTGCTTTGTTGGGTGCGGTCTATTGCTGTGCCCTGCTTTGCAGGTTGGTTTCTTAAATCTGGAGCAGTGGTGGATTAGGGCCTCTCTGTGGTGTTTCATGCTTGCCATATTCCATGGTAGGCACAGCACAGTGGGCACCTATGTGGTAGGGGATTTCCAGAGTTCTGCATCAGAGGGACCTGGTTCCTGAACTCTCCAGGCAGGGCAGGACTCCACGCTCCTAGCACTTGCACGCTAAGGGCCTCTTGAGGGGTTCTCGGGTGGCGAGGCTGGTAGAAAGTGCCCAGTGATCCGGTGTGGAGCTTCTTCTCCTGAAGGTAGCTCGATTCCTGGTGCCCTGTTGGGATGTCTATGAAATCCTGCCCTCCTGCTCTGAGTAAGAGGAGTTGAAGGTGTATCACTGTGTCTGACATCCGGGTAGAGGTTGAGAACCTGAAAAGTAGCCTGGGTGGAAGGTGGATGGGTTTAATTTTCTGGCATTGCTCTATGCTGTTGCAGAAGAGAATCAGCCATATGCAAATCAGTATTGGAAATGCCACCAATAGGAGCCAACCAGGATGAACTGCTAGACCGCCTCCCCTCTGAATGGAAACGCAAGCAACCTCTGGCAGTACTCTGGGCTGTTGCAGAAGATGACCAGCCATATGCAAATCAGTATTGGAAATTCCACCAATGGGAGCTGACCAGGCTGAACTGCTAGGCCACGTCTCCTCTGCACAGAAACACAAGCAACCCTAGACATGTTTCGGCCTTCTTGGGGCTCCTTATTGGGATACAGCTTGGTGCAGCGAGCTAGGGACCCCGTCTCGGTCTAACCTTTACTCACTTAGGGAGACGAACTAGAACCACCCTGGAAGAGGTTGACCCATTGTCTTAGAAACGGCCATTTGTGTTTGCCACATATATTCACTGCAACACTGCTGGCCCCAGCCCCGGGCTGTTTGGCTTTATCACGTGACATGGTGCCCATCAAAATGCTGCCTAACTTCTTCCTTTTATATGAGCCGGTCGCTGCCTCCAGAATCCACATGCACAAGCAAGATTCATACACTCAGATATGGCTGGCCATATCAGGCACTATACAATGTATCCCCACTACTGCTAGGGAGCAGTCCATATTGGCTCTCTTCCAGCAGAACGTGGGTTCAATCGTGCAACCTGTTATTGAAGGGGGGAGCATGTCAGCTGCGATGAGAGTTCTCGCTCAAAACTGCTCCTCATTTCACCATGATAAAAGTAGAACAAAAACACATAAAGCTAACTTTTTTAGAAGGGGTGGACTGGGAACCAAAAAAAGCACTGGAAATAATGTTGAAAGTGACCCCATATTACATATTTTCAGCAAGCCCAAGCCTTTTCAATATGAGAAAATTCGGAAATAAAATGTCCTACCTGTAAATCTCCAGAGTTCCCTATAGGCCAGTCTACCACTATGCCCAGGATGCAGAGGGCTACCGGGAAATCTCCAGAGTTCCCCGTAGGCCAGTCGACCACTGTGCCCAGCGTGCAGAGGGCTACCGGGAAATCTCCAGAGTTCCCCATAGGCCAGTCGACCACTGTGCCCAGCGTGCAGAGGGCTACCGGGAAATCTCCAGAGTTCCCCATAGGCCAGTCCACCCCTTGCCTTATACGGACCAAACTTGCATCTGTTCACTGCTGGTTCCAGAGTAGGCCCCCACTGGCATTGTAGGCTAATGGGCGCAAGCCCCACTGGGGCAACCAAGCACTTTGGGGGTTGGGAATTTGGAGTCCAGCTTGACATGTGAAGCTGCAGGAGGAGGGCTGTCTGGGACAGCGTCCCGCAGGCCAGTAGCTTGCTCTGTAACCAGTGCTCAATAGTGGATTTGTTTCATGAACTGGGGAACTGGTGTGTTGCACTATTCTGTGGAAAAACGTTATACAGGTGCACACCAAGTATTCGGTGTATGTATGTAACTAGTTTGGGATTGGTAGTGAGGTGCAGAGGAGTATAGCAACCGTGACAATAGGTGGCTTTCGTCAAAAACCAGGAGAAGACCGTGTCCACGATCTGTGGCGCACTCGCACCCTCTAGGTTTTGTCAAGTGGCAATGTTAGCTTAGCAGTAAATCTGGTCTCGTGTCCCTTTAAACCAATAATTTTTAGAAAGCGGAATGACCACTTAAACCATTCATGATCAAACAATTAATCATACATTTTGCTTTTTTAAATAAAATATATATTCATACATTTCCAAACTAAATCAATTTTTTGACACAATGTTTTGCAATATTTGTTTCATATTGTGTGATGCATATCTGTCGATATATTCTCGGGAAGATAGCTCATGGGGCAACGTGCTCGCCTTGGAAGCAAGACCACATGGAGCAACACAGGTTCGATCCCCGGGTCTGCGCTTAGAAACCTTTGGGTATTAAGCACGTTATAAATAACCTATCATATCATATCATATCATAGAGTCAACTTTAAAAAATGAGCACTACACGTAGCAACAGTTCATCTTGTATTCAACTTTCTTATTCAATCTTCTACTTCAATTACCGTTCTGTATGAGAAGGTAAAATGATATACTCAAAACATCATTTGTGTTGCCACTTGCCCTACCTCTCATGGCTACCCTCTGGGAGCCCCTTTGTGGGTGTTGGGGACAGGTATTCATGGAACTCGATTGCAGAGCCCGTCTCTCAAAGCATCTAGGGCTGGAAGAACGAAAATGAGAGTTTCTGGTAAATAATGAGGTTCCAATTGAATATGAAAGGGTTACTTCACGAGAGTTACAATCCTGTGTTTCTACAGGTCTTACCTGCTGTCAGGCGCTGTGCCTGGCGGTCTTTGAATGGAATCTGATCACGGTCATTGGTCAGACCCTAAGCAGAGGAAGCTGTTCGGTATTTTGCTCGTTTCTGTCACTGAAATCTAAGTATTTAAAAAGGGCATAATTAGTGCCTTTTTTACTGGGTATAGTATTTCTGTCTATGATGCTATAATGCGAGGCGCGCTTACCTCTGTCCGCAAGCAGACTCCTTTTATAATGCAAGGTCAGATATAGTAACACGGAGGTCGTCCGTTTAAAAGGATCTGGCAGCTGCCTGCTCCGGGTGTAGAGAGATGCATGCTGCATGCCAGAAGCGTGCCACAATGAAAATGCCTGCTACGTGCAATGGCGTTCGCTTACCTCTAATGTATACCCCCCCTCTCCTAAGGTTCTGGAGCCTGTCAATCAACTGAATGGTAGATTCCGCAGCCGTATGCCGAGCATGTGTCGAGGAAACTAAAGATACAATGAAAGCGGCTTGTAAATAAACGCGCTGCGACCAAAATGACTTGTGTATGGTATGCTCGTGGGCACTTGCTCACCTTCAGTGACTGGAGCTTCCCTCATCTGTTCCGGGAGTTGGCAAGTCAGCTCAGTGGTGGACCACCAGAGATGTAAGATAGCAACTTGAAAAACGGCATTCAGACGCGTATGCACCTCAGCGCGGTGACGTCACATGTAAACAAATGACATCACCACGTCACGGTCCCACGTTATATTCACTTTTAAATAGATATTGTTAGTGGGGGGCTATTCTCAAACCGACTTAGCCAAGTACAGAGCGTATGCCAAACCAGTACATAGTAACATTTTTGGTTTCATATTGAGGTTCGAGGGTCACAATACGATGAGTAGATTAGAGTGCAATGTAATGCCACTCTTCAGCTGAAACGATGCACCTCAAGGCCGCAGTTCGTCCGAGCAAACTGTTGCTTAGCCATATCCCACATCTGGCTGAACTGTGTTGCTTGGCCATATCTCACATCTGGGTGAACTGTATTGCTTAGCCATCAAGGTGAACTGTGTTGCTTATCCATATCTCGCATCTGGGTGAACTGTGTTGATTAGCCATTGAGGTGAACTGTGGGCCTTAGCCATATCCCACATCTAGGTGAACTGTGTGGTTTAGCCATATCCCACATCTAGGTGAACTGTATTGCTTAGCCATCGAGGTGAACTGTGTTGCCTAGACATATCTCATATCTAGATGAACTGTGTTGCCTAGTCATAGCACACATCTAGGTGAACTGTGTTGCTTAGCTATCTAGGTGAACTTTGTAGCTTAACCAAATCCCACATCTGAGTAAACTGTGTTCCTTAGCCATCTAGGTGAACCGTGTTGCTTAGCCATATCCCACATCTAGGTGAATTGTGTTGCTTAGCCATCTAGATGAACTGTATGACCTAGCCATATCACACATCTAGGTGAACTGTGTTGCTTAGCTATCTAGGTGAACTTTGTAGTTTAACCAAATCCCACATCTGAGTAAACTCTGTTGCTTATCCATCTGGGTGAACTGTGTTGCTTAGCCATATCCCAAATCTAGGTGAACTGTGTTGCCTAGACATATGTCACATCTAGGTGAAATGTGTTGCTTAGCCATCTGGGTGAACTGTGTTGCTTAGCCATATCCCACATCTGGGTGAGCTGTGTTGGTTAGCCATATCTCACATCTAGATAAACTGTGTTTAACCATCTAGGTGAACTGTGTTGCGTAGCCGTATCTCACAATCAGGTGAACTGTGTTGCTTAGCCATAGCTCACATCTAGGTGAACTGTGTTGCTTAGCCATAGCTCACATCTAGGTAAACTGTGTTGCTTAGCCATATCCCACATCTAGGTGAACTGTTTTCCTTAGCCATCTAGGTGACCTGTGTTGCCTAGCCACATTTCACATCTAGGTGAACTGTGTTGCTTATCCATATCCAACATCTAGGTGAACTGTTTTCCTTAGCCATCTAGGTGACCTGTGTTGCCTAGCCACATTTCACATCTTGGTGAACTGTGTTGCTTAGCCATCTGGGTGAACCGTGCTGCTTAAACATATCTCACATGTAGGTGATCTGTTGGGTTTAGCCATATCTCACATCTAGGTAAACTGTGTTGCTTAACCATATCCTAAATCCAGGTGGACTGTTTTGCTTGGCCATCTTTGTAAGCTGTTTTGCTTGGCCATCTATGTGAACTGTGTTGCTTTGCTTAGCCATATCCCACATCCAGGTGAACTGTGTAGCTTAACCATATCCCACCTCTGGGTACTGTGTTGCTTAGCCATATCTCACATCTAGGTGAACTGTGTTGCTTGGCCATATCCAACATCGATGTGAGCTGTGTTGCTTAGCCATCTAAGTGGCCATCTAGGTGAACTGTGTTGCTTAGCCATCTCTCACATCTAGGTGACCTGTGCTGCCTAGAAACATTTCACATCTAGGTGACCTGTGCTGCCTAGCCACATTTCACATCTTGGTGACATGTGTTGCCTAGCCATATTTCACATCTAGGTGAACTGTGTTGCTTAGCCATCTGGGTGAACTGTGCTACTTAAACATCTCACATATAGGTGATCTGTGGGGCTTAGCCATATCTAAGACCTAGGTGAAATGGTTTGCCTAGCCATATCTGACATCTAGGTGAACTGCCTTTCTTAGCCATCTAACTGAACTGTGTTGCTTAGCCATATCCCACATCTAGGTGAACTGTGCTGCTTAGCCATATCCCACATCTAGGTGAACTGTGTTGCTTAGCCAAATCCCACATCGAGGTGGACTGTGTGGCTTAGCCATCGTGGTGAACTGTGTTGCTTAGCCATCGAGGTGAACTGTGTTGCTTAGCCATATCCCACATCTAGGTGAACTGTGTTGTTTAGCCATCTGGGTGAACTGTGGTGCTTAGCCATATCTCGCATCTAGATGAACCGTGTTGCTTGGCCATCTAGGTGAACTGTGTTGCTTGGCCATATCTCGCATCTGGGCGAACTGTTTTAATTAGCCATTGAGGTGAACTGTGGGTCTTAGCCATATCCCACATATAGGGAAAATGTGTTGCTTAGCCATCGAGGTGAAGTGTGTTGCTTAGCCATATCCCACATCTAGGTGAACTGTGTTGCCTAGACATATCTCACATCTAGGTGAACTATGTTGCTTAGCCATGTCCCACATCTAGGTGAACTGTGTTGCCTAGTCATAGCACACATCTAGGTGAACTGTGTTGCTTAGCTATCTAGGTGAACTTTGTAGCTTAACCAAATCCCACATCTGAGTAAACTGTGTTCCTTAGCCATCTAGGTGAACCGTGTTGCTTAGCCATATCCCACATCTAGGTGAATTGTGTTGCTTAGCCATCTAGATGAACTGTATGACCTAGCCATATCACACATCTAGGTGAACTGTGTTGCTTAGCTATCTAGGTGAACTTTGTAGTTTAACCAAATCCCACATCTGAGTAAACTCTGTTGTGGTATGCTCGTGGGCACTTGCTTACCTTCAGTGACTGGAGCTTCCCTCATCTGTTCCGGGAGTTGGCAAGTCAGCTCAGTGGTGGACCGCCAGAGATGTAAGATAGCAACTTGAAAAACGGCATTCAGACGAGTATGCACCTCAGCGCGGTGACGTCACATGTAAACAAATGACATCACCACGTCACGGTCCCACGTTATATTCACTTTTAAGTAGATATTGTTAGTGGGGGGCTATTCTCAAACCGACTTAGCCAAGTACAGAGCGTATGCCAAACCAGTACATAGTAACATTTTTGGTTTCATATTGAGGTTCGAGGGTCACAATACGATGAGTAGATTAGAGTGCAATGTAATGCCACTCTTCAGCTGAAACGATGCACCTCAAGGCCGCAGTTCGCCCGAGCAAACTGTTGCTTAGCCATATCCCACATCTGGCTGAACTGTGTTGCTTAGCCATATCTCACATCTGGGTGAACTGTATTGCTTAGCCATCAAGGTGAACTGTGTTGCTTATCCATATCTCGCATCTGGGTGAACTGTGTTGATTAGCCATTGAGGTGAACTGTGGGCCTTAGCCATATCCCACATCTAGGTGAACTGTGTGGTTTAGCCATATCCCACATCTAGGTGAACTGTATTGCTTAGCCATCGAGGTGAACTGTGTTGCTTATCCATATCTCGCATCTGGGCGAACTGTGTTGCTTAGCCATCGAGGTGAACTGTGTTGCCTAGACATATCTCACATCTAGATGAACTGTGTTGCCTAGTCATAGCACACATCTAGGTGAACTGTGTTGCTTAGCTATCTAGGTGAACTTTGTAGCTTAACCAAATCCCACATCTGAGTAAACTGTGTTCCTTAGCCATCTAGGTGAACCGTGTTGCTTAGCCATATCCCACATCTAGGTGAATTGTGTTGCTTAGCCATCTAGATGAACTGTATGACCTAGCCATATCACACATCTAGGTGAACTGTGTTGCTTAGCTATCTAGGTGAACTTTGTAGTTTAACCAAATCCCACATCTGAGTAAACTCTGTTGCTTATCCATCTGGGTGAACTGTGTTGGTTAGCCATATCCCAAATCTAGGTGAACTGTGTTGCCTAGACATATCTCACATCTAGGTGAAATGTGTTGCTTAGCCATCTGGGTGAACTGTGTTGCTTAGCCATATCCCACATCTGGGTGAGCTGTGTTGGTTAGCCATATCTCATATCTAGATAAACTGTGTTTAACCATCTAGGTGAACTGTGTTGCGTAGCCGTATCTCACAATCGGGTGAACTGTGTTGCTTAGCCATAGCTCACATCTAGGTAAACTGTGTTGCTTAGCCATATCCCACATCTAGGTGAACTGTTTTCCTTAGCCATCTAGGTGACCTGTGTTGCCTAGCCACATTTCACATCTAGGTGAACTGTGTTGCTTATCCATATCCAACATCTAGGTGAACTGTTTTCCTTAGCCATCTAGGTGACCTGTGTTGCCTAGCCACATTTCACATCTTGGTGAACTGTGTTGCTTAGCCATCTGGGTGAACCGTGCTGCTTAAACATATCTCACATGTAGGTGATCTGTTGGGCTTAGCCATATCTCACATCTAGGTAAACTGTGTTGCTTAACCATATCCTACATCTAGGTGGACTGTTTTGCTTGGCCATCTTTGTAAGCTGTTTTGCTTGGCCATCTATGTGAACTGTGTTGCTTTGCTTAGCCATATCCCACATCCAGGTGAACTGTGTAGCTTAACCATATCCCACCTCTGGGTACTGTGTTGCTTAGCCATATCTCACATCTAGGTGAACTGTGTTGCTTGGCCATATCCAACATCGATGTGAGCTGTGTTGCTTAGCCATCTAAGTGGCCATCTAGGTGAACTGTGTTGCTTAGCCATCTCTCACATCTAGGTGACCTGTGCTGCCTAGAAACATTTCACATCTAGGTGACCTGTGCTGCCTAGCCACATTTCACATCTTGGTGACATGTGTTGCCTAGCCATATTTCACATCTAGGTGAACTGTGTTGCTTAGCCATCTGGGTGAACTGTGCTACTTAAACATCTCACATATAGGTGATCTGTGGGGCTTAGCCATATCTAAGACCTAGGTGAAATGGTTTGCCTAGCCATATCTGACATCTAGGTGAACTGCCTTTCTTAGCCATCTAACTGAACTGTGTTGCTTAGCCATATCCCACATCTAGGTGAACTGTGTTGCTTAGCCATATCCCACATCTAGGTGAACTGTGTTGCTTAGCCAAATCCCACATCGAGGTGGACTGTGTGGCTTAGCCATCGAGGTGAACTGTGTTGCTTAGCCATCGAGGTGAACTGTGTTGCTTAGCCATATCCCACATCTAGGTGAACTGTGTTGCTTAGCCATCGAGGTGAACTGTGTTGCTTAGCCATATCTCGCATCTGGGCGAACTGTTTTGATTAGCCATTGAGGTGAACTGTGGGTCTTAGCCATATCCCACATATAGGGAAAAAGTGTTGCTTAGCCATCGAGGTGAAGTGTGTTGCTTAGCCATATCCCACATCTAGGTGAACTGTGTTGCCTAGACATATCTCACATCTAGGTGAACTATGTTGCTTAGCCATGTCCCACATCTAGGTGAACTGTGTTGCTTAGCCATATCCCAAATCTAGGTGAACTGTGTTGCTTAGCTATCTAAGTGAACATTGTAGCTTAACCAAATCCCACATCTGAGTGAATTGTGTTCCTTAGCTATCTGGGTGAACTGTGTTGGTTAGCCATATCTCACATCTAGGCGAACTGTGTTGCTTAGCCATCTGGGTGAACTGTGGTGCGTAGCCACATCTCGCATCTAGATGAACCGTGTTGCTTGGCCATCTAGGTGAACTGTGTTGCTTAGCCATCTGGGCGAACTGTGTTGCTTAGCCATATCTCACATCTAGACGAACTGTGTCGCTTAGCCATATCCCACATCTAGGTGAACTGTGTGGCTTAGCCATCGAGGTGAACTGTGTTGCTTAGCTATTGAGGTGAACTGTGTTGCGTAGCCATATCCCACATCTAGGTGAACTGTGTTGCTTAGCCATAGTTCGCATCTGGGCAAACTGTTTTGATTAGCCATCTAGGTGAACCATGTTGCTTAGCCATATCCCACATCTAGGTGAACTGTTTTGCTTAGTCCTATCCCACACCAGGTAAACTGTGTTGCTTAGCTATCTAGGTGAACTTTGCAGCTTAACCAAATTCCACATCTGAGTGAACTGTGTTCCTTAGCCATCTAGGTGAACGGTGTTGCTTGGCCATATCACACATAGGAGTGGACTGTGTTCCTTAGCCATCTATGCAAACTGGGTTGCTTAGCCATCTGGGTGAACTGTGCTGCGTAGCCACATCTCGCATCTAGATGAACTATGTTGCTTGGCCATCTAGGTGAACTGTGTTGCTTAGCCATATCCTACATCCAGGTGAACGGTGTAGCTTAACCATTTCCCACTTCTGGGTACTGGTGTCCTGTCAATTGGTCGACTGCAATTTGGTCGACTGCAATTTGGTCGACACCATTTGGTCGAATGCCAAATGGTCGAATTTTTTTTTTTTTATTTATATATTTTTTTGTGGGTTTTCGTGTGGGGAAAGAAAAAAAAAAAGAAAAAAAAAGGAGGTTGGGGGGGTGGACCCCCCCAAAAAAAACCAAAAAAGGGGTAAAAAAAAAAAAATTCGACCATTTGGCATTCGACCAAATGGTGTCGACCAATTGTCCTGTCGACCAAATGTTTTCGACCAATTGACTGGTAACCCTGGGTACTGTGTTGCTTAGCCATATCTCACATCTAGGTGAACTGTGTTGCTTAGCCATATCCAACATCTAGGTGAACTGTGTTGCTTAGCCATATCCAACATCTAGGTGAATTGTGTTGCTTGGCCATCTGGGTGAACTGTGTTACTTAGACATATCCCACATCTGGGTGAACTATGTTGGTTAGCCATATCTCCCATCTAGATGAACTGTGTTGTTTAACCATCTAGGTGAACTGTGTTGCGTAACCGTATCTCACAACCAAATTAACTGTGTTGCTTAGCCATAGCTCACATCTATGTGAGCTGTGTTGCTTAGCCGTCTATGTGAGCTGTGTTGCTTAGCCATCTGGGTGAACTGTGTTGCTTAGCCATATCTCACATCTAGGTGAACTGTGTAGCTTAGCCATATCTCACATCTAGGTGAACTGTGTTGCTTAGCCATCTATGTGAGCTGTGTTGCTTAGCCATCTAAGTGGCCATCTATGTAAACTGTGTCGCTTAGCCATATTTCACATCTAGGTGACCTGTGTTGCCTAGCCACATTTCACATCTTGGTGACCTGTATTGCCTAGCCATATTTCACATCTAGGTGAACAGCGTTGCTTAGCCATCTGGGTGAACTGTGCTGCTTAAACATATCTCACATCTAGGTGATCTGTGGGGCTTAGCCATATCTCGCATCTAGGGGAACTGTGTTGCTTAGCCATATCCCACATCTAGGTGATCTGTGTTGCTTAGGCTTATCCCACATCTAAGTGAACTGTGTGGCTTAGCCATATCCCACATCTAGGTGAGCTGTGTTGCTTAGCCATCGAGGTGAACTGTGTTGCTTGGCCATCTATGTGAGCTGTGTTGCTTGGCCATCTAGGTGAACTGAGTTGCTTAGCCATATCTCACATCTAGGTGAACTGTGTTGCTTAGCCATATCCAGGCCAAGTCACTTCCATCACTGCTACCCACTTTTTGGTCATCCGACCCATGAAGCGTGTATCAGTCGAGGCTTTCACCACCACCTTCTCACCCTCCTCCCCCTTTGGGTGAATCGCAACCTGACCAAGCCCTCTCCACTCTCCACTCTGCTATATCTGATACTTTTGATATCCTTGCTCCTGTCATGAGAATCCGCATGAAGCCCAAAGCCAAGTGCAACTCCTGGTACGACATAGACGTCGTCACCCTAAAACGCAAGTGCAGGGTGGCCGAGAGAAAATGTCGTGCTTCATGTACATCCTCTGACAAACTGGCCTGCCACCTGCTCCAAAGGCTATACCGGCTCTCTGTCCTAACCAAGAAGAGAGCTCACATCCAAGCCCACGTCTCTGTGGCATCTAGCAACTCGGCTGAGCTCTTTAAAATCTGCAAGGAACTAGCCAATCCTGCCGCAGTCATTACCTCACCTGTCCCTTACCATGCCCTCTGCACAGCACTGGCTTATCACCATCTCCAAAACTCAGGACATCCTGTCCTCACTCTCCTCCTCTCCGCTCCCGCCCTCTATTCCCTGCTCTTACTCTGGCCCTTCTGCTGCCACCTCTCCTCTCTCCTTCTCTGCCTTTCCCCTGTTCTCCACAGACGAGATTTCTAGACAAGTCCCATCTATGAAAGTCTTGTGGAAACAGGTTCACCCTTGTTCCTCTAAAACTATCAAGGACCACATTGACTCAGTGGCTCCCGCCCCGGCTGACTTCTGCAATCATTCCTTCGCCACTGGAGTCTTCCCTTCCGCCCTGAAGCACTCCCTTGTGCACCCTCTTCTTAAGAAACCCTCTGCCGACCTCTCCTGCCCGGCTAACTATCGCCCAATCTCCATCACTCCCTTCCTGGGGAAGCTCCTGGAGAACCTGACTATCTCCCAGCTTAATCTCCACACCGAATCTGTTGGTTGTCTTCATGACCATCAGTCTGGCTTCAGAGCTGCCAGAAGCACGGAAACTGCTCTCCTGAACATCCGTGAAGACCTGCTCTCCAACCTCGACTCTAACACCCCTTGCGTCCTCATCCTGCTTGATCTCTCTTCTGCCTTTGATACAGTCAACCATGCCATCCTGCTCAACTGTCTCCGTGATAACTTGGGTATCACTGGTCAGGCTCTGGCGTGGCTGACTTCTTTCCTCTCTGACCGACCTTCCCAGGTCCAACTTGGGCCCTTCCCCTCCGCTATCTTTTTTTCTACCTATGCTGTCCCCAAGGGGTCTAACCTCTCTCCCTAGCTGTTCAACCAATACCTGGCACTCCTTGCCCACCGCTTCGCCGCTCTCTGCCCCAACCTTCAGTGCTATGCAGATGACACCCAGCTCATTGTCGGGCTACTCTCGGCCTCCTCCTCTCCTTCCCTCATCTCGGACTGTCTGTCTGCTATCCAGGAGTGGTGTGCCGCCAATGACCTCTGCCATAATGCCAGTAAGACTCAGATTCTCCTCATCGGCACACCCGCTCCCTCCTTTCCTGTAGCTCTCTGGCCGCCGTCTCTTGGCCCTCTTCCCACTCCCACCTGCAAGGCTAAAAACCTCGGGGGTCATCTTCAACTCTACACTCTCCTTTTCTCCTCACGTCTTTGAAGTTTCCAAGAAATCACACTATCAGCTGCACCTCCTCAGAGGTATTCGTCCTTTCCTCTCCTTCCCCCAGAAGCACACTGTCTCCAGAGCTCTGGTTCTCTCTAGGCTGGACTACTGCAACAGCCTCTTTCTACCTGCTTTTTCTCTCCGCCCTCTGAAACACATCCACAACAGGACTGCTAGACTTGTCCTTGGCCTCAAGCCCAGGGATCGTATCCCTCCAGGACTGAAATCTCTTCACTGGCTCCCAGTGGCTGCGAGGATTAAGTTCAAAACCCTCTACATCATCCACAAGGCCTTCTGGGGCCTCAATACCTCAACTCTCTCTTCCTAAATATCTTCCTTCTCGAGCTCTTCGCTCATCCGCCTCCAACTCCCTCAGGGTCAGTCGCTTCTCCAAGCAACGAGTTGGTGGTAGATCTTTCTTCGGCTGGTGCCACCCTCTGGAACAGGCTCCCTTCCTCCCTTAAACTTGAGGAGAACCATCTCTGGTTCTGGAAGCACCTCAAAACCTTTCTCTTTGCTTCTGCCTTTTATCCTCCTCTCCTCTGCTGACCTCCTGGCTGTAACCGGAACTGCACTGGCGACCTGGACAACCTCTGATCTCAGGCCCAGTTCCCTCCCTCGCCAGCGTCACACTCCTGCACTGCCTGCCTGGCAACCCCCGCACTTGGGGACTGTTTCTCTATCCCTACAGTCCCCCTACCAGCCCTTGACACCTGATGTCTGCACTTACCCATGCACTTGCCACTTGCTGGCCGTTACTTACTTATTGTTATCTATTCCCATGCACTGCACTGTCCGTGCCCCCTTCCCATGCACTTGTGCGATCTGAATGACACTTGGCCTAGTAGGATCGTTGTCTGTCCTCCCTTTGTTCCCCTCGTTGCCTTTTCGCTCCTTGAAACACTTGTGTATAGGCGCGTTATAAATGCCATATCATATCCAACATCTAGGTGAACTGTGTTGCTTAGCCATACCTCCCATCTAGATAAACTGTGTTGCTTAGCCATCTAGGTGAACTGTTTTGCCTATCCATATTTCACCTCTTGGTGACCTGTGTTGCTTAGCCATATTTCACATTAGGTGAACTGTGTTGCTTAGCCATCTGGGTGATCCATGCTGCTTAAACATATCTCACATCTAGGTGATCTGTGGGGCTTAGCCATTTCTAAGACCTAGGTGAACTGTTGCCTAGCCATATCGCACATCTAGGTGAACTGTGTTGCTTCGCCATATCTCACATCTAGGTGAACTGTGTTGCTTAGCCATATCTCCCATCTAGATGAACTGTGTTGTTTAATCATCTAGGTGAACTGTGTTGCGTAGCCGTATCTCACAACCAGATGAACTGTGTTGCTTAGCTATAGCTCACATCTAGGTAAACTGTGTTGCTTAGTTATATCCCACATCTAGGTGAACTGTGTTACATGGCCATATTCCACATCTAGGTGAACTGTGCTGCTTAACCATATCTCCCATCTAGGTGAACTGTGTTGCGTAGCTATATCCCACATCAAGGTGAGCTGTGTTGCTTAGCCATATCCCACATCCAGATGAACTGTATTGCCTAGCCAAATTTCACATCTAGGTGAACTGTGTTGCATGGCCATATTCCACATCTAGGTGACCTGTGCTGCTTAACCATATCTCACGTCCAGGTGAACTGTGGTGCTTATCCATATCTCGCACCTAGGTGAATGGTGTTGTGTAGCTGTCCAACATAGGTGAATCAGACAGGCTAGGATCCAGTTACCCATCTCTCACCCACCAGCACCTCCACTAAAGCGCGCCAAATCTGCTAGCTCTACTCCTCCCAGTCTATCCTTAGTGCAAGGAAGGGTACCAACCCCAACAGCTAAAAGCAGGCAAGTACCACCTAAAATACATAAAGCAGAACCACAAACAGGGTAGCAGACAATCAAATCCAAGAAAGAACCAGGATCTCCTCCCCACCAGTCTCCAACCCATCAGTCATCCTCCCCTACTGAACCAACCCATCCTGAACACAACAATGCAACAAATCACTGTAGCCCCCGCAAACTGTGGGCCAGACAAAGACAAGCTCAAGACCCCGCAAACCCACCAATGAAAGAATGCACACAAGGAAACAACCACTTAAAGGAACCACCCACCAAACCACAGAGGAAAACAACAACTGAGGAAACAAAAGAAACACAAACCACAACACGAAAGGGCACATGAACTGGAACTCGCCCCACGGACCACCAACCACGGGAAGCCAGCCACAACCGGGAGGCAAACAACCAGCAACCACGGGAAGCCATTTGCAACGTGAGGCAAACAACCACCAGCCACAGGAAGCTACTTGCAACCATGAGACAATCTACAAGATTCCCGAAGAACAGACTATGCCTCGCCAAAGAACCAGCCAGCACAAGAGAAAGCAAGACGAACTGACAACTGGAAAGGAACAACGAGAATGCACACCGCCAAACTACAGAACACCAACAGAACGCACATCCGTTAACAGCACAGAACTAGGAGCAGCACCAAAGAAAAGACTAAAATCACTCTACCTGAGCCCCTATCTCGCAACACAGACACCCAGAAGAGATGCTCATATGTGGCAGCAGGATACCATAATCTCAAAAAAAAAAAAAGGATGAAATGACTAGAAGACGGAGGATCTACTCCCTCAACCCCTATATCACCAAGTTAACCTCCACCACCACCAGCCTGAATCTGAGGAGGAACCAGAAAATGCCATCAACCCAATAAAAAAACCTAACCAACACATTCAACAATGTAACCAAAATAACTGAACACACTCAACAACCCACAGAAGACAGGGAAGATCTGAAACAAAACCACTCAAAAGCGCAAGCCAAAACCCAAAAAGAAACCTTGAAGGGGAAACTACACTGCAACCTAATCAATGCCAGATCGATGTCCAAACACGCAACCAAGATCTACAACCTACTCTGCGACGGGGTTATCGACATCCTATTCATCACAGACACCTGGCTAGCTGAAAATTACAAGGTAATCCTACACAGCCACTTGCCACATAATTTCAAATGCAAACAAGCAAACAGAAAAGGGACAAGAGAAGGAGTTATCCCAGTGGTCTAAAAATAACACCTACAAATAAAAACAGCCGCTCCTTCATCGAAGCAGTCACAAGCCTAGCCATACAACACAAGCATCTGATTATCCTCAGAGACTTCAACATTTGGCTCGACGATGAGAATCCCATATAGCAAAAAACCTTAATGAAACAACTCGAGACAATGAATCTGCAACAGATGGTGAAAGGAGCGACTCACACAGCAGGGCACACCCTGGACGCAATCTTTGCCAAGGAAAATCTGATCACAACATCACCACCCATCCAAATACTAAGGGAGCAGAACCACGCAATTTGCGCCACTGTTGTCATGAGACGCTGCCGGCAGCTAGGAAAGGTAACAGCACAGTGCAAGTTGCGGCATTGTTGAATCCGCTAATGGAATTGATTGGGCCAAAGCGATGGATGGTGGACAGGCAAGGGGAGTCGCAGGTATCCGAACCCTTCTCCACCCTCTGCTCCCCCCATCCCTTGGAAGATATATGCAGAAATGCAGCATGTCGCTGTGCCGACCTGTTTCGTAGTGCAGGTCTGTGGTAAACGCGAACATGTGCTGCTTTTAACAAGCATTGGCAAAGCCAAAAGAAAGTTTAGGCTGTTGTGTAGGAGTGGGATGGGTATTCATGGTACTACTTGGCCACATGATGGCAACTGCAGGGGAATAGTGTGTTGACCTGGGCATCTGACAGCAGTGTCTAATACCTACTTATACACAAGACAAAACGGTTAGGTTTTCAATGCATGTTTTCAACTGGACTTCAGTGCATGGAACAGAAATAAATCAAATGGCTGAGGCACACTGAATAAAGACATTTTTATTACATCAGAGGTGTCTTTATAGATGCAATTAAGCCTTTAGTTGTCCAGAGACTACTTAGAAATAACACGTCAGGACAAAATTTGATGTTACTGCTTGAAAAAGCTAGCTCAAAGAAACCAGTGGAGGATGTGTTTTGGGTGTGGGGGGAGGGCGGATAGGTAATGAGTGGGAATGGCCACGGGGATTAGCATGTCGATAGGCAGTTAATGGATTGGTAAATGACCATAGACCCCACTCCCCCCAAGCTGTGGGGGGAGATCCTCGCATGTAATTTCCCTCTATTGCACTCGTTTTTGCTTGTACAGACCCCTCCGTTTACAGTGATTTTGCAATCGCTCAAAATATAGCAAAATCTGCCTTTAAAAAATAAATGCTTGAAAATGGCAGTTTTTGCATAAACAGTTTTTTTTCTTTCAAAAGACACAAAGGGACAGTTTTTCAAAACTTTTTTGGTGCAAATAATGAAATGCGTAAGCGCATCTTATGACTTGCATGACAAAAGGGAGCAGCCGATTGCACAAAGGGCCTCTGAATGAGCCCGTCTTAAATGAGCTCCTTCAATTGCCCTTTTTTTTTTTATCCCTTTGCACATTTGCACAGAGAAGGGGGCATTTCTGTGAATTTAAAGCAGGGTTCACTTTTAAATGTGCAGAAACCTTAGTCATCCGCCTGCACCTGTTTGGAACATTGCTGACCCTGTCATGCAATTTCTTTTTGTGACATCAGCGGTATGAACCAGTGCTGTCTTCCTGGCATTTCTAGCCCTTAAACAGGGATAGAAATGTTTTTTTTGGGATCACATTTCACGTTGACAGGCCCTTTTTAAGAACCTTTTTGCGGCATGGCTTCCCCCATTCTGGGTACTGGGTCCGGGCTCCCTGAATGGTGAAATACCGGGCCATTCCGACCTTGGAATTCGACCATTCCCCATTCAAGGAACCCGGACCCGGTACATCCCCATTACCATTTCAGCCCCCCTAGGGCTCAATGGGAATGGGTATGATGCTAACAACGGGCCTTTAATGACGGGCCCGTTGTTAGCATCCTGGTCTGCTCGTGGGACCCGTTAGCGGGTTCCTCGAGCAGACCTCGTAATGAGGAGGTGGTGGGGTCGTAATGAGGCCCATAGTGTCGGGAGAGAGCCCCTGATACCAATGTATTCAAGGTGCCCGGCCAGTGCATCATTTGCGCCTCAGCTCAATCCCCTCAAGATGTGCATGCCACCTTTGAGAATAAGGTGACCTGAACAATTCCAACAATGGGGCATCCAAAAACAGGGTATACTCTGTGCTATTTTTAGATGCCCCATTTTGGGGGAATCTGGCCCAAAGTCTGCATCAAAAAAGAATTGGTACAATATAAGGGGGAAAAGGAGAGGAGGGTGCAGTGGGACACAAGGGGAGTGGTGGGCCGGAAAGAGCGAGCGAGCTGCCGATTGGGAGACAGGATCGGCAAAGAGTGTAATAGAATGGGAGACAGGATGTGAGATGCAGAAAGAGCGAGAAAGAATGAAGGACTGTAGATTGGCTCAGTGCCCATTCCCAGGTGCAAATGTGCAATCAGGTGGCTGGAACAACAGGGGGTGAGTCGCAGTTGCAGCCACCCGAGGTCCTTCCCTTGGTGAGGCTATCTTTTTTTTAAAAAAAAATGTTTGCTTTTTTTCTCAATGTGCGGAGGCAACAAGGGGTCTCTCACTGTTGCTTTCCTACCCCCATAAGAAATCCAATCCCTTCCCTACAGCCCCACCACTTAGCTACGGGACCAGAGCATTATGCTCCTGTCCCGGTTCTCCACCCGCTCCTGATGCCATAGAAAAGGAAAAGGGACTTATTCCCTTTTCCCTATGGTGGGGGCCATCTTGTTTTTTTTCTTTTCCTTGGGAGATTGTTGTTGCTTGCGCAAGCCAATCTCCTGATGGGGCTGGGGGAAGAAAAACACTTGCACCCCAGAAGAAAACCAGGGCGTGAATGGCTTTCCCCCCTGCTGAGGGTGTGGACATCACCTTTTATAGCCCCCAGCTCGAGCCTAGGCTCGAGCTGGCAGGCTGTTAAAGGCCATGACTGCCCACCGCAATGGGAGTGAAAGTCATAAACTGGACTGCAGAAAATCCACACCCTAATGGACCACCCGAAATTCAGGAATAGTCTAAAAACCAGGCCCTTCAATGCTTAACAGACACGTTTTACCACACACCCTCCAAGAAGCGGAAATTACACTCATGAATTGTTCAACCTTCACATACAGACAAAACCTAAGGGAACTTCATACTGGCTCCTCACTGTCTGCCTAGAGCACACTTTACTGCAATCAGGAAACTATAATGATGAAGACCTTACATCAAGTCCCGGGAGGATAGCTCAGCGGCAACATGCTCGCCTTGGAAACAAGATGACACGAAGCAACACAGGTTCGATGCCTGGGTCCGCGCTTAGAAACCTCTGGTTGATAAGCGTGTTATAAATACGCAACTAAGACATATTCATGTAACAGCGCCTCGATGCCCCCGGGCTGTGTGAGCGCTTTAAAAATGCAAATAAAATAAAAAAAATAATAAATCAATGCACCAGGGCACCACAATAACCCTAAGTGAACGCTTTCCCTGTCTCCCAGAATACCCTAAAACCTCCCCACCTTTTGACTAACCCTCAATTTCTCTCCACCTTACCACACACAAACAAGCCACTTCCACGCAGCTTTAAAGAGACCCTCTTCCCCAGACATCGAACCTCATAAACGCACACCTCTAGCTGCAACTGGCATACTCGGCCGATGACCAACACACACCCACACTACAGTCCCAAAACTGCACCTGTGGACACAAAGCCTTCAATGTATCCTACAATACACCCCTAAAAAGCTTACAAGCAAGAAGAGCCGACTGTACGTCGGATCTGCAACCTCAACACAAAGCATTGCAATCTCGCCTTTTCCTCTCCTCCCAACTAACCTAACCCACCTTCTGTTTTCCAGAGCGACCTGGAGACCATGCAAATGGCAGTGGTACGCAGCAGAGACGTTTCTAGGGGGGGCTGAGGGGGCTATAGCCCTGGGTCTTTGGGTTGTAGCCCCGGATAGAAGCTCAGGTGCTACAACCAAAATACTAGTTAGCCCTGTGTTCCGCCAGTCCCGACGTTAGCTTAGCCCCTTATCTTTTCCAGACCTTGCAACACCCCTGATGCGCAGTACAGTGCCGGTAAGATAGCTCAGCCGGTTGAGCGCTCGCTGCTGCGATCTGAACGTGATCTGCAGGTCGCAGGTTCGAATCCCGGCAAGGCCACCTCAGCCTTTCATCCTTCCGAGGTCGATAAATGAGTACCAATTTTGGTTGGGTGATAGTGTATGTAAATATGTGCTCTGTAAAGCGCTTTGGTTTAAGGCGCTATATAAATAACTCCTCATTATCATTACAGTTCCTAATAACATATAACATATAGGAAGTCCCACTAACAGGAACCGTGCAGCATCCTGACTTGCTGGTACGACTGTTTTAAGACACTCCCTCCTCTGGCACTGTACACAGGAAATCCCACCTCAGAGGGTATGATGGTGAGGAGTTGTGTGACCCTGAGCTTTTTAGTACATAAGAGTTTAGTACCCACGGCAGCGAAACCACCCCCTTCAATGTGTAAGCTGTACACTGTGAAGTAGAGTAGGGTGCCTGAAGCTCTAGCCCCACATCACAGTTTAATAGGATGGCTAGTTTCAAGCTGTGACATACTCGGGGGGCCTTAAGTGGCAGTGGAAAAGAAGCCGGGGCTCATCAAGGGGGCATAGCCTAATGGTGGCTGGTTGCATGCTGGCTCGTTAGGCCACACCCCCTTGATCGGCCCTGGCTCAATGAGGCTACAGGCAACCCCCCGCCGCCAGGCAGCCTTTTGTAGAGATCAGCACCCTCTCCCCACTGGGTTAGAGTGTCCTGAAAAAAGCCTCTTCTTCCAGCGGCCTTATCTTTCTTTCATAATGGTGGTGCCGGCGTACAGGCATCTCTTGCTTGAAGGGATGCCTTGCAGGTGCGGCACCACCATTATGGATTAAAGGCATTTTCTTCTGTAGCCTGTAGCTCTCGCACATGAGCGAGAGCTGTAGAGCTGTAGGCTTTAAAAAAAAAGCTTTGTCCTGTAGTGATCGGGCTGCCAGGGGAGATTAGTAAGCCCCGGCAGGGCCCCACCTCAGAACGAGATTTCTGAGCTTGCCAGAGCTTGGCTAGCCCCAGCCCACTTAAAGCCCTGGACCTACTTTACGAAAATATGAAGAAGAAATTTTTAATTTTTCTTGCCCACTGAGAGTGAGGGCGTTGTATTGTCCAGGCTTCTGCCTAGGCACCCATTCTTTGGCTTGTGCATGACCAACCCTTTTGTAGTGTTTGTAAAGGCATCAAGAGAGCTGTGTAAGCCGGTCACAATTTCCATGGAGATGTGTGGACAGCCACAGAGGCGGACAAGGTATTGTTGGGACACGCGCGTCTCTGCGGCAGCAGATAAGGTGAATTTATCAGGGGATTGTTCCAGGTTACACCAGCAGAAATATGGCACTGTTGCCATAGCAAAGGCCTGGACAGGCCGCGCTACATTAAGGACAAGCAGCTACCGATCAGGATCAGCAGGGGGCTCCATTTTGGCCTTAAAACCATTCCATTTTTGTATTTGTATAGCGCTTTACGACAAAGCGCTTCACAAAGTAATTATGGTACAAAATAAATGACAATGACAAAACCTACGAGAGAATATTATGATGAAAAAATGTAGTCTTTGAGGCGAGAGCGAAACAAGGAGTAGAACGAGAGAGACCAGAGAGAAAGGGGAAGCGCGTTCCAAAGAAGAGGTGCAAGTAAAGAAATGGAGCTAAAGTGAGAAGAGGCACAGGGAGGACGAGAGATAATGAGAAGGAATAGAGATACCAAGTGAGCGAGAGTGGAATGAGTGAGGAAAGATATGGAGGAGCAAGATTGTGAAGGGATTTAAAGTAAATACACAGGAAGTTGAAGAGCAGGCGAGAACGGAAAGGAAGCCGGTGAAGTGATGCTAGAACAGGGAAAATAGGAAAGAGAGACGGAGACAGACGGGCGCGCTTTCCAGGGGTGAAATCGACATGAACGAGAAACTGCAGGGGTATAATGTTCAAAGTAGCTGCGTATTGGACAGTTTCAGAAAGCCCAACCCTCTTCCTACAAGAAAATGTGGAAATAAAATAGTTTACCACACAAAAGGGGCCTACCGGGAAATCTCCAGAGTTCCCTTTTGGCCAGTCGAGCCCTGGAGATGTGAGCATAAAAGGTAAGGGAAGAAAGAGTCTATAGGGCAAGATTGCCAGCAGAGGGTTAGGAGGGTAAGAGATGAAAGCCGGAAGGAGAGGAGGAGGAGGAGGAGAAGGAGAAGGAGGAGGAGGAGGGAAAGAGGAAGCCGGAAGGAAGAGCACCACAGTCTTGGAAGCGTTCAGAGAAAGGAAATGGTTGGACATCAAGGACTGGATGGCCAGGAGGCAGGGTGAGGCAGTCGCATGAATGGCAGGTGTGAAAGACGAGAAAGAAAAAGTTGCGTGCCATTAGCTTAGAAGTGGCGGGAAAGACCAAGCGAGGTAACAATGGAAGGAAGTGAAATGGTATAAAAGGAAAAGAGAGGTGGGACCAGGACAGAACCCTGAGGGACAGCATATTGAAGAGAGAACCTAGAGTAGTGTCACCAGCCCAAGAGATGGAATAAGAGATAGGAACGGAGCCAATCGAGAATAGAGGTTTTTTAAACCAAGAGAAGCAAGTGATGGAAGCAGAAGAGAGGGGTTGACACTATTCAACTCCAGGCAGGTCTGGCTTGACATCAGCGGATCCATTTTTGTCAGACCCATCTCGGCTTTTCATCATCCCAAGGTAAAAAACGTATGGTACATTGTTTTGTTCAATGTGATTTTAGCCATACAAAATTATTTATTATTTTAATAATGCAGATTGCATTTTAGAAAACGAATATAGGTCAGTTAAACATAACTGCTAGTATGATTTGTTTCTCGTTTCCTTGGCAGTTTTTTTCCAATCTGTGAAAAAGGTGTGTCAAGGGGCGGGCCTCTAAAATGTGGGCGTGTCCAAATGATTTTTCCTTCAAACGCAGGTGGCAACGCTATACTTGTATTGAAAGCATAGAAATCTACATCTTCTCTGGGGGAGAGGCTCTGCCTCCTGACCCCCCAGGGTGTCTGGCCAGACTTCCGAGCACATGTCCAGATGGCGGGGCCAGGCCATATTTCACATTTATTGCTGTGAAATATCCATAATTAATATGCGAGGAGCCATTTAGGCGCAGGCTGGAAGGACATGCAAGCTATCCATTAGTCTGCATTCTGGCCCCCAATGTCATCAGAGCCAAAAAATATTGCCATCTCCAGAAAGAAATACAGCGTTTTGTATCGACGCACACTTTCCAGTGTGTTCGCCTTCAGACAGGGCAGGCTGCCCAGTCAGTCTGTCTGTCTGTCTTTGTGTCTGATAGATGCTAGAGTGCAAACAGCATAGAGGCCCGCCCGGGGCCCCACCCAGGGTGTCTGCGGGTCTGGGCCACCCTGACGGCCCCTCCCTGGGGCTCTCGCAGGTGCCTCACACTTCCTTTACAGGAAGCGAGACCTAAAATGCACGTTGGAGCCTCCACAGAGGTGCACCAATGCATGCACGCATCAGTTATAAACCTACTTCTCTTCACACAGAAGGACATGGTAAAAAAGAATCCAAAACAACATTTAAATGTCTGCCGTCAAGATTTCAGCTTTTTTTTCAGAATAACAGATGGTGGGGCAATAGAAAGTTCCAGGAGCACAGCATTTATAAATGAAGTTGCCAGAGGGCATAGGGGTGACGCTAGTGGGCCGAGTTAGAGCAATCAGCAGGGATACCGTCCTTCCATGGCTTGAGAAGACTACAACGACCAGAATGCATCAGTTGGCTAGGTAAAACTGGAAATGGATTGTTGATTGGACTGCATGTTATCTTATGTTGATTTATACTGTGCACTGCTACCACCCGGGGGAGCTCTCCAGGCCCTCATGTATGCATTAAGAACCTTCCTTGACACATACCAGAATAGTAGCATAAAGGGCCAAAGATTGGGCTTCGTTGGGCCCTCAAACACTGCATGCATAATGAAATGACAATGACAAGGTGTAGGCATAATACACCCCCCAACCCAAAAGTGTTGAGTGGAATGCAGGTTTATGCCCACTCTGCGGTAAAGTTGTGGAATTCAAGATGGCCCTGAGTGCAGCCTCTCTGATTGGGTGAAATGGCTGGCAGTCCTGCTCAATATGAGGCTGTAATATTTCCGTCAATACAAGTGCATTTTAATTTTTAGCCAATCGGGGCATTGGAACGCTATCTAGAAGACTCAGCGGATGGCATCAAGAAAGCTGGCAGCACTGTACCAAAAACTGAAGACCAAGTCCATGCCCCTCCGGACAAAGATCAACGCCTACAAGGTGATCATCAGACCTACCCCGATGTATGCCTCCCCAGCATGGATGACCTGCCAGGAGCGACACTGGATAAGTCTTCAGATAGTCCAGCACAAGGCCCGGTGTATAGCGGCTGAAGCTCCAGCCTTCACAAGGACAGACGACCTTCACAGGGAGCTGGGCATCGAGATGCTGGACGAACATCTAGCAAAGCTGAGCAAGAAACTCTGGCAAGAACTAGATCAGAACCCGAACCCTCTGATCAGAAGACTCGCCATCGCTGCAAACCCTTACGACCGCTACCCGCGTCCCATCACGGCGAAGACCCTATGAAACCAGCCTTACTGTGACAAGTCCGCACAGACAATGAAGAAATGCAGCCCCTGACTACACACTCGACCCGACGAGATGGAGTAATGAGGCTGTACCCAATTATCGCTGCTGATACATAAAGCCTGTCAGCAAGAAGACGAATGAAGCTGCATTGCAACACTCCGTTCACCTTGCTTGGCCCCCCAACTCAAGAGTGGGTGGTGTGGAATGTGGCACAGATTCTAAGTCTGCTTGGAAACTGTCTGGAGGATCAGGACCGCCCACAGCATGGCTATCTCACCACATTTATTTGGTGGCATTTGTATGGGGGCAAACCTCCCATACCCGCTTTCTACATCCACGGGTTGACTGGGAACCAAAGGACACGTTTTGACCAAGTCCAACCCCTTTTCCATTGAAAATGTGAAATAAAGGCCCATGAGGCAAAGGCCTACGGGGAAATCCCCAGAGCTCCCTGTAGGCCCCACAACCCTGAAATCCCATTAAAATAACCTCACCTACAATTGAGCTGCCCAAAGATGTGGTGAGCAAGGTCCTTCAGAAGCTTCTCCAGCCCACAAATGCTTGTGTTTGATTAAAGGCTCATGGCCACCATGATCCCTACAGCAGGGCATCCTCCAGGGACCACCTAAAAGATGGACTTCAGTACTCCAGGGGCCCACTCCTCTGACCACAGCCCCCAGATGATCTACTGTACTCCAGGGGCCCACACCTCTATGACCAGAACCGCCCTGTGTTAGATGCAGAGTAAGGGGCTCTTTGAAGACTTCTTGCATCCTTGCCGCTAGAAGCCGTGGTCTTTAAACTTTGGCCATGGCCCCAAGGATGGACTGGCCTATATGGAGCTCTGGAGATTTCCCGGTAGGTCTCTGCCCACTGGACCTCTTGTGTGTGGTATTTCCAAATGGGAAAAGGGTTGGGCTTGCGGAAAATGTGTAACATGGGGCCATTTTGAAAATTATTTCCAGCCAGGGGTTCTCAGCCCACCCCAGCTGGCCCTATCCAGGGTGGGGAGGGGGAGCAGGCAGGAGTCAACGAAGCAAGGGGAGTCCCAGAGAATGTCTTGGGGGTCCACAAGGATGTTTTAAATGGGAGGAGGGGGACTTTATTTTAATAGAACATGTAAGCAGTTCTAGTATTTGGTTGGGGCACCGCCAACATTTTATTTACTCAAGTGTACCCAGCTTCAGGGCCGGTGTTACCAGGCAAGGTTAGGTGCTTGCCCATAATGTTAAAATGTTAGAGCGACAAATGCCACTGAGGGCAATAACCACGTAAATATTTTTGTATACATAAATTTATTATTCTCTCACTTGAGTCTCGACTACTTGAAGGTGGCATTCTCGGCACTGCCTGCAGCAGCAGGCAGCAGGCACTGGGAGGTTCGGATCAGGTGTGGGCGTGGCGATGTGCCATGCGCAGGGCCTCAGACCGCACCTGCGCATTAGCATGACACATGCACTCATGAAGCTTGTGCAAATGTTGTTCTCCTTCTGAAACATCTGTGGCCTGCCCTGCACTAGCTGCAGCCTGCCGCCGTGGACCATGGCTGGCGGCCCTGTCTGATAGAGACTCGGACACACGCACAAGCATGTGAGGTGAACTATTGTTTTGTAATTTTTCTGACTCCTGTTCTCGGGGCGGCAACAGCCGAACTGGGATAGAGTAGTAAATTGGAGCCAGTGGAAGTTCCGTGGATTGCAGGCTGACTGTGCACAATTCCAACCTATTTGGTGCTGCTTATGTCCAGTTGGCATCAACCAAGTCCAAAACCCCAGAACGCATTCAATTTTCATTGAATGAGGGTCCAATGAGCAGAACTAGAAAAACAGCACAGCGCCATAGAGTTACTTACCTTGGCCTCCTATCTATGATCGGGTGAGCATGAGGGAGATTTTTACCCTTACATTTTAGCCTCCCTCCACTCTGTTCCCCACATGCCTTCAACGACTGAGCAAATCTTTCCTATGCTTTAGGCCGTCTGTAAATGAGTCTCCTCGCGGTCCTGCTCAACTTCCCTAAAACAGACCTAAACGAGGCTATCGACGTGTACAGGTTTTCTGTGTAACTGCCACTGGCAGCTGGGGTTGCAACTGTCACTCGGCTGCTTTACACTTCGGCTGATGTTGAGTGCAGCTTCTACTTTATCTTGTCCAATAAGGATTCGGCTAAGGGAATGCGCCCGCTGACATTTACATTTTGGAAATGCACTTGGATAGGTTTGCGGGACCCCGCGCTTGCCAACAAAGAGCTTTTCTGTCACCTCTGCATATGATTGGCGGGGATTACATGCTACACTTAATTTGGGGATCACCAGTGGTCGCAACTACGACTCTGGAGGTCTCCCTTGCTACCTCTGTGGTCTCCCTTGTAAGTAAGCTTTTGGGCTGGCTGTGGATAATGCCATGAGGCTTTGTTTCTGGAGTGGCTGGCATTGTTGTTAAGATTAGAAAAATAGGAATATCAAATCATTTGTCTATCTCCAATTCTATACAATAATTGCTAGACTCATTAACCCCTTAAGTGCCAGGCTATTATGTGAGTCTATACAAAAAGGACGAGCAAGGTTTATTTCAGGCCCACTTCAGGGGGTGAGTCACTGATTTAGTCTGTTCTTAAACACCTCAAATCAGCCTTTCATCCTTCTGAGGTCGATAAATGAGTACCAACACAGGTTGGGTGATATTGAGTGTATATATTTTCTATATCAAGCGCTTAAGAGTAAGTGCTATATAATAACACATCATCATCATTTGGCCATAGACGTCTACTTGCATTCATAGTAATTTGGTAATATGGGCCTATACACACTTATATTAACGATAAATATGGCGATCCATCCTTGTATGAAGTGTATATCACATTATAGTGATATCGTAACCATATTTTTTCGTTCTGTATTTAGGAATAATGCTATGTGATCCCCCTTCCTGTTTTGTCAAGGTACGAAAGGTTGTGTTCCTTCACTTCCCGTGATGTCATTATAGGTCAAGGGTCGTGTGATGTCACTTGCGCTACCCCTGGCATTTTGGTGAAATGACGTCCCGGGATCTTAACATTGTTCAAAGTGACCCATCTATATATATGCCATCGTCCTCCCTCTGTCTTCCCAGATTCCCTGCTGCTTCCTGCCCTTCACTCCTCACCTGCTCCTGGGGCCGCTGTGAAAAAGTAATAGTGGCCCCACATGGATCCCCGCCTAGCCATTTCTATAGCGGACATGTTGGGTGAGTATTTGCATGAAACGACGGATGGCACGCTTTTCGCGAACCTGTTTTGATAAACAAATTCATTGCTATCCGCACCCCAAGGGAGCAATAGCAATAACGAAGAGTTTGCCGTGTTCTACTGAGTGATAATGGCCCAGGGGACCTGGGTAAAGACACTTGCTACGCTCATACCTATTGACTCTGGCCCCAGGCCATGACCACTTGGTACAGCCCAAGAAATCAGTGATTATCACTAACTTAATTAGTATTTGCATTATTTTATGCATGAAGCAGAACAGTTGCTTTTCTCCCTGCGTGTCTCTGCTGGTAGGTACATGATATTACAATGGCCCCCATCCTCATGTTGAGGCCAGAGGAGCAGGATGAGGGAGAGCTGCTTGGAGGGAAGGTTTGAATCAGTGAGAAACGAATGCTGAGCAGGGAGATGTGAACTGCACAACCAGATGGCCGCTTTATCGCTTCTTCCATCTGCTGATCAGATTTTTCCAAAACAATCTTCTCCCAGCTCAGAAATTAAAATATATTCCATCTCCAGCATGGTGATTGGAAGGCGGGGATTGGGCCAGCGCTGGCCCTTTCCCTATCAGATGACTAATGTATGAAGAAGCACAAATGCGCCCCGTGCGCACACACACACCCACACAAATCCCCTGCACCTTTCCCCCCACACCTACATACACCACCCCACCAGATGACTAATGTAAGAGGACACACACGTTCGCACACACACCCCTACACTACCTTAAAAACAAGCAGAGACAATGCCAACAGTTTGGGTTTTTGTATAGGCCTGGGAAAGGCACTTGCCAGGCACAGCCGTAGTAGTATAAACTGCCCATTGATGGTAGCGGCTGCAAAATCATCCGAGTACCTGGGCATTAAATAGCAGTGCCTGGCAAATGCCCAATACTTATACACAAGACAAAACTGTTGGCTTTGTCAATGCTTGTTTTTACCAGGACCTATGTGAAGCACACGCATAGTGCTTAAAAATCAAGTGGCTGAAGGCAGACCTGGTTAAACCTTTTTATTGCACCAGTAGCTGCTTTGCAGCTCCAATTAAGTCATTAACTCTCTGAAGACTGCTTTGAAGTAACCCTGGCAGCCACTTTGAGTGGAAGGTTTGATGGTAAGGCTTGACTAAAACGAGCACAAATAGTTCCCATGAGGATATATTTTGGGCAGGAATGAGTGGGAATGGCCATAGGCAGTCCATGAGTGGGAAAATAACCAAACCACACCCACAAGCTGTGTGTCCCTCCTCATATGCCATTCCTCCCTATCTGTACTCTAATCCAATAGTTTCGGCTTATAGGTGTTGCAAGCGCCACCTAATGGCCCAAATTAAAAGGGAATGTGTGTCTCTACCTTCAAGGCCCTGCTGGTGGTTCTGGGGAAATGGTGCTTTTGACTCTTAATACGAGTATTCACTCCATGGTGCCTCTGGCAGCAGTGTCTAGCTGCACAAGTTATGAAGGCGAGGGCTGCAGTACCATCACAAGAGGCCAGCTCCTCGGGAGGATAGCTCAGAGGCAATGTACTCGCCTTGCAAGCAAGACGACACGAAGCAACACAGGTTCGATCCCCCCGGGTCAGCGCTTAGAAACCTCCGGGTATTAAGCGCGTTATAAAAAAACCTACCATGTCATACCACAGCAGATCTGGGCCATCTCAGGGGCTCCCCTGCACCGCCGGAAGCACATGGTTCCAGTCTCTGCTGTGAAGCGGTAGTGTGAGCCAACCCACTGCCACACCTGATTTCTTTTCCTACCCCTGTCTCCCTTTTCCCAGCTCCAACATCACAACTTCTTTCTCTCTTCCTACAACCCAGCTCCAGAGCACACTCCACTTTCCTGTCCTTCTTTTTGTATCACATGCTACTAACAAGCACCTTGCCCCTTCACATGTGACCACAGATCTAAGAATCATGCTCCCATAGAGCTCTGACGGCCAGGGGCGTTGCTAGGGGGGGGGGGCTAAGGGGGCTATAGCCCCTGATCTTTTGGTTGTAGCCCCGGATAGAATCTCAGGAGCTATAGCCAAAAGACTAGCTAGCCCCCAGTCCCAACAGTTCCGACATCAGCTTAGCCCCTGGTCTTTTCCAGACCTAACAACTCCCCTGCTGACTGCCGTGACGCCTGCTTTGCTTGGAATATTTTTCCTAAATTTCACATGGAAAAGAAAAAAAGAAAACTTCCAGAATCCAAAGGGAAGAAAAGCGACAGCATGACCTTCTCATGCATGCCCATTAAGGGAACCTACAAGTCCCATAATTCCACAGGACACTTGAGAGCTCTGACCAACCAACTTTCACTCACTCATGCTGCCTTCACTTCTTCTTATGATCCGTCGCCTCCCGTATGCTTTCCTTAGCTGCAGCCACCACCCATTTCACTTCATCTACAGTACTCACAACCACCTCTTTCTTAATGCGTGCCACTATTTCTCCCAGCAGTACCAGAACGATCTACTATTTCATGCATTTCCTGTGGAGTGATATGTTTTCTCTTCCATGTGTTAATATGCCCGCAAAGCTATCGCCATACAAAAATATTGCCATATTCTTGCGACGATATTAGGGCATGGAACCTGCGGGGGACACCCCTGCAACCCCCACTCCCAAAAACCCCAAAAATGATCAGCCCCCCCCCCAAAATATCACCTATGGCCTGGCCGATTCAGACGACCATGTATATGGCGATATTTTTGGTGGGGATAATATGTAGTGATACCATATTTTATTGTTTAGCGTGGACCCAGCCCCAGGGAGCAATGGACCCCTGTACAGGGCACACAGTGAAATCAAGTGCTAAGCAGCGCAGAGACATAATGGGGTCCACACGAATAATACCATGACACCGATTTAATGGAAAAGATTAGGCGGCAGGCTTTATTATAAAAAACATCAAAACCAATTCACAGGTGCTTTTGGGCACTACGTGGGCATGGAGAGGAAGCTCCGCCTTCCACCAGCCGGTGCACATCAAACCAATGCCCAGAGCTCTGCCACCATCCAGCTTGGGCTTTCCAGAACCGGGTAAAGCTCTGGTGTTTTCTCCCAGGTGATGTAGCTTTCAGCAAGCGGGGCCTGGTCATCCAGGAGTATTGTGCTTTTGTTTCATTTCTGTCTGGCACAATGGGCTTCCTCTGCCCTGAACCGTCCTGCCACACCCGAGTGTGTCTACGGCCGCTCAAGTTCCCCCAAATGCCCCTATGTTGGCGAAAAGCGCCATGCCTAAATTGGACCGATGCAACCCGTCTGCCATGAAGTCCGGGTTTCCCAACTTTATTCTGCCCGATGCCCTTGCAAAAAGTGGCCAGGGCTGAGTTCAGCTTCCTCCTCGATAGATCCACCGCATTCTTTGACCTGGATCGTCTCCAGAGCCACCTGGGTAATATTTCTGACATGAAAAGCTATGTTTGCCCCCAACAGTGACCTATGCTACTAAGGGATGTGCAACTCCCCCCCCCCTCCCCCCCTCAAAGCCACCTTCTCCCTAGTTTTGCTAGATCGTTTCCTCCTAAGTGTATGACCAGGTGGTCCGGGGGTCCTCTAAAACATATGAAATCTGACAATCTGTCATGTAACTCCTCCAATTGCATCCCAGGTATACCCCACCACGTGGTTACGGTGTTGCGGAAGTCAGGGGCTGGACATGTGGCTTTCCAACACCTTCCGGCTCTTGTAATAAATGAGTGACCTACTATCCAGTCAGACTTGCCGGGGGAGGGGGGGGTGCCGGTGGACGAGGAGAGTGGCCGGTGGAGAGAGAGGATTCCAAATTATAACTTGTCATGTCTAATGTAACTCTTGAAACTCCCTGACTTCCAACCTCTTCACTCTCTTAATCCCCAAACCGCCCGTCCATGCGGATGTGGCCGCCCCGATCCGGAAGGAATGTGTACCTGTGTACCAACAACTACTGGATCCCAGCCGTCTAATCTGACTGTCTACTTAAGGGTGGCCTGAACCTGGAATCTACTGCGGAACCTGCCATCAATGTGGATTAATCGAATGTTCCCCACCGGCGGCCTGACCCTCATGAATGCCCCTGTGATGCATATGGGGCAATGCCCCAATATCATCCATGCAGTACAAATTCAGGAACTTCCCTTTGCCCAGTGGGTCCGTTTTGGCCTTTCTCTACAGAATAGATGGGCTCTTTTTAGCCAAACTCTCCTCTGCTCTTGCAGATCAGCAACAAAAAGATGGGAGAGGAGAGGGTATCTTGACCAACCAGGGCACACCCTCAAACCAACAACGAAAAAATACTCAGAGCCCCGGGATCAATGTTGTGTAGGTGGCGCATCACCGTGTATCAAAACACTTTTTTCACACCCTTCTTTTTAAAGATGTGCAAATAGCAAAATGCATATATATTGTATAACAATTTTATTTTCTCATATACAAAAAATGTATAGCAGATATTACAAATGGCAAACAATTGAAAAAAGAGTCAACCCCTTGCAGTCATTACCGTGATTCAACACATTTTACTAACTCTCATGTCTAATCACACATTGAGAATTATACCCAAAATATTAATTCACCACTTCCCTACTTTATTCCATACTTACCTATCCCAACATGTTTCTTTCCACTCATACAGTTTCAAAAGATTTACATCGGAAATTCATCAGGGTAGAGCTGACTCTCACTAAACACAGAGTGTTCTTAATCTTGTTGTTTTATCCAATGTGGGTAACAAGTATTCACAACTTTCTTGCGTTTTCTTGTGTATTCCTGTACTGAAACAAACACAACCAACTTAAACAATTTCTGGTCACCTCCTCCCTGCAACAATGCACCACATACAACAACACCCGCATGGTTTAAAAATCCATGTTCTACTGTCCACCCATGCACTAAATTGATGTAATTTCCCACTTTGGGGTCGGACCCGCACGTTTCCTCAACAAATCAATGTGATTTGAAAAGGGCAAATAATGATAATCGAGAGTAGGTCTTGGACTAAAATGCAGAATACAGAAAGATTAGTGTTTGTGAACACTTGGAGCAATTTGGCCACTAAGATTAGGAAGGTAATAATGAAAAACTGTAAGATTTTGGAGAAAGGGAAATGTCCGCTTGAGACCCCCTAGTCACTGGGTGAGGATGGGATCATCCCCATACCTCCAGGTTCAACCCACATCTGCAGGAGAGGGTGACATCTCCCCCATTCCTCGCGATCAGTGCATGTCAACGGGTGATGATTGGATAATCTCCATACCTCCAGGTTCAATGCGCATCTGCAGGGGAGGGTGACATCTCCACGATCCCTCGCGATCCAGTGAATGTCATTGGCTCATGATGGGATCATCCCCATATAGCCCCATTCGTCAAGACCCCATGCATCTCCACGGGTGATTATGGGATCATCTCCATAAACCCAGATGCAATGCACATCTGCAGGAGAGGATGACCTCTCCCCATTGGTCGAGATCCCATGCATATCAACGGGTGAGGATGGGATCATTCCCATACCTCCAGGTTCAATGCACATCTGCAGGGGAGGGTGACCCCCCCCCCATTCCTCGTGATCAGTGCCTGTCAACGGGTGATGATTGGATAATCTCTATACCTCCAGGTTCAATGCACATCTGCAGGAGAGGATGACCTCTCCCCATTCGTCGAGATCCCATGCATATCAACGGGTGAGGATGGGATCATTCCCATACCTCCAGGTTCAATGCGCATCTGCAGGAGAGGGTGACATTTCCACGATCCAGTGAATGTCATTGGCTGATGATGGGATCATCCCAATATATCCCCATTTGTCAAGACCACATGCATCTCAACGGGTGATGATGGGATCATCTCCATACACCCAGATGCAATGCACATCTGCAGGAGAGGATGACCGCTCCCCATTCGTCGAGATCCCATGCATCTCAACGGGTGATGATGGGATCATCTCCATAAACCCAGATGCAATGCACATCTGCAGGGGAGGGTGACCTCTCCCCCCCCAACCCCCCATTCCTCGTGATCAGTGCCTGTCAACGGGTGATGAATGGATAATCTCCATACCTCCAGGTTCAACCCACATCTGCAGGAGAGGGTGACATCTCCCCCATTCCTCGCGATCAGTGCATGTCACTGGGTGATGATTGGATAATCTCCATACCTCAAGGTTCAATGCGCATCTGCAGGAGAGGGTGACATCTCCACGATCCCTCGCGATCCAGTGAATGTCATTGGCTGATGATGGGATCATCCCCATATATCCCCATTCATCAAGACCCCATGCATATCAATGGGTGATGATGCGATCATCTCCATAAACCCAGATGCAATGCACATCTGCAGGAGAGGATGACCTCTCCCCATTCGTCGAGATCCCATGCATATCAACGGGTGAGGATGGGATCATTCCCATACCTCCAGGTTCAATGCACATCTGCAGGGGAGGAGGGTGACATTTTCCCGATCCTCGTGATCCAGTGCATGTCACTGGGTGATGATTGGATAATCTCCATACCTCCAGGTTCAATGCACATCTGCAGGGGAGGGTGACATTTTCCCGATCCTCGTGATCCAGTGCATGTCACTGGGTGATGATTGGATAATCTCCATACCTCCAGGTTCAATGCACATCTGCAGGGGAGGGTGACATTTTCCCGATCCTCGTGATCCAGTGCATGTCACCAGGCACAGGATAGTCTTGACCTTGGTACACATGATCCCTACATTTGGTGCAAGGATTCGGGCAGAAGATCGGGGCAGTTGTGGGGACTGATGGTCGTGGTGTGCTGCATGATTTGACGGCAGAGCCGACACAGACCATTGGCTAAAAATCCCATCACCATATAGCGGGCCATAACAGTCCCACGGTGCTGCTGCAAAAATGGACTTGCCAGAGCGCGTTCCCGTCTAAATGCGTGACAAGCCCTGATATGAAAGTATTCCTTTGCTCACCAGGACAGCCCAAACTCTAGCACTGAAACGGTCTAAAGCTGTACATATGTCTCATGCTGTGCACGCATTGTATCGTCATGGTGTCTATCCTGACAGATGAAATGAGCAGCAAACCAAGTGCGCACTGCATGCTCAGAAGGAATAAATGCACCTCGTTTTTATGCAAAGCAGCCAGCATCTATTATTCAGGGCACCCACATTATTCAACACCTGGCTCCGCCACTCAGTCCTGCTCACACCGCTGACAATCTACCCTCAAGAATGAAGGAGAAAAAAGGAAGGGGGAAGGAAAGGGGAAGGAGGAAGGTTCTCCCCCAGTAAATGTCTACCATTTCCAGCACTGCATTCCGTAATACCTTTCCTCCTGTAGTAGTCCTTGATGCCCACGACATTTCAATGGTGATTGGGGGCGCTCCCTCCATTCTAACAGTAACCGAGGTATTTGTCTTGTCAATCACCCAACCTTTCTGATCCTAGTCCTGGAGTCAGCCATTTACTGTCCATCTTGCGTCTGCACCCCCTTGGAAATCTCAGCCTGCCAATGGGGAGTTTTGGTCCACCTGATGCGAACAAGCCCTCGTTCCAACTGTCCAATGCTGTCCCTCTGCCTGGACATCGCTTGCTCACTCGCCTCGAGTCTCTTACTCCAGCCTTACTTGCTAGACATTTCACTCACTGGTGTTACCTCTAGCAGAAGCCTGTCTTCGACCTTGGAAGAGTTTTTCCACCCCTCCTGTTTTGCTGCTTTCGGATTTAACCTCCCGTGTGAACTCTCCTTGGAGTTGGGGAAGATGGAGGGCGTGAGTCGCAGAAATACTAATTCACTCGATAAACCGGACTCCTCAGCAAACAAAATGGTGTCAATTACAAAACAATGTGTACTCTCCTCAGAGGCACGGCAACAATGTTGGGGACTGGCCAAGAAGCAAGGGCTACAACCACGGAAACACATCAACACTGTACTGTTTCCCTGGAAGTTCTGGCGGCCATGATGGTTGAGTGCAGCCCAGGAGCCGCTTCCAAAACCTTTCGTCATCCAGAACTTTTGTACCGCAGTGTAAATGTCTGACATTTGAGAAAGAACTCCTCGCACTCCTTTTCCCCCCAAAGGAGGGGAAATTGTTAATTTTGAACATGTGTTGATTATGAAATAACCCAAGCATTCTTCTTTGGACTATTGAAAGTTCCGAACGTTTTAAGCACTTTATGACAGCAATGCAAACACTCCACCACTTTCTTGTCACCACATTTTCATTTTTCTTCTCCTTTTAATCAGCGTCACTTATGCAATGAAAGCACTGATTCCAGAAAAGGCTAAGTATTGGCACAGACAGTTTCAGTTCCGTTTGCAAGATGTTAATTCCAGAACTAAAGTGATGTTCAGGACAAGAAGTTCTGGAAGCCAAACTGCACAACTAGCATCGTTCTTCTCTGCATATTTTGGCAGTACTTTTGCTAGTAATTGTTACCCATAAATTACTGTTTGCAACACCATTAATTTATTCAGGTTCTCCATGAGCTAGTTTCCTTAAACTTTTTAATACTTTTAACAGTTGTTATACCCCCCCCCCCCTCCAACCCGTCCCCCGGTTATCAATTAATGTTTAGTTGCATGCATCCTTATTATTGCAAAAAAATACGGTTTGCTTCAAAATATATGCAATTTCCGGTCATGGGATCAAAGAGCATTTGATGACACTGAAATCCACATCACTCATGTTGTTGGTGTTTCAGAACACTCAGATTTCGCTTTCGGTTTTAGTTCTTGTTTTCAAAAGTTTCTGGTCATATTGCACTAAGTTGCATGGATGGTTACCAGCGGCGTCCCCTCGCCGCCCAGCGCGGCAACAAACACGGGCCACACCACAATCCGTGCCGGCCTGGATCGCCACGCATTCACGATGCACACAACGGTCATGCTGCTGCACTGGCCAGCCGTATACGGCACTATGCGAATGATGCTGGTATGTATTTTAATCAAACTTTAAATCTTTCATCTAGTGTAGAAACCAGGGGACTGTGCCTGGCTCCTGGGTCCTGGCACCCAAACGTACCAGCCAGCTCTGTGCTTCAATGCAAAGTGGCGGGGGGCGGGGGAAGCAAAACTGGATTAGCTGTTGACGGCCGAAATTGGGAAAATGGATACACCATGACTTCTCTTAATACTTGGTAATAATTATATGGCGTTGGTCATACACGTGCGAGATGACACAGGCGATCTCCATTATATTTGATGGACCTGACGATTGAGCAAAATAACCGGCATTGATCACATTAGCCGTGGAAAAGAGAGGGGCCCCCACGGGCCATTCGTGTGTAAAAATGGATGAAGGTGCTAGGGTCCACCGACCCCCGGCGCACTCCGGACCAAACTTTGGCAGTCGAGTCCACTTCGGTTGCAGGTTAAAGTGCGGCAATTTGGTGGCTCTGCGACTTTCAGAGAAGAAGATACAGTGATGATTCCCAAAAGGAACAGTTGTGATTTCTCTGCTCCTGGTGGATGGACCAGGCCAGTTTTACTGCAGCAGGCTTCAGGGGCTAGAGTACACAAATGCAGCGCACCTTCAAAGCTCGTCACCACAGCTGGGCGACACAGTAACCGCATATAGTAGGACGCACTCACTTTATTCCAGACCTGGGAACGCCAAGTGCACGAAATTCGGTGTGAGAGTACTGTGAACCCAGAGCTAGCGACATACAAAGTTTCAAGGGCCTCCTCGAAACGGCGGCGGTATCGGGGCAAAGAGTCTGCATAAGCTGGTAAGGTAAGCCCACTGGTTGGCCCAGGCACATTTCCGAGACGGCTTACTTGCAGGGTATGATAAAGGTACAGAGAATAGTTGGTCCAACTATTTCAATGGGCCAAAGCATCTTTGCAGACCTTCTAGAACGACCAGATGCAGAGGGGTCCCACGGGACGACAGCGGGCTCAGGGTGCCAAACCTTCCAGCGGGTCACCAGCGGTTCCTCGACTCGGCTTTTTAGTTTCAGGATACTTGGATCCTATCCTTCATTCAGTGAGAACTCCAGAGAGCGACATGGTGTGGGTGTTCGGGACCTTCTCTTATCCCGAATCTCCTTCGTGCCAAAACGAAGAGGACCCAATGGGAGATCTGCTCACTTACAGGCACACCAGACGTGGACCAATCATGGACCACAGTGGTCCCAGGCATTCACAGCACTCCAGACTCTCTGGCACCCCGGATGTGTATTGGGGACAGGCACCCCAGCCCACATCCTAGAGGCACACACACAAGGCATGCAGAATCCAGCAAAAGCCAGCAAAAGCTTGGCATTTCGCAAAAGAATTCATGCCCAAATAAGCACTGACCCGGGTTGGCAAAAATGAAGTTGTGAAGTTGAATAAATACTTTTTGGGACAAGATACCTGGCAGAGGTATACACCAGGAAATCTGAAGAGATCACAAGAGGATTCCTGATGAAGAAGCAGAACAGGTAATCTGTCAAAGTACAGAAGAAGTTAACTAAATCCATGTGTGGAATTTCTTATTTCAATAAAAACTCTTGTAACTCCTGTATAAAGAACCCAAGGAGGAGCTGAATGTTATAAAACCCTTTGGAAATACAGTTCAAAGAAATCAAGGAACAGCTGACTGTTATGGAAAATATTGTTTGTGCAAAAACATTTTGAACATAATTTAAAGAGCCAAAGAACCTGTTGTTTGAAAGACACTTTTGTCATTCTCCCTAAAAGTCCAGGGGAAGGAAACCACCCTCTGGATCCAAGGGGTTCTCCATGGAAAAAGACTTTTCTGTTGGATTTACTCATTTACTTTAATTATGAACACTTTTTGCCAACTCGAAGTCAAAAACATGTCCTTGCACCCTTCGTTTTCCATTTTTAGTGGGAAAGCCAGATTACAATGTTTTGGACACATAGGCAGTTTATACGTTTATTGACTTGACACAGACTGATCTTCAGTTTGTTTCCTAGGCAGAGGAACTCTCCATGGGGTGGAGAGGTGCTCATCCAACCAATTTCTGTTTGAATCTAAGAAAACAATACCTTTGTGTCTCTCTTATTTCTGACCCCTCACACCAGTTTCCTGATGGCTACAGCTCCAGCTCTGCATTGGCATGTGGCAGTTTCAAATATCACCTGTGCATCCCTGACAGCTGCTGGGGCACAAAGTCCCATTTTATTCTTCTGCACCTCTGATCTACATTATGATAAGTGTATACATTAGTCAGTCCTGCAGCACATACATCTGTAACTATAAGCCATGCCCGATTGTGGGATGGTGTCTGATCAGAGGAAACCATTATACAGTCACAACAATTTGATATCATACTGGTGTCAGCTTGGTTAGCAGGGCTGAGCTATGGCAGGACTGATGTATATTGGTGTCTGGCCTGTCTGCACAGCCTCTATGTGAGACAGTGTTCAGGATGAAGTGCAGGAAAGGGACCCCTTCCATCAGGTCATGGCAACCAGTGCTTCAGATGCTTTACAAGCCAAAGAAAACCACTCTCACTCTAGGCTGCTGACCACCGGAGACCCTTTGAAGTCATCAGACAAGTGAAAGGGGTGGAGTTAGAGCCTCAGTAGAGCGGTGGGCTGAAAGAATGTTCCCACCCTCTTGGATTCTGTTAGAGCTCTCTTCCTTTTCCTGTCCCACCATTCCCTGCGGGACAGGTACTCCAGTGTGATGCCATAATGCAAAGGCAGTTGTTACAATCACTTGAATTGGACCCCTTACAGCAGGCTTGCTTCAGACGAATCCCCTGTGTGGGGGTACCCCCTCATTCTTTGATGAATCTTTGGACCACCAAGAGAGAAGAAAACTCATTTGGACCTCTCTTGGCAATGCAGTTTATTCCAAAGTCCTCTACCGTAGAGGTGGAGATTGAAGGCATATGAGGTAGAAGAGCGTTCTGGCTACTAACCATTCCCAGGGAACGGTGGGAGTGACTCTGCTGCACCAGGACCTCACTGCTGGCTGCATTGGAACAGGTCTCCTGTTCACTGGAGGTGAAGGATTGCTTGTAGGTGGCAGCCAAGCTCTCTGGAGTGGGCGTGCAGGATCACCTTGGCCTCAACTCCCAGTAACCCAAAAACCCAGAAGCATCTTGAACCTGTTTTGCCACCTCGAGATGCCTTTGAGGTGGATTGCCCGTGCTCCACACCTTCGAGCCACCACATGGCCTGGGATGTTTTTGGCACTCTAAGCAAATGTCGCACCGCTCTCAGTATCTGGAGCCTTCCGGGTGCCAGCTAGACTCATTGCCACAGATCGTACGAGTAACCTGACTGCACGGTCGACCTTCATGGGAGCAACTGATTGGAGTGGCAATTCCACCTGCTGGAAACAACTGGCCACTGCGAATGCCAAGTCGACACAGCAGAAACCATTGTATTACCACTGACTCGTCAGCTGTCTGATCCATTGGAAGGCATTGTTTCACCATCTCCGACCTTTCTGGAGCCTGCCCCATCAAACTGACTTGACAATGACTGCCAGTGGAATCGCATTGACTTGAAACATCTCGACCTTGGCTCAGATATAACTAAAGTGATTAGAAGCCCGGCTTGATGCTGTTGCACCCCCAAATCCAATGATAAGGTACTGTGAAGGTGCCCTGTACTCCTGATTCAACCTTGGCACTATAGTGACTTAGGCCTCCCTTCTCAACCTTTTTTCTCCAAAACACACTGAGCATTGACATTGTTGCCCAATCTGACTGAACACCCCTACTTCTTGATCCAGAGTGGTTTCTCCCAAAAGCCTGAAGCTCTGTGTTTCCCTTTAAATTGGCGTGGTTTCCTTGTGTTGTATAGTTAGTTGGTCGAATTTTTATTGTTTAATGAAGAATCTCTATGTTCATAGAACCTTAATTGAGCATTCTTTTATTTTGGAGCTGTAGTACGTAGGTTTGGGTTACTACTGAAGATGACGCCTGCCCTCGGCCCACCTCACCAAAAGCGATGTAGGAGATAACCCTGTTAGCTGTGCCTGTTTCACCTTTATGGTTGTGGGGGGGGGGGATACTGCTGGTTTAGTAGTAGTGTGAGGGCTGAGTGGACCTTTTAGCCACGACTCACCCCTGTACTCCGGCAGTGCAGTAGTCCTTTTGTCACACAGCCTCTCAAGTGCAGTTCTGGAACTTGCTCGGACCCAACCTCAGCAGCACCTTGTTTCTTATTTTTGTTTTTGGTTTGTTTAGTCTGTGTTTTATAATGTGCCACACACTTCGAAGTGGAAACGAGAACAAAAAAGTAGGACACAAGGGCATGGGGCGCTTGGTTGGCATAAATGAATTAATCTTTTGCACCAACATTTCAGGAAGTATATTGAATATGGCTTTGTAAATATGACTGCCATTCAAGTGGTGCGCAGTACACCACGGCAGACCGCTCCAGCCAGTTATGAGCATGCTGGATGCCACCATCTTTGCTTGTGATTCCAAGTTGCAGTGACGTCATCTGCTTTGCTCCATACATCGCTCTGATTGGACAACAGAGCATGAATGTGTTAAGTTTGTAGAAATGCACAATGCACTATTTGTTGTTTCCATAATGTTTTAACTTTTTTTTTTTTTTATCGGGGACCAAGTGCGCCTAGGTGCCATGTGCAACTAAAATTGATATTGATATTTATTTTTGAATTTGATATTTTATTTATAAAATTGAGAATCTGGGATCACTGCAGGCATATGCCTCGCCTGCATGCACCGGGCCCTCTGTCGGCCATGACAGAGTCAGGCGGCCACTTTTTGCTGGCGCCACATTTGAAGAGAGGATGAGTGGCCAACTTGGCGTATATGGCTCATGATTCTACTCACTTCTTAGGCCATTGTCTTGTTTTTGGATTTTTCCAAAAAGGGGGAAAACCATAATGACGCCTGCAGGAATTAGGGGAATTGTCTATAAGTTCTTCTCTCTGTCGCACACAAAATGCCTTCTCATCTGAGCTTTCATGTTATGTCTTGTATGGAGCTAATATCCAGCATTCAAAAGAACAGGAAGGCTAGATGTGCTGCTCAATCGCCTGATGAGCTAATATCGCGCCCCAGCAAGCCTATCGTCTCTGATCATTCTATCCCCACGATTTCTTCTCTACATTTAGACGGTGACACTACTGTCTCTGATATTGTTCAGCTCTGCCCCAATGTTCAGATTGCCACGCTTTTAGTGTCACCAGCCCTGTGTACACCCCAAGTCTCCTGAACCTTCTGAAATTACCAACACCAAGGTATGCAACCACCTTCAAGCCCCATCTCTCATTACTTCTTCTACTTCTCCCTTTCTGCGAGCTGCTCTTCTTAACACCCGCTCTCTCCGTTTGCAGGGAGTAGAGATTGCAGACCTTTTACTGTTATCTGGCTTTGACTTATTTGCAATCACAGAATCGTGGCTTGATGAAGCTACCCCGTCGGAAGCCTTACTTGGCGTTCCTAATAATTATTCCCTCCTACGTGCTGGTTGAATCGGCTGTCGCGGGGGTGGAGTAGCCTTTTTTTTGTAAATAATTTACTACAGTATCATGTAGTTCAATATGAATCACCTGCAGACTGTGAATCTCTGTTAGTAAAACTGAAAATATCAGAACCTATATCGATTTCTATTGTCATCATCTATAGACCTCCTGGGGCTCTTCCTCTTACCTGACCAAATCCCAGTTGCCAGTTCTTGTGATGGGTGATTTCAATCGTTGGTTTGATGCTGCCACTGTTTCTCTACTCTGTGCTTTAGATTTTGTAGGTTTCTCCCAAATGGTGTCATGTCCTACCTACGTTGCCGGGCATATTCTCAATTGGCTGCTTGTACACTATCTTAACTTAGCCAACTTGATTATCTCTCCTTGCATTTCGTCTGATCACTCTCTGGTGTCGTTTCATATCAATATACTGGTCAGACTCTATACCAATCCCAGATTCCTCTCTCGCATGCAAATTGGAGGTCCTTAACCTCTGAAGAAGTTTCACCTCTCCTTCAAGCTAAGCTTGGTATCTTGCAGGACGTTACGAAGGCAGGTGAACTAGCTTTTCACATTTCAAATACTCTTGAGATGGTTATTAATCAGCTAGTACCTTTACAAAATTGCTCCATAAAGAGTGAAGCATTAAATAAAGGCTGGGTTGAGGAAACCGTCATCCACCTTAGACTGAAGAAAAGGTCAGCTGAACGTCGTTGGCGTAAGAACCCTACTTCCGTCACCATGGCCAACTAAAAATTGTTGGTCAAGCAATACAAGGAAGCCATTATTTCGGCTAAATCCTCCCTGTACAATGATGGGATTATGCAGGCCTAATCTAGCTCCAAGGAACTTTTCACCATTCTGAGTGAATTTAAGAGCAAGGTCTGCTCTATGTCGGCCCTGGCAAAAGATGATGACTGGTGTCAATCTATCCACAACGCCATCATCAATAAAGTAATTCCTCACCAAAATAACATCCAATCTACTAGGGACGCTCATTATATTGGGGCTAATTCCAAATCTGTTAATGTTGAACCCAATTCTCCCAAAGCTACCGCCCCTGTCTTTTCTTTCGCTGCTTGCTCTGAATCCACCATCCGTTCAATGACTTCCCGTATGAAGCCTACTTCGTGCCAGGGTGATGTCTGCCCTTCTAGCCTTTTCATTAACTGTATGGATGTGCTCTGCCCGTGGGTTACGAAATGTATCAACCTCTCATTTGCTCAGGGGTCTGTCCCTCTATTCCTTAAAGAGGCCTGGGTCACACTCCTCCTTTAAAATGGACAATCTTGCCGACCAACCAATTACCAATGTCCCATTTCTTTTAAAGATCCTCGATAAGGCGGTTTATACACAGTTTCAGCACTGTGTCGAACAAAATGATATCCTTGCTGTTCATCAGTCGAGCTTCAAAATGGGGCATGGTACGGAAACGGCCATGCTGGACCTCATGGCCAATTTATTGAATATCATCCAGCTTTGCTGTTGCTCTTGGATTTGTCTTCTGCTTTTGATCTTGCAGACCATGGGTGCACAACATACGGCCCGCGGGCCAGTTGCGGCCCGCCATGCTCTTTTATCCGGCCCGCGAGGCACAAAGACTTTCCTAATGGAGGGCGGCCCGCAAGCAGCATCGGCCGCCCTCCATTAGGAAAGTCTTCGTTGTCTTCCGGGCCGGACAAAACACTGGCCCTCATTGGCTCAGCACACACGCACCACGTCGCTCCTATGAGCCACGTAGTGCATGTGTGCTGCACCAATAGAGGGCCAGCACTATAGCTAGCGTGCCCAGTAAGGCTTGATGCCGGAAGGCATTTCTGTCAAAATCAGTTGTGCACCCCTGTTGTAGACCCCTTTTGTAGACCATGCATTATTGGAAGAAAGACTCTGAGACGTTGTTGGTTGCTCCCCCATGGCTTCTCAATGGATCTCCTCTTTTCTTGGTCCACGCAATACCAGAGTAAGTGTGGGTGAGGCTTTTTCTAAGCCTAGCTCTATTATCTGTGGTGTTCCGCAGGGGTCCTGTCTTTCCCCCTCCTTGTTTAATATTTATATAGCCCCTTTCTGAATCTCCTGGATGGCCTGGGTGTCCGGTATACTAACTGTGCTGATGATACCCAGGTCGTCGTCAAACTTACAGGCTCTTACTCCCAGTATCTGGCCTATCTTAATTCCATCTACTTTGCAATCCATGCGTGGATGGCTATTAACTCCTTGGCGCTTAATTCCAAGAAGACAGAACTTCTGATTGTGGCCTCCAGCGCTATACTTAAGTCCCTACCATTGGAATACAAGAGTTTTGTCATCTTTGGCACATAGGGTTTTGCTAGGTCTGGAGAAGACCTGGGGCTACACTGATGTTGGAACTGTTGGGACAGGGGGCTAGCTAGCCTTTTAGCTGTAGCTCCTGAGATTCTATCCGGGGCTACAACCAAAAGACCAGGGGCTTTAGCCCCCTCAGCCCCCCCTAGCAACGCCTCTGTTGGCACCAGTATCCCTGTGGCAAAAAAGGTGAAGACCTTGGGTGTTACCCTTGATGCAGAGCTCATGATGAACTAGCACATTGCTCAGACTCGGTCTTCCTGTGGCTTGATCAATAAACTCCTCTGCAATATCCGCGTGCTTTCTTGACACATGCAAATGCAGCTATTCTCACCACGGCCCAAATCAATTCTCGCCTTGATTACTGCAACAGTCTTTCAAGTGGCTGCTCTCAGCTCAATGTGCTATCTCTCCTGGTTTCCCAAAATGGAGCAGGCCGCGCCATTTCAGGCCTCTCTAGGCGAGCCCAGGTAACTGCCTCCGGACAGGATTTTCACTGACTCCCTGTGAAGCACAGGATCATGCACAAATTGCTCACCTTGACTCACAAATGTTTTCTCAACTTTGCCCCAAAAAATATCTTGCTGATCGTCTAATGCACTATATGTACCCTAAGGTCTGAGAATGAACTCCGAATGGTACAGCCCAGATTCAAACTGGCCAAGGCCGGTGGACGCAGTTTTGATGTCCAGGGTCCGACTGCCTGGATTACCCTGCCGTATAGTTTTAGAACCATTCCAACAAACAATGAATAAAAAAGAAAAGGCTGAAGACGCATCTTTTCAATCTATCACCAGATTAATCTGCGTTCTGCCTTTTTTGTCTCTTTGCTCCCTGTCTTGATAGCTGGCTTTACCTGAATTGTTTGCTTGTGTCGGTTTGTCTTGTTTTGTCTGCGCGCTCTGGGGCTTCCGGGCATGTGGCGCGATTTATAAAATAAATAAATACATGTTGGGGGTGCAAATGAAGAATGAAAGCGCTGAGAGGCCACGCAAATTGCAAAAGCAAGACCCAGTATCCTAACATATCCCATTCCAAAGGAGAGATCCGCCATTGCGCGTCATTCCCTAGGTATGTTATGTTTTCGTGCTGCTTCTAATCCTCACTGTAGTAGCTTCTAACCACCAAATCCTTGTTCTAGGCTCATTCTGCCGAGTGCCCACTAGGTACTTTGTGAGAAGTCCACAAATCGTCCATCAGTAGCCTGAACTCATTGAGTTCGAATAGTTTATAAAGGCACCGTTCGCTTTCTGGGGATCCTCATTACTGTCCTCTGTATTTCCCTTTCCTCGCCTTGTTAGTGCCTCTGATTGGGTAGGGCCTGTGCCCTGGGGGCAGACTATCGGTCCCTGGGGGCTCAGCTCTGCAGGCAGCTCAGCCATGCAGACAGTCTGCACCTGCGCACTACTAGCCTCCGGAGACCTGTCCCTGCGGGAACACTGACTAGACTGTGATCACACGAGCATAAGACGGGAGGGGAAGGGCAGGTATACATATGGATTTAAAAGGTGGTTGTTTTTTGGCTGCTTAAAATTCCTTATGCACTTTAGTTTCTATTTTATTTAATGCCCCCTTGGATTCACCCTCCATGGCTGCCAGGTTTCCCTATGCCACGTCCGACAACTCGAGCCAGTCCTGGTGTTGCCTATTGCAGAGTGGAACTTGTAGTTTGGTTTTCCCATTGTAAGTATGAGCCTACACGTCCCAGTAAGCACTGGGAAAGGAACACGTGGCAGCTAAGTAATTACCTGAGATGCATGACCCCAGTGTAGGTCCCCCGCCCCACCCTGCTCCCGGGTGGGGATCTCGCTGAGCTGCAGAAAATGAGGGGACATGTTAGTGACCGTATGCCACTTAATGTGGGGGTTGGGGGTGCAGGGGAAGAGGGAATGCTAATGCACGATGCCCACACTGGAACTGCTGTGAACTGCCATCAGGGCTAAGAGCCGAACAATCCTACTGGAACTTCCGCAAGCTGCTGAAAACTTGACCCATCCAACCTGGCACTTCCCAGACACCATGTTTTCCCGGTGCCTTATCACTGCCGACACGTGTCAGACATTATGACTTTTCTGTAACTAGCGCCTGATGGCTATGGCTTCAGAGCACCAATACGAATGTAAAGCTAAATATATAAATGCTTCCTTCGTGAAAGGGTGTGCAGACTCTTGGACGGCCAAGTTGGTACTCTCTGGTCTACCAGTAGACCTGGCCTTGCGCGACCTACTGTATTGAAAGCCACCTTTGCATGTGCCCTGCCTGTTGGCGTTGCTCATTGCCCTGCAGGTCAGTTGCCTCCCCCCCCCCCGCTACACTACATGGTAAGGAACTTCTTCTCAAGCCGCACCGCTTGCATCATTAAGGAAGCCTTGGACCACTCTGCACATGGAAAATGGCCATACTCTACTTTCCAGAGCGGCTTGCCTTCCCGAGGGGGTCTCATGACCCTCCTACATGCACCTGTGAAATGTTTACATTTAGTGCATTTCCCACAGAAGGAACATGGTTGTGCACCATCTTAGCAAACCCAAATGACTGATTCTGCCATCATAGAAAACCTTTCAAACTCTCACTGTAAGCGAGGGATTGATTAGTCCTGTCAAGTAGACCTCTAGCTAAAAGTGGCTTCCGACATTTATACAGTGTTAACTGCCCAAATGTAATCCCAATTGTCTTAAAACAAAAGGGCAAGTTTTGGGTAGCTATTAGGAGTTTTTCACAATGTTATTGTGTCCCTTCATGGCGCTAGTGACTCATCTCAGTAGCAGCCTTATTGGTATCAATGTCTGGGACCAGGTTTCACCCAAACCCAACCCTTTGGACACAGCACAGGAAAGCCCCCTTTTGAGATCTCTGGGAAGGCTTGCCACCTTCGCCAGAGGACAGGGAAATGCCCCGGGCGTAACTGGGAGCTACTGCTTCAAAACTGCTGCCAGGGCAATGGTGAGCCAACACCAGGATGGTAATTACCACGCACTCTTTAATGCAGGGTAGACGGGAGAGAGGGCATATTCAGTGTTGTCAGGAGAATAGCCAGTTCACAGAATCACCCCGCCATTTTAGATTCTCTCAGGGATCCCACACTTCCTGTGCCCACTCCCTGCTGACAAAGCACTCTGGGAGGAAAATCACCAGGTAACAGAATTCTGACCACAGCAGCTTGGAATTAAACCCTTAGATAATGCTAGAAGGGTAACAATACACAATGGCAGGTTGCCTCTTTAATGTGGCAAGACAACCCCCTCTGTTGTATCGTCTTTAGACCACTGAAAAAGGAATTCATCTGGAACTGTATTAGGGTTATAGTCTGTCCAAAAGTCCTCTTCCCCAGTGCGATCATTGGGCCAGACCATCCTGGATCTGGGATTCGGCAAAGCATGACTCCCCGGATCTTGGGGAATCCATATGTCCCATGTGCACTTTACATTTGTTTTTTATTTCTTCAGTGCGTTCCATGTGTTTCATGCGTTCTCCAGCATGGGGTCTGGCATGGATTCACATGCTCAAGAATATTCCCCGTCGTCAGGCTGGGAATCCTCGGTAAAGAAAAAAACCAGTATCAGTTTCGTTTCTGATCTGTCTTTCGTAGTAATAACCAATCACTGATCTCTGCGTCATACTGACCACAGCCAATGACTGCCCTCTACCTAAGCCCCGCCTCTGGCAGCCATCTTCAGATTTTTACCGCACGTTCATGTGTTGGGATCCTCGTGCTATTGCTCTCGAGCGTTAGTGCTATTTTTTTCACGTTTTTTCTCAAAAACTTCGTTTTTTCGGTCAAAAGAGCCTCAAGCTCCACCGACTCTCCATCCGATCAACGGGGACCCGTGTCGGATTCGTCTGCGCCCCTCAAGGGTGAAGATTTCGTCAAGCTGCGCTTTTGGAGGACTCCAGAAGTTTCTCAGGCCCGGTCATGGCCCAGGAGAAGGGAAGCTCGACGCCCGGAAAGCTGTTAAGGGTCTGCCCTGGATGCCAGCTGCAGAACGTCTTCAAGGAGGACGAACACTCTTTTTGTCTTTACTGCCTACATGAGGACAAGACGCACGTGGAGAAGGACTGTGCGTTTTGCAGCAACATGTCGGAGCGGACCATGAAGGACCGCCATCAACGTCTCGCCAACTGGCTGGAAGAGAAGAGCCCGTCCGGCGAGAAGAAGAGGAAGAAATCCGAGCGGTCTTCTAAGACCTTTGAGGACGCCCCGGCGACGGGGGTCCAACATAAGGCCAAGCACCGCGAGTCCGCTGGCACCGGGAGCGCCGAACGGTCGGGCTCTACGGGCGCCAGGCAGGGCGCACCCTCCCAGGCACCATCAACCACGAGCCAACGCTCTGGGTCGGGTAAGAGGAAGGCCGAGCACCCGGCAAAGCTCCTGGAGAGGCCCCGGTTGAGCTCGAAGGCGGAGGGGGAGCGAGGCAGTGTCCCCCCCCCCTCAAGGATAAGGCGGTGAGCGCACCTAAGGTGGTGAAGGCCTTAATCCATCCGGCCAAGCCCTCTATCGAAACTGTCGCGGCGGCCCTGGCTCAGCCTGTGGAGGCTACACCAGTGGTGGCGACCTTGGGGCTCAGAGTCTCCCTTCCACCTCGGAGGGAGTCCTCTTTTGTGTCCATCGATAGGACCCCCGTAAATCACCCGTGGGGAAGAAAAAGGGGGGGCAGGGCGTCGTCGTAGATTCGGCCTCAACCGCGGAGGATGAGCTGGTCGAGGTCTTAAGCCATGGCCTCGGCGTGGAAGAAGACCGGCCCGTCGGGATGGATCCCGACGCAGGTGACGACGACATCGTCGAGGGTACCGACGGGGCCCCTGATCGCCCATCGGATTCCCCTCTGCCAGCGCCGCGAGACAACTCGGCGGCCATTTTGTTGGCTATACAGTCCTTATGCTCAGAGATAAGGATGAGACTACCGTTGCCGATGGAACCTCTCCCGTCGGGGGACCCAGAACCGGGACCTTCTGGTGTTCCCCCTACCAAGAAAAGAAGGATCCACCCTCCGCCTCCTTTTCAGCCGTCGCGTCCCTTCCAGCCCTCCTCCCTGTCCACCCGAGGGGATGATACGGGGACTGACACGGCAGCGACGGGTACGGACGACGAGGTATACGACGAGGATGTACCGTCGTCGCCTCCCACCAGGGCTTCTCCGCCCGACGAGATTGGATCATTCCACTCCATGATCACCAGGGCATCCGAGCTTTTCCAACTCTGCCCTGAGGAGAAGAAGAAGGAAGGTTTCCTTTATCAGCGGCGCGAGGCCAAGAGGAAGACGGTCCTCGAAGTGCCTCTATTGGACGACATTTGGGATGAGGGCCTCACCCTTCCACGACGCCAGCTAGAAGAGACCGGTACGAGAAGAAGTACCGGGTCCCGGACACGGCCCCCCTGTGCCTCCGGGCGCAGCCTACCCCGGACTCCGTCGTCTCCGCGGCGGCCAGGAAAAAAGCGGGGGGGGGTGCGGCCTCCACATCGACTTCCCCACCGGACGGCGAGGGAAAGAAATTGGACGCTATGGGACGCAGAGTCATCTCGTCTGCAGCGACGATGATTAAAGCGGCCAACGCCTTGGCTATCGTGGCCCGCTACGAAAGGGAGCTCTGGTACAAACTGGCTCCCCTGCTGGACTTCTTGCCGGACGACAAGAGGGCAGAGGCCCTGGAGATCCTGCAGGAAGGTGAGGTGGCTTCGGACCACACCATTACCGTTGCGACGGACATCGCCGACACTGGGTTCCGCCAGTTGGGCAACGGCGTTTGCCTTAGGCGGCGTGGATGGCTCAAGGCTACGGACTTCCGTCAAGACGTTCAGACCAGAGTCCTGGACATGCCCTTCGATGGGAACAACCTGTTTGGGAAAAAAGTGGACGATTCCCTTCAGGCCATTAAAGCGGACACCGAGACGGCCCGGGCCCTTGGAGTTCTGCAACAACGACGGACGCCCTTTCGGAGCAGCGGAGGCAAGGGCGCCTCCAAAGGTTCCGGCGGCGGTTTCTCCACCTACGGTCAAGCGGCCCGCTCGTCGTCTCAGGAGGCCTACAGAGGACGAGGCAAGTCTGGCAGACCCCGCCGTCGTCGCCAAGGAGGTCAAGGCGGCAAAGCCTCGTCGAAGCAGGATTGAACCGGCCGTGGGGTCGGGCCCCCACCGAAGCACCCCGGTGGGAGGCCGGCTGGCGAGCTTCGTCAGCGTGTGGGAGTCCATCTCCACCGACCGTTGGGTGCTGGACGCCTTGGCCCAGGGTCACGCGCTCGAGTTTCAAAGAAGGTGTCCGCGCGTCCCCCCCGTGGCCAGGAAAGAACGTCACGTCCCTCAACTTCTCCTGGAGGTAAAGGCGATGCTCAGGAAGGGCGCCATCGAACTCGTCCCAAAGAGGCTTCGGGGCTCCGGAGTTTACTCGAGATACTTCCTCGTGAAGAAGACGGGGGGATCCCTCCAGCACGTCCTGGGTCAGCTGGAGGAAGGAGACTTCCTGTCGTCGTTGGATTTGGAGGATGCCTACTTCCATATTCCCATCCTAAAGGGGCACCGAAAATTCCTCAGGTTTGTGGTCCAAGGGCGTCATTACCAGTTCAAAGCCCTCCCCTTCGGACTACGGTCGCCACCCAGGGTGTTCACCAAGTGCCTCGCACCGGTGGCGGCGCAGCTGCGCCGCGAGGGGATCCACGTCTACCCCTACCTGGACGACGGGCTCATCCGAGCCAAGACGAGGGAGCTCGCTGTGGTTCACACGGCAAGGACCGTCCAACTTCTCATGGACCTGGGATTCTCCGTGAACTACGCCAAATCCCACCTGATACCCGCGCAAGACGCTCTGTTTCTGGGAGCGAGGCTCAACACAGTGTCCCTTCTGGCCTCCCCGTCGGAGGAGAGGACCAGGACCATCCTGGGCAAGGTGCAGCGGATGTTGGTGGCCGACGCGGCCAAGGTGAGGTCCATCAAGTCCCTCCTCGGAATGATGTCTTCCTGCATCTACCTCATTCCCATGTGCAGGCTCCGGATGCGCCCGTTGCAGGAGTTCCTGGACGCGCGCTGGATCCAAACGACGGGCAGCTTCGAGGAAAGGATCACACTCGACGAGAGTTTCCGACGAGCGATCCGGTGGTGGGGCACCCCCGCGCATCTGACGGCGGGCATGGACCTCCAGACCCCAGCCCACCAGGAGACAGTGACCACGGATGCCTCCCTGGAAGGGTGGGGAGCGCACACCGAAAATCTGCACGCAAGAGGCCTTTGGCTCCCGACGGAGAAATCCCTACATATCAACGTCCTGGAGCTCCGTGCAGTGTTTTGGGCCCTCAGGTCCTTCCTTCCGTCCCTCAAGGGCAAGGTGGTGAGGATCTTCACCGACAACACCACCACCATGTTTTACATCAGGAAACAGGGCGGAACCAGGTCCCCAGCACTGTCCAAGGAGGCGCAGGACCTGTGGCATTGGGCCGTCGCCCAAAGGATGTTTCTGGTGCCGTTTCATCTGGCAGGGATAAAAAACACCATCGCCGACTCACTCAGCAGGGAGCTGCGCTCGTGCCACGAGTGGGAGCTACGGCAAGATCTAGTGGATCGCCTCTTCCGACGGTGGGGCACACCCCAGATCGACCTGTTCGCGACGGCGACGAACTCCAAGTGCCTGAGGTTCGCCAGCAGGTTTCCCCAGGCGAGGAGCATGGGCGATGCTTTCTCGTTCCCCTGGGAGGGCCTGTTCCTCTACGTGTTCCCTCCTTTGCCACTGCTAATCCGGCTCGTCAACCAGCTCAAGAGGTCACGGTGCAGGATGATCCTCGTCGCACCTGCGTGGCCGAGGCAGATATGGTTCCTGGACCTTCTGGACTTGTCAGCGTCCCCGCCAATCAAGCTGCCGGTGGACGCGGATCTACTCTCCAGGGAAGGAGGCGCCATCCTCCACCACGACCCGAAATCGCTGAACTTGCAGGCCTGGCTCCTGCAGCGCTAGAGTTTGGAGGATACGACATACCGGCCGACTGCAGAGAGGTTCTTGCAAAGGCCAGGGCATCCTCGACTCTTAAATGCTACGGACACAAATGGAAGAGGTTCTCTGTCTGGTGCCGCGCACAGAAGATTAACCCTCTACGGATTACGGCTCCCCAAGTACTGCCGTACCTGCTGACGCTGGCCAAAGCTGGACTGGCACACGCGTCCATCAAGATTCATCTTGCTGCGATCTCCCGATACACCAGAACCACGGGGCGGACGTCCTTGTGGTCTCATCGTCTGGTGAAAGAGTTCATGAAGGGACTGTTCAGATCGTTCCCGCCGGTGAAGGCTCCGGCCCCGGCGTGGGAGCTCAACGTGGTGCTGACCAAGCTCATGGGACCTCCGTTCGAGCCTCTGCACTCGGCTCCGTTGAAATTTCTGTCGTGGAAAACAGCGTTTCTTGTGGCCATCTCCTCCGCACGACGAGTGGGAGAGATCCAGGCCCTTTCCTGCAAGGCCCCGTACTTGACTTTTCACGACACGAGGGTAGTGCTCAGGACGCACCCCTCCTTCATGCCCAAGGTACCGTCGGACTTCCATCTCAACGAACCCTTGGTGTTACCTGTGTTCTTCCCGTCGCCTTCGTCGCCGGCTGAGAGGACTTTGCACTCGCTGGATGTGGCTAGAGCGCTGAAGTTCTACGTGGACCGCACGAAGTGTTTTCGGAAGACGTCACAACTCTTTGTGAACTTTGGACCTGTCAATCAGGGGAAGGCTCTCTCGAAGGCTTCCATTTCCAGATGGCTCTCCGGCTGTATCATGTACTGTCACCGGTTGGCAAACCGACCGCTGCCTGGCCGTCCGAGAGCCCATTCCACCAGAGCGATCGCAGCTACCACAGCGTTCCTATCTGGTGTGCCCCTGCTGGACATATGCAGGGCTGCTACGTGGAGGTCGACGCACACCTTCACGAAATTCTAATGCGTCGACCGGGATTCCAGGGAGGAGTCCAGGGTCGGCCAAGCAGTGCTGCGCAACCTGTTCGCCTGAGGTGAGCCTGGTGAGGAGGTAAGATGCTTAATGTTGAGTTTGATATAATGCTTAATGTTGAGCCTTTGCCACCTCCCGTGGTTGTGCATGTGTGTACTGCTATGTATTCTTTATTCATGAGCATGTGAATCCATGCCAGACCCCATGCTGGAGAAGGAACAAGTTACTTACCTGTAACTGTTGTTCTCCAGCATGGGTCTGGCATGGATTCACATGCGAACCCTCCCGCCTACCCCTCTGCGGCTCTTCACTTGGTCATACTGCCACTTCACGTGCTTCCAAATCTGAAGATGGCTGCCAGAGGCGGGGCTTAGGTAGAGGGCAGTCATTGGCCGTGGTCAGTATGACGCAGAGATCAGTGATTGGTTATGACTACGAAAGACAGATCAGAAACGAAACTGATACTGGTTTTTTTCTTTACCGAGGATTCCCAGCCTGACGACGGGGAATATTCTTGAGCATATGAATCCATGCCAGACCCATGCTGGAGAACAACAGTTACAGGTAAGTAACTTGTTCCTTTTTGTTGGGACCGGGATTTGAACCGTGGTCCCTAGGTCGAGAGGTGAGACAATTCCACACAAGACCACTTGAGGGACTGAGCAGGAGTGCTCTGAATTCCCATTTCAATTTTGCACTAATCAGGAAATATTGCTGTATATGTTTGTGGGGTTTAAAAGGGGTGCACATTTTGTACTTTGCTGACATTATAAGAAATTGGGCCATTTTCCAGGTCTTCATGATTCATCTTCTGAGCAGCAAATGTTTATGGGGATGACTTACCCCACACCCCCGCCTCACACCTTACTCTAGCACTAGGTGGGATCCCCCAGTAAAAAAAATGTACATTTCCACCACTGCGCTGCTATAGGTGCGAACCTAAAAAAGGCCTACAAAAAAGGCGCAAGTCGTTCCCTCGGCTTTCTTGAGGGAACATTTTGGGTGATCTGCTGGCTGGACATGGCCTGCTGTAATTGTAATTGTAATTGGTTATTTATAACGCGCTTAATACCCAGAGGATTCTAAGCGCAGACCCGGGATCGAACCTATGTTGCTGCGTGTCGTCTTGCTTCCAAGACGAGCGCGTTGCCGCTGAGCTATCCTCCCGAGACAGCTGGGGGATACTGGTACACAGGGACCTTCTTACTACAGGTGACAGCCCCTGCAGGTCCTCTCTGGCAACCTTCTAGGCTGGGCAGTGCAGAGCAAGGGCCGCCTTGCCACTGGGGACGCTGGACAGGGTCGCCCAGCAACCAGAAGTCAAGTGCCAGCGCTAGGCACTGTTTTTCTGCATCAGTCCACCTTTGAGTCAGCTGGACAGCTTTGAGACACTTTTCGAACCACTGCCATCCCTCAGAGCTGCCTTTGATACTCACCAGTTTCCAATCCATTTTTGATCCTTCTCGACATTGACTCGACCCCTCTGGAAGCCATCGTAACTCGCACCTCAAACACTGACTCGACCCATTAGAAGCAATCGTCTCGACCCATCTTGACCGCTGACTCGACCTAGTGGAAGCAATCATCTCAACCTGTCTTCACGCTGATTCAACAGGCTGGAAGCATTCGCCCTTCTCAACTCTGTCTCAAACTGTAGCACAGCTTCTAGAAACCCGTCTCCACACTTTTGTGACACACGAACAAGCGTAAAAGCTCCCCTATGCGCATTGTTCCTTAGAGAGGCTCAACTTCACCTCCGTGATGAGGCCCATCAAGGCTGAACCGCGTGCTTGGGGGCTACTGATGATACTCTTGTTGAGAGCAGAATTGCCTGGCCATATTGTGTGGCATTTTAGTCCTCGACTGCTGTTGGAGGTGGGGCCCATTGATCTGCAAATGGATATTTCTCCTCTGTAAAGGGTACAGTGAGCAAAAACTGGTTGTAGACCCTCCGGAGTGCAAGAATGTCCATAGGACAGGTTATATGATTCTTCTCATTATTAAGGTATTTACTGAACGCGGACCCAGCTTTGGGGTAAGCAACGGAGCACCTTACAATCATAGGGTGAAGAGCTCCAGGAGCGAGCAGAGAAAAAGGGAGTCAGGAGCTAACTGGGGAGGGGAGGGCAGGGAATTTGGAGCAAGGGATCTACAAGCAACCAAGAAAGGAAACGGTGGTGTGGGGCAGATCCCCAACTCTAAGGTAGGGTGGGGAGAGGAAGGTGTTTGCTCTCAGTAGAGGGGCTCCCACCCTTAGGTACATTTTGACTCTGCATCAGTTGGGCAGCTTGACAAAATAAGTAGAAACTTTAAGGAGGAAACGGACCCATTTTAAAATGACTCCTGATCCACAGACACAAAAGCACTGCTCAACCTTTCCTCCACCTTCCGAGAATTAGCTCCGCCTCCTTTGCAGTGCTGCTGTCTTTAAGGGGAACACTTGAGAGATAAGCCTACTCTTTAATGTAGACCAACACTAGAAAGAAGTCCCAATGTGTTTTTCAAGATCTCCACCTGGTTGGAATGTTTCTAATTGTGCGAGGGCATTGAAGTGGGTTGAGGAGCTCTTCAGCTCCCAGGTGAAGCGATGCGTCCAGACCTCCAGGGAGGGCAGAAATGGGCAGAGACCAACGTAATGCTATTATTAACCATTCAACAGCTGTTCATGAATGCATTTCATCTCTGGATCCGAGATTATTTCTTAACTGAAACAGGAATATCAGAGTGTGTCAACATTTAGAAAGCTGTTGTCTCCTTTTTAAGGGCTAAAGGAAGCGGCGTCGTTGTGTCTGCCCGCTGGCGGACCGCAGATGAATATTGCATTTTGTACCCAGCAGACGGGCACCGCAAATCAGCAACTCACAACAGCACGGTCAGTGCTTTGATGTCCTAAAAAGCAACCAGCAATACAAATGTTGTTTATTTGAACCACAGCCCAGCCTGGGGCTAATGGCATACAACGTCATGCTGCAAAGTAGATTGGTGGTGTATCTTTCAAAAGCGAATCTCTTGCCAAATCTTGCAATGGCTTACCTAAAATATAATATTAACTGCATTATTAATTGCCAAAAACAGGTTTCCAATGCATGTCAGGTTACAAGTGCTAGTACAAGAAATGCAAAATCTACAAATTAGCCAAATGCACGCGTTAAGGCGAGGACGCCCCCTAAAGAATGTGGGGCTCATTACAAGTATAAAACTTGTGTGGCATATGACTGGGTCCCCAAAGCGCTTGTCGGTGTCCTATATGAGATGGCACTAATAAACCTGTCAGTAAAGGGTTACACCAAATATTCTCTCTGATGTGACTGCTGCGGGCAGCGATGAAGGTATGGACCAAATATTCTCTCTGATGTGACTGCTGCGGGCACCGATGAAGGTATGGAGGGTGACCAGCAGTAGAATACATGTAAAAACTATTTTCACAACCACACTGCACATATACTGAGTACAATCTCAATTTGCATGTTCCATGTTTAATGCGGTTATAGATAACATGTGTTTCGACCAAACAGTCTTCTTCTGGGCTGGGCTGACTTCGGTACATAAGGCAAGCAGCCAGGGAAGAAAGTGAGCCGCATACCTGCAGTTTCACGATCACGAGCTGGGTTTGAAGAATTTTGGAAGTCGGGGGCCGTACTGGAGTCAGCCCAGCCCAAAAGAAGACCATTTGGTTGAAACATTTGTTGGCTATAACCGCATTAAACATGGAACATACAAATTGAGATTGTACTCCATATATGAGCAGTGTGGTACTCCGTGTGTGGTTAAATGTTAAAGGTATTTGTACCGCGCACCGTCACCAACGGAGTTGGTCCCCAGGTGCTCTGGAGGATCTGTAAACGATAAGGTGGGATGGGTTAGTAAGGTGAAGAGGGAGTAGGACAATGAGAGGAGTGGTGTTCTTTTGGCAGCTTGAACTCGGTATACACCGGGTATTGGATCGGTGTCGGTCCACGTGTGCTGTTAGTGCGGCTTATGTGTTGTTGCAGTGTTGTGAAGTGCATGCGTCTTGTTGTGCGAGAGATGGTTGTGTGAGTTTTTGAGTGAGATAAGTATGCAGGGAGCTTGAGCTTATATTGTTTAGTGGGTTACCTGACATTTAGCATGCTAACATTCGAGTTTCAAGTGCGGGCATGCTATCATTCAGTCAAAATCCTATCTAGATGCGACGCAGGCTAATGTTCAGAATTCTATCTAGGTGTGGGCATGCTAACATTCACAATCTTATCTAGATGCTATGCAGGTGAATGTTCATAATTCTATTTAAGTGTGGGCATGCTGACATTCAAGTTTCACCTAAGTGCGGGCATGCTAACATTTAAAATCCTATCCAGATGCGACGCAGGCCAACGTTCACAACTCTATCCAGGCCTGGTCATGCCAACATTCACAATCCTATCCAGATACCACGCAGGCCATGCTAACATTCAAGTGTCACCTAAGTGCGGGCATGCTAACATTCACAGTCTTATCTAGATGCTGTGCAGGCTAATGTTCACAATTCTATCTAGGTGTGGGCATGCTAACATTCTCCATTTTATCTAGATTCTACGCAGGCTAATGTTCACAATTCTATCTAGGTGTGGCACATGCTAACATTCAAGGTTCATCTAAGTGCGGGCATGCTATCATTCAATCAAAATCCTATCTAGATGCGATGCAGGCTAATGTTCACAATTCTATCTAGGAATTGGCATGCTAACATTCAAGTGTCACCTATGTGAAGCACTTGTTGACCTTGACAAGTATGTTAGTATGTACTGCAAGGCAACTTCTGCAATCCTGACATGAATAGGTTCAGTCTGGTGGTCACAAATCTTTCTAAGTATGCCTGGTGTGAGTCTATGGCAGTCTATGTTATTGGAAGGTAAAATAGAGTGGCTGGGGTTTTCTGGAGTAGAGTGATCTACTCCCCACCCATGCCACACTCACAATTTTTGTTGGTGTCTGTTTACTGCTGGCTTCATTGGCGTCCCCTGCGGACACCTGCAGACACATCTTGGAGCCGCCAATGAAGGAGCCGCCCTTGGCCTTGGGGCCCTTAGCTGCAGGGGCTGCCGGGCAGAGGGCTGCCCTGAAGTGTCCTTGATGTGGTAGAGGCGGACCAATCGGGGCTGGGGAGGCGGGCTCGAAGCGAAGCAGAAAGCGGGCTGTCATGGGCAGGTGAACTGCGTGTCGAGTGCGCTCTAGGTGCTTTTAAGCACAATTTAGGAATTTATTTGGGAAAGTATGCAGGTGAGGGTCAGGAGACTCTTACCTCGGCTAGGGTGGCTCAGAAAATCACCCAGGTGGAGCTACGGTGTATACACAGAGCAATGTGGGTCTCAATCCACCAATCAGGTTCACGCGGCGGGTTGGGAAGTGGGAGGTGGGAGGAGGGAGGGAGAGGGAAGTGGTGAGCTGGGGAAGCTACGCTGGGCAAGGCCGCAGCACAGCCACAAAGGGGCACCCAGATGGCAAAGGTGGGCCCAGGAGGGTCGCCACGAGCAGCCTCACTCACCTGGGGCTCAGGATGGCAAAGAGCACACAACTGGAGCTACGGTGTATACACGAGCAACGTGGATCTCAATCCACCAAAAAGGTTCACGGGGCGGGTTGGGAGGCGGGAAGAGGGAAGGAGAGGGAAGTGGGGAGCCAGGGAAGCTACGGTGGGCAAGGCTGCAGCACAGGCACAAAGGGGCACCCAGATGGCAAAGGTAAGCCCAGGAGGGTCGCCACAAGCAGCCTCACTCACTTCATAACAAGTATGGCGGTGTGGGGGAAAAAAGTAGCGGTAACGGAATTACTGCCACTTTTCCTGCTCCACCACACTACGAGTTTGGCTCTGGAGTGGGGGGATTTACCTCCAGGACCGAATCCTCCCACTTTCGACAGAAAATTAGGCAGAATTACTGCAGCAGTAGTCATAAGTTGTCCACCTGATAAAGGTGAGCCAATAACAATCCTAGCTCCTAATACTGTATATCTAGATGTTCTTAACAAATCCCGGCCTTGATAGATTTTTTACTATTGCCACGTAGTATGACGTCACTATGTATCTTCAGGTATAAGAATTGTATTTTTTGTGGAGATCATTGGGAGACTGAGCATACGTCCGTTGATGTTCGTTGTACCCTCCCTATTTTAGATAGTTGTTAATAAAACAGTACTTTGCAATCATCTTGAGTTGGTTCGGTTATTTGGACTCAGATTTATTCTGGTGTAATCACATCCATTAACATATGCACGTTCCAACGGGTCATAAACTCAGTACTGCACAGTGCCCCCTGCTTTTCACTGCGCTGCACCTGCCTCTGGGCGCTCTTTCCATACCCTGTACCCTGAGTTTATCTGTGGAGTTCACTTGTGGTTCAGGTATACTGACCAGAACTGTGAGTTGCCAAATCCCCAATCTGAGATAATTTCACTTGATCACTGTACTTTCAGTGTCCATGTGCCTCCGGCTCAGTGGAGGGTTCCTGCACTTGCTTCATGTAGTTCCCTCCATGCCTTTCTTCTTCATTCTCTGTTGCATTTTTGACTTTTTCAGTATCTTTCCCTTTGTCCCAAGTTTCTGGAAACTTTCATTACTAAAGCATGCTAATTATTGTGCTGCGTCTCAGACACTGCAACTCTCTCCATGATCTGCTGTCTTCATTGAGCTAATAGATGTTTCCTGTTGTTATCCCCTTGTCAGAACTGGTCTACTGTGAGACAGTGTTTCTCCCCTTGTGATTCAAATATCCTGACTTTAATTTCCATGCTCTTACAACATGGCTCACATCTTAACTTTCTTTTTGCTTTCTTTAGTTTTTCATTATCCTGCATTTTATTTCTTCTACTGTCATCTCTTATATCAGGTAGTCATCTCGGAATCCATCTAAGATGAGCTCCAGTCACAGTATTGGGTTTCAGTCTATTGGGTGAGAAGCTATTGCATCCAATGCCATTTTCTGCACAACCGTTTTAGAGGCAGGAGCTTTTTGGAGGCTGGCTTTGGTGTATTGGTTTGCACTTTCTCCCTGCCCATTAATCTGGGGGTGATAAATGGCTGATCTTCTTTGATTAACCTCAGAGAAATCCTACACCTTTGTTCGACACTGTCCATTCCACAGCACTGTGAATCTAGTCCAGGTGGACATGTCCGATGCAAAATCTATCCGTTAGGCTAAGAATTCCATAACTTCTGTGCCATTTCTGTTTCCGGATTTGTTCAAGTGTGGGTGGAGCGGGGGGATTGCTATAAAGGGCAATCCTACTTTTTTCAAGGGGTTCTGTGGGTTTTCAACACTCTGTAGAGAAGTTAAAATGGTGCATGTCCTGTGTCTCTGGAGTGACATTTGCTACTCCAATCCACAACTATATCGACATCACTGTCCATTTGGGCACCAGTACACTTTTCAACCTCAGCGTTTATTCAGTGTCACTCCTAAATGTTCTTTGCGCACGTTCAAAATGATCCATTGTCTCTCACTTGTGAGAGATTTCGCTTTTGTCTGTTCTGGATGTCACTGACTTTGTCACAGATAACGCTGTAACGATCTGTGGATATGGCATGTCACGATGTGTCAAGCCGCTACCACTATTACAGTGCAGCATTATTCTCCATTGCAGCTTTTGCCTCCGCCATCTGCATTCTCACTCACCACATCTTAGAAAGAGTTCAAGACATAAGCCCTGTGAGATGCTTAAGTTTAGTTTGCGCATCCCTCATGGGCATTGGGGGTGCACATCTTGGAAAGCTTAGAGAGATTGCAGGATGGTTGTATAACCGTATGATGTGGAGAGGGAAACCAGCCTGAAATTGAAAGGAGAAGCTTCACCCTCAAGATAACTCTTGATGGCCCAAGCCCCGCTTAGACTCATCATGACGCATCAGCCTACCTGGAACTTACAACTTAACCTCACGTGAAGACCTATTTCCGCTTTAACCATTTCATTTCTTTGCAGCTCAATCCCTAGAACTACTTTCATGTCGTGGAAAATCATGTAATCCTTAGCATTGCATCCCTTCTCTCTCCCTTTGCTTGCTCTTTAAAGCTGTGTCCTGCCTGAGATCTAATCTGTTGACATGGAGTGATAACAACAGCCTCTGGGTCATTACAGAGTTCAGAAGTGTTTGATGGGTAGGCGGAATGATATATGGAGTTGTTTTTTTTATTTATTTGCTTTGTGTTATATACAGGGCTAGCAAGAGAAATGAAAAGCGAGTGTTAGAGACAACCTGGTGTTTTACTCTGTACATTACTGCATGGCGATCATACACGATAGGACTAGGGGCCATTTTGATTCTAGCATGGATGCTAGACTAAAATGGAGGATATGAACCAGGTTTTATCCAAGCATTTTGTTCTCCATACTAGTCTGACTCGATGACACCAGAAAGGAGTTGTGTGGTCACTCTATACAAAGAGCGCTGCTCTGCTCTATAGTCAGTGGGGTAAATTTGCTGAAAATGTTGGGGGTGAAATTACATCTAAATGAAAGGGGCCCCTGCCAAATGAGGGGAACAAAATGGCATGGCACGAAAGTTAGGTGGGACAAACACCCGTGCCCCCGTCCCAAAACTACGCCCATGTCTATGAAGATGGACATTAATGGCCCTCTTTAGTCAAGGAAGCAGCAGAGCTCCTCCGTTCGCCCCTTTTTCTGTATATACTGTGTGTAGCGATTGGCAAACGTGGACGTAGTCCTACCCGGTAGGAGTCTGAGAACACAAGCAACTACACGGTCAGCCTGACTTCAGTGGAGGAGAAAATAAAGGAGCCTTCTATGCAGGACCTAATGATCCAGAAACTTGAAAAGAGTAGGCGATGTGGCCGAGCTGTGTGCCTCCAGGCCAATGTGGCCGAGCTGTGTGCCTCCAGGCCAATGTGGCCGAGCTGTGTGCCTCAATGGCCGATGTGGCCCAGCTGTGTGCCTCAATGGCCGATGTGGCCCAGCTGTGTGCCTCCAGGCCGATGTGGCCATGTTTTATGCCTACAGGCTGATGTGGCCATGTTTTATGCCTACAGGCTGATGTGGCCATGTTTTGTGCCTCCGGGCCGATGTGGCCAAGCTGTGTGCCTCCATGCAGATATTGCCAAGTAGTATGTGTCCTAGTTGAGGGCCCCAAGTAGTGTGCATTCATGCCGTGGTACCCAAGAGGTATCCAGACTGATGTGGCCAAGCTGTGTGATTCGTGCCAATGTGGCAGAGCTGTGGGCATCCAGGCTGATGTGGCGGTGCTGTGGGCATCCAGGCTAATGTGCCCAAGTAGCGTGCACCCAGGCTGATGTAAAGAAGCAGTATGCAAGCAGAGTGATGTATCCAGTCTGTGTGTATTCAGGCCATGGTGGTCATGCAGTTTGTGCCCATAATGTTGCGCCCAAGCAGTGTTTGTTCTAGCCAATGTGGACAGACATTTTGCAATATGACTGATGTGGCCAAACTGTGTGTGCGCTGGCTGTTGTGGCCAAGCAGTTTGCATAAGTGCTGATGTCCCCAATCCGTGAGGATCCAGGCCTACATGGCCAAAGAGTGTGCGTCCTGGCTGAGTTGGCCATGCAGTGTGTGTCCAGACTGATGTGGCCAAAGTGTGTGCATTCAGATCAATGTGGCTAAGCATTGTGTAATGTGGCCAAACAGTGTGGATCCAGACTGAAGAGATGTGGCCAAGAAAAGTACATTCTGATGGATGTAGCCAAGCAGAGTGCATCCACAGTTATGTAGCCAAGCAGCCTGCATCCAGACTGATGTGGCCAAGCAATTTGCATCTAGGCTGATTTAACCAAGTAGTGCGTTATGTTGTTTGGATTTTTACAATGCACCACTGCCGTTTGCATGGTCTCCAAGCGCTCACACATTATGCCACACTGTTGCATTCAGGCAGATGTGGACAAGCAGTGCACATCTATTCCAATGGATTCAAGCATAGTGTGTCCTGCCTGATGTAGCCAAGCAGTGTGTGTACACAATGATGTGGCCAAAGTGTGTGTACTCTGGCTGATGTGGCCAATAAGTGTGTCCCCAGGTCAATGTGACTAAGGAGTGCGCATCCAGAATGAAGTGATGTGGCCAAGCAGAGCGCACTCTGATGGATGTGGCCAAGCAGAGCGCATGCTGATCGCTGCGGCCAAGCAGAGCGCATGCTGATCGCTGCGGCCAAGCAGAGTGCATGCTGATCGCTGCGGCCAAGCAGAGCGCATGCTGATCGCTGCGGCCAAGCAGAGCGCATGCTGATCGCTGCGGCCAAGCAGAGCGCATGCTGATCGCTGTGGCCAAGCAGGGAGCATGCTGATCGCTGTTGCCAAGCCGCATGCCTTCCATCCAATGATGATGGAGCCACTAGGGCCTTGGTAAGCGTGTTAGAGCAGCGTGCACACAAGCCAAATTAATGTGCCCTAAGAGCTGATTGCTAACTGGGCACGCGGTTTACGAGGAGGCCCTTTAATTTGCAACAAAATAGCTTAGGACATCGTGTTAGGAAACATGTTTTCCTTGGCATATGCAAGTGTGCAAAAGAGCGTGGAAGGGGCACGTGGACTGTGTTTACATATTCGGCATTCCTCTTTCAGCCACAGGTGCCCAGCTTCTATTGTGGCTGACTTATATTCTGATCACTCAGGGTCTCAACCCTTGACCCGAGTCAGAATGCTTGTCGATTGAGCGACCTCCAAACAATGACGTCATTTGAGCGTCGCCAGGGGGTCGCAACGCCTTTTATTTTTTAATGCAAGCTCCTGGGCTGTGGCCAGTGACATGTGGCTCTTTGTTTCTGGGGTGGCTTTCTGGATCAGGCCTCTTAAAAAAAAACAGGGGGTTCCACAAGTGTAGCACTTTGAGCAGTGACCCTAAATAAGAAAGCATAGGAATAATAAATAGTCTTTCGGGTATTCTTTAAAATAATTGTTAGACTCATTAAAGGTTTATTTTAGGCACACTTCAGTAGGTGCGTCACTGATTTAGTCTGTTCTAAAACACCTCAAATTCACAATGCAGATGTATTTTTCTTTTCGCAAGTTGCAGTTATAACCTGTTTTTTTCTGCCGTTCTCTGTGTCCTCCGTCACTTGACAAAATCCTTGTGCCTAAAAGCTTGTGTACAATGCAATTGCTCATTTTACTATAGCGCGTAAGATAGCTATAGCTGGTAAGATAGCTCCGTGGGTTGAGCCTTCGCTGCTGTGATGTGTGTGTGTGTGTGGTGTGTGATCTGCAGGCAGGTATGAATCCCGGCAAGGCCAACTCAGCCTTTCATCCTTCTGAGCTCTCTAAACGAGTACCAACACAGGTTGGGTGATACTGTATGTATATTTGTTCTATATGAAGCGCTTAAACATAAGTGCTATGCTGGGACGTCTGCTTGCATTCATAGTAATTTGGTAATATGGGCCTATACGCACCGATATTAGCGATACATATGGTGATCCATTCTTGTATGAAATGTATATCACTTTACAGTGATATCGTAACCATATTTTTCGTAGTGTACTTAGAAACAATGCTATGTGATGCCACTTCCTGTAGCATTCCATCACTTCTCATGATGTCATTTTGGGGGGGGTCGAATGGCATCCCAATGACATCACTTCCTGTGATGTCATCAGAGGTTAGGGGTCATGTGAAGTCACTTCCGCTACCCATGGCATTTTGGTCAAATGACGTCCCTGGACACATCTTGTACACGTTCGGAAGAAACTTAAGACCTTCCTTTTTAATCCGCTTTAACGCTTATTGGTGTTATTTCCTCTCATTATATAACATTCCATATTCTTCGTTGCCAGAAGCACTTTGTGTGGCTTATTTGGTCTCTACCGCGCCTTGATAGCCCTGGGTATTGGTTGCGCTATACAAAACTCGGTTAACATGCGGCAACATAACATATAGATGGAGTCTTTTTGCATGGTTTGTACTGTAAATGATTTTGCCTGAACAAAACCTGTGTTCTACAGAGCTCTCCCTCTCTGAAACGAGCAGCAGTCCTTTCCTTCGTTGGCGTGTGCCGTGCTGTCACGTGTTCCCCATGTCCGCCCTTCTGTTTAATGCCAGCATGTGGCCATGGGAGACTAGTCTCATTCAGTGGCCGATAAGTTGAAACATGTCGATCATATACTAAGGAGATACTCCTTATCTGTTATGTTCCTTATGTGTAACATCCTCTCTGCACAGAACAGAGGATGTGCCCTTCAGCTGGATATGTGTATTAATTTGATTTTGTTTGGAAAATGTTCAGTTTCAATGTGATGAGTGAGATCATGCAGTGTGGCCCCTGGGGTGCTGTAATACCTTAAACATTTAACTGAATCCATTGCCTTGGACATAAGTTCCGAACTCCGGGTTTACAAGATATTTTTGAGATCCCTTGTTCCTAACCCCTCTGGGCTTCTCCTTTTCTTATAACTGTCTGTGGCAAACTCTTTACTGGCTAGTTTTGAATTGGGCTCCAAACGGTATGTTGACGGGGAGATGTGGCCTACTGGAGAAGATGAGGTCTTTGTGACGGGTTGTCAAAAAATGGTCATAGGCGCCCCTCTGCGAGAAGGAACACGGCCCATTGACCTGTTCTTTCGGAAGGTACCCACTCGAGAGAGTCCGCAGCCACACTTTAGCTCACTGTACCTTTCACCGAAGGGAATATCCATTTGCATATTAGTCTTTCTCCAGCCCACATGGGCAGTCCAGCACCGAAATGCTATGGCAATTCCTCTCTGAATAAGAGTACAAACAGCAACCCCATACATGTGTTTCAGCCTTGTTGGGCCTCATCAGTGAGGTGGAGCTGTGCCTCTCTGAGCACAGTGAACAAGGGGTCCATGTCTGGATTACCCTGGGACACCTAGGGTGACTAAACCTAAGTCCCTTAAAAAAATCAAGAGTCCATACACATATCAGTCTTTGTCCTGCCCTGGGTCATTCCAGCACCAAAATGCTCTGGCAATTCTCCTCTGAACAAGAGTACCAACAGCAACCCCAGACACGTGTTTCAGCCTTATTAGGCCTCATCAGGGAGGTGGAGCTGTGCCTCTCTGAGCACAGTGAGCAAGGGGGCCCACGTCTGGATTCCCCTAGGAATTGTCAATTATCAAGGGTGTAGAAGCATTGGCTTTTAAAATGCGTATTAAGTAATACAATGATTCAGGTAATTCCGTCTCTGAAAGGGTAATTTTCTGATCAGATTCCACCTTCATAAACTCTGTGCCAAAAGCATAGCGTGCACCTGTGCCCTGCTGCATCAGTCTCTTGATCTGCGGTGCCTGCTCTACCAGTGGCACAGAGGAGGTCCAAAGGGCACAGTGGCCCATTTAACAGCTGCAGTGACAGCCACGTCTCTGCAGTGCATGGTCTACATTTAAGATATTGCCATCCCATCCCCCTGTACCAAAACCTGGATGATCTTAAGTAACCCATGTTGGTGGCATGATAAACTCTAAAATAAAGCTATGCCTGTGTTAAAGCATGGTGCATGGCACTACATATGATCATGTCAGCCACATCCAATTTGATATCACACGTGTCTGTTCCTGTGAGTCAATTCTGTTGTGGGAGGTAACGTGTATTGTATTTATATTTTATAATATTTTATATAGCGCTTTTTACCAAAGAGCTTCACAAAGAGAAATCAACAGTACAATAAAATCAGCATAGACAATTGTGTTCAAGATCAGCCAGTAATAATCAGACAGGAGACTGATGTAAGTGACTTTTTAAAGAGGAGCGAAACAGAGAATAGGAGGCTATACAACGTAGACATAGAGGAAGGAGATTACAGTGGAGAGGGGCCAGCAGTTGGAAAGATCGAAAGCGAGATTGTTGACAAGGGGCACGAGAAACAGTAAGTAGGAAGAGTCCAGCAGAACCGAGAGGCCGAGGAGGAGAATAGAATGAGAGAAGAGAAGCAAGGTAGTTGGGAGCAAGACCATAAAGATTTGAATACTAAACAGAGGAAATTGAATTTGAGCTGAGAATGAAAGGAAACCCATCCAAGAGAGTCAAGAGAAGAGGAGATTGAGTCATGATCGGAAAGTAAACAAAGTGAGCGAATAGAGGAGTGATAGATTGATTTAAGAATGACTAGGCGAGAGCAAAGAAGACCAAAAAGTAGAACAGAGCAGTAGAAAAGTCAAGAAAAGACTAGTGTCGAAACCAGGAGCTTAGTAGCATGAAAAGGGCGGATTTTACGACTATTCTAGAGGTGAAAACGACAGGCGGAGAGCTGAATGAGATATGATGGGCGAAAGAGAAATTGGAGTCAAGGTAAAGACCGAGATTATGGGCAGTAGGGGAAATCAACAGATTTAAGGGAGGAAAGAGGATAGAAGGAGGAGGAGACAGAGGTGGAAGAACATTAGCAGGAAAGAAAAGAACTTTGGAACCCGAAGGCCCACGCCTCTTCTTTCATCTTTGTTAGGGTAGGTAACACACCCACCAGAGACTGTCGCCCACCAGGAAGCTGTCCTGGGCCCAGGCATCAAAGGGGCACACCCATTCAAAGGCAGTAGCCTCACATTAGGGTGCTGCATTTTGAAAGGCCTTTGATACCACTGAGAAGGGAAGGGACAGGGTTAGAGCACTCTGGGGGGCTCTGATCAGTGGAAGGAGACTTCCAGCCTTTTGTTTCTCTTTCCTTCCTGTCCCCCCCAACCACACTTCCTCTAGAAAAAAGCACTTTGGGTGTGATGTCAGATGGGCAAAGTCCACTTTTTTCGGTAGGCATCAGCTGTGAACTTTTACCTTTTAAAAAAAGGGGGTCTCCTACCACTTCTTTGATTCACTCTGGAAAAACACCTGAGAAGGATTCATGGGACTTTTACAGAGAGGTGCACTTTCCAAAGCCCTCAAATAGTGAAGACGCAGTCCAAGGCAGAGGAGGCCTCTGCACTATAACCTCTCCCACGGCTCTCAAGGCAGAGAGAAGCAAACCCTGAAAGGGTTCATCTTGAGCTAGAGCCCCTGGATTATGACTCGCAACATCTGACCATATCAGCGAACGGCTCCCTGAACTGACGTCGATGCCGTAGATGCTGAGGGATTCGGCCGGTGTTCATTTCTGGCACTCATCGAACCTTCAAACTATTGAGCCTATCAACACTTCATTGTGCCCTCGCTGTGCCCACCACCTGCTATGCTCAAATCAACTGCTTGACGCCAGGACCTGACTCGAATTGCTGGTGAGTCACTTACCAGGGGTTACACCATGACTCAACCCTACCCCACCCCTCAAAACTGCTGCTTCGCCAAACCACACCTTGGAGCAACAAGATCACCATTTTGACCACCGTCACCCACCGACTCCCTTCTATTCCCTCTCCCCTCTGTCCTATTCCCTCTCTTCTATTCCCTCGCCCGTCCCTCCTATTCCCTATTCCCTCCTTTATATTCCCCCGCACGTCCCTCCTATTCCCTCCCTCCTATTCCCTCTCCCCTCCCTCCTATTCCCTCTCTCCTCCCTTCTTTTCCCTCTCTCCTCCCTTCTTTTCCTTTTCCCCTCCCTCCTATTCCCGCACCCCTCTATCCTATTCCCTCTCCCCTCCCTCCTATTCCCTCTCCCCTCCCTTCTATTCCATCTCCCTTCCCTCCTATTCCCTCTCCTCTTCCCTCCCTCCTATTCCCTCTCCTCTCCCCTCCCTCCTATTCCCTCTCCCCTCCCTTCTTTCCCTCTCCCCTCCCTCCTATTCCCGCTCCCCTCCTATTCCCGCTCCCCTCCCTCCTATTCCCGCTCCCCTCCCTCCTATTCCCGCTCGCCTCCCTCCTTTTCTCGCTCTCGCCTCCCTCCTATTTCCTCGCCCCTCCCTCCTATTCCCTCGCCCCTCCTTCCTATTCCCTCGCCCCTCCTTCCTATTCACTCGCCCTTCCGTCCTTTTCCTGCCCCCCTGTCCCTTCCCGCCCCCTCCCTCCTATTCCCTCGCCCCTCCCTCCTATTCCCTCGCCCCTCCATCCTATTCCCTCTCCCCTCTCTCCTATTGCCTCTCTCCTCCCTCCTATTCCCTCTCCCCATTGCCTCTTCCCTCCCTCCTATTCCCTCTCCTCCCCTCTCCTGCAGAGCTTTGAAACACCCTGCACGTGGTATTAACAGTGCTTTAAGGAGGAAAAGGAATAAAGAGGGGGCACTAGCACGCCGTGATGAAAATTCTGGGGGGGTGGGGGCGGTCGGTTGAGGCCTAAAAAAAGGTCTGGCACACCCTCAAATCCCAATGCCTTTAAAAGAGGTGGACTTACGTGATTAAGAGTGTCCTAACAGAGCCAATCGAGTCTTCATACGTGAAATGAAATGGAGTAATTTCTACCGAAAACATTAAATATAAATGTGCTTACAAATATTGACCAACATCAATATATTCATAAATAAAAATTAAAACCGGTCACTGCACCATGCATCTGTTATTCTTAAGTACGAATGAACATCATTGTAATGAGAATACTTTAATAAAATGTGTGTCAAAAATGAAACCTGTTTGAACAAAATCTAATTCAAAATGTGTTTGATATTGTAATTATAAACATGACTGATAGTGACTAGTGAAGAGCAGTATTGGCCGGGAGGATAGCTCGGGGGTAACGCGCTTGCCTTGGAAGCAAGATGACGCAGAGCAACACAAGTTCAATCCCGGGACTGTCCTTCGAAACCTCTGGGTATTAAGCGCGTTATACATAACGTTATAAATAACCAATTACAATTGCCATTCAGCTTTGCATTTACGTTATTGCTAGGAAGAGATCTGGTCAGGCAAGTCAGTTTGAAGAGCCAGTAGAGTCGAATCAAGGTCAATATTTGGAGATTGCCAGGGATGAGTCCTGGCTATCCCCAGCCCACTTAATGCCCTGGGTATTAAGTTCTATGGAAGAAACCTACCCTCACACAACAAAGACTATTCCAGACGTTTTCAGCCTTTGGCTCTCCAGAGCTTTCAGAGTACAACTCCCATCAGCCTTAGCCAGCACATTCAAAGGTAAGGGTTCCTGGGAGTCGTAGTCCAACCCCCTGGAAAGCTGAGTTTGCAGTCCCTAGCCCCAGCCCCAGGAACGCGTTTGATAGCAGGATGAAGTTCATGTTGATCAACCACTCAAACGCGGACTCTTGCTAGAGAAGTCACGTGCGTTCAGTCTGCGTAAACTAGAAGTAAAACGTGTGGTGTTGGGCAACAAGAGTACACATTCGAGGGTTATCCTGCCAACATCCCTCAGAATTAGAGTGAGGGAAAGGGGGGACGCGAATAATGCCTGTTGCATGAACAGTGTGATGGAAAAAAGTTCATGAACTGGAAGGCTGGCAAGGCGCGTTCAAATACAAATGTCAACCAAAACTTTCAAAAAAGATTCAGAGGGTCAGAGGAGTATAAATGGCTTGCGGTTCCAGAATGTCCACGAGGCCTGTTGCGCGCTACTGGCCGCACCACTGGTGTCAGTTGGAGCAGAGGAACGACCGTTGGGAAGATCAGACTTTAGCCCCCCACCCCAAATTTTGGGTTACGTTGATTTGACCTGTCTGACGTACACAGCCGTGGCAGGACAGAGCATGACACAGACAATAAACTGTGCCCTTGGCTGCAGAGTTAAGTGCCAGGCAATTGCTTAAGCAATATTCCCCGAGCAGGGGGGCATTACCACTTCAGGTAATGCCCCAGGGGCCATAGTTACAGACCCGAGTGCATCGAGGGCCTTAAAGGCCCCATGGCATTATCTGAAGTGGTAATACCCCCCGCCGAAGGGCTATTGCTAGTAGTGCCCCAGCCTGTAAAACCAGGGTACTAAAAGCAATGTTAAAAAAAAGTGCCCAACGGTGAAGGGGAAAACGAAGTCTGTTTTCACTTTATTTATTTGTTTTGTTTGTTTGTAATGTGCCGGTAGCCCACAGGCATCAGGGCGCAGAGAGACACATTAGAGTTAGGCAGAACGATAGGTGGAAACTAGGAGTGGCACATTATTTGAAGAGATGAGTCTTCAGATTTTTCCTAAAGATTAACAGATTTGGCTCTGATCTCAGGGTACCTGGGAGGTTGTTCCACTGCTGAGCTGCTCGAACCGGAAAAGATTTCCCAGCACCCGTAGTTTGGGATGCCTGGGGTATCTGTAGCTTGCCAGATGTTTGAGATCTTAGGGCCCTATTAGGGATGTAAAGTGTACATTTGGCTCTGAGGTAGGATGGGGACACTTTTCATGACATTGAAAGAAAATAGAAGAAAAGTAAACAGAGAAAAAGGCCACCATGTAAAAGGGAGACGGATCTACACATAGTCCCTTCACTCTTTCTGTGGCGGCCATAAAAAGAAGTTTAAAAAAATGCCCGCCATGGAAAGTCCATGCCGGCCTGTCGCAGATCGGGAGCGGATGCGCTGTCGACACAAGTGTTCCCAGCGTGTCCGTTCCCGAGATGGACAGAAAAGATGGTAAGTGGGGGTGGGAGGATGGCGAGAGAATTCTGTGGATGGAGGAGTTGGGGGAGGGGAAGACTTAACTCATTCCCCAGCGAGGGGAGATGGCGGCGGCCAGCCCTAAGGAGGCTCAGGGCAGCGTGATTACTGTCTGGTAACGCCTGTGTTCTGAGCCTCCCGATTGGCTGGGAGGCCACCACGCCCCCCTCACTGGGTACTAATAATGTAAAGCGTTTTCTTGTTAGCTTCTTGTTACATTTTTAGGCAAATGAAATTGTGATGGAGGGGGGTAGTGCTTGCATGCCAAGGGAGTGATTGGAAGGGTGGGGGGGGGCAGGAGACGGCTCAAAAATCAATGTGCAAATATTTCCCAAGGTGCCACGTGACCTCCTCTGTACACCACTTTATTTCTGTTCCTTCTGCACAGATTGATACTAATGTGCATGTATTTTTATTTTCAGTTACAGTTACCACGACAACGTACTCCTCTCCTGCGAGAAGCTTGGGCGATCCCGGGATAACCCCGCTCTCTCCATCGCACATCGCTGTGGTAAGAAGCACTCTTGGCATGTTTCAACCCCACTGCTACCCCTTCCCAAAGTACCAGAAAGACGCCCCAGGAACCACTCACTTCCCCCCCCCTTGATAACAGTGGTATTAGAATAGTCCATTTCAGATAAGCCACACATGTCACAGCGCCACCTAGCAGGAATTTCTAGGTGTTGTTTTGTTGCATTTTTTAAAGCCCACCATACTATTGGTGGCCAATCCTATTAGTGACATATTGGTAGTGATTCTTTAAATGGATTAGCTGCAGAATAGTATCGCCATGTATTTGATTGGCGGATATTAGCAATGTAAAAAATGTTTAGTGTTCTGTGCATTGACTGCAAGAGTTTTAATTGTTGAGTGAAGTTCCCGCCTAGAAATATAACCATTCTGTAGGTTTATGTAGGAATTGAAAATACATTTTTTTTCTGCTAGTACAAAATCAAAGATCGGGTTAATTTACCTCGAAAGAAATGCAAGGATTTGGGGAATTTCAGCAAGTATTTAATGGATGTATTCACTGTTTGACTCTCCCTAACCCCTTAATGGATGTATTCACTGTTTGACTCTCCCTAACCCCTTAATGGATGTATTCACTGTTTGACTCTCCCTAACCCCTCGCCTGGATGTTATTCACAGATTCAGTCAATTTCGTCTGGAATTTCATTGAGTTAATGTATTTTTCTGGAGACCATCAAGGATTGTGTGTATTTTGTTCAGGGGCGGAGTCTGGGCATTTTAACTTTTTAAAATGAAATGGGCCTCGAGCCCCAGGGAGGCCCACAGCAACTGCTTCAATGTTGCCAGTCAGCAGTATTATTATACGGCAATCGATTCCTTTGTATATTATTTTAGTTCTGGGCCTTTTAATGTGTGCTTTGCAGTGCTTGCTACAAGCTTCAATTGCTAGGGCCCGTCGGGTCGTCATGTGTATTTTGCAGCACTCGCGTTACAAGCTTTATTTGCTGGAGCCTTTCTGACACCCGAAGGGCTCCAGCAAATGAAGCTTGTAATGTGGGCACTGCAAAGCGCACATTTACAGAAAAGAATAATACCTAGGCGTTAATAGCCGCCGATTACTACAAGACCGCCACTGAGCTGAAACACAAAATGCCCTCTGAAAAGCTAAACCATCTTTGTCAGCAAGGGGCTGATTGTCACAACGCTGTGGAAATGCTGGCGAGGGATTACCTAGTTTGACATTTTAAGTTAGACCGCTTCCGCCATTAGCGGTCTAGTCTTTCCCAAGATGGCGCCTGAGCTCCAGTTCCTGTATCGGCTCAACGCGTTGCAACCATCATTCACCCTTGGGGTAAAATGCTATGTTCCCGCTTTCCACTTGCCTTTTCATCTTTGGGCCGCCACCTTTTGCTTCTTTGTAAGCTGTCTTTGGTATCTGTATCCTTGCTGGTATCCCCTCCCGCGTCTGCCTCATCTTGCCTCTTTGCTGCTGCCATCATCGCGCCACGTTTTCCTAATTTCTAGAGCCTTGCCTGGTATTCTTATTGGAACTCTTACTGAAGAAGCCTTTGTGGCCTTTCTCCTCGTGAGCTCTTGTTCCATCAGGTGCTGCTGTGGTGGCAGGTAGGGACAGGCCTTACCCGTTCACTGAACGCCTAGGAACTTGGCTGAAGCCAAACAAGAAGAGACTTCCGCCAGATTCTATTGGCAAGTCTCAAGGTGAGCGTTCTGATCGTTTGCAACACCTGCACATACCATTCGAGATGGCCCAACAATTTGCCATGCTCAGGTTGTCGGGGTGCCGGGAACAGTTATGGGGGACCTTGCGCAGGGTCCCTGAGATGCAGATCTGCTTAAGGGGGACCCCACACACTTATTGAAGGGTCATGTATTCACACCTGGGGTAGCATGCAAAGGTAGCTGATCTGGCTGTTCATGCTTTGTGTGTGGGCGTGTCGGGGGCGTTCCTGCTGTGACTTGTGAATACGGTTACTTTGCACAAACAATTCCATGAATACGCGGGACGTGCGTTTTTTATTCTGCGCCCAGGATCGCGCAGTGTCCTTCTCGGCACGCAGTCCTTCTCGGCACGCAGCCCTTCATGTATTTCTGCGCACATTTCCATGAATCAGGCTCAGAGTATGTAAACTTTGACTTGTGCAAAAAAAATTGAGCAAATTAATTAAGCGCCTGTTTTGCTGCTTGTTTGATAGGGACTAGTGCTAACAGACTTTGCTTCAATCTGCATTACATAACATAATTTCACTAGAACAAAAAATAAGACTGTTCATTTTACTCTTCTTTGTAACATAAGAAGACATGTAGGAAACATTTTCTTAGTGGTTTAAGCTCTTGCTTGTCCCCCAGAGCAGACTCGTCCTTCCACCATTGGATACAAGGGGCATGGTTTGAATACCAAATAGATGGGTATTAATGGCACAAATTACAGTGGTTAGAAGGGCGAAGAACTTGGTACAGTGACCTATAAAAAAATCTTGAAATTGTACTTCTGTAATATTTCTCTAGCGCCTAACAGACATTGTCATGGCCTTGAACCGCTTCATAACAAATATAGGATTACCCCCTGCCCCACATCCAATACTAGTGACTCTTAACCAGATCCCAACACCAAGTCACCACCCCCTTGACCTAGTGCTAATCCGAGGGAACCAATGATAAAATGCAGTCACGTGACGAATGGAATCTAATCAACATGCATTTCTTCACCAAAGGGTTACTATAGAAACCAAGCATGAAACCCCCTGAAACTCAATTCTCACAGCACCAATACTGGGAGAAAATTCTATTTTCGCCTAATGGCTTGTCTAGACATGCCTTGTCCTCTGGGGCCAAAAAGGTGCGACTTAAAGGCTGTATTTCAACAGGGCTTCAAAGCCATACGCACATAGTGCACGAATTTTCAGACACTTAAAATAACGTCACTCCAGGTATTTGCACGATTTTACTAAAACCATAAGGGTGGAGGAAGTGACGTCACATGCTCTTTGACCTACAAGCTCGCCCACGCCCCACGCTTTCTTTTTTAACGATGGCCTTTATTAACTCCGCAAATGACAGGAACTCACACACTTTTATTATTTCACAGGCCAAGCGTTCCGTCCCTGCAGGCTTATGAATTCCTGAAAGATTCAGTAAGCCTCGTTTTCCTGTATTGACTGGGGGGGGAAAGGGGGGCATCAGACCCTCGTCTCACACTCGCATGTCTCCCCCTGCCCTTTAAAGGGAAAAACAATCCTGAAAATTGCTGGTTTTCTAAACAGTGCAAAGGGGGGCGAACTGGACCACCGCGGCGATGGGCGGTTAGGCCCTATCGTGGTGTCCTGGGCCACTCCTTTTCATCTTTATCCTCCTCCCATATAATTTCTCTGCAGGTAGCACGGAGCCTTTGTGTGCAGCACTCCGAGTGCATCAGAAAATAAACAATTCATGCACACTTTATAACGATTTGAGGTGTCAGGGAGCTGTCGTGCCCCATGCTCTCAGAAATGCTTTGTTGAGGGATCTGGGGGCATTACACTCAATAAATACCTTGCTGAAGCTGCCCCCCACCCCCCTGTTACTCAGTCTGTCGGGTCAAACCTTACATCCCTCTGGTCCCAAGGTTTCACCAGAAACCCTGCCATGGCTAAACAACGGTAGACTCTCCCTTGGGTGGCTGGCATCGAAGGGGTGAGGGTCACACCATTCAGATGGTCTGTGATCCTCTGACCACCTGGGAGAGGGTGTTTGGGGAACTCCCACAATCTGGAAACCCTCCTCCTGGGACAAAAAGATCTTCTGATAACTTGAATCTTCAGTCAACTTCCCTTTAGGAACGCCACTTTCATAACTCGGCTCTCCCTCTGTCATTGGTCCTGCCCGTTGTCCCTCATCTTCCAGACTTCCTCCCAGCATTGGGTCGCCCTCTGTTGCACAGCCACTGGGCATTAAACTGACACCTAGGTCAGAGAGACCCCCACGTATTTTCAGTAGGCTGTCCAATGAATACCTGGGTATGATGTCATTTACTCAGGAGTCAGGAAAGGCTAACCACCTAGTCATGCACAGCACTGGTGACACTTCTAATAAATCTGGTTACAGAATAACTAAAGTTCCCAAAACATCAGGGCTTTGAGGGCTATATAGAGTCCTGAGCTGCACCTCCTTAATGGGGCCAAATGAGACAGACATGTCTGGGGTTGCTTGCGGTGTCATACAGACAGGATACAACTTAGCAGTTTGGACAGGGCTGAGCCTTTTGCGGTGGCACTATGCTTTGATCATGCCACACGGCTCTTGCGGGAACAGTTCTCATGCATAAGACAATGTGCATAAGCAGACTGAAAGATGGTGCCGAGGGTATTGCAACTGTGCAGCCCCCCTGAAAGATCAGAATCCAATGTAACACTTTTGAGGCCTAAGGATAGAACATGTTGGGGTGGCATTTTTCCCTGTGCATAGGGCATACGGGTGTTCAAGTTGGCAGCTTCCTTCGGTGGCATGGGCAGATAATGATAATTTTTCATATGGGTGTGACAAATTGACTTCTGCCATGCAGGAGTACAAGGATGAGTAAAGGCTAAAACATCCACTCAGCCCTCACACTTCTACAAACCAAGAGCCAACACAATCCTAAAGGTAAAGCAGGCAGAGTCACGAGATACACCCCCCTTCGCCTTTTGTGGTCACGTGGGCCGAGGGAAGGCCGTGGGTCAGTAGCAACACAAACAGCAAAGTAGAACAGTGCAAAATGAAGGAATGTCCAATCAAGGTTCTATAAATGTATGTATACTTTAATCAAACACACCATGTACAATAACTAACTAGAAAATATTGTAAAAACTCACCACTGAAGGAAGAACACAGACTATACAAATATAAAATAAATGCATCACTTTGGATAATGCGACAGGAGAGAGAAACACCAATTTAAAGACCACAATGTTCAAAGGATGTTTCTTGAGGTAGCAACATGGATTAACATTACCTAGCCAGTCTCTCGGCACCAAAGATGGACCAGGGGGCCGTTATCAGTCAACAATACCTCTGCAAATGTCTTGGGGGGGGGGGGGGTTTGAAGGTGTCGAACCAGGCTTCTCAGCATCGATTCAGATCACAGATAGGGCAGTCACGATAGTCGAGCGGTAAGCTGGCGTCGAGTGTGGGTCGAATGGAAGAGGAGCTGCAGTCTCGAAGTGTCTACTCAGTTACCAGGTTTGGTTCAGCGGTCGAGGATCAACGGCGGTCGAGCTGGTACCAAGATGAGCAGGCAAGTTGGTTCGAAGAGGAGATGCGAAGGTCGCGCCTCGGGTGAACACCAGGGTCGCGTCGATTGACTCACAGGAGCACTGACAAAGAAGCTGGCATTACGGATGGTGACTCGGGTAAGGCAGCAGGCCTTCATAGTTCGAGCAGAGGCAACAACGCACTTGCTGTGCTCTGGTAAAAAGGGTGTCAAACAGCAGACGGCAGTTCGGAGAACAATGAGCGCCAAAGGGCAGTGTCAAAGTGTCCTGCTGGTTCACTCTGACTCAAGGCACGCTTGAATCACAGCTTGGAGCAGGACATCGTCGACAACAGGGATCTTGTTTATGGCTTTCAGGTGCTTGGGTTCCCACTCTAGGGTCTCAATGGCCAATGCCTGTCTATTTCTCAGGCTCCCAAACATGGGGAGGCTGGCACACCATCACAGGACCTGCAGCATGGTGAGTCCTAGGCAACATGGTGGCTGGCAGAGAGGCATGCTTATGGTCCACCAGCAGTGTTCACCCCCATTGGTCTGTGTAGATGGTTAGGGGACAGAGATATAGTATTTATTTGTATAGCGCACCAAACTCATAGGCATAAGGGTGCTGTTGCAGACAGGCATAGGTTACAATGGGCACAATGTAAACAAAAAGTCAAAGCGGAGTACAAGGCATGTAAAAGTACAGTTACAGTGAAGGAAGTCATGACATTTACTTTGAGGGGAGTAAAGATAGGTTACTGTGCCCTTGTGCCATCCTCAAGGGGGCTATGCTAGTGTTGCTTGTCTAAGGTGGACAACCAGGTTTTGAGCTTTTTCCTGAAGGACCAGTTCAAGGTATTGCTTCTGAGTTGGGGAGGTAGGGCATTCCATCGTTTCTGGAATTTAAATGTGGGTGTCAGAAGCATATGTGTCAGGGAAGGTCTAGTTGGTCTGTTCACTTGAGTTTTCTTGAATTTCTTGGTGACCTATTTAGGTGCATTATTGGCTAAGCATTTGTGTGTGATGGTGAGACTTTAGAAGTCTCTCTCTAATGGAAACCAGTGGGCATTACTTCTGGTGATAGAGATGTGGTCTTTTTTCTGGATATTCAGTGCTGCCCCAAGAACGTTATTCTGGATAACGTGAAGTTTCTTTAGATTACTGGAGGATGGTCCGGCAAAGAGGGCATTGCAGTAGTCAAGTCTTAACAGGTCAAGGGCTCTGGCTAAGGTCTGGCAGCTGTCAGTGGAGAGGAAGCCTGCCTTCACATCACAACTGAAGGACTCTAGAAAGGACTGCTCTCTCAGCAAGGTCCAATGAAATCTTCTCAAGTGATGATCCAAAGATGATGCAGGATGATTCAAAGAACTGGCGCGAAACCCCTTATTGTATAGGTAAAAGTCTCCCAGTGATTGGATTAAAGCTAGCCTGCTTTAGGGGTCCAATCCCTGCTCTTGAAATTAGTGGACTTTGCCCTTCTGATGTGCCACCCAAAAATATATGCTCCAGAAGAAGAGGAGGGGAAAGGAAGAGAAGAGAGGAAGAGAGATTCAAAATGGTGGAAGTCTCCTTCCCACGAACAGAGTTCCCCTTACTACTCTTATTCCGCCCCTTCCCTTCGCTCAAAGAACACACGCCTTTATAAATGTATCCCCTGCTGTGTGAAGCCCGGTTCTCCGTGAAAGGGTATCCCCCTTGGTTTCTGTTCCCAGGACAGCATCCTGTGGAGTGGCTGTCCTGCGGGAAAGGGTGTTATCTGTCCTTACAAAGGAATAAAGAGCAGCAACTTCCCAAGGCCACAGTCCTGTCAGTGGACAGAGGTCTGGGAGGAATGCACAGAATCCTTGCACAGCTGAACTGGTCCCAAAGGGTTGTGACATATGTGCAAAAGAAATGTAATGAGGCTGGGATAGATCTGAGAGATGCTGGCCACCAGAGCCTACCTCGGGTATGGCTTATACCTGCAGTTTAGTGTGCCCCCCAGGACCGGATCTCAAGTGTTATGCAGTTTTTGGAACAGGGATGCATATTTTAAATGCAGCCCCTGCACTGCAGAGACTTAGGTGCCACCGCAGCTTTCAAGAGGGCACCTCTGACCTCTGAACCGGCTCTGTGCCACTGTTAGAGCAGGTGCTGCAAATCAGGATACTGATGCAGCAGGGCACAGGTGCACACTATGCTTTGGCAATCAGCTTTAGCAGGTTCCCCTATCAGAGATGGAATTAGCATCATCAGTTTATTACCTAATAAATAAAAAAAGCAAGGGGTTTCACACCCTTGCCAGATGGAAATTCGTCACAATGGGGGGGGGGGGGAGGGTGTGTGTGTGTGTGTGTGTGTGTTCTGTGATGGGTTGCATGGCACCCACAGGAATTCCCTCTGTGTAAGGAGTATCTCAAATATATCTAACCATCGCATTTGATTAGGACGTGACTCTGCCACAGCCATATTTTCCTTGAGGAATATATTTCCTGTAGGGGGAGCCAAAGTATGAATGTCCCATGTTATGCATGTGTCAAGATGAACATAATTTAGGGCAGCGGCATTGAAAGGGCATTTGAAATTGATTTTCGTGCGGGTGGGGGGCCTGGCCCCAGACCACCCTGTCCCCTACAGACCACTCTAATCTGTATTGAAATGTGTTGATCGCTGAGGAGGCCTATTTGGAAATACTTTGAGTGCTTGCTGCGTGTCTAGGGATTGGAATGAAGCAGGTGAGCAGTGATGAGGTCTGACGGGTTCCTTATTAATGCACCTTGTACAGAACTGAACATGCGGGTCATTGCAGTGCTCAGTCCTTGCAAATCCATGCTCCAATTTGCCCTTGTCTTGTGTGATCTACAGAATGATTCGGATTCCGGGGTAGACGAGCAGCCGTCCTTCCAAGTGGTGGTGGCTATTGATTTTGGCACCACTTCCAGCGGGTACGCCTACAGCTTTGCCAAGGAGCCGGAATGCATCCACATTATGAGGTAAGAGCTGCAATGCAGCAGGCACCGCCCTGTGCAGGGAAGGAGAGCATGCGGCCTCCCGCAGCAAGCCGGGTTGGGCAGCATGCATCCATTCTCTGCATTTTTCTTCACATTTTGAGTTCCACTGCTTACATTTTGCCATTTTTTATTGTTACTGTGGGATTCCACCACTTTGAATTTTTTCTACTGTTAGGTTTCACCACATTGAATTTGGCTAATGTGAGGTTTGCACCATTTTGATTTCTGCTGCCTTTGAATTTTGCCACTCTGAATGCTGCCACTGTGAAGTTTCGCCACATTTGAGTATTGCTTCCTTGATGTTTCAACACTTTGAATTTTTCTCTAGTGTGAAGTTTTCAATTATACTAGATTTTTACAGCAATATTGAGATGGTAAAGGCAAGAGGCCCTGCACTTGGGGTGGTATCTTAGTCTAAATTGACAATTGTGCATGCAATTTTGTGCATTGACTGCGTAAGCCGTTGGTGCATGTGTTCTGCATGTAAAGTATAGCAGAGCCCTCAGCTGTAGACAGTTGCCCTAGGGGGTGATCGGCTGTTTACAATGCCCTTGCCCCTCTCGTGCCACAACCCATGAAATACAGCTGAGTTCCACAAACCATGCTGTCCAGCTGTCGCATAGCCACTGACATAGTAGTCTTCCTTATGCCTTTGCAATAAGCTCTGCAGGATTGAAAACTCTGCAACATAGTAATCTCTTTTTATCACAGAATGTTACTGTTCACTCGCTTTGTATTTCTCCTCTTATTTACTTGTTTGTACAGACTACAGTCTTCTGAAGGCCGTTCATCCACTGAATCACTTTGAGGCCATACCAATGGCAGTAGGTGCTATGCAAATATCAAAAAACCTAACACATTGTTCTATGCGTTTATTCAATCACATGCCTTTTCTATTTCTAAAAACTAGAACCCATCACATTTGTCAGTCTTAGTAAAAGTGGTTTATTTCACCCTAAACTGTGACTTTATCAAACCCAGGCCCTTGGCATGAGTGTAATAAAATAAAATCGCAGAAAGAGAAAAGTTACTACTAGTGTTATTCACTGGTGTCCAAAACAGTAAAAATAGACAATACTGTGAATGCAAAATGATATAAAGATAATAACATATTTTTCATACATAGGACATATTTACACGCATTAATATTATTATCCAATCGAAATTGTTACTCATTTATCGACCTTGGAAGGATGAAAGGCTGAGCTCGCCTTTCTGGCATTTGGACCTGCGACCTGCAGATAAAACACAGATTTTTTAAAATGTATGTATTTATTTATTTATTTATTTATTTATGTCTATAGAGTCTACAGCCAACAGGTATCGGGACGCTTACACAAACACAGGGGGAACAAACATAAAAAACAAGACAAAGAGGGCAATACTAAAATACCCTAGCTGAGAGTGGTTGCATCCTAGAGCGAACTGATCACAGCAGCGAGCGCTCAACCCACTGAGCTATCCTGCCAGCCTCTAATTTTGAATATGTTATGTTACTTGGCATTTATATAGCGCCTTTTCTATCATTGGTATGATCTCAAAGCGCTGGTAAGATGAACGCCCTCGGGAACCGTAGTTCAAGTCAGCAGAGAGAGAGAGTGTGGTATGGTGCGTGGGTGTACCGGATATGTGTGCAGCTGGTGTGGTTGTTGGATGATAGCTGATTTCTAGCGATAGGTATGGTGCTGATGAAATCAGTTGGATGTGTTCAGTCTGGTGGGTGGACACCTAGACTGGGTTCTGGCTGCGTTAGGCCTGAGGAACGCCTAAGCTAGCCGGAATGTGCTCAGCTAGCTATGTTTTATTATGGTGATGAGGTGTTTGTGGGGTCGTGTTCGTATGAGCACAGCTAGCCCAAATCATCATGGTAAAGCTGTGTTCTAGTTGAATGATGGTGTATAACAGAGAGTAAGCATAGTGGTGTGATTCCATGAGCAGGACAGTGAGGACGAGCATATCCACACACATATATATATATATATATATATATTGCGATGGGATGGATAATGGTATATATGGGATACAGATACCTAAGGGGATACTGGTACATGGCACATATAGGCTATACAGGTATTAGGTAGCATCGAAACTCAACAAAATGAGACAATTAGGTCTCCCTTAATGATATTTGGGCTCGCTGTCAAGATGTTAATGTTAAAGGACTGTACCTCTATGTGTGCACATGCTTACATTCACAATCCTATCTAGCTACGGTGCAGGCTAATATTCTCCAATCTTAAGTGTGGCACATGCTAACACTCAGTTACATCTAGATGTGGCGCATGCTAGGCTTAAGAATTCCCTCTATGTGTGCACATGCTAACATTCACAATCCTATCTAGATACGGCACAGGCTAACAATTATTACACCTGTCTAAGGTGACCTAGGCTGATCTTGACCGTTCTCTATAAGTTAGTTAATATTGGCTCTAGTTAACATTGGCTTTGCGAACCTACCGATGATACATAAAGCGCTATACAAATGCAAAGCAACATAACATAACAGTATGCTAGTGCATAGAGCAGTGCAAAATGTATAGTCCAGCCAAGAATGTATTTAGGTTGCTGGTCACTAATCTCTTTAAGTATGCATGTTGTGATTCTATGGCAGTCAATGTTGTGGAGAGGCAAGGTAGAATGGTGAGGGCTTTCTGGAGTTGAGTAATTGCTCTACCCCCACCCATGCCACACTTACAGTTTTGTTGCTGTCTGTTGGTGGCTGGCTTCCTTTGCAGACACCTGCAGACACATCTTGGAGCCGCCTCTGTTAGAGCCGCCCTTTGCCTTGGGGCCCTTAGCCACAGGGGCTGCCAGGCAGAGGGCTGCCCTGGTAGGGTCAGTTAAGACCAGATAAATCAGCCAATGGGAGGGGGAGGTCGGGCCGGGAGGCGGGAGAAAGGGGAGAAACCACAAACGGGGAGCTGGGAACTGGCGAGGCACACAGGACCTCAAATCACATTTTGTAAACAAAAAGGCCAGAAATGGGGTCGCAGCAGCAGCTGCACTCACCTGCTCCTCGAGGTCTTAAAATGGAGCAGGTGGCAACGAGTGGGTCACTAGACCCGAGACCACAACATGCGGCTACCAATCATAGGCCATGGGCGGGCTGGGAGGTGGGAGGAAGGGGAGAAACCACGAACGGGGAGCTGGGAACTGGCGAGGCACATAGGACCTCAAATCACATTTTGTAAACAAAAAGGCCAGAAATGGGGTCGCAGCAGCAGCTGCACTCACCTGCTCCTCGAGGTCTTCATCATTGGGAATCCCATCTGTTATGTATGTGCACATGGGCTTTCCAACCCGGGGTGCAGGGGGCGAGTTAAGATGATTAAAGATAATAATATATTTTTATACATAGGACATATTTGCATACATTAGCACTCATTTACCAATCTCAAATGGATGAATGGCTGAGTTGGCCTTTCCGGGGTTTGAACCTTGCAACCTGTAGATCAAACACAGATCACAGCAACAAGCGGTTAACCCACTGAGCCATCTTACAGCATGCGAGATGCATAACCACATACGTTCCACTGCTCCTTACTACTGTAAAAGTGAGATATGCATTCATTACAAAATTGACATTTCTTTATTGCTTCATTTACTTTTGGTGCTCATATTGTGCGAGTTTAGCTTCGGAAAGCACCAGAGCTTTGTACATTAGTAGGGGTAGGAGCCGATGCACTAGACGGCTGCAAAGAAGAACAAAACAAAATTACAATGTGCGTTAATCGCAGCTGCCCATAACAGTAGACATGAACAACAGACTTGGACACAAAATCCTTTTTGAGGAAAAATACAAATATTTTGCAATTCAAAACTGCACATGCCATCATTAACCACATTATTCCAACTTTTGATTTCAGCACAGCTTTTCTGTTAACACCTTACGTAATCTACAAACCATTATTTGTTTTACTTTTAATTTGTATGTGGGGGGGGGGGGCAGTTTTTGTTCTTTCTGGTGTATGTATCATGGGGACTCATGCCCTCTGTATTGGTTTTGCCGGCGCATGTGATGTTCTGAGGAGGCGAAGAGTTTAATGAAGACGTGCCCTGCAAATGACATGGGTTCCCCTGAGGAGGGTTGCGTCACTCGTATGTTCGCAAGAATAACGGTGGGATGCCAGCTTGCCAAGGATCATATAAAGGGGGTCCTTTTGCCAACAGTAGTTTTTTCAATGGAATCTTTCTTGGAAAAACCATCAAAATATATATATTGGGGGAGGAGGGTTAAGAAGTTAAAAGGGGTGGGGGTGGGGTTAAAACATAGGGAAATGGGGGGCTTGGGTGAGGACCCCTAAAATAAAATTAAAACATTTTGATACGTTAATTCGATGGATGTTTTTTGGTAAATAATCCGTAGAAAAAACTTGTCGGCAAAATGACATTGAACCATAAAGCATTGGGCTCTGTCACAAGAGCAGTCTGCACTTTTCAAGTACGAATCCGGTGGCAAAGTAGACTTAGCATCTCCTCCGGGGGCCCATACATCAAGTATAATGTGTTGAGACTGAATTCCTATTTTAGGGTTCTAGTGCCACATTACGGCCCCTATAACCTTTTGCTTTTCTCCCATTTTTTTTTGCATTATTGACCTCTTTTTGGTGGCTAGGGGACCTTCTTCCTGTACTTAAGAAGCCAAATCCCAAGCGGTGCTCCCTAGGCCCCCAATTGTAGCCCGAGCATGAATTTATCACCCTGCACTGGTTTTAGGCAATAGGTTGGTGGCAGCTGTACTTTAGTTTTGGCTTCACCAGGGGTGGCTGCCATTTTACTGAATTTTTCCCAATGTACCCTTTTGGCAGCCATTGGGGCACCAATATATTTTATTAAGTCCTGCCCTCCACCATTTTGGATTTTAGGGCTTTTTGTTCAGGGAACCACGAGGTAGGCCTAGAATGGCTGTTCTGAGCACTTGGGCTCTTTAAGAACCCACAACGGCAACCTCCATATTGGTTCTTACTGGTGTAGACCAGTCAAGTTCCCACATTTCTTCCTCTCATCCTCTAGTGGTGGCTTGTGCTGACTAACAGTCGTGATGACCAACCAGAATGGTTGCCCTTCCGACTCCTTCCTCCCATCGCCCTTTTCTGTTGAGTGTGGGTCTTCCCTGCCCCTTCGCTCTCTTAGCTCCCTTGTCTTGGAAATTGGAAGGAGCGGGTCTGACGACATTCTTGATCAAATTCCATCCATTTTTACACTGCTGCCACCATTTTAAGCACTCCTCTGGCCATACTGTTGAATGCAGTGGTTCGGGAAAAACTGGTTGGGGTTTTCTGCAGATAGACCTCCAGTCCGGGCTTCCTGAATCTTCCTTCTGAATTTCCTTTGGTGTTGAGTTGGCTTTCCAACCTGAGACTGTTGTGAGACAGGCATTGTATCCAGAGAGACACAGACTCAAAGCTAACAGTTTGAAAAACATTGTTGAATCTCCTTGGGTTGGTGTAATTCCCAACTGGCCCTAACTCTCAAGGGGTTGTTCCCCTGGATGTTTCTAAGGGCCGTCAATGTCTGTAAATCCAAAACCAAAGGCTGTCTGTGTCAAAACCTATGCTTGCCCTCACTCTTAGACAAAATGTGTTCTGGGGTCTTCCTAAAGAAAAAATGGTGGCTCAAAAAGAAATGTAAACAATGACTGGTTTCAGGTGGCCTTACCATCACGTGTAGTTCTGCCAGTTTCAAAAAGAAATTTCAACACAAAAATCAGTGGCCGTGGTACCTTCCACGTAGGGCTCCTCTAGCCAATACATTCCACAATGTCTCTGGTTTGCCTGTGCGTCCCTTCCCCAAGCTTTAGTCTTTCCAGTTCCAAACAAAAAAACACAGTTCTTGTCAGGCCTCTCGAGATGCCCTTCCCCAAGTCTAGGCCTCTCCTGCAAAGGTTCAAAATGTCTGAGGGCCTCTCGGGGTTCCCTTCCCCAAGCTTGGGCCCCGCTGGTTTCAAACAAAAGTGTGCATAGTTCTTCCATCTGCAGTGTCAGACTTTCGAAAATGCTGGTTTTCTGCTCCACCTCTTTGCGACCACTCTGACTTCTGAACCCACTCCTCATGCTTTGTATCTTTTCTTCTGCCTGGTTTGACTTTCCCCTTTCTTTCCACTTTGCTGTGCTTCTTGCACACTCATCTTGCTTTGTTGTGCCCAAGGCACACTTTGTCACTTTGCCGTGCACCCTTGCACCTTCTTTTCCTACTTTCCGGTCACTTGCACCCTCTTTGCTTTCCAGTTCTTTCAAATGCACTCTTTCTATCCTTCAGGTGGCTCGCACCTTCTCTTCTGGTTTCGGGTGGCCTGCACCCTGTCTTCTGTCTTTATCTTTGCACCGCTCGCACACCTTGTTTTCCTTGCTTTTCTTTTTCGTGCCGCTTTCCACCTTGAAATCTCTGCTCCCAGTGCAGTCACACGCACGCCACTGGGTGTCTCTCTCTCTTGCTACGAAACTCACCCAGATAGCGCAGCGCTGGCGAGCAGCTTCTTGGGATCTGTGGGTCGAGGTCAGGGTCTCACAACCTGCCCCTTAGACATTCTGGGACCCGCACACGTCCCAAGGGAATGAGCAGTGGCCTGGAAACTGCCAATAATTAGTAATTCGCCTTACTCCCTCGCCGCTCTGCAACCCTCCATCCACACGGTCAGAGTCTGTGTCCTGCTCTCCTCCGGACTTTCCAGGCTTCCAATGCTGCAGCCTCCATGTTCCAACCGACAACCCCAGCTCGCTCATCTTCTGTGGCAGAAGCACATCTTTTATACCCTAACTGAGGGTGTGAATGATCAAAGTAAAGTGCCTGACCTTGCCTGACTCTTAGTGGGACAGCCTAGTGGTGAAATGTAGTAGGCCTCTCTGCTTCTCACTGTTATGTCTATGGGTAATCCTCACTGCTCCTGGTTGCCTCTTCCTCCTCCCAGTACTTGTTAGTGGGGAGGGGGAGATGGATTGGGATTGGAAATATCCCATAAAAACTGAGGGAGAGGATTTTAAGGTGTAATGGGGAAAGGGGGAATACCATGTCTCACCCTTGGGCATTCTCCTCCCAATCCCCCATGACCCTCCACTCAGGTGATCCTCCCACGCTTGTCCTCCCCCAGGTTCGGGATCCAAAAGCGATGGCCCTTCCCTGACCACGTGAATAGAGGATCCCGGGGGAGTAGGTGGGAGAACACCGTCAGGTTTCTCAGACTGTTTTCCAGGACTTTTACTGCCACTGCCTGCGGTTTTCTTCCAGGTTCTCCTGCCTTGATGTAGGTAGCTGCAGTTGCTTGGAAGGGTAGTGGGACAACACTACCCCATCTCGTTTACTCCTGAGGTCCTTCTGGGTTGCCTCCACTGTCGTCCTCCCCATGGGACCATGTCCTGTGGTTGTGTCACCCTTCCTTTGTTGACCAAGCCAATGGTGTCTGGCTTCACGGGTTCCTTCATCTTCGTCGCCAGTGTTTTCACTGCTGGTATAAGGTGCTCAGTCGTGGGAATGTCCTTTTGTTCTTCTCTCCCACCCGGAGGGGTCATCGTTGCCTTAAGGTTCAAGCCCCTGGTTGCTGAACCTTTTAAACTACACCTAAAAAAAGAAGCACTCTATATCCGATTGTTTTGTGCTGCTGGAACAGTTTTCTGTACAGCTAACGCTATGACCTTTTGGGTCCTTGGGTGAACTATTATTCAGGATACTTACCCTCAGGTCCGGGATCGTGAATCTTTGGAAGAGCGTTTCGACCGCATTTCACATTTACTAGCATATGGGTGGGGTACCGGGGGTTCTTCCTACTTTGCTGCATCCTCTCCCGGAGTGTCTTCTTCTTTAGCCGCCTCTGGATCTGTTCATTCGGTCTCCTCTGGTCCTCCCTGGGGTTGATTGCCACTGAATCGGCACCTGTGCGGTGAGACAGACATGCCTTCGTTTCCAAATGCATGTGTCTGACCTACTGACATCCAATTGACTTCTATGGAACTTTCTACTCACCCTGGAACATTCCTATAGGGACTTTGGAAAAGTTTAATCCACTGTTCCTGGAATTAAGGGCAGTCTCTCAGTGATGGTCTCTAAGCAAGCAGCGTGACCCCCGCTCAGTTCGTTCTGTCAGGAGTGCCGGACAGCACCTGCTGCTCCGCTCCGCTCTGATCGCTGCTCATCACTGCGCGCGCTCACTGTTCTGCGCGCTTCTCGCACCGAGTCTCGCGATGCCTCCCTCACCCCGGGCTCTCGTGAGACTCCCTCTCCACACTATCCTTTCTCTGCTGATTCATTGTATGATATTGAACACACCTTTCACGATGGATACTGCTTCCTCTCATGCCAGCTGCGGAGCGTCGACTGCACCTTTTAGGCCACGCCTTTAGTAGAATGAGTAGAATGGGGGGGGGTGAGTCGTGTACTTTTCAGGGTAATTAGCTACTTGCAATTTGGGCCGCGCCAGACACGTTTTAGACCTGCCCCCCAAATATTGTTTTGGAATTCGCTATGGTTCCCCCATCGATTTCTTCCGCCACTTAAAATACTTTTGTCTCCCCTTCCAAACACCCACCCAACTGGCACCTGTGTCTTCTGTTGGGGACCTACCCCCTAGCATTCTGAGACACCCCAGGACTATACCCCACACCACGACACAAAATTAACTCCAAGGGGGCCTATGCACGCCTGCCTGGTGACCTGGGTGAAGTGGGGGCCTTAGGGCAGGATCTCCCTAAGGGCAGTCAGGACCACCAAGGGGTTGAACAATGTATTCATTCAGAATTAACCCCTTTAACTCCGAATATTTTGTAAATTAAATGGGTAGCTATTGTTAGGTGTGTAGTATAGTCTATACATGGTGGGAGGTCCGAGCGCCAGGTGTGCCCCTGTTCTACTTTAACAGTGCCCTGTCCCACCCACATCAAGGACTTGACTTTTCTTAGCTGGCATTGGTGATGCCCTTGTGTGAAGGTGCTTAGACGTGGCTTGCTCTATGCTGTGTGTCAGCCTGTCTAATGCCCAGGCTGCGGCTGACTGGCACTGTTGTGATGTGGTAGGGGGCCACCAGGGTGCCCTCTGCTGGTGCAGAAGCTGGAAGTTGTGATAGCCCTGTGTTGGAAAGTGAGCTACCTAAAATTGGACTAGCCTACCTAGAAATCACAGGATCTCCATACTAGCAGGTACCGCTGAAAGGAAGCTCCATCTGGAGCTCACTTGCCCTGTCGCTGACTCTGTGTCAGGAGTGGCACTCTATTAAGAGTGGCACAGGACACCCAGAAAGGGTTTGGGTGGTTGTGCCAAATAAAGTGGACAGATAAGAACACACACAGCGGAAAGAAAAGAGAACGAAGAGTAAGCAAGAGTAGCAAGGGAAAAGATACAGAATGAATACCCTCTTGGGGTGTATGCAGATATAGGAAAAGAGTATTCCACGAACCTTGGAAATACTCTAGCCTTCTGCAGTTTGCTATAACAGAGGCCCACGCTGATTGCTCATGACTTGGAACAGCAGCTCTGGGTGTCTGTAATGTAGCAACAGGACAAGGGAAGGGGCAGAGGTTGACTGATGGGAACCAACAGACAAGCTCTGTACAAAAGGGTCTACAAACAGTACAAGAGAAGATACTACAGACAAATCCAGTAAAGGAGGTGATAGCAAACTAGCAGAAGGAAATGAAAGGAAAGTCGTGTAACAGGATAGGATAGCAGAGGACAGTAAGGAACAAGGTTGAGAGCTCAGAGGAGCAGGAAAGCAATGAGTAAGCCCACAGGAGTAGGACTGTAAGGTAGAACGCCCAGAGGAAAAAGGGCTTAGGGCAGCAGATTAAAGCAGACTGCACGGCAAGGATCCCGTAAGGGCCGGGCAGTAAGGAGTGAACCCTGAGGGACAGGGCCGCTGAACGTAGAAGGTAGCAGAGGACTGTAGAGAGCTGCTAGGCCGAGAACCCAGCGGAAAAGGTAGATAGTAGGCAGCGGAGCGTGATAAGCTGCAAAGTAGGAAGGCCCAGAGGACAAGGGCTGTAGGTAGCCAGAGAGAGGTAGGCTGCAGAGCAGGGAGCCCCAGAGGACAAGGGCTAAGGCAGCCGGAGTGAGGCAGGCTGCGGGGCAGGGAGCCCAGAGGACAAGGGCTGAGGAAGGAAAGCAGCAGAGCGTGACCAGCTGCAATGTAGAGGGTCCGCAGGGCAAGGGCGGAGGCTGGAAGGCAGCAGAGTGTGATCGGCTGCAATGTGGAGAGCCCGGCAGGGCAAGGGCGGAGGCTGGAAGGCAGCAGAGCGTGATCGGCTGCAATGTGGAGAGCCCGGCAGGGCAAGGGCGGAGACTGGAAGGCAGCAGAGCGTGATCGGCTGCAATGTGGAGAGCCCGGCAGGGCTAGGGCGAAGGCTGGAAGGCAGCAGAGCGTGATCGGCTGCAATGTGGAGAGCCCGGCAGGGCAAGGGCGGAGACTGGAAGGCAGCAGAGCGTGATCGGCTGCAATGTGGAGAGCCCGGCAGGGCAAGGGCGAAGGCTGGAAGGCAGCAGAGCGTGATCAGCTGCAGTGTGGAGAGCCCAGAGGAGCAGGGCTGTGAGGCAGGGAGCCTGGCAGGCTATGGCTGGAGGCAGCAGGGTGGAGCAAGCAACAAGGCAGGGTCCAAGCAGGAGTGAAGGTAAGCAGCATACAAGATCCGTAGGAAGATGCAAAAGGTGGAGGAAGGACTCTCAGATGCAAGAGGCTGAGCCACTGCAGGCAGCAGCCTTTATACTGCCTAGCCCAGCTCAGGGGCAGGCTAATTGGTTGCACCTGGCGAAGCACACCTGCAGGCAATCGGCCACCTCCCTTTCTGTTCCTGGGCTGGTGGAAGCAGCGCAAGTCTCTAGGGCTTCTGGGGGGTGTAGTTCCTTTGATAACCAATAGGAACAGCCAGGAATCGATGCTTGTAGCCAGGTGCATTATGGTATGCGTAGTTTGTTGGAAATAATAATTAAGCAGCAAAGTCTCGCAAATGGGAAATAAAGTTCCCAAAGTAAATATAGATGGATCCAAGAGTCTGTTGTAAATAAATGATAAACATATAGTCCAAATTGAGCGTAAATGGATGCGCCCATGGCGCAGGCATGACAGTATGCCCCTCTCCAGGCCCTTCTCCAGGCTCCCTGAAGACCGACCTATAGGAAGAATGTCTGTCACACCGTACAAGAGTCTTACTCCAAAAAGGCACATCATGAAGCACCAGAAACGGGTTGCAAGGTGAGAGTCTTGAATGACGGTGATAGTACCAAAGTTCTGGACTTTTGATGTAGAAATCAGAATAGACGAAGTCTTTGGACCACAGACCCCAACTGTGTGTGCATGAAGAGAGGGACTGCGAAAAACTGCTGCAGGCTCCATGATAGATTTTGCTTTGACGGGCAACAATATGGTGCTGGAAAGTGGAGCCATAGGTACAGCAGAGTTGGTAGCTTTAGGAAGGCTTTCCAAGACATCCGGAGCAGCAATGACAACGTTAGGGTTAGCCGCAGAGAGTTCAGGAGTCACAGCAGCGGTTTTCCCATGATTAGTAGACAGTTCAGAGGTAACAGCAGCACTTGAATGGCTGTAGAGAGTATCAAGGCGGTAGCAACTGGGTGTGTGGGTGTCATGAGAGAGCCAGCGGGCTGGAACGCACCTGAGACTGGTAGAGTAGAGTCTGGCAGTCTTAGTGCTATAGATACACCAGCAGGAACAACTGGAGCAGTAGTCTTAACAGGAAAACCCTTCGCTGACCTTGCAACAGTTAGCATGTAGGATCAGGAAGAGAAGGTGCTGAGGGATCAGGTTGTGTAGCAGAGGATTCTGCTGCAGCGAGCACAGCTGCGAAGGAAGTAGAAATCTGGGCATCGGGAGCATCAGAATTAGCAGTAGCTTCAGGAATCACAGTAGCTATAGCAACCTCAAGATTTGAAGCAGAGACTTGAGGAGTCTCAAATGTGGCAGGGAGTTTAGGAACCACAGCAGCAGGAAGATCATGAATTGCAGTTGGAAGTTCGGGTGCTGTAGTAGCTACAGACAGTTCAGGTGTTGCAACTACTGGTAGATCGGGTACCACAACCACTGGCGATTCAGGGGTATCGAAGAAACTGAAGATGTTGATTGCTCAAGAGTGTTGTCTGATAGCACAGCCACACTTTGGCAAGCCCCGCTTGCCAACTCAGCATGCTCGGTGTGAACCGCGCCAGTCTCTTCAGCTGCCATTGTCATTTCAGAAGAGGTTGTAAGTGTGAGTACTGGACAATAGGCAAGGGTGAGGGCGGAACCATCCTTTGACTCGGAGGGATTTCCAATCAGAAGACCACCCTTGTTTTGCGGTGTAATGGCTGTGTGCGTGATTTGACCCACCGGAGGAGTTAATTCTTTTCTGTCAGTACAACAACCTGAGTTTCTGTGGCTGGAAGGTGAAAGAGCTGTGTCAGTCTTTAGAAGGGATACATATGCTATGTTTAGGTCTTCCATCTGCTTGGTATAAGTCTGTATACTTTTCTGTATGGCAATTCCAGGCCTTATCATGTCGATCTCTAAAGATAAGATGTCAGGTGTTGGACATAGTGTCAGATGGTCTGGTGACTTGTGTCCCTTCATAAGATTCTTATAATGCAAATAAACAAAGTCATCATAGAGGTCTTCGGTCTTTCTTTTAAGGCGTAGGAGTTGTTCGTGTAGCAGGTAAGCATCATTAGTTTGATCTAAAGCTTCAGAAGCTCGTGTGGTAGAAAATTCGGTTGTAGCAATGGGAAGACTGACCTTAGGGTTATTGTGGTTAGTAGATACTGTGGAAGCATTAAGATAACCGATGGTTACTATAGGTCTTTTGTACCCAGGACCAGATGCACAAACCTCAGGATAATGACTGCCTTGTCCTGTCAAATAAGGGTTTCCAGCATTCTGGGGAGCTTTCCAAGCTGATCTTGCGCATATCACTCTGGCAACAGCGTATTCTGGTTTAGAGTCCCCCACAATGAGTGCTATATCCTTGTCTGTTGCGGTGTTAGAAGGCTTGTCAGAAGACGCAGGAGTGTTTTTCACTGTTTGGTTTAACAAGATCTGTAAGAATTCATTATCTTGCTGTAGCTCTGCAACAGATAAGGACTGCGGGTCATAGTCGCAAATGTCATAATAATTGTACATGGAAGAAGGGTCAGCTAGCCAGTGAGTATAATACCGTGCTTGTAAATCTTTGTTTACTAAGGCGAGACTGTCCTTTAGACTAAGGTTCTTGTTTGCTGTCTTTAGGGAAACCATAGGTTTATGCAAAGGTTTCTTAACCCGAAAGGAAAGCATCTTTGTTCTGTGTGTGCCTTTCCGGCCTATGGAACAAGACATTTTTTGCTCTTGCATTCTGTCAGGAGTGGCACTCTATTAAGGGTGGCACAGGACACCCAGAAAGGGTTTGGGTGGTTGTGCCAAATAAAGTGGACAGATAAGAACACACACAGCGGAAAGGAAAGAGAACGAAGAGTAAGCAAGAGTAGCAAGGGAAAAGATACAGAATGAATACCCTCTTGGGGTGTATGCAGATATAGGAAAAGAGTATTCCACGAACCTTGGAAATACTCTAGCCTTCTGCACAGTTTGCTATAACAGAGGCCCACGCTGATTGCTCATGACTTGGAACAGCAGCTCTGGGTGTCTGTAATGTAGAAACAGGACAAGGGAAGGGGCAGAGGTTGACTGATGGGAACCAACAGACAAGCTCTGTACAAAAGGGTCTACAAACAGTACAAGAGAAGATACTACAGACAAATCCAGTAAAGGAGGTGATAGCAAACTAGCAGAAGGAAATGAAAGGAAAGTCGTGTAACAGGATAGGATAGCAGAGGACAGTAAGGAACAAGGTTGAGAGCTCAGAGGAGCAGGAAAGCAATGAGTAAGCCCACAGGAGTAGGACTGTAAGGTAGAACGCCCAGAGGAAAAAGGGCTTAGGGCAGCAGAGTAAAGCAGACTGCACGGCAAGGATCCCGTAAGGGCCGGGCAGTAAGGAGTGAACCCTGAGGGACAGGGCCGCTGAACGTAGAAGGTAGCAGAGGACTGTAGAGAGCTGCTAGGCCGAGAACCCAGCGGAAAAGGTAGATAGTAGGCAGCGGAGCGTGATAAGCTGCAAAGTAGGAAGGCCCAGAGGACAAGGGCTGTAGGTAGCCAGAGAGAGGTAGGCTGCAGAGCAGGGAGCCCCAGAGGACAAGGGCTAAGGCAGCCGGAGTGAGGCAGGCTGCAGGGCAGGGAGCCCAGAGGACAAGGGCTGAGGAAGGAAAGCAGCAGAGCGTGACCAGCTGCAATGTAGAGGGTCCGCAGGGCAAGGGCGGAGGCTGGAAGGCAGCAGAGTGTGATCGGCTGCAATGTGGAGAGCCCGGCAGGGCAAGGGCGGAGGCTGGAAGGCAGCAGAGCGTGATCGGCTGCAATGTGGAGAGCCCGGCAGGGCAAGGGCGGAGACTGGAAGGCAGCAGAGCGTGATCGGCTGCAATGTGGAGAGCCCGGAAGGGCTAGGGCGAAGGCTGGAAGGCAGCAGAGCGTGATCGGCTGCAATGTGGAGAGCCCGGCAGGGCAAGGGCGGAGACTGGAAGGCAGCAGAGCGTGATCGGCTGCAATGTGGAGAGCCCGGCAGGGCAAGGGCGAAGGCTGGAAGGCAGCAGAGCATGATCGGCTGCAATGAGGAGAGCCCGGCAGGGCAAGGGCGGAGACTGGAAGGCAGCAGAGCGTGATCGGCTGCAATGTGGAGAGCCCGGCAGGGCTAGGGCGAAGGCTGGAAGGCAGCAGAGCGTGATCGGCTGCAATGTGGAGAGCCCGGCAGGGCAAGGGCGGAGACTGGAAGGCAGCAGAGCGTGATCGGCTGCAATGTGGAGAGCCCGGCAGGGCAAGGGCGAAGGCTGGAAGGCAGCAGAGCGTGATCAGCTGCAGTGTGGAGAGCCCAGAGGAGCAGGGCTGTGAGGCAGGGAGCCTGGCAGGCTATGGCTGGAGGCAGCAGGGTGGAGCAAGCAACAAGGCAGGGTCCAAGCAGGAGTGAAGATAAGCAGCATACAAGATCCGTAGGAAGATGCAAAAGGTGGAGGAAGGACTCTCAGATGCAAGAGGCTGAGCCACTGCAGGCAGCAGCCTTTATACTGCCTAGCCCAGCTCAGGGGCAGGCTAATTGTTTGCACCTGGCGAAGCACACCTGCAGGCAATCGGCCACCTCCCTTTCTGTTCCTGGGCTGGTGGAAGCAGCGCAAGTCTCTAGGGCTTCTGGGGGGTGTAGTTCCTTTGATAACTAATAGGAACAGCCAGGAATCGATGCTTGTAGCCAGGTGCATTATGGTATGCGTAGTTTGTTGGAAATAATAATTAAGCAGCAAAGTCTCGCAAATGGGAAATAAAGTTCCCAAAGTAAATATAGATGGATCCAAGAGTCTGTTGTAAATAAATGATAAACATATAGTCCAAATTGAGCGTAAATGGATGCGCCCATGGCGCAGGCATGACACTCTGCCCCAACCCTACCTGTCTTTCGAGGAAACAGGCATATTTCCCCGTAGTCCAGTCCAGTCCTCTACAGGGTGTAACGTGCAGCCGAGAATCACCAGAAAGTGGTTACAGTGGCCTAACAGGACAGACATTGAGACAGTCGCATGTTACGTTATGTCAATCATGTTTTAGTTATTGGTTTGTTGTTTGTTTTATACTGCACCATAGCACCAGCAGTGGGGTCTCAAAGTGCCGAGGCTTGCCTGGAAGTTGTAGGGTATCCAGTCCTTAGTCTGCCGAGGAAAAGCGAACCAGTGGGGGAAAGAGGGCCACCGAGAAAACAAACCGGGGGTTTCAAAAGGAGGTGGCCAGGTAAAAGGAAGGGGGTGGTGCTGGGCACATGTCGATCCAGCCAAAATCGATCCCAGGTTCAGAATGCGGAAGTGAGAAGGTTACATTCTCTGGTGTCTGAGGGAGAGTGGATTCATCCCATGGTACAGCTTCAGAGAGCTGATTGGCTGTTGCTGAAAGTCGTGTGTGGCTGTGATGGGCTCGAGAGGTGCTCAAACTCACCCTCGAAGCGTGTCACATTTAATTGCTCAGGAGTATGTTTTAATTTCTCCTTTGGGGTGAAACGTCCCAGTGACGTGAGTAAGGAAGGGGTCTGGCTGAACATAGCATACCGTATTTTTCCTAGTGGTTCATATCGGGTTCCTAGTGTTTTCTTAATTATTAATTTTGTATAGCGTGCTTAGAGGCCAGTCTCTAAGCGCCCCTGGGCCATGATTTTAACCTGTGTTATCTGCTTGCTACCAAGACAAACACGTTGCCTCAGAGCTATCCCAGTGATAGAAGTGTACCAAAAAAAAGCTGGTGAACTGCGACTCCGGCTGGGGACAGAGTGGGAAGGAAGGCAGCAACGTGCAACACATGTTTCAAGGGTTGCAGTCATGCTGCTTGACAGCCAATTGAGTTGAAACAGATTTCAGTTTAGCTGTAACTGATACCCAGTGGTAAAGTGGGGAAGTGTGCTTGAACTTCACAAAGAACACTTCTATAATGGTGAAAATGATTGCAAAAAGTAGTGGTACTGTTAAAAGTAAAAAATAAAAGTAGCGGAACACCGCCCCCGACCGTTCCTGCTCACTTCGACCACCGAGCTATCTTCGCTGTAAGTTTTCTTACAGGAAGACTAGGCATTTTCCAGGCCAGCAGTGGGGAAAGCCTAGACTAGGATTCCTACAGGACAGTCTTTTACCCTGCTTAGAAGCCGTCTTATACGTCATTTCCATCTGTTGTTTTTCTTCTCCATATGAGAAACGCAGACTGCTGCCGCCCGCTATAGATCGGGTCCGATAGCTAAGTGAGTTGAGCGCTCTGCGCTGCACAATGTATTCAGTCTGCAGGTCTGACTCCGCGTTTATTCTTGCAAGGTCAATGTATCGAATACCCTTCAAATAGGCAATAGAAACACAATCCAGCACAGTGCAAAATGTTTAACTGCTACGCTGCATAACAAAACGATGTAGTGTTATTATATGTCCAGCATATAAGCACCCTATGGGTTTCCTACATCAAATTGCCTTCGTGATTTTGCAAAAGATTCACGAACGTCTCAAAATCGGCATATAGTAGTAAAACATGTCTGCTTTTTATGTCGCGCTTAATGACTGATTACCCCGCTTCTAAGTGCTGTAATACTAGCTTGTATCCGGCAATTTAAAGCTATGCAATTGGACAGAAGGACCCTTTGCCTGATTCAAACTTACAAAGTGCAAGCAAGCTCCATCTCGGACTCTAGTGCCTAACCCGTAGTGCCCGTGGACCATATTCTCAGCACTATGTGGCATGCATTGGGTGCTTATGAATGCTCAACAATGCCTCTGAAATCCAAATCGTGGTCGTTTTGCTTCTGCCCTTGGCACGAAGCCTCGGATGTGCCTTGATCCTGTTTACAAAGACCCTTGCAAAGGGGCCTTGGTGCTCAGCAGCCGAGCAGCAGCTGCTTGGCGCTGCACGTCTTCCAGGCGGAATGGGGGAAACGCGTATTTACTGCGGCTGTTTACATTGCTAGCATGCGGGCCTGCGCTGCCGCTGGCCTGGCTTCAAAGGGTCCGCCCGAGAGGCAAGATTTCTCAGCCTGTACTCGCCCCCCTCCAGTGCATCGCGTAGTTAAGGGGGTCGTGTCACCAGCTGCAAGAGCGTAACCCTCCTGGTTCACATCCCAGCGTGGCCCTCCCATCCTGACGCACACTGCGAACCTCTTGTGAGGGTCGTTGTTGGGACGTCGAGATTGGGTTTCGAGTATTTGCTATAGCGCTGCGCCACGGTGCAGAAGAGCGCTTTACAGACAGCTTTTGTTATTGCAGGGCCATCTTAGAAACGTGGCTGCAGCGCAGACAGGATAGAATAAGGTCAACATCAGAGGTGTTTTGCATAGCGCCCAGCTGCCATTGGTATGACCTTGCGGCGCTGTATCCTTGACTGAAAGCAGTTGAGGTACCCACCAGAATGGAGTTTGGTGTCGGGGCGCGTGGTGATTTGGGAGCAGAGTGCTGGTATGTTTATTAGGGATGGCCCAAACTAGTTCCCGGATTCACTGAAGTACCCCATTTTGGGTGGTTTTAGGTGAAGCAAACGTTTTAAGCTTTTCTGGTGCTTTGACTGAAAGTCTGAGGTCCTCCAGGGATACAATATTAGGGCAGTGTAAGGGAAGACAGCCTTCTGCTATCCCTTGCAGTGCTCTGTAACATGCCCCAGGTCCTTACTGGGGAGGGGGGATGACTGCCAGGACCCCACAGGGCAGTGGGCCATTTAACACTTGCAGGAGTAAGCGGGTTTGGGTGGGGGGAAGGTGCTCTGAATTCCCACTGCACGCTGGTCTCTGTGGCTAGATAACTAGTGCATGCAGTGTGTGGTGCAGTGTGGAACATGGCTCTGGTACCAGCTGTAACGTGCCCCATGTACACGGTTAGTGGTAGCTGTCCAGGCAATTCCACCCTGCGTGCAGGTGTGAAGGTTGAATTGACCAAAGCGTGAGAACACAGGTGGCCCTCTGCCTGTAACGATATATTGGGAGGCCACGCTCAACATACGAAGGGAGTACCCCCTCCCCAATTAAAGGAGAACGCAATAGATCATTTGTTTAGGATTCAACACGTTGTATCTATGACTCCTATAGAGCCATGTACGCCCCCCTCCCCCCCCCACCAACAACGAGCAAAGAACCAGGCCAGGGTACAGAAAGAAGATCTAGAGAAAGGATGATGGCACAGGGGCAACACGCTGGTCTTGGAAGCAAGCCCACGCAAAGCAGCAGAGGTTCGAATCTCAGATCCGCGCTTAGAAAACGAATTCAGCTATAGTATTAGGCATGTTATAAAAAACAGTTAAACAAATAAATGCATTTGTAGTTAGGTTTAATGAGGTTTGGTTTATGTTACACACACCACCTTCTTTAAGGCACAAACTAAACTGCAACACATAAACCACCTTCTCCTTTTTGTTTTCGGGTACACGGAGCACAGGCTGCATAAAAAGTTCAGAACGTCCCACAAACTCCTTTGTTATCAAAATGAAATAATAAGAGCCTAAGCCTTAGCATTTCTTTCTCTGGGTTTAGTTTGAAAACACATGTACAGTTTCGTTTTTTTGTACGTTTTTTTTTTAATTTGGTAGTTTACAGTTAAAAATGAATTAACTTTTAACACAAGCCACTCCAATCGGAATCTATTAAAACTCCGCCCACAGACAATATAAACCATCCTCAGTCTAAAATAAATATCTCCCCCAAACATTTCGAACATTTTGTAAAATGTATAATGCATCCTTCATTAGTTCTGGAGATGCAATTTTCCCCAAAATCTTCAATGGTAGTATGCATATCTACTCCTGCGGCCAGGGGGGCCGATTTATGAATTTCACGGGGGGGGGGGGGCCCAAATACAGGAAGTGACATCACTGGCAGTTATATGACCGCAAATTTGCATGTAGTCGCCAACTTGGTGCAACTGCGCACGGGGGGGAGCGGGTGTTGGCGCGCACAGCGCAGAACAGTGGAAACATTGGCTAGCATGCACTGCATATACTAAAGTCAAGAAAGAAGATTTAAGCCTTCGAGTTGCATTCCAGTAAGACATCACTGCCCCTACTCCACCGCTCTATAATCGTCCATCAACACAACTCGGATGGGAGAATGAAATGCTTGTTAAACAGAAGGTACAGCTGCAAGGTGGAGTACCACCACCACCACCAAAAAAAAAGTTCCCAATTCAAGGGAAACGAGAAGTAAAGACGTTTCCCGATTTAAAAAGTACCAATCAGGACGTGTGTGGTGCAATAGTTCAGTAAAACATCAACAATTCAAACTTACACTAGTGCTGCTGTAGATTGGCCAGCCACAAGTGACATTTGCTAAGATGTTACCTCTGGGTAACCAGATAGCGTTAGGGATGTAGCTTAATCGTAAACCTTTCAGTGCACACATCAGATGTGCTGCTGAAGTATAATGCAATCCTGGCTGAAGTATAATGCAATCAAGTGTGGTTTCAGACTTGGGGGGGCGGGGGGGGAAGAGTGTTAACTGCTTTTAACATTGTAGTTTACCAGAAATTCTGGTAAAGTAGTGTACAATGTTAAAAAGCAGTTACCCAGACTCACCCTGCACCCAGGTGATGTTTGGGACTGATGGAAGCACTCGCGTCTAAATGTTGTAGCCATGGTTGTCTCCATGTTTTAAAAACTCCCACTTTCCGGGTTTTCAACATTAAAAAAAAAGCACACACATTCTTTTGCCGTGATGACCATCATCATGGCAAAAGAAGGTGTGTGCTTTTTCTTTTGTCTTCATTAATAGGCTCCTAATGGAGCATGAGACCTCACAAAGGCCCGGCCCCTGTCGCACTAAGCATGGTGGCAGGGGCCGTGGATCGGGCTGCTGCTTCTTAACGAAGCAACAGCCCGACCCTTTGGTCATTTATCCTCTTTTTTTCCATCTTTTTTTTTCCAAACTGTGGATGCGCGCCCCCCCTTGGGCATGGGCCTGCGGCCCACCAGAGGGGCGCCCCCCACAGTTTGAATACCGCTGAGCGCTAAACCCTCCCCTCCAGGACCATAAACCAATATGAGTCCTAGAGGGGAGGGCTTAATAATCGCACATTTTCGCGATTATACCTGGCCGGAGAGAAGTGATGCAGTATCGATGGAAAGGGCCATCGATGCTGCATCACTTCTCTCCGGCCAGGGGGGGCTCAGCCCCGACTTGATTTTGCCGGGGGGGGCTCGGGCCCCGGAGCCCCCCGTACTCGGCGCCCCTGCCTGCGGCTCGAGCCGCTCTTAGACGCGCGCAGACAATGCAGCGCATTCAAGAAGCAGGTGCGCGACCAACTCCTTTTCCAGTTCTCCACGGCAGAGTCTTTCGTTCCTAGGAATCTTAATCCCTCCCCCCGCCATCGGTGATCTCAAATGTTTTAACAGCGTTGAATTTGAGTCGCATGTAGTCCCAGACCAAAGAATTTCCAATGAAGTGCTGTACATATGTGGGTGCCAGCTGTTGCACCAGTATGTTTGGAATGAACCATTGTCCTCTGGATTTGGAGGCTAAATTGACAATCGACTCTTTAGTGATAATGAGGTCGTCATTATTCTTTTGTAGGAAGTGGAAGTCCTCGCTAAGGGACCCCCGCGCTTTAGAAGTCCACTTATCTGCTTCCCGTTTTATCAATGCTGAAACAGTTGACTGCATAAAAGAAATTTGACTGAAAAACACTTCAAATAACCATCTCATTAAGTGGTTTTTCTCAGCATGTGCCAATTTCCAATAGAGCATTAGACAATTCAACATTACTCGTTCTCTTATTGGAAACGCATTGAACCCCAACTACAACAGTTCCAGTGAAGTGAAAGTGGGAAGCCTTAAAATGTTCTTCAAAATCGTTGTTTCCAATTTTGTAATTGCTTCAAGTCCTTCTAATACCCAAACTTCAGCCGCAGATGTAATGACGGTCCTGTGGCCCTCCTATTGTTAGCGACTTGTCTCGCTAAAATACTCTCTCTAATTGATACCAAATATCTTTCATACTTCATCAAAATAGAGGCACCCAGCGACAAATCGAAGGCTAGTTCGGACATGCACTCTATGCACACAATCCTCAAATACCATACGCGCCCTATCAGAAGCAGCCTCGATTTTAGTAGATGTCCATATGACTCGATTTTGATGCAGGGTTGAGCAAAAGTGGCCCTGAGGTGTGTGCCCCAGACTCTGGGCCCTCTGTTTAAAACTAAAGATGATAGGAAAATGGTCGCTGTTAGTTTGACGATATACACACGTCAGTTATCAAAGAGAGGGCCTAGTCAATAATACTAGAACTGTTGGTGGAGTCCTTGTGAATTGAAGCGGGCAGTCGAGGTTTCTTATGCCATTAATCATTCAGAACCCTTTCGAATAAAGCAGGGTAGCCCAACTGATTCCATGGGGTCAAGTGTGGTCTAACCTAACCTCATAAACCGCACAAGACCAGAAGATGTCATTAACACAGCCTTCCATGTTTGAGTTTCTAGGAATGCTAGAGTTGAAATCTCCACACACCAGAATTGGAGAGGTAGAGGCCATTGTACTAACCAATTCTTCCATCTCCTTCAGAACAATAGCGTGTGATCCAACATAAGGAGGGTCATATATACATTAAGAAGTATGATTTCTTTTGTCCCCTTTGCATCAGTTTCGTTTTGAAAAGGTTCAATGGAAATTACACTAGTTTCACTTTGCAAAGCACTTCTGCCACCAGCACCCTAAACCCAAGCATCAGTGCTATGCAGCACACCTCTGTTTAAAGGTCAGGTCTGCGATAGTCGGGGCAGTTTATACATTTTGTTTTTGGGCCCCTTTGTTGAATACAATGTTGAAAGAGTGGTGACAATTGGGATTTTAGTTTCGGGATAAGTTTACGTTATATTTAAAAGCAAGTTTTGGGAAGCGGTATCAGTTGGGAATTTCATTTTAGGGGCAAGGACCTTTTTTTTTTTTTTAATGGCAAGGTTTGGGAATGGTGACAATTAGAAATTTTGTTTTTGTGGCCAGGACAGCCCAATTAATTTGACAATAACATTATTCCCGCTAGGAGAGAAGGTGGAAGTTTCAAACTCTTCCAAGCTCCCCAATGTGTCAATCTATTTGGGAGTTAATGACAGTAATATACAGTAAAAAAACGCTAAGGGTCAACACAATTTTCCCTCCACCCACTATGAAAGGCGACCCCCCCCATGCATTTAGTTTCAAATGGATCAATTCTACTTACATTGGACCTTTGTTTTGGGGTGCTCAGGAAGGACAGGCAGGCTTTTTTGTGAACCCACAGGGTCTGGTCACTTCAGTCAGCTGTTGGCGTCCCCAGTTTCTCTCCCCCAGGCAAAGTTTAAGGCTTCTCAATGTTAAGGCCTCTCCACCCAAGATCGTGATAGGCAGTTATCACAGAATACCCCTGGGGCAGCTCTCCTTCAAGAGGGTTTTTAGCTCTCCTTCCAAGATGGATTTTAGGCAGGATCGCCCCAATTCTGTCCAGTTCCCCATTTTCCATAGTGCAAGACCTTTTTACTCCAAGCCCCTACCATGGAAACATAATAATAGGAGGTGCTAATTTATAATCTCGCAACTAGCATTTTACAGTTACATTTCTCTCCACCACCAAAGTCCAGCCCCTCTCTAAGGATTGGTTCAGGAATCCAGAACAGAAATATTGCAACTCCCCTTTGAGATATATATTTTTTTATTTCCCGTTTACCATCCAAAAAGTCCAATGTGGAAAAACTTTACATTTGACAAATAACTGCCATGATATATAGATACAAATATTGCCCTTCTCATGATGGACCTGTAGAAGTCATTTTCATTTCGGCACCTTATTGAACGGGCGGGCTATGATTTTTCGCCCATCAACCAAATAGTGCAATGGTTATGAATATGAAATTTAATATCCAGATATCTAATTAACGAGCCATCAGCTCGCCAACTTTCAGGTTTCCAACATTCTTGTGCTGTTAGAAACACCTTTTGCATTGTCACAGAGTTATTCATAATGGCTTTCAAATGAGACCTGTCACAAGCTTGTGAGTATCTCAGTCTCCAATTTATTACAGACCATAGCATTTGCAATGAAAGTCTATGGCCACATGTTATATGTATAGCGCCTTTTACCATCGGTGTGGTTCCATAGCGCTGTGGATTGAACACCCTTGGGGACCGTAGTCTAAGTCAGTGCACAAGCTAGTGTACTAAAAAAGTTCTTGGGTGCACTTGGTATGTGTGCAGCCAGGGCAGATTAAGTAGTGTGTAGATGCATTCTAGTGCTAGGTGTGCTGCAGTGGTTGTGTGATATCAATAGATTGTGTGCAGCAAGGCCAATTGGACTTGGACAGCTGCATTCCGGTTGTGATGGAGTTTGTGCCTGGGATTATGTGTGCAGCTAGGCTGATTTTCCGGGGGTATAGCTGCGCTGTGAAGAGTGTTGAGGTGATCATGGAGGTGTATAAGCATCTGTGCAGCTAGGATAATGAATCAAGGGGTACAGCTGCCTTCTATTTGTTGGTGCAGAAGAAAGTGTTAGCATATTGTTGTCTTTGAGTGTGTGGATTTGAGGGGGGACCCTGTTCCTGACTAACTTCCAGTACCTGTTTGGGGATGGTATCTCCCTTTGGGGCTCAGGGGTTCTAGGCTAAGGTCCTCCCTGTGTCTTGTTGGGTCTGCAATTTCTTATTGGAGTTGTCTGTTAGACGATGACAGCCAGATCGGGCCCAAGTAATATCGTTTCAATGTAGGTGCTAGAGAGGCCCTTGGTCAGTCGTTCTGCTAAATACAATCCCAGATAGGTAGGATTAGCAAAGATATAACTGCTAGTAGGCCATCAGTATGTAGTTCTTCTCAAAGATTTCCAGATGTTATGTTGACCCATACCACGCACCGCTACCACCCAGGGGCAGTCTCCAGATGCTCATGCGGCTCCGCAAGAAAGAGACAGGGCTGGTTAGTGAGGGTAGAGGGATAGGATAGGTCCAGAACCAGGAGAAACTGGCATCTGTGTGTGTTGGGTTGCAGGTGGGCTGTTTGTGTTGTGCGCTGGCTTGTTGTATCCGTAAGGGTGAGGCCCAACATTATGTTATCATGATTTATAGAGCGCGCTATCACCCAGAGGCATCATGGCGCTAGGATATAACATCAGTAAGACAAGAAGCAAAGATTAGAACAGAAGCGTCTTCAGGAGACGTCGGAACTCAAGATGATTAGAGATTGTTTTCTAATTGAAGGAGGCTGAGCATTCCAAGGTTTGGTTGCTGCCACAGAGAAGGCACGGTCACCCACCCTGGCTAAACGAGAGGAGGGGACAGATAGTAAGCAGGCAGATAAAGACCAAAGAGAGCAACTAGGTAGTGCACAAATTTGTCCTGTAGATAACTGGCTCCCATGCCATAAAACACCTGATGCACCAGGGAAAGCGATTAAAATTCAGTACGCTTTGCCACCGGAAGCCAGTGGAGGGCATGAAGTACTGGAGTTATATGATTTCCATAGGGAACATTCCTAGCCACCCGAGCAGTGAGATTCCGAAGCAGTTTTAGTCGATGGATAAGGCCCTTTGGCTGTATGAGGTTTAGAGCATCGCAATAGTCAATGCGACAAAAAGCACAAGGGCTGCGACAACTGGAGGGTGGACATGAAAAGGAAGCATATTAAGGACTTTCCTAAGAATCTTAAGATGGTAATGTCTGGCTCTGCAGACAGCAGCTACCTGGGCATCCATGGAGAGTGTTGATAAAAAAAATAACACCCAGATTTCTGGCAGCAGTGACCACTGAAGGAAGAACACCCAGTGACGGAGGCCAGAAAGCAGAGGTCCACAGTGAAGGAGAATTGTCGCCATTACGTTTCAGCCAATTCTGGCTCATCCAACTTCCAACGGCCACCAAGCATTGGCTAAGGCGTGATGACACCTCAGCCTTGTCAAGATCAAGGTGGACGGGGATCTGGGTGTCATCGGCACAGGAGGCCGAAGGAGTGGAAGAGTCTCACCAGAGGTTGCATACAGATGTTAAACAGCAATGGCGACAAGGAGGAACCCTGGGGGACACCACAGAAAATAGAAAAGAGTGCTGACAAAAAAGGAGGAAGAGGAAAAGGGAGTCTGGCTACAATCTGCAAGGAATGAGGTAAATCGGGCGAGAACCGGCCCCATCATGCCAATCTTGGCCATAAGGGAGATCAGAGTAGGGTGGTCGACAGTATTGAAAGCTGCTGAGGTCTAATAAGATCGGAGCAGCCATCCCACCTTTATATACCAGCCTGGCCAAATCATCCGGGGCTGACACAAGGACACTCTCGGTACCTCGTTCTGGGTGAAAGCCAGATTGGAAAGGGTCAAGAACATCAGAGGCCTCCAGATATGAGTAAAAACGGGGAGAAATCAAGGCCTACAATAATTTCATGAAAAAAGGGAGAAGAGAAATGGGACGGTAGCTGGCCGGAAGTGAGGGGTCCAAGGAAGGCTTTTTCAACGAAGGAATAACATTAGCATGTTTCAATTTAGCAGGTATATGCCCGGATTGACATGACACATTAATGGCTTGAGTGATCAGAGAGACAGGACCAGGAGGAACATCTTTAATAATAGCCAGAGGAATGTGGTCAGAGGGAGCTGCAGATTTCAGCTGGGAAATGGCCTTACTGACCGCCTCAGTAGTGAAGACGGGGAAAGAGGACCATTCCTGGAAAGGTTCATCATTGACAGGGATGGTAGATGGACACAAACGACGAGCCGGACTGGCTGAGCTAATGTTGTTGCAGATAGTCTCAATATTAGTAACAAAAGAAACGAGAAATAGTCGCACATTTCCTGGGTAGGTGTAACTGATGCTGTGCGCTCAGAAGCAGATGACCGAGATCTAACAACTGAGAAAAGTTCCTTCGATTGGTTAACAGCCTGATCATTTTTTGAGTAAGGAACTGCCGCTTGGCTTCTTTAATTAAGGTGCGGTAGCTACTAGCACAGTGTCTATAGGCTAGCCTCTCTGCGGATCCATAGTCACTCCTCCACCTGCGTTCAGCCTGGCAAAGCTCACGGCTTGAAGGTCAGATGAAAACCAAGGTTCAGACGGCTGAGGGCGGTGTGTGACCAATTTAGCAGGTGCTACAAGATCGGCAGCTGTCTTAAAGGATTCAGTAACGACCTCCAAGTCAATAAGAGGTGCATGGTGTTAAGATGGATTTCTGAACTCTGACCTGGTGGGCAGAGGTTCAGAAGGCCAGCTTAGTTTCTTGGAACAAGGTAACCTTCTGTACAAGCCAGACCAATCAAGGTAGCATTGGCAGCATTCAAGACTAGGTCTCAGGAGGGGTGAGGGTGATCAAAAGAGCCCACAATGAGCACACACAGTAAATGATACCACAAATTACCCTGTCAGGTGTATATATCAAAAATACATATACATTTATTAAAGGCATTTTAAATCGCAAAGCAAATCTCCGCAGTATTAACGAAACCAGCACAACACTAATTATGAAACATATATACAGTTACCAATGGCCTAATGGGCTATTAAACAGTATAGATCCACAACCTGCAAAGAAAGAGGTCACACAGTGCGAATATATCTTATAGGAAGTCCTTCACAATTCAAACTCTAGCTAAGAGGCGTTCCAGTCCCTAAGATGAGTGGGGCCTTGAACTCAAAAGCATATTCGGTGCTGATGCAGACGGTCATGTGGTTAGTTCAAAACGGGTCTCTTCAAGGGGCTGTAGCGACTCAGGAAGGTGGGTGAGGCAGTGAAGAATAAGTTCCCACCATTCGATGAGGGTCTCCCCAAGAGGGCAGAACAGGATCCAAGAGTTGGGAATAGCTTGGTAGGACAGGCTACCTCAATAAAGTAAAAGTCTATGGTTGCGCCAGGGGCCATCGGTTAGGGGTGCAAGTACTTACCGACCCTCAGAGCACTACGGACTAAACTTTGGCAGTTGAGTCCACTTCGGTCACAGGTTCAAATCCTGCAGTTACGCGGCTCTGCAGCTTTCAGGGGCTGCGTTCCGGGAATGATTCTGTGGCAGGACGTAGCAATTTCTCTGCTCCTGGTGAAGAGATCAGACCAGTTCCACTGCAGCGAGTCTGAGGGCACAGAGGGGGGGGGCACAGCAGCAAGGCACCCATGAAGTTCGTCACCACAGCTGGGCGACACAGTGACTGCATATGCTTGGGTTCAGGCGTACTTTCCTAATTTCATAATTTCAGACCTAGGAAGGCTAGGTGTACGAAACTCGCTGGGAGAGTGTCTTATACCCAGAGCTTACAGGCTCAACTCGAAACTCGAGATGGAAGCGGTTCCACGGCAAAGTTCCCGTACGAGCAGGTCAGTTCACTGGGCGGTCCAGGGACACTTCCGAAATGTTTGCTTACAGGTTAAGCAAGAGGTGCCGAGAGTGGTTGGTACCACTATTGCAATGGGTCAAAGCACCCTTGCAAGCCTTCTAGGTTCGATCAGAAACACAGGGTCCGACGGGACAACAGCGGGCTGAGGGTGCCAAACCTTTCCGTGGGTCAGCAGCGGTTCCACAGATCTAATTCTTCAGTTCGGGATACTTGGCTCTTTTACTGAGTTTGGTGTGAACTAAGAAGATTGACCTGGAATGGGTGTAAGATGCCTTCTCTTATCCAAAATCTCCCCCGTGCCAAAACGAAGAGAAACCAAATGGAGATCTGTGCACATACAGCCATCCCAGACGTGGACCAATCACAGACCATGGTGGTCACAGTCATCCCAGCACACCAGACATCCTGGCACCCAGGATTTGTATTGGAACCAGAACGCTCCAGCCCACATCCTGGAGGCACACACACAAGGCATGCTGAAGCCTGTGAAAGCTTCGGTTTGCGCGGGGGTCTGCATGACCAAATGAGGAATTTCCCAGGTCTGGGGAAGGCAAAGGGACAAGATGGCCAAGGGACAGAATAAAGGACCTCCTGGCATGGCCATTTACTGGCCACTGTCCTGGGCCTAACGCTGTACACGCGGTATAGACCATAGAAAAGAGTTGAAAATACATAAAAAGTAACAGTTGCCACCAGCTCTGTCCAAGGCATACTTGTACATTCACCAAAAAATCCTTCGAGGGTGTCTAGGGCCTTAAAAATAAAAAAAGGCACCCCAGCGCTGTAAGGTACTTTGTGCACTGATGAAATGTTACTAAGAAATAGCAACAAAATGAAAGACTAAGGGAATCAGTCTCCCAGTACTGACGGTCTTAAGGGCATGTCAGTTTCCCCGTAACAAAATGGAGCAAAAGCCCATTGGAGTACTGCAGAAGGCTGGGATCCACTGGCAAAAGTCGGGCTAGGATGGTCAGATAACAGCAAAAAAGTTGGGGGGTTCACAACTGGCGGGAAAATTACCCATACATGGTAATATTTCCTATCACTTGTCCCTCCCATACCAAGGACAGGGTGAACTAATCTACCCCTGGATGACTTCTTGTTCAGGTTGGGTAAACATTCTGGACAACCCATTAGAATTGCTTTGTTGGACACCAGGCCTGTGCTCAATGGTGAAGTCAAACCCTTGCAGGCTTCTGGACCACCTGAGCAACTTGGGATTCTCCCCCTTCATGTTCATGAGCCACTTTAAGGGCTTATGGTCACTTTGCATCGTGAAGTTGGCCCCATAGAGGTAGGGACTCAGCTTCCTTAGGGCCCACATAACAGAGAAACATTATTTCTCTACTGTGGACCTCCTGAGCTTTCTGTCCTTAAGCTGGCGATTTATGAATCCAATCGGGTGTTCCTTGCCTTTCTCATCTACCTGTGATAGTACAGCCCCTATCCCAGTGTCAGAGGCATCTGTCTGCACAATAAAAGGTCTTTTGTAGTCGGGGACCCTGAGAACAGGGGCCTGGCACAAGGAGTCTTTTAAGCCATTGAAGGCTCCTCAGATCAAGAGACCTTCTTCGGTTTCTTAGGAGTAGGGAGAGCAGTCAGAGGGGCACAGCTATGGTGCCATAGTCTGCATAAAGTTTCTGTAATACCCAGTGAGACCTAAAAAGGCTCTCACTTGGGTCTGTGTAGTGGGGGTAGGCTAGTTATTTACTGCTTGTACTTTACTGGGTAGAGGCTGAATCCTCCCTCCACCTACTTCATGCTCAAGGTAGACCACAGAACCTTGACCAATCTGGCACTTGCTGGCCTTTATGGTCAGGTGGGCCTTCTGGAGAGCTTGTAATACCATTCTGAGGTGTTTCACATGATCCTCCCAGGTGGCACTGAAAACTGCTATATCATCCAGATGTGCAAGACAAAATTCATCCAACCCATTCAACACGTGATTCACAAGCCTCTGGAAAGTGGCAGGTGCATTTGTCAACCCAAATGGCATTACCCTGAACTGGTAAAGGCCTTCTGGAGTTGAGAATGCTGTCTTCCCCTTGGCATGGCAAAAACAAAGAGGTGATGGCAGGAAGGTTTAGAATGAATCTTAACCACTGGCATTGCTCTGGGCAACCCTCCAGACCACCGTTCTTCGCCTGCCAAGCCATTACAGAAGGGGAAAGACCATGTGCAAATCAGGCATGGCCCCACCCCAAAAGGGGCAGTCCAGCCCGAACTGCTAGGTCCCATCCCATCTGTACGAGACCACAAGCATCCCCAAACATGTTTCGCCCTTGTCGGGGATCATCAGTGAGGAGTAGCTTGGGGTCTCTAGTCCCAGCAGGCACGGGACCCACATCTGGGCATACCCGTCCCACTCGGGATGACAACTCAAAAACAAAGATGTGATGGCTGGAAGGTTTAGAATGAATCTTAACCACTGGCATTGATCTTGGCAACCCTCCAGACCACCGTTCTTCGCCTGCCAAGCCATTACAGAAGGGGAAAGACCATATGCAAATCTGGCTTGGCCCCACCCCAAAAGGGGCAGTCCAGCCTGAACTGCTAGGTCACATCCCTTCTGCACGAGACCACAAGCATCCCCAAACATGTTTCGCCCTTGTTGGGGCTCATCAGTGAGGAGTATCTTAGGTCTCTAGGCCCAGCAGGCATGTTCTGCTAGGGCTATTTGCCAACACCCTGCATTGAGGCCACATGTGCTGAGGTACTTGGAGGCACCCAAGGTAGCCACCAGCTCATCAGTTCTAGGCAAGGGGTGTGCATCTGTCTTGGTGACAACATTCAGAATCCTGTGATCTACACAGAACCTCAACTCAGAGGAACCTGCTTTTGGAACCCAGAACCACAGGACTGGACCAAGGACTACTAGAGGGTTCAATCACCCCAAGATCTAACATCTTGTTGACCTCTGTCTTGATGTACGATCTCGCCTTATCTACTAGCCCCTACTTTTGGTAGGTTCACTATCTCCTGTGTCAATATCATGTTTGCACCAAGGTGTCAAACCAGGAGCTAGGGAAAACAAGGGGAGAATTGCCTCAGCAAACTTCTCACCTTATCTTTCCGACCAGAAGTCGGGTGAGGGGCCCCTTTTACACCCTCAATGGAGCTGTTTGAAGGACTGCCATGGAACAGATCTGGAAGAGGTTCTGACTCTTCCTCCTCTACATCTGAAGCCAACAGCAGTGCAGCTATTTCAACCCTATGGAACACAGCCTTCAGCCTATTCACATGGACCACCTTTGGAGCCTGTCTAGCCCTTCCAAGGCCCACTAAAAAGTTTACCTCACCCAGAGGCTCCACCACTGAGTTAGGGCCTGACCATTTATCCTGTAAAGCTCTAGGCCTTCTAGTGTTCATGATCAGGACTTGCTGGCCTGGTGTAAAGGTGACGAGGGAAACCTTCTGGTCATAAGTGTTTCACGGGAGCTTTCCCAGCCTTCAACCCATCACTGGCCCGAGCCATCAGGAGGACCATTCTCTTTCTTAGTCCCAGCACATAGTCAACTATGTTGCTAGTGATAGGGAGAGTAGGCATCTACCACCCCTCCTTGAGTATAGCTAAGGGTCCCCCAATAGGGTGACCAAAAAGAAGCTCAAAGGGGCTGAAGCCAACCCCCTCTTGAGGTACCTCTCTGTAGGCAAACAATACGCATGGAAGAAGGAGATCCCATTTTCTCCTTTGGGTTGCTTGCAGAGCCCCAATCATGCCTTTGACGGTTCTATTGAACCTCTCAAACCATTGGTTTGGGGTGATATGCTGAGGAAAACTTGCAAGTAACCCCACACTCCTTCCACATGGCTTGCATGCACCTGGACATAAAGTTGCTGCCCCTATCAGACACAACCTCTTTAGGGAAGCCAATCCTAGTGAATATGCCAAGCAAAGCTTTTGCAACTGATTTGGCAGATACTGTCTTTAATGGGATGGCCTCAGGATACCTGGTGGCATGGCTGATCAGCACCAGGATAAACCTATTGCCAGAGGATGTCCGAGGGTCAGGGGGACCAACAATGTCAATCTCTACCCTTTCAAATGGTACCACCACCGCTGGGAGTGGTACCAATGGAGCTTAGTTTGTTGTGCCACTTTTTCCAGATAACTGGCAGGTGGCACACCTCCTGCAGTGACCTTCTACCTGGACCCCCATCTTGGGCCAGTAGAAGTGCATGGCTAACCTTTGCTTGGTTCTCTTGATGCCAAGGTGACCGGCAAGGGGGACTTCATGCGCCAGCTGCAAGAGGAAGGACTTACGTGATGGTAAACCACCAAACTCCTATGGTCTCTCACTGTAGAGGAGCCCACCTTCCCAATAAATCCTGTCCTTCCCAGGACTTCCTACCTCAGGCAGGTAGCAGGCCAGTCTCCTTAAGCCTTCCAAAGATGGACACTCATGTTGGCCCTTACTAAACTCAGCCCTATGGGGACCACCTTCTACCAATAGGCTTTGGAGTTCAGGATGGTCATTATCAGCTCCCGAGACCCCTACCCAGCATAGTCCGTGGAGAAGGACAATGGCAGTTCTATTCCCAAACCTCTGCAGGGCCACAGATGGAGTACCTGAAGCCATATGCTACTAGAATTAGAGTATTCTATGACTTCATTCATTTGACTACTGATCTCATAATTATTAGTAACATTCAATGAGTGTGCTCTAGTTTATTTTTAAATGTTTCAGATGTTCTAGTTCTGCAATTGAGTATTTATCATTTGCCTTGGACTTTAACCTCTTGAATTGTTACTTATATATTTATCCCTACTTCCTATATTAAACGAAGGAACATTTAACTCTGAATTGCTTCACTGTCCAGGTGAAGAAGCTTTGCTCTGGTTTTTCCCAAACTCTAATGTATTCCCTTTTAAATGCGGAGTTTGAGGGTGTCCGGCCATCTCATCTTCTAGTTTATTAGCAATTCGTACTTGTTCAGAATTGGGATTCCACTGCCACCCGTCCTGCTCTTCAGAAGGTCACTTTCAATACCTGGTTCATGGATTACCTCATGGCACCCCCTGCACTGTTAGTAGGACAGATTTCTGCAAGCGTCCTTCTAAACTGGTCAAAATTCAATGCAGACTCACCAAACCTCAATGGGATTTTCCAAATGTTCCCATGATTAAGGTTTCTTATGTTAACCAAACCTTCTGTGAATTTTAAGTCTGTGTTCCCAGAGTTCATCCTATTGGTTAATGCTTCTCTCTTGGTTTCTAGGCGGTGGGAAGGCGGAGATCCAGGAGTGTCCAATCAGAAGACTCCGACCACAATCCTCCTCACCCCGGACCGGAAGTTCCACAGCTTTGGCTTTGCAGCCCGTGACTTTTACCATGACCTGGACCCCACCGAATGCAAGCAGTGGCTGTACTTTGAGAAGTTCAAGATGACGCTGCATACAAGTCCAGTAAGCAGTGACCGTGGACACTGCGCAACACTCCAGTTCACCACTCTAGGGCTTTCTCATGCCCACTCCTGATCCAAGACGGAATACGTTTGTTGCACTCATAACCACCCTCTGTATGCATACACATACACACACACACACATACATACACACACATACACACACATACACACACATACACACACACGCACACACACACAATCTTTTCAATATGTTTCAATAATATAAAATACATTCTGAGAGCCCATATTTGAAAAATGTATGCCAGAGAGAAAGGGTTTTACTTTCTCTATATCTGAGTTCCGATACCTGTGCCATACGGTGTCATTATATTCATATGTATATCCCAATGTCAACACGTGCACCTTACCGTGTTAGGAATGATTCCTGGAAACACGTGCACACTCGCCATGCCTTGTTTCCTTGATACTTGACTTTGCCCAACGTGCACGTTCAGTTCCCATTGTGGGCAGATGATTATTTAATTACCTGCGGGTTTGTAAATCCGCAGTGTTAACTGGTTACGCAAGTTACACACGCAGCACACAACAGGCGCCCTTACAAGTTTGGTGGTGCCATACAAAAGTGCTGGTAATAACGTTACTGACACTTTTTTTGGCAGCAACAGAATTACTGCAGTTTTTTTTCTGCACCACTGAATTTCGAGTTTGACCTTGGAGTAGTTTGACCTTGGAGTAGAGAACTTGCCTAAAGCAAGATCCTGGCGGTAACTCCTTCACCTTGAGGCCAAATATCGTTGGATTTACCGCACAGAATTACCTCTCAAGTTAATTCTGCAAAACATCCCCATGGAATCCTTTGGACTCCAAAAACAGGGCTAACACCACGCTGTCACCCCTCTTAATTCTTGAGATAAGCCCACAGGGCCGACTGACGGAAATGCTAAATGATCGTGGCGACGGTTTTACCACCAATTGGATGCTAAACTCGGAATGAGGCCCTTTGCCAATTTGTGCCTATCTGGTATGCATTCACTTACAGAGGCACCTCCCTTTGTTTCCAGACATCTGCAGTACATTGTTACCTGGGTGTTTCATGAATCACAAGATCCAGTTACACGGTTTTAGTTCACACAGTTTGAAGGATATGCATTGAGTCATGCTAATTTTGCTCACCCCGTTTCAGGAGTACATGTAGAGATGAACATGCACGTGGAGCTTACATTGTAACTTCGGTATTTATTTTTATAAATACCCAAGTATTTATAAAATAAATATAGTTACACGATAGAGTTTACACTGCTGGAGGAGTATGCGTGTAATCATGCACATTGTTACTTGGGTATTTATTGTTTTATCTCATGATACAGTTACACAATAGAGTTTACACTGCTGGAGGAGTATGCGTGTAATCATGCACATTGTTACTTGGGTATTTATTGTTTTATCTCATGATACAGTTACACAATAGAGTTTACACTGCTGGAGGAGTATGCGTGTAATCATGCACATTGTTACTTGGGTATTCATTGTTTCATCACATGATACAGTTACACAATAGAGTTTACACTGCTGGAGGAGTATGCGTGTAATCATGCACATTGTTACTTGGGTATTTATTGTTTTATCTCATGATATAGTTACACAATAGAGGTTAGACTGCTGGAAGAGTATCGATGTAATCGTGCACTTGTAGCTCACATTGTTACATGGTCCTACAGGTGTTCACTGCCTTATTTAGTTACTCGTTGTTTAGTGAATGCATTTTTGTGATCTATAGCAATGTTGCACACATTGATACCTGGGAACATATTGGGCTACACATGCACGTTACATTTGTATTTAGTTACTCATTAAGCCCCTATTGTTACCCGGGTATTGTTTTTGCTATACATGTAGCAAGGTAATTCCCTACCTAGTTAATTGTGTTGTTACCCATGTTGCTCACATAAGTATTTAGTTACTCGTGTAGCTTACAACATTACCAGAGAATGCTTCTTGTTAAGCGTAAACAAGTAAATCACACGATCATTGTGTACTTGTTGTGTTCCAAATGTACCCCACATGTCCTGGGCTTTTATTTAGTTGCACATGTCACTTAAATTATTGATCGGTTTCTATATTCCATCTCGAGATGTTCGATCAAGAAACGTTAACTACTTAACTTCGCCCAGTTTTAAGGTACACTCTGCTGGGGGTAAGTCCTTTGCTGTGAAAGGCCCTCGCATTTGGCATCCCCGCCCCCTCTCTTTGAGATCTTAAAACAATCTAACACGCTTTAAGTAGCCTCTTAAAAGCTTGCTTTTCCGTCAAACTTCTCTCTGTAAGCTTGTTGTTGCCCTCTGATTCTAGCTCACCACCGTGCTCGAATACTTCTGGGTTGGTAGCGCTATGCAAGATATTGCAACAGAAAATGGCATTCTTTTTAAATTCCATGAGAACATGTCGCTCACGTTCTTAAAACTACATGTGCCCTGAGAGATCTTAAGAACAGGCTTTCTCCATTTTGGGGGTACGAGTTCACCATTTGAAAATATTTTGCTTCTGTGGGTCTCTTAAAAAAACATTTTGCCCATTGCAGTTTGACCGTGAGATGGCACGTGATCCTCCACCCACTCCGATTCAAAATGTTTCTTCTCAGGTTGTTTTGGGTAGTACATTTGCATCAGTGTTTTTCTTTCCTAAACCCTAATCGGTGCACCTGATCGTGGCATTGAACAATAAATCTGGGCAATTTAGGTGACACTTGTGCGTCTTCTCGTGATAGCATAGCACAGTTACAGATATCAAGAAAAGCAATAGAGGTGATGGCTGAAAGGTTTAGAATAAACCATAACCTCTGGCATCGCTTTGGGCAACCCTCCAGACCATCGTTCTTTGCATGCCAAGCCATTACAGAAGGGGAAAGACCATATGCAAATCAGGCTTGGTCATACCCCAAAAGGGGCAGTCCAGCCTGAACTGCTTGGCCACATCCCTTCTGCACGAGACCACAAGCATACCCAAACATGTTTCAGCCTTGTTGGGCCTCATCAGTGAGGAGTAGTTTGGGTCTCTAGGCTCAGAAGGACAACATCTGGGCATACCCGTCCCACTGGGGGTGACTAAGCAAAACAAAACGGGTGATGGCTGGAAGGCATAGCTCTGGGCAACCCTTCACTTACAGATTTGCCCAGAAGTGGGTCCTCAGCCATCTGGACCTAGAGACACAAGCTTAGCCTCACTGATGATGAGGAAGGGACTGCCCCTTTTGAGATGGGACCAAGCCTGATTTGCATATGGACTTTCCCCTTTATGTAATGGCTTGCAAGGCAAATAACTGTCATCTGAAGGGATCCCCCGAGCAATGCCACTGGCTAAGATTGATTCAACACCTTCAAGTCATCGACTTTTTTGTGTGTGTCAATTTTCTTATATTGGCTGTAATTCCTAAAAGGCAAGGATGTGGGGCCCCTCTACTGAGAACTAGCATGGGCCCAATACCCTGTTCCATGGAATTTCTTCCACCCAGGAGAGTCCACAATCACATTTTAGGTCCCTGAACTCTTCACAGAGGAGAAATATCCATTTGCAGATCAGTCTGCTCCAACTCACCTGGGTATTCCAGCACTGCAATACTAGGCAATTCTCCTCTGAACAAGAGTAGCATCAGCAACCCCAGATTCTTTATGCATTTGTATGGATTCCTAAAAGATACTGACACAATTGGGGAAAAAATATGATATGTAATATATAGCTATACCTATGGTTGGGAAACATACTGGAACATTGCTTTCCTACTTGCACTTGTATCTTGTGTTTTCTATGCTGTAGTGAACAGGCTGATTAATGTACTGAACTGTGGCTCATGCTAGCGCTATATGTAGGCGCTGTGTTGGTGGCATCTCTGCATATTGAAATCATCTGGTTCAGCTTCACACGCGCTTCCAAATGACCCAGAGAAGTTATCTTGCTCAGTGCGCAGCTGCCCTCCACTATAACTCAGGAACATTGCAATGCACCACATTTCCTCTTCTAACGTATGGCCCCGTTGTGTGTTCTCGCTCTACTTCTAGAACCTCAACATGGAGACAGACCTCACAGCGGCCAACGGCAAGAAGGTGAAAGCCCTGGAGATATTTGCCTATGCCCTGCAGTTCTTCAAGGAGCAAGCCATGAAGGTATGTATGGGGGAACACACTCCTGGAAAGTGTAATAAAAAGTGAGATTTGTGACCTTTGAGGATTAGTTGTGTCATGGACCCACAAAACACAGCACTGAACAGATAGTTGTAACACATTTCCTCATCAGAACACGATTGGATTCTGCAGCTATTGGTGGTGTGTGTTTACCTATAACTAAGTAGGACTTTGCTGGCTAAACAAATAGTACCAGGGTTCTTGCCGCCTTCTTTGCTTTCTTGAGGATATGGCGCCCAGGTGCTTCTTTATCCCTTGTCACAGTCGCAGGGATATGTTAAGTTAAAGGTTCTTATACTGTGCACTGTTGCCACCTGCATGGCCTCTTGGCGCTCTGGTGGATCTGTAATGCACAGAGGATGGTGGGTATGTCAGTAGGACTGAGTGGGGAAAGAGCAAGAGGGCTGTGTTGTGCTGTTGGCAGCTTCAGTTCAGAGAAATCGTTCAATGAGCATAGGTGTGTTTTTCGGTTGGTAGTCACCGTGTGATGTTGGGCGAGATTACGTGTGGCTTGTTTCGTTGTTGTGGTATTGTGAAGTACGGTGCGGTTTGTGGTGCTGTAGAGGTATGTTGTGTTTAGTTCAGAGTTTGAGAGGTGTATGCAGAAGGGTGAGTTTTAATATGGTTAGTTAGTGGCAGTACATTTCCTACCCCCGCTATTACGACTAAAAGTGACCCATATCCCTTCCCCTGTCGTTCATTCTAGTGTGTAGAAATTACCACCACCACTGGTTTCTCCACTAGTGATGAATTCCCTATGCCCTGCGGTCAGTCCTTGAGTTGCACAGTTACCTCGTCCATCCACGTTCCTTTGTGTGGCGAGTTTCACACCCTCGGTAGTCCGATTAAGTGGGACACATCTCCTTCCCCATTTCCACCTTTGCCCCTCTGTCGGGATGAGACACACTTCAGGTCTCCAGCAACCCTTCCCACTTAGATGCCTCTGTTCTCGCATACCCTCCACTCCGGTGCGGCCTACTCCCCACTCCTTTTTTGTTGTGTGTTTGTTTCATGGTGCACGGGTGTTGTTCAGTCATTTTCATCCCATTCTGAGCTACAGAGCAAGGTTTTTAGAAGTTTTCTTTTAGATGGTCTTCATAGTTCATATTTCTTTGAGGGGTGGGGGGGAAGGTTAACAAAGTTTTATGGCTATGCAAGAGAATGCTGATCCACCAATTTTTCTCCATGTGTGTGGTTTGGGTTCTAGGTGAATTGTCGTTGCTGGATCCAAGTGTTCTTGTCGGCTGGTAGGCGGTGATTTTCTTTTTACATTAATTCAACTCCTTGCCCGTAGATTGCTCTGTGTGTTATGCACATTGTTTTGAAGGTGATTCGTCTTTTGACAGGGAGCCAATGTAGCATGCTTAGTGCTGGTGTAATGTGGTCTCTTTGTGAGAATTTGAGGAGAAGTCTGGCAGCTGGATTCTGTATTTGTTGCAGTTTACTCAGTAAGTAGTTCGTCATTCCGAGGTATACACTGTTAGCGTAGCATTTCCTGGACATGTTGAGGGAGATGATGGGCAGTGTTTTGTGCATGAAAGAGAGAAGGGGCAGAATCTTTTTGATCGTGTCAAGATGGACGAAGCATTTAATATCGCATTTACTTGAGATTCTAGCGTTAACTCATTCTCCATTAGGATTCCAAGGTTTTTTACTACTTTGGACAGTGTGGGTGGCATTCCCAGTTCTGTGGGCCACAGGATGTACTTGTTGTTTCCTTGGTTGTCTGGTATAATCATGATTTCCGTCTTGCTTGGTTTTGAGGTCATTAGGGTTTATCCATTGGTAGAGTTATTTGAGACAGTCTGTTAGCTTTGGGTTCTCCTCTTTTTTATCACTGATTTTGTAGTTGATTTGGGTATCATCTGCGTAGTTGTAGCGTGTGAAACCGTGTCTTTCGATGAGGTTGATTAGTGGCATCATATAGATGTTCAAGAGTACCCGGGATAACGAGGAGCCTTGTGGAACTCCACAGGCGGTGTCCCACAGTGTGGATTTGAATAGTTTTAGCCATACTGTTTGTTCTTTCGGACAAGAAAGATTTAATCCAAAGCAGCGCTGTGTCGCCTATCCCTATTTCTTCCAGTCTATTGATGAGGGTGTTATGGTTTACTATGTCGAATGCTGCGGAGAGGTCGAGTAGTATCAGTGCGGAGTTCCTGTTGGAGCCTGTGTTGGTCTTTAGATCGACCCATATAGAGAGTAGTGCTGTCTCCATTCGTCTCAAGGGTCTCAAGCCTACTTATGTCTGGTCCAATAGTTGGTCATTTACAACGTATTCCAGTATTTGTTCATAGACCTAGGTCTCTAGTAGTTTTGCCGGGTAAGGAATGTTTGAGATCGGTCAAGTTTGTAGTTTGAGAGATCTTCCACATTGCCCGTTGGATCTTTGAGGAGCGGTTTGATGGCGGCAATTTTGAAGGCTCACGGTACTCTCCCCATTGAATGTGACAGATTGAAGAGGTTTTGGTAAGGATTGATTTGTAGATGTTTGGCAAATATGGCTCCATTGTGGAGCCTGCCTTGTTACTTTTGTTGAACAAGGTGAAGAATTTTTCTCTTGAAATTTGAGCGAAACTGTTCAGTCTATTCTGTGGTCCTGGTGTTGGTTGGAAGTGCTAAACGGTCTGGGTAATTGGTCTACTTTGTATGATCTGATGTATGTTGGTGATTTTATTCTTAAAGTGATCTGCGAGAACATTGCATCATTTTCTGCTAGGGGACCAGTGTGTTAATGCATCCGGGGGATTTCTCATCTCATTTTGAATGTTGAAGAGTTCTTTGAGTGTTGGTGGCTTTTGTGATCCGGTCGTTGTAGGATTTCTTTTTTGCATTGAGAATGTCCACTTTGTATGATCAGATTTGCTTTTGATATGTTTTTCTTTTGGCTTGGTCATAGTTTGTTCTCCCTTCTTTTCGTAATTTCCGGTTTGCTGTTTTCATTGATTTAAGTTGGGGCATGAACCATCTTGCCACTACTTTCTTTCGTTTGGTGATTGGATGAGGGGGTTTTCTGGGGAGATGGGATCTATTGTTTCTGCAATCCATTTCAGGACTAGGTCTGTTTTTTCAGGTGTCACTTGTGTCCAATGTTGCACTCGATGGTTTAGAGGATTTTAGTTTTTCATCTAGGTTATCTAGTAGTTATCCTACTTCTTGCCCAGATCGGGGGATTCTTTGGGTGCTTGTTGGATGCTTTTGGTGGTATCTGGAGCACATAGGGTAAAATGAGGTGGTCGCTCCATAGTATTTGGATTGGTGGTGCTGTTGTGATCAGGTTTTTATTGGCAAAGATTGCATCCAGTGTGTGTACTATTGTGTGTGTCATTCCTTCACCATCTGTCGCAGTTGTATTGTCCCAAGCTGCTTAGTTAGGGTTTTCTGTGAGTTTGCATTCTCTTCTTTGAACCATATGTTGAAGTCAGCGAAAAAGATCAAGTGATCATGTTTAACGGCCAGGTTTGTGACTGCTTCTACAAAGGTATCTATGAAGGTTGCGTCTTAGGTTGGTGATCTATAGATAAGTATAAATGTGAGGGTTGTTTGTGGATCTGAGGTCAGGATGTTTAGTGGGTTGGCTGTTTTTATTTTTTTGTGTTCTTTGCAAGCCATTGCAAGCCCTCCTCCTGCTTTTCCTTTTCTGTTTGGCTGTATGCATTTGGAATTGTCAAGTAGACAGCTGTGCGGTATCACCTATCAGTTTTCAGCTAGCCAGGTTTCTGTGACTAATAGGATGCTGCTGCAAAGTGGATCGTAGATCTCTGCTGTGTGTTTGGCCGTAGATCTGGCGTTCATTAGGTTGCAGTGTATTTATTTTCTGTATAGTGCCCTGTTTTGTTTTTGCTTGCGACTCTCATCCTCCGGATGTAGGTTGTGTTCTGTTAGGTCTGTTTCGTCATTAAGTAGGTCAGCTAGGTTTCGTATTGGGATCACGTCTTCTTCTGGCTCCTCTTCTGTTTCTGGTTGGTGTTGCCGTTGGTTCCCTGATGAATATTCCATTGCGAGCTAGTGTGTTAGACACAGTGATTTTTGTCTTGTTTTTGGGGTGGTTCTTTTCACCGTCTGACTCATCGGTGTGTGTTGCGCTGCTGTGTTGGAGTTTGCTGGCATAGTGGCCTGGTGTGGTTCAGTTTCGCGTATCCTTCCATGTTGGTATAGCACCCAGACACTTCTTGGGCACTATCAGAGTGTCACAGATAGAGTAATAAACCCCTACTTGTAATCCACCTGGATACATGGTGACTAGTGCACTCCCCCATGTTCCAAGGCACATCCTATTGGTATTTTGCGAGTGACAATTCGCATGGCGTGTAGTGCTGTTGGCTTGTCCAGGAGTCTATATAGGAGAGGAGGGAAACGTGATCTCTTTACAAGAATAAAAGCAAGTGTTGTGGATAACGCCCCACATTGGGCCATTGCGTCACGTGGGAGCTACGTCATTCGGCTCTGCAGCTAATGTGTGCATGTTTGGTGAACGAGTGGGACATAGACGTGTGTGGCTGAAAAAGTAGACAATACCAGACTATCAGGCTTGGCATCCTTAATCATAGTGTGCTTCATAAAATCAATAGCTCCACACATTAAGAAAAGCAGGGTATCCATGTATTGCCATCATTTCCTTTTTAACATCATTCTTTTTTTTAAATGTATTTTGTTTTTTATTGTGATCCTGGTTGCTCTAAGTCAACCTTACACACATCTTAACTAAGCATCAGGGCAAGTTGTTTGCATCACAAAATGCATAATTTGGCTAGTGCAAAAACGACGCATTGGCATAGCTAAGTGCATAGACCCTGCACACCATGCAAGACGAGCATAGTCACGCCTGCAGAAGAATAGAGTGTGATCTCTGAGATATTTCTTTGTTGGTTATTTATATTGTGCTTAATGCCAGACCCCTCCAGCTCCAGTGTTATGATATGATATATGATAGTTTATTTATATAGCGCCTATACACAATGTGTTTCAAAGCGCTTCAAGGCAAGGGAGGGAACAAAGGACAATACAACGACATTCTTACAGGCCATGAACAGTAAGGATTTGAAATTCGGGCCAGGGTAGGGTGTAACTCCTTCTATTTTCGGATAATCGAGTGGGATTTGGGATTAAGGCTCCAGTTGCTTAATTATCGAAACCAGTGGCAGACTGCAAATACATCCACCCGCCCATGTGTCCGTTCAGCTGGACGATTCTCATCTTCCTGTGGTGTTAAAAGGTTTAAGGGCACCACATATAGCTGGAGAACCGTACCTAGAGTGGCGCATGATTCTTTGACAAGAAAACGTCCCAGTTCTCTGGAGTGCAATTCAACAATGTACTTCAGGCCTGACATTTCTTGCCATTTGAGGGTTTTCTATAGTTTCTTCCTTGATGTGTAATTTTTTGAGGTATGTGCCATGAGAATCCTGCATACAACTGGATCTTTCATTCATAGCCGTTACGTTAGCTCAGCGGGTTGAGCACCAGCTGCTGCGACCTGCGTGCAATCTGCAGGTCTTGAATTTGAACCCCACTAAGGCCAACGAAGTCTTTCATCCTTCTGAGGTCGATAAATGAGTACCAACTCCAGCTGGGTGATATTGTATGTATTTATGTTCTATGTAAGGCGGTATATAAATACACATCATTATCATTATAATGCAAACTGAAAGGCATAAAGACCCGTTTAGGGCACACAACTGTGCCATTCTGTAGAATGGTAACAAGGTTTATTGGGCCTCACTACAAGTATGGTGCCAATTCCTCTGGAATTACTGGCAAACTCATTTACCGCCACCACAACGCAGGCCAGCGGAACTCCAGATGGATTCCAAATGCGGTAACACCACCAGGATTTTGGAGGAATTCTGCAACTGGTAATGCCTCCAGTTTTTGCCGGTTAAGTGGGGGAGATGCTTCCAGCAATAAGCTTGGGCTATCTCCTCCACTTTTCATAAAAACTCACAACCCAGTGGTGCAGAAAAGTGGCAGTCAAGTGGACATAACCGAATTACCCCCCGCCCCCACTGTCCACTGTGACGTATTCATGACGCCCATTATTCTTTACCCATAACATTCATTGCAACATCGGAATGCTATATATATATATATATATATATATATATATATATATATAATTTTCCAACTCCTCCCTGATAAGGGTTAGTGAAATGAGCTCCTTTTAGCTGTAACCCATCCATCCGCTCTTGATGTGTTATCTGGACAGGGTCTCTGGCTGTTCCTCTGGTTGTTGAGTGGGAGGGGGATAACTGACCTGGCACCTTGAGTACCGGTGACCTCATGGCCAGAGCTTCACTCCTTCAGCTGAACCTATCTCTCAGCCATGCGCGACTTACTCGGTGCAACCGTTCAGTGCTTGGAACCTCTCAATGGTGAACGTGATGTTTATTCAATCACGCTGCCTTCCCATTGTACCAAGGCCACAAAGTAAGTCATCACCAATATGTTGGTAGCTACAGTGAAACGGCGGTAACACAGTTGCCACTGCCTCTACCAGATTTGGAGAACTGGAGGAAATGCCTCCAAAAGATAGCCAGAGCCATTTCCTCTAGACAAATGTCAGGAAAATCACCAGTGGGATGACCATGGAGTCTTTGTCCTGTAGGCACATGTCTGAAGAGATACAAGGGCCACTGGAACGGATGGTGTGGTCCTAAGGGTTCATTCTGTTTCTCTTCTATTACAAAATTCCATTCAGAAATTGCTTTTTTACAGAAATTTCAACAAGCAGCAATTCTGAAATATCTGCTTTCAATTCTAATATTGGACGTTTCAAAATTATTGGTCTCCGCAACTTCTAATGGCTACATTCGGATTATAGCGCATTGTATGACTGTAATTGGGGGCGCGGGAGGGAGGGGGGCCAAAATCACTGCCCCAAAAAACCTCATTGCCCTCCATGCATTTAACTCTCGCCATCCAAGAACGAGCGTAAGATCCAGTACATCTACTAAGGTGCCCTTGAACCCTCTGAGGCACGCCTCACAATCCCTCCTGCCCCCTTAGAGTGCTCCGTGCTCTGTCTTTATATAGCCCCCTCGGCCTTACATTCTCACCAAATCATGCCTCGTTTCCCCTTGGATGCAATTTCATGAAAGATTTACCCCCAACGTGCGTTTAGCATTTAGTTATTTATTTATTTTTACATTTTGTAAAGCGCTCTAAACCCATAAGCATCAAGGCGCTGGGCCCCAACATAAGACTTGGGCATTAGGTTTACGCTCTATTATATTATGTTGCAGGGTTGGATATAGGGCAAATACTGCCATTCTAAAGTCACTTGGCACATCAAAAATGAAATGCGGCGCTATGTTGTGGAAGCCTTCCACCCGCCTCCGAGGCTTAATTCAATGCGTTTTCATTTGGCATGGTAGGTGGATAGCTATTAACTATGCAGATATTTTCCTCGGATGGGGTCTGTACCACGTCTGGTTCATTATAATGTGCACGTTTAAATGCCAGGCTTTGAAACATATGGCGATGAAAGCTACTACGGTGTCATTATACGTTGTGCAAGGCCTCCATGTCCCTTTTCCACCCTCTGTGCTGTCGTAGCGGGAAAGTATTGCAGGTGGTCAAGACGGGGAAGCATGTTGAGGGACGTGGTGTGTGAATTGATGTTGAGGAGGTACAGGGATTTCTTGGCTTAATTAGGTTTTGGGAGACCAGAGGGGGCGTGAAAAAGGCCTTACCCACTGGCAGGACATCAGAGACGTGGATTAGTTATTCCACAATTCTCTGTGACGTCACTGCGGGGAGATGCAGGATTTCGAAAGGGAAATTGTTGCTAATGTTACCCATGGAAGCTGCAGCTATACACAACAACGTTTTTCATCATTTTAAAAATCGAATGTTTTTCTAGCTATATCCATTTCTTAGTTCAGTCTGCCTATATATTGTGTAATGTTTAAAAAAAATATATAGTTAATAGAGTCTGACTGTGTGAGGTGCCCAGCGGGCGACACCCTCTTTTAGTCTAGCATAGCAGAAAGCAGCTACAATGGGACTATGCGGACTATTTCTGTTTTTATTTTTTATTCATTTTATTGTTCAAAACGTGGCCCGCGCTCGAGAGCAGCCGAGCGCTGTACAGAGTGTGAGTAGCTAGCGTTTGGGAAGCCATCTTTTCACATTTGCGCAGTAATGTGGGTAGTGCTCTGTGCATTTTGTACTTTGTTTCTTTTGAGCATATACTGTGATGAACTCCCCTGCATGATTCTTGAGCTGATAGTGGGGGTAGCCATGTAAACCTGGTACTACCTCCCACAGAATAGCAAGAACACATACTAAGGGGCTATAGACGGCGCACAGGTTCAGCAATGCACCAAACCCATGAAGAAAGAAGGCGAGAAGCTTGCGTGCATGAGTCGGTGTGTTCTGAGAATCTCCTTTTTGCCAGGTTAATTCTGAACCCATAGGCCTTTTGAGACGAGGTAACACTCTACAGGGTGGATGGGGTGCAGAAGTTACTCAAACATCAATAATCAAACCGACTCAAGAAGTTGGCAAAGATTTAGCGGTTATAATAACAATTATCTAAAACAGGGAGTACAGCCGACACCTACGGAGGTCAAACAATATCACGCTCAATGGCTCTTCATAAAAAACAACCTTTTATACTAAAAACTCGTCATCTCTGATGTCGCACTACGTCGCATAATAAGAAAACTTATGTGGGACTGTGGTTGGTTAATGGGAAACATCTAAGTATACTTTCTATGGGGTATGGGGCTGTGTTTGGGTCTCTTGTCAGGTGGACAACTCTGCCCACCCCTAAGGCAAGTTATTGTCAGTGTCATCAATTACACAAAGTCTCATTGGGCCTCTAAACTATAGGACTCTTTACTACGTGGCCCTATATAATTGGTTGGCACGCTTCTCCAGCATGGGGTCTGGCATGGATTCACATGCTCATGAATATTCCCCGTCGTCAGGCTGGGAATCCCCGGTAAAGAAAAATCAGTATCAGTTTCGTTTCTGATCTGTCTTTCGTAGTAGTAACCAATCACTGATCTCTGCGTCATACTGACCACAGCCAATGACTGCCATCTCCCTAAGCCCCGCCTCTGGCAGCCATCTTCAGATTTTTACCGCACGTTCATGTGTTGGGATCCTCGTGCTATTGCTCTCGAGCTGTAGTGCGCTTTCGCACTTTTTCATAGGAAAATTCTCTCTTTTTTCGGTCAAAAGAGCCTCAAGCTCCACCGTTTCTTTATCCGATCAACGGGGACCCATGTCGGATTCCTCTACGCCCCTCAAGGGTGAAGATTTCGTCGAGCCACGCTTTTGGAGGACTTCAGAAGTTTCTCAGGCCCATCTCGATCATGGCCCAGGAGAAGGGAAGCTCGACGCCCGGAAAGCTGTTCAGGGTCTGCCCTGGATGCCAGCTTCAGAATGTCTTTAAGGAGGACGAACACTCCCTTTGCCTCTACTGCCTGCATGAGGACAAGACGCACGTGGAGAAGGACTGTGCGTTTTGCGGCAATATGTCGGAGCGGACCATGAAGGACCGACATCTGCGTCTCGCCAACTGGCTGGAAGGTAAAAGCCCGTCAGGCGAGAAGAAGAAGAAGTCCGAGCGGTCTTCTAAGACCTTTGAGGGTGCCCCGGCGCCGGGGGTCCAACAGAAGGCCAAGCACCGCGAGTCCGCTGGCACCGGGAGCGCTGAACGGTCGGGCTCTACGGCTGCCAGGCAGGGCGCATCCTCCCCAGCGCCATCAACCACGAGCTAACGCTCTGGCTCGGTAAGAGGAAGGCCGAGCACCCGGCGAAGCTCCTGGAGAGACCCCGGTCGAGCTCGAAGGCCCCATCAGAGGGGGAGCGAGGCGGTGACCCTCCCTACAAGGAGAAGGCGGTGAGAGCACCTACGGTGGTGAAAGCCTTGATCCACCCTGCCAAGGCCTCTATCGAGAGAGTCGCGGCGGCCCTGGCTCAGCCTGTGGAGGCTACACCAGTGGAGGCGACATCGGGGCTCAGAGTCTCCCTGCCACCGCGGAGGGAGTCCTCTTTCAAGCCCATCGACAGGACCCCTGTGAAACCTCTGACGGAGAAGAAAAAGGGGGGGCAGGAGGTCGTCGTGGATTCGGCCTCGACCTCTGAAGAGGAGCTGATCGAAGTCTTAAGCCACGGCATTGGTGGGAAAAAAGAAGACCAGCCCGTCGGGAGGGATCCCGACGTAGGAGACGACGAGAACGTCGAGGGTGCCGACAAGGCTCCTGACCGCCCGTCGGAATCCCCTCAACCAGTGCCGCAAGACAACTCGGCGGCCATTTTGTTGGCTAAACAGTCCTTATGCTCGGAGATGAGGATGAGATTGCCGTTGCCACCAACGGAGGAACCGCTCCCGACGGGGGACCTGGAGCCAGGCCCTTCTGGGAGCCCCCCTCCTAAGAGAAGAAGGATTCATCCTCCACCTCCTTTTCAACCATCGCGCCCGGCTCAGCCCTCCTCCACGTCCACGACCCGTGGGGATGATACAGGGACGGACACGGCCGCGATGGGTACAGACGACGAGGTTTACGACGAGGATCTTCCGTCATCATCTCCCCCTGGGCCTCCCCGCCTGACGAGATTGGATCGTTTTATGCCCGGAAGAGAAGAAGAAGGAAGGTTTCCTTTATCAACGGTGCGAGACCAAGAAGAAGACGGTCCTCGCTGTACCTCTACTGGACGATATCTGGGATGAGGGTCTCGCCCTCCTCATGAACCCATCCACAACCCCTGCTAGAAGGGATCGGTACGAGAAGAAGTACCGGGTCCCAGACGTGGCCCCCTTGTGCCTTCGGGCACAGCCATCCCCGGACTCGGTCTTCTCCACGGCGGCCATGAAGAAAGCGGGGGTGGCTTTGGCCTCTACGTCGAACTCCCCACCGGACGGCGAGGGAAAGAAATTCGACACGATGGGACAGTCATCTCATCGGCAGCGACGACGATTAAGGCTGCAAACGCCTTAGCCATCGTAGCCCGCTACGACAGGGAGTTGTGGTACAAGATCGCCCCCCTGCTGGACTTCCTACCGGATGACAAGAGGGCGGAGGCCCTAAAAATCTTGCAGGAAGGAGATGTGGCGTCGGACCATGCCATTACGATAGCGACGGACATCGCTGACATTGGTTTTTGCCAGTTGGGCAACGGCGTGTGCCTTAGACGGCGTGGATGGCTCAAGGCAACGGACTTCCGGCAGGACGTGCAGACCAGAGTTTTGGACATGCCATTCGACGGGAGCAACCTGTTTGGGAAAACAGTGGACGATTCCCTACAAGCCATCAAGACGGACACGGAGACGGCCCAGGCTCTTGGTGTTCTCCAGCAGCGACGGCCGCCCTTTCGGAGCGCCGGAGGCAAGCAGGGTGCCTCCAAAGGTTCGGCCGGCGGATATTCCACCTACCGTCAAGCAGCCCATTCGTCGTCACAGGAAGCTTACAGGGGACGAGGCAAGTCGGGCGGACCCCGCCGTCGTTGCCAGGGAGGACAAGGCGGCAAAGCCTTGTCGAAGCAGGGCTGAACCGGCCGTGGGGCCGGGCCCCCTCTGAAGCATCCCGGTGGGAGGCCGGCTGGCGAACTTCGTCAGCGTGTGGGAGTCCATCTCCACCGACCGTTGGGTGCTGGACGCCCTGGGCCAGGGTCACGCGCTCGAGTTTCTAAAGAAGTGCCCGCGCGTCCCCCCCGTGGCCAGGAAGGAACATCACGTCCCTCAACTTCTCTTGGAGGTAAAGGCGATGCTCAAGAAAGGCGCCATCAAGCTCGTCCCAAAGAGGCTTCGGGGCTCCAGAGTTTACTCAAGATACTTCCTCGTGAAGAAGAAGACAGGAGGATGGCGTCCCATCCTGGACCTACGACGACTGAACAAATTCATCAAGGCACAGAAGTTCCGGATGGTCACCCGCCAGCACGTCCTGGGTCAGCTGGAGGAGGGCGATTTCCTGTCGTCGTTGGATTTGGAGGATGCCTACTTCCATATCCCCATCCTAAAGGGACACCGAAAGTTTCTCAGGTTCGTGGTCCAAGGGCGTCACTACTAGTTCAGAGCCCTTCCCTTCGGATTGAGGTCGGCACCCAGGGTGTTCACCAAGTGCCTCGCACCGGTGGCGGTGCAGCTGCGCCTGGAGGGGATCCACGTCTACCCCTAACTGGACGACTGGCTCACCCGAGCAAAGACGAAGGAGCTCGCCGCGGAGCACACGGCGAGGACCGTCCAAATACTCACGGACCTGGGATTCTCCATAAACTACGCCAAGTCCCACCTGGTGCCCGCGCAAGACGCACTGTTTCTGGGAGTGAAGCTCGACACAGTGGCGCTTCTGGCCTCTCCGGAGGAAAGGACGAGGGCCATCTTGGGCAAGGTGCAGCGGATGCTGGTTGCGGACGCGGCCAGGGTGAGGTCCATCAAGTCCCTCCTCGGAATGATGTCTTATTGCATTTATCTCATCCGCCTGTGCAGGCTTCGGATGCGCCCGTTACAGGAGTTCCTGGACGCTCGCTGGATCCAGATGACGGGCAGCTTCGAGGACAGGATCACACTCGACGAGAGCTTCCGACGAGCGATCCGGTGGTGGGGCACCCGCGCACATCTGACGGCGGGCATGGACTTCCAGACCCCGGGCCACCAGAAGACAGTGACCACGGATGCCTCCCTGGAAGGTTGGGGAGCGCACACCGAAATTCTGCACGCGAGGGGCCTTTGGCTGCCGACGGAGAAGTCCCTCCATATCAACGTCCTGGAACTCGGTGCAGTGTTTTGGGCCCTCAGGTCCTTTCTTCCGTCCCTCAAGGGCAAGGTGGTGAGGATCTTCACCGACAAAACCACCACCATGTTCTACATCAGGAAGCAGGGCGGTACCAGATCCCCAGCCCTGTCCAAGGAGGCGCAGGATCTGTGGCATTGGGCCGTCGCCCAAGGGATGTTTCTGGTGCCGTTTCATCTGGCAGGAATAAAAAACACCATCGCCGACTCGCTCAGTAGAGAGCTGCGCTCGTGCCACGAGTGGGAACTAAGATAGGATCTAGTGGACCGCCTCTTCCGACGGTGGGGCACACCCCAGATCGATCTGTTCGCGACGGCGACAAACTCCAAGTGCCGGAGGTTCGCCAGCAGGTTTCCCCAGCCGAGGAGCATGGGCGATGCTTTCTCATTCCCCTGGGAGGGCCTGTTCCTATATGCGTTCCCTCCACTGCCGCTGCTGATCCGGCTCATCAACCAGCTCAAGAGGTCACGGTGCAGGATGATTCTCGTCGCACCTGCGTGGCCGAGGCAGATATGGTTCCCGGACCTTCTGGACTTGTCAGCGTCCCCGTCAATCAAGATGTCAGTGGGCGCGGATTTTCTCTCCAGGGAAGGAGGCGCCATCCTCCATCACGACCCGAAGTCGCTGAACTTGCAGGCCTGGCTCCTGCAGCGTTAGAGTTTGGAGGTTACGACATACCAGCCGACTGCAGAGAGGTTCTTGCAAAGGCCAGGGCGTCCTCAACTCTTAAATGCTACGGACACAAATGGAAGAGGTTCTCTGTCTGGTGCCACGCACAGAAGATTAACCCTCTACGGATTACGGCTCCTCAAGTACTGCCGTACCTGCTTACGCTGGCCAAGGCTGGACTGGCTACGCTTCCATCAAGATTCATCTTGCTGCGATCTCCCGATAAACCAGAACCACGGGACGGACGTCTTTGTGGTCTCATCCTCTGGTGAAAGAATTCATGAAGGGACTGTTCAGATCGTTCCCGCCAGTGAAGGGCCCGGTCCTGGCGTGGGAGCTCTACGTGGTGCTGACCAAGCTCATGGGACCTCCGTTCGAGCCTCTGCACTCAGCTCCGTTGAAGTTCTTGTTGTGGAAAACAGCATTTCTTGTGGCCATCACCTCCGCACGACGGGTGGGAGAGATCCAGGCCCTTTCCTGCAAGCCCCCGTACTTGACTTTTCACGACACGTGGGTAGTGCTCAGGACGGACCCCTCCTTCATGCCCAAGGTGCCGTCGGACTTCCACCTCAACGAACCCTTGGTGTTGCCTGTTTTCTTCCCGTCGCCTTTGTCGCCGGCTGAAAGGACTTTGCACTCACTGGATGTGGCTAGAGCGCTGAAGTTCTACGTGGACCGCACGAAGAGTTTTCGGAAGACATCACAACTTTTTGTGAACTTTGGACCTGTCAATCAGGGGAAGGCTCTCTCAAAGGCTTCCATTTCCAGATGGCTCTCCGGCTGCATCATGTACTGTCATCGGTTGGCAAACCGACCGCTACCTGGCTGTCCGAGAGCCCATTCCACCAGAGCGATGGCAGCCACCACGGCGTTCCTATTTGGTGTGCCCTTGCTGGACATCTGCAGGGCTGCTACGTGGAGGTCGACGCACACCTTTACGAAATTCTATTGCGTCGATCGGGATTCCAGGGAGGAGTCCAGGGTCGGCCAAGCAGTGCTGCGCAACCTGTTCGCCTAAGGTGAGCCTGGTGAGGAGGTAAGAATTGCTTAATGTTGAGTTTGATGTAATGCTTAATGTTGAGCCTTTGCCACCTCCCGTGGTTGTGCATGTGTGTACTGCTATGTATTCTTTATTCATGAGCATGTGAATCCATGCCAGACCCCATGCTGGAGAAGGAACAAGTTGCTTACCTGTAACTGTTGTTCTCCAGCATGGGTCTGGCATGGATTCACATGCAAACCCTCCCGCCTACCCCTCTGCGGCTCTTCACTTGGTCATACTGCCACTTCACGTGCTACCAAATCTAAAGATGGCTGCCAGAGGCGGGGCTTAGGGAGATGGCAGTCATTGGCTGGAGTCAGTATGACGCAGAGTTCAGTGATTGGTTACTACTACGAAAGACAGATCAGAAACGAAACTGATACTGATTTTTCTTTACCGAGGATTCCCTGCCTGACAACGGGGAATATATCGAGGATTCCCAGCCTGACGACAGGGAATATTCATGAGCATGTGAATCCATGCCAGACCCATGCTGGAGAACAACAGTTACAGGTAAGTAACTTGTTCCTTGTACCCTTCTGGAATATTCCACTCGCTAGCAGCTCGCAAGCTGGTACCCCGGGTGCTGGAGGGTTGGCCTGGTCATGCCTCCCCACCCATTTAGCCCAACATCCATCATCACTCCTACTGTCTGCCATGCAATTAGGCCTTTGAACTCGGCCTTCCTTCGGATCTCTAAGAATAAGAGTGTGAGCATGGCCTTATCTTCTGGTCACATGTAGCTTGCCCAAAGTCTATTTTCATGTGACCATGTGACTGGAGACCACGTCTGAGCTTCCTTAGTTGCATTTAATACCATTACATGAGTAAAACACTGTGCTTGCAGTGTTTTTCCATTGCACCTCAACAGGGGCTCGCCCCTTCTTCATATTCATTGTATCCGTCTATGATAGATAACCAGATTCTTGGCTGCCTCCACCCTTGACACTGGGCCAGACAATCCTTCTTAAATCTTCCTTCACCGTCAGCTGTTTTTACTTCTACTGCGCCACACTTTCAGCCCTTCTATTCACGGCATCCAAGTTTGCTATAATGCATCGTGGAACATACAGATTCTATACACACACACGCGCGCACACGCACACGCACACGTAAAGTTGCACTAATAACAATCTATGAAATTCAGTAAGAAAACGTTATTAAAAGGACGTTATGGTTACAAGTGAAATCGAAAAACCCCTGAAATTCGCCAGTTATGGTAAGCTAAGCAACCATAACTCGCGCCACCACCGTACACTGCTAAGACTAACACCCAGGACATCAAAGATGACATCACAAATATCATTGATGACATCCTTTTCCAAGATAGCCAACATGGAAAGAGAAGGCGGGGCTCCATACACAGCCCCTCTTCCCTTGCCATGGCAGCCCGCAAAACCCTATGAACATATTACCACAAGCACTTTTTTTCCCTTTCAAACCTATCCTACCTTCGAATATCTTTACCACATAGCCCATCCGAGGTAGACATAGCCACTTTAACACCACTTTTCGTCCCTAGTGGTAATGGACAGTAGCCAGATTGTCCGTGCAATAACCTTATACCATGACCCAGACAATCTGGCTACTGCCCACGGCCACAGGCTATACCTCAGTCACCAAAGGTATATGACTATTTTTTGCACCTACATTATTAAACTTGTCAAAAAATAAAACACGGGCACATTTGCAAAACCATGCTTTAATGTCCTTGCCAATGCTCCTCACGAGTTTGCACGAAATCCGCCCATGTTTTATTTTTTTAAAAGTGTCAAAATGTATGTACATACAATAGTCATATAACTTAGCCCACACTCGACAAAATCCATTCAGTCTTTACACAAACATTGAAGGTTTGGTCTATAATCTTTCTCAAAACTTTTGTCCACATTCGTAAAATAGCAACAAAGTTAAAAGCCATCAAAAAATGTTGAGACCCTTCCCTCTAATTTCGCCCCTCTTGAGAAAATCCCACCAAACTTTAGAAAACCATTTATATCTAGATCCAAAATCTTTTTGCCAAATGTTGTGCAGATTCGTCAAATGACACCACATTTAAATGCCTTTACAATATTTTGGGACCCTTCCTCTAATTTTGCCCCCTCTTGAGAGAATCCCCAAAAATTTTGCAAAACCATTCAGGATTAGTTCTAGAATACAATTGCTAAATTACATGCAGTTCTATTGAGTGGTGCAAAAGTTATAAGCCATCCAAAAACTGCTTTTCCCCAACCCTGTAATGCAGAAATAGGTACAGATGTCCTAGGACATGTGTAGTGTCCGGGCACACCACAGGACTGTCCCAGGACATCCAGAGTGTACGCGGACCTTCGGGGGGTGAAACAACCCATTTTTTGGCTTCTTATGGCCATATCCAACCCCACCTCCCCAGAGATTGTTTGTCGAGTTTGCCAAGTGAAATGCTGCTTTTTAAAAAAAGTTTTCACTGCGCTGTTCGCGGACCCCAAAAAAGTCAGCGAATCCAAGATGGCGGGTGTTTCAAGAAAAAAGACGCATTTCACGTTTTCTCACCATCCAATCAGCGGACGTGTCCCAGTGTCTGCGGACTATGCAAAAGTCTGCGAATTTTTCTGGCCAATCGGAGGCCAGTCCACGGACAGCACAGCCAATCAGAGGCCAGTCCGCGGACCGAACGGGGAAGTAAGTCAGCGGACCGCACATAGATATAACACATTTTTGTTGCCTTAAGTTTTGGTCATTTAAAAATAAAATACTGGACGGATTTACACCAAATAAAAAAAGCACGCTTTCGGGACCAAGCCGCCGCTCCTTCAGAGTGGGCCATATACTTTTTTTTTGCAAAGTTTGGTGAGGATTCGTCCATGGGGAGCGAAGTTATAAGCCGCCCAAAAAGTGCTCGTCCTATGGAAACAGAAACTTAACCAAAACCACACAGCCACTACCGTGGCTGTGTAATATATTGGCGGCACCACCTGCGGTCTATTCACTATGTATAGCCAGCCTTCATGAATTCTTAGTCTACTTGCGTTACTGCATCTGTACATTTATGAAATGGTTTTCATTTTCTTCCATGCTCTTACCACATGCAATCTTCATTCCTCACGTAAAGGGTCACTCGAGCTTTTGTTTTGGCATCAGATACTTATGGTCTATTCACCTTCTCGCTTGTCACCTTCTTCTAGGCGCATCACTTTTGCTTCATGTGACGTCACCAGTCTCTTCTTTCATCTGTCTTCACATGCTCTTCGGGGATCTTTCCCAAGAGACTGTCATCTTTTCGTGGATACATAAAGAATGGTCTTCTTAATGGATACTTTGCTTCAAAGGCTGCTTGTGTTATAGGCATCACAGGTGTCGCTTTTGTCCCTCTTTACGGTTCCCAACATATAGGCAAGTTAGGGGTGGGACTTGCGGTAGAGGCTTTTGGCTCCTCCTCTACAATTCTAGTAAGCGTGTAAACTAGGGCAATACCGTGAAGCACTTGGCTCCTTTTGGCTCGATAGCTCCCATGTTGCCACAGACAGTTCAAAATGGCAGCACGCTGACTCAACATCTTGCTTCACAGGTTGGCATGCAACAGCAGTGGGAGTCTAAGGAGACGCAGGAAAGCTGCAGCTCAGGAGAAAACAAGTGGACACAGCTTAACCAAGTTAAGTGAAGGAGGTCTCCAACGGCAGGGCTAAGCTCCTATATGAGACCTTGGTGTGGGCATTTTCAGACAGCAAAGGTGTGGTACGGAGGGCTCGAGGTGTGAAAACAGAGAAAGAGGAGAAAATGGGAAGGAGGGAATGAGGCTGGAGAGTGGACCAGGTGAAGCTCGGGAGGAGAGATGGATGCTGGTTAAAGGTGGCGAGGGAGGAGGAGAAGGATAAAGAGCAAAGGTGTCTCAAAAAAGGTAGCAGGTGCTCCACTCCAGAAAGAACATGGCATGATAACCTGTTCTGTGGTTTTTTCCCACTTTGAGATGAGTTTGCAGTACACGCTCTGAACATTAAGGTAGAGGTCCTGAAGAAGAATTCGAGGAGCACCACCTGTAGAGTGGAGAGGAGGTGGCGCCAGAGAAGATAGAAGGGGATGGAAAGAGCAGGACATGGATGAGCTGATGAGGAAGGAATTCAGGGTTACTCAGGGCAAGGAGGAGAGTGAAACATAAAGTGGAGGAGTGTAAGGAGAAGGAGAAAAATCATGAGATGCTGGTGAGTGGGGAAGGTGAGAAGCAGAAAGGACGTCCGACAGAAGAAAAGGAGGAGACTCTCTACACTGAAGGGACTGGACAAGAAAGAGAGGCGAGGCAGGTATTGTACCCACCACAGAGAGGGTGAGAAGGAGCAAGCACATTGCAGAGGTAGAGAAGATGAAAGCATAGAGGAGAGAACAGGGGAAAGATGAGGACATGGAGATCCGCTTAGGAATTGAATAGTGCCGGCAAGGAGGTAGAGGGAAGCAGGGTGATGGGGGAAGAGACGCAGGTCCCACATACAATGAGAAGTCATGCAATACCACGCTCAACCTGCCAAGCAGTGTAAGTGACCCACATCATGGTGGACATTCTGGGGCTTGGTCTGGTGTCACTCGGCCCGGCATCTTGCTGCCACCCAGGCGTAACATGCAGGTGCATCTACGCCCCGAGACACAACAGAAAGGGTCTTCCGAGAACCTCGGGAGGATAGCTCAGGGACAACGTGCTTGCCTTGGAAGCAAGACGACACGGAGCAACACAGGTTCGATCCCCGGGCCCACGCTTAAAATCCTCTGGGCATGAAGTGCATTATAAATAACCAATCATATCTTATCATATCATAACCCATGAACCCAGGATGGGAAGAAGCAGACTGCACTCAGAAAAACCAAGAACTGAGAAAGAAGTGCTAGGCCACTTGAAACCCCCAGACTGGGGGTGACGGACACCCTTCCAGAAAGGGACTCCAGAGTGAGACGTTGTGTTGCATCAAGAGAACATTTGTTTTCACCCTGAGACTGTTCCTTGGAAACCACGTAGAAGCCATACTGTGTATATGTAACACAACGTTGGGAAAAGCCTACAAACTGATTGCAACCCAGAAACCATGAGCCCAGACAATTGGCCGCAGTGGCAGGAGGGAGCCCAGGGACTGAGTGAAGAAAGGTGGGTACCTTCTATGCAGTATCTAGCGAAGGACAGCCCCGAATACACACTTGTGTAAATGCTCTTAAGGGGCGTCTGGGTGTTGGCGAGCCCTCTCGGCTTCGTGACAGTACACAATGGAATACATTTAATCTAACCATAAAGAAGGCTATCAGGAGAGCATCTCGACCTCGATTTTAACTAAATCTCCGTTTCCTGAAAAATGAACGCCTTGTTCTTCAAAATGTAATCCCGAAGGGGGTATTTTCAGGACAATGTGTGTTTTCTTACTTTCTTTACCAAAGACCAATAGCATATATTGGATTCAGGTAATAACAAATTAAACCCTCTTAAACCCTCTTAAAGCTTTGGAGAAACGAGGGTCACTATTTCAAGCCGATTTACTTAGTCAGTTAAATAAATGAGTCTTTGAAAGGGAATACATGAACATGCTTATATTTAATGATGTACTTCCTCCCAAGTAGTTTCTATATTTCAGGTCTGTGTTCTCTACTGGACATTCAGACCAGATTATGTCGTTTAAGCCACCTTGTAACCGTGTGATATCTTGGACCACAACAGAAAACATTTGTGTTGGAAATGATGAACATGAATGCAAGTTTTTCAATCAAATTTCAAAATATGTTGTTCAACCTTCGTATCTAGGTTATAGCGTCCTTTCGTTGCTGGGTGAAATTTCGATGTTTTTTTTTTTCAAGTACATTTTACAGAAACAACTCGAAATATATAGGGTGGGGTGGAAAAGTATATATAAGGTGTGGGGGTGGTTGGGAATAGGTAAAAAAACAGGGGATATGGGCCAGCCCCCAAAAAATAAAAATAAAATGATTTTGATGAGTTTTTACGGTAAAAAATACTCTTAAAAAAAATAAAAATTTCACCCATCGATGAAATGACATAGAACTGTATCTAGACCTTCTCTGAAAGACTCAATCCACCCAATGGTTGCCCATGGTCAATCTTACCCACAGCAAACTTGGGAGCACATGTCGTGCTACTCTTGCACCCAGACTATACGTTCTCATTTGCAATTCATTACTCTCTTCTCATCAATCAATCAATCATTCACACTCCTGATCAAACTCCCATCCTTCCTTACTACACTGCCTACTGTGGCGAAACCCGGGATTCTGTCACTTCTCCCCAAGGGGGAACCTTTCCTTGTAAGGCTAGTGAGGTGAGCACGCTCTGCTATACCCTCCTTAGGTGTAGTGGCATGCAGGACCTCGCCGGGAGAGACTCCCTCTCTGGGGGCAGGGTCTCCCGTTCTGATGAACTACCTAAAGAACAGGTTACCAACCCATCTTCGAAAACATCTAACGGAAAAAACATGTGCAAAACAGACTAGAATCTATTATTGCCAGCCAAGCCCTCCGGTTGTACCTATAGGGAAACAATTTATATGGTACTGAGATGAAGATTATTACTGGAAGAATACGGAGTAACTAAAACACAAAAGAAGGACTTTGACACTACACTGGCGAAGTTCCACGGGAGGGTCTGAAATCTTGGAGGCGGAGACCTAAGGAGTGAGAGAGCCCGGGAGGTTTAATCAGCTGGAAGGAGCACGCTGAGTGAAGCATGGATGCTCGGCACTCGGATGGAGAGAGAAGCCAAAGTGCAGCCCCCAAGGTGTGGCTCTGGAGGGGCGAGAGGACGCGGAAGACTGAAGTGGTCGTAGAGCGTCCTGAACTCAAGAGACAAGTGTTGGCGTGTCCGCATCGTGCTCGACCGAGAGGTCCATGAATGACACCAATACCACTTTTCTTTCCTAAGGTATTGCGGAGTGAATAGACCGACGGTGATAGGAGGAAACCAGTAACCATCTTGAGAAGAAAAGAAGAGAGTCCCAGCTTGTCGGAAAGCCCGGTGACGCTGTCCCGGAATAAAGCAGGTAACCAGGAGAACCAGAGACCCGGGAGGGTGACGAAGATAACAGGAATACTCCTACTCGTTCTAGTAAAGACAAACTGTCAAAAGTAAATGCCGGGCGAGAACCCCTGCAGCTCCCCTCACCCTCCCTACTCTAACTTATACCCTTACCCCAGCTATTATGCATTACACATATACCATTTCCCCTACCATTTTCGGTGAAATAAATTAGGTGAAATGATATTCGAAGAAATCTACGGTAATGGAAATTCTGCTGAGCTTTTGAGGCTTGGATGAGTGACTTTGGGCAGAACCTGCCGGCTCAGATTTATTTCAGTAGGAACACAGGCCCTCTTTAGGGCAGTTTTGTAGTTTATAAGGTACATAGCAAGACATAGGCTTTCTTGAGATCCACAGTGTAGACATCCAGAGATGCCTGGACGCTTTGCATCATCATGGGAGCGTCCGGAAGCAGAAATTGCAATTTTTAAACATGTTTTCTCTACGGCAGATGAATATCACGTGCGCTCCTATTGAGGGGCTGTCGCGCCAAGTTCGAAACCCTTGCCCAGCCAACTCATCCCTTCATCCTTCTGAGCTCTGAAACCGAGCACTACACACGCTGGTAATGATAACATCCGTTATTAAGCTCCCTGAAGCTCTTAACTGTGGTATACAGCACAAAGACCAAATATTATTTTTAATGAACTTTGCCTGTAAAAAAACAAAAAGGGGCGTTTTAAAGGCAGGCAGCTGAGAAATAATCCCAACATTAAGACTGGAAATGCTCTTTTGCCAAAATGTGCACATCACTAGGATATGTTGTCCAGACTGCCTGCCTCGTCCAGCATAATATGTGCCTTGTAATAATTCATAGTGCTCTTCACCGGGGCGTTGCAAGTCGTGCGTAAAACCACATCCAGGCAAGGGCGTTATTAGTGCGGCTGGACCGGTACTCTCAGGACGGTAACGGCCGGTTCTGCAAGTATTCAAAAGGCCTGATTGGCTGATTGCCCGGGACGACTAATATAAATCCGAGGACCATAAAAAAACAGATTACATACAGGGCTTGCGTTTGGCGCTGCCGGTTGGCACAAAGTCAGCAGAAAATCAATGTTTTCTTCTTCAGGTCCACCAGAGTGGCTGTAAACTGCCCCTGTCCTTGTGTATTCTTGGAACCCGAAGCACTATTGGAGCTCCGCCGAGACCAGCTCAGACTCGCTGCCGGTACGCAGCGCTTTCCATGGTGAAGAGCACAAGCTCTTGGATTGGGACGGCCACTCTTGGTACCTTTAAAGGAGCTCTAGCAAAGGCATCTATTTCTGCGTCATGCTGCACTCAGCGAGAGAGCGCAGCGAGCGGTCCCAACCATCTCAAGGCGCTCAGCAAGAGAGCGCAGCGAGCAATCCCAACCATGTCACAGCGCTGAGCAAGGGAGCGCAGCGAGCAATCCCAACCATCTCAAGGCGCTCAGCAAGGGAGCGCAGCGAGCGACCCCCAACCATTTCACGGCGCTGAGCAAGGGAACGCAGCGAGCGATCCGAACCATCTCAAGGCGCTCAGCAAGAGAGCGCAGCGAGTGATCCCAACCATGTCACAGCGCTGAGCAAGGGAGCGCAGCGAGCAATCCCAACCATCTCAAGGTGCTCAGCAAGGGAGCGCAGCAAGCGACCCCAGCCATTTCACGGCGCTGAGCAAGGGAGCGCAGCGAGCAATCCCAACCATCTCAAGGTGCTCAGCAAGGGAGCGCAGCGAGCGACCCCAACCATTTCACGGCGCTGAGCAAGGGAACGCAGCGAGCGATCCGAACCATCTCAAGGCGCTCAGCAAGAGAGCGCAGCGAGTGATCCCAAACTTTTCACGGGGCTGAGCAAGGGAGTGCAGCAAGCGATACCAACCATTTCCCGGCACTGAGCAAGGGAGCATAGCGAGCGATCTCAACCATTTCAAGGCGCTGAGCAATGGAGCATAGTGAACAATCCCAACCATTTCAAAGCACTGAGCAAGAGAGCACAGCGAGCGATCCCAACCATTTCATGGTGCTGAGCAAGAGAGCGCAGCAAGCAATCCCAACCATTTCAATGCACTGAGCAAGGGAGCACAGCGAGCGATCCCAACCATTTCAAGGTGCTGAACAAGAGAGCGCTGCGAGCAATCCCAACCATTTCAATGCACTGAGCAAGGAAGCACAGCAAGCAATCCCAACCATTTCAAGGTGCTGAGCAAGGGAGCACAGCAAGCAATCCCAACCATTTCAAGGTGCTGAGCAAGGGAGCACAGCAAGCAATCCCAACCATTTCAAGGTGCTGAGCAAAGGAGCATAGCGAGCAATCCCAACCATCTCAAGGCGCTGAGCAAGGGAGCATAGCGAGCAATCCCAACCATCTCAAGGCGCTGAGCAAGAGAGCGCAGCAAGCGATCCCAACCATTTCCCGGTGCTGAGCAAGGGAGCGCAGCAAGCGATCCCAACCATCTCTCGGCGCTGAGTAAGGGAGCACAGGGAGCGATCCTAACCATTTCAAGGCGCTGAACAAGGGAGCGCAGCAAGCAATCTCAACCATTTCATGGCGCTGAGCAAGGAAGCGCAGTGAGCGATGCCAACCATTTCAAGGCACTGAGCAAGAGAGCGCAGCGAGTGATCCCGCCCATTTGAAGGTGCTGATCAAGGGAGCATTGCGAGCGATCGCAACCATTTCAAGGCGCTGAGCAAGGGAGCATAGTGAGCGATCCCAACCATTTCAATGCGTTGAGCAAGGAAGCGCAATGAATGATCCCAACCATTTCAAAGCACTGAGCAAGAGAGCACAGCGAGCATCAAGACCATCAAGCGCCACGATGCCTCCGGGCTGACGTGCGCTCTATAAATCTGAATAAATAAATAAAATAAATCTCAAAGTGATGAGCAAGAGAACGCAGCGAGCGATCCCAACCATTTCATGGTGCTGAGCAAGAGAGCGCAGCGAGCAATCCCAACCATTTCAATGCACTGAGCAAGGGAGCACAGCGAGCGATCCCAACCATTTCAAGGCGCTGAGCAAGGGAGCACAGCAAGCAATCCCAACCATTTCAAGGTGCTGAGCAAGAGAGCGCTGCAAGCAATCCCAAAGATTTCAATGCACTGAGCAAGGAAGCACAGTGAGCAATCCCAACCATTTCAAGGTGCTGAGCAAGAGAGCGCAGCGAGCGATCCCAACCATTTCAAGGAGCTGAGCAAGGGAGCATAACAAGCAATCCCAACCATCTCAAAGTGCTGAGCAAGGGAGTGCAGCGAGTGATCCCAAACATTTCAAGGCTCTGAGCAATGGAACATATCGAGCGATCCCAACCATTTCAAGGCGCTGAGCAAGAGAGCGCTGCGAGCAATCCCAACCATTTCAAGGTGCTGAGCAAGAGAGCGCAGCGAGTAATCCCAACCATTTCAAGGTGCTGAGCAAGGGAGCACAGCGAGCAATCCCAACCATTTCAAGGTGCTGAGCAAGGGAGCGCAGCGAGCAATCCCAACCATTTCAAGGTGCTGAGCAAGGGAGCACAGCGAGCAATCCCAACCATCTCAAGGCACTGAGCAAGGGAGCGCAGCGAGCGATCCCAACCATTTTAAGGCGCTGAGCAAGGGAGCGCAGTGAGCGATACCAACCATTGTAAGGCAATGAGCAAGGGAGCACATCAACTGATCCCAACCACTTCAATGCGCTGAGCAAGAGAGCGCAGTGAGCGATCCCAACCATTTCATGGCGCTGAGCAAGGGAGTGCGGCGGGCGATCCCAACTATTTCAAGGCACTGAGCAAGGGACCATAGCGAGCAATCCCAGCCATTTTAAGATGCTGAACAAGAGGGAGTAGCAAACAATCCCAACCCCTTCAATGCACTGAGCAAACGAGTGCAGAGAGCGATCCCAACCTTTTCAATGCACTGAGCAAGGGAGCGCAGCAAGCGATCCCAACCATCTCAAAGTGATGAGCAAGAGAACGCAGTGAGCGATCCCAACCATTTCATGGTGCTGAGCAAGAGAGCGCAGTGAGCAATCCCAACCATTTCAATGTACTGAGCAAGGGAGCACAGTGAGCGATCCCAACCATTTCAAGGTGCTGAGCAAGGGAGCACAGCGAGCAATCCCAACCATTTCAAGGTGCTGAGCAAGGGAGCACAGCAAGCAATCCCAACCATTTCAAGGTGCTGAGCAAGAGAGCGCTGCAAGCAATCCCAAAGATTTCAATGCACTGAGCAAGGAAGCACAGTGAGCAATCCCAACCATTTCAAGGTGCTGAGCAAGAGAGCGCAGCGAGCGATCCCAACCATTTCAAGGAGCTGAGCAAGGGAGCATAACAAGCAATCCCAACCATCTCAAAGTGCTGAGCAAGGGAGTGCAGCGAGTGATCCCAAACATTTCAAGGCTCTGAGCAATGGAACATATCGAGCGATCCCAACCATTTCAAGGCGCTGAGCAAGAGAGCGCTGCGAGCAATCCCAACCATTTCAAGGTGCTGAGCAAGAGAGCGCAGCGAGCAATCCCAACCATTTCAAGGTGCTGAGCAAGGGAGCACAGCGAGCAATCCCAACCATTTCAAGGTGCTGAGCAAGGGAGCACAGCGAGCAATCCCAACCATTTCAAGGTGCTGAGCAAGGGAGCACAGCGAGCAATCCCAACCATCTCAAGGCACTGAGCAAGGGAGCGCAGCGAGCGATCCCAACCATTTTAAGGCGCTGAGCAAGGGAGCGCAGTGAGCGATACCAACCATTGTAAGGCAATGAGCAAGGGAGCACATCAACTGATCCCAACCACTTCAATGCGCTGAGCAAGAGAGCGCAGTGAGCGATCCCAACCATTTCATGGCGCTGAGCAAGGGAGTGCGGCGGGCGATCCCAACTATTTCAAGGCACTGAGCAAGGGACCATAGCGAGCAATCCCAGCCATTTTAAGATGCTGAACAAGAGGGAGTAGCAAACAATCCCAACCCCTTCAATGCACTGAGCAAACGAGTGCAGAGAGCGATCCCAACCTTTTCAATGCACTGAGCAAGGGAGCGCAGCAAGCGATCCCAACCATCTCAAAGTGATGAGCAAGAGAACGCAGTGAGCGATCCCAACCATTTCATGGTGCTGAGCAAGAGAGCGCAGTGAGCAATCCCAACCATTTCAATGTACTGAGCAAGGGAGCACAGTGAGCGATCCCAACCATTTCAAGGTGCTGAGCAAGGGAGCACAGCGAGCAATCCCAACCATTTCAAGGTGCTGAGCAAGGGAGCATAGCGAGCAATACCAACCATCTCAAGTCGCTGAGCAAGAGAGCGCAGCAAGCGATCCCAACCATTTCAACGGGCTGAGCAAGGGAGCATAACCGGCAATCCCAACCATCTCAAAACGCTGAGCAAGGGAGTGCAGCGAGTGATCCCAAATATTTCAAGGCTCTGAGCAATGGAACATATCGAGCGATCCCAACCATTTCAAGGCGCTGAGCAAGAGGGAGTAGCAAGCAATCCCAACCATCTCAAAGTGATGAGCAAGAGAACGCAGTGAGCGATCCCAACCATTTCATGGTGCTGAGCAAGAGAGCGCAGTGAGCAATCCCAACCATTTCAATGTACTGAGCAAGGGAGCACAGTGAGCGATCCCAACCATTTCAAGGTGCTGAGCAAGGGAGCATAGCGAGCGATCCCAACCATTTCAAGGCGCTGAGCAAGAGGGAGTAGCAAGCAATCCCAACCATTTCAAGACGCTGAGCAAGGGAGCGCAGTGAGTGATCCCAACCATTTCAAGGCACTGAGCAAGGGCCGCAGTGAGCGATGCCAACCATTGTAAGGCAATGAGCAAAGGAGCACATCAACTGATCCCAACCACTTCAGTGCGCTGAGCAAGGGAGTGCAGCGAGCGATCCCAACTATTTCAAGGCGCTGAGCAAGGGACCATAGCGAGCAATCCCAACCATTTCAAGGTGCTGAACAAGAGGGAGAAGCAAACGATCCCAACCCCTTCAATGCACTGAGCAAATGAGCGCAGCAAGCGATCCCAACCATTTCAAGGCGCTCAGCAAGAGAGCATAGCGAGCGATCCCAACCATTGTAAGGCAATGAGCAAGGGAGGGCAGTGAGTGTTCCCAACCACTTCAATGCACTGAGCAAGGGAGTGCAGCAAGCGATCCCAACCATTTCAATTAACTGAGCAAGGGAGCACAGGGAGCGATCCCAACCATTTCAAGGCGCTGAGCATGAGTGAGTAGCGAGCGATCCCAACCATCTCATGGCACTGAGAAAGAGGGAGTAGCGAGCAATCCCAACCATTGTAGGGCAATAAGCAAGGGAGCACAGCGCACGATCCCAACCATTTCAAGGCAATCCCAAACATTTTAAGGAACTGAGCAAGAGGGAGTAGAGAACGATCCCAACCATTGTAAGGCAATGAGCAAGGGAGTGCAGCGAGTGATCCCAACCACTTCAATGCACTGAGCAGGGGAACATAGTAAGGGATCCCAACCATTTCAGGGTGCTGAGCAAGGGGGCGCAGTGAGCGATCCTAAACATTTCAAGGCACAGAGCAAGAGGGAGTAGCGAGCAGTCCCAACCATTGTAAGGCAACGAGCAAGGGAGCACAGCTAGGGATGCCAACCATTACAATTAACTTAGCAAGGGAACGCAGCAAGCGATTCCAACCATTTCAATTAACTGAGCAAGGGAGCGCAGTGAGCGATTCCAACCATTTCAGTTAACTGAGCAAGGGAGCGCAGTGAGCGATCCCAACCATTTCAGTTAACTGAGCAAGGGAGCGCAGTGAGCGATCCCAACCATTTCAAGGTGCTGTGCATGAGGGAGTAGCAAGCAATGCCAACCATGTCATGGCACCGAGCAAGGGTGGGTAGTGAGTGATCCCAACCATTGTAAGGCACTGAACAAGAAAGTGTAGTGGGCGATTATTTGTCACTACCATCTCGGATCATGCCGCCACCAGCACACATCCTGCATGTGTTCCTATGAGTCCAAACGAAACACACAAAGCACTTGCAAACTCTCCCCTTTAGCACCCCTCCATGTGTTTTATTAACTAACCCCAGTTCGACCCACCATTTGGTCGAACTTAACAATAAGACGCTGTGCTCACTGGAAGATTTGTTCCCTGTATCCACAAACCCATCTAGTCGTAAACCCATGACCCAATGCCACTTCATTTACTCTTTGCCTCAAGTAACCGTGTGATGCCATAGCCAGCTGCCCAAATGTGGTTTGCTTCATTCCCCTTTCCTTGACCTGGTCATTCAACCCTTCAGTCCATGCAAAGTCCTCCACAAACCAAACTCTCTCTGGCCTACAAGAAACCAGCTATGGGGGAACAGCGATCTGCACTATTTCCATCTACTTGCAACAAACCCCATATTCCCCTAATATCCCAGAGCATGTCCCCTATCTAAGCCGCTATCGAATCCCACAAGTACATTGTTCAGGACTACTGCACCCATCACAGTGGCTTTCCCTTCGTGGACTTCTCTTTCTCTCATGCATAAAGCTCCTTGCTTCCCACTCTAAGCACTACACTGTGTACATTGCAAAATTACATTGGGCCTCATTATAAGGCTGGTGGCCGCGGTATGAACGGTGCCAGTAAGGCACCGGCACCGTTCATACCGGGCCGCCGCATTACGCGTCTGCTTGCGGGTTCCTGACAGCCCACTAGGTTTTACCTGGCGGGCTGTGCGGCACCCACGAGCAGAACTCGTAATGCTGCCGGCACCGTTCTTAACGGTGCGGGCGCATCCATGCTCCCCACACCCATTCTGCCCTATGGGGCAGAATTGGGATCGGGAGCCCGGCATTGCCACCTCCCGCAAATGGGCAATTACCGGTCCACTCATCTCGTAATGGGCCGGTTATTGCCCAATCGCGGGAGGCGATGCTGGTAGAGAACATGGCGGTAGCCGTGCCTGCCATACAAGCACGGCTACCGCCATGCTCGTAATGAGGCCCATTGTGTCCCCATGACTTCTATTAGGTTGCTAGTGTTGCAAATCTAAAATGTATCCAAACTAAACACAAAGGAACACTTATATTAACAACATTGCATCTAACCTAGCCACACCATTGTTCTAATATGACGTGCGCAACGTGAACCTCTTCCCTACGTTGGGGCATGAAACGTGCATCCCAACAATTCTATGCAGAGAAAAGGTGCATTTCGCAGCACCTTATTCCAAATATAGTGGCTAAGAAGGTGCGTGCTTCAGAATCCGTTCTATGGGGTGTTCCAAATGTACACGTGAGCATTCTTACCCAGCAACAAGTCCTGCGACAAGAGAAATAAGTTTAAATATTATGCCCTGTGTCGAAAAGTAAAATGCAACCAGGGTTGTTGCCAGCCCAGGGGACAGCCAACATGTGCCAAGGTATTGCAGCCACATGCCACAGTGCCGACCATGTACAGGTGCTGCCAAGTACTAAATAAATATATAATATCAAATCAATACTTCAATTATTATGCAATAGGGGTGATGTTTGAATGCCATTGCTTCACTCCAGTACATCTTGCAGCAGCTGCATGTTGGCTTATTGTGCAGCTAGCCTTTTAACCTGTGATGCCAACCAGTTTTGCTCTATTCAGAAGCCAAAGTATATATGTATTTTTATATTTATGGCATGCATGCATGTGTGGTATGTATGTATGTATGTATGGTGGTATAGCTCAATTGGACATCACACTGCAGTCAAATGATGCCCTGTGGTGCAGCTTAATAATAACCTGTCTTGCAGCTCTGCTGTGCCAGCGGTGAAGCTTATTTTATTCCATTTGCCGTGGCTCAACTATTCAACTGATACAGCTCACCAATGCCCCTGGGTCAGCTCACTAATGCCCCTGAACAGCAACATCATACCACTTAGTAATAGTCATGTATGCCCTGTGGTGCTCCCTTATTCACCTGGTACCACCTAATGATGCCCCTGGCACGGCACAATGAGGCCCCATGGTATAGCTCAAAGTATGCCACGCTGCTCCGCCATCCCCTGGATACAGCACAAGTATGCGCCCACTGCAGCTTGGTGATGGTTTGTGGTGCAGCTTAATTGTGCCAAGCCGTGGTGCAGCTTAGTGCTACTTCACGCCACCACTGCACTATGCACTGGTGAAGCTCAATAATGGCCCCTGGTGTCTGTGGTGCAAGCCACCTGCTTGTCCCGAGATGCCCTTTTGGCTCCACTCAGTTACCCATGCCACTGCTGGTTATCCCCTCCCCCCTTTGCCACATACAACTCTGTGGCTGGAATGATTTATCAAGCGCTATGTTGGGGTTATGGAGAAGATACGCGCCTGGCAGCCTCCTTAGGAGAAAGCAGAGCAATCCAGCAACATCCCCTCGCCCTCTGTGGCTTGGCCATTCAGGACTCTGCTGACCCACCGATAGCAGTCTCGGGAGGATAGCTCAGGGGCAACGCGTTCGCCTTGGAAGCAAGAGGACACGGAGCAACACAGGTTCGATCCCGGGTTCGCGTTTAGAAACCTCTGGGCATTAAGTGCGATATAAACAACCCATTAAAATTACCCCAATTCTGAGTGTTTGGGGCCCTAACTGTTTCTTGCTTCATCCCTCGATCAGCCAATGGGAGCCCTCTGTGGGTGCAGAGCATAGGAGAGCACAGACAGGGGTGGACTGGCCTACAGGGAACTGTGGAGATTTCCTGGTAGTCCTCTGCACCCTGGGCCTCTTTTGGGTGGTATTCTGTGTTATTTCTAAATAAATGTTCTCGTAGGAAAAGGGGTTGGGCTTGCTGAAAATGTGTAATATGGAGCCACCTTGAGCATTATTTCCGGTACCTCTTCTGGTTCCCAGACCACCCCAAGCACAGATAGGGTGGTTTATTGTGATTGCCGGTACTGTGCCAGGAAATTGAAGGCTGCAGGGGACTGGAACTTCATCTCCAGCCCGCGGGTGGGATTTGAAGCTGCTGGTTTAGCCCCCAGTAGCTCGTTGTGTTGCCCTGCAAACGGCTCTGAACGTTTCCCAGAAAATCATTCAACTACTCCATCTCCCCAAATCTAATAGCAATATTGCTATCAATCAACCATGCTGGAAAGGATAAGCAATCTAACCCCCCTCCACCCCCCCATGCTGGAAAGGATAAGCAATCTAACCCCCCTCCACCCCCCCATGCTGGAAAGGATAAGCAATCTAACCCCCCCACCCGCCCATGCTGGAAAGGATAAGTAATCTACACCCCCCCCATGCTGGAAAGGATTAGTAATCTAACCCCCCCACGCCCCCATGCTGGAAAGGATAAGTAATCTACACCCCCCCCATGCTGGAAAGGATAAGCAATCTAACCCCCCCACCCCCCCATGCTGGAAAGGATTATTAATCTAACCCCCCCACCCCCCCATGCTGGAAAGGATTAGTAATCTAACCCCTCCACCCCCCCATGCTGGAAAGGATAAGTAATCTACACCCCCCCCATGCTGGAAAGGATTAGTAATCTAACCCCCCCACGCCCCCATGCTGGAAAGGATAAGTAATCTACACCCCCCCCATGCTGGAAAGGATAAGCAATCTAACCCCCCCACCCCCCCATGCTGGAAAGGATTATTAATCTAACCCCCCCACCCCCCCATGCTGGAAAGGATTAGTAATCTAACCCCTCCACCCCCCCATGCTGGAAAGGATAAGTAATCTAACCCCCCCACCCCCCCATGCTGGAAAGGATAAGTAATCTAGACCCCCCCCATGCTGGAAAGGATAAGTAATCTAACCCCCCCATGCTGGAAAGGATAAGTAATATACACCCCCCCCAACCCCCCATGCTGGAAAGGATAAGCAATCTAACCCCCCTCCACCCCCCCATGCTGGAAAGGATAAGCAATCTAACCCCCCCCCATGCTGGAAAGGATAAGTAATCTACACCCCCCCCCCATGCTGGAAAGGATTAGTAATCTAACCCCCCCCACCCCCCCATGCTGGAAAGGATAAGTAATCTACACCCCCCTCCACCCCCCCCATGCTGGAAAGGATAAGCAATCTAACCCCCCCACCCCCCCATGCTGGAAAGGATAAGCAATCTAACCCCCCCACCCCCCCATGCTGGAAAGGATAAGTAATCTACACCCCCCCCATGCTGGAAAGGATTAGTAATCTAATCCCCCCACGCCCCCATGCTGGAAAGGATAAGCAATCTAACCCCCCCACCCCCCCATGCTGGAAAGGATAAGCAATCTAACCCCCCCACCCCCCCATGCTGGAAAGGATAAGTAATCTAACCCCCACACCCCCCCATGCTGGAAAGGATTAGTAATCTACGCCCCCATGCTGGAAAGGATAAGTAATCTAACCCCCCCACCCCCCATGCTGGAAAGGATAAGTAATCTACACCCCCCCCCCCATGCTGGAAAGGATAAGTAATCTACACCCCCCCATGCTGGAAAGGATAAGTAATCTACACCCCCCCATGCTGGAAAGGAAAAGTAATCTACAACCCCCCCCCCCATGCTGGAAAGGATTAGTAATGTACACCCCCCCCCCGTGCTGGAAAGGATAAGTAATCTAACCCCCCCAGCCCCCCATGCTGGAAAGGATAAGTAATCTACACCCCCCCATGCTGGAAAGGATAAGTAATCTACACCCCCCCCATGCTGGAAAGGATAAGTAATCTACACCCCCCCATGCTGGAAAGGATAAGTAATCTACAACCCCCCCATGCTGGAAAGGATAAGTAATCTACACCCCCCCCCATGCTGGAAAGGATAAGTAATCTAACCCCCCACCCCCCCATGCTGGAAAGGATAAGTAATCTACCCCCCCCCCCCATGCTGGAAAGGATAAGTAATCTACACCCCCCCCATGCTGGAAAGGATAAGTAATCTACAACCCCCCCCCCATGCTGGAAAGAATAAGTGATCTACACCCCCTCCCCCCCATGCTGGAAAGGATAAGTAATCTACAACCCCCCCCCCCATGCTGGAAAGGATAAGTAATCTACAACCCCCCCCCATGCTGGAAAGGTTAAGTAATCTACAACCCCCTCCCCCCCATGCTGGAAAGGATAAGTAATCTAACCCCCCCACCCCCCCATGCTGGAAAGGATAAGTAATCTACACCCCCCCATGCTGGAAAGGATAAGTAATCTACACCCCCCCATGCTGGAAAGGATAAGTAATCTACACCCCCCCCATGCTGGAAAGGATAGGTAATCTAACCCCCCCATGCTGGAAAGGATAAGTAATCTACACCCCCCCCATGCTGGAAAGGATAAGTAATCTACATCCCCCCCCCATGCTGGAAAGGATAAGTAATCTACACCCCCCATGCTGGAAAGGATAAGTAATTTACAACCCCCCCCCCATGCTGGAAAGGATAAGTAATCTAACCCCCCATCCCCCCATGCTGGAAAGGATAAGTAATCTACCATCCCCCCCCCATGCTGGAAAGGATAAGTAATCTAACCCCCCCACCCCCCCATGCTGGAAAGGATAAGTAATCTAACCCCTCCAGCCCCCCATGCTGGAAAGGATAAGTAATCTACACCCCCCCCATGCTGGAAAGGATAAGTAATCTACACCCCCCCCCCCCCATGCTGGAAAGGATAAGTAATCTACACCCCCTCCCCCCCATGCTGGAAAGGATAAGTAATCTAACCCCCCCAGCCCCCCATGCTGGAAAGGATAAGTAATCTACGCCCCCATGCTGGAAAGGATAAGTAATCTACACCCCCCCCATGCTGGAAAGGATAAGTAATCTACACCCCCCCCCATGCTGGAAAGGATAAGTAATCTACACCCCCCCCCATGCTGGAAAGGATAAGTAATCTACACCCCCTCCCCCCATGCTGGAAAGGATAAGTAATCTACACCCCCTCCCCCCCATGCTGGAAAGGATAAGTAATCTACACCCCCCCTCATGCTGGAAAGGATAAGTAATCTACACCCCCCCCCCATGCTGGAAAGGATAAGTAATCTACACCCCCCCTCATGCTGGAAAGGATAAGTAATCTATAACCCCCCCCATGCTGGAAAGGATAAGTAGTCTACACCCCCCCCCCATGCTGGAAAGGATAAGTAATCTACACCCCCCCCATGCTGGAAAGGATAAGTAATATACACCCCCCCATGCTGGAAAGGATAAGTAATCTAACCCCTCCAGCCCCCCATGCTGGAAAGGATAAGTAGTCTACACCCCCTCCCCCCCATGCTGGAAATGATAAGTAGTCTACACCCCCCCCCATGCTGGAAAGGATAAGTAATCTACACCCCCCCCCATGCTGGAAAGGATAAGCAATCTAACCCCCCTGCAACCCCCGATGCTGGAAAGGATAAGTAATCTACACCCCCCCCCCACGCTGGAAAGGATAAGTAATCTACACCCCCCCCCCATGCTGGAAAGGATAAGTAATCTACACCCCCCCCTATGCTGGAAAGGATAAGTATTCTACAACCATCCCCCCAACCCATGTCATCCACTGAAATCAATTTTCCAAACTTGGTCAGTAGAAGCTGCAATTTCCATCACCGCAAAAAAATCCTTGGCAATCATTTGGCTAAATTACTAGCACAAACTCCTCCGCTCTCCAAATGAGGTGGCTCTAAGTACTCCCTTTTAGGCTCCTTATGTGATGTGTTTTCCAGTTGTCTTTATTTTATATTATTTGAACTTGTGTTTAGCGCTGGCTCTACCCAAAGTGTCTCGGAGGGCCTGACGTGGGTCAAAGTTTGAAAAGGTGGCAGTTGAAAAAAGAAGTTACAAAATGATTTCAGGAAAGGATAGGAAGATTAGGATAGACAAGTGATAGCAGTGGGGGAGGGCGGGGTTTAGGAGAGGATAGGAAGATTAGGATAGACAAGTGATAGCAGTGGGGGAGGGCGGGGTTCAGGAAAGGATAGGAAGATTAGGATAGACAAGTGATAGCAGTGGGGGAGGGCGGGGTTCAGGAATGGATAGGAAGATTAGGATAGACAAGTGATAGCAGTGGGGGAGGGCGGGGTTCAGGAAAGGATAGGAAGATTAGGATAGACAAGTGATAGCAGTGGGGGAGGGCGGGGTTCAGGAAAGGATAGGAAGATTAGGATAGACAAGTGATAGCAGTGGAGGAGGGCGGGGTTCAGGAAAGGATAGGAAGATTAGGATAGACAAGTGATAGCAGTAGGGGAGGGCGGGGATCAGGAAAGGATAGGAAGATTAGGATAGACAAGTGATAGCAGTGGAGGAAGGCGGGGTTCAGGAAAGGATAGGAAGATTAGGGTAGACAAGTGATAGCAGTGGAGGAAGGCGGGGTTCAGGAAAGGATAGGAAGATTAGGATAGACAAGTGATAGCAGTGGAGGAGGGCTGGGTTCAGGAAAGGATAGGAAGATTAGGATAGACAAGTGATAGCAGTGGAGGAAGGCAGGGAGATGTTAATTCTTTGACATTCTCAACTGCTCATCCTCCCGACCAGTCTCCCGTTTCCGTGTGAGCTGAATTTCTGTTCGGGTTCCTCTACAAATCATTCTGCAAATACCATCAACCAGGGGCGTTGCTAGGTCTGGAAAAGATCCGTGGCTACGCTAATGTCGGGACTAGGGGCTAGCTAGCCTTTTGATTGTAGCCCCTGAGCTTCTATCCAGGGCTACAGCCCACCCCAGCAACGCCTCTGCCATCAGCAGTGGTCAAATAACAACACTGCTCATCCAGCTTGCTCACAGGAGAATGGTGGGCAAGTCCTTTCTCTCTGTCAGTGATTTTGGGCAGACTGATCCTTTGCACAGGGAGCAGCAAATGGTCCCCCATAGGTGAGTGGAGCCACAGGTGGCTGTCTCTCTAGAAGCCGGCTTTAAGGCATAGCCAAGGTTACGCTTGAAGGTCTGGCCAAACCTTTTTGGCACAAACTCGAATATCTCAAATTACCAGGTGATTGGAGTTTAACAATTCGATTCTTTTGGTGATTGACCTAAATACGTTTGTCCATTAGGGTACCGCAAAAGTGATCAGACCCTTGCCGGTCTGTGTGACACATTTTCTCTTTTTAATCCTAAATCAGCCTGCTCGAGAAATGTGTATTCTATTTCTAGAGTAGTCCCAGCACGTTTTTCTTTTTAAGCTAAAAAGCACTGCACTGTGATTCCTGTTCTCCGCATCGGGCACTAATTATTTGTTTAAAATGCCATGATTTTCCTTTTTATTATTTTGGCCCCACTAAGATTTGTACTAGAAATAGAAAACAGACTTTCTACAGCGCCTCTTCACCAGCAACTAACCATGGGTCAGTAATATGTGCATATTTGCGGGTCACATCTCGCACATTGGCTCAGGATTACAGTTGCGTGCAATTATGTTCAATGGCAGATTCGTGCTCAAGTCTCACGGGTCGAGGATTTCCAGAGAAAATCTCTTTCTGAAGACCATCCCTTTGGGACGCATGCGTATTTTACAAAGGAACAATACAATGGTGGCTGAGCTAAGCTTCACCCACCATTGAGTCCCACGGACTCCCAAGTCATTCCAACTGATCATCCATGCTCCAGGTTTCCTGGTCCAGTAAGAGTCCTTGGATTTTCATAGCTCCGGAATATGTTTGGTGGTGCGTATCCTTTACAACAAAGTTCTCTGAGATGCATTCTAACACTAACCAATCCTCATTCACAAGGACCAAGCTAGTGACGCCAAACATTCATGACACGGCTTACTCTAGTCAGTCCCACACAAACTAGACGGTGTTGCCTGTTAGTACTAGGTCGATCGCAGAGTGTCCAAAACACACGTTTGTGAGACATCCAGATATGTGGTGTGAGGAACCTGAGTGTCCTCACTTCATTCCCCGATTTATCCTCCTACCAGGTGGCCGGTGAGAGGCTATCGCTATCGGATCCTGACCCTGAGGGTGGATATGTAAGGGAGGACTACCTAGTTGGAGGAGATTTGTGTAACGGAGATGAGGCACCTTTGGGTGAGACATGGTATCCCCCATTTCCCTTTCACCAAGCGTCCACTGCCCCCCTAAACTTTATAGGCTATTGTCATTCCCTTCCCTACTTTTCCCACAATTAATTCTACTATAGACACCAGTTCGCTACTGGGACGAGGAAGAGATGACTAGAGAAATACATCCTCTCTTTATTGACACACATACACACACACCAGTTATGTACTGCGACGAGGAGGAGGCGAGCAAGAGCAATGAAAAACTTCCAAGGCGGCAGTGAGTCGTCTAATCCTTAAAACTGGTGGGAAGTTTAAAAGCAGCAATAATGGTGAGAATGGAGTCAGCTGACCTCTCCTGGAAGGCAACGTAGCAGACAGAGTGCTCTAGAGCGCCAGTACGATGCAGAGTGTATGCAGCGTGAAGAAAGACTGAAAGAAGCTTGAGGCCTGCGGTAAACTGTGGAGCGGGAACCGGCGTGATCAGGTGAAGCTTCATAGTGAGGCCCGAACTGCTAGAGACGCATCAGTGGCAGAAGCGAAGCCACTGAGAGCCGCTGTGGAGACTGAGCGAGGTACCGCATGAGAAAGAGAACTTGTGGCAGCCGGAGACCTCGCTAGAACGCAGGAAGCACCGACTGGTGAGTCAACCTAGGAACGGGGATACTGGGGTGGCAGGCGCATGTTACAATTGAGCAACATTAATGAATGCTGAACCAAAGCAAAGAAAACCTTTTTGACTACCGATTTAGAATGAAAGCAAGAAACCAAACACTCTTGAATATTGATTTGAATGAAAGCAAGAAAGCGAACACTTTTGAATACCGATCTGAATGAAAAGCAAATACTGTAGAATACCGATTTGAATGAAAACAGTGTGGTGGAATATGACGCTGTAAAGGAACTGCGTAACTTGGGAGAACAAGCATTGGCAGGAGATATTAGAATATATGAAAGTGCAACAAGTGAATAGTGCCAAAGCAAGCAATGGTAACGCATCAGGAGGATGTGAAATGAGAATAAACCAAGCACCACTGCCGAGCTGAAACAGTGGCAACGTGCATTCAAGGAAGAAGAGGCAAGATGGGTGTCTCGGTTGCGTGACCTGTAGTGGGTGGACCGTGTGGTCCGACAACAGCGCCTAGTCCGAGGACACCTACCTATGGGAAAGCCACTTCAAATACCCATAAAGAAGCTTGTGTTTGAATATAATTGAAATTTGGTGTGAACTGAAATTAAGGAACTTTACTTTAAGAACTTGATGAAAGAAAACCAAACCAGAAGAGCTGGAAAGTATTACCAAAAACTGTGTTGCAGAAAAGTGGAAAGACTTGAACGCTTGGGGAAGGGAAACCCTTTACAAACCAAGAGCTGTAAGAAGCTCTGAACTTTTTGACGCTGACATCCCTACACATTGTATACAAATAGATGTGAGGGCAAGCATATGTTTTGAAAACGGACTTTTGCTTTGGACTTCCTGACACAGACTACCCTTAGTTTATTTAGGTAGGGAAATCCCGCCGTAGCATAGGGCAAGCTGGGAATTTTTCGTTTCTAACCCAAACTTTCATTCTGTTGTCTGTGTCTACTTCATGATGCCTTCACAGTGGACAATGCTTAGAAGAAGCCTGAATTACAAACCAGGACATTAGGTTCTGATATTAGATCGGACCTCCCCGCACAGATGGCTATTGCCTCTTGACACTTATCTTTGGTCTGTAAGCCTCCAGGCTCATTGGTATGTTGCGGGCTTCACTGATTACTCATTAATATTCTCAGGACCCCTCAAATCCTAGGCCTAGACTGCTGCTCGCTTGTTGCTTTGTACAGTTCTGCTTTAAAGATGTACACAACCTTTCCTCCTGCATTGTGAGCTCAATCATAGAGATCAGTCAGTGGGGATCTCTTTTAGGAATTAGCCACATTGGTAGAAAGAAAATCAATCGAATGGTACATTTCGCCGATTTCGGTCAGTGCCATTCGATCGATTTTTCCAAATACCGAACATGGAGAGCGGGGGTGTCCCCTGCTCCCGATGTTCAGTATTTTTGGATTTGAGGGATTTGGGGGCGTCCCCCACTTTGTCAATATTGGAGGCAGAGGACAAACAAAAATAAGACAAATGAAAAAGGAACCCTGCTGCGTCGGATCCGACCCACGTTAGAGGGACGGAACTGACAAAAGGGGACAGGGGAGGCAGCGGACAGTGAAAAGTTAAGTAGAAGGGAATTGGGTGGGGTTTATGGATGTAATTTGGGGGGACATGGGTTTGGTTTGTTTGGCCTTGTTAAAAACGTATTCGCAGCGAAAATGACTAAGGTCAATTTCGCCGCGAACAATTCTACCACGATCAAACAACCCAAATCCCATTTTAATGCTTTGCTGAGATTGGCCAAAAATATGGCTAGTTTGACTACAAATATGATGTACAACAAAGTCACTGATACCAGCAATCATTATCAAATCTCATCAAATGTCATCAAAGAGAAGGTGGTGGCAGCAAGACTCGCAGTGTTGTCCCTTTAGTGAACACAAGAACATCTTTTCGTACATGAATGGGGTATGAAGATGGGGGCAGTAAGGAAGGAAACTCTAGCTAACCTAATAACCGAAGTGGATGATAATATTTCAACCAACAGCATTTTAGCTCACTGGTCAACTCAAACCACCTTTCGTACTTTTCATTTAGTGGAAGGTTTTGGAATTTAGGAGAAGGCTGCAGAGGAAGGAGGCGCGAGGCACTATTTGGGGTTGTCTCCTGGTGAATGGTTGAGAGAATGTTGCATTTTGGCCATACTATATCAGCTGCTATAAAATATATTGTGTGCGGTGTGTTCCTTCTGAATTAAGATGGCTCAGTGCGTTGAGCACTTGCTGTTAAGGTTTTTGTGCTACCCAGGTTGCAGTTTGGGCTGCTAGTCTAAAACTGATAGAAACGGGTATCACCTGGATGAAAAAGGAGGAAACCTGTCATTAAGCTGCCAAGAGAGTTCAGCAAAGAGTACCCAATAAAAATGTTCAATATTTTTATATATTCTGACTTCTTCTATCCTCTTTATTTTTATCTCTGGGTACTACCCGCTTTTTTCTAGTCTCTACTCTTTTTCTTTTTCCCTTTAGGGGTATCCCATGGTTTTATTGACAACAAACACTTCGAAGTAATTTACTTCGATGCTATTATTTCGAAATACTTCGAAATTATACATATATTTTTGGAGTATGGGGGGAAGCGGGTGGGGAGGAGTTTGGGGGTGAGAGTGGTAGTGGAGGGGGAAATGGGATATCGGGGGACATGAGATATCGGGGGACATGACAAATTCGAAGAAAATGTTCGAAGTAATACCATCGAAGGAAATGACATCGAAGTTTTTTCAGTCGGTGAAATGACCCACAGAAGTGAAACTGAACAGCCATGTTCTTATGATGAAGCAAAATGGCACAAACAGCGCAAGATCGACGTAAAAATGGATTGAGGAATCTTAAGAGATTCTCATCTCTCTTGCAGGGCAAGCGAGAATTAACCCGGCCTTTTCCCTGCTCTTCAGTGCTTTATGCATGACTACGTTAGAGGCTGGGGTGAAGGGGGGTACAGGGCACCACAATCTTGCAAGGACCTTTCCCTGCTGCATATACCACAAACCCCAGAGATTTAAGTGGACCCGGCTCTCCTGGGGCCAAACTTGGGCAGGCTTTTTTTTAATTAAAGCCCTGTCTGGAGAAATGAGTGTGGGCGCACAGCACTTGAAGGGAGCCCTGCCCTCTTTAACATCTTTCACTGCAACAGCCAAATTCACCAACTGAGCTACTTAGTGGAATGGGGAATTCTCACCTGCAGGGTACACGCATGCCTCTGCAGCAGACACTTTAACACCCCGAGCTATCTTACAGGGATTGATTTTGTTCACTACTGATTATTATAATATTTATTTTACCACACTTTTTTTAGATGCATCTCCCTTTAATCAAGCCTTTGACTTAGCCTAATAAATCACCCATTGACTTATACAGGCCATACCTCCCATAAACTGCCCACGCCTACTTCTGTTTCTTAGACCACCTCATATACTAAGCCCCCCCACCCGAGCATTGGTGTGTGTCTCAGTGCGCCCCTTATTTTAATCATCCCGCTTAAAGCTCTAGCAAGCATGCACACTATTTGACGGCTATGTTTGACAGGAAGGACGGCGGGGCGGCTTTGACGGCGCTGCAGCCCCCCTGTTAAGTTGGCTTCCTCTGTGGCTATTGTGCCTGAGGATCACAGGGGTCGCAGGAGGGGAGTGCTTGTTAGGGTGTGGACATAGACAAGGCAATCACTTCTAGGCGCTAGCACACACATTGGGCCTATGTACAGCGCTCCATCTCCAGTCATGCAGCTCGTTGTTCCCAAGCCAGGCTCGTGCTTTATAAATTCTATAAATGCAACGTGGAGCGACAAATAAAACTGAGTTGGAGCTCGTTTTTGTTAAGCTTTGTTACAGGTTCTTAGGACTTGCACTGGCGCCACCTGAATGGTCGCTTGGCGCTCTGGCGGATCTGTAAGGCAAGGGGGTGTAAGTTAGTAGGACTGAGCGGGAGAAAGAGCGATTGAGCTCTGGTGTGCTGTTGTGGAGAATGAAGGAATGTACATGTGTAAACACACACGTTTGTTAGGCAACACCACGCTTAATGCTTTCTTCTATCACGCAGGAGCTGAGTGACCAGGCGGGCTGTGATTATTCCGCGTCTGACGTCCGGTGGGTCATTACCGTTCCCGCCATCTGGAAACAGCCGGCCAAGCAGTTCATGAGGCAAGCGGCTTACAAGGTAAGGCGAGTGAGGAGGACGACTCTGCTCAGGTAGCCGCGGTCCCCGGCCATGGACTTCGCTCAGGAAGCCGCCATCCCCGGCCATTAGGGTGACCAAATTTCCAAAATGAAAACCCGCCACGACCAACAACATAAAAGAGGGACTACCCCATTGCGGCCCACTAATTACCGCCCCTCCACCAACACGCCCCCACAACCACCACCCAATCATATTTCCAGCACTTCTCCTTTCTATAAACTGTGGATGATCTCATTTGTGCAGTTTTGTCTGTGAATCTTGCCATGTTCATGCAAAACAGGCGTTTGCTCTAATTGATTTAACATAGCTTGCTGTACACTCATTTCCAAGCCAGTCTCTGTGACTTGTACCTGAAAGGTTGGGGGTTCGAGCCAATCCTCCAACATCAAGATTCTGACAGTGTTGTGACAAAAAAAAAAGTTTTAATGACCGTAGCCACCCATCCCTGCAAACCCCGGATGGGGTTTCTAAAATGAAAAAACTCCCGGGACCCCTGGACGGAGGGTGATTTTCCCAGACTGGCCCAGGAAAACCGGGACGTCTGGTCACCCTACCGGCCATGGACTCCGCTCAGTTAGCCGCGGTCCCCAGTCATGGCTCCCTTCTATGGACTCTTTGGCTAGGCTTCCATGCACCAATGCAGGGCCTTTCCTGGGAGGCGTGTCCCTCTGACTCTGCCAGGGCCCACATAGCCCCTCAGATGCAGGAATGCATTGCGTAATCTTAAATCGGTCACTGGCCTTACACGTGACTTACTCTGCCCCAGCCCTACTGGCCTGCCTTAAGCACCGGCCTGTCATGAGTTTAATGATTGACTCTCCCCCAGCCCTACTAGCCTTTCCGAGCCCTATCATGCCAGGACAGCACCCGTTTCGTCTGCGGCCCAGTTTGTCTGTGCAGGACAGTGATTGCTCCTCAGGGTCCTGCCCTCACAGCATGGCCCAGGGTTCAAAGGACAAGTTAATGAAGGCGTGATGTGGTCATGCGGAGGGATATGTGGGACTCTTGCAAGAGGTGATGCAGTGAAGGGCTGGGGTGTCGATGTGCATCTCTTTCCGGTTGTCTCGACTCCTTGTCCCTTAGGAGCTTTTATTAATTCATTATTATAGTCTTAGGATGCCTGTGCATTGGGCTCTCCGCATGTGCACAGCCATTCTTAGCCTTTGACAGGGCTAATGAAAGGAAACACTATTTCCCGGATGCAGTGCCCGATGGGATGGGCCTGATGTTGCCACCATTTTGTTCTCACAGCCAAGTCCCGGGGATGGGTGAATCAGTATTTACATTTCAATGTTACTAACACTTTAATGTTGGAGTGCGAGTTATGAAAAATGGAAAGAACTCCTGGCCAGTGTGCATTATGTACTTAGTGATTCAAGTATACAAGCCTTTCACCACAAACACAATTATCAAATATAAAGCTCATGCTTATGTTCACAAAATGCTCTTTGGTTTTATGCAAATCAGGCTGTAACCCTCACTGGTGCAATTTGCTCCATTCACTTTCTCATAGGGGTATTTTGAAAGCGTACAGTAGGAGTGTAACACAATATCCATCTTGGAATGATTACCTTGTTTTAGAAAATAATGCATATGGTTATTCAGGTTTCAATAATTCCCTTTGCTAAGTAAGACAAGTGTAATGTTCATCTTTCTGCATGCGTACAAGCTAATATTGTATCCGTTCTGAACAAAAAGTAAACCGCGCTCAGTTTGCTGCCCCCCAGTCATCAATATGGCACTCGCAGCATGAATTCCTGATATTAGAAGGGACCCTCCTTGACCACCCTGACACCCGGGCCAAGTGCCCTATAGGCCAGTCCTCGGCCCTATAGGCCAGTCCGAGCCTAGACCTCGGGTATGTCTAGACACATAGGCCCTAGTTATAAGTGAGCTTGTCCAGAAATAAAGGTGCCAGTAAAAAGTTATAGCACCCTTTCCGGACCGGGTTACTTTAAGTCTGCTGGTGGGGACCACGGATCTGCCGGGAGTTCAGGCCCCTACCGGCAGGCTTTTCATTGAAGCACCGGCACCGTTACTTCAGGGTTCCCATTCCCATGGAGTCATATGTGACTCCATGGGAACGTACTGCCGCCACTGGTGATATCCCGGTAACAGCGATACAGGTTTGCCCGCAACCTCGTAATGAGACCCATAGTCCTACAATAAAGCTTGTCTGCTGTGACAGCTGTGAAGAAACCTACTTTACTGACGATGAAAGAATTAAGAGGTTTGTGAGCGTATTTAGAAAGGTTACATTATTGTGCATTTTTATAGTGCCTTATATACCATTGGTATGATCTCAAAGCGCTGTGACTAAAGAAAGGTTTTGGTGCAGCTGCCAGGTGAGGGTTTATAAAGTCCACTCTGCAGCCACTTGTCTTTCAACAGGCGGTGTTATTACCATGTTTGCGTGTGTGCATACCTCCCCATCTCCTAATGCTTAGAGGCCAGCAGCGTTCCCTGGCAGTTGAGGCAATGTGGGGGGAGGTCTGCAAAGCGTTTACTGCACCCAAAACTCCTTCACTTCCCCAAAGAAATAGGCGTTAATATACATGCTGTGGCAAAACGAGACCAATGTTTGGCGTTGATGTATACAAATGAAAAAAGCAACTCAACCAGTTAAGCACTCTTACTGACTTCAAATATCCATCTGGAGTATACTCCATTATCCGGCAACTTGTCTCTGAATTTTCATAATTTTGGATGAAGAAGTTAAAAGAAATTAAGGACATTCGAAAACCAGAGTCTAGCCAGGATAGGATTACTAAGGCCATCCTTATGAGTTCGATGGTATTACCCCTGGTTTGGTGTTGTACAAACCCCTCTGGGGCATTATTGCACCATAATCCACCGTTTGCCACGGTGAAGCCCGTTTACATCTATATTAATGGGCATCCGTTTAGGGAATGAAGGCTACTCATCACCACTCCCAGGGAGTGAAGGCTGCTCGTCCCCACTTTCCCCACTCCCAGGGAGTGAAGGCTGCTCGTCCCCACTTGCAGGGAGTGAAGGCTGTTCGTCCCCACTTTCCCCACTCCCAGGGAGTGAAGGCTGCTCGTCCCCACTTGCAGGGAGTGAAGGCTGCTCGTCCCCACTTTCCCCACTTGCAGGGAGTGAAGGCTGCTCGCCCCCACTTGCAGGGAGTGAAGGCTGCTCGGCCCCACTTGCAGGGAGGGGAGTGAAGGCTGCTCGTCCCCACTTTCCCCACTCCCAGGGAGTGAAGGCTGCTCGTCCCCACTTGCTGGGGGTGAAGGCTGCTCGTCCCCACTTGCTGGGGGTGAAGGCTGCTCGTCCCCACTTGCAGGGAGTGAAGGCTGCTCGTCCCCACTTTCCCCACTCCCAGGTTGTGAAGGCTGCTCGTCCCCACTTGCAGGGAGTGAAGGCTGCTCGTCCCCACTTGCAGGGAGTGAAGGCTGCTCGTCCCCACTTGCAGGGAGTGAAGGCTGCTCGTCCCCACTTGCAGGGAGTGAAGGCTGCTCGTCCCCACTTGCAGGGAGTGAAGGCTGCTCGTCCCCACTTGCAGGGAGTGAAGGCTTCTCGTCCCCATTTGTAGGGGGTGAAGGCTGCTCGTCCCCACTTGCAGGGAGTGAAGGCTGCTCGTCCCCACTTGCAGGGAGTGAAGGCTGCTCGTCCCCACTTGCAGGGAGTGAAGGCTTCTCGTCCCCACTTGCAGGGAGTGCAGGCCGCTCGTCCCCACTTGCAGGGAGTGCAGGCCGCGCGTTCCCACTCCCAGGGAGTGAAGGCCGCGCGTTCCCACTCGCAGGGAGTGAAGGCTGGCGTTCCCACTCGCAGGGAGTGAAGGCTGCGCGTTCCCACTTGCAGGGAGTGAAGGCTGCGAGTGAAGGCTGCGCGTTCCCACTCGCAGAGAGTGAGCCTGCGCGTCCCCACTCGCAGGGAGTAAAGCTGCTCGTCCCCACTCGCAGGGAGTGAAGGCTGCTCGTCCCCACTCGCAGGGAGTGAAGGCTGCGCGTCCCCACTCGCAGGGAGTGAAGGCTGCGCGTCCCCACTCGCAGGGAGTGAAGGCTGCGTGTTCCCACTCGCTGGGAGTGAAGGCTGCGCGTTCCCACTCGCAGGGAGTGAAGGCTGTGCGTTCCCACTCGCAGGGAGTGAAGGCTGCGCATTCCCACTTGCAGGGAGTGAAAGTGAACGCTGCGCGTTCCCACTCGCAGGGAGTGAAGGCTGCGTGTTCCCACTCGCAGGGAGTGAAGGCTGCGTGTTCCCACTCGCAGGGAGTGAAAGTGAAGGCTGCGCGTTCCCACTCGCAGTGAGTGAAGGCTGCGCGTTCCCACTCGCAGTGAGTGAAGGCTGCTCGTCCCCACTCGCAGGGAGTGAAGGCTGCGCGTTCCCACTCGCAGGGAGTGAAGGCTGCGCGTTCCCACTCGCAGGGAGTGAAGGCTGCGCGTTCCCACTCGCAGGGAGTGAAGGCTGCGCGTAGGCTGCGCGTTCCCACTCGCAGGGAGTGAAAGTGAATGCTGCGCGTTCCCACTCGCAGGGAGTGAAAGTGAACGCTGCGCGTTCCCACTCGCAGGGAGTGAAAGTGAACGCTGCTCGTCCCCACTTGCAGGGGGTGAAGGCTTCTCGTCCCCACTTGCAGGGAGTGAAGGCTTCTTGTCCCCATTTGTAGGGGGTGAAGGCTGCTCGTCCCCACTTGCAGGGAGTGAAGGCTGCTCGTCCCCACTTGCAGGGAGTGAAGGCTGCTCGTCCCCACTTGCAGGGGGTGAAGGCTTCTCGTCCCCACTTGCTGGGGGTGAAGGCTTCTCGTCCCCATTTGTAGGGGGTGAAGGCTGCTCGTCCCCACTTGCAGGGAGTGAAGGCTGCTCGTCCCCACTTGCAGGGAGTGAAGGCTTCTCGTCCCCACTTGCAGGGGGTGAAGGCTTCTCGTCCCCACTTGCTGGGGGTGAAGGCTTCTCGTCCCCACTTGCAGGGAGTGCAGGCCGCTCGTCCCCACTTGCAGGGAGTGCAGGCCGCTCGTCCCCACTTGCAGGGAGTGCAGGCCGCTCGTCCCCACTTGCAGGGAGTGCAGGCCGCGCGTTCCCACTCCCAGGGAGTGCAGGCCGCGCGTTCCCACTCCCAGGGAGTGCAGGCCACGCGTTCCCACTCGCAGGGAGTGAAGGCTGGCGTTCCCACTCGCAGGGAGTGAAGGCTGCGCGTTCCCACTCGCAGGGAGTGAAGGCTGCGAGTGAAGGCTGCGCGTTCCCACTCGCAGAGAGTGAGCCTGCGCGTCCCCACTCGCAGGGAGTAAAGCTGCTCGTCCCCACTCGCAGGGAGTGAAGGCTGCGCGTCCCCACTCGCAGGGAGTGAAGGCTGCGCGTCCCCACTCGCAGGGAGTGAAGGCTGCGCGTCCCCACTCGCAGGGAGTGAAGGCTGCGTGTTCCCACTAGCTGGGAGTGAAGGCTGCGTGTTCCCACTAGCTGGGAGTGAAGGCTGCGTGTTCCCACTCGCAGGGAGTGAAGGCTGTGCGTTCCCACTCGCAGGGAGTGAAGGCTGCGCGTTCCCACTCGCAGGGAGTGAAAGTGAACGCTGCGCGTTCCCACTCGCAGGGAGTGAAAGTGAAGGCTGCACGTTCCCACTCGCAGGGAGTGAAAGTGAAGGCTGCACGTTCCCACTCGCAGGGAGTGAAGGCTGCGTGTTCCCACTCGCAGGGAGTGAAAGTGAAGGCTGCGCGTTCCCACTCGCAGGGAGTGAAAGTGAAGGCTGCGCGTTCCCACTCGCAGGGAGTGAAGGCTGCGCGTTCCCACTCGCAGTGAGTGAAGGCTGCTCGTCCCCACTCGCAGGGAGTGAAGGCTGCGCGTTCCCACTCGCAGGGAGTGAAGGCTGCGCGTTCCCACTCGCAGGGAGTGAAGGCTGCACGTTCCCACTTGCAGGGAGTGAAGGCTGCGCGTTCCCACTCGCAGGGAGTGAAGGCTGCGCGTAGGCTGCGCGTTCCCACTCGCAGGGAGTGAAAGTGAAGGCTGCGCGTTCCCACTCGCAGTGAGTGAAGGCTGCGCGTTCCCACTCGCAGTGAGTGAAGGCTGCTCGTCCCCACTCGCAGGGAGTGAAGGCTGCGCGTTCCCACTCGCAGGGAGTGAAGGCTGCGCGTAGGCTGCGCGTTCCCACTCGCAGGGAGTGAAAGTGAACGCTGCGCGTTCCCACTCGCAGGGAGTGAAAGTGAACGCTGCTCGTCCCCACTTGCAGGGGGTGAAGGCTTCTCGTCCCCACTTGCAGGGAGTGAAGGCTTCTCGTCCCCATTTGTAGGGGGTGAAGGCTGCTTGTCCCCACTTGCAGGGAGTGAAGGCTGCTCGTCCCCACTTGCAGGGAGTGCAGGCCGCTCGTCCCCACTTGCAGGGAGTGCAGGCCGCTCGTCCCCACTTGCAGGGAGTGCAGGCCGCTCGTCCCCACTTGCAGGGAGTGCAGGCCGCGCGTTCCCACTCCCAGGGAGTGCAGGCCGCGCGTTCCCACTCCCAGGGAGTGCAGGCCACGCGTTCCCACTCGCAGGGAGTGAAGGCTGGCGTTCCCACTCGCAGGGAGTGAAGGCTGCGCGTTCCCACTCGCAGGGAGTGAAGGCTGCGAGTGAAGGCTGCGCGTTCCCACTCGCAGAGAGTGAGCCTGCGCGTCCCCACTCGCAGGGAGTAAAGCTGCTCGTCCCCACTCGCAGGGAGTGAAGGCTGCGCGTCCCCACTCGCAGGGAGTGAAGGCTGCGCGTCCCCACTCGCAGGGAGTGAAGGCTGCGCGTCCCCACTCGCAGGGAGTGAAGGCTGCGCGTCCCCACTCGCTGGGAGTGAAGGCTGCGTGTTCCCACTCGCAGGGAGTGAAGGCTGTGCGTTCCCACTCGCAGGGAGTGAAGGCTGCGCGTTCCCACTCGCAGGGAGTGAAAGTGAACGCTGCGCGTTCCCACTCGCAGGGAGTGAAAGTGAAGGCTGCACGTTCCCACTCGCAGGGAGTGAAAGTGAAGGCTGCACGTTCCCACTCGCAGGGAGTGAAGGCTGCGTGTTCCCACTCACAGGGAGTGAAAGTGAAGGCTGCGCGTTCCCACTCGCATGGAGTGAAAGTGAAGGCTGCGCGTTCCCACTCGCAGTGAGTGAAGGCTGCGCGTTCCCACTCGCAGTGAGTGAAGGCTGCTCGTCCCCACTCGCAGGGAGTGAAGGCTGCGCGTTCCCACTCGCAGGGAGTGAAGGCTGCGCGTTCCCACTCGCAGGGAGTGAAGGCTGCGCGTAGGCTGCGCGTTCCCACTCGCAGGGAGTGAAAGTGAACGCTGCACGTTCCCACTCGCAGGGAGTGAAGGCTGCGTGTTCCCACTCGCAGGGAGCGTTCCCACTCGCAGGGAGTGAAAGTGAAGGCTGCGCGTTCCCACTCGCAGGGAGTGAAAGTGAAGGCTGCGCGTTCCCACTCGCAGTGAGTGAAGGCTGCTCGTCCCCACTCCCAGGGAGTGCAGGCTGCTCGTCCCCACTCCCAGGGAGTGCAGCCTGCTCGTCCCCACTCCCAGGGAGTGAAGGCTGCGCGTTCCCACTCGCAGGGAGTGAAGGCTGCGCGTCCCCAATTCCAATAATAAAGTATTTAATATAATGAACAATAACAAAAGAAACGCTTAATGAGTCGAGCAAAATCACCCTTCGGTTAATTCCTGCTTTATTTTACCGAAAAGACTTCAGAGCAATATTTGTTCCAGCTGTGAGATGTTTCTGTTTTTTAATCTTACTGAATAATCATTATTGCAGAACAAAGAAACCCCTATTTGATTTTCTGGGGAGGGGAGTGGGCGCTGGAGACACGACTTCTGCTCCTCTTCTTTCAAGGTCAAAATCGATGGTAACTCAGTCTGCACGCGATTGAGATGGCTCGCGACCCTGCAGGTTAGTCATTCTGTATTGATAGGTTTGGACCCCATGGGGGTGGGGTTGAGGGGAGGAATTGATCATGGTAGGTGCAGTGGTGTCATGAGCTAAGTGCTCTCCAATTACTGTGTAACGGACCACCCTCCCCTCGCCGCCCAGACCGCCCTCCCCTTGCCGACCAGACCGCCCGCCCCTCGCCACCCAGACCGCCCTCCCGTGGCCGCCCTGCCAGGTCCTTGGGACGGGCCTGAAAATTGGGGCCCTCGAATGGAGGAGTTTCGTGAATAAAAAACAGGCATTGTCTCAGTAGATATTTAAGCTTCCCACCTGGGAACTCGCACCGTGGGCTTTCATGACGGGGCCACAGAGGCAGGTTTTGGTGAGTTGTATTTAATGTTCAAAACCCGTTCTCTGCCCTAAATATACACAATGGGAACCTCAACCAAATCCAAGCCTCGGGGGCCGGAATCCTGACGGGTTTTCAGGATATCCCTCATTAATATTAATGAAAAGAAATGTGTATACATTTAGAATCATTGTATGCAAATGTATCTCGAATATTTTTGATGGGTAGCCTGAAAACCCGACATGGATCCGGCCCTGAAGGCTGCAGCTGGACAACCCTGCAGGAAGTGCTAAGGGTGAGTATGTTCACCCTGAATTTCCAGAATTAATCATTGTAGGCTCCGCCCCTTAAACTGTCATGACTTATTACGCCAGTAGCAATCCACTCCACGTGCTGTGTGATTGGTGGGGGGTCTTTAGTTTTGGCTGTTCAGAGGCACTGTGGTCCCTGCCTGCGAGCCGAAACTATTGGAATGGGAATTGAAGATAAGCAGGTTGGGTTGTGAGAAGGGGCACGGAGCCTATGGGTGGTGTTTGGCTTTTTACCCACCCGTTGACCACCCACGGCCAAGCCAGTCATTATGGTTGGCACCAGAGCGGCCACTCTGTGGCCACGCTCTATTAGGAGCACGATGCGTCTAGGAGTATTTGAACAAATGATGGGCTCCTTACTCCAGTACCTCACATATATATGCAACAGTCACTCGCTACAGGCGTATACTAGTAAGGGCTCATAGTCCATAGGAGCAGGCAGAACGCTTTCCCTGAACATGGACGTCTAGGCTGAAACGCGTTCCGCTCCGCTTCACACTTCCTGCCGGTGTTGCTATAATTGGAATTTTCTTTTATTGTAAAAGTGTCTTTATTATCGCCTATTAAAGTACAGTGAAAGTGACTGAAAACTGCTCTTAGATGTTATTGTAAATGTATACTTATTTTATTTTAATTTGATTTATTTATTTACTTGTATAGCGCCGGGAACCCTCATGAACGTGTGCATGAAATTTTATGAGAGGTCCGTCCAAGTTCCTGTCTAAACCCACAGTACCCCTTTTGCAAGCTAGTCACTATGGCCAGTCCCACCCACTTCCTGCCTCTCCCCCCACTCCCCGGGATCTCCTTGACCTTGCACTGTCCTTTAGAGTGGAAGTCATTCTATTTCTCAGCAGTCTCCTGAAGTTCATGGGATAATTACAGCTCCTGGTGTACTAAATATGGCTTAACCAAGGGTGCCCTTAACTGCTTGAGTGATAAGCCATGTGTTGTCGTTGCTTTTTTCGTTTGCACTCAATTCCTGTTAAAAGGAAATGCCAGCCGTTTTGAAACTTGTTATATTCATTCAGGGTTGTCAAACTCCAAACCTCGAGGGCCGGATCCATGCCGAGTTTTCCACTCATTAATATTTATGAGAAAAATTTGCATATAATGATTCTAAATCTATGCACATTTTGCCTCATGAATATTAATTAGGGATATCCTGAAAACCTATCGGGATTCCATGCCTCGAGGCCTGGATTTGGACAACCTGATTAGATGGTCCTACTCGACCTTCTCAACACATATCCTTTCTGCAACTCCTATTGCGGTAAGACTCGCGTGGTGAAAGTTGTGGAAAGGATAGAACTTCACTCCCTGTCCTCCTCCTCCCTATCCCCTGCTGCCCTTCTGGTGGACCCATCTCCATTGTCACTGCCCCTTCCCACTCACCTTATCTGGGCTACGTCCTCCTTAACCCCCGCCACTCGCACTTCCTCCCTCCTCTTCTCACTTAGCCCTTGCCACTCGCACCTCCTCCCTCCTCTTCCCACTCTCACTCAAACCCCGCCACTCGCACCTCCTCCCTCCTCTTCCCACTCTCACTCAAACCCCGCCACTCATACCTCCTCCCTCCTCTTCCCACTCTCACTCAAACCCCGCCACTCGCACCTCCTCCCTCCTCTTCTCACTCAACCCTTGCCACTCGCAACTCCTCCCGCCTCTGTCCACTCTCACTCAACCCCCGCCACTCGCACCTCCTCCCTCCTCTTCTCATTCAACCCTTGCCACTCGCAACTCCTCCCTCCTCTGTCCACTCTCACTCAACCCCCGCCACTCGCACCTCCTCCCTCCTCCCTCCTCTTCTCACTCACCCCCGCCACTCGCACTTCCTCCCTCCTCTTCTCACTCAACCCTTGCCACTCGCACCTCCTCCCTCCTCTTCCCACTCAAACCCCGCCACTCGCACCTCCTCCCTCCTCTTCCCACTCTCACTCAACCCCCGCCGCTCGCACCTCCTCCCTCCTCTTCTCACTCAACCCCCGCCACTCGCACCTCCTCCCTCCTCTTCTCACTCAACCCCCGCCACTCGCACCTCCTCCCTCTTCTTCCCACTCTTGCTGCTCCCCTCTAGTTTCCTGTCCGCTCTGCTCCTCCCCGATCCGCCCCCCTGACACCCCACTTACTTTACCGCCTCCCTCGGTTGTCCGGCCCATCCTGTCCTCTTTTGTGCTGCGTGTATTACGCACATCAGGTTTTGCATTGGTTTCCGTGGAACACGCCCTCTGTATAATACATGGCATGGGTCCTTTACAGAGGCATTTCCTATGCACTGCCATAATAAACCCAGGAACTAACACCATTTGTAAGCTGTTGCCATATTATGGCAGGCAGTACCTTTATGTTAGTGCCTGGAAAATACCCCCATGCGTCCACTCAAGGCCAAAGCTGCTGGCTTTGGTGGCGCTGGTTGATGTCGTCATTTGTTGAACCATCGGGCACAGCGTTCGCCGACTCCCCTCAAGACTTGTGGTTACAACACCAGTCACCAGTGTAATATTAAGGGCAGTTTCCTTGGAGCCTTGTATATTGTTTTCTTTCTGTGCCCACATCGCAATGTGGCACTAATGAACCCCACTTCCGTGCTGCCCACAGCCACTAATGTGGTTTTGCCGCTTATCCATGTGGAATGGGCGTTGAGATGCCACTGGACTCGCCCTCTGCCATGCCCCACCAGACACCATGGCTCTTTTGGTTCCTCTTATGTGGTAGATACCGAAATGCCACTGCTCTAGTCTCTCCACCACCTATGAACGACCCCTTATGCCCCTTTAGTCTGTGCTGCGGTCTTACCTGAAGGCCAAGCTCTGGGCTCCCAGAGACCTCAGCCACTTTAGACAACATTCACGTCTCGTCGAGAGAAAGCTCTTGAACCCCCAAACTGCCTGTCATCCCCCGTGCACCCCCACAGCCACAGACCATGCTTCAGACTGCAACGTATTGTCACTCGGTGGAAAACCAGACTGGGTACCCCAAGCCTCGCGTGCTTTCCAACCGCATTTAGCAGATACAGGAAATCTGACCCCTCCTCCCCAAGCGACCTTTGACATCTGCATCTCACCGTGACTTCGGTAAAACCAAAGCCTGCACTGCTGTCAAGTGGATCTCACTAGTCTTGGGAGGATAGCTCAGTGGCAACGTGCTCGCCTTGGAAGTAAGACGACACAGAGCATCCCCGGGGCCGCGCTTCGAAACCTCTGGGTATTAAGCGTGTTATAAACAACCTATAATGTCAACCCTCTTCCCATCATTGCACTCATTATTAAAATGACCCATTTCTGGCAGTGATCCTTATGCATCCGCCCAATTCATTTCAGTTGGACCAATACCCCTGATTGCAACTACAATAGTTTGAGCGCTAAGGGCCTGCATGCCCTCCACCCAGTGAATCCCGACATCCCATATATGCCAAACACAGCTCTCGTCGGCCTCTCCCAATCCCACAGCTCCCTGGAAGCTGCTAGGGAGGCGTAGGCCCTCATATCGAGTTGTGCGGTAACGGTAAAGCAGGAGGTATTGGTTAATACCACCCATGTCACCGCTCTGCAAAATGATGTATTCGAACACCCACATAGAATAAAATGGCAGGTTGGAAGTGAAGAAGTGAAGGTACTGCCTCCACTTACAATGGTGGTAATGGCTCAAGTGGAATTACCGCCTGTGGCAATTTTACTGATCCCTTTAACGGTGGTCAGTCAAAAGGCCGAAACAATAATACCGAACGACAAAAATCTCGGAAAAAAAAATATCGAATAATTTAATTATTTATATATGTGTTTTTGGGGGTCAGGTAAGTAAAAAAAAAGGGGTTAAAATAAAAAAAAAATAGAAAAAAAGGGGGGTTGGGGGGGAAGCCCCCCATTTCGAAAAAAAAAAGTCATAAAAAAAATTAGATATTTTTGTTTTCGGCCTTTTTTCTTCGATATTTTTGTTTTCGAGATTTTTGCGTTCGGTATTATCACTATAAACCGTTAACACTAGTCTTTAACTTCTCTCTGTGTGTTGGGAGGTGGTCGGGGCGGAGAATATTCCCAATATGCGTTCTGAGGGATATGCAATGGGATATTGTATTGTATTGTATTTATTTATTGTTCGGCGCTTATACAGGAAACAAATACTGTTTCAAAGCGCCCACGAGGGGACAGGCAGGGCTTTAAGTGGGCCGGGGCCTGCTAGGGCTGGGCCCCAGCAGGCTCTGAAATCTTGTTTTGAGGCGGGGGCCCTGCTGGGGCCCACCAATTCCTCCCTTGCAGCCCCGGCCACAGGCTTAAAGGCTTTTTTTCTATATCCTGAAGCTCTCGCTCGTGTGCGCATTGCTAGCATTTATTTTGCTGCACCCGCCTCCCCTTTTACTTATTAATTTATCGCCAACCCCTGTGAGCAGCCCTTTCACCACACGCATCTCCGTTCAAAGATGGTCAGCTTTCTTGTTAGTGGGCTGTCTGAAAGGGTTGGTGCAAGTGGAGGTCAGCTGTCTTTGGAGACGTCCGGGGCTCCACCCTGTCTAGCCCTAGCCCACTTAAAGCCCTGTATTTAATCAGGCTCATCTTTGGTTTGAAGGGACAATGTGATGCTGTTGCGCACTATAGACTCTGGGGAAATGAGAGACCCGACACCACATCTTTTTGTGTCTTATGTGCATGTGGCAGTGTCTGGTTTGGCAATATGATTGGACATGCTGGAGGGCTATTGTGGAGGGTAAGGCACAGAGACTTGAAGCGGATAGTGACTTCTTCATTGCTCACATGGGGTGGTCATGGCATCTCATGCTGACTGAGGCCAGGGACATCATTTTGTGTTCTCATAAGGAGTTTCCGGTGGCCCAGTGTAAATGCTGTTGCATACCAACCAATTTGTTATTTCTATGTATAATTTGTATATTTATATACAACATATATATGCATATGTTGATGTAATATTATATGCCCTGTTCATGAATAATTAATCTACTTTGACAAAAGAGCGAAAGAGCGTATAAAGAAAAAACAATTCTTCAAATAAATGTGTTTCAAATAAGAAAAAAACAGATTCACTAGCAAAATAATAAATGCTGTGTGAACTCAATTTAGTAAAGTGTTTCTCTACTTTGCATGATAACAATGGTAGACACAGATATACATGTCAAGACAAAACATGATAAAATAAGAATTATTTGCATGAATGAGTGTAAATACTTGAATATATATATATGGCAGGACGCCCACCCTGGAGCTGGAGAGCTGAAGGGTGCAGAGCCCTGTTGTAGAATAAGAAGGCTAACTCGGTAAAGGGGATCTCTGGTTACTACCGCGCACGCCATTACAGTGTAGGCGGTGATGCCTTCTGATTCTGAGTGGATCACAATCGCCGGAAATGTGTGGGTTGCGCCTACACGCACTGCGGCCATCTCAAAGCAAGTAAAGCGCCTGTCTGTTTTTACGGCTTCTTACATCAAAAACTGGAGGCGGGTTTATATATAGCCAGCCCCTTTCTGTTATAACGTGGATGGGCTGAACGATGAAGGGACAAAGGATCCCCAGAGCAATGCCAGTGGTTATGATTAATTCAAAGCTATGAATCCATCATCTTTTCTTTTTAGCCTGTAGACATACATCGGAACTCTCAGGGTTTGACCCTGGCTATCAAGAATTTGGTTGCAATCCCAAAGTCCCTTTTACCTAGTTCTGCCAGGGGGGGGGGGGAGTGTGGGGGCGGGATCCACCGAGCACTCTCATGGCCGAGTTATCCTTCCAAGGAAATCGGAGCTGTTGTTTCATCTCTCGAACGTGCCTTGGCATGCAGGGCTCAATCCTCTTCCCCAGAAAGTGATTTAATCCCAACAGGGATGAAGGGGCCTGTTTGATGGCGCTCTCCAGGTTCATATGGATTTTCCCGCCATTGCTTCGCTTCTCTTTGCATCACTCTCTCCATTGCCCGCATCCAAGTGTTTTTATCCATGTGGCGGCTTTTTAGAGCTGCAGCCAAAGGTAGCTTGATGCGAAGGCAGTGCCCAAGATGGCGGCTGGGGTTCTTGACGTTGTGTCCGTGTGCCCGCAATCAAACCCACGTGAAATGGGATAAGATTCTACACTTCGTTTCTTTATTTGTCCCACACACCGAACCCTCAGGTAACTGGGCGCTTAAAGCATATATAGAGGTTACAAAATTTTGAACACAAAGATCAACCGTTAATACAGGTAATTTTACAGGACATAAAGGTAATTTTGGATGCAGAGATACAGGTAAATTTGGACTTGCGCCACATCTCCCCCTGGTAGGGAATACAATCAGTGATAGTTGTTTGTTTTTTTTAATTCCTTTTCATTTACAGTTTCTTTAACATGCCATTACTGCACAAGTGCTGACCAATAAAAACACAAAACATCACCAAATTAAAAGCGGATGGAATGCGATTGTTCTAATTAAGGCTGCATCACTCTAATGGCCACAGATTGGGGCTCTTTTTGGCTTTGGGGACTTCTCCGCACGTAGGCGTTTTCATAGAAATGTAATACAATTGTATACATTGTTTGTTGCAATAGGTAGTGACAATAGCATGGCAGGCAATGTCATCAATGTATTGTGTAAGAGCCATGCAACTGTAACGTCTCCCACACACCAAGACTCATAATTATAATTAGCTATTTATGTAGGTAGCCTGCTTTTGGGCTGGCATCTTTTAACAGTAGCGCAGTACTGTGAGTTACGGCCAGTGCGTCCTTTGGGATAAGCCCTTGGTCGGGTGTTGTTAAAATAAAAAAAGCCACGTTTTGAGAATTTTGCAAAATTGGAGAATTGTGGAGGCATTCCGATACCGGGATCGAGTTCCAAAGCGTGGGTCGAGAGATTGTTTGCAGGTCCCTTTCTTTGCAGGTGAGTTGGGATTCCGGCTGGTTTGTCAGTTTACTGCACTAGAAGCATGTGCCACCAGGTATGTGGAGCTCAGCCGCCACGTAGGCCAGTGTGCTACTCCTGACTGCTTTGTTGATGATACATGCGGTCTTGAACCATATCAAGACTAGAGAGGAAGCCAATGTAGTTCGCATAGGACGGGGGGTTATTTTATTGTATAGCGCAAACCTAGCTCAAGAGCAGTGCAATGCTTTACAGCAGGATTGTGGCACAATTGGCTCAGCATTGACTTGGTCAAATTTCTGTGTGCCCATTTTAGGGCATGGCAGACTACTTTTTGGGGAGACAAGTCAGCGGCTGGGACCCCTATCAGGAGGGCATTTCCTGCAAACATGTCTGGGACCACAAGGGCCTGCACTACAGTCGAGGTCCTGTGGCAGGTTTTTAGGGTAGATTTCTACAAAGGGTGAAGATTTGGAGCCAGGCCCAAGAGTGCCCAGAGGCTCTGTGTTGGTGAGAGGATGGAGCCTGGGGGGTGGGGGGATCAGTCAGTTAGAACGCAATGAGTTCATCTGGACAGCCTGGTGTCTGCCTGAGAGGAGGAGGTTAACCAATTCAGTGCCAGAAAATCCCATCCTGACTGTGAAGCGGGAGAGGAGGGATACGCTGGTCGATGGTGTTGAAGGCAGCCGAGCGGTCAAGGAGGACGAGGATACATGAGGTATTTGCAACGCTGACTTGTTCGCGCATGTTGGCTTGGGGATTTCTTTGTCCGCGCATTTCCAGTAATCTCATACTGCGCTATTGTTGAGAACTGTGTGTGCCTCTAGCCTCTAACTTATAAGTCAATTGTGAGGGACAGAGAGAAAAAGTACTCTCATTGTATTGGACTATGCTTTCGGGGCAAACGCTCCGATTTGGACTATGACTCCCAGCTCTCCCTCGGTTACATTTATGGAAACATCAGACACTTCGGTGCTTCATAGCCAAGCCGGTCTTCGCCGGTCCGCGCTGGTCATGCTGTCTAACGCTGGTGAGACATTAATTTTTTATTTGTGCTATTGGTTTTCTTGTCCCCCCCCCTAACATTATGGGATTCCAATGTGATCTTAAAATATTATTTGCTGCTCAGGAACTACGACGCGAGAAAATAGTGGCCCTTTGAACCCCTGCCTGCCCATCAGTTGAAGTCTAATTCAGATAGAGATTTAGAACCCGGATGACCCCTTTTCCCCTCATGGTGTCCACCTCAATCCCCAGTGATGATGCGTGTTTAGCAGGCACAGTCAATACTTACACTGCAGAATGCCAAGATGGTGTCCAAACAGGGAATCCTGAAATACATCTCCCGAAAGTGTGTGACGTTATAGTTCACTCTTCCAAGGACAGGGAACCTTGTCTCCAGGTTAAGTCCAGTAACTTTAGCAGTGCCAAACCAAAGAGTTAAAAAGTTGATCTTTCCTAAGGTTATACACGTGGTTCCCGCTGTGATCGAAATGTCACTCCTAAACACTTCCCTAAGCAAGCGTGCTACTGGCATACATGATGATATCCAGGAGGAGGACTTGGACAGTATGCGTGTCACCGAAACCTAGCTTAATAACTCTTGTGGTCCCAAGATATGCTTGGCCACATCTTCATACCCACGGCATTGGTGGAGGCGTGGCTTTACTGGTAAAATCTAGCCCACGCGTCTTTGAATCCCCAATTGACTAACTGTGAAATGACGCACCTAAAGTCTCTCCATAACGAGAACTGATGTATTAGTCTTGTACTGATCTATCGTCCTCCGGAGACTATGCCAGATTTCATAGAGGAATTGACACACCTACTTGCCCCTCGTAAACCTAATTGCTCTGCAATTTTACTTGGTGATATAAACCACTGGTTGGGTAACCGGGAGGATAAGGAAACCCTGGAGCTAGAAAGCCATCTCAAACATCTGGACTTCCTAATCCTTAACTCAGAGTCCACTCATTCGGGAGGTAACATCCTTGACTGGGCTGCTATTAGAAACATCTCAATGGAAATCACTAACACTAGACTCGGCTTATGGCTCGGCCATTACTGTTATAGAGCGCAGTATTGGTCTTCCCAGTAAACCTTTAAAGGTGCCTAATCAGCCAGAAAGAATAGTGAGCAGGAATTCAAAACCCGGCCGATATTGGAAAATAAAAACCTAAACCAGGTGATGGCTCTCGCCACATTACGAGGAGGGCGGTAAGGGGTTAATGGCACTGGTAAAGGTGCCGGAGCCGTTAACCCCTTACCGCCCCATTACAAGGTCCGCTCGCGGGACCCGTTCAGGACACCTGGTTGTACCAGACGTCCTTAGCGGGTCCCGCGAGCGGCAAGCATGCTAACGGGCCCGTCATTAACGGGCCTGTTGTTAGCATGCTCCCTATTCCCATTGAGCCCTATAAGGGCTCAATGGGAATGGGGATGGACCGGGTCCGGGTTCCCTGAATGGGGAAATACCAGGCCCTCCAAGGTCAGAATGGTCCGGTATTTCCCCATTCAGGGACCCCGGACACGGGTTTGGGGTCCAAACTCGTAATGAGGCCCATTAAGTTGTTTCTTGGATAGAGTGGCCCCTCTTAAATCCAAGGTGATGGGGTTTGCAAATAGTCATGGTATACCCCTGTCCTGACCAACCTAGAAAATTGAAAGGGAAAGGCTGAACGTAGCTGGAGAACAACGCAAACTAGTGGAAATCTCTACAAAAGGCATGTAAAGGCCATGCTTATGAGGCAAAGCTAAACTTTTTCAATGACAAAACTGAGGCTGCTGGAATAATCCTAAGCATTTATTCAAGGTTTATAGAAACCTTGAAAAGCCCAGCCTCGTCCCTCGCTGCCTACCACGGAGCGCTGTAATTTAGTGCACCAGGCTTTCGCTACGAAATTACCTGCACCCAAATATCTGAACTTACGAAGTGTAATACCTATATGCCGCCCCCCCCCCCCCAAATGAAACGCTTCCAGATCCTCGCTTCTCTTTTAGACTTGTATCGGAGGAAGAGATGCTCACGGTGCCTAAAACCATGCACCCCACTCCTTGCCAAGGCGAGAGACTCGCTTCTCTCTTAGACTTGTATCGGAGGAAGAGATGCTCACGGTGCCTAAAACCATGCACCCCACTCCTTGCCAAGGCGAGACACTCGCTTCTCTCTTAGACATGTATCGGAGGAAGAGATGCTCACGGTGCCTAAAACCATGCACCCCACTCCTTGCCAAGGCGAGAGACTCGCTTCTCTCTTAGACTTGTATCGGAGGAAGAGATGCTCACGGTGCCTAAAACCATGCACCCCACTCCTTGCCAAGGCGAGAGACTCGCTTCTAAAATCATTTGGCAAAATTCCAACATGGTTCCCTTTCTGGTTCGTTTTGCAAAATCCCCCTTTGGTCATTGTGATGTACCCGACATCATTAAACAAGTAGTCATTACACCATTGCCAAAACAAAAGGGTCCTGCCCAAAAGATCTGAGCAATCTGCGCCCCATCACTAACCCGCTTTTCCTGCTGAAGGTCAATGACAATTTAGCAACAATCCAGTTACAACAACATTCGGAAAATGCAAATTTTTCATCCTAAACACTATGGCTTTCGTGCTCATCGTCGAACTGAAAGTGCTGTACTTGATCTCCAAAGGCACATGTTTCATCGTATTGGAATAAAGCAAATCCAAGCTGCTCCTTTTGCTCAATTTATCAGCCGCAATTGATTTCATTGATCGCAAGTGCTTGATGAAGTGTTTAACTACTTATGGGGAGTGTTCCAGTGAGACTGCAGATTGGATCTGCTAGTTCCTGGGCAAACAGAGTTCACGCGTGTGTGTTGGGGAGATACCTCCTCAAGCCCCGAGCAAATACTCTTCGGGGTCCTACAAGGTGCCCGTTTGTCTCCTACTTTGTTTACTTAGATTAAGCCCCTCTGTGACCTCCTCACTATTTCTGATGTCCACTTTTTCAACTATGCCAACAACACTCTGCTCCTTATGGAACTGAGTGGCGACTGTGTATCCACCTCAATTCAGCGTACCAATATCTAAGACCTTGTCAAGGGATGGATGGCTCATAACTGGATGTTTTTAAATCCTGCCGAGACCGAGCTGATGATTTTCAGGTCCTTGCAAGCTGGAGTCAAGCTACATCCGGACTACTCTCATTTGAATATTGAAAATTACCGGATTAAGATCTTGACCAAAGTCAAAACGTTGAGAGCGCAAATTGATGCTTCACTGAGTTCCGATGCGCAGGTCCAGGGTACAGTTGGGAGCGCACAGTATCCTCTGAAAGTGTGAAGGCATGTCAAACCTTTCCTCTCTCGTTAAAAACCATGCGGCTCTAATCATTGCAATAATTATGGCGCACATTGACTATTGCAATGCTCTTTGGATTGGAGCAAGTAACAGTCTGAAGAGACTTTAAACATTACAAAATTATGCTGCTTGTACGGTCCGTGATATCCCAAGGAGAGAGCGCATCACGCAAACCAGAAAGGGACTCCACTGACTATGTGTGGCAGCAAGAATTTGTTTCAAGGCACTCAGTGTCTTCCAAATGTGCCTATGTCAATGCCCCTGCCTACCTTAAGGACCAAATGGCATTCTATGTTCCTCATTGTGAACTCCATTCCGCAGGGCTTTAAGTGGGCTGGGGCCTGCCGGGGCTGGGCCCTGGCAGGCTCTGAAATTTCGTTTTGAGGCGGGGCCCTGCCGGGGCCCACTAGTCTCCCCTGGCAGCCCCGGCCACTACACGAAAAGGCATTTTTCTCTACAGCCTGAAACTCTCGCTCGTGTGCGAGAGTTTCAGGCTTCAGAAAAAAAATGCCTTTCCGCCATAATGGTGGCGCCGCACCTACGAGGCATCCCTTTAAGCAAGGGATGCCCGTGGGCCGGCACCACCATTATGGAGACAACGTGAGGCCGCTGGAAGCAGAGGCCTTGCTTTCTAAATACTGAAGCTCCCGCAGATTCGCGGGAGTTTCATTCTTTAGGAAAAGGCCTCTGCTTCCAGCGGCCTCACCCTTTCAGCCTTAATGGTGACACTGCCCCTCCCCAGCTGGCGAGGGGCAGCGCCACCATTAAGGCTGAATAGGCGAGGCGCTATCCCCTGCCAGGTTAGCCTATAGAAAATAAATGTAGAGATCAGCACCCTCTCCCCAAGGGGGAGAGGGTGCTGATCTCTACAAAAGGCTGCCTGGCAGGGGTGCCAGTAGCTATTGAACCGAGGCTCGTCAGGGGGGCGTGGCCTAACTGGCCAGTGGGACCCCTGCCGTTAGGCCACGCCCCCTTGATGAGCCCCGGCTCATTTTGTGGTGCCACTAAGGCACTGCCATTCCGGCTCTGGCGGTCTGCTGTCTGTTCCTAGATCCAGGAGAGCTAAAGGTCTAGGGCGCTCCTTCATTGTTCTGACAGCTCAATTTTGGAACTGGCTACCCCTGGCACTATGCTTGGAAGCGTGTTACCCAACGTTTAGGAAAAATATGAAAACCTTACTGTTCGAATGATTACACCTTGCTTGTGGTAGCCATGTTTCAAATCCTTTCTAGCCAATGTTTTTTTTTTTCTCATCCCGTCCTTCTAAGTCCTTGTGTATGTGTGGCGCCCTGAAGCCTGCCAGCACTTAAAAAACAAATAAATGAGTCGCCCGTATCCATGATTTGGAGGGCATCATCCGCCACTTGGGCGGTGGCTGTCTCTGTGCTGCTCCTGGGGTGGTGCCCCGACTGATGGTCGTTGAGGAGGTGTAGTTTCCGATTCTGGTGCGTAATGGTGTGGCAACTGATTTTTTCCAAGATTTTGACAGTAAATGGGAAGTTAATAATGGGACACAGTTGGCCAGGCTGTCTAGGGTCTGTTTTTTATATAGAGGTTGCATGAGATCGGTCTTGAGGGTGTCCTAGTTGAGCCTTCTGTGCGGGAGGCAATAATGCTGATCAGGGAATGCATTGAGCGCTGGGCCCGTCACTTCTTTAATGATGGAAGCCGGAATGATATCAATCATTGAAACTTGAAAGTGGCCCTAATAGGGCAAGTTAGAATTTCCTTTTTAGTTTTGGGCTTCAAAAAAGAAAATGAATGTTTTCGGATTGGAAATATTTAAATGTGCTTTATAAGGAGAGTCTCAAGATGGCGGTGTGTTTTCTTTTGCGCACTGCTGATGTTGGTAGTAAAACACCTATTAATATAGTGCTTAGAAGTGAAAGAAATGTAGCATGAAATTCTTGATTGAAACAAATGACATGATTATTAATATACATGGTAATGAGGTGCAAGGGGAATGGATTAACCTATTATTAACATTTTTAAGGCACTTGGAAAAACTAAGGACTGCCGTCAGACATGGAAGAGTTATCTTGACTGTTACATGTGCTATTCACACTTATTGCTGCGCTTACCCTGCTCTGTGCAGCCTTGTATCATTCAAAAAGTCAAGGGCTCTGAATGACTGCTATGTCCCACTGCACCCCTCCCTTCCTTGAGCGCTTTGAAACACCCCTCAGTGTATAGGCGCTATGCAAATAAACAATAAATAAAATTAAAATAAATCTATACAAATATTTGTCGTGTATCCATCTATAAAGGGACCGTAGATGAGTTGGACGCGAACGTGTTCATAAACAGAAAAATAAAAGCAAGACAGGGCCATCAATTTAAAAAAACGGTTTGGCTGGAAGGTTTGGATTTAATTCCAAGCTCTGGACTTCTAACTCCACAATCTTTCAGCCTGTCATGAAGAAGGGGAAAGGCCATTTGCCAATCAGTAGTGCTTGGCGTGGCGTGATGGAGTAAGGAGTCTGATGAGGTGATATCATTTTGGCTGTAAACCTTTATTAAATGTGTTAAGAAACCTAGATCTCCCTACTTCTGAAGGGGGGGGTTTCCTTACCTCGACATAGAATAACTCATGTGCTCATCAGGATGTAAGTCAACAGAAACAGTCCTCTGTCCAAACCAACTACTCTATCCCTGCCACCCAGAAAGTAAACCAAAAACACATTCCGTAAAGTTCTTTTTTAACCATCAGGAGAATGACTCCTCTTTCCTGTTGAAGTACTTCAACATTAGGTTGACTCAACAACAGTCACTGATAATAGCGTCTGATGTACCAACTAGACCTGGTCCAGGAGAATGACTCCCTTCCCCTGGTCCATCTGGAAACGTTCCATAGACTGGTTCTTGGTGGTTCTCCTCACAAATATTGTAAAGTCTCTTTAGTTCATCCCGTGGACTTTTAAACAACAATGTTCAGGCCTTTTTCCACTCTTTTCCTGGTTGCCAATACTTTACTGGGAAATCACTTTAAGAGAGTTAATTATCCTCCTGGTGTCTCTCATAGCTTTTAAAGTTCTCACTGTGACGACATTCTCACTCCGGAGGCACTCTTTAACTTTGTGGCTTTTTATCTTCACACTATTTTGAGGGAGATCTCCCCCATGACAACTTGACTCTTGGGTCTTTGGATATCACTGTTGTGATGAATTATTCCACTCCCACAGAATATATAACTCTTGGTTCTTTGGGTATTACTACTGTGGTGAGGGGAATCACTCCTGAGTACTTTGTGACTCTTGGTTCCCTGGGTATCAGTACTGTGATGAGGGAGATCACTCCTGACTACTCTTAGTTCTCTGGGTATCACCGTTGTGATGAGGGAGTTCGCTTCCAAAGAATACTTGAGGTCTCAGGTTGCATTGGACTTCACACGTCTTTCGACGTGCATTCTGGCTTTCCTCTTCTTTTGTGGTTGCGACTCCACTGAGTCACTGCAGTATTGTTTGGACAGCCCAGTCCACCTGAACGAGGCCACGCCACCACTAGACTCTTCAAGCTTCTGTGGCAAGTTGGTTTGCCTCCAGCTCACAAGACTCCTTTCTGCTTCTCAAAACTAACTGTTTTTCACCAATTTGGGCAGAGCGGAGCAGATTTGAAATTCCTGTGTCCTGTAGGTTGCACTGCAGTTTCCTTCACTGCACAACCTGCTTCCGTCCCTCCTTAGTCCTTCTTTGATGCTGGGCGTGCCGCAGCAACTTTTGCCGCCAATGTCTCTGAAGTGGTCTTCATGCCTTCCTGTGGCCACCTCGTCACAGTTCTTGGATGATTCCTCCCACTATTAATCTGTATGTTACTTTGGTTTTTCTTCGTCTCAGTGCTATTAGGATTTACAGATGAGACAGTAGAAACTTCACAATAACACATAGTATTATCCTCTAGTGATGAAGGGCAAGGAGTCCACGATGGCAAGGGTTTAGGAAGGTCTTTCACAAGGCACTAGTCCCCATTGCCATGAGGGGAGTCTCTCCCTATGAGGTCCGCTCACTTTTTACCACCTCTACGGGGATTATTGGGTAGTGGCCTCTCCTCCCTTGCCTCATAGGGAAGGACTCCCCTCTGAGGAGAAGTGATGAGATCTGGTGGGTCGTCACATTGGTCTTATCCCATTGGCATGAGACCAAAAGCAACCCAGGCATGTTTCAGCATCACTGCGCACCATTAGTGAGGTGTAGTTTGTCGTTCGGGTATCACAGGTTGATTAGTTAAAAACCTTTCAGCTGTCTACCTTCAGTTTTGCAAATGTCCCTCTGAGTGGGGCAGGTATGATCAGACGTGGGTGCCTAAAGGGAAGGGCTGTGACCTAGTGGTTGGGCTGGACTGTTGTGTTTGGCATAAGGCCAAACCTCCTTTGCACACAGCCTTTCCCTTTCTGAAATGGCATGCCAGGCTAAAGAATTATGTTTTAGGGGGTTGTCCAAAACCATGCCAGTGGTTATATTTTATTCCAAACCTTTGTACAGGAGGGCGGAGCGACCTCTGACGGGCCCATGGGATCAGAGCTCACCCTCGAGTACTTTAAGACGAGATAGCTGCACCTTGAGGTGGATGGGGTGCAGGATTCTCTTACTCCAACACCAATCAATAAGGACAACTCAATGGTTTGGCAAAGGGAAGTCCGTTTAATGACAAGTACAAAAAACGGGGAAACATTAGGAAATCATCAGTGATGCGATCACCCGTCTCGCTTGAACTTCCCAAACCTTCATTCAGACAGCAATAGTTATAGCGAATTCTCATCAGTGACGTGTAACGTGTAAAAGCTTGTCATGCAATTCTATTGGTTAAAAAAGAAAACTTAAGTATAGGTGCTATATCTGTATAAGGTAACAGAGAGTGAGGATTGGATAACTCTTATCGGGTGGGCGTCTACGCCCATCCCTCTACAATACTTGTACTAGACGTCACTACAAGTACGACGTCTCATTGGATCTACAAGCTATAGGACCCTAAATTATTTGGTCCATTGTGATTGGGTCGTTTACACCCCAAGGCATAAATCTCCACTTTAATTAGCAGCATGCAGAATGGTTACCCAGATGCAGTGTGCCCCAAGATTCACCCTGCCTCCCTTCCATCAATCAATACATTTAGGGCTATGTGTCAATTAGTTGGCTGAGGTTGGCCTCGAAACTGTAGCTTCTTATCAGGAAAAGTTATGGCATCCTCTGGTTTGGGTGACATCAGACGTTGGTACCTCTTCACGCTTGGCTCGTCACGTGTTAGTACACCATGAATCTCCTTCAATATCCCCCTATTTGCGTATTTGATTCTCCCTTCGGCCTCGCCACCTACCTGGGCCTCCTTATCTCGACCTTCACGGGGCAGGCTGCTATGCTCTTGAGTTTTGTTTCTTCGAAGTTGCCGCTCTCCTCCCTTCCTGGGGTTGACCTCGAATTCCCAGGCATGAGCTGCTTTTGCTAAGTTTCGATTCCGCTGTTTCTTCTAGTTTAGCTAGAGTATGAATCTTGGCCTGTTTGACCCCTACCATCCTGGGCTTAATTCTGCTTTTTGTAAAATGGAGTCGCACTTGTATAATGTGCTTTATTGAGGTAGATATATAGTTGGCGCTTGCCGATCTATTCTTCTACTAAGCATTGCAAGCAGTACCATTTCCTTAGCTTCTTGCGTTCCAAGCGTATTTACAGGCGTTAGCTAGTGGCATATTTTCATCCTTCTTTATGGTTCTGTTTCTTTATATGTCAACACAGTTTCTTTTTCTAAGTCCATTACATCCTTATTCCTTCTATTTCGTCTTTGTGTGTCATCCTTTGTTTGTCGTTTCGTTCATCAGTACATCTGTCCAGGCCCTTATGTGTCGTCACCATTCTCCTTCAATTAAGGCCCTTTGGGTTTCTTCAGTGACAGTTTGTAAGTAGTCTTCATTTCGTGTCAGCTGCTGGTACGGTTGTCTCAATGGGTACCGTGATGCCCATGGTTGTCTGGTTATCGGCACTTCAACAGGTATTGCTCTTCTGATGGGCACTGGGCAGAGCCAGAGTGCTGCTCTCTGTTGGTTTATTTGCTCCTCATACGTCACATATCTCGATGAGTATGTTCCTGGTATTTCAAAATGGGTGGCTGGAGTGCAGACCATATCTCCAGCCAGTGCTATTCAATTTGGCCGAAATCAGGGACCCTTCTTGGGTGGGCATTTTGCCTTTGGACTCCCAGTATGCAATACCTTTTATTTACTGATTGTTTAATGGACATCACAGGGGAGGGGGGAGGGGGGGAGGGGGGGAAGGGAGCTGCAGAACAGCGTACACTAGGGCTCGAGGCCAGACCAGCTCAAAATTTACAGAAACTTCCAATTCCTGCGACTATATGCAGAATTATTATTTTATAAATAATTTGATATTTATATAGTGCTTTGATCCAAAGCACTTTACATGGCACATATTTACATACATTATTATTACCCAATCGAAATTGGTACTCACTTTATCGACCTCAGAAGGATGAAAGGCTGAGTCGACCATGCCGCGATGTGACCCTGCGACCTGAAAATCAAACCCAGATCACAGCAACGAGCGCTTAACCCGCTGAGCCATCTTACTGGCAGAAAAACCTCATGTTCAATAATTCCCTATTATAGTGACTTTGCTGTTTGTGTACTTTACATAGCGCTTTACATGGTGAGTGCAGAGTCAATGCACTGGGATGGCAGGGCTTGTTTAAAAGCAAATGGTGGAGGGATCAAATGTAAATGCTCAGTAGATGACCCACTCCCCATAAGTGGCCAACCTCCTCCCCATGCCCAGTGGAGGGGATTCGAGGCAGAAGCCGCAGGTAGAATCCTTTTCCTGGGAGCACCCTCTTTTTGGCGTCCAGGTCTTAGCCCAGACCTGCTGGACAGATCCGAGGGAAAGCCGTTGATAAACGCAGGGGATCCCACCCTCGCCCGCCCAGGGGGGGTCTGATGGGAGGTCGCTGTGCCTTGGCCACAGATGTCATTACGAACCCCTCCTCACTCTCATGAAAGTGACACTGATTGAAGAAGGGAAGAGCAATTGCATAATTGCAGCATCTGTGTAAAGCCCTTTATGTGGCATTGTTGCAATATTTATTGCGTAAATATTATTTATAGGGTAAAACAGTCTTTATTAGCCTCTTCTTGCCTCGCGCTGGCCAGAGCTGTACACATTTGGGACAGCCCTGGGCAATTCCTTTACACCCCCAACTTCCACTGTGTAGGTTCGCAGATTGTGTTTTGGGGTACAGCTGGACAATTGTGCATTCTGCTGCCAGCGCAGGACCGCCGCAGATAGGTTCTGCACATGCGCAGTACCGCACCCTCCCGTTTTTGGTTGGGTGGATTGGAGACTGCTCCCTGAAACCGTACATTTCATGACACTCTCTCCATTCTGCAGAATAGTCCACATCTTCTGCCGGTATCGGGTAATGATATTGCCACATATATGGTCGCCGTAAATAATATTGCCGGGAAAATGTTGTGGCGATATTATTTGGGTGACCATATATATGGCGACAGGGGCAGAAAAAATGTAAATTAAAAAAACTAAAAAAAAAACGGCAATTTTTCGGCGATATTTTTGCATGGCGATATTTTTGCATGGCGATATTTTTGTGGCGACATTATTACATGGAACCGTTCTGCCTGAAATATGAATATACAGACTTACCTGGTGTGATCTGGGTGCTTGTGGAAAGATGTAGAAATATACTTGACACACCCACTTGATGTCACTTTATTGTCCAATTCGTTTCTAGTGCTTCATCCTTCTGTCGGGGCTTTTGTTGTGTATTAATTGCTTGGGACCGGGCTACACCCACAGCGAACTGTGGGGTTCAGACCTAGAAACTCCTTTTGTTCTCTCTGGGAACGCCTGATACCTTCCGCTGAGGACAGGATCTACCCTGGGTTCTAGCTGGAAGCCAGTGCTTGAAAGTCCAGTCTTCCAGCAGGTGGCGCTGAGGCCCCCTTCATGCAAGAGCTGCTCACTGCACGATGGTGAGTTTACGCTTTTGACGGCTGCAAGCAGATGGCTCTCTGGTGCGGCACCCTCCACCAGAGGTGCTGCACTGTGTGCTGTGCTGTGCATTGGACAGAAAAGCTGCTTTCTAAGCCCAGGTGGGTGTTTCTACGCCCCACCTCAGGGCACTGTCCACCATCCATCCCTATAGAACACAGTTTCTCTCCGCCCTTGAGATGGGTGTCACCCACTTTTGCTGACGTGGGTGGTGCTTAGGGTGACCAGATTAAAAAAAAAAAGGGACATGCCATAGACATAGAGGTAGGACTACAGTAAACACAAACTGGAGTCTGATAAAACCGTAGTCCTACTTCTATGTTCCTGGCCTGTTGCTGGGTTGTGTTCCAGGCACACTCTTCTCATTGGAGGAGAGCGACCAGGGAGTGGAAGGGGGAGGAAATGAGGGTGTGAAAAGCATTAATGCGCAGAAAGAGTAGCGCCGGGCCGCGATTTCAGGATTTCTGAATCTGTTCCTGGCAAAAACCGTGACCGCAGCCACCCACCCATCCATTCCCGTGACAGGGGTTTATTAATTTTAAAAACTCTCTGGACCCCGGTATGGAGGGCGATTTCCCCGAACTGTTCGCGGAAAACCAGGACGTCTGGTCACCCTAGTGGTGCTGCTGGTCCCATGAGAAGGTGCAGTCTGCGACTGTAACCCCCTCACCCCCCATGCAGTACTGCCCTTGACTTCAGAAAAGAAACCTTCTCTAGTCGCAGGTGTCCCGGATTCTGTACCCGCCAGCAAGATGTGGAGAGGTGAGTTAGTTTGGAAAAGGCTGTAGTCGACTGAATCCACTGCCCGACACTCCAGCATGTACAGTCCCAGGTGAGGTGGGCGCCAACCCACTTCTCAAGAGGTGGACGATCCATGAGTTCCAGAAAGACCGATGAGGCGCTCAGTTTACTCCCCGGCGCTTCGGAGTTGCGGTGACTCCGTCCTCCCTACATCCCGATACTGTCCCCATGTTTCAGGTACATATAAGAGAAGAAACATATTACCCCGCTCTCTGCCTATAAATATAGGGTTGTGTGATATTTTTTATTGTACAATACAGGACTTCATTTTCTCCTCAGAATATGGACTACATCTCAGTTGTCACATGACATACCGGGACCGTTAACATTGCAGATGAACCACTCACCACTATTTACTTATTAAAAAAATAATTTTTTATCAATATAACAAAATACATGTTTATATATACGTAAAACAGAGAATAATTATTCGCAAAAAACACAGTTAAAACACAGATTTATCTGTGAAGGGATTCTTTGGCATCAGTACAACACACCACATTAGATTGTAGCAATTAGATCAAAGACTTAGTTGTTTTCTAGTCTTATACAGTAGTCGACATGTTTCGGCCCTTGGGTAAAGTTGGGCACTATCTCTAGTGCTTGTCAAACCCTTGATATTATGGCCTTCTTCAGAACATGTACATTTCTTCAGTGTAATGTATTTACTTTTGTATACCCCATATACAAGTATGCATATATATTCAATATAGGCGTGAGTGCACCCCGGTTAATTCTAGCCTGTTCTAGCCTGTGCTGTTTTTAAATTTCCAGAAATTGTGGTTTAAATCAGATCGTGGCCCCGCCTTTCAGCCTTGCAGCGTCTCTATTCCCAGATGATGTGGGAGGGATGCCCGTGAAATAACTGGAAAAAAAGAACCAAGTAGAAATGACAGAGTATTTTTTGGTCGAATAAATAAAATTACTTTTGTATTTTTTGTACTTTTTTAAAATACTGCAGGGGGAGACCCCCTGTACCCACCACTCACTCTCTCATTGCTGAAGTTATACCCATAGCCCACCGCATATATTTTTTAAATAATTTTTACCATGGGGCACTATCGGGTCATGAGATGGGCGACCCCTGACTTATTACACATTTTTTTTATTTTGGTTTATTGGTTAAAAAACATTTACCCAATTACATTAACATCAACTGATAACATAGGAAAACAAGAGAAAACATGTTCTTGACATTACTATGTATAAAACATGATTGGTACAAACAGAGTTAAAAAACTCTAATTTCTTAAAACATGTTATAACAATAACTTACATTATTTTAAAATAATAAAAGACCAAAGTAAAAGTACATTTCATCCACCTTTCATCCTATTATTATTAAAACAGCTCCTGTAAATGGTGGTCGCGTCTTCTGTACATACTTTCCGTAAATTATGAAATCTTACCAAATGAGTGTTCAAAATCTTATGCCAGACTTAAAAGGCTGCATAATTCACTTTCTGATTTGTCACCTGAAAATATATAGGCCCATGTCCCCTGAGTTATGGACATGGGCCTCAATAATGAGTCCACTGCCCCCCCTCACACGTGCACCTTCCACGGATGCTAAAGCTGCTCTCGTGGCGTGCAGAGGTCCTCGGAGATGGAAACTGGGTACAGTCTCTGCCCCTTCGGAGTCATGCCCCCTTTGCTGCCACATTATGCGACAGTTGTTACTGTAACGAGGGTGGGAAGGGACATCTGGCCGTTGGGAGGAGCATTGCGGTGCTGCCAGAGGTGGACTGAGAACCAAAGGAGGCCCTGGAAATAATGATCAAAGGGGCCCCATATTACACTTTTTCAGAAAGCCCAACCCTTTCCCTATAGGAACATTTGGAAAATAAAATAGATGAACACACAAGAGGCCCAGGCTGCAGAGGCGTCCTGGGAAATCTCCAGAGTTCCCTATGGGTCAGTCCAGCCCTGGGTGCTGCACTCTCTCCTTTGCTAAACTCTTATATCTGCAGCCTGATGGCTGCCTTGTTAGGAAGGCGCCCCTCTGTGGTCTGCATGTCCACCAGCCTTAACCCACTACCGTTTTCACCTGGTGCAGCGCTCGCGCTACCTGCACGGGGCACCCGCACCCTTTGCTGGGGTCTTCTCCTGTGCTCTCCTAGAATTGCATCCACCGTCGTGCAGTTTGAAGGCATCCATGACACTAGCGTGTTCTCTGGCAAGCCCTTCATGGTCTCCAACCTGCCAACAACTCCTGGAGAATTGAAGCCCACAGGGTAGATGTTCTAGTTTGTTTGGGAGGGAAGTGACTGTGGAATCAGAAAGGTCTGTAATTTCTAAAAGTGATTGGAAGAAGTACATACATGTTCGTGGGCTTCCACCAATTCCCTATAAATTCAATCGGACAAATGTAATGTATGTGCGATGATCAGAAGCTGGAAATCACTGTCGACTCTTGCCAGGTCTTGCTCTAAGTTAGAAGCATCCGGAACCCAAGTGTGTGATCTTGGCCAACACCACTGCTCCTGAGTTATTGACGCATGAGTCCATCCAGATATTTTCAACCAAATACACACAGAGCGGGATCAATGTGGTTGAAAGGTTGTAGGAGATCTAAACCCACAGATTTATGGTCAGACACTCGGAATTAGGAAGTCTGGCAGCGAGGGCGAGTGTTGGGTTGCGTTTCGCACTTGAGGCTGTGACTGTGAGATTCTTGGAAAACGTGAGATGCTGCAACAATGTGAGAGGAAGCGACCTCAAGTGGCATCTTCATCTGCCCGGGAGGGGCAGGAGGCTGAGCCAAGACTCTGCTAGTCTACATCCACGTGCAGGGCTCCATTCACAGATCTCCATGGAAACGGGAAGAACAACCAAACCGTGACAGCATCCTTTCAAGGATGACCTGTGGCCACGGGAATACACTGCTGACTGTGGAACCGGGACAGCTTCATTCTAATCCCGGATCCACCACTTCAACTAATTGTGTGACCCTCGGCAAACAATCTTCTCTTTCCGTGCCACAATTCTTGTTATCTGAAAACGCAAGCACGAAACTGATTTACGGAGGACCGGTTTGTGTGGCACGAGTTGTAGAACCGTAGGCGGCGAGAGCACAAAGTTCAATGTGGACTGGGCATTGAAAAGTTCAGTCATTGGTCGGCCAGCAGCATCAAACACTCCAGAACTGGTCCCTTGATGACTGCAGCCTAGCTCCATGCATGTGATCTCCACCGTCCCCCTCTCCTCCCCTCTACAGCAGTGACAACAGGTGAAGCAACTGCATTGAAACTTGTGTCGGAAGCGACCTCTGATCGAATCCCTGAAGCGAGGTGCGTCTTGACACGCAGGACCACGTACGTACGGAGGTTCTTTCCTCTGATCCGCGAGTGAGTGACGCGAGCGATGCAAGGTGCAAGAGAAGCAAGGAAGCTGAGGCGCGAACACTGAACATCGTACGGCGGCTCCCTGCATCTTGCACGGCGGCTCCCCACACCTTGCATGGTGGTTCCCCTGCATCTTGCACGGCGGCTCCCCGCACCCTGTCTGCCCGCTCTGCTTGTCCGCCTACCTGCCGGTGGAATCCGCCGGGAGAGGATTCTCCCTGGTGGGCCGGTGGGCTTGTGCCAGAGTGACTGGGTGGAGCTGCGGCTCGGACTGCAGATAGCAGGGTAAGCCTGCTGTGCAGCTTTTGGCATCCGCTTCCCTGGGGGCTCTGTCAATCGGAGGAAGGGGCGAGCAGGGAGGAGGAGGGGTTGCGAGTGCTCTGGCTGTGATGCACTGGATGTGTGGCATTGTTGGCGGGGAGTTGAGAGCGCTGCTCGTGTTTCTGGCTTTTTGAGCTGGAGGTGGCTTCTTCTGATGTAACCGTCAAGGTGATTGTCTACCCAGGGCTGTATCTCAGCATAGCACAGTGCTTTCCTGTACATCATTGCACCTGGGGTGATTCTGTGGTGAACTGGAATCAGTGTGTATGTCCCAGAGACTGCGAGCTTCTGCCTTTGATCCGGGCTGCTAGAACCTAGACACTGTGTGCAAGATCAGGGCTGTCTGGTGAGAAGAGTCATTCCGGGGGTCCTGGAAGACGGTGGGATACCACCTTTCTTCCGTTGTGTGGTATATGGGAATAACCTCTTCTCCTCTCCAATCACGGCACCCATTATTACATTCACCATTGTAGTTTTATCCTGATAAATGAACATGTAATGGACAGTGAGCCTCACCACAGATATGCAGCGGGGGAAAAGAGCTCCCCATCCGATCTATAACTTGCAGAAAATCAAGTCCCAACCCGTAAAGGAATGCAAGGAGACCAACAAGAAAGGTGATAAACTCAAGAAGAACGCAAAATACTCTAAACCGGTGGCGCAAGGTGCTATCACTGAGTTTTTCCCTGTGAACCCTCCCCCTGAAATAAATTCCACCATCAGTGAGGAAACGCCAGCCCCGGGCCAAATTGGTAGCATCTCTTTAAATGCTACTAACTTTGACTACATAGATAATAATTCCCTCTTAGATCTTTGTTTAAATATACAGAGAGGAATGGCGTCACAAATTCCCCAGATGGCATCCAGCGGAATAACGCCCCTGAAGGAAAACATCAGCACTCCCCCGAGCGTGCATAATTCTGGGGGTAGCAGCGGTCGTTTGTCTGCCTCTCCGAATCTTGCAATGGCATCGATGGAGGATGGGGCTGACAATGAGGCTGAGGATAATAACGGTCTGCATCCAAGGTCAACGGAGATAGCCGAGCTCCAATCATCGGTTGCCGCCCTCCAATTAAGATCCTTCTGCAGGGTGTATTCTGGCAAATACTAATACCATCACTATGGTGTTAGATCTGAAGGATTTCCCTCGAGAAGAAGCAGAAGTTAACCTTTCTGACGCCTTGCATATTGCTGAATCCAATGGGAGCATTCAAGCTAAGGATGTACCAGCGGAGTAGGTAGACGAACATGAGCTAGCACAAAGTCCTCTGGCTCCCCCTTCACGGAAACAACGTAGATTGGCAAAGAAGGCGCTTAAAAATAAGAAATCTACAATGAGTGCTCCACTTCCAACTGCTGGACCACGGCCTGTTCCAGAAACATGCTCGAAAAAAGCCAGGAAAAGACTTGTGAGAGCGGCTGCACGGGCGGTAACGATTAAAGGTCCCCTTACAGACTGGTTGGTACCGGAAGAGAAGTCCATCGTTGTGGATTTAGATGAAGCCTCGCTGGTAGACTCTGAGCAAGATCTTGAATCTAGTATGGTAACACATCCTGAGCAACCTCCCGGGTCAGTGGCGGTGGGAGAGCCTTCTGAGCCTACACTGCCTGACCAGAAGAGTTTAGCAAAGGATATTAATGAGAACCGCATTTGCTTCATTAAGAATCTATACCCCAGTGGCAAAAATCCCTGGTTGGCGCGTTCTGAGTTATTAGCCAGACTTTATTACATTCATAAACTTTGTGTTTTAAAATCTGATTGATTTTTTGTTCATCGAACCCCTGAAGGGACCTAACCCCCATTTCTCTGCACTACATTGTACTTTCTTGGCCACTGCGCAATTGATCAGAAAATACAAAGAAGAATTGAGAGCAGTTGACATCGATATTGACGTGGACCCGCAGGAGAGGGATCTTTGTGCTGAACCAGAGGACATTGTCACACTTGCTCCTCTAGCTAATGAGCTCAAGTCTGTGGCAGGGTAAAATCTCGCCCCGGTTGAAATACAACAAGTTCTTAAGTCGCTTCTGGAATCCCTCCCGCGAGTGCTACAGAACCATTGATATTTCTTGTTACTCACTTGGAACGGCCGAGGCTTTGCCCATCTTCTGAGGTCAGAGGGCTCTGTAGACTTATTGTCTAAACATAGTTGCATTTGTCTTCAAGAGACTTGGTCACTGGACCCTTTGTTGCATGATGGTTTTGTTACATATCAATCACCTGCTAAACGGGGCAACAAGGGTCGCCCTTATGGGGGTTTACTCACGGGAGTGGTTAATACGGTTATGTCACGAAAGATTCAGAGTAAAGCTGAGGACCATCTTGTGGCGGCAGAGGTTGATTACCTTGATGAAAGTGGTTTATGTAGGTTTCTCTTAATTAATCTATATAACCCCCCAGGAGTGGTGGTGAGAGAACTATAACTAACACAAGGCAATTCAGGATCCATTGTCCTCTTGGTCGTTGAGGCCTGGTAATGTCGCAGTGGCTGTTGTGGGGGATTTTAATTGTCATATGACAGGTGATGTACTTATATCTTCCAATCCTGATCTTAGTGCAAAATGTCTGAGGACCCATGGAAAGAGGGAGGGTGAAGGACTAGGCTGGCTGCAATTGTTCGATTGCTGGGACCTTATCAATGGTCGTACTCCGGGAGATCGGCCCGGGAAACACACTTGGTCTAATGGAACATCATTCAGCACTCTGGACTACATATTTATGTGCCCCGAGATGCAGTCCAGAGTTGCTGATATGAGTGTGACTCCCAACAAATGGAGCGACCATGCGTTGCTTCTTTGTTCACTCCGCTTCCCTATCCCTCCCACTTCTCCTTTGAATATCGGTAGTATTCAAACCGCCTGCACATGATCAAGAATAGTTTGGTCTGAGAAGAACGTAAGATCGGCCACTGAAGCTCTTGAACCCGCCGCTTCAGATGGTTTCTCCGACTTCAATCTCATGATTGTAAATGATAAAGAAGATTGGATCCTAGGATTCTCGGGCCAACATGCCACTGCTAAAATGGGGCATATGTTAAGAATTGGGGGCATTAAATTCCCTTATAACAAGGGAATTAGGGATGCCAAGAGAGGGCTGAGAGACGAGATTCGGGGTCTTAAGAACCTGAACTTTTCTGGAGTCCTCTACTGCGAGAAAGTAAGAAAAGCTAAAAACAGATATAGAGCTAGCATCAAGAGCATAAAGATGGCAGAGAGGAATAGCAGATATCAAAGGCTAGTACAGACCATCTGCTCTAGAAATTCTCGCAGTATCTGGACACTCCTAAATGAGAATAGAGAGAAGGTCAAAGGCCCATTAGCCAACCCTATTGGCGAGGAGGCATGGGCAAAATTCTTATTAGGTCGCAATTCAGGGGAGGCGGAGGCTTTAAGTATATCAATGGAGAAGGCCCCCATCCTTTCGCCTTTTGATGTTTCAGCGGAGGCCATTTTGAACAAAATAATTGCCCTTAAGTCTTCTAGCGCCCCTGGCCCTAATGGGCTGGCTAACGTAGTAATTAAAAACCACCCTGCATTTTGGGCAGACCTGTTCTCCCTACTCTTTAAAAAGAACTTAGCACAGGGGACAATTCACCGATCCTGGCAAACAGCTATTTTCATTCCTGTCTTTTGAAAAGGGCAGTTGCATAGACCCGAACAACTATAGGCTCCTTTCTATGCTTGGCATCACAGGTAAACTTTTTGCCTCATTACTGCTCAGTGAGGTGCAGAAATGGGTAGAAAAGACCAATATACTCAGTAGATTTTAATGTGGTTTTCGGCAAGATTTTTCCACCTCTCATAATCTATTGGTGATGGATATACTTTGTGTATATACTCAGCAAGGGGCAGACCCCACTTTATGCACTCTATATTGATTTCAAGGCTGCCTTTGACTCTATCCCTAGAGCAAGGCTACGGACTAAGCTTGAAACAATGGGATGCCCGACAGGTCTCTTATACTATCTGAGACTTTTGCACCAGAACACGTCTGCTCGCCTTACATTAATTCATGAAGGCAGCATGACCAGAAAGGTGATCTAAAATAGGGGGGTAAAGCAGGGATGTTGTCACAGCACCCCTTATATACAATCTATATGTGTATGATATCCCTTCAGTGCTAGCTGAGGTTGACAATTGCCCTCCTAAAATTGGACAAGGACGTATAACCAGGGCGACGCAAGTCATCGCATTAATATCTTCTTTTACTAACAAGCAAGGTGGCTTTACTCTTTGGGGGACACGACACCTATATATTCAAGTGTTTTCCCCCATGATTATCTATGGCCTTGAGTCTCTTCTCTCATTTGATCTGGCCTGGCTGCAAGTGATGGAGGGCAAATTCTGGTGTCGGATACTGGGGTTACCCCCTGGTGTTCCTATGGCCCTGATCAGACTTGAATTGGGCCTTCCCTCACTGAAAGCATTGGTACTTAAAAGGAGGGCAGGGGTTTTACCTTAGGATGACTGGCTGCTCCTCTAATCCCTTACTGGCTGTGATCCATCAGGAAGTGATTAAAAAACATACCACTTCACCCCTTCTGAAAGCCATGACCAATTTTTTTATAGACATAGGCTGGACGCACAGAGGGGCAATTGCCACCAAGGAAGTTCTAAAAGCACTTGGAAAAAAGGTGGACCTGTGGGATTGGCTTGAGAATTTCTCACATTTGAGCAGTCTAAAGACCTATCATTTTGTAAAATACAGATTATACAACTTTATGAAACCTCAAGCATATCTGTACCTCTGCCCCACCAAAAGGCTTAGATGTTTTATCGTCGTGTTCCGATTGGAACAACTGCCCACTCTGTATAATGTAGGAGCCAGGGAAAAGATCCCTGTCAAAGAGCGAGTTTGTCGCCTATGCAAATCCCCAGAATGTTTAGAGACAGCCAAACATCTTTTAACGGAATGTCAGCCATTAAATCATACAATCTTATACTATCTTGGTGAATTTGTGCATGATCCTTTAACCATATGCGAAACTTCATTTTGGCTTTATTGCACTAACACCTGCAATATGCACTTGTTCATTGCATTGTATAATGTCTGGCAACAGACTGAAATAGGTTTGGGCGCCCTGATTTGAATTATCTCAGTATGGTGGTGTTAAGAACTGTCATGTCACTCTGTCTAGGAAGAGGTCCTTTATTAATTGTATCTATATCTGATTCTGATACAAGTTGTCTCTTGTAAAGATGTTTATTACTTTGTTCTGCTAAGATTGTACAGATGTGTGGGCGTAAAGACAATAACTCATACATATTCTAACATGATTTGTCTTGATTCTTATTAGTTTGTAAATATTTTAAGTAAATCTGTTTTATTATCCTTTTTCTTTTCTCTATATTACATTTGCTGATGATTTGTTTTTTCTATGATTTAAAATTAATGTATGTAACTTGTATTATGTGTAAAGTTTGAATTTATTTTCAATCAATATCACATTAAAGAATTATTATGTTTCTGCCATCATTGGGGGTGGTTAGACACAGGGTAAGGAAATTAAAACAATGGTACATAGAAAAAGAGGATAGCGCACACCTTGAAACGAAAAGAAACACTAAAACCAATGGATACTGGAGGAGGATTAATCGCATTGTTAAAAGAACTGACTGACTTGCAACTAAAGACTCCGCAGTTCGCTTTGTTGCAGAAGAGTCAGTTTTTCAGATTTTCATCTGGGTTTGCTGTTCAATAGGAATAACACTTTTTTGTTGTGTTGTAAACTTTCGCCCTCAGCTCCAGGAAAGACACAACCCACTTCAAATAATCTGCAAATAGAGAGTAATGGAAGACACGATGGACAAATGCTGTGATTCTGATTTTTATTTGGAATTGCTACAGCTTACAGCGACCTGATCACTTCATGACACTGAGACAGCAGCTTTCAAGTCCAGCACAGGCTTCTGGGAGTTGTAGTTTCCCTTTCTTCTGTTGTGCATACCTGACTTGGGCTCCTGAGGTCAGGAAATTGTGCAAGGAAAGGCAATGTCCTGCACTCTTCTGCTCAATCCATCGAAGAAGCAGGTGCCACTTCGTGGTGCCCCCTGCTCGCTGCCAAACTACCAGAAACATTAACCAATGCCCCTATAGTGGGAAGCCAAGACATCACGTGCCCATTAAGACTCAGTCTCGTATAGACTTGATATGGGTCATCACAAGCAGGCCTTTCATTCAATGCACCTGCAGGTTAACTGCAGAGGGGCAAAAGAGCATCTCAAAACCCTGAAAGCACCCCCCGCCCCCACATCACCTCCCTGGCCTCCACTCTGCCCCCCCCCCCGTCCTATCCCCCTTATTTGTCTTTTCTCGTTGCGATTGCACTGTCTAAATACCTTCAAGAGATTTGCTCATTCTCACTTTTTATCCTGTCTTTGCCTCACCTGCCGTCTGTACCTGTCACATTTCCACCCTGTCCTTGTCTGCAGTCTGTACCTGTCACATTTCCACACTGTCTTTGCCTGCATTCTGTACTTGTCGCAGTTGCATCCTGTCCTTGTCTGCAGTCTGTACCTGTCACATTTACACCCTGTCCTTATCTGCAGTCTGTACCTGTCACATTTCCACACCGTCTTTGCCTGCATTCTGTACCTGTCACAGCTGCATCCTGTCTTTATCTGCAGTCTGTACCCGTCACATTTCCACCCTGTCCTTATCTGCCGTCTGTACCTGTCACATTTCCACCCTGTCCTTATCTGCAGTCTGTACCTGTCACATTTCCACACCGTCTTTGCCTGCATTCTGTACCTGTCACAGCTGCATCCTGTCCTTGTCTGCAGTCTGTACCTGCCACATCTGTATTCTGTCTTTATCTGCGCCCTCTGTCACATCTGCAGACTCTGCATCTCCTTGTCCCGCTTGCTACCCCCACCCCCTCCCATAACGCTCCCCTCCCCCCATCCTGCGCCAAGATTGGACACCAGTCCGCGGCCTATTATGAGTCTCGTAAAAGCTGAGCGCTGGTAATGGATGCGCGCGGTGTCACGGGGCTCATCTCGGGGATGGATGGCACTGGGAGGGAGGGGGCCCCCGCTGCCCTCCCCAGCGTGAGCTCAGCCACGCGCACATGGGCGCGAGCTGCGCTCACATTAGGATTCTGGGCGGCGGCGCAGAACTTGTGCCAATGCGGGTTTTCCCTTCACGGAATCTGCCAGCGCAGCACATGGGGCGACGGGCTTTCGTCTCTGCAGCCGCATTAACCCTTCAGTCTATCTGGGAGCTCTGGCACGTGCCCGCAGCCCAGGCAGCCATGGGTCCAAAGGAAGTCACCTGGAGGAGCGGGGTCCCGCTTTAGCTGCCACCTGCCCTGCTGGCACTCACCCTGAGAGCTGGCACGCACCCTTTGACCTGGCCTGCTGGCACGCACCCTTTGGGGGCAATTGACATCCTTTAAAAACTAGCCACTGAGCTCGACCCCCTCCCAGGTAATTATGGTGCATTTAAGAGCATACTTCGCAGAAGGCATTCTAACACATCCACAGGATTTAGTGGTTGGTCTTGACATATAACTTAACATATACCTCCGCAACAGCCTCCTAACCTGCCGGGCTATCTTGCAAGGTTCTGCTTTGGGGATTAAATAATACAGCACTGCAGGTGGATGACCCGCACTGCCCAGGGTCGCTGCATTAGCAACAGTGCAGTTTATGAACACGGATCACAAGCTGCTCGTGTTTGCTCTCGTGCAGCACTTACGATGCGTGCAGTCTCCTTTAAGAAGTGCAGTAGCTGGCAAGTGCAAGCATCTCTCTGGGGCAAAGTGCGCTCCCACACCCGTTGCTAAATAAGTAAGGTGGCACGTGCCCCCCATTCCCCACTGCACTCAGTACATATGTCTGTATGCCTAGGGGGCTATCACCAGTTGAATGGATACATGAGCAAGTGTTGCTGCCCCCACCCCTGCCCCCGGGTGGGGCACAATATGACCATGCATCCTTGCCCCTGCTCTGCCTATGAGAGTCCAGGGTGCCAGTGACCCACCTCAATGCGAGTCGTGACCGCGCTGCAGGCTACCCACTGAGCAATCTGGCACCTGGGGCCAAATGAAACCCACTAGAAGCGAAGAAATCAATGGCAGCCCACGTTTCCAGGAAAGCCCAACCAGCCCCATGGACTCTACCCATTGCCCAACCAGCCCCATGGACTCTACCCATTGCCCAACCAGCTCCATGGACTCTACCCATTGCCCAACCAGCCCCATGGACTCCACCCATTGCCCAACCAGCCCCATGGACTCCACCCATTGCCCAACCAGCCCCATGGACTCTACCCATTGCCCAACCAGCTCCATGGACTCTACCCATTGCCCAACCAGCTCCATGGACTCTACCCATTGCCCAACCAGCCCCATGGTCTCTACCCATTGCCCAACCAGCCCCATGGACTCTACCCATTGCCCAACCAGCCCCATGGACTCCACCCATTGCCCAACCAGCCCCATGGACTCTACCCATTGCCCAACCAGCTCCATGGACTCTACCCATTGCCCAACCAGCCCCATGGTCTCTACCCATTGCCCAACCAGCCCCATGGCCTCTACCCATTGCCCAACCAGCCCCATGGCCTCTACCCATTGCCCAACCAGCCCCATGGCCTCTACCCGTTGACCAACCAGCCCCATGGCCTCTACCCGTTGACCAACCAGCTCCATGGACTCTACCCGTTGCCCAACCAGCCCCATGGACTCCACCCGTTGCCCAACCAGCCCCATGGCCTCTACCCGTTGCCCAACCAGCCCCATGGCCTCTACCCGTTGCCCAACCAGCCCCATGGACTCCACCCGTTGCCCAACCAGCCCCCTGGTCTCTACCCGTTGCCCAACCAGCCCCATGGTCTCTACCCATTGCCCAACCAGCCCCATGGACTCTACCCATTGCCCAACCAGCCCCATGGTCTCTACCCATTGCCCAACCAGCCCCATGGACTCTACCCATTGCCCAACCAGCTCCATGGTCTCTACCCATTGCCCAACCAGCCCCATGGATTCTGCCCATTGCCCAACCAGTTCCATGGTCTCTACCCATTGCCCAACCAGCCCCATGGACTCTACCCATGTTCCGGTCTCTTTTAGAAGCCCCAATCCTATGTAGTCTCTGGCTTTACCCTGCGATCTTCCACCCGCCAATGGCCGGAAACGTATTACATCAGAAAGCCAGCAGAAGGGGCAATTACTGTAAATGTGTAACACGACCATAGCTGGGGAGCAACAGAGCGATGTGCGTGCTACAAAGCAAAACACCGGAAATGAGAATTTAAGGCGTCATCCATTAAACATTACTAATAGTTATCAGGGTGTAATGCTCAGATTGGGGAGTGCACAAGATGGCAGCACCAACGCTGGCTACCCACAATCTGTACAGGGCTCCACTGCTCTGGAGTTAAGTCTGTGCTTTATACTAATGGGACACATGTAACTGGATCGTAGCGCCCTGATGCCGGAGGGCTTCTCTGCGCGATATGAATGCCAAGAATAAATATAAATAAATAATCAAATAAAAAATAGAGCTCACTTTGTTCATCTCAAATAGGTGAAAGTCGTTGATCTCAGATTGGTGAAAGGCGTTGATCTCAGGTGAAAGGCTGAGTCTGCTCCACTGCAGATATTCAAAATTCTGGTCGGTTGCAAGAAAGGATGGAAGAAAAACTACAGATGGGGGGGGGGGGGGAAGGAGCGATGGGAAAAGAAAAGGAAGGAAACAGTAAAACAAACAGAAAAGAATGGCAAGAAAATGAAACTGAAAGACCAAAAAGGAGGAAGAACACAGAAGCGAAAGAAGAAAGGGAAAGGGCCGATGGGAAGACAGGAAAGGGAGATAGAAAAGAAGGGGAAGAGAAAAAAGAAAATGGAGCTAAAGAATAAAAAAGGGGGAAGAACACAGAAGGGGGCAAGAGGGGAAAGGGAGGAATAGAAAAAAAGAGTAAATGGGGCAATGGAAAGAAAATAAAGGGAAAATGGAGCGAAATGGAAAGAAGTAGAATTGGAAAGAAAGAGGATGGTGATGGCCAAGGTTGGGGCCCCAGTGCAGCTTCCTGGGGCCCAGTGGTACGCGTGTCACGTGTCTGCAGGTCACGCCACTCACAGAGCTCTGCACTGTGTACACAACTCACTGAGTCGTCTTTTCACAATATGCTAAGTGGTACCATATATGGGAGAGTCGGGCACCGCTGGGCAGTGCCAGGTGTTTCCTGAAGAGCAGTTTTGTTTCCGGGGGACCTGTGTGCGGACTTTAAATGTCACCACTGTGCCCACCCTTTGGAGCCAAGGCTCGGTTTCCCTTTTGGAAGGGAAGCCCCCGGATTCTTTCGGAAGAGGAAACGGGCGTTTCCCGCAGGGAGGGGGCCGGGAAACATCTGCCCCAGCTTAAGGAAATGGCCTCTCCTCGGCCGGCCACGCTAAGTGCAGGGGCCTCGGCAGTGCCGAAGAGGTGCAGAGCCTTCTGCAGCCCTGCTAGTGGAACGCCAGAGCTGGCATGCCGGCCTGCAGATGGCACTTTATGGGGGATTGGAAAGGGGGATCAGAATGTAGGAATCCCCATACCCCCTCACCGCCCCACCATTCACACTCTGATCACCATTTTTTAAATTTTTTTTTATTTGATTTAGTTGAAAATTCAACTTTACAAATATAGTACATAAGCCATGAGCAATTAATAATAATAATATGAAACTACATTCACAATTTTTAAAAGTAAGTAAAAGTCAGTAAAAAAAGATGAAAAAGAACAGATGTATCATTAGAACTTAACATTTTCTGTCTTTTTGCATCATTTCTAAAAAGCTAATATCATTTAGCATAGTTTAACAGGCAGTCTAACCAGAGGTTTGTTTTACACAGGTGTTTTATATACTGTCAAGATTGGCTATCTTGTTTTCATTTTTATAGGAATAAAGGGCTTTCGTTCATGTGGGAAAATGGCTTGATTCTTTTGCAAGACCACCTCACATTACAAGAATTTCATTAACCGGCCACAGCCTCCCTGCCACTCTAAAACTTGAGGAGAACCATCTCTGGTTCCGGAAGCACCGCAAGACCTTCCTCTTTTCTTCTGCCTTTGCTCCCCCTCTACCCTGCTGATCTGTTCTCTCTTGGCACTGTGCACCTGGCCATCCTCTGTCTTTTGGGCACAGGTACCTGCTCATCCTGTCACCCTCCCGCACTGCCTCCGGACCACCCCTTGCGGGTCTGTATATGTAGCCATACAGCCCCCCCTTTTTCTTCCTGCACTTATCGGACCGACCCTGTCTGCTGCCTTAAGACCTAGCACTTGCAAATTGCTGGCTGCATTACCACTGTTTGTTGCCTTTATTATTTATTTATTGTTATTTATCTGTTTCTCCTCTGCTTCGCACTTTCCACCTCCCCCCCTTCCATGCACTTTCCCCTCCCACCTCTCCCATGCACTTGCGTGTTCTCAATGTCACTGGGCCTAGTAAGATTGCTGTTTTGTTCTCCCCTGTTCCCCTCCCTTGCCTTGTCGCTCTCTGAAACACTTGTGTACGAGCGCGATAGAAATAAAATAATCAATCAATCAAGTTAAGACGTAATCTTCAAATCTTCACTCGTAAATTTGGCGATGGGCATCTTACAAGGTAATCGGCCATTGTGCGTAATTGTTTATGACCAAAGAGATTCCTATTGAAATCTTTCAGTTTAAGACATTTTTCTTGAGTCAATGACCAATCAAGTTGATAGAGTTCAAACTTGGCACGATTTGGATTTGTGATGAGAAGATCAATCGAGATATCAGCAAGGGCATTTATAGTGTGTGTTCTCCATTGCAATGGGAATAAATACGCCAAAGTTATCAAATAATAAGCCAAAATTGCCAAACGATCTCGATTAGATATTCCCATTAAACATTTTCTAAATAATGTACACATTTTCCACGTCACTTGTGCATGGATCGATAAAAGGCCCAGCTCATATCTTAACAACATACTAGGAGTACTTTTCAGCAAATTTAGTACAGTTTTCCAAAATTTCGCTTCTAACTGATTCCAAAATGCAGCGGGTCTGGATAAGACAGATTCCATCCCGTATGTGATGACTGGTATTACTTTTTGCTGATAAAAGGTCATTATAGGTACACAAGTGAATTTACCAAACTTAGCATGAACAATTTTGGCCTGATTGGTCAGCATTGTTAGTTTGGTTCTCATTGCTACTTTGAGTGGCTTTACAGACGTAGAGTTGTTAAAATGAATCCCCAAATATTTATATTCTTGAACCACTCGTAGTTTATGGTTACTTATTGACCTTTGAAACTTGGTGATGCTTTAGGTTTGCCTAAGATAATAATTTGGGTTTTGTTTTGATTCACCGTTAAATTGTTTTTTAAAACGTATTGCCCAAGTATATCAAGGAGGGTTTGTAGCCCAGATGGAGTTTGCGAAATCAAGACTAAATCGTCCGCATACAAGAGCCATGCTATAACCGGATTCCCTATTTTAGGGGAATCAGACATGGCTAAGGCAAATGCGTCGGCTACATCCAATAAGAACAAATTAAGCAAAGTCGAAGCAAGAATGCAACCTTGCTTCAGGCCTCTTGCAGTTGGAATCATTTTTGAAAAGAGGCCTTCTATGTTCAATTTAATTTGTACAGAAGTATTGGAATGTAGCAAATTCACAATGTTAACTAATGATTCAGGGCAATCATACTTAAGTAGTTTCCTCATGAGCCAAACTCGGTCTACTGAGTCAAAGGCCATACTGAAATCAACGAAAGCAACATAAAGTGGTTGTTTTCGTATGGCATAAACTGACTTGATAGCGTTAAAAAGAGTGAGATTAATTGCAGTACCTAATCCTGTGACAAATCCAGTTTGGAATGGATCTCTCCGATGGGTTGAGAGTGACCAGAAATGTAAGTCTTGTAGGACTAGTCTGCAAAAGATTTTCCCGGGAACATCTAAGAGGGCAACAGGGTGGTAACTCAAGGGATTTTGTCTATTCCCTTTTTTGTGGATGGGGACAATGATTGAATGCTTCCATGATTCCGGGAATTCTTGATAACGGATAATTAGCCGGAATAGTGTGTATAAGATAGGTCAACATTCCTTTTTAGTGTAGCACTTCAAAGTCCATCCGGGCCAGGGGCCCGTGACATGCTAACTTTGTTGATATAATAACGAATGTCATCCTCAACAAAATTAAGATCAAAATTAGATAAAGGTATATCAGAGGAGACAGGTGCAGAAGGTGCAGCATACAAAGATGAAAAGTGGAGCATCCAATCATTCTCCGATACGCCATTTATTTGGGAAGCAAGTTGTGGTATCTTGGTAGTCGAATTTAACAGTTGCCAAATTTGAGCGCTGTTCTTGCCTTGGATGTCATTTAACATGGCTTCACCATTTTTCTGATATTTAGTAAATTTATATTTACGCATCCAATTTTTTTAGGCAGTTTTAATGGATCTGAAAGCAGCCATTTTTACTGGCGGTAGTAAGTGTTGTGCTTGTCTCTTCTGTTTCTTGAACAAAGCTTTTCTAAAGCGAACTGCATTATCAGACATTTGAGTTCTGTATGCGTTTAAGTTCTGCTTAGTTGCATTAGATGAAAGGGAACCAAATAGTTTGCATTGGGGGAATCAAAACCTTCTTTTTCACAGATTTTTAGGTGGTCATAATAGCACATCAATAATTGGTTGGACCATTTCAATCGATTCAGAGAGTTGTTAGTCTCGACCGAGCCCATAAATGATTTCCTCTGCGGGGAAGGTGCCAAGGAAAGCATAAGCTTAAAGGTCAACAACCGATGATCACTCTGATCGGATGTAATAACTGCAAATTGAGTGGTATTTTCAAAAAGACTTCTTGAAACAAAGATATAATCAATAATAGTAGACTGCTTTCCACTAAACCACGTTGCAAGGGGAGGGGAGTCAGCCACGCTTGTGTCATTCAGTATGACCAGATCCCAAACTTTCACAAATATATTCCATAGTTCTACCTGTTCTTGTTTTTTTCTGTATTTCCATTCAAAAGATGTAAATTCAAGCCCCCAGCAACATTAATATAAGTAGTACCATGCACCAACATGATGTTCTACAAAACAGCTGTTAAATTTTTAAGGAACACTGCAGTTGTAATACCCAAAGGGTTCCAATACATATTGACACAAGCAATTTTAAAAGAATTGATGTTGATGTAGAAACATTGAATGAAAGGATTAGGCGCAGGCAGTGGGACTAATTGTATATTAGCTAGAGTGTTTGTGGCAGTAAGAAGACCAGACATTGGCCTTCCTTTAGTGGCTTGTATGGCCAGTTCTAATTGTATGTCATAATTATTCCACATAGGCGGAATGGACAGCCAAGTTTCCTGCAAGAATATCACATCAAAGCCACACAAAACTCTCTTTGGATTGTTAATAAAATGGCTGAAACCCCGTGTGTTCCAGCTAATTGCAGACAAACACACCTGCTGTTGATCCCGCTCTAGTTATACTCTTGTGATGTGACTATGTTTGTTTTGCTTGGGTGCGCTCCCTCCAAGATTATACCTCGGAGTATAGGTTGCAGATATTTGAGAGGACTTCAGACATGATTTCAGAGGACATTTGGCATCATTATTTAGTGAAATCACAAAGCCCAAGTTGAATGAAGCCTCCCGTGCTGCCCAAATGATGATGTGAATAATCAATGAGCGAGTCCAGACAAGAACTGTACTGAGCTCATCCTTGTTTGGAAATTCAATCTGATCGAGATCATCAGACTCAATTTCCCTCAATGTAGTAGTGTCAGAGAAGAGTTTGAGAATACTCTGTCGATTCATGACATAAGATGAGGGAGCATCTTGACGACATGTGAGTAACAAGGAATGCCTAGATTCTAATTTAACAGCAGACTTTTTTGTAGTTGATGTCGCTTGTCTTGATAGCAATGTGTTTGCTGATGCAGGTGCACGGCTATTCATGGCCTGTGGATTTGTATAACTCTTCTCAACATTTTTTTTTATTGGCAATGCATTATCTGATCTCGAATTTAGCAACCATAAGCGGGCAATAGAATGTTTAATTTCTTTAAGATCGGTTTGCAAGAGATTACCATTATTTATGATATCCTGTGACGAGCCAAGGGCCACCTGAGGCTCAGATTTAGCAAAGGGTACTTGTTTAAGTGTAAGATTCTTACTCTCTATGAGAGGCAACGCTGGCAAAAGTTCAGAAGTAATAGCAATAGAACTTTTGGCCGGACCATTTGCTATAATGGGAAAACTAGGATGTTCAAATTTTCGATGCTCAAGATATGAATCAATTTCTCGTCTGGGAGCTTGTCTCGACACCACAATGTCCTCAGAAGAGTCACTGTTGACTTTAATGCATCACATGGGGGGTTTGGGATGAGAGTTGAAGATATGCTCTTAGGCTTTATTTGTTTAAGAGGTTGCTGGTCTTTAGCTAATTTAATTAGTTCATCTAACGGAGGGTGATCTATAATCACTCTCGGAGGATGACAAGGGTCAAGATGTTTATTTTTTTTCAAGTTTGCCAATGTAGCATATTTTTTTGTTTATAGAACTCAAAGCCACTTGAGATCTAATGTGAACACGTGTTAAATTAGTGATGCATTGTTTTGTTGATGATGACACCACCATCTTTGAAGCTTTGACGTTCTTTGTTTTTTTTTTTGTGTTGAGGGCTTCTTTGATTTCGATTTCAAAGATGCGGCTTGATTCGCAGCTCTCACGTCAAACACAGAATATGTGGACTTTCCGCTTTGATCACTGCATGATATTTTATCAACCAAATTAGATTGAGATTCAGCATCTGGGGGGGAACTGGTGTTTACCATTAAGCTTTTTTCAGTAATAATTCCAGCAACAAAGGGAACAGATGTTTTAGTTTTCGCTGAGTGTGTAGCCAGAAGTGCCTGTTGACACATTTGAGAATCTGAAATGATTTCCACAATTTGACAGTCTACATTTTTAAATGTTTGTGTGGACCCACCACAATGCATCATACTCTTTTTCACATTTTCAAGATGTTTCTCGGCCAGAGACTGGACTATGTCTTTTTGTAGATCGAGAGTGTTCTTGAGTTTTTAGTTGGACTCACCACGCATAAAATCGACTCCAGTGGTCAATTTCAATTGATCAAGTTTCAATAGATCAAAGTTATCTGTGAGGCTTTTGAGGGTGCCATCAATAGACTCAAATAGTTTTGCAATGTTCATAACCTCAAGAGTTAAACAAGAGGTTTTAGGAGTATTGCTGTTTTTTGCTAAGGTCTGTGGGTCAACATTGGTCCTACGCGGGGTGAGAGCAATATATGATACTTCCAAAGCTGATAGGTTGCAGCTAGATCGCCGAAACATATCAGGCGATTGTGACAATTTAGAGCCATCCGCTCCAGCCGAGAATCATGAATTAGTAGAGTTCAAATCAAACACAGCCTCTTTGTGTGTTTTAGGCGAGGCAGAAATCGCTATACACGGTGCCCGGATAATGCATTTCTCAAAAGCATAGTGTCTGGTAAGTAAGATTTTTAGTCATATTAGGGTTACCTTCCAGATGTAAAATAACATCCATACCATGCAGAGCCTGATAACAATCCCGCACATCACAGTTTAAGACTGCAGCACCATTTGTTGATCTTGCTGAAGGCACATTTGAAGAAGGGCTGCCTGCCGCATCGGCTTGCCCCACAAATCCAAAGCCATATTTTCGAATGTTAACATTGTTCAGGACGGCCATATTCTTTTTTTGTGGACTTTTGGTTTAGAACAAAGTATCTGTTGGCCTTTCTTCATAGATGGACTGTGATTCTGACATGATGCGTTGCCTTATGTTATCAGGCATTGCTGCGGTGAGGCGATACGGGCCGTTTAATCCAGCAGCCATGTTCTCAAATACAGGCTGTATGAGCCGCTGGGTTATTTAGCAAAGCGGATCACAACAGGGCTGCTTAAAAGCCCAAAATAATGCAAGGGCAAAAACCAGATTAAAGAGTGCACGAGCAAGTGAGCAGGAGCTGAGTCCCGCGGAGCCCCGGACACCGCAGCGAAGCGGCAAACCGGGACTCGACGGGACTCGCTTGGATGCGCGCGGGTGCCCGCTTTTATTCGCCCGCCTGAAACACAAGGAGCAAAGCCTAACCAAAGGTAAAGGAGAAATATATATGGGGGGCAACGTAAGTTAGATGAAGTTGAATGAAACAAAAGGGCTTTTCCTTAGTTGATTAATACCTTATGGTATCTGAAGTCCAAAGCGCACAGAGCTTGCACAAGTCCTTTTCAGCAAGAAGGAGAGAGTTGCAGCAAAGCGGGACTCGACGGGACTCACTGATCACTATTACATAAGGCAGTGGTCTTCAAAATGTGAATGTGAATACTTGGAAGCAGGGATGTCATTTCACCAAAATGCCAGGGGTAGCGGAAGTGACATCACATGCCACTTGACCCCCTGATGACATCACAGGAAGTGATGTCATTTGACCCCGCCCTGAATCGCGGGTAGAGATGGAACAGACATTTCACTCATTGACAAAACAGGAAGTGGCATCACATAGCATTGTACACTGCGAAAAATATAGTTACGATATCACTATGTGATGTACATTTCATACCTGAATGGATCGCCATATGTATCGTTAAGAGCAGTGTGCATAGGCCCGTATTACCAAATTACTGTGAATGCAAGCAGACGTCCATGACCAAACGATAATGATGTGTTATTATATAGCACTTACGCTTAAGCGCTTTTTATAGACAAAATATACACCCAATATCACCCAGCCTGCGTTGGTACTCATTTATCGACCTCAGAAGGATGAAAGGCTGAGTGAGGCGTTTAAGAACAAACTAAATCAATGACTCACCCCCTGAAGTGTGCCTGAAATAAACCTTTAATGAGTCTGGCAATTATTGTACAGAATTCCAGAAAGACACCTTCTTTGGTATTCCTATTCTTTCTTATTCAGGGTCAGTGCAGAAAGTGTTAGACTTGTGGCACTCCTGTTCCTATTTTTCTTCTTTTTTTTTAAGGGGCCTGAACAAGAATGCCAGCCACTCCAGAAGTAAAAAGCCACATGGTGCTGGCCACAGCCCAGGAGCTTGCATTATAAAAAAAATATATATATATATATATATTTTTTTTTTTGAGGTTGCAAGGGAGACCACAGAGGTTGCAAGGGAGACCTCGGAGGTCGCAGTTGCGACCTCTGGCGACCCCTAAATGACGTCCCTGCTTGCAAGCCTGGCCTGCACGATCAGCACAGGTCTGAAGCTGCCGCACAAACCTTTCCCCTGCACATGCAAAGTACTGCCCTGCTAAATGATATGGCCATGATATGATAGGTTATTTATAATGTGCTTAATTGCCAAAGGTTTCTAAGCGCAGACCCGGGGATCGAACCTGTGCTGCTCCATGTCGTCTTGCTTTCAAGGCGAGCACGTTGCCCCTGAGCTATCCTCCCTCCTTCCTCCCATCTCAGAATGATGTGGAATGCTAGCATCCCACATGCAGAGGGAGAGGAAGGTGGCGTGCCTGGTTGGAGCTGCGAGGCAGACGTCAAGGCCTTTTTCTATTCCGCACCGAGGTTCACGACACCTGACCAATGATGCAAATACTTGGACATTTGATGGAAATCCGTGGCACTGGTACAAGTGAGACCCTGAGTTTTTGTTGTGAGTAACTGGGCTTTGGTGGCAATAGCTGGTGTATGATAGCACTACCTCTCACGTGACGTGAGTACCCAAACAATACCTCCCATGTGATGCGAGTACCCAAACAAATTATCTCTGCATTTGGGCGCACGGTGGTAATAGCTGGCAAATGACAACAACTGGCAAATGCTTAAACAAAGCCCAAATATCTATCCTTGCCATGGCTTAATTAGTTCTGCGATGCACCCTTTGGGTAACCGGCGTTCTTCCTTTCTTCTGATGAACCTGCATGTCTTGCATTAGGACCCTGTGTTCCAGACTCACGGCTCTGCTGCAATGAGCTCCTTCTACACCACCAGGCACTTGAAGCCTGGAGGTGTTGCAAGAACTTGATTCACATAATTTCTCTACATTTAATACTGCACACAAACCAATAGATTGTGGCCTATGCAAAGCATGTGATTCTAAGCAGATACAAGCTACAGAACGACGATTACTGCTAAGCAATATTTGTCATACACTTCTAAAAGACAAAAAAGAAAAGAAAAACACCTCTGCACAATTAACTTAATTGCAACAATTGAAGATCATTACATTAAGAATTCATTGTGCATTTCATATTAATATACAGATTCACTATATAAAACATAAAGAAAAAGGGGTCACATTTTTGCAACATACTTAAAAAAGGAATTTTAAATATCCACCTCTCAATTTCTTTCCAAAATGCTACAGTTGCTAAAATAAGACTCACTTGGAACCCCACATACATCTGGGCCAAAATGCCTCACGCCCTAGACCCTCGATTCTATACACAAATTTACCAAACCGCTTTAGTCTCAGGTCATCAAGGGAAGGACAGGTAGAATTATTTTGTCAGGACTACCGAGGTCTGTCAAGTAGCAAAGCCAGGATTTGCAAACTGCAATATTTTTAAATGTAATGTCATTTGGTACTTTGTGTGCAAAAAGGTTTCCGCTTAATGTCGACAACGAAGAGTGCTGTGAAATGGCCACCTGCAATTCAGCACTTTATACTATCCCTAATGAAGCAAGGCACATACCCACAATTCCTGCAATGCACTCTAATTTCTTTTCTAAACAGGTTTTTATTGAGTCTTTCACAGCAAAAGAAAGCAAAATGCTCCCTGAAGCCAGTTTTGCAGGTGTTTGGTACATCACAATGAATAAACAATGGAGCAATCACCCCAAATTAGGGGGCGTACAGGGCCGGAAATGGCATGCCAGCCCTATCCTAGGTCATGAGGGCCTCAGCGAGAGCTTAGTGCTGTTACCAGCCCTGTATGCCGCCTAAGTGGAGGGTGACTGCTATTCACATCCCGGGGTTCGTCCAGAGTGCAAATAGTTTATTTTTTATGGGACACAGTCTCCGTGCTTATTGCGAGATCTCAATCTCCCATAAAGAAGATGGCTGCCCCTGTTGTAAATACAAAAGGGAAGAAGTCCCTTTTCTATTTCTATGGTTACAGCAACTGTGGCAGGAGGGGCACAGGGACAGGAACACAAAGCTCTAGTCCAGCAGGTAAGTAGGGAGGGAGAGAGATGCGTAGGGAAAGGTTGTGGGATGTCTAAGAGGCTTGGTGGCATGGGGAGGCAATAGAGATTGGCTTCCTGTTGCCTCCGCCACAATCAAGATGGCGCCACCCAGGAAAGGGCCTCTGATGGATGGAAAACATGCATGGTACGCTCAAACAAATTTCCGGCACCTGAATGGCTGAACGTGCTTCCCCGGGTGAGAATTTACAATTAAGGCCGAAGCACAAAACCACATTAATCCAAGCAACAATAGTCAAACGGGCGAACTCATGTTGCCACAATAGTCACAGATTTCTGTTCATTCTTGGGGTAAAGGAAAGCCAGGAAAGAGGCACCACAGGGTGAAAATCAAGCAGGTCCTGCGAGGGATTTGGGACTCATGAGAAGCAGGCAAATATGGTTCTTTCACTTGTTGAATACCCAGAAGAGCAAAGCTGTTGCAGTTCTGAAAACTTTCAATGAGGCAGGTCTGCAGATGGCAGGAATGTATTTTGTTCCAAGCCGTCGAGTATGTCAGTAGCATTAAGGGGGCAGATGATGACTGGGAGAGGACGAGGGATGGCACAGGATCAAACAATGGTGCCCCCCACCCTCTCACTTACAGCATGCTATGGACATTGTTTTGTTCTGAAGTTGGCCACATTATTGAGAGTTGTGAGGGATGTTTCTCATGATGTGCCCGGCGATGGTGTGTGCCCAGATTAATCGACACTGCCAATGTTGGGGTTGTTGGAAAAGGAATGATGTTCGGTTACTACCTTGCATAGCAAACACCAGGTTTACAATAGCCTGAAAAAAAACATTCTACCTGAATTGTGAGAGTAGGCCATTTCATGCCACAGTGCCTCCTGGTGGCCATCCCGTAAAGTTCATCTCCAGACTCTCTGATGTATAGAAAGAAGGGATGGAGGTGGAGATATGAAGGGTGTGAGAGCGAGAAAAGAAATGCAAATGGAAGAAAGTATAAGTATAATTGGTTATTTATAATGCGCTTAATAACCAGAGGTTTCTAAGCGCAGGCCCGGGGATCGAACTGGTGGTTTGTTGCATCGTCTTGCTTCCAAGATGAGCGCATTGCCCCTGAGCTATCCTCCCGAGAAAGAAAAAGACAAACGTGCAAGTGAGTTGGGTTCACAGTGAAGCCACTGTGCTCCTGCGCAGCATGTGACTGTGATGATTAGGTGACTGGAAGCCGGGGGGGGGGAGGGCTCACATAGGACTGGCACTATGTGCACGCCTCCACGCTTGGAAATTCTCAGTCTGCCAGTGACGAGGAATGTATCTGTCTGTCGGTTGAATAAGAGACTACCTGCCTCTTAATGCCTCACAACACCACCTAGTCCCGCAGTCAAGGCTGTAACTAACTTCAGTGATGCTGGCCAGGAGGATAGCTCAGAGGCAACGTGTTTGTCTTAGAAGCAAGACAAGGCTGAGCAGCACGGGTTCCATACCAGTCCCTTGTTTAGAGGCTGGACTCTGGCACGACGCGCAACATGGAGGTCCAGTTTACTTATCCGTGCCTGGCACACAAATGGCTCTTTAGAATTGCACCCAAGTACCGATCAGACACGGAAGGGAGTGTATGACCTATGACTACTGCCCCTGCTGGAGCTCATCAAACCCAAACCACTGTAAAAGCAGAAGATCAAAGTTGAAAGGCAATTTTCATGCATGCTTGAATCTCAAATCTGGGTGTATTTAAAATCTGCAGCCCTGTGTCTAAATTGCTGCCATTGTTCATGTATGTTTGAACTTCAAATCTGGGTCTTTAAATCTGATGTCCTTGTTTGAATTGTTTAAAGTACCTACTTCATCCCTACCTGTTGGCTGCTAGGCAGCCTGGTGAGTTGTTTTGGTCCCTGTGTAACCCTCTGTCTCTTCCCCTGGGCACCCTTCTGCCCCCCCCATGGTTCTCTCCATCTCTCCCATCTACTCTAAATGCTACTCTATTACCTATCCTCCCTCTTTACAAAGCCTGGTAAGAAAAAGTTTAGGAAGGGTCCCCTGGGCTCAAACCCAGGCCTGCCCATTGCAGGCACTTATGGTAATGCTTCCTCAGGCAGACCATTACCAACATCCTCTTTGTCATTCCACCCCCAGACCTATGGCCTCCCCATATGGTCTCAGTCCTCGCCCCTTTCTCTTCTTTGCTGATTAATGATGGAACCAGATGGGAAGTGCTCTTGGCTCACTTCTCTTCCTCCAAGTGCATCATAAATGTCTATTAGAATGGCACTGTCATGGCCCAGGGATCTCAGCCCAACCTCCCACTTCTTGACAGGCGTCTTTGTCTCTCATTAACTTGCTCCCTTCTCCTGCCACCCCTCTGGCCTCTTCGCCCCAACCAATGAGTGTACCACGTCCCTTTACCCCACCTCGGGAGACCTTTTTAAAGGTGAAAACCAGCTTCACTTAACTACTCTCAATTCTCATTATGCTGTTAAACACTCCACTCCTCTGACTTCTGTCACTGCCTCAAAGACTTTGACCTCAATGTCCTCATCCTCACTGAGACATGGTTCAATGCCAGCTGTGTCGCTGATTTTGACAGTGTCCTTCCTGATGGCTACAAGATCCTCTTCATGCCCAGGCCTAACCGGTCTAGCAGTGGAGTGGCCCTTATCTTCCATGAGTGAGTACCCACTCAATCCTACTCTTCCTCTGAATGTCTCATCTGCAAGTTCTGCATCTCTCCTATCCGCTCTCATGCTCGCCACCATCTACAGGACCCCTGGTCTGATCTCCCACTTCCTTTCAGAGTGAGGTTGACCTTTCCTCCTCTTTCTTGACCTCTGCTTCTAGGCTTCTCCTCCTCAGTGAATACAATATTCATCTTGACTCTCCTGATACGGCCACCTTACTCTTCCGCAACCTCTGTGACTCTTTCCCTCACCATTCTTCCCTGCGGTCCCTTTCCCTTTCTCTAATCCTCTCACTACTCTTTGTCGGACTCTGCTCTCCTCTCACCAAGAGCTTTTGGGCTCCCTGGCTGAGCCTCTTCCCGCACTGCCAGACTCCTTCTCCGTCATTCGACCAATGAAGCGAGTGTCAGTAGCTGCCTTTGCCGCTGCATTCATTCCCCCTCCAACCCCTGCTATTGACTCTCCGACCATCACAGTCCTGGCTAAACTTCACCTCTGCATCTCCAACACTCTTGACACCCTTGCCCCTGCCATGAGGATCCATATGAAGCCCACTTCAAAATGCAATAGTTGGTATCATTCTGCCCTTTCCCCGCTGAAAAACAAGTACAGTGTTGCGAAATGGAAGTGGCCGGCTTCTAGCACATTCACTGGCAAACTAGCCTGCTGCCTGCTCCATAGGCATGTACAGATTGTCCATCCGTTCCAGGAAGTGGGCCCATATCCAAGCCTGCATCTCTGGGCCACCAACAACACGGCTGAACTCTTTAAAATCTGTAAGGAACTCGCCAGCCCTACTGCAGTCGCCACTTCTCCTCTTCCTTCCCAAGCCCTCTCCATTGCCTTGGCCTGCCATTTCATATCCACAAACCAGAACATCTTGTCCTCACTTTCCTCCACCGCCTTCCCTCCTCCCCCTCCTGCCTCCCTTGGCTCTCCTCCCTCCTTTACCCCTACTCTCTGCCTTCTCACCCACTGCTCCCGAGGATGTCACCAAGTGCTCTATGAAAGTCTCCTCCAAACAGGTGCTTCCCTGCTCCTCCAGAACTATCAAGGACAACATTGCCGCCCTTGCTCCAGCCTTGGCTGAGTTCTGTAACCACTTATTTGCCACTGGCTGCTTCCCTTCACCCCTCAAGCACTCCCTTGTGCACCCCTCCTAAAAATAAAAGCCACCTGCTCGCTCTTCCTGCCCAGCCAACTACCGCGCTAGCTCTACTTCCCCCTTTCTTGGGCAAACTCTTGGAGAAGTTGGTCATCTCCCAACTAATCCTTCACACTGAAGCTGTTGGCTGTCTCCACGATAATCAGTTAGATCAGACAATTGCATGGAAACTGCTCTCCTGCACACTTGTGAAGACCTGTTCTCAAACCTCGATTCCAACTCTCCATCTGTTCTCATCCTCCTCGAGCTGTCCTCTGCCTTCAACACTGTCAATTGGGCCATCCTCATAAATCGGCTCTGTGATACCCTTGGCATCACGGACTGGGCACTGGCCTGGGTGGCCTCTTTCCTTTCTGATCGACCCTCTCAGGTTCAACTGGGCCCCTGTCTCTCTTCCACCTCACTTTCTACTTGTGGCGTCCCTCGGGGCTCCATCCTCTTGTTCTGGCCTTTCAACATCTACCTTGCCCCTCTTGCCCACCTGATCTCCACCTTCCGTCCTCCTTTCCAGTGTTAAGATGATGACACGCAGCTCTCCTTCAAGCTTCCCTCTTCTGCCTCCTCCTCTTCCTCTCTCATTCCTGACGGCCTGTCTGCTATTCAGCCTTGGTGCTCTGCTAACAATACTTGCCTTAATGCCAGTGAAACTCGGATCCTTCCAATGTGGACGCCTGCCCCCTCGTTCCCTCCAGCCCCGCTCTTTGGTCACTCTCCTGGGGCACTTTCCCTTCACCCTCGTGTGAGGCAAGGAAACTTGGTTTCTCACCTCATATCCCAGCCTTTGCTGAGAAGGCCCACTATCGGCTCCACATCCTCGGGGGCATTCCCCCTTTCCTCGCCTTTGCCAAGAAATTGAACGTCTCTCTAACTCTCTGCAGATCAGGCGTTTCTCCAAGCAGAGGGAGGTGGTAGATCTTTCTTCGGCAGGAGCCTCTCTCTGGAATGGCCTCCCTGCCCCCTCAGACCTGAGCCAGATCACCTCAAGTTCCGGAAGCTCTTCAAGACCATCCTTTTCTCCTCCCTCGCTCTCCCACTCCCTTGCTAATGCTACATGTAGTTGGGAGTGGTTCCTGGTCCCTTATGAGTCTTACTGGGGGCAGGCTCTCCTCGACCATTCCTCCTCCCTACAACACTTTAACCAGCTTTTGCCCTCGGGCGCACTTCCCTGACTAGCCAACTGAGTCTGGTCCATCCTACTCTCACTAGCTGTCCCCCACCCCTCTTTCCCCTGGCACCTGCCCTCTTGGCTCCCTTTCCCAGCCCCTGGGCTCCCTGCCCCCTGCACTATCCCCTTTCCCCACTCCCTCTCCATCCTTCCTCCCTGACCTACCCCCTCCCTTGCACTTCATATTATGCACTTGCACGATCCGAATATTACAAGCCCTGGTAGGACCATCTCTTCTGTCCCCCGGCCAACCCCCTTGTGGCACATGGAAACACCTTGGCTGTACAGGCGCTATGCAAATCTTCAATAAATAAAATAAATAAATAAAAAGGTCTCTGTCCTCTGTCTCCCTGAGAGTTGGTTGACTCTTCCCCGCTGTCAGTCTGATCATCCCCATTACTGATCAGTTCATTGTCTCCTACACGACCCATGATTCCACTTCATACATCCACTCTTCACCCCCCTTCCTGACTCGGAGTACGCCATCTGTTCTACCACCACCTGCCGCCTGAAACATGCATCAAGCTCTAGTATTACTGTGTCAGTATTTAGTCGAAGGGCTTTAATTGTGCCAGGGCTAGCTGGGACTCAACCCCAGCAAGTTCCTATCGTTGCACTCGACCACGAGCTACCCACCTTGACTTCCCTGCACTTGAATGTAATTAAAAGAAAGAGTGGTAGTACTGCTCTTCCCCAGTAGATGACAGGATTACACATGTTTAGAATTACTTCACCAGCTTCACACATTTGGGCTGTTTGTCATCTAACGCTTTGATTGGAAAATATAATCTAGAGAACGCAGTGTTTAGCTTTTGCAACCCATTACATTGCATTCTCATCATTAGAATAAAAATAGGTAAATATGAAACACAGATTTACTTTTAAAAACAAGTGGTTTTAACCCGCATTGACCTATTTTGTTTTGATTGTTTTTTCATTGGAATTTTGTAGGTCAATGTTTTTGACTGCTGGTCAATTATATCAGGTTTCACACAACTTTTATTAATAGATTGGGCTCCTTTTTATGGCAGATGTGAATGCTCGGCCACATCTGTCAGGCAGCTCCTTCAGTTCCACGCGCCACTTCCTAGAGCAGTGCCTAGAACACTTGTGTCCAGGCGGGTCATAAATGCCACAACATCTTCTCATATCATACGTGAAGCAGCCTGCCTCCCACACTTCTCAAGTCCTACTCTGAAATGTTGTCTTGCTACTTGTTGTGACCCCCTGCCCACCATTTCTCATCCCACTTAAAGCATCGCCTGCACTATTGCTCTGTCTCCTAAATCTAGTATTCTGAACCTCCCCCCCACCCCGTCCCACTACCGTTTGCCATTTGTTATCTGTCGCCAGTCTGTTCTCTATTTTCGGGACTGTGGTGAACATATGTGGCACCAACAGTCAGGAGCTCATGTCTGCACCCCAAACATTTGGCGTAAAAGCAGGGCCTCGGCATTTACGACTAAGGGGCCGATTCATGGAACAAACATGCACCGAAAATCCCAGTGCAAGCAGGCGCAAGGTGGCGCAAGCGTGAGAAAGCAAGCGCACGTGTGCGATTCAAGGAAGGCGCTGCGCTTGTTTCCCACTGGTTGTGCGCCAAATCCGTGCATGGCGCATGCAGGCACACACGTCATCAAACGGCGTGCGCTACGCGCATAGCAAAAGTGCACATTGCGCGGCGCACACAACAAAAGTGGGCGGAACAGTGGCCGTAACATGCGGAATGGGGAATAACACGTGAAAAAGAAGGCGTAACTGGGAAAGCACTGCAGGGAACTACACGGAACGCCCACACGCACGCGAACAACCTGTATTCATGGATTTGAATACAGGAAACCCGCGCACAGCAAAAGTCACGCACAAGCGTCAACGCGTCCGCCACACGAAGGCAGGCGGAAGCGTCCCCGCGCACATTATAAAAGTGCGTGCAAACAACAAACACGTATATACAGCTACGATGAATGCCCCATTTGTCGCAGCACTGATCGTGGGACACCGCAGGAGGAGGAGAATAGCCAGGGTACGCATTTTTTCACCACGGACAAGCCTTTTTGGGATGCCTGATGACCAGGTCTATGGCAGGTATAGTTTTCCATCCCGTATCATCCTAGACCTGGTCAGGGAGTGGGAAGATGACCTTACATCCCCCACCCTCTGCTCCCAAGCATTGAGCCCCTTGGAGAAGGTGCTCAATGTCCTGCATTTTTTGGCCACTGGGTCTTTTCAGCAGACTACTGCCATAGTGGGGGGGGTATCACAGGCCACGCAGTCACGCTGCCTACACCAGGTCTTGGTAATCATGACAGCGTGCCCCTCAGTCCGCAGGCACATATACATGCCCAGAACACCCACAGAAAGGCAGGCCGTGGTCCAGGACTTTTACAGGGTGGCACATTTCCCCAAAGTGCTTGGTGCCATAGATTGCACCCATGTGGCCCTACGTCCACCCAGGGCCACTGAGCACATCTATCAAAACCGCAAGCACTGGCATTCCATCAACGTGCAGGTTGTATGCGATGCCAAGGGAATCATCAGCTCTGTCTATGCAAACTACCCTGGCTCCACCCATGATAGTTTCATGTACAGAATGTCCGCCCTGAAGCGGGCCGAGTGCCTCGAGGCAATTCGCAGGGAATTCGAGGTGAACATGTCGTCGTCCCTGTGAACCCTCGGGGCCATGGAAGAGGACCGCCTCCAGGACATTGAGCGGGAGTTCGATGATGCCCTGGCCCGGGACATCAAAAAGTGAGCCGTCGGACTTGCCCGCTGCCCATAGAAAATAGTTATAGTGTTAGGTTTCCTTTCTGTTTTTGTTTATTTTGGGCCGCTTGGACAATGCGCCACATTTTTGTATATAGTTCATTAGTAGGTAGGGTTTTTTGTAGGTTTCATTTCATTTGTTGGGCTCATGGACCCTGGATTGGTGATTTGTATATAGTTGAACAGTGAATGTTTCTCGTTTTTATTTTAATTTCACAAAGGCGCAATGTATTTCATATATTTTTTTTCCCTTGGATTTGCTTTGTTGGACTGAGACTTTGGACACATTTTCATTTGGATTTCCTTGGATTCTGATTTCATATTTTTTATTTTTTTCCGGACATGCTGCATTTTATTTCTTGTTCCCATTATTGAGTTTTTTTTTTCTCATTACATTCATGTTGTGTTCAATACATTTTTGTTTCATACTTCGACATGTGGTATTCTCTCATTGGTTTCATGCATGTCATGATATGGGTTTTCACATTCACTTGCACCCATTGTGTGTGTGTGACGGACATGTGTTCATGTACATACTTGCCATTCGGGTTGTATCATGTAATGGCCACTTCTCTGTGGTGGATGCAATACTTGTTTGGGTCTTTGGGCTGCGGTGGCGTGGGGTGTGATGTGGGTGGCCATGAGGCCCATGATTGAGGATCGTCATGATGTGGGTGCTGGGGGACATGAGTGGGACATGGGTGGGGGCCTGCTGGCAGGTGCCCCTGACTGCTGGGCGTGGGGGTGCTGGGGGACATGTGTGGGACATGAGTGGAGGCCTGCTGGCAGGTGCCCCTGACTGTTGGGGGATGGGGGTGCTGGGGGGACATGTGTGGGGGCCTGCTGGCAGGTGCCCCTGACTGCTGGGGGGTGGGGGTGCTGGGGGACATGAGTGGGGGCCTGCTGGCAGGTGCCCCTGACTGCTGGGGTGGGGGTCCTGGGGGATATGAGTGGGGGGCTGCTGGCAGGTGCCCCTGACTGCTGGGGGTGCTGGGGAACATGTGTGGGGGCCTGCTGGCAGGTGCCCCTGACTGCTGGGGGGTGTGGGGGTGCTGGGGGACATGAGTGGGGGCCTGCTGGTAGGTGCCCCTCACTGCTGGGGGGTGGGGGTGCTGGGGGGACATGAGTTGGTGATCACTAATGCAAGGTGACATGTGGCTTGGCTGGGGGGCATGCCCATGGTGGATGGGCAGCCTGCGGGACATGACCAGGGTAGTCCCCTGTGGTGTGGGCTGCCTGCAGGGGCAGGGGCCGTGGAGGGTGTAGAGGGAACACCTGTGAGGACCCACACTGCCAATTCACGTTTAGGACTCCCCGCGCACCCCCAAAATTCACGTGCCCCACTCTGACAGCAAAATCGTGTGTGAAACTTCCCGCGAACCCCAGTTATACACGTACCCCACTTGCACAGGGCATTTCGCATGTGAAACTTCCCATGCACCCCCGAAATACACGTTCCCCTCTCCAATCGCGTGTGAAACTTCCTGTGCACCCCGGGAATACATGTACCCCACTCGCACAGGGCCTATCGTGTGTGAACCTTTCCACGCACCCCAGGAATACACATACCCTACTCGCTCAGGGCATTTCGCGTGTAAAACTTCCCACGCACCCCCAAAATACACGTTCCCCTCTCCAATCACAGTTTCTTGCTGTTCGGCTCTTTCCGAATACTCTGACATTCTCATTTGAATACAATGCAACGTGAACTCAGAAAGGCAAATATAGACTTCAGTTTGCAAAACTGAATAGAATTAGACCAGACAAATTGCTATCACCCAGCTGAAAAATATCTTATGTTGTAATCTGCTCTTTAGGGCATGTTTTGTTACAGGTTCTAAGACATAAAAGGTGCTCATCTTTTATACTTAGCCTGCAACAGTACAGGAAAATCTTTTCTTTTGGCAAATGTTTATATGCAATGTGCACTTTTTTTCAGTTGGAAAAGGCAAACTGAAAGAAATGTGCATAGATACTTTCAGTTCCTGTCATGTCACTTCCCATTGCGTACGTCATAGTCCCTCTTTTCTTTTTTTAAGGACTTGAGTCCTGAGTTTAACATTATCTGATATTTTATCAGGAATGATAAGTTGCATGTGTTTGTGTATTGGGGAGAAGGAGTGGCTAGGATAAGTGAAAAGTGAGCAGCATTTTCTTTGTGTGTGGTGAATAGTTGTGAGATGGGGTTCACTCATTTTAGATTTCCTCTTGAATTGTGTCCTGCATGAGCCGACATGAACCATTTTATACATTTCTATGTGAGCTGCAAAGAAGTTTCAAAACTCGACCGCATCGACTTTGCAACTGGATAGAGAATGCAATCCATCTGGTTCACAATGGCAGTCCTTTTGCATTTGTGAAGCCTCCTACTTTAACTGGCACTGAATATACAACACTCTTCTGTAAGTTGGTGCCTTAATTTTGGTTAAATCTGCTTTATTTCTGGATTTTATACTTTAAATAAAAATGGTACATTAATTACAAAGAAGAGAAATACAAAGTATAGAATGCATTTAAAATGGTGCTTTGTTTTTCTAATGGGTATGTTTTTTGAAGTTTGGAACATGATTTATTAAATAAAGCAACTATTCGGCTTCATATTCGGCTTCGGTATTCGGCCGAATACTAAATATGCTATTCAGTACAGCACTAGTGCACAGCATCATTCACAGGGGGCATTTTCATGGTTTTTGTGTTGGAAAAAAAAAGAGTAAAAGCAATGTGTAAAGGAGATTTAACCTGTTTTTACTATTTTAATTTAAAAAGTTTAAAATTGCAATCAGGGGACCCGAATACCTGTCAGTGTTGAGATTGGCGGTCACCTGCATTCGATTAACACTTTACAATATAGCCTTCTTTTAGAGCACCGTCTTTTTTAGTAGGTGGTAAAAGCATGTTTTTCTGGTGAAGAAATTAATTGACGGCAGCAGAGAGCACAGCTCGGTGGGTTAATGCACGTGCAGCAGTAGCTTGCCCCCCCAACATTGCCGTGCTGGTGAGGGCCCCGTCGAGAACTGAGCACACATCACCTTCCATGATCACCCGACCCGCTCCCGTGCTCTCCCTGCACACCAGGACCATATACTGGGGGGGGGGGATAGTGCACAGCCTGATCCAGGAAGGCTGTAGCTTGACGAGTGTGGCGCTGGATTCTGAGAAATGATTGCATGCAAGGTGGTGGGGCGCTGGCTTACCAACTCAACATGCCTTTAACAAGACATGTGAGCTTCTGCCCCTGTGGGACCATATCTGGATGTTGCTGTTCCTCCACCATGAAACGCCCACCCAGAGAGAACGTGCTATGGGCCCCCACCTCGGTGAAGGGGGGCCCACATGGCTGCCTGATGCAAGGAAGTCTGTGCACAACTTTTTGAAAATCATAAAATGACACCTGTCAAGATATGTTCTAGTGTGCCGGTGAACCTGGCGCCTGGCTGTTGACAAATGCATTCCATTGCCAGCAATTAATAGCTGTTAGCGTTCCCAGTTCCGTGCCAGCTCTTCCAGCCGATCCTGGTTTTTGCTTTCAATTGCATGCCGGAACTTGTAGTTTCGTATGCCCCATTGTAAGGGTGGTCCTACAAGAGCATGCAGTCTGTGAAAAAAAAACAGGACTGGCTCGAAGAGACCCTCATGGAACTGAGGAGGTTGGGAGCTATGTTAATTAACCATGTAATTCTGCTCTTGTGCACTGTAGTGCAGACAGTTTGTGCGTTTACTATAGTGCAAATCCTCCAGCATTTTCACACTTTTGTAGACAAACTATTGATCACGTGAAAAATAAAGATGGAATGCATATTCATACATTGGAGTGCCACTATGGTTCAAAAGATAGCTCGGTGTTAAGTACTTGTTACAGTCATCTTTGTTCATATTCTAGATCACAGTACCACATTCTGGCAAGTCCAACTCTGCTTTTCCTAGATCTGAAGTTCATAAACTTGCATGGTCTAGCAGGCATGGGCTTTGCTCACAAAACAGCATGACGAAAGTGCATTATTGTGACCAAATCCCAGTAATGCACTTTGTGCAGAATACCTCATAGGCCTCAAAAAGGAAGGGGCTCACGGGGAAAGGTGCACAACACTACGAGGACACTGGGCCAAAATGTGGCATATAAGGAGAGGTCCTCTCATTGAAAAAGTAGTAAACCTGCGTGTTCGGATTGTGCAAAATCATACACGGTCGCGTAGCCTCAAGATGAGGGTGAATGTTTTCGAGCTCATGAGATGAGCTCCTTCAGCTGAAGTGTGGAGTGCAGGCAGCTCTTGGCCCACGACCCCTTCTTTAACCCTGTAAAGTCCTGTGCAAGTCTTTCAAGTGCAGCTATTTCAGCCCATCCATTCTTGCACTTTGCACTGCCTTGTGCTGGCTCCCTGCCCTCTCTGCTGTTCACCATCAGTCCTTCCTGAAGCCAGGAGATGGCAGCGTGATGGCATGTAGCATAGCGCCCACCTTACATAAAGGGGTGTGCTCCATACATAGCAGCGTGTGATTGGCTGAACTAATGCCCAAACCCATAATACGAAATGAGTTGCTGCAGTCTTCCAAAAACGTTTTTTTTTGTTTTATTCTTTAAAGCCTGGACCTGCTTGAGAGTATCAGAGCGGTTTACATGTTTTGGGAAACCAGTTTTTGGGTTGGCATCTTTTAACAGGAGTGCAGTACTGTGAGTTGCGTTTTGTGAATCCATTGGGATTAGGCACGCTCAGGTACTGCTGGAAAAGGCAATTTTTTGAGAGATTGGCGAAATTGGAGTATTATGGGGGCATTCAGAGTCGATACTGTGGTCATGTGCCAGAGGTTGGATGCTTGACAAGAGTAGAATTGTTTGCAAGTCCTCTCTTTGTGGAATGGTTGTGATTTCAGCTGGTTTGTCAATTTGCTGGGCAAGGAGTGTGTGCCTCCAGATACGTGGAGCTCAGCCGGCAGGTACCCTGGTGTGCTACTCTCGTGACTGCTGTGTAGATGACACATCAATCACTCCAGACATGTGTAGCAAAGCAATGGATGTGACTAGGGGACAGGGTCGGATTGGTCCTTCGGCCTTTCGGCCCATGGCCGGGCCGAAATCGTCCCTGGGGAGTGGGGGCCAGTTTCTGGCCATGCCTGGGCTGGTTTTGAAAAAAGCAAATTGGAAAAAAAATATATTTTTTTTTCATTTTTTTTCTCAAAAAGCCTTCTTAGGTCGATAAATGAGTATCAACACAGGTTGGGTGATATTGTAGGCATATTTTTTCTATAAAAAAAGAGCTTAAGCGTAAGTGCTGTACAATAACCTATTATCATTTGGCCTTGGACGTCTGCTTGGATTCAGTCATTTAGTGTACTTAGGAACAATGCTATTTGATATCACTTTCTGTTTTGTCAAGGGGTGAAAGGTTATGTTTCATCACTTCCCGGGATATCACTTTGGGGTGGGGTCAAATGACATCACTTCCGGCGATGTCATCAGAGGTCAAGGGTCGTGAGGCGAGTGGTGGGCTGCTTTTTTAAGGCCACTTATTTTTGGGTGACTGGGCCTATTTCTTGTCCCAGTCCGACCCTGCTAGGGGACCTGGAAAAGAGAAGGAAAAACCTCTCGTCACCCACCCCCAACAGTAGCCCGCTTGGTGCAGGTGTGGTAGGAACGAGGCCATGACGGCAACATCACCCTGGTATGACAAGGGGGACCCCGGGGGGAACGCGAAGCGTTTCCCCCCTGGGAGTTTTTGGTGCTGCACACGGCCAGTGAGTGGCCGTGGGGGTGCAGAGCACCTCCCTGGGGGGTACTTAAGGGCTCAGAGAAGGTTCGGGAGGCAGGCGACGGTTAGGACTTGGTGATTGTCCTGTCCTGTTGCCTGCTCCCGAGCCTTCCCTGGTATTAGCTGGGCCTAGATGCGCGAGTAGTGAGGTGAGGAAGGGGATTGCTGTAGACTGGGCGGGTAGGCAGGTTTAATTAAAAAAAAAATATATATATAATTATAATTTTTACATATTTATTAAGTAGTGGGGAACTTGTAGCAGGGGTGCCGTAGATAAGACACCCCTGGCCTGCTTACCGTTGGGTCCTGTTGCGTCTGGTGCGAGGGGTACGGTGCGGCGGGGGGCGTTACTGTGGGGGGATTTTGGTTTTGGCACTTCCCTCCGTCGTTTGAGGGCCGGCGGCGTGTGGAGGAGTGAGCTGTTTTCTCTTCTTATCGTGCGGCGGAACTGTCTGTTTTTATAGTAAGGCGAGGGGAAGGGGCGCGTGGGCGGGGGTTTTCCCGGGCAGGAGCATCGCAGGCTCGAGCTACGCTGTAGCTCTTTCTGGTCAGGGGGAGGGAGTGCGGTCCAATTAAAGGGACCTTCTTGTTTTGCACACGGTAGCGTTAGGCAGGGATAGAGGGCACTGCAGTTCCCTTAAAGGGACAGCAGTTAATTTACCGTGCAAGTGCGGTGTGGCCTCTGAGCCACCGGGGGGCAGTGTGACACTGTCTTTATAGGCCCAAGTTGATTGTGGCCAGTTTGGTGCCGGTTTTTTCTCTTGTTTAGGTTAGTTTTAGGGGAAGGGTTTTTTGAGGGCTAGGATTTTTTGTAGAAGGGGGGGTTAAAATAAAAAATAAAAAAAAGTTCTATTTCCCCTAGAACAAGTTGTCGGTACTAAATATATTGGAAGTGTAGATTTGATTTACGCCTTGGGCGCCAGTGAATTTTTGATAGCCCAATTGGGTTTTTCTCGGGTTAAGGTTAGTGATCCACGGGCAGGTCCCTGGCTCGGGGGCTTATTTAGTTAGTTGAATTGTCAAAGGGCATATTTTAGTGCACATCCAGATTATTGGTGCACAATGGTGGGCCAGGGAGCAGGCAAGAAGGGTATGGTGGATGCTAGGGCTCTGAGGGAGGCCCTGGAAATTGTCAGCAGGGCGTCTAAGGCCCAGCTGGAAGGGGCGGTGGTGGAGGTCACAGGTGAGAGGGAGCTAGGTGGGGGCAGGCCGCAGCGGAGAGCGGCAGCAGATGGGGCCCTCGCAGCAGTGGTGGCCTGCACCCCCGGGGCGGGGAGAGGGGAGGTTTGGGAAGGCAGGGGCAGGAAGATGAGGAGGGAGATAGATAGGAGGGCGTCCGGGGGGGAATTAAGTTCGGGTGGGCAGCCAGTGAGGGAGTTAGTGAGTGAGAGCCCTAGGGAAGCTAGGAGTGCTCCAAAGGAGGTGGCTCAAGGGAATGAAGTTGGGGGCGGTGATGGGGCGCAGAGGGGCGTGTTAGGGCAGAGGGGAAGAGGGGGTAAATACCTGCGGAAGAGTGCAGGTGGGAGGAGGAGGGAGAGGTCCCCTGCATTTGAGGAGGGTAGAGTGGGGGGGGGAACGGCCCCCTCGGGTAATAGGAGTGAGGGCGGAGGGCGCTGCGCAGCCCCCGCTGGTCAGGTGGAGGTAGAGGGTTTCAGTACGACCCCTCCTCGGTCAACGCAAGGAGAGCTTAGAGGGCGCCGCACAGCCCCTAGCAATGAGGATTCCAGGGTGGAGGACGGAACGCCTCGCCTGAGAGAAGAGGACCAGGCAGGGGTTTCCACAACCCCGCCGAGAAGACGTCAAAGGAGTGGCGGGGCGGACGCCCCGGGCTCGCAAGAAGATCATGAACTCAACTTGGGCATGAGCTCGCATCTGCAATGGTATTTAAGGGGTGATGAAGTTGGTTTGGAGGATTATGTGGGGCAATGGGAATTGGAAGATTACAGGGCGGAAAGGGAAGGGGGGGAGGAGAGAAGAAGTTCGAGGTGGGATATGGAAAGGGAAGTGCAGGGTGGACGAGGTGAAAGGGGTCAAGGGAACTATTGGCTGGGTGAGTGTGCTGACATGTTTTGTCCCCGAAGTAGGAGCCCTCTAAGAAAGGAGAGGAGGAGCATCGGTGTGGACGCCAGACCGCAGGTGGCAAGTGTGGAAATAGGTGAGCGGGAAAGGGAATGGTCATCTGCATGGCAGAGAGGGGTTACAAATAGGTGGACAGGAGATGAACGGACTGGTCTTCAAGGTGTAAGGAAAGAAGTTGGTGTGCAGGCCATTGGAGCCGCAGGGGTTGAGAAGAGCATTTGCTCAGTGGAGGTCCAAACGGACAAGGTAGGGGAGCCATTGGTGCTCGAAGTGCAAGCCGGAAAAGATAAGGAGTGTGAAGTGAAAAGAAAGGAGAAAAAATTGCCATACATGGGGATAACGAAACCATTGGGGGCGCACTTGATGGCAGCGACCAGGGAGAAGATTCAGGCGGGGGAATTTGTGGACGTCTTCAAATTGCTCCATAGGGAAGTGAGAGCAAAGGAGGGGTCTAAAGAGGAAGAGAGGGAACTGGCTTCACGCCCGAGGGTCCCGGTGACCATTGAGAATTGGACGTCGGCGTTTATCATTTATGCCAGTGTGTATTGCGAAAAATTCCCTGAGTGTTGCGTGGCCCTGCTTAAATATATGGATGTAATAAGGAAGGCTTTCACGAGCTTTGGGGGCTTTGCCTGGGTAAGGTATGATGAGGAATTCAGAGCGAGAATGGCGGAGGACAGTCGGGAGGTCTGGGGGGAGATAGATATGGATCTCTGGCTGCAATGGATGGTCCCAACGAGGCCTGCCTCGACATTACACACAGCAAGTGGGCTGCCTGTGCCTTTCCGGCCCTTTCTTGGTCGCCCCGCCCATGAGGGGAAGGGGGAGGAGGCAGGGGTCAGTCCTCAGCAGCGTGCTGGGGGTACAATAAGGATAGCTGCGCAAGGACCCTGTGTAGGTTCAGGCACGAGTGTAGCAAGTGTGGTGGAAAACACCCTCTCACGCAGTGTTTCCAACAGGGAGACAGGGGGAGGGGGAGAGGTTCAGGAAAAGGGGTTGGGGGGAAAAGCTTTTACTCCAATTAAAGTGTGTGTTGGAAAAATGGTTGCAATTTTATCCGTATAGGGAAGGGGCTAAGATTTTGAGTGAGGGGTTTTGTCAGGGGTTCAGATTAGGTTACCAGGGTCCAAGGGTGCGTCGGTGGGCGGAAAATTTGAAGTCGGCGAGAGAGAATGTTGAGGTGGTAAGACAAAAATTGAACAAGGAAATAGCGGCAGGAAGGATAGTGGGCTCATTTGATGACGTGCCGGGTGACTTAGTGATATCCCCATTGGGGGTGGTGCCCAAGAAAGCTCCGGGGGAGTTCAGACTGATTCATCATTTGTCATGGTCGGAGGGTATGTCAGTTAATGATTTCATTTCTCCGGAAGAATGTGGGGTTGTGTATGCAAGTGTTGACCAGGCGGTTGAGCTGATAAGGAAGGAAGGGCGAGGGGCCTTCATGGCCAAGTGCGATATCAAGGCGGCTTTTAGGTTATTGCCGGTGCACCCGGAGGATTTTTGGTTGTTGGGTTTGCAGTTTGAGGACCGCATATACATAGACAAAGCATTGCCAATGGGGTGCGCAATTTCCTGTGCTTTGTTTGAACGGTTCAGCTCTTTTCTACAGTGGGTTTTCTCATTCAGCTCGGGGTGGGAGAGTGTGCTGCACTATCTGGATGATTTACTGTTCATTAGTGGGGCAAAAAGAGAGGAGGATTGCAGAGAAATGCTAAAGTTGTTTCAGGAATTGATGGAGGAGCTGGGTGTAGCATTAGCCGAAGACAAAACAGAAGGGCCGGCAGTGGAATTGAACTGGATTCAGTGGCCATGAGCTCACGCTTGCCGCACGACAAGGTGAGCAAATTGGTGGTACTGTTGGAGAAAGCGGTGGGGGCCAAGAAAATGATGCTGGTGGAGATGCAGAGATTGGTTGGGCATCTGAATTTTGCATGTAAGGTGGTGGCCCCAGGGCGGACGTTTTGCAGGAACATGGCAAGGGCCATGGCGGGAGCAAAGTGCCCACATCATCGGATAAGAGTATCGGGGGCAGTGAGGGAGGATTACAGAATTTGGCTGCGCTTCTTGGAGAGTTTCAATGGAGTGTCAATGTGGTTGCAGGGAGACCCGGTGACATGGGAAGTTCAGATACTCTCGGATGCAGCGGGGGCCGGTGGTTTTGGAGTGTTTTGGGGGGGGGGGAAATGGTGTGCGGAAAAGTGGTCAGAGAGGTGGTTGAAGGAAGGGAGGAGTATAGCATTTCTTGAATTTTTTCCATTACTAGTGGCATTGGAGTTGTGGGGGAAAGAGTTGCAGAATAAGAAAGTGAATTTCAATGTAGACAATGAATGCGTGGTCCATGTGGTGAACAAGCAGTCAGCTAGGGATCGGAGGGTGGCAAGACTGATGAGAGAATTTGTCCTGCGTTGCATGGAATGGAATGTGGTGTTTAAGGCAACACATGTGCCAGGGAAGGATAATGGCATCGCTGATGCATTATCTCGTTTTCAATGGCAGAGATTCCGTGGATTGGCTCCAGATGCAGATCAGGAGGGGCAGCAGATTCCGGAGGAGCTGTGGAAGATAGGAAGCTGGGAGCGCTTGCTCTGGTGGAGGGTTCATTGGCCGTGGCATCTAAGAAGTCATACAGGAGGGCCTGGGAGGATTTTATTAGAGGAGGAGCTTGTAGTTGGAAGGGTAGATGGGATGCGGAAGAGCGGAGGAGGGATGATGTCACGAATTTCCTTCTGAGATGCATGGACAGGGGCTGGTCAAGGGCAACGATAGCAGGAAAGCTAGCAGGGATTGCCTTTTACGGGAAATGGTTTTGGGGTTTTCAACCAAGTGGGGGGGAAATGGCGAGTAGGATGTTGGAAGGATGGGCAAGGGAGAGTAAGAGGGACAAGGATAAGAGGAGGCCGATATCGGCAGAATTGCTGCAGAGGTTGATTGAGGTGGTGGGGGGAGTTTGCTGGTCGGTATGGGAAGGGGAACTGTTTGCGGCTTGTTTTACATGGTTATTCTTTGGGGCCTTCAGGGTTTCTGAGTTGGTCAGGGGAAAAGGGGGGATTGGGGGACTGCAATGGTAAGATGTTCAAATTACAGAAGAAGGTTTAGACATCAAGATTAAAAGGTCCAAGACGGATCAGAAGGGAAGGGGCTCTTGGGTTCTGCTGGGTCGAGGGAGCGAGGTTTTATGCCCAGTTCAGGCAGGCAAGGTGTGGAAGGAGCGCTGTGGGGGTAAGTCAGGTTTGGTCTTCCAGCATGCGGACGGATCGCCGGTTACAGCGGCACAGGTGCTAGGGGTATTGCGGAAGGCGCTGGCCACGGTGGGAGAAAAGGCTGAGCAGTTCGGGACTCATTCTTTTAGGATGGGCGCAGCATCTGAGGGTAACAGACTGGGTTTTTCGGAAGACAAGGTGAAAATATTGGGGCGATGGAGGTCGGGGAAATACAAGGGGTACGTCAGGGATTTTGGAAAAGGGGAATGTTGAAGAAAGGTGGAGGAGGACTTTGTGGGCAAGATGTTGTTGTAATATTTTTGACTTGTCAGTCATTTTTGTAATTTCTGTTTCAGATGCTGCGCAAAAGAAGGGGGAGTTGACGCAAGTTTGGATTGTTGGTCATTCAATTGTGAAGTGGGCTGGGAAAGAGGCGGAGAAAAGGGTGTTTGGAAGGCAGTTGGGGTTCAGTTACAAGGAAGTGGTGGTGAGATGGCACGGTTTGGGGGGCCTGCGGTGGGATCAGCTGCTGCCCATATTGGCAGGGATGAGGGAACGCTATGGGGTTCCAAGGGTGGTGATGCTGCATGCTGGGGAGAATGACCTGGTGAGAGATACGGGGGTGGCTCTGCTAAAGAAAATGAAGAGGGACTTAGCGTGGGTTCGGGATATGTGGCCTCAAGCGGTGGTGGTGTGGACTAAGTTGTTGCCGCGAAGAGTTTGGAGGGGAGCAAGAAGTGAGGGAGCAATAGAGCGGGCCAGGAAGGGGATAAACAGGGAAATGGTAAAATTTTGTGCCTCGGTGGCGGTGCAGGTCATGGACCATAAGGAAATAACATGAGGGTTTCCTTATCTTTAGAGAGGATGGGGTACATTTGTCCGTGTATGGGAATAATCATTACCTGGCGGACTTGGGTTCTTGGCTGGGAGACTGGGTAAAAAGTTTGAGGTAGAAAATTTGGGGGGGGTGTTGGGGCAGAAAGAACTCCTCGGGGGAGGGTTTTTCTGGTGCCGGGGGCATGGCCCCTTTTGATGTGGGGGGAGGGAAGCACAATGGGGGAATGACACGGGAAAGGAGGGGGTGGCGCTGTTTGCACAAGCAGGTCACCCCGGGGGAACAGGTATTGAGCCTGGAGGGGCATGGCCCCTGGGAGAAAGCGGGACGCCTGGAAAAGGGGCAAGGAGACGGTAGGATCCAAGGGATCATTAGGGAGGAAATTGATTATTTAATTATTTAATTGTTGGGGGAAAATGAAAATGTTTAAGTTATTTAATTGATTGTTCAAATATCTCTTTAGTTTGTTAGGCCATGGAGCCAGTTAAGCGTTTTGTTTGTAAGCTTTGGCTGTCACATTAAAGCGACCTTTTCCACTTTTAAATGAGTCTGGGTTTTTGTGCAGTAAGCCAAAATGCTGAAATACAAAACATTTAATGGGGCAACCGTCATTTCTTAAGAGGGGCAGGGCTTTGGGAAGGAGGGGGCGGAGCCAAGGAGCATGCCCACTACCCCCAGACCCTCCTGCCAGGTTGCGCAACACAATATGTCTATATAGAACCCAATCCTGGCGATTTGTATAAAAGCAAGCGCATTATGGGACCAACATAATATACACAATTTTAAATGTTAAACATGTCATAGTGATTCATTAATTGTTAAATGAAAACCTTTTGAGCGAATAATGGACTCTTCTGTTTTGATTAGTCCAATAGTCAACCTAATAGAGAGGTCTGTAAATTGCAGGACAGATGCACCCGTTTCAACAGCTGCAAAACTCTCCGCTCCGTCTTGTTCCCGCCCATTGCCTGCGCTGGATGACTGCAGCCAAACCATGTGTTTCATGTTCCCACGCGCACGCCTCCCCTCCTGCAGATGAAATGTCACGCTTCTAACGCCAAGTGCTGCAGGAATCTGTGCAATCTGAAGGTCACAAGGTCAAGCATCGGAATCCGCCTTTCATCTTCGGGAGGCCGATGAAAGGAGCACCGTTGCCGCATAGCTGTTATTTCCCGCAGTTTTAAACTAATCAAATAGTATGTCCGTTAGTTCTTCGCACGTATTTCCATTGGACATTTGCTTAATCTGCGTTTGAGTTATTTAATCAAGTGTTGAAATGTTTTCTACAAGATTTCTACAAGTCGCACCGTAGTGCAAACGACAACGGGGCACTCAATTCCCACCCCCTGCCATGCAGGAGTCATCCAGTCCTGTTTTCTCCCCAGGGAACTCTGGGACTTGTAGTTCTGCATTTTGAATTAGGCAGACGGTGCTGCAATTCCCAGAATTCCATGGGAAATAAACAGGGCCGGATGCCTTTCTCGCGCGTGGCATGCCGGAACTTGAGAGCTGTGCATACAATTAAACAAGAGCATTTGGGGCCAACTATCCTAACACTATTAACGCAAATAAGGGACTTACCAATACAAACAATCTCACTGACTTCCCCTGTAATCCCCAAGGAAATTGGAACACATTTCATTTTCTATTTAAATGACATCCATCCACTTCACCCCCTCCCCTCCCCCGGTCCACCCTGGAGTGAGCCCCCGGGATGGATGTGCAGATGCATCAAGGAAACCAGCTCCCAGAGTCCTCTGCTTCAGGAAGGACCCATCTGGGTGTACTAACCTGGGAGGGTGTAGGTGCTAAAGGCAATGCCCGCGCGCGACAGGCAGCACCTACATAAATGTGCCCAGAACATTCCGCTTATTCAGGGATGGTATTGGCAGAAGACTTTGGGCCAATCCCCGCTATTAGCCTTCAGTTTATACTCGGCCCTTTCCTAGGGCCATTTCAGGGTAGCGGCTGCTCAGTAACCTAGACCCTGTCCAAGCGATGCCTCAAATTTACAAAGCAGCGCAAGTAATTGTGGATCTTTGGTCAATCAGGCGCTCCCCATCAGGGGTGGCCTTCTATCTAGCACCCTGATTTCCTTGCCAAATGGAACAATGGTGGCACTGTTGAATGACATGCATTTTTGCTAGGTGGCTGCCACGGTTCTATGTCATTTCATCGACACCCGTTTTTACGACAAGTGTTTTTCCGCTGAACTTTTTGCCGAAAAAACTTTTTGAAAATGTTTTCAATTATTTTTCGGAGGGATCCCCTCCAAGACCCCATCATTTACCGGTTTGTTTATTCCCGACCCCCAACCTTTAATATGCCCTTTCCCACTCCACAAAAAAATTTCGCATGTTTTTTCGCCAAATATTCCACAGAATAGCACCCGTCGTAAAGGACGTCGTACCGCTGCCATCGCACAGAATTTGCCCTACTGGCATCAGTAATGTAGAAACGAGAAATCGAGGGAGGTCACTGCCCAAGAGGTTGTTCATCCGCTATCAGACCATGAGTGCATTTCTGCTACCACTGCTCCACCTAGACTCACCTGCCGTAGAACCGCCAATCGGAACGCATACTAGAGTACCTTTCTGCAGGTTGCATTCTAGAAAGTTCTTTAGGCACGGTCAGTGTTGTTGGGGTATGCGCGCAGCCTCAAGAGGACAGGCTTGCAGTAAGGTTACTAGTAGATGTCTGAACATTGAAATCCATCTCAAGGTACAGGGCTACATCTGGCCAGGCTTCAGAATTGATTTTTGGCTCACATCTGGAATATACTATCAACCCCCCTGTCTTGCCCATTGATCTGGTCACTGCAAATGTTCATTCTCTGCCACTTGTCTATTCTGGATTCCTTGGGCTGGGTGGAACCCATCGCTGTTTGTAAAAGAGTGAACATGACAAGTCCTGTCTGTACAAGGCGCTAAAATTTACAATGCCATCAATATTTTGTGAGTTCGGAAATGTATAGATTTGCCAAGCGGCCAATCCAGTGAAGTGGGAGGCGGCCCAAGAGGCGGCTCGGGCAATAGTCTATCCGGCTTTGTACCGGAGTGGAGAAATTTAGTTGGGCCTAGCAGCCGTGGAAGTGATGGAGTTTAAGGTTGCTGTCAAAAAACATTGCAAGGTTCGGAGTCTTGGGGGAGGCGGGGGGAGGAAGCAGATCATGGGCAAAAGATATTGGCGAGAGGGACAACAGTGGGGCATTGGGAACAGGGAGAGGGGGGGGGAGTACCTCCGTACTGTGTAAGTTTAGCATAAGGCAGTGAAATGCCTTCCATGACAGCTGGAGATCTTCAAGGAGAGTTCAGAGGTCAGGGTAGGGAAGGAGAAGAGTTGAGTGTGTCAACAATACGGTAATGGCAGAATCCAAGGAAGGAGAGGAGTTTGCAGAGGGGTAAGAGGTGTAGAGGGGTCTCCCACCAGCAATGGGATCTACAACAGGCGATGGAGAAAGAAAATCGGACGAAAAAGAGGCGATCCACGCGAGTGCAGGCATATATAGCCTTGATTATCGTGCCAAACCCATGGATACATACGCCACTTTGGCCCACAGACGAAAGTCTGTCTTTAAATCGAAGATTTTGTTCAGGATGTTGAAATGTGTTCATGGTCTCGTGCCAGCATATTTGGCAACAATATTGGAGTAGTAGAAGCCATCTCACTGCCTTTGCTCCAAAATTCAAATTATAGGGACGGTCCAAAAGTCTACATACAAGATCAGGTGAGTCATAGGTTCTTACTTGCTGCCTCCAGACTCAGATCAGATAGCACATCGAGCTAAGTGCTCGCCCCTGATGTCTGGGTGTACAAGGCGCTAAAATTTACAATGCCATCAATATTTTGTGCTGTGGCAGGTTCGAATCCCGCAGGGTCAACTCAGCCTTTCATCCTTCTGAGGTCGATAAAATCAGTACCACTCTGTGGGGTAATAATGTCTTCTGTTATTTCAGCGCTCTGAGACCTATGGGTGTGCAGCGCTATATAAGAAATACTTTATTTGTATTGTTATGGAACGTCTTAGCCATGGAGATCCACATTAAAGATCAGCTGCTTTTTCGCAACGTGCCAAAAACCTTTCTTTTTTGCTGATTGTTCGTTGCATTCTGGGATCCCCCTACTCGCGGCCCCGTACTTTTAGTACCAACTCGCAGCTGGACCTGCCCTGATCCACATTATAAGTGAACCCCACCCGCCCCCAACGCAAAATCCGTATTTACAAGAGAATGATTGAAAAAAGCATTTGATAACCGACATCCATCATAAAGCCGTTTAAATGTCAAAATGCACCATTGCCACAATAACGTTGCTACGTCCAGAAAGCGTGCTCCTGTTCAATTTCCAGGGAACCAACACATTTCGCACAGCAGACACTCATGGTCATTGCCAGCGGATTTAACTTTTATTGGAAAATCTTTCCCTCAAGAGCTAAACGTCAGGTGACTGATGCACCGTGTCTTCACCTCCTCTGATCGATAATCCATCTGCCTCCTCAAGCAACGGCCAGGGCCGTCGATCTTTTCCTCGCCCACCTGTCCCGTGTATCTAATGTAGCTCACATGTCACTCTGCCCTCGCTTCCAGGCGCTTCCCTTCTACTCGTCACAGCTGGCGGCAGCGAGCCAGATTGCAGGCACTCCAGATTGCTCCCGAGGGACCCTCACTTTCCCCTGATGCATTCCATATTTATTCCGACCCCTCCGTTGCTGGAAGGGAATCCCTGGCCTTGTGGACGACCCCCCCCCCCTCACTCCCCCAATCTAGTTAAAGGAATGTGGAAGCCAAAATCAATACCGGCCACTGCAAGTGCCTTCAATTAAACGCTAAGAAAAGGAAGTCCATCATTTTCAAGTCTAAAGTGGCTCGATACAAGCATCTAATGTTTTTTCGATGCTATTTGGTTTACAGTAAATATTTTACACCTATGTAATAGGTATACACTTTATATACGTCTTGTTTTACAATACATTTCAATTCCTGCATGTTCAAGTCCTATTAGAATTCACTTTCAGTATAAAGCCACATTCCATCTAAATGTAGCTATCCAATATTACCCTTCAGAGTCCTAATTCCTGACTAGTATTATTTCTTTTTAAGTATTGTTTTGATTTATTGAGCGCGGACCTGGCTTCCAGAAGCAACGGAGCGCTTCACAGAGGTACAAAACGGCACAGATGCATAACGGAGTGCTTTACAGAGGTATACAACAGTACAGATGCATAACAGAGCGCTTTACAGAGGTATACAACAGTACAGATGCATAACGGAGCGCTTTACAGAGGTGTACAACAGTACAGATGCATAAAGGAGCGCTTTAGAGGTGTACAACATTACAGATGCCCAACGGAGCGCTTTACAGAGTTAACAATAGTACAAATACACAAGGTAGCGCTTTAAAGACGTGTAGAACAATACAGGTACAAAACGGATCACTTCCCAGGGGTGTACAACAGTATAGATATATAATGAAGCACTTTACAGAGGTATACAACTGTACAGGTGTATAATGGTGCGCTTTACACAGGTATACACCAGTACAGATGCATAACGGAGCGCTTTAGAGGTGTACAACAGTGTAGATACACAACAGAGCGCTTTACAGAGGTATACAACAGTACAGATGAATAACAGAGCGCTTTACAGAGGTATACAACAGTACAGATGAATAACAGAGCGCTTTACAGAGGTATACAACAGTACAGATGCATAAAGGAGCGCTTTACAGAGGTGTACAACAGTACAGATGCATAACGGAGCGCTTTAGAGGTGTACAACATTACAGATGCCCAACAGAGCGCTTTACAGAGGTGTACAAGATTAGAGATGCATAACTGCGATTTACAGAGGTGTACAAGATTAGAGATGCATAACTGAGCTCTTTGCAGAGGTGTACAACAATACAGATGCATAACGGAGCACTTTACAGAGGTGTACATCAGTACAGATGCATAACGGAATGCTTTACAGAGATAACAGAACAGATATGTAGCAGGGGTAGGATACAGAGGGGCACAGAGGGGTACAGGTGTACCGGGTGGCAGGGAGGAGATGGGCAGACAGTGTCTAGCCAATCAGGTGACATAGGGGCGATGTGATAGACTAGGTGTTGAATTAATCATGCAAACTCATTTTTTTCCTATTTGGTTTCATGTTGGCACTTGCAAGATTTCTTTCAGAGATTTCCCAGCCCATCATCCAACGGGCCCAAAAATCAATGCCTATAAAAGCAGAAACATTGTCAACAAATCTTTTGAAATGTTCTGTTCTGATGTCACTTAGCTGCTGGCATTCTATAAAACCGTGTTTTAAATGTTTTAAGTGTTTCACTTCTCCCTCCAGATTGCAGGACTTTTTCAATTTGGGATAATCCCATGTGTGAATCTTTCACCGCTATCGTTTCTATAAAGTTCAAATGGAATTTCTTTTTATAAGCACCTGTCGCAGATGGCCTCAAGACCACACCAATTCTCGAAGACCGTGCAAGGGTTTTAATTGAAATGATTGTCAAGGAGCACTATAGGCTGTCACTGTCTCTCATTTCCTCTGAGCCGTTCCCTTCCTATCGCAAGCACCCCAAATCCCAAGATAATCACTAGGGGCTGGTGACCCTGTTCACTAATTACTGTCTGGCTGGTCTTCATGCCGTAAAGGCAAACTCCTTTCCTCTTTCTCTCCCTCTGACTTGGTTCCCTACAAATCGAAATGTTACTAAGAAATGGTGCCTCCCAGTCACCCCGGTCTCAGTCTTCCTGGTACCCTTGGACACCTAGCCAGATGTTCTATGACTCCTCTCTTTTCTTTCTGCTCTGCTCCCATCTCTTCCTCCCCGACTCTTTCTTTCCCTCTGTCATGATTTCTCTCTGTCCATCTGATGGTGCTCCCATTCCGCTCTCCAGTACTCTTCTGTCTCCATTCTACTTCTTTCCCCTCTCACACTCCCCTGTCCACTCTCTACTATCCTCTACTCTCCTTTCTCCCGTTCCTACTATTCTTCCCTCTCCCCTACGACACTCCACTCCACATACATCTCCTCCCCAAGTCAACCACTTTTCACTCTCCCAGTCACCTTCGCAATCCGTCTCATTCAACCCTACTCTCCCTCTGATAGTCACACTCACGCGCCTGGCATGAGCTCTCTTAACCAAGTACCTTTCTCTCCCACCAATCAAAGACTCCTATTGCACACACTTTCAGCAATACTCCACCACACATCTACCAAACACTGACCTTCCTCCACTTGGTCTTTTGGTCCTCCTCCTGCTTTGACCTCACCCTAACAGCATACACTGCCCTGGCTTCAATGTCCCTTTTAATCTTCCACCTTCCATTGGTTCTCTCTCTCAGTAGGTTTACGGGTCAATAGCTGACTTCCTTCTCCCCAGGGGCTGGCTTTGGGCCTGCAAGCACATATAACTGGCTGTAAGCCCCACCACCTTTTTGTACACAGGTGTGTCAGTGTTTGGTCATAGCAGCCCACTTAAAGTATAATACGTTTCAGCTTGTATGTTTGCCAGCGTTTGATAATAGCAGCTCGTTAAAGGTGTAGTCAATTCCAGAGCTTGTATTAGGACTACACGGAGCATCTGGATTGCCGGTCTGATATACTTAACGTTCCACGGTCCGGCAGAAGGTACAATCAATTTCACAGTTCATGTCTGTATCACTTGTAAAGTGTGGATTGCAGGCTTGATGTGCAGATCTCTCCGCGGCCTTCCAATTCCTCGCCTGCTCTCTTCCGGTTTGGTTGCTCTCTCTTTCCTCCACCGTCCATGCCTTCTGGGTGATGTAGTCCTATGAGACAAGAAAACGAAAACTGGCCAGAATTGTGCACAACAGGTATGGGGCAAGAAAAGGTAGTGCTTAGTTCACTTATCCTGGCACAGGTAGAAGGGAGTGAGACTGGGCCCCTCCCAACTCAACACCCTGCCTCTGAGGGAGGAATGGTACTGGAAAACACCCTGGTACATCACTCCTGTACCCTTTCCCAGAAGTCTTTCAAATGTAGCAACCTGCACCACATCACTACTCTAAACTCTCGTTCAGCTGTCAAACGCTCCTCTGAGATCTGCCATCTCCTGAAGTGCTTGATTTGGATGAACTCAGTCTCACTGAGACTTGGTTCACATCCAGCTCTTTCACAAATTTTGACACTTTCCTTCCCGATGGCTACAAGATTCTCTCTGAACCAAAATCAACCATCCAAGTGGGGTGTAGACTTTATTTTCCCGCAGTGGTCCCTGTTTCCATCATTCAAATGCAGTACTACCCCACCTTTGAATGCCTGGTCTGCAGGCTCTCTATCTATCCTGGCCTCTCCCTCACTATGTGCGCTGTCTACAGGCCGCCTGGCCAGGAAGCCCTCTTCCTCTGAGTGGGCTGACCTCTCCTCCTCGCTCCTTGCCTCCACCTCTCAAATTCTCCTGCTCTGAGACTTGAACATCGACCTGGATGCTACCAGCCCTTCTTCAGGACTCTCTTGCAACCTCTGCGACTCTCTCTCTCTCTCTCTCTCTCTCTCTCTCTCTCTCTTTCCATATCTCTCTCTCTCTCTATATATATATATCTATCTCTCTCTCTATATATATATATCTTTCCCTCTCTCTCTCTCTCTTTCTCTCTCTCTCTCTATATATATATATATATATATATATATATATATCTCTATCTCTATATCTCTCTCTCTCTCTATATAATTTTCTTCCCTCTGACCCAACTCACTCTGCAGGGCACACCCTGGATGTTCTGATGTCCTCAGACCTCCCCTTCTCTAACCCTCTCACCTTCTCCTTTCTTTCCACTTCTCTCTCCCTTCCCCACATGTCAAGCCGACTCCAGCACTGCCACCTACCTTCTCGTTCATCCGACCCATGAAGCGTGTGTCAGTTGAGGCTTTTGCCGCTACTTTCTCCCCTCCTTCTGCACCTTTATCTGACTCGCACACGGCAACATCCCTCTCTTAACTTCATCTCTCTTTCTCTAATACTCTGGATTCTTTGGCCCTGTCATGAGGATCAGCTTGAAGCCCAAACCCCAGTGCAACTCTTGGTATGATTTCAACCTCGCCGCCCTTAAATGCAAGTATAGGGCGGCGGAGAGGAAGTGGAGGGCATTGGGTGCACCCCCTAACAAACTGTCCTGCTGCCTGCTCCAAAGGCAGTACAGACTCTGTCCTCTCTAAGAAGAGAGCCTACATGCAAGTCTGCATCTCTGCGGCATCTAACAACTTGGCTGATTTTTTCAAATTCTGCAAGGAGGTGGAGTCTCTACCTCTCCTGTTCCCTCCCAGACACTCCCTCTGCATGGCCTTGGTCTCTCATGTCACTAAAAAAACCCAGGACATCCTGTCCACCCTCTCTTCCTCCTCCTCTACCACCCCTGGCTCGTTTGAGGTCGTCTTTCCTTCTCCTTTCTCCTACTTTCCCCTGTTCACCCCTGATGATGTTTCTAGACAAGTTTGATTTATGAAAATCTCGCCAAAGCAGGTTCTCCCCTGCTCATCCTGAAACACCAAGGACCAAATCGATACCCTTGCCCCAGCCTTGGCCGATTTCTGCAATCACTCCTTTGTCACTGGAACTTTCCCCTCCTCCTTAAGCACTCTCATGTGCACGCCCCTTGTAAAGAAGCCCTCGACAGATCCTTCCTCTCTGGCTAACTATCGCCCGATCTCCTTCACTTGTTTCCTGGGCAAACTCTTGGAAACTCTGGCCATCGTAACTGCTCTCCTGAACACCTGTGAATTGCTCTCCAATCTTGACTCTAATCTCCCTTCTGTCCTCATTCTCCTCAATCTATCCTCTGCTTTTCACATGGTCAACCATGCCATCTTGCTCAATCGCCTCTGTGACAACCTTGGTATTACTGATCAGGCCATGGCCTGGATGACCTCCTTTCTCACCGACCGACCCTCACAGGTCTAACTGGGGTCTTTCCTCTCTCCCTGGCTCTTCAACAACTATCTGGCACCTCTTGCCCACTGCATCGCTACTTTCTGCTCCAACTTTCAATGTTATGCAGATGATACTCAGCTCTCTTTCCGGCTTCCCTCAGCCGCCTCTGCTTCTTCTCTTATAGCAGACTGTCTGGCCACAATTCTGGAATGATGTGCCGCCAATGATCTCTGCCTTAATGGCAGTAAGATGGAGATCCTCCTCATTTGGACACCTGCTCCCTCCTTTACTCTCTCACTGTGACCGCCCAGCCTGGGCCCTCTACCCGCTCCTACCTGTGAGGGTAAGAACCTTGGGGTAATCTTCGACTCCACCCTCTCCTTCTCTCCTCAAATCTCTGACTCTAAGAAGTCAAACTATCAGCTGCACCTCCTCAGAGGTATTCTTCCTTTTCTCACTTTCTCCCAGAAGCTCACTGCCTCCAGAGCTCTGGTCCTCTCGAGACTGGACTATTGCAACAGGCTCTTTCTAAATCTTCCTGCCTCCACTTTTTGACCTTTACAACTTATCCAGAACAGGACTGCGAGACTTGTCTTTAGCCTCAAGCCCAGGGATCGTATCTCTCCAGCTCTGAAATCTCTTCACTGGCTCCCTGTGGCTGCAAGGATCAAGTTCAAGACCCACTGAAATGTCGACAAGGCTTTCTGGTGCCTGGGACTGCTCTACCTCCTACTTTCTCTTCCAAAACATCTTCCTTCTCAAGCTCTCTGCTCTTCCACCTCCAACTCCGAGGGTCAGATGTTCCTCCAAGTATTGAGTTGGGGGCAGATCTATCTCCTTGGCTGGGGCCTTCCTCTGGAACAGCCTCCCTGCCTCTCTCAAATTTGAGCAGAACCACCTACGGTTCCGGAAGCAACTCAAGACCTTCCTTTTCGCTTGCACTTTCTCTCTTCCTCTCCCCGGCTGATGCATCTGACTGCTCCACGCACTGGTCACCTGGTCACCCTCTGAACTCAGGGCCAAGCTCCTGCATGTCCAGTTGCACCTGCACTGCCTCCGGCCTCCCTAGCACCTACGGGTCTGTATCTGCGCCCCTACAGTCCCTTCTCTCTGCACTTATGAGCCACCCACTGACTGCACTTGTGAGTTAACTGCACTTCACCCTTCACCTCCCCGCTGGCACTTCTCCCCTTCCCTCTTCGCTGCACTTGCGTGATCTGAATGACTGAAGGCCTAGTAAGATTGTTATTTTGTCCTCCCTTTGTTTCCCCCTCCTTGTCTTGTCGCGCTTAGAAACACTTGTGTACAGGCACGTTATAAATGCCTTATCATATCATATCATATATACAGCAAGATGGCCGACCTTGGCGCACATGCCTCCTTCCATTGCTGTAATTAAGTACAGGACATACCTGTTCTGGAGGGTCATCCACCTGATGGCTCTCGGTTTTTCTCTGATTGCATTGAATCCTTTTATTGTTGCATTGATTGTCTCTAAACGCTCCTATCTGGTGATCTGCAGCCACTTGGTGTTTACTGCAGTCTGGAGTCTTGGCGTAAATATAGACGTCATTATCATTGCCGTCTTGCTGAATAGTTTATACTCTTTTGGAATATCTTCAAAGGACTTTATTAATTTTGATGCAAAATAGTTCTCTCTCTTCAGCCAGTGAAGGGTAAGTGGCATCTTCCTCCTCTGGTATTAATTCATTTTTGGAAATCCATTGATATTGAGGTTGCTTCATGGAATCACTGGAGCATGTATTAATACAATGGAACATACTCCTCCTCAATTTTTAGGCAACGGCATGTAAGCTCTGGATCCAATGGCCCAATATCGGTCCATCAATAATGCAGTTTCTCCATTCATTTCTGGGACCTCATGTTCTCCATCCAGGACCAGACCTTCATTCTTGAAGCATGTTGTTGTTTTCTTTAGTGGAATTATAGATACTGGTCCTGCTTCGTTGTCCACCCATGTCAGTAACGTAGAATATTTGGCCCATGATTCTAGGCATCTGTCATTCACTATTTGCACTATGCTTACTGGTTCCTTCTTCAATAAGTGTGCAGGACAAGATAATAGTCCTTCTTCTATCTGGTACTGGTGGCAACATGCCCATACACCAATAGCTGATACCCAGCATCCTGGTAGTCTTGATCTTTCAGTCATATCTGAGCAGTCCATCCTCTTCAACTCAACTATTTCTATTCGTTCTCCAATTTGTGATGGATACATACGTTTTTTGCTTGTCCACCCCATCCCACTTTACATCCTTTGTGTCTTCACATAAGTATCTTCATATAGAAATGTTCCACTTTATTGAGATCGTAAAGTTGTCAATTTTCCTTCGAATTGCCCTCTGTTTGTACACGCTTCCGGATGACTGAAACATTTTGCATCATGTGCTGGCATCTCTTTGGCAATAAATGACCTTTCTGCGTTCATGACATATGGTATTTAGGCACAGACGTAGCAGCTTTCATCGGACGTTCTCTCTCCCACATGTGCTGATACATAAATCATATTTTAAATGAGCCGAATTATCAAGATATGTATTCATATATTCATGATCTTCCCCAACATCCCTTTGAAATCGAAATAGGCGGCTCGTAAGATTATAAATAATGCTGTCTGTACTTTTATTGGGGACGATAGAAAATGTTTCATCGTTACCCACCATGTTGGTATTGTTTTTTCTAACTTGTCTAAATGTCATAATAATCAGGAGGAAAACGGAAATCATAATGCAGAATATCACAATTATTATTCCATGAAAACTCGATGTTCTTGATGACAATGAACCTCCTATATTCTGGAACCTCCTCATCTTCTTTTGACTGATGGACAATCAGAAGGTCTCTCTCCTTATTTCTCTGGACCAATCGGAGCCGTTCGACCTCGTCGACCATGCCATATTGGCAGAAAGGCTTATGTCAGTAGCCAACAGCTCGCGGGCCGCCACTAACTGGCTACTCTCCTTCCTATCTAATAGATCTAGTAGAGTTTGCGCCCATAATGCCAAAGCCCCGGCAATCCAGATACACTTTGGCGTTACTCAGGGAGCCGGCCTGTCACCTTGCATATACAACATTTTCATGACTCCCTTCTTTGCCCACCTTGCCCAGGAGGGCATTTTATTTTCTAACTACGCAGATGACACCCAATGTGTCATCCCTCTCACTGGGCAGCATGACCAGGATGAAAAAGAACTTAACCGTATTTTCACCATCATTGAACTTTGGATGATGTAGAATAATCTCGCTCTTAACCGTGGAAAGAAGGGAACTCATGATAGTGGGCTCTGATAGCATCTTGGCCAAATTAGACCCAGCCTATAAATACGTGCAGCTTGCAGATGCCTTGATCCCCACTCTTCCCAAGGTAAAGATTCTGGGGGTGGTTCTGGACCAATCGCTCACCATGAACTCTTATGTGGCCAGTACTGTGTCTTCCGCCACCTATTATATTAAATTGCTATCCCAACTGCGACCACTTATCTCTCAACCTAACGCAGAGTCCATTGCTCGTGCGATTATATGCTCTAAATTGGATTATTGCTGCAGCCTACTAGCAGGTGCCGGCAGAAAGACCATTAGCTGTCTTCAGGTGGTTCAGAATGGAGCCGTCAGAGCTATCTTTGGTCTTGCCCATAGAGCACATGTATCTGAGGCACGTCGCGCCTTGCACTGGCTGCCCGTGGAGGCGCGCATTACCTTCAGACTCGCCTTAAGGGCACTATGCCTACCTACCTACAAAGGTACATAGAAATTAAACCCAATCTCAGAAATCTGGGCTCCAATAATCAGAACAGGCTTCACCAACCCAAATTTAAGACCAAAAAAGCACAATAGGGTGCTTTTGTCTTTGCAGCACCGGTCATTTGGAACACCTTATCAGGTCAGCTGAGAAACTCCGCAGCCCTAAGCAACTTCAAGAAGGACCTAAAAACCTTCCTTTTCTCAGACTTTCCTCTCTGTTCCCGGTTCGCACGGTTTCTTCTTTCTGTTTTTTGTACTTGTCCGCGCCCTCACACCTATGGGTTTATGGCAGCGCAATATAAATGCAATAAAGTAAAGTAAACTCTGAATATATAACTCTCATTATTTACGGATCACACCTTTAAATCAAGAACCGCAAGATACTTGCTATCGTTATTCTGCAAATAATTTGATTGTTCTTCGGTTTGCCGAAAAAGATATTCCCATGCCTAAGTACTAAAGAATAAGAATGTAACATATATGTGAAAACAGCATATACAGGAATGTGTGTATTGTTATTACAATGGGTAACACAAGAAATGAAGTGTGCTTCTTTTCTTTCCGCTCCGGTATGTTAAAACATTGGGCTTCATTACAAGTTCACCGGCACCCTTCTTTCCCCGACCAACATGGTTTGCCTGGCAGAGCCGCTGTGCCCGACAGGTCTGACCCTGCCGGGCACAGCGGTCACGGCAGGCAAAGTCAGTCGTCACCGAAGCACTTGGGTAACAACGGTGCCGGTGCTTCTGTGTCTCCACTCCCATAGAGTCCTATGGGAATGGGGATTAACAAAATTACTGGTGCCTGACAACCCAGCCCCCAGACTTGGAACAGCCCAGTGACACCAGGAAGTCAGGCGCTGTTCATTTTTTATGGGTCAGGCGGCAACCTGCTGGTAGCACCGGCAGGATTACCGCCGGACCTGTAATGAGGCCCATTGTCTCTTGAGCCTTTCTAAAAAGTTTCAGGATAACTGAAACTCTATTTATTCCTTATCAAATGTTGAAAGATATTGGTCCTTAATTTAAAGTGCTTCTGTGCTCTTAATTCTCCTTGGCCATTGAATGAGCCTGCATGCATGGAACTTCGTCTCTTGCTTCACCATCGGTAGCTGCAGGAGGTGGTCTCAGTTTCTTCTTTATACGGTTGAATGTAGTGCAAATGCAGCCAAGCTCACCTTCCTTTTAATTTAGCAGCTGTAGGGGCAATGTCTTCCACCTCATATGGCCCTTCAAAACGGGGCATACTCCAAGTGCATACAAACCCTCGCATCAGCAACTGGTCTCCTATACACGAACTGGGTTGTTCCAATCAATCCTCTGACTCAATGGTTGGGATGTTTTGTCACTTCTCTTTGACCCCTTTCTCCGCTTCTTGACCTGTTGAGACATGAAAGAAACACTTGCAGTCATTGTTGTTAGGTAATCGTGCATCTCATCACCTAGTGTCTTCGCTACACTATGGGCATCAGTTTTTAACCTAGTTGAAGGAGCAAAGGGGGTTCTCATGTGACACTCAGTCACCAACTCATGAGGAGTTAGATGGTGATCTGAGCAAGGCTGATTTCTTAGAGCCTACAAGACAAGGGGTAGGCAATGTAGCCCTTCTTTAAAGTCATTTTTATTTTTACAATTCTCTATTGTAATAGTCTATTTAATCTCTCACAGATGCCACTCGCCTGTGGATGGCAAGCTGAGGAAAATGTATGCTTAATGCCTAATCGAAGAATTATTTGTTCAAACAATTCATTTACAAAATGTGGTCCATTGTCATACCACAAGACCTCACACACCCAATCTAGGAAACACCTAACGTACAAGGAACCTGGGAGCGAAGGTGGCATCAGGGTGAGTGCATGGACCTGCCTTATACCCTTCAAATCCTCCCTCATACAAATCTAACATGAAACAAAACTAAAATCAACTTTTAAAACTTCTGTACAATGCCTGTCTTCGAGAACCGCGTGGAAGAGAACACTGAACGAGACGCGTTCCTTCAGATCATGTGAAAACCTCATCCAATCAAAACAAAACTATGAAAACAATGTAACCACGGCTCGGCTATGAACGCGTCTCAGGGACGCGCTTTATATTCACAAAACAAAGTTAAATAAACCAGTTCTCTATCCCAATAAACAAACGCAGGACTTTTAATCACCTAACTACAAACCCTACACATTTTAAGTTAAGTGGGAAAGCTTTTTTTAAAAATATATATATTTTTTAAAAGTGTCCTAAATTAACTTGAAATACTCACCTTCCCCTAACTAGCAACCGCACTGAATGCCACATCTCGATGTATCATAATTTGTGAGAATGTACCCTTAACTTTCACACCGCTTTTCAATCGCGTCAAAACGCTTGAAAGAAATTAAAGGTATGCTATCCCCAAGTTTGTAGTGTTTTGGGGCATGGTAAAATACACCAGGAACAAATATCTAGGGAATGCTGAGTCCTACATGGTTGTCATCTGACCCTATAGGGAAGGTACAAAGCCGATGTTCAGATCTTTAATTGGCATGTGCATGCTTATTTTACTCCTTTGTTTCACTTGTGCATCCATTGGCTTATGCAGGGATCTGCAACCTTTGCCAATACAGATTTTTTGGACTTCAACTCCCATCGGCCCCAGCTAGCATATTTAGTGGGAAGGGATCTTGGGAATTGTAGTCCAAAGCATCTGGAGAGCACAAGGTTGCAGATCCCTGGTCTAATGTTTCTAAATTGTAAACGTGTATCTCCTTATCTTAATTACACAAATATTCCCCTTTTTCAATTATCTAATTTTGGGCGGAATATTTCTGCAGCTACAGACTGGGGCATTTTGGTTAAAAGAATATATATATAGCCACGTTCTTCAGTAACACCAGTCATTTTTACTCAATTCAAAGGGACTGCTTTTGGCAACATGAGAAAGTTGGTAGGCAGGAACTGTAACCTATGTTTTGTCATTATAAGCACACCTCAGCCGCAGGCACACTTCCCACTGAGACATCTTACTTGGTTTATAACCTACACCTGGAGGTTGAATGCTGTTCTTTGCTGCAGGCACATTACCTCCTGAGCTATTTTACTCTGGGTTTGGAACTTAATGGGATCTCTGCAACAGCTATATTAATCACTTAGTTATATTATTTGGAAGGGGCATTGATGGGATTGGAACCTGTACTTTTCAGATTTCTAACACAGGTCATCAGCAAATCTGTAAGTGCCTAAAGAAAATACAATTTTTAATAGCGACCTCATGAACTACTGATCCAGCTCAATGGTTTTCAATTGCAAAATGCAGGGGAGGCCAGAGACGCAATCAAAATATTGAGAGCTTTGCTTCAGCTCACCTCTCCCCAGCAAACCACCAGATGCAAGTTTGTCTAGGAAATGAAGGGCAGTGACTATGTTTGCACTTTCTGTACTCAATCAAAACGTGACCGCATCATTTGTTTAATGAGCCTTTTAAAGTATAAACATGACATGCACTTCGAGTGATATGCACTTCGAGTGATAGTTGATAAAGTATTTGGACAAAGCCGAATATCTCAGTTTCAGGTGGAATTCAGCTAAATACTTAACTTTGGTGCACCCCTAATTAAGACACAATCAATATTTTATTGTCTGTGGAACCTTGGGACTTCTATTTTAATGCCGTTCTCTCACTTGACCATATTGTGTGATCATGGGCAACCCCTTTATTCACCTGCCACTTATGTGCTAAAAGTATAAACAACATGAACCACTTGCCCATCCCCTGTCTAAAGAGATACTGATAATTCATATATGTGTTTAATTTTGCCCAAAGAAACCATCTGTTTATTCATATAGGGATCCAGAAATGCTGTGTAAAGTGTTCCCCTTCTGCATACTTTATTCTTTTCACTAGTGCTACTAGTAAGAAACTGTCAAAACTGGATTCCTCTACCCCTTTCTCCTCCTCACCTGGGTCTTCTTGTATCTCCTCCAACCTTAATGCTTCTGTCTTCTTCCTAGTTCTTACGCTTTCTCCTGACTTCTTCTCCTTTTTCTGACGTAAGTAAGGACGCGCTCCCTCGGTGGCCACCTTGATCTGGGTGTTTTACAGATCTTGGGGAAACCCGAGGAGCACGCCCTTCGTGCTGGGAAAAAAGCCCAAAGGCAAAAAACCCTGAGAGATCGTAACTGTCCGTCTGTAGATGCGGTGAGTGCTTGTTTGAAAGTATCTTTCAATTGTCCTTGGAAACAGTACACAATTTCTCCAACAATTCCTCCGATGGAGTTAATGATGGGTTAAATATAGAAATCAGAGTCCAGTAGTTTCCACAAAAGAAAGAAATAGGTAAGAAAAAGATAACGGGGAAGAAATAGAATAAGGTAAGACTTCCGATACAGTGGACGTCGGTAAAGTAAAGAGAAAAGGCTGAGAGAGATAGCCGATGTAGACACATATAGGGAAATAGCGGCAGACACAAAGAGAGGTCAGCGCTATGTGTATGAACGAATAGAGAAACAGAACCAATCGCTACCTTACCTTAACCTGAAAACACCCACGTGAGGGAATAAGGGTGAAATACATACAGAGAAGGGAGACAGGGAGAGAATTAGCTCTGAACTGCAAGTCGCCTCTGGAAACGAAACTGGCAGCGAACGTAACGAAGTCGATACAACGCGCTAAGCGCCAGTTTGCATCGTTGTTTATAGTTCCCGGCGGCCATGTTGGAAAAACACTAGACCTTCAACCTGGAACAATCAGAACCATGTTAGTGGTATTTCCACCTATACATGAATTTCCAGGGCTGGTGCATGACAGTATGCCCCCTTCTATACCTGCTTCCTCCAGGCTTCCCCGGATTCCGTCGGTGGAAATGTTGAACCAGTCGAGGGGCATGTACATGTGATCTGGGTTCCCATGTTCTTTCAGCAATCGGATATCCCTTCCAATGTATCAGGTATTGAAGAGTTCCCCTTCTATAACGGGAATCAACCAATCTGGCCACTTCATACTCCTTTGGTTCTTCGGGAGGGGCAGTAATCGGGCTTCTTCTTGTCCTCTTGTAAGGATCGTCCTTATGAGCCTTTAGAAGAGAGGAATGAAAGACCGGATGAATTCTTCTTAAGGCGCTGGGTAGTTGTAACTTGAATGCAACTGGATTGATCCTGGATAGAATGCGATATGGACCTATAAATCTGGCTGCAAATTTACCCATATGGATCCAACGAGGTAAATACCGAGTAGAGAGCCAGACTCGATCTCCTGGTTTCCATAATGGATTGGGGCTTCTTTTGGTGTCGGCTGACACCTTGTACTTCCTCCTACTGTCTTCCAATGCTCGCAATGCTTCTTTGTGTGAGACCCTGAGATCCGTTAACATCCCTTCAATGGCTGGTGTGGATATCTTAGATCTTGGAGCTATGATTCCTGGTAAGTGATGAGGATGGTACCCGTAGGTACATTTGAAGGGACTCATCTTGATAGCTGTATGATAAGTGTTATTATAGGCAAATTCTGCCATGGGTAGCAAAGAAGCCCAGTTGTCTTGCTCTCTATTGCAATAGCAACGGAGGTACTGTTCTAAATTGGCGTTCAGTCTCTCCGTCTGTCCGTTTGATTGAGGATGATACCCCGAGGAGAGAGCTCGTTGAACTCCAAGTTGATGACAAAGGGAGTCCCAAAATTTTGAGGTAAATTGGGTTCCTCTGTCCGAAATTATGGTTCGGGGTAAGCCGTGTAGTCTTATAACCTCCTTGAGGAATATGGTAGCCGTTTCGGAGGCAGAGGGTACTCCTTGTAACGCTACAAAGTGGGCTAGCTTTGTGTAAGAATCAATCGTTACCAAAATTGCTGTTTTACCATTTGAAGTTGGTAGCTCTACTACAAAATCCATCGAAAGGTCTTCCCAAGGACGTGTCGGTGCCTTGGCTTGATGTAAGAGTCCTAATGGTCTTTGACGAGGGGTCTTATTGATAGCACAGATGGGGTAAGTAGAAACATAGGAGGTGATATCTTTTCGCATAGATGGCCACCAAAAACTTCTGGATATCAGTTCATAAGTTGCCTTTTCCCCCTTATGTCCTGCCAAGGGTAGATCATGACAAAAGTGGATGGCTTGGTTCTGAAGAGTTGAGGTGGGTAGAAATAGTGCAGACTGGCGAAACCATAATCCGTCAATGTCTTGCAATTGATAGGTTTCTCTTACTTCTTGTGTGAATTCTTCCAATCCACTATGAACTTCTTGTAGAAAAAGATTTGCGATCATATAAAAATGATGCTTCGGTAGGATTCTTTCCCTCTGTAATTCTGGCTTCTCATTCTCCCAGCTTCGGGATAATGCGTCTGCAACACTGTTCTGAGATCCAGGGATGTAGGTGATTTGGAAGTCGAAATTAGAAAAGTAATATGCCCAGCGAGCATGTCTCGAATTTCTACACTCCATCTGTTGGAGTACCTTCAAGTTTCTATGATCTGTGCGGATCGTGAACTGTTGCGCTGCCCCTTACAAAAGGTGTCTCCATTCTTGACAGGCAGCTCGCATAGCTAATAGCTCTCTCTCGAGCACAGAATAATTCCTTTCGCTTCCCGTCAGGGTGCGGGAGTAGTAAGCTATGGGGTGTTCTTCCCCTTCTTGATTCTCCTGTAATAATACTGCCCCCAAGGCACCTCCGGAGGCGTCTGTCTCCAGGACAAATGGTTTAGTCTGATCAGGTTGTAACAAAACTGGAGCAGAAGTGAAGCGTTTCTTGAGGTTCTTGAATGCCTCCTGTGCTTCTGTATCCCAGTGAAAAACTACTCCCTTTTTAAGGAGTGAGGTTAAGGGCAAAACCAGGTCTGAAAAATTAGGGATAAACCGACGATAAAAATTTGCCAGACCAAGGAAGCGTTGAATTTCCTTAACAGAAGAAGGATCTGGCCATCGGTCTATTGCCCGGATCTTGTTAGGATCCATTCGTACCCCATTGGCGGCCAAAATAAAACCGAGGTATGAGACTTCGGAAGCGTCGAAGACGCACTTCTCTGGTTTAGCAAAGAGGTGATTCTCTAGTAGTCTCTGTAGAACCCTATTAACCTGAATTCGATGTTCTTCCAAGGATGGTGAGAAGATCAGTATATCATCCAGATATACTACGACAGATGTATATAGAAGATCTGCAAAGATCTTGTCCACAAATCTCTGAAATATCGCCGGGGCGTTCACTAATCCAAATGGCATCACGCAGTATTCGAATAACCCCATTGGTGTTCTGAATGCAGTCTTCCACTCATCCCCTCTTTTAATCCTTAACAAATGGTAGGCCCCTCTTAGGTCGATTTTGGTGAATACTCTGGAATTCTGGACAGCCTCGAGAATATCTCGGATAAGGGGCATTGGGTATCTGTCACGGATAGTCAGGCTATTTAAACCCCTGTAATCGATACATGGGCGTAACTCCTTTGAGTCCTTTTTAGATATAAAGAACAATGATGCTCCTCCTGAAGACCTTGATGGTCGGATCAGTCCGTTCTCCAAGTTGGTATCTAAATACTCTTTCAGAGTAGCCTTTTCTGCTAAGGACAAAGGGTACATCCGTCCAAATGGAAGAGAGACCTCCTCCTTGAGGTCTATGCTACAATCTTCTTTTCGGTGAGGTGGGAGGAGTCTAGGGTTTATATCTTCAAACACCTTAGAAAAAGTCTGGTAATGTACGGGGATAGAGGAAACAGAAATGTGGGATAGTCCTTTGAAAACGCTAGCTTGGACTTCAACCTGGAGTCCCTTCATGCAATGTTCTCCGCAATATTCAGAATCAAAGCTGAGTTTGTTAGCTGTCCAATCTATTGTGGGGTTATGACGTCGTAACCAGGAGATACCTAGTATCAGAGGGAAATGTGCCGCTCTGATGACATCAAAGCTAAGGTTCTCCGTGTGGTGTCCCATTCCCAATGAGATAGGAACCGTTTCCATCGTAATAACTCCGGAAGATAAAGGACGTCCATCTACACCTTCAACTGGGAGAGGGGTTGTCTTCTTTTGGAGTGGAATTTGGTTTTCTTGGGCCCAGTTGACATCAATGAAATTTCCCGCAGCTCCACAATCTAGCATGGCTAGTACAGGGATATTCTGTTTCAAGTTGTAGGAAAACAAGACCTGAAATACCATTAAACGGTTGTCTTCTATTCCTTCCTGACTGAATCTGGTAAGATTGCAAGGGTTTGAGCCGTTGTCCCCACGATCTCCCTTGCATAGACCTGGGGTCTGTCGTTTCCCTGTCTTCTGGAGGGAATTTCAGTACAGTCCTTGAGGCTGTGTCTAGAGGATCCACAGTACATACAGAGGTTCAGTTCTTGTCTTCTCTTCCTTTCAATCCTGGTTAAGGGTCCTCTGGTAGATCCTATCTGCATCGGTTCCTCTAGGGTTGGGCGCTCTCTTCTTCCTTGTGGAGGACTATACCTTTGGACATAGCCTCTTCCTCTCCTTCTCTCCAAACGTCGCTCTTGGATCCGAAATTCGATCTGGAGGGAGAGGGTAACTAGTTCACGAAAGCTGTTGGGACGAGCTACGCGGGCCAATTCGTCCTTCATTTCTTCGTTCAATCCCCTTCTGAAGATTGTTTGTTGTGCTGTATCTGGCCAACCAGCGGATACTGCTAGACTCTGGAATTGCGCAATGTAAGCTTGAAGGTCCTGATTTCCCTGCCTTACATCGAGGAAAGCTTCGTATTTGGTATACTGGACCTCCGGACGTTCAAAACGGTCTTTGAAGCCCTGTATGAATACAGCGTAATCATTAACCAAAGGATCCTGGTTAGTGACCAGGGGGGTCGCCCAGGCCAGAGCACTACCCGCTAAGTTAGCAATGATAAATCCTATCCGAGTTCTTTCAGACTCGAAAGCTCTAGGTCTGAAGGAAAAATATACTGCACAGGCATCTAGGAACTCCTTTATTGTCTTGGGGTTTCCTTCATATTTACCATATGAGAATGGCATAGGTGGTAGATCATCTCTACTCTCTGTTCTAGCTGCAGCCTGTTGACGAAGTAGAAGGTTCTCAGCATGTAGGGTTTGCATCTCCACTCTGAGTCCTTGTATGGCGTTGCACATCTCCTGTATCTGTTCCGGAGACGCCATAGGTTTGATTAGGCGTTGTATACTGTCAAAACTGGATTCCTCTACCCCTTTCTCCTCCTCACCTGGGTCTTCTTGTATCTCCTCCAACCTTAATGCTTCTGTCTTCTTCCTAGTTCTTACGCTTTCTCCTGACTTCTTCTCCTTTTTCTGACGTAAGTAAGGACGCGCTCCCTCGGTGGCCACCTTGATCTGGGTGTTTTACAGATCTTGGGGAAACCCGAGGAGCACGCCCTTCGTGCTGGGAAAAAAGCCCAAAGGCAAAAAACCCTGAGAGATCGTAACTGTCCGTCTGTAGATGCGGTGAGTGCTTGTTTGAAAGTATCTTTCAATTGTCCTTGGAAACAGTACACAATTTCTCCAACAATTCCTCCGATGGAGTTAATGATGGGTTAAATATAGAAATCAGAGTCCAGTAGTTTCCACAAAAGAAAGAAATAGGTAAGAAAAAGATAACGGGGAAGAAATAGAATAAGGTAAGACTTCCGATACAGTGGACGTCGGTAAAGTAAAGAGAAAAGGCTGAGAGAGATAGCCGATGTAGACACATATAGGGAAATAGCGGCAGACACAAAGAGAGGTCAGCGCTATGTGTATGAACGAATAGAGAAACAGAACCAATCGCTACCTTACCTTAACCTGAAAACACCCACGTGAGGGAATAAGGGTGAAATACATACAGAGAAGGGAGACAGGGAGAGAATTAGCTCTGAACTGCAAGTCGCCTCTGGAAACGAAACTGGCAGCGAACGTAACGAAGTCGATACAACGCGCTAAGCGCCAGTTTGCATCGTTGTTTATAGTTCCCGGCGGCCATGTTGGAAAAACACTAGACCTTCAACCTGGAACAATCAGAACCATGTTAGTGGTATTTCCACCTATACATGAATTTCCAGGGCTGGTGCATGACAGAAACATTAGTCAAAAGTACAATGTCCAGCCCAGAAACCCACTTCATGTGTTAATATGCATTTTTTATTGAAATTTGAATATTATTCTAAGTCGGGAAATCGAATAGTCACCCAGTCAGTGCCTTTTCAAGGTTTGTGTTGTGCAGTCTGTGAGACAGGCACGGTATCAGGAGAGACGGACTCGAGGATAATCATTTCAAAAAGTTTATTTACTAAAGTTTCTGGGTTGGTGTAATACCACTGGGAGGATAGCTCAGTGGCAAAGTGCGCTCAACGTGCCCTCATTGGAAGCAAGGTGTCACTAAGCATCACAGGTTAAATCCCCGGGTCCGCGCTTAGAAACCTCTGGGTGTTTAAGCGCATTATAAATACGCAACTAAGATGGAAAAAAATCTATTAAAAAAGGAACAATTCCTGTGACAGCGCCTCGATGCCTGCGGGCTGTGTGAGTGCTTTAAAAATGCAAAATAAATAAAATAAACTGGCCCTAACACTAAAGGGATGTTTCCCTTAACTGATGTTTCTAAAGGCCGTCGAAGTCTGGAAGTCCAAAATAAAAATCTGTCTGTGTCTAAACCTATGCTCATCCTTACTCTTTGACAAAAATGTGTTAGGAAGTCTTGCAAAAGCAAAAAGTGGTGGTTCAACAAAAATAGGAAACCAGGATTGGTTTCAGGTGGTCTTCTCACCTTTTGAAGGTTGGTCAGCTTAAAAAAGAATGGGCTCAATCAAAAGGGACTGTCCATAGGACCTTCACAGTTCAAGCAATGCCAATGTTCTTAATGTCTTAGGGTTCCCTTCTTCAAACTTCAATTCCTCCGATAACACCAAATAATCAAGATTCCACTTTGATAGGCAGCTTAGGGTTACCTTCCCCAGACATGGGCCAATTCAAAGTCCAAATACAAGTTCAGCTCTTAGGCCTCTCAGGGTTGCCTTCCCCAAGTTCAGGCCCCTCTTGGTTTGCAAAACACTAGTTCAGTTTGACAGGATGTAACTTTCTTTCATATACAGTTCTTTCAAGGGGCAGCATTAGAGACTTTCGAAAATGCCAGGTTCTGTGCTCCTCCTAGGCGCGACCACCGTGAGCTTTAACCCCCTTTTATTTCTTGCTCTTAACTCTTTACCTTCAGGGGCTTTCTGCACCCCTTCTTCTTCCCCCTCTGTTTTCTTGACTTCTTTACTCATGCCCACTGGCACCTTTCTTTCCTTCTCTTCTAATGCCCACTGGCACCTTTATTAACTTCCTCCCTGCACATTTTACATTCTGCAGGGTCGCTAATACCCTCTTTATTACAGTTGTTTCACTTTGTGCCCCCCGCGCGCTCTGCTTTCCTTGCTTTCTCTTACTTTCTCGATCTTGTCACACTTCTTTCAATTTATATTGCTTTACTAGTTTCTTATCCTTGCTTTCCTCTTTTCCATTCTGTGCCACTTTATGCCTTCCTTTCACACACTCCGCTTCAGTCAGCCGCATACTCCAGAATCTCTTTCCTTCTCTTACTTTCACGAGACTCACCAGTGACATGCGGTCTCTTCTGGTTGTGTGGGCCTGAGATCAGGGTCTCACCACCTGCCCCTCAGACAACCTTGGGGCCGACACAGTTCTCAAGGGAACAAGCAATGTTCTGACTGCAGTGTGCAGTGTGCTTCGCTCCAGCTCAGTGGAGACACGACTCCCTAGCCACGCTGCAGACCCTCACAAACACTGGGCCAGCGTCTCGACATGCTGTTCTCCTCTGGGCCGTTGATCTTGCTGCTCTCTGCTCCTTGGCTTTTCTGGTCCAAACAACATCCCAATCTCGCTCTCACCTGGGTAGAACCACACCTTTTATAGTTGAAAAAACAGTCACGTGGAGTCAGGTGTGAGTGTTAATTAGTAAATGCCTGACTCTATCAGTGAGACAACTTAAGTACTTTCTACAACCGATTTCCCTTACACTCCCCATGTAATTCCTATAGGAGATCTTCACTACTCATCCTCGTATTTGTTGGAATTGGGAGGGGGTGGTGGAAGGGTTTTGGAGGATAGATCTCTTTCCCCCTGTTATATCAGGGAATCGACAATGGGCATAGATAAATCCTTTAGTCTGGCTTTCCCTCAGGGGATGGTTGCCCCCTGCCATATTTCTGATGGTTGATGATACATGCCTGGGTTTTGATGGTGTTCCCTGTGGCTTAAATTGGTAGTGGATGACAGGATATTGACATCCAACTCCTGGCTTGGTTTTAGTTGGTTTCTCTTCTTTCCCCAACTTTGGCAATTGCCCCCCTCCCCCTTGGGTCATTAATAACGGGATCTGATTTAGGGAAAATGAGACCTGGATTAGGGGGACAGGAATCAACGAATCCCATGAAGGCATCCAGGACTTCCTTCTCCTCTTCTGTTGCTCCATCAGAATACTGCGTCTCGCCCGGGACATTCCCACAAAGGCGACCCCAGATTCCCCTACCCAGGTGATTGTCCCGATTGTCCCTCAGTCGTCCTCCACAGCATTGTGATCCAAGATCAATGGCCCTCCCCTGGCCACCTGAATAGAGGATACTAAGGGTCTTAATGGGGGAATACCCCAAGGTTTCTTACAAGTCCCATTCTACACAATTGAATGCCTTTTTGGCATACAACTTTTGCCAAATTCCGTGTTTGTCTTCTTTCTCTAATATGCATCATACTCTGCACCCTAGTTTAGTTGAGGGTCAGATAATAGTGCATTACTTAAGCCATCCTGGTCCTATTGATTAGCTTATGAAGCTAATGTTCAAAGCTTGTTGCCAGTTAATTTTATAATAGCCGCTTCATTCCACATTGCTCATTCACTAGGTCTCTAATCTGTTGCCCATTGCAGGGTCTTTGGTTGGTTGAGCTATTAAAATAATTGTGTCCACAAGACAATAATCTTGTTTCTTCTTAAATCGAACAGTAAATTAAACAAAACTGCTAGTTTTCTTATCAAGAGCTTTTAAAAGTCATCATGAATTCCACCGACAACTGTAAGGAAGGCATAGTATCCAACAGTAAGACAGACACAAGTGATCACAGTTCAAGGGTGTTTATTAAACTTCAATTGGGTTGGAAAATGCCTGTCTAATCCCAAAACTAAAGATGGGAGCAAGCTACAACTATCAGATAACGCAATCCTAGTAGAGTCTGCCAACATAAGGGCATATACTAATAAACCTATTGCCAATCCTTAATTCTAAATACAAATAGTGCACGAAACAAAGAAAAGTGTTCAAGGAATGTTATGCCAGGATATTCAAGCCGTTGGCTTCCCTTCTCCATGTTTTCAGCACAGGACAAGGCGGCACATTCGAGATTAACACACTTTCTGGCTTCTCTAGCACGAGGATGCAGTTAAAAACTTCAACATCAGGGCCTTCTGTGCCAAAGTCTCTTTGTCATTCAAAGTCTCTTATTTCAGAGGGCCTGGTGTAACAGGACAAACATTAAAGTTGCTTTCTTCTTAGCATTTCACATATACAACTTCTCAGGCAATTTTCTATTCACCCCGGGTACCCCTCTGCCGGGCTCAGATCCACTTTAACACAAAAACCTTCAATTGGTCTCCCTCCATCGGGCTCGGATCAAATTTATATACTTTTCCAAACCTTCTTTACTTCATCAAAATCGAAGACTTTCCACCGTGCGAAGGATTTTGCTCAACCCGTCGCAAGACCACTTCCATACACAATTACTAATTCTCTTCTTGGTATAACGTGAGGTTAACTTTTGTCACTTCTCAGCTGGATACTTTAAACAGACCTTCGATTGAGCACCCACTCTGTTAAAGCGATTGTTTCTTGTTTTTAAAGTTCAATCACTCATCAGCAGTTCAACTTTACTTGTGTCTCTTATTACATGCATGTTCACAATGTTCGTCCCAGCTTTTGCCATACAATGGTGCTGCTTGCAACCTTGGCTTCAACAGACAGGTCTTGTATTGGTCTCCCCAACTTACTGGCTGTGTTGATTTCACTGATGTTGCTTTGTTCTCGGAGCCAAGGACGGTACCACGGCGGCTGTCATCTAATTGCCTGACCTTGTCTGACCAATGCATTAGAACATGTCGGGTATGCGGCTCGGTTGTTAGTCTGTTTTCTCCCATAGCGGGCTGTCCGTGTGAAAGTGTTTGTGTTGTGAGTGGGTTGGGGGTAGAGTTCCTAAGTATCCTACCTGGTAGGATGGGGGTAATGGTATTATAGGGAAGAGGATACTGCGTCCCACCATCCAGCGTCCCACTCCCCAAAGACCCCCTCACCCAGATGATCCTCCAGCACTGGTCCACCCCCAGGCACTGGATCCAAAAGCGGTGGCCGTGTCCTGGCCACCTGGATGTCAGATCCTCTGGGACTAGTGTGCGAGACAAATTCTGGTTTCTCACAACTTATCTGAACATGGCGAATTAGAGCTGAAAAACAAAAGAAAATGTATTACACATGCAAGAATGTCATTATTATTATAACTTGTGTTATTTGTAATGCTAGTAGCAATGTTATTAGTAATGGTACTAGGAGGAGGAGTGGCACCAGTAGTTAAAGTAGCTCTACATAAATTGTTGTTCCTCAGGAAATGTCCAATAAAATGCATTAGAATAATTGAATGCTATGGAATGTACAGTGATGTCATCTATATTTAAGATAACGATTGCCAACTATAGAACCCTCCAAATGAGGGCCACTTGAGAACCCCTTCAAGTGACGATGACTTCTCTCATCTTACGCGTCTGCTAACCCGTGTTGTTCTGCTTCTCTGCTTTGTTGCACACAGGCTGGTATGGCTTCGCCTGTCAACCCGGAGCAGCTGATCATTGCCCTGGAGCCCGAGGGCGCGTCCATCTACTGCAGGAAGCTCCGCCTCCACCAGATGATTGACCTGGGCAGCAAAACCGCCTTGAATGGCTACAGTCCCACAGACCCAGCCACTGCAGGATTCACACAGGGTATGTCGAGTATAAGTTTCCGGGCACATGTTGAGCTATCAACGGGCAGGATTTCACACTGTATGCAGCATTTGCGTTTGATTGGTAAATCTCGCTATCCTATCACCAGTGCTTTAAGTGGGGTATGAAATTGAGGGGGGCCCTCATTCATGGCCGTGGCTTGCATGCTGGGTATGATCTAAGACTTGATGGCCGTGGCCTAAAGACGAACATGTAAAAATGGTCTGGCCTATATAAGTGCATATTGCAACACCGTCTGCTTGGTACAAATGAAATAGATAAGCCAGCCTGTCCACCCAGCACACACTGCATAAATAAATAAACCGGGTCCTGTATCCAGTGCACAACCAGGATTATTTATTTATGCAGTGTTTATCGGATACACCTGCAAACACCTCTACCACAGCTTTTCCCTACTTATCTCTCTTTTTCATCAATCTGCTCTTTTCTCTCCTTCCCAGTTTCCTTTCCTCTTTTATCTTCCTCTCTACGTAGTTACCCCCTTTGCGTTGCTTGTTTTCACCACTTTTCATTTTGCTCCTTGAAAGGACATGGTTTATTCATGTATTTATGCATTGTTTGTCGGATACGCGTATCCAACAAACAATGCATGAATAAATAAATTAACCACGTTGTGCGCAGAGCGGGAACAGACCACGACCCAATTTATTTATTTATTTATGCAGTTTGAGGGATGCACGTATCCGACAAACAATGCATAAATAAATAAACCGGGTCTGTTCAATCTTGGGCTCTGTGATCGAATCTGCAGCGCACAGCCCCCAGGTTCGCCGAGGGAGCGGGCATGATTCTGCCCACAGGCAGCGAATGGACTGTAACTTTGTCTCCTGACCCCTCTTGAGGGGTCAGTAGAGGAAGGTACAGTTTGTAGATGCGGCAGTGTTTCCTGTAGGCAGCTCTGACTGACAGAAGTGCCAGCCAGCCAAACAGTTTGGGCAACGCTGGCTGGCACTTCTGTCAGTCACAGCTGCCTTTTTCAATCATGGTGGCGGGCTCATCTCCGGTCGCAGCTCCGGCTTTGGCGGGATAATGACCCGCTGCAGCATAGTGAGACGGGGCCCTCAGTTTTTGGAGACTGCCTGGGCTTGGCCCTGGCTGGCCCTGGCCCACTTAAAGCTCTGCCTATCACACTACCACTCTGTGATGATTACCTTGGGTGGAGCAAAAGTGTCAATAAAAAGTGGGTGGAGCTAAATCCTTGGAGAGGCAGAACCCACACTAACTATATCAGGGTGGGGATAATGTCCCATCAAATGTGTGTAGGTTGGATTGTCACTGCTTTAAAACTGCCTATGTGTATTTGGGACCGCACGTGATGTGCTATAGAGCATTGCATGCCAATGTAGCATTGACTTCTGCAATGCAGAGTTATCTATATATATCTGCCAGTACAGGTCACTCGTGGCTGTCTCTGCCTTTGAAATCTTAGTGGTGGGCACACCAAGCAGATGCTAACATGCTGCATGTACAATGCCATCAGTAAAAACTAGGCCACATCATTGTTAGTTTTTATTTGTTCTTTATTACAGGAGGACCACACCTGCATGCCCATTACACATCCTCCCTTTGACTAGGGTGCTAGAGGGGAATGCTGTGGTTGGTGGCATCGAACAAAGCCCATGCCAGCTGCCTGGGCTCGGGTGTGGTCTCCTAGAGATTTGCCATTTGGAGACCTCCCAAACTTGATTGCTTGAATGGCACACCAATGGCCCATTTAACTTGCACCTACTGACCTCTGACAGTCCACAACATATGCATTTAAAAAACAGATGCCCACCCAATTGGATGAGCCAGGCTTGCATAGCCCAAGCCTCGCTTTATTTAGCTAATCCCACAGGATCGATTATTTCGAACAGGTTGCAACAAAGTGAATGGGTGTATTATTAAGAGAGCAATAAACCAGGCCAAGGAATATACGTGCAACTATTCGACCCGAGTACATTCCACAAATCGCCTGGTGCCCCCACAGAGCCGGGTAACATCAGTACCTGCTCCTACCGGTCTCAGACACCTGTGCCTGTTTGCCAAAGCCCTGCTTCTCACCTGTGCATTAGGGGGCAAACCGTGCTTGTCTCATGCCTCACCTGAACCCAGCCCCTCCCAATTCTGAGCCCAGCCCCTGCTTGTCTCAAGCCTCACACCTCCCTACTCGGAGGCCAACCCCTGCTTGTCTCAAGCCTCACTCCTCCCTACTCGGAGGCCAGCCACTGCTTGTCTCAAGCCTCACCCTTCCCTACTCGGAGGCCAACCCCTGCTTGTCTCAAGCCTCACTCCACCCTACTCGGAGGCCAACCCTTGCTCATCTCATGCCTCACCCGAGCCCACCCTTCCCTACTCGGAGGTCAACCCCTGCTTGTCTTGTGCTTCACCTGACCTGACCCCACCCCTCCCTACTCCGAGCCCACCCCCTGCTTGTCTTGGTTCTTATCTGTGACTTCTCAAGCCTTTCTTGCATTACCCCGTCCTGGTTAGCCCTTATTTCGTCAATATCCACATTGTGCTTGTCCCTTGTGGCAACAATCTTGACTTCTAGCTTGCCTCTTTTGAGTGGGTTGCCAGCTGCCATCTTGCCTCTTCTGACGTCAATGCCTTCATGCATGTCTCCCTCGTGACATTGTTGGCTACTTTCTCGGTGTCATTTGCCTGTTTGCCTCGTGTGTGACATCATTGCCTACTTCCTGTGTGCGCTCCTCTAATATGATTGCCTAATTCCTACTGGTCTCTTTCGTGACACTGTTTCGACTAGACACTGAGTACCAGTGGCAGAGCCGGGGGTGGGGTTGGGGGGCTGCTGACCTCCTGGTTGCCCCAGGTGCCCGGTGCACCCGCCAGCCTCCCGCTGACACCCTACTATCCGCCTCCAGCACCACTGCTCTTTCACTGCTGAATACTTGAGATGTGGAGGTGAGGCAAAGGGTATGCTTGCCTCCTGTCTCCCTGAACAGCGATGGCAGAAGTTTCATTTTGCCCTTGTGTGAATTCTGCAACGTACACCAAAAGGTTAATAAAAAAAACAACAATAAAAAAAAAACATTCAGTGGCCTGTTCTTCTAAATCAGGTGGGAAGGCGGAGATTCTGGTCCCGCTCCTGATGTGCTCTGGCTTGGTAAAGTGTTAGCACGCATCTTGCAAAATTAGCAAGTCCTGCTCACTTAAAAGTGAGAAGGTCGCCTCATTGTTACCTTGGCCTTGATTGGGAGGCAGGTCAGGCATGGGAGGAGTAGGAAATACAAAAAGCAGAATGCTGCAAAGACAGCTCAGCAGGTTAGGTGACCGTTTTCAGATGTATATGTCAGGAGCGGATTGTAAATGCTTCACTTTTTACCAATTCCTTCTGCTAAATGTGCTGTAAATTGTGTTGTTTGTAACTGGGGATAGGTTCATTCCCTCGCTTTGCTCCGAGAGCAAATGTCTGCCCCTGTAGCAAAAAATAGAAATTTGTTTCTGCCCTGCCACAAAACATCAAACGTTGGCACCCATGCCGTTGGCCATGTCCTTCTTGTCTCTTGCGATGCCATTGCCTACTTCCTGCTTGTCTCTGTTGTGAGACCATTGCCTGTTTGTCTCTTGCGATGCCATTGCCCGCTTGACCCTCTTGTGGCACCCTTGCCTGCCTCCTATAATATCCGTTCTGGGGTTGTCATATATGGCATTGATGCCCACTTTCTGCTTGTCTCTATTGTGACATTGTTGCCTGCCTCCTGCTTGTCTCCTATGGCATCTGTTCTGGGTTTGTCATACATGGCATTGGTGCCCACTTTCTGCTTGTCTATTATTACATCTGATTCACTTTTAGTTTTGCTCTTAGGTGGTAATTTAGCGCCACCTGTAAGCTGAAACTGTTGCATTAGAGTACAGCAAGGGTGAAATGGTATATGAGGAGGGAACTTGGAGGTGTTGTTTGGTTATTTTCCCACCAATTGACTGCCCATGTCCATGTTACTCCCTATGGCCATTCCCACCCACTCCCTGCCCCCTCCCCACCCAAAACACATCCTGCTGGGATGTCTTTGAGCTCGGTTTATCAAACCTTACAATCAAACTTTGAGCTCAAAGGGCCTCATCACGACTTTGGCGGTAACCCTTAAATCCGGCGGTAGCGCTATTACCGCCAGATTTAAGGGTCAGCCAAAGCAGGACTTTGGCGGATTTCTCCCCAGCTCTGAGCTGGGGGGAAATCCGCCGAAAGTTCGCGCTATTACCGCTGGCGGGATTTCCCGCCGGCGGTATTAGCGCGGGAATTTCCCCATTGAGCCCAATGGGGAATGGGGCATTCCCGAATGGGCTCAATGGGGAATGGGGATTGACATTACTGCCGAACTCGTGATCCGGCGCTATTAGCGCCGGGGAGTTCGGCGGTAGGGCTAATACCGCCCGCGCTAATAGCGTTACCGCTACCGCCCAAGTCGTGATGAGGCCCAAAGTCTTTTAAAGTACTTTCTGAAAGTTAATGCCTTAATTGTAGCTGTAAAGGTGATACTGGTGTAATACAAATGTCTTAACCAGACCTGCATACAACCACTCGCTTTATAAGCACTATGTGTATCCTTCACTGAAGTCCTGTTAAAATCCAGCACTGGCAAAGCCAACAGATTTGGCTTGTCTATGTATCAGGGATTTGCCAGGCACTGCTATTATATGGCCAGGACTCTAATAATTGTGCATGTGCTACCATAAATAGCCAGTTAATACCACTATGGCAGTGCCTTGTGAGTGCCTTTCCCATGCCTACACAAAAGTAGTACTAGCAGTTTGTCATTTATATAGTGCTTTTATCCCATTAGCATGGCCTCAATGCGCTTGTGGGGGTGAATGTCCTTGGGGGGGCCAGAGTCCAAGGTATGAGATTTCTCAGAAGGAATAATATGGGTGTGCATATTAGGCCGAGATCGGGAGTTACATGAGCTGGCTGTTTCCCAGTAAGCTACCCTTGATGGTCATGCATGTGGATAGGATGTTGGGGATGGTCAAGAGTGTGCGAGTTCAAGAGGCTAGTTATGTGTCCAGCTAGGCCGAATTCTGTCATAGATTGTCGCTTCATTCTGATGGCAGAGATGTTGTGCTTCCTGTATTACTGCTGTATGGAGGCGAATGTGTGCAAGTAAGTGTCTGGTGTCCACCGAAGTGATGCTTGACTATGTATCTGGAGCGCAAGTCTTAGTACAAGTAAGCAGTGGTACAGAGAAGACAGTTACATTGTGGAGTTACATATGATCACACAGAGCTGTGCACACAAAAGGCAGGGATGTAGATTAGAATTACAGAAAGGCTTGAAGGCAAGATATACACTATATACACAATACTCAATATACACAATATACATCATTATAAACAATCGACATAGAGTAGGTAACTACAGACGCAAAAGAGATTTGCCTACTGTAATACTGAAGCGATGGTGGTGAGGAGTTTAATCTTGTGAGGTGATCAACCAGCATTTGGCTTTTTGTTTGAATAAGGAAGGAGAGGATCCGGACCTAATAGCTAATGGAAGCGAGTTCCAGAGTTTGGAAGCAAGGACTGGAAAACTTGCACCGCCTGCTTTCTGCAGTTTGTATCTGGGGATGGACACGCAGTGTGCTTGGGCTGATCTGAGTATCCGTGTAGGCATGTATTGAGAGAATCAGGAGGGTAGGTAGATGGGGGCCTGATTGTTCAAACATTTGTGAGTGAGGGCGAGAGATTTCAGTGATATTCTTTGTGCTACTGAGAGCCAGTGTAAACTTCTCCTTGTTTCAGAGATGTGTGAGGATCCGGAGATGTTAAGGGCTGCTCTGAAGGAGTTTATTGAGGTTGTGTTGGTTAGTCCCCAGATATAAAGCGTTGCAATATTCAAGTTTGGCCATAACCAGTGTCCTGGCCAGAGTAATGCAGTTCGGGGTACTTAGAAAGGGGCGGCGTGCTGTGATGAGCTTACATATGTAAGCAGATGCAGAGATTACAGCATTCGTTTGTCTATTGAGCGATAATGTGGAGTCAAGATAGCTTCCTAATGTTTTGGTGTCGCTAGAGACATTAATGGAGTTGCCGTCAATGTTGAAGGTTTTGAAAGAAGGATCAAGTCTATTCAGTCGATGTTGGGGACCTAGGATGAGAAGCTCTGTCTTGTCATCGTTGAGACATAGCCCATGTTGGGCAATCCAGGCTTGGATGACTTGATAGACATCATTAAGGGCTTTAGAATCCACCATGTGGTCCCCCGTGATGGGGATGACTATCTGCGTGTCATCAGCATAGTTGGTGTAAGTAACACCCAGATAGTCAAGTAGGTCGATGTTACACGTAGCAATAATAACAGGCACGTATTTTAAAGCTCATGAGAAGGAATTGACCAACTTCCTAAACTATGCTGAAGAAACCTGCGTAGGGAGCCAAACAAGATATGGCCGACGACAACCGAAAATAGCAATGGACTTCTGGAACTGTTATGATGCGCTAACTGATGGATCACCAAAACCAAAGAATGGAAGGATGACGCCACAGTCCAGATGTGGCCACAGGAGGCAATAAACTAACAGTATGGAAATGTTTGAAGGCCTTAAAAACAGAGCATGAAATACAAGACATCAAAATGATGTAACAAGTGAGTGGCACAAATGTTCAAAACAGATTAATTGAATGGGCCAAAAGGAATGACAAATTAAGAGAAATCGCACACAAATTCACAGTATGACATTGCAAGCCTTGTCCTTAATGCTGCATTTGTTATTCATTAGGGACTTCTTAAAAATAGAAAAACAGCACTAAAAACTGCAAAATATAATGTTTATTTAAGCATTTTTTTTGTTTCCAATTTTCTACTTCAATACATGTTTCAATTATTAAACCTTAATAGGTTGAAAGTGTTGAAAAATTGTTTGTGATAAAATACAAAAATAAACCATCAGAAATCTTGGAAAAGCTATATTTACAGTAAGTTTTGTTCATACTAAAATATCTGATAAATATGTAAAAGAAATGGATGAAAACCTGTATTTTCATATTGATCTTGAATGAAAGTTGGAAGATATCCTCATTATTGACATTTGCTATCGGATCGTTGACCGCGCAGCTCAACTGCCATCGTTCACATTTGCTAGACTGACATGGCAAACTGTGTGTCACGCAGCTCACCTGCCACGATTGTTCACTTGTGTGAGACTGACATGGCAAATGGTGTACCGCACAGCTCATTTCCCGCCATTCTTCACTTGTGTGAGACTGACATGGCAGTGTGCCGCACAGCTCATCTGCCGCCATTCTTGACTTGTGTAAGACTGACATGGCAAATGGTGTGTCACGCAGCTCACCTGCCACGATTGTTCACTTGTGTGAGACTGACATGGCAAACGGTGTGTCGTGCAGCTCACCTGCCACGATTGTTCACTTGTGTGAGACTGACATGGCAAACGGTGTGCCGCGCAGCTCACCTGCCCCCATTGTTCACTTGTGTGAGACTGACATGGCAAACGGTGTGCCGCGCAGCTCACCTGCCACGATTGTTCACATTTGCTAGACTGACATGGCAACCTGTGTGTCACGCAGCTCACCTGCCACGATTGTTCACTTGTGTGAGACTGACATGGCAAACTTTGTGTCACGCAGCTCACCGGCCACGATTGTTCACTTGTGTGAGACTGACATGGCAAACGGTGTGTCGCGCAGCTCACCTGCCATGATTGTTCACATTTGCTAGACTGACATGGCAACCTGTGTGTCACGCAGCTCACCTGCCACGATTGTTCACTTGTGTGAGACTGACATGGCAAACGGTGTGTCGCACAGCTCACCTGCCACGATTGTTCACTTTTGTGAGACTGACATGGCAAACGGTGTGCCGCGCAGCTCACCTGCCGCCATTGTTCACTTGTGTGAGACTGACATGGCAAACGGTGTGCCGCGCAGCTCACCTGCTGCCATTGTTCACATGTGTGAAAGTGACATGTCAAATGGTGTACCGCACAGCTCATTTCCCGCCATTCTTCACTTGTGTGAGATTGACATGGCAGTGTGCTGCACAGCTCATCTGCCGCCATTCTTGACTTGTGTAAGACTGACATGGCAAATGGTGTACCGCGCAGCTTGCCTGCCACCGTTGTTCACTTGTGTGAGACTGAGATGGCAAACGGTGTGCCACGCAGCTCACCTGCTGCCATTGTTCACTTGTGTGAGACTGAGATGGCAAACGGTGTGCCGCGCAGCTCACCTGCTGCCATTGTTCAATTGTGTGAGACTGACATGGCAAAGGGTGTTCAGCGCTGCTTTCATTGTATGGAAGTAAATACAGGGGTGAACAATTGATGCACCTCTGAAAGTCGAAATTTTCGCTCAGTGAATTTTTGCCGTATTCTCCACATTGGCACGTTTTCAACCTTTTAGTGTGATACCCGTTGCGGGTAGGATGTTCCTAAAGAGTGAAGGGGGACGGGGATTTCCAGGGGAACTGGAGGGGCAGCTTTGGGATCCTAGTTCTAGGAATTCAGTCTGAGAAATGTGAGTGAAGGAGGAGAGGATCGGCAGAGTGGCCGGCGGGGGAGGGCTGAGACAGGATGAGAAGGAGAAGAAAGCGAAAAGGATGATGATTCTTTGTTGGTGATGGAGTGGTGTCTTTCGATAGCAATGTGGTCTGACAGGGCATCGCAGAAGGTTTGGGAGTCGGGTGGGGCTTCAAGTCTTGACTTCATCGATGATCCTGTGGAGTTCCCTGCTAGGGTTACGGGAGTTCGAGATTCGGTTTCTGAATAAGGATCTTTTAGCTTTCCTAATTCCATTTCTATAGACCCCCGTCTGTCTGACCTGAGTGGCTCTGTGTTTGTGCATGGGGTTGGCCCGGCAAGGGTGCTGTAGGTGGGTTTTAAGAGATTTGAGGGAGGGTGTGTACCATGTGGGATCAGGGCTCGACCTCTGCAGGGCGTATCTCATCAGTGTGAGAGGAATGAGTGCATTGGCGAGCCATTGGTCGGAAAGTTCAATAGAGGGAGGTTCTTCATGGGGTGTTATGGCTGGGAGGGAGCATAGAAGGGGTTGGGGATTATAATGACTTTATTCCAGAGAGGTACAGGGGAGGAAGAGGAGGAGCTGGGGAGATGCGGAAAGAGGGGAAGAGGAAGGAGGTCAGGAGGGAGAAGAAGATGGCAGAGTAGTTGGTCCAGATTTGAGGACAGGTGGCAGGGTGGAGATCAAGTCTGTGGAGCTGAATAAGGTGTCATGGGTCTGACCTGTTATGTGCGTGGGATGTGATATCACTTGCAGTCGGGTCATGTTCAGAGCTTCCGTGTTATCGATGAGTGGACGGGTCAAAGGGTTGGAGGGAATGTAAAACCAGATGTTGAACTCTCCTAATATGGTACGGGATGGGTGCAAAGTCAGGATGGCTGATCCAGAGTCACTTAGGGAGTCTGCAAAGTTTCTATAGGAGCCAGGAGGTCTGTAAAGGATTGAGAGGTAGTGGATGACAGAGGGAGAGAGTATCATTTTTACTACTAATGATTAGCTCCCAGTGTTGCAGGGTTGTTTCTCTGTGTCGAAGACTGAGAGGTGTCGTTTGTGAAGGATGGCTAATCCTCCAGCTCTGATGCACCTATTGTGAAGGATCAGGGTGTAGCAAAGTGGGGAAGGCCTCGTGTGCGATGGGTTCCAAGTGGACGGTGAACCAGGTTTCAGTGATGAAGAGGCTGTCTGGGTTTTCATCAGTGGTAAAGTAAAATATGTTGTGTTTGTTTTTGGAGAAACATCTGGTGTTGATGAGGGTGCAGTAGAAGCAGGTACGGTTTGATAGTGAGGTGAGGTCTTGGAGTGGGAGGAGGTATCAGTGTTTTTGCAGAGGAGAGGGGAGGTGATGGGTAGGAGGTCTATCAGAGAGGCAGCAGAGGGGTGTGCTTGGGATGGATCGGAGGGTGGTGGGTGATGAGGGTGATTTGGAGGTTAGGGGAGTGGCTTTTGGTGGAGGCAGAACATGGGGGAAGGTGAGGTTCAGAAAAGGGGGTATGGGTTGAAGGTGGGGGTTTGGGTGGTTTTGGAGGGGAGTGAAAGAGAGATAGGACAGGGTTGGGAGTTGGAGGGGAGGACAAGATGGTGTATGTGAGGGGATCATGGGGGGGGTCTTGGCCGGAGCTGAGCAGAGGATTGAGGGTGTGATGTCCTCCAGAGGATGTGGCCTTTGAGTTTAGGGTAGTGTCTGGGAGCCAATGGTGTGTGCATGTGTGTGTGTGTAGGAGTGAATGTTGAATGTGGTGTGTTGGCCAAGGTGGCTCGAGCTATGCTGGGGGAAGGGAAATATGATTAGGGATGATGGGAGAGGGGGGGGTTATGAAGTGGAGAGTGGAGAAAGGTGCCGGGGTGAGGAGTGTGGGTGGAGGTGTGTAGGGAGATGAGGGGGGATGGGCTGGAGGGTAGAGTGGCAGATAGCGTCGATGTTCTGGTATCTGGCCCACCAGTGTGCAGCTCTATTCTGGGAAGTGTGATGTGCACTTACGGAAGGGACCTGTGAGATGGGGGGGGGTTTGTGGGGTGTGTGAGGAGGGAGGAGGAGCACTGGATAGAGTGGGGTGGATATAGACAAGGGGTGTGCATGCAAGGATGTTTGGGGGGTGGGGCGCAAAAGGAGAGGGATGAAGTTTGACAGAGAAGGTCATTGGTCTGGATTCTGGAATGCCTGCATGCAGCTCCATTCTTGGATGTGTGAGGCATGATGGGAAGCTATAATTGGGAATAAAGCCTGGATTGCAGCTAGATTTTAAACAAGAACAGTGTCTGAATATGTAGATAGATTCACAATAACAGTGCCTTAAAAATGCAGATGGAATTGAACAAGAACAGTGCCTGAAAATGCAGTTGGAATTAAACGGGAACAGCGCCTGAAAACTGTTGGCATTGCCAATGCTTGTTCTCTTGTGTGACTTAATTGACCTTTGCTTGATCATCTTTGTTGCGACAGCAGAGACCACTTCATGCAGGTTTCTTGTGACCCCATAGGCTGTGCTTTACGGCGCACTTATTTGTATTGCCTAGTAGAGCGGGGTGTGCTAATAAATATACCCACACTGCCACCCAGTGGTTAGAGCGGTCTAAAGTTATAAGAACAGCATACATTTCTGTCTGTTGAAAAGAAGTGTCATCACAAAGGTTTAAAGGAGAAATTCAAAGGTCAGCATTATTATTGTTGCGATTATTATTACTATAATAATAGAAATAATGTATTTCTTATATAGTGCTGCACACCCATAGGTGTCAGAGCGCTGAAATAACAGAAGACATTCTTATCCCACAGGGTGGTACTCATTTTATTGGCCTCGGATGGATGAAAGGCTGAGTTGACCCTCATTCAATATCCTGAGTTCTTGCTAACGTGTTTCGAACTTAAATAATGGTACTTCAAATAATAACTATTTGAATAATAGTTACAGTCAGAAATCCAGCCATCTTCTCTGCCTCGTCTGTCTCTCTCAAGCATTGCAAATAAAACTGCCCTTTGTTCAGTTCTGGAAGTTTGCAAGTGCCCTGCAACTCTTGCCACTAAACCAAGAAAGTAATTGATCAGACCGTTCCATTTTTAAGAACTGGAGTGTGCGAGAATGATCATACTTCTCCAGTCCAAAAGGCTATACTTTCTGTTGGATAATGTTTCCTACGCAGGGATGTACAGCATCACATCGGTATCTTTAGGTTAATATGTAAATATGGAGTGAAGCCCTCACTGTGTGTTGTGTGGATATCACAAGTCGCCCAGGGGTTATTTCATGAGGTTGAGGAACTCAAAGGTGAATTAAAATATTATTTTCATGTCTCGTGGGGGTATTTCATCCCATATACTTAGGGCTATATCAGAGGTCTGGCGGTATCCAGCTCGTAATTCCGCTGGGATACTGCCAGTGTAAATTGCGTTACCGCAACTCATTATGGCGCTATTAGCGCTGGATCCCGACTTGTGGGGGGGGGGGCAGGGAGGAGTGTGGTGGTGGCTGTAAGTCCCCATTCCCATCGGATCTATTGGACCCATTGCGACATTCTGGGCGCTATTACCATGGTGCAATTTGCGCAGCTGGAATAGTGCCGCAAATGGGTGGAAAGGGGAGGGTTTTACCTCCAGCAAAAATCTGAAGATAACCCTCCTATTTTCCACCCAAACTCGGGATTGGGCAGATCGGTAATGCGATGTTAATAGCATAATCACTGCGTTTTTACTGCTCCGCCCAACTTCTGATGACCCCCATAGTTCTTTAAGGATATCTGTGCATTCGGGATCGCAGTCCGTCCTCTTCTAAAATTCTGCAGCACTGGTCAAGATATCTTCCATTTTCTAATATGTAGAACAATGGCCCTCATTACGACTACGGCGGTAGCCGTGCTAGTAATTACCGACACGGCTGTCGCCTGAGTCGTTTTGTTTACCAGCAGCCGGCAATGTGGATGTACCGGAGCATTCCAGCCACGGCAGAACCAGTACATCCCCATTGCCGGGTGCCGGTAGTTATTACTGCCCATTCCCATTTCAGCTCCATAGGGAATGGGGAGGCCGGATGCACCGGCACCGTTAATAACGTTGCGGGTGCATGTGTCAAAGTCTGCTCGCGGGTGCCGGTCCGCCCCCAAAACAAGTCAGACTTGGCGGGCGGAAAGGCACCCGCGAGCAAAACTCGTAGTTTGTCAGTCCGGTAAAAACAGTGCCAGTAGCTTACCGGCACCATTGTTACCAGACTGGCAAACTTGTAACGAGGCCCAATGTGTGCTCTGTTAAGGTTGCCAACCAAAAAAATTGTTTAAATTCTTTTTTTTTACTCTGATTTTGGTTGTTCGTACTCAGCCCTACACATACAAACAAAGACAAATAATGACATATCAAAGTTAAAACAATCACAATCCTCCATTACATAGAAATAATTGGTCCATTAAAAGGAAAAGAAAACAAGAACAATGTAAAGGGAAATAAAATCAGGAAAAATAAAATCAAAAGGCAGTTTCCTGTGTGCTGCAAGGAATGGAAGCATTGTATGCAGGTTTAATACAAAACAATGTAAACGCTATTTTGTTTGGTTTAAAAGTAAGTTTTTAAAACACAGTTGACCTGTGTTAAACCGCAGCAGTGAACTGAATAAACACACCTCCATGAAGGTCTCCATATCAAGCAATGGCTGCACACTGTCACAGACCCCTTCAGGAGTAACAATCTAAAAGAGAAAAAAAATCTTTAAAACTGGGCCCAAGCTTGATTCAAAGCTTTGGTGGCAGTTGGAACTCTGCGCTGTGATACCGCGGACAACACCTTTGTGACTTCACAGCCCAACTGGGTTAGTATGAGGATAGCACAGGGGCAACGCGCAAGTCTTGGAAGCAAGACCACGCAGAGCCCGGATCCGCGCTTAAAAACCACGTTATAAAAAAACAATTAAAATACATGAAATAAAAGGAGTGATTCCATTTTCATGTTGCAGGCGAGTAGTGATGTCACACCGAGCCTGCAGCAGCTTTTGCAAGCGTCTATGTATGTTCATGTTACACTCTGCTCATCCCCACCATAGTGGTCTTACAGCGCAAGTGCATACCCAAAAGGTGGCCTGCTCTGCCCCCGCCCAGGGTGAACAGACTGTGGTCTGTAGAAGGAAGGAACTGCAAAGGGGAGAGAAAGGCCTAAGATGGACACAGCATGATGGATATATGAACTACTGGAGATATTTGAGTTGGGTGATATTGTATTTCTCACTGTGTAGCACTAACTAAGGCCCAATTCCTTTTTTATTATTAAATGGGGCTGACCTCTTTTTCTTTTCTTCAATGTGATGAAGGACTGTTGTATGTTGTGGTTGAATCTGGGATGAAAGGGAGCTGTTCTATTGCAGTCTTGTCTTGTCACTGGCCTGGAGTGCTTGCCATCAGAATGTTGATGCATGAATGCAGCTCAGGAGAATGTTGTGTGGCTCTGTGAGTGAATGTTCTAGGAGTGTCAATGAGTGCAGCTCAGGAGAATGTTGAGTGGATCTGTGAGTGAATGTTCTAGGAGTGCCAATGAGTGCAGCTCAGTAGAATGTTGAGTGGATCTGTGGGTGAATGTTCTAGGAGTGCCAATGAGTGCAGCTCAGGAGAATGTTGAGTGGATCTGTGAGTGAATGTTCTAGGCGTGTCAATGAGTGCAGCTCAGTAGAATGTTGAGTGGATCTGTGAGTGAATGTTCTGAGTGTGTCAGTTGGGGGCCTGAGCTGGGATGATAGGATGGCCGATGGGTCTGCTCCTTTATATCTGGCGTACTTACCCATCCCTGTCCCTGTCCAGTCATCATTGTCACTGTATATACTCGAGAGTAACAGGATTATGTACATACTCTATAATAAAGCTCCACCTGGACCAATCTGAGACTCCACAACTGGTCTGTGTCTGAGTTTTGAGCCGAGTGACTACAAAGAGACTTTACTACAAGGACCTCACTTTTGGTGGGGAGCTAATTACAGTTTATATGTCACTACAGGTTCTTTTCATTGTAAAAGCGAACACCTGCCCACACAGAGCCTGTTTTGCCTTTGGCTGATCCCTCGTGCAAGGCTTTGACCTAGATCCGGGAGCCAGAACCAGACCCAGAGCCCCTACCCCTGCCCCAGAAAAGGCTACATTACTAGAGACACCTATGGGCAAAGCTGTGTAATTGGAGGCATTTGCACGGATTTCAGCGAACGCACCACTTGTTCTAACTGAGCCATTTTCTGTCCCCCTCTCCATGTTCTTTCTGCATGCGAGTTAACCCCTCGATTCATGCCTTTTAACCCCCTTCATCTCTTTCTGTCCGTCGCTAGCCAAGGAGCACATTCGGCGTAACCGGCAGAGTCGAACCTTCCTGGTGGAGAATGTCATAGGCGAGCTCTGGTCCGAACTGGAGGAAGGTACTGTGCCCAGTCCTCTCCTGCATGCTCTTATTTATTTTAACATTTATAAAGCACACTAAACCCTCTTCCTGGTTTATTGTCTAGGGCAGTGCAAAAGAAAAACCTGCAAACCGTACATGTTCTGGTGCATTTTTTATTTTTTTTTTAAAGTCTACACCGCAATTATTTAAAAAGAAAATCAAAAATGTATGTGCTTTCAAAATAACACCTTTTTGCTTATGACTTACATTTTGAAATGGCAGGGCTCTTCAAATTGCCTGGTTTTTCATCAGAACACTTTTTAAAATGTGTGTGGCTCTCTAAATGGTTTCCCTTTCAAAATGGCTGCCTCCTGAAAGACAACGGCCCTTTAAAAATGGCGGTCTTCACAAATAGCTGACATTTTGAAATGGATACCTTCCTCCATATGACTGCCACTTTAAAATGAACTCCTTTTCCAAACACCTTGTCTTTCTAAAGAGTTGCCATGGATCACCTGATGTAGTGCTTACAGGGTATGTTGGTCAATGTTCAGAGGTTGTGTGCCTTTTCCACAAAAGAAGGGCTAGCTGACCACATTAGAGTTGCCAGATGACTCCATGCCAGGAGGGACTTGGTGCCAGTACTGGCTTTCACTACTCAATGGGTCCCAGCTATTTGACATGCAAGTGCTGCCCCATTCTGATTTTTAGTTCAATTGCAATGCACTTTAGGAGGAGTCCCACAGTCTGATACTCTTAGCCCCCCTTCGCCCCCCCGACCCCCTCAACAACACCAGCTCTTCTGGATTAGCACTAACAATTGGAATGCCTTCCATTCATAATCACTGACTCCAAATGTATTTTTGTGGGTAATCTGTAAACATGGAATGGATTTACAAACCCAGGATCGGACTTGGAGATGCTTCACCTAGAACAGAAGTCTGCAACCCTTGGCTCTCTGGGTTGTATTCTACCTCGACGTCCCTGATGCCTACCATTAATTGTTCTAGCTAGGGCTCATGGGAGTTGGTAGTCCCAAAAAAAACGAAGCGCCAAAGTGCTCTGCATCCATCTAATTTCTGCAGGCACTTGGTACTAAGTGGGGGGGTCTCACACTTAGGCTTTCACTGCTCAGGTTCTAGCTAGGGCAGAAGTCTACACCCCTAGGGTTCTCCAGATGTTTCAGACTATGACCCATATGGATTCACACACATTACTCTGCTGACTAGGGCTGATGGCAGGTGTAGCCCCAAATGCCTGGGCCTTTCTGCAGGTCCTCTGTGCTGATTTGGGGGGAGGTCGACTACACTTAGGCTATCACTACTGCTGCCCTACATAGGCCAGGGACCTTCAATCTATGATTCCAGATATTCTGGACTGAGATTCCCATGGTCCCTCACCATGGACTATTAGGGCTGATGGGAATTGTAGTCCATATCTGGCGAGCCAAAGCTCTCAGCGTCTGGCCCTGCTTGCAGGCCCTCGGTGCTAAGCGGGGGCGCTGGGGCAGTCAGTCACACTTAGTCTTCTAGTGACTGAAGAATGCTCTTGTAGAGGGTCACCAGAGCACGGACATGTTTCTGACATCTACCATGTGGCAACTGATGGGCAGATCTTCGGAATGACAGCCACCTGGGATCTGAGTGTCCTCGTCATAGGAAAAGAAGCACTGGGGAGAGGTATTGGTGAGATTTAATTTGTCGATTTTAGGTTTGGCCAAAACACTTAATGACAATCCCTACTCTTTTATAAACTGACACTGCAGCAGTGTTCACACGCATACTTTGGTAATAATGACAGTTTACATATTGCACGTAACAAACTCAATTGACGGTGCGTTCTTTGTAGGTTTTATCCTTTAAGAACAAATTAGTATTCATTTTCTCGACCTCTGAAATGTGCGGAGGCTTAAATCAGCCTTGGTGGGATGTTGCCGTACGATTACACGCGCAACACCAGTACTAGGGCTCAACCAACTGAGCTGCTTTCTCGGCTACCCTACCTCCAAAACCATCAGCCACTCTCTGAAACACCAGTCGATTAAGTCAATTATACCAAGTCACTGTTTTCTTCACTTTATTTCGGATTAATTAAATCCATAAAAGCACACAATTTATCACATATGCAGCGTGCTTAAAGTGGGCCGGGGACTGCCGGGGCTGGGCCCCGGCAGTCTCCAAAAAGTGGGACTGAGCCGGGGCCCTGCCGGGGCCCCGTCCTACAGCAACATTGGCGGGAATCGCGGGATGCATTATCCCGTCGCGGCCGCAGCCGTGACGGGAGAGGCGCCTGCCATGAAGTCAGGCGATCTGACAAAAGTGGCAGCCAACCACAGCGACGCTGTGACTGGCTGCCACTTACGTCAGTCATAGTAACTGCATCTGGTGACCCCTCGCGCAAGAGGTCACCAGAGGCAGTTACTGTCCCTTTGTTTCCCCAGGTCGCTGAGGTGTCTTTAACCCCCGGTGAACCTGGGGATTCCTCAACATATTTCGAGGTTTATAAAAGATGGCTTGAAAAGTACACATTTCAAGCCATCTTTTATAAAGCTTTGCCGATGGACAATTTTGTCCGTAGTCAACGCTTTATAAAAGATGGCTTGAATTGTGTACTTTTCAAGCCATCTTTTATAAACCTGAAATGTTTAAAAAAGATGGCCTGAAAACTAGGCAAACCGTAGGGTATGCACGCAAATATATATAAATGTTATATATTTGTGTGCTACCTTACTATGGTTTGTGTACTTTGCAAGCCATCTTTTATAAACGTAGAAATATGTTACATATTTCTATGTTTAGAAAAGATGGCTTGCAAAGTACACAAACCATAGTAAGGTACGCACACAGATATATAACATTTATATATATTTGTGTGTTTACCCTACGATTTGCCTACTATTTAGGCCACGCCCCTCCCACAAGCCACGCCCCCAATGAGGACCCGCCCCCTCGATTTCTTACCCCACTAAAGCCCTGCATATGCTACAATTTCTAAATTAGAATTCTCAGAGTTTTGTAGAGGGGTAGCCTGGCGAGATCTCGTCGTCCCGCACGAGATCCCGCGAGACTACAGTGCCAATGTGCGCGTGCCTCGGCGCACGCAGGGAAAAAGGACAGCAGAGCCCAGGGAGAGAGCAGGCGCTCCTCCCCACCCCTCCTGCTCAGAGGCCTGGCCCTCATTTATATACACACATGTATCTGAATGTAGGCATGCCACTTACCCTCATCAGAGACAGTGCGAGGCAATATTCACCAGACTGGGCAAATATAATATCTCACCTGTGTGTGTATTTTTCTATGCACAATTAAACCCTTTACAATCATCTGGTGGGAAGCTGCACTTGAGGCCACTTACAGGTGTATACAATTAATACATACATTCGTTCAAACTGATCAGGTGTTTTGCACATATAGTAAACGTCTTAATATGAAATGCAGACTATACCGTGACAAGATATCGCTGAAATCATGAGCGGTCATGTCCCTTAACCCAGAAATGTCCCCCCAGGTGACTCTGCCAAACTTCCCGTGAATGGTATTCACAAGTAAGAAAATGTTATCTTTTCAAGGTTACTTACCTTTATTTATCTATTTTATGTCTTGTTTGGCGTCAGATGCCCGCAGGCCTCAGGACGCACAAGTGATGTGAGGCAAGAGGTCAGCTTCATCCCAGGCGGGACTTGCCCCGAGTGGGCAGATTAAGAGAAATCCCAGTCGAGGAGTTTTGTTTTTTTTTAGCCAGACGGCTCTTTCATAGGTCCATATTTCCCCTTGCTACATGTGTAAGCGATGGTGCACGCTAGTGTCATGGGCCACGTATTGCACACTCCCCCCGGCCTTACCTCATATGTTACCCTCAATGACATGTACAGCCCTCCGTTGCTTCCTTGGTCGGTGTGCCAGTCGCATCCCAAGACTTTAGGAGATGTAACCCCAATATCATCTGGTTTTTCCGTCTCCTTGGAACGAGCTGGTGCACTTTGCTTGGAGGGTACTTGATGAGCTTGGTGTTTTCACATCTCCTTCATGCCCCCCACCCCCTGCCCCTCTTCTGGACGGGGCAGATTGATTATTGCTTGTAAAGGTCATTAAAACGAGTGTTTTCCAAGCCTTGTTGTCTGCTAAATGCCTTGACGACGATGGTGGTGTGTTGTGCAGTAATAACATCGCGGTAAAAAGTAGTCTGTAAAAAAGAATTGCGGTTTGTCCCAGTAAAGGTGTACGCATTACACGTAGGGGGTGGCCCCCACCCCCCTAAATTTGTAAAATGTGCCCGTGCTTTGCGGATCGTGTGCCCCGCATCCATTTCATTGTGGCGGCAAAATCGGACTTTTTGCCAATTTCTTGTGAAAAGGGCCATTTTTGTCATGATTTTAACACATGGAACCGGTGGTGTGATGTACTGATGGCCTAGTAATGGCGGCCGTGTGATCCGGGGGTAATGGGGGCCTAGGAGCACAGCTGTGATTACTGCGACACAGGCTTAGCTTTGTGTTGCTCAGCTGTTGTTGGGCACATGTGCGAGTCCAACATATATGAGCACTGCAGGGAGTGAGAGTGGGCGCTCAAGGGCTTTATTTGCAGTGTCAGGAGCCGGTAAGGTGTGCTCTGCCGTGGGTAAGGTATTTCTGCTCTTCTGGTCTCTGTGCTGGATTTTCTTTTGCACTGGGGCAGAGGCTGGAAGCTGCAGCCCTCTATATGTTTTGAACTACGAATCCTGCGACCTTTCACCATTTCAAATAACCCATACTGGCTAGGGCTGATGGGAGTTGCAGTCCAAAACCGCTGGTGAGGCAAAGGTTGCATATTCCTGCATCATGGGGAGGAAGTTGATAAGGTGTAAACATTGGGAAGTGTAGGATAGTGTCTCACTCTCTTCGTTTTACAGAAGGACATTCACTCACCAAAGGAACGCATGCATAAAAACTGTCTTGGGCCACAAAGAGGATGTCCTTAACAGGACGCGAAGCACGATCTGCATTAGTGATGGATTTCTGCTCAATCTGGATCTGAACCAAAAGGAGAGCCTCTCTGCTGCGTTTCACACAACAGGCTTTGATATCCTAGTTGCTAGACTTTTTAATGTGGCAGGTGTCGAATAAAGCACTGGTCTGGCTTCGCTCCTTCTTGACAGATCGTCGTCAAAGTGTTAAGTTGTGAAATGTTATATCTACGGAAACCCGGGTACACTGTATAGTTCCATAAGGCTCTTCCCCGTCCCCAATTCTTTTTGGCATTTACATACAACCATTGATGAGAATTTTCTTGAGGTTTAATCTGTCTTACCACTCCTACGCAGAAGACACTCGGCTATACCTGCGGATCACAGACCCCACAGTGCAGCTAGAACATATTTCTAATTGCACAATGGACGACCTTGAATAGACTCCAACTCGGAAATCATACATATGGGTCCAAAAGGCTTTATGAAGCAACCAGAGGCCGCTGCTCCACCACCGCACCTGTTTGGTCCACCTTCTACCTACGCTCCCAGGGTCAAGGATCGAGGATGTCACTGGCAGTGCGATATGGGCTGTAATTCTCCAATCAGTATCACGGGTCAGAGTGTATGTGATACTATCCACTACTTCCTTCAGCTCTCCCGATCCTGCAGCTGTCCCAGTAGAGGTCGCTTCGCTGGTGAACTCCGTTAAACTATGCGAATGCCACGCTAATAAACATCCCTAAATATCAGCTTCAACGACAATACGTTGCCAAAATGCGGCATTCGGGCCGATATTGCTTTACTCCAGCGTCAAACCATCGAATCTCATTACACTGGCTGGCTGTCAGTCAACAGATCGACTTTAAAGTCCTATGCCTGATGTGCAAATGCATGACTGCACTAGCTCCCTCGTATCCTGGCAACAGGAGTTCGCTTTACCAGCCTATGAGATCACTTCAGTCTGGGGAAAAGAAATTAGCATACCCGTATCCCGCCAGGTTCAAAGAGGGGATAGGCAGATCTTTGTACACGGACCTAGATTTTGGAATTCATTGCTCCAGGGACTAAGGAACATCACCTCCCTACTTTTATTTTGTAAAACTATGAAAACCTTACTTTCCCAATGATTTACCTAGACTTTTTTCATTTCGAATATGTCCCACCACAACTACTCTCCGCCTCCCACCACTGCTAATCTCCTGCATGCACAGTACTACTCTCCTCCTCCCACCACTGCTACTCTCCTGCATGCACAGTACTACTCTCCTCCTCCCCATCACTGCTACTCTCCTGCATGCACAGTACTACTCTCCTCCTCCCCATCACTGCTACTCTCCTGCATGCACAGTACTACTCTCCTCCTCCCATCACTGCTACTCTCCTGCATGCACAGTACTACTCTCCTCCTCCCCATCACTGCTACTCTCCTCCTCCCACCACTGCTACTCTCCTGCACGCACAGTACTACTCTCCTCCTCCCCATCACTGCTACTCTCCTCCTCCCACCACTGCTACTCTCCTGCATGCACAGTACTACTCTCCTCCTCCCCATCACTGCTACTCTCCTCCTCCCATCACTGCTACTCTCCTGCATGCACAGTACTACTATCCTCCTCCCCATCACTGCTTCTCTCCTGCATGCACAGTACTACTCTCCTCCTCCCACCACTGCTACTCTCCTGCATGCACAGTACTACTCTCCTCCTCCCACCACTGCTACTCTCCTGCATGCACAGTACTACTATCCTCCTCCCATCACTGCTACTCTCCTGCATGCACAGTACTACTCTCCTCCTCCCACCACTGCTACTCTCCTGCATGCACAGTACTACTCTCCTCCTCCCACCACTGCTACTCTCCTCCTCCCACCACTGCTACTCTCCTGCATGCACAGTACTACTATCCTCCTCCCATCACTGCTACTCTCCTGCATGCACAGTACTACTCTCCTCCTCCCACCACTGCTACTCTCCTGCATGCACAGTACTACTCTCCTCCTCCTCCCACCACTGCTACTCTCCTGCATGCACAGTACTACTCTCCTCCTCCCACCACTGCTACTCTCCTGCATGCACAGTACTACTCTCCTCCTCCCACCACTGCTACTCTCCTGCATGCACAGTACTACTCTCCTCCTCCCACCACTGCTACTCTCCTGCATGCACAGTACTACTCCTCCTCCCCATCACTGCTACTCTCCTGTATGCACAGTACTACTCCTCCTCCCCATCACTGCTACTCTCCTGCATGCACAGTGCTACTCTCCTCCTCCCACCACTGCTACTCTCCTGCATGCACAGTACTACTCTCCTCCTCCCACTGCTAATCTCCTCCACACAAAATACGAATCTCCTCCAACTGCTACTACTCTCCTCCCACCACCACCACTACTCTCCTCCTCCCACCACGATTACTCTCTTCCTCCCACCAGTACTACTCTCCTCCACCCACATTCACTACTACTCTCCTCTACTACTCTCCTCCTCCCACCACTGTTACTCTCTTCCTCCCACCAGTACTACTCTCCTCCACCCATATTCACTACTACTCTCCTCTACTATTCTCCCCCTCCCACCACTGTTACTCTCTCCCTCCCACCAGTACTACTCTCCTCCACCCACATTCACTACTACTCTCCTCTACTACTCTCCTCCACCTACCACTGGTACTCGCCTCCTCCTCCTATCACTGCTACCGTACACCTCCCACCACTACGACTCCCCTCCTCCTCCCACCACCACTACTCCCCTCCTCCCACCACTCTCATTGTTTTCCTCCCACCAGTACTACTCTCCTCCACCCACCTTCACTGCTACTCTCCCCCTCCCACTACTAGTACCCTTCTACTCCCCTCACTATTACTCAAACACCCGTCTTTCACCCAGTACCATTCACTTCTTACATTAACTTTTACTCACTTGCCACACACACAAACACACACACACACTAAAACTGCAAACCCACTTTCACTCCTAAGCCACGGTATTACCCAATTTGATCTACTGCCAAATTGACCTACTCCTAATTGACTGCATTTCTTGGGTCAAATTCGTTAGGCCAATTGGAACATTTGAATTAATAGATGTGGGGTTGTGTAAGTAAATAGATTAAGGTGGGGGGAAGTTGAGAGGGGGTGGGAGGTCTCCCCCCGCATTGGGAGGGGGGGCGGCTGGAGATTCTCCCCTCGCAGTAGGTCAAAATAATTTGTCCTCAAAAAAATTAGGTCAATTCGACCGTAGGTTATTGTCTTTTCGTCAAACAATCCATATCCTAAACCAATAACTCACCTGCTCCAACAATCTCCTCCACAAGCTGCTGCTTACTCTTTCCTCCCGCTGGTTTCTTGGTTGTCCTCCACCTCTGATTTCACTTGAAAACCCACACTTCCTCTTTCCTGTTTTTTGGTTTAAATCTCGCTCCCTCTGTGGGGATTGCCCTCCTTTCCTTACCCATCTGTGCTCCTCTTCCCTTTCCGGGGTGTGTCTGTGCAGGGGAAAAGTCTTCAATGGATGACTAAGCTCCGCCCAGGTTTGTGGTCCATTCCTGTGGATCATTTTGGTAGGTTTGGGTGGGTTTCCCCCTCTCTTTCCCCAGTGGTCTAGAGTCCCTTTATCAGATGGTGCATGCTGGCTGTTGGAGCCTGCCCTGCTTGCAACATGGCTTTCCCTGATGCTTTAGTATGTAGCTGCAGCAGCCGTCTCTTTTTCGGGTCGGTGCATGGCTGTGCTCGCGTCTATGTGGTGTTGTGGCGGCCCATCTTACCTTCTCTTCACGACTCTGAGAAGGATGCTCTGGTGCTGGTTTGCTCACTTGGCCTTTGTTGATGTGCCCCGCCATCGCTCTGGGGCTTCCTGTATATAAAGACAAACACTGGCAAACGTCTGAACGAAGAGACGCGGCTGGAGATAAAGGTCTGCAAAGACACAAGCTGGTTCAGGCTCTCTTATTGGAGTTTCTCTCAAAGATAGGGCTGGCTCTGGATTGCCCCCTTAATCTCCCACCAACACCTCGGGAGGATAGCTCAGGGGCAACGTGCTTGACTTGGAGGCAAGATGGTACAAAGCAACACAGGTTCGATCCCCGGCCACTTTAACCTCCTGGTGGCCCAGGCTAGTGACCAGATTGTCCAGGGCCATCCAGAGATACAGCAAGCTGTAGCTGTCGACGCTGTATCACACATTTTTCTGTAGCTACTTTTTGGCCAAATTTAAACAAACCGCTTGACAGATGAACACCATATTTGTGAAAGCAGACTTTCAAGACCAGACCATCGCTTCTCAGGAACATTTGGTGCAAATTACTTGAGCGGTTCGGGCGGTGGACGGGCAGAATTCCCCCCTAAAATGTTGCCCACCCAGATGAAACCGCATGCAAGTACCCTAAAAAAAATAGTATGGTCTATAGTTTTGAGGAACGTTTTTTGTGGATTTGTCAAATAGTGGCAAAGTTATAGGCACCCCAAAATGGCCTTTTCCTATGGGGTGTAAGACTTAACCATGATTGCTATCGCCGTCCCTGTATGTACACATGTCCACAGGTTAGCAAACCATGCATATGTTTGTGAACCCTGCAAAATGTAACGGTTTATTGAGAAGCCACCCTCAACACGGGGAGTTCCTGCCCTCCCCACTCACGTGGTTATGCAACAAAATGATTAACAGATTCTTTTTTTAGCCCCATCTCAGACACATATCAAGCCCCTTTGATTCCTCTCCCCTGAGCTAACAATGAGCCAAGAATCAGGCTGGTGTCCGGGAAATATATTGGTATTTATTTAAATTAACAATAATAGAAATTAGCACGAAAATATCAAAAACACCACTTTATCCATGGCACAACCCAACCAACTTCTCTCAGCATAAATAAATCACACAAGTGAGTTAAAAAGAACAGAATAACACGTGTACACTTACCTGAACATGAGGAGTAGGGTTTGCAGGGAGTCCCCCTCTCCTCATGTAACTGCGGCCTCAGGGGGTGGGAGGGGTTCCCCCAATGGAGGCAGGGGAAAAATATTGCCCAGGCCCCCGTTTTGAATGAACGGTCAAAACGAGGCACCGAGCAGTTTTACTGCGGGCAGTCTGCCCGCCAACAAAACATTCACGGGCAGATCATAAGGATCCCGTTTTTTACAGGTGGGAGGGGGCATTTATTTTCTATAGTACACGGCCCCATTATTAACCCTTTAATTACTTGGTGTTGGTCTTGCACCGACACTGATGCCAGAGGTCTTCCAATTGTTCATATGTTGAATACATGTAGAATCGGGCAAAGTAGGCAATAGAAACTCCACCAAGATACAATTTGCCATGGCTGTCTCGTGGCTTAACATAAGTGCCACCGTGCAGGCAGTTGACCTCTTTCCTGTGTTCGATCCCAGCGATAGACTGAAACATCCCGCAAGAAATGGCTACTGATCAGGTCAGGGCTGTGAATTGCCACAGAGGGTTCAGAAAAAAGGGATCTGCAATGATTGGAACAGCTTTCATTAAATGCTGCAGCGACAGCTGGACTTCTGCTACGTGCGTTCTCTTTAGCTGCACGTGACGTCACAACGCATGCGTTATTACAGTTCATCCATAACAGATCCGCAGAGATGCCCCAAATAGGCTGTGTTCAGACCGTCCTTTACAGATTCCTATACAGATGTTGCAGGTGTCCATGTGTTGTAGAGAGGCTCGGACTGGCCTACAGGGCAATAGGGCAATGGTGTCCATGTGTTGTAGACAGGCTCGGAAATCCCACAGGGCAATGGCGTCCATGTGTTGTAGACAGGCTCGGACTGGCCTGTAGGGCAATGACGTCCATGTGTTATAGAGAGGCTTGGACTGGCCTACAGGGCAATGGTTTCCATGTGTTGTAGACAGGCTCGGAAATCCCACCGGGCAATGGTGTCCATGTGTTGTAGAGAGGCTTGGACTGGCCTACAGGGCAATGGTTTCCATGTGTTGTAGACAGGCTCTCACAGGCCTATAGGGCAATAGGGCAATGCCCGAACGAAAAACGCAAAATGCTGGTGTGGCCTTTTTTTTTGGTCTAAGAGTGCCACTTTTTTGCCCAATTTGGGCCAGTTTAATGAGTTACTTCACCATGCGGCTGGTAGTTTTGACCATTGTTGCTGAATAAATATTCTTTAAATTGCACCACCTTTTATCAAAGAACTCTCCCTTGGGTGCTACTCAGTCTGTCGCAAAAGCAATGAATCCCCATTTGGAACTGTGGGCTACTTTTTTATGGGTGCCCAAGACGATTTGATGCCCAAGGCCGACCCTGGGGGTAGATGCGATAATATGATGCAATGCTGTGGTTGCTTTTTGATAAATTGCCTGGAGCGTCCACTGAAATTTTCTACAGCCACGACTTTCCATTAGCTTGCAACACGGTATGCCATGTTTTGACGCAACACCTTTGGCTCCGGACGATTCGGCATGCCTTAAAGGGACCTGCGCCAAAAGCGCCTCGCCGAAATGGCCGGAGCCCAAAGTGCTGGCTGGTACGTCCCGCTTCGCTTTCAAAAGACTGCCTTTCTGCTATGGAGTGCCACACTGCCACCAAGTGGCCACATTTCATCTATGATGCCCTCAACCAATGCAATGCTGTGTTTTTATTCAACTACGTTCTCATATCACCTTCATATATGTATCCCAATTACCACACATAGAAATCTAGGGCAGAATCTATATTTTATCAGGATGAAGTTCTTTTTGGACCACAAAGGAAGTTTAACGCACGTCCACGCTCCAGCCTTATGCATTTCTTCACGCGCTAAACATGCATTCATAGAGAAAGAAAGAGGACAGAATGCAAAGACCATGGGACTCATTATGAGGCTTGCGCTGACGGAATGAAGGGGGCTGGTACGGGACCGGCCCCCTTCATTCCATCAGGGCTGATTACAGGCTTCCCATCGCGGGACCCGGATCAGACGCCTGGTAAAACCAGGCGTGCTTTCTGGGTCCTGCGAGGGGAAGGAGGAGGTAGCAACGGGACACTTAATGTGCCCGTTCTTACCTTCATCCCCATCCCCATTCCCATTGAGCCCTATGGGGGCTCAAATGGTTCCTGCAAGGAGGAATTACCGGGTCCTCCAATGTTGGCATGACCCGGTTATTCCTTATTGCAGGAACCCGGTAAATGAGCCCGGTTTGGTGGCTCCATGGCTACCGCCAAACTCGTAATGAGGGCCCATGTCTTGCCTCGGTGTGAGGTCACAGAAAATGAAAGGCAATCACTGTATCTCTGTGGGGTTTGGTTTATATTAAAATACTGTAAACATATACATGGCGATGAGGTTATATTGTACAGCATAATTTACCACTGCCATGTGCAATATTGAATTTAGCACCACTGGGACACACAATGAAATGGGCATTACCAGAGCAATCCTAATTCAAAGCACCCAGCACTGGTCATGCTAAGGGGTGTCATGATGTGCTTTGCGGTTCTGTGCTACACATGACTAGTTGCCGCCTCTAGCTCCCTAACTTGCACGGCTGGGAGCTTGGAATGCTTCGGCTGACAGGTTTCGCCGGCGTCTCTTCTACTGTCAGGCATTGGCTTCTCATTCAAGTGTTGGTTTCCATTTCAGGTGATCGGTACGTGGTAGTGGACTGTGGCGGCGGGACGGTGGACCTCACTGTGCACCAGATAACGCTCCCAGAAGGACATCTCAAGGAACTCTACAAGGCTTCCGGTAAGAGGTCCCCTTCTCCGCCATTTTGTTTCGGTCTTGGTTTCATCATTGTGATTAAGCTTTCACTTTGCTGTTATAACTCTTTGCATATTCATGTGTTGTTTGTGGGGGGTGGGGGTGTAGATGGGTTGTATCAGCAATACATCCTGCACATGCAGGGCGGGGCATGCAGATATGTATATAGAAGAGCAGTTTAATCTCCTGCTGTCCATGAGACTATTTAATTCTTGTTATGGTGTGACCACCTTGCTTTCTTAGACATTCCAAACAGTCACAAATTTTTGAATATATATTTTTTTAATTTCTGTGTTCATATGCTAAATTTTGCTTTAGGCAGTGTTAGTTGGAAAATGTAACTTAAAACGTTACTGGTTTCAGTACTGGAATCTTATACTGGAAGAAGTAAGAGTGAAGTTTCCAATGATGAACCGTAAAACGAGCAGGAGGCGTGCCACCCATAGGCATTGCTAGGGGATGGCTGGGGGAGCTATAGCGCTGGATCTGTTGGTTGTAGCCCCAGATAGAAGCTGATGGGCTACAACCAAAAGGCTAGCTAGCCCCCGAGTCAAGACAGTCCTGACATTGGAGTAGCCCCTAGGGTGGCCAACTGTCCTGTATTTAGCAGGATTGTCCCGTATTTGGGGCTCTGTCCCGCAGTTTACAGAGTGGCTGTGCTGGACACAGGTTGTCCCGACTTGCTTTGTTCCCTGGAGTGTGACTCTTGAGAGACAGCAGGTCAGGACAACCTGCGTCCAGCACAGCCACTCTGCAAACTGAAGTGGTCATCTACACACCACTGGGCTACCGCCTGCTGCTGCCTGCAGTTTTCTTTCTCTGGGTGGCTCCGTGGCCCCGGCTCCTTTTGTCTTGCTGCTAACAATCCGACACCTGTCTTCATTCCAATGATAAATCTTTGTTTCTGGGGTACTGATGGTCATGTTTCCAGTTAAAATACATGACTATCACCTCCCAAGGACAAACCATTTGCATTGCAATAAAGCCAAGTGTTAAGAGTCATTAACACATTGTTTAAATTGCAAATGGGGCGGGCCAAACGTGAATGACGCTGTGACGTCATCGCCGCCTTGTGGGCAAGTGTCCCGCAAAAGGATCTCAAAAAGTTGGCCACCCTAGTAGCCCCAGATCTTTTTCAGACCTAGCAACACCCATGGCTCCACCTGAAGAAGGTCCATTCGGATCGAAACATGTCCATGTCTTGGTCAACTAACACTGCCTAAAGAAAAAGCTAGCTATCATATGAATACAGAAATGAAAAAAATATATGTTCAAAAATTGTGACTGTTTGGAATGTCTAAGAAAGCAAGGTGGTCCCACCATGACAAGGATGTTCAATGGACAGCAGGAGATGAAGCCGAAGGAGTGCTTATGCTGTATCTTCATCATATCAGTGCGTGCAGATAACTGACTTGCATGGATTGGGGCTAGAGAGGACCGGCTTCATAACACTAGGTGTCGTGAAGAAAAGATAGGAACAATTACGGACTGTACAGGCCTGGTGGTCTCTCTCTCTCTCTCAGCAGCAATTGTCTGTTTACTGGTTGGCCTAAAGAGCCCTGTAGAACCGGTTTAGTACCAACGTTCTGTGACACCCCAGAGGAGAGGCGACTCTGATCCACAGGTCCACTGTCGTCCTGGATCGTCTTATATACCGTGCTCTGCCATCATGAATTGGGAGTGCAAGAAAATTGTGTCTGAGTTCTGTACAACCGTGTGTGCGTCTAGAACCCAGGGCTGATATAGCTGTGCACTCAAGGGGACAAAGTTCATCTCAAGCCCTGCGCTGCCTTCTCCTGTGGCAGAGAAGGCAGCGCAGCCTCCCTGGATACAGAAGGTAGCCCGGCCTCTGTGGGTACAGAAGGTAGCCCGGCCTCTGTGGGTACAGAAGGCAGCCCGGCCTCCATTGATACATAATATCATTGTATAGAGTCCATATGGCCTGACCCTGTGGCAGGGAGTTCAGTATAATGAGCAGACCAGCCTTCATGGATACAGAAGAGAGGGAGAGACCTGCCTCCATGGGTACAGAAGACCGACCTGCCTCCATGGGTACAGAAGACCGACCTGCCTCCATGGGTACAGAAGACCGACCTGCCTCCATGGATGCAGAAGACCGACCGACCTGCCTCCATGGATGCAGAAGACCGACCGACCTGCCTCCATGGATGCAGAAGACCGACCTGCCTTCTTGGATGCAGAAGACGACCTGCCTCCATGGATGCAGAAGACCGACCGACCTGCCTCCATGGATGCAGAAGACCGACCGACCTGCCTTCATGGATGCAGAAGACCGACCGACCTGCCTTCATGGATGCAGAAGACCGACTGACCTGCCTTCATGGATGCAGAAGACCGACCGACCTGCCTTCATGGATGCAGAAGACCGACCGACCTGCCTTCATGGATGCAGAAGACCGACCGACCTGCCTTCATGGATGCAGAAGACCGACCGACCTGCCTTCATGGATGCAGAAGACCGACCGACCTGCCTTCATGGATGCAGAAGACCGACCGACCTGCCTTCATGGATGCAGAAGACCGACCGACCTGCCTTCATGGATGCAGAAGACCGACCGACCTGCCTTCATGGATGCAGAAGACCGACCGACCTGCCTTCATGGATGCAGAAGACCGACCGACCTGCCTTCATGGATGCAGAAGACCGACCGACCTGCCTTCATGGATGCAGAAGACCGACCTGCCTCCATGGATGCAGAAGACCGACCGACCTGCCTTCATGGATGCAGAAGACCGACCAACCTGCCTCCATGGATGCAGAAGACCGACCTGCCTCCATGGATACAGAAGTCATACCAGCCTCCAATTACACAGACTATCATGGTGTAGAGCCCATATGGCCTGCCCCTGTGGCGGGGAGTGCAGTCTAATGCACAGGTCTGGTTTCATGGGTACAGAAGACAGACCTGCCTCCATGGGTACAGAAGACAGACCTGCATCCATGGATGCAGAATACAGACCTGCATTCATGGATATTATATGCCATGGCTCTTGTTTTGAGTGGGGGCACATCCTGCTGCCCCCAATGTCCCATTAGGCCCAGCTGACTGTGTCTCCAGAGCCCGACCACTTTCTCCCTGTTCTCCGGGTCCTCCATCCATAGGAACCTCCACCTGCCCCCAACTCCAGCCACACTTCTTACAGTGCACTGCTCTGCCCATTCCATCTGCCCTCTTCTTGCTTTGGTCCTTTCAATGCTTGAAAAGCGCATGTGGCAACCATGGCAGGCCATGGGTTGGTCAAAGTGGCCTGGCGGAAATTTGCTGATGATGGAAAAATGTGCACTCCTGTCATGAAAGAGTGTAACATTCTATTTACAAAGACATGTCAAAATCAGCAGTCAAAAATGTAACTCAAACAAAGATGTTCATAAATGTAATCAAAATACCTCATCAGTTCCTTTGAAGGAAATCGGTGATTCTGATTTCTTACATGTATTCCTGCCTTCCAATGCAAGCCTTCAATAGAATCATCTGTTGTAAAAATCAAACAATTTATTCTTCATGCTTTATTTTTCCTTCAAAGTATTACAAAGCAAATCGTATAACTACCAATGTATAAAATGGATTAAGTAATTCTACAAGAGTTGATGGCGACAGAATTGTCACTCGGCATCTTTTTATAAACCTTTAGCACACAGCCGTTGGAGAAATCATTTTTGGAGAACTGCATAGGGGCCCTCTAGTTGAGAGACCTTTTTGGACTCACCCAGAGATTACCCCCAAAGAGCCCCACTTCACTTAAAGTTCCGTACCTGGGTATACAAGGACCTGCAGCTGTGTGATCTTCAGCCAAGGGTCAAGTGGGAATAATGCACAGAATGTAAAGGCCTGGTTGTTATTGGATATGCCTGCCTAGATCTATCCATCCATGGGTCCATCAGACAACGTGCTTTTTAAGGGCAAGGGCATGTCGGTTTATGTCTGCCATGTGTCTATTACAGGGCTCTGCAACCATTGGCTCTCAAGGACTACAACTCTCATGAGCCTTTTGTTAGGACAGATTTTCTGAAGTCCAACTAAGGGCTTGGAAAAACCATTCAACTGAGGCTGTACAAGACTCCACCCTTGGTATAAGACTGTACCACCTGAGTACATGGCAGCGTAGGCAGAGCAGCCAGGCTTATTTTAGGAGGGAGAGAGGGCAGTAGATACGGTACAAGTGAAATTGTAATACAAAGGATCCAAAGACAAACTGAAACATTATGTATTGTAAAAATAAAGGATTTATTTAAATACAGGTAGACTAAGATAAATCTAGGGGTTAAGTAAGTACTAACACATTATATAAAATCACAATATAAAAAGACAACACTATACTTGAAATCAACAGACCCAAGTATAAACCTTATTTGGAACACCTAACAGTAGTTCTAGGGAAGTCAAAACCTTGTTATACACTTTTAGTATAGGTCAAGCCTATTCTTTGGGAGTAAAAGACCAATGGTTAATTTCAGATTACATTCAGTAATACAAAGGCATTAGGCTCTTCCAGTTGTACAGTGACACTTAGAACAAGTCACGTAAACAGTCAACTGGACAATATACGCTTATCAAATAGTGAAACACTTATCCTAGGTGCAGTAAAAACCTATAACTACTTGTGTCATAACATAGTTATACCAGATGAGTAAAACCTATGGATGTAATATACAATTACAGATGGTTTTGAAATCAGGGGACCCCAGATTGAGGTAAGCAATAACTCTGGTAACTTATTTTGGATGGCACACAGCTAACACAAGGTAAGTAAAACCCACATACTTTAACTTCACAATGAAGTGGAAAGTAAAACCCAATGTCTCACTTTACTGAATAGTTATTATTCTAGGCAGGCAATGACCTAATGTAGACTCATTAAGGACAGGCTAGCAGCAAGTCAGGGGAAGCAAGACCCAGTTGGAGGACACTCCTACAATTACCCTACAGGAATAATCTGGTGAAACCAACACATTCCTTTTGTAAAGAGGCACAACCTAATCACAGGAGAGTAAAATACCTTTACATCTACTTCTATTAGACTGGCAAAACAGTGCCTAAGGAAGAAAAGATGTTAACCATACTTTTAAGAATAGTGCATCACACATTCAAGATCAGTAAGAACTTTTGTAACTGTTCGCTCTTAGAATTACAGTTACCAACCAACTCTTTACAAGTAAGTAAAACACTTGATTTCTTTTCTAGGCAGAAGTCCCAATCCCTTCAAAGTATTTCCCTTATTCTTGGAGCATGAGTGTTCTTAGTGGCAGAAGGGGGGTCACTAGTACAAGTGACCAACAGGCAGTGTTAGAAGAAGTTCTTTAGTAGCAACAGTCAGAGTTTCCTTAGGACAACTGGCAAACAAGTGAGTACTTTACTTTTAGAGTTAGAAGAGGGTCCAGGGGCTTCACAGTAGACGCCCCAGCAGGATTCTAGCAGTGGGACTGGGTGCACTGGACGAGGGACCTCCCAATCACAGAAACCACCCCAGGAATACACAGAAGTCCCAAAAGGCTTAAGGTTAGTATATACCCAAGCCAACACAGTACCTCAGCAATGAAGAAGAGATTGCAGCAGGAGAACTTCAGGGACTGAAGCCAAATACCTGGTCAGTGGATTCCTTGTCGTGGAGACTGAAAACAAGACCTTAGAACGGAATTTGCAGCAGGGATTGATGAAGAAGGCTCTAGGCAAGGTTTCCCTCGCGGATGAATGCGGTTCTGCGGATTTGGCGCCTTTTCAAGGAGCACAGAAGAAGACAGAAAATTGCGGTTGAATTCTCTTCGTTTTAAAGGTCCAGCACTCTTTTGAGGGGACTATTCAGACTAGATTCGTGTCTCTGGAGATAGACCAAGATGCCCATGAAGTTTCAGCGAGAGATTCAGAATATTCGGAAGACCGGGCACCGCACAGTGGCTGGAGGTCCCAGGGTATTGGGGTATTTCAAGAACGCAAGGTTGCACCAACCTATGGGATGGCTCAAAATGCAGGTCTTCTTGAGTCTAGTGGTTACAATCAGGCTCTTTGGTCTTCTGTTCCAGTGGTCGACATGACTTCAGCTTCCAGGTTTCCGTATTTATCAGGAACTACAGCACAACCTCTTCATTCTCTCCCCGCATTTTACAGGAAAGGGGCGTCTGGTTGCCCAATCAGGACAGCCAGCCCCCCACTGGGAATTGGCCCCATTTAAGCAAGGTGTAAGACAAAGGAAGGGGAAGTTTTGGACTCCTCCCCCACTTCCTGTGCTTAGACTGACTGGAGCCTGGGCGGGTTGTCCAGGGAATTCCCGCCAAAGACAAAACTCACACAAAGGAATTTCCCGTCCTAGATGTCAGGGGAACAAACAAGAAACACTAAAATGGCAGACAAAGAAGACAGGGGGCATTTTGGTAAAATGAGCACCCATAGGTGCCTTTACTGCAGCTGTGTTCACAGCTTGCAGTAAAGGTGCACCAAATTAGTAAAAGGTATCACTTCCACCAGCCATTAAAGGTAAGCTTGTCACTATAACAGAATTGTTACAGTTTTAAAGTGAAAGGGGATACATTGTATCTCCCCAAAACTCCACATAAGGTGGGGTGTGCTGGGTTCACCTAACAAAATGTAAAAGGGATCCAAAGATCCTTTCTAACCTTGGGAACTGTAGTTCACTCAAGGTTAGCACAAGAAAGTTAAATGGGCAGCCCCTAGGGCAACGCAGAAACAACAGGCACTTATTACCAATAAGTTATTGAACATGATAACTTTTAAAAGACACTATGGAGAGTCTTAAAAATGACACCCATAAAAAGAGTTAAAGATTAGGTGAGGGTGGAAAAAGGTACCCACTCACTGAGGTATTAATGAAAAATATCCCACTAGAAAAGCAAAAAGTTCTGGAGTTGAACCAGGAAAGGAAGATTTACCAGCTCTGTGGAAATCTTACCTAACATCTTTACAATTCACTGTGCTGGCTAGGGTTGATGGGTTTTGTAGTCCAAAACATCCGGAAAGTCAAAGTTTCAGACCCTTGGTCTATTATATTGTGGATATCCACCCATAGGGTGGGGGGGGAGGGATGTCCGGATATAATGACAAATGCGTAGCTGGCTTGTGATGAACTTCCATTAAGTGGCGCTGCATAAGAAGGCCTCAGATCTTGTACACTCACTGGGGTATCGAGTGTTTGATGAATGTATCATATATGCTTACCTTCCTTTCTGCACCTATAGGTGGCCCCTATGGATCTCTGGGGGTGGACTACGAGTTTGAGAAACTGCTCCACAAAATATTCGGCGAGGACTTCATCGAGCAGTTCAAAGTGAAGCGTCCCGCTGCCTGGGTGGACCTAATGATCGCCTTCGAGTCGCGGAAGCGGGCGGCGGCACCGGAACGGACCAACCCACTCAATATCAACCTGCCCTTCTCCTTTATCGACTACTACAAGAAGTTCCGGGGCCACAGCGTGGAGCATGCGCTCAGGAAAAGCAAGTGAGTGCGCTGCTGGTTTCCGCTTCTAGGAGCGCGTTAATGAGTCCTGCATCCGCAATCAGTAGTTTATCCAGGCCTGGTTTATGTTCTGGGACTTGTAGTGCTGCTTTTATAAAGTCGCTGGAAAACCTTTCCCAGAATGCAAAGCGTGGATGACCTACTATGGCCTGGCATCGGCCTTCATGCTCAGACTGGCTTATAGGGTCCTGTCTGAAAGCCCAGTCCAATAGAATAGTCTGGATTGGTTCTGTGAGCTGTTTGATAACGGTGCATTGTATAGCTGATTGTTAAACCAGTGCTACTGGCCCAACGTTCTTTCAAATGGACAATTTGCCACACATTGTTGCAAATCCTCTTTCGTGAAACTCCACGGGCTGTGATTTGCGAATATGGGTGTTTTTTTTGCTTCTTAAGCTTTTTAGTTTGGGGTTTTTAGCTTGTGACACCTATAAGCCGAAACACTTGCAACACAGTACAGATTGGGAAAATTGTCATCTGAGGAGGGACACACAACTTATAGTTCTTTGGCTATTTGCCCAGCCATTGACTGCCCATTGATATGCTAATCCCAATGGCCCTTTCCATCCAGCTCCTGCCCCTCCCCGCGTGACACGCCTCCTCGTGGGAACTCTTTGAGCTCACTTTATTCAAGCCCTACCATCAAACTTTGCTCTCAAAGGGCCTGCCAGTGTTTTTTTCAAAACAGTCTTTGAGAGTGAATTACTTAATTGGAGTTGTGAACCCGCTACTGGTATCATACAAATGTCTTACCCAGTTCTGCCGTCATCCTCTCGATTTATATGTACTACGTGTGTGTCCTTCACTGAAGTCCTGTTAAAAGCAAGCCAAAAGTTTTGGCTTGTGTATAAATATTTAGCACTTTTCTGGCACTGTTATTAGATGTCCAGGTAATCATACCATTTTGCACCTGCTACTATCAATGGCCAGTTAATACTGCTCCGGAAGTAGCTCCTGGCAAGTGCCTTTCCCATGCCTACAAAAAAACCCAAACTGTTGGCCTTGCCAATGCTTGTTTTGTACTAATACTTTAGAGAATGTTCTGAACGTTTTCTGTGAAGTGAGTCAGCGCTGAAGAAGTGGTCTTTACTGCAACGTGGCGGCTAGATCTGAGAAAGTTGTGTAATTATTCGTGTCCTGTGAGGCTCCTCAATAACTAGATTGTTATTTTAAGAAGTGAAGGGAATCCCAGAATGCTCCTGGCCTGGGCATTATGAGATGGGTTATCTTGCTGCAGTTAGCTGTTTTTTTTCTCCATCTGTTCGTATTTTGGAAGAGTTGTTGCTGGCTACACAGGGAGTCGACGTTAGCACGGTTAATGTGTGTGTGTATATGTGTGCGTGTGCAAGCCATCCATTGAAATTCTGTCAGCCTGATCATGTTACCGAGCTCACGTTGCTCCATCTGCCTGGAACGCAGGTCATACTCTTGGTGGTGGGCGTTCATGGAATATATCGGCCTTAAGGGTTCGTACACAATGTGCGCGCGCCCATTGACTGCAATCAAATTATGACTTAGACACCTGAAAAGCTTGTATTATTTCAAACCAGAGACTGTGATGACGGGAAGCAAAGAAGGACCTATCGAGGCTCCTGTGCAGTCACCAAGTTTTCCCATGATAGTCATCTTGCTAGAGGCTGAGTAATAGTTTAATACGTCCAATCTTTCATTCTACGTTTTGTAGCATGGGCGCTGCCCATGCTGACAACCTGTGTCTGTCGATAACAATCAAGGACACACAGATCATCTTGTCAACACACAGGTAACGGGTACTACCTTTTTGTCCCCACCAAGACCACAGGTTTCTGAATCTGCCTTCCTGCTATCTGACTGGCACACCCTGCCCTCCTTTCTTACAGAGCCATGCGCAGCGAGGCCAACATTTTTGGCCAAAGGGCGCTGTAGAAGCCCACTTATCTTACAAAGAGACATCCACATCTGTGTTTGTGGCAAAACCATAAACCTTGACCCCGACACCCTCCTTGAAACATGGCCAACGTCTTGTCACCATCTTTGAACTCAAGACCAAGCACGCCGGCACAACCTCCTTGCCCCTCTTCCTTAATCCTATAGCATTGTGAGGTGACTCCTCCCTCGCCCCCTCAGCCCCGAGACAGGCAACCCCTGAAAGCCATATTCTTTTAATTAAGAAACTGTCATATGTGCCCCATTTTGTAAATATCCCATGCAATCCCAATCCATAATTTGGTGGTATTTTCAGAATACGTGGTATTTAATATACCACATGTTTTTACCATTACCACCATACACTTAATGAAGTCCTAAGAGGTTAGCAGTTGTTCAAACTCCCTTGGGCAAGAAACAAACTCGCATAAACATCCATACCTACGTGAACAGGATATTTGGAGCCGCTGCTCCAGAAGTATTGCTAAATCACTTTGTGATGCTTCTGGGTGTGCCTGGTTCTGTAAAGCAGCAGTGAGAGCAGCAGACATTGGAACAGAATATTTTTTGGCCAATAAGATGCGTTCAGCTGCAGGGAAAAGATTAAGTCTAAAACGTAAGACCATATTCCTGCAATAGGCACAGTTGAAGGGTGTGGGCCATGAGCTCAAGCTTAGTATTACCATATAACTCAACAAAAGAACTAAGCACCATGTTTAAGGCAGATAATTCTGATGAGAAGTTTGATCTGCTCCTCAAGGCCTGTAAGGGTCGGCTGGGATGCCACACTACTTATAGAGGCTGGATCATTGATGTTTGAATTTTGGGGCTCCGTCATAAACGCAGGTAGTTCATCCGAAATTGGTGATACATTTCTTGATGCTTTTGAGTTTCCATTGGTCACAACCACGGGGGACACAGCAGCCTTATTTGAAAATATTGACTCTTAGATGGATGTTACCATTCCGAGCTTAAAGAAATAATTGTTAGGTGTAACCTAAAATGAATGTGAAATATATTCAAAAGCAATAAATAGGGAAAAGATCCTCGGATCACAAGAAAATAGAGGTGCACAGTGTTATGTTATTCAGATTCATAAGGCGCCAAAGCCTGTGGGCATCCAGGCGCCGAAAGACAGCAGTGGTCGAGAAAGTTAAACGAAAGATCCTAATTCTACAGAATAGTCTTTATCTGTTTGCGGAAAAGAAGATGGTCCTCCGTTTTACGTGTCTTGGTAGGTAGCGCATTCCAGGCTTGTGCACCCGAATATGAAAGGCCCGTCCCAACCCATGAGATCTTTTAGTCCGTGGCAGTACCAGCAAGCAGCCCTCCAAAGATCTCGGGCATCTATTCGGATGATGGATATTAATACTCTCCTTCAAATATGAAGGGGCATTTCCAAAAATGCATTTATGACACGTGGTAAGCAATTTAAATTGAATACAAGCTGCCACCGGGAGCCAATGCAGCTTTCTTCTAGAAGCGCTAGTAGCTTCGGAGCTTTTCATCTGGAAAATGATTCGGACCGCTGCATTTTGAATTTTCTGCAACTGTTGAACATTAGTTTTGCTGGCTCCTCCTAGCAAAGCATTGCAATAGTCAACACGTGGCAGAATTACTGCTCTTACAAGTTTTATGCGATTTTCCACTGATATTAGCGGGGCAACTTGTCTCAATACCTTAAGATGGTAGTTGGTATTAGAGGAGATGGCTGTGACATGTGCCTCACTGTCAAGGCCATCCTCCATATAGGTGCCCAGGGTCTTGACTTTTTGCACAGTTTTGATTTGATCGCCTTCAATGGAAAAGCAGTTATATTTTTGATTCAGTTTGAATCGAGCGTGTTGTGGCCCAAAAAGCATCAGCTCAGTTTTAGCGGCGTTCAAACAGAGCCAGTTCACTGAAATCCATTGTTTAATAACATGATATGTTGCAGTCAGTGTTTGTTGATCGATTTCATAACTCCCGATTATGTCCAAAACCAACTGAAAATCATCTGTATAATTGCAGAAAAAGATCCCCATGGTTTCCAACTCAACACATAGAGGTAATATATAAATATTAAACAGCAAAGGTGAGAGGCATGCCCCCTGGGGGACTCCACATGTTATTGTTTGTGGTTCGGAAACATAATCACCCCAGTAAACACAAGACTGGCGGCCCTCCAAGAATTATCTGAGCCAGATGATGGCGTTGCTGGATAGGCCTCCAACAGTCGCCATCCTTTTAAGAAGGATTTTATGATCCAGTGCGTGCCCCTTAGAAAATAAATGTATTGTTTATTCTAAGAACGGTGCTACCCCACCTGGCACTGCCCTCCTGCCACGTCTATAGCTGTGAGAACTAATCCCCCCCGACCAACTCCCACTCCCACTCCCCCCATGAATCTCCGGATTCTCTGTATGTCTCATGGATCAGAACACACTGTTCACTCACAATCATATAGCAGTAGGACAAAAGGTCTTGAGCCGTGACCCAGAGGCAGTCAGTTCATTTCATGTATAGTCAATCTCCCCTACTGTCTCCGAGTCCGCAGGATCCCCCCCCCATGAGCCTACGTTGCCCGGTACAGGATTCGGCTGGAGATGGCATGCAATGGTATGGTAGTGTGGTATGGGTCTTCCGGCTCTCATTTCTCCATCAGAGTCAGCAATGATAATGATGAGAGTGGTGATGATGGTGATAATGGGAATGGGGGACGGAAGTGATACGTAACATGGATAGTTTCCCCTGAGACTGCTCTCTTATTCTGTTGGTACATTGTCCCCACCCTCCCCTCGCTGTGCGTCTCATGAGTTTTGTGTGTCTCCTCCTGGAGCGAGGCCCCAGGGGGTGGACATTTGATATTCAGATGTATGGGGTGGCTATCTCCCCAAAGCATGCCGTCTGTGCAGGCTTATATAGGCGCCTGAGGGTGCGGCGCCTGAGGGTGCTGCGCTCTAAGGAGCAGAGTTTGCTAAGCAATACCCGCCACATAGGTTTAGTTGGTGGGTTAGCGTCTTTCAAATTGAGGATCAGAGTTTTGCGAGCGGCGAAAAGCATTGTATGTATGAGTTTGCTTTGTAGCGGGTCTGTGTGCCATTCTTCCCTCTGTGCCCCAAATAGCATCGGACGAGGTGCTAGCTCGATTTCCACCCCTTCTACGCGTGATATCTGACCGTGTACCGTTTCCCAGTATGTCGCTTCCCGCGGGCAGGCCCAGAGGATGTGCCCCATATTTCCCAATCCCCCACATTGTTGCCAACATGTTGAAAATTGTATGAGACTCATCCGGAATAACTTGCTTGGTGTGTAATACATCCGTTGGATCATTGTATCTCACGATTGCGAATGTTAAACAAGACCGCTGGAATGGCTTAAAAAAAATCGTACAAATCGCCTGGGTCAAATGCTGTTCTCAGATCACCAGACCATTGGACCGCTAAAGTGTGGATGCGCTAAATATTATTGGGGACGCGTGGATATGCCGTTGTGTTTGTGCCATTTCGATTTCGCCCATCGTCGGCACCACCGTCCGAGTCTGCTCTGTGTTATGTTTGCGGATTACAGATAGTAGGGTTGAATATCGGAGCCAATCTGTCTCTCCCAGACCCAGCAGTTGCCAGCCTCCGTGAAGGCGAGTGGGTGCTCTCTTCGTATAAATCACTCTAATATGCTGCCACCCCGTGTCTTGGTTTGTGTGTAGTTTATAGTCTAGCCCATGTGACAAGAGCGCTCTCGCGCTAATCCAGGCTGGAGTCGCCTGCATGGGCGATCTGAGCACTGCACGCAATCAATGCCATTGTGAGAGTGTCGCCATACTATTGAGTGTTTCTTGATCTCGGCTGGAAGCCTGCTTGGAGGGATTGCCAGGGTTTGAGACAGGGTAAGCGGTGCGGGCAGAAACAGTTCCATGTTTTTCCAGCTGGTCATGTCCTCTGTGTTAAGCCACCGTTTGGCCCAGCACATTTGCGCAGCCAGATAATTTGTTTTCCACGCCGGTACCACTAGTCCCCCATCTGCTTTGGAGGCCTGGAGGATTTCGAGCCAGAGCCACGCTTTCTTACCCCTCGAGAGAAATTTAGCCATAAAGGCGTCCAGTTTCTCAAACATTTGCTTTGTCGGGGCAAAGGGGAGCATCATGGCCAGATAGGCCAGTTTCGGTAGGGTGTTCATTTTAAAGGTGTTTATCCTTCCAGTAAGGGAAATTGGGGTCGAGCATCATCGGAGTAGATTCTCTGCAGAATCAGTGCGGTAATTTAATCCTAGTAATTTGTCAAGACTTGGGCTGAGTTTTACGCCAAGATATGGGATATGCCCCAATTGAAGCCTGAAGGGGTCTACCCCTCCTGGGTCCCAGGGGATGTCCTGTCATAATGGGAGGATCTCAGACTTTGCCCAATTAATGAACTAGCTGGCCATAGGGCCAAAGTCTTGTAGTATCTGGCGCAGCACTGGAAGGAAGGTCTTATAGCTACTTATGTACACTAGATGATTGTCAGCGTAGAGTGATACCCGGTCTTCTTCAGAGCCCCGCTGTATGCCTGTTCACCCGGGGTCAGCCTGTAGGTTAGCCGTAAAGGGTTTCTATGGTGAGGGTGTATAGAAGGGGCATAGGGGGCACCCGTGCCACTGTATAGCGAGAAGCGGGCTGACGTAATACCATTGGTGACCACTGACGCCACTGGGTTTGTGTATAACAGTCCGACCAGCTTGGTGTGCTGACTTGGGAAACCATAAGTGTCTAGCACTCAAAGCTTAAATTCCCATTGGACTTTGGCAAATGTCTTCTCTGCGTCTAGTGTTAGGATTCCCTCCTCTGGGTCAGTTCCCCCTGCGATAACATGTAGTAGCCAGCGGACATTGTCAGCAGAATGTCTCCCATGTATGAAGGCCATATGATCTTTATGGATGAGGAGCAGAAGCAGTCCCTCGATAAGTTGCGCCAGGCATTTTGCCAAGACATTCGCATCAGTGTTGATCAGGGAAATGTGATAGTAGGACCCGCATTACCCAGGGTCGCGCCCTTTCTTGTGGAAAACCACAATATTGGCAGCCAGCATAGAATGTGGTAGGTGGCCACTGGTACTTGCTCCAGCGAACACAGATTCCAGAGTGGGTGCTAGGTGGTCTGCTAGTGCTTTATAAAAGTCGATGGGAAGTCAATCGGGGCCGGCCACCTTGCCTGCTGATAAAGATTTCATTTCCTGGAGCACCTCGGAAGTGGTTATTGGGCCAGCAAGATCTTCTCTTTGGGATATCCCTAGTTTAGGGAATTCAATGGACGCCAAAATGTCATTGCTGCGATGTGAGTTGATTGGGGCCGGCTTCGCGTAAAGCGCCCCATAATACTGTGCAAACCTTACATTGATATTCTCGACTCCCTCAATATGATACCCATCTTGATCTCGAATGGAGTCGATAACTTGAGTTGCCTGCTTATTGCGCAGAGCGAGCGCCATAAGGTGCAGGGGTCTGTCTCCCTCGCAATATGTCTGCGACCAGCTAGTGGAAGATTTTTGTGCACGAGCGGAAGGCACCTGTTTCAGGTCCGACGGGAGCCTGGCGAGTTTCATGTGTCTGCCAATCACATGTGCACTTGTGTTGCTTCTCCATGGTTAATATGGCCGCCATCAATTATTCTTCCCATTCTTTTAGCTTATAGGACCATCTTGAAATGCATTGTCCTTGTATTAATGCTTTATATGCATTACAGCATTTCAGTCCAGGGTAATCTGAGGATATGTTGATCTTCCAAAACATGTCCCTATCCCCCTCCAGGTGTTCAAGGTAATCCGGATATCCGAGAGCCCTTGGATTAAGACGCCACAGCGGCCTTCTGCGAGGGATCTCCGGTAGGTCAATCCGCAATAATACCGCCACATGGTCCGCCAGGGTTGAGGCCAATATGTTGCATTTGAGGATCAGATGGGTGATATTGGAGGGGAGGAACCAGTAGTCTAACCTGGATTAACTGCTGTGTCTAGTGGAGTAGAAGGTGTAGTCTCTTTGCTGTTAGTGTGTGATTCTCCACGCATCTCTAAGCCGTAGCACTGTCAGCAGGGACTGGAGGGTGGTCAGCTTGCACGGGCTAGCTTGTAGAGTTGCAGGTGTATTCTGTCGGTCCAATGAAGGGACCAAGGCCACTTAAGTTTCCTTGCACTAATGTCATAGCCCCCATATATTGTGCACATTCCGTAAAGGCACGTGTGAAGAAGGCTGGTGTCATTCGTGGGCCCATATATATTGAGGAGGGTACTGAGCTGTTGATGTATGCAACCTTGTGCCAAGATGTATCTGCCGTCTCCGTCTGAAAATTGTGTTGAGGACGTGGAAGCGGACCTTCCTATGGATCAAAATGGAAACACCTGGCATGGGAAGTGTACCACTACCCCGACCCAGCCTCTATATAGTTTCTTCGACTCTACCCCATTGAGATGGGTTTCTTGGAGAAATATAATGTCCCCTTGAGTATCACGCATGTAGTTGAGCATTTGTATCCTTTATATGGGGTGGCCCAGCCCTTGGATATTAAGAGTAATACATGTGAGGGAGGTCATCCCATTTTTCAGGTGGGAACTCGCCCTCATTGAGGTCACTGGCTGAGACTTGTATCGTGATCCTTACACATAGTGCCAATTCAGAAACATACAGAGTATTAAACCATGAAACGCCAAAAACACAAAACCAGGAAAGAACAATAAAACACTGGGATCGAAGAACTGTATCCCAATACAGAGGACCATGCGTGGGGCTGATCAGGAGGATCAGCGGACCCTGCCCGCGCCCATGCATACCAACGTCCCCTTCCGTGGACACTGGCGTGTCGGAAGTCCAGGTCAGAATCTGGATAGTTAACAACATAAAACACATAACCTTTGATGGGGCAGATGAGCTCAGCGTGACAGGTGATGCATCCATCGTCATCTCATCCGTAGAGTGCTAACCGGTTTTGTCTGCTATTTGGTAGATGTGGGCCAACGATTCCACAGTGCTACAAGGTCTTGTGCACTCTGTTATTGGCCAAGAGAGAGCCAAAGCAATCCCCTAGGGGCATAGCCCTTCATTGGTACACCCCTGTATGGCGGTCTCCCTGCCCCCGGGGGGATCCCCTGTCGGGGCCCTTCAGCAGCAGTCGTGCGGTCCTCACTTCACTTGGGCTCCAGGCTTGAGTGCAGGGTGCTCCGGGTGCTTGCCCGCTCTTTTCCAGCTGCGTTGTGGTCGGGACCAGCGATGTGGCTGAGGCGGGGGTGACGTCCACTCAGCCTGTGGGTTTCTGACCTCCGTAGTAGGAGATTCGGTGGAGACCAATTCTCGCTGCCTCAGGAAGCACCAGGCCTCTTCCGGATCGTCAAATGAATGCCATTGTTTCTCTAGCAGAATACACCAGACGGCTGGTCATTTTAGATCAAATCTATGGTCTGTGCCTTTCAGCCCATCAAATATGGGGTTGAACTCCTTCCAGCTCTTAGAAACTTCAATAGAAAAGTCATTGAATATAAACACGTCCGCACCTTCTATGCGTATCGTGCCCACTGACCGGTAGGCCTTCAGTATGGCCACCTTATGTTGGAAGTTGCAAAATTGTATGGTGATGACACATGGACTCTCACCTGAGGCAGGCTTGGGCACAGGGGCCCTGTGCACTCGCTCTATAATTAGATTTCCTGGAATTGGATTGTGAGGCTTTTCAAGGAAGAAGTTTATAGATGTAGGCCTCTATATCTGACCCTTGGGCGTGTTCCGGGAGACCAACCAGGTGGAGGTTATTAAGGCAGGACCTATTTTCCTGGTCCTCCAGCTTAGCGCCCAGGCGTTGTACCTCCCTGATGAGGCTGCTGATGTCCGCAGTACCTGTGTCAACATTGTCCTCTAGTGAGCTGATGCGCTGTTAGTTATCTGTTGTCCAGTCTACTTGAGCACAGAGTCTCGCATTGACATCTTGCAGCTTGCGTTTAATGTCTTGAACAGCGTTGTTTGTTCCTTGGGTTCTCTGCCCGATAATTTTAATTTCCAGGATAATTGCCTGCAGTTGACTCAGGATTTGGGCCTCCATCGCGGGCTGTCTCTGGGACGAGCGGCGTAATGGTATATCAGTTGTGGTGGAACTTGTGGTGCAGTTGGAGGTAGGGCTACGGCCTGGAGGAAGCATACTAGGAGGGTGCAGAATCAGGGTAGTCTGGGCCTCCGCAATTGCACCGTTTGTTGATGTCGGTGATTGTTTAAGCAGTTATATAGAGCAGTCCCACAGCACTGATGCCCCTGTCACGTGTCACGTTGATACAGATGGCCACTCTATGTAAGTGTCCCAGTCTACAGGGGGCCCTTCTTTGGCTCTTAGACGTTGTCTGGTCCATCGGGTCTGAGAGTAAAGGTACGTGGCCCTTCGTTGATTTGTACTTTCAGTTGAGGCACCTCTGCAGCGTCTCCCTTCTGCCAGCCACCCCACAGTTGCACCTTAACTGTTGGAGCATCCAATGCAGAACATGAATTCCGTCGGTTGTGGGGCCCTCGATCCAAGGTGTGGGGGCCACTGTCTCAACCATGGAGTGGCCGTATGGCCACCTGGGGCCTATTTAAAAGTTTAGTCGGCATAGAGTGCACAACAAGCAGCAGGCACAGAAATGGGGGCAGGCGGACTTTGTAGTACAGACATTCAATGTTGGAGTATATTTTGCATGCACTCCCCCCGCAAGGTTGTAGGTCCATTTTGCTGGGAGGTTCTGGTCCCGGGTCCTATGCAGCCTTCTTCAGTGTGCCAGTAAACACCATGGTGAGGCCCGCTCTCTCTTCACCCCCTCCCGCTGTGTGGCCATTGTAGTCCTCGTTTGCGGCTCACCTGTGGGCTGGAGTACGTCTGATGCCAGTCGGGTCAGGGTGATCGTGACTCCACCAGAGCTCCTGCTCGGCGGTGTGAGGCAATGTGGCTCCAGGGCCCCGCCATGTCCGACATCCCCCGCGGGTGTCTCAGCAGTGAGGCCTGGGTGTGTTGGTCAGAGCGACGGTGATCAAACCTGTAGTAGGTGCAGTGACATGGGCCATTCTCTGTGTTTATGCAAGTATAGTCCCAGGGCCATGTTTGGGCAGGCGGACTGTATCTAACAGGCCGTTGTACCCGGGGTGCGAAATGCGCGTTGATGTGCACCCAGGATCCGCAGCTCGCTCGCCGCCCGTCTGTAGTGTGCTGTCTGGTCCTCCGCCAGCTTTGGCTCGACTCAAGCTGAGCGCTCCCTGTCTCCCCACGGCTCACCTCCCCGTGTCAGCGTAGCTTTAGGCTGCCTGTGCTGTGCATTGCCATTGGGCTGGGGTGGGAGGAGATGGTCTTGTCGTTCCCCTAGCGGAGCGGTTCTTCTTTGGTGCAGTTTGCAGGCCTAACCTGCGCCCAAGCTTAGGGCAATGTTACCGTGGCATGGATCAGGGGCCTCCACTCCTCTCCGGCCCGCAGTTATGGGCTGGCCTGTACACCAAGGTGCAGGATGTAATAGTCGGCTAGGAGGCCCCGGCCTGTCGTCTGTTGGCTCCCAGGATCTTCCCGGGAACTAGCATTGCAGCAGAGTTGGGCCATTAGTTTACTAGCGGGCAGTTTGTTCTCTGCATATACCGCCCCCATATTCCAGCATTGCCTCTCGATTCACTCATCTTGGACGGGACATTTTCCGAAAGCGAGGCTCATCTGCAACAGAACTCTGTCACGCTGCCGCCATCTTGCTCGGGCTCTCGAGCGCCTCCCACCGGATGGGTACAATTTTCTATCCTAATTTCAGTCCTAGAATATTTGGGGAAAGTTCTTGATTTTCATGGGAGTGCATTTTTGGGGAAATGTTGCCTCCTGGCGACATTTTCCCAGTATCAATCAATACCGCTCTGTGCCCTGCAAGTGCTGTTCTGCATAGCGTCCTTCCGATCTGCTCAGGGCTTCCTCCTTGTCCTTCAGATGCTACCTATCAGATTAGCAGCATTTGGAACGATTCATGCCTTAGTCCATCCTCCAATCAGGGCCGGACTTAAGGGCAGCAGCACCCTGGGCGAACTGGCGCCCCCCCTCGCCCTCCAGCGCCCCTGGTTAACAGGGGGAAGAAGGGGGCAGGGCCAGGAGGGGACACTTTTTTTTCCTTTTTTTGTAATGGCGTGAATAGGGCGCGTTACACCCCATTGTCATTGAATGAGCCCGCCGCCGCGGGTTCATTCAATGACAATGAGGCACCTGCCATGCCTTCTGCCACTACGCCAGCTCGGGGGAGCCCTTGAAAGACTCCCCCCGAGCTGGTGTGGTGGGGGCATATGGCGCCGTGGGGGGTGTGGCACTCCCGGGCGGTTGCCCGGCTCACCCCCCCCCCTAAGGCCGGCTCTGCCTCCAATCAATTGTTGGCAGGCAGTTTAAGCACGTAGCTCAACTTCATTAGGTTGATAATTTCACCAAATTTGCTGTGTGTAGCTTATCAAATGGGGGCACACCTACGCTATGGTGTTCGGTGTATTAGCAATTGTTATGGTGGATGCTTTGAACGGCCGTTGCTTTAGACTTTTCCATTCCTCACTTTATTTTTCATAAGGCCCTCATTATTCTCCACAGTCAGGGCTCATTTGCTGGAAGACCTGAATAACGGGGGTCGCCCCGAGGTGCGTCTTTTGTCTCCTGGCATGGACCGTGCAACAGTGCATCTACCCCAATGCTGCAACCATTTGTGCGTCTTATTTCAGTGTGACTGTGCAAGATGGCATATAGGGTTGATTACAATGTCTCAAGGAGGTCTAATGCAAATTGGTATGCGTCAGCATGCTGCGGTAACGGTAGAGTATGTGCAGTGATACAGGACCGCCAGGGCAATGTTGGCACCAGTATAGGTGCAATTCAGTATTTCTGCAATCTGTCATTTCTGCGACACTGCAGAAGTCTGACAGCCGAAAATGCAGACTTTTTTTCCAACCCCTTTCACACCACATACATATGCGGTGGAGGCCCCTGCGCGCCCCCGTACTTGTATTACATCCCATACCCCCTCGCCATATATATGGTCTGAACTTCTTTTTTTAAAGTGGTGATCGAGCTTCCTGAACTTGTGCGATTCAATTTGTTGGCAAAATAGATGTTCTGCCTATGTTGCTGCTGACCTGGGCATAGTCCCTGTCGGTAGCCATAGCTTTACATTGCGATCAACCAATGGCTGCACTGATTTACGACCATCATCTTGCCCGACGCTGTTTATTGTTTCATAGAAGTTGATGCATCGGACAGGCTCGCTCCTAAGGGTTTGCATCCATCCTAGGTTGCTGGCAACATTCTTGGGGCAGGGCACCCTGGCAACTGTGGCAAGTAGGCCAATGAGAAATGGTTCTTATTGTGGGGGTTGTGGTTGGAAAAAGACCATACTGAGTTGGGGCGTATCGCCGGCCTATGAGGAGGGATGAACTCATTTGGTTCCGCACCATTGGTCGACCATCCAGGTGGCTAATTGGCCACTGTGCTGAGTATAAGATCATTTGAGTTCATTGCCTTGCCGGGCTTCGGGCAGTACGGGGCTACCCGGAGCTGCAGTGCCAGAATTTGGCGGTAGTGGTAGGTAGTTCACTGGGTGTCAGGGGTCGACACCCCAGGTGGCTATGCTACCTGTCCAGCGGTAAGCAATGGCGACCATCTGCATTCACTTGATGCCAGTGGTTGGAGACCCTTGCCCCGTGCTGGTCTTGTAATTTAACATTTTAAATAAGGGTGGCCATTTTCTCATCCATATCTATATTCCAGTGTCGTCCTATGTGTTTAAGACTAGCTCTGCACGACTGTCACCCCTAGTGATAATTAATCTAAAGAACGGATGGAGTCACTCACAGCACAGTGTTAAACTAACTTAATGAACCCTTCATCAAAACAGACGGTGCAAAGGAAACGGGACAAGAACTAAATACTTGTTGAAAAACACCTGGGAGACGTAAACATGGGAAAGGGACTAAATGGGGGAGCACACACGAGAGTAAACATGGAAAAGGGACTAAATGGGGGAGCGCACGCGAGAGTAAACATGAAAAAGGGACTAAATGGGAGAGAGCGCATGCGGTAGGAAGCAAGGCAGAGAGGAAGAGGGACTGGAACACATAACTCTTGGCCTCACTGTTGGGCTCTCTCTCTCTCTCTTTCTCTCTCCCCCCATTCACCCCTCCTCTTCTTGTTGCATTGCCTCTCAATCGCCCCCTTTTTCTCGTCCAATCCTTCTTTTTGTATCTGTCTCTCTCGCTATCACACTCTCCCTCTACCTCGCCCCCTCCCGACAGCACAGAGGCAATTCCATTCATCTAACTACGAACCGCACCACATCTCCTGCACCCTATACCCTGCTCACGTGCGCACGCCCTGACGCTCGAACATGTTATTAGCAGCACTACACACATAATCAAAACCAGTGCAATTGTATTCTGTCCTCACTGGGAGGTAAACTCTCGTGCGTGTGCTATTTACATCATTAGTTACAAAAGACTTGGTTCAAATCGGTCCCGTATTCCACTCTGCTCTGACTGCACAAGGATGATGCCAAGGTAGACCTGTAAGCAGTGTGTAACCAAAACCAAAAAAGGATTGCTCTTTTATTCAAGCAGCCTCTACACATTTAGGACGTGACATTAATAGCTGTGAGGAAAGCTGAAGCATGAGAGTGAAGTGAGGATGCACAGAGGAAAGCAATGGGGCGCCCTTGGGTGCGTGGGTGCAGGCGTCACCACCGCTTTAAGCACGCTCTCCTCTTTACCCCTTTCCTCGCAGCGTGGACTTCGTGAAGTGGTCCTCCCAAGGCATGCTGAGGATGAACCCGGACGCCATGAATGCCTTGTTCAAGCCCACCATCGACCACATCATCCAGCACCTCAGTAAGTACCGACCGTGCATGGGTGCAGCAGAATCGGTCTGCGCCTGCCTGGTGGGTGGGACATTTCATGAAGGTTGGGGGACCGGTGGGGTCCCATGTGGGCCCCTGGGTGGCTTTGGCAGGTTGCCAGGTGGGTGGAAACCTCCTCTTGTTCTAGCACCCCAGAGGGGATTTCTGCCTTACCTTGGTCTTCTACCAGGGATGTCCCACAGTTTAGCATTGCACCCCACCCCTTCTTAGAAAGTCACAGAACCTTTGCCTATGCTCCACCCCCAACCCACATCCGAGACGAGGAGTTTGAGCAAGTGTATTATAACTGCAGACTAAGTGCATCGTATTTTATGTTGCGATAACCGGCCTGAATAATGAAATTACCATTGTATTTAGTGAGTCACACTGGACACTTACAATTCCTTGTACACCAGAAACAATTCCCCCAAGGAATGGGGCAACAAGAAATCTCCAACTCGAAAAGCTGATGAATGGAAAGCTTTGTATTAATCATAACCACTGACATTTACTCTAGGCGGCTTCCACTCCATTGGCTTTCACTCTGCTGTGACATCACTAACTATATTCAAATTACTATTAGTCCCACCCCAAACAAGGCAATCCAGCACAAACCTTTAGCCACTCATGCCTTTTGCATGGAACCACAGGCAACACCAGACATAGGTCCTTAGGCACAGCAAGCTGTACCTCACTAATGTGGCCTAACAAGGCGTTTCGGGGTGGCTTGTGTTGCTCGGTAAAAGAGGCAGGGGATAATGGACTGCTTTCATTGGTGGCAGGACCAAGAATGATTTGCATATTCCTCGTCTCCCTTTCCAATGGCGTGGATGGGCTAAAGAACTATATTATGGAATGCCAGTGGTTATAATTGATTCAAACCCTTCCATCAAAACGGGTCGTGGGAGCCCGGATTTGGAGTGGGAGCTTTGGATCCGGCATGCCCCACTTCCGGTGGCAGTGCCTGGTTCGCAGGACATAGCTACTGGAACTCGGGCAAGGACAGTCATGGAACCTGTGCTCGGCTCATGTGAGCAGTTCCAGTCTGAAGCCTGGGGTGGTATTTAGGATAGGACCATGGCCTCTTGAACTCATCAGCCCTTTAGCCCATCCTCCTCCTTGTGCCATTGAAAATACATAGAGGAGCTAAAGGAACAAATTTGACTGTGTGAAATGTCGAAACTGCCAATACCTGAAAGTGTCACGGGGATTTGGGAAATAGATTTAAGAATGTAAAAGCAAAAATTGGTTAAATATTTAGAGGTTTTTTGTTAATTCTTTAAAATCACTTGTCTAGTGTCTTTTGACTTTTAGATGTATACATGGAATGGAATGTGAGTGCAAGGGGGGGAGGTGGTATGAGTTGGGGAATTGCAAGATAATGCTGTGTGCCAGAGTTTGGTGACCAATAGTAAGCTAAGATCAAAAATCTAGCTGGAGACCAGGTCCAGTCTGTGCTGCAGAAAAAAAAGGAACTAGGTAGAGTGGATAAGTCTTACGATCCTTATCTGCTAATACTTGTGTGTCTTTGGCTCCGGTGGTGCAGCTAATAACGGGAAATGCGAAGCAGATGGAACGAGTGAGTCGATTTGCCACACTCACTAGTTTGGGCGCCATATGCAACAAACCTTTCAGAGGATGTAGAGATAGTCCGTGAAGGATAACTAAATAGGCCATTCTCATAGCCCATCCTTCACAGCACCACGCCTTGGATGGTTGTAATTTTTTTGGTGGTAATAACTATATCGTTTACCTTGCACAAATAAGAAAGTTACTAATTTATAACCACATTTCTTCCGAGAATGACACAGCTCTTTTTGTCTCTTAGGTGATCTGTTCCAGAAGCCGGAGGTCCTTGGTGTCAAGTTTCTCTTCTTGGTGGGAGGTTTTGCTGAGTCACCCCTGCTCCAGCAAGCAGTCCAGCAAGCCTTTGGTGACAAATGCCGCATCATTATTCCCCACGATGTGGGGCTCACTATCCTTAAAGGGGCTGTACTCTTCGGCATGGACCCAGCTGTCATCAAAGTGCGCCGCTCCCCACTCACCTATGGTGTGGGGGTCCTGAACCGCTATGTGGAGGGCAAGCACCCGCCAGAGAAGCTGCTGCTCAAGGACGGCACCCGCTGGTGCACCGATGTCTTTGACAAGTTCATCAATGCCGACCAGTCTGTGGCGCTCGGCGAGACAGTCAAGCGGAGCTACACCCCAGCCAAGCCTTCCCAAATGGTCATTGTTATCAACATCTACAGTGCCGATCAAGATGGCGCCAACTTCATCACTGATCCTGGGGTGAAGAAGTGTGGTACTCTGCGTCTGGATCTGACCGGAACAGACAGCGCAACAGCGCCAAGCCGCAGGGAAATTCAAACACTCATGCAATTTGGAGACACTGAAATCAAGGCCATGGCCATCGATATAGCCAGCTCTAAAAGCGTCAAGGCTGGTATTGATTTCCTTAATTACTAGTTGCCTTTTCCCTCCTCCCAAACCCACCTGCCCCACCGTGCATATGCAACTTGTCCTTGCACAGGTTCTGTTCCAGTTGCGGCCCAACAACAATCCGTGAAGCCGCCATGACACATCCTAGCCCAGTACTGCTTTCCTGACCCATCCCTTAATCGGAGTTATTGGTGTGGATGCGATCCATCGACTTTATCCAGTAACTGAAGACAGAATGGAATTGCTCCCTGAACAATAATTGGACATAATTCAGAGGACCAAAGTGATGGAAATTACTTTTCTGTTTAATTATTCAGTTTGTTAATTCCGCTTTCAACTGGTCGCAAGTCTAGCCGAGTGACAAGAGTAGTCCTGTACAGCACGGAACATCTCCAAACAGGAGTCATTGCAGCATTGGGTTCTAGAGCAATGGTTATAAGGCAGAAGGCACAGGGGAACCATGTTTATGTGCACTGATCCATACAACCCATTTCTTTATTATCATTTTTGAATGATAATCCATCCAAAAAGCCATCTGTATATCTAGGTTTTTGGTAAGGCTACATCAAAAAGTGTTGAGTAGATTTTTTTTAGTGCAGTATATTTCTACTTATTACAGCATTTCCTGCCTCTTTACCAGAAATACTGTTATTATCAGTGGGACTTTGGGTATTTTATTGTGACCCAAGGTGTTCACTACATGGTTTGGACATTTCACTACCTCTGTACACATTTGACGACTTCAAAAATGGCACTTCAAATTCACACATTTCACTGTTACTTTACAGATGTCGCTACAACTTAAGAAAGTCACTGTAAACTTTACACATTTCACTACATGTTTACACATTTCATTGTAACTTTACACTTTTCACTACAATTTCACTCTTTTCACTACAACTTCACTCTTTTCACTACAACTTTACAATTTTCACTGTAACTTTACAATTTCCACTGTAACTTTACACTTTTCACTGTAACTTTAAACATTTGACTACAACTTTACACTGTTCACTGTAACTTTACACATTTCACTACAACTGTGAATATTATCTATACATTTACGTATACTGTGCTACATTTTGTAAATCTTGCAATGCAGCTGCTAGGCTCGAGCGTGGGTTTTAGCGCTTGGCTATACACAATCGGGCATGCGACTAACACTGACTGACATGAAGTCACCACACGGTTGTGAAATCTTTATATGCCATCCCACTATTTCCGGTTGTCGGTATATCAACCCCATCTTTTTAAGGCAGAGGCCCTTTAAGTTTCCTAGCCAGGCTGGCGCATTTGGTACAGTCGCTCCGTGCCGCGTTTGCCTCCCAGAACAGCTGCTGTCTGTGCTTTGTGAGGATTCCAGTCCCATTTGGGGGTTCAAGGCCTGAGAGTTTTCTGGAATGTCCTCTGCAGCTTTGTCTTGGCTGGTGACGAGGCCCGTCCCACCCCAAAGCTGGGCCTCTGGTTATGCTGCATAGGTCACTGCTTCTCAGGCTATGATCTGACCTATGGGTATGTAACCACACCTCTTGTTAGGCCACTGCAACTCTTAATATGGTTTGTCAGTGGCCCCTGGTTTTGTAGCAACATTTTTGGCTATATGGGTGCAATGGATGCACCCGTAGTTCTGGTTATGTCCCCCCACTTCTAGTTCGATTAGTCCACCTCTGGTTATGCAGCTGCACCTCTATTTATCTCTACTTATCTGACCATAGCTTTGGCTATGCCATGGTATGCCTGGCTATGCCATTGGACTGTTAGTTGCTGCACCTCTTATGTCATGCCACCATCTGACACTACACTGCTAGCGTTGTTTCTGTACCTCAGCCCTGGATGCTTCATTGCACCCAGTGTTAAATCACTGCACCTCTGGGCATGCTGCAACACTAGTTGAGCCAATCAATTGCATAGTTTGTCGTTGTGCCTCTGATTATGCCACAGTCACTCCTGTTATGTCACTACCTCTCTTGCTATAGCCCTCCACGCTCAGTTATAGCACTTCAGCCTTATTTATGTCGCTGCATATACTGCTCCACTGGTTATTGCACTGCACTGCGAGTTATGCCATTTTCATCTGCTTATATTAATGCGCCATTTGTTATGTCACTGCACCTGTTTTTGCTTCCCTGCATATGCGGGTAAGCCACTGCAACTCTTGCGACGCCACTGCTCCTCTGCTTGCCACTGCACCCTTGGATAATATATTACTGTGTCTGTTTGAATATCTCTACCCACCTAGTTGGGCCTTTACTGTGTCTAGGTTTTTCACTGCACTTCTGATTTGGCACCGTCACTGCATCCCTTGCCATAGCACCATTAGTTATAGCAAAGCACATTGTGCATGTCACTGCATCTCCGGTGATGCGTCTACCCTTCTGGTTGTCACTGTAGTTATTCCACTGTGTCTCGGTTTGTCACTGCATCTCTTCTGCGTCCTTAGTTCTAACGCTGCACATCTGGGTATGTCACAGCTCCTGTAGTTTTGTCACTGCATCTCTGTGAACTGCATCTCTGGGTATTTCACTGAATCGCTAGCTAAGCTATTCGAGTTCGACTTATGCCGGTGCACTCCACATGACATCACTGGCCCTATATTTATTTAATTGCACCTCTGGGCATGCAAATGCACCACTGCCAATGCCAGTGTGCCTGTGGTTTCCACTGCATTCCTATAGTGGCTATAATATTGCATTTCTGGGTAGGTCAATAAACCTCTGGTTATGTCACTGCATCTCTTGTTCTAGCACTGCACACTGACTTACAGGACTGCTCACTTAGGTATGATACTGCATCTGTGGACATGTTGCTGCACCTTTCGTTCTTTCACTGCAACCCTGGTTGTGTCTCTGCATCCATCGTTACGGCACTGCACCTCTGGTTATGTCTCTGCATCCATGGGTATGGCAGTGCACCTCAAGTTATGTCTCTGTATTTGTGGGTATGGCAGTGCACATCTGGTTATGTAGCAGCATTTGTGGGTATGGCACTGCACCTCTGGATATGTCTCTACATCAACGGGTATGTCACTGCATCTCTGCTTATGTCTCTGTATCTGCAGATATGGCACTGCACCTCTGGTTGTGTCTCTGTATCCATGGGGATGGCCCTGCACCTCTGGTTATGTTGCAGCATTTGTGGGCATGGCACTGCACTTCTGGTTATGTGTCTGCATCCATGGGTATGGCAGTACACCTCTGGTTATGTCTCAGCATCAATAGTATGGCACTGCACTTCTGGTTATGTGTCTGCATCCATCGGTATGGCAGTGCACCTCTGGTTATGTCTCAGCATCAGTAGGTATGGCACTGCACTTCTGGTTATGTGTCTGCATCCATGGGTATGGCAGTGCACCTCTGGTTATGTCTCAGCATCAGTAGATATGGCACTGCACTTCTGGTTATGTGTCTGCATTCATGGGTATGGCAGTGCACCTCTGGATATGTCTCAGCATCAGTAGGTATGGCACTGCACCTCTGGATATGTGTCTGCATCCATGGGTATGGCAGTGCACCTCTGGATATGTCTCAGCTTCAGTAGGTATGGCACGGAACTTCTGGTTATGTGTCTGCATCCATGGGTATGGCAGTGCACCTCTGGTTATGTCTCAGCATCAGTAGCTATGGCACGGAACTTCTGGTTATGTCTCAGGATCCACGGGTATGACACCACGTCTCTGTTTCTTTTACTGAACATAGCTGTTTATTGCCTCATGTGTTATGTCACTGCACCTCTGGGTGTGTTTGTATTCTTTGTGTTATGCCACTGCCCTCCTGAGCATGCTGCTGCAGCTATGGGTGGGTCTTTGTTCCTTGTGTCATATCGCTGCACTCCTGAGCATGCTGCCGGGGCTCTGAGTAGGTCCTTGTTCCTTTTTCTATGCCACTACACTTCGGAGCATGTCACTGTACCTCTGGAGTTGTCTTTATTTCTTGTATTATGCCACTGCACTCATGAGCATGCTGCTGCAGCACTGGGTGGGTCTTTGCTCCTTTTATGTCACTCCAATCCCGAGCCATATCGCTGCACTTCTGGGTGTGCCTTTATTCCTTGTCTTATGCCACTGCACTCCTGAGCCCTGTCACTGCACCTCTGGCTGGGCTGTTCTTCCTTTCGTTATGTCACCACACTCTTGGCTATGTCGCTGCACCTCTGGCTGGGCCGTTCTTCCTTTCGTTATGTCACCACACTCTTGGCTATGTTGCTGCACCTCTGGCTGGGCCATTCTTCCTTTCGTTATGTCACCGCACCTCTGGCTGGTCCGTTCTTCCTTTCGTTATGTCACCACACTCTTGGCTATGTCGCTGCACCTCTGGCTGGGCCGTTCTTCCTTTCGTTGTGTCACTACACTCTTGGCTATGTCATTGCACCTCTGGCTGGTCCGTTCTTCCTTTTGTTATGTCACCACACTCTTGGCTATGTCAATGCACCTCTGGCTGGGTCGTTCTTCCTTTCGTTATGTCACGACACTCTTGACTATGTCGCTGCACCTCTGGCTGGGCCGTTCTTCCTTTCGTTATGTCACCACACTCTTGGCTATGTCGCTGCACCTCTGGTTTGCAGGCAGCATCTATTATATATTCTGCATATTCCTGCAGTTTGAGAGTTGTATCCGTGTAGGTGAATCTAGGCTGCACTTCTCAATGGGCCATTGGGATGTCCTCAGTCTGAGTGGTGTCCGCTGTTTGCCACTATATCATTAAAAGCAGCCTTGGCCTGTAAGTTCCAAGCTTATATGAACTAAGACGAACAGAAACTATGCTGGCAAGGAAGGCGATGCTGGTTCAGAGGGCCAAAGTATTGGAGGTTTCCACCGAGAGGTTGCGGATATCAAGGACTTTTAGGAACTGCTTTCTCCATTCAAGTCCAGTTGGCAATTTACCTGGGAAAGAGTCATCAGGACTGCCAGAGGGGTGCCGGTGGATAGCACAGGTGCAACGTGCTGGTCTTGGAGGCAAGACCACTCGGAGCAACAGAGATTCGAATCCTGGATCCGTGCTTAGAAACCAAACTCGTATTAAGTGTGTTACAAAGTATATATTTTTTTAAAATGCCTGTAAAAATGCCCATAAAAACCGATGGTGAAATGGACCCTTCCCATTACGGTGAAACTGAGACGGCTTTGGCCAAAAGAGAAACATTTCCAACAGAAGTCACAAAATGCGTTTCTTTTTTGGCCTATCCACCCTCAGTCACGACACTCCCCCAAATTATTGTGATTGGCTATTTACAACACACTTGTGGACCTAGGGATCGAACCTGCGTTGCTCTTCATCGTGGAGCGCGCGCGTTGCCCCTAAGCTATCCTCCCGTGACATTCTGAGAACCCTTGAAACTTGTAGTGTGAACACTGAAGAACTTGAAGTGCAGGAGGATTTTTGTGATGGAGAAGGAGCCTCTGAATTCTGAAAACGTCGCCCTCCTCCCCGCCCCCCAAGAACTACTCCATCAGTAATGGGGGAACTACCATTATCTCTAGCTTGTATGGGGGCAAGAAGGCTCCGTTACTTTACTGAAGCCTACAAAGCATGCAGTCTCCAGCATCTGACCTCCGAGTGATTGCTTGACGCTCATTTCATCAACACGATGGTCTATTTAGGGAAGAGGTGCGATTACAAATGTGTCTTAAATGGTTGGAACATTTTAACGATGCTTCGAGGATCTGGGTGAAAGTCAAACGAAAGATCTCCTGGTTTTCCTGATATGCCACCCAGAAAATAAGGAGTACAATAACCCGAGGCTCCTTCTTGGGAGATAATGGATCTTCGCTAAGAGATCGTCAGTCCGCTTCTCTCGTCCCTGTCCTCCTGAGACATGCGCAGAGCCTTGAACCTAAGCCTTAAACAAGATTTCAAGCAGAGAAGATCTTGTTGCTGAGGTGAAACCCCATGAGAAGACTCCTTGTGACCCAATAAATATTGGGAAGCCACCATTATTCCCCATTAGGGTAGCTGAGCAGTGGTTCTATAGAAGCCATAACGGCTTGGTTTTAGAAAGCCTGAATAAGGGAACATTGATTCAGAAGCCTGTGCAAGTAGAAATTGTCTCTGCATGTGGCATTGGTGGGGGCCACCAGCGATGGGACATTAGTCGTCAAAACGTTCTCAACATTTCTGGCCTCGACCAAAGATCAAGGTTCTTAACATTTGCGGCATTGACCAACATCTGGTGGTCCTAAAGATTACCTCCAAAGTTGTGGAGCAGATCTCCCCCACATTATCCCAGGGTTTGGCTTTAGTTTGCCAACAAACATTCTCAAGTGAGGATAGCTTAGGGGCAACACATTTGTCTTGGAAGAAAGACAACGCATAGCAACACAGGTTCCAATCCTGGTCTTGCACTTAGGAACTGGTCACCGGTATTAAGAACGTTCCAAAAGAACAATTGTAATTATAATGGAAATGACCATAAAATGGAAGTGCAGTCTTTCATCTTTTCCAGTAAATATATTATATTCACCAGCAGCTGGGTGCCACCAGCATAGCTATACATCCACAAACGTAATACCTCAAAAATACTCAGCAATGGCTGGAGACAGACATAATAATTCGGGAGTGTGCATCGTTATGTCATATAACCAGAAACTGCCTACATCACTGACGTAGATGGGAAATGGGGTATTCAATATCTCTGTGATGATTCCTTTGTGTCCATTGAGCAAAACATTTTTGGGTCTATTACCCATTGACTTTTCACCAGATTATATCATGGTGCATTGCAAAAACCACTTAATGTTCCCTGCACCTGTGATGGCCAGAAAGTGGCACCAAGACTAAAAAAAGAGGGGCAGATCTACTCCTTAAGACTTGCACTACGTCTAGAGACTTTGGGAGGCTAATTCTGGAATGGTGAGAACTTTGCGGAAATCTAGATCAAACCTCCCAGACAAAGGGAGGACTTGCACCAACTTGAACCTTCATGGCGACATTGCTCTGGCTCAGGACCGTGGAGAAACAAGTGTTCTTATTCTACTCGACCTCTGCACGGCCTTTGATACAATTGACCACCAAAGGCTTCTGCAATGTCTCTTGGAGGCTGGAGTCTCTGGCACGCCGTTGAAATGGTTCTCATCGTTCTTAGCGGATCGTACTGAGGTGGTATATCTCCCCCCTTTCATCTCGCCTCCTATGGTGTTTTGACTGTGGAGTTCCTCAGGGCTCAGCACTTTCCCCCTTGCTTTCAAATCTTTACGTGGTGGTACATGCTAAGCTTATTGCTACGTTTGGAGTGCATTTCTTTAGGTATGCAGATGACACGCAGATCTTTTGTTGTCTAAATGCCCCAAGGGATTACCCCTCTAAACGTTTGAGAGGTTGTCTCTCAGCTGTGCACCAGTGGATGTTAGCCAACTGGCTAAAGCTTAATGGGGAAAAGACTGAGATACTGGTCATTGACCAGGACCTCAGTAGCTGGACCCCTGAGTTCTGGCCGGTTTGTTTGGGACCTTGCCCGAAACCCTGCACTGTGGTGAAGAGCCTCGGGATCGAGATCATGTCCTCAGGGTCTAGAGAGGCCCGGATCTCAGAGGTCTGCCAGAGCGGGTTTGCAAAGCTGAGGGTTTTGAGGAAGGTGCTTCCGTTCCTCCCTACTGAGGCTAGGTACAAAATTGTCACCTCGGCCATCATGGCTGCTATTGATTATTGTAATGGCATTTATCTTGGCCAGCCTGAAGCACTCCTCCAACGCCTCCAGATCTTAGAGAACACAGCAGCTAGGTTTGCTCTTGGCACCATATACTCTCCCATTCCCACATCCTCCTCCAGCGCCTCCATTGGCTACTTGTGAGAACTTGAGTAAAATTCAAGGTCCTGTACACGGTCCATCGGGCCATTCACTCTGTAGGGGCTGAGATTTTGCAGACTAAGCTCTTACGTTATCAGCCCATGAGAACTCTTCATTCTTCTAATCAATTCTTGTTGGATATTCCATGTTTCCGCCGCTGCCGTGCAGGAGGTAGATCTTTTTCTGCACTGGGTCCCTCTTTGTGGAACGCTCTCCCCTTTTACCTAAGGAGCATTGACATTCTGTCCATCTTTCACAAACAGTTGAGAACTGTTCTGTTCTAAAGGGATTTTGTTCCTCTCTCCGCTACAGTGATGCTTTTCCAGCTAGCGCCTTGATGCCTCCAGGTCTTTGTTGCGCTTTATAAATTCTATTACATTATACATTACCAAAAAATGGGGGAGGTGAACGTTCTTGCGGACTACTCAAACCAATGCCATGTTAACAGCATGTTACGACTGGGGCCAGTGGGACAAGACTTTGGATTTGATCAAATTTATACCAAAGGACTAGCTTCAAGATGAGGCTACAACCATGTGGGAAGGACAAGATGCCTTAAAAAAATGGCACCGCAGCCAAATTAGTTGTGCGTTACAATGCTGCAAGCCTGCATTGTGCTGATAACCTTGTCACCGAATTGCAGTATCCAGGACGGAGGTGCAGGTGCAGGTCCTAAACATACCATTGAATCGAAACATGCTATTTCGCCAACAAGTGGCCTTGTCGAGAATTAGAAGCCCAAGACCCTGTTAACTGAATAGCAGTGACAAAATATTTCATAGGCCACAACAGGCATCAGCGCAAGATTCCTGCGATGCCAAAGGCATCTGCTTTGAAAGCCGCTGCGTGTCGCTTTCAGTCATCACCAGCATGGTATCGAGTGATGCACTCCACGTCGGCGATGGGGCCATGTGAATTCTCCCCGAGGCACTACAGGCTCCTCCGACTGGTGTGGTTTAGAGCCACCATCAAGCCTTGAACATAGCACTCGGTGTTGTCTCCATCATGGACAGTCCTTTGTGTACTGCTCCAGATTCCTTCTATTATATTGTAATATGAAAAACGGGGGTTCCTGGCTACCTTGCAATTCTGATTTTTGGAAAATTAGATTTTCCATGTTCTTTGCGGTTTTGCCAAGTGCAGCTTTATTTCTCCTTTAAGTGTGGACTCATAGTCCTAGTAGTGGTCAGCCGACACGTGTTTCGAACTTATGGGTCTTTATCAAGGCTAGAGGTATGTTTGGGTCTGGCCCCGGGTGGGGTCCCGGATGTGGTCTGTGCGGGTCCTGGGTTTTCACAGGGACTGCTGGAGTGGTTGCTTCTTCGGTGTATGGACAACCTCTTGTACACTCAGTACAGATTGCCACCGTTGCAGACTGCCTGTTAAATTGACTCCACTATAAATGATCTGTTGTGTATCACTCGAGATTCCATTTTTTACTGCTTATTTGGCACTTGGTCAAGACCCTCCCCCCATCGAGGACCCCCTTTTATGTACAGACTGTTGCACGGTCATTCTAGATTGCTTGCAATATGGACAGGCTGTTCTGTTGAGTATTGCTCCAGCTTTCCATCATTATAGGTGGCATGGTGTGCACTCATGCCAGATTGCGCAACACAGTGTCCATAATGGAAGCAATAACCTTAGATTGCCTCCATTATAGATCGCATGTTGTGTACTCACTCTAGATTGCCGCCATTATGGACAGTCATTTTTGTATTCCCTATTTTGTCTTCATTGTAGGAGGTTTATAGTGTATTTTACCAATTCCTTTTTTAAGGCAACCTTCAGAATACTAATTCCAGATGGCCGCCATTATGGACATCATATTGGGTACAGATTGCTGGTGGCCCACTTTGAGGACTGTCTGTTGTGTGTCACTTCACATTTCATATATTATAGATGGTCTATTGTGTATCACTCCAGATTGCATCTTTTATGGGCATTGTTGTTTATCGCTCGAGATTGCCCCCATTATGGACAGTCTGTAGACTGTGGCTCCAGACATTCATTTGCAGGCCGTCTGTGAATTCTCTGTCCACACAATAGAGCTTTTTCTTTTGGCAGAAACACATAACACAGTTAACTTTTCCTCCATTTTAGCCTGTGCAGAACTATGATTCATTGTTTCAACAAAATGATACACAGAACGCTGCGAAGCATATCGCAGATAATGTTTAGAAACGGTTGCACAGACTTTGCAACATTCTGCGCAGAAATGGTATGGTTTTGTTTAAAAGCAGTCCAGGGATTCTGTTAAATGCTCCCACCAACCTAGCCAGCATGCTCAATGGTGAGGGATCATGGGAGTTGTAGTCCATAACATCGGGGGAGCTACAGGTTGCCTAACATGGTCACCTGCAATTTGCTTCACATTTGTACTATCATACCTAATTTGGCTAAGTATAATGCCATTAGGCTCAGTATTTAGGAACCTGTTACACTGCATGTTTGCTAAATATTTGTGCCAACAATAGAGAGAGGCTCTGCACTGTGAAGCGTATCGCACTAAACATTATGAAGTTGAGATATCTCCCGGAATCTACCCTGTATGAGGTGCCTATCCACAAAGCCCCTTATTTGGGGCCTCCTGCAAATCTGGGATCTGAAGGCACATGTATTTATTATATTGAGTGGGGGGGACTGTCTGCAGTGACTCCGAAGAGATCTGCTTGCGTCGGACCCCTCTGCCCCAGGTCCTCAGTCTTAGAGAAACTTGACTTCTGCCAGGCCCGGTGCCCCTGTACCAGCACTCCCGATTTATCTCTCAATATCACCCACCCGTCCTCTCCTCTCTCCAGCTCCCCTCCTTTCTCTCTCTCCTGTTCCCCAACAATGCTTTGCAGTAAAACAAGTGCAGTGTGCGCGCTGTACATACCAACGCCCATTTAAGGTGGTCAAAAGCTGGAGAGACGAGCTAACCAACACATTGACGCCGACGGGAACCGAAATTCCAACCAAACTGGTCAATTCTCCAGTGCATCATCGTCGCCCTTGCAATGGTATCCACCTAATGCAGTCCACGCTTTGGGCTGCCATCGCCCTGTGTCTTTATGTGACTTATCAAAGGTTCCCCAGAAAATGGTGCCATTTTGGGGCTCAGCATTTGTGTCCAGTTCCCAGCCCCACCTGCCCCTTTTTGGCCCAGTTGCCTATCATGCCACTGTTGCACCGCCAGTCAAAGTATCACTTGGATCTTTTTGATCCGAATGATCCCAAACCCAGCCCTTGGGCGAGATGTCCACGAGCCGCTCGTCTGGTCAGCACCCGTCCTCTATCTATAGTGTGTTACTTGGACGGTTATCACTTTCTATAAGGCCCACTGGGTTACTTCACGCTGGTTTTCCATCTGGCGATGTTTAACAGTTGTGGGCAGACATGGTGCTCTAAGGGACCTCCTTCGGGGCACCCCACATGAGATCACCATGGCCCGATGAGCCTGGCTGCTGTTCTGTGCATTTTGGGGACCTTGATCTAGAGTTGCTTGTTCCTCTTGTCTGCACATTTAGGAACCTAACACAACACCTTACAACCACGGTCGTCCCACCCATAGGCCTTCTGTCATTTCATTGACCAGCTGGGCCTAAAACATCGCAATTGTCACTAATGCACCCCCCGCCCCTGATTTTCGAATCCTTGGGTTCACTAATTTCACTGAGGGGTGCAGTGCTCTCCATACATATATGCAGTGTGCCCCCCAGCCCCACAATTCTAAAGAATACAACTCCGAGCCTATTATCTTTTTTGATTTAGCGACCAGAAAAATGCTGTCATGATGGCTCTGCATGTGCTTGGGTTGCAGGGTTGTGGGTCAGGAAAATGGAGAAACAGCAAAGGTGGGGCAGGTATTGAGCCCAGTCTGTGACAGACACACTATGTTTGTGAGCTTTGCAGAACTCCCTAATACAATGTGAAATATAATATAATGGATGAAGAAGGACCTGGAGCTTAGACTCAAGACTTCAAGGCGCTTCAGCTGCTTCTGGAATGTACTCGGCCGGCCTCCTCGCCCCTCGCAACGCTTCTGCACTGAATGATGCTGCCTTCCTGTGTTCACAGATGAGAGAAGCGCTGAGAACACTGCCCACTGATATCCCTGTTGTATATAACATATTTAAATATTGTACAGACTTTTTATTGGTTTGCCCCTGCTACGTTGTATAAAATGTTTCCCTGCTTCCCTTGGTTGCGCCTGGCTCGCCCCCATACTTACCCCGTGGGAGACCCCACTCCAAAGCCTCAAAAATAAAGGGTTTCAACAAAACGATCTGTGGAATAAAATGTTTTATTTTATGCAGTGCTTAATTCGAAACAACGTCTGCTTCAAAGTGCTGTAATTGTGTGCATGTCTGGGTTAATTTATTGTGTTGCACAACTGTGCACAGGGTCGGACTCGAACAAGAAATAGGCCCGGACACCCAAAAAAAAGTGGCCCACGCCTCGCCTCAAAAGCAGTGTCCCTCAAACCATCATCCGTGAATCGCATCAATGCACAGCTTTACAGAAAATGCTACTTATGGAGGGTCCATGTGTCTGTTGCATGTTATGTTTTGTGTAAATGCTTGAGAAAGTGATAACATTCCTTTTGTTCTTCATCACATGGCTAAATACTTATTTTGCAGAACCATACCCAAGACATGTCTACTCGTTGCCACCAGTAACGAAAATAGAGTTGCATTTAATAAGCAGTGCAGCCAAATGATGACACCAGAAAGAACCTTGCCAGTTGTATTTAGGCTCAAATATTACATTACAACACAAATCATTAAATAACATAACTTTGCATGCTTACAGCTCTGTGACAGGGTCCACAGCTCTGAGGCGCAGAAGTGGCTTGAACCAACCACCCCCGCTGCGGTTTTGGGACCTGCAATTCGATGCTTATACAGCGCTCTGCAACCCCAGCAGGGAAAAAGGGTTAGGGTGACAATGGTTGGATAGGAAGTTGTGGGGGGAGTAGGGAAACATGAGTGAGGTTTAGGGAGAGGTTATGGATAGTTTGCGGAAATTAGGGTAAGGTTTTGACCACCGCGCTCACTTCCAGCGAGCTGTTACACAGCACTCATACAAACATACTTCCCTGCTTCTGACTCTACACACACATACAATATCACTATTGCAGTATACAAAGGCACAGCAAACACACATGAATTAGTGCAGAACGGAGCTTATGTTAGTTGTCGACCAGAGTGTCCCTTGTTGTCTCCTGCGATTTCGTTGTGCCAGGATGTGTCGTAGTAGCTGTTCAAATGCTGCAAGAGAGAGAGTGCTACAATGAGTGCACATATCAAGCACTGCTGCATGTGGCTGTTCAAGTGCATGTACGCATGCAGGAGATTTAGTGAGGCCAACCGTAGCTACTAACCAGGCACAGTAGGGGCCGCATGAGGCTCTGGTAAGTCATGCGGGAGTAAGCGGTTAGTAACGCCTTAGGGTTCAAGAACTGAATGGACATATGGGCCGAATGCTCTGCTTTCAAAGTGTTAATACCTTCAGGCCAGTATTAAAGACCCAATAGCCTGCCCTGCCCAAATCCCTCTACCCCCACCCAGCAGACATTGGCTTAATACATTGCTCAGTTCATTTTTTAGTTTGGCTGTTAGGTGCCGCGTTAAACCCAACCTATTGTAATAGAGTATATATAGGGAGAAAGGTAAATGAGGCGGGACACACAGCTTGTAGGTGTTGTTTGGTTATTTACCCACCCATTGACTGCCCATGGCCATGCTAATCCCCATGGCCATATCCACCCAGTTCCTGCACCACTTCATGGGAATTCTTTGAGCTTGCTTTATTCAAGCCTTACCATCAAACTTTGCAGTGTTTACTCAGAGCAGCCTTCATGAGTTAAGGACTTAATTGGAGCTGTAAACCTGCTAATGCTGTAATAAAAAAATGTCTAAGACATGTTTGCCTTCATCCCCTATGCGTGTCCATCACTGAAGTCCTGTTAAAAACAGGCAATGGGAAAGCCAACAGTTTTGGCTTATGTATAAGTACTAAGCATTTGCCAGGCACTGCTATTATATGCCCAATGCTGCACCATTTTGCTGCTACCATCAACGGCCTGTTAATACCAGTACGACAGGGCCTTTTCCATACCAAACACAAAGGCCCAAACTGTTGGCAAATGCTTGTTTAGGAATGCTCCCATCTCCCAAAGTATCATCTCTCTGCAGTGTGAAAATTTCTCCACAGCACTGTCATGCCTAAATGAAGGGTTGGGGCGGATGGTAGAGTATAAGGGCTTTTTTTGTCAATGGCTAGCACCCCACTCGAATGTTGGGCCACATGTGTGTGCAGACAATTAGCCAATCACCAGCACTTTTATTTCCCTGGATGGTCCCTGCTTGAAAATGTAAAAACGACGAGATGTGGAATAAATCTGAGATATGGGAGACATCAATTAACCACATTTAGAAGAAAAATTACTTCTCACTTACAAGGTAGGATTTTCCAGAAATGTCCATGCAAAAACAATTATGCCTGCATGCTGTACTACATAAACCACAAATTAACAGTGACACACAAACAATACAGTGGAGATCCACTGTAACCAGCACATGCTGGTCCTATAGAGAAAATGTGCCACACATTGAATGGGCCAAGTAGAAACACGTTGGCATTGCATCTGCTTTTCCCGTATCCCCTCCCATTCTATTTCTCTCCAGTCTAATACTGTATGGGCAGTTTGTGAAAGGTTATTGTAGCTCCATTGCCTGCAGCCCCTCTGCTTATATTTTACTCTCTAATCACCACAGGGTCCTCTTGATAGAAATTGAGTGAAACACTTATAACCCACAAAAAATCCCCCAGCATGAAGTTGTGCAGACTACAGTCGGCCCTTAAAATATGCATGGAAAGTTGGAAATATCAGCAAGCAAGTAAAGCTTCTTACCTGCCTCCTTGTATCCAGATGTGCAGCGTCCATCGTGCGACTGAAAGTGGAAATGTTGGAAGGAGGCGGTACGTCGGTATGCTTTTTTCCTCCTTCACTTAAGGTAACACAGACTTAGCAGCTGACATGTCACCCACCCTCATGATCTGCCCGCCCAGTGCGTCCCCAGCCCCCAAAACCTTAATACGCTTGGAGGAACTGAAGCAATTAAAACTTGAAAATGCGGACAGTACTCATGTTACTTACAATTCACTGGGAGCGGGCCCGGCTGGTAAGGCACAGTTAACCTAATTTCTGAGAGTAAGATAGAGTTAGGAGAGACAGAGTCTTACCCTCAGAAGTATTTGAATTGATCAGGAAAGGAGGACAAATGACTGGGATAAAATAACAAAAAAGGGAAAATGAGGAAAGGTGACTAACCCGGGCGGCACGAGGGACGGACTAGAGATGGGTTGGTGCACTGGGCAGCAGAGCGTTCAGAAGTGCACTTGTGGTATTCTGTTGACAATGAATAAAAGTCCAGGTGCAGTGAGTAGAATGTACCAGATACACAATGCAGTGTGTTGAGAAGCAAAGGCTCTGAAAACAATTGTACAGTCTCACACAGTGGCTCTTGAATCAAGGACTTGCACCCTAATTTGCTAGTAACGTGATACAGGCAAAACCAGAGTGCAGCAAAAAATGGTAAAGGATAGATGAGCTTACGTTGTCAGGATAAGATGCAGTCCAGGAAGCAAATCGTGGTTAGCAACGAGGAATCAAAAAGAAGCAGAATTGGAAGGCAAGGAAATCTGGGTCGAATTCCGAGGTCAGCAGCGAGGATATCAACAGGAGCAGAATCGGGAGGCAAAGCAGTCCGATACACAATCCAAGGTCGGCAACAAGGGAGTTCAAGTAAGGGTAGAGCGGAGTGAAGGCAAACCGCACTAAGTTCTGAGTGTCACAACAGGCAGGGGTTGAGCGCAGAGGAATCCGGTAACAAGAATCAGAGGTCAGGAAAATTGAACACACGGTAGTAAGTAACGCCACAATTAGAAACACCGAGCAGAATGCCAACTCCGGTTTTGAACAGTTTGGAGGCATGGCTTCTATGGACACGTGACAGACTGGAACGGGCTGTTGAGTCACGTGACACGAGGCTTCGTCCATGTGGATAATCTCCATGGCAACTTCCACCGCTGCCAGACGGAGAACCGTGCGCGTTGCTTCGTGTTAGCAGAACATTTTGGGTGAAATGACAGCCTTTGATTCGGTGAGGAATACGAACCACGCTGCGATGAGGAATACGTACCACGGTGTGATGTAACATGCATTCCGTGCTGAGTGTTTCTCTGCATTCTGGTATTCGTAGTTTTACTTTTGGGCTGTAAGTGACAGAATGCAAAGAAGGAGGCAGAACTGGATGCCACATTCACATGTCACTGCAACAAGGAGATGTTTAAAGTCTGGCTGTGGGTTGGTTGTATTAATAATATACGTTGCTTACTTTTTTCATTATTCATTATTTTCATTATTATTAACCGGCTTATTATAAACCACCATTCAGCATTTTGTAAATAAAATGTACAGTCTTGAAAAAAAGTACACTTTTATTGTTTTCAAACAAGCAGGCAGCTTACTAAATTTCTATGAATTTACAGTTGGCCTTTGCTTTCACTGGGGCAGGAAATGTGTCGCACATAGATGGATTTTGGGGCAGGAAATGTGTCACACAGATGCACTTACTGGGGGAAGGAAAGGTGTTGCACTTACTGGGGGCAAAAAAATGTGTTGCACTGTTTTATTATGGGGCAGGAAATGTGTCGCACTTAGATGGATTTGGTGGTAGAATATATTGTGTAGGTTAACACGTGTGTTGTGCTTAGAAGAAATTGTGAAGGGCAGCAGATGTATTGCACATGAGGAACTGTGAAGGCTAATGCACGCACTGCTCAAGAAGACATTGGAAAGGTAGCACATATGTTTTACTTGAAAGATCTGTGAAGGTTAGACAGATTTGAGGGTGGGCAGTTTGTCGCACTTAGGTGGACTTGGGAGTGGGCACTTGTGTTGCACTTTATAACATTAGCATGTCCATTGCGGTCAAAGCTGCATGGTAACCTATCCATTGCACTTAGAAGATCTATAAGTTAGCCATTGTAACAAAAAGATATATGCAAGTATCCTTGATATTGCATTCAGAAGATGCCTGATGGTGGCCCATTACAGAAGAAATATAGTGAGGCTATAAGGGTAGCCTGTCTATTGCATCTAAAAATCATCTGATCCCAAGATCTTATGGTAGCCTGTCTATCACGCTTAGAAAATGTACTAAGATAGCCGGTCTAGTGCGCTTAGAAGACTCGGAGGGTAGCGTGTACATAGGGCCAGGAAGAGCCCACAAAGGTATCTACTTTTTTCACACAGACAATCTGATCACACAATGAGATCAAAGATAAGCTCCATCTAAGCTTAAGGTACATATTGTGCACGGCTCGGTAGACATCTGCCACAGGCACAGCTATCCATTCACACACTTTAGAATGCATCTAAGACTACGACAAATTCTGTCTAGCTGGACACTTACGTCTTCACATCCTTAGACCAGACTTGCCTCAACACCTCTGCCATTAGAATACAGCAACAACCTATCACAAATTCTGTCTAGCTGAACAGATAATGATTCTCTTGCACTAGCGCACTCTTGTGACCTCCCTCAGCACCCCCCTGAAGGCGTGGTCATTGGCGCTCCCAGGCTCCCCCATCTCTAATGGCCTAAGGGGTGTGCCCCTGAGGGGCATACTTTACCCATTTTGTTGACCTTCTCTTGATGGGTTTATCAAGTTGTCTGTGGATGGTGAAACGGGAATTCTAAACTCAGTTTTTTGGTTCTGTGTGATATTTCTGAACATTGAAGGCTGCACGCAAAAGAGAACCCTTTTTTTCCGGCTGATTTGTTGAGGCTTTCATTTTTGGGAATTATCACTATTCCTGTGGAGAGTCCCAGTCTGCCCAGACCTTATCAAGAGAGGAGCTGCAGCTACAACCGGTGTTTCACTGTTCTGTTTTATTTACATTGGACCTTTAAACTTTGTTACTGGGTCTCCAAGACTCTACCTTAAAAGGTGCACGCATGCGCAGAGCGCCGCGCAAAGTCCCGTGGAGAGTCCCGGTCTGCCCCAGTCCACTCCGGGCTGCCCGGCACAGGACATGGTAGGCCCTTTGACCTGACAACGCACGCTGCTTGAAAGGCGCGCGGTGATGGACAATGTAAATGAACGCGGAATGGAAATTTCTCCCGCTACTATCATCAAAGTAAGCAGGGAACTGACAAAGTTTGATTTGTACCTTGAATCACAGAAATTGGCCTCAGCATTGTGCGTCCCTGCGCTACAAACCCTAGCCAAAATGAGTGCTGTTGACAATGGGTTACGGTCTGAGTCTTTCTCAAGCTCCTGCACTTTATCAGCTGTATCTCAAGTGGAGCCGTTGGCACATAGCTCTCATAATGGGACTGCAGTACCACCTGCACGTGTTCAATTACCGAGTGAAGAAACTGACGAAAATGATGCACGTGTGGCTGTTATAAAAACACTTGTTCCCGAGACTGTTTGTCTTGAAGGCCATGAAGTCAATTTCACTCTCAGATTGGAGCGAGGCAACGCCATTGAAATAAACATGCAGGCCGATTCATGTAATTCCTCTCAAAAGTGTCGCACGCGGCTGGCGCACAGCGTGCCCGTGTGAATGTCTGCGCCAGCCACGTGCGATAAAATCAATTTCGGCGCACAGCGTATTCATGGATTCTCACCTCCAAAAGCAGACGTGGCGCAGAGTGGCGCAGCGACCCTGCAGCAGCGGCAGTTACGCCCCCAAGAACGCCCTCGCGCAAGGAAAAGCCATCAAGATCGCAAAACCATCGCAAAGGGCTGCGCCAACCCTGTACCAGTTTACCGGACTGGCAAACAGCAAACGCAAAGCGGGGAACGCGTATTACGGGTGTCGGGAACATGCGTGCGCGAGAAGTTTCACACGCGATCTGGCCTGGGGGAGCGTGTGCATGTATTTCAGGTGTGCGCGAGAAGTATTACACACGAATGGCCTGGGTGCGTGTATTTCAGGGGTGCGCGGGAAGTTCCACACGCGATTGGCCTGGGCGCGTGTATTTCAGGGGTGCGCGGGAAGTTCCACACGCAAATGGCCTGGCTGTGTGTATTTCAGGGGTGCGCTAGAAGTTCCACACGCGATTGGCCTGGGCGCGTGTATCTCAGGGGTGCTCGAGAATTTCCACACGCGATTGGGCTGCGTGCGGGTATCTCAGGGGTGCGCGGGAAGTTTCACATGCGATTGGGCTGCGTGCGGGTATTTCAGGGGTGCGCGGGAAGTTTCACACGCGATTGGGCTGCATGCGGGTATTTCAGGGGTGCGCGGGAAGTATCACATGCGATTGCCCTGGGCGCGTGTATTTCAGGGGTGCGCGGGAAGTTTCACATGCGATTGGGCTGCGTGCGGGTATTTCAGGGGTGCGCGGGAAGTTTCACACGCGATTGCCCTGGGCGCGTGTATTTCAGGGGTGTGCGGGAAGTTTCACACGCGATTGGGCTGCGTGCGGGTATTTCAGGGGTGCGCGGGAAGTTTCACACGCGATTGGGCTGCGTGCGGGTATTTCAGGGGTGCGCGGGAAGTTTCACACACGATTGGGCTGCGTGCGGGTATTTCAGGGGTGCGCGGAAAGTTTCACACGTGATTGGGCTGCGTGCGGGTATTTCAGGGGTGCGCGGGAAGTTTCACATGCGATTGGGCTGCGTGCGGGTATTTCAGGGGTGCGCGGGAAGTTTCACACGCGATTGCCCTCGGCGCGTGTATTTCAGGGGTGCGCGGGAAGTTTCACACGCGATTGGGCTGCATGCGGGTATTTCAGGGGTGCACGGGAAGTTTCACATGCGATCTGGCCTGGGGGAGCGTGTGCGTGTATTTCAGGTGTGCGCGAGAAGTATTACACGCGAGTGGCCTGGGTGCGTGTATTTCAGGGGTGCGCGGGAAGTTTCACATGCGATTGCGCTGCGTGCGGATATTTCAGGGGTGCGCGGGAAGTTTCACACGCGATTGGGCCGCGTGCGGGTATTTCAGGGGTGCGCGGGAAGTTTCACACGCGATTGGGCTGCGTGCGGGTATTTCAGGGGTGCGCGGGAAGTTTTACACGCGATTGGGCTGCGTGCGGGTATTTCAGGGGTGCGCGGGAAGTTTCACACGCGATTGCCCTGGGCGCGTGTATTTCAGTGGTGCGCGGGAAGTTTCACACGTGATTGGGCTGCGTGCGGGTATTTCAGGGGTGCGCAGGAAGTTTCACACGCGATTGGGCTGCGTGCGGGTATTTCAGGGGTGCGCGGGAAGTTTCACACGCGATTGCCCTCGGCGCGTGTATTTCAGGGGTGCGCGGGAAGTTTCACACGCGATTGGGCTGCGTATGGGTATTTCAGGGGTGCGCGGGAAGTTTGACACGCGATCTGGCCTGGGGGAGCGTGTGCGTGTATTTCAGGTGTGCGCGAGAAGTATTACACGCGAGTGGCCTGGGTGCGTGTATTTCAGGGGTGCACGGGAAGTTTCACATGCGATTGGGCTGCGTGCGGGTATTTCAGGGGTGCGCGGGAAGTTTCACACGCGATTGGGCTGCGTGCGGGTATTTCAGGGGTGCGCGGGAAGTTTCACACGCGATTGGGCTGCGTGCGGGTATTTCAGGGGTGCGCGGGAAGTTTCACACAGCGATTGGGCTGCGTGCGGGTATTTCAGGGGTGCGCGGGAAGTTCCACACGCGATTCCATCAGGGTACGTGTATTACAGGGGTGCGCGGGGAGCACCACACGTGAATTGCACGTGTGGGTCCTCCCAGGTGTTCCCTCTACACCCTCCACGGCCCCTGCAGGTGGCTCACACCACAGGGGCCTACCCTGCACATGTCCTGCAGGCACCCCATCCACCATGGCCATGCCCCCCAGCCAACCCACATGTCAACTTGCACTACTGCCCACCAACGCATGTCCACCTGCACCCTCAGCCACCAGGGGCACCCTCCACCAGGCCCCCACCCATGTCTCCCACCCCCCAGCACTGTGGGGCACCTGCCAGCAGGCCCCCACCCATGTCCAACTCATGTTCCCCACCACCCCCACCCCTCAGCACTGTGGGGCACCTGCCAGCAGGCCCCCACCCATGTCCAACTCATGTTCCCCACCCCCCCCACCCACCAGCACTGTGGGGCACCTGCCAGCAGGCCCCCACCCATGTCCAACTCATGTTCCCCACCCCCCCACCCCCCAGCAGTGCAGGGGCACCCTCCACCAGGCCCTCGCCCATGTCCCATCCATGCCCCCCTGCACCTGGGTCCCAACAATCCCCAATCATGTCCGTAATGGCCATCCTCCCCTGCCAAAAGGCCCAACCAACTATCACATCCACCCACATATCAAAGGCAATTACATGTTACACACCCAATGTAAATAATGCAAATGAACACATGTCTGTCACACACAATGGCTGCAAGTGAATGTTAAAACACCCAACATGACATGCATGAAAGCAATGAGATGATACGACACATTGAAGGATGAAAATAAAAATGTATTGAAAATCAACTTGAATGGAAATGAAATGAGAAAAACCACAAAGCAAAACAACCAAAAGAAGATGAATGTCCATGAAAAACTCTGCATGGAGTTCTCCGCCCTGACCATTGTGAGCCGCGCCTCTTCCGCCCGCCGCCGCTCCGCACCTATATGCTGGGCCAACCGCTGCCACACGGAAGACACTTCCCGTCCTGGGTCCTCCTGCCGATGCCTGCCCCTCCGATGTTGATGGCCCCGAGCCATGATGCCTCCCACGTTGACTCCGCTGCTGCCTCCGATGCCACTGCCTCTGCCAGCACGACGGCATCCAGGCTGATGGAATCCACCGACGCCGTCGTGCACGTGCCCTGCCTGATGATGCCGGCACATCCTCCATCTGCCTGGGTACAGTTGCTGTGGTGTCCACCCCTGCTGGACCTCTGACTCCCGACTGTGGCAGGGATGGGATCCCCACCGAGCTGGCTGCATTGGTCAGGGCAGGTCCACAGGGGGCCCTGGTGGCATCTGGGCCGGAAGACGGCAAGGAGAACGACTGGCGTATAGTCTCCACAGAGGAGGAGAGGGCCGCCAGATTGGCCGACACATGCAGGAAACCCCCGAACATGGACGATCCCAATTGGGCCACATCGGCACGGTGCTCTTCGTGATGACGTGCGTGCTCCTCCTGGGAAGCACGCACGGCATCACGAATCACAGCTGTGTGCATCGCGACCCCAATCAGGACCTTCTACATACGGCCAGGGGTCCCCTCGTCCGCAGGTGGAGGGGAGTCAGATGACATGGACATCCCCTCTACCTGCGGACGGGCCTGGGACGGGGCATCCCTGCTGGTGCATGGTGGTGCACCCACAGGGTCAGGGACAGCGACATGCACAGGCCCCTCCACAGTGACCTGTGCTGCCTCCTGCCCCTGCCCCTGGACTGCACCACTTGCACCAGCAGGGATGCCCCCACCAGGCCCCATGTGCGCCTCAGTGGCAGCCTCCTCCTCCTCTGTGGAAACCACCAACCTGGATGGCTCCTCACCGTCTTCCGCCGTAGCAGGCCCCTGTGGGGGTTCACCCACCCCTTCCGCTGCAGCTGTGGGGGCATCCCCGCCGCCTTGCTCCACAGCGCCATCTCCACCCTCTTCTTCACTAGCCGCTGCGTAGAGGGAGACATAGAACACAAGCATCAGGGTACTGTACAATGGTCCCCTAGACAGGAAGCAATAGCAGATGAGTGCCACTGTCAGAGTACACTTCCATCATGTCCCTCCACAACACATGTGTCAGTCCAGGCAAAACACACACAGTGACAGTCATGGTGCATGCCATGGACATTTCCATACATGTCCAATGGACTCTCGAAACATACAATGTAATGGAACTCACATGCATCATGGGTCATGCCTATCACATGCACAAACTTCAACTCAGTCACATCCATCTGGACCCGTACACCCCAATCACAGTGGATACAAGGATGACTAGGCTGCATCAGTGAATCTGTAAATTGTCACAGACATGTGTCATGCATCCATGGCATTCACAAGTCACAGACACGCAGGTCAGGCACACAGACCTGGATACCATATATGTACCTGGAATCAGCACCAATCCCTCACCCCCACCCATATCCAGGAACAGAGACTGCCATGCTCTCATGTGTACAATCTGCACAGGGCTCCCCATGTCGCATTTAAACACATGCAACAACCGTGCCGTTCACACATTACTGGTCGCACATGCATTACCATGATGTCCCTGCACACATACATGCGTACATGGCCTATGTCACACATACAGTATCAGACAACCAGCACACTGCAACATGCCCTGTCTCACACAGCAATGCTTGGCCACTTACCGCTCAACACCAGACGGGTCTCCCTCTCAAGGACCTGGGCGTGGAGCGCTTGGTGTACACGTTCCAGGACCCTCATCTGGATGGAACTCATGCGGCCCTGGCCCCCCTCCATGAGGCGCCGGGCCTTCATGAGGGTCCTGGACCTCAAGTCCTCCCAGCGGTGCTTGACTTTCTGGATGGTGCGAGTTGCCACCCCCTCCGCGTTGATGGCAACTACACAGTCGGCCCAGATCCTCTCCCGTCCTTCCTTGTTGGCGCGGGACGATCCGAAGAGGGCATCATACTGCCCCAGGACTTGCTCCACCAGGGCACCAACTTCGGTGGCAGTGAAGCTGGTGCCCCTCTGCCCCTCTGGCCGGGGGTTGCCACTGGTGCCAGATATTGATGTGCCCGACATGCCAACCCCAGGGGCAGGAGTTGGTGGGCAACTGGGTCCTGGGGCTGGGCTGTGGAGCGATGTTATCCGAGTCGGGAGTCTTCTGTTCCAGCAGGGGTGGACACAGCAACTGGACCCCTGCAGATGGCTGATGTGCAGGCACCAAATGGCAGGGCACGGTGGCAGCAGGCAGGCAGGCAGCAGCAGATGGCACGTGGGAGGCTGCTCGTTGCTGGGGGGCAGTAATTCGGCCTTCTGGGCAGGAGCATGGTCTGCCGTGTGTTTTCGCGTGGCCAGCTTGATACGGAGTGATTTGGCACATGAAAATCCTGCACGTCAGCGTGAAATTCGAGGACAGGCCCTTTGCGCGTAAGCGCGTCAGCACGCGTACGCGATTTCATTGGACCAAAGGCCCTTACAGCGTAAGCGTGTCTGTGACGTTTCGCGCACGGGCGTTGCCCTGGCAGGGCTTGGAGATCCCGCGTGCCTTTACACTGCTCTGTACGTGCTTTTCGTGCGGTGCGTGTGTTTTCCATCCGTTGGCGTTCACACGCTATTACTTCACAGCGGGTGTTGGCTACGCATTCTTCTACACGCAAGGCAGACGGTGAGTGGTACCCCGCTCCCCCCCAGGCCCGATCGCGTGAAAAACTTCACGCAAACCCCTGAAATACACGTAGCCCGCTCCCCCAGGCCCGATCGCACCCGAGAGCCCCTGAAATACACGTAGCCCGCTCCCCCAGGCCCGATCGCGTGTGAAAACACCCGCGAGCCCCTGAAATACACGCACACGCTCCCCCAGGCCCGATCGCATGTGGAACTTCTTGCGCACCCCTGAAATACACGCGCCCAGGACAATCGCGTGTGAAAACACCCGCGAGCCCCTGAAATACACGCACACCCAGGCCAATTGCGTGTGAAACTTCTCGCGCACCCCTGAAATACACGCAATTGCTCCCCCAGGCCTGATCGCGTGTTGAACTTCTCGCGCACCCCTGAAATACACGCGCCCAGGCCAATCGCGTGTGGAACTTCTCGCGCACCCCTGAAATACACGCGCCCAGGCCAATCGCGTGTGAAACTTCTCGCGCACCCCTGAAATACACGCGCCCAGGCCAATCGCGTGTGAAACTTCTCGCACACCTCTGAAATACACGCGCCCAAGCCAATCGCGTGTGGAACTTCTCACGCACTCCTGAAATACACGCACATGCTCCCCCAGGCCCGATCGCGTGTGGAACTTCTCGCGCACCCCTGAAATACACGCGCCCAGGACAATCGCGTGTGGTACTTCTCGCGCACCCCTGAAATACACGCACACGCTCCCCCAGGCCCGATCGCGTGTGGAACTTCTCACTCACCCCTGAAATACACGCGCCCAGGACAATTGCGTGTGAAAACACCCGCGAGCCCCTGAAATACACGCACCCAGGCCAATCGCGTGTGAAACTTCTCGCGCACCCCTGAAATATACGCACACGCTCCCCCAGGCCCGATCGCGTGTGGAACTTCTCGCGCATGTAGAACTTTGGCGCACATTTTTTCCTGCGCAGGGACGCTACTGCCTGCTTTCGTGTGGCGGACACGTATGGGCCTGTGCGCGTCTTTGGCCGTGCGCTGTTTTTCCCTATTCGATTCCATGAATACGTGTTGTAGGCGAGCTTGTGGGCGTTCTGCGCACTTGCCTCCTGTACTTCCTCCGTGACGCTCACATTTTCACGAGTTGTTCCCCATTCTGCGTGTAACGCCCCGTGTTACGCCTGCTTTTGTTATGTGCGCCGCGCTATGTGCGAATTCACTGTGGCCTTATCGCACAGCGTTCGATGACCTGTGTGCCAGCGTGCGCCGCGCACTTTTTCAGCGCACATCCCACATTTTGCGCGTGCACAGACTTCCATGAATAGATGTGCGATGTTTTCTGTGCGATAACCGCACTTGCACTGCGATAATCACACTTGCACTGCGATTTTTGCAATTTCACTGCGAATCGCACGTTTTCGCACGCGTGCGCCGTTTTTTCGGCGCACGTTGATTCCATGAATCGGCCTGACGGTGTTGTTTCTCTCGCCATTCGATGTTACTGATCATGAGCTTTTACAAATTCAAGTTTCCGCCGATTCTGTGCGACAGAACACCTTTGTATTTAACCCTCCACTTCCAACAGGTGACAACTGTCTACCATCATTACGGGCACACGAGAGACAGTGTGCAAACTCTGAACTTGAAAGTGAGTTGATTCAAATTCCGCAGCAGGGGCCAAGTGGGAGTTCTGTAAAAACAAAAGGTGACGTGCAACCAAATAAGTCATTCAGCACTTCTATCGCAGCAAATGTGGTTTCTCAAGACAAAGTGAGGCAGATGTCTTGTGTTCAAAGGAGTGCCATGTCGATTGGTTCACCTCCGCACTCTAACAGCTCATTACATATGCCTGCGCGAGCGGATATACAATACTCATGTGATGCTTTAGACGATAAACCAACACCTGTGAATGGCACAACAGCTTCTTCCAAACTGAGCAAAATGACTGGACAAGATTTAGCAGGCCGTGAAGCTCGGTTGGCAGAGCGTTTGTCTGCTGATTATCATCTAATAAAAGACAAACTGATTAAGAGTTTTGGCTCCAAATCTGTGAAAAAGCCTCAATCACAGCTTAAAAGTGCCACTGTTGGGGAGGATTTGCAAAAGTTGCAACATTCAATCTCGCATTTGCGAACCAAGACACAGACTAGTACCCCGATCATGAAAGGTCTGTCCTCGATTGAACAAGCCCCTTTAAGCAGGGAGGCTACCTCCTCAGGCGTACCATGCACTGGGCTGGAGGAAAAACGCGATTTCTTTACTGCACACTGATTCAAGTATAAGTTCCACTACTGGCCACACAAAGACACAACCTGTCTCCCTCCAAATACAAGATCAGGAAACGGAACGTAACAACAAAGCTAATATATCATTGGCAGCAGGCATCCAAATCCACAACAACGTACTAGCAGCAACCTCTCTAGCACCGATCCCTTTCATGAAACTCTGAGTCTCTGAACGACTCCGTAAAAGAGCAAGGTTCACAATTATACACCATATTGGCAAAATTGGAGAATCTGGAACAAGTTAACAATGCCTTACAGACTCGAACAGAAAGGGAAGCTGAACTCTCAACACGATGGCACCATCGGCTGGGCGATCTAGCATCTAGCGCACATGATGACAATGCAACTCTCATGAATGCGGTCCTTGAATGCTTGAATTGGCTGAGGCATAATGATAACAAGAATTGTGGGGACTCTGATACACAACCCACTAGAAATACCTTCAGTCCTTCAATTTCTGCCAAAAGTTCGGGCTCACAAACGTCGTCTGGCATAGTCCCGATTGAAATACTGAATGTGTCATTACCTGTCTCAGCCTTGGGAACAGCATCGAATCGGAAGACGCCAATTGAAGCCTTTGTTGAGAATGTGTCTATAGCCCCGGAGATACCTTTACTAAATTCTTCTGAAAGCTGGAGAACTAGCAACCACACATCAGAGTGCGGCATTTCAACAGGCTCTGACCATCCAATCAAGTTTGTTGCCAAGGAGAATGTGCCCAGCAAGCCAAAGCAACCGTCTTTCGGAATCTTCACTGGGCCCGCCAAACGCCTGACCGGAAACTGCCTTTTATCGTGCGAAGCCAATCTTGTATAATCAACAAACAAGGAACGCAAGGCCACAAAACAAGGTGCAAAGAGAAAGTCATTTAACACAAAACAATTTGTTGGGAACTTACCAACCCCACAAAACTGGGGTTATTTGAGCACAATAAAGACAAGAAAAAACATGATGTACACTTAGCAACAAATGTCGATTTAAATAAAATCCCAAAAGCTAATGACCTGCTAAGTGCAACCAAAATACAAAGTTCTAGGAAGAGAGCACAAATTGACACTGAAGCGGATTCAAGTCTGGCGCAAGACGAATCAATCGACCTATGTGACTTATCTACATATTCCATTGAGTCAGTTACCTCCACGTGTCCTAACAGTGTTAGAGGGACGCAGACTCTGGCACCTTTGTCTCAGTGCCTACTGCGATCTCGAGTGGCAGGACCAATAACATGGAACACGAAGATGCAACCCATCCTAAGGAACTTGGTCGTGGGGCACCAAAACTACTGCCTGAAGTCCAGACCTCTAGCAACAAAAAGGCAACTTCAGGTCTCGCAGAAGGTCCTGATCAAGTGAAACTCGCACAGAGTCAAAAGCTAAATCCTAAAATGACTTCGACACAAATGATGAATCGAAGAGACCTTAAAACAAGTATGATGTCAAGGTCCTTTGACGTGAAAAATACAAGGACCTGGAAGATTCGGGTTTAAAATCGTTTCCGTGATGACAAGCACATCAACCTTAATCGAAGGAATATGATGCACCTACTTCACACAATTCCCTCTCTACGGACAATCACCTTGGATGATATAGTCATTGTCGAATATATCTCAGAAGATGTCGCAGGCAAAATATTCCTGCCCATAAGATCCATTGCAGTGGAAAAAACTCTCCTAGCTGTGAAAGATGAAATACTAGCCTATGGCTTTGACATCCACGTAGAAAAACAACAATCCAATTCGAGAGAAGCTAGTAATTCGCTGCCAGCAGGCGCACACTCGTCAAATGAATCAAGAAGAGAGGTTTAAAGGCAACAATTCAAACTGAAATCGCCCAAATCCTCTAACGAAGTGCATTACCAACAGTGCAACGATAATAATCTGAGAAGTGGTGCCAACTTCAGACACAATTCATAACTAGCATACCTCAGTGGAGAGGAATTATGCGGGCTAATTTCATGGAACACAAGAGATTTTAACCATCTGTTCCAGGATTGGTCCTTACCTTTGGGAAATAACTTTGCAATATTTCTTCAAGAAACATGGTTGCGCGAAACTCCAGTAAAAGATGGATATACTGTAATGTTAAATGCTGCTGGAAAAAACAAGCAGGGCCGTCCTTTTTCTGGGCTAATAACTTTGGTGAATAACGCCCATGGTTGGAAGGTTATCGAAATATATAACCCGAATCTCTATGTACAAGGAACTCTGCTGGTATTGGACACAGAAAAAAAAGAGGAGGCGAAATACCAGCTATTGATAAATATCTACTGGAATCCAGTCATGATATCTACAGCATGATTCATTTCTTCAGTCACATCAATCATTGATCTGTGCCTAATAACACACTTAAATCTCGCAATAGTAATCTGTGGAGATTTCAACTTTTCCTTGTCTAAAGACCTGCATACAAGCCCAATTACGGCCACCACAAGCCTCTCAAGAGATGAGTGTTGGAACCAGGCCTTGAAAGCAAGAAATTGCGAAATGATAAACGGAAGAGTACAAAGTGACATTCTGGCTAGTTTCACTTGGCAGAGAGAGAGGAGTAAGAAAACACTAGACTATTTTTGGATCAGCTCTTCCCATTGGTTGAAAATAGAACGCTTAGATATACATAAGACACCCAAAAGCGATCACCATGTTCTAGAGCTGTCTCTGTTAATGTCAAGGCGCGGCGTAAAACTAATGCATAGTTTTCCATTAGAGATAAATCAAGGTGCTAAAAGACTAAGAATAAATAACAACCATATCCAAAAGTTGAGCAAAAATCTAGAGGAAATGACTAACTCTGCAGCCAACCAATTAAATTACTCACCTATTCTTCAGCAATTTTGCACCAAGAAATCTCAGTTAAGGAATACTTGTCAATTAAATAAATACACATTTAGTGTGTCGGTGAGCACAGAGAAAAAACGACTGACCAAGGATATAAGACAGTTGAAAAAAAGCAGAGGCTGCGATGTAGCCATTAAAATTAGAAAGCTAAAGTCACAATACCGCAACTGGCTTAAATCATTCCAACTAATAAGCGACCAAGAACGTGCTGAACTCATGTTGAAGAAGATTACGCAACATAAAATAAAAGACTTTTGGACAATTCTTAACAAAGGATCTCTATGTCAAGACGCAAAGTTAGCGCATGGAATCCCAGCATTGGCTTGGGAAGACCATTTCAATTTACTATTCAATGGAAAATCGAGACAAAATTAGCCAATAACTCTGGACTGTTCAGCACCTTGGGATATGAATGAATCAAAAGATAAGATCGTGATAATGATTCAACAACTAAAAAACTCACGGGCAGCAGGCCCTGATGGGTTGTCCAATATTATGCTAAAAGAAAAAAAGGATTTATGGGCTGAACTCATTGAGAAACTTTTTCAATTGATATCGACTTCAAAAAGAATCCCTACTTCATGGACAACATCAGTTATTGTGCCAATATTTAAGAAGGGCAATAGGCACGATCCGAACAACTATCGCCCTATTGCCCTTCTGGACACAATAGGACAAATCTTTGTGACCTGTTTACAATGCAAGCTAACATCATGGACAAGTGCCACTGGGTTAATGGATTGTCGACAAACAGGTTTCACCAAAGACACAGGAACCAAAGTGAATTTACTGATATTAAATCTATTACAACTTGACGCATTAAAACATAACAAGAAAATGTTTATAGCCTTCATCGATATGCATCGAGCTTTTGGCACAATCGTGAAAAACTCTGGATGAAACTTTTATCATGGTTCGGTCCACTGGCCTTATTTCAACTGTTAATTGCACTGCACAACAATACTTCTACTAGAGTGCGCCTGGATGCAACTGGTTATTTGACAAACAAAATAAAAATTTCCAAAGGTGTAAAGCAGGGGTGCCCCCTAGCTGCACTGCTGTTTAAATTATTCATTTCGGATATCTCAAATACTTTGGAAAACACCCATCGTTTTCCGCTGTAATTGAATGGGCAAAAGATCAGTTGGGCATATTATGCAGACGACATCGTACTGTTCGATTTAACTCAAATTGGTCTGCAACGACTTTTGACCAATCTGGTCACATACCTTCAAGATAATGACCTTGCGATCAACACTGAGAAATCTAAAATCATAGCAATTGGAACAGCACAAAAAAATAAATCAAATCAATTTAAGTGGACAGCAGAAGGCGAGACAATTGACTATATCAGCAATCCGATACCTGGGAGTGCAAATAAACAGTTCTATCTGTGAATCGGATTGGGTGGCTGACTTGAAATATTGTATGTCCATATTAACAATAAAAGTTCAAAAGTTACATTTTGAATATGGTAAATTCACGCCCTTACCACTACAGACTTTCTATATACAGAAAGTAGTCTGAGTAATTACGTACGGGGCAGAAGCAGGATGGAACATCGACAATCAAATTTGGGCTGTATTGGAAGGCCAATTCTGGAGAAGAGTATTGCGACTTCCAAGCAGCACCTCGATTGTTGTGTTAAGATACAAAGTATGTTTGGAGGCACTACATGGAACCATTCAATGGAAATCAATCACAGCATTACGTAAAAATGCATCTGTCAAATGTAGCACCAGCGTATAAGATATTTGAACCAATGATAAAGAACCTGCATGCAGGAATTCTGCTGGTCTGGGCAAATAAAATCAGGACAATCTTAGACAGCTGGTATCTCAGATGGTAATAGCAACGCCCCAACAAAGAAAGGCAAAGAAAAGACTACGATAGTGGAGCTGGATTCGAATGAAGAACTGTGCAGGACAATGCCGTCATCCCTGAATCTGGGTATGTCATGCAATTGCCTAGATAAACTTCTGAAATACTTGCCAAGATTTCCTTCACGATTGCATCGGAATAAGTTTCTGGGGCTGCGCCTGAACGTCTATAAAACTTAAGAAGTCCTATGGAGAAGACATGATATGAAGACTGTAGACAATCTCTGTCGATTTTGCACATTTGAAATAGAATCATTAAAACATCGAATCATGGAATGTCCCACAATGGCTACACAACGGTCATGCTTTCTAGGCAGATTTGCACCTCGTGATATTAATTTAGATGCATGGTGATGGATGCTGCTGACAGGTAACAACGTGATGTTAACCTGTGCCGTGATTGACTTTCTTGAGAAACTTCTGGAGTAGCGAAAAGACTCTTAAATGACCCGAATCACGTGGATGCCTTATTCCAATGAATTAACTATAACGTTCGTTCAATTATGATAAGGCAACAGTTTGAAGAACTTTGAGATGGGCGAGTGAGAAGTGGTTATAAGTGTCCATCTTGAATGATTTAAGGAACTTTGATGGATGGATTTCTGTGTTTGGTTGGATATGTGTTTTTTTCCTTTTTTTGGTGTTGTCTTCTGTGATGTTTCTGTTTTGTAATTAAAGTATGTAAGAACTAATTGTTACAATAAAAATAAAAAAATAAAAATGATCACTATTTTGGGGGGTGGAGGAGTTCACCCTCTGAAATCCCTTAACAACCAATCCCCTGCCCAACCTTTTTAATTTATATGTTTTACTCCCCCCTCCCCCAGCCCTCCTTTGGTCCCCCCTCCCTTACATTAACACTCCTATTCAACCCCCTTTCCTCCCCTCACAGACACAGACCCACACACCCACACACCCACACACAGACACACTTACTCGCCAACACGCCCCCTCCCTTGCATGCAACAAACACTCCCCCTTAACCCACGCACAAAAACACGTACCCGTCCTTTCGCCCCCACCCCCTCCCATATCCGTCCAGGCTACGACCATTTCCCATCAACATACGCACACACTTCCACGACTTCCCTCCTGCAGGCCGGCTGCGCCTGTGAGCCCGCGCGCACGTTCCTGTGCAGCAGGGGCGTGACGGTGCGATTGAGAGAGACCGACTTTCTGAAATCGAAATTTATTTTCGATTAAATTAAGAAGTGATTATCACTCAGGACAAGCTTCTCCACCAGAGCTAATTGTGTGCTTGCGGGCAGATTGCATAGTGTCCCAATGGCTCGGTTCTAATGTTGGTATTCCTAAGGACAGGCACATTTCTTACATTAAGCACACTGCACACGAAACATAATTTGACTCTTACATCCCCCTCCTCTAGCATATGTAAAGCTCCGCTCTTCATGGAATGCCCCCTGAGAGGTATTTGCTGTCGTCAAATGTTGACTCAGTCACACAGCGACATCTTGTGGCTCCTGCTGGGGAAGAGTGACGACGCCTAGGCTTACCCTTTACAAGAAATACAAACGTATATAGTTCTCTTTAAGATTGCCCTCGAAATCTCTTATCAGCTTATTGGCAAAGGTGTGGCGTATTGGTCAAGTTGCTGGATGTGGAACCAGGAAATATGAGTTCCAGTCCTAGCTTCTCTGCCAGAACAGCCTGTGTGACCTTCAACAAATACCTGCACATCTTCCTGACACAATATCCAAGGTAGCAACACTGAGTGTTTCAGAGATGAGCTAAACGCTGGAGCGGTGCTAAAACTGTGCAAAGAGCAGCGGCCCGAGCCCCTGTCTGTAAGGAGCATGGAGTCATGTTCACTATACAGCGAATGCAACACCCATTGAAAGTGACAGAGTTGGGGGTGGGGGGGGGGGGGTTCTGTGAGGCCCCTTCCCCACCCGATCCCACTCTTCACATGACACCCACTGCCAACTATAAAGACGCTCTCACTAATGGATGCTTTCAGACACATCACAATGGGATGAGTGTTCCAACCAGGCTTTGAATAATCCCTTTCAGTGGGCAGGGGGTCACGCTAGGCACCAATGCCGAGCTCACTATCCGCCCCCCCCCCCCACACACCCCCCAGAGGCTTAGGTGGAACTGGCAGGTTATGAAGCGAGCACACTTGCCGTCTCCAACCTCCTTCGCGTGACTGGCTCCCTCTCCGTCGCCACCTGAGACTGGTTCAGAGTTTTACAATAGGAGGAGCGCTCACATTCTTTGATGTGGCCACTGTAGCTACAATCTAGGCCACCCCCCCTCTCTCTAGTGGGGGTCGCGCTGTCTCTTGCGACTGGAGAGAGGTGCATAGCGTCTACACCTGATGCCTGGAGAGCTTCCTCTTGCGGCGCTTCAGAGGCAGCGCAAGGAATCGGAAACACAGCCCCCCCTTCCCGATTAATAATGGCAAGACAACCTAGTTGCCCGCGTGCCTGCTGCAGAGATCTGTACCATAGCTTCCGGTCCCAGCATGCTCCACTCAGCGTTTGATGTTTTCAAACTTGATGAAATAGGCGCCAACAAGGTGTGTGATGATAATAATAGTTACTCCACTTGCTTGTTATTTCTAACTTTAGGGAGGTTACTCTTCTTGCTTATTATTTCTAAGTTTAAAGAGGTTACTCCACGTGCTTGTTATTTCTAAGTTTAAAGAGGTTACTCCACGTGCTTGTTATTTCTAAGTTTAAAGAGGTTACTCCACGTGCTTGTTATTTCTAACTTTAGGGAGGTTACTCCACGTGCTTGTTATTTCTAAGTTTAAAGAGGTTACTCCACGTGCTTGTTATTTCTAAGTTTAAAGAGGTTACTCCACGTGCTTGTTATTTCTAAGTTTAAAGAGGTTACTCCACGTGCTTGTTATTTCTAAGTATAAAGAGGTTACTCCACTTGCTTATTATTTCTAAGTTTAAAGAGGTTACTCCACTTGCTTATTATTACTAACTTTAAAGAGGTTACTCCACGTGCTTGTTATTTCTAAGTTTTAAGAGGTTACTCCACTTGCTTATTATTACTAACTTTAAAGAGGTTACTCCACTTGCATAATTTTGAGCATTAAACAATATATCAGTCAGTCTTTTAACCCTCTGATAAATGCTGTTTTGTTGGCATGGCAGTATTTTGGGTTAATCAAATAACACTTGTGTCTTGTTTGTAGAATTTATTGAAACGTGCCTTTTTAGCTTTTTTTTTTTTTTTTTACAAAGTTTAGTTAGTTATGATGGGTGGCAGAAATTAATTCCATAGCATCAGAGCTTCCACAAAGAAGTTACAAGAATTTCTTTTTACATTTAATGGGGACACATTCAACAAAATATGCACAGGACAAACACGATTTACAAATAAACGTTTCTGGTGGCTGTTAAATCTGGGTCACAGAATGAGCAAAACTTCCTGCTCCATTCCCTGATGGGGTACCAGTCAATGATGCGCAATACCTGGGATGTCAGTAACTGGAGGACACACGGCATTGTGTTAACTCAACTCATACTTTTATTTACTCTGCCTCTACCTCCCTGAGGCTCCTCCTCTTCCTTCTCTCTACACATGCCTCTTAGAGAGGCACCACCACATTTCCCTCACAAAACCTCCCCTGACAGACCTCCTTACGTCCTAGTCAAATTTCTTCAATGAGCCTGTTGGGTCTTTTGACGATTCTCTGAGGTTGACCTTCAGACTCTGTGCTGTCTCCCCTTTCCGTCTCTTCTCGCTGCATTTCTTCTCCCTCTTCCACTTCCTGCACTCTCTGCTCCCTAACATTGTCTGTTTTCCATAACTGGGTTCTCGTAAGGTATCAGGTGCTTGAAGAACAATGTGTTTCGGGTCACTTCCTACTGCAGGTTGCCTACTGCAGGTTGTTGACAGTGATCATTGTCCCTTTTGTTAAGATGGATTTCTTAACTCTGACCTGGTGGGCAGAACCTTAGGGGGCCACCCTAGTTTAGTGGAACAGGGGATCCTTCTGGACCAACCAGACCAATCTACAGTAGCTTGGCAGGCGGTCAAGACTAAGTTTCGGGAGGGGCGAGTGATCGGAAGCCCACAATGAGCACACACAGTAAAACTCCACTGATTACTTTTAGACAAGGGTATATCACAAATACATGTATTATAGGCCTTTATAACTAAACCACAGTTTCAAGAAAACAGTTACCACACTCCCTTATTCATTATGTAATATAGATACAAAAATATGTTTAACCTAAGGCTGAGAGAAAAGGGAGAAAATAACCACAACCTGCAACAGAAAGAGGTAACTTCAACACAGATATCGTATTAGGCTGTTCTTCGTAGTCCATCCCTAATTTATGTAGTCCATCCCTAATTTATGTAGTCCATCCTTAACGTATGTAGTCCAGCCCTAAGAAGTGAGGAGCCTTGTGCTCAAAGTACAGCATGTATTAACAATCCGCGGTCGTGCGTAAAGCGGGTTTTCTTCAGGGAGGTGTAACTGCTCAGGAAGTGGGTTGAGGCGATGAAGAATAAAGTCCTACTCCTGGTGGAGGGTCTACCCTTGCTGATAGAGTGACTTTCAGAGTTCAGGAATAGCTGGGGAGCGCAGGCTAGCCCAGCCAGAGTGATTATCTTTTAAGGGATTCTGGTGTGTAAAAACAGATGGATGTGCCAGGGTCCACCGGTTAGTGATGAAAGTTCTCACGGACCCTCAACACAGTCCAGACCAAACTTTGCCAGTCTAGTCGACTTCGCTAGTAGGTTTCACCCCTTCCTTTACAGGACATTGCGACTCTCAGCGGCTGCGGGACGAGACGATCGTCCGTGGCGAGGCAGTTGCCTTTTCTCAGCTCTCTAAGAAAGGAGAAGGATAGTTCCAGTGCAGCATGTCTCGGGATACGGTGGGGCAGGTCTGCAGGCATGTAGAGCGACAGTCACCACAGCGGGGCGACACAGGGAGCACAAATGCTCACGGCATGGCACACTCTCATAAATCGAGACCCAGCAGAGCTAGGAAAACAGGGTTTGGCATGAGATGGCCCAGGACCACGAGTAATTAAGCACTTCCCAAAGTCTTGAGTCTCAACTCAGGATGACGGCGTTCTTGTACTTTACCCTGGGTTCGAGCTGGACAGTTCACTGGATGGCCCAGGAACACTTCCAAAGGGGCTCTTTGCGATGGTAAGCAGGAGGAGCCGAGAGTAGTTGTTCGCACTACTCCAAAGGGGTGAAGCACCCTTGCAGGCCTTCTTGGTACGATGCACAAGCAGGGGTCCAACGGGACAACAGTGGGGTCAGGTTGCCAAACCTTCCTAGCATGTCACTGGCGGTTCCTTGAATCTGCTTTCTTGTTAAGGACACTTGGCTCCCTATGAACTTCGATGTGAACGTCAGTAGATCGACCTGGAATGGCTGCAGAGACCCTTATCTTATCCAAGATTCATTTTGCATTCAAATCTCAGATAGCCAATGGAAGATCTGCTCTCTTGCATGCACGCCAGATGTGGGACAATCATGGCCCATGGTGGTTCCAGTCATTTAGGTCTACCAGACATACTGGCCCCAGTAGTGAAAATACCTATACCCCAAAGGATCATGGAAGTAAGGTACCCATTAAGAAAGCCATACAAGCATTCACGACAATATGATGGCCATTTGAATGAAATCCTGGAGGAAGAGTGAAAACTGAACAAAACAGGAGATTGGTGATGTCATACGAGGCAGGAATGAAGCACCTAGAAGAAAGACAGAGGCGAAAGAACATAGATATTCTAAAGAATCTAAAGAGGAGGAGGTGTTAAAGATGAACAACATTTCGGGCTTGAGATGAAGATGTTCATGCTACAGAAATACTGAAGAAAATGCAAAATCATTTTACATGTGTACAGATGCAGTAAACGCAAGCAGACACAGTTTTCTTAAGGCTAGCTACGTAGTGAATAGATAGCGGAATGCGCCAAACGTATATGTATAGGAACGCATAGACTATGGATGATTCCATAACGCACTTTAGCAGAGCTTGGGCCCAGCGAACAGAAAAAGGGTTCTTCAGTGGGACGCAGTTGGAAAATGGCTTAATAGCGAAGGTGGATCTAAGAAAGGCTTGGCTGGCCCAGCACCAAGAAGTCCAGGCCGCCTTGAGCCTGGATGTTCATAGAGTAGCTACCAGACGTATCAAAAGAACAAACTCCTGTTCGTGGAGAGGTACAAGAACATTGAAGACGTCAGAGGCTCATCATTTAATATTATTTTAAATGCAGCAAAGCTCTGAAACATAGTCTCCAGTCACGTGGTTGGATGAAAATAGATACTGGGATGAGCTACTTCGTCTCCAAAACGGAGAGTATGCTTATACTTAATTTTAATCTCAGGCACAGACAACATTTCCAAGGCCAATTTTCAAAGGGCTAATTGACTGACAGACTGCAAGGGTGATGATAGATGGCAGGATAATTGGTGGGAAGCCATGGTCAAGACCAGCTCACCAGCACCTTGGTGCCAGCCTGCGTGCTGCTAGCGCGTGTGGAATAGTACAGAGGGGTGCAAGGGTGGCAACCAATTATAGAGGGAAACGTAATATAGAGCCCTATAGTTTGTATAACCAATGGGATGTCGTGTATTTGATGACGTTCGTAGTGACTTACACTAAAGGAGGGCTTAGTTGCCCCACCTGATGTTAGAGACCCAATCACTTTCCCAGACACGTATGCAACATATACCTAGATGTTCCAGTCGAGCCAATCACTTTCCCAAGTAGGTCTTTTTAATTTGCCATGTAGATTGATGTCAGTGATGATCAGTTTCTACTATAAAAGTAATGTTTTTTACGAACCTTGCTGAGTGAGAAGATCGAGCGAATAATCGTGGATGTTCGTTGTACTCCCGGTTTTAGATAATTGACATTAAAACAGAATTATTTTGCCAACTTCCTGAGTCAGTCTGATTATTGATGTTTCAGTTCATTCTGCATCCCTATCCATCTCAAAGTATTGCTACCTCGTCTTCAAGGGCCTGTGTTAGGTACACGGGTTCAGCAGACTTATACAAACACAAACAAATCCTTAGAGGGTGGCTAGGGCCATACAACAAAAGGACCCCTATTGCAGTACTGGAAAGTACTTGGCACATAGATAAAAAGTTACCAAGAAATGGCAACATAGTCGAAGACTAAGGCAAACATATTTTCCCAGTACTGACAGCTTAAAGAACGTGTCCGTTTCCCCATAACAAATGAGCAAAAGCCGAGAGGAGTGCAGCTGAAGGCTCTGCTCCATTGGAAAAAGTCAATTAGGTAAGCCAAACAAAAGCAAAAAGTTTGGGGGGGTTCACAAAAAGAGGGAAAATTGCACCTAAGGAAAATCTTTCCTAACACCTTTCACTCCTGTCACTCTCAATGGTGTGCTCTCATATCTAGCATCTGTCTTTCTTTGTGTTCGCTGTTTCACCAGCACTTCATCCCCTTCTTCGCAGTACTTGGGTCTCACTTTCTGGGTCCAGTCAGTCCTTTCTTTGGTTATCTCTTTTGCTGTGGCATCTCTCTCTCTCTCTCACTTCGGCCTCTAGCACGTCTTTCTTCGGACTGGATTCTCAGAATCCTTTTTCCCTGCGGGATTCGCGTCTTGGGCCCTTGAATGGTGGCCCCATTGTCTGTCTTTACTGTGGCAGGAATACTCCATTCACTAAAGAATTTGTCAATGATTCGTACCACCTGGGCGAACACCGTGTACGGAGTCTTCACCAGTGGTAATCACAAATTCATCCTCAATTACTATTAGGTAGTCCCCTGTCTCTAAAGGTCCATAAAAGTCCATCACGACATTGTTCAATACTGTAAAGGAGGTCCCAAATTAAGCCTGCACTCCAGTCGCCCATTTTGAAGTACCAGGAACGTTCACACTGAGATATGTGACGTAGGATGAGCAAATAAACCAGCAGAGAGCCGCAATAGGGCTCTGCCCAGTACCTATCAGGAGAACAACACCTGTTGAAGTATCGATACCTAGAAAACCATGCACAGTAATGTATCCATTGAGAAAACCCTACCAGCAAGTAAGAAAGTAAGACGAAATGAAGATAGCCGAAACAATGTCCCAGAAGAAACTCAAAAGGCCTCAATGGAAGACGAATGGTGACGTCACGAGGGCCCGGACTAACGTGCAGAACCAATAAATGACACACACAAACAAAATGCCATGAAGAAGGATATTGTGAACCTAGAAGGAGAGACGATGTTGAAATATAAAGAAACTTAAGCTATAAAGTAGGATGAAGTCATTCAACCAGCTAACGTCTGTACATATGCTTGAAACCGCAAGAAAGCTAAGAAAACAGTTTGGCTTGCTATGCTAAGTAGAAGAATAGAGCGACAAATGCCATTGTACACAATCTACCTCAAAACGATGCATGTTATGTAAGTGCTAGTCCACTTTGCACTAAAAGCAGAAGCAACCCAGGTTATTATAGGCCAAACGCAAGAAGATTCATATTCTAGCAAACACGTGGAAAGAAGGCTGAATCGAAAGTCGGCAGAGGCAGCTCGTGCCAGGGAAGCCAAAGTCATATCAATAGAAGCTATGAAGAGTAGTTACTTTTAATTGAAGCTAAGAACAGAATATCCTGCCTCTGAAGGATCGAGATAAGAAGGCAAAGGCAGGTGGCAGGTGAAACGAAAATCAAATACACAAGAGAAACTAGGCAAATTCACGGTGTAGTAGCACGTGACCATCCAAGCGAGAAGAGGCACATGTTCGCATCTGTGCTTGGCAGTCACCCAGACAGAGATATCATAACTTTTCCTGACAAGAAGACACAGTTTCAAGGCCGACCACAGCCAACTAATTGACACATAGCCACTAAAGTAATGAGGGAAGGCCGGGTGAATCTTAGGGCTCCCTGCACCTGGTTGACCATTCTGCGTGCTGCTAAGTAAAGTGGAGATTTATGTATGTTGTTCAAGCCAACCCAATCACAATGGACCAAATAATCTAGAGTCCTATAGATCGTAGAACCAATGGGACATCATACACATAGTGATGTCTACTAGAGTAATGTTGGAAGGAAGGGCTTAGACGCCCACCTGATAGTGTTTATCCAATCCTCTTACTCCATTACCATATACAGATAAAATTCCTATAGTAAAGTTACCTCTTCCTAAACAATAGAATTACATGTTAACTTTTGAGTGTTACACGTCAATGATGACGAGTTTTGGGTATAAATGTTACTGTTCGTATGAAGTTCAAGGGAGTTGAAGTGAGACGGACTATCACATCACTGTTGATTTCCATGTTTCCCTGTTTTTTGTACTTGTCATTAAACAGACTCCCGTTTGCCAAACCATTGAGTTGTCCTTATTGATTGGTGTTGGAGTAATACACCTGTACCCTCATCCATCTCAAAGGTGCAGCTATCTTGTCTTCAAGTACTCTGGAGCAAACCCTGACTCTATGGGCCGGCCGGGGGTCTCCCCAGTACACTTGGTAGCCGAGATTTGATGGTTATCGACTATCGATTATTTGACTAAAGTAAGACACCAATTGACCATCAACATAAAGTAACTCTAGGTCTTCAGCTTATCGCGTGTCCTTTGCCATTTGGCTGAGTAGACCGTGAAGCTCCCCGTAGACAATGGTAGCGTAAGCAAGAGTCTGCAGAAAGGGCCCGAAGGGACCCGTTTTCCCACACTTCCCTTCCCATTCCTACGGGCAGCTGAGCGAGCGAAAAGCTGAAGAAGGCGGTAACAAAGGCAGTGATCCTGAGGGTCCAGAGACGAACCATGCGAATGGTGAGTGAAGCAAAAAATTGAATGCTTTGAGAAATAGTGCATGACTTAGATTAAGTATAGGGAAAAGGTAACAGAGGGAGGAGAGAAAACAAAATATAGTTAGAAGTAGAGAAGACTGTGTATATATATATATATATATATATATATATATATATATATATATATATATATATATATATATATATATATATATATATATGGGGACAATGACTAAAGAGGAATAAAATAGAGAGGTTACCGGGGTAGACACCAGAGAAGAGAGAGGTTACTGGGGTAGACACCCGAGAAGAGAGAGGATTCACCTTATTCCTGTGCTTTAGTATAGCGGTTTCTTCTATAGCGGCTAGAAGAAACATGTACCCAGAGTCCCACATAATTGGGAACAACTAGGCTCCCACAATGTTTACAGACCTTGTCAAAGGGGTACGTTTGCACTCCATGAAGGGGTAATGATTAGAGGCAGAGATATTTGTGTCCAGCTGGTGTCCGTCTAGTCTGTTAAGTGTCTGTATTAATTGTTAGTGACTCCAATTCAGCACTCCAACTAAGTCAATGCCTTATCTGGGATGCCCAAGGGAAGCCCTTATTTATATATTTCTATGACAAGTTCATAAACCTGGATGATAAACCCCTACATAACGCCCCTCTCTTTGAATCCCCCTGACCTCACTGAGCCAAGAAGTAGGTTTGTTTTGCAAATGAAAAGATTTACTGAAAAATTAAACAAGATATATATGACACTTTTATAAATAAATTAATATTTGATAGCACACATATGAATATGACAGTGATCAACAATGGATAATATTACACTAGCACACTTTTTTTAATTACTTAGGAGTTGGTATAGGAAGGATAAGGTAGCAGAGAATACTTTTATGGTTTCAAGGAAAAGCAATGTTGGAAAGAATGCAGCACAGAAATAAACTGATATGGTTTCAACAAGAGATAAGATGATCACTTTTTCTTTTGACAATTCACTCCCCCCCTATGCAATATAAGGAGATGGAAGGATAGCACACAGTTTTCAGGAATACAATCAAATGCAATACAAATTCCAGTTCCCCCCCCTAGCAAGCTTAGAGCAACCGGTATGCTTTTAGACAGTCAAAAATACTTTTAAATGTGATTTGCAATGAAGTGAAAAATATGCTAAAAATGATTTTAATTCCCTATGGGAGATTCAGGGTAGGTGATAGCTACTTAAGATTGGTTCAGGTCAACACTATCAGTGATTCATGAATGATTATCAGGTTGAAAACGGAGTTCAGCAGTTGCAAGCAAAGGACAGCTATTTTTGACAGGTGGAGAAATTGAGTCAAATTGCAATTCGCGGCACTTTTTCCAAGTGCGTCGATCGCGATTACGGAAAAACTATAAGGAAAGCTTAGGTTCTTAGCTTTATGATGAAAGTTAAATCTTGCTTCTAGGACGGCGGTTCAAAAGATACAGACGTTTTAGTTGAGGTAGATTCTCAGAAATAAAGTAAGATTCAAATGACAAAATGACACTTTCACAGGTTTGAAATCACAGAATGGACACATGATTTCTATGCAGTTCTAAATAGGTGGTAATTGTTTGAATTAGATTATTTTAAACTAAGAGATTAGTTTTGGCCAGCTCTTGCTGGATAGTCACTCTTAATTTTGGAAGGAATGGGCCTCGTCACAGATCTGGTCAACAGGTTTAGCTGCGGTTCTCTAGCCACGGGACAGTCTCTGCCACTGGTTCTGCTCACAGCGTGGCCTCTGGTCTGGGTCTGGCACTGCACAGCGGTCTGGTCTTCTGGAACTGGATCAAGTGGGTTCTGGATACAGCACTGCTCTCTGGGTCTGGTTCTGGCAAAAGTTCTTGGCAAAGAAGCAGAAACAGCACAGCCCGGCTGTTTTATTCTGATGTGCCCCTTGGAAGTCTGGGGTAAAATATGTTTGCAAGATTGTCAGGCCAGCTGAGAATACTTTTAGCTTGCAGTAGGCCTTCTGCTTCAAAGTTCTGGAATCTGGAGTCGTCCGTCAAAGTGCTTAGCAAGAAATCAGTTTGAAGTGGGAAGTGAATGTCCCTACCTGGGTCACAGTGGCTCTTTTTATGTCTTTTAAAAATGGGTGGGAAGACTGACTTTCTATGCCCAACCGTCTGAGGATCCTGATAGTTTAGAGGATTTTCTGTCCTATGACTAGGGAACAGAGCTGTGAGTCATCCCGTGTCATGAGACATCATTTTTATGGCATACAGAAAGAACACTCCCCTTTGGTTTCACTTAGAAAATGAATTTTTCATAACAAACAGGTTTCCCAGATACACAAGTGGTTCATAATACATGTGCACATCACAGATGAATTTAAGACAATTCTCTGTTCAAGCCCCATGTTCCTGCGAGCTTGGGTTCAGAAACGACAACATTTTGCGCTTTTAGTGGGTTTTGCCATGGTCGGTTCGGCATCAAATTTTACACAGACCTGCAACCCCTCCCTGAGCACATTACAATATGTTTTCAATTCTCTAGTGTAAGCACAGTGTCTGTAGTATTAATAAATCACGGGATTCGGTCCCAGAACATCGTACAGAGTCCTAACACCTCTTAAAATGTGCACAGAAAAATCACTGGAATAATGATATTAATTATATAATTTTGACAATTTCGTACTATGAATTATCCATCTTTTAAAAATTATGCTCTGGCCCAGATGGGCGTGTTTAGGTCCCAAAGCACATGGGGGAATTCCTTGTTCGTCCCTGCCTCCAAGCTCAGCTGGCTCACAGAGGCAGTGCCCCTCCCAGTTCCTTCCAAGAGTAAGCCATTTACGACCCCCTGATTTAGCAATTGCTTTGAGCCAAGGGAAGTTCATTGTTCTGTTTACCTGCAGTCCCAGGTACCCCTCCCCTGATTCAATCAGAGAGGTGTGATCTCCTTTTGGTGGTGGCAGCAGAAGGTTTCCCATGGACAGAGGCCTCTTGAACTTTTAATTAAATCAGACTGCCTTCTGGTATAGGGCCTGGGAACAGTAGGTGTGAAGAATTCTCATTGACCAGCAAGGCTTTGAAGTCCCAGCTAACTCCTGTTCCTTTTCAGCTCCTGAAATACAGGTCTCCTGTCGGAGTTTAGATCGCTAGCGCCGGTCAGTGTCACGTGCCGGTACTGCACCCATTTTTGGGAGCTGTCTTGAATTAATACATTTCAAAAAGGGGATTTTACCTGATGGCATATGATCCTTGCTAGCATTGTATTGATGTGGATTTGGCAGTAGAGTAATAACACCCAACCAGAAGTTGGATTTTTTTGTTTGGTGGTTTTGTGCCCATGATTTTAGCAATTTTTGACATTAATTAAAAACGGATTTTGAACAGCACCATATTCCTTTGCACTGATTTTGCTCTGTGTGCAGCCAAAGGGTAGGGTCTGGCAATGGTCTCCTGTATAAACATTGACAGAGGCAAAAATGGATGGCAACCTATTTTTCATGTTTTCCCTGTGCATTTTCTGGTGATTTCTGGCGTCACACATATGTATTGAACATTTTTTGAGAAAACTGATTTAAAAAAAAATGCGATTTGATAGCTGAGACAGAATTGCACATGAATTGATGTTTTTGAAAAAATCGGTAGTACATTTTTGTGGAAAATTTGGGTTGGCGCTTGCGATATTTGGTGCTCGCTCATATTGTTAGAAGCTGTTTAAACCACACGAAAGCATTGGCAAGTGTTATATAAGGGGAAAGGGAACAGATTTGAGCATGGAAGACATAACATCATTGGCACAGTTATGCAAGCAATTGCCAAAACACGCACCCAAGCTAAGGAAATATAGTACCGAGTGGGTTAAAGGTACCGCCCACAAGATGTTTATGCCATGGCCACAAAATGTGTCTTTATCTAAAGCCGTCTTACAACATATGACAACATATTTGCATGCCACATATACAGGCATGAAATTAGAAAAACGTCTTGCTGTTCTACAGTTGTGGAAAATGTGCAAACTGCTAAAGGAGGAAGAGCTGCCAACAGATTGGATACTTAATGTATGCACAGAGGGGGGTGAGACACCTACCTCGCCACCTGCCCCACCTGAAACGAGAATTGAAGAAAGTAAAGACGAGGGATTATACCCGTTAAGGGAACTTAAAGCAGCCACGTGGTACAGTATCAGTATCTGGCACTCCTTGCCCACCGCATCGCCGCTCTCTGCCCCCACTTTCAGTGCTATGCGGACGATACCCAGCTCATTTTCAGGCTACCCTCGGCCTCCTCCTCTCCTTCCCTCATCTCCGACTGTCTGTCTGCTATCCAGGAATGGTGTGCCGCCAACGACCTCTGCCTTAACGCCAGTAAGACGGAGATTCTACTCATCGGCACACCCACTCCCTCCTTTCCTGCAGCTCTCTGGCCGGCCTCCCTTGGCCCCCTTCCTGCCCCTACCTGCAAAGCTAAAAACCTCGGGGTCATCTTCGACTCCACTCTCTCCTTCTCTCCTCATATATCTGACGTCTCTAAGAAGTCACACTACCAGCTGCACCTCCTCAGAGGTATTCTTCCCTTCCTCTCCTTCCCCCAGAAGCTCACTGTCTCCCGAGCCCTGGTTCTCTCAAGGCTGGACTACTGTAACAGCCTCTATCTTAATCTGCCTGCCTCCACTCTCCGCCCTCTGCAACTTATCCAGAACAGAACTGCGAGACTTGTCCTTGGCCTCAAGCCCAGGGACCGTATCTCTCCAGGACTGAAATCTCTTCACTGGCTCCCAGTGGCTGCGAGGATTAAGTTCAAAACCCTCTGCATTGTCCACAAGGCCTTCTGGGGCCTGGGGCCTAAATACCTTCAACTCTCTCTTCCTAAATATCTGCCTTCACGAGCCCTTCGCTCATCCGTCTCCAACTCCCTCATGGTCAGCCGCTTCTCGAAGCAACGAGCTGGGGGTAGATCTCTCTCCGCAGCAGGGGCCTCCCTCTGGAACAGCCTTCCTGCCTCCCTGAAACTTGAGGAGAACCATCTCCGGTTCCGGAAGCACCTCAAAACCTTCCTCTTCGCTTCTGCCTTCTCTCTCCCTCTCCCTTGCTAAACCTGCTAAACTCCCCACTGAAGTCTGCACTAAACCTGCATCTGGGCCACTCTGTGACCTCGGTCCAGGGCCCAGCCACTCTCCACTTGCACTGCCTCCCTGGCTCCTCCTGCACTGTGGGACTGTCACTGCATCCCTACAGCCCCCTTCCCAGCACTTGCTCTGCACTTACCTCGCACTTGCCACCAGCTGGCCCTTTTATTTATTATTTATTATTTATTATTTTATTACGCTACTTACCTTGTATTGCACTTTCCCCCCCCACCTCCTCCCCCTGCACTTTCTCCTTTTCCCCTTACCTCTGCACTTGCACGATCTGAATGACACCTGGCCTAGTAGGATCGTTTGTCTGTCTTCCCCTTGTTTCCCTCCCTCCCTGCCTCATCGCGCCTTGAAACACTTGTGTATAGGCGCGTTACAAATACCTTATCATATCATATCATATCAGCAACCCCTCATATTAGTCACCTACACATAGTAGTGACGAGAATCAAGGGAAAGATAAGGACAAGACTATTACCTCCACAGTCCCAAGGGACAAGGGGAGAAACGAAGACGAAAGAAAAGATCAAGTGCATCTCTCGACAAGGAGGGAGAAGGGAAGAGATGGAAGAGAAGCGAAGGCAGAACTGATGAGATAGCATTCGCATAGGATGAATGGGTGGGAGGACACATTTTATTGAAACTCAATGGGAAAGGCATTGATGACGCAAGACAAAGGGAGAGGTTAGATGAGACACAGAGAGAGGGGAAAGAGAAGGAGTTAAGAGACGAAAGGATAAGAAGGAAAGACAGACAAAGGTGAAAACAGCTATATCGCGAAGAGCAAGAAAAACAGCTTGATCGCAACCCAAGAACGGCTTATGATCAAGACAGACAAAAATAGCAAATGTTAGAGGAAGATCAAAGAATACATGAGAAAAGAATAAGGAGACGAAGAGATGAGGATCTTCGAAGGGCAGATGAACGAAGAAATGAAAAGAGAAAGGAAGAAGATGGGGTCAGAGAGGAGGCGAGGAAGCGCAAAGAAATTGATGTCGATATCGAACGTAAGTGAAGACAGAGAGCACGCGATCTTGAATAATGGGGGGAAGAGAGGCTAAAAAAACCCGCTCCAGTAGTAGATTGGGAAGGCATCAAAGAATTCTTTCCTGCGTACGATTCAGAACCAGGCATGTCTAGGGCAAATATTGAAGATGGCTTTGACACCAGAAGCATCAGAGAAACGATAGATAGAATATATGATGAAATGGGGCTAGAACAGAAACCCCATGGGGAGGAGGAAGACGAGCGCTTGGAAAGCACTCAGCTGTACGACACTGAGGATGTCACCCAAAGTTGTGGGAATAGAGAGCTGTCCCTGGATAGATTAGAAATAAGCAGGAACAAGGAGGATACGAGAAGTTGCGTGAATTGGGGGAAAGACAATGTCCGACTCCGAAAGGGTAGAGCGCGTAGAAAACTAAGAAGGGAGGCGAAGTGAAAGGCAACTTCCAAGGGAAAAGGAAATAAGATGGTCAGACGCTAGTGAGTCTGCACCAAGAGTGTCAGAGTCCGCCACACAGCCTGACCGATATGAAGAAGCATCTCACAGGCAGAGGGGGTGTCTTCGCCACCTTATGTAGATAAACTAAGGGCATTGCTAGGTAGACGGCGATGCAGGAATATTACCCCTGCAATAGACCGAAGAACAATGTGAGAAGAAAAAGTGGGCTACGCATTACAATTTCCGCTACTAGAGAAGGGGGGAGTAATACCACAATATATTTCATGGCCACACATGGATCGAGAACATTTGAAAAACAAGCTTCCATTGCTGACATCGGGAGCCAGAAAATGGATACATGAGTTAGAAAAAATGACAGGAGGAAACATGTTAGCTATAGGGGACATTAAGGGCCTCCTAATCGCCATACTTGGTGAGAGAGCAGACGATGTGTGGGCATGAGCAGGCTACCCTGGTTTAACCACAATTAATACCGCGCATGAAGGAGCACCATTTAACAAATGTAGAGCCGCAGTATGGAAAGCGCTGCAAGTGTTGTATCCAGATACTTCTGATATGGGAGCTCTAATGACTCGAAAAATTAAGGATTCTGAGGATCCGTTAATTTATACACAGAATTTCCAAGACGCGTGGGTGGCCGTAATGCATGAATCGTGGATGAAATCAATACCTGTGTTTTACCATATATTGTCCCAAGGGTTGCCAGAGCCGGTGCAAAAACAACTCAAGAAATTGGTGGGAATCGAAGCCAAACCTTGCGCAGAAATACAGTTTTGCAAGAAAAGAATCACAAAAAGAAAGTGACTCATAAGGTGAGGAAGGGAAGTTGGTGAAAAATATTTGTCAAAGTATGCCCTTGAAGGAGCCATGATAACTAACGCAGATCAATCGAGCATGCAGCAGGTGGCTAGTCCACAGCAAAATAATCAGGGCAATACGCGATTCTATCCCAGGGGAAGAGGATTTAGGGGAAGAGGATGGCAGAACAATCAGGGAGGTTTCCAAAGTAATCAAGGAGGCTTCCAAAACATGCAAAATGGAAACCCGGATATGTCAAATGGCAAATAATCCGACCACCGCCAGTATGTTGGCTGTGTGGAATGACGGGGCATTTGGCGCACACATGCAGAAATCAAGGCATGATACAGAACGGCCAAGGAATGGGAGCAGGCATGGCAAATCTACCTGCAGTTTTACAACAGGGCGTTGCACAGAATCACACGGTGCAACAACAAGCGCCATGAGCGCAACAAGGAGTGCAACCTCCGAGCATGGGCAATTTTCCACAAAGACAAACACAACAGGGACTATTGTAAGTGTCACAAATAATAAGCACAGGGCAGACTCCAAGCCCTGGAAGGGGAAGCAACAATGGGAATGGGGAAATCCACAAGTGCACAGTGGGCCAAACTTGTAAATGAACTAGGACAGCTCACTGGGATCCCTGATGTGCTCTATCCTATCAGTGACACCAGACCCTCACATGGAACCTAGGGTGGATGTCGTTATAGGGGGGTAAAGAAAATTCCTTCCTAGTGGACACAGGTGCAACACGCTCATGCATACGTGAAGGCAAATTTAGCTGCCACAGCGTTCGCCATAGAGAAGGCGACAACCATTGTAATGGCATGCTCCATGACGTTGTACATCGAGCACTCATTATTTGCCATTCTAGAGAAACCAAAGGGCACATTGACATCTCAGAGAGCTTCTGTTATGAAGTGATCATATCAAACCTATCGATTAAAATAGTCCAATGTAAGATAGTAAACCCAGCTATGTTCATCGCAGAGCCTGTCACCGAGGAAGAGCCGATACATGACTGCGGGAATTATGAAGAATTCTATGATGAAATTCCCAGGATAAAAGAAAATGCCTTAGCAGGAGGAGAGATCGTCTTTATTGATGGATCTTCTAGAATCGACCAAAGTGATGGGCAAAGATACACAGGCGTTGCTGTGATAAAGCACACAGCGAATGGAGAGTTTCAAGTGCTTCTTAGTGCTCGAATACCATCTCTTTATTCAGCACAGGCTGCAGAATTATTGGTTTTGATACTCGCCATTGAGAATCACGCAGACCAGGAAGTAACAGTGTACAGTGACTAAGCATATGTGCCATCAACAGTGCACACAGGCTTAGCGCACTGGAAAAGGAGGGGTTACCTCTTAGCAGACGGCACACCAGTGCAGCACGCAGCCTTATTGGACAGGCTGATTAAGGCACTACAGCTCCAAGTGGGCATAGCGGTCATGAAATGTGCCGCACACACCAATGGAACAGATTTTATCTCACGTGGAAATCAAGCAGCAGACACAGAAGCCAAGCGTATGGCATCAAAAAGTGAGACGCTTATGGCAGTGGAAGCTATCCATGCCAATGGACTAATGATGCTTACACGAACCGCACCTGAGGGTTACAGCAATTTGGGGCAAACACAGTTAATGGAACTCCAAGGGGAGGCACCACAGGAAGAGAAAACCTGTGGAAATGTCGAGGGTGTTCTTTAAACCACTCTGACAGCTTATGGTGACAGGACAGCACTGGTAAACCAGTAATGCCTGTAGACCTATTAAAAATAGGGCTGGAGCAGTTGCATTACCTGGCGCATATGACAAAGGAGAATCTAGCAACAATGCTCGCGGAAGACTGGTTCATACCGAATTTAGCTGAGCATGTTACATTCTTTATGGTGAACTGCATAATCTGTCAGCAATTCACTGCAGGGCACACACTAAAAGTAATGAGGAGTCATCCCCAGGCCAAATGGGCCTTTTCAGCACTTGCATGTCGATTACATTGACATGATTCAAGTATGTAGCGGGTACAGATACTTAATTGTTGTGGTGTGTCCATTCTCTAGATGGATAGAGGCAGGTCCATGTACACACCCAGACTCTACCTGTATGGCCAAATTTCTAGTGAGAGAAGTGTTCCCCAGGTGGGGGGTGTGCGAAGCCATGAGATCAGATAATGGCCTTCACTTTGTTAATTCAATATTTGAGCAGATTAGTTTGCTGCTTGGTATAAAGCACAAGTTCTCGTTGGTGTATCATCCACAAGGTATTGGGATCTGAGAGAGGCTCAACTGCTTGTTAAAGGAAAGGATAGCAACGTCGAAGCTAACTCTAAAGAAGGGATGGTTGCACTGCCTTCCACTGGCACTGTATGCTCTTCGGAATCAACCCGGCTCCGACCATCATTTTACGCCACACGAGATAGCCACAGGAAGAAGAATGAGAACTCCCCTTACACCCTGAGATAGAGCTAGATGTGATGCCCAGTCAACAGGAGAGGTTTTAGGATCTGAAATACAAAAATATCTGAACTGTATGACATCTTGCCTTACTGTAATTTCAGACCAGCTGCAGCGACGACGCAAAGGGAGCAGCACAGGACACAGAAGGAGACACTACATCAGACTCAGTTCAAGGTCTACGTGTTCCACTCTTCTTCTCTGGAGACGCCGTCCTTGTGAGAAACCATGCAAGGAAAAGGTGGGACAAGCCAAGATTCAACGGTCCTTTTATCATAGAGGACTGCACTCCATCCGCTGTGAAGCTACAGGGCAGTAGAGCCTGAATTTTTCTCAGTGATATCAAACCCTACATCAGAGAAGGCCCCCGCCTGCACCCCAACAAGGGGAATCGACGAGCAACGAGGAAGAACCACGGCACATGCAGACGAGATCCATGAGGAGGAAGAAGGATGCATGACCAGCTAGACAAAGAAAAATAACTTTTGTGCAAAAAGTTGGCTTCATTTTGGACATTCCTCTAAGCAAAAAAGGGGATAAGGACATAAGAACAGACACTCTGTGCATCCTAGTTGCAGGGTGAAGAAGAAAATTGCACGTGTAAGCCACAACATAGTCTGTTGACTTTGAACTTTGGACTGAGGCACGCTGAAGCCTTGATGAGAAAAAGACTATGCCAAATTTTGATCGAGGACATTTACATTGGAAACAAATACAGTATCCTGATTCATTCAGCAACGAGACCTTATTCGAAATCACTTATGCTGTCCCACAGTAGAGACATCACAAAGGACGTGGTCACCTATTTCAACCTTGTGCTAAGATCATACCCGTCATTGGTAGGGAGGCTCACAAGTGTCACAGACTTTCTCCAAGATCCTGAAAATGAAAAAATAATAAGACAACTGCTTACTGTCATTGCCAAACAATCTATTATACTCCCTGAGTACAGTAAGGAAGAATCAAATGTACCCAGTGGAAATAAATGAGCTTGTCAACACACTGTTCTTTCGCATAATTGAAGACTGTCCAACTCTTATTGGAAGAACGACAGACACACTTGCATTTCTTCAAGACCCAGCAAACACTGAACATTTAAGCCACCTTTTGAATAAGATCGTCATTTTGGTCGTTCTCCACATGACCGGACAGTGCAGACATTGTTTACATCAAGGACAAAACATATAATCCTAAACCCAGAATGACAGTACAGATGTCCCTATCACCAGAAGACCGCAGATTGGCACACAATGTCCTCTTTCGCCTAGTCGCTGACTTTCCAGAGCTGGTGGGGAGACCTAACGAGGTTGATGTCCTCACCTTCATCAGAGATCCAGCTAATGTCGCACAGATGGGAATGCTCCTGCATGGAATCATACTCTAAGTGGAACTTTCCAATCATCAGAGAGACTATCTGAGGAGATTTTAAGAAAACCTTCCGCCGAGGGACAGATCGAGGGAGCAGAGTCAAGAACTCCATTTGTTATATTTGGTGGTATTTTTTCCCTATTTCTTCATACTGACCAGTGTCCAACATGTCCTCAGGGCTGAAGCAGATTCGAGGGGTGGACTGGGAGCCTAACTACTTTGAACATGCACAGTAAAGGGACTCACTGAAGTATTACTTAATTTGATTTTTCCCATAGTCTTGCAAAATAACTGTATCCTGAAATAAAAAACAATTGTCACTCGCAAGAGGGGGGACACTTTTGGAGCACCAGACACTCCTAAACACAGAACTCGAAAAACGATATTGGTTAAGGAAATAATAACATTGACATTTGGAGAATGATCGAGATGGGGGTCCAGAGCGGCAACCTGGTCCTCCCACAAGCAGAGAGGCACCCCCGCTTCTCTGGAAGAAAATGCTGCCGCCTAGCATCAATGACTGCAGAACAACAAACCAAAGCAGCAGAAAGGAAGAGACTGCCTGCCATAAGGATCTCCACAGAAACTGTCATGAGAAAACAAGAAGAGTTAAGAGAAAAGCCAACAGAAGCAGTCATATCAGAAACTCTTGCAAAAACAAGGGCCAACCTTAAAAATTCTCTGTAAGGACACGAATGTTAGTAGATGTACTATTCCCGCACATAGCCAGAGCAAGGAAACTGCATGAGGAACTGAAAAACAAAACCAAAGAGACTGCATTACCCAGCGTATATGTTCCAACACAAGGGACAAGTACCAGTTCCACAATACAGCCATATACCGGACCAGTGTCAGGTTGGTTGGCATGGGCATTTGCACGCAGCAGACAAAAGATGCATGAGGACCAGGAAAGAGCTGCCAGACTCCTGTCCAATCAAATGACACAGGTGAAGAGACCTGCACCATGAACCAGGATACCTGAGAACCCTCCAGCAAGAAAAAGCCATACAGATGCATTCAGAGATGTAGTAATAGCAAACTCCATGAAAACCTTAAAAATTAAGAGAAGCATGCATGAAGACGAAAATGAACTGAACGATTACCTGGATAGCACAGCACACTTGGGTAACAACATTTCGTACCAGCACATGAAGGAAGTTGGAAGGTGAAAATCCGAAGAGGAATGCTTCATTTGCGCACTCCTACCGTACAGCATGGGGAAGTCCAATATCTTCATGGCTGTAGAAATCGATGTCCCGACAGCACACTGTCTCTCACACATAGCAATGTGCAATACCAGAGGCCAGTTCATGGGAAGTGATGCCTCATTGATATGGGCAACTGAAATAGCTTATCCCGATGAAGATGATTATGTCCAGGACATTAAGACGAGAAACGGAGCCCATTCTAGGAATCACGTGATCAAGTACGAGAAGTCTGGAGTTAAAGGAACAGGAATAAGATGGGAAGTGAACCCAAAACCAAATGTCCAAGGAAAAACTCCAGAAGAGGCTCAAAATTTGAAAAACAGAGGCCAAATGCAGATTTGGGGTTACAGTGCTTTCACCAGACGGATGGGAGAAAGGAGTAGTGATCTGCAGAGCATGGATGCTCCTCAGAGCCTGCAAGGAGGAAATTGAAAACTCACAAAGACTGTGCAAACCACTATGGCCTAAACTTACAAAATTACTGACATGGGTCGAAGACAGAGGAGGATCCCTGCAGATAGTGCCACTAGAAAGTCCGAAATTGTGCTTCAGGAACAATGGCACAAGAAAAATGGGGGAGAATCAAAACTGCGGATACATTTGCAAGGCTGCAGGAATGACTCATGCGACTGCAGTGATCATGGATCATTATTGGGCATGTGGACACAAAGCATACATCAGACTGCCGAAAAACTGGGGAGGTATTTGGACAATAGTGAACGTCCATGTACCAGCATTCATGATCCCGAAAAGTGACCTGAACATTGATAGTTTCCCGAAAACAGATGCTCACCTGAGGAAGAGATCTGTGGAACTGATAAGTAATTCTCTCTCTTCATTTGGGTTATCTGCTAAATCAGAAGAAGCATTTCATCAATCCCATATGAACACAGGCTGTTCAGCCTCACCTCATCAGTGTTCACAACGATTTTCATGCCACAAATCCAAGTTGGAGTAAATACTAAATGGTTGAATGGTTGCAGATAACCAGCTGGGAGTTACTGCAAACCATCATCACGACAATAAAAGGATTCAATGCAATCAAGGAAGAATTGTACTTGACATAATCACAGCTATGGATGGAGGTGTTTGTGCAAAAATAGGAGAATCATGTTGCACGTTTATACCTTCTCATGACGAGGAAAATGGAACTTTAACAGAAACTATAAGTATGCTGACAAACCTGCAGAACCAATCATCAATGAAACCGACAAAGTTGATGATGACAGCTAGTTTGGATCACTGTTTTCATGGGTTCCACAATGGATGGTGGATGTATTCAAATTCTTGGGAGCCCTGCTAGTGATGTAATAATCTCGCAATGCCAGAAAACGGCAAAGAAAGCCATAGGGATGAAGATCATGATTGATGTCAAACCAGGATGGAAGCCCAGAGATCTGACTGATGAAAAAATAAGAGACTTTGTGAAGGATAGCAAGCACGCACCGGAAGGTACAATGTTTCGTTATCCCAGAAAACACAGAAATTATGAAGGAAATGGATTTACTCCAGCCCAAATGGACAATGTTAGCTGATGACATGGAACAAAGACGAACATGTAAGGACAGCAGGAAGCCTGAGAGGAGTGATAAAATTATGGATTCCAAAGAGACACTTCTTCAAACCATCATGTGCAAACCCAGAAGTTGCAGAAGGAATGAACCCAGAAGATGAAGTGAAGATGAATACAGAAGAACCAAGTGAGATGTATTCAAAGGAGGAAGTGAAAGTGGTCGATGAATCACCCAGTGGGGGGAGTGTAGAGGAGGTCCCAAATAAAGCCTGCACTCCAGTCGCCCATTTTGAATTACCAGGAACGTTCACATAAAGATATGTGACGTATGATGAGCAAATAAATCAGCAGAGTGCCGCAGTGGGCTCTGCCCAGAACCTGGAGAACGACACCTGTTGAAGAAACGATACCTAGAAAACCATGGACAGTAAGGTATCCATTGAGAAAACCTTACCAGCAAGTAAGAGGAAATGAAGATAGCCTAAACACTGTCCCGAAAGAAACTCAAAAGGCCTTAATGGAAGACGAATGGTGATATCACGAGGGCCCAGACTAACGTGCAGAACCAAAAAATGACACACAGACGAAACGCCATGAATAAGGATATCGTGAACCGAGAAGGAGAGACGATGTTGAAATATAAAGAAACTTAAGCTATAAAGCAGGATGAAGTCATTCAACCAGCTAACGCCTGTACATATGCTTGAAACCACAACAAAGCTAAGAAAACAGTGCAGCTTGATATGCTAAGTAGAAGAATAGAGCGGCAATCGCCATTGTACACAATCTACCTAAAACAAAGCATGTTAGAGTTAGTCCACTTTGCACTAAAAGCAGAACCAACCCAGGTTATTATAGGCCAAACGCAAAAAGATTGATATTGTAGCAAACATGAGAAAAGAAGGCTGAATCGAAACTCGGGAGAGGCAGCTCGTGCCAGGGAAGCCAAGGTCATATCAATAGAAGCTATGAACAGTAGTTACTTTTAATTGAAGCTAAGAACAGAATATCCTACCTCTGAAGGATCGAGATAAGAAGGCGAAGGCAGGTGGGGCGTGAAACGAATATCAAATGCATAAATTGAGAGAAACAAGGCTAATTCACTGTGCAGTAGCACGTGACCATCCAAGCGAGAAGAGGCACGGGTTCACACCCACACTTGGCAGCCACCCAGACAGAGATATCGTAACTTTTCCTGACAAGAAGACACAGTTTCGAGGCCAACCACAGCCAACTAATTGACACATAGCCACTAAAGTAATGATGGATTGAGGGAAGGCCGGGTGAATTTTAGGGCACCCTGCACCTGGTTGAGCATTCTGCGTGCTGCTAAGTAAAGTGGAGATTTATGCATGGGGTTGAAGCCAACCCAATCAAAATGGACCAAATCATCTAGAGTCCTATAGACAGTAGAACCAATGGCACATCGTACTCATAGTGACGTCTACTAGAGTAATGTTAGAAGGAAGGGCTTAGACGACCACCTTTTTTATTGTTTAATCAAACTTAGATTTTTACAATATTTCTTTTTCGTTATGTCTCTAATTTGCCTCTCGAACACAATTTCATATCAACTAGGGTTTGTTGGCTGTGTGAAACTTGGACTCTTTGTATCATTCTTTGGTTTTTAGTAGATCGTTCGCGATGAATTCCAGTATTTTGGCTGTTATTATTTGCCAGCTGGTTTTGTCACCACCAATGAGTCTGCACCACCATGTTGGTTCTTCCATCAATTGGTCGTTTTTTGTTACGTGCGAGAAGTACCTTTGTCTCAATGAGCACGTCGCAGGACAGGTCGTTAAAAGGTGTCGAATTGTTTCTTGTGGCGGAGGCTCAGTGCCGTGGCAAAAGCGACAATTTGCAGTTGGTGATAGCCCTCTTATGTACAAGATTTCATTTGTTGGTAAAAGATTCAGACGCGCTCTTAGAATCAGGTTCCGAGCCCATTTGTTCAGGAATCTCTTTATGTAATTTTGAAGCTCGTTCAATTTTCTTGTATTGCCAGGGAGGTGGGTGGTGAGCCTTTGAGCTGAGGCTTGCTCGGTCGTCTTTGCCCAGTCCGCTTCCTTCAGCTTTTGTAAAATTTTGCATGGATTGTGGATAAGATCAGCTTCGTCAGAGGCAATGGTGTCCAAGAGGCAAGTGTTTTCTTTTTGCCAAGTTGATAACATCTCGGATTTGCCCAGGTCCATCTCACGCTTGATCATGCTGTAGATCTCATTACCATCGACCATTCTGCACTTTCTGTAGAGCATTAGTGTATTACAGTTTACTGTGCATTGCATGGACTGGAGGCTCAGCTCACGTCTTATTGCTACTCCTGAGGTCGGGTTCAGGAGCTTGAGCACTGACCTCCAGAATGAGGCTTCCAGCTTGAGCCAGGTGTTTTTTGGAATTGCCGGCATGGCCTCTGCTCCGTATGTTATTGCAGGCACGACCTTCATTTTGTAGAAATTGATTGTTGGTTGTAATGAAATGAAAACAGAACAGATTGCATAGTTGTTTCAGTCTTTGTGCTGTTGAGTTGTACTCCCAGGTACTTAAAGTTTTGAACGATTTCGATTTTAGAATCTTCAAGGGACCACTTGAAATGTATGATTTTCTTCTTCATGTCTTGTAGGATCATTATCTTGGTTTTTCCTTTATTAATTTCCAGAAAATGTTCCCTTGCGTACTCTTGTAGGCCATTGAGTTGGCGTTGTAGGCCTACCGGTGTCTGGTCAAATAGTGTAAGGTCGTCTGCGTATAAGAGCTGTTCAATCGTAGAGTTTCCAATTTTTGGCGGAAAGGCCCACGTGCTGATTGTACGAACTTGTAGATCGCCTATGTAGGCTAGGAATAAGGCTGAAGCTAGTGGGCATCCTTGCTTCACTCCCCGAGAAATTGGAATTTCCTCGGATAGCTCACCCTCATGGCTCAAGCGCACTCTCATCGAGGTGTTGTGGTGCAAGGCTTGAATGGGGGCCAGTAAGGCATCGGGACATTGCCAGCCTCTCAGCTTCATCCAGAGATGATGTCATTCAATTCGATCGAACGCTTGTGTGAAGTCGATAAACACAACGAACAATGGATGACCAGACTGGAGGGCACTGCTTTTCAGTATACTATAGATTAGTATATTGCCCGATGTTCCCGCATTTTTTTTTTAAACCTGTTTGCAGATGGTCGTTACATTTGGCTGTAACTGCCCAGGACTGAAATTTTCTTAAAAGTAGTGATCCGAAGACTTTGCTGATGCAGTCCAGCAACGCTATCGGCCGAAAATTTGTCGAGTCCTTTATATCTCCCTTTTTGTAAATGGGGATTATTGTAGCTGTTGTCCATGATTTCGGTACCGAGCTTGACTCTGTGCAGCGCCGAAAAATGTCACTGATGAAAGTGACCCATTCTTCAGGATGGCCTTTGAGTTCAAAGTTGGTGTTTCCATCTGGGCCCGGCGCCCGTGAATTTTTGAGCTTTTAATGATTTCTAGAATGTCGTCTTTGTCTTCTAGATTGGTCCACTTTGCTTCTTGGTACTGATGTTTCACTTTGTTTTTAGGTATGACAGACTTGAACACCTCAGCGAAGTGTGTTTCACAGGTCAGATGTGAGATGTTGCTCGTTATCTGGTTCGACTCTGACTGTTCTGTTGATCTTAGTAAGGACCAGCAGTCTCTTGCATTGTTTATCGTTAGAGCTTTGGTAATATTTTCAGCGTCCTGCTGATACAGTTTGCCTCGATGGTCTCGTAACCAAGCTCTGTATTCTGATTTCAAGGCTTTTTGTGTAGTCATGTCGTTGGTGGTTAATGCGGGTTTGTTAGCATTTCTCATGGCTCTTCTGTAATCGCGTCTTCTTGTGACTAGGTCACTGTTATAGGTGTGTTTTTTTATGCTGACTGTGACCTTTAAACTTGTTTTCTTGTGTTTGTATGCCGCTAGAAGAGGCTGGTAGTCGACTGCTTTAGAATGTGCTGACTGTGCATCGCCTTTGTATCTGTGTGTTAGGTTTTTAATCGCGGCTACACTTAATTTGAGTCTGGTTCCTCTTGCATCAATCTCGATGTCCGTATTTGTGTGCTTGTTTTTTGCGCTTTGAATTGTCCAGCAGGTCTCCAAGAGATTGTGATCGCTGGCGGCTGTTCGACGTACGTTGAAGAACATAGTAGCGCTTAATGGCGATTTGGAGACAAATATGTAATCAATTGTCTCACTCGTGTTTGCACGTTCCCAAGTCGGTGTTCGATTTGATTGTGGGAACGCGAGGTCGAGATTGTGTAGGTCTCGAGATTGCGTCAGATCAAGCCATGTTCTGCCACGTTGTTCTGCGGCTGTTAGATGTTTTTGGCTCTTCTCAATATTGCAAACGGCATTTAAATCAACGCAAATCAGTAGAGAGGACACTAATAGATTTGACATAGCTTCGTCGATGGCATGTTCGCACATTGTGATAAAGCTTTCACCACTGATTGCAGCAGGATTCCAGTATGCGTTGATAACGATTGAGTTTTCTGTTTCTTCTGTGATGTTCTTCTGTTTCCATGTGACGCTTACTGCCAGGAGGGACAGGTTTGCAGTTAGGGTTAGGGTTGTACCAATAGAGAGTCCACATCCGGTACGACAGGCAATCATGAGTCCTGACATCGGTCGCCCTAAATGGCCTTTGACTGCCGGGGCCATTATTATCTGGAATCCTTCCAAGGTTGGTGCACTTGTCAACCATGTCTCCTGGAGGCATATGATGTCAAATTGTCCTAGATTGACGTCTCCTGGAGCTGTTAAATGCAAATGCCCTCTGGTGTTCCACGAGCATAGTCTCACTTTACGATGCAGGTTTTCATCTTGTGGTGTTGTTGTTGGAGTGAGCTCTCTGTGGGTGAATTGCTATTTTTTCCGGTGCATCGTTAGAGCTTTTGGTAACCAAGCCCAGATTCCTTGTTTGTTATCAGCGTGCGTGGTCAAGACTTCTGGTGTGTGGCTGTTTTGTATAGTTTGAGAGTTGGTTCTTTTTGTTTTGTAGGATTTGTCCTGTGAACGCAGTTCTCTGCTTGATCGATGTTTGCTGGCATGAATGGTCTTCTTTGAGATTTCTTGCTTTGCCGTTTTTTGTGTCTCCTTACGGTGATCTTGTGTTTTGCGAGGAGGTTCTGAATCCTTTCGCTTGTATTTCGGTGTGTGCAGACTGTTTTGCCTTTGTTCGGGGTGGTTCTGATTGTTTCTATCGTTGGTTCGTGTACGTGAGCTTTGAGTGTCGTACTTCTTGTTCATTCCATTCTCTTTACTCGTGCTTTTTTCTTGGTGTGTAATCGTATCTAGATTGAAGCCAAGACTGTAAATTTCAGATTTGCTTTTATGTATCTGCTTGTAGATGGTGGTAGACCCTATGTGCAGAAGTGTTGCTGCTTTACGCCTGTCGTGCCATGGTTCCACAATGAGTAAATCGTCTGATTTTGTCTTTAAGATTTGGAATCTGCTGCAGTATTGACATGACTGTTCTTCTATTCAGCGTGAGATCATCCTTATTGCTGGATCGTTGCGCCATTTGCAGTGTCCACTTTATCTCAGTGTATTTCTCCTGATGTCTTACGTACGTATCCGTTCTTGATCTGTAGCTGACTTTTTTTCTGCCCAAGTCTTGCATTTTTTCTCTCGGCTTCGTTTGGGTGTTGCAGTCGATTTCATGTGTGATCTCATGTTGCCCGTTTCTTGTTGTTACAGGTGGGCCTTCTATTAGAGAGGCGTGGCGTGTTGCTTCTACTTCTTTTAGATGTTTTGTGGTCTGATTTTGTGATCTCTTATGACCGGTTGAATTGCATTTAGCGTTTTGGGAAATGCTGCGTTGTGATTTCGCTTCTCGGGATTGATCAAGGATAGGGACTTCCACTCTCTTGCATTTCGCTTGACAGAAGACCTGAGATGGACGATTACGTCTTTCTTCTAAAGTTTCGAAATCTCGGTCCGAGTATGTCGTCATATGTTTTCCTTTGGGTGTAGATGGCGTTTCGCTGTCAGATGCTGATGTGGTCCTGTTGTTTTTTGGACTAGGTGTGAGTGCTGAAGTTTGCTCAGCGTCTTCGTCTGAGTAGACACTGATGTTCATTAGATTGTCGTCTTTCAGAAAATCTGCTGCTGATTTGGGTGAATCTAATTTGAATTGTGTTGAGTTTAAATGAGTTGCTTGGCTGCATGCGGCCTGCCGAGTAGTGTTACTCTCTGCAGTAGTTGCTGGTCGCTCTTGTGCCTGCTTGTTGTTTGCTTTTAATGAGTTATCAGTGTTCGCATGTCGCATGATATTCGTGGTGGTCGTCGGTCCTTTGCACTTTGAGTTTGCTTTGTCGAAGATTAAGTATGCCGTTTCTGAGGCTTCACTGATGCTTTTGGAATTGGTACTTTTTTTGTCTACCACTAAGACAACCTCAGGGGTGTTCGGATTGTGAGCTGCAGTGGCAGTTGATTCGCTTTCAGATCTTGGATTGCCAGAATGTTGTTCCGCAGAACTTTTTATTTTGATGTTCACGATTGGGTCAATCAAAGGTGACGTTTGGACGCCTGAATCTTTGGTTGCTGCAGTGTTGCTTTGCTTGTTGGCCTGCACGCCTTGTTTCTCTATTTTTGATGTAATTCTTTCTAATAAGTGATTTGCCAATTGGTCCATGTTGTTCTCATAACTGTTGTTCTCTTCTTTGGCTGCAATGAAAGCCTCCAGGTAGCTGACTTTTGTCAGAATCATGGCGATCATTGCTTGTTGATCTTTTGTGGTGTCGTTAAGTGTTTCGTACAGTTTGCAAAATGGATTTAAGGCGATTGTGATGGAAGACATGATACTCAGTAAGTCTGCTTTTTTTGATGGTGTTTCGGGAATTGGGGGGCCGGGTTGCGTGGCATGGACCTTTCCTAGGGTGTGCAATTGGTCGCTAAACCTACGTCTTGGTGTTTGGCACCCGTTACTAAGGCCATGGGGTTTATAAGCAGAACTTAGACCAGGACGCTCTGTGGAGTGTCTCTTTTTGTCTTGGATTTTGTCCAGTTCTTTATCTTCCTCCCCTCGCAGACTTTCGGCAAGTGCTTTGGTGACAGTAGAGACTGTGTCTACGAGAGGCTCACCTTCACGTGGTTGTGCTGGACTTATCAAGCGACTGTGCATGTCGTCAATAGCACAGACTTCTTCGTTGTGATCCTTGTTATGTGGCTGCACAGGGCTCTCAGGCTGTGGAAGATTGGTGTCTTCATTTGCAGGCACTGGCCAGATCTTCTCTGTAACTGGATCCAGGTCAATTGTGTCATCTGATTGGTCAGGCCACCTTTTGTTAAGGCTTTCCTTATTGTGGTGAATGCCAACTTTCCCATTTTTCACTGTTGTTGCCTGAGTCTGTTGTTGCGGCGAGACCCGGTAAGATTTTTCAAAGGTTTTCATTAGCTTTCCTGCAAGGCGACCGAGTGCCTGGCTGAGTTTCTTTCTGGATCGCACTCAGTACCACCAAGGGAGATTTTTGTGGTGGTGTTGTGGGGGGATGAACCGCAATTTTCCCCTCATCGATTTTGTGGTGTTTGGAACATGGGAAGTGTTCTTTGACAGCGGCAAGCATTTCCGCGTCAGAAAGCTCTTTGTAGTCTTTGTTTTTTGTTGTCAATCGTGTTTTGAAGAAATCTGTTAATATTTGCATTGAGGTTAATTTCGTTGTCGTTCCATGTCTGAGTGTAGTATTATCTCTGTTTTTCTTTTTCCTGTTTACTGGTGGTTGTTTTGCGCCATTATTCTTTTTCTGGCTGGATCCGTTTCTTTTTTTGGTCGTTTTTGGTCTTTCTGACTGACCACTGTACTCTCTGGCCCTCTTTCTAGTGTTGGGCATTTGAGAGGCTTCCATGCATGATGATTCAGTTCGAATTGGGGCAGGTGTAGTCGCACTGTTTGACTCCGGCGAGCCATCTGCTGGCGTGTGGACTTGTGCAGCCGTGCTCTGCACGGAGGTTGGCTCCGCCCACTCCCTCGCTGGAGCAGCCGCTTCCTCGGCTGTTGCTTTGGGTGTGTCTGCAAGCGTGCTCTTCTGGGCCTGCACGGCCCCCACTTCAGACCTTCCAGGGTCCCGGGATGAATGAGGTGCTGCCCCCAAGCCCCTGGTCGCGCCTTGCAACAATCCCGGTCCCGATGCCGACTGCTCGCCAAGCGGCTCCACGTCCACGGCACCGCCGCGCTCCGCCCTCCCTCCGGAAGGCGCCAGCGGGGCAGAAGCCGGGCCATCGGTCCGCGGCGGTGGATTCTCTGTAATGGGGCCTCGAATCTGCGGTGTCACGGCCGCGCTGCCCATGTCCAACCTTTCCCGGGAGCCAGGACCTCCAGGTAAAAAAGGAGGATATATTGGAGGGCATGTGTTCGTGTTTGGGCATACAGACAACATCTGCGGTTTTCCAAGCCGCTCGGCTTGTTGTAGATACGCCCGATTTTGCTGGTCGCTGGGGGAGTGGGCTTTGACTTTGTTAGGCATAAGCTTTTTCCGTTCTGGGGCAAGCAAAGGGTTTTGCCTCCATCAGGTTTTGGCCGGGAGCTTCTAAAACAGCGCCCGTCCTCTTCTTCGAACACCTGGTTTTCTAACATAGTTCTCGTTACGGTTGGTTGTTTACCTGTCTGACGAGACCTGCATGCCAGCAAACAGCCAAACAGTCAGCTGGGATGGCACTCGCCCTTTTCGCGCTTGGGCTTCTATATAATACCTATAGTAAAGTTACCTTTTCCTAACCAATAGAATTTACATGTTAACTTTTAAGTGTTACACATCAATGATGATGGGTTTTGGGTATAAATGTTACTATTTGTATGAAGTTCGAGGGAGTTGAAGCAAGACAGACTATCACATCACTGTTGATTTCCATGTTTCCCCATTTTTTGTACTTGTCATTAAACGGACTCCCCTTTGCCAAACCATTGACTTGTCCTTATTGATTGGTTTTGGAGTAATATACCTGCACCCCCATCCATCTCAAAGGTGCAGCTATCTTGTCTTAAAGTACTCTGGAGCAACCCCCGAGTCTATGGGCCGGCCGGGGGTCTTCCCAGTACAATACAGTCTCAGGAATTTGTGTGTCCTGCATCTGAAGTGGCAGATCACTCTTAGTCTCACATTGACACAAAGACATTTCCTGACCGCCTCCTCTATCATAGCGTCCATGAGCGTGAACCACACTTTTCACCTGAGCATGTTCTATGTTGCCTCCACCCCTCAGTGACCTTCATCTGTAAGCATCACCAAACCCTTTGCAGGGATCCTGGTAGGACGATGCAGCATCCTTTCAACAGTATCCCTTGCTCTGACAAAGCGAGTTCTGTGTGTATTTTCGATAGTCACTCCATTTCCCTACTGCTTACCCCATTGTGTCCATGCAGCGATTTTCTGTAGTCTTTCCACCTGTTGGTAACGGTTAGGTCTTTGGCCCAGCTGATGGATGGGTCAGCATGCAATGCCTGTGCTAGGTTGTCTATGGTGAGGGCTGGTGGCATGACTTGTTCGGTACCGTAACATAGGTACTCTGTGTCACCTTCACTTGCTAGCTGTATATTTCTGGTTGGGTGTTGTAATATGTAGTACGCCGGGTTGCTGTCTCCACCAGGTATGTGTTTGATCTCATAGTCCTACTCTTGAAGGCGGATGCCCCATCTCTCAATCCTGGGCGGCATCTTCATCCTCTGATTGCCAAACAACGAGAGGAGGACTTGGTGGTCATTCACAAGGGTGAATGTTTTCCCTATGACAAAATGGTGGAAGTAATCACAAGTCCACACTGCAGCCAAACTCTTTCTCAGCTTGAGAGCATGTGCTTTCCGTTTGTGATAAGTACCTGGTGGCGCAGGCCACAACAAAGCTCACCCATTGCTTAGGGGTGTTCAATTTGTGCCAAAATCTATCCTACCCCCACCAGGCTGGCATCTCCCACAATCTCTGTGTGCCATGTCGGATTGAACTAAGCAAGGTGTGTTGCACTCGCCAGTTTTTTTTTTTATGATGTCAAATGCCCTCTGACAGTCCTGGGACCATTGAAATGGTTCATCCTTCTGTAGTAGTCTCCTCAATGGTTCCATAGTGATGGCATATCTCGGGAGGTAATGGGCACAGTATCCAGCCATCCCCAGAAATGACCTGACCTCAGCTATCTGGGTAGGTTACTGTAGTTCGCTGATGGTGTGCTCCACATCTCTTTGGGTTCAGGTTGCATTCCTCGGCTAGAAAATATATGGCCATAGAACCTCAGCTTGTCCTTGCAGATATTGCATTTCTCAGTTAAGTGTGAGACCAGTGCCTCTTAGAATGTTGCACATGTCCATGAGAGCTTGGTCATTTTCTTCCTGGGAGGTGCATATACTAGGATGCCATCATAGTAGTTAAATGCTAGTTTTCAATAAATCAAACAAGTTTATTCAGATATATAAAAAAATCCATTAAACGACAAAAATACAGTTATACACATATCAGAATTACGATTTCATAAAAAAGATAAAAGATCAGTGGACATTTCAGAAAACAACATACAGATAAAATTGGCTATCACATAATTTCATATATAGTGGCTGCATTAAACATTGGGTAATAAGATCAAGCAGGAAACAATACTCAAACATTTAACCCATTACCAAAAGTATTATAATTCGCAACACTAGCTTTCACCGCCTTGCAGTTTCAATAAACTATTTCTGAAATACATCAGTCTTTTCAAGAACGTCAGAAGAGCCCAAGCTGTGAAGACTGTATCGGCACTCAAAAGAAACACGAGTGCAGCCCTGTGTGAACGGATCGCTGTCTTCTTAAGGGCAGAAATCAGTCATTTTTCGTATACCAACATACCCTATACAAAATAACAGCAGATGAGGAAGGTCCTCGCGGGAATGGCCACAAACCGGGCAACCCGCATAATCGGGAAGCCTTTCCACTTATAGGTGTTTCCTTGCAACCAAAGGGAATCAAACCGTGCCCTCGTAATCAGCCACCTGTCCTTTTTATACGGGCTCCATGTCAGATATGGTTGTATTCCAGTAAGCCTGCTAATGCTAGTATGAAATTGGCCAGATTTGTGGCCATATTCTAACAGGATTCTTTTCCTTACTGCAATCTCTCCCAGTGTAGCTTTGTAAACTGCCCCCTCGCTCTTAGTTATAAGTGGGGCAGGCAGAAAGAGGGCACCTAAATTAACTTCACCCAAAGTTGAGGAGACATAAGCAAGCCAGGGATTTTTTTTTCCAGCCAGCTTTACCCAACACAGTGCGAATAATAAAATGACAAAGAGAGGCATGTTTGTTAGCCCACAACCGAACCCAGAGTAAAAGAGGAGCCATCGCCCACTGGTCCTCCCAGAGCTCCACACCCAATTCTCTGTGGATAGCTATTCCAGAGGCACTGGTCGGGAGCCCCAGCAGATTTTTAAAGAATGTACTCTCTTTGCTTTGAATTTCAGCCACATTCTGGAAGCCCCAGATGGGTGCACCATACATAGCGCATGCCACAGTTTGAGTGCCGTAGATCTTTATGATCCCATCTAAAGGCTGGCCCCTACACTTTGACATAAATCTGAAGATGCCTCTTTGCAGATTGCTTGGCCACATGGTCCCTACCATTTAAGGCCTCTGAAAAACTTATTCCGAGTTAGTCAAAAACCTTGATTCTGGGTATAATTTCCCCTGCACAGAGCATAGGTTTCATGGGTACTGGACGTTTTCTTCCTACACAGGCCATTACTGCTGATTTCTTGGTATTAATTTTTAGGCCCAAATTATCCATAAATGTTGAATAGGCATTAATCAGAACCTGTAAAGCCCTTGGTGTTCTTGCTAGTAGGACTGTATCGTCCACACAGGCCAATACTGGGAACCCCTTTCCCCCAATACCAGAAGTCAGCCACTATATCAATGAGGTCCTGTGAAAGGCCATTAATGTAGAGGCAGAAACAAATAGGGGGCAGTACACAGCCCTGCCTCACACCACACCCCACCCGAAAGCAGGCGTACAATGCCCACCTGGGCCACTGCGTACACAAGCCTCATTGTCTGTGTGGAGGTCGACCAGCACCTGCAAAATGTCCCCGGGGCGCCCTAAGGACCCAAGCACAGCCAAGAGCTTCGCTCTATCCACTTTGTCAAAGGCCGTGCTTAGGTCCATAAAAGCCAAATATACTGCCTCGCCCCGACAAAAGACTGAATTGGCCACTAAAATATAAAGATTAAGGCTCTGTTCTATTGTGCCCACTCCCGGCGAAACCCAAATTGAATGTCCGAGAGAATCGACTGTTTCCCGATCCAGGTTTCGATTCGGGCCAACAGTATTCTCCCAAAGAATTTAAAGGAGGAATCCAACAAAGATATTGGCCTATATGTGCCAGGGCTGGATATATACCCCTTTTTAAAAATTGGGAAAATGATTGCCTTCTTCCACGAGGGAGGATACTTCCCTGATTGTAGGCAGGCATTAAACACCACTGTCAAGAGTGGTGCCCACATGTCGACTGGATCCTGGAATAAATCTGAAGGGATCATGTGTGGACCAGGGGCTCGGTTATGCGCTTGGAGCTTAACTGCCTTTTCCGTCTCCACCACCTCAAACTTTAGGCATGACCCTGCATGATCTATATTGGCCTGTGAACATTCTGACCCAAACAGGTTCCCGAAATGGGTTATCCAAGCCCCTTCTTCCACATGAGAGCCACTTCCCACATTAGACCAACACCCCTCCGGCCCACTTTTTACATAGGCCCAGAATGCCTTCTGGTCCCCTTTCATGGCAGCATTAAAAAAACCTTCGCAGGCTGCCCATTCTATCTCAAGTTTCCTTCTCTTTAACTCCTTTTGGTAGGTTTTCCTAACTTAGGCAATCGCAGATCTGCTACTAGTCGGGTCCTTAAGTGTTATCAACAAGGATTTCTTTGCCCTTTTGCAGACCTCATTAAACCACCCTCTTTGTTATGTTTCCCTTGGCATTTGTGGCTATGGTGAATTTAGTTGTGAGGGCAGCCAACAATTCTACAAATTTCTCTACAGTTACCCTCACAGATAGATGATCGCCCAAGATGTCCATCACAAGGAATTCATTCTCACTAATTGAGTTATAGTGTAACTCCTCCTCTTGGATGGTTCCCCATTTAATTTTTTTTTTTTTTTTTTTTATTTTATTGGTTGGTTGATAATCAACCTTTCAATTTAATATATAACATAATTGATCACAGATTAAAACAAGATAGAATCAAGCTCAAAATCAGTATTCAGCAAAACCCTACAACCCCACTACTTCAACCTTCAATTGTTTCTCATTAACAGCAAAAAAAAAAATAATAAAATCACAATTCATATATATACATCATCTGAGTTTTCATCTAAAATCAATCCAAATAGATTCAAATTCCACATCATTAGAACCACTAGTAATCCACCAACAAGGGGGTATTAGTTGCAAAACACATGTCATCTATTTAGGGGAAGATTAGGCTATACATTCAATTATCTCAAGATTTAGGGCTAGCAGAAATTGGACTGTGGCTATACGAACAGCTTGGAGAGGTGAGGAGAATATTCTAAACCAAAGTACATCTTTAGTTAAACAGTTATAGTTTTCGTACAGTTTTTTAAAATATTTACAACGTAAATCCTTTAGTGAGGGGCAACCTACTATCAAATGTTTTAAAGTTTCCTCGCACTCTGGTAATTGACAAAACCGACATTTATTTTCTTGTTTTGTTATTTGACCTCTTCGAGCTAAAATTTCTCTAGTGGGCCATAAATTAAATCTAAATCGAAGATAGTTGTTTCTAAAATGGTGCGAGGGAAATTTAAGTAAATAGGAGGCTGCAACTCTCATTCTTTTCGTACCAAAAGGCAGGCCGCAATAATCCTTGTACTGCGAGCAAAGCTCTAAAGTGCAGATCCAGTCATGCTGATATAGTTTTCTCTGGGCACGATTGGGATTAGTTAAAAGCAGTTCAATGGTTATATCGGCCTCTACTAACAGATTGGTAACAAAGTTTCTCCACTTATTGGGAAAAAAATGTGTGGATTTCAACATATATGTGGCCAATATATAAGATAAATCTAAACAATTAGTGCACAGCAGAAATTTCCTCATTAGCGAACACAGTTTCCATGCATAAAATACAAACATTGAAAGAGCACCCAACTCATATCGTATCAAAGGCCCTGGAGTTGAATTCGGTAACTTAAGCACTGACCGCCAAAATTTTGCCTCCAATCGATCCCAAAACGCACGGTCTCTTGGTAATTTAGTTTCTGAGCCGTATGTTATTATTGGTAAAACTTTTTGCGCATAATATAACAATGTCTGAGAACATGTAAATTTACCAAATTTTTGCAAAAGGACTTTAGCTTGACTTGTTAATGTTTGCAATTTTTGTTTTATATCCTGCACATAGGGGGTATCACACTTCAGATTATTAATAATCACTCCTAAGTATTTGTATTGCGGGGTGATAGAGATAAGCTCTTCCTGAAAAGTCCAGACGGACGATTTTAGGGGACGACATTTTTTTTTATTATTATAACATTGCATGATCTGTGTTTTGCTTAAGTTGATAGCCATATGATTTCTTTGAACATACAATGAAAGCCCTTGTAGTAGCCGCTGTAAACCAGCCGGCGTTTTAGAGATTAAAATAAGATCATCCGCATATAATAGCCATGCAATTTGATGAGGCCCAAGTTTTGGGGCATCTGAGTTGATATCAACAAAATTCTTACCCATGTCCAGTATAAATAGGTTAAAAATAGTAGCTGCCAGAATACAGCCCTGTTTCAAACCTCTTGCTGTCGCAATTTTAGTAGTTAGATGCCCAGCTAAAGTGGTTCTTATCTGAATTGCGGTATTTGTATGAAGAAGCGCAATCAGTTTGACCACTGAACCAGGGCAGCCCATTTTAATCAATTTGCTAATTAGCAGATGTCTATCAATTGAGTCAAAAGCCTCTTTAAAATCTACGAAAGCTAGAAACAAGGGCTGGTTGAGATATTCACACTTAGCTTTAATCGCATTGATTGCTGTAATGTTTATTGCCGTGCCTTTTCCTGCAACAAATCCCGTTTGAAATACATCAGCTTTACCAGCAGTTTCAATCCATGCTCGCAAGTCTCTAAGAATCAACCGGGCAAAAATCTTGCCCGGTGTATCAAGAAGGGCAATCGGTCTATAATTTGACGGGTCTTGTCTATTACCCTTCTTGAACACCGGGACAATAATAGAGAGAGACCATGATTTAGGCAATTGTTGAGTGCGTATGATTGTAGTGTAAAGTTGATACAAAATCCTTGCCCATAGGTTCGGATCTTGTTTCATCATATAATTAGATATCCCATCTGGACCAGGGGCACGCGAGCTACTAGACTTGGTAATGTAAAATAAGATGTCTGCTACTGAGAATTGCAAAGTAAAAGCTCCTGGATCACACTGACTAAGTAGTGAATTTGTAGTCTCAGGACAGGCATACAAATTTGCATAATGTTCAACCCATTGGGCCTCTGCCACATCATTGATTTGTAGTGAAATCTGCGTATTAGGGTTGGTCTTATTAATTAGAGCCCATATTTGCGCAGAGTTTTTTGATCCCATCTTTTGGAGCATGTGTTCTCCATCCGTTTGTTAAAGAATAGCTCGATGGGCCTTCATCCAATTTTTATGTTTTGTTTTCAATGATTTAAGGGCTTGCCATTTAATTTGGGAGGGCAAAGATAAAACTACCCTTTTTTCTCTTCTAAACCAGGACTTTTGTTGCTGTACTTCCTTGTTAAAAGAATGCAAAGGGAAGTACTTTGTCTTCACCTTATTTGTTGTAGCAAATGTATGCAATAGGTCACTATACTCTAGTGACTTGTTGGATCCTAGTGTCTTTTCATACACAATTGTTTGTTCGAAGACTCTGGCAAATTTTGTCAGATTGTGTTCAGTCCAGTGGAGTCTATTCATACCTTTATTCACTAGTAGAGGATGGTATGTATTATATATCTCCTCTTTTCCCTGTGGAGCCGTACAATGCCATTTCGCATTCAATATGTTGTGAGCACTGTCCTCAGTAGAGATCACACAAAACAACTTAATATCAAAGAATAGTTCACGATTAACATAAATATAGTCAATAATTGCACCGGAGTGACCTCTTTTCCACGTATACTGTGGTGGACTATCGGTCGGGCATGAACCATTTAACATAACCAAGTTTTTCGACTCAATAAAGGTGTTCCATAAGACCAGTCTGCTATCCCTGCGATTATGGGGAACATCCAGGCAGTGCAAATTTAAGTCGCCTGCCAGAATAATATGCGGGTATATAGGGAGTTTAATAATCTCTGACCATAACTCTTCCAGATCTTTAAAAAATGTTTTAGTGGATATTGCAACTGGATTCCAATATATATTTACAATCGCATATTTATGTTCTCTTATTGTGATGATTACCAGTTGAGTGTATCGATTTGGCGCAGACTGGTGTTCTAGAACAACTTCAGAGGACTTATTTAGAGCCACAAGGAGACCGGACATGGGCCGACCTTTCATAGATCGTATTGCCGGATTAAAGACTATTTCGAAGTTATCCCACACTGGCCGCTCCGTAAGCCAAGTTTCTTGAAATAAGATAATATCATGCTGCGATAACTCATTAGAACTATTCCTCAGTAAATGCCCATGTCCTCGAGTATTCCAACTTATCATAGACAAAAATAGTGGGAGATGTTGCAAGGTAAGTTATGACTGCTTTGATACAGATTGAAGCATTGGGTAATAATTTTGATTACTCGACTGAGCACATAAGCCCTGTCTCTGATTAGAAGTATAAGTCTGCATTGCTAGATGTTGCACCGCAGGGATAGGAACTTGGTTTGACACATCGGTGAGAAGCTCAAAACCTAGTTCATATATTTCTTGTTTAGCAAGCCACAATGTGTTTAACACCACTCGTGAGAACACCCAAAACCGTGCAACAGAAAGATCATTATCGCAGATAAATTCCACCAAATCAATATCGGAGGATTGCAGATCATCTAACGCAGGGATTTCAGCTAGAATTGCAAGTATACTAGAGCGATTTAAGTCATACTTCGCATAAGGTGAATCTCTGCACCGAATGATCAATGGATATAGCGGTTGTTTGGATGATATTTTCAAATTTTTTGATGGTAAAGACGGAAACTTGTCAGAGTGCGGCCAGCTTGTACCCAATGAGTGGTTTTGTTGTTGAGGATGTATATCAACCTTTGCAACAGGGTCAGATCTTTTGATTGTGAATGCATGATATGCTGGTCAACCTCTAACTTCGTAAGTAATGTAGCATTTTTGTTTAAGTTGGTCATATATTCTTCCACTGCGGTTTTAATTACTTGTTGTATTGATATTTCAGATACATCAATTATGGGTTGTTTGGAAGAAGCTGTATCAGCCGAATTAGTAGTAATTTTGGGGGGAGCAGACATTTTTTTTAAAGAAGGGGACCCAGAGCTCAAGGGCATAATAAGTGGTTGTGCCACATGGTTCTTTTCTGTATGAACTGTTATATGGGATCTCTCTCGAATGTTAGGGTCTTTCAGTATCTCTACTTGGACATTCGAGGGTCGTTGTTTGGTCATATAGTGATCAATCTCCTTTCTAATTTCGTTCCGTCTGGCTTCAGCATTCTTATCTATGATCAGCTCAGGAGAACAAGATGATGGAGCTACAAAGATATCACACTCTTTTACTTGTACCACTGGACATAAGGGTACTAATGGAAGTGAAGCTTGTGTGTTTGCCACCTTATCATGTTCAGCAGCCTCGACCAATGCGTCTAATGGGCCATAGGCTACTATCTGGGCCGGGCATGCCGTTGGCTGTGTACTATTTTTCTTACCATTAGCCAAGGTGTTATATTTTTTTTGTACTGCTTCCGCAGCCATGATGGTATGTTTCCTAGGCAAGGATAGGGCTTTAATAAAGGCTTTACTTGCTGAGGTTGTCGTTTTAGTTATATCTTTAACATTTTTTGTTTTTTTACTACTCGGGTTCTTTTTTGGTTTAGATGTAATTTCGGGTAGCTTAGGTCCGTTAGATGTGAATATGTTAAACACTTGTTTGTCTCCGGGAACTATCAGGTCTAAGAGTGGTTTATCTTTTGGTGGTTCAATTTTTTGGAGCAATGAGAAATCGTCGTGAATTACATTGGAAAAGGCAGGTAAGGGCGTGAACTTCATAGGTAGTGTTTGTGTAATGGGCTCGGTAGGGGATTTATCAAGGATCAGTGATTTCTCAGAATTTAATTTTAGTTTTTTTCGGGTATTCATTTCGATACTGTGTTTAAGCGTTGCCTGCCAATGTAATAATTTCTCAATCTGTTTATCGTGTGTCTGCAGTTTTCGATCGAGTGTTTCAAACAGCTTAAAAAGAGAGGAAATGGCCAAATTCATGGCATGCAACGTGGTCTCAATCAAAATAGACGGGGAGATAGCTGGAGGCAAAATAGGGTCATCAGATGGTAGGACCGGAACATCCGGAATACGTCTAGGAGTGGGAGCAGCAAATGAAGCGACTAAACTATGTGCTGAGTCTGAGTATATGAAAGAAACTTCAGGTAGCTCTAATGAGTTCCGACAATCATCTCCTTCCAAGAAGGAAGAGTTTGAACTCAGTTCAATTACTGCAGGTTGAGAATCCGCTAAACCAGCACAGCTTTTAATCAGGGGGAGGGGCGGGGGAACATGACAATCGTGTGGTAATATACTCCCACCCCGGACCCCCCCGGTAGAACCTAAAGAGTTCAGACATGGTATTTGAGGCTCTTGGTTTCTATTGGAATTGATGTTAGACCCTGGGGATCCTGGTGCTTCACATATTATAGGCATTGAATGAGGCTCTTTTGAAAGGGGGATGACGCCCTCTTTAATAAGGGTGTTATCAGAAACTCCCAAGGAATTTTTTACATTAGAGCCTTGGGCGTTTGTAGTAAACTTAAAGCAAGAATCAATTGATTTCCCAGTGAAGTCACAGGATAAGGGTTTTGTCTCAAAGAAGTAGCGTTTTATATCACCTGAAGATGTATGCCTATTAAGGTTAGAGGCACTAACAGGGTGATGCCTTCGGGGCGTACTACCCATTAATTGTTGTTTCTGGGTTTCTACATTTTCCTGGACCAATATTGGGCCATTCATCTTTGTACTTCTTAAGGTACGCATATCACCTTATACTAGTACAGTCACCAAATGAACTATACAGTTAGGTTAAAATTTTGAATAAACAAGTAGTAGTAAAAACAGGGTAAGTAGGTACTGCTAAAAGAGATGATCCGATACCAAGATAAAATCTTTAAAAATAGAGAGTTGAGCAGGAATCTTGAAAAAACTAGGAACGGTACCTAAATAGTTAGCTTGGTCAGTAGATACATATATAACTTTGCCGTCTAGGGAACGCCCGATGGCTTAAGGAGCAGCCTTAGTCCGTCTCTCCTCCCCAAAGACCGGCTTAATTAATAGTTAATTATAATTTTCTTACTCTGGGTTGGATAAGTCGTGAAGTCAATACTTCCAGCCAACCACGCCGAACAGCCAAACAGCACCAGCCCTTCTGCCACCAGGGCTTACGCCGCGAGGGTGGCTTCCCGGCTGCTTTGTAGCTCTTCACTCTGTCACGTGAGCCAGTCACGTGATCCTCGGCGGCCCCGCCTCCTTGAGGACAGCAAGAGCCCTGTGCTCGCAGTGCTGTTCAGAGGGGGAGCGGCAGGCAATCCAAAAGCAATTAAAGGAGCGTAGACCAGCGTTCTTCGCCTCCAACAAACAGGCAATTAAATGCCTTCAGTCAACGCCGCTCGGGCGGCTTCACGGCTGCTTTGTAGCTCTTCACTCTGTCACGTGAGCCAGTCACGTGATCCTCGGCGGCCCCGCCTCCTTGAGGACAGCAAGAGCCCTGTGCTCGCAGTGCTGTTCAGAGGGGGAGCGGCAGGCAATCCAAAAGCAATTAAAGGAGCGTAGACCAGCGTTCTTCGCCTCCAACAAACAGGCAATTAAATGCCTTCAGTCAACGCCGCTCGGGCGGCTTCACGGCTGCTTTGTAGCTCTTCACTCTGTCACGTGAGCCAGTCACGTGATCCTCGGCGGCCCCGCCTCCTTGAGGACAGCAAGAGCCCTGTGCTCGCAGTGCTGTTCAGAGGGGGAGCGGCAGGCAATCCAAAAGCAATTAAAGGAGCGTAGACCAGCGTTCTTCGCCTCCAACAAACAGGCAATTAAATGCCTTCAGTCAACGCCGCTCGGGCGGCTTCACGGCTGCTTTGTAGCTCTTCACTCTGTCACGTGAGCCAGTCACGTGATCCTCGGCGGCCCCGCCTCCTTGAGGACAGCAAGAGCCCTGTGCTCGCAGTGCTGTTCAGAGGGGGAGCGGCAGGCAATCCAAAAGCAATTAAAGGAGCGTAGACCAGCGTTCTTCGCCTCCAACAAACAGGCAATTAAATGCCTTCAGTCAACGCCGCTCGGGCGGCTTCACGGCTGCTTTGTAGCTCTTCACTCTGTCACGTGAGCCAGTCACGTGATCCTCGGCGGCCCCGCCTCCTTGAGGACAGCAAGAGCCCTGTGCTCGCAGTGCTGTTCAGAGGGGGAGCGGCAGGCAATCCAAAAGCAATTAAAGGAGCGTAGACCAGCGTTCTTCGCCTCCAACAAACAGGCAATTAAATGCCTTCAGTCAACGCCGCTCGGGCGGCTTCACGGCTGCTTTGTAGCTCTTCACTCTGTCACGTGAGCCAGTCACGTGATCCTCGGCGGCCCCGCCTCCTTGAGGACAGCAAGAGCCCTGTGCTCGCAGTGCTGTTCAGAGGGGGAGCGCCAGGCAATCCAAAAGCAATTAAAGGAGCGTAGACCAGCGTTCTTCGCCTCCAACAAACAGGCAATTAAATGCCTTCAGTCAACGCCGCTCGGGCGGCTTCACGGCTGCTTTGTAGCTCTTCACTCTGTCACGTGAGCCAGTCACGTGATCCTCGGCGGCCCCGCCTCCTTGAGGACAGCAAGAGCCCTGTGCTCGCAGTGCTGTTCAGAGGGGGAGCGGCAGGCAATCCAAAAGCAATTAAAGGAGCGTAGACCAGCGTTCTTCGCCTCCAACAAACAGGCAATTAAATGCCTTCAGTCAACGCCGCTCGGGCGGCTTCACGGCTGCTTTGTAGCTCTTCACTCTGTCACGTGAGCCAGTCACGTGATCCTCGGCGGCCCCGCCTCCTTGAGGACAGCAAGAGCCCTGTGCTCGCAGTGCTGTTCAGAGGGGGAGCGGCAGGCAATCCAAAAGCAATTAAAGGAGCGTAGACCAGCGTTCTTCGCCTCCAACAAACAGGCAATTAAATGCCTTCAGTCAATTCTTCTTGAACCAATGGGCACTCCCAACAATGGGCTAGGGGCTATAACCTGCGAAAGCCCTTCCCCCAACAGACCCTTAAGTGATAGACAGATGGGCAAATGGTCACTGTGTGTATCTGCCATCACCTCAAAACTTACAGCACACTCCCATAAATTCAATGAGATACAGAAATAATCTATTGTTGAGCAGCCTTGATTATTGTTAAAGGTCACCTCACCTGGTATGTCCAGTGCCAGGCGACCGTTAACTATACGAAAGCCTCATTCCAACAGCCAAAGACTTAATTGTAGGCCCTTTGGGCACACTCTCCCATCTCTCATACACCTGGGTGGGATATTCTCTACCTGATCCTCCAGGGGGTCGAGAATATCCTTATCTACCCCCCCCCATTTTGATATTGAAATCCCCGCCCCAGATGTAAGATGTAGTTTTATTCCTACCCTTGGACAATAAGTCCTTAATAAACGTTTTGACCTTAGTTAATCTGTCTAGATCAGAGACATGAGGACTGTTATAAAAATTAATAATACATATTTCCTCACCCTTTCTAGTTAGTAATAACACCACCTGCAAAAAGTGCAGCCCTGTCGAAATCACCTCTATCCTGCACTCTAAGGCGGCCTTTATCAAAATACACAAACCGCCATAGTATCTACCTCTCGGTTTTTTATTAGCTGGAATATCGAAAGAGATAAAGCCATCGGGGTGCAGGGGTTCTAATGCCCAGGTTTCTTGGAGTAGAACTACTGAGTTGGCTTGCAGGAGCTCCATCACCGGCCCCAACTTCAACTTCCTGGTTGAGCCTGCAATATTCCAAGAGAGCAGGCGCAACTGTGAGCTTTTACTTGCAAAACTCCCAAGTGGAGCGGAGGGGATTAGCACAGTTGCACTGCCCTCTGCAGCAACCTCTTGTCAATCTACATCCTCACAGGACGTTAAGATCTCATAGTGGTTGTCAAGGGGCAAGGGAGCTAAATCATTCCTTACCGTGACATTTCGCTGTCTCTCTTTGGGGGGATTGTGCTCCAGCCACCCAATGGTGTATTAGTTGGTAAAAGCCGACCCGTAGCAGTATTTTTCTCTGCATAACCTCCTCCAATCCTACTGCCCATCGATTGGGTCTGCACCTTCAGTCCCCCATCCTGGACATAGAAATAGTCCAGGAGAAGAAGTTTACTAAACCGCTTATTACCATTAGGCTTAAGGCCCTGGGCTAAGTTGGTGTTCAGAAGGTATTCTGTTATGTGTGTCTGAAAAGGTGATCACCATACAGTCCCCACTCAAATTCTTAGGCCTATTCCCCACCCGGCCCACTCGCCTAGCCATGCGGATCATTTTGGGATCTATCTTGGGCCCCATCAGATTCGAATTAATCCAGTGGGATGCCTTATTGATCAGGGAGTGTGTGGATTCAAAGCTCCCCATTGGGAGCCCGGGCAGTCCAGTGATAATCCCCACAAAGGGGGGATTTCAGAGTTGAAACATTCCCCTGCCCCCTCCCCTGCCCCTGTACATTTGTAATTTCATCTCGGTTGCCAATCTCCCTGTCCCTCTCGGACCCGCTCAACCCCCTTTTGGCCACTGGTACTACTTCCTGGTCCACTTTGACCACAACATCGGGTTGTCTCCCTTGTAAATCGGTATCCTTATTACTACTGGAAGAAATATCACTGGTTGGGGGACTAATTAAAGGACACTGGCACCGCCTGTCAACTACGCCCCTTTACTCAACAGTGCCAACCAGGTCACACAGTTTAAGAGAAACTGCCCTGATGGAGTCGTCCATGATGGCCAAGGTATTTAAAACCCCCTCTTTTAGCCCCCTCAGAGAATTCAGCAACAGCTGTAGTGGTTTAAGCTTTTCGTCCAATAAGGCCTCCAACCATTCTTTATCTCCCTCACTGGCTGTGGAGCAATCCAATGACACAGAATCCCTATCCTCGTGGATTATACCATTAGTCTGGGCACCCCCTCCCTGGAGTGCGGGGGTTGTGTCAGCGCCTGGGCTATCCCTGCTCCTACACCAACCACATTCTCAGCACCCCAATCGGCAAAGGCCTAACACCTGTGTCTACGTCCCCTACCCCTCAGTACCCTCAGTGCCCGATCTATCGCATCGAGGAACAGCCTCTCTAGAATCCAGGGATCTTTGGGACGAGTTAGCAACTATTTTAGGAGGAGGTTTAACAGTTTTCGGGAGTTTGGTGATTTTAGTTGTCGTAACATTTTTGGGTTTTTTAGCCCTTTTTCCTACTGCCCCCCCATCCCCTGCTTTTCTCTTCCCCATGTGGCAAAGTGTGAGGTCGGGCCCGAATAACCGCAGATGCCCGCCTTCCTACTATACCACAATAGTTGAGGGCTAAAATCAAACTCGCCAGTTATGGCCAAGGGTACAACACTGGATGTGGAGGAGAGGGGGAGAGGGGGAGAGGGGGAGAGAAAGAACTCACAGCCCCCTCGTGAAATAAGAATGAAGAGTGAAAACTAAAGTAAAAATATAACACTAAGAACATATAAAATAGCCACCTATTAAAACAATGTGATAACACAGTAAAACTTTAAAACAAATTATTCAAGTTATGCAAAAATTTTAAAACCACGTTATGTCTATGGCTTAATGTCCACTGTCCATGTGTATGTTAGACAAATGTGTGCCCAAACCTATGCCCATACATTACTTTAGTCTTTTGTCTTTTTATCAATGGTCACTACAAAAGCGAGATCCACAAGCGTCCAAGGGGCCAAAATGACCAGAAAAGGAGCACTGCTGCGGGTCACATTGCCATCCACATCCAGGCCAAAGACCCGGTAAGCACAGTGAGTCACGGAAACTGGAGGGTGGGGAACGCCCGACAGCTTAAGGAGCTGCCGAAGTCCTTCTCCCCCCCCCCCGCCCTCCAGCGGACCTTGACAAGAATCAAGCAGCGGTAAGCCAGCTGAACACGCTAAACAACTAATAAGCGGGCGTACCTTACTAATGCTGTGAGACGGGTGAGTCAGATGAGCCGAAGAGCTGAGGAGCTGGGACGCTTTCTTCTTGTGTACACTCACGGGCTCTCATGCGCTCGCTCAAACGGCCACAGCAATGCAGGCAATGCAGGCAAGCACTTTCCAGGGGCTAAGGACAGTGAGCGCAAAACACGAGCGGATGGCAGATAGTCAGAAAGCCCCCGCGTCTCCACAGCGCTCTTGACGCCGCGGGCTTCGCGCTTCCAGGGTTTTTTATGTAAATTGTCCCGCCTCCAGCCTCCAGGGCAAAAGTTAACCCCTTGTTAGAAACACACACGCAGAGCTCCTAGGATGACAAGGACTCTGCAGGACTCCATGCTAGTTTTACAGGACCAATAATTGTGTAATGGTCTCTTGTAAAATCTCTGCTGTGGAGGATATTCCGAAATGTAAACGTTTGTAGCAAAATAAGCCTTCATGTGTGGCAAGCGTGGTAATTTCTCTGGACTCTGAATGTAGTTCCAACTGTTGGTACCCCTGGTTGAGGTCCAGTTTGGAGAACCTTGTAGTGCAGTTTAGTTGTACAACCATGCCCTCTATTTTGTGACCCGGGTGCCTCCATCTTTCTTTGACTGTGTTGGCCACCATCATGTCTATAAACAGCCTTATTCTGTTCCCTGCTTTTGGCACAATGAGATCCAGGGCATAGGACTGGTTGCTCTTTTAATGATGTCATTCTCCAGCAATTGTTGTAGTTCTCGTGTTACTGCTTCTCGGGTGCTGTGGGGCTGGCTTAACATTGTCATTGATGTGTAGCTTAATGATCGTGTCTTTTAGCTTCCCAGGCCTTGAAACAATTCTGGAAACATTATTCCATTCACCTCTTTCTCAATCAGCATACCACGCATGGGGCAGACGTTGTAGTGCATTGCTAGTCTTCCACTACACTGCACCACATCGTTGTCTTGGAAGTGGACATCTAGCAAGCCAAGTTTCTTTGCAGTGCGGTAGCTGAGCAAACATTTGCCACTGATCGGGCTCCTGAGTACTTGGATGATGGCGTTGGTTATCTTGTCCTTGTGTGAAAATGACCACTGGAATTGTCCCAAGGCTGACGCGTGGTGCACCCCATAGGAATTTTTGTGCTCTTGATGGCGTCAGATTCTCCTTGTTTCATGTCTGGAGGAATTCCTGTTCTCCCATGATGTTGGCGGTGGCCCCAGTATCTATCAGGAAGCGGTGTGTCACTTTCCCCATTTGGACCATGTCTTTTGGGGCTTTGCTGCTGTCTTGTTCCCCATGCATTAAGTTGACAAACTCATCCCTGCATTCGGGTGCTTGTTCTTGATAGTTGTCATTGCACACAGTGTAAGAGTCACTTGGGTAGTCCTATTGGTCTAGGTAGCATTCTGTTTTGCTGTGGCAGATCATCGCCTGGAGGCTCATCATAGTCCAGCTCCTGGTACATGGCTCTGATCATCCTTCTTGGCTGTTGGGAGCAGAATGGAGGTTGTCTCCACTGTATTTGTTGTGTGTTTGGTTTGTGCGGCAGGGGCCAGTTAGCGGGCTTCATCTACGGTTGTCACCCAGTTGGTATCGGTCTCCTCTCTTGACAGACTGTGTCTAAATGCACTTCTCAGCCACATCTTGCACATCGTTGGCTTATCGTCGGGCATGTCCACAGGTGCGGCAAGATTTGGCCACATCGGTAGCATAGTCTCTATGGACGGGACCCTGCTTGCGCCTGCATATATTCTTCTCTAACTAGACCTCTCAGTGGGGCCGGGTTGTCATCCGGTCCTCTTCCTGTGTTTTTGGCAGTCTTGAGTGCCGCTATTGCCTCATCTTTCTCAGCCCTCTTATTTGTTGTTCCATGGCAGAGTCTTGCATTTTGACCCTCTCGTGGCCATTTCAATGACTTCATCGATCGTGAGGGGTATCTTTTAAATGTGTTTATGCAACACAGATGATACGCAATCTTCGATTACGCGAAGCCAAACTGCTTCATCATCCTAAAAAGCCCAAAATCGACAGTGTACCAGCTTTTGACAAAATCAGGTGATGAACTCCTCCCGGTCTCGTGTGAGAACTGCTGGCATTGGCTTAAAACATACCTTTCGTAGTCCATGTTTGGTTGGATTACACATTTTTTGTTTAGCGCGGCCACAGGTTCGTCGTAGGTAGTCCTTTCATCTGGTGGGATTGTCTTGATGATGTTTTTACTTTCCTTGCCAGCCAGGTTCGCGAAGATGTCTTTTATGACCGGGGACTTATCTTCACCTACAGCCTTGATGAAGTCGTCGAAATCTTTGACCCACTTGGTCCATCTGGGGCCTTTGTCCTGCTCTGGTGGAGGGTTGAACAGGGAGGGTTTCCTTAGGAATGCAACTTTGCTTGTGCCCAGCTGCGCCCTCTCTTGGTCTGCTGCTTGGTCTCCCATCATTGCATTGCCCTGGGCGCTGCTTCTCACTGGTAGCGGTCCGTAGTCTCTCTACAGGTGTCCACTAGTGTGTGACGTTGCAGACTCTGTCTGTAACCACAGGTGGATAGGGAAGGAGGGGTCTCGGCACGTGTGCTATGATTTATAGTACTTTATTTTGGCCGATCAGTGTATGTGCCACAGTGGTAACCCTTCCCCACTGTCCCTTTAATCCTTTCCAACAATACACCTTCTTCTGCCACATACTTCCCACCCGTTGCTCTCTTTCCACCGTTGCCCTGTTTTCACAAACAACGATCTGTGTACTACTAGCCCATACTCCCTCTTGGGGCCTGTAATACCTTAGCCCATGTCACTGTCTTTGCAACTGCATCAATAAGCATAATGGGCCATCCGCTTTCCTGCAAAGAGTTGGCACAGATCACCTTACTACGCACGCTGCACCTTCTTCAGAATCAGTGACTTATTGATAAAGTCTTCCATCATAAGACGAGTGCAACTGGCAGCCATTATGGTCTTACTGTATGGCCGATTTATATTTGTGTATGGACCGTCTCTGCCTACCTTCTCCCCCTTTGGGGACCTGACCCATCTTACTTCTCATCACCCAACAAAATCTTTGCATCTCAACAGTGTTGGGCGACTAATGTAAGAGTTCTACATGTCGACGATCCCGAAGGCTTGTCTACCCAAATGAACCCAGTAGGCAACTATTGACTGTTCAAATCCATAGGGGTTGGTGTTAGAGTATAGGGTTAAAGGTTAGAATTAAAGGTTGACATTTAGAGATTAGGGCTTGGGGGTATTAAGTTTGAGGTTAGGCATTTGGTTTTAGGAGATCTAGGTTGGGGTTTGAGGTTAGAATACATGTCAGATGTTTGAGGCTAGAGGTAGGGTCAAAGTTTAGCATAGGAACTGGGTCAGAGCCGAGGGTAAGATGGAGTGTGAAAAGGGAAATGTGGTGATGGGGACAGAATGGCTCCTTAAAAAAGCAAAAGCATCTTTTTCAAATCAATAAAACCACAATGGACAACTTTGGGAAGGGTGGACTTCAGAAGTTGACTTATAGGGCATTTCCAATTTAAAAATAGAAAGTTACCTTTTGGAGAGGTTGAAAGTTGATCTTTTGATCTAGAACCATCTCAACGCCTGTTTGAATCACTCATGAGTCTGTCACACACCCTACGTCTTGGGGACGTGTGTCAAGGAGTGGCACTCTATTAAGAGTGGCACAGGACACCCAGAAAGGGTTTGGGTGGTTGTGCCAAATAAAGTGGACAGATAAGAACACACACAGCGGAAAGGAAAGAGAACGAAGAGTGAGCAAGAGTAGCAAGGGAAAAGATACAGAATGAATACCCTCTTGGGGTGTATGCAGATATAGGAAAAGAGTATTCCACGAACCTTGGAAATACTCTAGCCTTCTGCACAGTTTGCTATAACAGAGGCCCACGCTGATTGCTCATGACTTGGAACAGCAGCTCTGGGTGTCTGTAATGTAGAAACAGGACAAGGGAAGGGGCAGAGGTTGACTGATGGGAACCAACAGACAAGCTCTGTACAAAAGGGTCTACAAACAGTACAAGAGAAGATACTACAGACAAATCCAGTAAATGAGGTGATAGCAAACTAGCAGAAGGAAATGAAAGGAAAGTCGTGTAACAGGATAGGATAGCAGAGGACAGTAAGGAACAAGGTTGAGAGCTCAGAGGAGCAGGAAAGCAACAAGTAAGCCCACAGGGGTAGGACTGTAAGGTAGAAACGCCCAGAGGAAAAAGGGCTTAGGGCAGCAGAGTAAAGCAGACTGCATGGCAAGGATCCCGTAAGGGCCGGGCAGTAAGGAGTGAACCCTGAGGGACAGGGCCGCTGAACGTAGAAGGTAGCAGAGGACTGTAGAGGGCTGCTAGGCCGAGAACCCAGCGGAAAAGGTAGGTAGTAGGCAGCGGAGCGTGATAAGCTGTAAAGTAGGAAGGCCCAGAGGACAAGGGCTAAGGCAGCCAGAGAGAGGTAGGCTGCAGAGCAGGGAGCCCCAGAGGACAAGGGCTAAGGCAGCCGGAGTGAGACAGGCTGCAAAGCAGGGGAGCCCAGAAGACAAGGGCTGAAGGCAGCCGGAGTGAGGCAGGCTGCAGGGCAGGGAGCCCAGAGGACAAGGGCTGAGGCAGGAAAGCAGCAGAGCGTGATCAGCTGCAATGTAGAGGGTCCGCAGGGCAAGGGCGGAGGCTGGAAGGCAGCAGAGCGTGATCAGCTGCAATGTGGAGAGCCCGGCAGGGCAAGGGCGGAGGCTGGAAGGCAGCAGAGCGTGATCGGCTGCAATGTGGAGAGCCCGGCAGGGCAAGGGCGGAGGCTGGAAGGCAGCAGAGCGTGATCGGCTGCAATGTGGAGAGCCCGGCAGGGCAAGGGCGAAGACTGGAAGGCAGCAGAGCGTGATCGACTGCAAGGTGGAGAGCCCGGCAGGGCAAGGGCGAAGGCTGGAAGGCAGCAGAGCGAGATCCGCTGCAATGTGGAGAGCCCGGCGGGGCAAGGGCGGAGACTGGAAGGCAGCAGAGCGTGATCGGCTGCAATGTGGAGAGCCCGGCAGGGCAAGGGCGAAGGCTGGAAAGCAGCAGAGCGTGATCGGCTGCAATGTGGAGAGCCCGGCAGGGCAAGGGCGAAGGCTGGAAGGCAGCAGAGCGTGATCAGCTGCAGTGTGGAGAGCCCAGAGGAGCAGGGCTGTGAGGCAGGGAGCCTGGCAGGCTATGGCTGGAGGCAGCAGGGTGGAGCAAGCAACAAGACAGGGTCCAAGCAGGAGTGAAGGTAAGCAGCAAACAAGATCCGTAGGAAGAAGCAAAAGGTGGAGGAAGGACTCTCAGATGCAAGAGGCTGAGCCACTGCAGGCAGCAGCCTTTATACTGCCTAGCCCAGCACAGAGGCAGGCTAATTGGTTGCACCTGGCTAAACACACCTGCAGGCAATCGGCCACCTCCCTTTCTGTTCCTGGGCTGGTGGAAGCAGGGCAAGTCTCTAGGGCTTCTGGGGGGTGTAGTTCCATTGATAACCAATAGGAACAGCCAGGAATCAATGCTTGTAGCCAGGTGCATTATGGTATGCGTAGTTTGTTGGAAATAATAATTAAGCAGCAAAGTCTCGCAAATGGGAAATAAAGTTTCCAAAGTAAATATAGATAGATCCAAGAGTCTGTTGTAAATAAATGATAAACATATAGTCCAAATTGAGCGTAAATGGATGTGCCCAGGGCGCAGGCATGACAACGTGATAGTTATCATTGCATTACTTTACAAACACTTTAACATGAAGAAAGGAGAGAGACAAAGTCTATTGCCCCTCCCCATTCTTCGGGTGTCCATGGTATCCTGCATAAACAGAGTTGTCATTGAATATGTATGCTCATCCCTGTTCTCTCTCTGATTTGGGTCCATGGTCTGTCCATGAATCCGTTATTTTTCCATGGTCTGTGTCCCTTGATCAGGATTATAGATGGACAGGCAACCTTTGGCTGTCGATGGTATCCTGGATAAACAACGTTGTCCATGTATATACCATAACATAACTGTTCTCACTCTCCCAGTTATTTGTGTATGGTCTGTCCATGAAACATATCAATTATATCCATGTTTCTTGTCCATGTAGCAGGAGTATTGAAGTAGAGCCAAGCAGAGCTGTCCATCGTCAAATGTGGTTATCCTTGATATGTTCAATCTAGTTTGGTCATGGTTTGTCCTTGATCCTTGTACATGCATCTTTGCTTTTGTTCATCTGTCTATCTCGCAGCTAATTTTTTAAGTCTTATGATGTGTTAATTCTTGAGCCGAACATGTGTATTTCTCTTAACAATATGAGGGAATTGCTTTTCAGCAACCCCGCAAAGGAACCCCAAGTATGAATTTAAGACCAACACCAATAATTCCTCTTTCTCTGCACCCTCTAAAAATCTAGATGATCTAAATAATTGTATTAGCACAATTGTAGAGAAAGGTGTGCAAGTTGCATACATCTTATGCAGTGGGCAGACCATGGACATCTACTACTACAATAGAGAACTTCATGTTCTGCTACTCAGGGATGGGGATATGTGTATGATTGTGCTTTGCACAATTACAGCAAGTTATGTTTTCATTGCAGCATGAATAAATATATGTGAATATTTTCACTGCACAATTTATAGAGCCATACTGACATTTTTAGGGTCTTTGGAAGGTGTGCACCTCCACTGTGCAGCCACGTTTTATTCAGATGAAAGCCCTGATCTGTCATAGAAGGTTTGTTTTCTCAATGGTAGTTTGAGTCGATGTAATACTCTGGCTTTGTGGAAAGGCAAATGCCATGGGGGTGGCTGTTTCTCCAAGCACTACTTTCTGGAGCTATGATCTTCTGTGGTTGAAATAAACACCCATGGCCATCTGGGTTTATACATGGTTTTAATCTAATGTTAAACCACCCATTGTTCTGTTCATAGGTAAAATTAACAAAGGGTAAACACACAAGGCCATTGAAATGTTCACGCCCACAGTTATCTATGGTTGCCAAGGATTAGGAACAATCATTCATTTCCAGGGCACACCTGACATCATGTCCATGGTTGCCCATATTTGTGTATATGTCTATGATTCCATGTACACCAACAGACCATGGTGGTTTGTGGTCTGTCTCAGAGCCATTTACCACCGGTGCCTGTCAATGCTAAACCATAGCCAAAATCATGGACAAAGCATGGTTGCTCATAGACATTGTCCTTGGTTGTCCATGCTAAACCCACAGACAACCATTGTTTGTCCATGAGCTTAGAAATAGGGTCATGACCCAAATATACAGTATTCTGTGCCCCATTGGCTCTTCAGATGCAAGTCAGGGACCCCACTCCCCCTAATAAAAAGAGTGCTAAACATTTTGGGAAACTCCAGGAGGATGGGTGATCTCATAGACTGTATTCACCAGGTTTTGGTCCGGGGTGTCGGTGAGTTCCGGCCCAGATTCACCCTGGGTCTGTCATGTGATTGCAGGAAGGACTCATGTCAGTTTGCCTGGAATATGAGTAAGAGCAAAGGTTACCGGATCAATGCTGACATCTGTTACTGCAATCATAGTCATTGTCCAACACTTGCAGCTCTCAATGGCATCTATCATGGTGAGAGGCAAATCAGTAGAAAGGCCACATCTCAGCAGATTCCAAGTGAAATTCCGATCCCCCGTCCCCCTTAACGTGCTCTCTGAACCCTTGATGTTTGAATTAATGGCTGAAATAGATCCCTTAAACCCTTTCATGAAAGTAACCCCAAAACAAATCTCTGAAATTCAAATGGATGTCATGGAAATGAGTAACTACTAGGCTGAGATGGGTAATAAAATACGGGAGAAGGGGGAAAGGATATGTATGGACGGTGGTGAACTCCTCGCAGTCTATCAAACTCTTTCAGCTCAGTATCATACCACTCCAGAAATTGGGGGACAATCTTGAAAATCACAATCGCTCCAACAACCTGTGCCTGTAGGGAACTCCAGAGGGCAAGAACGATGATGACATGATTGCATTCATCACTAGATTGCTGTTTATACTGTTAAAGCTGTCCTCCATCGTCAGTGTAGACATCAGTTGGTTCTAGCCACATGGTTGACCAGAGGAGAGAGGAGAATGTTCCCTGTCTCCAGCGCTGACTGATACAGCCATGAGAGTAGAGCAGAGTCACTTTGATTTTGGTTTTGCTACCACTTTTAGACAGGAATCCGTGAACTCCACGTGGGAAACAGCTACAGGCGATGTGTTTAGCACTGAATGCAGGCGCATATGTACTAGATGTTATCTAGCCAACTTTCACTAGACCCAAAGTGCACCAGTGTAATTTTAAGACACCGGCTACCAGCTCTACCTTTTTGCAGCAAGTGAGAGGAGACATCATTCAATCCATTCTAATGCAAGCTCATTTGAAGCCGCTTTTGAATTAACTGTCTTAGGCATGGCTTTCAGAATTTCCTATACTGTGGCCAGTTTGCACCAACGAAGAGTGACGAAAATCACGCAATTTTTCATCTCTTTGCTTTACTGCTTGCCTACGTTTGGAGTAGATTGGCCAACAATTTAAACTGGGCAAGGACCACTTTTACCTTCTCTTTAGATACAGCAAACTTTGATGCTGTGTTTGGGATTGGACGATTTAGAATTGGATAATTAAGTGGCCCATCTCGCCGTTCAAGCCGCAGTCAGTCATTTTTCTTTGTGGCTTCCCTTTTTTTTCATGTTGTATGTTGTTGACAATTTGCAGACAAAAGGTTCCCCAGATGAATTTCCCTTGATTTTAATGTGTGAATAGAGAGTGAGGAATGAAACGTGTTGAGATGAGTGGGTATGTATTGGCATGACTGTGAGTGGGTTCATTGCGCTTTTTATGAGCACACTGAACATTGACATTTGTTCTTGACTACAAGTTTGCACTGGTTGAATTTTTACCCTTGTTGCATAGTAGAAGGAATTGTTCACCTGTGCTATTATTTCTGTATGTATTCTTTTTGTCTGTTTGTATGCACAATTACTAACTGTTCGACAAACCATTGATCGTTTTTGTCTTTCACAATTGAATTTCATTTGATGTTTTTATTAATTAAAATTGAATCTTTTTTGATGATCTATCAGACTGGTAGCAAGTTGAATCTTCCTATGGACTACCACGGTTGTTCATTGTTTAAGTTTGTGCTCTGTTGAGTTGTTGAGGTTATAGTGCTCTTCCCTGAATTAGAGCGCTGCTCATAAGCCTTGCTGTGTTTGCTAAAGGCGAACTGCCTATTTTGAGGGTTGATGCTTGTTGAGCAGGTTAAAACGTAAATTCTTCCCTCACACCTCCTTTGTGTGTTAGCAGACATCAGTGAAGGCATTGCCTATACCTTGCCATCAATGGCCTCACTCAACGGTGCAAGCCCAGAGGGATTATTAGATCTCATAAGTAATCAACATGCAGTCGGTGGAAGGTAAAACTCTGACGTTTCACCAATGGTCTCTAGTCTTTGGCTGATTAATTGGCTTGATGTAATACATAATAATATTAATATTAATTTGCATTTATACAGTGCTACAAACACTCAGTATTATTACCCATAATGTGTGGTGCTCATTTACCGACCTCGGAAGGATGAAGGCTGAGTTAGACCCTGCTGGGATTCGAACCCACGGATATCAAAGTGAGTGCTCTACTCACTGTGCTATCTGACCGGCTGGCATCCAGCTATGCACAGAGTTTGCAGGAAGCCCTTCACTGTTCCTGGCCACCTATGTCGGCTTCCTGCCTGGCCCTCAACTTGTGTGGTGACATGTTGGAGCCTCTAGATCCTCTCTCGTCCCCATCCATCGCTTTCCATCTTTCCTCTTGACTGCACCCTTCCTGATTTTCCCTGTGGACTTCCTCTCTCACGTTGTTACCATTGGTGGTTGTGCATGCTTTGGGTCTGCCTGCTTGCCCAGTCTGCATGAACCCTGCGTACTTACTTTGTGGTCTCTCACTTTTCAGAGTTATCCACCACAAGTACTAACAAAATGGTGGGGCTTTTGAAGTGCCGTAAGTGGAACATTAATGTGCCTTCTATGTGCTTGCTATGCGGTCACACGAGCGGTCGCATAAGCAAAACTGTGATCCATTTTTTATTGACCCACATCGCCGTTGAGAAAACGCTATCTATGGCACAAGCCTGTCGGACCATTGATGAAGCCTTGCACATTTAATTTTATTTGTATACTTATAAAGTGCCGAAAGCGCGCAGGCATCAGGGTGCATAGCATAAAACATAATATCGACAGACAAGACAGAAAAACAATAAACACAAACAGCTGGGCATGAACAAAACCTAGCTTTACTCTCAAGCAATATTACAAAGGAAAAGGGGCAGAAAGGGCAGGATAGTAGGACAGTACAACTACAGATAAATAACGATACTGTGACAGTTGGCTACTTAATTCAAGACAATTCTCAGGGTCATAGAGGAACATATCTGTTGTGAGGGTGAAATTCTATTCAAGTACATCGGTAAACTACTGAACCCACATCCTACAATAATGCAGTACATGTTGTAGGTAGGGCACCACTTGGCAATTTGAGGTCTATTGAGAACGGTCTTGCGTTCTCACACAGTCAGTCCCCAGTCTAGAGTTAAGCCAGGCCATGATGTTTTTTTCTCAGGGCATCCCTGGATTCAAATTGCTTTCGCTTGGCAACATTTATGATAATAATGTTTCTTGGGTCCAGGATGAAGGTCCACAATACTGGCCATTTTGCATTTCCTTTGTCGAAGGTCCTTGCAGGGTTGAGGGGCGTCCAACGAAACTGACTTCCTATGTGGCATGGCGGCCTCTCGTGATGTATGGTCTCCCTGGCCAACCTCAGGAGTGATTATCTTTGCCTGAAAAGACCCATCAGTATGGCAAACCTCTGCCAGGTCTGTTTGGCAACCCTTTTGGTGGCCATTCTTAGAAGAACAGGGGGTTTGTGTGGCGTTTTCCCTTCTCACGGTTTCCAAAATATTGGGCTTCTTTGGATTAGACAAAGATGTGGTAGAAATGTTAGAACCTATGAGTGCCATCCATCTCTGGAAGTCCCTAAGTTTCCAACAAGCCACAATATCCCGTAATAGCTGTTCCAAATGTAGCCGCCAAGGCTCTATATTCCTGGAATTTGCCATCCCCTTTTCTATGTTAAATGCTACATTTTGACCTGGTTGATCCTCTTTGAGTTTCGGCTGCGCTAACAGGCATTGTACTCTCAGGTGACCCTCCAATTGGTCTGCTTCTTTGTTCATAATGTCAGTCTTGTTAATCCCTTCTTTAGTAACTACAGGGTTAGCAGACATAGGATGTACTAGTGAGGGCATTAATATCTGAGGGTGCGCAACATGTACTTCGAAATTGAGCTCGTTCTGAAGCTCTTTTCTAATATTTAAAAGCTCAGAGCAAGCAAGCTGTTCTTGTTGCAGCTTCAGTCTGCGCTTGGCACTTGTGGCTAGAACGTCAAAAAAGATAATTATTGTTCCTGAGAGGTGTCAGTAATGGATTAGGGGAGTGGAAAAGAGGTACCTCCCTCCCACGGCGATGGAAGAGGGACTGGAAAGACCCATTCCTTGGGTTAAACCAGAAACCCCTCACATTTCCTCTCCAATGCATGGGACTTTTCCCGTGCTCAATCCCGCCCCTAATTGCAGCCTTGTAACATGCATGACTTGGGGGAAAGTGGAAAAACCACTAGGCCGCTCCGTAGACACCTGAATATAAGGAATATGTGCAAATATAATTTGCACCAATTCTAGCAGTTTTTGCCACTTGTAAATATCTTGTGTGGACTCTGGGGTGTTAGGTCTGGAAAAGATCTGGGGCTGCGCTAATGTTGGGACTGTGGGGACTGGGGGCTAGCTAGGCTTTTTGGTCGTAGCTCCTGAGCTTCTATCTGGGGCTACAACCAAAGGACTCGGGCTATAGCCCCCTCAGCTCCTCCACTCCCTTGTGTGCGGGCATGGAGGGCACGATCAAAAAAGGTTTAAATGCACTAATAATGATATTGTGATATTTTACTCTTTTTAATAAGGTTGTTTTTCGTGTTCTGTGAGCTTGATCTATTTGGTTATACTATTTCATGTGTGTTGCATTTGTTATTCATTGTATTCAATGATTGTTGGCTTTTATGACATTGCTGTTGAAATAAAGCATTATGAAATGAAATAAAGTGCTTTCCTGTAACGTTACGGGTATTGCTGCCCCGATTAAAGTCACACAATTCTATCCCAATTCAACAACTATAATTGCGATAAAGCCTTACTTTGGGAAACAGGCTTGAATCGGAAAAAGTGACTCAAGCCATCTTGTGAATGGGTTGCATCAAAGCCACAGAGGCTGCAAAAGCAGTGTGGCTGTTTTCTGCCATTAGCAATTGACTTCTTGTGATGACGCTTGATCCCAGGGTAGATAGATCCATGACTGCCTGAAAATTGAATCTGAAATGGTGTTGGTAGTTAAATGATCTACTCTCACTGATGGTGTCCTTGGTGTTTGACTCTTGTTACACAAGCACATGTTGGAACATTATTGAAGGAGATTCCAACCCACAGCGCTTCATTATCCCATAGAAGGAAAATGACGCCCAAAGGCAAGTGCTGGGAGTGGGCGGAGGCTCAAGGCGATTGGGGGGGGGGGAGGGCCGGGACACAGAAGGACACACAAGGGCGCAGGTCATCAATCTCAGCGACTGTGGGGTTTAGCAAGGGAGGGAATGGGGGAAGGAGGAGGGGCAAATGGAAGTCTTGAGCTTTCGGAATTTGAGGAGATCCCGCTCAAGACAGAGATGAAGGGGGAGGCTGTTCCGGAGTAGGTAGCCAGCCGAGGAAAGAGATTGGCCACCAGCTTGCTGTTTAGAGAAGCACTTGACATGCAGAGTTGGCTTCAGAGGAGCATAGAGATCTGGATGGAGCCAGTTGTAGATAGCATGGTCCCTGGCCCCAGACAGTCTTATGGATGATGCAGAGGGATTTGAATTTGATCCTTGCAGCAACCGGGAGCCAGTGGCGAGATGTTGGGGCTGGAAAGATGCGGTCCCTGGCCTTGAGGCCAAGGATCAGTCTCGCAACTCATTGGATTTTATCCAATGAGCCATGTAAAGCCGGGGCGTTTTGCTTCCCCAACCTTGCATGGCCCATTGGGGATGTTGGCTGAGAAACTGCATTTTTGTATGTGTGAGGGAGGGGCTCCTGCGCCTCCTCCCACATACAAACGGAGAAGGGCTCTTCGTAATCAGCTCCTGCGCACATGTGCACAAACCAGAAAGCACTCTTTGCTTCTTTTATGTGCTATGCAGGAGCTGTAGCACTGGGAGGAAACATCATGACTGGGACAGAAGGTACTTTAATTCAAATATGTGTATGTCAGTATGTATGCTTGAGTTTTAAATATGTCCTCAGGGAGGTAGGGAGGAAGCCCCCCTCGCCCCCAACACCTCTTGATTTGTTTGGGCTCCCTTGCTACGCTCCATCAAACTGCCATGTTTAGGAGAAATATTTACACCCCGACAATTTAGTAGACAATTTTGTCTAAACTAGTGCTGTAAAGTATGGTAATAAGCAGTGTAGAAAACAAACTATATCAGTTATATTTTCTTTCCATGGCTTGTGCGCACCACCTTTGTTTGATGCTTCAGAGAAAAGCATTGTAAAGAGAACATTCATGTATTGCCCTTGTGACAAAGCAATGTTGGCAGTGGGTATTGATGTCTTTTGTGGCAGTACGTCTGAATGCAGAGGTGTTTTAGGGAGGCGTGTGGAGGATGCAAATGTAAAGGTTTTTCTTTAAATATGATGGTGTCCCATGATGCCGGTGGCCTCCCAGTCTGCCCATACTGCAATTTTGTAAAGTGCAAAGGGTTGGAGGCTGCATTCTCTTCTAAGATCCAGAGGCAAGGCTTCCTCGTGTAGTCAATAATGTGGTCACATCACTAGTCAGCCACATCTGCACATCTCTTTGTCACCTGTAGGACAGCTAGTTCTGGTAGGTTATTGCGGCTGGGGGTGTGGGATTATTTTGTTATCACACTATTGAAGCCCAGGGCCAAATCAGTTTTTCTTCTGGCTTGGTAATAATGAGTACTGCAGAATTGAAAGCACAAATAGCAATAATGACAAGAAGTACACCTCAAAATTCCTGTTTGTTCCCCCACGTGCTTACTAAAAATGTCTTGGGGGGGGGGGGGCGTAAATTGACCACATGTCCTGCCTGGCTACCCCACACAATCGCCCTCCGGCAAAACTAGTTGTGCACTCCTGCTCAAGAGGGACCCCACCCATTACTTTTCAGATCTGTTTTGTGAGACCATCCTGGCATCTGATATGGCCAGTTCTGCTCCACAACCTACCCCACCACCGCCAACACCATCTGGAGGGCCTGGAGAGGGGAACAGGTGCGGTGATACATAAGAGGAGAATTAAGAAGGAGATGAGGTAGAGGAAGTCCCTATCTCCAGCACCCAGAGTGAGTCCTGGGTGTGGCAGTTTTTTACCACTTTAGGGGGTGTATCAAAGGCTCAGGCAGCTGAGGTTCGATGCAGTCGGTGCAACGTTTATTTTTTTTTATTGTGCAAGTTGGGACCACCTCCATGCAGCGCCACACCAAGTCCAACCCCCCAGGGGCACTGAGAATGGCGGTACCTTTCTCAGGGAAAAGTAGGTTGATGCCCTCTACCCTCATCTTCTTCGACTGCTCCTGTCACCACAAGGGATATTCCTTTGAGGCAGAGGATCCCAGCAGAGGCCTCTCAGGCCATACAGAGCCCTGGTGAACCTTACCTTTCGAGGGTCACAGTTCTATGTTTGTACTGCGAAGCACCGATCTGTAGGGGGGAGCAGTTTTGGAGTGCTTTCGAGACGACGGTCAGGGAGCACGAGAAACACTGCCACCAACCAGATTAAGGCCCGCCCAACATCTTCCTCTCTTCACCTGCCCCTTTATGCCTGTGGCTGGTGCCCCTTCCCTTCCCTATTTCGCCTCTCCTGCAAAAAAGCCCACAAAAATGACAAAACCAAAAAAACACAAAAAAAGGTTCCTACTAACAAAACACTTGCTGCTCTTTTTTCCCGTACACCACACCCAGGAAACCTGATTGACTGATCCCTGATGTTTGTGGTGATTCTGGCCATACTCCGACTACCTATAATTACTATACACATATTATTACAGTGGTGGTTGTAGCCAGTGAAACTACTATACACATATTACTACTGTGGTGGTTGTGGCCAGTGGACAGATTCTTAGGATATGGCCACTAGCAAAACCACCACAATACAATTAACCAAATGACAATTAAGTACAATACAGCGTCAACTAATAAAACTCGCCCTGAACCCCCTGCAATCTAAATGATATCTGTGGACACTGAAATTGACTGCAGACTTGGCGGCATCTGCAAACCCTTTTTTCCACTTATAGAAACAACTCCATATCATCTTTATTCCACTCCCTACCCTTTCCAAACCCTCTTTCACCCACCAAATAACTCTAAATGTGTTTCCCAACTCATCCATTAAAGTCGCTGTCGGCGAACTACTGTGATGTCCGCGGGCTACAACACCTGCCCGACCCTTTTCCACCTATAAAAATAGCCAAATATTATCGTTCTTCCACTCCCCTTCCCAGCCCCTCTTTCCAACACCAAATGATCCCAAGTGTGTTTTCCAGACTTTTTCCCCACTACAATGTCCGCCGTCAGCCGCGACTGTCCGTGGATAAAACATGGCGGGCATTTCCAAAAAGATGACGCAGCTCACTCTTTTCACCTTCCAAGCAGTGGGAGCGTCCAAAGTCTGCAGATATCACACCAGCCCTTGGACCAATCGAGGCCTATCCGCACAACGAACAAGGTAGTAAGTCCACGGACTGAACCCAGATATCACAAATTTCTTTTTTACCTACTTTTTGCCTCTTTCAAAAAATAAAAAAACTACTAGACGGATATACACCAAATTTACAAAAGCATGCTTTCGGGACCAAGCCCCCGCTCCTGTCACAGATTCTGCCCAGCAGTTTTAGGCTATAGGCGTGAGCAAATTCTTTTTTCCATTGCATCTATGGGAAAAACCACACATTTTGTGACCGCCCCACCCCCTGTAACTTGCCCCCCCGCATGAAACCTCCCTGAACGTCATAAAATCAACCTAATGGGGCCATATACTTTTTTTTGCAAAGTATTGTGAGGATTTATCCAGGGGGGGGCAAAGTTATAAGCCACCCAAAAAGTGCTCTTCCAAATATTTGTTTTTATTGGCATTTCAGGTTTTGAACAGTAACAGTAACAATCCCCTTCCAAACTGACCACTCACCTTCCCATTCCCTGATCCCCCTCCCCAACCATGGATCACTACAAAGAGTGTTTCCTGAGGGAAATGTCTAGGGTATATTGTATCGCTAATTATGAACATTTCCAACAGTCTCAATTTCTGAGGGCACCATTATTCCCGATAGTCTGTGTAGGAAGTCTAAAACCAAGTCCCATTCAGTTTTGAATTTTGCGTGATCTCTTTGGATAGAATAGGTTACCCACTCCAGTGAAGTATAGAGCTAGATTTTTGCTATTCAGTCTTGTTAGCTGGGAATGGACAGTTGCTTCCACTTTTGTGCTATTCGAGAAAGAGCCGCCACACTGAGTACCATGTAAACCTTCCTCAGTGGCTTAGTCAGCAGAGAGTCTAGCACATCAATCAAACCCAACATGGCCTCTCCATAGTCCCACTTTATTTGGGGGCCAAAGATTCCCTTTGTTTCCTTATTGACCACATCCCAGAATGGATTTAGGACTGGGCAAAGGCACCATATGTGTATCCAGGTATCCACCTCATTGCACCCCCGCCAACAAGTGTGAGCGGTTGTGGGAAAAAGGTTGTGTAGCTTCTCGGGGTTAAGTGCCACTGCACCAAGACTCTAGTCTACATTTCTCTGATTTGCGTGCCTCTCATTAGCTTAAGGACTCACTGCCACACTTCCCATCATTGTTCTTCAGATAATGGGAGCGATAGCGTGTAGGCCCATTGCTTCATGTAGTGTTGTTACCTTGAACCGGCTCTTAGCAGCTTGGACGTACTAATAAGTTGTGTGCAAGGGTAGGCGTGGAATAAATCTTTGCCGCTGGCCACTTATTAGCAAGGGATGAATCTGGAAACAACCACTGCTAAGGGAGACTGTGACCCAAAAATTTGGAGAAAGTTAGTTTTCAAATTTGATGAAGAGCTGTAAAAATACACTCGAAAGAAAACCTGGGCTAAATCGAACATGTGTAAAAGGTATCTTTCCTCGTGTTAATAACCCTGAAGAGCGGACAAAACAGCTGCACATGTGACTCTTGCTTGTAGAGAAAGACTGTATCAATGAAAGCACCACTGTGGTAAGGCGCCGGCTTGATAGCTGTTCGTAATTTAGAAGCAGCAATGGAAATCCATCCCATGTCACGTCTCTGTAACCCCTGAAGTCTAGTCGTGCACTTTACTTCCAGTGGAACAGAGCAATAGCGTCCATGTTGGGAGTACTAGCTCACATGGTATATAACCAACTTGCTAGGAGGAACAGATGTAAAACATGGGAGAGATGTTATGTATGTTATACATGAATGGGCTGCATTCTAAATGAAGTCATGTGAACTGTGGGAATCTCCCCGAAAAGATTGAGGCACGCTTTCACTCGATCAGTGCACGGGTGAACGAAACACTAGAATGCAGTGTACAGTTGGCAATGAACATGAGTTCATAACAGTGGCATAACACAGAGTGTGGGGCTCCCTGCAAGCCCTGCTGAGGGCCCCCCACCACCACTTGGCCCACGCTGGCCATGGGCAGAATGGGGCGCACCCGCATGGCGAGGGCTGTGGGCGACCTCATTACGCCAGTGGTTCTATATGCGGGGCTGGAAGGATTCCCGTTAATTAGAGAAGCCCTGTATGCTGTGTAGGACTCGTATATAATGTCCAAAGTAAGCGAGCTATATTATTATAAAGGTAGCTCCTACAATGTGCAGCTAATGACTATGTGAGCTACTAGGTCCAGTGTCCACACCATCAGCTTAAGCGTGTATGTAAAAACAAAGTACATCCCCTCGAATGATGGAGCGCCTTGTTACTAAAAAGATGGAGAAAAAACATCCCTGTACCAGGAGCTGTCTGACGGCGAGCACACTGTCATAGACTATCACGTGGTATCATTAGAGATGTTACTGGAATGTCTATATGTGATTAACGAACTGGGGAGAATAACACCTAACAAGTGTCTGATTGCTGCTACAAAATTAATATCATAATGTGACAGCATCAATATGAGGGTCATACTCAGAAAATAGAGATCCTAAGCCAATTATGCACAGCTATAAAGTGAAATAGCCCTCCATATTAAAAGTGAACTGGCGCTGAGGAGCAGAAAAAAGACCAAATGAAAACTTGTGTATTAACATGCATTTCCACGGCTCAATGTAGGATGCAAGTGGACTCTTGTTGCAACCATTTAAAAATGCATACCTAAATGTATACTTTTCATTACCTTTAATGAAACTAGCATTTTGATGAAAAATATATATACAGGCCATGCAATCTTTCTCATGATCCTAAAACCTGGCCCCCGCATTAGTGATGTCAGTAGAGGATACAATTGCAAAGTATTTACATTTGGCCTAAAAAGAGATGACGTAATCCCATGGTGCCATATCTTCACTGTAGAACACTGGTTATCTGAACAATAACGACTGTATATTCCTATATGGAAGTATTATGTGAAAATTAGCTCATCATTCAATCCTTGTGTTTTGTAAATGAGCCTCTGTTGCAACCTGAACAACTTTTTTTCTACAGATTTGTCCTTCATGTTGGAAACGAGACCAGTCCATAGAAAATCAGTCTCCCACAGAACCCGTAACTAAGTCAAATGTGTGACTAGCTTTTGTCTGGCAACACATAGTACAATTACCACAAGGGAAATGCCCTTCAGGTGCTGGAAAAACCCCAAAGTTGTGTAAAAGTGGGGGAATGTTTGCGGAGATTGTTGTGAAGCTGAGTGAACCTGTGGGTCCTTAAGATTTCTACTGCGCTTAAACGAGAGAACAGGGCAAGGCAACTTAGTACGGTCCTGGCCCATTTACATAAGCTTTCATGATTGTATTTAAGCCCAGTAGGCAGCCCAAACTAATGCAAAATGACAGACCAATCTCATTAACATTGCGTATTTAGGTGACTTTGCAGCTGTGTAGCCATTTTGGTTTCATGTGCTTTAGAGTGGACTTCAGGTGGGCGAGACCTTCACGCCGTGCACACTGCTTATTTTCACTTACTTGCAGAGTCTTTACTGTGTGGGTGCCTGTTTGATGTTTCCCCTCACTCCATGAGGTGTGGCTTTGCCCGTCTGTGTAATTGCACCCTTTTGACTCAAATGCTGCCTGATGTAGCCCCTCTGTAACATGAGGTGTGGCTTTGCCAGTCTTTGTAATCATACCTACGTTTCTCATGTGCTGGCGGATGTAGGCCCCTGTAACATGAGGTGAGGCTTTGCCAGTCTGTGTAATGGTACCTATTTGACTCATTTGCTGCCTGATGTAGCCCCCTGTAACATGAGGTGAGGCTTTGCCAGTCTCTATACACACACCATTTTACATCTGTAACCATATGTTTTTTCTTGTACTTCAGCAATGTACCATGCACGTTCTGCAACTAGTGCCTAGATGCCTCAGGGCGTTGTCCGCTGCAATAAACCCAGAAATATCAATACTTTCAAAGGCTAGCATCCACATTTACAACTGTCCTCCAAAATTGAACGGCTTCAGATCAGGTGAGATATGTGGGCTGGAGGCTCGACCCAGACCCTGCGTGACATTTCTGTAACCTTTAGTGTTAGCGGATTCCTTGAAGCCAGGAGCTGTTGACGTAATCAATGCCAAAAAAGGCCTTTGACCACGTTGAGTGGATCTACTTGAACTGGCTCCTAAAGCGGTATGGTTTCGGCCACAACATAGTGTCAGTTGCTCACATGCTTTATTCTCATTACTGCACTAAATTCTACATCATGATTAAGGGATGCACCTCCCCAAGAGAAGGGGGGGGGATTTCAAGATTACCCCTAGTCGCCTGTTCTTTTTGAAACTCTTCTAACAAACCTTTTACACCTAAGATGCAGTGTTGACCTCAACTAATCCTTGCCACCTGAGACGCAGTAGGTGCTTACTGCCGGAACCTGAGGAGTTATTACTACTCTCTTGCCCTTCCCCTTCCACAGATGGCACAAGAATTACTCCAAGACTTAGAAACAGTTCAGGGTTTTTATTGAGAGTAATGGATCCTACGGTCATCCCTCTCTCCTGTCTTGTTTAGCACCTCCTTCCTGACCCAGGAGTCCCTGACCCCGAGTTAGTATGTGCAAAAGATTAACCCTGACTGTCTAGGAGTGCTGTATACTATTTTCTGTGACATAAAGGCAGGTTCCATTCTCCAGCTCACTCTCTCCTCTCCCATCCTGTTGCTACCCTCATCCTCCCAACTCCACCCAACCCTGCTCTCTCCTCCCTCTGTTCTGCTGTCCATCCTATGTCTCTCACTCCGTCTAAGCCTTGTCTCCACCCTTTGATGTTACTACCTTCTCTCTGATCGCACTACTTACTCCTGACCATCACCTCTCCCTCATCCCACCTATTGCACCCTCCCGACACTACTACAACCACCTCCTCTGCACTACTACTCCCTCTTCTGCCCTACTACTCCCTCCACAACACTGCTGTTCTCTCCTCTGCACTATTCTCTCTGATCTTTCTACTCCCTCTTCCCATCTATTTCTCCCACTGCCACACTACTACTCCCCCTCTGCACTACTTCTCACCTTTGCACTAGTACTCTCTCCTCTGCACTACTATGCCATTGTGCACCCTACCTCTCCCTCCTCCACTGTATCACTTCCTCCTCCACTCTACCTCTCCCTCCTCCACACTACTACTCGCTCCTCCATGCTACTACTCCCTCCCCACTCTACTACTTCCTCTTCGCACAGGCTACTCAGTCATCCTTCTTTCAGCCAGTTGCGTTCACTTCACTATCATTCCTTACCCTACATTTCCTAACCTCACCTGCCACATTAACATTGCACTCACTAACCAATATCTCACTATCTCCAGAAATCAGTTCCACATTCTGCTGCTCCTTCCTTTCAGACTTCTGCTTGTTTCTTGGTCCACCGGCTCCACCTCCTTTGACCTTACACGAACAACCCACACTTTCTGCCTCCTGTACTCCCTTGTATGCCCCCCCGCCCCTATTCACTCTATTGGGCCACTTTCCCTGGCCAGTCTGGCACTGTTGTCCACACCCGCGTGTTGACACAATAGGCACTTTAAATAGTGGACTAAGCCCTGACCCTTTTCCCTGTGCGGTCCCATCATGAAATACCGATGGCGTCCTGTGTCATTCAGTGTCCTTGTTAGTTCTAGATACCCCCCGGGTTAGTTCAAGTCCATTGAGGGTTGAGGTGCTTCTCCCATGTCCCTGATGGTCTATGGTACCGCCCACTGGCAGCGGTCTGCAACCGTTGTCGGGCGTGTTGTGCAGCTCCCCATGCTGCTGCGAAGTGGTGACACTGATGACGGGTTCATTCACTTCTGTCTCTCTGCTTCCCGGCACGGAATGCTGGTATCGCTAGGAGCGGGCGGGTTCCTGCTGCTGACCCGGAGTCCAGGCCTCCAATGCTGTTCTATGCACAGACACTGCTGGAGGTTTCCTTGGTCTCCGCGGTTGATGTTCTTGCTTTATGCTTGATTTGCTGATTCTACAAAAAATATATAGTATCTGACGAGCATTGTGTATATGAGACGTGGTGTGAAGCAAATGTTGGCTACATAACGGCATGCTGGCAAAAAGGGGCGATAGGAACTGGGACCCTCTCAACTGCCACCGTCTTCCTCGGGGGAAGGGCTGGCTCTTGATTAATCCCTGGTAGGCCTCCTAACCCCTACCTCCCAGCCCCTCTTGACAAGGCCAGTGTCACCCTGACCTCTCCACTGACTGGATCCCTGCTTAGAATTGTCTGGCATCTTTTACTATGTCACCTCTTCCCTGCTCATCGCACAGGCCATGTCCAAACTGACCCTGTGGAACACTGTCTTTCCCTGCACTTGGTGGCCTCATCTCTTTACTCAATGAGCAAAGATATCGCTACACCATCTGGACACCTCCAAGCTTGAAACACCATTAGCAGTACTATAGATAGGCGATAAGGTGGATGTTGACAAGGCCTGGTGCTTCTACTGAGCATCACCTGTAATTCTAGAGGAATGCTGGGCAACCGTCCCAAAAAAGTAAGAAACATATATTCATGTATTTCATTATGTTTATAGTGCTATAGAACTTTTACATAGATACAACATATATACATATTTTAAAAGAGCGAATAAAAGTAATCAATTCAGAATACAAAATCATCCTAATTCATTACAACCAAATATACAAACTACAGACTTAACCTTAAGACAGAGTAAATGCACAGACTTGCACAAACAGTCAATCAACCACATACATAAAAAAGGCTAACACTTTAATTTATTTATGGCTGCATAGATAAAAGCTCTTTATTAATACCTAGGTCCAGATTTACAGAGTGCCATCTATTATTATGCCTATGCTAATTTTCCAGTTGCCTGTACGGCTTTACACACATTCTATAGTGCTATTTGCAGTGCCCTCATTGGAGAGTTCAGGCAGGTCTGCCAGAATCCACCACTTTTAATCGTATTGGCATCATGTACATAGGAGCCCAGTAGTCTCATGTACACACCGCCGTATTCACCGGCACTCGGTGAGGACGCGTTGTGCTGTTGCCATTTTATTTGATAACCCACATAATCTACAGGTTCTATTTTCTTTCGTAATTCCCAATTTGGGACCTTGGGAGGCCAACGCTGGTAGTTTGTCAATGCGTAATAGTAGCAGAAATCTACGCAAGGCTGGAGATGGGCATGTTTTCAAATAGTTCTGCAGGACCCTATATTCATAAACCAGCAAGTCCACAAAATCGTAGCTTTTTAATCTGGAACGATGTATATAGTTAGAGATCCAATCCAATTCATCCATTAGTTGGAGATCCAATCCCATTAATCCATTAGATAGAGATCCAATCCCATTCATCCAAGTTACAGTTAGATATCCAATCCCATTCATCAATTAGTTAGAGATCCAATCCCATTCATCCATTAGTTGGAGATCCAATCCCATTCATCCATTAGATAGAGATTCAATCCCATTCATCCAAGTTACAGTTAGAGATCCGATCCCATTCCTCAATTAGTTAGAGATCCAATCCCATTCATCCATTAGTTGGAGATCCAATCCCATTTATCCATTTTACAGTTAGAGATCCAATCCCATTCATCCATTAGATAGAGATTCAATCCCATTCATCCAAGTTACAGTTAGAGATCCGATCCCATTCCTCAATTAGTTAGAGATCCAATCCCATTCATCCATTAGATAGAGATCCAAGCCCATTCATCCAAGTTACAGTTAGATATCCAATCCCATTCATCAATTAGTTAGAGAGCCAATCCCATTCATCCATTAGTTGGAGATCCAATCCCATTCATCCATTTTGCGAATAATACTGTATTTTAGTTTGTTTAGATCTTCTTCCCAGCTTGGTTGCCAATTGATCACCTCAAAGGATTTAATTACCAATTTAGCCATATTTTGGTTGTAGGGTGGATCAGCTTGGTTCCCCAAGAGTTGCAACAGAGGGCAACCGGGAATTTTCTTAGATTTTAAGTACAGCAAAGCTTTTCTTTTACGGGCCATAGTTGCCAGAGATATCAAGCCCAATTTGAGTCTTATCATTTCTACCTGCACACTAGGCCCTAGCCCCAGCATTGTACGCCAAAATGTGCCCTCAATAACATTTAGCCAACCAAAGTCATCAATACTGATCGTCTCTAGTCCATAGAGAATCGCTGAACAAAAGCTCTGTTTGTACAGGGCCAATATGCCAGATCACATCTGTCAGTGCCACGGCCTTCCGCATCTTAGTGTCAGTAATTCTCTGATAGGTACCTCTTGCAGTAATCTCCAGGCCCAGGCATTTAAAATGTGTCACCTGCTATATGATGACCATCAGTTATCATGTTAGGTGCTGTGGCTCGCCCGTGAGTAAAGTGCATAACCTTGGCCTTTCCTAAAATAAGCACCAGATCGTGTTCACAGGCACATTGATATAGTACTTGCAAAGCTCTTTTCAGCCCTGAGAAGGTGTGGTCACAAAAGAGCAAGCCATCTGCATAAAATATACACTCCACCTTTTCACCTGATGTTTTAGGGGACAAGTGTTAGCATGCACCATTTTCTTTACCACATCAGCAATATACATATTAAAAAATATAGGTGCCAGTGCACACCCTTGTTTAAGGCCTCGTCCACTGTTCCTCCGTTATCCAGTTTTACCTTGACAGAAGTGTTTTCATGTAAGCTCCGCATGACCGCCAATAGATCACCAGGACAACCCAACCCTTCAATTTTTGTCCATCGTTTGTTTCCTATTTACAGTGTCAAATGCAGCCTTGAAATCAATCATGGTCATGTGCAGGTTGGGCTGCCCAGGGACGTTAGCTGTTATTATGAGCATATCATTTAACCATAGACATTGCGCTGTGCCCAAGCCCGCTATAAAGCCCATTTGAAATTTGCCAAGAATCTTATTTGAGGCTACGCAGCCAGGCTTTGAGTCTATCCAGTAGTAATGAGACAAATATTTTCCCAGTCGTATCCGACACCGCCAGTAGCCTATAGATTTCTGGCTTTGATCTTTCACCACATTTATATATGAGCAGTCATTTGGAATTGCAACATGTAGGGAGAATCCGTCCTTCCTCGCACACCTTTTGATATTGTGTAAACAAAAGCTGACCCCAAAATACAGACACTTTTACCGAGCATCACTTAGAATTTGTGAGGAATGCTGGGCAACCTTCCCAAAAAGTAAGAAACAAATATTCACTGATCCAAATGTGTGATTAGCAAACGATAATGGGTCATTATTGAGGGACAAACAGCCACTGTGACCACAAAAGTGATGGGTGGAAGGTTTTGAATGAATCTGAACCACTGGCATTGCTCTGGGAAACCTTCCACACCACCGTTTTTTAGCCCGTCTGCGCCATTGCAAAGGGGGTCCAGCCATATGCAAATCAGTCATGGTAGCAGCCCAGCCCGAACTGCTAGGCCAGGTCCCCTCTGCATGGAAACACACACAACCTCAGACATGGTATGTTTCGGCTCTTGTAACCAGGACTCATGTCTGGCAGAGAGTCTCCTAGGATCCCCCTTGTTATTTGGACAAATTTGGCCATTCCACCAAATCATCAATAGGACCCCTGGCCTATCCTCCCACTATGACCTTCCCTTCCCTCTTCCCTCAAAGCACCCCAAGTAAGGGAAAGTCTTTCTTTTTTTCTATCGCTTCTGCATGAACCTCAAACCTTTCTAGGCAAATTCCCCAAAAAGTGTGAAAACTTTGAGGGACCTCAAACCACCTAGAAATCGAGTGGTTTGCTTTATCCCTAAACTAATTCACCCAGGCCTGTTTAAGAGTGTTATATATTATCAGGTGGGACAAACACCATTGAGACAGTTTTGAGGCTCAAACAGTCTTTATTTATTTCTTTATAACGGAATTTCTTCGTCTGTAAAGTCCCCTTTTTCACCTTGGTGTACGGGAAAAGGAATTGTGTCCTTCTCAGGGTATCCTCTTGAATGGGCAAGACAGCGTAGGTCTACTTGCCATGAACTCACCAGCAGAAAGTCTTAAAATAAACTCGGGAGTGACGAGAATTCAGCCTTAAGTGTGACTCCCTCTCTCTCCTCCTCTATGTATTCAGTTCTTTAGATACTCAAAGGGATAATGCGTCCATGAGTCAGTTTCACTCCCCCACCATTCCTCCAATGTTATCACATCTCTTTGTGCGTTCAGTCTATAGGGTTAGCGCAGCTCTTTGTTCTCCCCCTTCCTCGGGTTCACTTACTTGTCTTCACACGCTACCGATCAGCTGGGTTGTCTATTTCAGCTCGCTGTTGCCTTTGCCTCAGCCCTCGACTCCATTCTTCCGCTGCAGCGCTTCTGTGCGAGTTGCTTCCCAGGCTCCACCTCTGATCAGGCCTCGATCAGCTGCTCGAGTACGGGTAACGACGCGTTCTCTGACCTTCCTTCTCCGGCACTCCAGCGACGAGCCTCTCCACCTCGGACTCCTCCCACTCGTCGGAGGGGGCTAGGGAGAGACGCGGATCGTCGCTGCGGATCGTCGCTGCGATCCCTCAGAGGCTTGTCAATCCAGCTCCGATGACAAGCACGTAACTTTGCTTACGTTACGAGTTCGTCCTCCTTCTCATGCCACTCCGCCAACGGGCAGACGCCCTCAACATCTCTCCTGGCACAACCGGTGCAACTCCATAAGGCACAACAGGTGCCGCCCGTCACTTACGCACAAAAGGTGCAATTCTAGACTTTGCGGCAAGTCTTTATCTTCATACTTATTTTTAATAAGCCCATTCGTAGGCAAACTCCTCCTCCGCATTCAGCCCCTAGTTGAAAAACAAAACAAAACTCATCAACCGTCAGTATTAGAGAAACTGACCTTACCTCCCCTCTCCTCATTTCATTGGATTACAGTCCCTGTCACTCTAGTGTACTCATCATCTTTGTGACATCGTCCAGACATTCTATGCTTGCTGCTGTGATACGGGTCTATCCCGGAGCTCCCTTCATTACAGACCCCTCCTTCCGGGCTCTTTCGTTTGGGAAGAGCACAAATTCTGGATAAGAAATCGTCTTGTGCCATCTTCCTTCCAGGGCAATTAATAGTTTTGAAAGAATATGGTTGCAGGGACAAGAACCACCTTAAAACTCTAGGATTCGTATCCTTGTTCCTAGAGAGCCAAACCAGGGGAGCATGATCTGTGACTAGAGTAAAGGGTCTTCCTAGCAAATAGTATCTCAGAGCTTCTACTGCCCATTTTACTGCCAAACACTCTTTTACGATAGTCACATATCCCAGCTCATGAGGCAACAGCTTCCGACTTATAAATAGAATGGGTCTTTCCTTCTCTCCGTTATTCTGGAACAGAACAGCTCCTATTCCATAACCTGAGGCATCGGTATGTGGGATAAAACGTCTGTAGTAGCCCACAAACCCTAGAAACGCTCTCACTTGTCTAGCGTTGGCAGGAAATTGTAAACGTTGTATTGCTTCTAATTTCTCTTGCTGTGGTTTAATTAAACCCTGTCCCACCACATAACCAAGATATTTTGTATAAAAGTTCGCTAGATGAGACTTCTTGGGGTTAATGTGTAAACCAGCATTTCGTAAAGTACTCAAAACAGCTTCTAGATGACTAAGGTGACTTTGCCAATTCTGACTGTATACGATGATGTCATCTAAATATGCTCCAACGTAACTTTCATGGCCCTTAATTAGGAAATTCATCAATCGTTGAAAGGTTGCTGGCGCTCCATGTAGGCCAAATGGCAACACAGTAAACTGGTATAGGCCAGTGGGTGCTGCAAAGGCCGTTTTCTCCTTATCTGCTGGATTCAGTGGGATTTGCCAATATCCTTTGGTCAAATCTATCGTCGTTAAGAACTTCGCCTTCCCTAGTCTCTCCAACAATTCCTCGATCCGTGGCATGGGGTACGCATCAAATTTTGATATTTCATTAAGCTTCCTAAAGTCCATACAAAATCTCGATGTACCATCCGATTTAGGAACGAGGACCATAGGAGAACACCATTCGCTGTAAGAAGGCTCAATCACCCCCAACTTAAGCATCTCCTGTACTTCTTGATTCACAGCCTGAACTCTAGCCTCGGGAATCCTGTATGGTCGAAGTCGCACCTTCTCTCCTGGAGCTGTTTGTATATGGTGACAGGTTAACTTCGTTCTTCCAGGTATTGATGAAAAGACCTCTGCGTAATGTCCTATTAATTCGGCAAGCTCCTTTTTTTGGCTTGCACTCAGATCTGGATTGATATTCAACGCTTCCTTCCCAACCTTCTCCCCCGTGGGTACGGAACATTCTTCTGTTGTTCCCTCCACATTTATCATTGCAATCATCGGTTCAGGCTCTATCCACTTCTTTAACATATTGATATGGTATGTCTGTAATTGAATCTTCCTTCCAGGCTGACGAACTCTATACGTTACCGGGCCGAGTACCTCCTCGATGATATATGGTCCTCTCCAAGAAGCAAGCATCTTGTTCTCAGAAGTAGGTAGGAGAACAAGTACCTGGTCCCCTACTTGGAAGCTTCTCATACGTGTTCTCAGATTGTAATAATGTTCTTGGTAGACTTGAGCTTGTAGGAGATGACTTTTTGCTACCGCTTGCAGCTTCTCCACCCTCTCTCTTAACTGCATTGCATACTCGGTAAGCGTGATTTCCGGGTTGGGTTGTTCTTCCCAAGTTTCCTTTAATATATCAAGAAGTGTTCTGACCGGTCTGCCAAATAACAGCTCGAATGGGGCAAACCCTGTGGAAGATTGTGGGGTATTTCGTAAGGTCATCAGGATCCAAGGTATCAGCCTATCCCAATTACGCTCTCCAGGTATCATGGTCTTACTTAGCATTTGTTTTATGGTCTGGTTGTACCTTTCTACCAGCCCATCTGTTTGTGGGTTATATACTGCTGTTTTAATCTGGTTTATATGAAGAGTCTCACATACTTGCTTTAACACTGTAGACATGAAATTGGTACCTCTGTCGGTTATGATTTCCTTGGGAATACCGACCCTTGCAATAAAAGGCACCAGGACGTCACATATTTGTTGTGCATTAGTAGTGTGTAGGGGAAAAGCTTCGGGATATCGGGTAGCACAGTCCACAATCACTAATAAATACTTATGACCCCTGCTCGTCGGGTCTAGTGGTCCGACGACATCCATCCCGATCCTATGAAAGGGTTCCAAAATTAGGGGCATAGTTTGCAGAGGTACTTTCTTAATGTTAGCCCTGTTCTTCTTTTGATATTCCGGGCATTGCTGACAGAATCGTGCCACCTGACCAAACACTCCTGGCCAAAAGAACCTAGCCAGGATCTTTTGAGTGGTCTTCTCCACTCCAAGATGACCTTCACCTATTTGCATATGTGCGACTTCCAACACCGACCTAGTATATTTTCTGGGGACCAGGAGTTGTTGAATGGGTTCGTCATCATGTCCCTTGATAATCCGGTAATACAACCCTTGATCCTTTATGAAGTAGGGACCTTTCTCGCCCTGTTTTCCTCCGACTGAAGCTCTAGCATGTCGCAATAAAGGGTCCATTTCTTGGGCTACTCGGAAACTGTCACCTTGCTCTTCAATCCTCCAATCGACAGCAACCGGACACACATTTCTTGCAATCCATACGTTCTTCTCCTTCCGTTTCTCCAAGCGGCTCTTCCTAGCTCTATTTGAGGGTGGTTTGAGCTCTTGGTCATGAAAGGGTGCCTCTTTTAACCATCCCTGTTCAATTTTTTTGATAATGCGTGATAAGTCCAGCACATCAGATCCAACCAGTAGGGGCTCCGGGAGCACCGGCATCACAGCTGCTCGTACCCACTTCTCCTCCCCCGCAATCTTTAACTGTATTTTTTTGATTGGGTAATTCTTGACATCACCATGCACACAGCGAATCGGGACAGTCTCATTTGTTTCGGGCACACCACCTACCAGCTCCGGGTTGACGGCGGTCTGCATGCTGCCAGAATCAATCAGAGCCCGGGTCGGACGTCCTTCTACTTCGGCATCACAGACATAAGGGTACGCTGGTTTCACCCCGGCGTTTTCCTCAACCTGACTGTTCTCCTTGAGTGTCTCAAGTACCCCTACATCCATCGGCTCCGACTTGATCCTCTTCGGACACAACCAAGCTAGATGCCCCCATTCTGCACACTCAAAACATTGTGGACCTCGAGTGTTAAGAATAGGAGGTCTGGACTTAGATGTCGATGGGAAGCCTTCGCTGGGAGGGTGTAGCTTTTGATTCTCCCAGTCTGGTTTTCGGATCATTGAGTTCGGCCATCTTGAGTTGTTAGAGGGTTTAGGGCCACCTCCTGACGAGCTGGATACCCCTTTCTGAGTAGCTGGATACAATAACAGCTATCCCTGGCCGGCCTTTTGATACAGCACTGCCTCCACCAGGGTGGGTCTATGATGTTGCCGGACCCATCGCTGTATTGGGAGGGGAAGCGCCTCTAAGAATTGCTCCAACACTATTCTTTCTGATATCTCGTGGACTGTAGATGTTGCCGTCTGCAACCATTTGTCTCCTAATTCCTTCACCCTGTAGTATAGTTGCCTGGGTGTTTCTTCAGGCAGTAATCGGACCTCCCGAAATTTGATTCTGTATGCTTCCTCGTCATGACCAAGCCTCTCCAGAACAGCACGCTTCATATCACCATACGATGTGTCTCCAGCCGGGTTTGCTGCCTGGTACGCACTTTGCATCTCTCCCACCAATAGTGGGGCGATGTAATGGCCCCATCTTTCTGCAGGTCATTGTGCGCTCTGAGCGACTCTTTCGAAGTTTACGAAAAAGTGCGCTGGATCTTCTCCCGGTGTGTACTTTTGCAGTACGGATGTAGGTACTTATGGATGGTTTCTCATGCTTGTCGTCTCTATCAATTGTGCTTGATGTAGTTGTATGGCCTGCTGGAATGATTGTCAATCAGCCTGCGCCTGTTGCGCCTGTAATTGAAGAGCCTGTTGGAGTAACTGTTGGCCTTCGGCAAGGGACTTTATTAGCTCTTCCATGGTGTTCTAGTCTATCCCACCGCTGCCACCAAATGTTATATATTATCAGGTGGGACAAACACCATTGAGACAGTTTTGAGGCTCAAACAGTCTTTATTTATTTCTTTATAACAGAATTTCTTCATCTGTAAAGTCCCCCTTTTCACCTTGGTGTACGGGAAAAGGAATTGTGTCCTTCTTAGGGTATCCTCTTGAATGGGCAAGACAGCGTAGGTCTACTTGCCATGAACTCACCAGCAGAAAGTCTTAAAATAAACTCGGGAGTGACGAGAATTCAGCCTTAAGTGTGACTCCCTCTCTCTCCTCCTCTATGTATTCAGTTCTTTAGATACTCAAAGGGATAATGCGTCCATGAGTCAGTTTCACTCCCCCCCATTCCTCCAATGTTATCACATCTCTTTGCGCGTTCAGTCTATAGGGTTAGCGCAGCTCTTTGTTCTCCCCCTTCCTCGGGTTCACTTACTTGTCTTCACACGCTACCGATCAGCTGAGTTGTCTATTTCAGCTCGCTGTTGCCTTTGCCTCAGCCCTCGACTCCCTTCTTCCGCTGCAGCGCTTCTGTGCGAGTCGCTTCCCAGGCCCCGCCTCTGATCAGGCCTCGATCAGCTGCTCGAGTATGGGTAACGATGTGTTCTCTGACCTTCCTTCTCCGGCACTCCAGCGACGAGCCTCTCCACCTCGGACTCCTCTCACTCGTCGGAGGGGGCTAGGGAGAGATGCGGATCATCGGTGCGGATCGTCGCTGCGATCCCTCAGAGGCTTGTCAATATGGCTCCGATGACAAACACGTAACTTTGCTTACGTTACGAGTTCGGTCCTCCTTCTCATGCCACTCCGCCAACGGGCAGACGGCCTCAACATCTCTCCTGGCACAACCGGTGCAACTGCATAAGGCACAACAGGTGCCGCCCGTCACTTACACACAACAGGTGCAATTCTAGACTTCGCGGCAAGTCTTTATCTTCATACTTATTTTTAATAAGCCCATTCGTAGGCAAACTCCTCCTCCGCATTCAGCCCCTAATTGAAAAACAAAACAAAACTCATCAACCGTCAGTATTAGAGAAACTGACCTTACCTCCCCTCCCCTCATTTCATTGGATTACAGTCCCTGTCACTCTAGTGTACACATCATCTTTGTGACATCATCCAGACATTCTATGCTTGCTGCTGTGATACGGGTCCATCCCGGAGCTCCCTTCATTACAAAGAGTCTTAAGAAAATGGACTGGGCCTACACTGGAGGGAAGCCTGGATGCAAAATAAGGATGTCTGGCCAGTATGCACATAGCTGAGCAGCGTGCATCTGTCATGTGCAGAAGGCCACACATGCAACTGCAAAGTGCAAGGACCGGTGCACTATGCTTTGAGGAGCTTGCAGCATCCCTTCTTGACTTTCATGGTAGGTTCTCAGGTCCCCAAACAACTAATAGGCTAGCAATTCTGATGTGCACCTTTGAATGCATAGGTTCTGCAGCAAAGGTTTACCCAAAGTACCCTGGTGTATTGCAAGCGGGTAGTCTCGATACTCTGCATCTATGCAGCCTGCCTGATTGGGGGCAGTTGGTCGTTTTTAGGGTTTCTCCTGGTAGCTGACCCAGGGAGCTATGCGTACTATCTACTCAAATCCAGGTATCCCTTATATCCAGACCATGTTTCTTCATGATGAATTCATGAGCCAATGCTAAAATGGCTCCCCTCCTGACCACATCCGTATTTGCTTCTATTTGCCCGGGTCTCCTGGCTGAATACACATGCATATTCATGCTTAGAAGTCTGTGTGTATCTACATACAAACTGTAAATGAAAGGAATGTCCTTGAATGGCCAGAACCATCAAATTTAAATGAAGGCATGGATCTGGTTGCCAATGGGGCTACCCTCCCAGCTCTACTCTCCCCATGTAAGTGCTTGGCCTCATAGATAGTATTTTGAAATTCTCTGGAGATCTGCCAGCGACACAGAGTTGTGACGTGAAGAGTGACGTTTGATTAAAGACTCTGGGCAGCCTGGTCCAACCTAGTACCTTGGAGACTACATTTGCCTGATCCAACAACTGAACATACAATGATTGAGAGAGACTGCTATCATGAACAAGAATTGCCACCACCAACCTAGACCGATCTCTGAATGGCCATGTGCTGCTGGATTCTTGTGGAGAACATCTTCTCCACAAGAATCCAGCAGCACATGGCTCACAAGAACCTCACATTAGTGCCAGGGGTCGCAGCTCACAGGAACCTCACATTAGTGCCAGTGGGTCGTAGCTCACAGGAACCTCACATTAGTGCCAGGGGTCGCAGCTCACAGGAACCTCAGATTAGTGCCAGGGGTCGCATCTCACAGGAACCTCACATTAGTGCCAGGGGTCACAGCTCACAGGAACCTCACATCAGTGGCAGGGGTCGCTGCTCACAGGAACCTCACATTAGTGCCAGGGGTCGCAGCTCACAGGAACCTCAGATTAGTGCCAGGGGTCGCATCTCACAGGAACCTCACATTAGTGCCAGGGGTCGCATCTAACAGGAACCTCACATTAGTGCCAGGGGTCACAGCTCACAGGAACCCCACATCAGTGGCAGGGGTCGCAGCTCACAGGAACCTCACATCAGTGGCAGGGGTCGCAGCTCACAGGAACCTCAGATTAGTTTCAAGGGTCGCAGCCTCAGATAGTATCAGGCTGATACTTGGTTGCCTCACTGTACCCAAACCAATTTAAACACCCGGAGGTCTCAACTTTGGCTGAGGCAAGCACCACTGACTGCATCACGAAACCTGACCTGGAGTCCCAGTGGGCGTCCAGTCCACATACACCAACCTCCTCACAATACCAGATTTCCCCTGGGCATACACCAGAGAGTACTCCATCCCGTGGCCATGTTTATGAGTTGAAACCCCCTAGATGTTCCTAGGCACACTGGCATGCCCCCACGTGACTGTTCTGTCAAGGTATGTCGCTAATGCCCTGCAACGTTCCCACCTCACCTTTGAAAATTGAGGTTTCTCTTCCTGCTCTGTGCTAGCAGTGATGTTCCCAGGTTGAGTAGCACAACATTCAGTCCCCTCTGGGTTCATAGGAGCCAGGACTCTCCCCACCACTGCAAAGTGATATTCCCTGAACTGAAGGAGATGCCACCTGGCTCTGTGTTGTCCATCAGAGATATGATATGATAGGTTATTTATAACGCGCTTAATACCCAGAGGTTTCTAAGCACGGACCCGGGGATCGAACCCATGTTGCTCCGTGTCATCTTGCTTCCAAGGCAATCACGTTGCCATTGAGCTATCCTCCCGAGACTGCCTGTTGATAGTCTCACCTGCCAAGATGGCCATAACGCACACTGGAAACCTCAACCACCAGCGTCCCGGACCAGAACACTGCAACCACAAGGAGGCCAATCCTAGCAGGTCTAAAGGCAGCTGCAATGCTTGGATGGTATGGTTCAAGGATATCCCAGGAGTGAGATCCTTCACTGCCTTAACTGCCATGATCTCCCTTTGCTTGATTTCCCAACCATGGGCTTTCTGCTTCCAGATGGAGACTGAAAATTGAGAAAAATATCCAGACATGCCAAAGACCCAGGCAATCAGGGATCAGAATTTAATTTGAAAGAAGAGACCCTCCCCCACTAGGTGACTCCTAGTACTAGTAGGGCAAATGAACTGTCCCTTGTACTGAACCGTCGTGGGAAAGCATTACTGTATTGGATCAGTTTGGTCCTTTACATTTCTCTCACCGTGGTCAATCCACATTTTTTGTAGACCCCGTTTGTTGTCAGAAGTCTAGACCTCTTCAGATTAGAGACTTCTGTTTTTCATCGTACATAAACATTTTCATTGTATATACATACATATTTTTGTTCTGTAATAAGGGTTATTTCATCTTATAGTAAATAGACCTCACCCAACCTCTTGCTTGAGCTTGGTAATACCTGTGGCATACTGTGGCTCCTACAGCTCCACGCACTACTCCTCCATCAGAGCTTGGGGGTCTTGCTGCTCAGCTACCGCTACCAAAGGTGAGCCGAGGAAGCTGTGCAACTGTATCCAAGAGTGAGCGCAATCAAGACTCTACCTTGGCACCAGGTTCTGGAGAAACGTCTGGCATGAAGAGTGGGAATGTGTCATGAATGCTCTGAACTAAGAGTGCCCACATGATGAGACTGTGCATGCGCTTTACATTTTATATGTGCAGGAAACATGAAATACATGAAGGCTCTAAGTAGTTCACAAGAAGGAACCATGCCTGGGGCATGTAGAACGTCTCTCTCGATCATGGGCATGTCATTGGTGGCTCTGCAGATGTTTTAGACTACTACTCCCATGATGCCTCACCATTGATTATACTGGTGATGAGTTGCACTCCAAAGCATCTGGAGAGCCAAAGGTTGCAAATCTCTGCTGCAGATGCTGCTGCTCAAGACAATCATCCATGGTCTGCCCGAGCAGCAGGACGCTGCCTTATTGGTGAGTAATCCTGAGGCCCACTCTGTCTGATTGGGCAGGATAGGATGCACAAAGATTTACACGGGAGCCAATCGGGTGATGCCATGAGCATCTAAGACGGGCGCCTGCTAGCTCATACCTGATTCACAAAGCCTAAAACTAGAATGCTTCCCTGTCTTTAGTGCAATGCATTTGCATTGTCCCGCATGCCCAGCGATGCATTCGCATCAGTGCATTTGCATATTTTTTAACCTTTTTTGACTATGCCCTTTACCACGTGCTTACATGTCTTATGATTGTTCCTAGAAAAATGAACAAAACATCTGCAAATCTGCCTCACGTGTTTCTATTTACAAATGGAGGGAAACCCCCCCATCACCCACCCTCTGTTTCACTTGTTTCCTTTAAAATGAAACAAAACAAATGCATACCCATGTATGCTAATAATGCACAGCAATGCATGCATCAATGCAAATGCGTAGCAATGCAAATGTGCAGCAATACAAATGCACAGCAATGCAAAAGTGCAGCAATGCAAATGAGCAGCGATGCAAGTGCGTAGCAATGCAAATGTGCAGCAGTGAAAATGCATAGCATTGCAAATGTGCAGCAATGCAAACGAGCAGCAATACAAAAGCACAGCAATGCCAAATCATCACAGTAAAGACATGCTACGAGCATGGGAAATTTAGAGCTGCCAGGAGCATCTCTGTGATGCTCATGGGAAACCTTTGAGAATCAGATTTGCGCCAGCTTTAGGCTTTGTGAATAAGGTGTGAGCTCGCAGGCGCAAATCTGAGATGCCCGCAGGACCTCCTGATTTGCGCCAGTCATCTTTGTTAATCTGACCCCGATCCACCCTGGCACGGGCATGACCACATTAAGTGAAATAACACCTGTCATCAGCGCCTAGAGAGGACTCAAATCATAACGTGAACCACAGGTGTGCCGTAATTATTTTTAGCACACAGCGGAGACAATGGCCAATCAGCCTCGCGGAACGGCGGCCAATAACTGCACGGTAAATCACTGTCATTCCCCGGAACAGCTCCACGAAATCGGCAATCAGTCGCACATGGCAATCAGTCGAGGTGATTTGTTGGCAATATTTACTTTGATTTTTGATCAAACGAGCCATTTACTTGTTTTCATTTCCTTGCCACCTATAACACTGCCTTCCTAAACAGCATTTCCGGATCCAGTTACTATGAAACTTTCCTCTCAGTCTCCCACTGAAAGCATCTCTCCTCAGCCAGGCAAAGAAAACACTCACGCCTTTGTGCCAGCAAAGACTTCGCTGACGCTTTCACAAATGTCGTGGTCGTTTCATTGCTGCCATTTTTGGTGTTTGTGTGTGTTGGGGGGGGGGGGGGAGGGGGTTACTCCCGTGTTTACTGCACCACTGAATTCCAAGTTTGAGGGTGAACTGGAGGATTTCCCATCGGTAGCTATCTCAAGGTAAAGCCTCAATTTACCGCCCCAAAAACAACAGGTTTACCATATTGGAATTACTGTTTACGGTAAAACTGTCAAAATCCCCATGGGGATATGTGTTCCATTGTCTTATGAGCTCCATAAATTGACATTAACTCCGCCATTATCCCACTCGTAATTGGGCAGTAATTCTCCCAAAGGGCCTCATAACGAGGTTGGAGATAGTCATGCTACCTCCAATACCGGTACCGAGTCCGCCCTCGTTCAATGGGGACTTGCCGGTCTATTCCGACCTTTGCGGGACCGGTAAGTCCCCATTGAAAAAGCCATTCCCCATTCCGATTTCAGCTCCCATAGGGCTCAATGGGAAGGGGAAAGGCACTAATAACGGTACCGCAAATTGCAGTACCGTTATTAGCTCTGAAGTCCCTTAACGGGCCCCGTCCATAATGCCAGCATTAAGGAAGGGACCCGCTAAGGGACCTAGGAATAGGGCGCAAAGGGATTACCGGCACCAATGTCCTTTCGGTGCCCGGTATCCCTTTGCGCCCACCTCGTAATGAGGCCCAAAGTGGTGGTAACAGGATTCGAGTTTGTCAGTAATTCCATGAAAGACAATGCACAATTACCACAGAACTCAGAATAAGGCCGCTTGAATGAAACAAGTGAAGCCCTGTTTATGTATCAAATAATGACCGTGATAGTGCTGATATTGAATGAAAGAAATATTTCATCCCTCTACCTAAACATTTACATGTACAGGCGCGTTATAAATGACATATCATACCATTTAGGTCCAGCCTGGCTGGCATTGCTAATGAAACATAAGAAATATGGTTACAGTGTTTCAACCTGAAGGAACACACCTGGAGCCTAATTTACAATCACTTGGCCATTCGAAATTGCTGCCCGATTACGAGTGGCGATGCAGAGGGGTTTGTCCCCAATCATGAGATCCATAGAACGTCACGTGGCGTTTGCAGGAATTACCACATGGGCTCATTTTGCTTGTGGCAGTTGCTCCAATTGTTGGTGTTAATGAGCAGGGTTTACCTGCAGCACTTCGCTGGTAGTAACTTCTCCATTTTAACGCCATACATACAGTTCTTGGGTGCAGTAAAATTGGTGGTAAGTCAGTTATCGCCAAAAAGGCAGCAGTCATTGAATTGCTTCCAAATATTTAATGTTGCTGCAAACTCTTAATTCGTCCCTACATGCTATTAGAATTATTGACTGCAGAGTCAATAATGCTCCTTAATTTTCCTTTTTCTGTTGCGTTATGTACCTGTACCACGGGCAACACCAGGGGGTTACGGCACATGGGCCGGGCCGTTATCCCCTGGTGTTGCTAGGGGCGTCATTTCACTAAAATGCCAAGGGTAGTGGAAGTGACATCACACGACCCTTGACCACTGATGACATCACAGGAAGTGATGTCATTTGACTCCACCCCAAAGTGACATCCTGGGAATCAATGGAACACAACCTTTCAGCCCTCGACAAAATAGGAAGTGGCATCACATAGCATTGTTTCCAGTTACGCTAAAAAAAATATTATTACAATATCACTGTAAAGTGATATACATTGACACAAGAATGGATCACCACATGTATCATTAATATCAGCGCATATAAGCCCATGTTACCAAATTAATGAGAATGCAAGCAGACGTCCAAGGCCAAACGATAATGATTTGTTATTATTCAGCACTTACGCTTAAGCACTTTATATAGAACAAATATACATACACTATCACCCAACCTGTGTTGGCACTCATTTATCAACCTCAGCAGGATGAAAGGCTGAGTTGACCTTGCCAGGAGTCAAACCTGCAAATCACACACACATTGCAGCAGCGAGCACTCAACTCACATAGCTATCTTAACGGCTATAGCTTTTCAGAAAACCAGCCACTCCAGAAACAAAGAGTCACGTGCTGCTGGCCACAGCCCAGGAGCCTCAATTTAATAAAAAAAAAAAGAAAACTTTTTTTTCTTTTTTTAGGGGTAGCAAGGGAGAATACAGGGGTAGCAAGGGAGACCTCAAGGTTCACAGGTGCGACCCCTGGCAACCCCTAAATGACATCCCTGGATGTTGCCCGTGGAAGGGATACATAAGGTCATTAGCACCCCAGGTTACCAAAGTGGCAAACCAGGGTGCTAATAAAAAAGGCTTATCCTTTCTACAACGGGACGCTGTGCGTATCTTGTTGCAGGAAGGAAAATCCTTTACCAACATGGCTGCCATGGAAAGGGAAGCGGGGTTCCGTGCAGAGCCCCTCTTCCCTTTCCATGGTAGCCGTGGGAAGCTGAGAGGAAGCTGCAGCTGGGCAGCAAGGTCCACCACAGCCGTAATAAGGTAAGTGGGAGGGTTCGGGGGGTTGACAAAGAAAATAAAATGGGGATGGAGGGTGGGGGAAGATGGTGGAAAGGAGAGCCAGCCGTCAATTGGCTTGGTACGCGGGCTTGTACTGGCAGTTCAAGCCCGTGTTCTTAGCCACCTGATTGGCTGGCTCACCCGCCCGGGGGGTGCTAATTATTATTAATATTAATCTCCACAGCTGATTTCAAGTGACCACAAATCTTGCATATATGTCAACCTTTATTGCAATATTTGGCAAAATTGTTGAAATATGGACAATAGAAAATAAAGTTTGATCTGAATAGGTTATGTATAGTAGGCCCATTTTTTCCAGGAAATTATTTTTTCAAGCTTGGTCATCCTGTTAAGTTAGTGACTTACTTCCGGTTGGGCGCCATCCATCAGGGAGGGCATTTTAAAGGAAAGCAGGAACAGTTGACCAAGTTCAACCACCCAGGAAAGCTAATTTACGAATGTCCTGGCGGTGCCAATGCCCACATTTCAGGGCAGTGGCCTTGAAAGGGTAATAACATTGTTAGAGATTGGTTTTCCCCTGGGTGTGCCCGGAACCCGGGAGCACACGCATACCTGATGCCTCTGAACCCACCCACTCATAGGATTCTGGGTGGTGTAATGTCACTGTGCCTCAGAGCTCTGATTGGCTGGGCTTGGCGTATTCAGAGTGCTCAACAGTACCACTCGCCTTCCATGCTAGGTCCCAGGAGCAGGTTCAGGGTATGATTTAAACCCTCTGGTGAAGATGGAGGCTGTCAAGCAGGAGATCTGGTTTGATACCATCGCGATGGCCAGAGTTTGTGATCTGATTCGCAGCAGACTTCAAGGTCGCTGACACAGGTTGTTTTATCAGTGGTGTGATGAACATATAGGAATGAAAAATTACTACCAAATTTCAGTGCAGAGCAAATGGCTTAAAACTTTAGTACGTAATGCTCTGATTACTTACCAGTAATCTTCATTACTCCTGGTGCTACTCTTCCTCGTCACAGTAGTGACGTGCAAGAGCGGACGTGAAGATAATGGGCCTCATTATAAGGCTGGCGCTCCCGTAATGAAGGGAGCCGGTACGGGACCGGCCTCCTTCATTCCAGGAGCGCCGATTATGAGCTTCCCATCGTGGGACCCGGATCGCACACCTGGTAAAACCAGGCCTGATTTCTGGGTCCCGCAAGGGGAAGAGGGAGGCAATAACGGGCCAGATGTAATCTGCCCATTATTACCTCCCTCCCTATTCCCATTGAGCCCTATGGGGGCTCAAATGGGAATGAGGATGGGTTCCTGCAAGGAGGAATTAGCGGGTCCTCCTATGTCGGAGTAACCCGTTAAGTCCCCATTGCAGGAACCCGGTAATGGACCCCGGAAATGTGGCAGCCACTACCTCCATTCTCGTAATGAGGCCCAATGTTTTCTATACCCTGAAAGAGTGTTTGTAACTGGGGCAGGCATTTGTGTGAACTAGCACACAGCATCCACACCCGTCTATGTGGCAAGAGTTTCAACCTCATTGGGTAGCTTTGGTCATGCGAACGGGCGGTCTGCCATACCGCCTGTTAAGGTTAACGCAAGTGAAGGTATCCCTGGATGATGGGTGAGTGCACCCTCGGGGCGTTACCAGGGAAGCGGACACAGCATCTTATGGATACCGGTGCCCATCAACTACAATGCTGAAACGCACAATTTCCAGAGGTAGTGGGACAAATACAGGTTGTAAGAAATCATTGCTGCTGGAAAGCAACACAATGGTGTGCCTACTTGCAACACACTTCCACGCATTCAATTATTGTGAGTCAGGTGATCAGATGTTCATGGGGAAATTCATATAGTGCCATGAATGGAATGATTGCTCAACGTGGGGCGGGGGCGCTGTTCCAGCTCTGGCTGGTGATTTCAGTAGTGTGATGTGACTGGCAGTAGTGTGATGAACATATAGGAATGAAAAATTACACCAGTCAATCAGCTTGCCGTACCTCATACAAAGATAATGTCTTGGAAGAATTAACACGCATTAGCCTTCGGATGTCAGCAGGGGTTCGAGTCCCACTGACGCCTTCTGGCCAGAAAAGGATTGTTTCCCCACATTCCGTGAAAAAATGTCCCCACGCGTAAACAGCAATTAAAGAGCTATCTGCATAAAACATGGACTAATAGTTTAACCCTCGGCGTGTTGGCTTTCTGCAGAGGCCTCGCCCGGGTGAACGTGCGCCCGCGCTGCGCAATGCAGAGCGCACGCGGGCACGCCCCCTGCGCCGCGGCCTTTGTCCACTGGCGGCGTTTACGGGAACTTGACACGCACACAATGGGCGGCCAATCAGCGAGCCGCTAGGCACGCGAGGCGCGCAGGAGCGAGGCGGCGTAATGGACGCCGATGCGCGCCCCGCGCCACTTACTGCCAATAACAGGCCTTGTTAAGTAGCTCACGTTTGCCAACAGGAGATTGTCTGACGCGGGCGCTCGCGGCGACGGCGGCCCCCAGGGGTCGAGAGGGAAGCGCGCCATCAGCAATAAAAGCTGGTAAAGGGAAAACAGCAATTTGTTGTTCGTTTAACATGACATTAAATGTAATAGCCCAGCACAACAAGCATTCATCCTTTGTGTGGCCGCGGAAAATGGAATGGCCATCCTGCCTCTTGCGTCGCCGCGCTGAGTGGATGCTATTGTTAAGCGTCTTCTTGATTCCGCCACCTATTTGTGCAAATGATATGCTTTGTGGAAGCGGCTGCCGGAGAGGGGTGGGTAGGCCGGAAACAAAGGCCTCACCGCTGAGCACGCGTAGCTGGGTTGAGTATGGTGGACGCGCCTTGCATACAGGAGGCAGCCTGCAAGGTCACTCTCCATATGCTACTTCTCAGGAGCTGCTGAACGGAGGCAGCGCGTGAAGTGTCCCATACGGGCTTCCAAATGGCAATAGGCTTGTTGTTTGTCCTGGTTAGAGCTTGGCGTCCTTCCATGATGAGTGTAAACATCTTCCCGGCAGGGGCTTACACAGCATGGAATAAAGGATGTTTCAATGGAAACATGGCGTGGCACAGATGTTCTCGAATCGAAGTGACTGCTATTCACTCTAAAGTGTAGCGAACAGCCTTGAACATGCCAGCGGGAGGCCGCCTGCTCGCGGGATTCAGCACGCGCGGCTTTTCGAACCATTAACACAAGGCCCTTGATCCATTCACAATTGAAAAGGTTTACTTTCTCTGGCAGACATCATCTCATGGAATATGGGGGTTTCCGGGGCTTAGCAAACATTGTCAAGAGGGTGTGTGCTTAAATATTAAACCAATGTTATTGCATGTAAGCCAGCCTGGTGCGTGCCAACGAACACAACATCGGTGAACCATAGCGGTACACAAACTAACGTGTATATGGCACAGGAATTTTGTCCTGTTTGGTCACTTGTACTTTTCTACATAGATTCTTATATAAAGCGGGATTCCTTTTGAAGGATACGCATGGCGGTTGTGGCATTGACAGTGGTGAGGCAGTTTCCTTTGAACAACTTTATGGAGGTCTTCCATAAAAATCCTATAGTCCCCCCCCCCCCCCCATAATCATGCTAAACCTTTCCTCAAACGCTCTAAGAGACAAATACCTATTACGCATGGGCTGATGTGTCTTGGCTGGATCCAGCCCACTGGCCCAGGATAAGAGACTCCAATGAAATGTGTCGGGTCTATTCCACAGATGTCTCTCCTTGGCTCCGACCTGGGATATCAGAAAGCGATTGCTCGAATCCCAAGAGGATCACTACATCCTTCCAACACTAATAAAAACTAACGAGGACTTTACTTCCCAGATGGGGGTCTGTTCATTTGCAGCAAGTGGGCCTTACGTTTGGAATAACACCCCGACCCCCGTCTTTAATTACAATGCAGAGTTTTTGTTTCTTTCACAATTCTCTAAAAACGTAGATGATGTGTTGTTTTACCCCACTCATTAATCCTCCCTCCAATTTGAAGTCTTCCTGTTTCTGGGAAATCAAGTGCTTTGAGGCCTGGTTGATTTTTGCATGTGCGCTATGAATTAAATGGTCTGCCGGGGGAGGCTTTCAGGGATGTTCCGGACATTAGGAAACGGTTGAAAGAAATCACAGGAATTGGGGGCTGTCCGAGAGTTAACCCCAAGGTCAGTCCTAGGACTTCTGAGGCCATGAGCTGCAAAAAACACGCGTGGTCCCATGATTTGCTCAGGTGGTGGAAGCGACAACTCGCACAATTACGTCACATCTGTGCATCTGATCTATGTAGAATTCTTGAATAGCGCTTAAGGCCCCCTTCAGAGCACTGTAAAGCTCTGGAGTGGAAGAGAGGACACTGAAGTGGAGAGGGGGGAGGCGAGCGGAAAAAGAGGCGGTGAGGTTGGCGGGAAACGACGTGCTGGAGGAGAGTGGAAGGAAACGAGCTCTGACAGTAAGTGTTTACTTCGCCAGTGACATCTCACTCTTTGATAACCAAGGGCAGTATGGGAAGTGACATAACAAAAAATGGAATCAGTAAGTTGGGTACATATACATCGTAATATAAATGTGCATTTCAAGAATGAACCATCTTGCTTGGCCAACAGCTGGTTAACAATGAAACATGCACACAATGCCCCACTATCTGCTGCATTGGACCACTGTGCTGCATGTACACCCCAGTGAGGTATTGAGGTAGCACAGTGAGTAGAGACCTCGCTTTGATATATGTGCAGAGACGCAGGTTCGAATCCCGGCAGGGCTAAACTCAGCCTTTCATCCTTCTGAGGGGCTAAACTCAGCCTTTCATCCTTATGAGGTCGATAAATGAGCAACACACACCGTGAGTAATATGAAGCAGCGGTCAGAAGCCACAGGGTTCGTAGCACTATATAAATGAGAATTATTATTTCATAGGTACTGAAATTCTTTTGTTTCATTCGATAGACTGTTTGACACATAAAGCCTGTTATGGGCTTCATGTGTCAAGCAGTCTTAAATGAAACAAAAGATATCCAGCACCTACGAAATGGCACTGTGCTGTTTCGTAGGCGCTGCAATGTTTTTAGGTTTCATTCAATAGACTGTGTGAAGCATGAAGCCCGTCACCTCAAGCAGTGTTATGAATACAACAAAAGAGATTCCAGCAACTCTGAAATAGAGGTAGCTGCGTAACTGGCTTCATAGCGTTACCAAAAAACGTGTTGTTTTTGTGCTGGTGGGGAGGGAGCCCCGGCATGTGTTGTTGGGGAGGGAGCTCCGGCAGGAGCAGGTGGGGAGACAGCCTCTTTTGGAAGACTGCTGGGGCTTGGCCCTGGCTAGTCCCAGCCCACTTAAAGCCCTGTCAGCACCCGAAGGAGTGTGTCCGGCCAATAAGATGGCACAGAATGAGGCAGAATCTATCAGTACCTGCCCACGTTGCCAGCAGCCATCTTTGCTTCTCCCCTGTGTGAATGCCATCTGTTTTTATTGGTCGGTGCTCCAGGCACCTTGCCCTTGCGTGTCCCATTCTCCCCCTCTCTTCCGCCATCCCCTTCTGCTTAGCTTTTGGCCTCCAGCATCCCTAGTCTTAGCTGCCCACCTTGGATGGAAATATTAAAGGGACACAGTCCCTTTATGCTTCACCATTGTGGCCATCTTTGTAGTTTGTTTTTAAAGGAATAAAGAACAAATGCGTCACGCAAAGCCTTCTTCCTTTAAAAACTAATAAAAAACACCAAGACCTATGGGCGCTCCTGAGGGAGCCCCGGGCTTCTAGTAGCGGTTACCGCCTGCATTTGTGTTCAGGGTTTAGAGGGTTGGTAACTGCCCTGAGTCCTCGCCTCGCTCAGACCTACCTTAGGCTTGAGCTGACGGGCCATTACCGCCCTGTCCTGCAAAAGTCTCAGTGATAGTTATATTATATAGCCGGTCAGATAACACAGAGAGCTAAGGGCTTGCAGGTTCGAATCCTGGCAGGGTCAACTCAGCCTTTCATCCTTCTGAGGTCGATAAATGGAGTACCACTCTGTTGGATAAAAATATAAAAATGTCATCTGTTAGTTCAGCGCTCTGAGACCTATGCGTGTGTAGCGCTGTATAAGAAATACATTATTATTTGTATTCAAGCCCTTGTAGGGAATTCTGTTTGCGGTCTGCCCTGCTAGAGGGACCCCAGGCCCCACCCTGCCCCACCATGAAGTTCTGGAAGACTTTTCCTGGTGTCCCCGATCCTCTTGTCCACCATCCATAGATAGTAGCCCACAGGCTTCCATCCAAACATAGTATTTAATTATGTTCACGTCAATAAAAAGTACCCCTTGCCTCCCACATATCCATTATCCTTTCTAGAGGAGCCCAGAGGAGGCAACAGACAAACCTAGGGACCAGTAAGGGCATACGTCCAAGAGCGGCAAATAGTTATTTGATTTGTAAATATGCGTATATCTAAAACAAATGGCCCTTGAATAGTGTAATTTTTCATCTTTTTCACTTTTAGCCTAAAGAGGGTCATGATTTTGAAAAGATGTTGCATTAGTAAGCAATGACACCATGGTGTTCACCATGGTATATATATATATATATTCTGAACACCATGGTGTCATTGCTTACTAATGCAACATCTTTTCAAAATCATGAAAAGAGACACTCCTGTGGGGCAGCGCATCCCTAACAAGCCTCGCAGGCCATACGCAACTCAGTAGACCCTTACCTTTCGAGGGTCACTGTATTGTGCATGTACTGCGACGCAGTACTCTGCAGGGGGGAACAATTTTGGAGTGCTTTCGAGGCCTCGGTCCGGGAACATGAGAAAGAGTGCCGCCTACTAATAATAATCTCCTGATGATGGAGCGTCACCAAAGTGGCACAAAGAGGAACCAAATTCGAACACTTCATTCCATGCACTCCATACCAGTGCACATCCACATGATGGAATCCAAGAAGTCCCCCAAAATCCATACACTCTGCCTCCTGAAAGACATAGCCTTAGCCAACTGCACTCCTCTCAACAAGTTAACTGTCTGCCACAGTCTTTCCTTCCATACCACACCCGGAAAAACTTATTAACCAATCCCCTAACCTCCACAGTCCCATTTCCATGCCTGCCAACCTCAAAAGCTCTGGATGTTGCACGTGCAATCCACAGATTACCGCGGTGTCCGTGGACATATCATGCAATCTGTGAGGGTGGGCACAGAAATTGCAACTAGGGTACTCCATTTCCTCTTTGATGGTCCCTTTTTTTAAAAAAAGGTGCTTCCAAAGAAACACCTTTCATTTTGTATTTCTTTTTGTTTTTTCACTTATTTTGTTCCATATTTCTTTACATTATCCTCTGTAAAGCATTCTTTATATTTAAAAAAAAACATGGCATTTCCCAGTATGGATAAAGAAATGCCATCTGCTTTGAAATAATTAACATTAACAGAATCAGTATTCTCATTATTACAAGACAACATCCCAGCTATAAACAAGAAAACAGACATGCCTTTGTTAAACAAACACCTTACACCATTTTGCTGGGGACAAAAAACATAACAATTGTCCCATGCTACTGTAGGTAGCATTTCAGAAAAATAACCTTGGCACTTGGAAGAACCACTGTGCAGCAGGGACCCCAGCCGGACCATAGGACTTGGGGTTTCCCAAACAGCACTTTAAGATGGAATAGGAGCACCCGTGAGATGGATGGGGCGGCAGATTAATACTCAAGCATCAAATCAATAATGACAACTCAATGGTTTGGCAAAGGGAGTCCGTTTAATGACAAGTGCAAAAAACAGGGAGTTTCATGAATATCCGCGGTTGGGTGATCTTCCTTGTCGCTTCACAACTCTCATGAACTTCATAAAAAACACATCATTTATACTAAAACTCTTCATCACTAACGTGTACAGCTTAAAAATTGACATGCAATTCTATTGGTTCTAGGAAGGTAACTTTAATATAGGTACTATATCTGTATATGGTAACAGAGTAAGGGGATTGGGTAAGCACTGTCAGGTGGGACATCTAAGCCCTACCTTAGAAATGGCTACTGTAGACATCACAAAAAGTATGACGTCGCATTGGTCCTACTAACTATAGGACCCTAGATTACTTGGTCCACTATGATTGGGTTGGCACCAGCCGCACTTCTACTTTCCCACTTTGCTTAGCAGCATGCAGAATGGTCGGCCAGGTGCAGGGTGCCCGTCAGCTCCCCCGGCCTTCCTCCAATTATTGCTACAATCAATCATCACTTCAGTGGCCATGTGTCAATTAGTTCACTGTGGTTGGCCTTGAGACTGCATCTTTGTCTGGAAAAAGTTATGATATCTTTGCAAGGCCCACTTCCATGCGTAGGTGTGAAAGTCCCCCTTCTGCTTGCTCGGCTGGTCACGTGGTTCAGACACCATAACATTTCCTTCTTCTCCATGTAATTTGTGTATTTGATTTTTGTTTTGCCTACCACCTGCCTTTGATTTCTTATCTTGACCTTTCTAAGCAAAAAAGTCTGTTCCTTGCTTCATTAATTGTAACTACTGTTGACCTATTTTATCTGATACGACCTTGGCTTTTCTGGCACAATTTGTCTCTGCTGAGTTTCGTTTCTGCCTTTTTATTCTCCATTTGTTAAATATGAAACTATCCTCGTGCAGCCTCTAGTAACATTTGGTTGATACTGCTTCTTGTGCATAGTCGGAGTATACTTATATGATGTACTTCTTTTGAGGTAGATATGTATAGGTGGCGCTTCCCGCAATCTATCTTGCTATGCTACTAAACAGTGCAAGCCGCACAATTTTCTTAGCTTTCTTGTGGTTCCAAGCATATGTACATGTGTAAACTGGTTGCATATCTTCATCGCTCTTATGGCATACGCTTCTTACACTTGACATTGTCCTTTTACTTTAGGTACGCAATGTCCTTTATTCATCGAGTTTCGTCTCTTTTCGTCATTTGCAGGTTGTCATTTTTTCTATATGTGAGTCAGTCAGGGTTCTTGTGATATCACCATTCGTCTTCCATTAAGGCCTTTTTGGTTTCTTCAGGGACTGTACTCAGACAATTCTCATTCCGTTTCATTTGTTGATATGGTTTTCTCAATGGATACTTTAATGTCGATGTTTTCTTTGGTGTCAGTACTTCAATAGGTGTTGCTCTTCTGATAGGTACTGGACAGAGCCCCTCTGCGGCTCTCTGCTGATTTATCTGCTCATCATACATCAAATACTTTGGTGTGAACGTTCCTGGTACTTCAAAATGGCCGGTTGGAGTGCAGGCCGTACTTGGGACCTCCTCTACACTCCCCCCTCTGGGCGATTCATCGACCACTCTCATTTCTTCCTTTGTATCCCTCTTCTTTGTATCCTCTGCATTCAATTTCACTTCATCGTCTGGGTCCATACATGACGGCCTGAAGAAATGTCTCTTTGTGGTCCATATTTCTATGACTCCCCTTAAACTTCCTTCTCCTCTCACATGTTCATCTTTGTTCCATGTCATCAGTTGGCATTGTCCATTTGGGCTGCAATAGATCCATCTTCCCACATACTCTCTGTGTTTCCTTGGATACCGAAACTTTGTTCCTTTGGGTGCATGAATGCTAGTTTTCACAAAGTCTCTTATTTCTTCATTAGTCAGGTCTTCGGGCTTCCATCCTGGTTCGATATCAATCATGATCTTCCTCCCTATGGCCTTTTTCACAGGTTTTTGCCACTGAGAGATTATTATCTTGATGACACAGAATCCGAGCACTATCATCACTAGCAGGGCTCCTAGGAATTTGAATGCATCTGCCATCCATTGTGGAACCCATGAAAATAGAGATCCAAACCAGCTGTTGTCTTCCACTTCATCAGTTTCACCAATCATTTGATTCTGTAGTTTCGTCAGCATACCTATGGCTTCTGTTAGAGTTCCGTTATCTTCATCATGAGAAGTTACAAATGTGCAACATGATTCTTCGATTTTTGCACAAACACCTCCATCCAGAGCTGTGACCATGTCAAGGACATATCTGTTCTGGAGAGTCATTAGTCGAATCGCTCTTAACTCTTCATTTATTGCTTTGAATCCTTTTGTGGTTGTGTTGATGGTCTGCAGTAATTCCTATCTGGTTATCTGCAACCATTTAGTATTTGCTCCAACTTGAATTCTTTGCATGGAGATTGTCGTGAACACTGAGGAAGTCTGACTGAACAGCCTATGATCATATGGAATCTCATCAAAAGCTTCTATTGATTTGGCAGAGAAATAATTTTCTCTCTTCATTCTGTTTATTAATTCTACAGATCTCTTCTTCCTCAGGTGAGCATCTGCTTTTGGAAAACTGTCAATACTCCGGTCACTTTTCGGAATCACCAATGCCGGAACGTGGACATTCACTATTGAGCATATACCTCCCCAGTTTCTTGGCAGTCTGATATATGCTCTGGATCCACAAGCCCAATAATGATCAATGATCACTGCGGTACCATGTGCCATTCCTGTTGCATCAAAGATTCGTCCACAGTTCTGATTTTCTCCCATTTTTCTTGTACCATTGTTTCTGAAGCACAGTTTGGCATTTTCCAATGGCACTATCTGTAGGGGTCCTCCTCTGTCTTCGACCAATGTCAATTGTTTTTCAAATTTTGGCCATAATGACTTGCATATTTTCTGCACATTTTCAATTGTTTCTTTGCAGGCTCCAGTGACCGTCCATGCTCTATAGATCACTACTCTTTTCTCCCATCCATCTGGTGAAAGCACTGTTCCCTAGATTTGCATTTGACCTCTGTTCTTCCATTTTCTGGCTTCTTCTGGAGTTCTTCCTTGGACATTTAGTTTTTGATTTGCCTCTCTTCTGAACTCTGCTCCTTTAGCTCCAGGCTTCTCATATCTGATCACAATGTACTTTGTCTTTCCATTGTTCCTTGTCTTTATGTCCTGGACATAATCGTCTTCATTTGGATCAGTTTCTTCAGTTGCCCATTTCAGTGAGGCATCATTTCCCATGAACTGGCCTCTGGTCTTGCACATTGCTACGTACGATAGACAGTGTGCTGTCTGGACGTCAATTTCTATGGCTACAAAGATCTTTGACTTCCCTATGCTGTAAGGTAGGAGTGCACAAACAAAGCATTCCTCCTCTGAACTCTGTCTTCCAACTTCTTTCATATGTTCGTACCAGATGTTGTTTCCCAAATGTGCTGTGCTGTCCAAGTAGTCGTTTAGTTCACTGTCATCTCTTTGTATGCTTCTCTTGATTCTCAAGGTTTTCATGTAGTTTGCTACAACTACGTCCTTGAATGCATCTGTATGGCTTATTCTTGCTGGAGGATTCTCAGGTATCATAATCCTTGGTTCAGGCCTCTTCATCTGCACCAATTGAGTAGGCAAAAGTCCGGCAATTCTTTCTTTTTCCTCTTGCCTCTTCCTGGCTATGGCTATGACCGGCCATAATGATTCTGCTATCATCTGTTCTTGTGAGATTTTCTCTGGACTTGCCTTTGTCTCCATCAGCACTGTATCAGGGGTGTTCATCAATGTTGTTTCAGTTGGTTTCCTCTCCAATTCCGTTTGTCTCTTCAAGAGCTCAGCTTTCTCCATTTGGCTTTTAACTTCACTGATAGTAGAGCTTCTTATTGTTGGCTGTCCAAACTCTCTTCCTTCTTTGGCTTGTGATTCTGTAATTATTGACACTAGACTTGGTGTGTGTGCATTCATCTTTTTCATGCGTGTGGTCGTCAGTAACCTTTTTTTCATTCACATTTTGCCGACCCTTTCTCTGGCTTTTTAATTTGCTTGTTACCATAAATGTGTGTGTGTCATTGCTAATCACATCCATCTCAAGTTCATTATCAGACCTTCTAGGGACTGGAATGACTATATAGGGTCTGGGTGCCTTCGTGGGCTTCATGCGTGCATCGTTAGGTGGGTGCACTGGAATCAAAACGCTTTGTGCACCAATAAAGAATGCAGTTCTAATCACCAGTGACAGTAAAACAATGATAAATATGATACATAAGTACATGATACCCTTAAAGGTTAATCTACAGCATTCAGTTCGGGGAAAAAGAGGGTCTCTCTTCCTGAAGGAGGACAAGGTTGCTATTTTGATTTCCCATCTCGATCATCTGTTGAAAGAAACTAACTTTTAATACACTCTTAGACAATATTATTTCTGGATTCTGCTGGTTCTGCTTGCGGGTTGCATGTACTGAAACAATTGTCCCACTTGCCTGGACACTGGATTGTCTGTTGTCTCTGGTGTAAGACCAGAAACAACCCTATAGTATGTATAGCATCTATATTACGTTGGTCAGAAACCAATCGCATCATATGACAAACATCGCAATCGCAGGATAGTCAATGTAACCAGAGGGCGTTCATTGTGTGAAATGTCGGCCATTTGCTTTTTCCTTTCTGTCAAACACTTTGCAAAATGTCTTTGATGCTTCAAACTCGCACACGGTGCAATGGCATGGCCTGAATGCTGAAAGACTAACACAGACAGGAATGTCAAACTATACAGAAATACATTGTTTTCCTCCCTCACAAAGTCCTTGGAGGCGAGCAGAAGCCGCATCTAATCAGCAGAACAAGTGCCGGCCTGTCTTGCAAAAGCTGTAGCTAAAGGCAGTTAAAGCATGAATTATATTCTTTTAGCGGTTCTCATTGGAGGAGACTGGTATTTTCTTCTTCAGAACTGTCTGACTCTTCGTTCATGAATCGAAACACACAGATAACGTGCTAAGGAATGTTTCTCTCCTACGAACATGATATCCTTGCCGAAGAAAGAGCTCTGTGTTCCCCATAACAGAAAGCTGTCTCTGCTACTATTGCTAGAATAACTATATTTGGAGTGAATAGAGATTTGTCATAATGTGTCATGATTGTCAATCACTGAACCCTAGCCTGAATGATACATTTATGGGTGGATTGAATTGCCTTCAAAAATATTGCATGTTATGGATATGGAGACTCCTTTGCAGATCTGTACACAGCTGATCCTTGATCGACGAGCAGCGCCCAGAGAGCATGGAGGTGAGGGTTCTGGAACGAGGCAGATTGAGCCAGACACGCAGTTACGACAATTCTTGGTTGCGTCTGTATTCGGATGAATTGCGTCCTGAGTGACAAATTGATTGATCAGGTGAGTCGTGCCCCGATTCTTAAACGTCCTGATATTGATTGAGAGTTGCTCTTGCAAGATCAAATACCCAGGGTAAGAGAAGGGTAAGGATTAACCATGCCTGGGAAATTGTCTTCCTGCTTAGTGGGATTTTTCCACTGCGGTAGACAATCTTTAGAAACTGGCCAGGTCGTGCCACCCGCAGGGTCGCCGGCATATGAAATGTATGTAAAGTACGGTATAGGGGTATAGTGTTTAATGCGACTTGGCATAGGCAGACCAGGCATGTATCAGACCTACAGTGGCCTGATAATGGGAGTTTTGAATTAGCACGTATAGAACACCTTGAATCAATATTGCTACACAAGATGGCCAGACCAGCGGTGTTTGATGTCGTGAGAGACTGGAGAAAGGAAGCTAATCTCCGTTTGAGAAGTAGAGAGAAACACACGCCCAGACATAAAACGAATGCAGAGAAAGTGCTAGAGCATGATCAGCATCAACAGACAGAGGCCTTTAGGAACATGGCCAGGGCTTTCCAATTAGGTGTACAGAAAATATATCTGCAGCAAGATTTGCATACATCAGATGAGCTAACAAACAAAATATTAAAGATAGCAAAGAAGATCTGAGAAATTGGGCAGAAACACCGGTTGATGATGGCGATGAAGCAGCCGTGCAAAGTTCCATATCTGATAATAGATGCCTTGGTGAACAGCAGGTATTTTTAGAATGCATGTGAAAATATGGAGTGATTTGACTAACACATTGCCACCGCAAGTGTTGCGTGATTTGGTTGTTCTTTCTCATTTGCGAGATAATGCAACGAAAGTACGAGAACATGTAGGCCGATTATTTGTGTTTAAGCACAAGCTTGATCAATTGCATAGAGAATTAAGGAAGAAAGATTAACCGCATATGTCATATGTCCAGCAACGTTTTTTTCCGACGTTGAAACCTGTTAGTGAAGTGATGAGAATTTGTACGTGAGAGGCGCTTAGATGGATTACAGATGCCAACAAGATGAATGTGTTAGGCAGAAACCTGTGCAGTTCCCTCTGGGACCACTGCAAAATATTTAGGACTACAGGTGTTTGGCAGTAAACCCACTTGGTAGCAGTCTGTAGCACACAGATTCACTTGGTAGCTGTGGCTGAGCAGTCAGACTTCCCTCAAGGAGAGTTAGGCAGTATACAGAGTATTCACAATAGGTCAAGAGAACACAGTAGAACAAGTAAACACTGACCAGGGCTTGGTGTAAAAGAGATATAATTATTTATTTAAAACCACATCTAGAAAAACACACAGGCACTAATACTAAGCAATTCAAAAACACTGACCAGGGCTTGGTGTAAAAGAGATATAATTATTTATTTAAAACCACATCTAGAAAAACACACAGGCACTAATACTAAGCAATTCAAAAACACACTCCCTTAAAAGAATATTAGACAAGTCTTAAGTAAAGCCCCACTTATTTTCAGACAGCGGTGAGCGCTTAACGTAGATGGCACTCTAATAGTTTGTTTTAAAAAGGGAGAGAAGAGCAGAGAACAAGTTGAAACAGATCCCAACACTTTTATCAGAACATACAAGAGAGAAAGGCAAAGTAAAACCGTGAAGTTAGAGTTCAAGCGGCCGGATCCACTTTCAGAGGATCCAAACGAAATGTGTCCAAGGTCACACGGTTGCAGTGCACAAAAGTCTTGTAAAGGTTCAAAAACGAGTTGGACCAAAGAAAGGGACCAGTTAGGGGGTCAAGGCGGCCAGCCCAGTCCAGAAGGTTAAGGGGTTATTATTACCTTGTAGCAATCTTTAGAAAGGGAGGCCTGGAGGACACGGTACCTTAAAGTGGTGAGAACACTCCAGCGGGGGCAGTTATTCCTGGCAGTGGGTGCGAGTTGGTGCTTCATCCAGGGGAGGAGGGGATCTCGTCGTGGAGGAAGACAGGAGTCCGTTGCACTGCCAGGGAAGAAACCAGCCGCAGAGTTTATCAGGTACAAGGAGCGGTCCGGTGATTCGCGGTTCAGTGGTGAGTGGCTATCCGGCTGCTGGCGTGCTTGGCATGGGCAGTTGAACCACAAACCGGGCTGGGGTGCGAAGAAAGCAAGGTAAACTGGTTGTGCCCACCAGTCAGGGGAAGAAGCCTCTCCAGCCGGGAGATCTTCTCTGTCGTCGGGAAGTGGTGAGTCGGTTCTGCAGGGCTCCACCAGTGGTGTCGTCGTGGTAGGTCGGATCAGCTTCTCCCTCGTCGGATTCTCAGGTCCTGTGGCGACTTCTGAAGCAGTCCCCTAAGCCCTGCTTTTATGCAGAAAACCCCCATTCACTCAGCCTAGCAGTCACTCAAACATTCTAAGTGGTGAGCTGGCCGGCTCACCACTTGGGCCAATCACACAAGAGTGCGACTTGAGTTACCAAGGTAACTCAGTCCAGGGCGCCTAAACCCCCTCCCACAACCCCTGTGGTACCCAGACAGAGTGGCACCACTTTTGGAGGCTTCTGTGGAGAAGCCCGCCAAAAAGTGGAACAAAGGGCTCGACTTGGGTTGGAGTCACAGAAGAGAACACAAACACCATTTTAGAATCGAGTCTTGGCAAAAAATACGAACCGGCGAATTAATATTAATTAAATAAACCGGCGGTATGTTCGAGGCTATGAGAATTAAATAATTAAAGTTGGTAGCCTCGAACAATGGGAAAATCCCATAGTAAAATATTCGCGGTCGAATATAAAAAGTAGTTTCCACTGCCACCAGCCAAAACTCGATCAGGGGGGACGGAGACGTGCCCCCTCGACTAACAGACCCCGGGGCAATCGAATTGCTCCGACCAGTACGTCCACAATATGATGGTTTGTACTGGTTTCTTTTAATAATTTGGGACTAGTAAAGCCAATGGTGACATTACATGCCCTGGGAGACAGTAGTCAGTCCCAGGGTATGGAGTCTATGGTGGGGTGTCACTATGACACCTCTGGGCTACTGCACGGAGGGTGCTGTGTAACACACATAGGAAAAACACATGATACCCTATGGAGTAAAGGACCCCATAGCCCATAAAACACATTACCAGTCAAAGGAATACCATAAATCATGTCCAAGAGTGGGAGAAAAAGAGTCTCACTCTTGGCAGGAGGAAAAAAAAAACAACTCCAGAAATCCAGCAAAGCTGCTGGGGGACTCACTAGGTTAGGAAATTCAGCCTAAAGAGAGAATTCTCCCTAACACTCGCCCGCCCCCAGACTAAGGGACAGGAGGATTTAATACACTCCTGGATGAATCTCATACCTCTAGTCGATGACATACATCTTAGAGAGACCATCAGCATTTTGGTGGTGACACCTTGACCTATGTCCTATGGTCAAATCAAAGGTTTTCCTTTGTAAACGATATGACCTACAAACCCTTTGAGGAACATCAGTCTTTTTAAAGTTATAGGGGATCTGGTTGACCAGTCCTTCAGAAGTTGGTACAACTTCTGAACCTGTGTTAGGCTTTTTTAAGGGGTCCTTATAAAGTATTTCCTTACATCTAGAGGGGCCTCCAGAGGTCCTCACCACCTCTCTGTTGGGAGAAGGTTGGGTTTTAGGCCTCTTGGTTGGAGGGGATGGAGATAAGCAAGATACATGCTTCTCCTTCCTCTTAGATCTACCTTTACCTACTTTAGGAGTTTCCCCCTTAAGACTAGGAATTGGGTTGGATTCTTCTGTGGAAGGTCCAACAGTCTGAAGGTTTTTGGCCTTAGACTTTTCTTTTCTGGTTTTCCACCAGCACTGAGAATTACCAGTTCTCTTAGGCCTAGTTAGGGTTCCAGTAGGTCTATCCGCCTCTTCCTCAGAAGCAGGGGGAGTCACAGACTCTGTAACTGGGGGAACAATGATGGAGCTTGGTTGGGGCTCCCATTTCCCTAACATTTTAGCCTGAAATGTGCCTGGGTCAGAGGTCAATTTACCAACACCAGGGCTTGTAGTGGGGGTCTCAGTAGAGGTTCCCACAGGCTTAGAGTGGTTCCTTAAGGTGGCCTCTGTATCCAATCTGGTTTGGTTCAGGGTCTCCATACTGGGAAGCCTGGGGGTACTGGAAACTACTCCTAGAGTTCTTAGATCATTCCCCAACAGCACTCTCCCAGGCACCTCAGTCTGAACACTGACAGGAATCAACACTGTCATGTTATTACACTGAATGAGGGCTGGTAGAATTGGAACCATTTGGACAGGGCCTCCAGACATCTTAGTGGGACCTTTGGGTGCCTTAGCAACATCCCCATGCCTGAAAAAGCTTTCATCCACTACTGTTCTGCTGGCCCCAGAGTCTCGCCTGGGAGGAGTATCCTGGCCATTGACAAGAACACTGTCCATATAATAAACTTTAGAGTTTTCTGGTATGGAGTTGTACACACTCCTATTCTGATCACTAACCAGACCCATGGACTCTATTGTTACACTTGCTTGAAGACCCAAAGGTTCTTCAGCAAAGACTTCAAAGTGAGCACTAGCCATTTGGACTTCGTCCTCAGGAGTGAAGGCTAAGGAGACTATGCTGATCCCTGTAGGTTTACCCTTACATCTGGGATCTCCTTTGATGTGGTCTGTTGACCCACAGAGATAGCATGTTCCAAATGCTCTCTGGAAGGGTGGCTTGGCCTGACCTCCTTCTGGTTTGTGACCAGAAGGTACACTAGCCTGTTGTGGTTTACCCTGGGGTTTACCCTGATTATTTTGTTGTTTGGGGCCCTCTTTGTTTTGGGAGGTATTAGAAATCTCTTGGTTCCCTTTTGGTGGCTGCTGTCCCTCATCCTTTTTCTGAGTGACCCCTGAATCCTTGTGAGTAGCCCTGTTGGCAACCCACAAGTCAGCAACCTTAGCTAACTTCCTGGAATCTAATTCCTTTGAATCAGCCAAGTGCTGTCTGAGCTCAGGAGAGCAGGCATCATAAATTGACTCAAACATTACAAGATTCTTCATTCCTTCATAAGTGTTAACTCTGTAACCCTTAATCCATCCCTCAAAGTTTTTCAAACTTTCACTCACCCAGGTAGCCCAAGGGGTACCATCATGCTTTTTGAGGGTCCTAAACCTCATAAGGTACTGGGAAGGGGTATTCCAGAATCTAGCTATCAAAGCTAGCTTCACACATTCATAATCCTTCTTATCCACCTCCCCAACTCCATTACCACATCAGTTGCAACAGGGGGAAGCCCAGAGAACAACCAGGGAAGTAACTCATTCCCTGTGATGTCCTGGAGCCCATGATTATACTCAAACATTTTCAACCAATCAAACACATCCAATCTAGGTTCATACATACCCACTAATTCCTTAGGCATCCGGGGTCTTTTGGGACTGCAACTCCTAGAAGAACCAGAGGAGAGAGAAGCATTTTCTACAGACAACATTTTCATTTCTAATTCATGCTTAAGCTCTATTTCTCTGAGTCTTAACTCAGCTTGCTTCTGCTCAGCCTGGGCATTCATTCTTCTGAACTCTAGCTCTTGGTTTCTTTCAGATTGAGCTAAAAAACGTTTGTACTCTAATTCAAGCTTCATTTTTTCAAGTTCAAAATAAGCAGGGTTACATGTGGGACCTGGTGTGGGCCCAGTAGGTACAGTAGGTAAGGCAGACAGAGGCTCAGAGTGGCTAACTTCATTAGGTTCACTTTCCTCTTCTGACTCATTCTCAGGACTTTGATTCAGATCAATACCATTACTGTTTTCTACATTTGCTGGGGGGGTAGATTCCTCTGTACCACCCAGACTTTGGTTTTCTAACAATCTTTCTATAAGTTCCATGTTCATGCCCTTCTCAGAGAGATTCTTATGTCTACACAATACTTTTAAGCAATCAGCAGTTTTGGCAGACAATGATTCTAGGGTATAACTCTCCATAGCAGACATAGTTAGAAAATCAGCTTTTTAGTGCTAAGCTCTGTGGTTAGTTGTCCCAAAGTGTCCAACAAGCACTCTAAAGTGTATACTCAATACAAATCCCACCGCTGTACACCAGTGTTAGGAAGGAACCTGTGCAGTTCCCTCTGGGACCACTGCAAAAGATTTAGGACTACAGGTGTTTGGCAGTAAACCCACTTGGTAGCAGTCTGTAGCACACAGATTCACTTGGTAGCTGTGGCTGAGCAGTCAGACTTCCCTCAAGAAGAGTTAGGCAGTATACAGAGTATTCACAATAGGTCAAGAGAACACAGTAGAACAAGTAAGCACTGACCATGGCTTGGAGTAAAAGAGATATAATTATTTATTTAAAACCACATCTAGAAAAACACACAGGCACTAATACTAAGCAATTCAAAAACACGGTCACTAAAAGATATACATTCCCTTAAAAGAATATTAGACAAGTCTTAAGTAAAGCCCCACTTATTTTCAGACAGCGGTGAGTGCTTAACATAGATGGCACTCTAATAGTTCGTTTTAAAAAGGGAGAGAAGAGCAGAGAACAAGTTGAAACAGATCCCAACACTTTAATCAGAACATACAAGAGGGAAAGGCAAAGTAAAACCGTGAAGTTAGAGTTCAAGCGTCCGGATCCACTTTCAGAGGATCCAAACGAAATGTGTCCAGGGTCACACGGTTGCAGTGCACAAAAGTCTTGTAAAGGTTCAAAAAGGAGTTGGACCAAAGAAAGGGACCAGTTAGGGGGTCAGGCGGCCAGCCCAGTCCAGAAGGTTAAGGGGTTATTATTACCTTGTAGCAATCTTTAGGAAGGGAGGCCTGGCGGACACAGTACCTTAAAGTGGTAAGAACGCTCCAGCAGGGGCAGTTGTTCCTGGCAGCGGGTGCAAGTCGATGCTTCGTCCAGGGGAAGAGGGGATCTCGTCGTGGAGGAAGACAGGAGTCTGTTGCACTGCCAGGGAAGAAACCAGCCGCGGAGTTTCTCAGGTACAAGGAGCGGTCCAGTGATTCGCGGTTCAGTGGTGAGTGGCTATCCGGCCGCCGGGGTGCTTGGCACGGGCAGTTCGACCACAAACCGGCTGGGGTACGAAGAAAGCAAGGTAAACTGGTTGTGCCCACCAGTCAGGGGAAGAAGCCTCTCCAGCCGGGAGATCTTCTCTGTCGTCGGGAAGTGGTGAGTCGGTTCTGCAGAGCTCCACCAATGGTGTTGTCGTGTTAGGTTGGCTCAGCTTCTCCCTCATCAGATTCTCAGGTCCTGTGGCGACTTCTGAATTTCCAGTCCCCAAAGCCCTGCTTTTATGCAGAAAACCCCCATTCACTCAGCCTAGCTGTCACTCAAACATGCTAAGTGGTGAGCCGGCTGGCTCACCACTTGGGCCAATCACACAAGAGTGCAACTTGAGTTACTAAGGTAACTCAGTCCAGGGCCTAAAACCCCTCCCACACCCCCTGTGGTACCCAGACAGAGTGGCACCACTTTTGGAGGCTTCTGTGGAGAATCCCGCCAAAAAGTGGAACAAAGGGCTCGACTTGGGATGGAGTCACAGTAGAGAACACAAACACCATTTTAGAATCGAGTCTTGGCAAAAAATACCAACCAGCGACTTAATATTAATTTAATAAACCGGCGTTATGTTCGAGGCTATGAGAATTAAATAATTAAAGTTGGTAGCCTCGAACAATGGGAAAATCCCATAGGAAAATATTCGTGGTCGAATATAAAAAGTAGTTTCCACTGCCACCAGCCAAAACTCGATCAGGGGGGACGGAGACGTGCCCCCTCGACTAACAGACCCCGGGGCAATCGAATTGCCCTGACCAGTACGTCCACAATATGATGGTTTGTACTGGTTTCTGTTAATAATTTGGGACTAGTAAAGCCAATGGTGACTTTACATGCCCTGGGAGACAGTAGTCAGTCCCAGGGTATGGAGTCTATGGTGGGGTGTCAGTATGACACCCCTGGGTTACTGCACGGAGGGTGCTGTGTAACACACATAGGAAAAACACATGAGACCCTATGGAGTAAAGGACCCCATAGCCCATAAAACACATTACCAGTCATAGGAATACCATAAATCATGTCCAAGAGTGGGAGAAAAAGAGTCTCACTCTTGGCAGGAGGAAAAAAAAAACAACTCCAGAAATCCAGCAAAGCTGCTGGGGGACTCACTAGGTTAGGAAATTCAGCCTAAAGAGAGAATTCTCCCTAACAGAATGTATGAAGAATAAGACATGCTGTCCCGCTGATTTAATGACGATTTATAAAAGAGCATTTTCGCCTGAAACTGGAACGACTGTTTTTTCTCTTGATTTAGCTTTGTTGCTTAATAAAAGAACAAATGTCGAAACACCTAGGGCCTCATTACACGGACGGCGGTAAGGGTTAACGGTCACCGTTAATGGTACCCGTGACCGATAACCCTTACCGCCTTACTACGAGGTCCTTTTGCGGGTTGGAGAATTTAACGCCTGCTTTTTGCAGGCGTTAAAAACCAACCCGCAAAGGGACCAGGGAGCTAATTACGGTACCGCAATGAGGCCCCTAGTTTGCAATTACCCACGAGGGATGTGCCTCCCACGTTTGTTCCGAAAGTAGAAGTTTCTGCCACTGGAACGGCTCCAGCGCGAACGATAGATGCCCATTATATTGCAGTTTGTACATGTCCCTTTTTCCAGGCAAGAGGTAAATAATATCAGGCAGACGATCCCTGATATTAGGAAAAAACCCATCAGGATTCTATAAAGAAATCTAATCTGTTTTAAATTCATCTGTTTTTACATTGAGTGACATTGATTTATTGTTTCCCGTGATTCTTCCTGTAGATATATGGAAACAGGTTAGAAATATAAATCACATGATATTGGGTGAAACATGGGAGAATTTGATTAGAATTGACGGTGAGAGAAAGGCTGGAGAAAAACCGCCGCAAGTTATGTTGGCTTTACCATCGTGAATAGTAGAGAAATTGAAAACTTTGGTACCCGAAAAGAGAATAGTTTCGGATAAATTGACTGCTTGTTTACAGGGCAAAGATGAAGGAGCAACGGATTATTTTAATCGATTTGAAGAAGTATTTGCAGATTTTAGTGGTCAAGACTTGACTACTGAACCCGGGAAGAAATTGTTGATAAATTTGTGCGAGGGTTGTTACCGAAAATTCAAAATTTAATAATTACATCTGAAAGTGCATGGCAAGCAAAAACACAAAGTGAAGTATTACACATGGCCCAGTATTATGAAAATAGAGTAAATGCAGAGAAGGACAAAGAAATAAGGGACAAAGGGAATTTGAAAACAAGAGTATTATTGCAGCAAGTAGCAAACATTAATAGAGGTGGCGGGAACTCACCATCCAGAGTCCAATTTTCCAACATGCAAGGTTGTCCAATAGGGATTAATCAATGTGCCTATTGTAGACAAGAAGGCCATTGGCGAGCACAGTGCCCGCAGATACAGAATCGAAATGGGACTTTCCCAAGAAGACAGAATAGAGGTCACCTGGGAACACAAGGACAGAATAGAAACCAAAGAGCGCCACAATTTCAGAATAACCAGGAAAATCAGACTCAAAATCAGAATCAGAACCAACAGCGAAACAGCACAAGTGATGGAAATATTTTTGACAATCAGTCCAATGCATATTACCGGCGAATTTACACCTGACAATGTACTGTTCTACTAGGACAGCCCAAGACAGGGGTTGGAACCAGTATCTATTCCCGTAGACCAGAAAGGGCCCTAAGTAGAAATGAAGGTTGGGAATAGGGAATACACTTTTCTAGTGGACACAGGTTCACAAAAATGTTCAATTGACCATCAGCAGGTTCCAGATATATCACTGTAGGGCATAACAATGTCTCAGTAGGGTTCTCAGGTACACCAGTAATTAGTCCAGTGTCACAACCAGTACTTATAACACTAGGTCCATTCACTGAATCTTGCCCATTTCTTTTGACGAAAAATTGCGGTGAAAATTTGTTGGGATTACATTTGTTGAAGACATTGCCGTTATTTATTGTTATTCTGATGGAGTGTATTTGACGATATCGCCACTCCTGTCGCCACTCCTGTATCACAATTTTTATCGAAGCCATTACTGACTGAATTGAGTAAAGTACCAGCTTGTATATGGGCAGTGAACGACAATGATGTTGGTTGCTTAAAAGTAGAGCCAGTGAAAATTGTTATGAAAGAAGGAATTACATTGCCACGTATTTCGCAGTATAACATTTCAGCTGAAGGAAAGGAAGCATTGAAATGCATTGTGTCAGATTTGATTAAAAGAAACTGTCACAACCTTAGCCCCAGGCCAAGGAACCCGGGCTTCCTGGCCCGCACCACAGTATTTTAACAAGGCCCGAAGGGCCCCATTCTGCCCCTCTCGGGTGCCCTGGAGTCAGTCCTGGCGCCGTTGGCATCAGACTCACATGGCAGGTGTGGATTACAATGGGCAATGGACTCACATGGCTGCCCTCACTAGGATCAATGGGGAACTGCAACAAGCAGTCTAGCATCCAGGGCGGGGCCCACCCCGAAGGCACCTGGGATACCTGCTGGGTATTTAAACCACGCCCGACCCGAGGCACACACTTCACGTTATTCTGCTCTTGCAGCGTGACGTTCACTGGGTCCTGCTAAGCATCTTGGTCTGCACGGGCAAGAGAAGAACAAGAACATCCTTACCTGCCCAGTTTCCAGCTCCGCCATCCATCCGGACCCTCCCTGGATCTTCAGTACCTTTCTCAAGCAACATCCCTGGGAAGAAGGCCGAGAATAAGACATTAAGTAAGCTTACTTACCAAGTTTTCCTGGAAGTCCACCGCCACTCGAACATCGTCCATCCGGCGTCTGGTTCCCTCGACCACCATTTTCCAGGATTCCTCCCACGACCTGAAAGGAACAACAGCACATGTAAGCCAACTTTCAAGGATGCTCATAGCCACACCTTGCGCGCCTTTTGCCTTCTTGAGCTCAGCCACCCGCATCAGCTCATCTTCACCATCATCCCTTCGGCATCTACAATAAAGAAGGTGAAGGTTATTCGGGGCATCTACAATTACAGACATTCATTCTTAATACGAAAGACTTACCTCAAAAGTGGAGTCGCAACCGGTCTGGACTCCAGGCACACGCCAGTGAAGTAACTCGGTGGTACTGTGCCCAGCGACGCCACGCCCTTGCCCAGCACGGCAGGACGGAGAGTGCACCTTAACGACAACCAAGGTGAGAAAAGTCTCAAGGGGAACCGCAAGGGGAGCACGGGGAGGTGGGCCTCGAGGGAAAGGGTATTAGCTAAAACCCACCTCCTGTCTTCCAGAACTGGCCGTTGGCAGCACAAATCCCAGAGAACGTGCAGTTTTCCCAGAAGCGTCCAGACCTGTCGAGCGGCATCCCTGTGGATACAAGGTGAGCGTTGCAGAAACATAATTGAAGAAACTTCTGGTAGCACTTGCAATAGTCCGATCCTTCGGTTTATAAGAAAGGAGGTAATGACATACCGTACCGTTTCATAATTGATTTGCGCGGAGTGAATACAGTTGTTGATCCGCAATTTCCATTAGTCCCAGATGTGACTACAATTCTGACTATGATTCCAGCATCTGCATCATATTTTAGTATTGTAGATTTGAAGAATGCGTTTTTCAGTATCCCATTACATCCAGATAGCAGATAGTTATTTGCTTTTACTTTAGGAGGACATTCATTTACATTCACACGAATTCCACAGGGCTACACTGAAAATCTGAGTATTTACAGTAGAACATTAAAGAAACAACTAGATATGCTAGAACTACCAGCAGGTTGTGTTTTGTTACAATATATAGACAATTTATTGATAGCAGCAGACACAGAAGAAATTTGTAAAGAAAGTACAGTTGCACTATTGACACATTTAGCAGCACATGGACATAAAGTTTTGCTAAAGAAATTCCAATATTGTCAAAAGGAAGTGACCTACTTGGCTTACCTCCTTTCGAAAGAGGGGAGGAGATTGACACCAGAAAGAATAGAAAGCATCTCTGATATACCTATTCCAAAAACGCAGAAAGAAGTCAGGGCTTTAATTGGCATGGCTTCATATTGTACAGTGGATCGCTAATTTCTCCTTGATTGTGAAACCGATAGTGGCATTGGCAAGGAAATATGTTACCTTACCTTTGCCATGGAACATGGAATGTCAAGAAGCATTTGACCTGCTTAAAGCTGAATTATGTTCAGCTCCAGTTTTGGGCATACCAAATTATAACACACATTTTAAGTTATTTGTGCATGAAAACAATGGTTGTGCTTTGGCTGTTTTGACTCAGGAACAAGGAGGGAGAAATAGACCATGCAGCTTCTTCTCTTCCACGTTGGATCCTGTTGCATGTGCTTTGCCGCGCTGTTTGTGAGCTGTTGCTGCAGCAACCGCGTCAGAAAAACAAACTGAGGGTATGGTTTTAGGTCACGCTTTAACTGTCATGGTGCCCCATTCAGTGGACGTTCTTTTAAATAGAACGCAGACGCAACACCTTAGATCAGCCAGATTAACAAGGTACGAAATTGTCCTGTTTTCACCGCATATCCAAATTATGAGGTGTTGCGCTTTAAATACAGCCGAGTTAATGCCCCCTTCCAATGACAAAGGGGGTGAAAAGGAATTCCCCCATGATTGTTTAATGGTTGCTGAACAAGAGACAAAAGGAAGAATTAATCTAACTGATACCCCACAGAAAGAGCCAGATGGAGAGCTGTTTTGTGACGGTTCTTGTTTTAAACTACCCGATGGTACATCAACTGCTGCATATGCTATCACTACACTGAAAAGTATTGTAGAAAGCAAAAGATACCCATAAAACTCAGCACAAGCTGCAGAGATAATAGCGTTAACCACAGCATGTGAAATTTCTGCAAATCTTAATGTAAACATGTATACTGACAGTCAGTATGCATTTGGGGTGGTATACAATTTTGGTCGATTATGGGCTGAAAGGGGTTTCCTGACATCACACGAAACTAAAATCCAACATGGCACTTTGATAGTGAGACTGTTGTCAGCACTTGCGCTTCCCACATGATTAGCAATAAGGAAATGTGAAGCACATAAAAAAGTAACATGTAATGTTGGAAAGGGAAACGCATTTGCAGACCGAATAATGAAACAAACTGCTACTGATTTACACACAAAAATGTATGTTGAAAAAATGAAAGAAGTACCCTGCATGATAGAAAATGGGATTGCCACAGTTAAGGAAATGCAAGCAGAAGCTACGGTAGATGAAATAAAAACCTAGTCTGAGGGTCCAGTAGAATTAGACTCTGAAGGTTGTTGGGTGGACAAAGAGAACAAAAGATGGATGTTGCCAAATGCCTATGTAATGGCAATGGTCACAATGGCCCACAGTCCAACACACATATGTGCTAGGACAATGATTCAACATTTAGATTCCATATGGTAGAATCCACACATTAGAAAAACGACTGACAGATTGGTTCAAAATTGCATGACTTGTTTACAACATAACATTGGAAAAGGAACAACAATGCTAGTAGGCAGTGTTGCCCCCCCCCTCTATGCCGTTTGAAGTCATCCATTTTGATTTCATAGAAATGGAAAGGTGCCAAAACTATAAATATGTCCTTGTGGTGGTCTGCACATTCAGCAAATGGGTAGAGGCCTATCCCCTGAAAGATTGTACAAGTATGTCTACAACTAAAGTTATGCTAAAAGAGTACTTTTCCCGTTTTGGCCTACCCCTTGTCATATGGTCAAATAACGGTCCGCACTTTATTGCAGCTGTGATAATACAAATTTGTGCAGGCCTCCAAATTGACAAATGATTCCATTCGGCCAGACACCCGATGAGTGTTGGTTTGGTGGAAAGTCAGAACGGCATCTTGAAGAATAAATTGAGAAACATCTGCGAAGGGAATAATTTGAAATGGCCCGATGCATTGCCACAAGCTTTATTGTGTATGAGAACCTCTGTACAAGCAAGGACTGATCTCTCCCCTTACGAGATCGTAATGGGGAAATCAGCAAATGTTTGGAATGCTCTGCAGCCGAAACGGCTGAGAGATATAGAATACCTGTTGCTTATTAACTATTGTAAACTGTTAACTCAAAACTTGCGTTTAATTCATCAGCAGGTGCAGGAGGCTCTTCCTGTCAGATAAACCAGCCCAGGACATTGTCTGCAACCTGGGGACTGGACCCTAATTAAAGATTTTGAGGGAAAATCTTCACTCGCACTGCGATGGAAGGGGCCCTATCAGGTGCTCCTGGCTACACAGACTGCAGTCCGAGTGGATGCCGCAAGTCCTGGATCCACGCAACACACACAAAAATAATTCTGTTTCCTTCTTCCTCGTCTTGCATCTCGTCTGCACGTGCTGTGGTTCTTCCCCATTGTCTGTAGATTCTACGCATTGGGGTGCGGGCAGGGGGCCTTCTCCGATGTATGGCTTGATGTCCCCCAAAAAGATCCAAGCTCTTCTTCCTTGTAGTTTTACTGCAGAGGGAATGATGTCTTCCACTGTAAAGGGACTGTTAAACCTTAGCTCGTCCCACTTATTTCTCATGTGATTCTTCACCAGGACGGTGTCTCCAGGAAAGATTGATGGAACACATAGGGCCTCATTCCGAGTACGGCGCTAACCAATGGCGCTATTAACGCCTTGGTTGACGCCGTACCCAGACCGGCAGCGCCTTGGTGGATGGCGGAATCACCGCCCCATTCCAAGGTTGGCGGGGCGGTAATTCCCCATTCACCAAGGCTCTTCCCCTTTCCCGAATGAGCCCCCGTAGGGCTCAATGGGAATGGGGAAGATGCAAATAACGGTGACCGTTCATTACGGTCACCGTTATTGGCTTGGAGGCCCCTTTGCGCCCTCGACTTTAACACCTGCTCAAAGCAGGCGTTAAGGGCTAGGGCGCAGAGGAAACTCGGAGTATGGCGGTAAGGGATTACCGCCACCGGTCTCGTTACCGGTGGCCGCTATCCCTTACCGCCATACTCGGAATGAGGCCCATAGACTCTGAGCTGTGCCTGCAGTAGTATCTCCTTCTGTGATCTGTGCTGCCTTGCACCCTTTTCTTCATCGCTGCAGCTGGCCTGAAATTACAGTAAGACAAGATGTCATGCATTTTGCATTTCAGAACCTAAGATTTCTCTTGTTGGCTGGGCATCATACCTAGCTCTGCCTCGTGGTGTCAGAGGAGTTTGCATCCTACTCCCTGTTGCTATTTCATGCGGCATAAGATGATGGTCAGAACCAGGTTGGTTTCTGAGTGCGTACAGTGCCACTGGAAGGCACTGTAGCCATCCTTTCTTTAGAGTAAGCTTCAACTTGGCTATCTTTTCCTTTAACAAACCATTGAGCTTCTCACAGATCTCATTACCTTGTGGGTGATATGCTGATGAGAATTGTGCTTTATACCAAGCAACAAGCTAATCTGTTCAAAAACATCAAAAACTTTGTTGACAAAGTGAGCTCCATTATCTGATCTCATGACTTCACATATTCCTCTGGGAAATACCTCTCTCAGAAGAAATTTGGCTGCACAGGTAGAGTCTGGGTGTGTACATGGACCTGCTTCTATCCACCTAGAGATAGGACACACCACAACAATGATGTACCTGTACCCGTTACATAAGTGAATCATATCGAGGTAATCAACATGCAAGTGCTGAAAAGGTCCATTGGGCCTTGGGATGACTCCTCTCATTACTTTTAGTGAGTGCCCAGCCGTGAACTATTGTCAGATTATATAATTCATTATAAAAAATGCAACATGCTCTGCTAAATTAGGTATAAACCAGTCTTCAGCAAGCATTGCCACGAGATTCTCTTTTGTCATGTGTGCTGGATAGTGTAACTGTTCGAATGCTAATTTTAACAGGGCTATAGGCATTACTGGATTACCAGTGCTGTCTTGTCGCCACAAGCTTTTGGAGCTGTTTAAAGAACACACTTGTTGCTTCCAGAGATTCTTCTCCTCCTGTGGTGCCTGCCCTTGGAGTTCCATTAACTGGGTTTGCCCCATGTTATTATAGCTCTCAGGTTCGCTTCATGCAACAATCATCATTTCGTTTACATCAGTTGTTTCCACGTCCATTATAGCTTTGCCCTTGGACGCCATATGCTTGGCCTCTGTGTCTGCTGCTTGATTTCCTCATGAGATAAAATCTGTCCCCTTCGTGTGGGTGGCGCATTTCACGACCGCTATGCTCACTGGGAGCTGTAGTGCCTTGATGAGCCTGTCCAATAAGGCTGGGTGTTGCACTGGCGTGCCGTCACTCACAGGAAGCCCCTCCTTTTCCAGCGCGCTAAGCCTGTGTGTACTGTTGATGTCACATAGGCAGAGTCACTGTACACTGTTACTTCCTGGTCTGCTTGATTCTCAATTTTGAGTATCAACCCCATTAGTTCTGCAGCCTGTGCTGAATAGTGAGATGGTAATTGTGCACTAAGGAGCACTCAAAATTCTCCATTTGCTGTGTGCTTCATCACAGCAGCGCCTGTATATCTTTGCCCATCGTTTTGATCGATTCTCGAGGAACCGTCTACGAAGACAATTTCTCCTTCTGCCAATGCATTTCTTTCACTCTGGGAATCTCATCATAAAATTCTTCATAATTTGCGCAATCGTGTATGGGCTTTCCTTCAGTGATTGGCTCTGCTATGAACATAGCTGGGTTCACTATCTTGCATCAAACTATCTTAATCGATGGATTCAATATGATCACTTCATAAGCAGAAGCTCTCTGAGATGTCAACGTGCCTTTCAGTGTTTCTAGAATGGCAAATAGCGCGTGCTCAACGTACAATGTCATTGAGCATCCCATCACAATGGCTGTAGCCTTCTCTATGGCGAACGCTGCAGCAGCTAAACTTTGTTTGCAAGGGAAGTGGCCTCTCATCACTGGGTCCAAATTCCCACTGTAGTATGCCAGGGGCTTGTACCCCAATGTGGTTCTCTGTGTGAGCACTGCCGTCATGACGCTGCCATTTGTGTGTGAGAACAGGTAAAATTCCTCTGCATAATTGGGAATCCGTAAAACTGGTGTGGTGCAAATTTCTTTTTTGAGTTCAGCAAACCCTTTTTCCATGGCCTCAGACCAATCAATCCTTTCTTGCATCACCCGTGCCTTCTTTAGGGCCTGTAACAAGGGCTTGGTATATGAGCTGTAGTCAAAGACCCAAGCTCTGACATAATTGCAAATACCTAAAAAGCTCTGCATCTGTTTTATCGTGTGTGGCTTAGCTGTGTTCAGTATGGCTTCAGCCATTTCCGGGGTAGCTCTTTTCCCCTCATGTGAGATCAATTGGCCTATATACAGCACTTCACACTGACAATATTGTAATTTTTCTTTGTCAACTTAATATCCTTTCTCAGCCAATATAGTCAACAGCTGAATAGAATTGCGTCTGCATCTTTCCTCTATGGTGCTGCAAATTAAGATGTCATCTACATATTGCAAGACAACAGTCTCTAATGCAATATTTCTTAAGTCCATCTGCAGGACTCTGTTGAAAATTGGAGGAGACTCATAGTACCCATGGGATAACCTTGTGCTTTTCAGACACATCTGTCTGAATGTAAATGACGTCAGATCTTGTGAGTCTCAGCGCAATGTGATTGAGAAAAAATTATTTTTCAGGTCAATCACCATGAAATATTTTGCCTCAACAGGTACATTACATAGGATTGTGGCCGGGTTAGGGACTAAAGTGAACTCGGCCTCTACACTATCATTTATCAGGCGTAAATCTTGAATTAGTCTCCAAGACTCTCCCTTTGATTTTTTGATAGGGTAAACTGTGGTATTGCATGACGACTCTGACGTCACTAAGATGCCCTGTTCCATCATAGCCGAAATTGTCTTGAAAATTCCCTCATCTGCCTCCCTAGACATGGGATACTACTTTGGTAGAATTGCTCCTGGTTTCAGTTTAAATTTTACTTCTCCGACTCCTTTCAATAAGCCTACGTCATAGGGGCATGTGTTCCATACTGAGACAGGCACCTGGGCCATATCGACCTCAAAATGTTCAGGAAGGTTCTGTGCCAACATCATTCTCTGGAGCATTTCTCTTTTGATCATTTTCACCCAAAAAGTGAGATTTACCTCAACTGTTGTTTCTTCCCATCTGTTTGTTCATCAAACAGATCGTCATCAGTGACGTCAGTCAATCTGTACCCTGCTTCAATGGAGATTACTGTGCACCATTGTCGCCCTTAATTATCAGAACCATCGATCAAAGACATTTTTCCTCGTATTATGGCTGTGTGTATCATCAAGGGAAATACTTGTCCCTTTTCCTCATGCATAGGTATTCTTGGTCTAAAGAGAAATTCATCTGGGGTCCTCATGGTTTTATCTGCAAGGCCTAGTAGCCCTGCCATTAGCACACGTACTCCATATGCAAATATTTCTGGCTCTAATGGGATAACTCTCATAGCTGCGTGCCCTGCGTATGCTCTAATCATCTCGCATACGCTTAAATAGTGCATTCTTTGAGTTGAACATACTATGCCCTTCTCTGTGAACGAGATTGTCATGTTTAACTTTGTCATTAGATCTCGTCCCAAGATATTTATTGGGGTTTGTCTTGAATATAACAGTGGTACAATAATATCACATTCTCCTACAGAGACTTGAAGTATATCTGTAAAAGGAACATGACTTGTTGCTCCTGTGAAGCCCTGAGTATTTATAGCATCGCAGGACAAGGAAAACTTGACTTCACCCGTGTCAACTAAGAAGGAATATTCTTTATCTCCTATAACGACATCCACCCTTGGTTCCTGGGGAGGGTCTGGTGTTACTGATGGGATAAAACACATCAGGATTCCCAGTGAGCTGTACTAGTCCATATACAACTTTGTCCCATTTTGTGTGAATGGTCTTCCCCCATCACCAGTGTTAACTCTTATCCCAGCGTTCACAGCCTGACCCGTAGAAAACTTATCAAATTCTAAGGCTGCAAGCGTTGTTGTGCTCCTGGTGTTTGCTGTTGCACCGTCTGATTCTGTGCAACTCCATTTCCTCCTTGTTGTAAAAACACAGGTGGATTCACCATACTTGCTCTTGTCACTTGGTCTTTTTGCATCATGCCTTGACTTTTGCATGTGCGTGCTAGGTGTCCTGACATCCCACACACCCAACATATTGGCAATGGTCAGATCATTTGCCCATTTGACATATCCTGACTTCCATTTCACATGTTTTGAAAACCTCCCTGATTACCCTGCCATCCTCTTCCCCTAACTCCTCTCCCTGTGGGGTAGAGCCCATTATTACCCTGATTTGCTTGTTGTGGATTATTGACCTGCTGCATGCTCAGTCTGTCTATGCTAGTTATCATTGCCCTTCAATTGCACATTTTGACAATTTTTTCTGCACTAATTTTGCCTCGTCTGCTTTTCTTGCAGCCTCTTTTTTGCAATTCTTCTCTTGCAGCAGCCTGCAATAGTGAGCTATGGTCAACTGTATTTCAGACCACAGTTTGGCCTCAATTCCTACCAATTTCTTGAGCTGCTTCTGTACCTGATCTGGCAGCCCTTGGCATAATATATAGTAAAACACAGGTATAGATTTCCCCCAAGATTCCCGCATTTCCAATAGCCACGCGTCTTGGAAATTCTGAATGTAAAACAAAGGGTCCTCTGACTCCTTCATTTTACGTGCCATTAAAGCTCCCATGTCATAAGTATCCAGATATAGCAGTCGTAATGCTTTCCATACCGCAGCTCTGCGATTGTTAAACGGTGTTCCGAAAAGCGCAGTATTAACTATAGTCACACCAGGGTAACCTGCACCTGTCCACACATCATCAGCTATGTCACCAAGTATGGCGATTAAAAGACCCTTTAAACCCCCTATAGCTAATGTGTTCCCTCCTGTCATTTTTCTAGCTCGTGTATCCATTTTCCAGCTCCCGAGGTTAGCATTGGAATCTTATTTTTCAGGTTTTCGCGATCCATGTGCGGCCATGGAATATACTGTGGTCTCGTTCCTTCTTTCTCGAGCAACGGAAATTGGGATGCATAGCCCTCCCTCTCTGCTCTCATTGTTTTTCTGTCTATTGCAGGAGCAATATTCCCGATTCGCAGTCTACCTGGTAAGGTCCTTAGTCGGTTCACATAGGGTGGTGGAGACACCCCCCTCTGACTGTAAAATATTTATTTGCGTCAGTCTGAGTGTGTGGCTGATTCTGATGCCCTCGGTGCAGACCCACTAGAATCTGACCATCTTATCCCTTTCCCTCCTGAGAATCGTTTTCTCTGGGGCCATGGCATAAACATTCTGTTTGCGGTTCCTTTATCACATTCTGCACTGTACTTTCTCAGTTTAGGTGCATGTTTTGGCAACTGTTTGCACAGGTGTACTAATGGAGTCATGTCTTCCATGCTTAAATCTGTTTACCTTCTCTTCATAGTTCCTCAAAGGAAAAACGTCATCCTATGATGTCACAACAAACAACACATAAGACAAACATTAACAGACTAGACAAACTCCAGCTGGCTACACAGATCTCTGCACCTAAATTTTACCCTGACATCTAGTGTAAGCCCATCCCTTTCACAAGCGTCTTTAATTGCTGTGGTTTTCTAATTATTCCTATTTTAATGAGAATATGGATGCAGGCTTCTTCTAACCGCTTTATTAAGCGTAGGAATTTGGGCGTATCCTCTCTGCTCGGGTCTCCCCCGGTATCCTCTCTCTTCTCAGGTATCCTCCTGGTATCCTCCTCTTCTTGGGTGTCCTCCCCGGTATCCTTATCCACTACTCGGTCATCCCTTGAGTCGCTATTTCCTTCCCCTTATATATATACACTCTACTCTACCTCTAAATGTATTTTTGTTTTCTCCCGCCTCCCTCCGTTACCTTTCTGTTACTTGTTCTAAGGCATGCACTTTTTGACAAAGTATTTAGTCTTTTTCATTCACCGTTCACATATTTCCTCTCTGGATGCTCGGGATCACCGCCTTTGTCACCGCCTCTGCTGCCGTTCACCCGATCAGCTGCTCATAGAAGTGGAAAGGGGTTTGTGGGGGAAAGCACAGGTCCCTTCAGACCTTTACCTGCTGGTTTTGCGCTTTATTCTAACCACTCTCTACAGGGAGCTTCACGGTCTACTTAGCAGGATATTGCAGAGGACCTAGAGTTACTTTATGTCGACGGTCAATGGGTGTCTTATCTATTCGAAAAATCGATAAACCATTCATCTCTGCTACCAAGTGTTCAGCAGGGACCCCAGTTGGCCCATAGGACTGGCGGTTTCCCAAACAGCACTTTAAGATGGAATAGGATGGGGATGCAGATGAATACTCAAGCATCAAATCAATAATGACAACTCAATGGTTTGGCAAAGGGAGTCCGTTTAATGACAAATACAAAAAACGGGGAGTTTCATGAATATCCGCGGTTGCGTGATCTTCCTTCTTGCTTCACAACTCTGATGAACGTCATAAAAAACACATCATTTATACTACAGCTTGTCATCACTGATGTGTACAGCTTAAAAGTTGGCATGCAATTCTATTGGTTCTAGGAAGGTAACTTTAATATAGGTACTATATCTGTATATGGTAACAGAGTAAGGGGATTGGGTAAACACTGTCAGGTGGGACATATAAGCCCTACCTTAGAAATGGCTACTGTAGACGTCACAAAAAGTCTGACGTCACATTGGTCCTACTAACTATAGGACCCTAGATTACTTGGTCCACTATGATTGGGTTGGCACCAGCCGCACTTCTACTTTTCCACTTTGCTTAGCAGCACACAGAATGGTCGGCCAGGTGCAGGGTGCCCGTCAGCTCCCCCGGCCTTCCTCCAATTATTGCTACAATCAATCATCACTTCAGTGGTTATGTGTCAATTAGTTCACTGTGGTTGGCCTTGAGACTGCATCTTTGTCTGGAAAAAGTTCTGATATCTTTGCATGGCCCACTGCCATGCGTAGGTGTGAAAGTCCCCCTTCTCCTTGCTCGGCTGGTCACGTGGTTCAGACACAATACAATGTCCATATTCTCCATGTAATTTGTGTATTTGATTTTCGTTTTTGCCCACCACCTGCCTTTGGTTTCTTATCTTGACCTTTCTAAGCAAGCGATTCTGTTCCTTGCTTCATTAATTGTAGCTACTGTTCATCTATTTTAGCTGATACGACCTTGGCTTTTCTGGCACGATTTGTCTCTGCTCAGTTTTGTGTCTGCCTTTTTATTCTCAATTTGTTAAATATGAAACTCTCCTCATGCGGCCTCTAGTAACCTTTGGTTGATACTGCTTCTTGTGCATAGTCGGAGTATACTTATATAATGTACTTCTTTTGAGGTAGATATGTATAGGTGGCGCTTGCCGCAATCTACCCTGCTACTAAACATCGCAAGCTCCACAATTTTCATAGCTTTCTTGCGGTTCGAAGCATATGTACACGTGAAAACTGGTTGCATATCTTCATCGCTCTTATGGCATACGCTTCTTACACTTGACATCATCCTTTTACTTTAGGTTTGCGATGTCCTTTATTCATGGTGTTTCGACTCTTTTCGTCATTTTCAGGTCGTCATTTTTTCTATATGTGAGTCAGTCCGGGTTCTTGTGACGTCACCATTCGTCTTCCATTAAGGTCTTTTTGGTTTCTTCAGGGACTGTACTCAGACGATCTTCATTCCGTTTCATTTGTTGATATGGTTTTCTCAATGGATACTTTACTGTCCATGTTTTCTTTGGTGTCGGTACTTCAATAGGTGCTGTTTTTCTGATAGGTATTGGACAGATCCCCGCTGTGGCTCTCTGCTGGTTTATATGCTCATAATACATCACATACTTTTGCGTGAATGTTCCTGGTACTTCAAAATGGATGGTTGGAGTGTGGGCCGTACTTAGGACCTCCTCTACATCACCATCACTGTCTGAACCAATTTTTACAGAGGATTTAACAAAGTAGGAACACTGATATATCCCAAATGCACAGCACCCAATGCAGTACTACTACATCTGGACTGTTGCAAATTGACATACTCTTACAAACTCCAACCACTGCCTGCATGTTGGAGCCAGGCACAGTTGACTACAAAACTTCCACTCCTTCAAAACCAAAATTGGCAGCCATATCTTTAAACTTAGCATACCTCTCTAAAACATTTACAAATAGATCTCCAACTACCAACACCCTGACCTTCTGCACATATGCTATCTTCACTACACACAGACTCTCTGCCTACAAAGCACAACCTCAACACCTAATTGGCTACTCCCCACAGTCCCCTTTCCGCTGTGTCCGTGGACCCGTAACACAGGGGTAGACCTTTTTTCCCTTTCGACATCACTCTCTGCACCACTTCCTCATTGGCTACACATAAGCAGCCACACAGGGGGCGTGGCCTGAGCCCATGGAGTAGAGAGGTGTCTGGACAGACCTCCCATCACGATCCTGTAGGTGATCCTGTAAACTATGAATACATGGTGATATATTTTAAGCCAATCACATCTGCAGATGCGCAAAGCCGTTCCCCAGTCCCGCTGAGCAACAGTGCTTTAAATTGGAGCCAAACGACTGGAAAAAGTAACTTGTGAGTCGGTGCCCCGGAGGGTCCAAAATAGCAGCTGCTGCCGCGACTTGAAGGTGAGGTGGGGGAAGGGCTAAGACCAGCGAGGAGCTCCTCACGCCCGAGGCAGCAGGTGACAAACATTATTGCCCCCACCTTGAGGGGCGCTGCTAAGGCCACGGAAGTGTGGTGGAACATGGCCATGAACTGGCTACATTGAGACAGCTCGCCGAGTAGGTGACAGGTACCCGCCGTAAAATCTTCAACCACGTGAGGCTGGGAGTCCTGATCCCTGCGATGGACCAGGCGAGGCTGACACAACGTGCTGCGGGGATGAGCATGCCGCGGCAGCTGCTACATGGATGCTAGAAGCTGGGGGCGCACCCAGCCCTGCGTAGAATAAGGAGGCGGCCACAGCAGAGGTAACGACCCCACTGAACCATGGGCAGCGATTGCAACACAGCGGATGGTGCACTGGGGAAGGAGCGATGCCTGGAAAAGTAAACGCCTTGCTATAAGGACTAGCGCTGCGCGTCCTCAGGCGCTGTGATGGAAGCGGTGGTGCCTGAGACAAGATGCACTGTGATTGGACGGTCACTATGGACAGAAAGATACGTGCCACACACAGGACTGCCAGATTGCGAGCCAGCATTGAACTGAACACATCGTACCCTTAGCGGAGTTTCCAGGACTGTGCTAGTAATCAGCATCACAACACTGGTATCCCCAGTGTTACCTCGCTTTGCCTCACGAGGTAAGGGATACTGCTGTGCACATTAACGCCCATGCCAATGGAACATTTTCCACTGACTTTATGGCTGATAGAAAATGATGGGAGAGCATCAAGCACATCTATTTAGGAGTGAAATGTGTTTCAAATATGATAGTAAGTGGAGTTATTAAATTCACTATCCAACTCAGGATATTTTATGGTGCAGGGCAGAAGTGCTCAGCCTTGGTATCTAGGCTAGGGGGAAATCTGAAAGAAAAAGGAATCCTAATTAGGAACCCTGCGTCCCCTGGACACTATTAACTGGCCAAAGCCTAAATTAGTCTTAATCGGGTACAGTCTAATATCAGAATCCCCATCATAGATAGGGTAAACTGAATCAGCTGTCCTGTACTTATAGAACAGTAGAGGGTATTTTTTCAATGGTTTGATGTGTCACCTTAAAACATAGCATACATTTTGAACATAACAAATATATCATTTGACCACTTAGAATAGTAGAAAACAATATGAAACTTTATTTGTGAATGGCCCAATGCGTTTCGAGTAAAAATCACTCTTCATCAAAAGAGGCAAAATATTTATTTCCATTCAATTTCTATAAAAAGAAAAACATTGTATATGTCCATTAGATTATGACTATATAAAGAAACAATCATGTTTTTGCGCAAGAGTATTCAGAAATAACCATTATTTCAAAAAGCTTTTTGAGAAACCTGGGGAAGTTTGCCAAATGCAAATGCATTTATACATTGAAATCCACTGAGCATCAAATTAGAGGTTTATTAGTTTTAAACAGAAAGAAACCACTAACAAAACTAATTACTAAACTACAACAAGGACTTCGCAACAGATGGAATATCGAAAAAGATAGCTCTGCAAACCTCTCTGCAGTTGAGTGGAGTCACACCACCAGCACAGAGCCATATTTCAATGAAGACACATACAAACAAAAGCAAACAAACCCAATTGCCATACATAGCAGTGGACGAGGGCATGAAAAGGTTAACAATACCATTATGGAACATGAAACGCTGCTCATAAAAATATCCCCAGCAAACTTATCATCAACTCTCCATTACACCGAACCAATACGTTCATCCTACAAATGGCTGTGCACATCAATGTGTACGTGCACAAAAATCTTTCACATCTTTACGCCAGTTCCTCAATCAGTATGTGAAAGACAATTTAAAAATGTAAATATTGCAAACCATAGACTCCTGTCCAGTGCGCAAATACACAGGACTATGCAGACATTCATTAGCCTGCATTTCTGGACCTACTTACAAAAGCACCTTCTACCATATCAAAGTTTTAGCAACACACCATTCAACTGTATGAAATCTCATTCATAAGCTGTACTATGCAAATGGTCCTGCTTAGCACTGGACCATTTAAATAACATTCTTCTACATGGTACAGCCAAAGAACTACTTGAAGAAATAGAGCACATCCAAAGCAAACATTCTGGAAGTGAAACCCACTTACAAAATCCAGTATCTTTAGAAAAGAGTAGTAACAACCTTGCAGATGTCAACCCACTATTACACACATACAAAAAAGAAATACTAAAGTTTAAAAGCACGTCTGCTGTAGTACCAAACCATGTGTATGTGTGTTGCCGCAGAACTTTTTATAAAAAGAGCACCAAAACTGTAGACATAATGTACAAAATAGAAGACAATGAGGAATCCCAGTTGTTCCAATTAGCTCTCTATTTTATAACAGAAAACAAATATGAAATGACTAAACCCTCAATACTTTGCAGATACTGCACTGCAAAACTGGAAATAACTAAATACCTTCATGGGCTATAACTAATAACTTGGAAATATTCCCACACCAACAACTTAAGTTGTATGAGAGCATTATAATCCAAACAGTGCACCCATTTCAAGCAATAATACGTTTTCAACCAAACACAGCAAAACTGCCTCCCTCTGAATTACTGAAAGGCATTTGTCTCAAAGTAGTTTATTTGCCATGAGATCTCAAAGAAAATGTAGACACTCTGGGAGTGCAACGGCCAATAGATCACTCCTTGATTATCCTAGTGAATGGCGTACCAACAAAAGACAAGAAAATGTGGCAGCAACTAGTGGATTTACATAAAGTTAGAAAAGCCCTGCAATATCTAAAAGACAACAATGAATACTACAAAGAAATAAACATTGAAGAAAACCTGAGGGAAACCACAGAAATAATTCAAGGCTTATCAAGAACTAGCCAATTTTAACTTCTTGATCCTACTACAGTATCCAATATTTTAGGCCACTATACAATTCAATGACTGCACTCTAAAGACACCATAAACGATGCACTAGAAACATACCAAATGCGGCAAGCCAAAGGATCTCCAATCAGCATATGGGAAAAAAGTGTAGAAGCACAAGCCTTTCCTCTACTTTTTCCTACTGGAAAAGGTGGAAGGCACGATGAAAGACCCACACAAATAACAGCATCAGAATATCGCTCTTTACAAATGTATTCTGAAGACCCCATGATTCAGACAAAACATTGAAAAATCTTTTTGCAAACATGCGTGGTACGAAAGAATACTGGTTCCGACGTCACACAGATGTACGCTGTATGATACACAACCTTTGCCCGCCCACATGGAGTACACATGGGAAGACTTGCATGATTTCCTACGCATAACAAACGAAAACAAAGCAAATATAGACATAAAAACACCAGGAGAACTCTGCTCTCTAAATGTATCAAGGTACTTGCATCATCACTTTATTGCCATGCTGAACTTCATTTTTAATAAAACAGTTCCTCCCCTCGCAGAAGTGCAACACTTCTTTTGGAGAAAAGAATATCAAGCCAGAGGAGCACCACACATTCACATGCATTTTGTGGATTAAAGATTCTCCTAAATTTGGTCAGGACAGTGGTGCCACTGTTTTGCAGTTCATTCACAAATATGTCACTTGCAAAATCCCAAGCTACACATAGCAAACTAAATGCACACATTTTGCAATTTCAAAGACACAAGTGTGGCAAGTATTGTCGGCGCAAATATAAAAACAAAGGGAAATGCTACACCAAATGCCGCTTTGGTTTCCGTAGACGTGTTTCAGCAACAGGGCAAGTAAACAGCTTCATGGCTTCTTTTTGACAGAGTGTCAAAGGAAAATCACCTAAGAACACATACTGCATAAAAGGAACAGAAGGATCAAAGTGCATCAATGATTACAATACAATCATTACCCTTCTATGGAAGGCAAATACAGATGTGCAGTACATTGCAGACAATTACACAGCAGTTGCACGATATGTCACAGTTTACTTAACCAAAGCAGATAAAATAGAGCTGAAAGACCTCTAGGATGACATATCATCTGACAAAACACTGTCACATAAATTGTACAGCTTCGGAATAAAAATGCTCTCCCATAGAGAATGTGGCTGCTATGAAGCCGCAGACCATTTAACTGGCACCGCCTTGTATGGGAAATCTGAAAACATAGGGCCTCATTACGGCCATGGTGCTCCCGTAATGAAGGATGCCGGTACGCAAGGGGACCAGGGAGCTAATAACAGGCCCATTATTAGCTCCCTCCCCATTCCCATTGAGCCCTATGGGGGCTCAAATGGGAATGGGGATGGGTTTTTCCAATGAGGACTTACCAGGTCCTCCATGGTTGGAATTGCCTGGTAAGTCCTCATTGGAGGAACCCGGTACTGAAACCCGGTATGGAGGCAGCCATGCCCTTTTTAAGGGCATGGCTGCCTCCATACACGTCATGAGCCCCATAGTGTGGCTAAGGTTTGGTCCTGCTGCATCCAGAAAAAGAGTTCTCAAATCATACCAAGACATAGAAACAATAGCCAAAAATGATCGCAACAGCCATGACATTTTGAAAAACAACTTACTGGACACATACTACCCAAACAGGAATACAAATTTGGAAACCATGTGTCTATACCACACAGCCCAAAAATTCACATACAAACATAATATTAAACCAGATGAGAAATAAAATACATATTCCAAGGTTGTGAGGGCAGCCTGGTTAAACTTACCAAACACAGCCTCATTAATCATATGAAAATATCATTAAAAACTCCTCAACATAAATAACTGTTTTACATGGCCCGACTGCAACTTTGTAAACCATGGAGAAAAGAAGATTTATTAGATAACCATGCCTCTTATGAAGATGTTCCTCAAAAAAAGATCTTGGCTTGGAAGGTTTGGTCTAACTTGGCGACATCTTATAATAGTAAAAAAGAAAGAAAGAAGTTGATTCAATCAATATATTGAGTCCATTGAGTCGTGTCTCACCAGGTATGGGGTTTAGCCAAGTACAAGTACATCCACCAAAGTGAAAGCACTTTATACATCGATTCAACATTCATGGGCCTTGAAAACTATTGACTATACCTTCAGGGAGGAGTCAGCCTCAATGTACCACCAAATTGCAATGATCAAGGAAATTTTAGAGTTATCCTTAGAATGCAACATCTTCAACTTTAACAATGTGTTTTTCAAGCAAACCAGAGGTGTTGCTATGGGCACTAAATATGCCGCAGCCCTAGCAAACCTCTTTATGGGCCTTTTTGAGGATACAATTATCTACCAGGATAAAGTTTATCAGAAGGAACTTGTATATTGGTCAAGGTATATTGACGACGTGTTGATACTATGGAAAGGCACAAAATTGGAGTTCACAGACTTCCTAAACAGAATCAATGTTAACGAAATGGGTATTCAATTTACTGGTGTCTGCGATGCAAACAGTATTAATTTTTTGGATCTCACAATATATATTGAACAGAACCAAATCAGAACATGCACATTTCGTAAACCTACGGAGGTCAAAGCTACCTTACATGCTACCAGTTGCCATCATCGAACAACGATTCGCAACATACCATCAGGAGAATTTAAAAGAGCAAGGAGAAACTGTCAGACCAAACAACACTTTTAGAAAGAATGCAGGCTGTTACAATCTAGATTTCTGTCAAGAGGCCGCCAGTGAGCATGCGACTAGACATGGAGGAAGGACAGATTGTGGTACTTGCTACCTTAGCAAAGGATATAATCACAGAGAGGACGCTTAATGGCGCCCCCTCGAGATTCTTAGCAACTTTGCGATCGGACGCTTTTATTGTGAACAGCAGGTAAGAGAGCATCTGACTTTTCATGGCCTGCCGCATCCTGAGATACGTGTAGTTTCGCGCACGCAAACGTGCTTTTGTCACTTGTATAGACTCTCTTACTTGTTATAATATGTAATACCACGCACGCGATCGTGCGCTTCCAGCCAATGGTACTTGTCAACACACTAAAACGCTTTCACGCGTTTAGCTAAGATGCGCTTTTATGGACCACATATGATTTAGTGTATTTTTCGCGCACGCGTCTGTGTGCTTTTTACCGATTAGACCAGCCACTCCAATAATACGTGTACCTTCCCTCACCACTTATTTTCGAGTTTGAAACCAAGTATATTTTTACTATCAAGATTCTTTAATCAAGGAATACAACAATTTGTATATGAATCTATTTTACAATTACAGGGATTTACCCGTTCAATATATGGAAGCTAATTTTTCACATTATGTGACAGGGGCACCTTACATGACTACAAGGTAACACATTTTTCATACATTTGTTGATATGAACAAACACGAATGATTATAATAATGCTTATACTTTGTTAAATGCTTCACAACTAACAATTGCTTTGTATCTACCTCTCTCCTAATCTCACCCCTGATTTCTCCGCCCCCTCATTCCCCACCCCATTTTTGTCTGGTTTTTTATTTCTGACATCCATGTACGCTTTATTTATGTATTTACACTCTTCTTTTGGATGCTTATTCAATCTCACTTTGACGTTTTATTTTTGATATATACACATGTATACCAATGTGATTATTTTGTTATGTTTTCATTTGTTTTATGATTATATGATGTTAAGACAAATCAATAGCCCTGATTTGAAATAGGTCCTTGGAGGACCGAAACACGTGTCATCAGTTATAAGGGCAATTTCTTTTTGAGCAATAAATTTACTCTGCAAGGATTTGGCGCAGTCTTTTTCCAGGTTACTTATACTTCATACTCTTATGAAGATGCTTTCAATGCAAATGACAGCACTATAACAGATTGCATGTTGGACAATGAACGCCAACAAGAACAACTCCAGGCAAACTAGATATAGACACTCCTGACAGCAGTCAACCTTCTCTAACAGGAAGCCAAGAACCACTTGGACAGCCACTCATAGCAAATGAGGCAGAATTAGCCATGACTGAAGTGAAAAATACCATGTGTCAGCATCAGCAATCTAGACTTTGCTATACTCAAATCACAATTAAACAATGAACAGCGTAGCATTTTCCTAGAAGTAACTAAACAAATTGAACATGTTGTGCAGCACTAAATTAAAACTTGTACCTGTCAAGACTACAAACCTATACTACTGTACGTAAGTGGTCAAGCTGGTTCAGGCAAAACATTTGTAATAAAAATCATCATCAAGTTCCTCCAACAATTGACAAGCAACAAACTGTCAGCTGTTGTAACTGCCCCCACAGGTTTAGCTGCCTACAACATAGGTGGTGTCACTTTACACCTATTGCTACTTCTTCTAGTAGAACACTGAAACATATTAGACTACTACAAACTTTCAGCAGAAGCTGCTATGGAACTACGCAGAGTTTTGAAACAAATGACAATGCTCCTAATAGATGAGGTGAGCATGGTCTCCAACCTAATGTTGGCTTTGATTCACCTCAGATTGCAAGAGGTCCTCAAAACGGACTACAAGGAGGAAAAACCAATTATTGTTTTTCGGAGATCTTCTTCAATTAACACCAGTGAAAGGTGAACCTATTTTTAAAATCTTAGGACACACACTGTGCAGTAAAACTCTTGGCAGCATAGGAAATGTAAATCTTTGGCAACATTTCCAATACAAAGAACTAACTGAAAACATGTGTCAGTCTGCAGACTTCACCTACGCCAATATTTTCAAAAGTATTCGGGTTGGTGTACTATCTAACACAGTCTGTATTAAATAGCAGATGTATCCATGAGCTCTACGCCATAACACATGTGCTACTGATGTCATGGAACGATTAGCACACAAAAATGTAAACTATTTCCTTGATGCCAACTCTTGCAAGCTGTGCACAATTCAATGAAACAATGCTAAAAAAGAAATGCAACCAATAGTGCAGATTTACTCCACAGACAAACTGGACATGCACGGTATGACACTACACATGTGTCAACAAGCCACAGCACAACTGAATACCTTAGACAACTCTAGCTCTAACACAGCTGGTTTAGAGAAAATATTAACATTGTGTTTAAACTGTAGAGTGATGCTAAAGCGTAACCTTGATGTGGAGAAAGGATTAGGTAAGAGCGGAGCTGTGAAGCCGAGGTGGGAAGCCAGTCTGCAGCAGTCCACTGCAGACGCAGAGCCGGAGCCGCCTGGAGCCTGACGGGAGACCGTTGAAAACACCTAAACCCACGCGGCTGATGGCGCCAGGAAAAAAGGAGAGGAGCAAGTCGGAGTCCGCCATGAGACCCATAAACACTTCCCTTGATGAGTCCAGTCCCCTGGCTGAGACGAGCATGGCCTCAGGGGCCGAAGAGACTGGAGAGACCAGCGAGTCAAGAACTGCGTCCTTACTACCTCTAGGGGGGACACAGCCATAACCAGTACGAATGTGGATGGTATTCAACCGGAGCCGAGAGACCAGAGTTTGGCATCAGGATGCTTAGCTTCGACGCCGCCACTGAAGATCCCGGCACCAACAGAAGATGTAATCACCCGATTATTGACTGCAGAGGAGGCTTTTGGGGTGCACCAATGCGATAAACTTACCTTCGCCACTTCCCCCTCAAGCCCGATGGGCCCGCAGCTGGCAGTCCGCAGTCCGCCGGCAAGGCGAGTGGCGTCTGCGCGAGCTCGGTCGGAGAACGGCACCCGCCTGACGCTAGGCGGAAGTCCAGCGGTGGGGGTGAGCACATACAAAGTGCTGAAGCGGAGGGGGCCTTGCGAAGCCTGACGTGAGTGACAGGAAAATCGGAAGCAGTGTCCCTGCAGGCATAAGCCCTGCTCGGAGCATAGAGGGATCCAAGAGGGGAGAAAAAGAGGCGCAACCTCTCGATAACACACCACTCAGAGTGGTTGTAAAACAACAAAATTGCCATGGAAAGACAGCACAAAAGAAACTGGGGCATTTAACGGTGGAAACCAAAATCGAAAGGAAATCAGAATCACAGCCTAGCAGCAACAGTATTCAAATAAAGGCAATGATGCATAACAACAGCAGAGGAAATGTTGCCACCCCACAAAGTCAGGGGAAGCGATTAATAAGGACGAAAAGTAGATCAAATGAGTGTAAGCCTATTATTGAGATCAGTGCCAGTGAGACGGAGTCTGATACCGATACAGACACAGAGGAAAGAAAATTCGACTAAGTAGTCACCGAAGTAGTCACTGATACTGAAAGTAAAGCGACGGGTGAATCGGATGACGCAACAAAGGAAACAGACGAAAAGCAACTAAAACCTGCAACGTCGGAAAAAAGTAAACAAAATACCAAATAGCAAAATCCTGGTGAAACCGCCGAAACAAGGGGCAAAAAAAGCGCCAAACAAAAGATCAGCAAGTAAACAGCCACTGACAGAACAGAAGGTCAAGAAGGCTACGAGAAGAAGAGGACAACCCGCTAAAGGGCTGCCCAATCCTCCGCTGTCATGTCCATTAAAGGCTTTCTTTACCCAACACCATAAAAGAAAGATAGTCACAGAAGATTTAGTGTCCGACGCAGAAATGCTTGAAGTAGCATGCGAAACGGCACCGGCCGAAAAGCAAAGAAAAATGGAAACAGACGCAACCGCAAATGACAAGCAGGGGTCGGCAGACGGGGTGTCGCAAGAAAACAAGGAGATTAGTACTAATGAAGAGAAAGCAAGCGAAGAAGCTCTAAAGGGCGCTGGGGAGATGGTTTTGAAGGAATCGGAGAAAATGGGAAATTTTAGAGTCCAACCATTAAAGCCTCAAATGCAACACCCTAAGAAAGGGGCCCAGGAGATCATATGTGTAATGGAAGGACCGGCGGAGGGTAACGAGGAGGAGGCGGTTCTGGCAGAACATATAGCCAGGGAGGCAAATCAACGACCTAAGATTCGGACAGAAAGTGAACATCGCTTAGCTTGGACCAAGCCCCATTTGTCTACGGGCCCACCTAACAAGTCACCCACCAAAACGAGGGAGACGTCCAAAGCCCTCTGGGATAGTGTCTGGATGAATAAGGGGTCAGCAGGGCTCCTACTGTCAAGCGACAGAATTCAAAGACCCCTACTGGACTGCACACAAACAGATTCTCCAGCTGTAATGAGAAGACAGGAACAAATCCAAGTATCCCCGAAAAAGAGAAGACTAAGTGACATTGCAACCTCAATGCAGAAAGAGTCACCAAATAAGAAACCTGACATCATAGCAATCATGTCCGCAATGTCCATCGTGCTAGCGCCCTTTTGCAAGTTATATGAAGCCATAAAAGAGGACGTTAAAGATAACACCACAATTCTAACAAATATGACAACCAAACTGTCGCATGTGGAAAGCTACATTACAGCAGTAGAGGATAGAGCAAGTAACTAGCAAGTCAACTGGGAAAGTAAAATTGAAGCGCTGGAAAGAAAGATCGAAAGTATGGAAGCCCTAAACAAAAAATTAATGTCACAAACGAGCAGTCTGAAACCAAAATGTCAAGAGATAACCTTACCATGGTGGGGTCGCAAGGAGAGGAGAAACAAGTCAAACCGGAAAAACGGCGGAAGATGCCATAGCCAGATCGCCTAGAACTATGGAGGAATTCATGACCAGCTCCGATCTAATGAACATGTCGCTACATGCAGAAAACAACCTGATAGAGAAGAATGAAGGTCCCATAGATGTAGTCAAAACCTGCGAGCTCGCCGTCCAAATCAACGTTCTGAAAGTTGCAGAATTAGGGGCTGAAAAAGCGCATGGTCTAAATGAGCATAGCACATCATCTACGTCAAGGTCAAAGGATTGTAAAGACAAAAACAGACATCAGTCAAGCGAGGAAGACTACAATAAGAAACCCAAAGAAAGTACAACAAGAGGGAGCCCACAAAAACACAGAGCCCAAAGACCCGAAATGGAAAAGCAAAACAGTACAAAAGAGGAGATAGGAGTGTTTAAATTGGAGCAAATGGACACAGAAGGAGGTTATTTAACACTCAATAGATCGACAGTTTTGAACATAACAAAGAAAACAAAAACATTGAAAAAAATCAGAACGGAAGACCTCAAGCTAGTAGAGCCATATCACAGGGAAAAAAGGGCCAAAGCCTACTTACATCTTAAATCAGCTGGAATTAAATACATTGACCGGCAGCATACAAAGAAATTGAAAAATTGGGTTTCCGTCTGACCGAGATAAAAACGATGAGGGAAAGAAGGGAGCCTGTGAATGAAAAGTCTGAAAGGGCGAAATTCCAAAAACACTACCAATCGAAGACGGAAGAACTATATCGCCAAAATCGTTGGAAATACGCCCATGAGTCACAAGAAGCCCGAATGGATCATCGCGATACCCGATGCGAAGGCAAACGAAATAGAGAAATGAGTGGGTGGGAAAAACACACTCCCGACTCAAGAAGGACTCTAAACAACAGGGAGAACCCTGAACATGGATGAATTTCAGACAGAACGAGCAGAGTCGAGCACCAAGATACACGGAGAGTGTTAGCTGAAGATTTTAATAACCGTGAGGACAAGAAAAGGGCCCAGGTGAACAGCGCGGCGGAAACATCAGAGCCACGCAAATCAGGCCCCTGGAAGTGGTTAACTTCAACATGGAACAAAAGCACTGGGAAATAGCAACGACCAGGGTCATCCTGCCTCTACGCAGGAAAAGCAGAAGTGGTGCGGAGAGGCCAGAAAATGAAAAATTCAGTTTGGGTTCGTGGAACACAAGAGGCCATGTACATCTCACAACAGTTGGAGAGGTCAATTTGGGCCTCTTTGACATAATCTGCCTGCAAGAAACGTGGTTGGTTGACCAGCCATCACTTGACGGTTACACCGTGGAAATCTCACCGGCTGTGAAAGGTCTGCTACGCAGACCCTCGTCGGGTCTCCTAGTTGCAATCAAAACGGGACAGGGACTATCTGAACCAAGAAAGTGGAAACGGGCATACGAAATGCTGGTGGTCCTGACTACATGGCAACACTCCAACGAGAAGAAGCAAAACACTCATCCAAAATCCCTAGCAATAATAAACTGCTACTGGAACCCGCAACGTATGTCTACAAAATCCTTCTGCGCAAACATGAGTGCCACGATCGACCAACTGCACAAGGAATTCAAGAGAATTGAATTCATCATATGCAGCGATTTTAAAGCAAAATGCACTGATACAGGGGGCGTAGAGTCAGGATCTGCGCAGTGGCACGGGACAACAGAAGCAACTGAAGAGAGAGGAAAGGCTTGGAATGAAGTCATCAGAGCAAGAAACATACAAAACATAGCCTCTCTCTTCCCGACCCAAACAAACATCCCAACGTGGGAACGCAAATTCCTCAATAGCTACCCTCGATTAAATATTCAGCACAGATGGTCTCACACGTGGTATGAGGAGTTTCAAGGTCCAAAAAACCCACAAAGCGACCACAACCTATTGATTTGCACATGGCAAGCCAGTAGGCCAAGTAAAGAGACATACGAAACAGCTACCAAAGCAAACTCCCAAATAACCCGACTTAGGATAACTGAAGCAGACATCTTGAAAATCAAAAGAGTATGGGACCAAAATGTTACCAGGAATCAGGCAAACAAGATCGAGGACAGACCAAATTACGTACCTCTGCTACTGGCTTATCGTACGCAGGGTTCTAAAAACATCAGGAAATCAGATTCCGTAATACACGCATACGACAAAGCATTGGTCGATAAAAGAAAAGTGGTACAAAGACTGAAAAGAATAGCCAAAAAAACGAATGCACAGGAAGATTGGGAGAAATGGAATTGAGAAACGAAGTGGTATAACAGCTGGCAAAAAAATCATAGAGCAGCCCAATACCAAAAGGATGCTGAGGAGATGATGGGTAAAATGCAAACAAAAAAATCCAGGGAATTTTGGGGCCTGATAAAATCAATGAACAGTACACCGAGCGCCATCCAGAGCAACGCAGTGGCCGAAGCCAGGTGGATACAATTTCTAACCACAGAATTTGAGAGCCCGTACGCAGTTCTGCCAGTGGAGAAACAAAGGTCAAACATATCCTGGGTGGCTATATCTGATCCAGCACACATTGAAACGACAATTAAAAAGTTGAAAATATCTAGAGCCACAGTCCCGGATGGCTTAACAAATGTGGACCTTAAACTTTTCCCGAAGGAATAGTTGGAAGTGATCAGCATGATCTTTGCGGAATGTGGTAGGAAAAAAATGATCCCGGAAATTTGGCTAAATGCGTTCATAGTTCCGATCTATAAGAAGGGATCTCGAAGTGAGCCCGAAGGTTATAGGCCCATCGCCTTACTGGATATAATAGGGAAAATATACGCAACTCATCTGCTTGAACACTTTCGAATCTGGGAAAAAAACGGACCTTCGAAAGACTTTCTTCAAACAGGCTTCCAAAAAAATGGCAGCACAGTGATTAACATCTTGCTTATAAACATCCTGAAAGTCAAAGTAAAGGAAGGGATACCCAAGGTCTTTTTGGCCTTTGTGGACCTATCGAAAGCCTTCGACAGGATAGACCGGAACAAGCTATGGTCAAAACTACAAAGTTGGAATTGCCCGAAAGAGGTGCTGGACCCAATAAAAGCTCCCCACTCCCAGACAAAAATCAGAGTTAAACTAAACCAACAGGGTATTCTATCAGAGGAGATCAAGGTAAACAGAGGCGTTAAGCAGGGCTGTCCATTGGCCCCGGCACTATTTATTGCGTTTCTAGGAGATTATCAGCAGTCGGAAAGTAAAATAAGAGCATTTCCTCCAAAAATTGGGAAAACAGAGATACCACGACGTTTGTACACCGACGAAGTGATCCAGATTGATCAGACTAAAGTGCGGCTTCAGCGGAAACTATCCAACTTGGTAAACTCCATCAATGAAAATAACCTTGAGATAAACAAATTGAAAACAAAAATTTTGGTTATAGAGAAAGTACCAAGCAAAACGAAAAAGCACCAGACATGGTTTCTGGATAACATCAAAATTGAAACTGTAAAGAGCATCAAATACCTGGGCGTACAGATGGATAGTTCAGGAACGGATAACACCTTGCAAAGCCAACTGTGGGACAAAGTCAAACGTTTGACCTCACAAACAAGAGCAGTTGACAGGAAGTTTGGAGAATTCTCTCTAACTCCGGCGATAACCTTTTATAAAACAAAGGTAGTTCCATCGCTCGTGTATGGAACAGAGGCCTTACTGTATATATCATGCCAGCTTTGGACAAAACTGGAAGGCTATGTATGGAAATCCGTGTTAGGTCTACCAAAATCGACATCCATGCCTGCGATTAGGAGAGAATTGGGCCTGGTGTCCTTAGAGTCTATGGTGGATCAAAGCGCTATGAGACTGTACAGGAAAATAATCATGTCCGACACCCTACACACATATGACATTTTGAGGGAAGAAATCGAATCAGGAAAGTGCGCAGCCCTAAACAAATGGGCTAAGGCCAGAAAAGACAAGCCAACACAAATAGCCTGCACAGAAAAAGACCTAAAGGAAAATCCAGATTAAATTAAACGAAAAATGGAAGAGTGGGATTGGATCATTTCAGTAGAAAAGGCAGCAGGAAACAAATTCTTAACACACTTACCACCGACTTTTAATAAGCGGAAAAAAACGTAAAACTACTGTCTAAAATTTCCGGACAGAAAACTGAGAAGTGTGTTTATGAAAGCCAGATTAAACCTGTTACCAACGCGGGAGATTATAGCCATCCGAGGAACCAAGAGCGACAAGACTTGTCGCCTGTGTGAAAAGGAGGCAGTGACAGAAACACTAAAACATCTAGTGATAGACTGTCCAAAAACCATAGAAAATAGAAAGGCGTATCTTTCACCGTTGCTTTCGAACGCTTGGTTTTTACAGCCAGATGATCTGTGGAACAGATTGATCTCAGGTAAAAAAAACAAGTTGGACTGTGGCAATGGCGAAGCTAACAGAATTAGCAATGAAAAAACAAACCAGCAAGTGGTCACGGATAATCTACAGATAAATGTCGAACCACTCCGGTCAACTGGTCAAAGACGCAATCCTCTGCCCCTTTCTACAACGCTAAACACAAACACGACTGGATGTTGGATTTGCGTAAAGAGTTTCCTCACGCATGAAAAGAGAGTTGAAGTTTTGATAAAACTCAATTTTATATAAGTAAAAATCAAATAAAAAAAATTACAAAATTAGGTAATGGAGCACTTGGTACAGTTGTTGGCTTCCAAACATACCCACGTGACAACAACATTCAGTTTGTTAATATTCACTTTGACAAACTTTCAGAAGTTAAAAGGATAGGACGCTCAACAGCCGATTCCTTCTTTTCAAAGACATGTATGTACGCAGAGAACAATTTTCTGTCTCTAGCATACGCAGTCACCATTCATAAATCACAAGGTCTTACCCTAAATCAAGCATTGATTTATATTGGCAGCACAGTCTTTAAAGAAGGCATGATTTATGTAGCACTGTCCCACCTACATACCCTTGAAGGACTATTCCTAGTAAATTTTGATGCAAGTAAAGTCAACACTGATATTCCCTGCAGTGTAGAGTACATCAGACTACGTGTACTCTACACACCCCATCTCAAAATGTACCCTGTTCATCAAAAAGGGAAACTTTGTAAGAGACAACTAGTGCAGACTCAACTTATCCATGATCTCCCAACAATACCTCCAAAGAAAATAAAAGCAGCTGGTACTTCATTAATTCCCAAAACCAAAGAAGGATCTACTGAAAAAGAAAATGTGTACCGAACTGCACAAGCAAAGCCAGGTACCTCTTCAAAGAAACTACTTACACTTCCATCAAATGTCTCAGATGCAGAACTGTCTGGTCCGTTCAAATTTTCTAATACAACTGTATTGTGTTGTATTGCTATGCATTGTAAATTGCTATGCAAATGTAGCAATGAATGTTCCATTCCAATTGCAACCAATTGTTGAAAACATGTACTTAACCGGCGCAGACCAATTATGTTTGCAAATGTTAGTCCTTTACAGAAATGCAACAAACAAACCTGACAACACTTACAGTGTTTCTGGAATAAGGAAGGAATTGGACTACTTTGCAGGAATGGTGAGATTCACTATAAACACACAAGAAGATCCACAAGAATGTCTAATGTACTTACTACAAGTACTGTAAAACAAAACATACCTACAAAATGAAATCTTCCAGATTGCATACATGTGGAAACATACATGCAGTCTCTGCAACCATGTAATGCACAAAGAAGTCCCTAACAAGTGCTTTTTGTATGTATCCATACCTGACTGTGATTCCATTCCATATCAGCAGCTCGTACAAAATGCAAACCATGGAACATTATGTAAAACTTGCAATTCCGAGGATCGTTCCACCTTACAGATACTGTCACATACCGAATACATAATTGTAATGCTTTTGCGTTACAATGCAGATGGTACCAAAAACAACTGCAAGCTGACTGGATTCACAGATGGACAAGTATCACTTGGCAAGAAAACCTTCACAACAGTATGCATAATCTACCACGCAGGAACCACAACCAATGCAGGTGACTATACTGCAAACATTAAAAAGAAATGTGGATGGTTTGAATGTAATGATACTTCCATTGCTCTGAAACAGAGATTACCAGCAAATATTGCAAGCACTTACTTAATATTCTTAAAACCAAAATGTGTTCACTAATCTGAGTATGAGCGTCTACAAAATGTCCTCAATAACTTTAAAACGACAACCTGGTAGAATAAGGTAACAACTATCTAACAGTGAAAATGTACATCCACCAACAGGAGAAAACATGCTTGCTGCAGAAGTGAAAAACTGTTATCCGTTAGAATACGCCAACTGGTATCTAACTGCAACCATATTACTGAAATATAAATTTTTCTGAGGAAACCCTGCAACACTTATTATGCATTAACATACCCTCAACAACTTTGACACTATCAACAGTTAGAATATGCCTACAGTTATCTAACTTCCCCGACATTCTGCAACATTACTGTGCAATACCAGAGTACTTACAAAATATCAACAAACAAATAAATGAATACTGCTAAAATGCAACAAGAAATAAACACTTGTAATATGCCAACTGGTATCTAACTGCAACAATAGTACCACCACTTCCAAACCAAAAACCATACACCTTTTCAATTCCTCCTGCTACAATCGGACACAGAAAAAGACTGTACCATATTACAACAAATAAACGTAGAAAGGATTTTTTTTAATCCTGCATGGATTTTTTTTCTCACAGAGGGTCCACAAAGTACACAAATGTCTGCTATGCAATAACACATTACAAAGTACGTTTCACGACCCTCGCCCAAAACCCCCTCTGGCAAACCCATTGGCCAGGTGGAGTCAGGACTCGGGCCTCTAGAGCCTGGCATCCTCTTCAAAAGCCCTCATGGGGCACACCATGAAAAACAATGTTCTTGGGAACTACTTTATTGTATTGTCAGACAACATGGAGGCATCCACATAGCTTGGTTCCCAAGAACCAAGCTATGCGGTCTAGTGTTTTGGGTGTGGTAGCCTAGGGACTACTTTACCTGGACTATTTTGTTGGGGCTATTTAAACCACACCCGAGCAAGACAACACGCTTTGCATTACTTTGCAGCTTGCAACGTGATGCTCTCCGTGGCCAGCTATTCCCCTCGAACCTCGGAGAAGCAGAATCAGCAAGGAGATAAAAGGAACATCATTAGCAGCAGCATCTTACCTGCAGTATTCATCTTTAAACACTCGCAACTACTGAGAACTGAGAACAGCGGCCTACAGCCTCCGGCCAAGCACCCAAGACTCTAGGCTCTGGCCACAACCACTGCAGCATAACACAGCCATGCAAGCAACAACTGCCCACTTACCATAAGCCAAAAACATAACACAACCACCTCAAGCCCTATCCACTTCACTTGGCATACTATTACAGTACTTGCAGCCAATGCACAAACTCTTCAATGCATGCCCTCTCCACCCAATACTCTACTAACTACCCAAAAGCAACACATCATAACATAGTACAATACCCAACAATCTGCCCAGTGGCGCTTCTGTCCGTGGACTACCACGGTGTCCGCGAACACCGCAATTATGACACAGCCTTCTTCCACCTAAACAAATACAGCATTTGACCCATCTTTCACTCCCCCACCCTCTCCAGCCCCTCTTCCCCCTCAACACACTCCCCAAAATTGGGTTTTGGCCCTGTTCACCTCCACAATATCTGCGGATCCAACATAGCGAACGCATCGGAAAATGTGACGCACCTCACGCTTCCCCCTAGCCAATCAGGGAGAATGTCATATGTCCTCGGACTTCACAGCACCCGATTGGCCAATCAAATGGCCATCCATGGAGTGAACAGGGAAGCGAGTCCGCGGAGCGGACCCAGATATCATACATTTTTTTTACCTACATTTTGCCTGTTTAAAAAACCAAGTACTGGAGGGATTTTCACCAAATATACAAAACCATGCTTTTGGGACCAAGCCACTGCTCCTGCCCCAAATTTGTTGGAAATTTGTCCAGCGATTTGAGGTGTAGGCATGAGCAAGGTTTTTTTCCATTCAGTCTATGGAGAAAAAAAAACATTTGGGACACCCCTATAATTTTGCCCCCCGCTTGAAGAAACCTCACCAAACTTGCCATAACAATTCAGAGTGGGCCACATAGTGTTTTTGCTACGTTTGGTCAAGATTCGTCCAGGGGGAGTGAAGCTATAAGCCACCCAATAAGTGGTCTTCCTATGGGTTTAGCAACTTTATCGTAACTACACAGCACCTGCCGCAGGCCCTGAAATATACATATACGTAGATATATATATTTATTTTGTGTGTGTGTGTATTTAGTTATATCACAAACCCTTTACACAAACATAAAAAACACACATTCCATTATACAATAAATAACATGATTTAGCATAGTAACAAAACAAATAAAAACAACACCAATAATCTAAAACAGATTCCATACACCACTCTCATTATCAGATTTTAAACCTCATATTAATAACCCAAATTTTTTCCATATAAAAACTGCAGCAGATGTCCACACTAAAGATTCTCCCGACTAAATAGAACACCAAAACTGGTCAGTTCCAATAGGCTTAGGGTCACTGACTAACCCCGAGTATCCCTTGATGTATTTGTCATATAGCAATGGGCAACCCGTCAATACACGCCTAGCGGTTTCCACTTCAGTATTACACAGACTGCACTTCTGACAGGCATTCTGAATCTTAGCCCATGCCCCTACATTTTCAAAGGTATGAAGCACTTTAAATCTCAACCCATAATAAACCGATCAGGCCCTGGCTTGGCTGACCTCTTTCCTCTCTGATCAACCCTCCCAGGTCAGACTGGGTCCTTCCTCTCCTCTATCTCTATCTCTATTTGTGGTGTTCCCCAGGGGCCTATCCTTTCTCCCTGGCTGTTCAACCAATACCTGGCATTTCTTGCCCACCACATTGCCAACCTTCAGTGCTATGCGGATGATACTCAGCTCATTTTCAGGCTCCCTTCTGGCACCTCTTCTCCCTCTCTCATCTCTGACTGTCAGTCTGCTATCCAGGAGTGGTGTGCCACCAATGATCTCTGCCTTAATGCCAGTAAGACTGAGATTATCCTCATCGGCACACCTGCACCTTCCTTTCCTGTCACTCTCTGGCTGGCCTCTCTTGGCCCTCTTCCTTCTCCCACCTGTGAGGCTAAAAACCCCGGGGTCATCTTCAACTCCACTCTCTCCTTCTCTCCTTACATCTCTGACATCTCTAATAAGTCAAACTACCAGCTGCACCTCCTCAAAGGTATTCTTCCTTTCCTTCCCCCAGAAGCTCACTGTCTCCAGACCTATGGTTCTCTCTAGGCTGGACTACTGCAACAGCCTCCTTCTAAATCTGACTGTTTCTATTTTCCACCCTCTGCAACTCATCCAGAACAGGACTGCAAGACTTGTCCGTGGCCTCAAGCCCAGGGATCCTATCTCTCCAAGACTGAAATCTCTGCACTGGCTCCCAGTGGCTGCGAGGATTACATTCAAAACCCTCTGCATTGTCCACAAGGCCTTCTGTGGCCTCAATACCCCAAACTCTCTCTTCCTCAATATCTTCCTTCTCGAGCTCTTCGCTCACCCGCCTCCAACTCACACAATGTCAGTCGCTTCTCCAAGCAACGAGTTGGTGGTAGATCTCTTTCTTTCGGCAGGGGCCTCCCTCTGGAACAGCCTCCCTGAAACTTGAGGAGAACCATCTCTGGATCCGGATGATATGATATGATATGATACTTTATTTATATAGCGCCTATACACCATGTGTTTCAAAGCGCTTCAAGGCAGAGGGAACAAGGGAAAATACAATGACATTCTTACAGGCCATGAACAGTAAGGATGTGAAATTAACTATCGTACTTGGCCTGACGACATTGTAGATAGTGCAAGAGCTAAGACATAGATAAGGATTGGGAGGGGGAGAGTGGGAAGGAAATGGAAACAGACAGGCCTGATGACATTTCTGGTAGAGCCAGAGAAAAACAAAAGGTGAGGGATTTGGGGTACATTTACCAGCCCAACAGAAATCCAGTGCATCACAAAACTGCATTTTAGCAGTTACAAATATAATGGATGGGCTGTGTCTGCTGAGCACATATGGGGCGAGATGGAACATAGGCACCCAGAGAATGGCTGAATTTTATTTTCTTCATGTGAATCCAAAGAGAAGAATTCAAAGGCAGAATGGGTCAGGCAGAATGGGTCAGGGCTGCTGTGCTGTCGTCTCAAAAACTTAAAACTGCATAAGAAAATGTCATGTGTTTCAAACGACCTTGCACTGGTGCTACTTTTATCTTTAAACATCACACAGTTTGTTTCTAGTAAAACACAGCCAGGTCCATCTATTTCAGGTTGAACACCATCAAATGAGGGCCATCCCTCCCTAAACGGCATTGTTTTGTCAAATAATGTCTATGAAAAGCAGAGAATTTAATTTCAGCCTGCACGGCTAGCATTCACTTTGGAAACAAATTAACACAAAGCACTTCAAACGAAGCTCTCTCTCTCCTTTACCTGGTGTCAGTTTCAAGGAAGCCATTTCCCAAGCACCTCCCTGTGTATAGAAATTGACCAGAGCTATGAAAGACTACAGAAAGTAAAAGTGAGGAAAAACACATTTTGCAAAACGTACATGAGCTAAGAAGCACACTTGTAAACTTGCTTTTGCAAAACAGTGAAATGAAACTTTGAAAGCTAAATGTGAAATCATCCCAAATACTCGCACAGAAACAGTATATATGTGAGGGTCTGGGGTGGTTTAAATGTATATTATATTTATTTACAAAACGACTTGGTTTCTGGGGAAGAAAGAGAGAAAAAATAAAAATAAAATGTGTTTGAAGACTCCAGAACCAGTTTGGCAAGGCAGGTACTTTGATCCACCTCAAGACCTCACTCTTTGCTTCTGCTTACTTTCCTCCTCTCCCCTGATGATTACCTAGCTGAAACTGCACTGATCACCTGGTTACCCTCTGATCTCGGGCCCAGGTCCCCTCCCCCACCAGCTGCACACCTGCACTGCCTCTCGGGCAACTCCTGCACTTGGGGGCTGTTTCTGTATCCGTGCAGTCCCCACCAGCTCTTGACACTTGATGTCTGCACATGCCCCTGCACTTGCCACTAGCTGGCCGCACTTTTACCTACTGTTTTTATTTATTCTATTGATTTGTTACTGTTGATCCTATGCACTGCACTGTCCCCTTCCCCTTTACCCCTGCACTTTTACCCTTCCTCTCTCCCCTGCACTTGTGCAATCTCAATGTCACCTGGCCTAGTAGGATCATTGTCTGTCTTCTCTCTGTTCCACCTCCCATGCCTTATCGCACTTTGAAACACTTGTGTATAGGTGCGTTACAAAAGCCATATCATATCATATAAAGGATCCGCACTGTGTTTTTACAATATATGAAAAAGGGTCTGGCAATGGCAAGCTTTGCCTGGCACATATTCTCACTTAGATTTAGAAGACCATTTCTCCCGCAGTCGGCCTCTATCCCAAAACTGCGCTTTACTTTTCATTTGTTTTAAACATACCCCCAAATTAAAAGACATTTCTATTTTAAAATCAATCACATCATGACATATTTGAACTTCAATAAAATCCAGTTATACCATTTGGATTTAAAGTACCTTTCACCATAGGTGTAAACAAAGTAACTAAAGTGTTTGACTCCTCTTGGTTCATTATTTTCAAATACAAAGTACTTGCTACACATTATCCTCCATTGGGTCATGAGTGAAGTAAGCCCTAACTCACAGCAAACTGCCTCCTTTGGGACACATTCAGGCAGCCTTAGATTACTTTCCCAAATATTTCCCTCGGGTTGCTGAAGCCATAACTCCTCATCTCGTCTAAAAATCTCGATGCCATACAAGATTGGGGGTACAATACTATTTTTATACAAAGTTAAAATCCTTCTGCCGAGTGAACCCGTCTACTAGAAATAAAGGATTTAATAAGTCATACATTTTTCATAATTTTAGGAATAATTGATCTAGATAAGGCAATTTTTGACAATTGAGAATTAATGAAGTTGCCCAAATATATAAATTCATCAACGATATGCAGGGGCAGCCTCACTTTTCCACACACATTTCGTGGGCTTCTTCTTATTGTCCCCAAACACTATAACTTTAGTTTTCATAGCATTAAGTGACACACAATTAGCCTTAGAAGAGCAAACAAGGGCATCAAAACTCTGTTAAACCCCAATGGGTGTTTTTATCCAAAAGGATGGTAACGTCAGCATAAGACAGCAAGGGCACAGTGCTGGCACTGATACGAGGAGGAAAATTCCTACTAGTATCTAAACAATCACCCATATCTGCCACATGTAGGTTATAAAGTAGCGTTGCCAGCACGCAGCCCTGCTTAACACCAAGTTTAGTTTCTATATTTGCCGAGAGACGCCCATCCAAGTCAATCCTCACATTTAATGCAGCTGCTTGATTATATTAATTATAGATAAATCACAACCCCAAGATTCTAATGTATTCCATAAACAGGACTGAGAAACTGAATCTAAGGCTGCTGCATAGTCTACAAAACATATATATATATAATTTGGAGCCCTTCACATGTTCTAATCAAATACGTCACGCTCCAAAGATTACATATAGTTCTATGTACTTTTCTAAATCCCTTCTGCCAACAGGATAATCAACCCTTTTCAATAACCCACTCATTCATCTTTTTGCAGGACACAAGTAGTAAACATCTTGGACATTGAATCAGTTGGGGCCAACAACTGATACTTTCTACAGAACCCGCGATCTACTTTTCCGGAACAAGATTTGCACTCTTCCAGCTATCTGGAACAATACTGGTATTGGCCCCATTAATAAAAACAACCTACAGAAAATGTGCCCAAAAGGATGCAGACATTGTGAGCACTATATTGAGTAGGCCATCACGCCCCGACACCCTCAAAGGTTTCAGCTTAAAAATAATTTCCACTAAGTCCTCAACAGTAAAAGAATACCAACACCTATCTTTTAGGTGAGCCTCTGGCAATGCAGCACGATGGTCTTCTTCAACAATCAGCATCTCTTCATAGTAAAGGGGCTGAATACCTTCAATGCACACCTTCTCGGGCACAATCATAATTTCTTGGTTGTTACCATCCTTCATGAATGTACCCACAAAATACCAACATTTACGGCTATCTCTAAGAACCACAAAGACTAATTTCCAGTTTGCATAGTGTATCGACATTTTGAGCAGACAACCCCAGTTTTTATATTTTTTACATGCCTGCTTGATCAACTGCTTTCTCAGAATAGGATCGAGCATTCATATTGTAAGAAGAAAACATCAGGTTTAAAATCCCTTTTCCTTGTCACAACAGCTGCAGCGTATACCAGACCAGGATTAATCACACTGTACACTGATCTCTTTTAAGTGGTTCTAATATATAATATTCTTAAGAAACTGCCAAGAACTTTTCAAAATCACTTTCAACCTTATTTTTTTCATTTTATTTATTTGTTTAGTTGAAAAATACAACTTACAAAATACATATCTATATAAATTCATACTAGTAATTACATTTAAATATTTGTCAAAATAAATAATTTGTCATAAAATCCTCTTGCTTCATACTTAACAAATTCTCATAAATAACACAGTAAAACATACCCATAAAATATCAAATATCAAGTTCTATTCATGCAATCAGTAAAACCTATTCACAAGGCCACATATGATAAAGGAGCGATGTGCCTTTTCATTAGATTATGTTCATAGATTCCCAGTGCTCTCCTCTATACACTCTATAGCAGGCAAAACAATATCTAAGAATTGTACAATTGCAATCTGTATTGTGATTATTGGATTAGAAAACAACATATTTGGTATTGAGACATGTGATTCTGGAATAATAGTTTATCCTTAAAACATCTGTTTCTCACCCTGCTCACAACTTCGCATTCTACTAATAGATGTTGCGGTGTTTCAATCACATTCACTTCCATACAGTAACAACAATAATTTTTCTCATCAGTAATCATTCCTCTCTTTCTTAGAATGTCTCGTGTAGGCCATAAATTCAGTCTGAATCGCATGTATTTCCTCCGCTGCATAGCGCAAGGGCATTTTTCCAAGTAGGAGGCTGTTATTCCATACCTTTTAAGCCCGAACAAACATATGTCAAAGTCTTTGAGAAGCATGCACTTTTGGATAGTTTCAGCCCAATCATGCTGTAATATCTTAGTTTTTGCACGCTCAGGATTCTCCATCAAGAGTGACACAGTTACATTGGCCATATACATAGCTTCCATGACATGCTCTCTCCACACCCGTGGAAAGTTATTTTCAGACAGAAAGAGATTAAAGGCTATAGTTTGCAAAACGCACAATTTGTCAACCCCTTCCAACACTTTCCGGAGGAAGGCACATTGCTTCCATATTGCATATGAATAGAGGGACGATAATCCTATCTCATAGCGAATGAGTGCTAAAGAGACACCATGAGGCAACTGCAGCACTCTTTTCCAAAAGATGGATTCCATATTGTCCCAATGCTTGCGTCTAATCAGCATCATGGCTTCGGCCCCATACAACAAGATTGGTGTAACCTTCATTTTAAAGAACGTAATAACGTGTTTCATTGAGAATTTACCAAATTGTTTGCACAATATCTTGGCTTGGGACACTAATGATGACAATTTGGCCTTCGCTTCACACATATACTGGATTTGTGATTTTCTCTGATGAATCACCACACCAGATATCTGTACTGGCATGTAACATGCACTTGTTGTTGTTGAAAATACCAACTCTGTTTATATATCTTAGACTTCCGACCAGGTCTACAAATCATTACTTGGGTCTTCTCTAAATTTATACTCAAATGATTTTTCTGAGCATACATATCAAGTTGATTTAGCATGTTTTGTAAACCTATGGGAGTCTGTGATAAAAGCACTAGGTCATCAGCATATAATAGGTAGGGTATTCGTTGAATGCCAATCCGAGGCGGGTCACCTACACAACCTCTCAATGAAACACCAATGTCTAAAATGTAAAAATTGAATAAGAATGAAGCTAGGGCACAGCCCTGTTTCAACCCTCTCTGCATAGCTATCACAGATGATAGCGTTCCATCAGTGGACACACGTACCTGCATCGTTGTGTTTGTGTGAAGCATAGTTATTAAAGCTACTAACGTTTTGGGGCATTCATGTTCCTTTAGCTTCATTAACAGCATGGAGCGATCGACTGAGTCGAATTCGGCTCTGAAGTCCACAAAAGCCAAATATAACGGGCGCTTTTGCGACAATTGCTGCTCTTGAATCATCGAGATTGTGAATATGTTGGGGATTGTAGCAAGGCCCTTTACAAAACCAGATTGAAAACAATCTAACAAATTCATCTTTTCCGACCAACTCTTCAATTCATTCAGAATCAGCCTGCAATAAATTTTTCCCGGAGCATCAAGTAATGATATAGGGCGATAACTGGCCGGCAGTTGCCTGTCGCCCTTCTTATAAATCGGCACAGTTATTGCTTGAGTCCATGTCCGAGGCAATTTCTGTTCATTATTGATCGAAGTAAATATATGATTCAGAATAGTTGCCCATAGCTCAGGGTGTTGCTGCAAAGTATAATTTGATATTCCATCGGGTCCAACTGCCTTCGATTTACTAGCAGTTTTTATAAGGTGTAATATATCATCTTCATGAAAGGTTAAGTTGAACGTATCTGTTATGGTTGGCTCTATAGCTTTACTGTTCACTGTATCAGCGTAAAGATTGTTAAAATGGGCCACCCACAGATGCAGGTTCAACAGCGGAATTCTGTAAACTGAATTTCTTCCGACCCAATGCTTGATTCATCACAACCCACATTTTGGATATATTTTTATTGGCCATGATCCCCAACATATTGACTCCATCATGATGGTACAATTTCATTCTATGGCCCTCATTACGACCCTGGCGGATTTTTTCCGCCATCGACGGACTTTCCGGCCATGGCGCAAAGTCCCTTTACGCCATGGCGGATGGCGGACTTACCGCCCCATTCCGAGGTCGGCGGGGCGGTAAGTCCCCATTGACCCATTTACCCTTCCCCATTCCCATTTCGGCCCCATAGGGTATAATGGGAGTGGGGAAGGAGTTAATTACGCCACCGTAAAATACGGTGGCGTAATTAACACCAAGGTCCCAGAGCGCCATGGTTTTTTCCGCCCGCAAAAAGCGGGCGGAAAAATGACCATGGCGCTCTGGGAACTCGTAGTTGGCGGTAAGGGGTCGGCGCAGCTAACGCTGGCGCAGACCCCTTAGCGCCAGGGTCCTAACCCAATTGGTGTAGATGTTACGTAGTTTTTTACTTTCGGTATCTCTGAGAGGGGGGGGAAGCCTACTGAGTTTTCTTAAATCAGCGCGATGCATAACTTTCTTCAACCGCATTGCATTATCAAAAACATGTAAGTGCTGTATCCCTTTGTTATTGGCCCAGGTCTTCTTACTCTGACAAAAGGCTTGTATAGCATTGCTATAAACAATGCCAACACTGCCTAATATGTCATGATCCTGGGCATTTGATTCACTCAATAGATCCCTAAAGTATATGAGTGCATCCTCCGTCCATCAGAGCCGATTACCACTTGTATTTACCACTAAGGATCCTTTTCCAGGTGGCTTCGCAATAGGACAGGAAGTCTCTTGCACAGCCCATTCCGTTGCCAACATGTTGTGATCACTGGCCTCAGAGGCAATTACCTTAAATTCTTGAACCACTGGCCACAAGGCCTGATTCACATATATATAATCAATGATAGAGGTCAATTTGCCTTTGTGCCAGGTTGGGCGGGGAGGAATGTCTGAAGAAAAGGCCCCATTAAGCCGGATGAACCCTCTGAAATGCATCAGACTATTCCATTGTATCATTCTTTGATTATTCGAATCACTATTCTCGTCCATACATTTCAGATTTAAATCACCAGCCAATGTGAAAAATTCGATCAGTTGGTCTTCCGCCACCATATCAAGTAAAGTGTTTATGTCTCTAAAGAAACATTCATCACTGAGAGCAACAGGATTCCAGTAAATGTTTAAAATAGCATGGCCGATAGATTGAGAGATGACTTTGACTAACATCATGAATTTGTTCGGTGTTGCCCATAACGTGGAAACTGAACCCTGCTGTTTGTTAACAGCTACTAAGAGCCCTGCCATAGGTCTTCCTGCAGCTGTCTCAATAGCTGAATTTATATGCACATAATATCCTTCCCAAATCGGTCTCGCCGACAACCATGTCTCTTGCAAGAGGACCACATCAAACCTATCTAAGTGATGTTGATTGTTATTTAACAGATTCATGTGGCCTCTCGAGTTCCAACTAATCAAGGACAGGGTACAATTCGAAGGTACTGGGTCTAGTTAACCCTGCTGTGCATTCCCATGGCAACAGCAGGGCTTGTTTGTAGATGCCGATTTACTAACATTCCGAGACATTTTAGTATTTAATTCAGTGTTCTTGTGACGTGTTGAGGTCTCTTGCCTAGATACTGGTCTGGTCAGTGCTTAAAACAAACCCCAGTTGAAATAGGGAATCCTTCGCCTTCCATATGAGGTTCTGGACAACCCTAGAATGCATCCAAATTTTTACTGCATTTAAATTGTCCTTGTTGACAAATGCCACTAGTGTCAGATCTGATGACACAATCTTCCAAATTCTGCACATCTGAAAAAATTTCCATCACTGCTCTGCGATTTAAATCATATTGTGTGCACGGTGCTGGCCTACAGGCTAAAACTAAGGAGAGTGGGGCAGGGTCTGGTTTATGTTTGACTAATGGTGTTTTTTTGTTGTTCCTATTCGAGAATTTTCAGGATTACCCGATTTCAAATTGGGGCTGTTATCGCCCTTAAATTTTCCCAAGGCACTCTCAATTAGACGCACGACCACTCCAGATAGATCGCTTGCTAAGAGCAAGTCCTCTACTATCGGGTTTCTAATGTCATCCTGAGAGGGTTTTTTATGACTCAATTGAGCAGAATCCGTTTCGGGCATGTGTAACACTTATTGCTGGGTCTCTTTTTGAATGGACATCATCAGCCACCGTCTTCTCACTAATCGTATTCTCTTTTAGCGCACTACTAATCCCAGACGGTTGTGAGGCTGAAGTACCTACTGATTTTAAGGTCTCTAAAGGGGTTTGTGCTCTACCTGACATGTATGCATCAACCGCCTGCCTTATTGCCTCTTTACTCAGGGAATTTACAAGCATTTTGTTTGAACTTTTGCTTACAGCTTTTCCATTCGGCACACATTCAGCGTTTACACCAACCCTAATTACGGTTGGTGTCTCCTCTGACTGTGAGACTATGTTAATTAGTTCATCTAGTGGAGGATAGCTCAGCGCATGTTTGGCCTGAAACTTCAAAGACCCCATTCTCTTTTTCTCTAGCCTTTGCTTCTCATATTTATCTTTGATTGCCTTGGAAGCCATTACATTAATATTGGAGGTGCTTTTGTTTTTAGGCAGAGTAATCGATTTTATAAAACGTTTTGTTGCCGCACTTCCCGGGTGCTTTGTACTTGCTATGTTTTTTGATAGTTTACCAATGTTGCTCTCCGCTGCTTTTTTTTGGATCAATTTCTCAGTATTTGACCTGCCCTTTAGTTGTTGGGAAGTATCTTTATCCAACAACTTTTCCTTATTGCAGCGATGTGCAGAAACAGATGAAAACAAGGGATAACATTTTTTTTGTGAGTCCACACATATATCTACTCAGGATTCCGTATTCAGCTTCTCAGGATCTCTTGAGCAGTTTGAAAAGGGATCATAAATTATAGAATCAATACATGGCAAAACCTTCCACCTCTCGTTTTGTTCTGTTTGACTAGAGCTATTACATGATTCATTTTGTGTCTTATGTTTTGGTCAGTTTGACAGGAAACAGTGCACATACTAATGCTAGATTGCTTAATGGATCCATGTACTAGTTGTACTTTCGACCTCAATGTGTCACAAACCGCCAACACCTGCCTTAATACTGATTCCTGGGCCGTCATTCTTTTCTCCACTGTTTGGTATAAACTCCCCAATGTTTGTATGGCCAAATTCATTGCATGCATCGCAACATCTATCGAGGTATCTATGAGTTGTGAGCCAGCCAAAGACTTTGGGCCACGTATGTCAATTTGTGTTCTATTCCTATCTTGACCTGTCATGGGGGAGACAGTTTGGATTGTAGAATGTGATTCTTCAGTAAACATCATAGGGGATTCAGACAGATTCTCAGATAACATATGCTTAGAAAACACAGAATCATTAAGATCAAGATCAAGATCAATCACAACGACATCCTTCGATGTTAAGTCTATATTAGTACACTCCATGGTCTGTGTGGAAATAGATATGAAATCACGCAATGCAGTGTCCGTGATTGAATCATTACATGTTGTTACTTTCACAGCCTGCCCCAAGTTCGTACTCTCTTTAGAGTGTACCAAGTCACTCAACGATTCTTGGGGAAGAGGCTGCTCCAGCGCACCTACTAGGTTGTCAGATGAAGGCAAAGTCTGCTCCTTGACTAACCTGGTTCTGGCTCAATGCACCAAGAGGGACCCACTGCACAACATCTGTATGTCCATGCTGTGAGAACCCCCCTCGGCTCCTTTGCTCCTTACCGGTGTGCAGCCCGCTGATGAGGGAGATTGCCGCTCCCCCTCTAACAGATCAGCTAAAAATGCGGGCATGGCTGCTTTCAATGAAATGCTGTGCATAGTTCCAAGCTTAACCCACTACCAGGGGCGCGTGGCTTAGGAACAAAAAAACTTCTCAGCCACGCCAACGCCGAAGCTATCACACGAGACGAAGAAACCCAGAAGTGCAGCCCCGCCTCCGCGCCGACAAGACGAAGAGGCGAAGAGGCACTTCCTGGCACTTCGCTCGGTGCGCGCGCGCCATCCAATATGTAGTGAACGCCCCAAGTGGGCGTGGTTTAGCTGTAGAAGGAGAAAAGGACCATTGTAAATATCTGCTAATGCTTAGCAAAATACAGACTAGCTCGTTAGCCTGCTCGGTGAATTACCGAAAGTTTGCACGTAGATAGTCCTTCAATAGAATGCTTCAACAAGCAGGGTCCGTGCAGGAGCTCCAAACACAGAGTAGCAGCGAGACGAGGCGAAGAGGCACTTCCTGGCACTTCGCTCGGTGCGCGCGCGCCTTCCAATATGTAGTGAACGCCCCAAGTGGGCGTGGTTTAGCGAAAGTTCGCACTTAGATAGTCCTTCAATAGAATGCTTCAACAAGCAGGATCTGTGCAGGAGCTCCAAACGCAGAGTAGCAGAGAGACGAGGCGAAGAGGCACTTCCTGGCACTTCGCTCGGTGCGCGCACTTTCAACCTTAACCTTCTCAGTATCCCAATACCCACCATCCAATGGGGAATTGTCTTGCAACATCCCATTAAAGACTTCTACATTTGTTACTGACCCACGTAGCCTCTTACCTGAGGGATAACAACCCACCAACCACAACAGTTTTAGTTTCACCACATTGTTAAATATATTTACAATACATTTCAAAACTGTGTGGACACTAACTTCAGATACCTCTGGGGTATAATTTGGAAGAAACCTCCTAAAATCGTCAGAGATAAACATTTTGTCAATTCTGAACTCATGTTGGCCATTTTTCCAAACCAAGCGAAGACGTTTTTAGAATCCATTAATAAAGTACTAGGTCCCAGTATCCCCAGGCCATACGAGTCCAGAAAAGTTGACCAGCACATGTCAGCATTAATATTATGAGAGTTGGTCATCTCAGTATTATTCACCAAATCATAACATTGCATATTAAATCCCCTACTAACATGTATTGTATATCAGGGTGCTGATAAATCCACGAAGACAGCCTATTCTCAATATATTTTGCAATGGATCTGGAGTATACCCACTTGGGGGAGCATAAGCATCAATTACTTACAACTTCAATCGGGTCCTTGCAATAGGAATGGTAACCACTGCTGACAAAGCATTGGGATTAATATGAGGCATCTATTGAGTAGATTATTATCATTTTTTATTTGTGATGCAATGCATAAGAATTGATCTGTGCCTGATTTGCAGGAGATTTCCACTGTGTAGAGTGCACTGGGATTATCTGTTGGCAACAACACATTTTGGATAGTTTATACGCAGACCCGAGGCAGGGGTCTTATCCTGGTGCACCAGAAACGGGTCACACAGAGCAGAAAAGGTATAGACACATAGTAGGATTTCATATGATATTATATGATAGTTTATTTATATAGCGCCTATACAGAATGTGTTTCAAAGCGCTTCAAGGCAAGGGAGGGAACAAGCGAAAATACAATGACATTCTTACAGGCCATGAACAGTAAGGATGTGGAATTAACTATCGTACTCAGCCTGACGACATTTCAGATAGTGCAAGAGCTAAGACATAGTTAAGGAAGGGCGGGGGGGAGTGGGAAGGAAATGAAAACAGACAGGCGACTACCGTACTAGGCCTGACTACATTTCTGGTAGTGTAACTACAGAAATGGAGTCGATAGGTGTACGCCTCCTATCTATACCTCAGTATTTCAACACATATGTGACAGAAGGCTATTTCATTTACAAAATTATTCCTAACACTAGGTCCCTAGTAAAAAAACTTTTTCGCCCTATGTGTAAACAGTCTAGTGCCCATGGGTGCTTGGCCCTAGTGGGTGCTGATGTGCCGACTGCAAGGGGATGTTGCGAACCTGTCCCTATCCTCTCTAAAACACTTTCCTAAAAAAGAGTGCAAACAGTTGGGGGACGATATCCATATTTTAATATTTTCGCCTCCCAGTCGTGTGGCTTATCAAAATTCAAATCAATAACACAAGGTTTTATAAGAAGAGATTTCTATGTCATTCTTGTCACATAGAACTCTATTAAAAGGCTCTTTTTGCTCTGTACAGTACTAAGACTGTGGAAAGCAAATAGAGTTGTGATAACTTAAATTTCTTTTTGCAAGCCCTTTACTTAATATGTAGGGGTATTGGAGTCTGGGTTATAAACCAGATACTGCTATAACAACAGTCAACCGGTTTCAGCGGGATTCTCAAGTGGCCGCTTTCTTCAGGACGAATATTAGTGAATTAAATATTCTCTTTGATATTCTTCAATGCTAGGAAGAATGTTGAGGATATCTTCAGGTCTCGGACCAGTTGGGTCAATCCCTGAGTCCTACAGGACAAACAACAAAAAGAGATAGGTGGACTATCATCAGTCTCCGAGTACTTCTAAAACCTACTAGACATATATTTAAGTCATCTACATTTCTGGTAGAGCTGGAGAAAAACATAAGGTGAGGGAGAGGGGTGCAGAAAGGGTGGGGAGGAACAAAACAAGCAACTATCGAACTAGGCCTGACGACATTTCATATAGTGCTCTAGGGAGGAGGGGGAACAGTAAGGGGATGGGGGAGCGACAGACAAGGTTGCTATCGTACTAGGTCCAGGGAAAATTCGGATAGAGTAAGTACATGGAAGAAAGTAAGGGGAGGAGGGGAGGAGATAGGAAAAGGGATAGGGGAGGGGACGAGAGAACAGAGAGTAAGCAGTCAAAAAGAGTGGAGAAGCAAGAGGGGAGAGCGAATACAATTGCAGAAGTCAGTAGTAACACATTGGACCTCATTATGAGGCTTGCGCTCCCGTAATGAAGGGTGCCAGTACGGGACCGGCACCGTTCATTAAGGGATGCATGATTACGAGGTCTCCTAGCAGGACCCAGAACAGACGTCTGGTAAAATTATTATTAGCTCCATCCCCATTGAGCCCTGTGGGGGCTCAAATGGGAATGGGAAATGGCTTTGTGCATGAGGAATTACCGGGTCCTCCAAGGTCGGAATGACCCGGTAATTCCTCATTCACAGAACCCGGTACTGGAACCCGGTATGGAGGCAGCCATGCCCTTATCCATGCCCTTATTTAGGGCATGGCTGCCTCCATACTCGTAATGAGGCCCATAATGTTGCAAGCCAGGATACAAGATGAAGATGGGAACAGCATGATTCAGGGCCTCCGTGAGTACAAGATGCAAATGAAGTCCAGCATGAGAGTGACGCACCGTGAATCAATCAAGTCCATAAAAGTAAAATCCAGCATTGGCCACAAGACGGTGATGGTGAAAACAGAATGTATCAGGACAGACTCCTTTGTGCAGGAAGGGGGGGGACACAGGGAACAACATGGAGGGACCAGAGAGGGTGGGGATGGCCTGTGGGGACCGAGGGAGTAAAAACATGTTGATGCATGCTTACCTGCTGTCTGAGCAGGGGGCCGGACACTGGATCCTCCTGGTCCGAACTGATGCAAACAGGAATTGCCCTTCTCTTTGGACACCCGGGCGAGAGACGCCCTTGATCTAAGAGTTAAGGCAGGGCTAAGAAGGTGAGTGGTGCTTAGGCCAGGTGACCTAGATCCACTTACACCTGCTCCCCAGCTGCAAAGGAATAGAGGCTGGAGGGCTCCTTTAGTTAGGGAAAAGAGCGGCAAGCAGGAAGGCACCAGGTGGGCGGGGCTTGCTAAGTGGTGAAAAAGAGCGGCAAGCAGGAAGGCACCAGGTCGGCGGGGCTTGCTAAGTGGTGAACAAGAGTGGCAATATGAATAGATTTGTACACCTCCCTCCTCTTCTTTCGATCTAGATATTCAGTAAGCATAATATTGGTTCTAATGCCAATTGCCAAGCCTCCCCAGGGTCGACCCAACTTTTTCCATGTTGCTGCAGTATATATTGGTAAATTAACGAAAGTTCGCACGTAGATAGTCCTTCAATAAAATGCTTCAACAAGCAGGGTCCGTGCAGGAGCTCCAAACGCAGAGTAGCAGCGAGACGAGGCAAAGAGGCACTTCCTGGCACTTTGCTCGGTGCGCGCGCGCTGGTGCGTGCGCGCCATCCAATATGTAGTGAACGCCCCAAGTGGGCGTGGTTTAGCTGTAGAAGGAGAAAAGGAACGTTGTAAATATCTGCTGATGCTTAGCAAAGTACAGACTAACTCGTTAGCCTGCTCGGTGAATTACCGAAAGTTTGCACGTAGATAGTCCTTCAATAGAATGCTTCAACAAGCAGGGTCCGTGCAGGAGCTCCAAACGCAGAGTAGCAGCGAGATGAGGCGAAGAGGCACTTCCTGGCACTTCGCTTAGTGCGCGCACAAGATGATCCCTCTGTGTTGTTCCCTGTGCCCCCCCCCCCCCTTCCTGCACAAAGGAGTCTGTCCTGATACATTCTGGTTTCACCATCACCGTCTTGTGGCCATTGCTGGATTTTACTTTTATGGACTTGATTGATTCACGGTGCGTTACTGTTTCTCAACTCTCATGCTGGACTTCATTTGCATCTTGTACTCACGGAGGCCCTGAATCATGCTGTTCCCATCTTCATCAAAACCGTCAATGCACACAGGGTGAGTCAACCATGTCTCTCGCAAGGGGAAAATATCCGTGTTAAGAAGGACATTCACACCAAAGTGCTTAACAAGAAAGGATTGAAACCCCTGTTTATTCAAAGATATAAAATCCACCTTGCATTGGTTATTGTAATAATGGTAGCCCTATAGTGACTGAGTCCAATCCCTTTTCAAACTTAAAGCAGCAGGCAACCACGACCAATTCACATTATCATCAGCTAATTTAAAGTGCCTCAAATTAGCGGAAAGTTGATGAATAGTCCTAACAAAGTCCTTTTTAACAACTTGCAGGTCACTTAATCAGTTCGATCCCCACTGAGAAATTAAATCCACTTCATGGTCAGTTTCCACATCCAAAGAAATCTCGAATGCCCATTTTTAGAAATTCAGTGGAAAAAGATAACACAAATTCCACTAACGTAGGCGAAATAAAATGAACCACTGACCAATTGGAGAGACAATCAGCAGGAGGAAATTCAACCAAGGCAATATCCTTGGATGAAATAAAGGAGTTTTGTGATACATTGTACAACAGCTTCAAAATCATATGTCTATTCAAATATGGACTCTCCTCAGTGGCAAATAAATCAATAACCCCCACCTTATTGACACCACCACTATTTAAAATAGGCCTTGCATTTACCACTGATTCAATGATTTGCATCAAAGTTCCCAGAGATTTGATGGTTTCATCTGGTATCTTTGGATGACTATCCTACATCTCACCGTCTTGAACCAAAGAGCAGATCGATGAAAATTTAGAATTCAATGACCTATTCACTTGCTTATCAGCGACACTAGGTTGCCTTTTGGGCTTATGAATGAATGTCTCTAGAGGCCAGAGACCACTTAAGGCCCTTTAGTGGCCCTACCAGCTTTGGCTGGTGACCCACGATTCAATCCTTCCGAAGTTTGTACACAAGAAATATTGGAAGATCTAGTGGCTGCCAGGGAACAAGTATTACCCCAAGGCAGACCACCCTTTCCAGTTGTAGGACTGGTGACTGACTTATTTACTCTTTTACACAATTCCTTCCACTATCTCCTGTTACCTTTCTTTCTGTTACGTTTAACCTTAGAATCCTCAGCCGTTCAGAATCATCATCCACCGATGCAACAATTGGCTGATCAGGTATAAGACTCACAGGGCAATCTCCAGAAACTTCATCAGCAGGAGTACCTCCTCCATCTGTCTCCAACATGTCCGCCACGGTCTCTGCCTCTGCTTGCACCGTATCATCAGCTACATTACATCGGCCATTCGTTGCAACATCAGGAGAGCAGTTTGCCAGTGTAATATGAACAATTTGACTCACTACATGTATTAGATCCCTTTGTTCCTGCGCCAGGTTAGAACATAGCATATAAAGTGCCTTTACTGTAACAACTAACTCTGCAATTTCAGAACAAGAGGATATCCATCCACATCATCACCATATCCGCTCTCTGCTATTTTAGCAAGATCCGGCGATTCGACGGGTTGCAGCCAATTTTATTACTACACTCCGCTGGAGTACCTGCGGGAACATTAACATCCTGAGGACCAATGGAATTATGTTGTAACGAATAACAAAGATTAAGTAAGGAATTGCTATTATCAACAACCGACGGAGAAGAAGAAACATGCAGCAGGTACAGCCGACAAAATGGTCGCCATCCATGGCGACACAGTACACCTGAAAAACGGAGGTTATTGTTCCAGAATTGTTAGTTACCAGCTTTATATATCACTTATGGTTGTTAACAGGCAGGGTGGGGGCAACTTCGTCGCAACACCCGGCTTAGGTTGATTTGATTGGGCAGTGCTGCTCAATTGATATTTATGAGTTCTCGCCAGCATAGTTTAACTTCTCAGTCAACACAGGATAAACCAGGAGGTTTCAGTCAAACACAAGGTGTATACTTAAGTACACACCTTCCCAAAGGGCAAGTATAAGTCAAACGGCTACTAGAGCCCCACAGTCTCTGTGCGTGTCACCTAAGGCTTTAAAGAGGCTAAATCGGGCTTTAACAGAGCAATGCAAGCAGTGAAAGGCCTTAGAAAGCTCTCCCTGTTCAGCAAGCTCCCCAGCTCTGCCTTAACAGCATTCCGCACTCTGCTGGAGCCTCAAAGCCTCTCAGCCAAACTTGAAGCGGCTGCTTGACGAACCTCTACCCAACCCACCCCGCCTTCCCAAAGGGTTGAGGCTACATGACTGCTGTAAGGTTACGGAGCAGAGTACGGACCAGAGCATCAGCTGTGACCCCACAGCAACTCGTCACCCAGAGGCCTCTCGGTACACCAGCGCACCGCAGAGGTCTGCCCAACACACTGGAAGCTTGGTAGGCAGGGGCGTTGCTAGGGGGGGGCTAAGAGGTCTATAGCCCCTGATCTTTTGGTTTTAGCCCCGGATAGAATCTCAGGAGCTACAGCCAAAAGACTAGCTGGCCCCCAGTCCCAACAGTTCTGACATCAGCTTAGCCCCGGGTCTTTTCCAGACCTAGCAACTCCCCTGTTGGTAGGGCAAGGAAGAGGAAAGGACCTCGAAGCGTACAAAGTCATCAAGTGTAGGGTGATCATATTTACACAAAAAAAGGGACACACAGGCGCACTGCACTCATTGGAGGAGAGCACCAGGGAGGGGAAGCGGGAGGAAACAGGGGCGTAAAAAGCATTCACGCACTCATTTACGCTAAGGAAGAGTCGAGCCGGGACCCGATTTCGTGATTTCGAAATCAGGACCTGAAAAAACCGGGACCGCAGCAACCAGCCTTCCAATCCCCAGACAGGGTTTGGAAAATGAAAAAACTCCCGGGACGAGGGTGATTTCCAAGGACTGTCCCCGGAAAACCAGGACGTCTGGTCACCCTAGTCAAGTGGCACCACTCGTTCTACACTGTGCCCACTTCCGACAACTTTATCTAACAATGGGTGACTTGGAATAATTATTCCCTATTGTTATATGTGTAGAGAAACAATTTATTTTATACTGTGTACCAAATGATTTATGGGACCTCTCAATTTTGGCAGATAAAACAATGAGATTAATTTTCCAGGACCAAGTTGGGATTTTAGCCCAATGTGCAATTGAAGCACGCGAGCACACCTCTTCCCAAATCTTGGTAATACGTGTTCTTGCTTGGCTTTCACGGGCTAAAATAATACTTTCTTTCACAGAGATGACTTGCAAAGACCACACATCTTACAGTAAAACTTGACAATATGTGAGCAAGAAGCTGAGCAAAAGAAGTAAGAGTGCAGATTTCCTCCCACCCAAATGGAACACTACCAGTACCAGATCGCACAGTAATGTGGGCCTGGACAGTCTCTGGGGGTCTCTTGCCTTTTAAGACTTAGACATAAAGTTGAACGGATGTGGAATAAAGTCGCATGCTTTAAGTCATTGTTTGACACACAGGAAGCTTGTTATTATGCAGGAGGTGAACAAAAGTGGAAGTTCAACCAATAGACAGCATGGTTGTTTGAATGTAAAAGAAGCAGACATCAAATCATGGAAATGGATTAGAATAGTTACAGAAAATGTAGTCTTTATTGTGATTAATTTCAATGTCTTTAGGGTATGTCTGTGGTAGATTCGTGAGTGCAAGACACTATGCCAATATATAGGCAGGCTGCCCATCTCTGTTCTGGCCTGGCTTAACTAAATAGGTTGATCCATGCTCAGCTGCTTCCCAGTGGTAGCAGCTAAACACTGGAACGCACTCCCACTAGCACTAAGATCTGAGCCATCCCTTTGATCCTTCACAAAAGAAAACAAGACAGGGCTATTCACACAAGAGCAACACATTCCTGGGATATCACCTTGACTGTACACCAACGCTCACCTTCTCCTATGTATGTACTAGCACTTCAGGTCTGGGCACACTCCCATATAACCTGCCACCAGACCAATGTTGAACCTTTCGCAATTATCTGACAGTTTGCTGTCATTTTATGTCCACGATGTATCTAGCGCACAGATGCCCCTGGGCAAGGAGCGCTCTACAAATGCTAAATAAATGTGCACACTGTGAACCGAATCACGTCTAGCCACTAGGCGTGGATGAAAGTGAAATTCGCCTCCGATTTCACTTCCTTGCAAAAGTTGCTGTTTGTGTCGAGCAGTCCAGTAGCCCTACACAAAATCAGGAAGGTTGCGTGGTTTCTCTATATCCGTGCAAAGGCTTTGTGGTTTGTTTGTTTTGGGCCAGCAACAATGACGCAAAGCGCGAAACATGCATTTTCTAGGGCCTTAATGGTTGGTAATGGAACCGTCATTAAGAAACAATGGCATAATCCTTATTGGTTGTCACTTAGCCTGTTCAGTTTGGCCCACTCATTTAGGGGAACATAGTTTTTGACTCACTCGGGTGGCTGAGCTAGGGTTTAGTCATGGTTTGCTGTCTGAATGCCTGACTACCACTACATCTACTTGCTAGAGCCCGTGGTGTGGGCTCACGCTGCTGGGGCGTATTATTGCTTTCATATCTGGGCTGTTCTCCTGAATATGGTATTGCCTGGCACTTTCTGGGGTATCTTCTGTTAAAGTGTGCCCCAAGGGTGTGTGCCCTGCTGTCATTGCACAATGTCGCCGGGATTTAGCATATTACTGACTGTGATCTCCTGCACTTTACTCCCTCATCTTCATGATGATGAATTATTTATTTATTTATTTATTTATTGTGTTTGTTGATAGCGCCCAGACCCGGAGGTATCACAATGATATGTGCTGTTGAATGGTTATGTCTAGACTCGTGCAGGGGTCACCTTATGGAGACCTTTTATTAGAGAGCATAAAGGGTCCCATTACATATTGTTTTGCAATATGGGTAAGCATAGTGTTCTTGGTATGTTGCTTTTCACTGAGCATGAAAAAGTGTAACCACCACCGCCACCAGGCACTCTGTCCATCACTTTTGCTTTCACCGATCTCATCAACCTAGATGGTGCTGCTGTGGACACCAATGGACCCTCACAGGCTGTGCCAGTGGAGCTGGTGAGCAGGGCCCACCATGGCATAAGAAAAACAGAAGCACCTGAGACCGATGGCAACCAGGGCAAACTGCTGAAAGAACAGCAATGCTAATTGTCACCCGCAGCTGCTCTAACTCAGGATTGGGACTGGCAGGGGCTGCCCTGGGATTAAGGAGTATGAGGAAGTCTTTGGACCCTAGCAAGGCACTGACAGTGCCATGCCCTGCAGCACACTGCTCCCGGCTGACAGGCAACAAGCAACCAACAATGCCTTTGGGGTTTACGATATTTTTGGCACCAACACACCCACCGCTACCAGCACCTAAGCCATGCATCCAAACTGAATACACCAGACCTCTGACCCCATCCCACACGAAGGCCACAGTGTGAGACTACTTCACGGTTGACAAACACTGTCGGTATGTTCCTTCTTCGAGAAGGAGGTAAGCATTGGCAAGTTAGGTTTCCATATGATATGATTTGATAGTTTATTTATATAGCGCCTATACACAATATGTCTCAAAGCGCTTCAAGGCAAGGGAAAGGAACAAGGGAAAATACAATGACATTCTTACAGGCCATGAACAGTAAGGATGTGAAATTAACTATCTTACTCAGCCTGACGACATTTCAGATAGTGCAAGAGCTAAGACATAGATAAGGAAGGGAGGGGGAGAGTGGGAAGGAAATGGAAACAGACAGGCGACTACCGTACTAGGACTGACAAAATTTATGGTAGAGCTGGAAAAAAATAAAAGGTGAGGGAGAGGGGTGTAGAAAGGGAGGGGAGGAACAAAACAAGCGACTATCATACTAGGCCTGACAACATTTCAAATAGTGCTGGATGTGGTCTGGGGGGGACAGTAAGGGGAGGTGGGAGGAGACAGACGAGGTTGCTATCATACTAGGTCCAGGGACAATTCTAATAGAGTAAGTGCATAGAAGAAAGTAAGGGGTGGAGATAGGAAAAGGGAGAAGGGAAAGGAGGAGAGAACAGAGAGTAAGCAGTCAAAAAGAGTGGAGAAGCTAGAGTGGAGAGCGAATACAATTGCAGAAGTCAGTAGTAACACATAATGTTGCAAGCCAGGATACAAGATGAAGATGGGAACAGCATGATTCAGGGCCACCATGAGTACAAGATGCAAAGGAAGTCCAGCATGAGAGTTGAGAAAGGATGACACACAGTGAATCAATAAAGTCCATAAAAGTCAAATCCAGCATTGGCCACAAGACGGTGATGGTGAAAACAGAATGTATCAGGACAGACTCCTGGAAGCCGGGTAGAAGAATCAAGCAAAACAGGCAACACCTGTGTGTGAGAAGGGGGGGCACAAGGGAACATCACAGGGGGACCAGAGGGCATGGGGATGGCCTGTGGGGACAGAGGGTGTAAACACATGTTGGTGCATGCTTACCTGCTGTCTGAGCAGGGGGTCGGCCGCTGGGTGCTAATAGCACCATGGTTTCCGCATTCTGTGTAATGAGGCCCTATGACTTGTTCGCCAGATTTCCCTACTTTATTGAGCTAATATTAAAGTAGTATTTTGCCATATTTTTTTAGTCTGTCCAGTTATTTGGGTTGGAGATAATTTATTATGGTAACCCCATTCTGCGCATAAGAGCACCCAAAGGTGCTAATGCACATTTTAATAGCAGTGCGGATGGTTCAGATCCAGACTGTCAGATGCTCAACATCTCCCACCATCAGCCGGGAAGACTGTGGAGCTTCCTCTGGTAGAGTGGTATTACAACATGTGTGACCTGAGTCGGTTGGCAGGTGCCCCTTTGAAGAAATTCCTGTCCGGTCCCCGCAGGTGCCCAGTGGACTGAAGGCGTTGTGGTCGGTCGGGAAACAGTCGATGCTGAAGGGCCCGAACTGAATAGCGGATGTAAGTAGAAGCATCAAAAAAGTGGCAAATAATAGGGGAGGGGCTGTATTGCATGTACATATATATATTTAGAGGGGGAATGTAACAGGATTTATTAGGGAAAAGGAGAATACCTCGATACCTTTTCTCAAGGAGGAAGAAAGGACTGCACCAAACTCCGGAACTGAGTATTATTTAAGGGATTTCTGCGGCGACAGCCAAAGAAGGGTGTGTGAAACACTCCAAAATGGAGTAAAATAGAGATGAGATACGTCTATCAGGAGGATTGGACAGGACGATTGTAGAAAAAGTGTGCACACATGTTTGGGTGTTTGAAAAAATATCAGCGTAAAAAGTATAATTTACTTGTTTTGTATTAGTGGTGATAAAATAGGTTGACAAAGTTATTAGACCCTACAAAAGCAAGCGATTAGTGCCAATTAAACCTAGGAGGATAGTATTTGAGGAAAATAGTATTTGAAGAAAAATAGAATAAAATGAGGTTCTTAAATTATCAAAAATAATACCAAGACACTACAAATTGATACACATAAAAAAATTAAGAGATAAAATGGATATTGTTGTATAGGCTTGCAAAATGTATGAAGAAATACTTTTTGGGAAACGGGCGGCGATTGATGGTGCTGGCCTGAAGTGGTTGTTGTAGTGTGATTAAATAAAAAATAAATGAAAACACTTGGTAAGTATTGACAGTTAAAAATGACTTGTCATTATGGGGGTCACTCCCCTTTAACATCTTTTCAGAACATTACCAAGATACACACTTAAGATTAGAAAGTACCCCAATGGGTGGGTAAAAAGCATGGCTAATAAAACACATATGCTGTGGCCTCAAGAAGGCTCATTATCAAAAACAGTTCTGCGACACATGACAACATACTTGCATGCTACATATACAGGGAAGAAGCTACAGCAAAGGTTAGCTGTTTTAGAACTATGAAAGATGTATCGGAGCGAGAGAGAAGACCCGCCTGTGAAGGAGTGGATGCTCAATCAGCATAAAGAGGAGGATGTAACACCCGCGGCTCCTCTTTCTCCTCCTAAAAAGATAGCACAACAGAAGATAAACAGGGAATCTATCCTCTAAAGGAACTAAACGCTGTGGCGCGGTATGTCAATGCAGCATACGCACCGCTCGCTTATAATGGTGAAGACAGCATGGAAGAAAGTAAGAATAAAGAGCATAAATATGTGTCTATATTACGATGAACATACAGAGCATAATGAGAGAAAGAGCAGACAGATGGAAATAGAAGAGGAAGTCAGGAGACAAGAAAGAAAGAAAGACAAAGTGAGTGAAATGACAATAGTACAAAATGTGTGGATGAGAGGACAGATACTACTTAAATTAGATGAAAAGGGCATTGATGATAAAGAAAGAGAATAAAGACAAGAAAGAGTAAAGAAGGACAAGGAACGAGAAACGGCATACAAGGAAGAGAAAGAAAGAAATAGGAAACGAAAGTAAGAACAGAGGAGGTATGAAGAACAGAAAAAAGAAAAACAGAGAATAGAAGAGAAGAAACATGAAGAAATAGAAGCCCAAAGACTGAAGGAATGTAGGTTGCAAAGAAGGCAAGAGGAAAAAGAGAAAAGAGATATGAGAAGAAGGGAAGAAGAAGTTAGAAGGAGTAGGGGACTAAAAGATGATGAAATAGATCATATTGTTAATCGAGGTATGATACCCATTGAAGAACGTTAGCGATGGGAAAAAGAGAGAGGGTCACAACAGCCCTGCAGGGAGCTGCAAGAGATACAGAGAATACAAAAATGGGCCGGTGAGCATGAGGCAGAAGGCATAGGGAAAAGGATTTGGGATCTTTATAGACAAATGAAAGAGAAGAGTAGTTATGAGGCAATGAGGAGCGTCACAGGATCTCCACCATAGGAAACAGGAGATAGAGCGGATAATGCATTAATGGACGAGCATAGAAGGCTGTCCCTAAGTAGACTAGATCTTGATGATGAGGAAAGGGATAATAGCCGCACCAGTTGGGGTATAATGTCAGATGAAGAGAGGTAAGAAAATATGAGAGCACAAAGAGAAGGCTCATGCGGTTTTTCAATAGACCTAAACATCGAGAGAGTGGTAAAATGGTCCGATTTGGAATACCCGAAAGAAAAAACACCAGAACCTATACCATATTCTGAACGACAACCAGCACGGTCGCAAAGTGCAGGGAATATGTCCCTGCCTTATGTAAGCAGGTTCAGGTCACTACCAGGAAGAAGACGAACAGGCAAAACTAGCCCCACAGGTCTAGGGCTATATGAGTTTGAACCAGGATTTACACAATTCCTGTTATTAGAGAAGGGGAGGGGACGACCACAATATATTCCGTGGCCAGGGACAAAGAACATTTTAAATGCAAATTACCAAGTTTGACTGCGGGTGTGTGAAAATTGATTTATGAGCTAGAATGACGGCGAGAATGACATTAGCAGTGGGTGACATAAGAGGCCTGCTAGCAGCTATTCTAGGGGAGAGAGCTGTTGACATTTGGAAATCAGCGGGATATGCAAGTGAAACAGCACAGAGCATAGCACACGATGGAGCACCATTTAATAATTTCTGGGTAGACATACGGAGAACGCTTGGAGTACAGTATCCTGACACGTCAGACATGGGTGCGATTATGACAAGGAAAATGGGAGAGGATGAAGATCCTATTGGTTTTATTAGAGGGATTCAGAAACATTGGCGTCTCAAGATGAGAGAACCATGGGATAAAACAGTGGCATTACTTTATCATATTTTATGTCAGGGACTGCCTGAGCAAGTGCAATGGCAGTTGAAGAAACAGGTAGGGATCGAAGTGAAGCCATGGCCAGAAATACAGTTGACTAGTGTACATCAATCTTTACAAGAGAAAAATAAGAAGAACACTGGCAATAGAAAGAAGGAGGAAGCAAAGTTAGTCCAGAAGAAATTGTTGAAATTTGCTATAGGAGGAGCGGTGTTGAAGAGTGGTAAAGGCGTGACCACACAAGAAGTACAGTCAGCACACCAAAGCAATGTAGTGCACATTATGGATCAGAGTGGGCACAACTTTTGGCCATGAGGTAGAGGAAATGAACCTAGATGACAAGGTGGATTTAAAAACCCTCAAGGGGGAGGAGGATTTAATGGGGACAACCACAGCAATGTTGGAATTGTGGGAGAACAGGATTTATATCCCAAACATTTAGAAGTAGTGGAGGAGGCATGCAACAAAACTGGCAAGCTCCAAGAGGTTGGATGGGCTATTCTCCACAGTACAATACAGAACCACGGGAATATTATGCCCAAGATCACATGCAGTATCAGACAAGCGTGCCACAAATACAGCATCCACAGCAGATTACACAGCAAATACAGTCGCCACAAGGGCAACCACAGCAAGCACCCATGCAGGCACAACAAGTACAGGCACAGCAACCACAGTACGCACCTGTACAGCAAACAATGATGCCACAATGGAATGCGAATACAGGAGCCCCACAAGCATCGACACCCAGGATAGGTAGTGTGACAGTAGTGGAAGGGAATCCTTTTACGGGTACAGGGTTGAAATGATATCCACAATAAGAAAGCCCACAGAGCGACTTGATATGCTCAGTCCTATCTGTGACACCGGAACCACAAGAGGTACCAAGGGTCAAGGTAACGATAGGTGGCAAGACATTTTCATTCCTCCTGGATACTGAGTGGGAGTGGCAGGGCCATTCGGAACCCCCCCTCACCCATTAAGTTTAAGATGCATCACTTTCTCGATCAACAGTGGAGGACGCTTCCTATTTTTGCCCTTGTGTACATAACCAGCCCCCGTGCTGATGACGACGCAGGTGGGACTGTTGTAGAGACACTTGGCATCCATCTTGGATACCTCTGACTCCATCTTTGGATTAGACCTCACCACGATACTACAAGAATGCTTCTCTCCCCTCTGCAGCGCCGCGCACCGCGCTCTCAAAGGCCCCCACCTTTTCTCCCTGTGTCTGAAAGCCCTGCAGCTCCATTCTCACGCCTGAGCCGGAGGTAATTGCAACAATATAAATGTAACGCCTTACCCTTCCTCTGAGATCACTGTCCTGCACGTGAACCCGGCTTGAACCATGCCTTGCAAACTCATCCATCGCCACAAAACCTGCCTATGCCCCCCTACCTAAATTACTGCCAATATAACCCCATGGCCCCGATAGGTATTCTCTTTATTTGCCAGATATGTAACCCCAGTGCGATGCCCACCCCTGTGTGTCCCTACTAACAAAAGTCGACCTCTGTCACAGTATATCGCACTTCAGAACTAACAAATGTCAGCAGGCCCCCTAGTCTCTTTGATGCACCTAGACCCACCCCATGATCAATGATCCCACCTGGACCGAGCCCTCCCGAGTTGTGATAAGCCCCATAAAACCCCAGTGAATAATGATGTTGTTGTAAACTTAGAATTTATAGAGGATAATGATTTGCTCAAAGGAGCCTCAGTAACTGTTATTTAGTTCGCGTTCGAAGCAGCATGTTAGATTAGCTAGGGCCTGCCCTGCTTCATCGTGACCTGACCCTCACCCCACCCGGACACAGGCAACTGGACCTCGTGGTACCCGCCCTCCCGCCAACTGAACAACCAATCCAGCGGGAGCAACATCACGTATTATATATGTATCCAACTGTTTTACTCAATCCTGTATCTATGTAGTCCCCTATGCAATGATGTCGTATGTGACGCGATAGTCTTACTTCAGCTGCCATCATTGTAATGTTTGCCAGAGCGCTTTCGGGCAGCAGAGTTTTCTGGATGCCAAATTTTATATAAACGACTAACTCTTGCAGCGTGCCCTCCTGGTCTCACTCCCCGCTGGGGTGTGTCATATTCTTTTGTATCTTGGGTGTGTAAGATGGGAGTGGGCCTACATTTTGGTGACCCCCGGGACGTGATTGGGACAGGTGCCCCGAGACCCCCGTGCTGTGCAGCGAGATCCCCCATCAAAACCATTGCCTCCACGGTTGACCAGTTTGTGCGCACAAAAGAGCGTGTCCAAGGGTTCCCACTTGCCAAATACCAAACTAAAAACTGCTCACCAGGGCGGGCCATGGCTTGGTTGGGGTGCGGACCAGATTGTCGTTAGACCGTGAACGGTGGCTCTCGGACCACCCAACTGAACACGTGAGTACTGGCTGCAAGACTTTGCAAGGGGAAGAAAGGGATTGGGATAGAAAGGAACAAGGGAACGGCTTAGGTAAAAGTACAGAACAGTGGGGGACAAGGTAGAGGGTCTGTGTGAATGTTAGTGAGGCTTTTTCTCATCTATCCTTTATATGGCCATTAGGTTTTTGGAACAGGGAGTACAGAAGCCTAGCCCGAACGGGGTAGAAGGTGGCGCTGCATAGCATTGTCTCGTCCAGTGCAGGGAACAAGTGAAGATAAAAGAAAAAAAAGTAAGAGTCTCATATATTAAGCAGGCTCGGAGTAGTAATTTAGATTTTTCTGTTTCCATGTGAAAATAATTCTTGAAGAGGTAGCCCAAGGGGGCTTAGATGCGGGGAGTGCGTGAGAGAGCAGGAGTGGGGGGTGATAACATTATAAAAACAGAAAGAGGAACAACGAAAAGGCAGTCCATGTTACATGTACTTTGTGTTTTGTTACATGTTTGTCAGTAAGTACCATTGCATTTGTGGTCTAACAAGTATACTGTTTAATGTGAAAGGGTGCTGAAAAAAATTGTGATTCAGGACCAAAAGGGTTTTTGATATTGGAGAGTTGTTGGAATTTTCTTTTGGTAAACGGAGTTGAAAAGTAAATTGAGAATGTTTATTTGACCTGAGAAGGGGAAAAGAAAAAGAGGTGCTAAACACGAGCCAAGGTAACACAAACGCCACTATGGGAGGGAGCACGCCACTAGCACATATCTGTCAGCATCTCCCTCTATATAGCGAGAAAATACAGAAGTATCATGATCAGTAGGTGGCGGAAATAAAAGGAGACAGCATACAGCCCATATGGCCGGAAGGAGGGTCCTTTGATAAGAGGGTATTGGATCTGGTATCACCACACCTACTAGCGAAATACAAAGGTAAGCAGTTGCAAAACAGAAAGGAGGTACTAGATTTGTGGCACATGTTCAAGGAGGTAACACCTAGCAGTGAGGTGAGTAAATATACAATAGTAAAAAAGGAAGAAATACCGGAGGGGGGAGACGGGTGCCAAGGAGGGGAGTTTTCAACACCACCAAAAGAGAGCGAGTCGACATAAATTTACCCGTTGCTGGCAAGGCCTGCAGTGGGGTACAGTGAGCCCCTGTATGTTCCAGCGTGCACAACCATAACACCAAGAGCAGCAGCATCTCCCAGCACCCTGCCCTCCTATGAGACAGGAGGGCTGTATGGACCAACTATCGTGCCCCTGATGAACGTAACACGACTAACAGGAGACCTAGATAGACAGATTGCACATGCACAGATGGAGATTAAGAGGTTAAGAGCATTGTGTGACAGGACCCAAATGTTGCAAGGGGAAGGGGAAATGCCACCACTGACCACTGGTGAACTCACACCACCGTTGAGTGTTGCGGGATCAAGTATCACTGGGGAAAGTGTTGTAGGGGGGCCACCACCACCGCCACCACCTGTGCAGATACCGAGAGAACAAGAGCAAGAGTGGCAGTCTGGAGAGTTCCTGCTTCATCTAAATGGCAAACCCGTTAGGATAATACGACCCGCCACACCAGACAGCCAGCACCGAGAAGGACAAGGGGAAACGGAGTCAGAAGAAGAGGCAGAGGAAGTGTGGAGTGACCTAGATGAATATGAAGAAGGAGCGGCAGCAGCGGGAATAACATTGCCGTTCCACTTTGATCAAGGAGATGTTAGATCGCCACCAAGATGGCAAGGGAGGTTGTGACAGAGAGTAGGAAGCATGTTAGTAAGTAATACAAAGAAGGGAGCGGTAAGTAAGAAAGGGGTAAAATCAAAGCTACAGATGGCTCTAATACATAAAGGAGCAGGAAGGCCCAACTACATACTATGGGCACAGATGGACAAAAATAACTTGTTGAAACTTCTCCCTCCACTTTCTGGTGGGGCGGGGAAGTGGATGCATGCATTTGAAAAGCACACGGCAGGTGTGCCTCTAGTGATAGGGGATGTGAAGAGTTTGTTGGTGTCGGCAGTGGGTGATCAATCAGATGCAGTGTGGGTGAAAGCGGGGTTCCCAGGAGTGACTATGAGTGGTGACCATCATAATGGTTCAGCATTTAATAATGTTAGGGCCCAGGTGTGGGATGCATTACAAAGGACATTTTCTAATACTCCAGACTTACACTTAGTGATGCAATGTACTATGGGAGAGGAGGAGGAGCCTATGCAATTCATCCTCCGGGTGCAAGACCTGTGGAGAAGTGAAACTGGTACGCCCTGGGACCAATCAACAGCATTAGTTTATTTTACAATAAAGAAAGGGCTCCCGAAGGAGGTTCAGAAGGCCTTAGATAAAATAGCTGGGATAGAAGCCAAAGGTCGGCCAGAGATTCAAAGCATAATTGTACACCACTGTAGGAGGATGAAAGAAAGGGAAAAAGAGATAGTGCAGTGAAGATTGGCAGACGAAGCAAAATTGGTACAGAATAAATTAGTGAAGGTGGCAGCTATGAATGCTACAACATCAACAGCCAGACAAGAGGAAGGCGAAGAAGAGGGAGGAAGCAGCCCAATAAAAATGGCAGCAACATGGACAGGAAACGGGCAGGAGCAGTGGGATGGAGAGGAGCAAGACGGAGGGCAACAGTGGCAAGGAAAGACACAAAGAGGACGAGGTGGGTACAGAGGACCGAGAGGGGGGGGGTCAGAGGAATGGGAGATAGAGGATTCGGAGGGCCTGGGGCAAGGGGAGGGTCACAAGGGTTGTGTTGGAACTGTGGAAGGTGGGGGCATTACTCAGGAGAATGCAGGATGAGACATATGGGATACTACCAAGGGCAGCCCCCCATGGGAAATGAGCAGCAATACTGCCACCCACACCCAGGCAGTCCTTATGGGTTACCCATGGGTGGAAATGGACAACAAGAACAAGATTATAATGAACAACAAATGCAACAGAGACAGCCGCCACAGCAGCATGAGCAGCAGAGAGGTATGCCGCAGCAGATGGCAAGACAAAACACTATGGCGAACGCAAACAACAATATTTTCACAACAGCTGCAAATGGTGCACCGTCACCTTTCGGAGGTGTCGCAGTGGTGGGGGATAATGTATTCTCCGTTCCAGGAACAGAGACATATGCAGATTAGGACAGCCCACAGAAAGCACTTGCATGTCCAGTCCTATCCACCACCCTGCGTGCATAAGAGGAACCACTAATGGGGGCGGAGATAGGCAACAAACAGTTCATCTTTATGGTGGACTCGGGAGCTGAAAAAACATGCCTCATGGAAGGTCGGTTCCCGCTCTCGGGCAGAAATTTTGAAATGCAGGGGTTCTCTGTGGCTATTTTAAAAGTTCCTTACACAAAAGATCTTGACATAACAGTGGGGGGAAAACAGTGCGAACACCCCTATTGTATCATGAAGACTCGCCAATACATTTGCTGGGAAGGGACCTTCTGAGCAAATTGAACATGACCAGTTCCTTTACTGAACGGGGAATAGTTTGTTCCACCCCAGGAGTATGCCCCATGCGCGCCATGTTAATGATCAGCACAATGACAAACGAGGTGGTGGTCAGAGGGGTACCTATAGATATGTACATGTTCATTTATGGTATCAGAGTGCTGGCACGGGTGGTGCCTGAGAAAACAAGAAAAGAATGGAAGGTGCCTTCAGATGTTGTTTTCCGCCCAATTGTAAATACAGACACTGTCCCTGGAACGATTTTGTCTATTGATTTGGAAGCAGTACAAGTATCAAGCAAACGTATTGCGGTGATAGGACTGGACACACATGGGTGCGAATGGCGAACAGTGTTATGCATAGACCCGAGCATGATGCTGTGATATCTAACTGATGAGGAGCTATTTACTGACAATGAATGTGATGGAGAGATAATAATGGACATTAGTGTGCCCTGTGACATCATGATCCAACACAGAGAGGTACACAACCCCCTCATGGCCAGTGTCAATATACCACCCACTGTATTTGAGAAAGACATGGAAAAGATATCGCCAGAGATTTGGACAACAGGCCCACACGATGTAGGATTACTACAAGAAGTGACACCAATCAGGATTAAATTAAAACCAGGTGCCCTCCCACCTAGAGTAAAACAGTACCCTTTATCAAGAGAGGCAGAGGAAGGGATAAGAGAAACTATAAACGCATTGCTTGAGCAAGGAATAATAGTGTCATCGAACTCGCCATATAACACAGCGATTTTCCCGATCAAGAAAGCAAAGGGCGGGGCTTGGAGGATGATCCAAGACCTACGCCCACTCAATGACGTCTTACAGAAAGAGTTCCCACTAGTTCCCAATCCAGCAACAATATTATGCAGCATCCCAAAAGACGCTTCATGTTTCACAGTGGTAGAGTTGAAAAATGCTTTTTTCTCGATGCCGCTCGACGCGAAATCCAGGTACCTCACAGCATTTACACTGGGGGGTAACAGGTACGAGCACTGCAGATTACCACAGGGGTATTGTGAGAGTCCCAGTATTTTCAAAAGGATATTACATGAAGATCTTGGTAACATTGACGTGGAGAGCACCATAATACAATACGTAGACGATTTACTCGTCTGCAGTGACAGTGAGGAAAAGTGCAGGGCCGACTCGATAGCACCACTAAATTTGTTGGCCAGAAAAGGGTACAAAGTAGACAAAGGAAAATTGCAATAGTGTCTAGCAGAGGTGCTTTACCTAGGGCAATTGATTTCAAAAGATGGCAAAAGAATTTTACCAGGTAGAGCGGCAGCAATACATCGCATGATCTTTCCCAAAACTGTAAAAGACATGCAAAACATTTGCGGCATATGTAATAACTGCCATGCATGGATTTTGAATTACGCAGTTTACACACGCCCACTGTTGCAGGCACTGAAAGACGCACAAAATAATAATGTCCCAATAAAGTGGTCGCATGAGATGATGACACACTTTTTTAAATTACAAGAGCTCATCACACACGCTCCAGTATTAGCGAACCCTGATTATGATTGGGAATTTTATCTCTTTTCACACTGCAATGGTATAGTCATGACCGCAGTGCTCACGCAAAAAAACATCATTGGGCCACAAGCCATTGGCATATTACAGCAGCACACTATGCAGGGTCACTTCGCATGCGAACAAGGTCTCGCTGCAGCGGCCTTCGCAATAGAAAAAAGCACCACAATTGTCATGGGATGCTCAGTAACACTATATGCTGAGCACTCGCTGTTTGCAATACTAGTGATTTCAAAATCGCCATTGACAACTCAAAGGGCAACAGCGTATGAAATCATCATCTCCAGTCCCAATGTCCATGTGGTCAGGTGCAAATCCGTAAAGCCTGCCCCATTCATCACAGAGCCATGCACAGTAGAAGACATTAAAACACACGATTGTGCCATTTATGAAGATGAAAGGGATGACATACCGAAGGCCAGTGAAAATGCACTGCAGGAGGGGGAAATATACTTCGTTGATGGGTCTGCATCAATAGACAGTGAAATAGGGGAAAAACATGTAGGGGCAGCAGTGGAACGATTGGAAGAGGAAGAATATTAGATAATTGTACAGAAGCGCCTACTGTCCCATTTCTCAGCACAAGCAGCAGAACTAACAGCATTAATTGAAGCACTGCGCACGGCTAAGGGGTGTGCAGTGACAATATATTCTGACAGAGCATATGCCACAACAACAGTTCATTCAGGGCTATCACGATGGAGACGTAGAGGGTTTCGGAGGGCAGATGGCTCACCTGTGCAACATGCCGCCCTATTGAACTAATTGATAGATGCATTAGCAGAACCGTCAGTAATAGCATTGGTAAAATATCAGGCACATACAGCCAATACAGATTTCATTTCATTGGGGAACACGGCAGCAGACGCAGTAGTGAAAGATGCCACATATTTCAATATGCCACAAGCAATAGAGTGCATAATTAAAACACCAACTACAGGGACACTAGGGGAAGGGTATAACAATACGCCAACCTCCCAAGTAATAGAGCTTCAAAGGCGGGCACCAACGGAAGAGAAAGAGTTGTGGGCCAAAAGGGGGTGCAAGCAATCAGCGACTGATTTGATATGAAGGCAAGAGTGAACAGGAAAAGTAGTAATGCCATTAGAGCTACTAGAAATTGCATTCCAGCAGCTGCATTTTCCAACACATGTAACAAAACAACACATTGCAGCAGACATACAGAAACATTGGTTCATTCCCAACTTGTAAGAGCAATTGTCAAAGTTCACAATACAATGTACAACATGCCAAACATACAGCTCAGGTATGACACTAAGGACATTACGGGGAACATAGCCACGACCGATAGGCCCATTTCGAGAACTGCATATTGATTATGCAGATATGGGAGAAAGATGCAATGGAGCGATGTACTTAATTGTGATTGTCTGCCCATTTTCAAGGTGGGTTGAGGCTGGACCATGCACCCACCCCGATGCCCAATGTGCTGCAAAATTTTTAGTGCGAGAGGTCTTTTCAAGGTGAGGCATTTGTGATGTGATACGGTCAGATAACGGCATACACTTCGTGAATGACCTCTTCAAAGAAGTGACCACACTGCTATGGGCCAAGCACAAACTATGTTCGATTTATCATCCAATGGCATATGGAATGGTGGAAAAGATAGACGGCCTACTGAAAAGCAAATTATCACAATTGTGCAACACGTTGGATAAAAACTGGGTTTATTGCCTGCCCCTAGCACTGTTCCAGCTCAGAACGCAACCAAGCAAGGACCACCACTGGAGCCCGCACAAAATAGTGATGGGCAGACAAATTCATATGTCACTATCCCCCGTAAGAGGAGCTTCAGATGCTCATAGAGCTGCCACAGTGCTCGGGGACGAGTTTAAGGAATATCTCACAAACTTAACTTGTGCATTACGTAGCATAGCAAGACAAATAGCACCACCATTCATAGATAATGCCGCGACTGATACTGCCATGCCAGCAAGTGTTAGCTGTAGTAATATATATCGATTTATAATGTTTGTAGTGCCTTGGAGTGTGGAGCACTTTACAGAATGTGAGGGCATTTTTTGCCAGCAATAATGTGACACACATATATAGCCAGTTTTATGTTGCCAGTATAACAGGTGAATATGTGGCTGGAGGCATGCAAGGAACAGGATTTATAATGCAGGAAAAAAGCTCAATGTGAAGCTGCAAATTGTAAAAGTGCACCACATTTTTTTTTCTATCCTCTGGAATACCTCATGCGTAGGAGACTACATTATTTATATATCTGACTGATTTAATTAACAATTACTAATCACTAGTGCTAACTCATTAACATTATAATGTAGTTCCATGTACAAAATGAGGTGAAAATACATATTCTGAAATTTGTTTTTCAAACGTGCACTGGAGTTTGTTTTTTTTCCTTCTCTTTCTGTGTTTGCAGCAAGCAGAAAGCCTCCATACCAGGAAATGATATTTGAAACAGTTGCTCCATGAGCAAAGATCCTATTGTACAAAAGTGAAGGGTGATGCTGCCTTTCAACCTGATTGGAGCAGAGTGTCTGCAGATAGATTACGTAGGCAAAATGGGTAGGTGCAGAGCCCTGCTGAGGGGAAGACGGTCAGAAAGAAGTTAGTTCGGGATGAATGGGCTGTGAGACAGATGTGCCTGGTCTCACTCAGCGCTGGCTGGAGAAGCCTCTGTTCTCACTGCGCATTCCAAACATCTAAGATTAACAGAAGCAGTTTGTTGGCTGGGGCTGCTCTTCTGAGGCGAGCGAAAGAAGGTCATGTGGGGGAGAGAGCTACAAATCTTTCTGGTAAGCACACACAGGGGGTCATTACAACCCAGGCGCTAATTGCGCCAACTTTACCACCATGGTGTAAACTATGTTTACACCATGGTGGATGGCGAATGGCGAACACATTCCAAGGTGAGTGGGGCGGTAAATCCCCATTTACCATTTTCCCTTCCCCATTCCCATTTTTGCCCCATAGGGCATAATGGGAGTGGGGAAGGCGCTAATTACGCCACCGTAAATTAGCATCATGGAAGGTTAGCGCCATGCATTTTAACGGCTGCTAAAAGCAGCCGTTAAAATCAGAATAGGCGTTAAGGGTTAACGACGGCGTTAACCCTTAACGCCTGGGTCGTAATGAGGCCCACACAGATTTGAAGTGAGGTTATTGTGTGTTGTTGTTTGACAAATGTCTGATATAAAAATATCATTTAGGGAGAGTAGCCGAAAGAAATCCCCTGCATTTAATTCATCATGTTTAATGTTATAAAGTGAATTGTGCTCTGTCTATGGGCCTCATTACGAGGTAGGAGGTAGCCATGGTGCTATTAGCACTATGGCTACCCCCTTACAGCATACCGTGTCCGGGTTCTAGGAATGGGTACTTACCGGGTCATTCCAACCTTGGAGGACCCAGTAAGTCCCCATTCTGAGAACCATTCCCCATACCCATTTGAGGCCCCATAGGGCTCAATGGGAATGGGGAAGTAGCTAATAACGGTACTGCAATTTGCGGTACCGTTATTAGCTCTGAAGTCCCTTAGCGGGTCCCATCCTTAACACCTGACCAGGCATTAAGGAAGGGACCCGCTAAGAGACCTTGCAATATGGAGGTAAGGGATTTCCGGCACCGGCACCCTTACCGGTGCTTGTAATCCCTTGCCTCCTACCTCGTAATGAGGCACAATGTATTTTTCTCTTCTCTTGTTTCAGATAACGATGCATATACATGGTAACATTTCATTGTGAATGATATTTGTCTGCAATACAAATAATATATAAAAACAGATGGTGTATAGTTTTTAATTGCATTTGGGAATGTAATTTTGACACAGGGGAGATGTATTTTCTTTGGTAATTTGTCATTTTGCCCATGCAGATAGAATAACAAACAAAATAAGCAGTGATAAAATAAGTTTGTGTGTATGGGCCTCATTACGAGTTTGGCGGCAGCCATGGTGCTTTTAGCACCATGGCTGCCGCCAAACCGGGCTCCTGTACCGGGTTCCCAGATTGGAGAATTACCGGGCCATTCTGAGTACGGAGGGCCCAGTAATTCCTCCCTCTGGGAACCCGGGCCCGGACCTTCCCCATTCCCATCTGAGCCCCTATAGGGCTCACTGGAAATGGGAGAGGGAGCTAACAACGGGCCTATTACGACCGACCCATTGTTAGCTCCCTCTTCCCCTCGCGGGACCCGGTAACGACGCCTGGTTTTACCAGGGGACCTCGTAATCAGGAGGAATGGTGTTAACGGGTCCACACCCATTAGCGGAACCCGTTAACCCATTCCGCCAGGGGCGTAATGAGGCCCTATGTGTTCTCCTTGCATGTTGTTAGAGAGCACCTAATATAATATAGATTGCTGGAGGCCTTTGAGCCAGCAATGCCTATGGGCATAGATCGCTGGTGTAGATAAACCATGATACCGGCCACAGGCTGTAGGTGGCTCTATATAAGAGTATTGGGTTCCCTTATGTGTATAGGCCCAAGGCCCTCTATAGATCACTAGGAGGTATTCTAATAGAAAGGAAGGTTTTGTTTACGAGGGGGTATAATATAGGGAAGGAAAATATGCTCACCACTGAATGACCTATCACCACTATAAATCTGCGCTGGCCGGGAAAAGTGGCTATAGAGTACTTACTGGGTGTGGCAAGTGTGTCTCACACTACCATACGTGTATTAGAGGGAACCCCTTTTATGAGAGCAGTGTGACACTGGAAGTTAATTTCAGAATGTCTCAAATGGAAGCCACATTTCCAGAGCTAGTGCAATATCTGGAGGCAAAGCTATATGCACATGGGACATGGTCATCAAATAATGCAACAGAATGGCATGACTGCATCTATGGTGAAGTACAGACAGAACCATTAGACAGCATTTTTGCAGAAGGCAGCATAATTCAGGTCTGCCTTTTGAGACTATTAAATGCAGCTGATAAACATGTAGAAAAAGATTTTCTGATACGCCTTTTTCCTAAATAGGTCCCTGCGAATGCAAGATAATGATACAAAGCAGGTTAGTAGGTTAAAAGCTGATTTGCATGGAGCAAGTGAAAAAGAGGAAATGTTAAGAACAGAATTGGAGGTATGTCAAAAAGACATGCAGTCAAAATATAGAGTCAAAATATAGAGATCTTGACACTCAGTTGTCTCAAAGCAAGAAGCAGTTTGAGGATAGTGAACAAGAATTGAAACACTTGAAAGCGTTGGTAGACCATATTAGACAAGACAAAGATGAGGTTGTTTTGGAAATGCAGATTTTGCAAAAAGAGCATTGTGAGAAAGAAAGTGATCTCCAAAATGCTGAACAGGAAATTGTTAAAATGTTTCAAGAAAGAGACAAGAGAAACAAAGAATTCAATGAATGGCAAATGCAAATGGGTGATATACAGGAGGTAATTAATAAGTTGAGTGATGAAAACAACTATTTGCATAAGGAGGCAGATAGGCTCCTTAAAAAGTGCAAGGATTTGGAACAGCAAATATGCATTTCCAGGTCCCAGGATAGACGGCAGTGCACCACATTCAATGGAGTTGAGGTGAATTCTATTTCTACACAGAAAGCTAGTGCCCCAGTGACTGGGCCAGTGAAAGGACTTGGTTGCGGTGCTCTTGGGGGATTTGACATGCCCATTGGGGGCCACCACCAATCCCATACACCTGGAACCAGGGTTGAGTCACCAAGTAGTGCAATTCCATGCATTGCAACCAGTAGCCCCATAAAGATAATGAAATCCATTAAAGCTCTGATCAAACCATTTAAAAAAGGGAGGGGAATGCTGCATAGAGGACCACTTAGAAGCGGTGCATGATATATTTAAAGCCCTCCAGATACCTAAGGAACAATACAGGCAATATTTTCATTTAACTCTAGATGCTCCCACAGCCAGTATCATTAGGGGGTTAAATGAACAGCAGAACATGACATGGGCAGGGTTTGAAAAAGAGATTAGACGTCATTTTTCTCCTTTCCAATCATTGCAAGAGGCGAAAAAGGTTGCTTACATAATTACTGCTGGGCCTAATACGTCACCTCGCCAATTTTTGCAAGACTTGAAATGTGCTTTTTCTCGATTTGATATTTCTTTTGACCCCAATTCCAACTAGTTTAAAACGGCCTACTTCTATGGGCTACGGAAAGATATCATATCACAGTTGGTCCGTGAATTTGACCGTGACAAGTCCCTTGAATGGATTGTACACCAAAGCACAAAACTATATGAAGTACTCTATTGTCAGGGTAGAGAAAATGATAAAAATGAAAGACACTAGACCAAAATCTAAAGAACCCTCAGCAACAGTGATGGAGATCAGATCAGCCAAAATGTCCCTTGAGTCTGCTCAAAGTTCAGGTAAAAATAATTTGGTACCTGACCAAAGGGGTGATCAACAAAGGTTTTCACTCCCTGCATCAATGTTTCAATCACATGATCCTAGTAATAGGGAGAACTACATTAGTCCTAGGTACTTAGGAGATAGGCCCCGGGAAGGATATCGGCCTCATATGTCAGGTATGAATAACAATCAGAGACAAAGTCAAGATCAAAGAAATAATAGTCCCTACCAGACATTGGGGACACAAAGCAAATTTGATCCCAACACCATGATATATGGTAATCAGGATAGACCCCGATATGTGGATCGGTTTACTGATAATGCGAATCAACATAGGGGTCAGTACCCACAAAATGAGAGACAGGACATGAGGCAGAATATGAATTATGCTCCACATCAATACAATGAATCACCACCACCAGGGACTACAACCAAAGGTTGGGTACACCTCGCTCCTTTCCACATATGAATCAAGAGTTCAGGAACAATCCCAATAGAAATCATTCTCCTGAGAGGTATCAGAATAGATTCAATCAGGGGGAAAACAACCAATATCGATCTAGGCCACAGAGAGAGGATTCTAGAGAAATGGAAAGATTCCAGTGTCTCGAAGCCCAAGTGAAAATGTTGGCTGAGCAAATAGAAAAGCTCTGTACAGCACAAAAACAGTCATCAAAGGAGGGGGCAGAAGGGCATAGCACTGACCGGGCGGTTTCTGATAAGTGACTAAGGGCCTCATTACACGGAAGGCGGTGAGCCATGGCGCTATTAGCGCCATGGCTCATGCCGGTAAAATACCGGCACCGCCTTGGTGGAAAGGGGAATTACCGCCCCATTCCAAGGTTGGCGGGGCGGTAATTCCCCCTTCCACCACTGCCCTTCCCCATTCCCATTTTTGCCCCATAGGGCATAATGGGAATGGGGAAGGTGCTGTCATGATCTCTGCTTCCAAAAGGCCAGGACCTACCCAACTCCCTTGGAAGCAGACCCATAACCCAGGTTCCGAGTGCCAGCCGGTCCCAATTGGGACCTTTTGGACCCTGTCCTGGCGCCAGTGGCGCCAGGCTCATAAATATACCCAGTCCCAGCGCTGCAAGCGCCGGGCTCATAATGCTTGGGTGGACTTACCTGCAGCAGACCATGCTGCTTACTTACCTGCCAGTTGAACCCCTGATCCTCTTCTGTTTGGGACTACTTTTCCTGTTGGGTGGGGCAGGAGCCACTCCCTAGGTTCAGAACACTGGAACTCTTCTGGAAAGCAGGAACTCTTTTCTTACCTAGGCGTGGCTGTGGAAGGAGACACCTAAGCACTACAGGAGGCTATTTAAACCACACCCGATGGATGAATCTTGCTTTGCGTTATTCTGCATCCTCTGCAGCAGAACGCTCATCGTGTCTTCTGCATCTGATCCTGGGCCTAAAGGAAAAAGGCTTACCATCCTGAATCCAGTCTTCAGCAACATCTTTAAAGACAAGAAAGAACAGGTTAGCACTACGGTCTTCAGTGACAGCGCAGCTCTTACCTGGTCCATCGGCTGTCATCAACGCCTCGCGCAGTATTCCTGCATCTGAAAGACAAAGGCTTACCTACCCTTCACGCGCTCCGGAGGTCATCGCACTGCATTCCGGCATCTGAAAGACAAAAGCTTACCAACTCTTCGCACGCTCCGGAGGCCTTCGGCGCTGCATCCCGCATCTGTAAGACAAAAGAAGGTGCGTTTAAAGACATTGGGTAACGTTAAATACTCACGTGCCATTACTCCATCCACGCCGAACTCAGTGGGCATTCCGGCATCCTTCAGCAGCTCCGAACTGGTACCTGCAAAATAAAAGGACAGTTAGTGCGCATCGTGAAGCAAGCAACAAGTGCTTACTTACGCGCTTCCAGGCGCTTCTATTCCGCATACGGGTCCATCCTCAACTCACTTCAGCCAGTCAACCGCCATCGCCGGAACCCTGCAAAATAAGAGACAGCATTACAAAAGACTTTTAAAGACATTTGAAATACTCGGAACTCACCGTTCGTGAAGTAAACGACGGACAGCAGTCCTCTGAAGTCAAGAGGCCTGCGCTACCTATCCAGTGAAGAAACTGGTTACAGCACCCTGCCCCGAGGCAGATGGAGAGCTCGGCGTTCACTTACCTAAGGTGAGAGCGTTAACCTTTGGGGTTCTACAGGAGAGGAGAAAAGGAAAGAGATACGGACACCCCAATAACCCCAGTTCATTAATCCCATATTTTCTATCTGCAGACATCTTACTCTTCGAGTCAGGCATACAGTGCACAGAGGTCCAGCCCAAAGAGCCAACCGGGTGCTACACATCACTTTTGAAGATACGGTAGTCGCCCAGTCAAGACCGGCGCCTCTGCGAGAATCAGGTGAGCGTTACAGAACGCAAAACCAACCGCAAAACTCTCGCCCAGGCGCTATGGAAACCTCGGATACCGACCATCTAGCCCGGTTACTTGGGGAACTAAGGGCAGAAGTGCATGCAGCTCGTCAGGAAACGAATGCTCTAAGAAGGGAACTAATTATTTCCAAGGAGCGAACAGACGATCTTGCTAGACAATTGCTACAGTCACAAGCCGGACAGACCCCGTTACCCGCATCAGGGGCAAATCTTCCTTCAACATCCCCTATGAATCCAGTGCAGATCAACCTACCTGGGAATGTACCTCTGGCTCTGCCCGAACGATTTTCTGGTGACCCAAAGAGGTTTGCAGTATTTATCAATCAGTGCCGGTTGCATTTTTTATGCCGGCCAGCAGCCTTTCCAACTGATCAAGCTAAAGTAGCTTTTGTGCTTTCGTACCTTAGTGGCAATGCGGCAGACTGGTCGATCCCTCTAGTTAATCAAGATGATCCGGTTCTCCATGATTTTCAAGCCTTTCAGCTTAGTATGGAAAAACTGTTCGCAAGACATTCACAGGGGCAGGCCTTGGACAATGAGCTTCTTTCGTTGCGACAGGGTAATGAAGACCTTTTGGCTTATATTGCATCTTTCAACAGACTAATAGTGGAAACTCAATGGCCTGAGGACAAAAGGATTACGCTGTTTTATAGAGGTCTACGTAGAGAGCTCCAGGACGTTTTAGCCCAAGTAGTGAATCCCCCACAAGACTGTTCGGACTATATAGACTTAGTCGTTCAAATAGATCACAGACTGCAGAACAGGAAGGCCGATCGTTCCAAGTTTGATGCTCGAGTATTTTCCAAACCACCAACTCCTTCCAAAGGAGTAGACTCCGGGGAACCCATGCAAATAGGGGGCCTGAAAGGACCACTAACACAAAAGGAGCGGGAAAGGAGAAAACAGTTGCAATTATGCCTCTATTGCGGAAACTCAGGGCACTTTCTTCGAGACTGTCCGGTGAAACCAGCCAAGAAGGCGGTAGGAGCTGCAGTTACCAAGGTCACAAACTCTGAGCAGGGAAACGACCTCGCCCGACAAGAATAGAGGTCCTCTTGCCGAGCGTTAAAACCAGTTCCGTGACCTCGCATTTCGTGATACCTATGGTCCTCATTAGCCCTGATCATCCGGATCGATTACATGCGATTGAAGCTTACGTCGACAGCGGTGCCATCGGCAATTATGTGGATCATGAAATGGTTTTGAGGATGAATCTAACTCTTTGTCCCAAGGCTGTAAAGGACGTCATTACTACGGTGGATGGTACGGAGATAGCCTCCGGACCAGTAACGCATACCACTCAAGAAGTGACGCTAGTAAGTCAAGATGGACACCATGAGAAGATCGTGTTCGATGTGATCAAGGCCCCTCAGTTCCAGATTATTCTAGTTATACCTTGGTTAGAGAAACACAATCCTCGGATCGATTGGCGAGCAAGAACGGTTCAGTTCCCAGAATGTGTCTCTAGTTGTCACCCTCCACCTGGTGTTGCTCTAGCAGCAATTTCTTCGGAGACTCCCCAGTTACCTCCCGAATACCTAGAATTCCAAGATGTTTTCCGGAAGGATCAGGCTAACTCTCTACCTCCTCATAGGTCCTATGACTGCCAGATAGACCTGATACCTGGATCTACTCCTCTGTGTAGCAGAATTTATGCCCTCACCGAGCCTGAGAACCTTCACCTCCGACAAAACCTGGATCAATACCTAGCAAATGGGTTTATTCGTCCTTCTAAGTCCCCTGCTTCTTCAGCTTTGTTCTTCGTTCCAAAAAAAGAAGGGGACCTTAGAACTTGTATAGATTACCGCGCCCTGAACCAGATCACCGTTAAGAATAGATATCCGTTACCTTTAATCCCTGAACTCCTGGACCAAGTCAGAAGAGCATGCATATATACAAAGCTGGATCTTAGAGGAGCCTACCACTTGGTACGAGTAAAAGAGGGCGATGAATGGAAGACGGCCTTCCGCACCAAGTATGGGCTATTTGAATATCAGGTCATGCCCTTCGGACTTTGCAATGCCCCGGCCGCCTTTCAATATTTTATGAACGATGTCCTCAGAGAACTCATAGATGTATGTGTTGTCGTTTACATTGACGACATCCTCGTTTATTCTTCATCGGAATCTGAACATCGGAAACACGTGAAAATGGTCCTCGAGAGGTTGCGTCAACACAGACCTTTCGCTAAGTTGGAAAAATGTGTTTTCAACGTGACTGAAGTTGAATTCTTGGGATTCATATTATCACCTAGCGGAGTGCGTATGGATTCAAGAAAGGTTTATGCAATTCTCAAATGGCCATCACCATCCTCCGTAAAAGGGGTTCAAAGCATGTTAGGCTTCGCCAACTTTTACCGCAGGTTTATCCCCGAATTCTCTCGAATAGTCCAGCCCATCACCGCCTTGTTAAAGAAAAACAAACGTTTTGAATGGTCTACCGAGGCGGAACAAGCTTTCCAGAATTTGAAGACAAAATTTATCTCTGCACCAATTCTAAAACATCCTCGCCCCGAACTCCCCTACATCATTGAAACTGATGCTTCGAGCCTTGCCATGGGGGCAGTTCTATCACAGAAGGACCCAGTAACCAATCAGTTACATCCCGTGGCATTCTGGTCTCGCAAATTCTCGCCTCCTGAGATCAATCACACTATTACTGATAAGGAACTTCTGGCTATCAAGTCTGCCTTTAAGGCTTGGCGGCATTATCTTCTGGGGGCCCGACACACCGTTACTGTGATTACGGATCACCGAAACCTGCAATATTTGAAAACCGCGAAAGCCCAATCCTCTAGACAACTCCGTTGGGCACTATTCTTTGCCGAGTTTGACTTCATAATTACCTATCGACCTGGTACAAAAAACGGTAAAGCTGATGCCCTTTCTCGGATGGGAGTGGAGGAACACTTGACCAACCCTAAACCTGTACCTATCATTCCTGAACAAAGAATTCTGGGTGTAATAACCACACAATCCATAGAGGAAATTAAGGATAAAACCAGGCAACTTATAACTCCAGCAGAAATACAGAATTGGCATCTGCAGGGAAAGGACTTTGCAGTAAAGGACAACTTATTGTATTTCCAAGAACGATTATACCTGCCCAGCACAGATTTACAGAAAAAGGTGATCTCTTGTTATCACGAGTCTCTAATGGAAGGACATCCCGGTATGGCCAAAACCTCAGAAAAGATCAAGCGCTACTTCTGGTGGCCGTCTTGGAAAAAAGATATCAGAGACTTTATAATGTCCTGTGGAGTATGCGCCCAAAACAAGAGTCAAAAGGAAAGACCAGCCGGCCTCTTACGCCCTATTGACATCCCACCTCGCCCTTGGCATACGCTTTCTATGGACTTCATCACTGACCTACCTCCATGCTCCGGATACAATACGATCCTGGTAATCGTGGACTTATTCTCCAAGATGGCGCATTTCATTCCACTCAAAGGCTTGCCAACAGCAACAACTCTGGCCCGAGAATTTCTCGAAAACATCGTCCGACTGCACGGTTTTCCTTCAGTGCTAATTTCGGATCGAGGTAGTCAATTTATTTCTCATTTTTGGCGAAGTTGTTGTCGGTCGGCTCAAATTGATGTGAGATTATCGACCAGTCACCACCCTCGAACCGACGGACAAACCGAGAGGACCAATCAAACTCTGCAACAGTATTTACGCTACATGCTGCAACAAACTGAAAAAACTTGGAAAGATATCCTTTGGATAGCCGAATATGCCTACAACAACTCTGTCCACTCAGGAACTGGGAAAACCCCGTTTTTTCTTTTATACGGCTGTCACCCTCGAACCTCAGAGTTGGATCCACCCCAAGATCTTGGAACACCAGCAGTAGACTACCTGCACTCTACAATCACCCAAGCTTTTAAGGAAGCCGCTTCAAAGGGCTAAGGAACAATACAAGAAAGGAGCAGATCAACATCGGAAGGAAGCCCCCCAATATCAAGTAGGAGATCAAGTCTGGTTATCCACCAAATATCTACCTCTAAAAGGACCACGCACATTCAACCCAAGATACCTTGGTCCCTATTCCATCACTACCATAGTAAACCCAGTAGCGGTCAAGTTGGACTTGCCCCCTCACATGAAGATACATCCGGTCTTCCACGTCTCTCTTTTAAAACCCGTGCAACCTCAAACCCGACTAACTAAATCCCCAAAACCTATCCTAGTTGATGGAGAACTCGAGTTTGAAGTCAAAAGCATCCTGGACTCCAAGATCTCCAAATCTAAGCTATTTTACCTAATTGACTGGAAAGGCTACGGCCCTCAAGAAAGATCCTGGGAACCTGCAGAATATGTCCACGCTCCTCGTCTAATCAAAAGATTTCATCAAACATTTCCTGACAAGCCAAAACCCCCGGGGAAGCCCGGTTTGGGAGGGGCCTTGAGGGGGGGTACTGTCATGATCTCTGCTTCCAAAAGGCCAGGACTTACCCAACTCCCTTGGAAGCAGACCCATAACCCAGGTTCCGAGTGCCAGCCAGTCCCAATTGGGACCTTTTGGACCCTGTCCTGGCGCCAGTGGCGCCAGGCTCATAAATATGCCCAGTCCCAGCGCTGCAAGCGCCGGGCTCATAATGCTTGGGTGGACTTACCTGCAGCAGACCATGCTGCTTACTTACCTGCCAGTTGAACCCCTGATCCTCTTCTGTTTGGGACTACTTTTCCTGTTGGGTGGGGCAGGAGCCACTCCCTAGGTTCAGAACACTGGAACTCTTCTGGAAAGCAGGAACTCTTTTCTTACCTAGGCGTGGCTGTGGAAGGAGACACCTTAGCACTACAGGAGGCTATTTAAACCACACCCGATGGATGAATCTTGCTTTGCGTTATTCTGCATCCTCTGCAGCAGAACGCTCATCGTGTCTTCTGCATCTGATCCTGGGCCTAAAGGAAAAAGGCTTACCATCCTGAATCCAGTCTTCAGCAACATCTATAAAGACAAGAAAGAACAGGTTAGCACTATGGTCTTCAGTGACAGCGCAGCTCTTACCTGGTCCATCGGCTGTCATCAACGCCTCGCGCAGTATTCCTGCATCTGAAAGACAAAGGCTTACCTACTCTTCACGCGCTCCGGAGGTCATCGCACTGCATTCCGGCATCTGAAAGACAAAAGCTTAGCAACTCTTCGCACGCTCCGGAGGCCTTCGGCGCTGCATCCCGCATCTGTAAGACAAAAGAAGGTGCGTTTAAAGACATTGGGTAACGTTAAATACTCACGTGCCATTACTCCATCCACGCCGAACTCAGTGGGCATTCCGGCATCCTTCAGCAGCTCCGAACTGGTACCTGCAAAATAAAAGGACAGTTAGTGCGCATCGTGAAGCAAGCAACAAGCGCTTACTTACGCGCTTCCAGGCGCTTCTATTCCGCATACGGGTCCATCCTCAACTCACTTCAGCCAGTCAACCGCCATCGCCGGAACCCTGCAAAATAAGAGACAGCATTACAAAAGACTTTTAAAGACATTTGAAATACTCGGAACTCACCGTTCGTGAAGTAAACGACGGACAGCAGTCCTCTGAAGTCAAGAGGCCTGCGCTACCTATCCAGTGAAGAAACTGGTTACAGCACCCTGCCCCGAGGCAGATGGAGAGCTCGGCGTTCACTTACCTAAGGTGAGAGCGTTAACCTTTGGGGTTCTACAGGAGAGGAGAAAAGGAAAGAGATACGGACACCCCAATAACCCCAGTTCATTAATCCCATATTTTCTATCTGCAGACATCTTACTCTTCGAGTCAGGCATACAGTGCACAGAGGTCCAGCCCAAAGAGCCAACCGGGTGCTACACATCACTTTTGAAGATACGGTAGTCGCCCAGTCAAGACCGGCGCCTCTGCGAGAATCAGGTGAGCGTTACAGAACGCAAAACCAACCGCAAAACTCTCGCCCAGGCGCTATGGAAACCTCGGATACCGACCATCTAGCCCGGTTACTTGGGGAACTAAGGGCAGAAGTGCATGCAGCTCGTCAGGAAACGAATGCTCTAAGAAGGGAACTAATTATTTCCAAGGAGCGAACAGACGATCTTGCTAGACAATTGCTACAGTCACAAGCCGGACAGACCCCGTTACCCGCATCAGGGGCAAATCTTCCTTCAACATCCCCTATGAATCCAGTGCAGATCAACCTACCTGGGAATGTACCTCTGGCTCTGCCCGAACGATTTTCTGGTGACCCAAAGAGGTTTGCAGTATTTATCAATCAGTGCCGGTTGCATTTTTTATGCCGGCCAGCAGCCTTTCCAACTGATCAAGCTAAAGTAGCTTTTGTGCTTTCGTACCTTAGTGGCAATGCGGCAGACTGGTCGATCCCTCTAGTTAATCAAGATGATCCGGTTCTCCATGATTTTCAAGCCTTTCAGCTTAGTATGGAAAAACTGTTCGCAAGACATTCACAGGGGCAGGCCTTGGACAATGAGCTTCTTTCGTTGCGACAGGGTAATCAAGACCTTTTGGCTTATATTGCATCTTTCAACAGACTAATAGTGGAAACTCAATGGCCTGAGGACAAAAGGATTACGCTGTTTTATAGAGGTCTACGTAGAGAGCTCCAGGACGTTTTAGCCCAAGTAGTGAATCCCCCACAAGACTGTTCGGACTATATAGACTTAGTCGTTCAAATAGATCACAGACTGCAGAACAGGAAGGCCGATCGTTCCAAGTTTGATGCTCGAGTATTTTCCAAACCACCAACTCCTTCCAAAGGAGTAGACTCCGGGGAACCCATGCAAATAGGGGGCCTGAAAGGACCACTAACACAAAAGGAGCGGGAAAGGAGAAAACAGTTGCAATTATGCCTCTATTGCGGAAACTCAGGGCACTTTCTTCGAGACTGTCCGGTGAAACCAGCCAAGAAGGCGGTAGGAGCTGCAGTTACCAAGGTCACAAACTCTGAGCAGGGAAACGACCTCGCCCGACAAGAATAGGGGTCCTCTTGCCGAGCGTTAAAACCAGTTCCATGACCTCGCATTTCGTGATATCTATGGTCCTCATTAGCCCTGATCATCCGGATCGATTACATGCGATTGAAGCTTACGTCGACAGCGGTGCCATCGGCAATTATGTGGATCATGAAATGGTTTTGAGGATGAATCTAACTCTTTGTCCCAAGGCTGTAAAGGACGTCATTACTACGGTGGATGGTACGGAGATAGCCTCCGGACCAGTAACGCATACCACTCAAGAAGTGACGCTAGTAAGTCAAGATGGACACCATGAGAAGATCGTGTTCGATGTGATCAAGGCCCCTCAGTTCCAGATTATTCTAGTTATACCTTGGTTAGAGAAACACAATCCTCGGATCGATTGGCGAGCAAGAACGGTTCAGTTCCCAGAATGTGTCTCTACTTGTCACCCTCCACCTGGTGTTGCTCTAGCAGCAATTTCTTCGGAGACTCCCCAGTTACCTCCTGAATACCTAGAATTCCAAGATGTTTTCCGGAAGGATCAGGCTAACTCTCTACCTCCTCATAGGTCCTATGACTGCCAGATAGACCTGATACCTGGATCTACTCCTCTGTGTAGCAGAATTTATGCCCTCACCGAGCCTGAGAACCTTCACCTCCGACAAAACCTGGATCAATACCTAGCAAATGGGTTTATTCGTCCTTCTAAGTCCCCTGCTTCTTCAGCTTTGTTCTTCGTTCCAAAAAAAGAAGGGGACCTTAGAACTTGTATAGATTACCGCGCCCTGAACCAGATCACCGTTAAGAATAGATATCCGTTACCTTTAATCCCTGAACTCCTGGACCAAGTCAGAAGAGCATGCATATATACAAAGCTGGATCTTAGAGGAGCCTACCACTTGGTACGAGTAAAAGAGGGCGATGAATGGAAGACGGCCTTCCGCACCAAGTATGGGCTATTTGAATATCAGGTCATGCCCTTCGGACTTTGCAATGCCCCGGCCGCCTTTCAATATTTTATGAACGATGTCCTCAGACAACTCATAGATGTATGTGTTGTCGTTTACATTGATGACATCCTCGTTTATTCTTCATCGGAATCTGAACATCGGAAACACGTGAAAATGGTCCTCGAGAGGTTGCGTCAACACAGACCTTTCGCTAAGTTGGAAAAATGTGTTTTCAACGTGACTGAAGTTGAATTCTTGGGATTCATATTATCACCTAGCGGAGTGCGTATGGATTCAAGAAAGGTTTATGCAATTCTCAAATGGCCATCACCATCCTCCGTAAAAGGGGTTCAAAGCATGTTAGGCTTCGCCAACTTTTACCGCAGGTTTATCCCCGAATTCTCTCGAATAGTCCAGCCCATCACCGCCTTGTTAAAGAAAAACAAACGTTTTGAATGGTCTACCGAGGCGGAACAAGCTTTCCAGAATTTGAAGACAAAATTTATCTCTGCACCAATTCTAAAACATCCTCGCCCCGAACTCCCCTACATCATTGAAACTGATGCTTCGAGCCTTGCCATGGGGGCAGTTCTATCACAGAAGGACCCAGTAACCAATCAGTTACATCCCGTGGCATTCTGGTCTCGCAAATTCTCGCCTCCTGAGATCAATCACACTATTACTGATAAGGAACTTCTGGCTATCAAGTCTGCCTTTAAGGCTTGGCGGCATTATCTTCTGGGGGCCCGACACACCGTTACTGTGATTACGGATCACCGAAACCTGCAATATTTGAAAACCGCAAAAGCCCAATCCTCTAGACAACTCCGTTGGGCACTATTCTTTGCCGAGTTTGACTTCATAATTACCTATCGACCTGGTACAAAAAACGGTAAAGCTGATGCCCTTTCTCGGATGGGAGTGGAGGAACACTTGACCAACCCTAAACCTGTACCTATCATTCCTGAACAAAGAATTCTGGGTGTAATAACCACACAATCCATAGAGGAAATTAAGGATAAAACCAGGCAACTTATAACTCCAGCAGAAATACAGAATTGGCATCTGCAGGGAAAGGACTTTGCAGTAAAGGACAACTTATTGTATTTCCAAGAACGATTATACCTGCCCAGCACAGATTTACAGAAAAAGGTGATCTCTTGTTATCACGAGTCTCTAATGGAAGGACATCCCGGTATGGCCAAAACCTCAGAAAAGATCAAGCGCTACTTCTGGTGGCCGTCTTGGAAAAAAGATATCAGAGACTTTATAATGTCCTGTGGAGTATGCGCCCAAAACAAGAGTCAAAAGGAAAGACCAGCCGGCCTCTTACGCCCTATTGACATCCCACCTCGCCCTTGGCATACGCTTTCTATGGACTTCATCACTGACCTACCTCCATGCTCCGGATACAATACGATCCTGGTAATCGTGGACTTATTCTCCAAGATGGCGCATTTCATTCCACTCAAAGGCTTGCCAACAGCAACAACTCTGGCCCGAGAATTTCTCGAAAACATCGTCCGACTGCACGGTTTTCCTTCAGTGCTAATTTCGGATCGAGGTAGTCAATTTATTTCTCATTTTTGGCGAAGTTGTTGTCGGTCGGCTCAAATTGATGTGAGATTATCGACCAGTCACCACCCTCGAACCGACGGACAAACCGAGAGGACCAATCAAACTCTGCAACAGTATTTACGCTACATGCTGCAACAAACTGAAAAAACTTGGAAAGATATCCTTTGGATAGCCGAATATGCCTACAACAACTCTGTCCACTCAGGAACTGGGAAAACCCCGTTTTTTCTTTTATACGGCTGTCACCCTCGAACCTCAGAGTTGGATCCACCCCAAGATCTTGGAACACCAGCAGTAGACTACCTGCACTCTACAATCACCCAAGCTTTTAAGGAAGCCGCTTCAAAGGGCTAAGGAACAATACAAGAAAGGAGCAGATCAACATCGGAAGGAAGCCCCCCAATATCAAGTAGGAGATCAAGTCTGGTTATCCACCAAATATCTACCTCTAAAAGGACCACGCACATTCAACCCAAGATACCTTGGTCCCTATTCCATCACTACCATAGTAAACCCAGTAGCGGTCAAGTTGGACTTGCCCCCTCACATGAAGATACATCCGGTCTTCCACGTCTCTCTTTTAAAACCCGTGCAACCTCAAACCCGACTAACTAAATCCCCAAAACCTATCCTAGTTGATGGAGAACTCGAGTTTGAAGTCAAAAGCATCCTGGACTCCAAGATCTCCAAATCTAAGCTATTTTACCTAATTGACTGGAAAGGCTACGGCCCTCAAGAAAGATCCTGGGAACCTGCAGAATATGTCCACGCTCCTCGTCTAATCAAAAGATTTCATCAAACATTTCCTGACAAGCCAAAACCCCCGGGGAAGCCCGGTTTGGGAGGGGCCTTGAGGGGGGGTACTGTCATGATCTCTGCTTCCAAAAGGCCAGGACTTACCCAACTCCCTTGGAAGCAGACCCATAACCCAGGTTCCGAGTGCCAGCCAGTCCCAATTGGGACCTTTTGGACCCTGTCCTGGCGCCAGTGGCGCCAGGCTCATAAATATGCCCAGTCCCAGCGCTGCAAGCGCCGGGCTCATAATGCTTGGGTGGACTTACCTGCAGCAGACCATGCTGCTTACTTACCTGCCAGTTGAACCCCTGATCCTCTTCTGTTTGGGACTACTTTTCCTGTTGGGTGGGGCAGGAGCCACTCCCTAGGTTCAGAACACTGGAACTCTTCTGGAAAGCAGGAACTCTTTTCTTACCTAGGCGTGGCTGTGGAAGGAGACACCTTAGCACTACAGGAGGCTATTTAAACCACACCCGATGGATGAATCTTGCTTTGCGTTATTCTGCATCCTCTGCAGCAGAACGCTCATCGTGTCTTCTGCATCTGATCCTGGGCCTAAAGGAAAAAGGCTTACCATCCTGAATCCAGTCTTCAGCAACATCTATAAAGACAAGAAAGAACAGGTTAGCACTATGGTCTTCAGTGACAGCGCAGCTCTTACCTGGTCCATCGGCTGTCATCAACGCCTCGCGCAGTATTCCTGCATCTGAAAGACAAAGGCTTACCTACTCTTCACGCGCTCCGGAGGTCATCGCACTGCATTCCGGCATCTGAAAGACAAAAGCTTACCAACTCTTCGCACGCTCCGGAGGCCTTCGGCGCTGCATCCCGCATCTGTAAGACAAAAGAAGGTGCGTTTAAAGACATTGGGTAACGTTAAATACTCACGTGCCATTACTCCATCCACGCCGAACTCAGTGGGCATTCCGGCATCCTTCAGCAGCTCCGAACTGGTACCTGCAAAATAAAAGGACAGTTAGTGCGCATCGTGAAGCAAGCAACAAGCGCTTACTTACGCGCTTCCAGGCGCTTCTATTCCGCATACGGGTCCATCCTCAACTCACTTCAGCCAGTCAACCGCCATCGCCGGAACCCTGCAAAATAAGAGACAGCATTACAAAAGACTTTTAAAGACATTTGAAATACTCGGAACTCACCGTTCGTGAAGTAAACGACGGACAGCAGTCCTCTGAAGTCAAGAGGCCTGCGCTACCTATCCAGTGAAGAAACTGGTTACAGCACCCTGCCCCGAGGCAGATGGAGAGCTCGGCGTTCACTTACCTAAGGTGAGAGCGTTAACCTTTGGGGTTCTACAGGAGAGGAGAAAAGGAAAGAGATACGGACACCCCAATAACCCCAGTTCATTAATCCCATATTTTCTATCTGCAGACATCTTACTCTTCGAGTCAGGCATACAGTGCACAGAGGTCCAGCCCAAAGAGCCAACCGGGTGCTACACATCACTTTTGAAGATACGGTAGTCGCCCAGTCAAGACCGGCGCCTCTGCGAGAATCAGGTGAGCGTTACAGAACGCAAAACCAACCGCAAAACTCTCGACCAGGCGCTATGGAAACCTCGGATACCGACCATCTAGCCCGGTTACTTGGGGAACTAAGGGCAGAAGTGCATGCAGCTCGTCAGGAAACGAATGCTCTAAGAAGGGAACTAATTATTTCCAAGGAGCGAACAGACGATCTTGCTAGACAATTGCTACAGTCACAAGCCGGACAGACCCCGTTACCCGCATCAGGGACAAATCTTCCTTCAACATCCCCTATGAATCCAGTGCAGATCAACCTACCTGGGAATGTACCTCTGGCTCTGCCCGAACGATTTTCTGGTGACCCAAAGAGGTTTGCAGTATTTATCAATCAGTGCCGGTTGCATTTTTTATGCCGGCCAGCAGCCTTTCCAACTGATCAAGCTAAAGTAGCTTTTGTGCTTTCGTACCTTAGTGGCAATGCGGCAGACTGGTCGATCCCTCTAGTTAATCAAGATGATCCGGTTCTCCATGATTTTCAAGCCTTTCAGCTTAGTATGGAAAAACTGTTCGCAAGACATTCACAGGGGCAGGCCTTGGACAATGAGCTTCTTTCGTTGCGACAGGGTAATCAAGACCTTTTGGCTTATATTGCATCTTTCAACAGACTAATAGTGGAAACTCAATGGCCTGAGGACAAAAGGATTACGCTGTTTTATAGAGGTCTACGTAGAGAGCTCCAGGACGTTTTAGCCCAAGTAGTGAATCCCCCACAAGACTGTTCGGACTATATAGACTTAGTCGTTCAAATAGATCACAGACTGCAGAACAGGAAGGCCGATCGTTCCAAGTTTGATGCTCGAGTATTTTCCAAACCACCAACTCCTTCCAAAGGAGTAGACTCCGGGGAACCCATGCAAATAGGGGGCCTGAAAGGACCACTAACACAAAAGGAGCGGGAAAGGAGAAAACAGTTGCAATTATGCCTCTATTGCGGAAACTCAGGGCACTTTCTTCGAGACTGTCCGGTGAAACCAGCCAAGAAGGCGGTAGGAGCTGCAGTTACCAAGGTCACAAACTCTGAGCAGGGAAACGACCTCGCCCGACAAGAATAGGGGTCCTCTTGCCGAGCGTTAAAACCAGTTCCATGACCTCGCATTTCGTGATACCTATGGTCCTCATTAGCCCTGATCATCCGGATCGATTACATGCGATTGAAGCTTACGTCGACAGCGGTGCCATCGGCAATTATGTGGATCATGAAATGGTTTTGAGGATGAATCTAACTCTTTGTCCCAAGGCTGTAAAGGACGTCATTACTACGGTGGATGGTACGGAGATAGCCTCCGGACCAGTAACGCATACCACTCAAGAAGTGACGCTAGTAAGTCAAGATGGACACCATGAGAAGATCGTGTTCGATGTGATCAAGGCCCCTCAGTTCCAGATTATTCTAGTTATACCTTGGTTAGAGAAACACAATCCTCGGATCGATTGGCGAGCAAGAACGGTTCAGTTCCCAGAATGTGTCTCTACTTGTCACCCTCCACCTGGTGTTGCTCTAGCAGCAATTTCTTCGGAGACTCCCCAGTTACCTCCTGAATACCTAGAATTCCAAGATGTTTTCCGGAAGGATCAGGCTAACTCTCTACCTCCTCATAGGTCCTATGACTGCCAGATAGACCTGATACCTGGATCTACTCCTCTGTGTAGCAGAATTTATGCCCTCACCGAGCCTGAGAACCTTCACCTCCGACAAAACCTGGATCAATACCTAGCAAATGGGTTTATTCGTCCTTCTAAGTCCCCTGCTTCTTCAGCTTTGTTCTTCGTTCCAAAAAAAGAAGGGGACCTTAGAACTTGTATAGATTACCACGCCCTGAACCAGATCACCGTTAAGAATAGATATCCGTTACCTTTAATCCCTGAACTCCTGGACCAAGTCAGAAGAGCATGCATATATACAAAGCTGGATCTTAGAGGAGCCTACCACTTGGTACGAGTAAAAGAGGGCGATGAATGGAAGACGGCCTTCCGCACCAAGTATGGGCTATTTGAATATCAGGTCATGCCCTTCGGACTTTGCAATGCCCCGGCCGCCTTTCAATATTTTATGAACGATGTCCTCAGAGAACTCATAGATGTATGTGTTGTCGTTTACATTGATGACATCCTCGTTTATTCTTCATCGGAATCTGAACATCGGAAACACGTGAAAATGGTCCTCGAGAGGTTGCGTCAACACAGACCTTTCGCTAAGTTGGAAAAATGTGTTTTCAACGTGACTGAAGTTGAATTCTTGGGATTCATATTATCACCTAGCGGAGTGCGTATGGATTCAAGAAAGGTTTATGCAATTCTCAAATGGCCATCACCATCCTCCGTAAAAGGGGTTCAAAGCATGTTAGGCTTCGCCAACTTTTACCGCAGGTTTATCCCCGAATTCTCTCGAATAGTCCAGCCCATCACCGCCTTGTTAAAGAAAAACAAACGTTTTGAATGGTCTACCGAGGCGGAACAAGCTTTCCAGAATTTGAAGACAAAATTTATCTCTGCACCAATTCTAAAACATCCTCGCCCCGAACTCCCCTACATCATTGAAACTGATGCTTCGAGCCTTGCCATGGGGGCAGTTCTATCACAGAAGGACCCAGTAACCAATCAGTTACATCCCGTGGCATTCTGGTCTTGCAAATTCTCGCCTCCTGAGATCAATCACACTATTACTGATAAGGAACTTCTGGCTATCAAGTCTGCCTTTAAGGCTTGGCGGCATTATCTTCTGGGGGCCCGACACACCGTTACTGTGATTACGGATCACCGAAACCTGCAATATTTGAAAACCGCAAAAGCCCAATCCTCTAGACAACTCCGTTGGGCATTATTCTTTGCCGAGTTTGACTTCATAATTACCTATCGACCTGGTACAAAAAACGGTAAAGCTGATGCCCTTTCTCGGATGGGAGTGGAGGAACACTTGACCAACCCTAAACCTGTACCTATCATTCCTGAACAAAGAATTCTGGGTGTAATAACCACACAATCCATAGAGGAAATTAAGGATAAAACCAGGCAACTTATAACTCCAGCAGAAATACAGAATTGGCATCTGCAGGGAAAGGACTTTGCAGTAAAGGACAACTTATTGTATTTCCAAGAACGATTATACCTGCCCAGCACAGATTTACAGAAAAAGGTGATCTCTTGTTATCACGAGTCTCTAATGGAAGGACATCCCGGTATGGCCAAAACCTCAGAAAAGATCAAGCGCTACTTCTGGTGGCCGTCTTGGAAAAAAGATATCAGAGACTTTATAATGTCCTGTGGAGTATGCGCCCAAAACAAGAGTCAAAAGGAAAGACCAGCCGGCCTCTTACGCCCTATTGACATCCCACCTCGCCCTTGGCATACGCTTTCTATGGACTTCATCACCGACCTACCTCCATGCTCCGGATACAATACGATCCTGGTAATCGTGGACTTATTCTCCAAGATGGCGCATTTCATTCCACTCAAAGGCTTGCCAACAGCAACAACTCTGGCCCGAGAATTTCTCGAAAACATCGTCCGACTGCACGGTTTTCCTTCAGTGCTAATTTCGGATCGAGGTAGTCAATTTATTTCTCATTTTTGGCGAAGTTGTTGTCGGTCGGCTCAAATTGATGTGAGATTATCGACCAGTCACCACCCTCGAACCGACGGAGAAACCGAGAGGACCAATCAAACTCTGCAACAGTATTTACGCTACATGCTGCAACAAACTGAAAAAACTTGGAAAGATATCCTTTGGATAGCCGAATATGCCTACAACAACTCTGTCCACTCAGGAACTGGGAAAACCCCGTTTTTTCTTTTATACGGCTGTCACCCTCGAACCTCAGAGTTGGATCCACCCCAAGATCTTGGAACACCAGCAGTACACTACCTGCACTCTACAATCACCCAAGCTTTTAAGGAAGCTGCTTCAAAGGGCTAAGGAACAATACAAGAAAGGAGCAGATCAACATCGGAAGGAAGCCCCCCAATATCAAGTAGGAGATCAAGTCTGGTTATCCACCAAATATCTACCTCTAAAAGGACCACGCACATTCAACCCAAGATACCTTGGTCCCTATTCCATCACTACCATAGTAAACCCAGTAGCGGTCAAGTTGGACTTGCCCCCTCACATGAAGATACATCCGGTCTTCCACGTCTCTCTTTTAAAACCCGTGCAACCTCAAACCCGACTAACTAAATCCCCAAAACCTATCCTAGTTGATGGAGAACTCGAGTTTGAAGTCAAAAGCATCCTGGACTCCAAGATCTCCAAATCTAAGCTATTTTACCTAATTGACTGGAAAGGCTACGGCCCTCAAGAAAGATCCTGGGAACCTGCAGAATATGTCCACGCTCCTCGTCTAATCAAAAGATTTCATCAAACATTTCCTGACAAGCCAAAACCCCCGGGGAAGCCCGGTTTGGGAGGGGCCTTGAGGGGGGGTACTGTCATGATCTCTGCTTCCAAAAGGCCAGGACTTACCCAACTCCCTTGGAAGCAGACCCATAACCCAGGTTCCGAGTGCCAGCCAGTCCCAATTGGGACCTTTTGGACCCTGTCCTGGCGCCAGTGGCGCCAGGCTCATAAATATGCCCAGTCCCAGCGCTGCAAGCGCCGGGCTCATAATGCTTGGGTGGACTTACCTGCAGCAGACCATGCTGCTTACTTACCTGCCAGTTGAACCCCTGATCCTCTTCTGTTTGGGACTACTTTTCCTGTTGGGTGGGGCAGGAGCCACTCCCTAGGTTCAGAACACTGGAACTCTTCTGGAAAGCAGGAACTCTTTTCTTACCTAGGCGTGGCTGTGGAAGGAGACACCTTAGCACTACAGGAGGCTATTTAAACCACACCCGATGGATGAATCTTGCTTTGCGTTATTCTGCATCCTCTGCAGCAGAACGCTCATCGTGTCTTCTGCATCTGATCCTGGGCCTAAAGGAAAAAGGCTTACCATCCTGAATCCAGTCTTCAGCAACATCTATAAAGACAAGAAAGAACAGGTTAGCACTATGGTCTTCAGTGACAGCGCAGCTCTTACCTGGTCCATCGGCTGTCATCAACGCCTCGCGCAGTATTCCTGCATCTGAAAGACAAAGGCTTACCTACTCTTCACGCGCTCCGGAGGTCATCGCACTGCATTCCGGCATCTGAAAGACAAAAGCTTACCAACTCTTCGCACGCTCCGGAGGCCTTCGGCGCTGCATCCCGCATCTGTAAGACAAAAGAAGGTGCGTTTAAAGACATTGGGTAACGTTAAATACTCACGTGCCATTACTCCATCCACGCCGAACTCAGTGGGCATTCCGGCATCCTTCAGCAGCTCCGAACTGGTACCTGCAAAATAAAAGGACAGTTAGTGCGCATCGTGAAGCAAGCAACAAGCGCTTACTTACGCGCTTCCAGGCGCTTCTATTCCGCATACGGGTCCATCCTCAACTCACTTCAGCCAGTCAACCGCCATCGCCGGAACCCTGCAAAATAAGAGACAGCATTACAAAAGACTTTTAAAGACATTTGAAATACTCGGAACTCACCGTTCGTGAAGTAAACGACGGACAGCAGTCCTCTGAAGTCAAGAGGCCTGCGCTACCTATCCAGTGAAGAAACTGGTTACAGCACCCTGCCCCGAGGCAGATGGAGAGCTCGGCGTTCACTTACCTAAGGTGAGAGCGTTAACCTTTGGGGTTCTACAGGAGAGGAGAAAAGGAAAGAGATACGGACACCCCAATAACCCCAGTTCATTAATCCCATATTTTCTATCTGCAGACATCTTACTCTTCGAGTCAGGCATACAGTGCACAGAGGTCCAGCCCAAAGAGCCAACCGGGTGCTACACATCACTTTTGAAGATACGGTAGTCGCCCAGTCAAGACCGGCGCCTCTGCGAGAATCAGGTGAGCGTTACAGAACGCAAAACCAACCGCAAAACTCTCGCCCAGGCGCTATGGAAACCTCGGATACCGACCATCTAGCCCGGTTACTTGGGGAACTAAGGGCAGAAGTGCATGCAGCTCGTCAGGAAACGAATGCTCTAAGAAGGGAACTAATTATTTCCAAGGAGCGAACAGACGATCTTGCTAGACAATTGCTACAGTCACAAGCCGGACAGACCCCGTTACCCGCATCAGGGGCAAATCTTCCTTCAACATCCCCTATGAATCCAGTGCAGATCAACCTACCTGGGAATGTACCTCTGGCTCTGCCCGAACGATTTTCTGGTGACCCAAAGAGGTTTGCAGTATTTATCAATCAGTGCCGGTTGCATTTTTTATGCCGGCCAGCAGCCTTTCCAACTGATCAAGCTAAAGTAGCTTTTGTGCTTTCGTACCTTAGTGGCAATGCGGCAGACTGGTCGATCCCTCTAGTTAATCAAGATGATCCGGTTCTCCATGATTTTCAAGCCTTTCAGCTTAGTATGGAAAAACTGTTCGCAAGACATTCACAGGGGCAGGCCTTGGACAATGAGCTTCTTTCGTTGCGACAGGGTAATCAAGACCTTCTGGCTTATATTGCATCTTTCAACAGACTAATAGTGGAAACTCAATGGCCTGAGGACAAAAGGATTACGCTGTTTTATAGAGGTCTACGTAGAGAGCTCCAGGACGTTTTAGCCCAAGTAGTGAATCCCCCACAAGACTGTTCGGACTATATAGACTTAGTCGTTCAAATAGATCACAGACTGCAGAACAGGAAGGCCGATCGTTCCAAGTTTGATGCTCGAGTATTTTCCAAACCACCAACTCCTTCCAAAGGAGTAGACTCCGGGGAACCCATGCAAATAGGGGGCCTGAAAGGACCACTAACACAAAAGGAGCGGGAAAGGAGAAAACAGTTGCAATTATGCCTCTATTGCGGAAACTCAGGGCACTTTCTTCGAGACTGTCCGGTGAAACCAGCCAAGAAGGCGGTAGGAGCTGCAGTTACCAAGGTCACAAACTCTGAGCAGGGAAACGACCTCGCCCGACAAGAATAGGGGTCCTCTTGCCGAGCGTTAAAACCAGTTCCGTGACCTCGCATTTCGTGATACCTATGGTCCTCATTAGCCCTGATCATCCGGATCGATTACATGCGATTGAAGCTTACGTCGACAGCGGTGCCATCGGCAATTATGTGGATCATGAAATGGTTTTGAGGATGAATCTAACTCTTTGTCCCAAGGCTGTAAAGGACGTCATTACTACGGTGGATGGTACGGAGATAGCCTCCGGACCAGTAACGCATACCACTCAAGAATTGACGCTAGTAAGTCAAGATGGACACCATGAGAAGATCGTGTTCGATGTGATCAAGGCCCCTCAGTTCCAGATTATTCTAGTTATACCTTGGTTAGAGAAACACAATCCTCGGATCGATTGGCGAGCAAGAACGGTTCAGTTCCCAGAATGTGTCTCTACTTGTCACCCTCCACCTGGTGTTGCTCTAGCAGCAATTTCTTCGGAGACTCCCCAGTTACCTCCTGAATACCTAGAATTCCAAGATGTTTTCCGGAAGGATCAGGCTAACTCTCTACCTCCTCATAGGTCCTATGACTGCCAGATAGACCTGATACCTGGATCTACTCCTCTGTGTAGCAGAATTTATGCCCTCACCGAGCCTGAGAACCTTCACCTCCGACAAAACCTGGATCAATACCTAGCAAATGGGTTTATTCGTCCTTCTAAGTCCCCTGCTTCTTCAGCTTTGTTCTTCGTTCCAAAAAAAGAAGGGGACCTTAGAACTTGTATAGATTACCGCGCCCTGAACCAGATCACCGTTAAGAATAGATATCCGTTACCTTTAATCCCTGAACTCCTGGACCAAGTCAGAAGAGCATGCATATATACAAAGCTGGATCTTAGAGGAGCCTACCACTTGGTACGAGTAAAAGAGGGCGATGAATGGAAGACGGCCTTCCGCACCAAGTATGGGCTATTTGAATATCAGGTCATGCCCTTCGGACTTTGCAATGCCCCGGCCGCCTTTCAATATTTTATGAACGATGTCCTCAGAGAACTCATAGATGTATGTGTTGTCGTTTACATTGATGACATCCTCGTTTATTCTTCATCGGAATCTGAACATCGGAAACACGTGAAAATGGTCCTCGAGAGGTTGCGTCAACACAGACCTTTCGCTAAGTTGGAAAAATGTGTTTTCAACGTGACTGAAGTTGAATTCTTGGGATTCATATTATCACCTAGCGGAGTGCGTATGGATTCAAGAAAGGTTTATGCAATTCTCAAATGGCCATCACCATCCTCCGTAAAAGGGGTTCAAAGCATGTTAGGCTTCGCCAACTTTTACCGCAGGTTTATCCCCGAATTCTCTCGAATAGTCCAGCCCATCACCGCCTTGTTAAAGAAAAACAAACGTTTTGAATGGTCTACCGAGGCGGAACAAGCTTTCCAGAATTTGAAGACAAAATTTATCTCTGCACCAATTCTAAAACATCCTCGCCCCGAACTCCCCTACATCATTGAAACTGATGCTTCGAGCCTTGCCATGGGGGCAGTTCTATCACAGAAGGACCCAGTAACCAATCAGTTACATCCCGTGGCATTCTGGTCTCGCAAATTCTCGCCTCCTGAGATCAATCACACTATTACTGATAAGGAACTTCTGGCTATCAAGTCTGCCTTTAAGGCTTGGCGGCATTATCTTCTGGGGGCCCGACACACCGTTACTGTGATTACGGATCACCGAAACCTGCAATATTTGAAAACCGCAAAAGCCCAATCCTCTAGACAACTCCGTTGGGCACTATTCTTTGCCGAGTTTGACTTCATAATTACCTATCGACCTGGTACAAAAAACGGTAAAGCTGATGCCCTTTCTCGGATGGGAGTGGAGGAACACTTGACCAACCCTAAACCTGTACCTATCATTCCTGAACAAAGAATTCTGGGTGTAATAACCACACAATCCATAGAGGAAATTAAGGATAAAACCAGGCAACTTATAACTCCAGCAGAAATACAGAATTGGCATCTGCAGGGAAAGGACTTTGCAGTAAAGGACAACTTATTGTATTTCCAAGAACGATTATACCTGCCCAGCACAGATTTACAGAAAAAGGTGATCTCTTGTTATCACGAGTCTCTAATGGAAGGACATCCCGGTATGGCCAAAACCTCAGAAAAGATCAAGCGCTACTTCTGGTGGCCGTCTTGGAAAAAAGATATCAGAGACTTTATAATGTCCTGTGGAGTATGCGCCCAAAACAAGAGTCAAAAGGAAAGACCAGCCGGCCTCTTACGCCCTATTGACATCCCACCTCGCCCTTGGCATACGCTTTCTATGGACTTCATCACCGACCTACCTCCATGCTCCGGATACAATACGATCCTGGTAATCGTGGACTTATTCTCCAAGATGGCGCATTTCATTCCACTCAAAGGCTTGCCAACAGCAACAACTCTGGCCCGAGAATTTCTCGAAAACATCGTCCGACTGCACGGTTTTCCTTCAGTGCTAATTTCGGATCGAGGTAGTCAATTTATTTCTCATTTTTGGCGAAGTTGTTGTCGGTCGGCTCAAATTGATGTGAGATTATCGACCAGTCACCACCCTCGAACCGACGGACAAACCGAGAGGACCAATCAAACTCTGCAACAGTATTTACGCTACATGCTGCAACAAACTGAAAAAACTTGGAAAGATATCCTTTGGATAGCCGAATATGCCTACAACAACTCTGTCCACTCAGGAACTGGGAAAACCCCGTTTTTTCTTTTATACGGCTGTCACCCTCGAACCTCAGAGTTGGATCCACCCCAAGATCTTGGAACACCAGCAGTAGACTACCTGCACTCTACAATCACCCAAGCTTTTAAGGAAGCTGCTTCAAAGGGCTAAGGAACAATACAAGAAAGGAGCAGATCAACATCGGAAGGAAGCCCCCCAATATCAAGTAGGAGATCAAGTCTGGTTATCCACCAAATATCTACCTCTAAAAGGACCACGCACATTCAACCCAAGATACCTTGGTCCCTATTCCATCACTACCATAGTAAACCCAGTAGCGGTCAAGTTGGACTTGCCCCCTCACATGAAGATACATCCGGTCTTCCACGTCTCTCTTTTAAAACCCGTGCAACCTCAAACCCGACTAACTAAATCCCCAAAACCTATCCTAGTTGATGGAGAACTCGAGTTTGAAGTCAAAAGCATCCTGGACTCCAAGATCTCCAAATCTAAGCTATTTTACCTAATTGACTGGAAAGGCTACGGCCCTCAAGAAAGATCCTGGGAACCTGCAGAATATGTCCACGCTCCTCGTCTAATCAAAAGATTTCATCAAACATTTCCTGACAAGCCAAAACCCCCGGGGAAGCCCGGTTTGGGAGGGGCCTTGAGGGGGGGTACTGTCATGATCTCTGCTTCCAAAAGGCCAGGACTTACCCAACTCCCTTGGAAGCAGACCCATAACCCAGGTTCCGAGTGCCAGCCAGTCCCAATTGGGACCTTTTGGACCCTGTCCTGGTGCCAGTGGCGCCAGGCTCATAAATATGCCCAGTCCCAGCGCTGCAAGCGCCGGGCTCATAATGCTTGGGTGGACTTACCTGCAGCAGACCATGCTGCTTACTTACCTGCCAGTTGAATCCCTGATCCTCTTCTGTTTGGGACTACTTTTCCTGTTGGGTGGGGCAGGAGCCACTCCCTAGGTTCAGAACACTGGAACTCTTCTGGAAAGCAGGAACTCTTTTCTTACCTAGGCGTGGCTGTGGAAGGAGACACCTTAGCACTACAGGAGGCTATTTAAACCACACCCGATGGATGAATCTTGCTTTGCGTTATTCTGCATCCTCTGCAGCAGAACGCTCATCGTGTCTTCTGCATCTGATCCTGGGCCTAAAGGAAAAAGGCTTACCATCCTGAATCCAGTCTTCAGCAACATCTATAAAGACAAGAAAGAACAGGTTAGCACTATGGTCTTCAGTGACAGCGCAGCTCTTACCTGGTCCATCGGCTGTCATCAACGCCTCGCGCAGTATTCCTGCATCTGAAAGACAAAGGCTTACCTACTCTTCACGCGCTCCGGAGGTCATCGCACTGCATTCCGGCATCTGAAAGACAAAAGCTTACCAACTCTTCGCACGCTCCGGAGGCCTTCGGCGCTGCATCCCGCATCTGTAAGACAAAAGAAGGTGCGTTTAAAGACATTGGGTAACGTTAAATACTCACGTGCCATTACTCCATCCACGCCGAACTCAGTGGGCATTCCGGCATCCTTCAGCAGCTCCGAACTGGTACCTGCAAAATAAAAGGACAGTTAGTGCGCATCGTGAAGCAAGCAACAAGCGCTTACTTACGCGCTTCCAGGCGCTTCTATTCCGCATACGGGTCCATCCTCAACTCACTTCAGCCAGTCAACCGCCATCGCCGGAACCCTGCAAAATAAGAGACAGCATTACAAAAGACTTTTAAAGACATTTGAAATACTCGGAACTCACCGTTCGTGAAGTAAACGACGGACAGCAGTCCTCTGAAGTCAAGAGGCCTGCGCTACCTATCCAGTGAAGAAACTGGTTACAGCACCCTGCCCCGAGGCAGATGGAGAGCTCGGCGTTCACTTACCTAAGGTGAGAGCGTTAACCTTTGGGGTTCTACAGGAGAGGAGAAAAGGAAAGAGATACGGACACCCCAATAACCCCAGTTCATTAATCCCATATTTTCTATCTGCAGACATCTTACTCTTCGAGTCAGGCATACAGTGCACAGAGGTCCAGCCCAAAGAGCCAACCGGGTGCTACACATCACTTTTGAAGATACGGTAGTCGCCCAGTCAAGACCGGCGCCTCTGCGAGAATCAGGTGAGCGTTACAGAACGCAAAACCAACCGCAAAACTCTCGCCCTCGGATACCGACCATCTAGCCCGGTTACTTGGGGAACTAAGGGCAGAAGTGCATGCAGCTCGTCAGGAAACGAATGCTCTAAGAAGGGAACTAATTATTTCCAAGGAGCGAACAGACGATCTTGCTAGACAATTGCTACAGTCACAAGCCAGACAGACCCCGTTACCCGCATCAGGGGCAAATCTTCCTTCAACATCCCCTATGAATCCAGTGCAGATCAACCTACCTGGGAATGTACCTCTGGCTCTGCCCGAACGATTTTCTGGTGACCCAAAGAGGTTTGCAGTATTTATCAATCAGTGCCGGTTGCATTTTTTATGCCGGCCAGCAGCCTTTCCAACTGATCAAGCTAAAGTAGCTTTTGTGCTTTCGTACCTTAGTGGCAATGCGGCAGACTGGTCGATCCCTCTAGTTAATCAAGATGATCCGGTTCTCCATGATTTTCAAGCCTTTCAGCTTAGTATGGAAAAACTGTTCGCAAGACATTCACAGGGGCAGGCCTTGGACAATGAGCATCTTTCGTTGCGACAGGGTAATCAAGACCTTTTGGCTTATATTGCATCTTTCAACAGACTAATAGTGGAAACTCAATGGCCTGAGGACAAAAGGATTACGCTGTTTTATAGAGGTCTACGTAGAGAGCTCCAGGACGTTTTAGCCCAAGTAGTGAATCCCCCACAAGACTGTTCGGACTATATAGACTTAGTCGTTCAAATAGATCACAGACTGCAGAACAGGAAGGCCGATCGTTCCAAGTTTGATGCTCGAGTATTTTCCAAACCACCAACTCCTTCCAAAGGAGTAGACTCCGGGGAACCCATGCAAATAGGGGGCCTGAAAGGACCACTAACACAAAAGGAGCGGGAAAGGAGAAAACAGTTGCAATTATGCCTCTATTGTGGAAACTCAGGGCACTTTCTTCGAGACTGTCCGGTGAAACCAGCCAAGAAGGCGGTAGGAGCTGCAGTTACCAAGGTCACAAACTCTGAGCAGGGAAACGACCTCGCCCGACAAGAATAGAGGTCCTCTTGCCGAGCGTTAAAACCAGTTCCGTGACCTCGCATTTCGTGATACCTATGGTCCTCATTAGCCCTGATCATCCGGATCGATTACATGCGATTGAAGCTTACGTCGACAGCGGTGCCATCGGCAATTATGTGGATCATGAAATGGTTTTGAGGATGAATCTAACTCTTTGTCCCAAGGCTGTAAAGGACGTCATTACTACGGTGGATGGTACGGAGATAGCCTCCGGACCAGTAACGCATACCACTCAAGAAGTGACGCTAGTAAGTCAAGATGGACACCATGAGAAGATCGTGTTCGATGTGATCAAGGCCCCTCAGTTCCAGATTATTCTAGTTATACCTTGGTTAGAGAAACACAATCCTCGGATCGATTGGCGAGCAAGAACGGTTCAGTTCCCAGAATGTGTCTCTACTTGTCACCCTCCACCTGGTGTTGCTCTAGCAGCAATTTCTTCGGAGACTCCCCAGTTACCTCCCGAATACCTAGAATTCCAAGATGTTTTCCGGAAGGATCAGGCTAACTCTCTACCTCCTCATAGGTCCTATGACTGCCAGATAGACCTGATACCTGGATCTACTCCTCTGTGTAGCAGAATTTATGCCCTCACCGAGCCTGAGAACCTTCACCTCCGACAAAACCTGGATCAATACCTAGCAAATGGGTTTATTCGTCCTTCTAAGTCCCCTGCTTCTTCAGCTTTGTTCTTCGTTCCAAAAAAAGAAGGGGACCTTAGAACTTGTATAGATTACCGCGCCCTGAACCAGATCACCGTTAAGAATAGATATCCGTTACCTTTAATCCCTGAACTCCTGGACCAAGTCAGAAGAGCATGCATATATACAAAGCTGGATCTTAGAGGAGCCTACCACTTGGTACGAGTAAAAGAGGGCGATGAATGGAAGACGGCCTTCCGCACCAAGTATGGGCTATTTGAATATCAGGTCATGCCCTTCGGACTTTGCAATGCCCCGGCCGCCTTTCAATATTTTATGAACGATGTCCTCAGAGAACTCATAGATGTATGTGTTGTCGTTTACATTGACGACATCCTCGTTTATTCTTCATCGGAATCTGAACATCGGAAACACGTGAAAATTGTCCTCGAGAGGTTGCGTCAACACAGACCTTTCACTAAGTTGGAAAAATGTGTTTTCAACGTGACTGAAGTTGAATTCTTGGGATTAATATTATCACCTAGCGGAGTGCGTATGGATTCAAGAAAGGTTTATGCAATTCTCAAATGGCCATCACCATCCTCCGTAAAAGGGGTTCAAAGCATGTTAGGCTTCGCCAACTTTTACCGCAGGTTTATCCCCGAATTCTCTCGAATAGTCCAGCCCATCACCGCCTTGTTAAAGAAAAACAAACGTTTTGAATGGTCTACCGAGGCGGAACAAGCTTTCCAGAATTTGAAGACAAAATTTATCTCTGCACCAATTCTAAAACATCCTCGCCCCGAACTCCCCTACATCATTGAAACTGATGCTTCGAGCCTTGCCATGGGGGCAGTTCTATCACAGAAGGACCCAGTAACCAATCAGTTACATCCCGTGGCATTCTGGTCTCGCAAATTCTCGCCTCCTGAGATCAATCACACTATTACTGATAAGGAACTTCTGGCTATCAAGTCTGCCTTTAAGGCTTGGCGGCATTATCTTCTGGGGGCCCGACACACCGTTACTGTGATTACGGATCACCGAAACCTGCAATATTTGAAAACCGCAAAAGCCCAATCCTCTAGACAACTCCGTTGGGCACTATTCTTTGCCGAGTTTGACTTCATAATTACCTATCGACCTGGTACAAAAAACGGTAAAGCTGATGCCCTTTCTCGGATGGGAGTGGAGGAACACTTGACCAACCCTAAACCTGTACCTATCATTCCTGAACAAAGAATTCTGGGTGTAATAACCACACAATCCATAGAGGAAATTAAGGATAAAACCAGGCAACTTATAACTCCAGCAGAAATACAGAATTGGCATCTGCAGGGAAAGGACTTTGCAGTAAAGGACAACTTATTGTATTTCCAAGAACGATTATACCTGCCCAGCACAGATTTACAGAAAAAGGTGATCTCTTGTTATCACGAGTCTCTAATGGAAGGACATCCCGGTATGGCCAAAACCTCAGAAAAGATCAAGCGCTACTTCTGGTGGCCGTCTTGGAAAAAAGATATCAGAGACTTTATAATGTCCTGTGGAGTATGCGCCCAAAACAAGAGTCAAAAGGAAAGACCAGCCGGCCTCTTACGCCCTATTGACATCCCACCTCGCCCTTGGCATACGCTTTCTATGGACTTCATCACCGACCTACCTCCATGCTCCGGATACAATACGATCCTGGTAATCGTGGACTTATTCTCCAAGATGGCGCATTTCATTCCACTCAAAGGCTTGCCAACAGCAACAACTCTGGCCCGAGAATTTCTCGAAAACATCGTCCGACTGCACGGTTTTCCTTCAGTGCTAATTTCGGATCGAGGTAGTCAATTTATTTCTCATTTTTGGCGAAGTTGTTGTCGGTCGGCTCAAATTGATGTGAGATTATCGACCAGTCACCACCCTCGAACCGACGGACAAACCGAGAGGACCAATCAAACTCTGCAACAGTATTTACGCTACATGCTGCAACAAACTGAAAAAACTTGGAAAGATATCCTTTGGATAGCCGAATATGCCTACAACAACTCTGTCCACTCAGGAACTGGGAAAACCCCGTTTTTTCTTTTATACGGCTGTCACCCTCGAACCTCAGAGTTGGATCCACCCCAAGATCTTGGAACACCAGCAGTAGACTACCTGCACTCTACAATCACCCAAGCTTTTAAGGAAGCCGCTTCAAAGGGCTAAGGAACAATACAAGAAAGGAGCAGATCAACATCGGAAGGAAGCCCCCCAATATCAAGTAGGAGATCAAGTCTGGTTATCCACCAAATATCTACCTCTAAAAGGACCACGCACATTCAACCCAAGATACCTTGGTCCCTATTCCATCACTACCATAGTAAACCCAGTAGCGGTCAAGTTGGACTTGCCCCCTCACATGAAGATACATCCGGTCTTCCACGTCTCTCTTTTAAAACCCGTGCAACCTCAAACCCGACTAACTAAATCCCCAAAACCTATCCTAGTTGATGGAGAACTCGAGTTTGAAGTCAAAAGCATCCTGGACTCCAAGATCTCCAAATCTAAGCTATTTTACCTAATTGACTGGAAAGGCTATGGCCCTCAAGAAAGATCCTGGGAACCTGCAGAATATGTCCACGCTCCTCGTCTAATCAAAAGATTTCATCAAACATTTCCTGACAAGCCAAAACCCCCGGGGAAGCCCGGTTTGGGAGGGGCCTTGAGGGGGGGTACTGTCATGATCTCTGCTTCCAAAAGGCCAGGACTTACCCAACTCCCTTGGAAGCAGACCCATAACCCAGGTTCCGAGTGCCAGCCAGTCCCAATTGGGACCTTTTGGAACCTGTCCTGGCGCCAGTGGCGCCAGGCTCATAAATATGCCCAGTCCCAGCGCTGCAAGCGCCGGGCTCATAATGCTTGGGTGGACTTACCTGCAGCAGACCATGCTGCTTACTTACCTGCCAGTTGAACCCCTGATCCTCTTCTGTTTGGGACTACTTTTCCTGTTGGGTGGGGCAGGAGCCACTCCCTAGGTTCAGAACACTGGAACTCTTCTGGAAAGCAGGAACTCTTTTCTTACCTAGGCGTGGCTGTGGAAGGAGACACCTTAGCACTACAGGAGGCTATTTAAACCACACCCGATGGATGAATCTTGCTTTGCGTTATTCTGCATCCTCTGCAGCAGAACGCTCATCGTGTCTTCTGCATCTGATCCTGGGCCTAAAGGAAAAAGGCTTACCATCCTGAATCCAGTCTTCAGCAACATCTATAAAGACAAGAAAGAACAGGTTAGCACTATGGTCTTCAGTGACAGCGCAGCTCTTACCTGGTCCATCGGCTGTCATCAACGCCTCGCGCAGTATTCCTGCATCTGAAAGACAAAGGCTTACCTACTCTTCACGCGCTCCGGAGGTCATCGCACTGCATTCCGGCATCTGAAAGACAAAAGCTTACCAACTCTTCGCACGCTCCGGAGGCCTTCGGCGCTGCATCCCGCATCTGTAAGACAAAAGAAGGTGCGTTTAAAGACATTGGGTAACGTTAAATACTCACGTGCCATTACTCCATCCACGCCGAACTCAGTGGGCATTCCGGCATCCTTCAGCAGCTCCGAACTGGTACCTGCAAAATAAAAGGACAGTTAGTGCGCATCGTGAAGCAAGCAACAAGCGCTTACTTATGCGCTTCCAGGCGCTTCTATTCCGCATACGGGTCCATCCTCAACTCACTTCAGCCAGTCAACCGCCATCGCCGGAACCCTGCAAAATAAGAGACAGCATTACAAAAGACTTTTAAAGACATTTGAAATACTCGGAACTCACCGTTCGTGAAGTAAACGACGGACAGCAGTCCTCTGAAGTCAAGAGGCCTGCGCTACCTATCCAGTGAAGAAACTGGTTACAGCACCCTGCCCCGAGGCAGATGGAGAGCTCGGCGTTCACTTACCTAAGGTGAGAGCGTTAACCTTTGGGGTTCTACAGGAGAGGAGAAAAGGAAAGAGATACGGACACCCCAATAACCCCAGTTCATTAATCCCATATTTTCTATCTGCAGACATCTTACTCTTCGAGTCAGGCATACAGTGCACAGAGGTCCAGCCCAAAGAGCCAACCGGGTGCTACACATCACTTTTGAAGATACGGTAGTCGCCCAGTCAAGACCGGCGCCTCTGCGAGAATCAGGTGAGCGTTACAGGTGCTAATTACGGCACCGCAATTTTGCGGTGCCGTAATTAGCACCAAGGTCCCTTAGCGGGTTGGTTTTTAACGCCTGCAAAAAGCAGGCATTAAAGCACCAACCCGCTAAGGGACCTCGTAGTAAGGCGGTAATGGTTAACGGTCACCGTTACCATTGACGGTGGCCGTTAACCATTACCGCCATCCGTGTAATGAGGCCCTAAGTATTAATGATACCTACAATGCTAAGAAAACAGGTTGCCCTGATTTGATTTTGCATAATGATTCTGAGATGCCTAATGATTTCAAAATGAAAATACCGGCAAATGAACATGTGACAGAAGGTGCAAATACATCTAAAAAAGAAGTTCGGTTTAACCTGGAGCTAAATCAAACATTGGAAATTTGTACAAATGAAAAAAGAAAACCTAAAATTACAAAAGAACAAAGAGACAGATTTAAGAAAAATGTCTCATGCATGGGGAATACTAGTGAACAGGGAGTAAGTGGGGATGCTAGAACTCCTTCCCTGGGCAATCAAAACACTAACCAAACACAGGCAGAAAAAAGAAATACTCAAAAGGAGGGTACAGATCAATCACCCGAAGAGTTATTTGATCCACAGATTTTTGAAGAAGTTAAAAGGACTGGTACCATACCAAATAACCACAAATGCACAGAATTAGAAAATGTCAATTTGCCAAGTAATGTTTTTACACATGTTCAGTTGGAGGATTGTAGTGTGACCTGTGATGATACCTGGATGGATAGGCGAACAGTGGCCACACTCCAAAAAACCTCTGAACATGGGGAAATGAATAGAGTCTCTCACACAGAAATGGACAGGAAGGAGGGAAAAATGTCTTTCCATTTACCAATGTGCCTAGCCAAAAGTGAAAAAGGCCTGAGAAAAATGAGTCCTGAAATCAGTAAGAATTCACACTTTTATGTATATTAGAGGAAGCTGAATACAGGTATTATGCTCCCATCACTGTAGAAGAGAAATGCCACACATTTGCGATGATTGACACTGTTGCACAGGCCACAATTATGTCCAAAGAATTGGTAAAAAGTATCAATGAAGGGACATCCCCACAGAATCATATCACAGTGAGGCAGAGTGAAGGTCCAGTGCATAATTCTAACGGTGAGGAGGTGCCTGTTATAGGTGTTGCCAAAGTTGACATAAAGATAGGAAAACACAGAATAAAACAGGAGGTATTGATCACATCTATTTGTGAAATTCCATTTCTGATGGAGACAGATTGCCTGAAAAGATTGTCTCCTCTCATAGATGGGGTGAATGGAGTACTGTGGTCCTTAACCAAAAAACCATTGAGACCTAAGAAAATAAAATCACAAAACAGCAATATAAATGAATGCCACACCATTGCCAAAACAAATGATGCAGTGGAGGTATACCTCCAGAATAGCTGTATACCTAGTGTCACTGTTATCTTGATGTGTCAAGATAAAATGCAAGGTGGGAAGGAAAGACAATCTGTGCAGATTTATTTAGACCCTAGGAAAAAATGGCAAACTGAAATAGATGAGCAGGCATTACGCTTCTATTTAAAAGAGAAGAAATGCAAACAGAATACTACTCCTAAAACAGACACAGAAAAACACATTACTACTCTTGCTGAAATACACATGGAAGATGAGCAACCATGGGTTCACATCGGTATAAATGACCATTCTAAAGTGATAAAAGCCACCTTAGCGCTTGAACAGGAAAGAAGCTTTATTAATGAGAAATTACTGTAGAAAATAATGGAGAGGGAGGAGATCCCAAAATTTAGAATTAAAAACCAATATGTCTCTGGTTTGGACTGTCCAGACTTTGAAAACCGAATTGCAGGCAGATGCATGCTAAAGATTAATATTGGGCAGAAGACAATTTATCATAATGTATGGATAGTGAATGGAACACAAAATGACTTTTACAAGGGCAATGATATCATGCACAGAATGTGTATGGTGTTAGATTTCCTTAATCAAAAATTATGTTCACGGCTAGGTGGGCCTGCACCTGAAGTTGAAGACAAAAGAAAGGCTTATCATTGCACACAACTGGTCCCATATGCAATTGAATTACAGGTGAGGAAGGGTAGTATTATTCCTGCATTCACCAAGCAGGTTGCAATAACGCTAAAGTGGAAACATGGACAGCAAATGAAAGATTCTGATGCATGTGTTTGCTTGAATAAATCCATAAAACAGCAAGGCCTGGATTATGAATACATCCCATTGATAGATGTTGGTGAAGGGTCTGTAAAGATTATGGTGAATAATAAAGGGTGTCAGGATATTCATTTAGAGGAAAGTTTATCATTAGGTATGGCCATACAAAAATCACATTATACTGCAGATTTCAATAACATGGGAATTGGAAATATCCCAGAAAGGTATGTAGGCACAGAGAATGTATTGCCAGAATATCTGGATTCTCAGGCAAAAGGGATCTTTAAAATTCAATATGTGTACCCTTATGATTCAAATGAGACAGTGTGCTGTCACCAAGAGGATTATATAGTATTTGACTTAAATGAAAATGAAACAGAAAATCAGCACATTGAAGTGGAAGCTGATATGCCAAAATATTTTAAAGTGGCAGCTTTACAGAGAGACACAGCCACACAGTTGGAAGAAAGCACAGAGATTCCTCTACTGGAGGATTTCCCAGAATTCTCAAAAATGGTAGAGGAGCCGATTTTGTCAGCAGATGCATGCAATAGCGATGAAGATAAACATGAATTGAGAAAAATATTTATGGAATTTAAAGATGTCTTTGCCAAAGATGCATATGATTGCAGACTAATTTATATATTGCCAGATTACCGGAAGGGTGTAGTAGAAATCCAGTATTTGTGCGCCAGTACCGGTTACCACTAGTATGTTTAGAGTCATTGGCAGAGATAATTAAAAACTTGGAGTCTCAGGGAATTATCAGGCCCACTCATAGCACATCCAACACTCCTATTTTGGATGTGTTAAAGCCAAATGGTCAATGGCATCTGTGTGTAGATTTGAGAGAATTAAATAAAAGAGTGCCAGTGTCCCGATGGCCACTGCCATTCATTGATCAAGGCCTGGCTCAGGTGCATGGCTCAAAGGTGTTTACTACATTAGATCTCACATCTGGATATTGGTGTGTGCCATTGGCAGAGGATATTCAGAATTTGTTTTCATTTTAATTTGATAAGACCCAATACGCATGGGTTAGAACTCCATTCGGGTACGTCAATAGTGGGAGTGAATTTGGTATATTTTTGAGAAAGGCTATGCCTGATGCAGCAGAAAGAGGAACTATAGTTTATGTGGATGATGTCCTAATACAAAATGAAAGCTTAAAAAGCCATTTTGATGAAATTAGACATGTTCTTGGCCAATTGCAAAAGGCAGGTGCCAAACTATCTTTACAGAAATCACAATGGTGCAAGAAAAAGGTGAATTTTCTAAGCCATGAAGTGACTGAACATGGACTAAACCCACAAAAGAAGAAGGTAGAGGCCATACAAAAACTAAAAGACCCTAGAAGTGTGAAAGGTTTGAAAAGTTTATTAGGAATGACCGGATATAACAGAAAGTTTATTGAAAATTATGCTGAAATTACTCAACCATTGACTAAAGTACTGAAGCTGAATGCACCCTGGAAATGGGAAAAGAGCAATCTGAGGCAGTGGCTAAATTAAAGGAATGTCTAACAAAGGCACCATGTTTAGCACACCCCATAAAGAATAGGGATTTCTTTATAGAAATATGTTTCTTTGAACATTGTATGTCAACAGCGTTATCACAAAAACATGATTTGAATCACAAAACCATTGCTTATGCAAGTAAGGCATTTTCCCAAGTTGAAATTAAATTTAGGGAATGTGAAAAGGCCCTTTTGACCACTGTGTGGGCGTTACAGCATTCCACCCCATTGTTCAGGGAGAAAAGGTAATCATGATTTTAGAGAGTAAAAGCATTCGGTCAGGCAACCTGGCACAGTCCAGAATTACTTCATGGACACTGGCATTGCAAGGCTTTCCTGTAGAAGTGAGGTATGGCCAAAATAAAAAGAGCCCAATTGCTCAACGATTGGCAGATTTACATGACTGTGCAGCTGAACATATATAGAATGAAATAGAAGTGGAATGTAGTTTACAGGAGTTTGAACAATCACCACACAAAGCTTTGATGAAAAGACATGCAAGGATTTGTCAACTGTATATGTTGACGGTTGTGCTTTTCATATTGAAAATGACAGTAACAAATAATTGGTATCAGGAGTAGGAAATGTCTGGTTGAATTGTGAAGACACTCCCAGTATAGGGATGAGAATTGGGACTAGGAGAAGTCAAGTAACAGAATTAGCAGCCATTTATAAAGCAAATACTACTGCAGTTGATAATAAATTTAGTGAAATTGTCCTGGTGACTGATTCTGATTACGCACGAAATAGCTTTGTTGAATATTTGCCTGGCTGGAAAGCAAGAGGCATGATTACGTACAATAAAAAGCCCCTTAAACATGGAAAAATGATACAGGCCATAGACAAATTAGTGTCAGAGAATGATTTAACAATATACTGGAGGAAAATACATGGACATTTAAAAACTCCAGGAGAAGATAAGGAGGGAAATGATAAGGCAGATCATTTAGCCAAAATTGGGGCTGTGATGGGAGAGTTGCTACCTATTGAACACTTACTTGGTGAAATACAGATTGATGCAGTTACTCAGTCTAAGGCTCCAAAAGAGGTAGAACAACCAGTAGTGCAATGGAGTTATGATACACCAGATCAAGACCTGATTAAGGCACAGAAAGATGATCCAATTTTGGGAATCTATTATAATCATTTGATAGACCCTGAACAAAATCCTTTAACTGAAAATGATTGTGTGGGAAAAGAAGAGTTGAGGGTACTATTAAAGAACAAAACACGAATCAGACTACAGGAGGGACTCATGATTAGGGAATCCATAACAGGTCAAATTCAGTGGGTGGCGCCCCTTTCATTCAGAGGGCTAATGCTACACCATGCACATGATGCAATAACTGCAGGACACAGGGGTTCACAAAAAACATTGGAGATACTGAACGATTATGCATACTGGCCACATATGTCCCAAAATGTGGAGTTATATACTAGGGGATGCCTAGTATGTGCCCAATTTCAACCTGCTTCACCAATGCATAGAGCTCTACTGATGAAAAGAGGGTTAACCCTTCCATGGTCAGATTTGCAAATAGACTACGTAGGTCCTGTAAAAAGGTCGAGCAGGGGGAACCGTTATATTTTGAGTGTGGTTTATTTGATGTCAAAATGGATAGAGTGTATTCCTGCACCAGATTGTAGTGTGCAAACAGCAGCCACATTACTGGTAAATCATATATTTTCAAGGTTTGGGTTACTACAGAGAATAAAATCAGATAGAGGAAGTCATTTTACAAGTGCTTTAATAAGTAAAGTGTGGCAGAAAATGGGGGTAAAAAGAAAACTACATATTGCATACAGACCCGCTTCTTCTGGGGGTGTTCAAGGTTGTAATAGGTCTGTTGTGGATATATTGAAGAAGTTTGTAGCAGAGGCATGTTCCAGCTGGGATTTACGTTTACCTCTGGTTTTGATGGCAATCAGATCAACTCCTGCCAAAGCAACAGGTATTAGCCATCATGAAGTATTGACAGGTACGAAAATGGTGTTGCTACAACACTTGTACAGGACACATGAACGGACACTTGTAAGCGCATCTACAGTTCATGAATATATGGAAGAACTGAGGAAGCATTTACAACATGCATTTGCTTTTGTGCAGCGGAATTTGGAAAGGGCTGCTGACAGTGCAAAATCATATTATAATAAAAAGATATCTGTGAAAGAGTATAATGTAGGGGATCAGGTATATAAATTTCATTTTGGAAAAGGTAAACAGAAAAATTCTAAATTTCTGGCGGCCTGGCAGGGGCCTTTTCAAATTGTGGATAAGGTGTCTCCAGTTGTTTACAAAATATTAAAAACAGAGGGTGAAACGGTAACAGAGCAATTTGTTCATGTTAATCAAATTAAGCCCTGTCATCCCAAACACAAAGTCAGGAGGCTTGAGCAAATAGAAACAGCTCAAGGGCCCTGAATACATGAAAGAAAGACACATACTCCCCTTCATAATACCCAATACCAGAGAAATTAAAATAGATGTGATTTCTGTTGTGAAATAGATGTAAATAAAAATATCATAGGTGATAAACATTAACAAAAAGGGGGCTGAAGCAGATAGTATTATTTTAATACAATGGTAAAATATATTTAATGTATAATGATGTTTTGTGTATATGTTGTTGTTTTTGTATATGTTGTTTTCTCTGTAACATGTGTTTCATTTCAGTGGAAGAGAGCGAAATGTTTTGAATTTTTTTATGATAGAAAAGGTGCAATTAGTATTGTGCTATGTACTTAACCTGTCTCTTTTCTATTTGATTTAGAACAATTAACCTGTGTTTTGAGGTCGGAGGTCACAGGAACGGCGGAAATGGGAGATGATGGAGTCATGGAGTTCACGGGATGAAGATCAAGTATTGCCTCCGGATGGCGGTGAAGACAAAGTAACCGGGTCGCCAAAAGAGATGATTCCTATGGAAAGCATCCAAGAGTGCCGGGATGAAAGGATGCACCAGATGAACTAGATGATGTGAAGTTGAAAATCGGAACGTCTCAGAGGTGGACATCATAAATGGAACAATATTGAACTGAACCTGCAGCGTTGTAGGTGCATTAATTCCGATACATCCTGGAAGCATGGGCAATGGTGTCCCACAATGTTATTGTTTTTTTTATTTATTTTAATTAGTTATGTTAATTATTTGTTTTAATTATTTGTTTTATTTTATTATTTTGTTATTGAACTTAAAATATTTGCTTCACAATTAAACAAAGATATTGGACTATGGACACATCAGTTGGAAAGAAAAGTGTACAATATTCTATAGGAAATAATGGACTCATCTGAGATGAATTTTGCTTTTATGGTGACTGAGCAGTGATTTATTACAAAAAATATAAATGTTCATTTTATGGAGTTGCTATGGTGGAAAGAAAGAGGAGCACAAGTTGGGTTTCTTCCAATTGTGGCTTGGAACATTGCCGAATTGTCAGAGGAGGGATAATGTAGTAATATATAGCGATTTATAATGTTTGTAGCGCCTTGCAGTGTGTAGCGCTTCACTGAATGTGAGGGCATTTTTTTGCCAGCAATAATGTGCCACACATATATAGCCAGTTTTATGTTGCCAGTATAACAGGTGAATATGTGGCTGGAGGCATGCAAGGAACAGGATTTGTAATGCAGGAAAAAAGCTCAATGTGAAGCTGCAAATTGTAAAAGTGCACCACATTTTTTTTTTCTATCCTCTAGAATACCTCATGCGTAGGAGACTACATTATTTATATATCTGACTGATTTAATTAACAATTACTAATCACTAGTGCTAACTCATTAACATTATAATGTAGTTCCATGTACAAAATGAGGTGAAAATACATATTCTGAAATTCGTTTTTCAAACGTGACCTGGAGTTTTTTTTTTTTCCTTCTCTTTCTGTGTTTGCAGCAAGCAGAAAGCCTGCATACCAGGAAATTATATTTGAAACAGTTGCTCCATGAGCTAAGATCCTATTGTACAAAAGTGAAGGGTGATGCTGCCTTTCAACCTGATTGGAGCAGAGTGTCTGCAGATAGATTACGTGGGCAAAATGGGTAGGTGCAGAGCACTACTGAGGGGAAGACGGTCAGAAAGAAGTTAGTTTGGGATGACTGGGCTCTGAGACAGATGTGCCTGGTCTCACTCAGCGCTGGCTGGAGAGCCCTCTGTTCTCGCTGCGCATTCCAAACATCTAAGATTAACAGAAGCAGTTTGTTGGCTGGGGCTGCTCTTCTGAGGCGAGTGAAAGAAGGTTGCTTGGAGGAGAGAGCTACAAATCTTTCTGGTAAGCACACACTGTGGGCCTCATTATGACCCAAGCGCTAAGTGTTTAACAGCGCCGTAAAAGGCTGCGGTGCCGTTAAACACCTAGCGCCTAATTACGAGGTCCCTTTGCGGGACCCGACCTTAACGGCTGGTTTTACCAGCCGTTAAATTAGGGACCCGCAAAGGGACGTTGGTGCTAATTACGGTACCGCAATTTGCGGTACCGTAATTAGCGCCTTCCCCATTCCCATTGAGCCCTATGAGGCAAAAATGGGAATGGGGAAGGGCCATGGCGGCATGGGGAATTACCGCCCTGCCAACCTCGGAATGGGGTGGTAATTCCCTATTCCGCCATGGCGGACTCCGGCATCGACCATGGTGCTAATAGCACCATGGTTTTCCGCCGGAGTCCTAATGAGGGCGACAAGAGTTGAAGTGAGGTTATTGTGTGCCGTTGTTTGACGAATGTCTGATCTAAAAATATAATTTAGGGAGAGTAGCCGAAAGAAATCCCCTGCATTTAATTCATCATGTTTAATGTTATAAAGTGAATTGTGCTCTGTCTATGTATTTTTCTCTTCTCTTGTTTCAAATAACGATGCATATACATGGTAAGAGTTTGTTTTGAATGGTATTTGTCTGCAATACAAATAATATATAGAAACAGATGGTTATAGTTTTTTTAATTGCATTTGGAAATGTAATTTTGACACAGGGGAGATTTATTCTATTTGGTAATGCATTTGTCATTTTGCCCATGCAGATAGAATAACAAACAAAATAAGCAGTGATAAAATAAGTTTGTGTGTATGTGTTCTCCTTGCATGTTGTTGGAGAGCACCTAATATAATATAGATTGCTGGAGGCCTATGAGCCAGCAGTGCCTATGGGCATAGATCACTGGTGTAGATAAACCCGTGATACTGGCCACAGGCTGTAGGTGGCTCTATATAAGAGTATTGGGTTCCCTTATGTGTATAGGCCCAAGGCCCTCTATAGATCACTAGGAGGTATTTTAATAGAAAGGAAGGTTTTGTTTACGAGGGGGTTATAATATAGGGAAGGAAAATATGCTCACCACTAAATGACCTATCACCACTAAATGATCTATCATGACTAAATAACCTATTACCACAAAATACCACCAGTAATAAATATATATATATATATATCTTAGATTCTCTAATAAAAGATAACAATGTATGGTCACTAGAATGATGTGAGGCCAAACCCAATCTAAACACGAGGATAGGTATTACCAAGGTACCGCTCATCTTTTGGCGGTAAGAAAATTCTACCAAACCCCACGTTTACACAAAATGTCCCACATAGCCCAAAGGGTCAACTAATGCCTGGGGAAAATGTTTACGTTTGGAGCTTTGCGCAGAGATGGAATTCTCCAAGGTTTCTTGGCCCATAGTAAGTAATTTACTGCACACCCACAGCTGTTAAAGTTAAGGGATTGAAATATTGGGTGTATTTGTCAGATGTGAGAAAGGCACATGATAGTACAATCCCTGAAAATTAACATGGTGCGAGCAACAAAGTTGCAAGCAGGTGATGGGAAGTACAAGGCACAACACTATGGGCCTCATTACGACCCAGGCGGACTTCGCGGTGCTAAATGCACCGCGAAGCATGGCGGAAAGCCGCCGATAGCGCCATGGGGGTTGGCGGATTTACCGCCCCATTCCGACCTCGGCGGAGCGGTAAATCCCCAATCCCCATTCTGCCCTTCCCCATTCCCATTTTCGCCCCATAGGGTATAATGGGAGTGGGGAAGGAGTTAATTACGCCACCGTAAAATACGGTGGCGTAATTAACAACGAGGTCCCGTAGCGCCATGGTTTTCTCCGGCTGGTAAAACCAGGCGGAGAAAACCTCCATGGCGCTACGGGAACTCGTAGTATGGCGGAGAGGTACGCCATGCACTACGCTGGCGTAATACCCTCTCCGCCAGGGTCCTAATGAGGCCCTATGAGTGTAAGAAAATGATGAGCTGACCAACAGAACAATTGGAAATATGTATATATCTACTGACATATCACTGTGTTTCCCTCTTTAACTGTCTCGCCTTGTATGACTTCCTACTGTATCTGTCTTTACTGCTCTCTCACTGTCTGGTTCTCGCTAACTGCCTACCAATACTTTAATATATACTTTTATCTCGACTCTGTCGGGGGGGAAATTCTGCCGGGGTCGGCCGGGCCGTCCGCAGACCTCCGGGCAGGGAGGCCCCAACTCCTCCCGTATATCCCAAAAGAGATAGAGTATGAGACACACGCAAGAAGCAAGGTGACTCTGCTGTTTATTAGACAAAAAACGGCAGGGATGGGTCAAGGATCGTACGCGTCCGTCCTGACACACACACAATCGTAGGGCTCGCAGGCCCTTTTTACCTTAGTATGACGCGCTACTTGTGTCACCTTGGAAAGTTAGCAAAAAACCTATCGCCACTCTTAATTGGTTGCTCGAGTGGTAGGGTTAGTATAGCATACGTATAGAGAACAATATTAGTGGACAAGGGTTAGTCAGGTGATATATCTGGGTTGTCCCTACAATTAGATACATGAGAATTGTTACATGAAGACCCCTGATGATTGGTTAATGTTAATGGCGTCAGTGATAGGAGCCCCATGTTCTGATTGGTGCGCCCGCGAGCTTCCCAGCCTGGGACCATCGCTGTTCCCAGCTCTCCGTGTACCTGTCATTTGCAACAATGTTTCACTATGAGTACGTGCAGACAATGTGAGGACTTATTCATAAGCTGAAAGGCCTACTACTCCCACTGTCGCAGATGTCCATTGAGCCTTTTAATTGTATCTGCCTATGTCTTGTAACGAGGGATCCAGACGCCTTCTTCCTCCTGGGCTTGGCATCCTGTCAGGTTCGGCTTGGTCACGTGAGGTGGGACCGTGTTTGAGGCAGAATTCTGTACAATTAATATTGTTTTTCCACTGTGTGCCTGGTTTAATTTGCAGGTGTGACTTTAACGTTGGTGTGCGGCGTGCGAGGTTGCAACATCGTGCCCTTGATGGTCTGCTTTCGGAATGTGGGTTTGCAACATTGCGACCTTGGCTGTTTGCTTTCGCCGGGCTCATTCTGCAGGATCAGCAACCTGACTCTTGTTCTTTTAACGTCCATGGAAGCTCCTGCTTGCGGCCTACTTAGGCCTGGTGTATAGGTGGAACCGTTTGGTGCACAGGCGCTTTAGGTTACAGTACCATATTGTCTTATGACCAGTATCGTGTCTTCATTATATTTCTCATTGTGGCACCTCGGTTTAGGAGAAGCGTAAGCAAGCTTTTTAGATGAGTTCATGATGCGTCTTGCGTTTCTGCATTTTGAGAGCCTATGTGGAAAATAATAAAGATGCACGTCCGTGAGTATGTCTGTCGCCTACGTCATAGCACTGAGTATATTCTTCGTGTAGATTGGTGCGGGAGTGTCCAGTGTGTATATTTGTACAGGTGTGCTGACCGTTGGCTAGGTCGTCATGGCATCTCTAACGACGTGTAGGTTTTAGTCTAGTTGATCCGCGCCGCAGGTGTCGGCATGGCCAGGGCGGGCTGCTGGGCAGGCAGATGGACACATCCGTATGTTCCTGTACCAGGGTATTTGGTCGTCTAGTAGATGAGCAAACTCTTCTCGTGGCGGGTGCCTGGGCCGTGACCCTTTAGGCCAAGCGCGAGAGGTGAAGGACGGGAGCCTGGTCTTCCATTCTCCCACTTCAGTCCCCCCTCTGGTCGACTTGTCGACCACAAACATATCCTTTTCATTATCTCCTCTTACTCTCCATATCTTAGTTATTCCTCCTAAATGTCCATAGTGGTTCACATGATCTTCAAATGACCAATACATATATTCACAGGTTCCTCCAGGAGTACAGTATACCCATTTCCCTATGTAGCTCCTGGGGTTTCTTGGGTTCTCGATCTTCACCGATGGTGGGTCCAGATGGTTGGTGATGATCTGGTTGCGCAGCTTCTCTCTCTCTTGTATGATTATGCCTGTGTGTTGGCCGTCATCTGCTGGCATCAAGGGGTGCATACCGACCATTTCAAGCAACTCGTCAGTGGTGTGTGCCTTCCGGGCCTTCCAAAATCTTATTATGATCAGTGTAGCTCCAGCCAAAATAGTACAACCAACTATAATTTTCAGTCCATCTGACAGCCAAGATGGCATCCATGATCATAATAGTGAAAACCAGCTCTCATCCGTTGTCACACCTTTACTTTCATCCATCATTTTGGAGTGCATCTGGGCCAATTGTGAAACTGCTTCTGTCAGTGTACCATTGTCAGCATCGTTGGCAGGAATGAACGTGCAGCATGATTGTCCTATCTTTGCGCAAACTCCTCCTTCCATGGCTGTGAGGAGGTCCAATACATATCTGTTCTGGAGTGCTACCATCCTTATAGCTCGCAGCTCCTCTTTTATTGCGTTGAATCCATTTACTGTAGAATTGATGGTCATCATTAGTTCCCATCTAGTTATCTGGAGCCATTTTGCGTTTGCGTAAGCCTGCCGTCCCGGATGGATTATTGAGGAGAAGAACATTGCTGCTCTGCTGAATAGTCTGTGTTCTGGCGGAATTGAAGTGAGTGCCGTTTCCGACCTTCCCCATAGGTAATTTCCTGTCAGAGGTTCTCCTTGTCTTTTCCTTCTATTTAGGACAGTATTATTGCCGTTGGTCCTGTTCCCTTGCTCCTCCTGAGGTGGTGCAGATCTCTTCTTTCTCTTGTCCCCTTCATCCATTTTGGGAAAGTTCGCCACATTCACATGCTTCTGGGGTACCACTAGTGATGGTACATTGACGTGCACCATCGTGCATACACCATTCCACAGAGGGCGCAGTGTGTGGTATGCCTTTTCTCCACAGGCCCAGTAATGGTCCATTATCACTGCTGTTCCTGCTCCCCCCCTCAGGTAACTCCATCACGCTTGCACAGTTGGTGTTGTATCCTACGTCCACCTCTCCTTTATGTTGGTAGCATACCTTAGGCGCAGTCAGCGTCAGTATTGTTATTGGGTCTTCATCCGTCTCTATCCACGTGAGCATGGGTACGTACTTGATCCAAGTCGTCCAACATCTGTGGTTGTGTGCATCGATGGTTGAAATAGTTTCTTTTGTTACCATGTTGCTGCCAATCACTCCTATCTCCCATTTGTTGTCCAGGTACACCTTCCCTGTTATCGTCACCAATGGCCTCTCCCAACATCCTGGTTTACCAGCAACTTCAGTGTCGTACCAATCACATGGTAAATACTGCAGTGTTACTTTCTTTGTTTCCCCTTTTGCAGGACCACTTGTTATGTATTTGAATGCTTCAGCATGTAGACTGCTCTTGTGGTAACTCAAACAGGTCTTGAGGAAGTTGTTTTCATATGGGTATGAGTCTCGTGTTTTCCACACCATATGCACCACTGTCCCTTGGAATCTTCCTTTCGTTTGGAACAGTGCCAAGTATATTATGCATCGTGCTGTCTTTTCATCTATTTCTGTGGCAACGAATGTTCGAGAAGCGCTCATGGCGTATGGTATTAATGAGCAAACGTAGCAGCTGTCTTCTGTTGTCTGCTTACCAATGTGGGTCATGTGTTGGTACCATATGTTGTTTGAGACGTGTGCTGAATCTTGTATATAATTATCAATACCTTTATTATCTGAATATGTGCTGCGTTGAACTCTATTTTGCTTGTGTGCAATTTTACTAGTATCACCTGACGTAACACCTGCTGCAGCTGGGGATGGGGGTGTATTAGGTTTGGGTACAGCAATAATATTGAAAGCATACCTGTACGGCCATACAGAGGCAGCCAAGAACCCGGTGATCATCAAAATCCCTATTATTTTTATTACATATGCTAATTTCACCGGCATTTTGCTCTTACCTTGCTGCGGTCCGGCAGCGTATTCTTGCGATGTTAAAGTTGCCCGCCTGAAAATTCTCAATATGCTGGTTATTAAATGTTAGTTGTTGTTTTTTAAGCTCTCCCTATCAAATAGTCATTCAGTGCCCAGGCGAAGAGCTGTTCCCAGGCTAATCTAAGCGATCTATCTCTTAGGATAGGCAAGTATGGGTGGAGGTGGGGCATTGAGTATTCTATGGCCAAGAGGAATGCTGTGTAGTAGACACGTACCCTTCTCCTTTTCAGGTACGTTGGCCTTTTTATTTCATATACAAATTGGTGTGACAATTCTTCTGGGTAGTTATCGTCTGAGGGTACCATCTACTCCTGGGCAGTGAATTTGTTAGTTATCTATTTTCTTAGCAGTACAATAATACGCAGTTCCTTCATGTGCGAGAGAAAAGAAAAGAGAGCATTCACGTGTTTACATGTGTACGTGTGCAAGGCAATGTCCTTCAGTTCAGTTATTACTGCAGTGGGGGTAGGGGTCAATGGGCAGGGGGTTTGGGCTCAACTGGCGGAAGTATTTTTACTCTTTGAGCGTGTGACCATGGGGTGGGCAGTATGGGGATCATCCCTTTCTTCTTCAGTTATTGTCTCTGGGGAATCTGGGGAGTGACATGGTATGGGAACACTTGGGTCGTTGGCTGTGGTAGAACTCTCTTCTTCCGTTGGTGATGTTGTTGCTGTTCTCCCAATGGACTTGTCGGTGACGCTGGGGCGGGTCTGGAGTTTGTAGATCTTTACATCGTGTAGGTGGTTCCAGGCACGTTTGTCCTGTAGCTTTACTGCTCTCGTTGATACCTCCTCTACCAGATGGGGGCCAGTGAATCGTGGACTATTCCATTTCCTGTTGAAATTGCGAAATAGTACGTGGTCACCTTTAGCAATTTTACACAGTCTTTCCTTTTCCAATTCTTTATCCGCGTCTTCTTGTTGATTGCTGTTAGACCCGCCTGTGTGCGCTCGAGCTGTTGAGACACAAACACTACACTAGTAATCAAAGAAGACACATATTGGTACATTTCATCACCAAGAACACTCGCTGTACTTTCGTGGTCGGTAAATGCTCTTGATGTTGGCGTTAGGGGAAGGTGCATTTGACGTCCGGTAACCACCTCGTGAGGGGTGAGGTGGTGGTCGGACCCTGGTCTATTCCTTAGCTCAAATAGGGCTAATGGAAGGCAATATAACCAACTCTTCTTTGTTGTTTGCTGTATCTTTGCAATTGCCTCCTTTAATAGGCCATTCAGGCGTTCACATACACCGTTGGCCTGTGGGTGGTATGCACATGCAAATATATGCTTGATGTTCAGCAAGGATGTGATGTGCTGGAACATTTCGTTTGCGAAATGTGGGCCATTGTCTGACCTCAACACCTCGCACACTCCCCACCCGGGGAAGACCTCCCTCACTAGGAATTTAGCTGCTCTAAATGCATCTGGGTGTGAACAGGGCCCTGCTTCAATCCACCTAGAGAATGGGCATACTACTACAATCATATACCTATTTCCTTGACATATGTTGATCATATCAACATAGTCAATATGGAGATGCCGGAAAGGTCCCTCTGGCCGGGGTATAGTACCTCTTATCACCTTTAGAGTATGGCCGGCCGTAAACTGTTGACATGTGAGACAATTACTGATAAAATTTGACACATGAGAATTTAACTCGGGGCAGAACCAGTCTTCCCTAATTCGTGCTGCAATTACTTCCTTGCCTGTGTGGGCTGGATGATGTAGTTGGCTCAGGGCGGTGTTCAAAAGTGCCAATGGTATTACAACCTTTCCAGTGCCACCCTGGCGCCATAGTGCGTCGGTTGGTGACATTGTGCATCCTCTTTTTACCCATATTTCTTTTTCGGCCATTGGTGCAGCCGCTTGTAGCTCCATAATCTGTGTGGCTGGGAGATGGGTGTACCCTTCTCTTATCAACATCTCCTTAGCCATTCCCCTCCCCCTCCCTCTATGTGACTCTGGGGGGTTCCATATCTCACCAAAGTATGCAGCATACTTTGCATGTGCGTCTGCTGCTGCATTCCCCTTCGAGACGTGGTCTTCACCGTTGGTGTGTGCGGTGCATTTTACTAAAGCTAATTCTTGGGGGTCATTTATTACTTCAATTAGCTCAGCCAATAAGAGGGCATGTTGCACTGGGGTGCCATCAGCTCTCCTAAACCCTCTTCTTCTCCATTTTGACAGCCCTGAGTGGACAGTGGATGTAGCATATGCGCTGTCGGAGTATATGGTCACTCGTTTGTCAAAGCTTTCCTTCAACGCCAAGATCAGTGCAACTAATTCCGATGCTTGAGCGGAGTAATGCTGTGGCAATTGTACACATTTCATTGTCACACACACCGGTACCTCCATCATTTTTACCACTGCTGCCCCAGTCCTCCTCATTCCATCCCTTTGATCGATAGTTGAGGACCCATCAATAAACAAGTGCTCACCTCCCTCTAGTGCGTTTTCTTCAACCTTTCTAGTACATGAGTATATTTCAGTTATTTGCGTACAGTCATGGGCATAATCTCCCTCCTCAATTACTTCTGCTAGGAACCTTGCAGGGTTGACCGTGCTACATCTAACAATTGATAGTTCAGCCCTGGATAAAATGATCTCATAACCTGATGCCCTCTGCGTGGTTAGGGTGGACTTAGGTTTATTCAATATTGCAAATAGTGCATGTTCCACAAACAGTGTAGTTGGGCACCCCATGGTTATTGCTGATGCTTTTTCCACCGCAAAAGCAGCTGCAGCGAGACCTTGTTCACAAGGGAAGTGACCTAACATCACAGGATCTAAGTGGCCGCTGTAAAATGCTACTGGTTTGTAGCCCATGCTTGTTTTTTGAGCCAACACTGCTTTCATTACTGCTGAGTCGCAATGTGAAAATATAAAAAATTGTCGCTCATAGTCTGGGGATGCCAGTACTGGAGCAGTTGATATCGCATCTTTCAATTCATCAAAAGCCTCTTTCATTTCCATCGTCCACCCCAGCTTTTTCTCCCCTTTATTAGATTCCCTTAACGCCTCAAGCAGGGGTCCTATGTACGAACTGTAATCAAATACCCATGCTCTACAGTAGTTGCACAGCCCCAGGAATTGCTGTAGTTCCCTCACAGTTTGTGGCATTGGAGTGTTTGAAATGGCCTGTGCTCTTTGTGGTGCAATCTTTCTTCCATGTTGGGATATAAGTTGACCAATGTAAAGTACCTGTTCTTGACAGTACTGTATCTTTTCCATGTCTACCTTGTAAACTTTTTCAGCCAATATTGTCAACATCTTTAAGGAGTCCTCTCTGCATTTTCTTTCGTTTGTACTGCAAATTATTATGTCATCCACATACTGCAACACTGTGCTTTCCACTTCAATGTTACCCAAATCCATCTGTATTACTCTATTGAAAATTGAGGGTGATTCGCAATACCCTTGTGGCAATCTGGTATGCTTCCACTTTGTGTTTCTGTAAGTGAAGCTCGTCAGATCTTGTGAGTCTGGGTGCAATGGTATTGAGAAAAAAGCATTTATAAGGTCGATCACTGTAAATCGTGATGCTTCTGCTGGAATGCCACACAATATTGTGGCCGGGTTTGCTGCTACGGGATATTCTGCTTCTACTATGTTGTTCAAGGGCCTGAGATCCTGTATGAAGCGCCAAGACCCCCCTTTAGCCTTGCGCACTGGGTACACAGCCGTGTTACATGGTGATTCTGAGGGGACCAATATGCCATTATTTATAAGGGCCGTTATGGTTTCATATATGCCCTCATCTGCCTCTTTTGACAGTGGGTACTGTTTCACTCTGGGGAGTATTGCACCTTTTTTCAATTTTATCCTTACTCCCCCTATGCTTTTTATGCACCCCATGTCATAGGGACTAGTAGTCCACAATGATTTGGGTACCTTTGACATATCCTCCTTAAAGAAGGGGACTGGGGTGCATGCGGGTGCCTCAAGTGCCATTGCAATTTTCTGTGCTACTTGTTTGTAAGCCACTCTTAGCCATATTTCTACACTCATCATAAACACCATTTCACCTTCCTCCTTTTCATCTGAGAACAGCTCCTCATCTGACACCTGGGTGAGCCTACATCCTTCTGCTAATGCTATCACGGCCCTCCATGCTCTTCCTTCTCTGTCTTGGGCATGTACAGCAATGTAATCAGCTGTTGCAATAATGCTCTCAATGTCCATTAGAACCACCTTTCCTTCTGGTTCATTAACAGGTGTTTCTGGTCTGAACAGATAGGCTGCTGGCCTCCTCCATATTTTCCCTTCTATCCCTGGCATCCAATCAAATGCCATATCTGTTCCATACTGGAATAGTTCGCCATCTACTGGCTCCGCCCTAATCGCTGTCTGTCCGCAGTATGCTTGCATAATCTGTCGTGCTGTGAGCATGTTAATCCCTGGAGTAGAGCAAATTATGCCGTCCTCAGTAAAGGAGATCGTCATATTCAACCTGTTCATTATGTCTCTCCCCAGTATATTTACTGGTGAGGCACTATAATATAGAAGTGGAACTGACAGATCATAATCTCCAATAGATAAGGGAATGTTATCAGTAAAGGGAACCAACCCTCTAGCCCCAGAGAATCCTTGGGTGTTCATGGCTTCGCCTGACATCTTAAATTTACCTTCCCTTATGCAAGACCGGGTCGCCCCGGTGTCAACAAGGAATGATAATTTTTTGTCACCTATCGTTACCTCTATGCGTGGTTCCTCCGCACTATTAGGTGTTACTGACAGGATGGGACACACCAAGGCCGTCTGTGGGCTGTCCTATTGAGGGTACAACGATTGGCCATTTCCTGTGTAAGGGTTGTGTCCCAAGACCGTCACCCTACCCAGTTGTGTTTGTTGTGCTTGGGGTTGTTGTGTCATCGCTACCTGTTGTTGTGGCAGTGAATATGTCTGTGGCTGTTGTTGTGTTATTTGTTGTTGTTGTTCATTTCCCTGTTGCAACGTCTGCTGTTGCTGTAGGCCCTGCTGTTCCTGTGAGGGCCTTGGTTGTCCCTGTTCACTCCATGATGGTGTTCCTGGTCTAACTCTACACGTGCGTGACATGTGCCCTAATAGTCCACAACTCCAACACACCGGTGGTTCCCTACTCTGCCATGGGAAGTTCCCTGTGTTGTCCTGGTATACTGGTTGCCCTGTGGGGTAGGAATTTCTAAGTCTTCCCACCTGTTGTTGGGTTTTATATCCGTATCCTCTCCCTCTCATAAATCCTCCTCTCCCCCTGTTATAATTATAATACCCAGCTCCTTGCATTGGGTATCCTCCTCCCATGTTGGTTGTGTATGGTTGCAGTGGCGGCGCCTGTTGTGTTACAGTCTGTGAAGGTGGTATTTGGGCGGAATCTTGTGCAGCCACTACTTGTGTGGGGCTTTGGGTCATTGTTGTGGGCGTAGTTATTAGTGCCCCTTCCATTGTGTATTTAGTAAGTTTTTTCTGTACTAGTTTAGCCTCTTCCGTTTTCCTGTCTTCTTCCTTTTGTTTCATTTTTCCTTGCCATGTCCTGCAATGATGCACTATAGTCAGTTGTATTTCTGGCCATGGTTTTGCTTCCATTCCCACTACTTTCTTTAGTTGTTTCTGAACTCCTTCTGGGAGCCCTTGTACTAGTATATGATAGAATATTGCTGGTGTTTTATCCCATTGCTCTCTAGTTTCCATGCGCCACTTCTCTTGGATCTCCTGGATATAATCAACAGGATCTTCATTCTCACGCATCTTGCAGGAGGTAATTGCTCCTATGTCTGATGTGTCTGGGTACTGTACCCTCAGTGCCTGCCATAGTGCATGTCTGCAGTTTGCGAATGGTGCCCCATCATGCGATGTGTTTGTTATTGTTACCCCATGGAATCCCGCTCTCTTCCAAATGTCATCCGCTCTATCCCCTAATATTGATATTAAAAGGCCCTTTACATCTCCTACTGCCAGTTTCTGTCCTGCGGTGTGTTTTTCCATTTCATATATCCACTTACCCGCACCTCCACTTAATGATGGGAGCCTGCATTTTATATTTTCTTTATCTGTATGCTTCCAAGGGACATACTGTGGTCTAACCCCTCCTCTCTCCAAAAGTGGCATTAAGTTATGTCTCGTTTCACCCTTTGTGTTCCATAATATCGAGTCCTCACACCCTTCCTCCTCTTCCCTTTCTTCTACATCTTCAATTTCGTCCATATTTCCCCTGCTCGTAACTCTTTCTTCTCCATATTTTCCCCTTCTTCCATCACTTCCTGTATTTAATGTGGGCATGTGTATTCGTCTTTCCTGCCTACGACTAGGGAGGTCTCTAAGCCGACATGCATAGGGTGTCAGTTCGTCTGTGAAGGGCGCGAATTTTATTTTGCATAATGAGCGTGAGGTGGTTGAGCATGTAGGGTGCGATGGGGGAGGGCGTGATGGGGATGGGGATGGTGCGGCCTCATGTGTCTGTCTTTCCGCTATTCCTTGCTCTCCCTCCTCACTTCTCTCCAGCTCATCCTTTCTCCTACTGATCCATGGTGAGTCTGTGTTGGCCGGGTGATGTATAGTTTATCTAAGCTTTCCCTTTCACTGTTTCTTCCTTCCTTCTCCACTCCTTCTTCTTCCTCACTACAAAAGTCAGTCATAAACGGCACTCCCCACTCGGTCTTTTTCCCCTTGATCGTTACTGTTTGTAAGTCTATTAGGTCCAGTTCTCCTTTTTCTCCTTTATCAACCGCTCCCCTTTGTGCTGATGTTGTTGCTACTTCTGTGTTTCTATATACATCCCCCCATGCTCCACTCTCCCTTCTCCTATCTTCTCTTTCTCCTTCATTTCTCTCCTCCATCTCCCTACTATTTTCCTCCCTTTTCCTTTTTAATTCCTCCATCACTTCACTGCTCATCTGTTCCAATATTCTTTCATCCTCTTTCTTCCTTTCCCATTTCACCCTTTCTCTTTCTACTATACTCTCTATCACCCTCCCTTCTTCGTATTTCTTAGTTGTTTCTGATAGTAACCTCCTCTTCCACATTGCCATTTCTTTTTCTTTTTCTTCTTCTTCCCTTTTCTTTTCTCGCAGCACTACTCTTGATACCCTTTCTGCTGCTGCTTTTACCCTTTCAGCTCCTCTCCTTTGCTCCTCATTCCGTTCCCTTATTTTTTCCAATTCGTTCTTACCTTCTTTCCTTTTCCTCGCTCTCTCTCTCTCCTCCCTCTCGAGCTGCTTTATCAATTCATTCTGCTCATCCCTTAATTTTGCTAGTCGTTCCTCCAAAATCTCTTCCTTTTGTCGTAACAGCTCTTCCCCCCTCATTTCACTCTCCCTGGCATTATCCTCGTCTGTTTTCTTTACTACCTCCTTCTCTTCTCCTGTTAATGAACCTCGTAATTTTAATAATATCTGTGCAGCTACCCACTCATCATTTCCTATTTCCACAGTCTGGTCTTCTCCAGTCCTCCCCTCCCCTGCTGGCATCTTCCTATGAGCCACATATGGTGGAGGGCTGTATGCCGGGTTCGAGTATCCCTCAGCCGCCCTTAACTGTCCTCTTTCTATTTCTCCTAATTCTCTTAAAGGGTACAACCCCCCTCCCTCTGTTTTCACTCCCTTTGCTATGGGTATCTCGTTGCTCGGTTCCTTTTTTATGTCTTCTGATGTATTATTCTTTTCTCCTCCCTCTCCTCCGTTCCCCGTGTTCTTTGGGTCTTCACTCCCCTTTTTCCCATCCTCTTCTTCCTCCTTAATCTCTTTTTCTTCCGGTATTTCCCCCATAGTGAACATTCCATTTGGTCCTGGTCGGGACCCTTGGAACATCCTCCATAAGTTAAACACCTCCACGTGGTTTGCCAACTTCTTCCGTTTATATGTATTGTGCAGATGGTTTAATAGTGAATGTTGGGCATATGGATCGAAGCTACCATTAGGCGGCCACGGTGTTAGCATTTTGTTATCCGTCCCCTGGGTCCACTCTATGCTGTACTTAATCAGTTTCTCCCTATGGGGTGGCAGTGTTGTGCATATGTGTTGTAGTGGGGTATTGAGGGTGTTCCCCCACCCTCCCGATCCTGTCCCGTATGACATAGTAGCGCTCCACTTGTTACCCTTCCCCTATCTGGTAGCAGTTTATCTCACTAGCAGTTTACAATATACAGCCTTATATCGTTTACCTGGCCCCGTAAGTTTGGGGACTTACGATAGTCCGCTAAAGAAAATTATAAAAAATATAGTATTTTACATTTGTATATTTTCTTCTGTCTTTCTTTCTTTATACAACACTCTTACGGCCCCCTGCGGCCAAGACGCACGTAGCCCCCTGCGGCTGCGTACCCCTTATGACGTTCTTATACAGTCGTCCTATTTTCACGTGCTCCTCCCCCTTCTACACTTGCCGTGGCCGGCGTTCTCCGTGCGCAGCCACGTTCCCTGTTTCGCCTTTCCCTGATCAACTCATTTACCGTTTATCTCCGTTTCCACTCCCTTACCACACTTCTCTTCCCCACCACTCTCAAAACGAAGATGCCTTGTGCTCGCGATATCCTATGAAAGCCCTACTGGTGACGTCACTGATCTCTTCGAGCTACTGGGCAGTTCTTCATATATTCTTTAAGTTCAAAATACGCTTGCAATCTACCCCCGTTAACCTTACAGCTGTCTTCCTGTCACTCCTGGAACAAGGTAATCAAATCAATAATTCGCCCTCCCTCTTCTCAACATTTAACACCACTAAAGTGACCATATGCCTGTTGTGTGACAGAATATTTGTGAAACATGCAAAAAGAAAACGCCTTGATGATAATATGGTACAAAAGTAAAAAATAAAAATAAATGAAGTGTGTGAAATGAGAAGAACACGATTGCCAAAGTTGAAAAGGTACTAGAAAATAGTAAGATGTGCACATCAAAGAATAGAAAAAGGAGTAGTAGAAGAATAGAGTAGGAGAAAATGATATGTGTAAAAATGATGATGTATATATGCATGTTACTTAACAACTTTATATCGCCCCTTCAGGTAACACAATGGCAGAAAGGACTGCGCTCATGGATGATGACACAATCTTAGTTAGTGATAGAGTAGTACATAGAAATAATAAATTGTACAGTTATGAGTGTGGGGTTAAGAACAGTATTATATTGTTTTCTGTAATGTTATTTTTTATGGCGTGGTTTTACACAATTTCTTTTATTGTAGAGGACATAAAAGAAGGGGGAGTGGGATAAATCTAATACAAGAAGGCTCAGCACTGATATGGGCCGGGGTCAAAACAATGTGGAAGCACAGTCCCTCGAATAATATCAATCTCACCACGTTGCATAAGAATCGAACTGAACCAATGGCTCTTTTTCTTTTTTTTTATTTAAAATATTTGTTTTTGGTGTAAAACACCTTTACAAATAACTTTTATGACATATAAAAAAAATCCAATAGAAATAGATCTTCAAAATCGTAATTTCACTTCACAATTAAATACTTCTATTTTTTTATCTCAATCACAGCACAGTCTTTTTCCATTTCACTTCTAATATAATTTGTCAAACGGACAATTGCTATAATGGCCGTATTACTCGCTCCCCACATGCAATGCTTCCAAATACAATTTCTTGCAAAGGTCGTATTAGCATTTGTAAATTCTTTCAGCATGTTTACACATGTTTTTTCAAAATAGGAGCAATATAAGAATATATGTTTTAAAGATTCTAATGTTTCTTTGCAGAATCTACAAGACTGATCGCCTAACGTAAGTTGATCTTTATTCCAATGTCTTGTTCTCACTTTGGTTTGAATTAGATCCATACGAAATAACATGTATGTTCTCCGAATCATTTTGTCAGGACACATCAGTAAATAATTCAGTTGAGGGTTTTGCCGGAGGATAAGTCCTGCATATTCGTCAAAAGATGAATAAGATCGAACTTATGTTATGCATTCTACCCAGTTGTACTCAAACAGTTTTTTTTTCATTTTATCTGTATTCACATCTAAATCATCAGCTCGTATGTTGATCTTTAGTAGGAGTTTATCCATTCTCTCCTTAAATTTTAGTACAGATACAGGATGATCCTGAGTTAGCATTTTTGCAAATTCTGTATAGATCGAATTACGCGGGGGGTCCAACATCTTAAAGTACAGTGATAGTAGACGCCAATGATAACGTGCAGCTAATGATGTTAGACCTAGTTTGTGTCTTAAAATGGCATTTGGAAGACTCTGCGGCAGACCTCAGGCATTCTTCCATAGAATTCCTTGTATGCAGTTGAGAAAGGGTCCCAAATCTTCTAGATGTAGTTCGACCCCATATAGTAAAATCGCTTCAACTTTCTTACTATAGTATTCATATAAAGGAATAAGGGCGAAAGTGCAGAATTTATAGTATATCATTTTCATTTGCCCTTTAAGGAGTCACATTTTCTCCATCAATTGCTCCTTAGCTTTTTTTAGGGATGTGTTGTTTGATACCTTATAGCCCAGGTAAAGCATTTCTGATACCACGTTTATCTGTGGTGTCTCTATATTCCACGTAAAGTGGCGTATTTTCTTACGATTTGCAAAAATCATGATGTTAGATTTTTGGGGATTGACTTTGAGATTGTTATTATTGCAGTCCATTAGGAAACTCTCCAGCTTTGCCTGTAATCCAGCGTGGGTTTTATCAAATAAGAGTATATCATCTGCATAGGCGAGCCACGATAACTTGAGGTTTCCTAGTCGTACTGCAAATGATTCTTTTTCGCTCCAAATCATGTCCAAATCAGCCCTATACAGATTAAAAAGAATGGCTGCCAGGTTGCAGCCTTGCTTCACCCCAATCCAACTAGGGATGGCTTCTATTAGGGTTCCTTCTCATGTTATTCTTACCCTAAAGTTTGTTTTATGATGAAGCATGGATATCAGTGTTACTAGGTGTATTGGAAAATTAACACTTAACATTTTTTTCCATAGAATCTCTCTGATAACACAGTCAAAAGCAGCTTTAAGATCAAGGGAAGCAACAAAGATGGGACTTTTGTCCGGTGCTTTACAAGATGCAATCAAATGAGCTAGAATGCTCGCATTTAGAGTTGTCCCCATTGCTTTCCGAAAGCCAACTTGGGCTATACTTAGGCAATCTGTATTGCGAATCACCATCTCTATTTCTTGCAGCAACAGTATAGAAAATACTTTGGCAGACACATCCATTAAGGCTATGGGCCTAATGTTGTTGGGGTTATCGATAGGTCCCTTTTTATGTATTGGTATAATAATTGATGTGTGCCATGATGGTGGAATTTTTTTGGTACTAAATATCGATTTAAAATTTTGTAGTAGAACTTGTGCCCAGAATAGAGGATCATCTTTAATAACGCTTGGAGGTAAGCCATCAGGCCTTGCACATCTAGACGTTTTTAGCTTGTTTATAGCATACAGAATATCCTGCATGTCCCAAGGACAGATGTCTGGAATATTTTCATTTTTAGGAGCTCTAACTAGGTGAGAGAATTTAGCCGGGATTTCATATTTTAGTAGAAAAAAGGAGGTCCATGATGCTCCAGCGATTGCTGAATCGAATTCTGAATATAGGTTTTTGTGACTGACTCTAAGCTGTTTCCATATATCTCTAGTGTTACGTTTACATAACAATCTAACCATATTTTGGTTTTGTTTCAGTAGCCTGTGTGCCCGAATTCGTGATAAATCATTTTTATATTGCATTATTATATTCATTTTTGCAATTGTAAAGCAAATCGATTCATGGAGCACAAGGGACTTTCTTATTTTCCTTAATTCTATATTTTTTTACGTTTGAGCTCCAAAATATCCAGAGAGCCCTGGGCACTTGCACATGTTTTAAGGTCTAGGAATATTTGGATACTGGCTATGGAATTTATATGAAATGTTATCCTTTTTAAGTTCCATTGTGTAATAGATTCTATCTCCTCTGGTATGTGATTCTTCATGTCCATAGATCTCGATTAACAAGGAAAGATATTTTTCGAACAAATACTTAGATTCCAGTTAATAGATAGCCTTGTTCTGTTACTCTGAATCATTGGTAGTGTAGGATTGCATGTATATTTAGCAATATTGCATCTCATTAAAGAAGTAATCATTAGATGATCTCCCAAAGTGGGATCTATCATGCTTGAGGGAGACATCCATCCAGACAATATTTTGGAGCCTACCAGATAATCAATCCACGAAGAATATGGACCTCTTTTCCATGTATATGCGTCATGACTAACATCAGGTTCAATAGGATAAAAATCATAACTTTCAAAATGTTGAACCCACTTTTCACCTTTTTCATAAGTATTTCTATTATACGATTTCAATTTGTGCTTAGTGTTAAGTTCCAAAGTAGATAGGAACGTAGCGTTAAAATCTCCTCCAATCAAGATTTCTGCTTGGGGAGATTTTTCCTATGCCTCCTGAAGTATTACGTCAAATTTTTCACAAGCTTGTAAAAGTGACATACAAGACAGATTCCAATACAGTGTAATCAAAAAAACATTAAAGTTGTGAAGTGAGTCTATGGTCACATCGCCAAGAGTAACAAGCCTGAGTGGTAAATATAGTTCACCTTAAAAGAAAGTTTGTTATTAATAAGGATAGCCAATCCCCCCGCTGTTCTACCGCCCCTTTTACCATTTGCTTGGTGTACCATGGAAGTAAAGCCATCAACATGCAGTTCAAACATGGACATGGTTTCTTGCACCAGAAATATATGTGGCAACCTATCAACCTGAGTATGTCGCAACCATTTTCTGAGGTTGTTGAAACCACAACAGTTCCACGTCGTGATTTTCAATTCTTTCAATTATGAGGGAGCTTGCGTGGAGCTTGCCAATAATACAGCTTTTATCAAGGGTTCCAACCAGGATAGGCCATTGAGTACTGTATTGAGCGAGGTTAATTGTTCCATCATTTGTTTCGAAGTATCTATGTTGGAAGTAACTTGATTTGCGTTATTGCCGGGAATTGGTAGAGTTGGTGGTTGAAAATAAAGAAAATCCATCGCCTCTTCCACTACCGTGAATGCATATAATTCTAGGCCCAACATCATTAGATCAGATTTGTGTTCCCAAAGTACTTTTGCAATAATGGGAGAGAACAAGATCGAAAGCATCCGGTTATTGTTTATGTTCGATAGCCGGATGCTTTCAATGTCATTGGAGACTAGATTTCTTAGTGGAGGAATTTTAAACAGAGATTTCATTAGGAAGGAGCGGTTGATCCGTTCCTTTCCGTTGATCATTGGATCACTTTTCCAACCAATAGTTGTTTTCATGGCCTCTGGTATATTGTTGAATGCTACAAGGGTTGAGCCCATGATGGTCAAGGGTTGAAAATTCACATCACTACCTTCAACCCAGGCACTCTATCATTTGACAGAGAACTATTTTCATGTTCATCGCTATTCTTTGTTATGTTGTGTGCTTCTTGTAGGACTACTGGTATTGTGGAACTGTTTTTAGTCTCAATTTGAGTAAATGTAGATTTTAGTTCCAAGTTGTTAACATCATTGGTTTGCGAAGAATTGATTACGTTTGGTAAGACTTGAGTTTTTGACACTACTTCAGATACATTAAGTACATGTTGTTCACTTGGACTAACGTGAATTTCAGCACATGTTTGTACCAAAGTTGAAGTTGTCAGAGCTTGTCTAGGCATAATGGTTGGTACTGCCTCCGTATTCACAGTATTGTGATAACATTTTTGTTAAGTGATTTTGCACTTTCCGCGTGGCATTCTGTTTTTTTTGTGTTACTTGTTTTTTTTGTTTCTGTTTCGGGAAAGTATGCTTTCATTTTTGTTTGTATTGCTTGTACAACCTTAGGTTCTTCATGATCAATAGGTTTTTCTTTTTCCTCCCCCGTGCATTTCTCTTTATCATCTTGTGAATGTATTTGCAATACTATCTTGCTTTCTTCATTTAACTGACTTAAGTTCAGAGCATGATCGTCAGAATTTGATGTGGGCAGTTGTTTCTGTTTTTCACCTTTCTTATCACCCACCTGGAGTTTTTTCCCTCCTTGCTGTGTTCCAGTCACCTCTGGCCTTTTCTTTTGCCTTCTTTGTAACGCTCTTTGATACATTTGTTTTGCTCTTCTTGATATATGATAAATCCCTTCAGCTGATGTGATTGTGTTCTCTGCTTCCTCAGCAATTTTCACCAATTCTCTATCCTTCTCAATAATTTCTAGAATAGCCGAGGGGCTGTCAAGCAAAGGATTCTGGATATCTTGTTCTGAAGTTACTGGTGTCTCCATTTGAAGCATTTCATCTTGATGTAGTTGAGGATTAGTATGATACAGAAATTGTTCAATCTGCAACAGTCACTCATGTTGTGATTTGACGAGTTCAATGAAATCTATCGGCTCTTCATTTACATCCATTGTTATGGTTTTAGGCTGCTTTCTTGCCATGTACGCAAAAGTTTTCGGCGATCCAAGGTGCAGTAGGAGATCATTACACATTTGTGTCACTGTAGAGTTATGCACGAGTGTATTAGATGCAAAGCCTTCTTGATGAAGTATTAGGGCAGTTCTTGTAGGGCATTCTAAATGGAATTTATGGCAAGCTTCTTGCGCAAGGATGTATCCTTCCACTTGGCTTAATTTTTCGGCATTTAACGAAATGTTGTTTTGTATGTCCTTCAATAAAGTGTGTGTGAGTTCATGTCCCTTGTCTAACAGGTTAAGGATTCTGGTTATCACCGGGAAGTTTTGCGTTTCTTTCTGAAATGCTTCTGAGCGCTTTCTTTCTACGTGCACCGTTTCCTCCACTAGGGGACTGTTACTGAAGACAGGGATCGAAGTATGTATGTTACTTGATGGATACCTCTCTAATGAGGCTATCTGGTTCTTTTCCAATGTTGAAGTTGGAGAGCTAGTAGATTGATATGGCACTTTATCGATCAATTCCTCCCCCTTTTGGAAGAAATTGTGTGAGAGGTTGCTATGTTCTTGCATGTTTAATTTGTGAAAGTGAACATGTTCTCGAAATTGTCCAAAAGTGGACACAGGCGTTGAATGGCCTAATGAAAGGCGTACCCTTTTATCTAAATTGGCCACGATAACAGGTGCTAGCATGGATATATCCGCATCAGGAAGGAAACTATTCTCTTGCGTACCTTGATCATGCGTACCATCATTTTATTTTTTAATGATTTCTTTTTCAGTAAATGGCTCATGCATGATGTCTTTATTTACATCTTTCAGGGAGCATACTGCTATGTTTTATTGATTCTCGGTATCAGACTTCATTTCAGCCGCGTTACCAGCAAGTTGGATAGACATTGAGAGGAAAGAACGTTTTTCTTTTGAAAAGGTAGGCAAACTTTCAGTTTGTTTTTTTTGGTTATTTTTAGTGCTGGCAGGGTTTATCCCCAGGGACTCTTTTAAAAGAGAGTACTTAATTTTTTTCCCATTGTGCAGTGTAATCTCCATCTTTATTTTTAATTTCTACAATAAACAAGTAGATATGTACCTGGGTGTAATTCTCTCAAGTTTTGTGGGCTCACAAACTCGCAGTTACCTTAAAGTGCGAGTTAGAATATAGATCCAACTAAACTACGCCCCAACTTTGCAGCGCACAGCCCTACTTTTCTCGTTTTTACAGCAAGCTATACAGATACATGTGTCCGATCATTGTGTCAGAATATCAGTGTACACATTAACATCATAAAGATCCTACAGATACATGCATACCCTCATCATAACCACACACTTACTTAATGAGGGATCACAGTAATTCCCGTTCTCAAATAATAAGTACCCTTTAACATCAATATGGAATGACGAAGCTGGAACAACTGCATTAAAGAAGTAATTAAACCGCACCCCGCACCGCTCTCCGCGAACAGTATTTTTCCGTACTTCGCAGTGCGCGGCACAGGTGCGCCAAGGTGTGGATATTTAACGTAGAGGGATGGGCGTCAGACGGCAGGAAGGGGCTGAGCCACCCTCCTTGTAGTACACCTTAGAAAATAAAGATAGAAAAGGGGTTTTAGTTATCTAACTCGTATAGTATCACTATAGAGTAGAAGTCATGATCATATAATTGCAGTGGGGATAAGTTTGGGCCGAGTTAGAAACACACAGTCACACAGTCACCTCCTATTTCCTCCAGGAAGGATCAGGCAAGATGAGTGTTCTCCTTAAAGACGTCCTCCAGTTTAGAACAGTGTCATGGCACTAGAGCTGATCCTGGCTCTGTCAGATTGCTGTGTGCTGTCACAATGCAGCGCTGGACTAACGTTCGAGCTGCAGACGTTCCGGCAACAGCTAACAGTACTTTTCCGTACTTCGCAGTGCGCGGCGCAGGTGCGCCAAGGTGTGGATATTTAACGTGGAGGGATGGGCGTCAGACGGCAGGAAGGGGCGGAGCCACCCTCCTCGTAGTACACAGTCACACAGTCACCTCCTATTTCCTCCAGGAAGGGTCAAGCAAGATAAGTGTTCTCCTTAAAGACGTCCTCCAGTTTAGAACAGTGTCACGGCACTAGAGCTGATCCTGGCTCGGTCAGATTGCTGTGTGCTGTCACAATGCAGCACTGGGCTAACGTTCGAGCTGCAGACGTTCCGGCAACAGCTAACAGTACTTTTCCGTACTTCACATGCCTCTTTTTCCACTTCCAAGTACTGTAAATGGGACCAACCAATATGATGGGGACTATCTTTGGGAACGTGAACATGATTTAATGTATACTGATGCACAGACAACCATAGAACCTACCTTGCAAAGCACTGTAATGCACTTTAACATTGCTGCTACCAATAAACCAGAAACGCAAGACACACAGGCCTGGGAAGCTGCTAACGAACATACTGACACGGCATGGGCAGGGGTATTTCCCATACACTATCGAAAAGTGAAAATGTCCCAGAATCACAAAGGGGGGAGGAGGAGACAGAAAAGGGTGGCGGGAGGGAAGAGATATGACATTTACCATGGGTTGGGCTTAGATGAAATAGAAGACCACTGCCACCCAGACCAGTCCAGCAAATGGTATTCAGACATGAGCGCAACCGCAAAACAAGCTACTAATGAGAGCTGCTACGTCTGTTCCCTCATACTGCACGCATCAGGAACTCCTGAAATACTAGTACCCCAGGAAGTACCCTTGCAAGACACCCACTGTTTGATAAATCTAGTATTATGTAGAATTCGGAGTACCTTCCAGGCACACACAGGGCCTCATTACACGGTAGGCGGTAAGGGTTTACCGCCTTACTACGAGGTCCCTTTGCGGGTTGCTTTTTGCAGGCGTTAAAAACCAACCCACAAAGGGACCAGGGAGCTAATTACGGTACTGCAATTTGCGGTGCCGTAATTAGCACCTTCCCCATTCCCATTATGCCCTATGGGACAAAAATGGGAATGGGGAAGGGCAATGGGGGAAGGGGGAATTACCGCCCCACCAACCTTGGAATAGGGCGGTAATTCCCCTTTCCACAAAGGCGGTGCCGGTCTTTTACCGGCATGGACCAAGGTGCTAATAGCTAATAGCACCTTGGTCCACCGCCATCCGTGTAATGAGGCCCACAGTTACAATAGAAATGCGGGAGAATGAAAAATGTGTACAATTGAGCGCCAGGGAGTGATTTGCATCAAAGAACCATTTTTTGTCATAAACGGGACCAGATTAACAGACAATAAGTGGCATGGTGAGAGTGCAAAGCTGAAGCACTAATAGGGCTAACTGACGAAAACTTCCAATGGGTCAAAGAAACATGTGCTTCTATCTGGTCTCAGCACCCCATCGAAAAACCAATGAAAACTCAAAAGGAAATTTCACATGAACTATGCTTCCATGGAGAGGGGAAGGTGCAAATGGGCACCAACAAACAATGCAACAAAACCATCATCATTCCCGACATGAAGAAAGGTACAGCTGCACTCATGGACATGTATTGGGTGTGTGGCAAACAAGCCTACCTGCATTTACCACCATCATGGGGAGGTACTTGCGCCCTTGCCACTTTGCACTCTGCACTAATTTTGATTCCAGAAAACAACATCCAAAGAAAAGGGAAGTCGGCTGGCATTTCGGCAGCAGGGGAATCGGCTAGCACACCGGCAGCAGGGCAATAGGCTAGCACACCGGCAGCACCCCAATCAACACCGACAGAATCGTACACATACAATATCATATCCGAAAATGACCTAAAAGAAAGACTGTCCCACAGAAAAAGGTCAAATTACATTTCCACGGAATCTTGCAACCTCCTACCTGAAATTCCATCAAAATACAAGCTCTTCAACGCAGCAGAAACATTCTTTGTGTCCCTCCCAACGCCAGGGCTCCAGGCACGTACCAACGCCAAGTGGTTACAGATCGTCCGCTGGGAGCTGATCCAACTGGCCAACGACACTGAAGAGGGGTTCAATGTCATCAAGGTGGAACTGCGTGACTTGCGGCTAATGACAATGCAGAACCGGTACGTCCTAGACCTCCTCACAGCGATGGACAGCGGTGTTTGCGAAGAAATCGGGAGCATGTGCTGTACATTCGTACCTTCTGAGGACGCAGACAATGGGACCCTCACCCACGTTATCTCAGCAGTGCACAGTTTGGGGCAACGCATGCGGGAAGAAGGAGGAGTAGAGCCAAGCAACTGGTTTGACAACATGTTCAATTGGATACCATCTTGGTTCAGTATCATGATGAAAATGTTTGTTCCAGTCATCATTTTTATTTTACAATTTTTCTGTGTGTGCCAACTAGTGATCCGATGCCTAGTTCAGCAAAGATGATGGTAACAATGGGCCGACAGGCAAAGGTAGCAACAATGATAGATGCACAAATGCAAACCGGAGAGTCAAACCCCCCAAAATACCGCATGACTTCTGTCTACCGTCAACATGAGGACAGGGTAGACAATTTGCATCATAACGCCATCAACGAGCCAACAGAGCTGCAGTGGTATAGGGAAGTGTGGGTGGACCTAGATGGGGATGGAGGAAGTTACATGACCTGTACACCCGATGAGTATGCCAGAAATGGGCATAGCTTGGGAAGTGTATGTAGAGTGTGGATGCCCATAAAAGGCACACCTGCATGGGACGAAGCGTTGGCTGATGCAGAGTATTATCGCAATGAGAGTAAAAATAAAAAGTAATTTGTTACTTTAGATCTAACGAAAGGGGGGAATGTGTGGGAGTGGCAGGGCCATTCGGGCCCCCCTCACCCATTCAGTTTAAGATGCATCACTTGCTCGATCAACAGTGGGAGACGCTTCCTATTTTTGCCCTTGTGTACATAACCAGCCCCCGTGCTGATGATGACGCAGGTGGGGCTGTTGTAGAGACACTTGGCATTCATCTTGGACACCTCCGACTCCATCTTTGGATTAGGCCTCACTGCGATACTACGAGAAGGCTTCTCTCCCCTCTGCAGCCCCACGCACAGTGCTCTCAAAGGCCCCCACCTTTTCTCCCCGTGTCTGAAAGCCCTGCAGCTCCATTCTGATGCCTGAGCTGGAGGTAATTGCAATAATATAAATGTAACGCCTCACCCTGCCTCTGAGATCACTGTCCGGTGCGTGAACCGGCTCGAACTATGCCTTGCAAACTGATCCATCTCCACAAAACCTGCCTATGCCCCTCTCACCCCCGGTACTGGAAAATGACTGCCAATATAACCCCATGGCCCGATAGGTATTCTCTTGATGTGCCAGATATTTAACCCCAGTGCGATGCCCACCCCAGTGTGCCCCTACTAACAAAAGTCAACCTCTGTCACAGTATATCGCACCTCAGAACTAACAAATGTCAGCAGGCCTCCTAGTCTCTTTGATGTGCCTCGACCCACCCCATGATCAATGATCCCACCTGGACCGAGCTCTCCCGAGTTGTGATAAGCCTCATAATACCCCAGTGAATAATGATCTTGTTGTAAACTTAGAATTTATAGAGGATAATGATTTGCTCAAAGGAGCCTCAGTAACTGTTATTTAGTGCACGCTCGAAGCAGTATGTTATGTTAGATTAGCTAGGGCCTGCCCTGCTTCATCGTGACCTGACCCTCACCCCACCCGGACACAGGCAACTGGACCTCGTGGTACGCGCCCTCCCGCCAACTGAACAACCAATCCAGCGGGAGCAACATCACGTATTATATATGTATCCAAATGTTTTACCCAATCCTGTATCTATGTAGTCCCCTATGTAATGATGTCATGTGTGACGCGATAGTCTTACTTCAGCTGCCATCATTGTAATGTTTGCCAGAGCGCTCTCGGGCAGCAGAGTTCTCTGGATGCCAAATTTTATATAAACGACTAACTCTTGCAGCGTGCCCTCCTGGTCTCACTCCCCGCTGGGGTGTGTCATATTCTTTTGTATCTTGGGTGTGTAAGACGGGAGTGGGCCTACAATACGCAAGCAACTCGTTCCTGTGTTCAGGAGGGAAAATACCCAATGTAAGGCATCGCCATGAATGCACAGTGATTCTCTGGGGCCACAGGTTTGGTTCCTTTTATTGACGAATTACCACTTTTTATAGGTGAACATGATGTATAAATGCCACTATTATACTCTTGGCAGACCCCAGTTAATATATTAGGGCGTGACTTGATGACAAAATTAAATATGATGATATCCTTTACTGACAATGGGATAGTGTGTTCAACTCTAGGGATACATTGGGGGTCATTCTGAGGCTTTTAGCAGGAGTTAAGTACGGGACCCGCAAAGGTACCTCGGAGGTAAATACGGTACCGTAATTTACGGTGCCGTAATTACCTCCTTCCCCATTCCCATTGAGCCCTATGGGGCAGAAATGGGAATGGGGAAGGGCAAAAGGTGAATGGGGAATTACCGGTCCCTCCAACCCTGGAATGGACCGGTAATTATTCCATTCAACATGCCGGATTTGGGACGGTTTCGGAGGCAACCATGGAGCTAATTAAAAGCATTGTGAAGTGTCCCTTTAGATCCAGAAATATTTTTATTTGGAGTAAATATTTTGTTGACATGGCTTCTTGGATTGACAGGGAAAACATTGAAAATACCTGATGAATTATTGTTTAGACCAGAAATACCTATGGATGATGAGGAGGGACAGGTCATTCCTATAGAGTGAGAGGCAGCAGCGGTAAATCAAGAAAGGGTTGTTATTCATGGGACAGATGATGAGGGAAGAGAATGGAGACCAGTAATAGTCCTTAATAAATGATACAGACTGAAAGATTTGACAGACGAAGACTTGTTTAGAGATGAGTATTCGGGCGATGAATTCATATTTTTCATAAGTCTCACTTATTGGATGAAAATTGAGAATAGAGAGATACCTCAGAGAATGGCATTGGTAAAAAAAAAAAAAAAATTTCAGGAAGATTTCGAAATTGTGCCAAGTATCTTGTGGACCAACAGTTCATAAGAGATGGGTCTATTGAGTGGAGCGTTAGCAGTTAAAATCAAGCTTAAACCAGGAGCATTTTTTCAACGCGCAAAAATTACTCCATGTCCAGAGAAGCAGATGAAGGCATATTTAAGACCATTTCTGCTTTAATGAAGCATGGAATATTGCTGCCCTCAGAGTCCCCATGTAACATGGCTGTGCACACAGTGGAGAAATCAACTAGGGTGGCGTGGAGATTTATTCAGAATCTCCGCCCCTTACACAATATTGTTGAGGCAGAGTTTCCTTTGGTTCCTAGCCCTGCTAAAATAGTTTGCAACATTCCAGCTAAAGCCAAATATTTGACAGTGATAGAGAAATTACATCTTTCCAATTCCCCCTCATGAAGACTCACAGGATTTGACTTAGTTTTTGTATAGAAATCAGTGACTAAAACATGCAATACTGCCTGGGGGTACTGTGAGTTCCCATCAATTTTTAATAGAGTCCTTCAGATGGACGTAGGTAACATACAACTCGAGAGCATAATAATACAGTATGTGATTATATACTAGTGTGCAGTGAAACAGAGGAAAGATGCAAGGAAGATGTAGTTTGACTCATGACAATACTAGCAGAAAAAGGATACAAAGTAGATCAAGAAAAACTACAATATTGTCAAGAAGACGTCATGTATATAGGACAGTTCATCAATCAATCAATCAATCAATCAAGAGGGGAGAAAAGTGACCCCTGAAAGAGCAGAAGCAATCATGAGAACCCCAAAATCTGAAACAGTAAGAGAAATGCAACAATTCTTAGGCCTATGTCAATATTGTAGGGCCTGGGTTTTTGATTACAGTCCATATATTTTACCACTCAAGGAAGCACAGATAGTTGAAAGTAAGATAACATGGATAGATGGCATAACTGAAGGATTCGAGGAGTTGAAAAGGGTGATTTGCACAGCCCCTGTTTTAGGAATTCCAGATGATAGTGAAGAGTTTTATTAATTCTCGCATTAAAATGGAGAGGTGATGATAGCACTACTTACACAGAAGGCGACTTTAGGACATGGACACAAACCATTAGCCTATTATAGTGGGATTCTAGACCCAGTAATGAAAGGACATTACCTTTGTGAACAAGTGTTAGCAGCTGCTTCTTTCGCTATTTAAAAAGCGACCAGTATTACAACGGGATGCTCAATAACATTATTGGTCGAGCACTCCCTATTTGCCATTTTGGAAAAACCCCAAAGTACATTGACTACACAAAGAGCGTCTGGATACAAAGTGATTATTTCAAATCCAGCAATTGAAATTGTTAGATGTAGAATAGTGAATGCAGCTACATTTATAGCAGAGCCAGTAGGAAAAGAGGACTATGTACATTATTGCACAACATATACCGAATTCAATGATGATATTCCCCAAGTTACAGAAAATGCCCTTGGAGGAGCGGAAGTTCTCTTTATTGATGGTTTTTCAGAAATTGACCAAACGACTGGTGAAAGGCATACTGAGATGGCAGTAGTGAAGCTAAAAATTAATGGTGAATTCGAAGTAGTGACGAGTGTGAGATTGCCTTCAGATTCAGATTGGTCAGCGCAGGCTGCAGAATTAGTGGCTGTTATCGCCACGCTTCAATGATTTGAAGATGTGGAAGTGACAGTGTATTCTGACTCCTCCTACATGACGACAATCCTACACGCAGGGCTGTCACATTGGAAAAATTGGGTTTCTTCAGCTTAGACGGCCCTCCAGTGCAACATGCATCCCTATTGGTGAAGCTCATTAAGGTACTAAATCTCCCATTGGCTACCACTATGGTGAAATGCGCAGCTCATACTAAACGGGCAGACCTGATTTCTCGCCGGAACTAAGCCACAGATGTAGTGGCTAAAAGAGCAGCATATTTTTCAAATATTTGAATTAGAGGATGTTAAGCAGGGGTCAGAACGATACATGTTAATACTGGAAGGTTTTAGTACGTTATCCATTATACAGTTAATTGAGCTGCACTGATGAGCTCCACAGGAAGAGCAGGATCTATTGAAGAGACCAGGGTGTTCTTTATCCCCCACTGAGGCTATATGGAGACAGGATAGTACTGGAAAGCCAGTTATGCCTCTAGCATTATTGACGGTGGCACTGGAGCAGCTTCACTACCCCGCTCACACCACCATAGAGTCTTGCTGTAATGATCACAGAAGATTGGTTCACGCCAAATTTGTCAGAATATGTTGCACAGTTTACTGTAAATTGCATTGTGTGCTATAAATTTACAACAGGACATACCTTGCGAACAGTGTGAGGAGCAATTCCTAGGTCCAATGGTCCATTCCAGCATCTACATATAGATTATGTGGATATGTTACAAGTATGTGACGGTTATAGTTACATGGTAGTCATAGTATGTCTTTTTTTCCAAATGGATCCATCACGATGCCAAATGCACTGCCAAGTTTCTCGTGCGTGAGGTGTTTCCTAGATGGGGAATTCCTGTGGCCTGACAATGAGCTGCATTTTGTAGATCAAGTTTCCCTCTGGCTATCACCCACAGTCGAAGCCGTCTGTGAGTGGCTAAATGAACTTCTGAAAGAGAGGGTATCAAAAATTGAAATTACTTTGAAAAAGGAATGGCCACATTGCCTACCTCTTGCTGTGTTTGCCCTGAGAAACCAGCCTGGCTCAGATCACCACCTGACTCCTCATGAGTTGGTGAGTGGACACTGCATGAGTGTACCACTTGCTCCTGCCACTCGAATAAAAACTGATATGACCACTAGCGTTTCTTTCATTTCTCAACAGATCAAAAATCAGAGGGAAGGGTCAAAGAAGATTGAGGAAGACAGCCAACCAACGGATTTTATTGACTTGCTCAAACAGCCTAGTTTGTACCCAAGGGACCAAGTACTAGTAAAGAGTTTCATACGTACTTGGAACAAGCCCTGTTTTGAGGGACCATATCTAGTAGAGGCGGTCATTCCTTCTGCTGTGAAACTTCAAGGGAGAAGAGCCTGGCTGCACCTGAATGACATAACGCTCTACAAAGGAGAGACCCCGACCCCTCTGTCAACAGTTGACTTTGAAGCAAGAGAAGAAATTCCATGCATGCAGACCAGATCGACTACCGAAAGCAGGGTCAAAGAACCAGTGGAAAACATTCTGGAACAAATTGACGTTTCCACAGTTTAAAAAGAAACAAATGGACTTTGCTGCAGTTCCGGAACTTTTTTCCCTTGAGATAAAAACAGATTATACATTGAAAAAAAGACACGAAAATTGCACAGCACACTTTATGCTGCCTGAAATGTTGGACACATTTCTGCGTGTATACATTCTTGGAACATATCCAGCTCTAGTGCAATGAAAGTGGACGTTGCTGCATTTTTGGGAAATCCTAAAAACAGTCCTATTTTTCGCTGAGATATTATTGCAATTACAATTCAGTTTCTGTTATAACAACATGCAGATTCTGAAAAATAATTGAAGGTGAATAATTGAATTAAGAATGAGAGTTTTTCACTATATAAAGCACACATTCCTAACAAGAAGACCAGCTACTCCAAAAGAGTAACTACATTTTGCCTTATCTGTTGTCTTTATTTTCTCATGCTCTTTACGCTTGTGATATATTATTTTATAATGCATCTGAAGTGTCAGTGTGACAAATCAACGTCCATGGCACCAGTGGTCCAGGGGTGAATATCGGTTTCTAAACCATCAATCAACCCCACAACTCTAGTACACCAGAAGGGATCAGAACAGATTGGAATACAAGTGAATTATAAGACCTCCATGTGCAATATTTGGTAACGTGGATGGAATGGCAGGCTTATCTCTGCTAGGTCATGTATCGTTGGTTAGTTGCAACACAGTAAAAATACAATTATTACCCAATGATAAAAAAGACTGTCCAGTCAAAGTTGTATACAAATATCTGCTTTATTATTACTACAACAGACAGTTCTAGCACACTACAAGCACAACCCCCCCTGTAAAGGAACACAGAGGAAAGACAGTTTCACAAAGGAAAGGGATGCACTCTGGATACTGACAGGAGGGTAGTTGGTAAACTAATTAGTCTTACTGTTCAAGATTATTTGGTTTCAGCACCAAGGGGGCAAAGGGTCATAACTGTCTCTATGGGCCTTTGGAGAAGGACCAGTGGAGCAGAACCACAATGTACCTGATGCTGAAGAAGATCTTGGTGCTCGACAGCGTTAAGAAGGTGCCAGGGAGCTTTGCAGCCCTTGAGACCGAGTTAGCGGCAGGAGACAGATGCAGGTATCAGGCGGCAGGCAGTTCAGCAAGCGAGGCTGGACGGACGTCAACAGGCTGGTCAGCGTGGCTGGTCGGGGTCAAGACTCATTGTCTCTGTGCTGGTTGGTGAAGCTGGAATGCTGGTCGAGGCATCCCGGATGGCTCTGGTGGCTGCGGTGTGACAACAGTCAGCGGTGCAGCCGGATGTGGTTCAAGGACTCAACTGTCTCGAAAATGTCCTTAAAAGATGGACACCGGATGATGCTTGTGTGGTATTCCTCCAAGCTTCTTCGCAGGGCGTGTGTCCTTTCAAGGCGGACGGTCGAAAGCTCAGTTCAGATACTCTCTGGCACTTCCTACTTAGCAGTGCATGCTGTGTGCTGGCTGGGTACCGGTTCTGGAGCTGCTGGATGGGTCCTCTGAGTCCAGCATCTCCCTCTGTTCACTGGAAGATGTTTAGGGGAGGGATCTTGCTTCCCTCTTGGAACTTCTGGTCTTCGTTCACTGGTGAAAGATGTAAGGTAGACTGTACCTTCAGCTTGGGTACAAATGAGTCCTTCTTCTTACTCGTTTCAAAGTCTTAGATGTTCTGCTACGTGAGGGGTTCAGCCCTCATTTACAGCCAAATGGGCCCAGTGATTGGTGTAGGCTAAGCTCACATTAATGAACCAATCCTGGGTCCCCACCAACAATATTCTGCTATGCATGAGGCCAGGACCAGAGTGCTTTGCAACAGGACAGCAGATAAGGTGGTGACAACATATACCTAAGTCCCACCCATCTCCCTGTCTGTTGTAGATCAAAGTGTCTCTCTGGTTAACTGAGCCCTCTGTGACTCTTGATTAAAGCGCTGGATTCCCTTCAAGTTTGTGCTGGGAGCAGACTTCCTGTCTCCCCCAAAACCACATACTTATCCCCTCTGAAAGGGGTTTGCCTACGGTAAATAGTAGAGCCAGACATGCATTTCACTGCCTTTCATACAGAGGTATTCAACAGTATAGATGCATAAAGGAGCGCATTACAAAGGTATTCAACACTACAGATGCATACCCGAATGCTTTACAGAGGTATACAACAGTTCAGATGCCTAGCAGAGTGCTTTACAGAGTTATAGATCTTTTCTGCGCTTGCATCTATAACTTGATCTTCAGGGCTCATAATGCTAGGTACGGCCCATGGCCCTGGTCTATAAAGTTAAGGTAGCCCACATATTGCCCAATTGGGGAGCTTACAGTGTGGCAAATAGGTTCAGAGTGAACCGGGTAATCATCCTGTTTTCAAGGGAGGTCAAATATTGCCCGCCCTGCTTTCTGCCAGAGCACACCTGGCCCTAAACACACACATACAACAAAAGGAATCAATCTTTGTCACACACCTCGTACTCGTTATGCTGAATTGCTATAGCATCATTCATTTAGAACATATGTCATAAGAGCATTGGGCCTCATTACGACCGGTGCGGTAACCATGGCGCTAGTAGCGCCATGGTTGCCGCCGGTATTTTACCGATTCCGCCATGGCGAATGGCGAAATTACCACCCCATTCCAGGGTTTGCGGGGCGGTAATTCCCCATTCACCATTGGCCCTTCCCCATTCCCATTTTTGCCTCCATAGGGCTCAATGGAAATGGGGAAGGCGGTAGTTAGAGTACCGCAAATTGCGGTACCGTAATTACCTCCAAGGTCCCTTTGAGGGTCCAATCCTTAACAGCTGGTAAAGGTAGGGACCCGAAAGGGACCTCTTAATTAGGCAGTAAGGGGTTAACGGCGCCGCCACCTTTTATGGCGCCGTTAACCCCTTACCGCTGTATATGAACAGAATTTGCATTGGTCAATTCTTCCACTAGTCTCTGCTCACACCGACTGCTTGGCAATCAGAACATTTCACACCGCCCCTACCACAGCAACCCGTGTATATCTGATCAATACGTGAAAAAGCACTACATATCATTTCAACACAATAAAAACAATATTAAGAAGGTTTACATTTATATGTCTTTAGAGAAACCGACTGGCCCCATTTTTGCCCCATAGGGCTCTATGGGAATGGGGAAGGCGCTAATTACGGCACCGCAAATTGCGGTACCGTAATTAGCTCCCTGGTCCCTTTGCGGGTTGGTTTTTAACGCCTGCAAAAAGCAGGCATTAAATTCCCCAACCCGCAAAGGGACCTCGTAGTAAGGCAGTAAGGGTTTACCGGTACCGGTAAAATACTGGTACCGGTAAACCCTTACCGCCTACCGTTTAATGAGACCCATTGTCTTACCCACTTAAAGCACTGGGTAAAATGTTACTTTATTGACACTAAGAAGGCGTTAAACACCAACCCGCAAAGGGACACTTGTAATCAGGCGTTAAGGGTTTAAAGGCGCCGACGCTCTTTACGGCGCCGTTAACCCCTTAATGCCTGACTTGTAATGAGGGCCTATTTCATTCATGTGGCACACACATGTATCTACGGTCTGCATGGTTGGCAGCAAACACTGCTGGGCTCCTCTGGTGGATCGCATTTCAGAAGCAGTGCAGTGCCTCACGTGGTGCATTCCAGAATGACCTGTGAATCCTGGGGCTTTAAGGCCGGGAGGATAGCTCAGGGGCAACACGCTCGCCTTGGAGGCAAGAAAATGCAGAGCAACACAGGTTCGATCCCTGAGTCTGCGCTTAGAAACCTCTGGGTATTAAACGTGTTATGAATAACCAACTGGTCACCACATTGCCTTTGCAGCGCCAGGTCTTGACCTCGCTGTTAATGGCAGCGCAGCAGAGACCGGTAGGTGTGGGTAGTGTGTGGGTAGGAAAGGTGATAGGAAGAGGTGGGAAATGAAGTTACACTGAGTCAGGGCAAGGAAAGCACCCAGCAAGAAACGAAGTGAGTGACGCAGGGGGTGCAACAAGGGTAAAAGGAGGGCCCCACTCCACTTAAAGCCCTGGTCACATTCAATAGGATTGTGGGCTGAGGGAAGTGCGAGGGGCGGACAGCTCCCCCCACACCCTCCCTTCTTTAATGAAAAAAGTAGAATGTGGAAAAGTGAAGGGCTGCAGTGTAAATAATAAAGGAGCTGGGCCTCATTACGACCCGGGCGGTAAGGGATTACCAGTTCCGGTAAGGGCACCGGTACCGGTAATCCCTTACCGCCCTACTACGAGTTCCCTTTGCGGATCCTCTCTTAACGCCTGGTTTTACCAGGCATTAAGGACAGGACCCGCAAAGGGACCTTAAAGCTAATAACAGTACCGCAATTAGCAGTACCGTTAATAGTGCCTTCCCCATTCGCATTGAGCCCTATGGGGGCTCAAATGGGAATGAGGAAGGGCCCTGGTGAATGGGGAATTACCGCCCCCGCCAACCTTGGAATGGGGCGGTAATTGCTCCATTCACCAGGGCGGAGTCGGTGAGGTTTTGGAGGCAGCCATGGTGCTAATAGCGCCATGGTTACCTCCAACCTCGTAATGGGCCTCATTACGACTCAGGCGGTAAGGGGTTTACGCCGGCGTAAACAGCGCCGACCCTTACCGCCTGAGTACGAGGTCCCTTAGCGCCATGGCGGATTTAACACCTGCTTTTAGCAGGTGTTAAAATCCATGGCGCTAAGGGACCATGGAGTTAATTACGCCACCGTAATTTACGGTGGCGTAATTAACGCCTTCCCCACTCCCATTATGCCCTATGGGGCAAAAATGGGAATGGGGAAGGGTAAATGGGGATTGGGGTAAGTCCGCCAACCACCATGGCGTAAACGTAGTTTACGCCATGGTGGTAAAGTCACGGCCCAGGCGGTAATTTACCGCCTGGGTTGTAATGAGGCCCAATGACTGACTTTTAGCATGGCCCTCATTACGACCCAGGCGGTAATGGTTTAACGGCGCCGTAAAAGGCGGCGGCGCCGTTAAACCATTACCGCCAGATTACATAGTAGCACCATGGTCCAACGCCAGGGTCGTAGTGAGGGCCATTGAGAGCGTGTGGGGCTTGCTCTGTTCTCCCCCAGTGCCATTAGGGCAGATGTGTAGGCCCCCACAGTTTGAAAGCTCCCCATCTTCCACTGATTCCCCTAGCACATCTGACTTCCCCCTCTCACCCGCCCTCGCCCCAGGGACACAGAGTGAAACAGGAAGACTTCTCGGGGAAATGTGGCATCCAGAGTTCCAAGTGCAAACCCACAGCTCTGCTAGACGGCATTTGCAAATCTGCAACCCCTCCCTCCCCCAATCAGTGCCAAAGTGACTTCCCGTCACCAGGCTGCAATTAGCTGGGGCCTTGCATGCTAAAAGGGGTCACGGTCTCCTGCTGGAAATTCATAATGGAATTAATGAATGCTTTCAGACTGCAGATGCGGGTGTAAAGGCAGCACGTTTGCACATGAGCACCTGGCTAGACTCGAATTCAACCGCTTGCATTTTGGACATGTTGAGGGCTGGAGCGCTTCCTGATTGGAGGATGCAGGCCAGGCCATGAGAAGGCCTCGTGCGCCCCCTCCCGCTGGATGCAGGGTATTCTGACAACAGCAGTTCTAATATAGCCCCCAACCTCTGCATCCAATGAGAGCAGAGTTCTCTGGATGCCAAATTTTATATAAACGACTAACTCTTGCAGCGTGCCCTCCTGGTCTCACTCCCCGCTGGGGTGTGTCATATTCTTTTGTATCTTGGGTGTGTAAGACGGGAGTGGGCCTACAATACGCAAGCAACTCGTTCCTGTGTTCAGGAGGGAAAATACCCAATGTAAGGCATCGCCATGAATGCACAGTGATTCTCTGGGGCCACAGGTTTGGTTCCTTTTATTGACGAATTACCACTTTTTATAGGTGAACATGATGTATAAATGCCACTATTATACTCTTGGCAGACCCCAGTTAATATATTAGGGCGTGACTTGATGACAAAATTAAATATGATGATATCCTTTACTGACAATGGGATAGTGTGTTCAACTCTAGGGATACATTGGGGGTCATTCTGAGGCTTTTAGCAGGAGTTAAGTACGGGACCCGCAAAGGTACCTCGGAGGTAATTACGGTACCGTAATTTACGGTGCCGTAATTACCTCCTTCCCCATTCCCATTGAGCCCTATGGGGCAGAAATGGGAATGGGGAAGGGCAAAAGGTGAATGGGGAATTACCGGTCCCTCCAACCCTGGAATGGACCGGTAATTACTCCATTCACCATGCCGGATTTGGGACGGTTTCGGAGGCAACCATGGAGCTAATTAAAAGCATTGTGAAGTGTCCCTTTAGATCCAGAAATATTTTTATTTGGAGTAAATATTTTGTTGACATGGCTTCTTGGATTGACAGGGAAAACATTGAAAATACCTGATGAATTATTGTTTAGACCAGAAATACCTATGGATGATGAGGAGGGACAGGTCATTCCTATAGAGTGAGAGGCAGCAGCGGTAAATCAAGAAAGGGTTGTTATTCATGGGACAGATGATGAGGGAAGAGAATGGAGACCAGTAATAGTCCTTAATAAATGATACAGACTGAAAGATTTGACAGACGAAGACTTGTTTAGAGATGAGTATTCGGGCGATGAATTCATATTTTTCATAAGTCTCACTTATTGGATGAAAATTGAGAATAGAGAGATACCTCAGAGAATGGCATTGGTAAAAAAAAAAAAAAAATTTCAGGAAGATTTCGAAATTGTGCCAAGTATCTTGTGGACCAACAGTTCATAAGAGATGGGTCTATTGAGTGGAGCGTTAGCAGTTAAAATCAAGCTTAAACCAGGAGCATTTTTTCAACGCGCAAAAATTACTCCATGTCCAGAGAAGCAGATGAAGGCATATTTAAGACCATTTCTGCTTTAATGAAGCATGGAATATTGCTGCCCTCAGAGTCCCCATGTAACATGGCTGTGCACACAGTGGAGAAATCAACTAGGGTGGCGTGGAGATTTATTCAGAATCTCCGCCCCTTACACAATATTGTTGAGGCAGAGTTTCCTTTGGTTCCTAGCCCTGCTAAAATAGTTTGCAACATTCCAGCTAAAGCCAAATATTTGACAGTGATAGAGAAATTACATCTTTCCAATTCCCCCTCATGAAGACTCACAGGATTTGACTTAGTTTTTGTATAGAAATCAGTGACTAAAACATGCAATACTGCCTGGGGGTACTGTGAGTTCCCATCAATTTTTAATAGAGTCCTTCAGATGGACGTAGGTAACATACAACTCGAGAGCATAATAATACAGTATGTGATTATATACTAGTGTGCAGTGAAACAGAGGAAAGATGCACGGAAGATGTAGTTTGACTCATGACAATACTAGCAGAAAAAGGATACAAAGTAGATCAAGAAAAACTACAATATTGTCAAGAAGACGTCATGTATATAGGACAGTTCATCAATCAATCAATCAATCAATCAAGAGGGGAGAAAAGTGACCCCTGAAAGAGCAGAAGCAATCATGAGAACCCCAAAATCTGAAACAGTAAGAGAAATGCAACAATTCTTAGGCCTATGTCAATATTGTAGGGCCTGGGTTTTTGATTACAGTCCATATATTTTACCACTCAAGGAAGCACAGATAGGTGAAAGTAAGATAACATGGATAGATGGCATAACTGAAGGATTCGAGGAGTTGAAAAGGGTGATTTGCACAGCCCCTGTTTTAGGAATTCCAGATGATAGTGAAGAGTTTTATTAATTCTCGCATTAAAATGGAGAGGTGATGATAGCACTACTTACACAGAAGGCGACTTTAGGACATGGACACAAACCATTAGCCTATTATAGTGGGATTCTAGACCCAGTAATGAAAGGACATTACCTTTGTGAACAAGTGTTAGCAGCTGCTTCTTTCGCTATTTAAAAAGCGACCAGTATTACAACGGGATGCTCAATAACATTATTGGTCGAGCACTCCCTATTTGCCATTTTGGAAAAACCCCAAAGTACATTGACTACACAAAGAGCGTCTGGATACAAAGTGATTATTTCAAATCCAGCAATTGAAATTGTTAGATGTAGAATAGTGAATGCAGCTACATTTATAGCAGAGCCAGTAGGAAAAGAGGACTATGTACATTATTGCACAACATATACCGAATTCAATGATGATATTCCCCAAGTTACAGAAAATGCCCTTGGAGGAGGGGAAGTTCTCTTTATTGATGGTTTTTCAGAAATTGACCAAACGACTGGTGAAAGGCATACTGAGATGGCAGTAGTGAAGCTAAAAATTAATGGTGAATTCGAAGTAGTGACGAGTGTGAGATTGCCTTCAGATTCAGATTGGTCAGCGCAGGCTGCAGAATTAGTGGCTGTTATCGCCACGCTTCAATGATTTGAAGATGTGGAAGTGACAGTGTATTCTGACTCCTCCTACATGACGACAATCCTACACGCAGGGCTGTCACATTGGAAAAATTGGGTTTCTTCAGCTTAGACGGCCCTCCAGTGCAACATGCATCCCTATTGGTGAAGCTCATTAAGGTACTAAATCTCCCATTGGCTACCACTATGGTGAAATGCGCAGCTCATACTAAACGGGCAGACCTGATTTCTCGCCGGAACTAAGCCACAGATGTAGTGGCTAAAAGAGCAGCATATTTTTCAAATATTTGAATTAGAGGATGTTAAGCAGGGGTCAGAACGATACATGTTAATACTGGAAGGTTTTAGTACGTTATCCATTATACAGTTAATTGAGCTGCACTGATGAGCTCCACAGGAAGAGCAGGATCTATTGAAGAGACCAGGGTGTTCTTTATCCCCCACTGAGGCTATATGGAGACAGGATAGTACTGGAAAGCCAGTTATGCCTCTAGCATTATTGACGGTGGCACTGGAGCAGCTTCACTACCCCGCTCACACCACCATAGAGTCTTGCTGTAATGATCACAGAAGATTGGTTCACGCCAAATTTGTCAGAATATGTTGCACAGTTTACTGTAAATTGCATTGTGTGCTATAAATTTACAACAGGACATACCTTGCGAACAGTGTGAGGAGCAATTCCTAGGTCCAATGGTCCATTCCAGCATCTACATATAGATTATGTGGATATGTTACAAGTATGTGACGGTTATAGTTACATGGTAGTCATAGTATGTCTTTTTTTCCAAATGGATCCATCACGATGCCAAATGCACTGCCAAGTTTCTCGTGCGTGAGGTGTTTCCTAGATGGGGAATTCCTGTGGCCTGACAATGAGCTGCATTTTGTAGATCAAGTTTCCCTCTGGCTATCACCCACAGTCGAAGCCGTCTGTGAGTGGCTAAATGAACTTCTGAAAGAGAGGGTATCAAAAATTGAAATTACTTTGAAAAAGGAATGGCCACATTGCCTACCTCTTGCTGTGTTTGCCCTGAGAAACCAGCCTGGCTCAGATCACCACCTGACTCCTCATGAGTTGGTGAGTGGACACTGCATGAGTGTACCACTTGCTCCTGCCACTCGAATAAAAACTGATATGACCACTAGCGTTTCTTTCATTTCTCAACAGATCAAAAATCAGAGGGAAGGGTCAAAGAAGATTGAGGAAGACAGCCAACCAACGGATTTTATTGACTTGCTCAAACAGCCTAGTTTGTACCCAAGGGACCAAGTACTAGTAAAGAGTTTCATACGTACTTGGAACAAGCCCTGTTTTGAGGGACCATATCTAGTAGAGGCGGTCATTCCTTCTGCTGTGAAACTTCAAGGGAGAAGAGCCTGGCTGCACCTGAATGACATAACGCTCTACAAAGGAGAGACCCCGACCCCTCTGTCAACAGTTGACTTTGAAGCAAGAGAAGAAATTCCATGCATGCAGACCAGATCGACTACCGAAAGCAGGGTCAAAGAACCAGTGGAAAACATTCTGGAACAAATTGACGTTTCCACAGTTTAAAAAGAAACAAATGGACTTTGCTGCAGTTCCGGAACTTTTTTCCCTTGAGATAAAAACAGATTATACATTGAAAAAAAGACACGAAAATTGCACAGCACACTTTATGCTGCCTGAAATGTTGGACACATTTCTGCGTGTATACATTCTTGGAACATATCCAGCTCTAGTGCAATGAAAGTGGACGTTGCTGCATTTTTGGGAAATCCTAAAAACAGTCCTATTTTTCGCTGAGATATTATTGCAATTACAATTCAGTTTCTGTTATAACAACATGCAGATTCTGAAAAATAATTGAAGGTGAATAATTGAATTAAGAATGAGAGTTTTTCACTATATAAAGCACACATTCCTAACAAGAAGACCAGCTACTCCAAAAGAGTAACTACATTTTGCCTTATCTGTTGTCTTTATTTTCTCATGCTCTTTACGCTTGTGATATATTATTTTATAATGCATCTGAAGTGTCAGTGTGACAAATCAACGTCCATGGCACCAGTGGTCCAGGGGTGAATATCGGTTTCTAAACCATCAATCAACCCCACAACTCTAGTACACCAGAAGGGATCAGAACAGATTGGAATACAAGTGAATTATAAGACCTCCATGTGCAATATTTGGTAACGTGGATGGAATGGCAGGCTTATCTCTGCTAGGTCATGTATCGTTGGTTAGTTGCAACACAGTAAAAATACAATTATTACCCAATGATAAAAAAGACTGTCCAGTCAAAGTTGTATACAAATATCTGCTTTATTATTACTACAACAGACAGTTCTAGCACACTACAAGCACAACCCCCCCTGTAAAGGAACACAGAGGAAAGACAGTTTCACAAAGGAAAGGGATGCACTCTGGATACTGACAGGAGGGTAGTTGGTAAACTAATTAGTCTTACTGTTCAAGATTATTTGGTTTCAGCACCAAGGGGGCAAAGGGTCATAACTGTCTCTATGGGCCTTTGGAGAAGGACCAGCGGAGCAGAACCACAATGTACCTGATGCTGAAGAAGATCTTGGTGCTCGACAGCGTTAAGAAGGTGCCAGGGAGCTTTGCAGCCCTTGAGACCGAGTTAGCGGCAGGAGACAGATGCAGGTATCAGGCGGCAGGCAGTTCAGCAAGCGAGGCTGGACGGACGTCAACAGGCTGGTCAGCGTGGCTGGTCGGGGTCAAGACTCATTGTCTCTGTGCTGGTTGGTGAAGCTGGAATGCTGGTCGAGGCATCCCGGATGGCTCTGGTGGCTGCGGTGTGACAACAGTCAGCGGTGCAGCCGGATGTGGTTCAAGGACTCAACTGTCTCGAAAATGTCCTTAAAAGATGGACACCGGATGATGCTTGTGTGGTATTCCTCCAAGCTTCTTCGCAGGGCGTGTGTCCTTTCAAGGCGGACGGTCGAAAGCTCAGTTCAGATACTCTCTGGCACTTCCTACTTAGCAGTGCATGCTGTGTGCTGGCTGGGTACCGGTTCTGGAGCTGCTGGATGGGTCCTCTGAGTCCAGCATCTCCCTCTGTTCACTGGAAGATGTTTAGGGGAGGGATCTTGCTTCCCTCTTGGAACTTCTGGTCTTCGTTCACTGGTGAAAGATGTAAGGTAGACTGTACCTTCAGCTTGGGTACAAATGAGTCCTTCTTCTTACTCGTTTCAAAGTCTTAGATGTTCTGCTACGTGAGGGGTTCAGCCCTCATTTACAGCCAAATGGGCCCAGTGATTGGTGTAGGCTAAGCTCACATTAATGAACCAATCCTGGGTCCCCACCAACAATATTCTGCTATGCATGAGGCCAGGACCAGAGTGCTTTGCAACAGGACAGCAGATAAGGTGGTGACAACATATACCTAAGTCCCACCCATCTCCCTGTCTGTTGTAGATCAAAGTGTCTCTCTGGTTAACTGAGCCCTCTGTGACTCTTGATTAAAGCGCTGGATTCCCTTCAAGTTTGTGCTGGGAGCAGACTTCCTGTCTCCCCCAAAACCACATACTTATCCCCTCTGAAAGGGGTTTGCCTACGGTAAATAGTAGAGCCAGACATGCATTTCACTGCCTTTCATACAGAGGTATTCAACAGTATAGATGCATAAAGGAGCGCATTACAAAGGTATTCAACACTACAGATGGCATACCCGAATGCTTTACAGAGGTATACAACAGTTCAGATGCCTAGCAGAGTGCTTTACAGAGTTATAGATCTTTTCTGCGCTTGCATCTATAACTTGATCTTCAGGGCTCATAATGCTAGGTACGGCCCATGGCCCTGGTCTATAAAGCTAAGGTAGCCCACATATTGCCCAATTGGGGAGCTTACAGTGTGGCAAATAGGTTCAGAGTGAACCGGGTAATCATCCTGTTTTCAAGGGAGGTCAAATATTGCCCGCCCTGCTTTCTGCCAGAGCACACCTGGCCCTAAACACACACATACAACAAAAGGAATCAATCTTTGTCACACACCTCGTACTCGTTATGCTGAATTGCTATAGCATCATTCATTTAGAACATATGTCATAAGAGCATTGGGCCTCATTACGACCGGTGCGGTAACCATGGCGCTAGTAGCGCCATGGTTGCCGCCGGTATTTTACCGATTCCGCCATGGCGAATGGCGAAATTACCACCCCATTCCAGGGTTTGCGGGGCGGTAATTCCCCATTCACCATTGGCCCTTCCCCATTCCCATTTTTGCCTCCATAGGGCTCAATGGAAATGGGGAAGGCGGTAGTTAGAGTACCGCAAATTGCGGTACCGTAATTACCTCCAAGGTCCCTTTGAGGGTCCAATCCTTAACAGCTGGTAAAGGTAGGGACCCGAAAGGGACCTCTTAATTAGGCAGTAAGGGGTTAACGGCGCCGCCACCTTTTATGGCGCCGTTAACCCCTTACCGCTGTATATGAACAGAATTTGCATTGGTCAATTCTTCCACTAGTCTCTGCTCACACCGACTGCTTGGCAATCAGAACATTTCACACCGCCCCTACCACAGCAACCCGTGTATATCTGATCAATACGTGAAAAAGCACTACATATCATTTCAACACAATAAAAACAATATTAAGAAGGTTTACATTTATATGTCTTTAGAGAAACCGACTGGCCCCATTTTTGCCCCATAGGGCTCTATGGGAATGGGGAAGGCGCTAATTACGGCACCGCAAATTGCGGTACCGTAATTAGCTCCCTGGTCCCTTTGCGGGTTGGTTTTTAACGCCTGCAAAAAGCAGGCATTAAATTCCCCAACCCGCAAAGGGACCTCGTAGTAAGGCAGTAAGGGTTTACCGGTACCGGTAAAATACTGGTACCGGTAAACCCTTACCGCCTACCGTTTAATGAGACCCATTGTCTTACCCACTTAAAGCACTGGGTAAAATGTTACTTTATTGACACTAAGAAGGCGTTAAACACCAACCCGCAAAGGGACACTTGTAATCAGGCGTTAAGGGTTTAAAGGCGCCGACGCTCTTTACGGCGCCGTTAACCCCTTAATGCCTGACTTGTAATGAGGGCCTATTTCATTCATGTGGCACACACATGTATCTACGGTCTGCATGGTTGGCAGCAAACACTGCTGGGCTCCTCTGGTGGATCGCATTTCAGAAGCAGTGCAGTGCCTCACGTGGTGCATTCCAGAATGACCTGTGAATCCTGGGGCTTTAAGGCCGGGAGGATAGCTCAGGGGCAACACGCTCGCCTTGGAGGCAAGAAAATGCAGAGCAACACAGGTTCGATCCCTGAGTCTGCGCTTAGAAACCTCTGGGTATTAAACGTGTTATGAATAACCAACTGGTCACCACATTGCCTTTGCAGCGCCAGGTCTTGACCTCGCTGTTAATGGCAGCGCAGCAGAGACCGGTAGGTGTGGGTAGTGTGTGGGTAGGAAAGGTGATAGGAAGAGGTGGGAAATGAAGTTACACTGAGTCAGGGCAAGGAAAGCACCCAGCAAGAAACGAAGTGAGTGACGCAGGGGGTGCAACAAGGGTAAAAGGAGGGCCCCACTCCACTTAAAGCCCTGGTCACATTCAATAGGATTGTGGGCTGAGGGAAGTGCGAGGGGCGGACAGCTCCCCCCACACCCTCCCTTCTTTAATGAAAAAAGTAGAATGTGGAAAAGTGAAGGGCTGCAGTGTAAATAATAAAGGAGCTGGGCCTCATTACGACCCGGGCGGTAAGGGATTACCAGTACCGGTAAGGGCACCGGTACCGGTAATCCCTTACCGCCCTACTACGAGTTCCCTTTGCGGATCCTCTCTTAACGCCTGGTTTTACCAGGCATTAAGGACAGGACCCGCAAAGGGACCTTAAAGCTAATAACAGTACCGCAATTAGCAGTACCGTTAATAGTGCCTTCCCCATTCGCATTGAGCCCTATGGGGGCTCAAATGGGAATGAGGAAGGGCCCTGGTGAATGGGGAATTACCGCCCCCGCCAACCTTGGAATGGGGCGGTAATTGCTCCATTCACCAGGGCGGAGTCGGTGAGGTTTTGGAGGCAGCCATGGTGCTAATAGCGCCATGGTTACCTCCAACCTCGTAATGGGCCTCATTACGACTCAGGCGGTAAGGGGTTTACGCCGGCGTAAACAGCGCCGACCCTTACCGCCTGAGTACGAGGTCCCTTAGCGCCATGGCGGATTTAACACCTGCTTTTAGCAGGTGTTAAAATCCATGGCGCTAAGGGACCATGGAGTTAATTACGCCACCGTAATTTACGGTGGCGTAATTAACGCCTTCCCCACTCCCATTATGCCCTATGGGGCAAAAATGGGAATGGGGAAGGGTAAATGGGGATTGGGGTAAGTCCGCCAACCACCATGGCGTAAACGTAGTTTACGCCATGGTGGTAAAGTCACGGCCCAGGCGGTAATTTACCGCCTGGGTTGTAATGAGGCCCAATGACTGACTTTTAGCATGGCCCTCATTACGACCCAGGCGGTAATGGTTTAACGGCGCCGTAAAAGGCGGCGGCGCCGTTAAACCATTACCGCCAGATTACATAGTAGCACCATGGTCCAACGCCAGGGTCGTAGTGAGGGCCATTGAGAGCGTGTGGGGCTTGCTCTGTTCTCCCCCAGTGCCATTAGGGCAGATGTGTAGGCCCCCACAGTTTGAAAGCTCCCCATCTTCCACTGAATCCCCTAGCACATCTGACTTCCCCCTCTCACCCGCCCTCGCCCCAGGGACACAGAGTGAAACAGGAAGACTTCTCGGGGAAATGTGGCATCCAGAGTTCCAAGTGCAAACCCACAGCTCTGCTAGACGGCATTTGCAAATCTGCAACCCCTCCCTCCCCCAATCAGTGCCAAAGTGACTTCCCGTCACCAGGCTGCAATTAGCTGGGGCCTTGCATGCTAAAAGGGGTCACGGTCTCCTGCTGGAAATTCATAATGGAATTAATGAATGCTTTCAGACTGCAGATGCGGGTGTAAAGGCAGCACGTTTGCACATGAGCACCTGGCTAGACTCGAATTCAACCGCTTGCATTTTGGACATGTTGAGGGCTGGAGCGCTTCCTGATTGGAGGATGCAGGCCAGGCCATGAGAAGGCCTCGTGCGCCCCCTCCCGCTGGATGCAGGGTATTCTGACAACAGCAGTTCTAATATAGCCCCCAACCTCTGCATCCAATGAGATACAAGGATTGCGAAATAAATCATGCAGCAAAGGCAATCTACAGAGGCCTGCTGTCTGTCGCAAGTAGAACGCTATGGGTTTGCCCTATGTAACATAGCGCAATATAGCGCTGACCACATTGGCTAACACACCAGGCGCTAGGCAATTTATTTATTTATCTTAACATTTATAGCTAGACGAAAATCCCTTGGGCAGCTAGGCGCTAGTTACAGTGATACCAGTACAGTTGCAATCGCCCCCCACAATAATTGCAGACCACCTTAATACACGATGAACTGAATACAATTAAATGGGATACATGGCACTTAGTACATGTAAAGAATGAACTCCTAAAACACAAAAATAATCCTGCGTGGGGGTTGTGTCCCGCAAACATGTGGCAACCTGTGCGGAGCCCCACGGAACATAGGTTCGCAGCTTTTTTGTGCTATGGGTGTGGATTGTGTCCTACTGTGCCAACGTGTGTTCTGAGTCGCACTGCACGTGCTTAATCCCCTGTGGAGACGAAAATGGGCCCTCACAGGTTTACTTCGGCAACCTGGGCGAGTGGGCATATTGAAATATATGTGTGCTTTTAGCAGGCGTTAAAAAACGAACCCGCAAAGGGACCTTGGTGCTAATTACGGTACCGCAATTTGCGGTACCGTAATTAGTGCCTTCCCCATTCCCATTATGCCCTATGGGGGCAAAAATGGGAATGGGGAAGTACCTTGGTGAATGGGGAATTACCGCCCCCGCTCACCTTGGAGTAGGGCGGTAATTCCACCATCCACCAAGGCGGACACGGTAAAATACCGGCAGCAACCATGGCGCTAATAGCGCCTATGGTTACCGCCTACTGTGTAATGAGGCCCAGTCTGTTTGGTAAAATCCAACCAAAAAAAAGAAATGCAGCCATAAAAATAAAAAGAAATAAACAGCATGAAGGCTTGTTTTTAACAGGACTTCAGTGAAGACCTGTCTCTCAGAAATGGCCGTTAGTCCTACGCCCCCTCCTGTCTCCCTGCAACGCATGCAGAATTACACAAAGCAACAGGCGTTCGTTTCTATCTGGCTAGTCACTTATGTAGCCCACAGGTGAGTGCTTGGAAGCAATAGCTGTGGCTGGGCCTGTGAAAGCTGGTTGAACTACACTAATAGCAGTTCAGTGATTGCTGCTTTAGTCGTGTGAGTTGAGGTGGTAGACTCGGAAGTGCTATTTCGATGGGCGGGCGCCGTAGCTGCGCGTGCCCAGACAATAGTTGCATGATATGCGAGTAGGATTGGGTTGTCCTTTGGTGGTGCTTCAGCTTGTTGACTACCGTCGATAGAAAATAACTGGAAATGGATTTCGTACGACACCCTGGGTCATTCATTGCAGTCTGCATAAAATAGGCAGATCAAAATGGCGCACCCCTTTATCAGGGCTGGCCTGGCTGCCTGTGACTGCAACCTCCTCTCGTGATCCCTCGTGAGGTTTCTAAGCCTTGCAAGGAGTTTGCGAGAGGAAGTTCCGGTTTGGGGGCGCTGTGGGCGGCTGGCACTTCCTAAAGCTGTGACTGGCAGAAGTGCCAGCTACAGCGTCGTGCAAACTGCAACTTCCTCTTGCGACCCGCGAGAGGAAGTTGCAGTTTGCGCAAAACTGTTAAAGCTGTCTTTGATCATGGCGGCATCAGCGGGCTAATGTCCTGTTGCGGCTGCCGTGGCGTGGTGGCCCCGGCTGAGCCCCTCTTTTTGGAGACTGCCAGGGCTCAGGTGAATCCCGCCCACTTGAAGCACTGATTTTAAGTAGCGGCAGAACCTTAGGTAATATGTGGCCTCAAGAGTCCACAGATTCCACTTATGTGGTTCAAGATTCCATTCAAAAAATGCGATCCGGGGTGGTGTGGTTGATCCAACTAAGGTTGTCCCAATAGCTTCCTCAGCCTCCGCGGGGGTCTCCCTCCACTCTAGCCCTGGCATCCCTAATCTCCACAGTATTCCGGGTGGCAACTAATGCGAGGTAATGCACCTTCTGCCTGTGCCGGGCTCCGCAATCTGCTGGGTACAGACACCAGATGTTCTCACCACTCTCTTCCCATGTTCTCACTCTCCCACTCGCTCCTACCTTTCTCCTGACCTCCCTTCAGTCCTCCCTCTCCTTATTACTACTCCTAATTCTTCATCTCCCCAAGCCTCCCCCTCGATTTTACTAGTCTCCATCTCTCCCTCCTTCTAACTCGTCTTGCTTCATCTCCCTCTCTATCTCTCTCTCTTGTGTTCCTCACATCTCTCCATCCCTGCCCTGGTCTTCTATTGCTCTCCCCTTTATTTATTGAACCTGTGTTGCTTCGTGGCGTCTTGCTTCCAAGACGAGCACGTTGCCACTGAGCTACGAGCTACCACCTTCTCCCTGCTGCACTCCAACCTCCCAACTACTCCCACCTATGCATCCTACAGAGGTTCATTGTATTCAGGTCTGCAGGTCTGCTGTGTTGCTTCTGGGGATGGTAGTCCTGCAACGAAAAGACAAGAGATGTGGCCAGGACAAAGGCAGGAAGGTACTGCGCTCGGGAGAGTGGTACCAAGAATCTTGCATGCACTGTAACACCCAGGGGTGTAGAGAAGCAGATGTGCACGTCATTTGTAAAGCCCACCCTCTCACCTCTCTCACATTGGAAGAACAGGAAGAAAGCACTGTGCACTACACCTGGTATCATCCCAATACCACATCAAAGATATGAGAGATGTTATGCGCTCAGACAACCGTACCGAATGTACCCTTGTGCTGAAATTGTAGGCATGAGTCTGCAGACACTCTTAGGTAAGATTTCCATAGTGATGATATATCTTCCTTACCTGTGTGAACCCCAGAACTTTTTGCTTTACTGGTGGATTCTTTTTTCTTATACCCCCGTGAGTGGGAACCTTTTTCCACACTCACAGGCCCTCATTAGGACTCTGGCGCTAAACCATGGTCCGCCATGGAGAAAGAGGGAATTATCACCCCATTCCAAGGTTGGCGGGGCGATAATTCCCCCTTCCTCCATGGCCCTTCCCCATTCCCATTTTTGCCCCATAGGGCTCAATGGGAATGGGGAAGGCGGCAATTACGGTACCGCAAATTGCGGTACCGTAATTGCCATCAAGCTCCCTTTGCGGGTCGTTACTTTAACGGCTGGTCCAGACCAGCCGTTTAGGACGGGAGACACAAAGGGACCTCGTAGTAAGGCATTAAGGGGTTAACAGCACCGCAGGCTTTTACGGCGCTGTTAACCCCTTAACGCCTGGGTCGTAATGAGGCCCACAGAGTCTTTTACTCTTTTTATGGGTGTCGTTTTTTTAGACTCTCCATAGTGGCCAACTTTTTGGCAATAAGTGCCTGTTGTTGCTGCGTTGCCCTAGAGACTCCCCTTTTCACTTTCTCTGGCGAACCTTGAGCTAACTACAGTTCCCAAGGGTAGAAATGATCTTTGGATCCCTTTTACATATTATTATTATAATTTTTTCCCCCCTTTTACATATTATTTGGTGAAGCCAGCAAACCCATCCTTATGTGGAGTGCTGGGGAGATACAATGTATATCCCCTTTTATACTAAAACTGTAACAATTATGTTACAGGGACAAACTTACCTTCAATGGCTGGTGGCAGTAATACCTTTTATTAATTTGATAAACCATTACCGCGGGATGTGTGCACAGCCCCGGTAAAGGCACCCATGGGTGCTCATTTTACCAAAATGGCCCCTGTCTTGTATTTTTGCCATGTACGTGTTACTTGTCCTTTCTTGTTGCTTCCCCTGACATCTATGCTGACAAATACCTTTGTGTAATTTTTATCTTCAGTGAGATGCTCCAGTCTGTCTGTGAAGGCAGGAAGCGAGGGAGGAGTCCAAAACTCCACAGCCCTTTGCCTTCCTCCTTGCTTGAATGGGGACAAATCCCAATGGGGGGCTGACTGTCCTGATTGGACAACCGACCGCCCCTTGTTGTAAAATGCAGGAAGAGAATGCAGAAGTTCTGCTGTAGTTCCTGTTTAATACTACGAACCTGGAATCTGAAGACAAGTCGACCACTGGAAATGAAACCGAAGAGGATGATGAAGGAAAAGCAGCTGAGACGATTTCCAGCGACCGGAGAGCCTGCTGTGTAACCGGAGCATGCTGTAGCCCTTCCTTCCAATCGACCTGGAGACTCCAAAAACAACAACCCTGACCCAGAGCCTGGTGAGACCCAATAGACTGAAGAAGACCTGCATTTTGAGCCATCCCACATCATGCTGCAACCTTGCAGCACAGCAATACCCTGGGACCTTGGACCATTGTGGTGCACAATCTTCCGAATTCCGAATCCCACTGAAACTTCGTAGGCATCCTGATGGATCTCCAGAGACACAAATCATGTCTGAAATGTCCCCTCACCAGAGTGTTGGACCTTTGTAACAACGAGAATCCAACCAGCAATATTTTGGGCCTCATTACACGGAAGGCGGTAAGGGTTAACGGTCACCGGTAATGGTACCGGTGACCGTTAACCCTTACCGCCTTACTACGAGGTCCCTTTGTGGGTAGGTACTTTAACGCCTGCTGTTTAGCAGGCGTTAAAAACCAACCCGCAAAGGGACCACGGTGCTAATTACGGTACCGCAATTTGCGGCACCGTAATTAGCGCATTCCCCATTCCCATAGAGCTCTATGGGGCAAAAATGGGACTTGGGAAGGGCAATGGGGGAAGGGGGAATTACTGCGGCGCCAACCTTGGAATAGGGCGGTAATTCCCCTTTCCACCAAGGCGATGCCGGTATTTTACCGGCATGGACCAAGGTGCTAATAGCTCCGCCTACCTACACTTCAAAAGGTATTCCACGCCCAGGGGCCATCGGTCACATGGCCTCCTCAGACCCCGTGTCTCCAGCCAGGCCTCCCCTGAGGCAGGCTGTCCCCCTGCAATCCACATAAGTGTGTCTCCATTCAGCAGTCTTCCTGTGCCTTATTTGCATGCCCCAGGCCCATCCATCCCACCCCCTCTATCAAAGGTGGTTCGCACCAGGGGATGAGCGCTGGCATGGGGGGCTGTCAGGGGCACAAACGGCCAAGGTGTCAAACAGCATGTACACTTCAAAAGGTATCCCACGCCCAGGGGCCATCGCTCACATGGCCTCCTCAGACCCCGTGTCTCCAGGCAGGCCTCCCCTGAGGCAGGCCGCCCCCCTGCAATAAACATAATACCACGACATACACACGTCATTCATTCAGAAACACACCCCTGTTTCTAATACTTTATAAACCACTTGATATGTCTCATGAGAACATCTTTGTGCTTTGCAAGTCAACTCCTGAACCTTCTACCTGAGAAGCACTGAGATCTAGGCTAATCTGCTCGTCGTCGTGCTATCTGTGACCGCTTCGAGCAAACTCGTCAGTGTGCTACCTGTGGCCATCTACCTGTTCTCCTGCAACATAGTGCTCGGCATGCTGAATCCAACTGTTTGTTGGTCAAGGTAAGGCCATGTATCCTAGTCATATTTCGGTCATTTTTACATTTCTATCTATTTGCGATAACAGTACCCAATATAGCTATGGTCATTGGTCTCATTGCTATTGACTTGAGTTTCAATTGTTATGCTATCAATAGATCTATTTATTTTCATCTGTGTCAATTGTCATCGAATTGCATCCTTTGGGGGTCCAGTCTATAATGTAAGCATGTTTCCTTTTCGTGCAAGACAGAACATCCAAGTGACGAGTCACATGGTCAGAGTTTAGTCACATAATTTAAAAAAATTCTGTAATTTATGCAAATACTAAGCCGCACATGATGAACTGGTATAGTTCCGGCGACCAAAACAAACCTTGCATTGAGCATGGTATGGTTCATTTAATTTTTTATGACATTTTTATTCATCAAGGTTTTATAATAATCTTGATATTTACTTTTCAGAATTTTCAACAATGCCTGCCTGTTCGATTAGCGGTTGCCCTTCGAAGACCCATGCTAGATCTGAAGGCACAACAATGCATGTATTCCCGAAAACTGTTGATCGAATAAGAGAATGGGTCAGACATTGCGGATAGCCACTGGATGGGCTGGAAAGTAGAGTCCAACAAGTCTTTGAGGACAAGAGGGGTGATCGATACCGCATCTGCAGCCGACACTTTCCCTCGAACATGTACACCACATCTTGGGTAACAAAGAAGAATAAACGGCGATCGACACGAAAATTGCTCGCAAACGCTATTCCCACTCTATTCGTCCACATTCCGCCACTGGTGGGTCAAGTGTCCGTTTTTAGCTTTAAACCTTGCGGTAGTGTGTAGGTAGCCAAATGGATTCTTTGATATTTTAGGTGTTGTTTCCAATTTGTAATACTTTCGACATAGATTTGAGTGTATAGCTTTTGAATAATTTCATTTATCAATATATTATTTTTAGATTTCATAACCCACAAACGAAATCTATATATGGGCACAGGGAACTGTGCTATATTGCGTATTACTCAAGTATTCTGTCTCCTTACATGGCAATTTTAAATATTGGCATTTTATTATCAAACAATAATTTACCTTTACAACTTCTTGACTATCCCTTGAATCTGAAGCAAGAACATTATACTTCCGTGATGTGCTCGGTGCAACAGCTTTGGGAAATGCGCACCACATTGACAACAGCCCTAGATATTCTTCAGCAGCACGAGGTATGGATACTGACAGCTCCATCGAGTGTGATCATATAACGTGATTCCATTTGCTATACCTTCTTCCCTATTAACGCAAGTACTGTGTTTCAGGGAGACGATGGAGCTTCCACTACAATCACAAGATCCATTTAGATGATGCAGATGTAAAGAAATCGGAGAAATAAGTCAATTACATCTGATCATATTTAAATATTCCTTGATTCTTTTAGACAATGCAACATTTGTGGTTATCTCTTTATATGTACCTGTGCCGTTAACCCCAAGTGTGTGTTATGTTTACAATATTGAAAACCATACTAACGCAAGTACTGTGTTTCAGGGAGTTGCTGATGCCTCCTCTTCAATACAATCATTCGTGGCAGTCCATGCAGAGCTAGAGGTATGGATACTGACAGCTCAATCGAACTAGGTCATCAGAGCTCGAATACTTGTCGTTTGATTGTTCCACACAATGTCTAAATTGTGTTTGGCTATTGAGATGTACATGTGTGTTCGTCCTCACGTGTGTTTTATGCTAACAATATTTTGATACACAGTAATGAAAATACTATGTTTCAGGAAGTCGATGGAGCCTCATTCCGTGCTGTCTATGCGGATACAGAAAATATAGTCGTTGCAGCGCAAGAGGAAGGGGAGAAATGCGGATACGTATCGGAGCAACAGCGTGCAGATGTTGAAGGTCGAGTCAAAAAAGTTGCAAAGAAAAGAAACGAAAATAAGGTTAGCTACAAACAGTTCATAACTTTAGAAAAATGTTTGTGCTGGGGACTATTTTATGTTTTTTTCCAGTCAATTGTACTATACTTTATCTTGTGTTTAAACTGAACATCCCTTTTCCAACCTGTCCTCTAGTTACCCGTGGGTCTACGAACTATACATACACAGACAGTGAAGTGAATGAGAGATGTTGCTTGCCAGACCATTTACACTATGGAGGCTATGGAGGAACTATTAATTCAGACGTGGCGTGTTGAGACTCGGGATGCTCATGTCCAATGTACAGAAAATGAAATGAATATGTCCGGAGAATCTGGCAAAGTTCTATTGGGCCATTGCTACAGTACGACCGCACCACCGCAACAACATGATACTGGATGTATTGAAGATAGCTCTGAAGTAGTCGCAGATCAATTCACACAATCTACACCCGCCAAAAAATTGCCACCAAAAAAGCTGTCGACATTGTTGTGTTCTCCCATCAATGTTGAAGTAGCAGATGTTGAAATGACAGTGAATGAACCAGCAGCAGCATTCACCGACGCATCAGAACTTGATAGCAGCGATATTTCTTTCAAATGTGGTTATATGTCCTCAACATCACAGGCCGAAACAACTTTGACGCAGGATGACAGTCTAATGAAAGAGGGCACATACATAGAATTCGACAGTTGTTTTATGGATATTATAAGTATGCTGAAATGTGGGCATTCCGTCAGAGGGAGAGTATGTGGGAAGACATTGATTCATGTGACTCGTCAAAAACAAGGCAGTAACGTCACAATACAAGCCGCCTGTACATTACATCATAAGTTTTCATGGTCTGCACAACCGATGCTGGGGAAAATGCCAGCAGGCAATCTACTGTGTGCAGCTGCATTACTTTTTAGTGGCTCCAGTTTTAGAAAGTTAGAGTCTTTCTTTCAGTTTGTGGGACTCCATTTCATTAAAAAAACGCAGTACTACAAATACCAACATGATTATCTGTTTCTGGCCATTGGTGATGCTTGGAAAAGTGAACAATTGTCTCTAGCAAGTACATTCAAAGGCAAATGATTCAGGCCAGCCGGCGATGGACAGTGCAACAGCCCTGGATTTTCTGCCAAGTACTGCACCTACCACTTTCAGGACATGGATAGTAAGAAAATTGTGAGTTCGGTGGTCGTGCAGCTAACACAATGTACATCCTCGGTGGCCATGGAGAAACTAGGATTTATAAAATCAGTGGAATATCTGCAATCGAGTGGAATGCACATCGACCTCATAGCCACAGACAGACACGTTTCAATTGCCAAGACAATGAGAGAGCAGTTCCCACATATTAAACATCAATTTGACGTATGGCATCTTGCTAAATCAATCAATAAGAAAATCTCGACTGCAGGGAAAAAAAGGTTTGGAAAGTATTTCAGAGTGGTCCCAGTCTATCAGTAACCATCTTTGGTGGAGCTCCAAAACTTGTGATGGGTCAGTGGAAATACTACTTGAAAAATGGCGGTCACTGATGCACCGCTGTACCAACGTGCACCGCTGGTCAGAAAACCTACATTTCCACCAATATGGACATGGCCCTTTGTTCCCAGTGGAGGCACGGAAGAAGAAGTGGTTGAATCCATCTTCACCGACACACAAAACCATTGAGAAGATTGTTTTCGATAAAACTCTATCAAGAGATTTGAGGGGACTGACAGAATTCTGTCACACAGGAGGTTTGGAGGTGTTCCACAATATGTGCCTTAAGTACAGGCCAAACTGCTTGCATTTCATCATACAGGGCATGAGACATAGGACTCTACTAGCGGTCTTGACCCATAACGAGAATCTCGGCCGTGAACAATCTAGGACTTAGTTAAGGTAATGTAAGGATGCCTTGCTACACTAAGGCCTTTTCAAAAAGAAGTAAGCAATGGGTGATCAAACCAGTCTATGAGGAAATGGAGTTCGACTTTGTCAAAAGCCTTACTGTTGTTATTAGAGAAGCACAGATATGGAATTTTGAACGTTTCTGTGCAGAGCACTGATCCATTGCCACCCAAAATTGCCACTGTGCCATGTCCACCCAAAGGAGAGCTGGTTGTGAAGTACAAATACTGGTTTAAATAATTGTAATACGATTGTCTTTTTGTAAATAAATGTTATTGTACAGTGTGCATACAAAGTACGCTAACCCTAACCCCTACCTTCACCATCCTGGGTGCCGAACAACCTGGGTGTCATCTTTGAATTCTCTCTCTATTCACCTCATATCGCTGACCTTGTCTATATGTGTATGTATATATTTTTGTTGAATTAACTAATTTTCGCAATCTCTTGTAAATGCTGTGCACTGTTAACCGAGGGGAGGCTTGCGTATTGCAAATAATAAAACAAACAAACAATAAATCTCACTTTCAACTCAACTCCTCGGGTACTTTATACTTTCCCTGACCTTCCCCAAAAAATTAAAAGTCTCAATAGTTATGGTTCTTTGGGGCTTCAAAGCTCGCAGACAACAAGGACAAAATTGAGGGCCTTAGGACGCGCCAAGCGAGCCGTTGCAGATGGGAGAGAAGCCAGTTCGCATTTGCACATTGAGGCGCAGTACATAGATGGATTCGAAACTTCAAGTTCTCACAGATGGCTTTACTACGGGATGTTGCAAAGAAAGAATGTATGCTCATTTCTAGTGAAGGTCAGCGGCTTTGTTTTTCAGCTCGCGCCCTGAAGAGGCCCACAACTCGCACTGGCAGTATAAGGTTCTATTGTTTTTTTACCTTGAGAGACAGCGACCATGCCGAACAAACTTCATTTCAAGGGGGGTTTGGGGAGTGCAATAACGTAAGAGACGATAAGGCAGAAAATTCTGAAACTAGACCGAGTTTCATGTTAGTTCAGTATACGAAAAATCATTGTCAAGAGCACAGTGGGATTTACGGACTGCATTACGCAGAGACACAATGGAAATTGCAACTATAATGTAAGTAACTCTTTAGACGCTTTTATACCGGAATGAAGAATTAATGAATGGATGCATGAATAAATGAATGAATGAAGAGCTTGGAAAAAGTTTGTGGGATCGTCCTTGTAGCGGGCACATGGGCATGCAGGTCCACATTCCACACGCATGTAGACAAACAGTCGTTTCTCATTGTGTACTAACCTCGATTTATTTCGTTAGTTTTCGCATTGATTTTAGAGCCGAATATACTCCATTGCACTATCCTTGAAAGCAAATAGTTTCAGCTCGGCCGTAATAAATAAAATGAATAATATTAATAAAGATCGGCTGGCGAGACTAATTATAAATGTTATGTTTTCAAATCAGGTATATCCTTCCCTTTTGCTACTGCTACCAGTTTCAGACACCGGCAGATGTTTGTTTTAACCGCCAGCTGCAGCTTAATGTAAACAACTGGACAATCCTGATGATTTTATGGGACGATCGCCAAGGGCCCATATGCCTTAAAGCGGTACTAGCGGCTAGAAGCAACATATCAACCTTTACGCTGGCCTATTGCCTACTTGATGGAACAGCCTTGCGGTTCAACGTGCGACAAAAGTGCTTCTTTTAATGAAAACCAACACCCTGTGTACCATAAAGAAACAGCGCGTGACTCACGATAAACTTTTACGGATTTGCGGATAGAGATAAAAGAAAATAAATGGCTTTTGGAGTTCATATGGCAATTGCTGAATATTCTATAAACATTTAATGTCAAATAAATGTACTTTACCAAATGTACCGTGTTGTTGTTTGATTTTAAAGTACAGTTTCATATTCCGAATTGTGGCGCGCTGTGTTGTGAGTTGATCTGTGTTGGTTTCCGGGTGCTGTGTGAAGTCGCGTAGAAGACGACTGGGTGCGTTTGCCTACGCAGCACAGAAACGTCACGGAGAGAGGCGGGGAATATGAATGTTTTGATAATGTCAGGCTCAGGGGGGAAGGATATGATTTAGTGGCGCAAAAGAAGGTCAGCCAGGGCGATGGGGGAAATGATAGGATTATCACAAAATGGCAGCTCCCTGATGCCTGTTTTTGCATGCGTTTAATGGACGAAAACTCGGGTAAGGTCCATAGGAAAATTTTCTAAAATCGAGCACTTAGGCTTAAAAACACATGGCCGACCCATAGGGGCAATAAAAGATTTTGACCGAACCATTCCTTTAAGGGTATATTACTCACCTGTGAGTTGGTTGTGCCTCTTCCCAAAAGTAATGCTGTTGGTTTCACTTCACTATTCCTGTTAGAATATATGTTTGAGTGTTCCCAACTGGTTCTTGTTTTCCCTGACTTGCTGCTAGCATTTCCAGAATATGTCTGCATTAGGTTTTACCTACCTAGAATACCCTTGAGTCATTTATAAAGAGTAACACTGGGTTTTGCTTTCCCTGTTCTATTTTAGGCAGACCCAAAAACAGTCTTAAGTTTATACCTGCCCTAAGTTGCTGATAGCTCCTTAAAGTATGTGGGTTTTACTTATCTTGAGTTAGCTGTGTGTCATCCTAAAATAAGTTACAAGAGTTACTGCTTATCTCAATCTGTGTTTCACTGATCTCAAAAGCACCTGTAATTGAATATTACATCCTCAGGTTTTAATCACCTACTATAACTGTGTGTTATCTCAAAAGTAGTTATCGTCTTTTTCTGTACCTAGAATAAGTGTTCCACTATTCACAACATGTATATTGTTGAGTTGACTTATTATGTGATTTATTGCTGGGCATCATGGTACAACTGTTAGGATATACTACCCTGGTATTACTGAATCTAATCTGAAAGTAACTATTGGTTTTACTCCCAAAAAATAGGTGTGTCCTATACTGAGCGTGTTTCAAAAAGTTTGACTTCGCTACACCTACTGTTAGGTGTTCCAAATAAGGTTATATGCTTTGGTCTCTGTACCTTCAAGCATTGTGGTGTGTTTTGTTGTAATGTGTTTATGACTTTGACCAGTACTTACCTCAAGACCTAACTTGGCCTAATTCTATTTAAAACAAACCTTTATTTTTTATAATACTTCTGGTTATCTGTGTGTCTATTGATTCATGTGTTATGGATTGTTTGTACCTGTCTACAGCCGTCTCTCCCTCCTAAAATGAGCCTGGCTGCTCTGTCTACGCTACCCTGAACTCAGGTGGTACAGCCTTATACTAAGAGTAGAGTCTTGTACTGCCTCAGTTGAATGGGTTTACTAAGTTAAAAACTGTCCTAACAGACAACACTGGTCATAGAAGAACTATAAGTAAAATCGGACAGAAGAGACGTGATGTCACAAAGAAAGAAGATACATAGAAGCCCTAAATCTGATGAGTGGATGTCCAAAGAATGAAGCATGGAACTGAAAAAATTTAGTAAACATGTATGCAAATATGAAGAAAACCATACACATTAAGAAGATAAGTGAAAACAGATGTAGTAGATGTGTATACGCAGAAACGCAAGGTAGATAAAACAAGGTAAAACCTTGTTAAAGTAGGAACTATAACGCGAGGAAAGCAGCCATGTTAAGAAAATGGATGTTGGCATTGTTTAATAGTAAGCAAGACATCTCCAGGAGAGAGAACCAAGGCTGCAGAGCTGACAGGTGCAGGAATATAGCTAAGTGCGAGAACAAAGTGTATTTGCTTGGCATAGGATCAAGGATGCCACAGCAAGAAGCAACTGCGTTGAATAAACTGAGACGAAGAGGATAAATGATGTACGTAAGACATATTTCTCTCAGATTAAGTAAAGGAGTGAATAATTAGGAGTGCTAAGTTTTGAACAATCAAAGATGAAGAAATTGCATGCAAGACGGAGCAACCTAGTCTCCAGAAGCCAAGGGGAGTAATAGCACCCAATATAATTGAATCAAATAGCACTAAATAGGACAGAATGGACAAAATCATGGTCTCTTCACATGTGGTGTAAGACCAGAAAACAAGGCCTATTCATAAAGCTCCAGACTAAGATAGGAATGTTTCAAAAAAGGTAGCAGGCGCTCCTCTTGAGAAAGAACATGGCATGATAACCTGTTCTGTGGTTTTTTCCCACTTTGAGATGAGAGTTTGCAGCACACGCTTTTTGCTCACTGTACCTTTAACAGATAGGAAATATCCATTTGCATATCAGTCTTTGCCCTGCCACATGGGCAGTCCAGCACCACAATGCTATGGCAATTCCCTTCTGAACAAGAGATCGAACAGCAACCCCATACACGTGTTTCAGCCTTGTTGGGCCTCATCAGTGAGGTGGAGCTGTGCCTCTTTGAGCACAGTGAGCAGAGAGTCAACGTCTGGGTTCCCCAGGTAACTCAGGGTGACCAGCCCCAAGTTCCTTGCAAATATTTCAAAAAAGGTAGCAGGCGCTACTCTCGAGAAAGAACATGGCATGATAACCTGTTCTGTGTTTTTTTCCCACTTTAAGATGAGAGTTTGCAGCCATCCTTCACTCCCTTCAAAGTTCAGAGGAAGAGAACAGCCAGCAAGGCCAACTACAAACAAGAACCCTTACTTAAGGCCTAACTGATGAGAGATGGTAGGCTAATTAGCTAGCCAAGGCAGTTGTCTGACTTTGTTCCTCTGCACCTGGGTTTCGTTGCTTACATGCTGCTAACAAGCCGAAGGTCCAAGGTTGGACGAGAGGTCCAACCAATCATGAGGGTCTAAGTAATGGTGGACTATACATTGTTGCACAAACCTATCTGCTGCTGGCATTATGCTATTATCTGTATTTTATGTAGAGGGTGTTTAAGGCGTGCCTTACAGATAAGGGGCATCCAATGATGATATTAACACTTATATAAACTATATATTTACGTGTTCCCTTAACCAATCCTTCCACCGATTGGTTTTATTGTTTGCCATTAAGGATGAAGTCATAACTGACATACGTCGAGGTATAAAGCCTTTTCTGTAATGGAAATGCGATGAGAGGGTGTGATCTACAATTGGTTTGCCAGATTTCCCTACTTTATTGAATTGATAATAAAATAGTATTATGCCAGAACATACCCTGAAAATGATGCTTGTACTCATCAACGACCATGGACGGTCTTTGCTCGTAGCATCCGTTGTTGTGCACTCTATTGCCACCCTGTCTTCTTCGTCGTGGTCTTTCTGTTATTGGGCTACGTTCATGTATGGAAACCAAGCAAAAGGTCCAGCTCTTCAAATTTAACACCAGATGTTTGCTCCCTCCCCTTACCAGAGGAATGTATGCAGACCTCAAGGAAGTAGTAAAGAGGGTAGCACAGTCTCTGGGTCACGGGGTAGACTGGTGGTTCAGCCAATGTATCTTCTCCACCACCGGCGACCCTTTGCTGGGTTAATCAGAAGCGGAGTTGTGCTTGGTGTAACCTGACCACCAGTAAATCTGTGCAAAATAAGAGCAGGGAAACAGGGTAGGGTGAAATGTCTGCATCTCCCAACCCTCTAATTTACCACTAGCCAAAAACATAGAGGGCCTCATTACGACGTTGGAGGTAGCCATGCCCTTAATCACTGCCTCCAAAATCGGGTCCAGGTCTGGGTTCCCTGAATGGGGAAATACCGGGCCATTCCGAGTATGGAGGGCCCGGTATTTCCTTCTTCAGGGAATCCGGGCCCGGTCCTTCCCTATTCCCATTCGAGCCCCCATAGGGCTCAAAGGGAATGGGGACGGAGCTAACAACGGGCCCATTACAAGAGGGCCTGTTGTTAGCTCCCTGGTCCCCTCGCGGGACCCGCTATGGATGTCTGGAAAAACAAGGGGACCATTACCGGGGCCGTTAAACGCATTCTGCACATCTTATAATGAGGCCCAGAGACTCCCAACACAGTTTGTGTTTTAGGCCAGGAATTTTAATAAAATTGCACACCCCCGGGGGCCCGTTTGGATGTGGAAAACACTCTCGGCGGGTGGCCTTGACACGCTGGCGTACCAAGACATATGATTGATATCCTGGCGTCGAGAGCCCCACTTTAGTGCCAGCTAGAGACATACGTATCATGCATGATATCATATGTTCCTTCACGGTCACCATTCTTTGCATTGTTTGTATGTAAACATGCATTGCAGTGTTTAATCTAAGACTTGAGGATCTATCCTGACATGTTCTGACATGCACCCCTCCCTCCATGTGCTTGTAAGATCTATGTGCCGCATCCCATCCTCTTCTCCTTGCTCAGTTTCTTTAAGGCCTGTATATCTTGGTTGGGGCACAGTATGCTGCTCCAGGGAGAAGCCTGGGTGCTCGGAGACTACTACAGTGATGCGCTGCCGTAGCATAAAAGCCTATTAACATGGCCTAGCATAAATAAGGCTGATGCAAATCCCTACCTAGATGTACATGGGCTTCAAGCCATCACAGTCAGATGTTCAAGAAAAGAAAGACAATTGCTAGCTGTCCCTCCCCTCCCCATTTCAAAATGGGATGACTGGCAAATACATATTGATCTCTATGGTTAGCGAGAAAGACCAACTTCTTCCCACCACTTTCCTAAATGCCCCTGCAGGGAATGACTGGGACCTCTTGCACTGGGGACTGTATCTGTTCCCATACAGTCCCCCACACCCCCATTTTCTGTTTTCTTCTGCTCTTATCAGACTTACCCAGTCTGCTGCCTTAAACACAGCACTTTCTGACTGCACTTCCACTGTTTATTGCCTCTATTATCTATTTATTTGTATTTACTATTATTTATATGTACCACACTTTCCACTCTCCCCCTTCCATGCACTTCTCCCCTCCCCCTCTCCCATGCACTTGCGCGTTCTCATTGTGACTGGGCCTAGTAAGATCGCTGTTATGTTCTCCCATGTTCCTCTCCCTTGCCTTGTCGCGCTCTGAAACACTTGTGTACAAGCGTTATATAAATAAATGATCATATCATATCCTACCCTGGACTTGCCCTAAAACTATTATGCTTTATATTTCTAACATAGTCGAAGTGCTAGATATTGAAAACAAAATAATCGTTTCAGTGGGAGATCGCGCTGCAGCTTAAAATAGAAGAAATATTTCGAGAGTCATCTTGTCCTCCCTGTCTGCAGCATAAGTGGTACTGCTCATTCACGAAATAGATACAAATACTGTGAGTCGGAAACACCCTTTCCCCTTTCAAGAGTAGCAGTACTTCCGCTATTTCTATCATCCTCATCCTCGAAATAGAAAACATTTAGTGTGCTCTCGTGCCCTTTGCGGCTCTACCAGACAGGTCATTCAGGCATATTTTGGGCCACTATGGGAGACAGCAGAACCATATGTTGGGAGAACCTCCTTTCCTTTTTATTCTGAATCACCAAAAAGTTTGAAAGTTTTAGGGAAATTGAAACCTACAATTCCAGTGAATGGTGTTTTCCAAGAAGTGGCTAACGAAAGGCTACCACTTATCCCAAGAGATGATATCAACATCATGAATCAAAAGAACACTTTGCAGATGCCAAACTAAACCATCCTAGACACATACAGGAACATGCCCAGTCTCAACCTGCTATATTTAAGTTCAAGCAGTCAAAGTTAAACCTGAGTTCAGCTAGTTAGGATATGAAGGGGCAACCTACAGGGTAACACAAACCCCAATTCTATCCTTGAACTTTCCAAGCAGCAAAGCTAAAATGAATATCCAGCGGGAGGGGGCCAGGTAGGGGGCATCTTAAACCAAGACCCTCAGGATAAAATCTGGGCAGATATCCAAAATCATTCCAGTGTTGGGAAAGGCCAAAAACTGCAAAACTCCTTTTACTCCATGAGAAAAAGATAGGAATATGGGTTACAATTGTGATGCAGACAATGTTGCTGCGGTTGCAGCAAATTGACGTGATTCACTTCTCTCAAGACCCTCAACTCAGTCCAGACTGGGTGGACTCCTCAGCAACAGGCATTTGATAACATCAAGGGAGTGATTGCCACAGTCGACAGAGTTCATGTGAGGGAGCCCCCCTTGATGGCGCTCAAGCTTGACGTAGAAAAGGTGTTCGACCTGGTTGATTGGTCCTCAATTGGATCGGTATAAAGGAAGTTTGGCTTTGAACCCGGAATCACAAAATGAACTATGTGCAATCATGGCCACCCATCCACTGAATCAGTGGTTAATCGCCCATCTACTTTTCATCCAACGAATGAAGCCCGTTGCCCAATGTATCCAAGCAGAAGTTGTGATCTAAGGCATGGAGGTTTGGGAGAACAACATAAGTTCACCATCTTTAATGATACTGTGCTTACTGGACATATTCCTGAGTTTACAATCCGGAAGATGCTTTACTATTTCTTTTAAATAGTAGGGCAACCATATGTCTTGGTTTGCTGGGACTGTTACTCTGTCCCCCAATACCAAGAGGTTATTTAATTTCAAATCTGCATCCTGGTTTTGGGGAAAGGCAGGATGACAGTCCAGATTTTGGGGAAAGGGAGGGTGACAACTTAATCAGCAACAATTATGAACTCAATAAACATCATAATACCTTTAAAATGTCACCATCTCAGGATGTGCCCGAACTACCAACCTTCCAGAGACCAGCCATTAACTGATTGTGCTGCAGAGACCGGCTGAGAAATTAGTAGATAGCAAGGTGTGCAATAACAATCAGAAAAAACAGATCCTTTGTTATTGACATGCTTAAATCCGCAGTTAAAACTGCACAATTTATAGGCAGTTGCTGTGGTATGGCAGGGGTGGGGCGGGTTGGGACCAGGGAGGTTTGGTTTGTGGATGTGGGGGTGAGTGGGGTAGTCCTTCTTTTATGTTGTTGGATGTACTGGTTATCTCTCTCTAAACTCTGATTACTTTATTAAATAGACAAACTCAGATGACCCTCACCCTCATTTAAGGGGTGCTTTAAGGTGAAATATCTAATACCGCATTTCAGAAATTCTGCCTCAGGCGCCTAAACTCTCCACTCCAGCTGCTCATTCCAATGGTGAGCAACCACTCAGAGAGGAAAAATTATCCATCCAGCTGCTGCTGCCACAGGGCAGCTGTTCTGCACCACACCCACAATAGTGCCCACGGTATTCAGAAACAACCAATACATCCAATCGTATTTTTGTTTTAATTTGTTTATGGTTTGTTACAAACCTTTACAAATATAAAAAAAACATATGCCTCAATCAAACGCCGAAACTTAAAGTATGATATAAGAAACTCCCTCCTTCTTCTAGAATACTCTAATACATTCGCAATGTTAACACATTTTCTCCCTAGATATCACCAAACAATGATCCTTTCCATGTATGCATAATCCATGTAATACAAAACGTAAGCTGTTATGGAGTCTCTTTCTCATTTACACACGTCTGTCTCTAAAAACACATATTTGGGAACAATTCTAGGTATTTGTGCAGCCGATTGAATTTTTAATATCATAATTCAATTGAGAAAATGATGAATACTTATTTTTTTCCTCGATCGTTTTCATCCAATCGAGTAAACAATAGTGTTTTCTTAATGTGTTGAGGACATAATTTAAGACCGCTGTGGTTGCATTTACTGTACGTACAGAAGGAGATCCATCTGTTCAAAACTACAGAATTTCCCTGTGCTACCAGGATAGACAATTCTGTAAATAATAAATTAGCTGCCGGCATCAGGATTTTCGTGTATATTGATGCAATCCGCCTTTCCAGTAGACTCTCCATTGATGTAAGAGTGAATTTGTGGATGCAGGAAGACCTGGGGGAAGATACAAGAGTTGATGCCACAATTTCCCTTCTGCTGTCGACCTTGAGAAACCTGGATCTCTAAATTCAGTTTCATAAATCAGTGCAGAGATGACCCCTGCTTTGTAAAATTTCATGGTAGAAATTGATGAAAACATCCTATGCTTGTAGTTTATTCTTCTATTTGAGCAGCTAGTGAGACCATGTGGGGTCCCATGTCTTTCAAATCAGACCTTAAATTACTTTAGTGTTTTAACTGGGAACCTAAATATTTCCAACTCTTAACGATGTCTAGGGCTGAGTCATAATGGTATCATTTGTGGTTAGTTGGTTTCGGCTTGGCAGTGCCAGAAGTAATGCTATTTTCTGTTTATGGACGTTCGTTTTAAGACTCAGCTCTTCGGCAAATAAGGCAAAGGAGTTAAGAGAGCACTGTAGCCCTATTGGCGTCTGGTCCAGAAAAATGAAGTCATCAGCGTAGGCTTGATCTTGCACCGCAAGGGCTCCTAATCACGGAGGAAAGGCATTAGATGATCTAAGAACTCTAGAGACGTTGGCCGTGTATAAATTAGATGATCTAAGAACTCTAGAAACATTGGCCGTGTATAAATTAGATGATCTAAGAACTCTAGAGACGTCGGCCGTGTATAAATTAGATGATCTAAGAACTCTAGAGACGTTGGCCGTGTATAAATTAGATGATCTAAGAACTCTAGAGACGTCGGCCGTGTATAAATTAGATGATCTAAGAACTCTAGAGACGTCGGCCGTGTATACATTAAATAGGGCTGGGGCAAGCACACACCTCTGCCGTAGCCCTCGATAAATGGTGACACGTACCGTTAAGGGGCCTTTCATATCGAGCCTGATTCTGACTTGCGTGTTTTTGTAAATAGAAAATGTAATGTCCAGTATCGAATAAGGGCAGCCCGAGGAACGCCTTTTGCTCCACAGTTTGCCCTGATTCACTCTGTCGAATGGCATAGACACATCTATTAGCGCCTTATCTACTGTGTTTTGTAGTTAGAAATGTTTGTTCTTGGAACAAATTGATGATGACGCCCAACTTCGTCCAGACACCTAGGCTAATTCACATCCAAGCTGCCAGAAGTTACATCCCATGTATCGAAATCGAACTTTCCATAAAGTGTAGATGCAAAGATTTTGCTAGAGGAATCCAACAGAGCTATAGGGGAGTAATTGGAGGAAATCTGCCGGTCACCCTTTTTAAAAACAGGAATCACAATAACACAGTGGAATAGCTGATGTAAAATGTAAGCCCACATTTCTGGATCCCTCTTCCGGGTCATGTAACAAACCATCAGGACCAGGCGCATGCAATCTATTTGATCTATTTGCCTTTGTGTATGTGCAAGCTGGGTAGATTTGTCCACAGCCACGATGGCGGCAGGTCACATCTCTCCTGCATGATTAAAGGTGGTGTTCTTCCTCTCCGGGGTGATAATGGGTCTCAAAAATGGGTCTCAATGCTAGTATTAATCCTTGTACTATTACCATGAACTTTCCTTCAGACACCAGCTAGAATCTATTTTCATCTCCTTCTCCTGCCCTGAATCTATCTTATCTCGCACTCGTATTCTTATCTTGATGATTTAATTGACGAACTACAGTGTTGTACGGAAATTATATGACCACTTATGTAACATGTGTTTTATTTTACGTCTTGCGATATATGTGGCATTTTCTGATTAATGATGTATGGTTCATAGACATAATTTCGAATACAAAATATTCGAAAGTCAAAAAGTCGAAAAAAAAATGTCGAAAAAAAAAATGTCGAATTTTTTTTTAATGAAGTTTTCTTTCGAAATGGGGGGGATCCCCCCCCAACCCCCCTTTTTTTATTTTTACCTATTTTTTTCACAGAAACTAGAGCCAAAAAAAATATAAAAAAAAAAACAATTCGACATTTTTTTTTCCGACATTTTTGATTCGACTTTTTTTACTTTCGAAATTATGTTTTCGAAATTATGACTGGACACCATGATGTATGTGTTCTTATTTAGTCATTCCTTATTGATTTTTATATAAAGATACTTGCTATGGTATTACACACAGCTGGGAGGTTTGTAATTAAGTATTGCATTGTAGTATTGTATTGACCTGTATCATATTTTACTGTATTGTATATTATACATTTTATTTTGTGTAAAGTTCAAATTATGGACTAAATCACAATAAATGTATTATTATATTAAACTATGCACGCCCACCTGGTCAAACGGCAATGTCCAGGGCCTATCACTATTGTTTCTATGCCAATGCACTGGGGACTGGGGATGTATAGAATTTTGCATAATGTTGCTTCCATAAAGTTTCAGAGATAGGATTGGCCAATGAGCAGGAGAGGTGAAGGTCTTGTGAGTTTACCAAAACCCAGAAGTTGTTATATTGCTTAGTGACTAGGAGATTTAACATCCTTTTAGAATCCAGTTAAAATATTTTAGATACATGGGATTTGACTCACTTCTTAAATGCCTGTTGACATTTTTTAGTGTACTATAACAAATCAATACCCTTACAACATGTCTGACATGGTCTCAGATTTCCCCAGAGTTCTTTTTTTTTCTCAGAGAGGCTTTCATTGTAAGCATGTGTTCTGAGGGGCGTAGTATTTGAGACCTGTTCTAGGGAAAATGTAGATATTTTTTTTGGCTGAAAATAGGAAACCAATTCAGTATTTAACAGTCATTTTCCTTTGTGGCCACCTCGCCAAACCCAGTAACTCTTAAAGCTGATATGCCATTGTACAGCAAAGGTCAAATTTAAACAAATGACTTTAATAAGCCCACTGCCTAAAGTGCAGGTGTGTCATATACATGAAGTCATCTATCACAGGACTCTCCCTTAGCCACGTTTCTTGGAGACGAATGATGCCAACATGACTTAAGCAGGAAACATGAGGCGAGCTGTTAAAGAGCTGGCAATATCCCTGAGGGTTCCGCCAAAGCATATTAAAGACGGTTGTGGCGTTTCCTCCACATGCAGCTACATTAATACCTTCATTGTTAAGGGGACATGCAATCCAGGACCAGTCTTGACCTTACCTTTGAGGGTTTGAATTACTTTGTTGTGGAAAGAACACATTGCATTGACCTTCCCTGTCCTTGGGACAACAAGGCCCTCATTACTAGTCTGCCGGTAGCCCACTACCGGCAGGTTCCCGGCAGACTCGCCTTACCGTTTCTTCCACCTGATATCCCGGTGCTACGGGAAATCACAATCAGCGAAGGAACAGTAAGTTCCCATTCCCGTGGAGTCCAATAAGACTCCACGGGAATGGGAACCCTGAAGCACTGTCATCGTTAGTAATGGGGCTGGTCCTTCAGTGAAAACTCTGCCGGTAGGTGCCAGAACTACCGGCAGGCAGGCCTGCCGGTAATTCACAGCCCCTACTGGCAGACTCCAGGTGAGCTGTCTTGGAAAAAGGTGCCGGTAACTTTGTTACCAGCACCTTTATTTCCACACAGGCTGACTTATAATGAGGGCCCAAAACTAAATAAAAAGCTGAGAAAGGTGCAGTAGGCCATTAATAATGTTAAGAGCCAAATAGTTGCCGTCAGAAGAAGAAGAATTGATGACGTAAGATAAGTAGGACGGCAGGTAGTTGCATCTAGATACACACACGCACACAAAGTACATGTAACACACATATAGAACACGTAGACATAAAGCATGTTCCCACGCCGACATGAAGCATACTTGCACGTAGACATGACAAATACTGACACACAGACATGAAGAACACATACATATAAAAACAAAGAATACGAACATGCAAGGGACGAAGGCACAACATGGCAGAGAATGAAGCGCATTACCATCATTACTGAGGCCTCAATTCTAAAATATTGTAGCTGACATAAAATCACTTAAAAAACACGTTTCCAGGCTGCACAGTTTTCCGATGAGCCACAGACACCAAGGTCAGAGAGCCGAGGGGAATTCTGCTTAGCAAGCTGAGACCACACCAGATAACGTTTCCCAAGGCGTGCAGCACACAATTATTAAAGATAATTAGTTTTAGTTGGTATCAGTAGGAAGCACATATATCCTTGAAGGCCGGTGCAGGCAGTCACCCTGCCAAGCGATCCAATCACAAATGAGGACCCTGAGCGGCTGCTGGAGGGAAGCACACGCACGCTAAAATAACAGAAACTTCAATAAATAGACGAAACTGAGCTCTGAACAGTGGTCCCTTATCACGTGAAAGAAACAATGGTCATTCATTTTAGGGCCAATTAGATAGTGCACCTGCCATCTCCCCAGCACCTCCAGACACAGAAATGGCGTGCCAAAGCCACAAACAATACTAACAGTAAAAGCTTCAGGCGTGGGAACAAGTAGGGAGTGTCTTCTTCAACTAGGTCATAGCAGTTCGCCCATCCTTTCTTCCCCATCATGTAGCTTGGCACTGCTTGGAAATAGCTAAGGCCAATGAGCTAAGGCCTGTCCAATCACCTTGTTTTCCCCTTATCTACTAGTTTAGTACAGTGCAAACAAATAAGGTGCAGAATTAACACATAATATTTGTAGAGGGTTGTACATAGAAGTTGTTATTAGTGCAGAGGCGCCAATTAAAAATAAGGTTCCCTTATAGATGATCCTATACCCTGTACTCTCCCGCCCAATCTAGGACTAGAATAATCGTTTTATGATAATGACAAGTTGTGACATCATCTATGATGTGTGTTTCATATAAAAGATTATTGTTTTTGTTTTTGTTTCGAGATTGCATTTTGTATGCTCTGTTTTGAATAAAGCTGGGTTTTCTCATCCACCTATAGTTACTCTGTTAGTGAGTAATTTTCTTGCATTAGAACCTTTTGGATTATGAACAAGGGCTCCTGGAAAAGACCCTATTCTGCCCAGGAGGGCTCCATGGTTAACAACAATACAATTGAACGGGTCGACGTGACAAGCATGCCCCCTTACTGTTCATTAACAATTCACACATAAAAAATAAAGTACCACACCTAAATGTTTAGAATACTTATATTTGTAATTTCTAGCATCTTATTTCTGAGAGTTTTATGTATACTGCTGAACATCATTGGTTACAAGGTAAAGCAATATAAACGCGCACAATAAAACAAAAGCAAGTTGAACTTCTTGCACATACGTCTATACAGGTAGCATAATACAGTTTCTACTGTCGATACATCAAAAGAACGACACGGGTCATATCACATGAACAAATGGAACAAGTATACAAGATGTATATTGGTACAAAACAGTGAAACAACATTCGTGACACTGGTTGGAAAAAGTTTGTCTACACCAGGGTGTTTCGGCCTTATTTAGGGGCTATGTGGGCCTTTTCCTTCTAAGGGCCTTCGTCAGGATGGGGAAGACTGTGTTGTCACGATGTTCAGAAAGTGCGGAAAAGATGAATGAGATACAATAAAGGGAGTGCTAAAGGCATGGTTACAGTCTGTGATTGAATCACTCAGTGTCTCATGTGTTGCAGGTTCACATGGCTTACCTGTGGAGCATGATTGAGACCACAGGCGTAACAAAGGGGGAAGAGTTCAGGGACCAGCAATGTCCCATTGATCACGGTCACAATGGAATATGTTCATAAAGTTTAACTAAGCAATTGAGAGTGACATTGAGGCTGAATATTGGTGGGTGTGTCATGGATTCATCAATGACAGTATTGTCTTGCATTTTCTGCAAAGTTGGACAGGCCTGAGTGGGAAAGTATGGAAACAAGGACGGTTTATAGACATGGAGTCCTCATTGCAAAACAATGATGGGGATCTAGCCACTGGATCAATTTAATCAAAGATCACATTACTCTGTAAAAATTAATTGGTCGTCAGCTCAGTGGGAGGGCAGTTTGCTAAATCCTCTTCCGTGTTACGTATAGAGCTAGATGAAGTGAAGGCAACTTTTCCTGGTTGTGCCAGATTACAGCTCTCAGATCGGTTTGAGTCGACGGCCAGTAATAGTTAGTTGTCAGAAAGACAGGTATTTATGTCGTCAGTACTCTGAATAAAATCTGCGATGTTGATCTGGATTTTTGGTTTCTTAATTGTAGACCATGTGTCAGAGTCAGTTTGTGAGACAGAGTCCTTTGATTGTGGTACCTCTACATAATATGACTTTGGGGGGTTGTATTGGAGAAGCATGGGCCCGACCAGCGGTCTTGCTTCACAGCCCATGTGTTATTCTGACAAAGCCCTCTCACAGGCCAGCCAAGGCTATACAAAGTTGTAAATAGGATCACTCACTCAAAGGTGAGTAGCATGAGCACTGAGGACAAACTGTTCCAGTAAGGCGAGTGAGTGGACCTACTCCGCCCACCCATTCCACCTCAGATGGCTGAAGGCTGCACTCCGCTACGCACTCCGCTGACGCTCTGCACCCTTACGGGGGGTTTGAAGACCCAGTCCATCATCAAAAGCTGTCCTCCTGAAACATGGGACGCCAGAGCAGCAATTCCGCCTCTCTGCCATAGACTGCACTCTCCAACGCACATCCAAGAGTAGTTGGTGGCCAGCTGAAAGATGTCATCATTGTGGGTGAACTAACTGCGCCACACAAACACAACTGCCTGAAACGCATCATAGGTTTTTTCACACCTCGTAGGGAATTAGACAAAGGACTAAAGGGACGCAGATCCTAAAATAGCCATCATGAGGATACCCTGCCTGCAAGAAAGAGAAGCCACTCAGGTGAGTCATGTTAGCAGGCTAAACTCTAAACAGATGCCACTGCAACAAGGTGAGTCTGCACTGAATGCAGCAAAGGCAAAGCATAAGCTGAAGTTTAACACACGTGCGAATAAGGCCTGAGGGCCACTAATGCACCCTGTCAAAAGAGCATTTCCCTCTTTGCCATTTAAACACTGAACAAAATGTTTCTCAATTGCCCCAGCTGTCCTGTGAACAATTGACACTAGAATCTCACATATTTATGCGATGGTTGTTACAAAGCTGTCAAATAAGGCGGGATTGTACTCCTCAATGTTCATTGGGCTGCTATGGTGCAATCCTCCTGCTATATAATGACTTTCCGTCAGGCCCCCAGTCTTCTACAGCATATGATAGGCTGGAAGAAACTGAGACCCTGAACTGAGACCCTTCTTCCATTTTGGATTCAATCACCCAGCAGGAAACATATCCCTCATAAAGCAGCTGCAGGGGGTCTCGTTCCAGGGGGACCGTAACAGAATCCCACCTGATAAAAGGGTCTGTCTACTGTTAACCTGGCTTTCTTTGCATGTTATTCATCAAAATCAGGATCTGTATTCAAATCGCTGTTCTTCTCTAGTGGATGACCCTTCCCCAGGAGTGCCATTCTATGACTTCCCAGAAATGTAAAATAACATTGGTAAAAGAAGATTGTTATGTAAAAGTGATGAAGACTATTAGCCCAAGAGTGACGAAAAGCAACTAACCTATTTGTTGTGGCAACTGATACCCATTGGAGCTATCGAACGGTTTTTAGATAGCTCAGAATATCAGGCATTCATATAGATGTATCAAGCATCACACTTATTAAATGCCTGAACATTTGTTAGCCTGTACTCTTACGCCTAAAATAATAAAAGGCAACCAACATCAGTGACCATGAATACTTACACCAATATACTACTCATCACAGGACCATTAATCAGGCATTAATCAGGCATTAATCAGGCATTTCATATTTCCCACATGACCAATTAAGCTAAGAAAGAATGCCACAGAGTCATGGAATAAGAGTTGTGGCAGTTCTATATTTATAAATACCAAGTTGGCGTTAAGAATCAAGCTCAACCAATAAGTGCCATTTTAACAGCATAGCACTGAAGAGTAAAATACACCCTACTATTAGTTGCTTTGAACTCTTGGCCAAAAAATATATCCTTAAAAAGATTGCTCAGCTTTTAATCACCAAATGTCTGCAAACAAAAACAAGGATTCTAATTTTATTAATCTTAGTTCTTTCTGATTAGCAAACACTGGAACAATGTTCACATAAATGCAAGGAGCAACTACCTGTACATTCTAATCATCCCCTTGTCCTCTGTGTTAGAAAAACCTCTAACTACCGACGTGTCATCCTTATATGGAACCAAAAAATAAAAGGTGGGTGCCCCTACTTCATGGACATCTTGGGGTAATGCAATTATATATCAAACAAGATTGATGTCCAATGGATGTGAAGAAAAAACTAGGAAAGGAGACGGCAAATGCAAACTGGGATTAAGTATTAATCCATTTTATTGTTTTTTAAAAAAATCTTTACAAAAATGATTCTCTAAAACAGTTATTCACTAATCATTTAATTCGTTCATTCATGCTCAATTCATACAAAATAAATGTATTCTACAAAGAAGGAACTTCAAACAGAGAAACTCTTTCTTTTCTAAATTGAATCATCCGTGGAAGTTTGTTATTATATCCACCTAAATAGTTTGTTCCAACTTTTTACTAATAGTACTAATCCTATTACTATTGGTCCACACAATAAACTTTCATCGACTATAGGTGTCCTAGATTGCAGTTTCTTCCAGATGGTTTGTATACGTCTTCTTCAGGATATGTGAACGACATAGGTCAATTTCTAATAATTTTCTTGAAGATCATAGTTGCAAATCCTTCATTTAGCTACATATTCTTTCAAATCTTCCTGACAATCCGTATCTATAACTTTTTATGGTCGGCAGTAGGTCTCGTTTTTAGGTCAAGCAACGCATATCCGGTAAAAGCATCAGTAAAATATAAAGTGCATCATGTGTGTATATTATCAATGAAAGGTAAGTTGCCATCATGACCGAACATGGTTCTTCTATGATTCAACTGAAGTATCTCTACATATATTATTAATTGGAGACAAATTAGCATCATACCTAAATATGATTACGCATCACTCAACCGGAGTGCCCTTGGCTGATGCTGAATATTGGAGGTCTGTCTCTATGTGTCCTTATTATCAGAGCTGTTTGGAAATGTTATTTACAAAATATATACAGCCCTTTTCAAATAATGTCTATAGTAATGAAATTGATGATAACTCGGATCATAAAAGGTAAATTGAGTAACTCGCATAATTCTCAAAGTAGTAACTAAGCTTTATTCGGCTACAAAAACAAATACTCATCCAGACAAATCTCTTGCACCTGTGTGCAATTATTTATAAAGGTCAGGGCACGCTAGTCAAGAGCTGAATCACAGCAGCGATGCATATCATCCGAGAGAATACAATTACGAAAATCTCCTGAGATGCTAAGAGCCATGACCTTCTTGATCAGCAGTAAAACTAGGGTGGGAACTGGATCAGAAGCCAATGAAGCAGAGGATATTTTTCCTAACTAACTTTCACAGCAATATAATTCATAATTGATGTTGCTGAGGCCAGATGGTCGAAACATGTGTCGGAAATTGTTTTGAAATTTGAAATATGCTATGACAATAAATAGCACAGATTATACAACTAGTGGTTGATACATACATTACATACACAGTAAAGAAACAAAGCACAATTCATGAACATAAAAATTACATTGAAAAGATCAGACTGCATATTTCATAAAAATATGGCATCCGCGCCAAGCTTCATTGAGGTATTTGGAGAATTCCTCAACTACTTCTTGCAATGTGGAGGTTTTGAAAAACACCACAGCAGATCTTTATCTCAAAAATTTATTAATCACAATATATACAGGATCAAACAGCTCACAACCCCAGATCATTTTTAAACAAGGTATTCAATACACATCAGCCTCAAATGTGTGCTATTCATGAAATGATTCATTGACCATTCAGCTCTCCACCTTCATACCATAGAAAATTCAACCCCAAAACAAATTCCTGTGCAACAAGGATCATTTTTAAAACTGATCTCTTCCCAACTATTTAATGCTGTGAAACAGGATATTACTAAAGATAGTCAAGAGCCTGATCCTTCTTCCAGAGACTTCAGTGTGTGCACCTTAATACGCAATCGCTGTCCAAACATACGATAGACGTATCTGATCTTATTACTAATAAACAATTGGATATGATCGTTTTAACTGAAACTTGGTTAACTGATGTATCAGGTACTGATTTAACCCTGGTGGCACCAGGTGGTTATCATATTGTCTGTAAAAGTAGGCTTAGCGGTCCAGGGGGTGGGGTTGGCATAGTTTTCCAGGCTTCTCTGACATTCCATGTGGTAGAAAAGGAGGAAATTGAAGGGGTGGAGGCTCTGATGATGAGATTGGTAATCAATCATTGTACCATATACAGTTTCATGCTCCTGTCTAGACTGCCTCATAATATGCCTAACTTTGAAGAAAAACCATCTTCTATTCTCCACTCTGCCCTCGTCTAGATGTATTATCATTGGGGATTTTAGCCTCCGGTTTAATGACCAGCAAGATGGCTTAGCTTTAACCATTGACCAGCTGCTGGGGGCAACTAGTTGCTGATACCAATCACAAGGATGGCAAAATCTTGGATTGGGTCTGCACCACTAATATCTTGGTGGAGCAACTGGAGATGGTGGCCTCTCCCTGATCTGACCATTCTTTTATATTCCTTGAGCTTAAGGTCCGAGATGTCATAATGCAAGTACATCCTAGTAGTGTCTCTGCAGTTAAACACAGCCTACACAAACTATACCAAAGACGTGCAAATTCTGTTCAAACTGTTGCGTAGTTATGTTGATGACACTGTCAGGATTCACTCTGTTTTTGAAATCTTCCCGAGATGGATGGCGCACAATGGATTGCCCCTTAATGAATCGAAGACTGGGCTGTTCCTGGTTGGTCCTCAACAACGACTGGATAAACTCTCTTGCTTGTACAAGATGTTCACCAAGTCTGGTTGTCCCAACGAAGTACATTTGAAGGTTAAAATCCTCGGGGTTTACCTCGACACCACCTTGTCAATGAAGGATCATGTAAATTCTGTCACTTCCTTCTCGGCTTACTATTTACGACTACTTGGTCAGATCCGGCCTTTCATCTCAGAAGATAACAGCGCTGTGCTTGCACCGGCAGTTATAGGAGCCAGGACCTCTATGGGAGTCTCCTGTTTGGGACTCTGCACATACTTTCTCGAGGCTACAAGTGGTTCAGTATCAAGCAGTGAGGACAGTCCCACACATAAACTGCAGAAAACTTGTTACGGCAGCTAGGAGGGCCCTGCATTGGCTTACTGTTAGTGAAAGCCTGAAATTGAGGCTTTTGTCAATTACACACAAATGCCTCTTTGGCAACAATCCCAGCTACTTGTCGCAACGACTGAGCTTAAAACAATATGATCTGGCAATAGTAACTTGCTCTCTGTGCCACGATTCACAATTGAAAGAGCAGGCAAACGTTCATTTGACTATCTTGCCCCTGATCTCTGGAACGGATTGCCAGTTCATCTACGGTCCGAGCTTGCCCCTTATCTCTGGAACAGATTGCCCGTTCATCTACAGTTCGAGGTTGCCACTGATCTCTACAATGGATTGCACGTTCATTTATGGTCTGAGCTTGCCCCTGATCTCTGTAACAGATTGCCCATTCATCTACAGTCCGAGCTTGCCCCATATCTCTGGAACGGATTGCCCGTTCATCTACGGTCCGAGCTTACCCCTGATCTCTGGAACAGATTGCCTGTTCATCTATGGTCTGAGCTTGCCCCTGATCTCTGGAATGGATTGCCCGTTCATCTACAGTTCGAGGTTGCCACTGATCTCTACAATGGATTGCACGTTCATTTATGGTCTGAGCTTGCCCCTGATCTCTGTAACAGATTACCCATTCATCTGCGGTACGAGCTTGCCCCTGATCTCTGGAATGGATTGCCTGTTCATGTACGGTCTGAGCTCTCCAATGAACGATTCAAGAAAATGCTCAAAACTTTTTATTTTACCTAAAGCCGGAGTCTCTTCCCCTTTTTATCTTGTCTGCCTGCATATTTATACCTTTTTTTTGGCAAATGGTATATTTACTTGACGGATCATTTCTCTTTCTTTTAGTGTTTCTATTCTGGCTCATCTGTTTTTATTTTTGCTTCTCTTTTATTATATAGTTTCTTTGTCTCTGTGTCCTGGTTCCTAATTTTTGTATTTGTCATCAGCGCCCATTGGCCTTTGGGCACAAGGCACTAAATAAATACATTTAAAAGGGATTTAACAGACTTCAACCTAAGCCAACAATGGCCCTTCCTTTTGTCTCCACAGGTGCCACATAGCCATTTCTTGTAGCCTTAGTTAAGCCCTTGAATTGGTACAAACCCAGAACATCAGGGCTCGTTCACATACAGTATATTGAATTGGTAACAGACCAAGTTCACAATTATCAATTCATTATCAATTAATACAATACCATAGGTGATTGGAAATTAATACTATATAATTCCCTAAATTCATCCCTTTTGGTGATAGAATGTTTGGTTTCAAATACTTTGTAAGGAAAATATTGATCTAATTTTTGACATCATTTGTTTTACAAATTCATTTTGAATTTCTATGAATTGGAGAGGTTTCATTCCCACACAGCACGCGGGACAACTCCAGATCCAGGGCGGGTCGACCTTTTCCGATTATTTTATCTAAGGGATTTAGCTGGAGTTACAATTTACTCTGTGCCGATGTCCCTCAAAGAAGTATCTATAGTTCAGCGATATATAACCCAATGTATGACTGCAACACCGCCGCTTTTTTACTTTGCATGTGATCCCAGAAACTGTTCTACTGTGCAACTCTTGAAGCGCGCCCGTTGCAGGTACGAGTAGCAAAATGGCAGACCGCACACACCTAATGGGGTCAGGGCACATTGTGATTCATAGAAAGCCCAAATACAGTAAAGGTAAAACACATTTTTCACATGGCTCTGCAGAAACCTGTTAGTACGACCACTCCATTTGTTGGGGTGGACATGTGGACAGCCAGTTTGCCCGACTCAGTTTATTTTGGATGTGTGGCGAGGAACTACACATCTCTTTGGGGCAAAGCTAGGAGGAACGCTCAGGCAGGGTGGTCATGGCAGATGACTTGACCAAACAAGAGGTAAGTACTGAGCAGGAGTGATAGTGCTGAGGAGATGGGCTGCAGGTGAGTTGGTGCAGAGTGCATGGAAAGTTTACAAAGAAGGATGCAAACAATGGAGGCAGATTAGGGGGGTGATGGTTCGGGGTATGAGGACCTGCTCGGCAACCCCCATTTAGAAGACTAGGAATGGGGGGGAAGAATAGAAATAGAAGAAGCACAAAGGGTGTTGACCCGGAAAGAGGTGGACAAGATACACAGTGATTATTCTGTACGAATGATGGTGACAACCGTGGACAGAGCCATTAAAAGAGCGGGAGGATGAAAAAACAGACACATACAAAAAAACAATAACACTGAGTGAAAGGGGAACAGTGGAAACTCCTAGAATGCAAACAGATATATAGTGATGCGATGGTGGACGGGAGGTCCAGAGAACAAGGTTGCCCAGCAATTTCTGTCTCTAACCAAAAATGGGCCTTGTAGTTCCTAACATACGCCTGCTCACACTCCAGAGGAGTGAACCCCATGACCCACCAATAACCACCCACCTTCTGACACAAGTACAACCACGCGGGCCATCAAGGAGAAGGTTAAGTGAATAGTGTGAACCACAGTGACCCTACCTAAGTATGTTTCACAGAACCAGAGGTACCTGCATGCAGGCTGCCACGGTGTCACTTTTCAGCCACATGGCCTGCCCTGCAGAGTTCTATCACGTGCTTTAAAGAAGGGCTGTCCTGGAGCATTCACAGAGGGCCCTTAATGTGCCAAAAGTCACCCATGGTGAAACCAGTATTTCCCCACTCTCTTCAGTAAGAAATCACCAGGGGAACTAGTACCTTAAATTAGAAGAAGGAAAAGCAGCCTGCAGACATGTCAAGACAGTGCAACGTGACTGACCGCATGAAATTCTAGACGCAACGCCTCCAACAAGACAGACAAAACAGGAAGTTGCATCGAGTCAACGCGGCTTTTTGCTCTACTTGGGGCGTGGAGGGGAAATTAGCTATTAAAAAATAATTCAGCATTTCAAAAGAATAATGTTTGTGGTTTGGGAGCAAGCAAGTTGCTTTTTTAGACATATCACCTCATCGATTAGACCTTGACAAACACGGATGAAGCGGTAATGTGAAAGCTGATACACTGCCCTCCAATGCGACTAGGTTGGGGTTGTCGTCCCACAGAGAATTCCCCTTTTCGTTCCTGTCCCAATTAAAAGCACACATTGGCAAAGCCGTTAGATTTGGTTTTTGCCATATGTTTTGGAAGGGTCTTGTTAGAAAGGGTTCATGCGTCATGCAGAGAGGGGCAGTTGTGCAGTGTTAAAATTCATAGTGGTTCATTTTGTCTGAGTATTTATATTATGGTTGGTAAAGAAAATACAAAGATTGGTCATCCAGAATTTTACATTGTAGTGTAGAATTAAAAATGTACATACTGGTATGAACGCATCAGCTTTTTAAGTGTTTAACTGCAGCCTCATTTCAATAAGTTCTGCTGTTGGGGTGGTCAGGAAGGGTCTCCATGATTGTGAGGGTTTCATGTTGTGTGCACCGTATAGATGACAGGGGGATGGGAGCAAACTGGGCGCATTGTTGCAAATTCATATGTATCGAGTGCAGTTAATTATGGATGGGATATGTTACTGCTGTTTAGAATGTATACATATTAGATCTTCACGCATGTAAAAAGATACAATATTAAAACTGCTAATGCAACATGAACACAATATAGACATGGGGTGCTTTGCAAAAAACATGCTAGTTGGGACTCTCTTGCAAAATGCATGTTGACTTTTAAACTGACTTTCTCAGGTTTTCAAACGGCAGAAAATGAGTGAATCAGTAACTTTAACCTTTGCGCTTTTCTCCTGCACATGAATTTTAAGTAACAGGGACATTCGTTATCTTAAAGACGAATGAGTCATCTAGTAAGAAGGTCAGCTTGCAAACAGGACCAGGTTTATGATTTATTTTATTTATTTATTGAACATTTGTATGGCGCCTATAGAGTAGGAAGTGCTTCCAGGCACCGCCACACTAAGGGCGTGGGGGGGGGGAGCAGAGGAGGATAACAACAATATAAACATCAATAAGCGGTTCTACTAGGCCTTGTGAAATTCGGATCGTGCAAGTGCAGCAAACAGGACGTGCAGGTGGGCATGGAGAGGTAAGGGTGAAGGGCAGGTAAGGGGGGGAGGCGGGATGATGCAGGATTGAGGGGCTCTAGGGGCTGGGTAAGTGCTAATGGGAAGTCCGGGGGCTAAGTGCACTGGGGGGTTGGATAAGGGTAAAGAAGTACATGGAGAGGGGGTGGACCTGACTCAGTAGTCTAGTCAAGGAAGGGTGTCTGAGGACAAGTGCTGGTAAAGGGTGGAGAGGCAGACTGGTTGAGGGAGGGCTTGGCCCCTGTTTGACTCAGAAAGGACCAGGCAGCCAGTCGCAACAGCAGGGGTCCTTAGCAAGGGACGGTGAGAGGGAAGGAAGAGAAAAAAGGAAAGTCTTTAGGAGCTTCTGGAACTTAATGAGATCCGGCTAAAGTCTGAGAGGGGCGGGGAGGCCATTCCAGAGGGAGGCTCCCACCAAAGAAAGAGATCTACTCCCCACTCGCTGCTTGGAGAAACGTCTGACGTGAAGAGAGTTAGAGCTAGAGGACTGAGGGCACTAGCAGGGAGATATTTAGGTAGAGAAAGTTGGATGTAGCGCAGTCCCAGGCCTCAGAAAGCCTTGTGAATGATGCAGAGCGTCTTGAAATTGATCCTTGCAGCCACCGGGAGCCAGTGGAGAGATGTTAGGGCTGGAGAGATGCGGTCCCCGGGCCTGAGGCCAATGATACGTCTTGCAGTCCTATTCTGGATTAGTTTAATAGGGCGGAGGGAGGAAAGAGGCTGTCACAGTAGTACAGCCTGGAGAGAACCAGAGCTCTAGAAACATTGGGGGTCATCAGGAGTTAGACGGTATCCTGGTGGTAAATGCGCAGGGATACCGCCCAACGCTAAAAGCGTTAGCACAACTCTCTACGGTGCTATTAGCACCAGATCCTGAGTTGTGGGGGTGGTAAATCCCCATTCCCACTGGGTCCGTTGGACCCAATAGGGTATTTTGGGTGCAATTACGGTGGTGCAGTAATTGCACCACAAATGGGTGGAAACTGGCCAGATTTACCTCTAAAGCTGGGCCACTTTCCGCCCAACTCATAGTTGGGTGGAGCGATAATTCAGCAGCAATAGCGTTACCGCTGCATTTTTTCTGCTCTGCCCAATCTATGATGAGGCCCATTCAGTTTCTGGGGGAAGGTGAGGAAGGGGAGAATGCCTCTTAGGAGGTGAAGCTGAAAGGGAGCCTTCTTGAAAAGGTCAGCGATATGAGGTAAGAAGGAGAGAGAGGAGTCGAAGATGACACACAGGTGTTTAGCCTCACAAGAGGGTGAGGGGAGTGGTGCAAGGAGGGCAGCAAGAGAGTAGGGGGAACTAAGGGGGGGTTGCAATGAGAAGGATCTCAGTCTTACTGGCGATAAGACAGGGACCATTAGCAGTGCACCATGCCTGAATAGCAGTCAGACAATCTGGAATGAGAGAGGAAGGAGAGGAGGTAGAGGAAGGGAGCTTAAAGGAGAGCTGAGTGTCGTCCGCATAACACTGCAAGTGAGGAGAGAAGGTGGAGATCAGGTGGGCTAGAGGTGCAAGGTAGATGTTAAAAGCCACAGCAATAGGATAGAGCCCGGAGGGATGCCGCAAATAGAGAGTATGGTAGAGGAGAGACAAGGGCCCATTTGGACCTGGTTGAGCCGATTAGAAACAAACGTGATCAGCCAAGCTAGTGCCATGTCTGTGATGCTCAGAGTATCACAGAGTCAATTTAAGAGGGTGGCATGGTTGACAGTGTTGAAGGCAGAGGACAGATCAAGGAGGATGAGAACAGAAGGAGAGTTGGAGTCGAGGTTTGAAAGCAAGTCTTCACGGGTGTTCCTGAGAGCAGTTTCAATGCCATTGGCTGCTCTAAAGCCTAACTGGTGGTCATGGAGACAGCCAACAGATCCAGTGCGGTGGACTAGTTGGGAAATGACCAAATTCTCCAAATGTTTGCCCAATAAGGGGGTAGTGGATAAAGGACGGTAGTTAGTCGTGCAGGACGGCTCCACAGACTGTTTTTTTAGGGGAGGGTACACAATGGAGTGCTTGAGAGGTAAAGGGAAGAAGCCAGTGGCAAAGGAGTGATTGCAGAACTCAGCCAAAGAGGGAGCGAGGGCGGCAATATTGTCCTTGATAGTTCTAGCAGAGCAGGGAATCATCTGTTTAGAGGAGACTTTCAAGAGCAAACAGTCTTGTTAACCTCATCCGGTGCTATGGGTGAGAAAGAGAGTAGGAGGAATGGAGAGAGAGGATGGTTTAACCGTCTCGCAAGGGACCAGATGTTATTTCACTTATTGAACTTGCGTAGCAGGGGTTGATCATTTGTTTGGGCTGATATTAAAGATGAGGCCCAAGGCTAGGGTATCCAGCGGTTAATTGTTTTTATAGGTCACCAGAGGCTGTATTTTCTGGAGTAGTGGTTGCATAATTTAGTAGCAATCACACTTAAAGTTAAAGGCCCTAGGTCAGTTATTGCCAGTAATGAATTATGTTTCAACAGCAATGTTTAAACTTGTACTGACATCATGGCCTACTACGGAAGAATCCTAAGAAGGTGTTCTGTTCTGAATATGATCTGAAGATGACTATCAATATACGACTGGCCAATGAAAATGGAAGAATTGGGAAAAGATGGGATTTCTTTGAAGAGGTTTCTCTCTGATCATGTTTGTAGCGTGGACTGCAATAACGTATTTGGGAGTGGTTTAACTGTTGCAAAACTGTATAAAAGATATGAACTGATGTGGTATTGTTCAGACTTGGGTTAGTTCGGTCCTCCTACACCATCTAACCGCTCCCCGGAGCTTTGTACAATAAACCTGCTGTATGTACAACCGTGTACTCGCTTCTTAGTGGTGGGCCTACTTGGGTTGAGGTGATTAAAGTTTCATCGACACAATGCCACTAGAGCCCTGTGACAGCCACATGGTGAGGGGCTAACATCTACCTCCATCATGTCGGCCAGATGGTATTGCAAAGCACTAACCTTTGCCCACTTTAAGGTTCCTTGTGGTTTGTGCGAGCCACTTCTGTGCCCAAAAAGAAATACAGGAAACAACCCTGAAGGCAAGTATTATTCAACAAGGAACATCCTTCAAATATTGATGACAGACCACTTTAAGCACAGGCTGAATAAATGAGAACCGATCCATTATACACCAATTAAGTTGCCTTTAAAAACAAGAGAAGGGAGCAGATTCAAATATGTATTCGATCCAAGTATTCAATGTTTTCCCATTTTCATCTCATGACCCAATTTGCTTATGTACAGAAGAGGGTCAGTCTTAAATGAGGTTAAATAACGTCTTCTTAATATTGGTGGGCGTGTCAATGATATAGGGCGTCATTCACAGAGCATTTTCCACTAGGATTGCGCCATTATAAAACGCGTCTGGGAATCAGGCCCATAGTGACACCAGGGTCTACATTCTGGTGGCCAACATTACATTGCATTTCCGCTCTGGCTGGAATTCACCCCCGCTGATACATTTCTTGCAAATCAAAACAAGAACTAAAATTGCCACAATGTGCCCAATACAGTCCCTTGAAACAAGGGGAATGATGGCCACAGTGTGCCTGTCTAAATGCACTCCCTGGTGGCTGTGAATAGTTACCCCGAGGCGCTCGATTTATAACATCATAGGACAGGCTAAGGCTGATTTCCAAAAGATGTTACAACAACAAAGAGGCGTGTCCTAAAAAGAACTGTCTAATGCAAAAGGCCCCCCTGTGCAGAATGTTAAACCACACTGGAAATACACACCATGGCCACCCCTCAAGACAACGATTCAAACATGTACAGAGGGCAAGCCATATCTCTCTCTTTAAAACATGCCTAGAAACGCTGTGAGACCACAAACCATTCCCCCAGAAACTAAAGAATTATTATAAAAACAAACCATTTCAGCAGGGCTCCCAGCCTTCCTGGTTCCATGCATGAGAAAGCTATGCAGTCCCGTTTTTGTTGCAATTCTGTGATTTGTAGTTTTAGGATTTCCATTTTCCATGTAGGACTACAGATCCCTGAATTCCAAGAACAGAACACACAGGAGTGAATGGCTTATTTCTCGGGCATGGAACTGGGAAACTTGAGAGCTCTGTTTCAGTCACGTGGGCTGCTTCCCGGTTGGGTTCCCGTCTCCAGCTGCAGTGACAGATAATTTCAATGGAAGACCTCATACGTCTCTAGCAACATGACATGGCAAGAGAAAAGAAAAAAGCGGTCGCTGTTTGCATTAGAATGACATCTTGGACAGCCAATGAAAAGAAAGGCTATTGAATGTCTTTAACAAATCACCAGCCTTCTTAAAACTGGGAGCAGGAGCGCAGGGTCAAGAGCAAAGCACTTATGTGGGTATGTTTATATCCGGCAATCTTCTCTCTCTGTCTCTCTCCCAGTCTTCCCTATCTCTCCCAATCGTCCATTTCCCCTTCTCTCTCAATCTTGTCTGTCTCTCTCCTCTCTTTCTCAATCTTCTCTCTTTCTCTCTCTCTATCTCTTCCCTCTCTCCTCTATTTTCCCACTCTCTTTCTCAATCTTTTCTCTCAACCATCTCTCTCTCTCTCTCTATTTATGTTTATTCTGATGTTCTGAACCTTACTGTTAGCTCATCTAGGTGGCACTTTATGAGTCAGAACTAAGCAGAAAAAATGACCGTAGCTAATAAAAAGAAATCAGATTGTGTGCTCGGCCAGCTGTATCTCTATCGAAACGAGCATCTCTATTTCATCCTGCGAGCATTTTCTGACATCTAGTGGAGAGAGGTGGAATTACACATGATGGATGTTCTTGCACATTAAAATAATAGAAAACTAATAAAAATATGTTTAAAAAAATAATAATGTGCTTTACATCTAAACACGTGGGGGCATGCCCTTGTCCAGGTCTGCTTGAATGCCACAGAGACTCTTGGACCCCGATGTTGATGTGCCAGGTGTGCTGCAGAACTGGACGGGGGAAAGAGGGGCCAGTTCGACTTCCTACCGGGGCTTCCCTAGCGGCAGGTTTGAGATAGGGCCATTCAAGTGATCACTAGGTCAGAAATGTGCTGGCCAGTTGCATACCGAGCGAGTGCACCTTTTAAGAACCAGACCGGGACATTTGGCAGCGGGATACATCTCCCCTTTGGCACCCAGGATTCCGCTGACAGGACAATGTCCCGAAATGACAGGTCGGTCCTGCGATCTGCAGACCCCCTCAGCGCGACAGCAAATGCCCCTCTTTTGATTTGGGCTGCCTATGAGGGGATCTGTAAATTGCGGGACCCACCCTGTCCATTCAGCCGTTCCAGGGCTCACACTTTTGTGTGTAAGTTCGAGCTCCGGGCAGCATAGCGGCTCCCCCAGGGTCCTGACATGCTGCTCTGTATTAACAGGTCATAACAATGGCAGCCATTCGATATTGATGGGAGGAAGGGGGGACTATTAGCGGGGGCTTTTGTCCCTCACAAAATGTGAATGGGGTGATCAGAAGTGTGAAGGGTGCATAATGTTGCATGCTTTATGAGATAATGACAATGGCTTTAAAACCCAAGGGGATTTGTTAGGCTCCATTGATCTGCATGATGCTATTTTGACTTTGCATGCAAGATGGGGAGAATACAACTAGTGTCGGGAGTGTTTCTCGTGTGGAGTCCCTTGCTGTCTAACACTCTGTGGAGTGAGCCAACTCGTCAAAACACCATCTCTGGAGGTGGAGTGTAGCAGAGTGTCAGCAGTGGTTCCTGTGTTCCCCGGGGTTCCGGAGGAAGGAGCAGATGCCGGGAACCCCCGACACAAGCGAGGGGTAAGAAGCGCGATTTGCACTGCATTGAAACTTGCTATCTGACACTGTCATTCTTAATGGCAAGCCTGGGTTATGGTTGCGGCCGCGGCCCGCGAGAAAGGCAAAATGCCGGATGCAGTTAAACCCTCCCTCTCAAGAACAAGAAAACAATCCCGTTCATAAGCCTGGAAGTGTTTTTGTGCTGGGGAGTGGCATGAGGGTGACACGGATGGATGACAAGTGTGACAAGACAGGCAATACAGAATGACAGTTGCAGGAATGAGGAGACTGACGACCAGGATGTAAGGTGGAAAAAACTTTGGCCACAAGCTTTATTTTAGTACCAGCCATGGTGCAAAAGAAAAACCAGCCATAACATCACATAAGGATAACAATACTATATTTTGGGGACAGAGGGAACAGCTGAGCGGGGGGCCCTAATCCCAATTAGGGGCCCGCTCGAGGCTGATCCCCGCCGCCATTCAAATGAAAGCTTGTGACAATTGTTTGGCCCCAGCGTGTGAGCTGTGACATGTTCATAATTGCTTGTCTTTGGAGCAGGTTCATCCTGCTTTCTCTTGTCCTTTCCAAGTGAGGTGGGGAGGTGTGCGCTTGTGTGCCTTTTACTGATGTCCAACCTGACCAGGTTTAGCACTTGCGCCCTCTCTTGCTCACAGGGTGATTTTCGCTGAAGTTATGGCTCTCGATCCGTATTTCTTGATAAAACAAAACCCCGCGTTGTGAAGCCATTCACTTGATCCTCCGCGGGATGTGTTCTTGGAGCCATTTTGATTTAATTGGTCATGTGTTTTGCACTTTTCCACGGATGGAGGCGTTTTAGCCTCTTGGTCCACTCTTTGGAGATGAATTTGGCACTTTCTCCACACATGATCCACTTGAGTTTTTGAAGCCCCCACGCTCCGTTTGCAGGCTAGTTGTTTCCTCGGGGGTGGGTTCTAGGAGCCTTACTAGGGTCTTCCCTGCTCCTGATCCACTTGTGCTACGGGACCCCTTCTGCGCATTAGGCTGCTTGTTTTTACAGCTGGGTGGGTTCAAAGAGCCTTACTGGGTTTTTACTCTGCTCCCGATCCACTTGCATTGTGAGACCCCCTCAGCGCTTAGAACTGCTTGTTTTTACAGCCGGGGTGGGTTCAACAAGCCTTATTGTATTTTTACCCTGCTCCCGATCCACTTGCATTGTGAGACCCCTCAGCGCTTAAAGCTGCTTGTTTTTACAGCGGGGTGGGTTCAAAGAGCCTTACTGGGTTTTTACCCAGCTCCCGATCCACTTGCATTGTGAAACCCCCTCAGCGCTTAGAGCTGCTTGTTTTTACAGCCGGGGTGGGTTCAACGAGCCTTATTGGGTTTTTACCCAGCTCCCGATCCACTTGCATTGTGAGACCCCTCAGCGCTTAAAGCTGCTTGTTTTTACAGCGGGTGGGTTCAAAGAGCCTTACTGGGTTTTTACCCAGCTCCCGATCCACTTGCATTATGAAACCCCCTCAGCGCTTGAAGCTGCTTGTTTTTACAGCCGGGGTGGGTTCAACGAGCCTTACTGGTTTTTTACCCTGCTCCCGATCCACTTACGTTGTGAGACCCCCTCAGCGCTTAAGGCTGCCTGTTTTTACAGCTGGAATGGGTTCAAAAAGAGAGCCTTACTAGAATTTTCCCTGCTCCCGATCCACTTGTGTTGTGAAACCCCTTCAGTGCTTGTGTTGTACTATTTCACTGCTGGGGTGGGTTCTAAGGGCTTAGCTGGGAACTTCCCCTGCCCACGATCCACTTGTGTACCCCAGTGCGCTTATCTTGCATAAAAAATGCGAGGGGGTGGGTTGCGGAGCCTTACTAGGGTCTTCCCTGCTCCTGATCCACTTGTGGTGAGACCCCCCCTTCTGCATGCATGGAGGTGGATACTTGAGGCTTCCTAGTACATGTTTCTGCTCAAGTTCCTCTCTCCTTTTCAGTTTTGTAATACCCCTAGAGCTCCCACCTGTAGTGATGTTCTCTGGTGGATTCTGAGCGCCTGGGTCTTCTATAACTGTATTTTCCTAGAAGATTAACTAATAGACAAAAAGACCCCCCGGTATTTTAAAAAAGGCCCTTCTTGGAGTTGAATTTTTATGTTTATTTTTTTAAATGAGGCGTTTTAGCCTCCCCTAATTATATGATTGTGTTCCATCTACTACCTGGCCCTCGCTATAGCTTTTGCTTACAGTTATTTGCAGGGTGGGAGGGATGGTTTTTTAGACCTGCAGCCGTCCTGCTGCTGTTCGTGGCTGACGGGGAGGAAGCATGAGAAGGGCCACCTTGCCCCCGCCAGATAAAGGCAAAATTCGGCCTGGGGGCAAGGCGGCCCTTTCTTTGAACTTCAAAAGGCCCCCGCTCAGCATCCGCAGGATGGGAAGGGGGGCCTTTGAAGTATGGAGGGCAAGGTTCTGAGGGCAGCGACTGCCGGTTGTCACCTGCCCCTCTCACCTCACCCTCCTGTCTTGGAGACGCGCTGTCTGGGTTCCCATTGTTAAGGGACCCAGCAGCCCGACCCCACCATGTGCATGCTAAGTGGGGCAGCGCCAAAAGGCACTGCCCCACCGGATTTAGCACAAACCCCCCACCTCCCAGCTTACGGCCCCGGGCCTCCCATCTGGGTGGGCCCGGGTGTATAAGCCTGGAAGTGTTTTTGTGCTGGGGAGTGGCATGCGGGTGACACGGATGGATGACAAGTGTGACAAGACAGGCAATACAGAATGACAGTTGCAGGAATGAGGAGACTGACGACCAGGATGTGAGGTGGAAAAAACTTTGGCCACAAGCTTTATTTTAGTACCAGCCATGGTGCAAAAGAAAAACCAGCCATAACATCACATAAGGATAACAATACTATATTTTTGGGACAGAGGGAACAGGTGAGCAGGGGGCCCTAATCCCAATTAGGGGCCCGCTCGAGGCTGATCCCCGCCGCCACCCTGAGGGGATGCTGACTGGCGTCTCCCAAGTCCCCCCAAAATAAGAGATTATGAATTAAGAACAGCCTCTGGCTGCCAGGGTCCAGAAAATATTCCTGGTGAAATGTCCATACTTTCAATGGACAGGTGAACCCTGTCATTGCAGAACATGGCCTGGTTGTGTACCGAGATCCCATGTTTAATAAATTTGAGGCCTGATAAAAGGCAGAAATTGGCCACGGCTTTGTTCAGTTTGCGCCTAGAAATCTCCATGGCTTTGCTGCGCTCAGCCCCATGCCACTGTTGGCGAGGGATGATTTCTGACATCATCACTTCTGTTCGAAGTCTTAGCATGCGTGCCAGGGATCTGAGGGAGGTGCCGATTTAAGCCAGAAAAACGTCCTGCCCAGCTGAGGCAAGTCATTGCCCCCGAGATGGGTGGATGATGAGGAGATAATCGGGGGGGGGGAGGAAGATACTATTAGATAAAGTCTTTCCTGATGTATCTTTTGTAAGCCCCCGATTTCCAACCCCCAATCCCTTTTATGGCTTTCTCTTGCAACCCACCCATCCAGGCTTAAGTGGCTGCTCCTATCCTGAAGGCGTGGGATCCAAACTCAGTAGGATTCCATCCTATAGCTATTATAGTCTTCCTGAGGACAGACCTCACCTGGAATCTACTGAGGGCAGACCCAATTTTGTGTGTGAATAATTGCCCCCCCCCCCCAGCTGGGGCGCTTGTTCGTGAAGGCCCTGGTGATGCAGATGGGGCAATATTCTGTTTCCTCAATGCAGTACAGGTTGATGATCCTCCCTTTTCCTAATTGGTCAGTTTTGGACCTACACAGTTTCACAGCCCTACCTCTGATCCTGTGTTTTTGGAGGCTATCTCGCTGATCCTGAACGCCCCAGAGTAGTTGAGTGTGAAGGCAGCTCTAAATAGTGAGGTCTCGTAGGCATTGTTGCATACTGCAGGGAGGGTGTCTAGCAGAATTTTTTAATTTAGCAAAATTGAGGGGGCGCCTGGTGTCTGTCTTGACCCCTTCCATTTTGGACCAACCGTTGAGAGCATATCTGGTTAGTGCGCCGTGGGTGGGGTCGGGTGCCACTGCTAATCTAGTGTAATATGAAACTGCTGCCAGATGGGAGAGCTGTGACCGGCTGGCTGGCGGGGGCTGCCTTGGATGTGTCCATGGTGGCCCAAACCTCTTCTGGAACTGCTGTCCTCCTGGCTTCTGCCTGTGGGTTTAGTGCCTTGCAAGTGGAGAACTGAAAACGGGACAGAGCGTCAGCGGCCTTATTATCTTTGCCTGCAATGTGCCGCCCAATTATTACCATGTTATTTTCCAGGGTGACTTTTTGTCATTTCTCTCAACACTTTTAGTACCAGAGGGCAGGAGGAAGCACCCTTGTTTAAAATGTGTACAACCGCCATGTTGTCTGACTGTGTGACCAGTTCTGTGCTGGCCAACAAGGCCCCCCATAAATAGAGTGCCATCCATTATGGGGAATATCTCTAGCAGTGTGATGTTCCTGGACCAGCCCCTCCTCTGCCAGCAGGGAGGCCAGTGCTCAGCGCACCACTTGTTAGCAAAACATACCCCAAATCCTTTGCTGCCAGCCGCATCTGTGAACAAGGACCTTTTGTCTGCTCCATTCATGGTTTTGCGCCATATCACCTGGTCATTAAAATTGTTAAGAAATGATTCCCATATGGCCATGTCTAGTGTTATTTCTTTGCCCAATCTGATGTGGTGGTGTGGCTTAGTAACCCCCCCTCATTTTTAGTTCCACGTTCCTGTTAAAGATCCGGCCTTGGAACATGATTCTGGTAACAAAATTGAGCTTCCCAGCAAGGGACTGTATTTCCCGCAGCGTCGCCTAGTCCCTGCCTGTCATCAACCTTATTGTCTTTAGAAAGTCCTCTATTTTGTCTATGGGTAGGCAGCATTCCCTCTTGGAAGAGTCAATCTCTATGCCTAAGAATGACAGGGTGGTGGTGGGTCCTACCGTCTTCTCAGGCGCCAGTGGAACCCCTAATGCCTGCCTGGTTTCACTGAATAACTTAATGGATGAGCTGCATATGGGAGACCCTGCTGGGCCAGTGAAGAAGAAATCATCTAGATAATGTACCGTTCTGGCTATAGGCGTGGACTGTTGGAGTACCCTTTGTAGGAAAGAACTGAACTGTTCAAAGTAGGCACACGCGATGGCGCAGCCCATGGGGGTGGGGGGGCGTTTATCAAAATAGAATTTGTTGTCAAAATGGAAACACAGCCACTGGTAGGTGTTCTTGTGCACAGGCGGCAGCCTGAATGCTGACTTAGTGTCGGCTTTCGCCATGAGAGCGTGTCTACCTGACAGTTTTACTAGGTCAACCGCATCCTGCACGCAGCTATAAGAGACAGTAGCCTCAGTGGCAAGGATGCCAACATTGAAAGAGCTTCCGGGTGAGTGAGATAAATGGTGGATCGTCCTAAACTCCCCCTGCTGTTTTTTTGGGCACAATGGCCAGGGGGAAGCATAAAAACTCAATGAAAGGAGGGTGTTGGAAGGGACCCTCAATCCTCCCTAGGTTTGGCTCTTTACCAATTTATTCTCTTATTATGTTGGCTAGGGAAGAGGCAGATTTTAGGTTTTTGGGTATAGTGTGAGATCCCTGGCCCTTGAATGGGATCTGAAACCCATCTTTGAAGCCCTGACCCAAGAATTATCTAGCTGCAGGGTCAGGGTAGTTCTCTAACATTTTTATTAGTTGTTTTTTTTTTTTTTTGGTGAGGCCCCCATTTTATAACTAGTACATGTTTTTACCCTCTGAGACTTTTGGGCTGGGCCCGGAGGGAGAGGCTTTTGTGCAGTCGTTGCTGCTGTGGTCACCTTTGCATGTGCTGCATTGGTGCTTGTATCTGCACTCAGTGCCCTTGTTGCATGACCCTCTGTTGAAATACCAGCAGGTCCCCGGGGTGCTCCCTTTGCCCCCCCGTGCTGCGGTTGCCAAACTGCCCTTATTCTGCCCCGCTTTTTGCCCCCTTGGGGGCGGTCTTCGAAACGGGAGTTTGTTTTTGTTGGCATTTGCACGGTCTTGTTGTGACCTATGCTGGTTATGCTGCCTGTTTCTATCCCTTCTGTTGCTTTTGCTGCTCTTGGTCCTTAATATTCTGAGCACACTGAGCTGAGTTTTCTTTTAAGACATGGGAAATATACAGTTTGGGGTCTTCCTCTTCCCAGCCTGGGTCAGGGAATCTCTGCATCTCCTTCCTGAACTCCCTGTCGTAGTTCAGCCATGATTTCTGCCCAAAGGTATTGTGGATCTCTAGGATTCTATGGTGGTAGGCAATCAATGCGGTGCCCTCTTCTGGGAATTTTTTTAAGAGGATGGTTGACAGGATTTGAAAAGAGGCCTCCCAATTCTGAATATTCTTTTCCAGGGTGGGCCTCTTTTCTCTCGCTTTTTCTTCCTCTTTCTTATCCCTCTCGGAAATAACAAAACCTAATTCTTCATATTCCAATAGGCAACAAATATCAATGAATTGCTTCTTCCAAATCTTAATTTTGCACTCTATGTGCCATGCAATAGGCTTCTATTCACACTTTTGCCGGCTGTGCGTCCCCCATATTTATTCATGTGTGGGCTTGGAGACACGACATCATTGCTAGGCCCAACCCATGCTTTAAGTTGGCCCTGGACATCCTCGCCCCCCAGAATCAGACTCTGTGTCCATGCTGTCACTCTTGCTGCTGGAGCTGCTTGAGTCATCCCTATGCCTCTTCATTTTCCCAGCACCCACATCCTTGTTCCATTTTAAAAAATTGTTCTAACATTGCTTTTCACAGTACCTGATTGTGCTTTTCTTTTGGTGCCGGGGTGGGTGTCTGAAGAGGCGGGCATGCTGCAGACATCACAACGCTGCTTCTTCCTTGCCGGCTGCTCCTTTTCTGCTGGCTCATTATAGCCGTTGTCCTCATACTCCAGTGCGTCTGCGTTGTCATTATTGAAACTGGTGGATGCAACTCTACCACTATTTCCTGCACCACGTCCACGCCATGGACTGCTTCTGCCGCTTTATCCTATTCCAGGAGTAGTGTTTCATTCAGGGATAAAGCATCGGCCATCTTTTCCTTCTTTGAAGTCTTGGCTGGAGCTTCTTAGCACAGAATTGTGATGCTGGCTGTTGCTGTCCTGACCCTTCTTTCCGGTTGTGGCTCTTGTCCTGATCTTCTTCTTGTAGTCTGGAACCGCAGTTTTCCCCTCGAAGCAAGGTATTCAGAAAAAACCTAAAGCCAGGCATGCCGGTATGTAAACTTCCCGGGGTAGTGCTGTTTATAGGAGCCATGTTTTAGTGGCCCCCAACTACCTGCTGCGAGGTCCTGCATATGCTGTGGGCTCCAGTCGCACGAAAATGCCTGTGAGCCTGCTGGCAGAGTTGCCCCCTGATTTTAAGCGGGCCGTGTCACTGTACCAACTGGTTTTGCTCGCAAATGGCATGATTGCCAGGCAGCCATTAACTTGCCCTTCATCTGTTGCTCTGTGTCGTCTTGCTTCCAACTCGATTCTCTGAAAACACTTTATGAGGCCAGGCGTGTTTTAACGCCAGTGTTTGCTTTGAATAGTATTGAAAGCCGCACGCTTGAATTGTTTATTTTCTTAATGATGCTTGAGCGGGGATCGCCTTCTGGATAACTTCAAGGTGGGCTCAAGACTTCATAAGCTGCTGCTCACTGCCCCCGTTCCAGTCTTCGGCATGGAATGCTGCAGCCAGGCCCGAGGCTTTATTATGGATGCCCCTCGTCCAACCACCTCCTGCCAATCTTAGATCTGGCAGTGGCAGCCTGTAAGCAGCTGGAAAATGCTGCGCAGCATCTTTCTTTTTGGCCCGCCGCCGCAGCTGTCAGCTGTCCTCGTGGAGGCTGGTGAAAGACATGTCTCTCCGCACCTTTTAAAAGTAATCAAAATTATTCTTCGCGCCGGATTTTTGTGTCTTGCAGTTTGCGAATGGAAATCCTGGGAAAGTCCCCCTGCCAATCTGCGATCTTGTGTACACTCGCAGCTTGCCTGCAGCCTTGATTTACTGCTTTCCCTCTCCAGCTCCTTTCTTTGTATCAGCCGTGAAGTTGCACTGCCGGCCGTGCTCTGGAATGCTGGAGTGGCTCGAGTCCCGAAGAGCCTGGCGGTGTGCTGGTGAAACTCAGCCCGGAGACCTGCAGCCGTCCTGCTGCTGTTCGTGGCTGACGGGGAGGAAGCATGAGAAGGGCCACCTTGCCCCCGCCAGATAAAGGCAAAATTCGGCCTGGGGGCAAGGCGGCCCTTTCTTTGAACTTCAAAAGGCCCCCGCTCAGCATTCGCAGGATGGGAAGAGGGGCCTTTGAAGTATGGAGGGCAAGGTGACAGGGGGCAGTGACTGCCGGTTGTCACCTGCCCCTCTCACCTCACCCTCCTGTCTTGGAGACGCGCTGTCTGGGTTCCCATTGTTAAGGGACCCAGCAGCCCGACCCCACCATGTGCATGCTAAGTGGGGCAGCGCCAAAAGGCACTGCCCCACCGGACTTAGCACAAACCCCCCACCTCCCAGCTTACGGCCCCGGGCCTCCCATCCGGGTGGGCCCGGGTGTATTAGAAGAGGGAAGGCTTGCCCCCAATAAAATGTAGGCATGTCAGGCAGCCGCCAACCCTACTGAACGGAAGTATCTGAAGGCCCCGACTCAGCACGCGTCTTCGGAATTAGGTTGGAAAGACGCTAACACATGGAGCGAGGACTCTACTGCTGGCACAGAGTGCGCTGCCATAAACAGTGCATCGAAAGCAAAAAAATCATTACATCTCTTGTCTGAGCTCCTTCTAGTGCAGGAATAACTAACATTTTCACATCTATGAGAACAGTCGCGACAGTCACGGGTACTATGCCAGCTGATGATCGCTCACCTGCAAGGGGTCAATCCTAACTATTTTACCGATGCAAACATTTTAGAATCTGCTCCCTCGCCGATCGCGGGTCGAGGGCAAGCAGCACGTCAGGATGAAGACGGTTGTCATGATTTACATGATAACAATTCCGCCAGCCTGGAAAGCAATGGGAAAATAATTGTGACTGATTTGGTAAATGTCAGCAGACAAGAGGTGCTACAACCTATAACTTTTCCAGCAGATAATGAGCAAACAGCGCTTTTACCCTCCCCCAAGCCAAATACTCTGGAAGGAGACCCCACTGGTAAAACGGCAACTCCTTCGCTGCTTGGGGCCCGTCTGGTCAGAGACATTGCAGGGATCAAAAAGGAACTGGATCAAAAGGCTATGGGTGGCAACTTAGCCCTGATCAATGAACTATTCAATAAGACCAATCTTACCCGTGATGATCATACTTTTTACAAGAAGCAGGCAAACACTCACTTAACGGGGTTTGAGGCGTGCCCCAAGCTGACTGCCCATCTAGAACATCTTATATTCCCCTTTCTCGGCTGACCCGCTTTCAGTGCATACAAAAAATCAATTTTCCATATCCTCCTCTTCGGTTTCATCGATGGATGATGGTTTATTCTCTCGTAATACTCTCCATTAAAGCTTTCTGGGTGTGCACTATCAAGTTATCGTTACGTCAGCTGCAACAATGGCTTTAACAACGTTTATCAACCTGTACGAGTCGATGAATGAATCTTTAAAGGATCAAGCGACTCGTCTCACCAGGATTCCTAGGAAAATGATCTATATTGAATCATTCATCTCATCGTTACAGTCCAGAGTGGACATTGAATCAGCTACATCCTGGTATGTCCAGAAGAAACTGCTGAACACTCTAGAAGCTGGGCGAGCTGATAAACCAAATCTATCAAGCTCCCTTCCAAAGATCCTGCACAAAAGAAAGAGCAGAAGGACCAAAGGATCAATTTTGGTGAATTTAAACCTATCAGAAAAGCCTCCAAACTGTGATCTTGCTAAAGCGGCGGCTTGTCAGGGCCCTAAGGAAATGCTAGATCCACCAGCACACTGTATTGACTTGACCGGCTATTCCATCTGCCCGCAGCCAAAAGAAGACCTATCAGTACCGACTAAAGCGAGAACAAATATTGATAAACCAATATCTGAGGTTTTGTTAGGTGAAAAAGGAACAATGGCGGATGAAATAGTGAGGGTGAAGTTCCCTCCTTGGGCAATTTGTGGGCTGAACTCAGCGGGGGGGGGGCAATCTCTGGCTTGGACACCTTATTCCCAATGGTCCAGAGGAGAAAGAAAAGGAAGATGTGAACAGGGTGATAAAGAGCCCTTTACAGGAGAAGGAAACTAAAAACATAATTCCACCAAAATACAGAAAATCTAATGAAGCCAGACACGTTTTCCGTAACTTATCCTCTCCATCGGCTTTGACCAAACCACCCCTAGTGAGCAGAATGACTGCAGATACTTCCGAGGAGGCCTTCGGAATAGATGGGCCTTCAAAAATGGAAGGCGGCATAGGCAGCCCCAAAGTCCTGACCTCACTCCATGAGGAGACGGATCAGTATTGGGAGTTCTTTATTTTTTACAATTTATTTACATTTTTAAAGCACTCACACAGCCCACGGGCATCAAGGTGCTGTTACAGGAATTGTTTGTTTTTTAGTTGCATAATTTTTTTGTCTTAGTTGCTTATTTATAACACGCTTAAACACCCAGAGGTTTCTAATCGCGGACCTGGGGATTGAACCTGTGTTGCTTCGTGCCATCTTGCTTCCAAGGCGTGCAGGTTCCCGCTGAGCTATCCTCCCGGAACGATATATGGGGGGGGGTTGGGGGGGTTGGGGGGGGCTTCCATATGACTGCCAACAAACAGGCTATTCAGCTTTCCTTGCTGGATATAAATAAAACTGAAGGGGCCTTTTTGCCTCATATTTTAAATCAGGCTCCTAATCCTTCGACAGACCCTCGTCGCTCAGTAGAACCAGATCAGAAGTGGACGGGTTCCTGTATTTCATCCCTTGGAAGAAAAGTGATTTTTGGCTGACTTAAAATTCCACACAACTAATATTGGAGCTTGGAATCAATTTTTCACTCCATTCTTGAGCAATACTTCTAGAAAACCACCTGTAGAGGCGGGTGGAGTGAGAGAGAAACTGTCTTTTCAGACTCATAGGGATTTAGTAGCATCAACCGCAAAGGGGAAAGTCGCGGCTTGTGTTCCTTTGCTCCTTTTGGAACATCTATTAATGGCAGATGATGGTCTGATTCTAAACAGAGCGAAGGTCCTAAGACTTTTCCATCATGTCCCACTACTAGGATTCATCAGTACAAATGATGTACAAATCATAGAATTCTTGAAGGAGACTAAATCAGATAAAGGGCGTTTGCACTTTAATTCAAATGTGATTAAATAATATTTAATGGAAGTGGCACATATACTTCTGCCACTAGGTTTTGAATTGACGGATTCTTCTTTGAATGTTAAGGTGGATGGGACGACAAGGCAGAGTTTAAATACGTCAAACAAAGAAAACAATTTTGACAAACCACAACATGACATATCATTACGAGGCCCTGATAATCTGGCGAATTCGAGAAGGAACTTGGTGGAAAATCAGACGGCTGGCTCCTTTAAGTTTTTCTGTACGTTAAAAGTGCCTTTCGACCAAGTTGGTGGACAATCACGAAGGATCAGGGAAGCTGTGGACAATTACGTTGAAGTGTCAACCTCTCAACAGGACCTCCTCCTAACTTCATCAAAGTGGTCGCAAAAGAAATACAAGTAAGAACCAGATTCCACTAAGGAGGATAAATGGTCCATTTGTTCCTCGAACACTCAGGGTTTTAGATTTTGTTTTGCAAATGAGCAACTGCTGATATCCCAATTTGATATCCTTTGTTTTCAGGAAACATGGCTACAAACATCTCTATTGGCAGACGGAAATAGCTTGTTTTTAAACCAGGCGTATAGGGGTCTCATCGGCAGACCAGCTTCCGGTTTACTCACGTGGGTGAAGAGTGGGAATGGATGGAAAGCCGTGGAAGTGGGGAAATCCAAACCCTTTTGTGCAGGCCCTTCCGTTGCAATCTGACCTGGGTCCTAATAACACAAGGGTGAGGATCATTATTTTAAATGTGTACTGGAGGCCCCGAGTTATTGGGACAGAGGACTTTATGGATTCTGCAACAGCGATAATTGATTAGATGTATGCGCAGTTCAGTGATCTTTTTATATTGTTGTGCAGTGATCTCAACACCCCCTGTGTGGCCACCATAGATGGGTCTAAAGGTGGGGTGCTCCCCCAAGGGCCTTATAAGAGCACGACAGTAGCACAAGGCCATGCGAGCGAGGGACCTGCATATGCCGAATGGGCAACTTTCGGGCGACATACCCTGCTCCTTGACTTGATCGAATGGAGTGCAAGCAAAGGTCCTGGATTATTTCTATGCCTCACACAATTTGATAGAAAAAATACAAACTATGGATGTTTTGGAGAAGGGAAGCAGTGATCATGTCCTCCTAAAACTGCTCTGTACTTTGGGTTTGAGATCACAAAAATAGAAGTGGAAATTTACGGCGGAAATTTCATCTGGTTGAAATTGCTTGTGCATCGATCGTGCAGCAGTGGATTGTTTTACTCAGGGCCTCAAGCAAAAGATGATGCATAAACACTCAGCTATTGATCATGCTCTGCTTTTATTGGATTTTGTGGTAAAACAGGCCGAAAGTGTCAAATCGAATTTCTCCCCAAAATATACACTCGATCAGAATATAGCATGGGAAAAACGGAAACGGAGTAGGGATATTGGAACGATTAATCAGCGTGGTAAAGACTATAGGCCTGAATTATCCCAAAAAACAGAAACACAAATATAAGAATTGGCTGTTCTATTATAGGCCGCAAAAGTTTCAGAATGACTCTGAAAGCATTTGAAAAACAATCATGAATAAGGATTAAAGGCAAATTTGGTGCCTGATTAATGCTTGTATTTCCTCCCAATCAGCTCTTTTGATTAACAGGGTTGCAGAAATCAAATGGGTGAAATGTTATGGAGAGATTTTTGTGTCAATTGCACCCATTTTGCCATTGACATCCGACGGGCCTTGGGTAATTCCTTTTGACATTCCGGATTTGGAATGCCTGATCAAAAAGTCAAATGCTTCGGGAGCTTCAGCCCCGGAAGGACTTACTTATGTAATGATCAAGCAGGCCGTAGATCTATGGTTGCCTCTGCTGCTTGCTCTATTCAACCGGGTAAACAACCTAGGCGCAATCCCGGCTACGTGGAAATCAGCAATAGTTGTCCTGATATTCAAGAGGAGCAATCGGCCGGATCCTTCAAAATATCGCCCTATTGCCCTCTTGCATGTATTGGGTCAATTGTATGCCTCAGTCATCTCGCTTAATCTCCACAAATGGATGAAGCGAGTGAATAGAACGGACCCTTGTCAATCGGGGTTTATGAAAGGGGTTGGAACAGACCTTCATTTGTTCCCTTTGAACCTTCTAAAGTGAAAGGGAGATAAACAACAGACAATGATGTGTTTAGCCGTCATTAACCTGAAGAAGGCATTCAACGGTGTGGACAGAGGAATTCTATGGTCAAAACTAAAATCGTGGGAATGCTCATCTGATCTGGTCGAGGCAATGAATTATAATTGGTTATTTATAATGCGCTTAATATCGAAGAGGTTTATAAGCGCTGACCCAGGATTTTAACCTATGCTGCGTCATCTTGCTTCCAAGAGAAGCGCGTTGCCACTGAGCTATACTACTCGTGCCGAAGGTTTATACACTTCCAATAAGGTTCGAATTCGGCTGAATATGCAGGCCACGTTAACCAAAGGCAACCCCACTTTAAAAGGCTTGAAGCAGGGCTGTCCACTGACTCCACTTTTATTCAATCCGTTCCAATCTGACTTGGCCAACACTCCGAAGACTTCCAGATCTTTTCCACCAAAGATTGGTAATCAGGGGTTAGGTTGGCTGCTTTATGCAGAATATCTGGTCTTGATTGACCATACTCCCATAGGCTTACAACGCCGAGTATGAGCGTTACAATCATATATGAAGGAAAACCGACTAGAGATAAATTCGTCCAAAACCGATATATTGATTCTAGGTTCCAGGAGAAACAAACAAAAAAACTTCAGATGGCACTTAGGCCGAGATATTTTAGAGGATGTCCCGCATACTATGTATCTGGGCTTGTGTATATGCCCTAGCATCTGTGTTGCCCCTCACCAATTGCACTTTAAAATGAGATTGAAAAATGTCATATGGCAAGGACGGGTGATACATGAGAGGTTATTTATAACACGCTTAATACCCAGAGGTTTCTAAGCACGGACCCGGGGATCGAACCTGCGTTGCTCCGTGTCATCTTGCTTCCAAGGCGAGCATGTTGCCCCTGAACTATCCTGCCGAGTCCTAAGGGGAAATACGGCAAATGCTCCATCCTCCTGGTTCTGAACTTTAACAAATCAAAAGTAGTGCCAACTTTAATCTATGGGGCTGAGGCGTTCTTATGCAGCCCAGAGAAACTTTGTAACAGTTCTGAGGGGTAATTTTGGAGAGCAATCTTAAGACTACCAGGGAGAATTCCCACAAGGAAAATTGTATATGAGTTGGGCCTGATATCCTTGCAAGCTGGAGTAATTTCACAACTCTTGCCCTGTATCTTAGATGTAGTATGCCGGATCCCCCGCTTCCATATTACATTTTAAGGGAGGCACTGGCTAGAGGCAACGAGAGCTTAATGAGCTATTGTGGATCAAGATGCAGTGATATTTTAGAGTCCTTGGGGGTGGACCAACACATTCTAGCCACAAATCTAGAAAGACTTAAAAATAAGCCGTGGCAGCAGGATTGGACATCAACGCTAGAAGCTAAAACCAAACTGCGATAATATATAATGCCCTGAAACTTGAGACCAAGGCATACAACGAACTCCCAAATTATTTGTTGAGATTCCCGTGTCCCAATTTTAGAGCAGCCATTTTGAGATTCAGGGTAAATGGTTAGCCAACTAATGAGGTTTTGCCGCTCTATAATCAACGGGATAAGGATTGATTGAGTGGTTGAATCTCTAAAGCACGTGACCCTATTCTGTATTAGCACACAGGACGCAATATACTAGGAGCGTCATCAAAATGAAAAAAAACACTCGCTGCTGATGATTGGTGGGCGGCTGTGCTTTCGGGCGAACATTTTCTATTGACATTTGCTTTGATAAAGTTCTTTACGGAAGTGCTGCCAAATATTTAGGTCAATCTAGGTTGTGTTGGATATTTTCTTGGACTGTTTTAAAACATGAAATGTAACTGGGAAAAGGACTTGTGTTTTTTAAAAGAAATGTATGATGTTGATAAAGGTTTGTAATAAACCATATGTCAAATAAAAAAATTACAAATAAAATAAATCTAAAGCCTTACAGTTATTGCTCATCATATTTCTATGACGATGGATATAGTGTAAGGTTAGTTTATTATGAAAGGCTAGTTTATTATGTAGTGTGTTTGCTTCCAAGGCATTGCTATAAATAAACCTTAATAAATATCTATATCAACTAAAGCTCGGAAGACGTGTTCAGTTGCTTAAATTGTCCACATCCTGGTTTTACCATTTAACCAAAGTTTGTGATCCTGGGCAAATGATTTAGTTATACTGGGCCTCATCATGTGTTGAGGGGAGCGTCAAAAATGTCCACCCCCCTCACTCGCACTTAGCCAGTGGTCCACCCCCAGCATCCCCTAACCCCCTAGGTTCTCCCCCAGTACTTGCCTATCAGGTGGCCCCTTCTTCCTTCTTCCCGTCCTCCCCTGCCTTTATCCACCCTCCCCTGACCTTTTGCTTACCCTCCACCACCACACTCCCGCTGCACTTCTTGTTTACTGCACTTGCACAATCTGAGGTCCTCATTCCGAGTTTGGAGGTAAGTACCGTCCATTACCGGCATGGCGCAAATAGCGTGTCCGAGCTGGCAATAGACCGCTAAAAGCGCACTATTACGAGTTTGCGGGCACAAGCTTTGCGCTATGCCGGTAATGAACGTAGCGGCATGCCGCAAAAATGCCCGAGAAATCCCCTACAGGCATGAACCGCACCGTAGCGCACACTACCGCCATAGAGCAACGCGGCATTAGCGGTGACTGTAAATAGCGGTCACCGTTATTTACTGTCACCATTAAAATGCGGAACCGGAAATAGCATCATCGCACAGGAACTGGAAGGAGCACGGCGGCCTTCTTTAAAAACACAATCCATTGAAATCCTCACCAGACAGGACCCCAGGCACACTGTTGACCTACCGGAAAGTTACCACTACTATCGAGGAATGCCCAAAGCGCCAAAGAAGGGAGCTGCCCGCCTCCGAAAGGAGCGGTTTAGCTCAGATGAGCTGCAAATGCTTGTGGATACCCTCCACGAGCATGCTGGAACTGTTTTCAGCAACGACATGCGGAGGGTGGTGGTGCTTAAAAAAAAAGACATCTGGGCACTAGTGGTCCAGAAGGTGAGTGCTGTGGGCAACACCCCCCGCACCACAAAGGATTGCTGCAAAAGGTGCAACGACCTGCGGCTGAGGGTGCGGATCATCCTCTCTGCGAACAGAAACCAGGCCTTGGAGACTGGAGGAGGCCCAAGTTCGCCTATGAAACTCATGCCGTGGGAGGAGCCATGTGCGGCCATGATAGGCTCTGAATCCATTGAAGGGGTCGGAGAAATGGAGTGTGGTGCAACGTCATCTGCCGATGGAGGTGAGTGTCCAAAGTCAATACTGCCAACGCCAATGTTATGAAAGTCACTGCTAAGGTCTGGCCAAGGAGTCACGGCATGGTCAGCCACACCCCCCCCCCTGTAAATCATGCCGAAGCGAGTGAGACCCAAGCTAGAGCCAGGTGCAAGGCCATAACGTATATGACACATACCACACAAAGTGGCCCATTCCATGAGGCACACAGGGCAGTTGATGTAAACAGTGTGCATGTTAGACAGCACAGTACCCGGCCAACATGAGTGACACCGACATATGCATGCATTTACCACCCAAGTATTGAATGATGTGCCTTTCCCTACCCAAATGCCGATAACCCACAAATATCTGAATGTGCTATTGTAGCCATGTATAAATGCTGGCTCTCAAATCATCACTCATGCCGTCCCTCTCTTCCACCCCCACAGGCAGTGAGCATAACAGTGAGGAGTAGGAGAGCAACCGTCCCAGCACTTCCAGGGGCCAAGGCAGGGGCCGCTGTATCCCAGTGAGGAAGACAACACCTGGACGTACACCACCAGCTCCAGCAAGGCCTGTGGAGGGTGCACCACCCCCACCCCCACCTCTCCCTGCACTGGCTGCAGACATATGCCCAATGCCACGGTCTGAGGAGTCGAGTGTGGCTGGGGAGGTGGCAGCCACGGCCCCCTCGAAGTTGCGGACAGCCCCGATTCCATCTGTGGAGCGACTGAGGACGACACAGTTGAAGTCGTGCACACCCCTGAAGCCTACTCTAACCCCCAGGTATCCTTTAGTGACTCGGGTGAGACCGACACACTTGAGCAATTTGGCCAAGGACCAACACAGGGACATGCCAGTCCTGTGCCCAGTTCCCTTGAGGAAGCACCGGCAGGACATGTCAGCCCGATCCCCAGCAGGGCCATTACCTCATCCGCCGATGCACAGCGGGCTGACCAGCTCACAGCCCAGATCACAGATTTTGTGGAGGACAATCGGCAGGCCAGGGAGGAGTGGCATGATGAATTGAGGGCACTGGGCCAGGTGATAACGGACAGCACCAACCGGCTCTCTGAGGTGCTCGGCCGCATAGCCGATGCTCTGGAGGCTGCTCATCCTGGCTAACAGCCTCAGCAAGAGGACACCCCTTCAACGAGCAACTCCACCCAGACCAGCCCCCTCCGTCGGTCGCTCCGTGGCCAGTGCTGCCGGGACATGCCTCCCTCTGGCTCCGGGAGCGCAGAGTGACTTTACTGCCAGCCACATGTGGGCTACATGGACCCTATGTGACTAGTGTTGGTGAGTTGTGGGGGGAGGGGGAGGAGGGTGAGGGTGTGTGGGGGAGTTGGGGGGTGAGGGGGAGGGGGTGAGGGTGTGTGGGGAGTTATGGGGGAGGGGGTTGTTAAGACGGATTTCTGAACTCTGTCCTGGTGGCGCAGAAGTTCAGAAGGCCAACCTAATTACTTGGAACAGGGTAACCTCTGGACGAGCCAGACCAATCAAGGTAGCGATCGCGGCGGTCAAGACTAGGTCTCAAGAGGGGTGAGGGTGACTGAAGGCCCGCAATGAGCACACAAAGCAAGAGCGCTAACAAACTACTCCAAACAGTTGTTATATCAAAAATAGATACACATTTATTTTAAGCCCTTTAAAATAATGACCGTAGCGAGAAAATCACAATATCACAATATCAAACCAACACATACCATATCAACACAATATATATACAAATAAACAGTCGCAAGCGTTTAAAGCATGAAATATGTAGTCCACCTGCCAGGGAAGGAAAACAGGCAGTGCGATAATGCTTTCGACTTAGTTCGCCTTCATAGGCACCTAACTAGATGGAAGTCCGAGCCCTGCGAAGAGTGGAGCCTTGTGCTCAAAGTACCTGCCACGCCGGTGCCAACGGGCATAAGGGGAAGCTCTTCGGAGGAAGTCAGGCAGTTCGGGTTAGTGCACAGCAGAAGAAGAACAGGTTCCGCAACTCAAGCGCAGCCTCCACAGCGGGCAGAAGCAGAGCGCGAGTACGGGCGAAAAGGCTGCTGTTTTTACACAGCAGGGAAAAGCAATGGGATCTGCAGGAGGGTGACCAGATCCTAGATATACTACTCACCGGTCCCCGAAGCAAGCAGTCCCAGGCTTCTCCACGTTCGTTTCAGCAGCTGGCAGGTTCAGAAGAGCAGGGAACGCTTTGTAGTCGTGTAGATCAAAAAGACGTCCCAATCGACGAAACCGGCACAGTTTTGTTGCCGCACAGGACAACGGAGCGGCCGTGTGTATTCGAGCCAAATGAACCCTCCTCCCTTCAGACCTGGGAACGCCAAGTGCACGAAGCGTGGGAGAGGGACAAGGACTCGCAATACAACACAACCTGGCGGCGGTTGCAGAGCCAAACTCCTTTGTAAGCTGGTCAGTCAACTGGATGGCCCAGAGACGCTTCCGAAGGCTTACTTGGCAGGAGATGGTTGAAGATGCCGGGAATAGCTGTTCCTGCTATTCCAAAGGTCGAAGCACCAGTACAGGCCTTCTGGTTCGATCAAAGGAGGACAGGGGCTCTCCGGACGACAGCAGTGCAAAGGAGGATTCCTTCAGCGGGTCACCAGCGATTCCTCGGTCCAGCATCGTAGTTGCAGGATACTTGGCTCCTGTATTCCTTCGTTCGTGAGAACTCAGGAGATCGACATGGTAGTGGTGTTTCCAGCCCCCTCTTATCCACGGTTCCCTTCGCGCCAAAACGGAGGGGAGCCAATGGGAGATCCGCTCATCCAAACACATACCATACGTGGACCAATCACGGACCACGGTGGTCCCAGGCATTCACACCACCCTAGACTCTCTGGCACCCAGGATGTGTATTGGGACCAGACATCCCAGCCCACACCCTGGAGGCACACAAACGACATGTAGTAGCCCGCGAAAGCATCTGCGTTTCGCGGGAAAGTACATGCCCAAATAAGGAAGGCCCCGGGTCGCCGGACCTGGGGAAGGTGAAGGGAGCAAGACGGACAGTGGACAGGACAAAGGAGCCTCGCGGCCTGGCCATTTTGGGAGCCAGGCCACCATTTTGGGTTCAGTGCAAAAACGTGCTCAGAACGCCAAAAGGAGCTCAAAATAAACAATACGATCGCTGCCACCATTCCAGTCCCTGAATGACTTGCACCGATCAAATACCATCCTAAAAGAGTATCTAGGGCCTGTAGAAGGCTAGAGACCCAAGAGAGCTGTAACTTAGCTTACAGTGCCCTCTTGTGTCGTGTTGCACTAAAGCTGCGACACGATAAAAGAAACTACGGGAAACCACGTTCCCCGGTACTGACTGTCTTAAGGGCATGTCAGTTTCCCCGTAAGAAAGGAGCGAAAGCCCAGAGAAGTGTGGCAGAAGGCTGTACTTCTCTGGCAAAGTCAAGAACAAGGTTAAAAACAATAGCAAACAGTTTAGGGGTTGCCACATGGAAGGAAAATTCCCTACAATTACGAAATCTTTCCTAACACTCGCCCCTCCCAGACTATGGACAGGGGGAACTAATCCACCCCTGGATGAGTTTCTTGTTCAGGTCGGTTAAACATTCTGGACAACCCATCAGCATTGCTATGTTGGACACCTGGTCTATGCTCAATAGTGAAGTCGAAGCCTTGAAGACTTATGGACCACCTAAGCAACTTTGGATTCTCCCCCTTCATGTTCATTAGCCACTTTAACGGCTTATGGTCAGTCTGCACAGTGAAGTGGGTCCCATAGAGGTAGGGCCTCAGCTTCCTTAGGGCCCACACAACAGAGAAACATTCTTTCTCTACCGTGGACCATCTGAGCTCTCTGTCCTTAAGCTGGCGACTAATAAAACCGATAGGGTGTTCCTTACCCTTCTCATCTACTTGTGATAGTACAGCTCCTATCCCAGTGTCAGAGGCATCCGTCTGCATGATAAAAGGTCTTTGATAATCAGGGGCCCTGAGCACAGGGGCCTGGCACAAGGAGTCTTTTAAGCCATTGAAGGCCTTCTCACACTCGTCGGTCCAAGTTACCTTCTTGGGTTTCTTCGGAGTTGTGAGGGCAGTCAGAGGAGCAGCTATGGTGCCATAGTCTGCCATAAAATTCCGATAATACCCCGTGAGTCCTAAGAAGGCTCTCACTTGGGTTTGCGTAGTGGGGGTAGGCCAGTCTTGTACTGCTTGTACTTTACTGGGTAGAGGCTGTATCCTCCCTCCACCTACTTCATGTCCAAGGTAAACCACTGAGCCTTGTCCAATCTGGCATTTACTCGCCTTTATGGTCAAGTGGGCTTTCTGAAGAGCCTGGAGCACAATCCCGAGGTGTTTCACATGGTCTTCCCAGGTGGCACTGAAAACTGCTATATCGTCCAGATATGCAAGACAGAATTCGTCCAACCCATTCAACACATGATTCACAAGCCTCTGGAAAGTGGCAGGTGCATTCTTCAACCCGAACGGCATTACCCGGAATTGGTAAAGGCCGTCTGGAGTAGAAAATGCTGTCTTCTCCCTGGCATGTTCTGCTAACGCTATTTGCCAATAGCCAGCAGTGAGGTCAAACGTGCTGAGGTACTTGGAGGCACCCAAAGTATCCACCAGCTCATCTGTTCGAGGCAAGGGGTGTGCATCTGTCTTGGTGACAGCATTCAGAGCCCTGTAATCCACGCAGAACCTCAATTCAGAAGTGCCTGCCTTTGGAACCAAGACCACAGGGCTGGACCAAGGACTACTAGAGGGTTCAATCACCCCAAGGTCTAACATTTTGTTGACCTCGGTCTTAATATAAGACCGTACTTTATCCGACATCCTGTATCCCCTACTTTTGGTAGGTACACTGTCTCCTGTGTCAATGTTATGTTTGCACCAAGGTGTCAAACCAGGCGACTGTGAAAACAGGGGGGAAAACTGCCTAAGCAAACTTTTCACCTCAGCCTGCTGATCAGAAGTCAGGTGAGGGGCCACTCGGACACCCTCAATGGAGCTATCTGAAGGACCGCTGTGGAACAGGTCGGGGAGAGGTTCTGACTCCTCTTCCTCAACGTCTGACGCCAGTAGCAGTGCTGCGATTTCGACTCTTGGGACGAAAGCCTTTAGCCTATTCACGTGGAACACTTTTGGAGCCTGTCCAGGCCTTCCAAGGTCCACTAAATAGTTTACCTCACCCAGGGGCTCCACCACTGTGTAAGGGCCTGACCATTTGTCCTGTAAAGCGCGAGGCCTTATTGGATTCATGATCAGGACTTGCTGACCAGGTGTAAAGTTGATGAGGGAAGCTTTCTGGTCGTACCAATGTTTCACCAGCGCTTGCCCTGCCTTCAATTTATCACTAGCCAAGCCCATCAGAAGTACCATCCGTTTTCTGAGCCCTAGCACATAGTCAACTACATTGGTAGTAACAGGGGGAGTGGGCATCTCCCATCCCTCCTTGACAATGGCTAAGGGTCCCCGTACGGGATGACCGAACAGAAGTTCGAAGGGGCTGAAGCCAACACCCTCCTGTGGTACCTCTCGGTAGGCAAACAGCAAGCATGGTAAAAGAAGATCCCATTTTCTTCTCTGGGGCTCCTCCAGAGCCCCAATCATGCTCTTTAACATTCTGTTGAAACGCTCCACCAGACCATTGGTCTGGGGGTGGTATGCAGAAGAGAACTTGTAGGTGACCCCACATTCTTTCCACATAGCCCGCATATACTTCGACATAAAGTTGCTGCCACGATCTGACACAACTTCTTTAGGGAAGCCAACCCTAGTGAATATGCCGAGTAAAGCTTTTGCAACTGACTTGGCAGTTACAGTTTTCAATGGGATGGCCTCAGTATACCTGGTTGCATGGTCGACCAACACCAGGATAAACCTATTGCCCGAGGATGTTTGCGGGTCAAGGGGACCGACGATGTCGATCCCTACCCTTTCAAATGGTACCCCCACAACTGGGAGCGGTACCAACGGAGCTTGGATTGTCGCGCCAACCTTACCAGACAACTGGCAGGAGGCGCAACTCCTGCAGTGACTTTCTACCTGCACCCCCATCTTGGGCCAGTAGAAGTGCATGGATAACCTTTGCTTGGTCCTCTTCATACCAAGGTGACCAGCAAGGGGAACTTCATGCGCCAACTGCAGGAGGAAGGGTCTAACAGCAAGGGGAACCACCAACCTCCTATGGTCTCCTTCTGTAGACTCTGTGGGCTCACTATACAGGAGTCCACCTTCCCAATAAATCCTATGCTTCCCAAGAGGTTCACCCTCAAGCTGGGAGCAGGCCTGTCTCCTTAGGCCTTCCAGAGATGGGCACTCACGTTGGCCTTTACTGAATTCGTCCCTATCAGGACCTCCTTCAACTAACAAGTCTTTTAGTTCAGGATGATCGTTGGGGTCGAATACTTCAGGCATCGCCACTTCCTCGTCAGGCTCGGGCGATCGACCAACTTCCTCCACCGCAGTGGTAGGCGAGCTCGGGGGAATATTCTCTTTCCCCCGTCTTGACTTGTAGACTCCTTTCGCCTTGGGTTTCCCCTTCGGCTGGGGCGGCGTATTGGACTTGGCCAATGCTGCCCGTGCTTGAGACCGTGTGTAGGGTCGTTCGGCAGTGTCTCCTACGAGCCCTAAAGCTCTGAGATCATTACCTAGTAAGACCTTTCCCGGGACGTTTCTCTGAATGCTCACTGGAATCCTGACTGCTGTACCATTTAAAGTTAGATTAACAGGGATCACGGGAAACATACGGAGGGGGCCGTCAGCCAACTTAGTGGGCATCAGAGTAGCTCTGGCAACTTCCTCTGAGTCTACCAAGGTAGAATCCACTACAGTTCGACTGCACCCACTATCCCTAAGAGCTGGAGTATCCACTCCATTGATCAGCACACTGTCTTTAAAGTAGTGCTTGGTATTATCCGGAATCCTAGCATACGCCTCTGCGACTTTAGGCTCCCAGGAACCCAGGGACACTAAAACTACCTCGGCCTCTATTCCGCTGGGAAATGAGTCCGAGGAGAAGGATGCTCCTGTAATCTCTTCTTCCTCGTAGGAGGAGAAGGCCAGATTAGCGGAGTGGACCCCCAAAGGTCTAACCTTACAACGGGGATCCCCCTTCACATGGTCAGTTGCTCCACAAGAAAAACAAGCCCCAGTGGGTCTGTTTACGTAGGGAGGCTTATTGTAACCAGAGTTCTGTTTCGGAGGCGCACCTCCACTACCCTGTGAGTTCTCTTGTGTCTTACCCTTGTTTTTCTTTTTGTGGCCCTTTTGGGAAGAAGATTTAGCAGATTCCCCACCCTCCATATCTTTGGACTTTTTCCCCTCCTCCTGCTTACCAGGATGAGTTTTGTCCTTATGGGACACTCGATGTGACACCCATAAGTCTGCTGCAATGGCCAGCTTCTTAGGATCTATCTCCTTCGAATCGGCCAAATGCTGCTTAAGCTCCGGGGAAGAAGAAGCAAAAATGTGTTCCAGCATGACAAGATTTATCATGCCGTCGAAGGTAGAAACCTTATAACCTTCGACCCAGCCAGTTAAGTTTTTCAAAGATTCAGCGACATAAGATACCCAAGTACCACCTTCCTTTTTCTTATACTCTCGAAAACGCTTTAAATATTGGGCCGGAGTCTTCCCAAACTTTAAAATGAGAGTCTGCTTTAACATTGCGAAATCAGCCCGCTCAGCCTTCGACATTTCCATAATGGCACTACAGCCAGAATGGGGCAGTCTACTGAGCAACCACGCAATCTTATCAGCATTGTCAACTTCCTGGACCTCGCATGCATACTCAAACGCATTCAGCCAGTCCATAATGTCATTCCTCTCTTCATACACACTGAGCAGATCTTTTGGAAACCGTGGATGAGAGGAGGCCCCAGACCCATGTCCAGGACCCTTGGATCCATTTGCAACCTGAAGCTTGGCCAGTTCCAACTGGTGATCCCTGTCTTTCTGTTTTTCTGCCTGTTCGATTTTTAGTTTGGCTATGCTGAATTCAAGCTCCTGCTGCCTAAACCGCAGCTCTTGCTTCTTGAATTCAAGCATAGCCTCCCCATCAGCACTGGCAGAGGAAACATTAGACATCTCGTCCTCCCTGTCCTCGTGGTCGCGGTGGATCAGTGCGGCGGCAGAACCGTCGGTTCTACCAGTGAGAGCAGCCCCACCACCGTCCGCACTGTCCTCAGAAGTAATCGCATCAAGCTGCGCTTCTTGCCACGCCACGATTCTCTGGATCATTTCCAATTTTGTGCCTTGAGAGGAAACCCCTCTCTCCGCACACATCTTTTTCAGCGTTTCTGATTTGGAAGCATTTAAAGTTAACAACGTACTTGTTTCCATACTGTTTGATAGGACTATGGCCTTTTTAAAGTTATACTATAACAATTCACTACGTGTACTGTTTGGAATAACCTGTAATGCCTTAGTTCGAGCGCAACACTGGATACCCTCAGTCGTATCCCACCGCTGTACACCAATTTGTTAAGACGGATTTCTGAACTCTGTCCTGGTGGCGCAGAAGTTCAGAAGGCCAACCTAATTACTTGGAACAGGGTAACCTCTGGACGAGCCAGACCAATCAAGGTAGCGATCGCGGCGGTCAAGACTAGGTCTCAAGAGGGGTGAGGGTGACTGAAGGCCTGCAATGAGCACACAAAGCAAGAGCGCTAACAAACTACTCCAAACAGTTGTTATATCAAAAATAGATACACATTTATTTTAAGGCCTTTAAAATAATGACCGTAGCGAGAAAATCACAATATCACAATATCAAACCAACACATACCATATCAACACAATATATATACAAATACACAGTCGCAAGCGTTTAAAGCACGAAATATGTAGTCCACCTGCCAGGGAAGGAAAACAGGCAGTGTGATAATGCTTTCGACTTAGTTCGCCTTCATAGGCACCTAACTAGATGGAAGTCCGAGCCCTGCGAAGAGTGGAGCCTTGTGCTCAAAGTACCTGCCACGCCGGTGCCAACGGGCATAAGGGGAAGCTCTTCGGAGGAAGTCAGGCAGTTCGGGTTAGTGCACAGCAGAAGAAGAACAGGTTCCGCAACTCAAGCGCAGCCTCCACAGCGGGCAGAAGCAGAGCGCGAGTACGGGCGAAAAGGGTGCTGTTTTTACACAGCAGGGAAAAGCAATGGGATCTGCAGGAGGGTGACCAGATCCTAGATATACTACTCACCGGTCCCCGAAGCAAGCAGTCCCAGGCTTCTCCACGTTCGTTTCAGCAGCTGGCAGGTTCAGAAGAGCAGGGAACGCTTTGTAGTCGTGTAGATCAAAAAGACGTCCCAATCGACGAAACCGGCACAGTTTTGTTGCCGCACAGGACAACGGAGCGGCCGTGTGTATTCGAGCCAAATGAACCCTCCTCCCTTCAGACCTGGGAACGCCAAGTGCACGAAGCGTGGGAGAGGGACAAGGACTCGCAATACAACACAACCTGGCGGCGGTTGCAGAGCCAAACTCCTTTGTAAACTGGTCAGTCAACTGGATGGCCCAGAGACGCTTCCGAAGGCTTACTTGGCAGGAGATGGTTGAAGATGCCGGGAATAGCTGTTCCTGCTATTCCAAAGGTCGAAGCACCAGTACAGGCCTTCTGGTTCGATCAAAGGAGGACAGGGGCTCTCCGGACGACAGCAGTGCAAAGGAGGATTCCTTCAGCGGGTCACCAGCGATTCCTCGGTCCAGCCTCGTAGTTGCAGGATACTTGGCTCCTGTATTCCTTCGTTCGTGAGAACTCAGGAGATCGACATGGTAGTGGTGTTTCCAGCCCCCTCTTATCCACGGTTCCCTTCGCGCCAAAACGGAGGGGAGCCAATGGGAGATCCGCTCATCAAAACACATACCATACGTGGACCAATCACGGACCACGGTGGTCCCAGGCATTCACACCACCCTAGACTCTCTGGCACCCAGGATGTGTATTGGGACCAGACATCCCAGCCCACACCCTGGAGGCACACAAACGACATGTAGAAGCCCGCGAAAGCATCTGCGTTTCGCGGGAAAGTACATGCCCAAATAAGGAAGGCCCCGGGTCGCCGGACCTGGGGAAGGTGAAGGGAGCAAGACGGACAGTGGACAGGACAAAGGAGCCTCGCGGCCTGGCCATTTTGGGAGCCAGGCCACCATTTTGGGTTCAGTGCAAAAACGTGCTCAGAACGCCAAAAGGAGCTCAAAATAAACAATACGATCGCTGCCACCATTCCAGTCCCTGAATGACTTGCACCGATCAAATACCATCCTAAAAGAGTATCTAGGGCCTGTAGAAGGCTAGAGACCCAAGAGAGCTGTAACTTAGCTTACAGTGCCCTCTTGTGTCGTGTTGCACTAAAGCTGCGACACGATAAAAGAAACTACGGGAAACCACGTTCCCCGGTACTGACTGTCTTAAGGGCATGTCAGTTTCCCCGTAAGAAAGGAGCGAAAGCCCAGAGAAGTGCGGCAGAAGGCTGTACTTCTCTGGCAAAGTCAAGAACAAGGTTAAAAACAATAGCAAAAAGTTTAGGGGTTGCCACATGGAAGGAAAATTCCCTACAATTACGAAATCTTTCCTAACAGGGGTGAGGGTGAATGGGGAGTTGTGGGGGAGGGGGAGGGGGTGATGGTGTGGGGGGAGTTGGGGCGGGAGGGGGAGGGGGGTGAGGGTGTGTGGGGGAGTTGGGGGGGATGGGGAGGGGGGTGATGATGTGTGGGGGAGTTGGGGGGGAGGGGGGTGAGGGTGGTGGAGGTTTTTTTTTTCACTTAGACATTTTCACTTTTAATACACTGGTTGTGTTGCAAAGGAAAACCAGAGTGGACATTCATCATTGCGCATGTGTCATTTAATATATAACAGTGCATAGTGTACATGTATCCCCACACCCAGTGCCCTCTGTCCTCAAATTATGACACCCTCTGCTGACTTGTGTGTCAGAAATATTGTCCAATCAATGACTGGCGCATGGCACGTCCCTCCTGTGCATCGGCACCCTGATGATGTCCTGCCACATCTTCCTCCTCCCCTTCATCATCATCTGGTGGTAGTATTTCCATGTCAGGGGGCAGGGGCACGTTCGATGGATACACATATTGTGCAGCATTACATATGCCATGGTGATCTTGGACACCTTCTCATGGCTGTAGAGGAGTGCCCCACCCGACTGGCTGAGGCAGCGAAATCGTGCCTTCAACAGGCCAAAGGTCTGCTCAATCACCACACGTGTACGGGTATGGGAACGATTGTAGTCCTCCTCATGCCTGTTCTGTGGGTTTCGGACAGGGGTCATGAGCCACGGCTTCAAGGGATAGCCACCATCACCTGCATGAGAGGGGAATGAAGGTAAGTGTTCGTACATTCATGGTGGACAACTGTACTAGTCTCACATGGCAGCAGGTAATTTCTGCCCACACGCACATGTCCCTGGATGAATTTACCCCATTTCTGGCCACGCTATGTGTCCTGTGCAATGGACTGATGGAGTGGGTTGCATCTTTGAGATGGGTCATGGTGTGCACTGACATCTTGTTGCACATGCATCGTATATAGATTCAGCAGTGTTGGAGTAAAATCATTCATGTGTTGTGTCCTGTGAGATTTTGTAGTAGGGAGTGTTGGCTCTAGTCAGGACCATATTCGTCATTCTGCACTGATCAGGTCCATGGTGACTTGCAGCGCTCCTATGGGTGTGCAGAACCAGGGACACACTGTGGTATCCCTGGTTGGCTCAATTCAATGCACTCCCAGGGATGACTGTCATGTGTGGTGATATGCTGGATACAGCAACATAGTGCATATGCAGTGCATAGTGCAGGATGGCCTTACGGTGTGTGAGGGCCGCCGATGAGTGGTGCATGTGTTGTGGAATGTGGGCTGGTTAACTTTTAGTCATGTAGTGATAGGTGTCGGACTTACTTCATCACTATGGAATTTGGTAGTCATGTGGCGTTTCAGTTGCTTTGGGGCACAGTGTTCGGTGATGTGCACATTGTGCACTGACATCAACATTACCACCCAGGTGGAGAATGCATCCTCCCCATTCCCACCCAGGTGGAGTATGCATCCCCCCTTTCCACCCAGGTGGAGTATGCATCCCCCCCTTCCCACCCGGGTGGAGTATGCTTTCCCCCCTTCCCACCCAGGTGGAGTATGCACCCCCCCCTTCCCACCCAGGTGGAGTATGCAGCCACCCGCCTCACAACCCCGATGCACTGCCATGGGCCAGTCAAGCAACTCACCAAGCAGCCAGGCACGTCGTCCAGCATGTCGCTCCATGAAGCGTGGTAGCGTGGAGTTCCGCAGGACCAATGAGTCATGAGTTGATCCTGGATATTGGGCACAGCAATGTGTGATGATTTTGCTGGCGTTGCATACCATCTGCACATTGATGGAGTGGTATTGCTTTCAGTTGCGATACACCACCTCAATGGCATGCAGGACTACCAACTCCACGTGGGTGCAGTCAAGGGCACCTACACAATTTGGCATGCCTGCCAGTGCATGGAAGGCAACTTTTGTATCGAATATCTCCTGGGAAGTCTGTGGTAGGGATATGTAGTCCCTTGTGTGCTTGAGGAAGGCGTCCAGCACTTGGTTCAGTATCCGGGAAAATAAGGGTTGTGATATGCCATGCATGTGTCCCACTGAGTGCTGGTAGGTGCCTGTGGCAAGGAAGTGCAGCACAGACACTACCTTCAGTAGCGGGGGGATGGCAGTGCATATTTCTATGAGGCTCACTATGTCGTTGTGTATCAGGTCCACTACGGTGGTGATGGTGTCACGGTCAAGCCGGTACAGGGTGTGGATCTGCTCAGGTGTTAGGTTGAAGGGGGTGGCTCTGATGCGAGGGATTGGGGGCTGCCGGCGTGGTAACGGTGGCTGCACTGGTGGGGCATGCTGGGCCTGTCTCACCCTCCTTCTCCTCCAGTGTCTCCTCTGTGGTGGGGGCTGTTGTTATTGTTGTTGTTGTTGAGGCCTTGCAAGCAGGGCCTCCAGCTCCAGTAATGCTACTACTATTGGTATCATCTTGGTGTGGGAGGGGGTGTGGTGTTTGGGTGTGCTCCTTTTGTACTGGCCCTCACTCCATTGCCTCCGGTTTACGGCATGCCGCTAATGCCAGCATAGTGTGTCACGCGCGCATTGACCGCTATTTACGGCATCATAAAGTATGGTGCTGTAAATAGCGGTCTGGTTGGTCAGAATAGCCCGTAGCGGTAAGCGATGTCGGTAATCCTTTACCGGCATCGTTTTCCCCTTAACTCCAACCTCGGAATGATCCCCTGAATGTCACAAGGCCTAGTAGAACCATTATTGTTGTTTATCTCCCCTGTTCACCTCTCCACCTTTTGTTTCACGTCGCCTGGAAACACATTTTGCTGTATAGTGCACCTTATATATTTTTATTAAATAAAATAAAATAAATAAACACTTTAAGGCCTCATTACAAGTTTGGAGGTAGCCTGCATGTAATACAGGCAGGCTACCTCCCAACTTGCAAAAAAATCCAGCACCCGCGAATGGGCAATTGTTATGACTTGCTGGTCGTGCAGATGATGAAACCTCCGTCCCCAAGTACCGCACGGGCAAAATAGTATTATTACTGCCCGAGCAATCTTTGAGGCCACAGGTGTAGAGTACCATCAGCCTGGAACCAGGAACGCCGGAAGGACCCTCCTGACCACTGCAAGGCAAGCAATGAGGTTAGACAAGGAACCCGATTCCAATACAAGCAGTACAAGGGAACAGCAAAAAGGCTTACCCGAATACAGGTGGCAGGGTGCCCAGGATGTGGTAAGTAGGCAGGGGTCAGAATTATCAATGGCAGTAGGCGACAGTTGTGACACAGGATGGCACTCTAGTTGGATGTCAATGGTACCTGAAGTAGCAAGGAGCATGGGCCAGAAACAATGACAGGAGGAGCCTTAAATCAGTCCAGCAAACGATCCGTGGTCAAAAACCATGAAGACAAAGTCAGTTGCAAGGGAAGATCCAAACATGTATCCAAGGAAAAGCCGAGGTCAAAGTTCTGAGTAATCCGAGATTGCAGAGGTACCAAGAAAAGACGTGGAGGAGTCCGTGAAGCAGTCCGAGGTCGAAGTAATCCTGAAAACAATGTCAGTGAAATGCCAAACACTACTGATGAAAGCAGATGTGAAGCGCTGGTTGAATGTCCGTTCACTCCTTATGAACGCACAGGTGCGATCACATGATACGGTCACGTGACAGCGTTCCGTGTTGATGCTATTGTAAACACTTACTGGAGTCGGAACGCTTCCTGGACACGTGACTCGTGTTCTGCATCCTGCAGCTCCAGTCAGGCCGTTTCCTGGTCACGTGATGACTCGCGTGCCGAGCCCCCAATCTGCGCCGTTACCACAGGCGCGGTGTGGCAAGGCACCACGGCACTCGCCAAGCAAGAAAGGGAGACCGCACTGGGTGCAGGGTATCAGTGGAGTGCCATGAGGTGTCGCCCACTCGCCGCCGTCGGGAAGGAACAGGTAAGTGGGAAGGGGTTGGTTTGGCAGCCAACATGTGCTGTGCTAGCGGAGAAACTAACAGAGGCGTGACAAAGTCCCCCCTCAAAGGCCCACGACCCCGTGGGCTAGAAGGGTGATCCCTATGGAAGCGGGAGACCAACAAAGGGGCATGGATGTCAGAAGAGGGAACCCAAGAACGGTCCTCAAGGCCATAACCCAACCAGTCCACCAGATATTGCAACCGTCCCCTACAGAGACGTGAACCCAGAATGGCGCTGACCTCAAACTCATCAGGCGAAACCACAGAAACAGGAGCGGGAGGAGAGACAAGACGAGTCGGGCCAGGGCAAGGTTTCAGCAGGGAGGTATGAAAAACCGGATGCAACCTCCAGCTAGATGGGACAGCAAGGCGATAAGCCACCGGATTCAGAAGCCTGGAGACCTTATATGGGCCAACAAAACGTGGGAGTAGTTTCCGGCAACCTGGTATGTGCAGATGGCGGGAGGATAACCAAACCCGCTCTTCCACTTGGTATGCTGGAGCCTCCACCCTCTTCGTGTCAGCCGCTGCCTTCATGGACGATTGGGCCTCCCGGAGATGGACAAGGGTCTGAGCATGAACAGAGGCTAAATCACGGGCACAGGCGTTAGCAGCAGGAGTACTGGTGGGACTGAAATCGGGAAATGGCAGTGTACGCGGATGCTGTCCATACAGGGAGTAGAACGGGGAGAAGCCAGTGGAGGAATGTAGTGTGTTGTTGTATGCAAATTCCGCAAGATGAAGCGAATTGAGCCAGGAGTATTGGAACTGAAGGGATAAACATCGCAAGTACTGTTCTAATGCCTGGTTCACCCTTTCAGTCTGCCCGTCACTCTCAGGATGGTAGGCAGATGAAAAGCACACATCGATGCCCAGGATCTTGGTAAGGGCCAACCAAAAACGGGAAGTGAACTGGGAGCCACGGTCCGACACGATAACTTGTGGCAAGCCGAAGAGACAAAAGACTGACCTGAAGAACATCCGGGCCAGTGAAGGGGCAGAGGGGATCCCTTTAAAGGGTACGAAATGAGCCATCTTGGTGTAGGAATCCACCACTACCCAAACTGTATCGAACCCCTGTGTACGAGGAAGGTCAGTGATTAGGTCCATTGGTGCCAAGGTCTTGGAGGTAAAGGCAGTTGTTGTAGCAGTCCTAGTATGCGACCCCTTTGTGACTTGCATTGGACACAGACAGAGCATGTATTCACATAGGTTTCCACGTCACGTTGCATCGACGGCCACCAGCACCAACGCTTCAACAGATCTAATGTGCGTCGTTGCCCTGGGTGACCGTTGATGAGAGCGTTGTGGGACCAATCTAGGGCTTGGTTACGAGTGTCGCTGGTGGGCAAAAACAGTTTCCTTTGAAGGAAAGGCAACCCATCCTGAATAACCAGGTCCCAATCGGTCAGTACCTGAGGGGTTTGGGAGACCCATTGGCGAATGACGGTTAACATAGGTTGTGAGGGAGTACAAGCACATACTACATGCCCTTTGTCCAACAAGGTGTCAGGAAATGACGGAAGTGAGAACCCCCCAGGCGAGCGGGACAAGGCGTCCGCCTTACCATGAACCACCCCGGCCTGTGTTTCACCACGAAGTCGTAAGCGGCAAAGAACAAATGCCAACGGACCTGTCGGCTGTTGACGCAGTTAAGTGATGCCAGATCCTGCAGGTTCTTATAATCAGTGTAAACGACGGTCTGATGTTTGGCCCCCAGGAGATGGTGTCTCCAAACCTGAAATGCATCCTTTATGGCAAGGAGCTCTTTCTCGGTGACTGTATAGTGTGTTTCGGTTGCTGTAAACGTCCTTGAATGATAAGCCACCGGGTGCAGCTGTCCAGTAGTCGGACAAGGTTGGGAGAGAACTGCAACTAGCGCAAACGAATATGCATCTGCCTCCACAAGGAAAGGGAGCTCAGGATCCGGATGTTGCAGAACCGGAGCTGTGGTAAAAGAGGTTTTTAGGGTATCGAACGCAAGTTGGTGGACAGTAGACCAATCGAAGGGTACAAGAGGACTAGTCAGGGCAGTCAGAGGGGCAACAATAGAAGAAAAGTTGGCGATGAAACGTCAATAAAAATTTGCGAACCCTAAAAAGGACTGAAGTTGATTGAGGGTCCCCGGAATTGGCCAATCCGTGATTGCACGGATCTTGGACTGGTTCATCGCCAACTCCCCTGGTGAGATATGAAAACCCAGGAATTCAACCTCCTTTGTGTGAAACATGTATTTCTCGGGTTTCGCAAACAAAGCGTTTGTTCTGAGTCGTGACAGCACCTCTTTGACCTGAGTGATGTGTTCCTCAAGTGTAGGGGAGAAAATCAATATATCATCTAAATACACCACGACGTAGATGTCCAATATGTCACTAAACACATCATTTATAAAACGCTGAAAAGTGGCTGGGGCGTTGCATAAGCCAAAGGGCATCACAGTATACTTAAACAAGCCCTGGCGAGTGCAAAACGCAGTTTTCCACTCATCCCCACGATGCATGCATATGAGATTGTACGCCCCCCGGAGGTCAAGCTTGGTGTAAATTGATGCATGGGTCAATTTATCTAACAGGGCAGAGATGAGAGGGATGGGGTAGCGGTTCTTTATGGTGACTGAGTTCAACCGCCTGTAATCCACACATGGACGTAGATCCCCCTATTTCTTCGGAACAAAGAAAATGGGGCTAGCTGCTGGTGAGGAAGAGGGTCTGATGTGGCCCAGATGCAATGCACTCCTTCAGGGGGGATTCCTCTGATGAAGACAGAGAATGGATACGACCTTTGGGTATCGACGCCTCGGGAACCAAATCAATGGGGCAGTTATACGGCCTGTGGGGTGGCAAGCCTTCAGCTGCCTTTTTATCGAACACAGAGTGGAAATCATGATAGACCGTGGGTACCCCAGATAATGCCGCCCCCACCGTGTGTGAAACACCAGATGGACTGTTCTCCTCAACCGTCAAAGAAACCAATGCCCCAAGAGCCCTTGCAGGGTTGGTAAAGTCCTCTGAATCAACCAAGCAATAGTGTTGACAGACCTCTGACTCGAAGGAAACCTGGCCCGTACCCCAGTTGATGAGTGGGTTGTGTTTCCTCAACCATGGGATACTGAGTATGATTCCAAACTGTGGGGTTGAGATAAGGTCAAAGGATAACGTTTCCTTGTGGGTACCCTGAATGGTCACCTCCTTAGGAGCGGTCTGTTGTTTGATTGGATCAGAAACAAGGGAAGAACCATCTATGGCCTGTACCGGGATGTGGTTTGGTTATCAGGGGTAGATTCAATACATTGGCTAAGGTGATATCTATGAAACATCCGGTAGCCCCTGAATCGATGACAATGTGTACTGTGTGGGAGCAATCCCTGGTGGGGTGTAGAAGAGCCTGGACTATGACAGGCCTTATAGGACCGAAGGTCGGGATGGTCTCGGAGGTATTCTGTAACAAGCTCGCCTTGTCCCCCGTTCTCAAGGGCGAGCTTTCTGAAAACCTGAGTTCTTGGTCTTTGGGTGATGGGGACACTCTTTGACATAATGCCCATTGAGGCCGCAGTAAAAACAGGCATTGTCTGTGCTTCTGCGTTCTCGCTCAGCATGTGTGATGGGGCTGCGTATCCCTCCTATTTGCATGGGTTCACTGGTGGGATCTGAAGAAGGAAGGGATTGACTGACAGAAAGGCCGGCTTCTGCCCGCCGCTCGGTTCTTCGGGCGTCTACTTGAAGTGTTAGGTCTACCAGATCGGTGTAAGAGGCCGGGAGAGACGGAACAACTGAGAGGGCATCCTTCATAGCGGTACACAAACCACGATAGAACACTACCGCCTTTTTATTCTCAGGCCATGAGGTCTCTGTGGACAATTGATTGAACCGCGTGATGTATTCTATCAGGGTTTGTCTGCCCTGTGTTAGATCCAGTAATTCTAAATCCCGGGACTGTGCTTTATACTTGGTATCAAACACTTTGGCCATTTCACTCACCAGGAGGTCAAAATCATAGAGGGCCGGATGATCATTTTCCAATAAGGGGTTCGCCCATGTGGCCGCTATGCCCGTTAGGTGGGAAAGCAAAAAGGCTGCCTTGGTGGTTGAGTCGGGGAAGGACTGGGGTCGACAGAGGAAGTGGAGTTTGCACTGGTTAAGGAAAGTACGGTACTTCCGGGGATCGCCCTGATACCTTTCTGGAGCTGCTAAAGGGAATGAGGTGGGTATCACCACTGGGACCGGTGGTGTGGGAGGCATGGAGGGGCCTGGGTTTTGAGGCGTGGTATCTCTGAACTCTGAGTCCGCCGGCAGTGGATGGCGAGCACTTTGTAGGGAGTCTAAGTGGTGGTGGATGGCCGTTGTAGCAGCCGCCATGTCTGTTCTAAGGGCAGTGACGGCTTGCATTAGAGCGGCCACGGGGTCCCGGCAGTAGGTTCCATCACCCAGACGACCAAAAAGAGGCTTCACAGTCTGTTATGACTTGCTGGTCGTGTAGATGATGAAACCTCCGTCCCCAAGTACCGCACGGGCAAAATAGTATTATTACTGCCCGAGCAATCTTTGAGGCCACAGATGTAGAGTACTGTCAGCCTGGAACCAGGAACGCCGGAAGGACCCCCCTGACCACTGCAAGGCAAGCAATGAGGTTAGACAAGGAACCCGATTCCAATACAAGCAGTACAAGGGAACAGCAAAAAGGCTTACCCGAATACAGGTGTCAGGGTGCCCAGGATGTGGTAAGTAGGCAGGGGTCAGAATGGTCAACGGCAGTAAGCGACAGTTGTGACACAGGATGGCACTCTAGTTGGATGTCAATGGTACCTGAAGTAGCAAGGAGCATGGGCCAGAAACAATGACAGGAGGAGCCTTAAATCAGTCCAGCAAACGATCCGGGGTCAAAAACCATGAAGACAAAGTCAGTTGCAAGGGAATATCCAAACACGTATCCAAGGAAAAGCTGAGGTCAAAGATCCGAGTAATCCGAGATTGCAGAGGTACCAAGAAAAGACATGGAGGAGTCCGTGAAGCAGTCTGAGGTCGAAGTAATCCTGAAAACAATGTCAGTGAAACGCCAAACACTACTGATGAAAGCAGCTGTGAAGCACTGGTTGAATGTCTGTTCACTTTTTATGAACGCGCAGGTGCGATCACATGATACGGTGACGTGCAGCGTTCCGTTTTGATGCTATTGTAAACACTTACTGGAGTCGGAACGCTTCCTGGACACGTGACTCGTGTTCCACGTCCTGCAGCTCCAGTCAGGCCGTTTCCTGGTCACGTGATGACTCGCGTGCCGAGCCCCCAAGCTGCGCCGGTACGGCAGGTGCGGTGTGGCAAGGCGCCACGGCACTCGCCAAGCAAGGAAGGGAGACCTCACTGGGCGCAGGGTATCAGTGGAGTGCCATGAGGTGTCACCCACTCGCCGCCATCGGGAATGAACAGGTAAGTGGGACGGGGTTGGTTTGGCAGCCAACATGTGCTGTGCTAGCGGGGAAACTAACGGAGGCGTGACAGCAATTACCAGGTCATTACGGTCCAGCCGGACCCAGTAATTGCCCATCCGTGGGTGCCGGAATGGGATGCTCCCCATTCCCATTTGAACCCCATAGGGCTCAATGGGAATGGGGGAGCTGGATGCACAGGCACTGTTTTCAACGGTGCCGGTGCATCCGACATGCTATGCTCACAGGTGCCTTTCATTCCGCCAGGTCTGGCCTGGCGGAATGAAAGGCACCCACGGGCACAACTCAGAGTTTTCTGGTCCGGATGCAACGGTACCGGCAAGCTTACCGGTACCGTTGTATCCAGACCGGCAAGCTGGTAATGAGGCCTTTTGTCTTTCAAATTTCCACAGTTGTCACTATTTCCTATCCAAACCTTTTCCCTTTGTTCTACCTTGTTTTCTCTCTGTTTGTTTTATCATCATTTTTAGTTTTTATTTCCTTTTTAAGGAATTGTTTATCCTTTTTCTTTGAATTTTAGTTTTTTGTTTTGATTTTTTGGGGGAATGATTTACTGGATACAGTGACACAACATCCTGAGGGACCCTCCAGTGATGGGGAGATCAACCTCATCACAGTCCCAGAGTCCCAGAAGACGCAGACGATGTCGAGTGGGTAGAACAGCCAGCTCCACCCAAGAAGTACCGCTGCAGGAGCTTCACACCTTCCCTTTGCTGGCAGTACTTCAAGTGCTTAAAGACACTCCCCTGTCAGATATTGAGAAGGCACAGTGCACATTTTGTGGCGAAGAATGAAGGAGATGGTTCTCCACAGTTCCTGCACAAAGCATGGACACCACAGCGTCCGTGAACTACCCAGTACGTTAGCACTTGCGGCACGTGGATAAACGTTTCAGTAGCAGGTTCCAGCAACATGCAATCCACTTTGGTTGTAATGCCCTGCAACCCATCACCGGGCCTGCAATGCCACAGGCCGTAGAGGAAGCAGGATCACCATCACCAGCTGCGTGATCCTCTGAACCTCTTCCATTGACTTCATCTGGTGCCAATGATGGGAGTGTCGCCTCTGCCGCCCCAACGTTGGACCCTCCATGGCAACGTAGGCCTCCAGTAGGTGGCATTTTCACCTGCAGGAAGTGCTATATGCCAATAGCACTCAATGCAATAATTTTTGACGCAATTGACGATATCTGGGTGGAGCATGGGCAAAATTGGCAGTAGTTTTTTGTTTTTTACTCCCATTTTTACCTGACGGTCAATTAAAAAATAAAAAAAAACATTATAAATCTCTACTTTCCACCCATCCTATGGGTTTAACAATACAATAAGCAACGCAGCAATGGGCTATCCATACCGGTAACCACACGCCGCCCAAGTTAAAGACCCACATTTAAAAAGGGTCCCTTAACCCAGGCAGCGGTCCTGCTACCGGCAGTCTCGGCCCACTGCCGGAGCTTATATCACCATTAACACTTGTGTAGTTTCCTAGACAGGTACTAAAGGTACCTTGCACCGCACTTCAGCACCACGCCCTAGTTCCTCAAATCTATTTTCTTTGTTGATAACCGTGACATCAACATCAGAGAAATGGACTTCGGAAAGTGCGACACCGTGCCACACTGCAAAGTCATAGTTTTCTTTTTTTAATTAAACAGCCTTAGCACCATGAAGCTGCTAATGGTGTTCAAATGGAGAAAAAAAAAAAAACTTTCCTTGCGGCGCAATCGCGTGGCACACCCTAGATCCTGAACTCCATTTTCGCCGTTGTTGACCAATAACAGGAAATAAAAATTGCAAAAATCGCAACAGCACTAAAATTAGGGAGAATTGATTGGCATTAAGCATTCTTGCCCAAAAATGACCACGAGTAAAAGAATCAGAATAATTTACACATTTCCATTAAAACACCAAACACCATGTACATGACACATCTTTGAATGATTAAAGCAAGGATTGTGCAGCTGAGCTGGAGTTTTATCCCAGAGTCGTTCCCGCTTTTCATCCACTGCTTTCAGGTTCCATTCAACACAGAAATAGGTTTGATGAGAAGGGGGTCAACAAATACCTCTACCCCCCTCGTTCTAACTCTATACATCTGGAGACCTTTAAAAACCTCAGTTATTCCTACAGGAAAAACATAGAGACATGGAAATATCCTTTATGCAGGGACCAACATGCTACAAAATACCCTGTTTGAACAGGGCCATCGTGAGGGTTTTTGGAGCAGATGAATTAGGGGTCCCTCTCAAACCAAAAATATGAAGGCATCCAAGAACCTATGTTCCCCACCCTCTCCCCCGTATCCCACTCACAAACCATAGCTTAATATCCTCCCACCGGCGATCAAAAGCAATCATAGGAACTCCTTTAAAATCTCCCCAACTCCCTTTATCTTTGCTAGAATTAGAACAATAAAGAAGAGTCAAGGCAAAGGCAACATTTAGGACAGATACAGGACTCATTTCAGCAATAGCAGCCACAAGCAGGGCTCAAGTCGCGGGTATACACGGGTGGACGGCGTCCGCCTACTTTTTTCAGAGGACGGACGTCGTCCCCCCTGGTATTTTAGAGGCTGTGTGTAAAACAATAGACTTTGACTGTCTTTAGAGTGATGTGGGGAAACTGGGCCACAGTCCAGGTTTGCAGGCCAGGCACTTCACCTCTGCTTCAAATAGCCTGGTTAAAAACAAGCAACTGAAGGTCAAATGTCACGTTTCGGGACTGCACTCTCCAGAGAAAACATTGTCATTGATTCTTGGAGTTTAAAACATGCACCATTTTTCACATTTTCAAACACCATTAGAAGAAAACATCCTCTCTTGGTTTTATCTGTGCGTTAATTTTATGAAAGGCAAATGCCATTCGTCCTGTGCAATTTGTATGGTTATGCATTTGGAAAGAATGCACATGAAGATCTCGGCAGCAGTTTCGCTAAATAACAAGGAAATCGTTGTTTAACGAAACTGCTGTCGAGAATGAAAACAAAAGCACGTGCTGGCTGGAGCCCTGCCAGAGGAATGAAGCTGTGGCAGCCTGCCGGTTTTATTGATTTTAAAAGTATTCTTCTGCACAATTGGCCCAGATTAATGGACAGCAGTGCACAGGCGTGCAAAGAGATAAGCTCTGGGCCTTTTTGAAAGTTGTGGGGGAAAGTGGAAAATCAAAACAAACCCACGTGCTGCCTGGAGCCCTGCAGCATGCTGGTTTTACTGCATTTCAATGACTTTTTTTCCATTATTGGGCCATAATTTCTCACCCACCTCACAAACCAAACGAACTGCTTCTTGTGGCACTCCTCAGTACGGCACCAATTACTTCAGCGCCAATTTCGAGCGCTTGCAATATTGGAGTAGTGCCACAAGAATAACCATGCAAAGGCATGATTAACGAGAGTGCCGGTTGCTAGGTCGGTTTCCAGCCCTTCCTAGCAACCGGCACCCTTATTCCAAAAGTGGCGCAATGATTCCGTCAGCCCTTTTAACGACATTTTCGGCAATTACCACCCAGTTGAGAATCGGGCCCCGTCATATACACCAAAGCAAGCAGCTTCAACGTTGCAGCAACGTCGAAGCTGCTTGCATTGGTGTACATGAAAGTGTCCATATACAACACGGGTGTATGGACACTTCCATTTACACTGGTGGCACTCTTCCAGTTTAACGGCACCAAAAGGGTACAGTAAATGTGCGCTGGTATAGCGCACATATTAAACTGGAGGAGTGCCACAAGAATAGGCCAGTTTACGATTGTGGCGGTTGCTAGGTTGGTTTCCAACCCATCCTAGCAACCGCCACATGTATTCCGAAAGTGGCACATTCCTTCCAACTTCGGAAGAATGCGCCACCTTCAGAATAGGTCTTAAGTACCGAAAAGGCTGTTAAGCCTTTTAATGTCCTTTTCGGTACTTAACACCTAAATGAGAATCGGGCCCTGAGACTGAACATGTTGGCCAGGATCAAACACTTGTTTTAAGTGGTGAAGCTGAGATTTGAACCCAGTCTACAGTTCTGGCCCTTCAGTGCTTTATTTCCCAATCCTTGTCATACAGCAAGATTACATTTTGTATGAATGTTTCACATCCATAAAATAAAATACATGTTTTATAGACCTATCATGGTAATTAAACAAATCACATACCAAACCAACATGACAATGTTTGTAGAAAAAAACTTTTTTGAAGTGTGTTAAGCAAAAAAAAGAGCATGAGTGTAGGTTTATTTGTCCATCATACATGGCAGTCCACAGGGGCCAGTCTGAATTGTTGCAATTTTGAAGATTTTAATGCACCCACCAAAAATAAATGTGTGAACAGACACATGTCCCTCGTCATTGTTTGACAGAGACTTACAGATTCCTCGCCATTCATGACACCAAGATTTGAGAGGCCTTTGACATTTAGCTGGCGGGCCCCTTCCACTCAAATGGTCTAGATGAAGTTAAAGGTCAGCAGAGGCCTGAGGAATGCAAATAGAATGTGCAGAGGCAAACCTTTTCCCGAAGATGGACTAAAACTATCGAATCAATGACAATGATCTGCACAGAATCACTGTATGGTCTGGTGGGGAAGCCGGGATTCTAGATTCTGAACTTTGGTTTCACTTTCTCTTCTGAGTCACGCATCATTCTCCTTACTGGGTATAGTAACTAAGTCTACGCCGAACTGAAACTATTTTAGCATTTCAAATGAGTGTTTTTGTTGTAAGTACGTGGTTTTGCAGCCCAGAAAGTGTTGCTATCAACTGCATTCATTTACACATGTCACCTCAGAGAGCGGACAGACTGAGCCTGCCTTGGGTGCTGTGGCACTGCATGTTTAAGCAGAGTTATCTGCAGCAAGTTCCTAACTCACTGAGCTACCTTCTTAAACATGGTGGTGCTTGTTCTATCAAAATACATTTCATCTTTTGTATGCGATCATTGATGTTTTAGGGATGCAATACAGTGAACACGGACTGCATTGCTGGTTCAATTGGTTAGATGCAAACTTAGTTGCCATAGTTTCATCAGTAAACAATACATTATCAGCACTTGTTTAAGCCTTGTAAAAAATAAATATTGTGAAGAGCCCACTGAAAAAAGGCATTGTAAATCAGGCCGAGTCGCCCAGTAGCAGAGCTGGCAAGTCCATTCATTTGGAAAACAGATTTGGGAGCATACCTGTAGCATACCTGTAGCCTCGGCTTTCTGCTGATGCGGGACCTGCTTTCACGTTATTGATCTAGCGCACGCTCGCTTCCTGGAGGAGGCGGAGTTTCCTTGCGCTCACGTGATAGGTCACGTGTCTCCTTTCCGGCTCAAAGAGGAGCCCAACCCGCCCGAGTGGCGCAAGTCCATTCATTTGGAAAACAGATTTGGGAGCATACCTGTAGCATACCTGTAGCCTCGGCTTTCTGCTGATGCGGGACCTGCTTTCACGTTATTGATCTAGCGCACGCTCGCTTCCTGGAGGAGGCGGAGTTTCCTTGCGCTCACGTGACAGGTCACGTGTCTCCTTTCCGGCTCAAAGAGGAGCCCAACCCACCCTTGCGGCGTTAAGCCCGACGGGGTGAAGGGCGTGGGCTGTTGTGCGGCTGTTCGGCGAGCTGGGGCATTACAATTAAGCACACAACATAGCCCAGAGTCGTGCGGGCGGCAGTCCGCGGTGAAACTGAGAGGGAAGAGGTAAGTCCTCTAAATGGCCGATCAGGGCCCACAAACACGTGCCAAACTAAAGAATTCATTACAAATGCGAGACTATAATGTCAACACGAGGTCATTATGTGTGCTTGGGGGCGTACATGATCAAACAGGGTCGCTTGATGGATATGACTGGACAAGAGGAGGGCACAATGAGCGTGTGGAAGGACAAACATTTTCATGTAATCCATCTTATGTGTCAAACCAGAAAGCCTGTAATATATCAGCACTGCACCTAATATGCGAACAACCAAAAACTTTAGTACACATTGTGTCAGAGAGACTAAAGATTTTAAAAATAGACACCAGACCAGCCGATGAAATTGATATGTCCCTTAAACGCCCATGGATAAGAAATGAGCACCCACTTGGTCCACTAGCGGACGCCGCCGCTGGCGCTTCGCCGGTCGAGGCGGAGGTCTCGCCCCGTGTGGCAGCCGTGGAAGCTGAGCTTGGCGTTACCGCAAAGACAACGATCGACGGCCGGGCTCTTTGGAACTCAGAGAACAACAGGGAAAGCGCCACAAACGTGATTGAAGTGAACATAACGGCCTTCCAGTCGCCGTTTGATGTAACTGACATTGAGTTACTAGAAATAGAAGTACCTGCAAACCATAGCGACTCAGGCCTGGTCAAATTCACTTTTCCCTGTAATGTCCATGATGCCAGCTCTAGCTTGTCCAACCCTGCACACCTTACATCTACCACACGTGATGCAAACCGGGCTCAAGAGCAAATGCCTAAAATGCCGCAATTGATAAGCACACTCAATCTAAATCAAGAGCCCCTGTTGGAAGCAAATAAACGAAAACCAGAGAGAGGAAAGGGTGTCTCTGGCAGCCTAATACAAAACACGTCGTCAAGATCAAACTCCAAATTGGTAGTAGCGGAGACCAGTATCCCAAAGCTAAACACTTTTGGAGTGGACTTGGCAGGTCGTGAAGCCAGGCTGACTGAACGCCTAAAAGCCGACTTTGAAAAAATGAAGGAGCGCCTGTCTGAGAGCTTCATAACTGATAAAAACAACAAAAAAAAAATAGTGTGCTCCACAAATGTCAAAGCTTCGATGGATGAAGGGACATATGCTCATCAGAACACAGTTTCGAATATTACAGCCCGACAGTGTTCAGATGACCAAACGCTGAACAAAAACGGCGATGTTAGCTGTGGTGAGAATCTGATTCCGCGGAATCAAAACACCATCAATCAAGCAAACACTCTCCACTTGAATCGACTTATAAATTCATCGGCAGCAAGGATTTCCTCGCACTGCTCCACTCCAAATACACAACAACACATGAATGGAGCATCGAAGTCGTGGAAAGGGACTGTGGATCACGGAGTTCAAGGCATCTCTGACTCGAGCATTTTGCTCGATGAAAACAACTCAGCCCATCACCACAAGGAGGCCCCTTCGTTTTCGAAATCAAACCTGTCTGCTGCTGCTGCGATACAGATACACAATAATGTTCTCGCAGCAACCTCACTAGCATTAATTCCATTCACAAAACTATATGAGAATCTCCACAAAGCAGTCCAAAACAATTGTGCATACATGGTCCAGCTTAACAACAAGCTCACAAAACTAGAAACCATGAATTTAATGCTGCAAGATCGTCTGGATAAAGAAGCAGAAACCTCTAAATTGTGGCATAACAGATTGAATGAAATCACAGGAAAAGACACTGCGGAAAGAAAAATAATGATGGATACATTAACTGCATGTACGAACCACCTGATGGAAATTAAGAGTGTAAAGCAAGCAAGTTCGACTGAATTGAGTACTATGGAATCTAAAAAAGCGAATTCCAAACAAAAATCGCCCGAAGCGGATGTGGCTTTTACCTTGAGCGACGGGGGATATCAGCTAAACTTTGGAAAGGGCATCAAGATCCCTGGGGTGATTGCGACTCCTGCAGTCCAGAGTGCCGTTATTCCGAGCGATTCCACCTCCGTCATAACTGCTAAACAACTCCATAGCAGTTTAAATGCAGTACTTGTCCCTGATTCAATCGACAATGTAGTAAAAATAGTAAGCAAACAGCTTCCTGAAACAATCGAAATACCTCATTCACCAGTTGTTGCTCAGTGTTCATTAGCAAAAACATCATTTGGAATTTTCAATGGGCCTGCTAAAACGCTGACGACTAAGATCCCCATGCAGAATCTGCAAGGGACCAGCATTGGTCCTACTAATAAGAAACAAAAAGAAAAAAAGAAACATTGCACAGTAAACAAGCAAACCAGTAAATCAAAGAAGTTTATAAGAAACTTGACTACACCTGCCAAACTTGGACTCTTCGAAAGAGGTAAAAAAGACGAGCCAGCAAAACCATGAAACACAAAAGAAATGAAACCGGTGGAATCCAAACCGACTACACCTCTAAAAAACAACTCTAAAAAACGTCAAAGAATAGACTCGGATGTCGAATCTGTTCACTCAGAGGCGTCATCTGATGACTTATGCAACCTCTCCACATATTACGATGAGAACGAGGACGAGCCAAGAGGTGAGGAACATTTCGATACTATAATCGTCCAAAACAAAATGGAAGGCGAGGCCGAATTGGTTGGCAAGACAACATTAAATCCTTGGCTCGCTATCCCGAAGATTGGGAAAAATGATACTGTGCATGAATATGTGAAATCGAGAGCATCTGAAGTTCAACTGACGGGTAAACCAGTAGCTCCTCGTCAAGCTGTTAAACAAGGACAACGCCTTGTCAGCGATGAGCGGAACCCAGTAATGAAGGAGATTTTGAACCCTAAACAAACGGCCGCACAGAGACTTAAAGTACAAAAACACATTGAACAGGAAACGCCCAAGGAGCACAATGCCATGGTAGCAAAAATTCTTATTGAAAATGTTTTTGTAGACGAAAATGAGGTTAATCTAAATAGAGGAAATGTCATCCGACTTCTTCACTCAGTTCCAGCACTAAGAACGGTGTCCTCTCAGGACATCCAAATCGTTGAGTACATCTCTGAGATGTATGCAGACAGAGTCTACCTCCATATAAAATCACAGGCGGTGCGTAAGACAATTCTATCGGCAAAAGATGAACTCTTGTTCCTGGGCTTCGAAGTCTCTGAAGTGCAGACTGAAAAACCTCACATCCAGTCAGAAAACAGACAAAAAGCCGCGAACGAGTCGGTCTACGCTAATCGCCGTGAAGAGCTACGTCAGCATCTAATGACTGCCTCAGGACCACAACCGTCGACCAGTAAATGGAAATCAGGAAGGACTAATCATTAGCTATGCCAGAGTTGGGAAGGAATCCCGCTAACATTGATCTCCTGGAACACTCGAGGATTCCATCACTTGTATGCTGACTTTCCGGATGATTTGACCAACAATTTAGCAATTTGTCTACAAGAAACATGGATGAGGACTATACCGACGAAAGATGGATACGTGACCCTGTTAAATCCGGCAAAGAAAAATGCACAGGGCCGCCCGTTTTCTGGACTTATAACCATGATCAAAATCGGAACTGCCTGGGAAATTCTCGAAACGGACAACCCAAATATCTTCATACAAAGTACGTTATTACAACACCAAAATGGGAAAAATTCCAATAATCAGTATATCCTGCTAATTAACATACATTGGAATCCTGCCCAGATAACCCCAAAAAAATTCATATCTTCCGTAACGAAGATCATAGATAAATATCAACAAATAGATGGTGAAATTTGTATTCTTGTTTGCAGCGACATGAACACATCCTGGTTTGACTCAAACAGATGTTGTATCGTAGAGACCAGGAAAGAAGTGTCACGCCAACATTCGAGAAGTGCACTATGGTCACTCGCAATGGACGCACGAGATTGCGAAATGATAAATGGACGTGTAGAGGGCGACACACCACCGAAATATACCTGGAATAATATGGGCCACAAAAAAATTTTGGATTATTTCTGGATCTCAAAGCACTCATGGCATAAAATCAAGAACATGAGAATTTTGGAGACAATAAATAGCGACCATGATGCTCTAGTTCTAACTATGACTCTCCCTTCAAAACCAGATGGAATGAAAATGAACCAGAACCTAGAGATAAATAATGGGCAAAATAGACTAAGAATAAACAGCAAACAAATAACTAGGCTGGATAAAGACTTCCAAAACTTGACATGGGCCAAGGATACAGCGTTAAATTATTGTGCGCTCTTACCATGCAGGAAAGAAATTTCTCTCTTGAAGATGCCACCAGACAAAATACACGCCCATGATTGGAGTCTCAAAGTCAAGAAGGAAAAAAAGAAATTGCACAAAGACATACATAGATTAAAAATAGAGGGAGCGGTGGGTACTGATGCAAGGATAAAAAAACGCAAACAAAAATACCGTAATTGGGTGAAATCTTATGCCCATATGCGCGACCAAGAACGTGGTGAAGCCATGTTGAAGCTTATAAAATCAAACAACTGCAGAGAAATCTGGCGAATCATGAACAAATTTTCTCGTAATCAAGCTGACACAATGGCTAGTGGAGTCGCTGAGAGTGACTGGAAAAGCCACTTTAGCAAAGTGTTTGCGATTGAAACCAACCAAATGATTCCAGCACAAATAGAAACCAAAGCTAAATGGGACTGTAACGAGAATATCGAAGACATCATTGCGGCCATACTAAAGCTTAACAACTCTCGTGCAGCGGGTCCTGATGGCATCACAAATATGATGTTGAAAGCCAACAAACAAGAATGGGCGATCTTCATTGGTAACCTGTTCGCAAAGATCGCAGAGCTTAGAAAAATCCCGCCCTCTTGGACAACAGCGATTATAGTACCCATCTTTAAGAAGGGAAATCGGGCGGATCCGGCAAACTACCGCCCAATCGCTTTACTCGATACAATCAGAAAGGTGTTTGCTGGTTTCTTACAAAAGAAACTCTCTGCTTGGGCTAAGTCGAAGAATATCAATGATTGCCGTCAAACCGGCTTCACTAAGGGAGTTGGCACAGAAATCAACTTGAGCATGTTTTGGAAGACAGTGCTACAGCTACCAAAACATGTTTCAATTATTGCCATTAGACACGAGTTGGCTCTAGATGAATTATACTCTAGTGTCCTTTGGAAATCTCTAGCGCTCCTACGAAAGATGCAGATGCCAAATCCGGAACCAGCGTATGAAATATTTGCCACATCAATCAGACATCCGCACACAGATGTAACTTCAAAATGGGTCCAAGGTGTAAGGGAGATCATGCTTGCTGCAGACATCAAGATGGAGTTGCTTTTTGCGCAACCCCAAATTGCAAAACGCAAGATACATGAATGGGCCTGGATGACAAACTTAGAAAAACTAGATGGGTTAGCATCTGCACTAAAACTTGGACCCATAAAGAACCAACGGAACGTAATCCCAAGCTATTTGGTGCAATTTCCATCACGTTACCATCGAGATAAATTTCTCCGCCTGCGACTAAATGTCATTAAAGTAAAGGAAATGCTATTCATGAGACACGATCAGTCCACTTTGGATAATACCTGTAGACACTGTGGAGCTGCAGTAGAATCCTCTAGACATTTAATAGCAGAATGTGCAATCCTTAAAGATCTACGAACACTCCATCTAGCGAAGTTCGCGCCCTTGAACATGAATATGGATGAGTGGTGGTTTTGCGTCCTAAGTGGAAGCTCGGTCCACTTGACATGCGCAGTCGTAAACTTCATGGATTCAGTGATATACTGTATCTGAACAGAAAGTGATGTCGACGATAGCGATGAGCTGCGAGACCACCGGACTATAAATAGAGATGGGAAAGAGAAAATGGGAATAGCGATGAAGTGAATGTTTTGTAACAAAAGTGAATGTTTTGTAATAAAAGTTTGTAATAAACTATAACTTACAAAAAAAAAAAAAAAAAAAAAAAAAAAGAGCTGTGATTTCAGGGTGCAGAGCACAGCTGAGAGGGTCAAGGTGGCAGCTGCCTCTCATTAAGCTCCTTTTGTTGTCAGCCAGCACCACACTGCTCCAAGGTTAGAAGGCGCTAATGGACGACGACCACCCCCCTCAAGCACCCTTTAACTTGTGAGCTATAAGACCCCACCCAGAGAGAAGGACTCAAGTATTTCACTATTGTATCTGACATGCGAATAAGAGGCATGGGGACCTGCCACACCCAGCGAGGCACCCCTCTCCCTCCCGAGGTCCCTGGTACCAAGTGCTTTGAAGTTTGCTCTTTCCTTGACTGGTAACCAGTGCAGAGTTTTGCAGTGCTTGTGTGAGGTGTTCTCTTCAGTCGAGTCTTAGCAGCCCCTGCAGCAAAGCTCTCAATGCTTCGCAGTTACTTTAGTAAATGCTCCATGTGACAGAGAGTGACATGCACATCAAAGGAAACTGGTCAGAACATGACACATGTGATATTGACGAAATCAAAAACCATGTTCTTAAGGCTCATTAAAAAATATATATATATGCGGCGTACAGATGTTTTCCCTTGCTTATTGAATCCGTAGACGGGGTGAGCGCCTCTTAGAAGAAATGGAGAACCCCTCATTTATTTTATTTTTATATTTGCATTTTTAAAGCACTCACACAGCCCGCATGCATCGAGGCGCTGTCATAGGAATTGTTTGTTTTTTAGTTGCATACATGTTTTGTGTCTTAGTTGCATATTTACAATGCGCTTAAATACCCAGAGGTTTCTGGGGGATTGAACCTGTGTTGAACCTGTGTTGCTTCATGTCATTTTGTTTCCAAGGCGAGCACGTTGCCACTAGGCTATCCTCCTGGGACATTTTCCCCATTTATAATGGTGGTTGTCCAGCAGGAGCATTTGCATCCATTGGAGAGGGCATCCTGGTCTGCAATCTTTCCCCTGCCATAAGCTGAGGCCAGGTTATGGAGGCACTTGTAAGTTAAACGAAAGGTCCTCAGGGTGGCTCTGTCTCACTGGCAGCCAGTAAGTTGATTGTCTGGTAAAGAGGTCAGCTATTATTTACATAAATCATATACTAAACGCATAACCACATTCCAGACAGGCTGTGGCCACTGGAATGGATATGCAGTGAGGCTCAAAGTACCTTTCGTTAACCAGTTAAAGGTACCAATTCACCAGAACCATCTTTGACAGGCCCTGAGGCATAAACAGCAGGCCTCGCTTAAATTAGGCAATTTAATATAAGGCCTGCACCGCTGCCCTAAACAGTAATATCATTCTCAGACCAGAGCTCCAGACCACATGCTATTTTGTTTGTTTTCTACCAGAAGGGTGAGGATGGAGGCGGGCAGGTAGAGTGTGTGGGCAGAAGACAAATGGCTGTATTCAATTTGAGGCCCAGTGGCTCCAATCAAAATACAGAGTTCCTGCACTCCCAACACTATGAGAAAATTCCCATCACAAGCATTAATTAAGCAATAAGCCCTGTGCTGGGGGGATGGGTGGGGGGGCATTACCCAGTTGAAGGCCAGAGCAAAGGCAGCGGTGGCGAGAGAAGACACAAATGGAAGGGAATCAAATGCTGGAACGGATGGCGTGCGTCTCGCGACTTGCGCCGGGTAAAGAGGGGCTTACCGGCTGGTAAAGCCTGTGAAGCGACCAATCGTATCAATTGGGTACGTTCTGATCATGAAGCCAGGGTACTAATATGCAGTCAGATTTTGTTGATGGCACATGGGTGCTACCCTAGCTCAGTTCTCCGATGCACAGACAGCAGGGCGCTCTGGGCAGGAACTCTACAGTTTATTATGTAGGGCAATGCCACCAAATCCAGCAGTCACACTCACAATAGTCTGTTAGAAATGAATGAAACCATATCAGGAAAAATGAAAGAAAAAGCAATCATTTATTTCGCATCTTTCCTGCTTTGATGGCTGTTTAGGGAGCACTTCCTCTCATTCTCTGTTGTCACTTCCTGTTTCAAGGCTTTGGTGTTATTTAGCCCCTTACCCTTTCTCCTGGCAGCATTTCAAAAGAGTGCAATAGAAGTGCACCAGAATGTCCCTTTTGGACTGATAAACTGTCAGAACATAATGTACATGTTTATTCTAGGTTTTTCTAGGTTTTGATAATGTGCTTTGCTCAGTAAGTAAAGAATAATGCTTATTACAACTAAAAAAAAAAAAAAAAATATATAGTGAAGGTGATCATTAGAAATGAACGTTGCACAATTTGTATAAAGAACCAGTTTGCAGTAATAGTACAAATAGAGAATTTCCTTGTTTTAAAAGCACCTTATTCTAAGGATACACATCACTTTTTCTCTCCAAATCTCTTTTGTTCCTTGACTGAAACCAATGATCTGTGCCTTCTATGAGCATCAAGGCAATGCTTAATTATGCATGCTGGCCACTGATTGGTTACTAGTTATGTTGAACCCACACATTTGTTTCACACATTCTTATAATGACCAAATAAAAGAAAATAACAAACACAGCTGAACACCCTGAAGCCTGGTCCTCTGATGCATTACGCGGTTTGTCATTATCCCAACACCCCCTTCGAAGCCTATCTGCATGGCTTACACTTCCCCCACATGGGCAATGTCAGAGTCAGAGAAAGAATGCAGTATGGTTCATGCGCCAGTAGTGAGAGCGCAGGAGAGTCAGAGAAAGGAGTCATTATGGTTCATGCACTAGTAGTGAGAGTGCAGGAGAGTCAGAGAAAGAATGCAGTATTGTCTATGAGCTAGCAGTGAGAGCACGGTGAGAGTAAGAGGAAGAATGCAGAATAGTCCATGCGCTAGCAGTGAGAGCGTAGGAGAATCAGAGAAAAATGCAGCATGATCCATGCGTTAGCAGTGAGAGTGAGATAAAGAATGCATTATGGTTCATGTGCTAGCAGTGTGAGCACAGGAGAGGCAGAGAAAGAATGAAGGATGAGCCTTGCGCTAGCAGTGAGTGCAGAGTGAGAGTCAGGCAAAGAATGTAGCATGGGTCATGCGCTAGCTGTGAGAGCGCAGAAAGAGTCATAGAAAGCACGCAGTATGGTCCATGCGCTAGCAGTGAGAGCGCAGCGATAGTCAAAGAAAGCACGCTGTATGGTCCATGCGCTAGCAGAAAGAGCGCACGAGAGCAAGAGAAAGAATGCAGTATGGGTCATGCGCTAGCAGTGAGAGTCAGAGAAAGAATGCAGTATGGTTCATGTGCTAGCAGTGAGAATACAGTGAAAGTCAGAGAAAGAATGCAGTATGGTCCATGCACTAGCAGTGAGAGCGTAGGAGAACCAGAGACAAATGCAGCATGGTCCATGCGTTAGCAGTGAGAGCGCATTGAGAGTCAGAGAAAGCATGCTGTATGGTCCATGTGCTAGCAGTGAGAGTGCAGTGAGGGTCAGAGATAGAATGCAGTATGGTCCATGCACTAGCAGTGAGAGCATAGGAGAACCAGAGGAAAATGCAGCATGGTCCATGCGTTAGCAGTGAGAGCGCAGTGAGAGTCAGAGAAAGCATGCTGTATGGTCCATGCGCTAGCAGTGAGAGCGCAGTGAGAGTCAGAGAAAGCATGCTGTATGGTCCATGCGCTAGCAGTGAGAGCGCAGTGAGAGTCAGAGAAAGAATGCTGTATGGTACATGCGCTAGCAGTGAGAGTGCACTGGGCTCTATCTGGGCATTTATCTTGACTCAGCCTTAAGCCTGAATAGACAAGTCAATGCCACAGCCCCTGCCACGGCATACACCTGCAAACTAATCAATGCCTGCAAACCATTTCTTTCGACAGCAAGTTGTGCCACATTGGTTAGAGCACAAATCTTATCTAAGTTAGATTATTGTAACGCTTTATACTTAGGGACGAGTAAACATAATGTTAAAAAATTACAAATATTACAAACTAACGCAATAAGAACTGCGCTAAACTTCCCCAGAACACAGCACATTTCAGCTGATAGACGTAATACTAAATGGCTTTCAGTTATGGACAGAATCAACTTCAAAACGTTAACTCTTACTCACAAATGCCGCTCTAACTCAGCTCCCAGATACTTAGCATGCAAATTCTGTAAAAACACATCTGACAGGCCTACTAGAACTTTACACTCACACTGCCTCCAATGTCCAAGATGCAAGCTACAGAAAGCAGGTAGAAGCAGTTTCCCCGGGCTTGCAGCCAAACTTTGGCTTTCCCTGCCGGTCGACCTAAGATCAGAACCGTCCTACTACGATTTCAGAAAAAAATACCAAAATGTGGCTCTTCTCCCATTATGTATAACCAATGTATTAGTCTGCCTTCCTTGTAGATATATGTAATATAATCCCTGCAGCTATCTGCATTGTAATGTAAATAATCAACTGTATTTGTTGTATCTTTCTCTCTGCCTATGCTCCTCTTATTGTAACTTTGCAATGCACCCAGCTACCCCAGGGTTTGGTGCGCTATATAAATAAACAAAAAAGCAAACAAACACACTGAGAGCCAGAAAAAGAATGCAGTATGGGCCATGCAATAGCAGTGAGAGTGCAGTGAGAGTGCAGTGAGAGTCAGAGAAAGAATGCAGTATGGGCCGTGCACTAGCAGTGAGAGCGCAGTGAGAGTCACAGAAAGAATGCAGTATGATCCATGCGTTAGCAGTAAGAACGCAGGTGAACCAAAGAAAGAATGCAATATGGGCCGTGCACTAGCAGTGAGAGGGCAGCGAGAGTCAGAGAAAGAATGCAATGTGGTCCATGCACTAGCAGGGAGAGTGCAGAGAGAGTCAGAGAAAGAAATGCAGTATGGGCCATATGCTAGCAGTGAGAGCGCAGTGAGAGTTGGAGAAATAATGCAGTATGGGCCGTGCACTAGCAGTGAGAGTGCAGTGAGAGTCAGAGAAAGTATGCAGTATAGTCCATTCATCAGCAGTAAGAGCGCAGGAGAGCCCAGAGAAATAATGCAGTGTGGGTCATGTGCTAGCAGTGAGAGTTCAATGAGAGTCAGAGAAAGAATGCAATGTGATGCATGACTAGCAGTGCGAGCACAGGGAAAGTAATAGAGAGAATGCAGTATGGTTTATGAGCTAGCAGTTAAAGCGCAGAGAGAGTCAGAGAAAAAATGCAATATGGCCTATGAGCTAGCATTGAGAGCGCTGAGAGAGTCAGAGAAAGAATGCAGTATGGTTCATGCAGTAGCTGTAGGAGCACAGTGAGAGTCAGAGAAAGAATGGAGTATGATCCATGTGTTAGTAGTAAGAGCGCAGGAGAGCCAGAGAAATAATGCAGTGTGGGTCATGTGCTAGCAGTGAGAGTTCAATGAGAGTCAGAGAAAGAATGCAATGTGGTGCATGGACTAGCAGTGAGAGTGCAGGGAAAGTAGTAGAGAGAATGCAGTATGGTCCATGGACTAGCAGTGAGAGTGCAGGGAAAGTAGTAGAGAGAATGCAGTATGGTCTATGAGCTAGCAGTTAAAGCGCAGAGAGAGTCAGAGAAAAAATGCAATATGGTCTATGAGCTAGTATTGAGAGCGCTGAGAGAGTCAGAGAAAGAATGCAGTATAGTCTATGAGCTTGCAGTCAGAGCACAGTGATAGTCAGAGAAACAATGCAGTATGGTTCATGCGCTAGCAGTGAGAGCGCAGGGAGAGTCACAGAAAGAATGCAATATGTGTCATGCGCAAGCAGTGAGAGCACAGTGAGAGTGCAGTGAGACTGCAGTGACAGTCAGACGAAGAATGCATTATGGACCATGAACTAGCAGTTAGAGTGCAGAGAGAGTCAGAGAAAGAATGCAGTATGGGCCATGTGCTAGCAGTAAGAAAGCAGAAGAACCAGAGAAAGAATGCGGTATGGTCCATGCACTAGCAGTGAGAGCACAGTGAGAGTCACAAAAAGAATGCAGTATGGGCCATGCGCTAGCAGTGAGAGCGCAGTGAGAGTCAGAGAAAGAATGCAGTATGGGCCATGTGCTAGCAGTAAGAGCATAGAAGAATCAGAGAAAGAATGCAGTATGGGCCGTGCACTAGCAGTGAGAGCGCAGAGAGAGTTAAAGAAAGAATGCAGTATGGCCCATGTGTTAGCAGTAAGAATGCCAGAGAATCAGAGAAAGAATGCAATATGGATCGTGCACTAGCAGTGAGAGCGCAGTGAGAGTCAGAGAAAGAATGCAGTATGATCCATGCGTTAGCAGTAAGAACGCAGGTGAACCAAAGAAAGAATGCAGCATGGGCCGTGCACTAGCAGTGAGAGGGCAGCGAGAGTCAGAGAAAGAATGCAATGTGGTCCATGCACTAGCAGGGAGAGTGCAGAGAGAGTCAGAGAAAGAAATGCAGTATGGGCCATACGCTAGCAGTGAGAGCGCAGTGAGAGTTGGAGAAATAATGCAGTATGGGCCATGCGATAGCAGTGAGAGTGCAGTGAGAGCTCAGTGAGATTCAGAGAAAGAATGCAGTATGGCCATGAGCTAGCAGTAAGAGCGCAGTGAGGGACAGAGTAAACAATGCAGTATGATCCAATGCGTTAACAGTAAGAGCGCAGGAGAGCCAGAGAAGGAATGCAGTCTGGGCCATGTGCTAGCAGTGAGAGCACAGGGAGAATCAGAGAAAGAATGCAGTATTTTTTATTTATTTATTTATTTATTTGATTTAGTTGCAATAACAACTTTACACATTTTTTTTTTTTATAACTGACAATACATAAGTTAAGATCCGAGACAACAACTATTACAAAACACTTATGCATAAATAACATATAACAATTTTTACATAATTCCACATGTTGAGATGATTTATCGCCTCTTGAATTTATATACGTGAGTTCTCCATTTTAATGGAAAAGAGTGAGATGATGTTAAAAGATACTTTGCTAAAATAGCTAAACAATCTTGTTTAAATAGACCCATAATACATTTTCTTAGAATAACACACATTTTCCAAGTGACCTGTGATTGGATTGATAACAGACCAAGTTCAAACCTAAGCAACAAGCTAGGGGTGCTATTTGGTAGGTTAAGGATGGTTTTCCAGAATTTAGCTTCCAATTTGATCAAACAATTAGGGGACCTGGGTAGCAAGGATTCTGAACCATATGTAATTATAGGAAGTACTTAAAACCTCTTTACCGGTATGCAGGAACATTTTCCAAATCTGGCATGAATTAATCTTGCTTGGGAAATGAGTCCTGTCAATTTGGATTGAAGCTTTATCTCAATTATCTTCTCAGATAATAGATTGTTAAAATCTACGCCCAGGTATTTATATTCAGGAACTACCTGAAGTTTCTTATCACATATTGTCCATTGGAACTTGTTATGTGAGTGAGTTGGAAGCTTTCCAAGTGTAACAATTTAAGTCTTGGTTTCATTAATTGTGAGGTTATTTTCCACAACATAAGACTCAAGTGCTGTCAGTAGTTTTTGATGGCCAGAAGGAGTTTGAGACAGCAGGACTAAATCGTCCGCATATAAGAGCCAGGGAACAACGTGATTACCCAGCTTCGGAGAATCTGTTTGAGTTCTCATGAAATCATCAGCCATGTCAAGTAAAAATAAATTGAATAAGGTGGATGCAAGGATGCAGCCTTGCTTTAAGCCTCTTGCAGTCGAGATAGATTTGGAAAGTAAACCCTCCATATTTAGTTTGACTTGTACAGAAGTGTTGGAGTGTAATAGTGTCACAATTCTTATCAAGTTTTCCGGACAGCCATATCACACCAATTTCCGAATTAGCAGCACTCTGTCCACCGAATCGAAAGCCATGCGAAAGTCCACAAATGCTATATAAAGTGGTTGCTTCCGCACGGCATACGAACATTTGATGGCATTGAGAATAGTTAAATTCATAGCAGTACCCATGTCCGAAACAAACCCAGTTTGAAAGGGGTCTCTTCGTTTAAACTGTAGTGACCAATTGTTTAATTCTCGTAAAATCAGCCTACAAATTTTTTTCCCTGAGACATCAAGGAGGGCAATAGGTCGATAACTCAGCGGGTTTTGCCTGTTGCCTTTTTTGAAAATGGGAACAATGATCGATTGAGTCCATGATGACAGGATTTTTTGATGACTGATAATAAGTTGGAAAAGTGAGAATAGAATCGGCGCCCATAAGTCAATGTTCTTTTTTAGTATGGCATTAGATAGACCGTCTGGGCCTGTGGCTCGGGACATCCTGGCTTTGTTGATAAAATAATAAATATCATCCTCGTCGAATTGAAGAGAAAACGGGGTAGAAATCATATGCACATTATCATCTGCAGTTGGAGCAGCATACAAATTTTCAAAATGTAGGCACCAATCAGATTCTAAAACACCATTGATGTGTGAAGATAGTTGGGACGAGGTGGTGACTGAATTTAGTAGTTGCCAGAGTTGTGCCGTGTTTTTATTTCTAATTTGAGTTAACATGAGTTCTCCATTGTTCTGATGTTTGGTGATTTTGTATTCTTTCAACCAATTTTTATAACTGGTTTTGATAGATTTCAAAGCCTGTGTTTTTAGAAGTAAAGGTAGTTTCAGGGCTTCTCTTTTTTGTGATCTGAATAATGCTTTCTGAGTGCGAACTATGCTATCAGAGATTTTTCTTGTTTTGGTATTGATGCTTTGTTGTGAAGCATACAATTGCATTAGACTAAAAAGAGATATTTTGCTTGGTTCAGAAGATGACACAGATGTTTTATAAGATTGTAGATGGTCATAATATGAAATCAAAGATTCATGTGACCATTTCAGTCGATTTAAAGAATTATTAATTTCATATTGACCTTTGAGTACGTGTCTTGGTACAGTTGAAGCAAGGCGTAGGTTGATCTTAAAGGTTAGAGGTCGATGATCGCTGTTTTGTGATGCTTTGACAGCAAAATTATTTGAATGTGCAAACAAACTTCTCGAGACAAAAATATAATCAATAATGGCTGATTGTTTTTGCCTAAACCAAGTGTCATGATTAAGTCCCAGGATTTCATGAATTTGTTCCACATACATGCGCGTTCATTATCTTTCACCTTTTTCTTATTTACAAGATGTAAATTTAGATCACCAGCAATGATCAAATGAATAGTTTCATATTTCAACATTGCATTCTCCAGAACAGACGTTAAGTTTTTGAAAAACTGAGCAGATGTTATGCCTGTAGGGTTCCAATATATATTAAGGCATGCAATCTTAATCAAGCTGATGGTGACGTAAGAGCATTGTATGTATGCGTTAGAAGAGGGTGTGGAACAGAGCTGAATGCCTGCTAAAGAGTTCGAAGCCGTGAGCAATCCTGACATGGGTCTGCCTCTGGTTGCTTTTATAGCTGGATTGAGCAACACATCGTAATTATTCCACATTGGTGTAGTGGAGAGCCATGTTTCTTGCAGAAAAATTAGATCGTAATCCCCCAATATGTTCTCCTTGTTGTTAATTAAATGAGTAAACCCTTGTGTGTTCCAGCTCAATACTGCTAGCTCTACAAACTCTTCATTACTAGCTAGTTATACTCTAGTCATATAATTTTGTGCTTTATACATAGTTTTTGTAAGGTCAGCAGGATTTCTTGAGGTGTAAGGTTGAAAACTGAGTGCTAGTTTCAGGCAAGATTTAATTTGTCTTTGATTGTTTTCATTATGGGTAAGTAAAAATCCCAAGTTAGACAAGTCCTGTCGCGCAGCCCAAATAATGTTATGGATGACTAATGACCGGGACCATATCAGGACTGTGGTGTTGTCATCTACTATTGGAAATTCAATTTGGTCAAGATCTTGTGACTGAATTTCTTGTAATGATTTCACGTCGGCAAAAACTCTTAGGATGCCTTGACGATTCATGTTGTATGACAAACCTAAGTCCTGTCGGCACGAAAGTGTCACAGAATGTCTGTTTTCCACCTTTACTATCCGGGTGTTAGATAGCATTGATGTTTTGCCTGAAGAAGACTTTACATTTGGAACAGATTGCAGGCTTGTCCAATGTCTTTCATTTGCTTGTTTTGGGGAAGATACCGTCTGTGATCTGGCATTGAGTTGCCACAGACGCGCAATAGAATCTCTGATTTCATTCAGATCTGTTTGCAATAAATTATTGTTACTAGAGTGGTTTTGGCTCTTGTTTTCAACACCAGAAGGAGCGAAATCAGCAAACGAGACTCGCTTTACTGGGGTGTTTGTTGTTGCACTCATCTTTAGCATAGTGTCAGAGTGAGTAACAGTGGAGCATTTGGCTGAGCCATTAGTTATAATTGGAAAGATTGGTGGTTCAAACTTCCGAGATTCAAGATACGAGTCAATTTCGTGTCTGAAGGCCTTTCTTGATGCTGCTAAGTCTTTGCCAACCTCATTATTATCTATTTTCTAATCACCAGAGATGACTGGTATAGGATTCAAGAGCGCATCAGAATTTTTGTCATATGCAGATTGCTGTTTTTCAGCCAATATGATGAGTTCATCTAGTGGGGGATGGTCTGCAATTTTTTTTGACAATTGAATAGAATCTGCTTGTTTATTTTTTTTCCTCAGATTAGCTAAGGCAACATATTTTTTCGTTATGAGACTCGCAGCCGCTCTCGATCTCATATTTGCTTTAGCAAGAGTGTTAATAAATTGTTTAGTAGAAGAGTTTCCTGGTTTCTTCGCAGATTTTTCATTTTTTGGCTTTTTTTTTTGTTCTGAAAGTTTATTACAGTTCTTCTTTTTTGACTTGATTATGGCTTCATTAGCCACTTTCATGTCAAAAACAGAATACGTAGGTTGGGATTTATGTCCACAATCTGACTTTTGTTCCCCTTGCAAGAGCGGGCGGTTCGCGTGCTGATAAATGGAAGTGGCTGTTGCAATTTTTTCTTTTATAATACCTTCAACAAACGGAATGTCCGATTTGACCTTTTGTTGGCAATTAGACATATGGGAAGGGAGATGTATTTGTGAGTCCAAAATCACCTCTATGATTTCACAGTCAGGGTCTTCAATTGTTTGGGTGGAAGCACAAACTCCTGTCAAGTTGGTTTTTAGATTTCCATCTTGTTTCTGAGCCAAACACTGTGTTATTTCATTTTGATGGTCAATAATGTGGATCAATTTGTTATATATGTCATTGTGCCTAGAGTTCGCAACTGAGTTGCGTTTCTTTTGATCTATTTCCATGGCTTTGATATTCTCAACCACATTCTTCAATGAACCATCAACAGTTTCAAAAAGTTTCGCAAGAGCCATAAGGGCGATGTTCATAACTTCTAGAGTTAGCGTTGTAGATTTCGAGGAATTGAATACTTTTTCTGAGCTCAGAGGGGCGTTATTTAGCTTCCGTGGGGTTGGAGGAATATAGGAAATATCTAGCGTGGATATGCTGCTTTCCGATTGTTTAAACATCTCAGGAGATTTAGATAAATTAGAACCAACTGCTCTAAACGAGGTACTCATATTGTTGACATCTGAGATGTTTGTAATTTCTTTTGAAATGCCAGTCGTTTTGGGGGCTCCTAAAAATGGGTCACCTGAAGAAACATTTTCTAGCAGCATACTATCAGTTAGTGGAATAGGCATTTCTGGTAAGTTGATATTTCCTTCGGCATGCATAGGAGTATCTGGAATAGGCACAGCATCTTTAGCTAAACACATTATAGAATTGGCTGGCACACATACAGCAGTATCAGCAATAGTGCTTTGTAAACCAACCTTAGCCATACACACTACAGAGTCAATCGGCAAACTTTCATTTGATGCTAAAACCAGAGGCACAGATGCAGCAGGAATCAGACTTACAGCAGATTTACTCTTCACTCCAAACCCATAGTTCCGAATGTCAACATTGCGTTTGATGGGCGTTTTCAGCTTTTCCTTTGTTTTCATTTTATTTTTAGGTAGTAGTTGTTTAGGAGTTGAACACAACTTTTTTGTCGCCTTTGCAGAGGGTCGTTCCTCTGGGAGCGCCTGGGATTCTGACATAATCCGTTGGCGTATATCAAACGGCATCTCCGTTGTAAGACGATATGGTTCGCTGGGTTTGCGAATCATTTGAATCCGCACACTACAAACACCACACTTGGTGGAAAAAGAATGGAAAAGAAAAAAAAAAAAAAAAAGGGTGGCGCTTTTAAAAGTGGATCGGCTGAGCTACCAACTGAGTGGGTAGAACAGGGAACCCCGTATCGCCCCGGACGCCGCGGCGAAGCGGCAAAGCGGGACTTCACGGGGCTTCCAAGGGTGCGCGCGCGCAGTGCGCGCGCGTTCCTGTTCTTATAGCCCGCCTTCCAATCAAGAGTGAAGGCTGTACAAACAGAGAGATTAGGCAAGTTTGAGTATCAATACGTTTTTTAAAATAACTTTAAAAAAGTCAATGTGGTGAAACACTTCACCTCCTGGATGTTGCAGTCCGTTTCAGTAGTAGCAAAGCAAATAACAGTAAACCAGCTTGCAGGCAGCAGAAAAGCGACTCCGGGCAAAGCGGGACTTCACGGGGCTTCCACGGGTGCACGCGCGCGGTGCGCGCGCGTTTCTGTTCTTGTAGCCCGCCTTCCCATCAAGAGTGAAGGCTCCTGGATGTTGCAGTCCGTTTCAGTAGTAGCAAAGCAAATAACAGTAAACCAGCTTGCAGGCAGCAGAAAAGCGACTCCGGGCAAAGCGGGACTTCACGGGGCTTCCACGGGTGCGGAAGTATAGGCCATGCAGTATAGGCCATGCGTTATGAGTAAGAGCGCAGGAGAGAAAGAGAAAGAATGCAGTATGGGCCATGCACTAGCAGTGAGAGCGCAGTGAGAGTCAGAGAAAGAATGCAGTATGGGCCATGCACTAGCAGTGAGAGCGCAGTGAGTCAGAGAAATAATGCAGTATGATCCATGCGTTAGTAGTAAGAGTGCAGGAGAGCCAGAGAAATAATGCAGTGTGGGCCATGCACTAGCAGTGAGAGTTCAGTGAGAGTCAGAGAAAGAATGCAGTATGGGCCAAGCGCTAGCAGTAAGAGCACAGTGAGAGTCAGAGAAAGAATGCAGTGTGGTCCATGCACTAGCAGTGAGAGCGCAGGGAAAGTAATAGAGAGAATGCAGTATGGTCAATGAGCTAGCAGTTAAAGCGCAGAGAGAGTCAGAGAAAAAATGCAATATGGTCTATGAGCTAGCATTGAGAGCGCAGTGAGAGTTGGAGAAATAATGCAGTATGGGCCATGCACTAGCAGTGAGAGTGCTGTGAGATTCAGAGAAAGAATGCAGTATGGGCCGTGCACTAGCAGTGAGAGTGCACTGAGATTCAGAGAAAGAATGCAGTATGGACCATGCGTTAGGATTAAGAGCGCAAGAGAGCCAGAGAAGGAATGCAGTGTGGGCAATGTGCTAGCAGTGAGAGTGCAGGGAGAGTCATAGAAATAATGCAGTATGATCTATGAGTTTGCAATGAGAGTGCAGGAGAGCCAGAGAAAGAATGCAGTATGGGCCATACGCTAGCAGTGAGAGCGCAGTGAGAGTTGGAGAAATAATGCAGTATGGGCCATGCACTAGCAGTGAGAGCGCAGTGAGAGTCAGAGAAATAATGCAGTATGGGGCATGCACTAGCAGTGAGAGCGCAGGGAGAATCAAAGAAAAAATGCAGTAAGCCATGCGTTAGCAGTAAGAGCGCAGGAGAGCAAGAAAAAGAATTCAGTATGGGCCATGCACTAGCAGTGAGAGCGCAGTGAGAGTCAGATAATGATTGCAGTATGGGCAACAGACTAGCAGTCAGAGCGCAGTGAGAGTCAGAGAAAGAATGCAGTATGGGCCATGCGCTAACAGTAAGAGCGCATGCGAGCTAGAGAAATAATGCAGTGTAAGCCATGCGCTAGCAGTGAGAGTTCAGTGAGAGTCAGAGAAAGAATGCAGTATGGTCCATGGACTAGCAGTGAGAGCGCAGGGAAAGTAATAGAGAGAATGCAGTATAGTCTATGAGCTAGCAGTTAAAGCGCAGAGAGTCAGAGAAAAAATGCAATATGGTCTATGAGCTAGCATTGAGAGCGCTGAGAGAGTCAGAGAAAGAATGCAGTATGGTCTATGAGCTAGCAGTCAGAGCACAGTGAGAGTTGGAGAAATAATGCAGTATGGGCCATGCACTAGCAGTGAGAGTGCTGTGAGATTCAGAGAAAGAATGCAGTATGGGCCGTGCACTAGCAGTGAGAGTGCAGTGAGATTCAGAGAAAGAATGCAGTATGGGCCATGCACTAGCAGTGAGAGTGCAGTGAGATTCAGAGAAAGAATGCAGTATGGGCCGTGCACTAGCAGTGAGAGTGCTGCGAGAGTCAGAGAAAGAATGCAATGCGGTCCATGCACTAACAGTGAGAGTGCAGAGAGAGTCAGAGAAAGAATGCAGTATGGGCAATGTGCTAGCAGTGAGAGTGCAGGGAGAGTCATAGAAATAATGCAGTATGATCTATGAGCTTGCAATGAGAGTGCAGGAGAGCCAGAGAAAGAATGCAGTATGGGCCATACGCTAGCAGTGAGAGCGCAGCGAGAGTTGGAGAAATAATGCAGTATGGGCCATGCACTAGCAGTGAGAGCGCAGTGAGAGTCAGAGAAATAATGCAGTATGGGGCATGCACTAGCAGTGAGAGCGCAGGGAGAATCAGAGAAAAAATGCAGTAAGCCATGCGTTAGCAGTAAGAGCGCAGGAGAGCAAGAGAAAGAATTCAGTATGGGCCATGCGCTAGCAGTGAGAGCGCAGTGAGAGTCAGATAATGATTGCAGTATGGGCCACACTTAGCAGTAAGAGCGCAGTGAGAGTCAGAGAAAGAATGCAGTATGGGCCATGCGCTAGCAGTAAAAGCGCATGAGAGCTAGAGAAATAATGCAGTGTGGGCCATGAGCTAGCAGTGAGAGTTCAGTGAGAATCAGAGAAAGAATGCAGTATGGTCCAGGCAATAGCAGTGAGAGCGCAGGGAAAGTAATAGAGAGAATGCAGTATAGTCTATGAGCTAGCATTGAGAGCGCTGAGAGAGTCAGAGAAAGAATGCAGTATGGTCTATGAGCTAGCATTGAGAGCGCAGAGTGAGTCATAGAAAGAATGCAGTATGGTCCATGTGCTAGCAGCGAGAGCGCTGGGAGAGTCACAGAAAGAATGCAATATGGGCCATGCACAAGCAGTGAGAGTGCAGTGAGAGCGCAGTGAGACTGCAGTAACAGTCGGACGAAGAATGCATTATGGACCATGAACTAGCAGTTAGAGTGCAGAGAGAGTCAGAGAAAGAATGGTTTATGGTCCATGTGTTAGCAGTGAGAGCGCAGTGAGAGTCAGAGAAAGAATACAGTATGGGCCATGTTCTAGCAGTGAGAGCGCAGTGAGAGTCACAAAAATAATGCAGTATGGGCCATGCGCTAGCTGTGAGAGTGCAGTGAGAGTCAGAGAAAGAATGCAGTATGGGCCATGTGCTAGCAGTAAGAGCACAGTGAGAGTCACAAAAAGAATGCAATGTGGTCCATACACTAGCAGTGAGAGTGCAGAGAGAGTCACAAAAAGAATGCAATGTGGTCCATGCACTAGCAGTGAGAGTGCAGAGAGAGTCAGAGAAAGAATGCAGTATGGACCATGCGTTAGGACTAAGAGCGCAAGAGAGCCAGAGAAGGAATGCAGTGTGGGCAATGTGCTAGCAGTGAGAGTGCAGGGAGAGTCATATAAATAATGCAGTATGGTCTATGAGCTAGCAGTCAGAGCACAGTGAGAGTTGGAGAAATAATGCAGTATGGGCCATGCACTAGCAGTGAGAGTGCTGTGAGATTCAGAGAAAGAATGCAGTATGGGCCGTGCACTAGCAGTGAGAGTGCAGTGAGATTCAGAGAAAGAATGCAGTATGGGCCGTGCACTAGCAGTGAGAGTGCAGTGAGATTCAGAGAAAGAATGCAGTATGGGCCGTGCACTAGCAGTGAGAGTGCTGCGAGAGTCAGAGAAAGAATGCAATGTGGTCCATGCACTAACAGTGAGAGTGCAGAGAGAGTCAGAGAAAGAATGCAGTATGGGCAATGTGCTAGCAGTGAGAGTGCAGGGAGAGTCATAGAAATAATGCAGTATGATCTATGAGTTTGCAATGAGAGTGCAGGAGAGCCAGAGAAAGAATGCAGTATGGGCCATACGCTAGCAGTGAGAGCGCAGTGAGAGTTGGAGAAATAATGCAGTATGGGCCATGCACTAGCAGTGAGAGCGCAGTAAGAGTCAGAGAAATAATGCAGTATGGGGCATGCACTAGCAGTGAGAGCGCAGGGAGAATCAGAGAAAAAATGCAGTAAGCCATGCGTTAGCAGTAAGAGCGCAGGAGAGCAAGAGAAAGAATTCAGTATGGGCCATGCGCTAGCAGTGAGAGCGCAGTGAGAGTCAGATAATGATTGCAGTATGGGCCACACTTAGCAGTAAGAGCGCAGTGAGAGTCAGAGAAAGAATGCAGTATGGGCCATGCGCTAGCAGTAAGAGCGCATGAGAGCTAGAGAAATAATGCAGTGTGGGCCATGCGCTAGCAGTGAGAGTTCAGTGAGAGTCAGAGAAAGAATGCAGTATGGTCCAGGCAATAGCAGTGAGAGCGCAGGGAAAGTAATAGAGAGAATGCAGTATAGTCTATGAGCTAGCATTGAGAGCGCTGAGAGAGTCAGAGAAAGAATGCAGTATGGTCTATGAGCTAGCATTGAGAGCGCAGAGTGAGTCATAGAAAGAATGCAGTATGGTCCATGTGCTAGCAGCGAGAGCGCTGGGAGAGTCACAGAAAGAATGCAATATGGGCCATGCACAAGCAGTGAGAGCGCAGTGAGAGCGCAGTGAGACTGCAGTAACAGTCGGACGAAGAATGCATTATGGACCATGAACTAGCAGTTAGAGTGCAGAGAGAGTCAGAGAAAGAATGGTTTATGGTCCATGTGTTAGCAGTGAGAGCGCAGTGAGAGTCAGAGAAAGAATGCAGTATGGGCCATGTTCTAGCAGTGAGAGCGCAGTGAGAGTCAGAGAAAGAATGCAGTATGGGCCATGTGCTAGCAGTAAGAGCACAGTGAGAGTCACAAAAAGAATGCAATGTGGTCCATACACTAGCAGTGAGAGTGCAGAGAGAGTCACAAAAAGAATGCAATGTGGTCCATACACTAGCAGTGAGAGTGCAGAGAGAGTCAGAGAAAGAATGCAGTATGGACCATGCGTTAGGACTAAGAGCGCAAGAGAGCCAGAGAAGGAATGCAGTGTGGGCAATGTGCTAGCAGTGAGAGTGCAGGGAGAGTCATAGAAATAATGCAGTATGATCTATGAGCTTGCAATGAGAGTGCAGGAGAGCCAGAGAAAGAATGCAGTATGGGCCATACGCTAGCAGTGAGAGCGCAGTGAGGGTTGGAGAAATAATGCAGTATGGGCCAGCAGTGAGAGCGCAGGGAGAATCAGAGAAAAAATGCAGTAAGCCATGCGTTAGCAGTAAGAGCGCAGGAGAGCAAGAGAAAGAATTCAGGCCATGCGCTAGCAGTGAGAGTGCAGTGAGAGTCATATAATGGTTGCAGTATGGGCCACACACTAGCAGTGAGAGCGCAGTGAGAGTCAGAGAAAGAATGCAGTATGGGCCATGCACTAGCAGCGAGACTGCAGAGAGAGTCAGCGAAATAATGCAGAATGGTCCATGCGTTGGGAGAAAGAGCGCAGGAGAGGCAGAGAGAGAATGTAGTATGGGCCATGTGGTAGCAGTAAGAGCGCAGAGAAAGCCATAGAAAGTATGCAGTATGGTGTATGAGCTAGCAATGAGAGCGCTGTGAGAGTCGGAAAAGAATTCGGTATGGGCTATGCGTTATCAGTAGGAGCGCAACAGAGCCAGATAAAGAATGGAGTATGGGCCATGCCCTCGCAGTGAGAGCACAGGGAGAATCAGAGAAAGAATGCAGTATAGACCATGCGTTAGGAGTAAGAGCGCAGTGAGAATCAGAGAAAGAATGCAGTATGGTCCATGCATTAGCAGTAAGAGCGCAGGAGAGCCCAGAGAAAAAATGCAGTATGGTTCATGTGTCAGTAGTAAGAGTGTAGGAGAGTCAGAGAAAGAATGCAATATGGGCCATGCGCTAGCAGTGAGAGTCATAGAAAGAATGGAGTATGGTCTATGAGCTAGCAGTAAGAGCGCAGGAGCGCCAGGGAAATAATGCAATATGGGCCCTGCGCTAGCAGTGAGAGTCATAGAAAGAATGCAGTATGGTCTATGAGCTGGCAGTAAGAGCGCAGGAGCGCCAGAGAACGAATGCAGTATGGTCCAAGCGCTAGCGGTAAGAGCACAGTGAGAGTCAGAGAAAGAATGCAGTATGGGCCATGCACTAGCAGTGAGAGCGCAGGGAAAGTAATAGAGAGAATGCTGTATGGTCTATGAGCTAGCAGTTAAAGTGCAGAGAGAGTCAGAGAAAGAATGCAGTATGGTCTATGAGCTAGCATTTAGAGCGCTGAGAGAGTAAGAGAAAGAATGCAGTATGGTCTATGAGCTAGCAGTCAGAGCACAATGAGAGTCAGAGAAACAATGCAGTATGGTTCATGCGCTAGTATTGAGAGTGCAGAGTAAGTCATAGAAAGAATGCAGTATGGTCCTTGTGCTAGCAGTGAGAGCACAGTGAGAGCCAGAGAAATAATGCAGTATGGTTTATGTCCTAGCAGTCTGATCGCAGTGAGAGTCAGAGAAACAATGCAGTATGGGACATGAGCTAGCAGTAAATGCGAAAGAGAGCCAGATAAAGAATTCAGTCTGGGCCAATGCCTTGCAGTGAGAGTGCAGAGACAGTCAGAGAAAGAATGCAGTATGGTCCATGCGTTAGCAGTAAGAGCACAGGCGAGCCAGAGAAAGAATGCAGTGTGGTCCATGCGCTAGCAGTGAGTGCGCAGGAGAGCAAAAGAAAGAATGCAGTATGGTCATGTGCTAGCAGTGAGGGTTTACTGAGAGTCACAGAAACAGTGCAGTATGGGCCATTTGCTAGCTGTGAGAGTTAGAGAAACAATGCAACATGGGCCATGTGCTAGCAGTGAGAGTCAGCGAAACAATGCAGTATGAGCCATGTGCTAGCAGTGAGAGCCAGAGAAACAAAACAATGCAACATGTGCCATTTGCTAGCAGTGAGAGTGAGAGAAACAATGCTGCATGGGCCATGCATTAGCAGTAAGAGCGCAGGAGAGCCAGGGATGTAATGCAGTATGGGCCATGTACTAGCAGAGAGAGCACAGTGAGAGTCAGAGAAGGAATGCAGTATGAGTCATGCGCCAGCAGTAAGAGCGCAGTGAGTCAGACAAAGAATGCAGTATTAGCCATGCACTAGCAGTGAGAGCGCAGTGAGAGTCAGAGAAAGAATGCAGTATGGGCCATGGATTAGGAGTAAGAGCGCATGAGAACCAGAGAAATAATGCAGTATGGGCCGTGCACTAGCAGCGAGAGTGCAGTGAGAGTAAGAGAAATAATGCAGTTCGGGCCCTGCTCTAGCAGTGAGAGCACAGTGAGAGTCAGAGAAAGTATGCAGTATAGTCCATTCATCACCAGTAAGAGCAGAGGAGAGCCCAGAGGAACAATGCAGTGTGGTTCATGCAGTAGCTGTAGGAGCACAGTGAGAGTCAGAGAAATAATGCAGTATGATCCATGCACTAGCAGTGCGAGCACAGGGAAAGTAATAGAGAGAATGCAGTATGGTTTATGAGCTAGCAGTTAAAGCGCAGAGAGAGTCAGAGAAAAAATGCAATATGGCCTATGAGCTAGCATTGAGAGCGCTGAGAGAGTCAGAGAAAGAATGCAGTATGGTCTATGAGCTAGCAGTCAGAGCTCAGTGATAGAGAAACAATGCAGTATGCTTCCTGCGCTAGCATTGAGAGCGCAGAGTGAGGTATAGATAGAATGCAATATGGGCCATGCGCAAGCAATAAGAGTGCAGTGAGAGTGCAGTGCGACTGCAGTGACAGTCGGACAAAGAATGCAGTATGGGCCATGAACTAGCAGTTAGAGTGCAGTGAGAGTCAGAGAAGGAATGGTTTATGGTCCATATGTTAGCAGTAAGAACGCAGAAGAACCAGAGGAAGAATGCAGTATGGGCCATGCGCTAGCAGTGAGAGCGCAGTGAGATTCAGAGAAAGAATGCAGTATGGGCTGTGCACTAGCAGTGAGAGCGCAGTGAGAATAAGAGAAAGAATTACGTATGGGCCATGAGCTAGCAGTAAGAGCGCAGTGAGAGTCAGAGAAAGAATGCAATGTGGTCCATGCGTTAGCAGTAAGAATGCAGGAGAACCAGAGAAAGAATGCAATATGGGTCGTGCACTAGCAGTTAGAGCGCAGTGAGAGCCAGAGAAAGAATGCAGTATGGTCCATGCGTTAGCAATAAGAACGCAGGTGAACCAAAGAAAGGATGCAGTATGGGCCGTGCACTAGCAGTGAGAGTGCAGCGAGAGTCAGAGAAAGAATGCAATGTGGTTCATGCACTAGCAGTGAGAGTGCAGAGAGAGTCAGAGAAAGAATGCAGTATGGTCCATGCGTTAGGACTAAGAGCACAGGAGAGCAAGAGAAGGATTGCAGTGTGGGCAATGTGCTAGCAGTGAGAGTGCAGGGAGAGTCATAGAAATAATGCAGCATGGGCCATATACTAGCAGTGAGAGTCAGAGAAACAATGCAACATGGGCCATGTGCTAGCAGTGAGAGTCATAGAAACAATGCAGTATGAGCCATTTGCTAGCAGTGAGAGTCAGCGAAACAATGCAGTATGAGCCATGTGCTAGCAGTGAGAGCCAGAGAAACAATGCAGCATGGGCCATTTGCTAGCAGTGAGAGTCATAGAAACAATGCAGTATGGACCATGTGCTAGCAGTGAGAGTCAGAGAAACAATGAAGTATGGGCCATGTGCTAGCAGTGAGAGTCAGAGACACAATGCGGCGTGGACCATGTGCTAGCAGTGAGAGTCAGAGAAACAATGCAGTATAGTTTATGAGCTAGCAGTCAGAGCGCAGTGAGAGTCAGAGAAACAATGCAGTATGGGCCATGTTCTTGCATTGAGAGCGCAAAGTGAGTCATAGAAAGAATGCAGTATGGTCCTTGTGCTAGCAGTGAGAGCACAGTGAGAGCCAGAAAAATAATTCAGTTTGGTCTATGATCTAGCAGTCAGAGCGCAGTGAGAGTGAGCGAAACAATGCAGAAGGGGCCATGCATTAGCAGCAATAGCGCAGGAGAGCCAGAGATGTAATGCAGTATGGGCCATGCACTAGCAGAGAGAGCACAGTGAGAGTCAGAGAAAGAATGCAGTATGAGTCATGAGCCAGCAGTGAGAGCGCAGGGAAAGTAATAGAGAGAATGCAGTATGGTCTATGAGCTAGCAGTTAAAGCGCAGAGAGAGTCAGAGAAAAAATGCAATGTGGTCTATGAGCTAGTATTGAGAGCGCTGAGAGAGTCAGAGAAAGAATGCAGTATGATCTATGAGCTTGCAGTCAGAGCACAGTGAGAGTCAGAGAAAGAATGCAGTATGGGCCATGCGCTAGCAGTGAGAGTGCAGTGAGAGTCAGACAAAGAATGCAATATTGCCCATGCCCTAGCAGTGAGAGTGCTGTGAGAGTCAGAGAAAGAATGCAGTATGGTCCATTCATTAGCAGTGAGAGCACAGTGAGAGTCAGAGAAAGAATGCAGTATGGTCCATTTATTAGCAGTGAGAGCACAGTGAGAGTCAGAGAAAGAATGCAGCATGGGCCATGTTCTTGCATTGAGAGCGCAAAGTGAGTCATAGAAAGAATGCAGTATGGTCCTTGTGCTAGCAGTGAGAGCACAGTGAGAGCCAGAAAAATAATTCAGTTTGGTCTATGATCTAGCAGTCAGAGCGCAGTGAGAGTGAGCGAAACAATGCAGAAGGGGCCATGCATTAGCAGCAATAGCGCAGGAGAGCCAGAGATGTAATGCAGTATGGGCCATGCACTAGCAGAGAGAGCACAGTGAGAGTCAGAGAAAGAATGCAGTATGAGTCATGAGCCAGCAGTGAGAGCGCAGTGAGAGTCAGAGAAAGAATGCAGTATGGGCCATGCTCTAGCAGTGAGAGCGCAGGGAAAGTAATAGAGAGAATGCAGTATGGTCTATGAGCTAGCAGTTAAAGCGCAGAGAGAGTCAGAGAAAAAATGCAATGTGGTCTATGAGCTAGCATTGAGAGCGCTGAGAGGGTCAGAGAAAGAATGCAGTATGGTCTATGAGCTTGCAGTCAGAGCACAGTGAGAGTCAGAGAAAGAATGCAGTATGGGCCATGCGCTAGCAGTGAGAGTGCAGTGAGAGTCAGACAAAGAATGCAATATTGCCCATGCCCTAGCAGTGAGAGTGCTGTGAGAGTCAGAGAAAGAATGCAGTATGGTCCATTCATTAGCAGTGAGAGCACAGTGAGAGTCAGAGAAAGAATGCAGTATGGTCCATTCATTAGCAGTGAGAGCACAGTGAGAGTCAGAGAAAGAATGCAGCATGGGCCATGCATTAGCAGTGAGAGCGCAGAAGAGCCAGAGATGTAATGCAGTATGGGCCATGCACTAGCAGTGAGAACGCAGAGAGAGTCAGAGAAAGAATGCAGTACGGGCCATGCGCTAGCAGTGAGAACGCAGAGAGAGTCAGAGAAAGAATGCAGTACGGGCCATGCGCTAGCAGTGAGAGTGCAGTGAGAGTCAGAGAAAGAATGCAGTATGGGCCATGCACTAGCAGTGAGAGCGCAGTGAAAGTCAGAGAATGAATGCAGTACGGGCCCTGTGCTTGCAGTGAGAGCGCAGTGAAAGTAAGAGAAAGAATGCAGCATAGTTCATGCACTAGCTATCAACGCGCAGTGAGAGTCAGTGAAAGAATGCAGTACGGGCCATGCGCTAGCAGTGAGAACGCAGAGAGAGTCAGAGAAAGAATGCAGTACGGGCCATGCGCTAGCAGTGAGAGTGCAGTGAGAGTCAGAGAAAGAATGCAGCATAGTTCATGCACTAGCAGTGAGAGCGCAAGAGAGCCAGAGAAGGAATGCAGTGTGGGCTAGCAGAAGTGAATGGGGGCCACCAGTGAGTGAATATGCCCTTGGTTGGCTCGCCCTTAGAGGAGGACGCCCAGAGTGAGGATGCCTATGTCACATGAGGCTGAAGCCTACATAAGGCACGTGATCCTTCAGGCGACCCCATGGGCTGCAGCTGCGGAAGGTGGGGGAGCGTCACGTCACTGCACAATGTAATAGCTTCGCCCCCTATATTCTTTTGTACCTTCCACGATACTCATCCACCTCATGTCACCCACTCCACACCTGGGATGACTCTCAATGCAAAATCCATACCTTTCCAAATTCCTCCTTCTAGTCTCCAACTCTGCCTACAAGCCAGCCCCGCTGCACCATCCACCTATCTGCAGGACTGTACACTCCACTACTCGCTACCTCATCCTCATAGATCACACGCCCTCTGCCCCATCCACCTATCTGCAGGACTGTACACTCCACTACTCGCTACCTCATCCTCATAGATCACACGCCCCACTGCCCCATCCACCTATCTGCAGGACTGTACACTCCACTACTCGCTACCTCATCCTCATAGATCACACGCCCTCTGCCCCATCCACCTATCTGCAGGACTGTACACTCCACTACTCGCTACCTCATCCTCATAGATCACACGCCCTCTGCCCCATCCACCTATCTGCAGGACTGTACACTCCACTACTTGCTACCTCATCCTCATAGATCACACGCCCTCTGCCCCATCCACCTATCTGCAGGACTGTACACTCCACTACTCGCTACCTCATCCTCATAGATCACACGCCCTCTGCCCCATCCACCTATCTGCAGGACTGTACACTCCACTACTCGCTACCTCATCCTCATAGATCACACGCCCTCTGCCCCATCCACCTATCTGCAGGACTGTACACTCCACTACTCGCTACCTCATCCTCATAGATCACACGCCCTCTGCCCCATCCACCTATCTGCAGGACTGTACACTCCACTACTCGCTACCTCATCCTCATAGATCACACGCCCCACTGCCCCATCCACCTATCTGCAGGTCTGTACACTACACTACTTGCTACCTCATCCTCATAGATCACACGCCCTCTGCCCCATCCACCTATCTGCAGGACTGTACACTCCACTACTCGCTACCTCATCCTCATAGATCACACGCCCCACTGCCCCATCACCCTATCTGCAGGACTACACTCCACTACTCGCTACCTCATCCTCATAGATCACACGCCCCACTGCCCCATCCACCTATCTGCAGGACTGTACACTCCACTACTCGCTACCTCATCGTCATAGATCACACGCCCTCTGCCCCATCCACCTATCTGCAGGACTCTACACTCCACTACTCGCTACCTCATCCTCATAGATCACACGCCCCACTGCCCCATCCACCTATCTGCAGGACTGTACACTCCACTACTCGCTACCTCATCCTCATAGATCACACGCCCTCTGCCCCATCCACCTATCTGCAGGACTGTACACTCCACTACTCGCTACCTCATCCTCATAGATCACACGCCCCACTGCCCCATCCACCTATCTGCAGGACTGTACACTCCACTACTCGCTACCTCATCCTCATAGATCACACGCCCTCTGCCCCATCCACCTATCTGCAGGACTGTACACACCACTACTCGCTACCTCATCCTCATAGATCACATCCACCTATCTGCAGGACTGTACACTCCACTACTCGCTACCTCATCCTCATAGATCACACGCCCTCTGCCCCATCCACCTATCTGCAGGACTGTACACAACACTACTCGCTACCTCATCCTCATAGATCACACGCCCCACTGCCCCATCCACCTATCTGCAGGACTGTACACTCCACTACTCGCTACCTCATCCTCATAGATCACACGCCCTCTGCCCCATCCACTTATCTGCAGGACTCTACACTCCACTACTCGCTACCTCATCCTCATAGATCACACGCCCCACTGCCCCATCCACCTATCTGCAGGACTGTACACTCCACTACTCGCTACCTCATCCTCATAGATCACACGCCCTCTGCCCCATCCACCTATCTGCAGGACTGTACACTCCACTACGCGCTACCTCATCCTCATAGATCACACGCCCCACTGCCCCATCCACCTATCTGCAGGAATGTACACTCCACTACTCGCTACCTCATCCTCATAGATCACACGCCCCACTGCCCCATCTACCTATCTGCAGGACTGTACACTCCACTACTCGCTACCTCATCCTCATAGATCACACGCCCCACTGCCCCATCACCCTATCTGCAGGACTGTACACTCCACTACTCGCTACCTCATCCTCATAGATCACACGCCCTCTGCCCCATCCACCTATCTGCAGGACTGTACACTCCACTACTCGCTACCTCATCCTCATAGATCACACGCCCCGCTGCCCCATCCACCTATCTGCAGGACTCTACACCCCACTACTCGCTACCTCATCCTCATAGATCACACGCCCCGCTGCACCATCCACCTAGCTGCAGGACTCTACACTCCACTACTCGCTACCTCATCCTCATAGATCACACGCCCCGCTGCACCATCCACCTATCTGCAGGACTGTACACTCCACTACTCGCTACCTCATCCTCATAGATCACACGCCCCGCTGCCCCATCCACCTATCTGCAGGACTGTACACTCCACTACTCGCTACCTCATCCTCATAGATCACACGCCCTCTGCCCATCCACCTATCTGCAGGACTCTACACTCCACTACTCGCTACCTCATCCTCATAGATCACACGCCCCGCTGCACCATCCACCTATCTGCAGGACTGTACACTCCACTACTCGCTACCTCATCCTCATAGATCACACGCCCCGCTGCCCCATCCACCTATCTGCAGGACTCTACACTCCACTACTCGCTACCTCATCCTCATAGATCACACGCCCTCTGCCCCATCCACCTATCTGCAGGACTCTACACTCCACTACTCGCTACCTCATCCTCATAGATCACACGCCCCGCTGCACCATCCACCTATCTGCAGGACTCTACACTCCACTACTCGCTACCTCATCCTCATAGATCACACGCCCCGCTGCACCATCCACCTATCTGCAGGACTCTACACTCCACTACTCGCTACCTCATCCTCATAGATCACACGCCCTCTGCCCCATCCACCTATCTGCAGGACTGTACACTCCACTACTCGCTACCTCATCCTCATAGATCACACGCCCCGCTGCCCCATCCACCTATCTGCAGGACTGTACACTCCACTACTCGCTACCTCATCCTCATAGATCACACGCCCCGCTGCACCATCCACCTATCTGCAGGACTGTACACTCCACTACTCGCTACCTCATCCTCATAGATCACACGCCCCGCTGCACCATCCACCTATCTGCAGGACTCTACACTCCACTACTCGCTACCTCATCCTCATAGATCACACGCCCCGCTGCACCATCCACCTATCTGCAGGACTCTACACTCCACTACTCGCTACCTCATCCTCATAGATCACACGCCCCGCTGCACCATCCACCTATCTGCAGGACTGTACACTCCACTACTCGCTACCTCATCCTCATAGATCACACGCCCTCTGCCCCATCCACCTATCTGCAGGACTGTACACTCCACTACTCGCTACCTCATCCTCATAGATCACACGCCCCACTGCCCCATCCACCTATCTGCGGGACTGTACACTCCACTACTCGCTACCTCATCCTCATAGATCACACGCCCTCTGCCACATCCACCTATCTGCAGGACTGTACACTCCACTACTCGCTACCTCATCCTCATAGATCACACGCCCTCTGCCCCATCCACCTATCTGCAGGACTGTACACTCCACTACTCGCTACCTCATCCTCATAGATCACACGCCCTCTGCCCCATCCACCTATCTGCAGGACTGTACACTCCACTACTCGCTACCTCATCCTCATAGATCACACGCCCTCTGCCCCATCCACCTATCTGCAGGACTGTACACTCCACTACTCGCTACCTCATCCTCATAGATCACACGCCCTCTGCCCCATCCACCTATCTGCAGGACTGTACACTCCACTACTCGCTACCTCATCCTCATAGATCACACGCCCCACTGCCCCATCCACCTATCTGCAGGACTGTACACTCCACTACTCGCTACCTCATCCTCATAGATCACACGCCCCACTGCCCCATCCACCTATCTGCAGGTCTGTACACTACACTACTTGCTACCTCATCCTCATAGATCACACGCCCTCTGCCCCATCCACCTATCTGCAGGACTGTACACTCCACTACTCGCTACCTCATCCTCATAGATCACACGCCCCACTGCCCCATCACCCTATCTGCAGGACTACACTCCACTACTCGCTACCTCATCCTCATAGATCACACGCCCCACTGCCCCATCCACCTATCTGCAGGACTGTACACTCCACTACTCGCTACCTCATCGTCATAGATCACACGCCCTCTGCCCCATCCACCTATCTGCAGGACTCTACACTCCACTACTCGCTACCTTATCCTCATAGATCACACGCCCCACTGCCCCATCCACCTATCTGCAGGACTGTACACTCCACTACTCGCTACCTCATCCTCATAGATCACACGCCCTCTGCCCCATCCACCTATCTGCAGGACTGTACACTCCACTACTCGCTACCTCATCCTCATAGATCACACGCCCCACTGCCCCATCCACCTATCTGCAGGACTGTACACTCCACTACTCGCTACCTCATCCTCATAGATCACACGCCCTCTGCCCCATCCACCTATCTGCAGGACTGTACACACCACTACTCGCTACCTCATCCTCATAGATCACATCCACCTATCTGCAGGACTGTACACTCCACTACTCGCTACCTCATCCTCATAGATCACACGCCCCACTGCCCCATCCACCTATCTGCAGGACTGTACACTCCACTACTCGCTACCTCATCCTCATAGATCACACGCCCTCTGCCCCATCCACCTATCTGCAGGACTCTACACTCCACTACTCGCTACCTCATCCTCATAGATCACACGCCCCACTGCCCCATCCACCTATCTGCAGGACTGTACACTCCACTACTCGCTACCTCATCCTCATAGATCACACGCCCTCTGCCCCATCCACCTATCTGCAGGACTGTACACTCCACTACGCGCTACCTCATCCTCATAGATCACACGCCCCACTGCCCCATCCACCTATCTGCAGGAATGTACACTCCACTACTCGCTACCTCATCCTCATAGATCACACGCCCCACTGCCCCATCCACCTATCTGCAGGACTGTACACTCCACTACTCGCTACCTCATCCTCATAGATCACACGCCCCACTGCCCCATCACCCTATCTGCAGGACTGTACACTCCACTACTCGCTACCTCATCCTCATAGATCACACGCCCTCTGCCCCATCCACCTATCTGCAGGACTGTACACTCCACTACTCGCTACCTCATCCTCATAGATCACACGCCCCACTGCCCCATCCACCTATCTGCAGGACTCTACACCCCACTACTCGCTACCTCATCCTCATAGATCACACGCCCCGCTGCACCATCCACCTAGCTGCAGGACTCTACACTCCACTACTCGCTACCTCATCCTCATAGATCACACGCCCCGCTGCACCATCCACCTATCTGCAGGACTGTACACTCCACTACTCGCTACCTCATCCTCATAGATCACACGCCCCGCTGCCCCATCCACCTATCTGCAGGACTGTACACTCCACTACTCGCTACCTCATCCTCATAGATCACACGCCCTCTGCCCCATCCACCTATCTGCAGGACTCTACACTCCACTACTCGCTACCTCATCCTCATAGATCACACGCCCCGCTGCACCATCCACCTATCTGCAGGACTGTACACTCCACTACTCGCTACCTCATCCTCATAGATCACACGCCCCGCTGCCCCATCCACCTATCTGCAGGACTCTACACTCCACTACTCGCTACCTCATCCTCATAGATCACACGCCCTCTGCCCCATCCACCTATCTGCAGGACTCTACACTCCACTACTCGCTACCTCATCCTCATAGATCACACGCCCCGCTGCACCATCCACCTATCTGCAGGACTCTACACTCCACTACTCGCTACCTCATCCTCATAGATCACACGCCCCGCTGCACCATCCACCTATCTGCAGGACTCTACACTCCACTACTCGCTACCTCATCCTCATAGATCACACGCCCTCTGCCCCATCCACCTATCTGCAGGACTGTACACTCCACTACTCGCTACCTCATCCTCATAGATCACACGCCCCGCTGCCCCATCCACCTATCTGCAGGACTGTACACTCCACTACTCGCTACCTAATCCTCATAGATCACACGCCCCGCTGCACCATCCACCTATCTGCAGGACTGTACACTCCACTACTCGCTACCTCATCCTCATAGATCACACGCCCCGCTGCACCATCCACCTATCTGCAGGACTCTACACTCCACTACTCGCTACCTCATCCTCATAGATCACACGCCCCGCTGCACCATCCACCTATCTGCAGGACTCTACACTCCACTACTCGCTACCTCATCCTCATAGATCACACGCCCCGCTGCACCATCCACCTATCTGCAGGACTGTACACTCCACTACTCGCTACCTCATCCTCATAGATCACACGCCCTCTGCCCCATCCACCTATCTGCAGGACTGTACACTCCACTACTCGCTACCTCATCCTCATAGATCACACGCCCCACTGCCCCATCCACCTATCTGCAGGACTGTACACTCCACTACTCGCTACCTCATCCTCATAGATCACACGCCCTCTGCCACATCCACCTACCTGCAGGACTGTACACTCCACTACTCGCTACCTCATCCTCATAGATCACACGCCCTCTGCCCCATCCACCTATCTGCAGGACTGTACACTCCACTACTCGCTACCTCATCCTCATAGATCACACGCCCTCTGCCCCATCCACCTATCTGCAGGACTGTACACTCCACTACTCGCTACCTCATCCTCATAGATCACACGCCCTCTGCCCCATCCACCCATCTGCAGGACTGTACACTCCACTACTCGCTACCTCATCCTCATAGATCACACGCCCTCTGCCCCATCCACCTATCTGCAGGACTGTACACTCCACTACTCGCTACCTCATCCTCATAGATCACACGCCCCACTGCCCCATCCACCTATCTGCAGGACTGTACACTCCACTACTCGCTACCTCATCCTCATAGATCACACGCCCTCTGCCCCATCCACCTATCTGCAGGACTGTACACTCCACTACTCGCTACCTCATCCTCATAGATCACACGCCCTCTGCCCCATCCACCTATCTGCAGGACTGTACACTCCACTACTCGCTACCTCATCCTCATAGATCACACGCCCCACTGCCCCATCCACCTATCTGCAGGACTGTACACTCCACTACTCGCTACCTCATCCTCATAGATCACACGCCCCACTGCCCCATCCACCTATCTGCAGGACTGTACACTCCACTACTCGCTACCTCATCCTCATAGATCACACGCCCTCTGCCCCATCCACCTATCTGCAGGACTGTACACTCCACTACTCGCTACCTCATCCTCATAGATCACACGCCCTCTGCCCCATCCACCTATCTGCAGGACTGTACACTCCACTACTCGCTACCTCATCCTCATAGATCACACGCCCCACTGCCCCATCCACCTATCTGCAGGACTGTACACTCCACTACTCGCTACCTCATCCTCATAGATCACACGCCCTCTGCCCCATCCACCTATCTGCAGGACTGTACACTCCACTACTCGCTACCTCATCCTCATAGATCACATCCACCTATCTGCAGGACTGTACACTCCACTACTCGCTACCTCATCCTTATAGATCACACGCCCTCTGCCCCATCCACCTATCTGCAGGACTGTACACTCCACTACTCGCTACCTCATCCTCATAGATCACACGCCCCACTGCCCCATCCACCTATCTGCAGGACTGTACACTCCACTACTCGCTACCTCATCCTCATAGATCACACGCCCCGCTGCACCATCCACCTATCTGCAGGACTGTACACTCCACTACTCGCTACCTCATCCTCATAGATCACACGCCCCGCTGCACCATCCACCTATCTGCAGGACTCTACACTCCACTACTCGCTACCTCATCCTCATAGATCACACGCCCCGCTGCACCATCCACCTATCTGCAGGACTCTACACTCCACTACTCGCTACCTCATCCTCATAGATCACACGCCCCGCTGCACCATCCACCTATCTGCAGGACTGTACACTCCACTACTCGCTACCTCATCCTCATAGATCACACGCCCTCTGCCCCATCCACCTATCTGCAGGACTGTACACTCCACTACTCGCTACCTCATCCTCATAGATCACACGCCCCACTGCCCCATCCACCTATCTGCAGGACTGTACACTCCACTACTCGCTACCTCATCCTCATAGATCACACGCCCTCTGCCACATCCACCTATCTGCAGGACTGTACACTCCACTACTCGCTACCTCATCCTCATAGATCACACGCCCTCTGCCTCATCCACCTATCTGCAGGACTGTACACTCCACTACTCGCTACCTCATCCTCATAGATCACACGCCCTCTGCCCCATCCACCTATCTGCAGGACTGTACACTCCACTACTCGCTACCTCATCCTCATAGATCACACGCCCTCTGCCCCATCCACCCATCTGCAGGACTGTACACTCCACTACTCGCTACCTCATCCTCATAGATCACACGCCCTCTGCCCCATCCACCTATCTGCAGGACTGTACACTCCACTACTCGCTACCTCATCCTCATAGATCACACGCCCCACTGCCCCATCCACCTATCTGCAGGACTGTACACTCCACTACTCGCTACCTCATCCTCATAGATCACACGCCCTCTGCCCCATCCACCTATCTGCAGGACTGTACACTCCACTACTTGCTACCTCATCCTCATAGATCACACGCCCCGCTGCCCCATCCACCTATCTGCAGGACTGTACACTCCACTACTCGCTACCTCATCCTCATAGATCACACGCCCCGCTGCACCATCCACCTATCTGCAGGACTCTACACTCCACTACTCGCTACCTCATCCTCATAGATCACACGCCCCGCTGCACCATCCACCTATCTGCAGGACTCTACACTCCACTACTCGCTACCTCATCCTCATAGATCACACGCCCCGCTGCACCATCCACCTATCTGCAGGACTCTACACTCCACTACTCGCTACCTCATCCTCATAGATCACACGCCCCGCTGCACCATCCACCTATCTGCAGGACTGTACACTCCACTACTCGCTACCTCATCCTCATAGATCACACGCTCTCTGCCCCATCCACCTATCTGCAGGACTGTACACTCCACTACTCGCTACCTCATCCTCATAGATCACACGCCCCACTGCCCCATCCACCTATCTGCAGGACTGTACACTCCACTACTCGCTACCTCATCCTCATAGATCACACGCCCTCTGCCACATCCACCTATCTGCAGGACTGTACACTCCACTACTCGCTACCTCATCCTCATAGATCACACGCCCTCTGCCCCATCCACCTATCTGCAGGACTGTACACTCCACTACTCGCTACCTCATCCTCATAGATCACACGCCCTCTGCCCCATCCACCTATCTGCAGGACTGTACACTCCACTACTCGCTACCTCATCCTCATAGATCACACGCCCTCTGCCCCATCCACCCATCTGCAGGACTGTACACTCCACTACTCGCTACCTCATCCTCATAGATCACACGCCCTCTGCCCCATCCACCTATCTGCAGGACTGTACACTCCACTACTCGCTACCTCATCCTCATAGATCACACGCCCCACTGCCCCATCCACCTATCTGCAGGACTGTACACTCCACTACTCGCTACCTCATCCTCATAGATCACACGCCCTCTGCCCCATCCACCTATCTGCAGGACTGTACACTCCACTACTCGCTACCTCATCCTCATAGATCACACGCCCTCTGCCCCATCCACCTATCTGCAGGACTGTACACTCCACTACTCGCTACCTCATCCTCATAGATCACACGCCCCACTGCCCCATCCACCTATCTGCAGGACTGTACACTCCACTACTCGCTACCTCATCCTCATAGATCACACGCCCCACTGCCCCATCCACCTATCTGCAGGACTGTACACTCCACTACTCGCTACCTCATCCTCATAGATCACACGCCCTCTGCCCCATCCACCTATCTGCAGGACTGTACACTCCACTACTCGCTACCTCATCCTCATAGATCACACGCCCTCTGCCCCATCCACCTATCTGCAGGACTGTACACTCCACTACTCGCTACCTCATCCTCATAGATCACACGCCCCAGTGCCCCATCCACCTATCTGCAGGACTGTACACTCCACTACTCGCTACCTCATCCTCATAGATCACACGCCCTCTGCCCCATCCACCTATCTGCAGGACTGTACACTCCACTACTCGCTACCTCATCCTCATAGATCACATCCACCTATCTGCAGGACTGTACACTCCACTACTCGCTACCTCATCCTTATAGATCACACGCCCTCTGCCCCATCCACCTATCTGCAGGACTGTACACTCCACTACTCGCTACCTCATCCTCATAGATCACACGCCCCACTGCCCCATCCACCTATCTGCAGGACTGTACACTCCACTACTCGCTACCTCATCCTCATAGATCACACGCCCTCTGCCCCATCCACCTATCTGCAGGACTCTACACTCCACTACTCGCTACCTCATCCTCATAGATCACACGCCCCACTGCCCCATCCACCTATCTGCAGGACTGTACACTCCACTACTCGCTACCTCATCCTCATAGATCACACGCCCTCTGCCCCATCCACCTATCTGCAGGACTGTACACTCCACTACGCGCTACCTCATCCTCATAGATCACACGCCCCACTGCCCCATCCACCTATCTGCAGGAATGTACACTCCACTACTCGCTACCTCATCCTCATAGATCACACGCCCCACTGCCCCATCCACCTATCTGCAGGACTGTACACTCCACTACTCGCTACCTCATCCTCATAGATCACACGCCCCACTGCCCCATCACCCTATCTGCAGGACTGTACACTCCACTACTCGCTACCTCATCCTCATAGATCACACGCCCTCTGCCCCATCCACCTATCTGCAGGACTGTACACTCCACTACTCGCTACCTCATCCTCATAGATCACACGCCCTCTGCCCCATCCACCTATCTGCAGGACTGTACACTCCACTACTCGCTACCTCATCCTCATAGATCACACGCCCCACTGCCCCATCACCCTATCTGCAGGACTCTACACTCCACTACTCGCTACCTCATCCTCATAGATCACACGCCCCACTGCCCCATCCACCTATCTGCAGGACTGTACACTCCACTACTCGCTACCTCATCCTCGTAGATCACACGCCCCACTGCCCCATCCACCTATCTGCAGGACTGTACACTCCACTACTCGCTACCTCATCCTCATAGATCACACACCCTCTGCACCCCTCCCATCCTTTCCCCCTTGCTTCATGCTCATGGAACTCCTTACTCCCTCACCCTCTTAGATCACAAGCCCTCCCCACCCAGGCCATCCTTCAGCTCTTTCACCCTCCTTGCTCCACACTCATGGAACTCCTTACACCCTCATCCTCGCTGATCACAAGCACTCCGAACACATTCCATCCTCTCCCTCCTTCACCCTCCTTGCTCCATCCACATGGAACTCCTTACTCCCTCATCCTCGTAGATCACATGCCCTCTGCATCCCTCCCATCCTTTCCCCCTTGCTTCATACTCATGGAAATCCTTCCCCCCCTCATCCTCGTAGATCACACGTCCTATGCATCCCTCCCATCCTTTCCCCCTTGTTTCATACTCATGGAAATCCTTACCCCCCTCATCCTCGTAGATCACATGCCCTCTGCACCCCTCCCATCCTTTCCCCCTTGCTTCATACTCATGGAAATCCTTACCCCCTCATCCTCATAGATCACACACCCTCTGCACCCCTCCCATCCTTTCCCCCCTTCTTCCTCCTTGCTTCATACTCATGGAAATCCTTACCCCCTCATCCTCGTAGATCACAAGCGCTCCACACCCATCCTTTCCCTCATTCAGCCTTGTTGCTCCCCTATCATGGAACTCCTTACCCCCTCACCCTCTTAGATCACAAGCCCTCCCACCCAGGCCATCCTTCAGCTCTTTCACCCTCCTTGCTCCATCCTCATGGAACTCCTTACTCCCTCATCCTCGTTGATCACAAGCCCTCCCCACCCATGCCATCCTTTAGCTCTTTCACCCTCCTTACTCCCCACTCATGGAACTCCTCATTCTCTCACCCTCGTAGATCACAAGCGCTCCTCACCCATGCCATCCTTTAGCTCTTTCACACTCCTTGCTCTCCACTCATGGAACTACTTACCTTCTCATCCTCGTAGGTCAAAAGCCCTCTGCACCAGTGCCATCCTTTAGCTCTTTCACCCTCCTTGCTCCCCACTCATGGAACTACTTACCTTCTCATCCTCGTAGATCACAAGCCCTCCACACCCATCCTTTCCTTCCTTCTCCCTCCCTGCTCCATAGTCATGGAACTCCTTAACCCCTCATTCTCGAAGATCCGTAACCCTCTGCACCCATGCTATCCTTTCCCTCCTTCACCCTCTTTGTTCCCCACTCATGGAACTCCTTACCCCCTGAACCCTTAAGCCCTTTTACTCAAGGTAACATGCCGTACTATGGAATGGACTGAGAATAACTTCTCAAACTATGCAAAAATACCAACTCAGAAAGTTTGCAAATAATACTGTTTTATTAACAACTATCTAAAACAGGGAGTGCAACGACATCAAAGGACGTTGCAAAGCATGATCTCAACAACTTTTACAAAAAATCACATCTTTATAACAAAAACGCATCACTCATGACGTCATACTGCGTGGAAAATTAAGAAAACCTACATGGGATCATGGTTAGCTCAAGGGGAACATGTAAGTATACTTCTATAGGGGCTGGGGCTGTGATTGGGTCTCTACAGTCACATGGGCCACTCATGCCCTCCCTTTATGCAAGTCATCTTCAATAATATTTATAAACACAACACCTCATTGGCTCTTAACCTATAAGGTTCTTCATTATACGGCCCTTTATAATTGGTTGGCACGCTTGTACCCGTCTGGAACATTTGAGATTCTAGCAGCACGTAAGCTGGTACCCCAGGTGCTGGTGGGTGGACTCGACCTTATCTTCCCACCCAACTAGCCTGCCATCTCTCATCACTCATGCCGTCTGCCGTTCATATGGTCTTTGAACTTGGCCTTGCAGTAGCTGCTCGTCTCTGGGAATATATGGCAGTGTGAGCACTTGCTATCTCCAGTCCCGTGCACCATGCTCTCCATCTATTTGCATTCTCAACTCACGTGATCAGAGACCGTATTATAGCATTTATTTGTCTTTAAGAAACTTGGCATGCATGGTGTTCCTTCTTTGCAACTTTAATAAGGGATGCCTTGGCTTCTCAGGTGTACTGTTCTTTGCACGCTGATAACCAATTTTTGGCTTCTTCCAGTATTTGACATCAAGCCAGACAGCCTTTCTGATTTTGCTTCGAATTTAAGCATATTCTTTGCTGTGACACAGTTAGCTTCAAATTCATCTTCCTTCATGGAGACTTGCTTACTAAAATATATCATCGAATGTCCAGAACTCTATATACATATATGTTGGCAGCACCACCTGCAGTCTATATACTACGTATAGCCAACCTTATGAATACTTTGACTACTTGCGTTACAGCGTCTGTTACAGTTATTGAACGGCTTGCATTTTCTTCAGTGTTCTTTACACTCGTACAATCTTCGTTCCGCACATAAAAGTCTTCTCGATTCATTACTTCGCAATCAGATTCTATATCACCTATGCATTCTCTTCTCTGGTCATCAATCTCTGTGTGTCATTCTCATTCTTCATGACATCACCAGCTTCTCCTTTTCACATCTTCACACTTCTTCAGGTGCTTTTCTCAGGAGATCATCAGCCTTTCGGGGGTACTTCTCATCGGTTCTTCTCAACGGATACCTTGTCTCAAAGAGTCTTTGCGGTATAGATATCGTTACTGGCGTAGTGCATGTGTTGCATTTTCCGGTTTCCAACATATAGGCAGAATAGGGGCGGCATTCAGCTGCTCCTCTACACCCCTCATCCTCATAGATCGCAAGCCCTCTGCGCCATCGCCATCCATTCCCTCATTAACCCTCCTTGCTCCCCACTCATGGAACTTCTTACCACCTCATCCTCATAGATCACAAGCCCTCGGCACGTACACCATCCATTCCCTCATTCACCCTCCTTGCTCCCCACTCATGGAAATCCTTACCCCCTCATCGTCCCAGATCCCAAGCCCTCTGCAGCCGTGCCATCCATTCCCTCATTCACCCTCCTTGCTCCCCACTCATGGAACTTCTTAGCACCTCATCCTCATAGATCACAAGCCCTCGGCACGTGCACCATCCATTCCCTCATTCACCCTCCTTGCTCCCCACTCCTGATCAAATACCTACTGTAAGGCACCCCGCAATTTAAGCACCCCACCTTGACCTTTTGTCTGAATCACAGCGGTGCCCCTTCATCTATAAGTAAATAACAGTGAGGCATTCAGATGAGTCCTGACCTTTTGGTCACCAACACTTGGGGTGTTGTCGGCGCACGCGTAGAATGGAAAGGATGATATGACAAGTCGCCGCATGCAAAGTAGTGTTAGATGAAAGCTAAGAACTGGCCAGGCACTGACATGGGGGCTTTAGCAGGTTTGGGAATCTGCATTCAACTGGTTCCACGCTAAACAGACAGAAGCGTGTGTAGTAATGGCTGTAGGACAGACAGGAAAAGGCAAGGCACTGTGGCATCCGTTATTCACCCATCATTGCTATTTTATTCGCCTTCTATTCTGATTTAGCTGCTCCCAGAAATCTTCTATTTCACCCCGTGTCCTTAAAACAAGAAGCATTCGTGAAGCCACAGTGCCATCTAGCGGACTTGCTATAAAACAGTCCACGTTTTCCTTAACTATTGCTTTCATCAACTAGCTCACATTATGAATTGCAGGAAATAATTACTGCATTAATTATTAATATTGACTACTATAGCAATCTTTATTTCGAGGCGTACAGATACTTCATCAAAGACATAAATAAAACCTATAAAGAACGCACAGCAGCAATACAATAATAGTAACTTTGATTAATCAGATTTTAAAATACATTTACAGGGAGGGCGCTGTTGCGCACGCGTGAGATGGCTGCCTAAACTTGAGACCTCCGATCCGAGATTAATCTTAAATTGAAATTAATCTGTTTTGGGGTCACCTAACTACCAAACACGTTGCGATACTGATGGATAAGGGATCCAGGCACACCCTGTGAAAGATTGGGGTGAAACCGGCGTGTGACCACGATTAATAAGTGGTGCGGTGTAGTCCGCAGGCAGAGCCCCATGAAGGGCCGCGTGGGGGAGGAGCAAGCAGCGTGGTTCGGCGGAACGAAGACTGAATACCGGAACTTCTCTGCAGCCATTACGCAAATGGTCGGTTGAACTGAGGGACGTTTGTTCTCCCCCTTAAGAGTGGACAAGTGCACCTGATATGCACACAGTGGCACGGTGTGCAGGGAAACTAATACGCACCTCTCCATCTGGAACTGAGGACACGCACAGTGAAGTGCGACCGAAGGTGGGAATCGTATCCTGGGGGAAGACGCCGCTACATATAGGGCCTCATTAGGACCCTGGCGGTCCCGTAATGAACGGTGCTGGTACGGGACCCGGCACCGTTCATAACGGGCTGCCCTATTACGAGGACTGCTGCGGGACCCGCTAAGGAATTCCTGGTCAGACCAAGCGTCCTTAGCTGGTCGCGCAAGCAGTCCAGGATGCTCAACGGGCCTGTCACTAACGGACCCGTTATTAGCATCCTCCCTTTTCCCATTGAGCCCTATGGGGCTCGAATGGGAATGGAGATTAATTTTTACCAGGTCCCAGAAAAGGGCAATTACAGGTAAAAAATCATAAGGGCACAGCTACTGCTAGGGTTGTAATGAGGCCCATAGACTCTGTACATCACCGTTGGTTGGGTGGTGGTACACGGGAGCAGGTGGAGCATTAATCTGTTGGATACGAGAGTGAAGCGGGGACTGGCGACCGTTTGTATCCCCCAATCATCAGTAGCAGACGTCTCCACCAGAAGGCAGGCGGTCCGGACAGCATAACCTGCAACATCAAACGGGTATGGCGGAACCTCCGCTCTCACGGCTTGGGGAAATGACACACAAAGCATCCAGATCCCTTCCTGCCCGCAAGAGGGGAACCAGCCTGCGACACGAGGCCGTCCGCTCATTACCCCCAGGGGTTCCAATCGGGGCTGCATGTTCTAACAGTGGGTAGAAATCCCCGGCATCCACAACAAGAATGACCACCTCCCCAAACCGCCCAATCTGCGGATCGGCTACCGCTACGCGGCTGCCTAACGGGCTCGAATATCCGAAATAACCAAGTCTGCAGCGGGGAGACCAGACAGGTGCTGAGCCAAAATACATGATACGTGGAGGCAGCAATCAGATAGGAAACACACATTGGCTCGTATTTACTGAACAGTGCCCTCCTGGTACTGACCACTATAACCCGCATCTGATTGCATCTGGAACCACACACAGTCAATATCACCGTAGACACTGCAGGCTACATCTGATGCTCCCTGGCGCGGACAAGACCCGGAACGGTGCTAACAGTGAGAAGAAGACAGAGGAGACACCACTGCTCCTAGGTACAAACATCACATGCAAAGAGAAATCTGTGGTTCAATATGTCAGCATACTGGAACTAAGCTTGCTGGGGACAGTGTGAATGTGTGGTGGGGACCACATGCACACTACACTAAAAGCAGGATACTTTTGATGTCGAAATATACTTAGCAGCGTATATACGTCTCTGAGTAGATTGGGCACACCTGCCAGCAGCCCTCACTACTTGGGAGAATACAGCCCATCCTACCAGCCGTAGTATAGTTCATGCACTGGCTTGCGCCACATAGTAGTACAGTACAATCTAAACCCGGATAACACACTGCGCCATTCACGGAGAGCACAGAAGGGTGCTTCAAGTCGTGATCTGCCATTCACGTAAGCATACTGGGAAAACGGATGGGGCCCACATAAGAAGTAAGAAAACATCCCACATTAACAGAAAAATGGGAAATGAAGGCATCAAAGGGACATTACCCTGTGGAAATTGTACATGTTGTCAGCAGACCAAGAAAACAACATGAATTGATCTGGGACTGGTATCAAAATGGAAACAAGAGAAACTGACGAATTGTAATTCTAAATTTGTAGTATATGCTATCTGGTGTCCATGCAAAATGCTCTAAGTGGGCAAACGAGAGAGAAAGGTGAAAACAAGGATAACGGAATATAGGAGCTGTATGAAGAATTGTATCCATTCAGCACCGTTAGTAGGGCACTTTATAGAGAAGATGCACAAAGTAGAAGAACTAACATGGTCTGTAATCTTCCAAATGAAGGTAAGTAATGATATCAACTTGGACAGGAAGAAACTACTTAAGAAAGTATAAAGAATTTATCTTCCTAACAAGAAGTATGGAATTAGGTCTACATGAAAGATCTGAATAAATGAAAAGAAAGAGACCGGACACTTCCAGCCTGAATAAACTCCCTTGAAAAATTGACTAAATATGAGTTAATGAGCCTGTGGAACCGTGGACCCACTTATGTTCTCTGGTGAAACCAAAAGAGTTGATAAATAAAAAAAACGGAAAGAGCTAAAATGAATTGATCGATAGTTGGTGGAGAATATCAAATATTGAAAGAAGACACCAACATAAATTCCAAAAGTCGGTAAATACACTCAAATGACAAACCTAGGAAACATACGAGGTATAATGAAAATCAAGATTGCAAAAGGCCAAGTGAGTTTAAAACATTTAAAAGATTGGAGAATGCAGAACGACCTCAATAGAAATAACGAAGAAATTATGATTGTTGGTAAGTAACCGAGGCAACATGAAAATTATGGAGATGGTATTAGAGAGAAGGACCCAAGAAGCCGTAATGACTACGGGATGACGTCACCAAAGGTAGAAGATTCGTGAGAAAATGGGCTGAGCATACGAGGATTTGCAAGACCGGAGGAAGCAGACTGATTGCAGTAGGCAGAAGAAACAAACATGGGAAGAGAACGCCATGGACGTGGAGGCTTGTTTCCAAGGCGGACTTCAGCGAGAGACACGAACGCAGAAGTGGAATGGCGTGGACATGGAAAGCTGGACAGAGGATAGACCTCGGTGAGAGAAACGAACGTGGGAGGAGGAAGCCACCACCACGGCAGTCCGATTTGGATGCGGACTAGAACAACGGATACACTGAGTAGAAGGTAAGACACTACATAGTGTAGGTAGAAAGCTCTAAAAGAGTTACATATAAGACGGGGAATTGATAATAACATGTGCATGAAACTTAAATTAGAATTCGTTGACCCAACAGAGTGCAATAATAATTTACGGAAAAAGCCGAAGATTTGTGAAACTGCCTATGCAACCAAAAGAAAAACGAGACGGATGTGAAACGTAATTGCCTTAATATAACAACGGGATTATGTGCCGATACAAAGAACAGAATATATTGAGGTAAAGGGAAGGAAGTTGGCCAGTATTAAAAAAAAACGGAACAGAATGATATGAAATAGCTTAAATGTAACTCTCTGCCTGGATAGGTGATCAGCGAAGTGGTAATAGAAAAAAGCGGGAAGAGAACCGATATAGAAGAAATCATCCCTAAACATCAAGAACAGATATGAAAAAGAGTGGGAAGATGAGACTAAATTAAAGATACCACAAAGGTAAATATGGCAGAGAGGAGATTACCATAAAATAATTCCCGAAAGTCAACGGGGAGTACAAGAGAGAGTCACAGGAAAACCATAGTATAACTGGTTCCTAAACAAGATGAGAAGGATGCAATATAGAAAATAGGAACAAGATAGGGATTAACTAACCCATCTGAAATATAATTAAGGTATATTAAGTATGTAGACATTGAACTACATCTGAAGACTGGTTACTAAATGAGCCGTCTTTCTAACTAGTTTCACAGACCATCATCCGGAGTCTAAACCAGAGTCGAAATAGAAGGGATAGAGAAAGAAGCTTACATCGCAGGCGAAAGTAGAGGACAAGCACAAATTGGAGACAAATTACTGTTATGTTTTCTTTCCCCCTGAAGAATTTCCTGGTTAATAGTATGAAAGTTGAGTTGAGGAATGAAACATGTCGGGTGTATTGTGAATGAGGAAAAAATGGATGGTTAAGCGAAAATCACCAGTCATAAAGAAAGTTTAAGACTATGGCCCTCATTACAATACTGGCGGTAACCCATGGCACTATTAGCACCATGGGTGCTGCCGGTATTGTAACGAGTCCGCCAATGTTCAATGGGGAATTACCACCCCATTCCAAGGTTGGCGGGGCGGTAATTCCCCATTGAACATTGGCCCTTCCCCATTCCCATTTTTGTCCCATAGGGCTAAATGGGACTGGGGAAGGCGGTAATTACGGTACCGTAAATTGTGGTACCATAATTACCTCGAGAGTCCCTTTGTGGGTCCCTACTTTAACGGCTGGTCAAGACCAGCCGTTAAGGTCGGGTCCCGCAAAGGGACCTCGTAATTAGGCGCTAAGGGGTTAACGGCGCCGCAGCCTTTTACTGCGCCGTTAACCCCTTAGCGCCAGGGTCGTAATGACCCCAAATAAGTCAATACTGCAACTTATAACAGACTGACAGATAAGATCTTGTTGTGACTAATAACACTGGCATAAAAAAACTAAAAGAAGTATTGCATGACAGATTGCCCATGAGATAGCTTATTAGAAAAAGAAATTATTGTATCCTAAATGGTATTGTAAAGTAAATTGTTAAAATCAGATAAAATATTGTGATTGTTGATGAAGTTTGTTTTAGAGAAAAGAATAAGATGACATATTTTTAATATATGAAAATAAAATTGATATTATTTTTGATATAAAAACGAGATGTGGTATGTTTGAATTTAACAATTGAGGACATACAATTAGGGTTAAAACCGGAGGAGAAAACAAGAGACCCCTTACACATACATTATAAGTGGGTTGCTGCAAGGTGGTCCAATACAAAACATATGTTCTTTTCCCTCTAGTCTCTTATAGTTGTGATATGCCCACATAAGAAGCACAAGAGGATAATCCTTAAGTAAGGAAATACAGAGGAGACATTACTACTCCGTGGTATAGATACCATACGCTAGACTAACTCTGTAGTTAAATATATTAGTGTGCTGCAGCCGAGATTGTTGGGAATAACAGCAACCTACATGTGTGCACCACACTAAAAGCAGAACACCACTATATCAAAATATAATTTGTGGTGTACGACGTCCCTGCACAGATTGGGAACACACACCAACAGCCCACAATACGTGGGAGAACACAACCCACCCTACCAACCGTACTATAGTGGAGGAACCGCCCAGAGCCACACAGTGGTACAGAACAACCTAAACCCCTAAAACACACTGCGCCCTTCGTGAAGTGCGTACAAGAGTGCACCAAGGCGTGGCCTGCCAGTCAAGTAATCTCACTGGGGAACTGGGCCCACATAAGGAGCACACAAAGACAATCCTAAGCTGTACAAAGGAACTGTATAATTACATAGTGTGACAGAAATGCACAAATTCGTCAACTGCTTGACGGGAAGAGGAATTGACCTCGGGTAGTACTCCCAAGATTATAGAACCTAAGTGACAGTGGGTGAACCGCACAAATTGTGGACATTCAATTACACCAATCAATGCAACTGTACCGCCTTAGCCCCTCCTACCTTGTGGTGGGAGACACGAAAAGCACCAACACTAAGGCGATGACGAAAGGCGCAGCTGCAAAAAGGAAATGCCCAATGAACTCCTTTACAAATTCCCAGCCTCAGGGTTCTATGGCAACAACGTCGACCATGACCAACACGCAGAAGCAGATACCTGATGACTCCAGAGAGGATCGCTTGATGGCCACTGTACAGAATGGATTTCTTGCAGTCATCGTCAAGTTAGATGACATAGTGGCGACCATTGGTTCGCTTAAGGCCAGAGTGAACAAGGAAAGTGCTCGGATCCCTGAAGCAGAAGGCAGTATCATCGCATATGAAGATACAACAATCCGACACGGCCGAGACATAGCACAACTAAAGGGGGACTTATCCAAGATGCAGGGTATATGCGAGGACCATGAATCGAGATCCAGGAGTAACAACTTCTGGATTGTCGGGGTCTCAGAGTCTTTTCTGCAAAGGCCCGATGGAGGAGCAGGTGGAAGCCCTTTTAAAATCCCTATTTGGCACAGAGTCCTTTTCTGAGCACTTCCTTATCGAGAGGGCCTACCGCACCCTGGCCCCTGTGCCCAGACCAGGGGCACCACCTCGTACAATTATCGCACGCCTCCTCAACTACAGGGACATAGACAAGATCCTTAGACTGGCAAGCGAAAATGGCATGTTACACTACGAAGAGAACAATATACATATTTACCCGGATTTTGCCACCAGCGTACACGCACAAAGAAGGTCCTATGAACCAGTCAAGCAACACCACTGTATGCACAGAATCCCTTACGCCTTGATCTTTCCAGCCAACATGAGGATCCAACATGGGGGAAGGGCACATTTCTTCGACACTCCTTCTGCAGCTATGGCCTATGTTGAGGCCTCCATACCCCTGCCACCCAGGGAACGCGAGGCAGATCAGAATATGAGACCCTGGCCCAGCGAGGAGAGACACCATCCCGCAGACTGCAAAAGGAATAAGTGGATATCCTTTGCTTTGATTGAATAATTATGGTAGTAGGTGGCTCTGCTCACAATTTAGTGGAACTGGATTGTGAGCACTGGGTGGCGGCAGCCATATAGCTGCAACATGCTAACCTCAGGAAAATTCTACCACTTTAAGGGGAACATCATTGAGTTGGGGTAGATGATGCGGGTGGGGGTGGGGGGAAAGTGAGTTGGCCATTCTCCGAAAAGCTTGCGGGGAGATGGGAGAGGGTACGGAGACTGGGCCCTGTTTTGGGAATTAAAGTTGTTAAAATGCTTGGTCATGCCACCATGCGCAGTAATTCAATGGAAAAGACATACAAAGCTGTAGTCAATTATGAAACATGCAAATGGCACATAACAATCCCATGGGTAAAGGGCTAAAACAAAGATTTCTGTCTTGGAAAATACAGGGGCTCAACAACCCGATAAAAGCAAGAAAAGTGGGAACATAAATAGCTTGACATCGCCCACACATGTTGATGCTGCAAGAAATGCACGGCCTCAGGAAGGTGAACATCGACCTCCTCACACAATGGGGTCCACACAGGTATTACATGGAATATCCCACCCAGGCAAGGGGGGTACTAACACTAATACACCCATTGGTGGGATTTAAATTCAAAGACAGCAAAACAGACCCCCAGGGGCGATACGTATTGGTCTGGGGCAACATAGCCGGGCAGTCAGTTGTTTTACTTAATACCTACGGGCCCAATGTGGATGACCCCGATTTCTTTATAAAGATTCTAGATATGCTCACCCATTCAGACGCTGTTATGATATAATGGAAATCAGAATGGCCTACATGTTTCATCCAAAACTCTGTAGGCATTTCTGATTTTCTGAGAAAACGCCTCTCACAGGCCAACCAAAGCCAGTGAATCATTTTGTGTGTTGAGAAAGGGAGGAAAACATGCCTTGCCCGAGGGCGTTCCTACCGTAGTCCCCAAGGACCCCCTACCCAGGCAATCCTCCCTCGCTTGTCTGCCCCCAGGGTTGGGATCCAAGCGCAATGGCCCTCCCTTGGTTCCCATGGACAAAGGATCCCTGGGGTCTGTAAGTGAGAACACCCTAAGGTTTCTCACAAAAGCAATTAAATATATACACAGGTAACAGCGGCTGTATACATGTTTTCGGAAGTTACAATGAAGCTGATCGTGGAAAACTGGTAGAACATTTAAGACTGTGCTGGGCTCAATACTGCCTACTTATGCGGTTTTATCTGTATGTGTATTTTTTTTAACTTTATTTATTGCTGGTCATGTCATCCACATACAGCACGGTCAAGATAAAAGCAATAAAAAATGGCATTTTCAGAATCATCGTAAAATCAAATTTTACATATTCATGGTGTTGGCGTAGGAGAAATGTCATCATCAGGTACCATGCCACCTAGGTACATTCTATATGGAGCACAAATGTCCTTGGGACGGCACATACTGGGTAATTTCATCACATACTGTTACTCACATTTGTTAACAAATGTTAGTTCTCTGAGAAAATGTCCAATCTGTGGCGCATGAGGGCTTTTCCAACATTGCAATATACATGTTTTAGCTTTTACACAGGATATGTTGAATAATCGTCTTGTAGTCTCAGCAAACTTTCCAAGGTCCCCAAACAGATATTTCTGGGGGGTGAGAGTGGCCGGAATCTGTGTAATCTTTTCAATAATATTGGATACTTCCCTCCAGAACCCAGCAACCAGTGGGCAGGCCCAGTACATATGGAACGAGTCCGCCCGAGGATGACATAATTTTTGACAGCCCCCGTTACAGTTTGCATGGATCTTTGCCATCTTGGCTGGTGTGTAGTGCAGTTTATTTAGGATCTTGAATTGAATCAAGCGGAGGCCGGCATTTAGTGATACAGACTTGGAGAGTTGACAGTATTTGGACCATTTCTCTGCAGCAATCGTTACGCCCATGTCCACCTCCCATGTTGCTTTGATTTCGTTTGATGGAGGGGAATGGGTTTGTATCATAGCATACAATGTGGATATTCCGGGTCCAGTCCCGGAGGTCATGACCCGCAGGCACTCATGAGAGGGTGGTTCGTCGGGGAATAACGGCCATCTAGCATTGAGTTCAGCTTTCATACAGTGATACCAGAGTAATATGAGCTGTCCTCCACCTACTGTAGTAACAAAGTCATCTGGGGTCACATATTTCCCATTTGTAAACATATCCCAAATTTTATCTCTTTATTAGGGTCTCATGTCCTCTGCAGAGTGCCGTCAAACATGGGTGAAATGCCTGGGAAATTCCATAGTGAAGCCTCTGTGTCGTACACTGTTTCTATCTGTATTCTCTTATATATCGTGGCCCACGCGTGATCGGTGGCGCTCACTGGGTCGAATTTACATGGGTCTTTATGACGTGTGCTGAATAAAATGGAACAGAGTTCGGTCGGGGAGCAGCATATCTTTCTATCAGGATGTGTGATGCAGTGTCTAACGGGTTGTACCAGTGCTTAGCGAATTAAGTTTGTGCCACCTGATAATATAACTCATAATCTGTTGCTGCGATACCCCAAGCATTGTACAGTTCAACCAGCTTTTCCCACTTCATTCTGGCTGCTCCCCGATTCCATATGTACGTGGTTGCCATGGATTGGAGTCTAGCAAAGAACGCCCTTACCGGTCAAATCTGGATATTTCTGAAAAGATAAAGGAGTTTAGGGAGAAGCACCATTTTAAGTATTGCAATTCGGCCATATAAGGAGTTGGGGAGCCTAGGTCATATCTGTAATTTAGTGGCAAGCGATTGTAAAAGTTGGTTGTGATTATCAGTATATAATGTGGACCTCTCCTTGGATACAATTATGCCCAGGTAGCGAACATGTATGGGTGACCACTTGAGTCCATGGATGTCAATAGGACATACAGATTTGGGTGTAGGCGGAAACATCTCCGACTTGGAGGTATTAATCTTGTAGCCTGAATACTCTGCAAATTCGTGTATTCCAGCCATGATGGGACCCAGATTTATTTCGGGATCCCGTACATATAGCAACGTATCGTCCACGTATAACGATATAGATTGGGTCACACCTGTCATCCTGATGCCCCTGTGACCATGTTTCGGCCTCACAAATGCTGCCATAGGTTCAATCATTAAGGCAAAGAGTATGGGTGAGAACGGGCAGCCCTGCCTAGTGCCCCTGCCCAGTGAAAACAATGTAGAGAGGGTGCGATTGGTAAGGACCTTAGCTCCGGGTTCGGTATATAGCAGCCAGATGCATTTAATAAAGTAGGGGTCCATTCCAAAACTTTTCAGCACCTCGAACAGATAGAGGCCTATGTGAGGACATGTCGTGGGATGGACATCTAGATTTCAGAAGGACTGTTATTACGGCTACCCTCAAAGACTCTGGAAGGATACCACGATCCATTGCTTCCTCCCATACCTTTAACAGTACTGGGGTGAGCTTGGTATGGTATTCTTTGTATAACTCCTTACCCAAACCATCCGATCCAGGGCCTTCCCTGGTGATAAGGATTTTATTGTTTCTGTTATTTCTTCGCAGGTGATCGGTTGTTCTAAAGCTGATTTACTTTTGGAGGGGAGTTTGGGGAGATGTAATACAGGTAATTGTTTGTTTCCAGAATGGGTCGTATATCTCGATTTGAGTACAGGGCTGTATAGAAACATGTAAACTCCCGGTTTATTCCTTCCTCATCTGTTACTACTGTGCCATTTGTCGAGTGTATACTGATAATGGGATTATGATGGCGTTCAGCTTTCAATAAATTGGCCAATGAGCACCCCGCTTTATTTCCTTTGCCGTATCTACGTGCTCTTATGGGGGCGATCATGTATTGTATTTCCCTGGCTGCCAGTCTATTGAAATCTGCAATAGTTTGCTAATGTCCGAGGGTGTTTTTTTACAATGAGTGACAACGTATTCAACTTCAAGGGTCCGTAAACGTTCCTCAGTATCTGTCAATTCAGAACTAACGGATTTCAATAACCCAGTGGTTTTTGACATGCGAACCCCTCGCACTGATACCTTAAATGTTTCCCAAAGTGTTGCTTGGCTATCAACTGTTCCCTCTGTTATTGTGAAAAATTCAGTGATTTACCTATGTGAAATTCAACTATGTTAGGGTATTTCAGAATGCCAGAAGGCATCCTCCATCATCTAGTCGGCAGTGGAGCCTCATTTAACATTATTTCTATGGATACCGGGGAATGGTCTGTAAGAGGTTTTGTATTTGGGGCTATTACCTAATTTGGCAGTATTTTGGTATTGTGGTATTTCGGTGGTAAATTGGCATTACCTCATTTTGTTGGTAATTTAGTGGTGAGCGTACCTTTTATAACACTGCCCTGTGGTAAGACAAACCCTCCCCCTTTATAATTATGATATACCTTGGGCTGACTGTCAGCAAGAACCCAGGCTTAGTACATTCAGAAGAGTGCACCGTTTGTAAAAATTTCATATGAATTGCCAATGACTTATCTACATCAGAGACCTATGCCCTTGGAGGGCACTGTTCCCCCTTTTAGCATGCAGGGGGGAACACTTTCATACCAACACACAAACTTTCTAGCTTGCATATATAGTTCCCTTTTTCTCTGACTTTGCCTCTTGCAGTAAATAAAGTGGCAAATATTTTATCATTGTGGTGCAAACACCAGAACCTCCTAGTTACTTTCCCCCACAGCAATCGTGACCATCAGACATACAAAGTTAAACAGAAAACACTAAACACTAGCATTGTTTCTGCTGTGGCAGTTACTATTTTTTGTGAAATGCAGCAATATAAAAAGTAGCAATATATTACATTTAATGATAACACAGTTATAATCTCTTACCAACAGGCTGGCACAGCTGCGATTCTCCGAGAAACAAAATACAAATGCATTGCAAAAAAAATGTTTTCTTTTCTTTTTGTTAGTTCCCCGTGTGCTAAGCAACCCACCGTGACCTATTTAAAAGAATGCCCTATTCTTGTCTAAACAGTCACTGAGAAACTTGCCAGTCATCCACGCTTTCCTCAATTCCACAAATACTTACACGACCCCTCTTTGCTCCTGCCTGCACGGAAGCCTTCCCCAGCCAAACGATCTCGGTCACTTCTGAACTGGCCTTGAGCTTCCAGGCAGATAGGACTGCACCCCCTCTGCAGCCGGCAAGAGCAAATCCAGCACACAGCAGTGGCGCAGGAAAAACAGCAAAAAGCCCAGCCTTTCGGTTCCACTGTATTTAACCACTCTCTCTGTCAATCAAGAATGGCACTGCCTTCCCTTTTACATATATGATACCTCCTAGGCTTCTGACTCTACTGTCCAATAACTTCATGAGGGCCTTATTGTATCTACTTATTTTCTGAGCAAACCAAAGAAGCTTCATCATTTGCACAAAAGCCAGTTCATCCATGCGTGTTTTTTTATGCATCTCCTTCCATGAAGCGAAAGAGAGCATACTCACAGAATTTCCATACGTGTTTATTGAAATTGCATTGTAATGTTAATCAGTAGAGCTACTTAGCTATTGGGTATCATTAATAGGGAAATTAATCAGTTAGTATGGGTTATTTCAATGCAATTTACACAGATTGGAATTCTCATAATTTGTATGTGTAATGCACATTGAACCCACTGTCTTTTCTGCAAACACTCTGCTTTTTCATGGGAGACCTAATGTTGCATTTCACCTGCTTCATGTAATTTCCCATCTCTTCTCTGCATGTAGACCAATCCCACTAAAGAATGCTGACCTGCATCCATAATCTGCTAAAGGTTGCAGTGATGAGATCGCCATACATGCCAGATCTGCCATTCAGCCTTCTACATATCAGTGTCACATGCATCCATGTTGCATCACAGTTGCACACTTGTCAAGTACACACACATGCACATGTACACAGTGCAGATACATGCATTAGGAACCACCATCCATGCCACAACCATGCCAATGTACATACACAGAAATTCAAACATGTGTGCTCCCACACCTGCATTTGTCCAGCATGCTTACCAACACATACACCATCAATGTTTCTCATACATGAGAGGACACACATGTGACAGCCTCACGCCCATGTTCATACACATCCCTACATGGACCTACAAAAACACATGTGCAACCTGCACACTACTGGCACACCATGACACGCACAGCGTCCAATCACTCTGCATGTACACTCACCGCTCGACTCCACACGGGCCTGCCTCTCAAGGATCTGGACATAGAGCGCTGGGCATATGCGTTCCAGGACCCTCATTTGGTGGTCTGATTGCTGGCTCCTGCGCCCCTCGGCATCCGCTACCTTTGCGAGGCGCCGGGCCTTGTTGAGGGTCCTGGACCTGAAGTCCTCCCAGCGCTTCTTGACATGATGTAAGTCGTGGACTGCCACCCCCTCCGCGTTGATGGCAGTCATGATGTCCATCCAGATCCTGGTCCATCCTTCATTGTCGGTGCGCGAACTTCCAAAGAGGGCATCATACTGCCCCAGGACTTGCTCCACCAGGACACCAACTTCGGTGGCAGTGAAGCTGGTGGCCCTCTGCCTCTCTGGCTGGGGGTTGCCAGTGCTGCCTGATGGTGTTCTGCTGGACATGGCAACCCCAGAGGCAGGAGTGGGTGGGCAACTGGGTCCAGGGGCTGGGCTGTGGAGCGATGGAATCCCAGTCGGGAGTCTTCGGTTCCAGCAGGGGTGGTCACAGCAACTGCACCCCTGGCTGACATGCAGGCAGCAAATGGCAGGGCACATTGGCAGCAGGCAGTCAGGCAGCAGCAGATGGCAGGTGGGAGTGTGCTTGGGGCTCTGGGGGGCAGTAATTCGGCCTTCTGGGCAGGAGCGTGGTCTTCCGTGTGTTTTCGCGTGGCCAGCTTGATACGGAGTGATTTGGCACGTGAAAAAATTGCACGTCAGCGTGTAATTCGAGGAAAGGGCCTTAGCGCGTAAGTGCGTCAGCACATGCACGCGATTCCATTGGACCAAAGACCCTTAGCGCATAAGCGCATAAGTTACATTACGCGCACGGGCGTTTCCCTCATAGCACGTGATGACAGAGCACACGTGGAAAAACTGCACTTCCGAATGTCATCGCGTGTAATTGGAGGAAAGCGCCCGCTTACATGCGTATCTGACATGTACGTGTGGGCCGATTTAAAAGCTACGTGTAGGATGCCATTTCCTGTACGTGCTTTTCGTGGAGAGCGAGTGGGTGAAATCTGTACTTCTTGTCGGTTCACACGCGATTACTTCACAGCGTTTCTAGTTCGTACTTCCTGTTACCTCTGACAGCTCTTTTCTGATTTTTTGTTGGGCCTGTTTCCTCAAACAGAGTTCACTTCTCCTTTTGTCCTGTCTCCTCAGACAGCGTACAATTCTTCTTTTGGCGGGGGTGTTGCCAAAGTGCACACGCTCGTATTTTTCACGTTCTTTTTCCAGGCAGACGGTGAGTTCCGCTCGTACTTAGCAACTGTGCTTGCCCCGTGTGTCGTGTTCCCCTTCAGAGGTCATTGTAGGCTGCGTGTATTATGCGTACGCTTATTTTTGTGTTTCTGGGTGCCACAGCGTAGTGCAGGTTCATTTTTTTCACGCACGTGGTCTACGAGGGGTTGCGTGCACGTTAATTTTTGATTTTGGGCTGCCTGTGCGTTGCGTGACCCGTCATCTTCCCCCAGGGGTCACAGACAGCCTTGTTAGAGCACTAGGGTACGAATTCCATCTGGTATCCTACCCCTTTCACCCCTAATTTCCCAGGACAATAGTTTACTGCAACTCCCATACGCACAACAACATCAGTGCCATGTTTGGGAGGCGACAAGCGGTAAGGGAGGCAAAGGTGGCCGACCTTCAAAAGGTGGGCGTGGTGGGCGCGGTAGGGGACGTGACCAGGATTTGCAGGGTGCCCCTATACCCCCATGTGTGGAGGAACAATCAGGGACACCCATGCCCCCCCCATGGTTGAGGGAAACGTGGCTGACACCATCCCAGCTCAGCCCCTGTTGGACCAGCCCATTGTGGCACCTGACCTGGCACAGGATGACGCCCTGGCTGACTTCCAGGTCAGCAAGTCTAGGCCACGTGTGGCGGTGCAAGTTGTTGTCACCAAGCCACGTGGATCTGGGGCAGCTATGTCATCTGCTGCCCCAAGTATGCAGGGTGGGGAGGCTGCAGGGGCAGCTGCAGCTCCATCCGCCCCAGCTCTGACTCTCCCAGCCAGGACAGTGTCAGTACAGGTCCATCAAACTGACGTTCCCCCTGCCAACATTACCCTGCAACCAATGCCTGCATCAAGACCTATGGTCATTGTGCATTCCCACACTCCTATTACCCAGTCCACCGGTGATTCTGCCCCTACTGACCAGAGCGGCGTAAGCCACTCTGGCTCTGCTCCACCTTTAAAGAAGAGGAAGAAGGGTGCTCTGGCACGACAGGCTGAGACCCCAGACACGGCTACACACTCTGGTACCTCAAGGAAGCCTTGCTTTAATGATCCGGAACTTGATGCACTTGTGGCCTATGTGTCGGCACATAGCCACGAAATGGTGGTGACTGCAGGGTCCAAGACCACAACTGGTCAACGTAAGGCACACTGATAGGTCATCGCCGACCGCATAAGTGCCCTTGGATTTGTGAGGCGCACAGCTGATGATTGCTACAAGCGGTGGAATGACCTGAAACGCAGAGCAAAGAACAAGCTGGCCTCAAATCATGACGCTACTCAGGTGACTGGCGGTGGGTCTCCACAAGAGGACAACAAACTCACTGAACATGAATCTGTTGCTGTGGCCTTCATCACAGAGGAACAGATTCAAGGTGTGGGAGGACTGCCTGATTATGATGCATTGTCCGGTGAGTGCCCATGCATGTGTGTGTAATGCTTGTGTATGTTGTTTGGGTGACGGGTTCTGATTGAGTGGCAGGTGAGGGTGTGTGTGCCTGAGTGGTATGGGTCACCCATGTGCTTCATCCAAAACATTCAGCGGCCTTGGATTTGGGTGTGACGGTATCCCTTCTACCCACAGTAGTAATTTAGCGCAACATCACGGCAGTTGCCCTTGAAGTGGCATCTTGCAACAACATTGTTTGTATTTTTCAGTGTTCGTTCAGGCTGATTGCTTCAATTCTCCCACTTTTGCTACGCATTCCTCAGCCCTATTGTCACATCTGTCATTGATGAACCCCACATTGGCCCACATGTGTTACCTTGTTAGGTGAATGATTTGACCATTCAGGCTGATTGAGTATTGGCCTAAACACAGACATTTTTGGGGCCTGTTTGAATGTGGAACATGATAGTTGTTTCCTGTCATGTTGAAGTGCACAACCATTGATGTGTACATCGGCCTGCAATCACTGTATTCTTGTACACGGGATGTGTTGCAGTGTATGGCACTTGCCTATTTTGTCACAGTATGTAGCATTTTTCATCTCATCATGTCCATCTCACATGGATGGCTGACAGTATTCATTCACTGACATATGGATGTACTTGTGGAATGTACCATAGCTATGGTACATGCCATCTGTGTGATGGCATGTGTCATGTATGTGTTTTGGACATTCCACTCACAGGTCAATGTGTGATGGCAGTGCTACCCAGCATGCAGCAAATGTGTTGCTCTTCCATCTTGGTGTCATCAGTGTCTGCCTTTTGCCTCCCCTTCCAACTCAGTGACAGTACATGCATGGGAGGTTTATAGTCATGTGGGACATGTGTAAATCATGTACTGGTTCTGTAGCTTGTCAGGCCTATTTGTGTACTATGGTGCTAATGCCTGTTTCCATTTTTTGTCTTTCATGTTTTTGCAGGGGATGACGCACTTGATGCTGTTGAGGTTGATGAGATGGTGCAGACCCAGGAGGAATCTCAGGCACAACCGGCCACCAGTGGGGGACGTGGTGTGGTGGTGGGTGAGAACCCAATCTTGCTGCAGACCATTCTGTCGAGAGGTGCCTCTGGGTGCACCTCCCCAGACCTCTATTCAGGTGCTGATTCTGATGATGAGACCTATGTGCCGTCACAGGTAAGTGTTTCTGGCAGGGATTCTGTTGTGTTCAGCCCACCTGCACCAGGGGTAGAACACTCTATGGGGATGTCAGTGTTGGTAAGTCCGCCTTTGGCGGTTACGGATGCAGGGTCACACTCCACAACATCTGATCCTGTTCCTGGGCCAGTAGATCAGAGGGGGAATGCAGTCCTGCAGCCTCAGGCAGTGCCGGCACAGCAAGGTGTAGATCGCCTTGCCCCAAACAGGTGTGGTGCCTGCCGACGCGGTGGCCGTACGCCACCAGGCAATACCGCATGGGAACAATCCATGTACAGAATGGCAACCCAACAGGCAGCATCAGTTGAGATGATGGCTCAAGCAGTGGAGAGGGTGGCCACTTCCATTGTCCCCCTTGAAAGGCAGATGGAGCAACTACAGCAGGCAACAGACTCCATTTGCCAATCACACAGGGAGGACATGTTGGTGTCCAACAGGGACAGACGGGCGGCACTGGAGACTCTACGCTAATCAATATCAATAGAGTCCCAGGGCCACAGGGCTAATCAATATCAATAGAGTCCCAGGGCCACAGGGAAGCCTTGAGGGTAGAACTCCATCACCTCAGGGAGACTCTTGTTGCCCTTGAGGCTTCCACTACCTTGAGGACAGAACAGCAGCTGGAGCAGCTCACACGTTCGCTCTCAGCTGAGATGCAGGCAACTCGGGAGGAGATCCGGGCATCACGTCAGGTGCTGCATGGGAATCTCCGCACTATAATCCTCCAGAATGAGACCTTCCACACCCGCATGCTTGCTGCCATGGAGGACCATACCAGGGCTTTGCGTGGGCTGCCTCCCATAGCACCACCACCGCCTGTGACAGCAGCAGAGGGTGATGAGAGCGACAGCAGCAGGTCTCCCACATTGGCATAGCCGTGCAGGCCATGAGCCCATGGAGGTGTTTTTTTTCCCCAACATCCACACAGGGGCTGTTGGTGCGCACCCTGTCCTTGGACCTCCTGGGTGGCCTCCTCCCCCCGGCCCCCACATGGCCATTTTTGATTTTTGATTTTTTTTTTTACAGTGTGTTGCCTTGTGTGGTTCCCATGGGCATCCACTGTATTCCGGCTGGCCACATGCAGGCTTGTCCTGAGTTTGGGTTAGATGCTTGGGTTCGTGAGACACACACCCCTCCTGCTTCCTGTTTCCCTGGGCTTGCAAAGGGTGTGCTCAAGTGACAGTGACTTACATGGTGACGTTGGAGTCCCATGAGCTGTGTGGGCAGTCTGTAGTCAATACTGTGTATACATTCCTAGTGGATATTGTTGTTGTATTGTACACTGCATGGTGTATTGCTATGTGCTTGTGCATCCATGTCTTTCTCCTAATTTTCAGGTTAATTCCTCATGTCTTCACAAGGCCGTCTACTTTGGAGATGGAGTTCATGTTGTAAGCAGTGCACTTACACATTTGCGTGGCAGCACCACTGTACAGTTGGAAGTGGTCGATGTGCTGGCATAATCAGGTTGTAAGACTACCACTACTTTAACTTAGTACTGTCATGTTTATGCTATGTTTGAGGTTGTGTAGCTGCATTGTATTGTTGATAAGTATTTGGTCATGTGTGTTGTTAGTTCTACATTACTGGAGCATATTGTGTGTGGGCAGTTTCCATTAGGGACACTGTACTTTGACACTTGTGTCATGTTTTGGGGATTGCTTTGTTTGCTCTCACATAGCATGACATGCCATGGTGTGTTGGGTGGCGGTGCTGGGGAGGGGTTGGGTGACATGGCACTGTTGTCATGTTGTATTTTGCAAGGGGGTAATGAATTTAGCAGCATAGAAGTGTCTTTTGATGACACAGCATTGGTGGTGTTGGTGTAGGTAGGGATGCACACAATGTAACACTTCCAGGTGACCAATCTCAGGCTGGTATGGTTGTGACAGTTGACTATCCCTTATGTCATCCTCATTGATTGACAGATGGTATGTGCCAGGGCTGTGTGCACTCCACAGGGGTGTGATTTTAGGTGAAGTAATTAGCCACCAGCTGCATACGGGCTGCCTCCCCCCGTGCCCTTTCCCCTCCAATGCACAGTGGCCATGCATGTGTTTGGGGATGTGGGGCACCACCATGTCCACGGGCAGGCCCCGGCGTGTTGCAACGTTGTGCAGGACACATGCTGCCATTATGATCCTGCACACTACTGGGGGAGCGTATAACAGCTGCCCGCCAGAACGGTCAAGGGAGCGAAAGCGTGACTTGAGCACTCCGAATGTGCGCGCCACTATGCCCCGGGTTGCAACGTGGGATGTGTTGTATCTTACCTCGGGTGGCGTGGTGGGGTTCCGAATTGGCGTCATCATGTGGGTGCTCAGAGGGTAGGCACTGTCCCCTGGGGAGGTGGTGATGGGTATCATTAGTGGGGTTGTGACATTGCTCAGTATCTGACATGCATGCATGTGCTGTGGCATTTATACTCACCGAGCAGCCATGTATCGCCATGCCGACCAGCTTCTAGGTCCCGGTTTAGGGTTGACATTCTGTAAATAAAACTGGGTGGACCCTGAATAGTTGGCATATACTGAGGTGATGATTCCCTTGGCATCACATACTACCTGGAAGTTGATGGAATGCCAGTGCTTGCGGTTTTTATAGATGTGCTCAGATGCCCTGGGAGGACGTAGAGCCACATGGGTGCAGTCAATGGCACCTAGCACTTTGGGGAAGTGTGCCACCCTGTAAAAATCCTGGACGACAGCCTGCCTTTCTGCAGGTGTTATGGGCAGGTATATGTGCCTGCGGACTGATGGGCGTGCAGTCATGCGTGACTGCGTGGCCTGTGACACCCCCCCACTATAGCAGTTGTCCGCTGAAATGATCCAGTGGCCAAGAAGTGCAGTACATTGAGGACCTTATGCAGGTGGCTGAGTGCTTGGGAGCACAGGGTGGGTTATGTGAGGTCATCCTCTCGCTCACTGACCAGGTTGAGTATTATGTGAGGTGGAAACCTGTACCTCCCATACACCTGGTCATCAGGCATCCCAAAAAGGCTGGTTCTGGGTGTAAAAATTCTGGGCCTGACTAACCTCCTCCTCCTCCTGTGGTATCCCATGGCCACTGCTGCTAGGAACGGTATATTCATCCTGGCGTCTGAGCTTGTTTGTTGTTTGCGCGCACTTTTATGCTGCGCGGGTCGACGTACGCCTGCTTTCTGCTGGCGTACCTTTTTCCTGATTAGCGCGTCTTTTTTGGCACACGCGTTAGCCCCGTTCGATTCCATGAATACATGTTTTTAACGTGAGTGTGGGCGTTCCGCACACTTGCCTCCTGTACTTCCCCCGTGACTGCCACATTTTGACGAGTTGTTCCCCATGCTGCGTGTCACGCCCCTGTTGCTCCTACTTTTGTTGTGTGCGCCGCGCTATGTGCGATTTTGCTGTGCGCGTAGCGCACGCTGTTTGGAGACATGTGCGCCAGCGTGCGCCACGCAGAATTTTGGCGCACATCCGGGGATTTACACGCGCACGGACTTCAATGAACCGCTGTGCGCGGGTTTCGCTGCGATTTTTGCACTGGCACTGCGATTTGCACGCTTGCGCTGAACATTTCAGCGCACGCTTGCGCTGAAAATTTCAGCGCACATTAATTCCATGAATCGGCCTATAGATGTTTAAGTTAGATTGACTGTGCTACCCCTCTATCCACAGGTTTTCTAAACATACAAAATGTTTCACTGGAGTTAGTTGGCCTAAGATAAAATGCCTCTGAGTCTTGACAAAATTCCCTTTGATGCCTATGCATCAGCTCGATCGAAGCTGTTGGCATTATCAAAGCTTGTTTTCTGGATGGGGCAGGGTGACAGGCTTGGAGCCTGTGCCATTGGTGACATGCACAACATTCTGGATCAAATGTGTAGGCATTTCTGTTTTCCATTATGGCATATTCTGGGAATTCCATTTGAAGGAAAAAAAACATGGCACAGTGTTTGGAGGTTCTGCTAAATATTCTAAAGTGTCTTTTCTGATATTGTGGAGAACAGGAAGGTAATACAAATGTACTTTATGTGAACCTAGAGAGCGCTGTTTGGTTCTTGGACATTATAAGAATCTATTACGTTGTTTCCTGAGTGCCAACATTAGTTGAACAAAAACACTTAAGCTATTCATTCTTTGAAATTATACAAGTTATTTGGTAGTTTTGTATAGTGTGAACATTACAGTAAGCCCTTCTCAGCACTTATGAAAAAGGGGAAGATGAAAAAGGGTTGCCAATTGCACAGTGACGGTACCAGGCATGTACATCATAGGTAACATGAGAATAACAACACAGGAAAGTGCAGGCCCAATTAGTTAGGTTGCGTCCTAGTTCTGCTTACATACGAGATTGCTTAAGGTCTGACAGCAGCAAGGTCACAATGGGGCAATAACATTCCATTGTTAGGTAGTTTTATATGAAGTGGTAATGCAAGTCGCATTAATGGATACATTGGCACAGTGCCAAAACAAGGATTGGGAAGGGTTTGTTCAGAAGGGGGAATGCAGGGTACACCAATAGTTAAAAGACTGGGAGCAGACATGCATGAATGGCAATTTTAAGTCTGGGAAGGGACAGTTTCAGTATGAACTCAAGTGATACAGCATTCTAATGTGTCCCCCTTTCCTTGGTTTGCTTGATTTGGCAGCCCTGGCTAGCAGGGTCTGAGCCTGTTATTTGATGCTGGCATGGAGGCAGGAGGGATAATAGGAACTTGTGGATAATGCAGCCAAAGGGAGAATATTTCATACACCTAGAGTGGGGAAACCAACCTTAAGTGGCCCCAGTTGCCAGTGCCCCCCCCCCCAAGAAGGCTGTTTGGGAGAACCATGTGACTTTTCTCTCCACATTGTACGCTTCTGTATACACCTACCTGCTCATTCCCCCACTACCTGCTGCACACAGCTGTGCCTATGTATACACAGGTTCCATAATAGGGGGTGGAGCATCGGGCCTCATCGTGTACAATGGTGTCCATTTTCTTTCATAAACCCCTAATCTAGTTAATCTTTTCCTTCAAGAAATGTTTTTGGAATCAGATGTGTGCACACCATCTGCTGAAGGGGATTACATGTTTAAATGTGATTGTTGTGCTGTCCCACCTTCCACAGGCTTTTAAAAAGACACAGAATGATCTACTGTAGTTTGTTGGCCTGTGATAAATTCCTGAGTCCTGACAAAGTTCTCTAGGGGCCTCATTACGACTTTGGCGGTAGCCATGCCGCTTTTGGCGGCATGGCTGCCGCCAACATCGGATCCGGGTTCCCAGAATGGGGAATTACCGAGCCATTCCGTGTTCAGAGGGCCCGGTAATTCCTCCCTCCAGGAACCCGGGCCCGGACCTTCCCCATTCCCATTTCAGCCCTCATAGGGCTGAATGGGAATGGGAGAGGGAGCAAACAACGGGCCGATTACGAGCGCCCGTTGTTTGCTCCCTCTTCCCCTCGCAGGACCCAGTAAGCACACCTGGTTTGACCAGGCGTTACTTACCGGGTCCCGTGAGGGGACCTCGTAATGAGGCAGTACGGGGTTAATGACGCCGGCACCTTTACCGGCGCCGTTAACCCCTTACCACCTCAGTCGTAATGAGCCCCTATGTCTCTGCATCAACCAAAGTTGTCAGCATTGGCAAAGGGTGTTGTTGTGGTGGGGGCATTGTGGCAGTCAGAGGTTTGTGCCATTGGTGACAGGAATCCACAGGGTTTGGATCAAACTAGGAAGTTCTGATTTCCATTACTGCATTTTCAGAGTTCCTGGGTCTGCCAAAAATTTGAAAGCATTTGTTTTCTGATATTGGGCACAAAAGATAATACAAAAGCACTGCTTGAAAAATCTAGAGAGGGAGCACAAACTGCACAGCCTGGGAATCTATTGTTTACTGAGTGGCAGCAATATTTGGACAAAAGACATCAAACGATCAATTATTTGGGAAATGATACAGGTTTAAGTTGGTAGTTTACTATAGCGTGAACAATACAGGCAGCCCTTCAAAGTGCTTATGGAAAGGAAAAAGGGAATAGCAGTCCAAGAACTGTACATTCGTAGGTAGAATGAGAAAAACAAAACCCAGAAAAGTGCAGTCCTGATTAGTTAGGTGGCATCCTGGTTCTGCTACGGCTGTTGACGGAGAATATGAGTAATCACACAAGATTTAGGGCTTTACAGCGGCAAGATCAGAATGAGCAGCTAACATTCCATTGGGTAAGATAGTCGTAATGAAAGAGTAATGCAAGTAACATTAATGGCTGAAGGTCTTGGGATATATTGGCACAATGCTGCACCAAAGATTGAGAAGAGTGTTACCATGTTCATGCCAGCGAAACTGACATCAGCACTGATGTCATCTTTGCTGACGTGAACATGGTAAGGCCAGCAAAGACCCAAACCAAAGGTATCTGGAAGGAAAGCTAATGCAGCGACTAAGAATATATAAAATCATAGGATGTAACGTTGTTTTTGTGCACACTCTACGGAAACAATGTTCTTAGGATTGCCCAGAAGGTGAGGGGCATAGAGTGCAGCCCTCCCAGTTACCACTCTTTGTTAGCAGAGAAAAGGGCTTAATTTGGGGTTTCGATATCAGTCAGTTGTGGATGTTCACCCATAGTATTGTTACAAATGGAACCATAATGTGTTTAATTGGTTTATGGATCCCAACTTAAGCATGCAACTGTGACACTTATCATGTGAAGTGGAAGGGAAGGCTGAAAAGGCAATGGAAGATACAAAATGCATCTTGGTTTTAGGTGATGGATAAAGTAGAACAAAGACCAGTGTTGGGAGGCAGGTGCAGCTTAGCACTTTATTAATGGAACACTAACAGGATGTTATATGGATGCAGTGCAGGATATGAAAATGGGTGAATCGTAAACATTTATTACCCAACAACCTCAGGTTGAAAACAATGTGTGGAGATTTCTAACAGCTTATTTTCAAGACAGTCATGAAAATCTGAAAAGTCATTTGAGAGGATTTGACTGTTGGAGATAGTGAACTGAAGCTCTATGGTAGGCCAGTCTCCATGCTGGACAATTTACTGCACTATTATGTATTTGGTGGCCATGGTTGAGAGAGAGCTGTGAGGAATAGGTATCTCCAGTCAATGTGTGAATGAAACTGAACTCCCAACCTCTGGCTTGCTCTAGAGTGAAAGGTTTTTGGGTATGAAACTAGTTTTTCAGGAATGTGTCGCTGGGATCCATTAACTTACAATACAAACATGATAACACCAACTGCTGATGTTACTTGTGCTTTGCTATGGTAATGAGGACACACCCGCTTCTCTATGAGCACACCACGTAGTTAGTGTTTCTTTTACATCCATGTTGCAGAGGGCTTGTGGCAAAAAAGGACATCAGGCAAACTCAGAGGGCCTGGGGCACAGGTGGCAAAAAAGGAGACCAGGCAAACTCAGAGGGCCTGGGGCACAGGTGGCATAAAAGGACACCAGGCAAACTCAGAGGGCCTGGGGCACAATGGGTGCTTTATCACGAAGGATTATGGGTATGAAGGCCGCATGGATTGGAATCAACAGCAAGCAGGAGGGTCGAGAGGGAGAGGACTGGGCTTCAATCTCGATTTTACTTATTCCAAGCTGGTGGAGGGCCCAAGATGATAGGGGGACCAAAGCATGAAGGAATACTGATGCAGAAAGAATTAAGTGGTACTAAGAAGCAGCAGATGGGGCAAAGCAGTGGTTAAACTCACCTCCCCAGGTTTTCACCAGAATCATGATGTTCACAGTGGCTCTGGAGTTCAGCTGGTGACCTGTTTTTTTTAAATAATCGGGATTGTTGTCTGGAATTTCACAAACCACTTCAGAGGGAATTATTTATCTTGTCATCCTCATTCCCTGGAAAGGATACTATGCAGCTTCCTTGATGGAGAGGGGCACCAAAGGAGCACCAAAGGAGCCACTACAATTCCTTCAGCCTGTCGAGTGGCAACATGTGGGTTTAAGGACCAGAACAGACCTTGTAATCTGGACAGGATGCTTATGGACAGGTGTATCAGTAAGGGCTTAATCCATATGGCTCAAAGCCTTCCATATGCTGGTCTATGGACAAAGGGGAGTTACGTTTTTATTTGCTTAGAGTCAGAAGAACACAAACATTTGGAAAGGTAATTCCTTTGTCATCTGGCCACCTCTTCCACATTCCTATGGAGAATACCTATATGACATTTAACATAAAAGCTAATGCTTTGTGAACTGTACGCGTGAGCTACAGCTTTCTATGTTTGAGCAGCTTTGTTTTAAGATATTGTGACAGACTTCGACTGGAGGGGCTCCAATTGACTATCTTTTCCAAATAATCCCATTTGAGGCCTTTCACCTTGCAAATGTCTTGAGTAAACTGGACCTCGGAACCTGATTTTTGCCAAGTGGGTCTTAATATCAGCAAGTTCCATGGAGGCTCATATCCACAGCCACAAAAGCACAATTGTCAACGCTGCCTCACCCTTAATCCTAATTATCTAGGTCCACACATTCTGCACTGCCCACCCTACCTGAGACTCTGTGATCTGCTCCGCACTGCATCCCCCCTAGTTGCTGGTAGATCCCTTTCTGCCAATTGCCCATTCTCACACTGCCCTGTTAATTCCATGCTCCCTTTTCCTCTGCTTCCCTCACGGCTTTCTTCCCCCTACGATTGTAAAGTGTGCCATTGCTTCCTGAAGCTAGGTGTGTGCCCAATAAATATCCTAATAATAAAATCCCCAGCTAAGCTTTTGTCAGCATATGGCTGCGCCCATTGAAAGTCTCTCCAATCTCTTAAAAACATTTACAGCAGTCCAAATGTATAATGAAATTAAACCAAGATGAGCAAGAACTCACCCCTTGATTAATATATACACTTCAGGATCTCCACTTTCAACCTAGACAGCAGACTGGAACCCAATCACTTTGGTGTAAGACTGTAGTCCAAAGGCCTCACGTTTCTCCCTAACTACCTCTCCCTCTGCCCCAAAAGTCCTATTCTCCTTTCAAATTACTATCACTTCCAATCGATATACAGACTCACTGTTGCCTTGCTCCGGCAAGCACTACTCATTAATTAGCCCAAATGCTCTTACATCTAAATCTCACTGAAAGCCTGCAACATCTTTAGCTCTATTACATACCCCCTTCTTCCCTAGCAGTGGCCTTCCCTGTGTCCCAGCATTGGCAGCTAATCAGTGTTTCGCTACCAAATAAAAAATAAAAAAGTAATATAGGTATTTCCCTATGTGTAATAAATACCTATATTTTAAAATCACAAAGCACAAAACAGACAGGAAAAGAGTGAAAAGGTAGTTTACAGATTTTTTTCGCATTATCCTCATTATTTCATTATTCACATGCACTCCATATGCTAAATAGTTATGCAGCTAACGGCCCAGCAGGAAATGAGATCTCAAGCAGTAACCTGTTACTAGAACATTCCTTACTTTTTAAGTAGTGTTATCATTTCAATGACGTTTGTCAAACAAAGTACCTTTGCCTATGTAGGCGCTTAGAAGACTGACCTTTTAAAAGCATGGCTACAAACAGACCTGTTAACTCAATCTTCAAGGATGAACAAGCAGTAAGCTTTTAGGCCTTCGAGAGCCCTTATTTTGTAGAATAAGTGCATTACTACAGACTGAACCTAGACTAAAGACTACTGTTCTGATGCTCAGACTCTGAAGAGAGAGAACAACTCAAGTTATTGAACATATGCATTGACTAAGAGCCAATTTTGTAAGAACCAAACCCAGATACTTGCAACCATTAGAGGTTTAAGCAAAATTAGGTGTCAGAACTACTTCACCTGTTTAAGAGAAAGAAGGTGTAAGAACCGCTTCAAATAGCAGGTTCCAGACACTTCCAAGCATGAGATAACCCCATTAGTCTTAGCAAATTTCTTAGAGGCAATATTACGAGGCCCAAGACAATACTTTCACTATTAATTTAAATAGCCCATAAACCTGCCTGTTTAAATGCCAGCCCTGCAAGAAAGGATACATTTCATTGGAAAAGAAAGGTTTGAAGGTTCAGTCTTACAGAACACTGATTTAAAGTCAATTAATTATACGTAGCGAGGATAAATATGCATTTGGCATTAGATTCAATATTGTAAAAGTGTGGATTTTAAGGCAAAAGGAAGTAGCACTGACCATGATATTTTGGGGGCAAATCAGTGGCGATAAGCAATATACAATGGCAGCATGTCTCCCTTTATATTTTCATTTTACACGTAAAGAATGCTTCCTCACATGAAAACACATGCCATTTACTACAGTTAGAACACTGAGGGTACATTTAAAGAAAAGCTACCCTTATCTGGTTCCAAAATTAAGCACTGTTGCGGTTAACATTTTCGTTTAAAACATAAAGACTTTACAAAACACAGGAAACATATCACAGTTAAAACACTGCAAGGGTACATTTGCAGATATACCACCCGAATACAGACCATATTAAGTAACGTTGCACTTTATTTTTTAATTTCTCACATAAAGACTTTTTACTCCTACACAAAACACAGATAATGGGTCTCATTACAGGTTTGCTAGTCCAGTAGTAACGGCGCCGGTAAGCTACCAGCGCGTTACCACCGGACCGGCAAACTACGAGTTCTGCTCGCGGGTGGCTTTCTGCCCGCCAGGTATAACCTGGCGGGAGAACCGGCACCCACGAGCATAGCATGTCGGATACACCGGCACCATTCACAATGGGGCTCAAATGGGAATGGGGAGTAATTATTACCTGCACCCGGCAATGGGGATGTATCGGGTCCGACCGGGGCTGGAATGCCCTGGTACATCCCCAATGCCGGGTGACGGTAAAAAAACAACTACTGCCAACGTCGTAATGAGGCCCATTGTATTACAGTCAGAACACTGCAAGGGTTCATTTTCAGAAAACCTACCCTAACAAAGCTCCACATTGAGCTCCATCACCCTTTATATAAAGACTTTACACACATTTACAGGAAACCCCCTAATAGAAATCCAAATTAATCACCATTGCCCTTTACATTTTCATTTCACATATACAGAGGGTTTACTCCCATACAAAACGCAGGTAATGCATTACAGTTAGAACACTGCAAGGGTAAATATACAGACAACCCACCCTAATACATTTCTATTTCACATATACAGAGGGTTTACTCCCATACAAAACGCAGGTAATGCATTACAGTTAGAACACTGCAAGGGTAAATATACAGACAACCCACCCTAATACATTTCTATTTCACAAATACATACGTTCTACTCTTACACAAAACGCAGGTAATGCATTACAGTTAGAACACTGCAAGGGTAAATATACAGACAACCCACCCTAATACATTTCTATTTCACATATACAGAGGGTTTACTCCCATACAAAACGCAGGTAATGCATTACAGTTAGAACACTGCAAGGGTAAATATACAGACAACCCACCCTAATACATTTCTATTTCACAAATACATACGTTCTACTCTTACACAAAACGCAGGTAATGCATTACAGTTAGAACACTGCAAGGGTAAATATACAGACAACCCACCCTAATACATTTCTATTTCACAAATACATACGTTCTACTCTTACACAAAACGCAGGTAATGCATTACAGTTAGAACACTGCAAGGGTAAATATGCAGACAACCCACCCCAATACATTTCTATTTCACAAATACAGAGGGTTTACTCCCATACAAAACGCAGGTAATGCATTACAGTTAGAACACTGCAAGGGTAAATATACAGACAACCCACCCCGATACATTTCTATTTCACAAATACATACGTTCTACTCTTACACAAAACGCGGGTAATGCATTACAATTAGAACACTGAGGGTATATTTACCAAAATTGCACCCCAAAACAGTTCCAAATTAATCACTGCTGCCCTTTTTATTTCCATTTGACATATTCCCATGATCGCTGCGCTTCCTAGACCATATGCGTGGAGGCCAAAAGCCCCAGAGTATTTTTTCTAGAGGGGGTCTGACGGAAAGGGCCTGCAGCAAAGCAAGACACTAAGCAGACTTGAGACGGGGCACAGGCTGCACCAGGTACCTCTTTTAACCTTATATACCTTAACCACAAGCAGGGAGGGGTAAGGAGGAGATGACTGGGTTTCAATCGTGGATTTTCTTATTCCAACCTGGTTCAGGTCTGAGGGCCATGCGGGAACCCAGGCACTAGACGGGCACTTCTATGTGGGCACGTGGGGTTTCATGCAGAAAGGCTAACGTTTCAAAAAAAAGTGAAAGATGGGGGAAAAGAGGTGATACAACGGGTTTTCACTGGGGCCACAAGATTGGCAGGGGCCCTGGAAACTTGGGCTAACGTCCTCTTTAAAAAAAAATCAAGAACGCTGGTACCATTGACCATTATATATTTTTAATATTTAAAAGATGTTTTGCATGTACACATGTTTGGGTGCTTATTTTACATTACACAAACATTCAAATTATTATAATGTGCTGAATATCCGAGGGCCTCCTGAACATTAAGTGGGGTACCACCCAGTTCCACCCATGCACTGGATCCCGGGGCTGCAGCTGCTCTCTTCATGGTGTTGCACACGTGAGGCACAGTTTGGGACCTGGTGTTAAAGACTGCCACAGTACTCTTTCTTTAGAACGTCCCTTGGTCCCATGCTACACTCTGAGCCACACAAAGGGAATGTGGCCCCTGCCAGCAACTGGCATGCCCAGTCTGACGCCAAGAAAGCCTGGTTCATGCCTCTGATGGAGGAGGAGGGTTGAGCTCTCAGAAAAGCACCAGGCTTGGCAGTGACAATAGGGCTTTGAAGTAGGGGACTTGGGGCTCTCCCTGGCACGGTAGAAGACTGAACATTTAAAATAAATTGCTCCAAACAGACCTGTGAAGGCCACCCAACAATCAGGAACCATTTGGGACCTTTGAGACACCCTTTATGTAGATGGAATGCCTTACTACAGACTAAATCTATACACAGACCAAACTTCTGATGCTCAGAGTCTGGAGAGACAGAGCAAAGCTTACCTTTATTGATAATATGCATGGACTAAAAACAAATTCTGTCAGAATAAACTCAGCTATTTGCAACCATTAGTAGCAGCCACTTCCAAGCATGAGATAACCCCACTAGCCTGATGGATGGCACATCACGACACTAGCAACATTCCTAGCGACAAAATGCCCAGGCAGTGGAAAAAATATCCTAAAAAGTATAGGGTGTTCCAACTGACTGACATAGCCCATGAAGGTGCATCTTTAAAAGCCTGCCCTGCAACAAAGCATATATTCTATTATTGAAGAGGAAGGAGTGAATATTCAATGTTAACTGAAGACAGATTTAAAGTCAGTGTATTATACAGTGGCCCAGAACAAACTATATGGAACTAAGTACCATATTGTAAAAATGTTGATTTTAAAGCAAAAGGGAGTAGCACTGATCAGGAACTTTTGTGGGTGAATCAGACTCCTTGTACAACTAAGGACTTTTCTTTCTACTTTGTATTTTTGAGTTTTACCTCAGTGAGAACGCTTTTTTTATTTGGTACAAGGTCCCTGTGTCCGTAAAAGGCCCTCCTCTTACTACACACAGTACATGTTTGTTCTTGCAGTTGATTTGTTATTTAAATTTTCAACCTGTTATCCAGCCTGTCTTTTTTACTTGTATTTTCTATTGCCTTTTATATTGCCAAACCCAGTTCATTGGTAATCTTTGTTACCCAAGACTTGTAGTTTTCATGAACTGGTCTCTCTACTTCCCGTTTCTTTTACCATGTCCTCTTTTGTTTTTGTTGGTTTGCAGCCATTGCAATTCTAGGATGGTGGTCTAGTGACCAATGCTGCAATCCCTGCCTTCAGGTGTCTGAGCTGCCCTTTATGTGGCCATATAATGAGCATCCCAAGTACAAAATGAAATTATGCAATTGGGGTTTTTGTTACAAGCTGTTGAGTTTTGTTCTAATTTCTCATTTTCACTTTCATCTTTTCATTTCTTTTTTATTTGGGATTTCCTCCGATTTTTACTCTTGTTTTGTTCCTTGTACTTGGAGATTGCCTGAACTCCACTTTCTTCCTATTTTGTTGGTTTATTTTCCATATAATTTTCATAATTGTACACTCTATTTCAATTTCTCACCATTTTATTTAACTTGTATTTTCTGGGATTGCCTGGTCCTGATTTTGTCCTATTTTCTTTCCTTGTACTTGGAGTGTGCCTGGACTCCTCCCTTCCAACCTGTTTTTATTACTTTGCAGTGTGTTGTCTTCTTCCTTCTCTTGGGCTGCAGCCCTTACCATTATAAGATGGACGGCTACTGAGCAGAGCCCCAGTTGTCCTTTTGTGCCTTTCAATGAAACATCCTCAATGGCACTGTGCATGTGCTTTGCCAGTGCACGTTCCACCACACAAGGAAATGAAGCAGCTGGCTGCTTTATTCTTGAGCACCATGCTTATTTTTTATTTTAGTTCCTACATTTTATTTGGCTCTCTGTTTGCTGTTCGATTGCTGTTCGATCTTTTTGCTTTTTAATATTAATATTAATTTCTCACTGTCTGTTTTTTTAGCTTGTATTTATTTCCTTGTATTTGGGAGTGCCTGTGCCCACATTTACCCAAATGTTTTTTTCCTTGTACTTGGAGAGTGCCTGGACTCCACCCCTCACTGTCACCTTTTTATTGTGAGAAAAATAAAACTCTTCAGCTGGCTGGTTTCATTTTGAAACACCTACCTATTCTACACTTGATTAGATTTATTTTTTTTTTTTGCCATTGGCTATTTGATTTTTTTTGTTGGTTTGTTATTTCAACTTCTATTTCTTTGTAATTGGGGTTGCCTGGTTGCATTTTTTCCTTGTACTCAGATTGAGGAATGGTTTCACTGCCCTTTGTATTTTCTTTAAGTTCTTTTCAAGGTCTACACCTATTTTGCTCTGAATAATCCTCTTCTGCACTGCTTCTGTGGCTAAACTGGGTTGCAGTTTCTACTTTTTTCTTTGAGAATTGCTGCTGTTGGAGTGGCTATTGAAGATATTCTGCATAATGCCAGCTTCTGTTGTCCTTCACAAAATACAAATTTCATGCTTTACAACTAGTGAAATCTCCATTATTTTCTAGTTACAAAAGTAATGACATTCCTCTATTCATACTTCTTTGACAAGTACCAAGGCCTTGACAGTTTTATATATAGGGATTCCAGTTTTCTTATGTTTCTGATTTTTACACATACAGATTTAAATTACTGTTTCCTTTCAGCATTTATTTATAAAAGAAATAGAAGCAGAAATTCATATTTCTTGAGTTTCTCTTCAGTTTATCAATTATGCCTTACAAGCCAATAACGGCAGTGCAACGTAACAGACTGGAGAGGCTAGAAAAGTGATAGATGTACCTTTGAAATAGTTTAAAGGGCTACAACGATGTTTATCACATCATCATGAGGAGCAGGTGTGTATTTTTAAGGTGAAAATAGATCTTGGCTTGATGTGTAAGAATCCAAGAATCCAGCTCTATGAGCTTCCCGTTACAGGCATCAAAGAGATACTTATAATTTGAATAAATTCAGAAAATCAATAGTTGAAATTTATTTTTTACAGAGAAAATATAAATGTGGATAAATATGAAATGACTAAAAAATATGGATAAATACGGATGGAATACGCCGTTACAAATCTCCCCTAAAATGAATATCAGGTAGAATAGCCAGGTGGTAATCCTATCCCCTGTTGCAAATCTCCCCTAAAATGAATATCAGGTAGAATAGCCAGGTCCTAATCCTATCTCCCGTTGCAAATCTCCCCTAAAATGAATATCAGGTAGAATAGCCAAGTCGTAATCCTATCCCCCGTTGCAAATCTCCCCTAAAATGAATATATGGTAGAATACCCAGGTCGTAATCCTATCACAAAATGCAAATCTCCCCTAAAATGAATAGAAGGTAGAATAGCCAGGTCATAATCCTATCTTCTGTTGCAAATCTCCCCTAAAATGAATATAAGGTAGAATAGCCAGTTCGTAATCCTATCCCCCATTGCAAATCTCCCCTAAAATGAATTTAAGGCAGAATAGCCAGGTCATAATCCTGGGGGACATAAATCCTAGGATAGATGATCCAACAAAACAGCCTCCATTTTTTAGGCCAATTTTCCATTTACCGTAAAAAAAGCACATTTAGAGTTAAGATGGGACTAGCAAAACTTCTAGGTGGTTTGTGGCCAAATGGTGAGACTAGCAAGCTGGCAAGCAATGGCGAAAGAGGATTAGGACAGCTTTGTTGCAACATATATTTAGAAAATGCCTATTAAATGCATTTCTATAGATATTGGCACATATTTCTAGCCTTTGATGTCAAATCTTTTCACAACATCCTTCTGGGCCCACAGGTTACATGTGTTGTACAAACACGCAGCGTGCTACGAGCAATATAACAATATAACAATATTAACTTTTGTTAATAGTTCAAGCAATGCCGGGTTACCATAACCTCAAGGCCATTCACCTGATGTACAATATCAGAAATATCTTACAAGCACAATTACAGCTGAGTGTGAATTTTGTAGAGATACTAGGATGCCCTTACACTAGTATTCCCATAAGGGTACTTGACGCCTATAATCCTACAGAAGATTTTGAACCTTCTTAAATCCTTGGTATTGTATATTCTTTCAGCAAATTTGGGATTTTATGCTTCCAATTAAGTGTCATGTAGCCCCTTTCAGAACATAGAAGGCAGCAGGGAAGAGGTTTGGGAAGGTGTGGTATCTTCAGGTGACTACCAGAAGGTCTGAGAACTTCACACCACCACCTCTGTGCAAATGGCACGGAGCCTGAGAGCTGAACCTGTGATTTCGCTGTTTTTTGTGGCAACTGAGCCTTGCCCTTTTCCTGGGATCCACAGCATGCAGCCGTATTGTAAAGTGCCCAGACAAAATGCAGTACTATAAAAAATGCAAAACAATAAAATAAACTTCATTGTCAGTCATCCAAATGGCACCATATACAGGTCTGACTACTACTAGTACAGGTGACCAGATTGAACATGTATGGCTGTAGACACAGGCAGACTTTCCCTGCTCACATGTACATGTCAAAACCAAGCTTTTCTAAATGGGAACCGTTCATAGCTGATATGTCAAAAGAAGATGAGAGGTCCAATATCAGGAACAACCAATAGACAGCATCCAGCTACTGCAGAGTCGCAACGCCTGCACTGCAATTAACACTAACACTAGATTGGCCAGGACACACATGTGTAGGGTAAATTGCAGGGATAACATCTTTTGTATAGTATTTTCCAAGTAAGGAAGAGTTATACAATCTTCAGTCTAGTCTTCAAAGACGACCTCTTTAAGGCAGGTCTATCTCTGGCTGACAAAATTGTAAATAATCAAAGCATTAGATTGACATTGTTCTAAACCTTTGATTGAAATCCTTGGCTGTAAAAAGGGGGGTTTCTGCCTGGACTTGGAGTTAAATATCTCAGAAACAGGAAACAGTTGACGGTGTCATGCATAGATTGCAGTGGGTGGTGTATCTTCTTCGCCGCGATGGAAACAAAAAAAAGGCAAAGGCACAATCACTGGGCTAGCTCGTTCAGTTTGTATTAGTTTTTAGTGGGTATCTTTTCAGAAGTATAATTCAAAATGGATTTGCTATTGCTACTGCCACAAACCATGTAGGACCACACTTGCACACAGTATTCGGGTACTACTGGCATTCACCCACCAATAACTCACATTCCACACCTGTCTCTTTCTCCTCCCACCAGACTAAACTCTACTTCCCTCCCTCTGTTTGTTAAAGAACCATGCGCTCGGAGTCAGCCCATAAAAGCACAAATGAGCTAATCAAGAACACTTTCCAATGACATAGCTAAAACAGGCACCTTTAATATTTGAACCAATCCATTAAATGACATGTATTTATGAAAATAAAACATCAACTTTTCATTTAACTTTGCCTATCAAAATATATCCCACTTACATTAGATTCTTGACATGCACCAATTTTGTAGTCTTACAAACCATGAAAAACAAGGTGACAGGTGATTCATGTACGTACTATTGGAAATTGAAAAGGCAAGATTCATGAAATAAAGTAGAAACATTAAATAATCTTAGTAAATTCTTCTCAGCCAAATATGTCACATACCAATGCTGATTCTACTGAATGAGAACCCAAATACATACTCTAATACATCAAAGATCACAAGATATTTTACACCACCGGATTGCTGCTTACCAAACAACCTTTCATATAACAGATGAACAGGAAATAATTGGAAAAAATACGCTAAAGGGATTTTAAGAAAGCGGCATCAGTTATTGCTCTAGACATAGATTCACGCTTCAATGGCATATCCGGTAAAAAAAAAATACAAATCCGGTAAAAAAAAATACAATAAAAAAAAAAACAATGAACTAAGTATTTGAAGCCACTCTACTGCTGGAACGTACATTTCCACCCCTGAAATAATAAACCTCAATAACACGTGAAACATTATGAAATTAATGCAGTAAAACATGAATCGACTCGGGTAACACAGAACAAGCGTAAGCGTAGAAATAAACACACCCCTTCACCTGTGAACATCAATACAACATGCCCAAGTACATGCACATGAAAGACTTGGTTCTCTAATTGGCTAACATTAGGTGGGTACTGACGATGGTGAAAGACCTGCAAGTTAGGTGAGAAATCTGCCCTTGAATCCGTGTCGCAAGCAAAGAATAGTTGTACCAGAACTGGCAAACATGCCCTACCCCTTGACTGGGATGAAGTCACTAGCCTTAATTAACTGTGACCATTATATCTGGATATCACTTATCATCGGAAAAGTCTACTATGAGGCCCATTGAAAAGTATTTCATGGCCTAGATGGTGGTGGTGGTCGGAGTAGCAAAAGCCAAGTGGCTTGGTCCTGTCTTACTTTGCCCTCACACACACTTCACCGGAGTCACCTATCTCACTAGGTCAGAAAACATGGTTTTCTAATGCTCACTTGTTTGGATGTGGTCTGAAGTCTCAAAGTACTGTAGACGTCCTGGGAGGATAGCTCAGCGGCAACGTGCTCGCCTTGGAAGCAAGGCAACACAAAGCAACACAGGTTCGATCCCCGGGTCCACGCTTAGAAGCCTGGGTATTTAAGCGCGTTATAAATACACAATTAAGACAAACAACTACGCAACTAAGAAAAACAACTCCCTTAACAGTGCCTCGATGCCACAGGCTGTGTGAGCGTTTTAAAAATGCAAAATAAATAAATAAAATAAAAAGAGATTCATGATGCTCGTCTAAAGCTCTCAGATGTATTTCTTCGACCAGCAAATATTAATGTGATCCCAAAAGGCTAACCATCTCAAAGTTATTTCTTGGGTTCTTATACCTCCCATTAGTGCACGTCTCGTTCCAGCCTTAATGGAGTTATTTTACTGAAAACTGACTTTGTCCACAAAATGCCCAAAAGGTATCATTGGTGCTAACTCCATCTGCTCGATTTACAGACTGCCCTGACATTGGCGTGATACTATACCATTCTGTCTTCCTGGCGTGTACCTAAATGGTTTTATCAAATGCTTGGAGGTTAATGTTTTGGCAGAATACAGATTCCAGTAATCAGTAAAGATGGTCACAAGATGCAAAGTTTCTAGAAGATAGTGTCTCCATTCCTGAAATGCAGCATTGGTCAGGAGCTACTTGTCCAACATGATGTAATTAGCCTGTGCTGCAGTTTGTATTTTTTTTAAAAGCACATCCAAAGTGGAGGCATCTGATTAGACTAAAAATGGTTGCTGATTACAGTATTGCTCCAGAAAAGAATCGTTACTTCAGGAATCCAAATGGGTGATCCGCTTAGCCAGACCAACAAAACTTCAGACCGTTTTCAAAATTCTGATTATGGAGGATAGCCGTCTTGAAGTCTTGATGAACAAATACAAGAACCATTGCTTATCTTGCACACTCGCCACAGACGACCTATCAGTGCCTGACGTAACTGTCCGTTCATCCATTTTCACTTGTGACAAAAGAAAAACCAAAAACATTCCACTACCTCGGCATGAAACTGACATCTGCTGATGCAAGAGAGAAAGCAAAGGTGTGTGTTTTGCAGGAGAGGAGAGGAGGCAGAGGAGAAACTCCTAGAATGGAAGTAGACGATATGGAACAAGTAAAACTCTTAGATGAAGGTTGGAGAGGAGGAACACCTAAAGAGAGGTTGATGAGATGACAGAAGGGGTAGAGGAACAAATGAAATCATAGAAGAGAAAACTGGATGCAGGAAGCCAGGAGAGAGGGAGGAAAATGTAAAGCTTTTTACGATCTAGGGAAGAAAGGTGCCTCTAAGCTGGTGAAAATGGAGTCGGACCAAGGAACAGGAAATTGACAACAAGAGGAAAGAGGTGACGTAGTGTACCCCAAGAGAATGTCCATTAAAGTCTTCACTGAAGGGGGAAGTTGAATTTCATGGGGTTTAGAAGTTTCTTCCATGTGTAATTCCATACCCCCGTCAAACGATGCAAGGCTACTGAGATGGCGTTACCTGGTATGAGAATCCAGAATGGCCACTGTCCATTCTGCATCAGCGAATAAAGACCTGGGCCACGAAAGGTTGGCTAAGGACTATAATGTAGGCCCAGAGACTATGCATGGCTGTTTATCAATCAAGGTGAAGCCCCTGACCCAGAAAGAGACAGAAGCATGGACTTCCTCTGTTCCTAAGGTGCCAAACTAGAAAACACTGGTACATGTTGCTGAAGCTGCACCACAGACATTCGAAGAATATAGAACATTGAAAATAGAAGATTTGAGTAGGCTGTTGAAAGTTCAGCCGTCACAGGATTTAAATTTCACAGAGGAATATGGTAAACTACTCTTTTTGTATTGCCAAGCAGGAACATTAAAACAAGCAGGAAAACTAGTAACTGCCCATCCTGAAAACCACATTATTTCAGCTGCAGCATAGTTTCAATGAAAACATGTGCATCTCAATACGGCGCTGCTTTCAACAATAAATATAAGTGTCTGAAAGATAGGGAATCAGAACTAAAGTTAATTTAAGGTAAGTAGCTAATCTTTGTTAACACCTCTACAAATTCATTTGGAATGTCAAACATAAGTTCAATAAAGTAACCCTGTTCCAAACAAAAATGTGTACTGTCAATTTTCTCAACCTCACCTTATCATGGTGGTTGGGCTTAACTGCGGTTTCCCTTTTGAAGCAGCAGGGCCGAAGAAAAACCACCAAGTGAGGTTAGAAATCTGCACTGGAGTCGCTGTGGCAAGCAACAGAAGGTCCTATGTCTTTGGATGAGCCCAGCAAAGTGCCAGTTACTCCATGGCCCATGCTGACATGATCAACAAGGCCACAGCTATATGTGGCAGTTTCCTGTCTCTTTTCACTTCCACTGGGAGTGAAATGGACGAGTGAAATGAACATGCACGCTGCCTGGGAATTCATCCACAGTCCTTCTTTTGGGTCACACACAGACGTGCTCTCACCTTCACCTGGGCTGCATGCACACTTTATGGCCCGGGACTTTAGCGCCTCAGCCCAGAATCTTCTGAGCTTTATGAGCCACTGAAGAATCTGACAGGAAACCGGATTATAAAATGCCAAAATGTTCCTGACAGGGCTGCTAGAAGCAGCAGTATTTCTACAGCCAATTTCCCCACAGCTCACCCATCAGAATCAGTATGACAAGCATAGTATTACCAGAACTGGTCCGACAGAGCTACTAGAATCAGCAGTACTTCTACAGCCAATTTCCCCTCAGCTCGCCCGTCAGAATCAGTGTTGCAAGCATAGTATTACCAGAGCTGGCATACTCGCCCTCCCCACCCCCCCTTGACTGGGATGAAGTCACTAGCCTTAATTAACTGGGACCAGTATGTCTGGATATCACTCAACAATGGAAAAGTCTGCTATGAGGACCATTGAAAAAGTATTTCATGGCCTAGAGGGTAGTGGCGGCAGGGGTAGCAAAAAAGGCAGGTGGCTTGGTCCTGCCTTACTTTGCCCTCACGCACACTTCACAGGAGTCACATATCTCACTCTGTCAGAATGCATGGTTTCCAAGTGCACAGTTCTTTGAGTATAATATGATGTGATAGGTTAGCTCAGCAGCAACGCGCAAGCCTTGGAAGAAAGACGACACAGAGCACCACAGGTTCGATCCCCAGGTCGGCGCTTAGGTACCTCTGGGTATTAAGCGTGTTATAAATAACCTATCATATCATCTCATACCAGAACTGGCAAACTAGCCCTCCCACTTGACTGGAATGAAGTCACTAGCTTTAATTAACTGGGACCCATATCTCTGGATATCACTTATCATTGGAAATGTCTACTAGGAGGACCATTGAAAAAGTATTTCATGGTCTAGATGCTAGTGGTGATAGGGATCAAGTGGCTTGATCTTGCCTGACTTTGCCCTCACACACACTTCACAGGAGTCACATAGCTCACTCTGTCAGAATGCATGGTTTCCCAGTGCACGGCTCTTTGGATGTTGTCTAAAGTCTCAAAGTACAGTGGATGGCCAGCCAAAAAGTGAGTCACGATGCTCGCTGAAAGCTCTCTGATGCATATCTTCCACTAGCAAATATGTGAACCCATCAGGCTAACCACCTCAAAGCTGTCTCTTGGGTTCTTCTACCTCCCATTCCCACATTTCTCATTGCAGCCTTAATGGAGTGACTTTCACCCAAAGCTGACTTTGTCCACAAAGTGCCCAGAAGGTATCATTGGTTCTTTCTCCATCTGCTCGACTTTCAGACTGCCCTGAAATTGATGTGATAAGGAGTCCAATATACCATTCTGTCTTCCCAGCGTGTATGTAAATGGTCTTGTCAAATGATTGGACTTTAATGTTTTGGCTCAATGCAGATTCCGGTAATCAGTAAAGATGGTCAGAGGATGCAAAGTTCCTAGAAGATAGTGTCTCCATTCCTGAAATGCAGCCTTGGTCAGGAGCTACTTGTCGAACATTATGTAATTAGTCTCTGTTGCAGTTTGTATTTTTTTTTAAAGCTGCAGGTTGCAACTGCCTTCATTGCTGTGTGTCTTCGAGAGAGCATCCTCTACGCCCAAAGTGGAGGCATCCGATTAGACTAAAAATGGTTGCTGATTACAGTATTGCTCCAGAACAGAATCGTTACTTCAGGAATCCAAATGGGGGATCCGCTTAGCCAGACCAACAAAACTTCAGACCTTTTTCATAGCCTATTTTTTTTTTTTTGTTTATTTGTTCTTGGTTTAAACAAACCTTTACAAAATCAATCTTACAAGATAACACTTTTTTTACAATGAAAAGGAAAAAAAAAGAACAAAACACTGTTAAGAATTTACAATCAAAATCATAATGAAAGCATCAGAAACCAAACCATATACACATTTAGAAAAGATAAAAACATTTCTAACTTAAATCACATACTGTTTTTAAAAACGTAATTAATCGAATAATCAGAGTCGATGAGTAACCATTTCTCATTCTGTACCATATGAACTTCGGGTCATTACAAGTACCATTATCAAATAACTCCATAAAATAATCTGATCTTTGTTTACGCAAATAGGAACATTTCACCAAAATATGTTCTAAAGTCTCTTCCATTTCTGGGATGTTACAAAAGCGACACCATCTCTTTTCTTCCAAAGGATTCCTTAAGTTTAATATACTACGAGTGTACATAACATTAAGTCTAAATCGCATGAAAGAGTTTCTATACCTTCTAGATGGATATTTGTTTAAGTAGTTTTCCATAACCATATCAAGTTTCCAGAAAGAGTGCACCTGATTATACAATTTAGAAGCATATACTTTTGATTTGGTAAGAGACCAATCCATCCCTTTTAAAATCCTTTTACATTTGTTAGGTTTGTTTATCACCGTGCATTTAGCTATACCACAGTCCTCAATCGTGGATTCAATGGATCTATTTAGATCAAGCATAAAAGGACATGAAGTGTCAATGCCTGCTTCCAAATAAAAGTTTGTGGGGCCTAATAACCTACATTTTCTCCATAACATGCATCTTTTGGTTACAACAAGTGAATGAAGTGATTGTAAACCCAATTCATACCTTAGCACTTCAAAGGGTATACAGCTAGGCAGAAAGAATAATAGACCCCTCCATATTAGACTTTCCAGAGATTTCAAAAAGTCTGCAATACCTACATGATAGAATTCCAAACCATAAGTGATCCGCGGGACCACCTTTCTTAAATAAAACTCTCTCATCGGTTTCAAAGAAAACCCCCCAAATTTTCTTTCTAGCATTCTCATCTGTCTTAGGGCCACCTCTGCTTTAGTCTTCAATTGGTTTTTGAGTAAACTGACTGATTCTACGCCTGTAAAACAGTATCCAAGAAACTTGAATGCCTTCTGTATCTTAATTCGTTTACCCTCACAAAACCAAGAGTAAGAATCTTGTTTCTTGTTTACTCGTCCCATTCGTATGATAGTCGTTTTATCAGGATTGATTTTCAAAAACAAATTACATATAAATTGTTCAAAAATGACAATCAGTCGCTGTAAGCCCACCTTGGTATTATCCATGAGAATGAAATCGTCGGCATAAGCCAACCAAGATATTTCCTTCCCATTCAATTTAGGCGAAATCAAACCTCCATTTGCAAAAGCAGATTGGGCTCCACTAACATACAGATTAAAGATTGTCGGTGCCAACATGCACCCTTGGCGTAATCCGTTATTGGTTACAAACTCCGTGGATAGATCTCCCCCCGCATTCATTCGTACCACTAGTCTTGTGTCAGTATACAACTCTATAACGATGTCTAATAAATGATTCGGCATTTTTAAGGATTGTAATTTGTGCCATAGCCTTTGTCTGTCCACAAGATCAAATGCCTGGCTAAGGTCCATAGATGCAACGTAAGTTTGGCCCTTTCCTTTAGTCCAGGTTTTACTTTGCAGACATTTCAAAATAAATCCACCACAGTCAGTACCACAATTTTTTCTAAAGCCAATTTGATTCATACTCAAGATATGATTCTGATCCATCCATCTCTGAATATCAATAAGAACCAAAGAGGCAAATATTTTGGAGTCCGAATCTGCAATCGCTATTGGTCTATAGTTGGTGGGCAATAATCTTGAGCCTTTTTTAAATATCGGAATAACCACAGAGACTCTCCAAGAAAGAGGGATAGTTTTCGACATACACACATCCTTAAATAGAATACATAATATTTTTGCCCAAAATAGTGGGTTACATTTCAATACCTTATTACTTAAGTTATTGAGGCCCGGGGCCCCCGTGTTTTTAGATTTCATTATAAGACTCCTAATTATATCCACCTCGCATCTCATGGACCATTCAGAAGATCCCAATCTCAGAAATGCTTGACTTTGTTCATTGGATTTGTATAGCTCTGCAAAATGACCCGCCCAAGTACTTTCAGGAATTGGGTTTACCGTTGTCATCACCTGAGATGAATCCACATTGTTCATTAATTGCCAAAAGTTTGAGGATGTCACCCCCCTCATAGCATTCAAAATACTTTCTCCATCGCGTTGGGCAATGATACCTTTATGGCTAATCAGCCAATTTTTATATGATTGTTTCAGACGTTTAATGTCAATCCAGGCACTGGCATCAGTTCTACTCAATTTGCATAGTCTACGGATCTCCCTATTCAGCTCTATTTTTCTTTCATAAATCTCTATATCCATAGAGTGTCTATGGAGTATGGGTTGAATTTTTTTATCATACTTCATTACACTTTTAATTTTGGTTCCAATAGTAGTATTAAATTCTAGTACGGAAAACATTTGGAGACGTTGTTCCAGCTTAGTGTTATCGTATTCAGCAACCATAGTCGATATAAATTTATTGGTAGTATTAAAAGACCATTTTATTCTATTGTTGGCAGTATTGACCAATAGTTCCTTATTGTAACTTCGTTTAGTTTTCTCATAAATTGTAGATTCAAAGTCCACTATCAGCATACAATGGTCACTCGTCGCCACATTTCTTACTTCTAATTTAGACATCGAATAACTCAGTTTGGCACTCAGAAAAATATAATCAATCGTGGACTCACAACCTCTCGCATTCCAAGTATAATGATCATTGGGTATCTGCTTTAGTCCCCACATTTCAGTATATTTTAGCCATAGGAAGCCTCTAAGTTTCTGGTTGCCAAATAAACTAGATGCTACTTGGAGATACAAAAGTTCTCCTGTCAGTTTATCTACGCTACAATCGGCATTAAGGTCACCTGCTATAATAATCTGGCCGTCAAGGTTTATTAATGTCCACTGGTCAATTATAGTACCTAGGTCGATTAAGTTAGTTTCGAGGTGTTGATCTCTTAATTCATTGGCATTCCAATGTACATTAATGACCAGTAAAGAGAAACAGTTCGACTTCTCACCAACAACATATTCCGTAATGAGAAAGGAGTGACCTTGTTTCTGAGAATTTATCTTCGAGATACTTGAGGAAACTTTAGATGCCGTAAATATGCCACCCTTTGGTCTGCCTTTTGGTCCCTTTTTGGCACATAGGTTGTCCACTACAAAGTCTACCAAACCTACACGCGAAGTAAGCCAAGTTTCCTGTAACATTAAGAAATCAAAACCATGTAACTCTTTCATCAGTTGTTCATTATTGAAAAGATTGAAGTTGCCTCGCGAATTCCAGCAAAGCAGCTTCAAATTGTGTTTACTAGCTATGCAGGTTTAACCAATTCTTTTAAGTTGGAGATTGCATCACGCAATGATAGTGCCAGCCATCTCCAATCTTGTTTTTCTAATACTTCATCATTACTTTGTTTCGGGGGGTATTTTACCTGTTCAGAACCTTCTTGTACTGAGGGTCTTCCTCTATCCAGGGCTTGCTCCGTGGTTGATAAGTCATTGAAGGGAAAAAGATCAAACCCCATGCGCTGCAGTGCTTCTGCCTCCTTCAAAATCATTGAACGAACTAAAGGGGATGGAATTACCAACCTTACAAAGTCTATTCTTTCATTATCTATAAAATCAACCAGATGAATATCAGCTGAAGTGATAAGTTTGAGTTCAGGTACCCCCGCAAATAGTGAAAGAATATTAGATCTATTCAATGGTAAATTTCTCTCATCTTTAAACAATGAGCATAGAATCAGTCCCGGCATCGTTGGAAAAGCCAAAGGTCTAGACTCTTGAACCTGGTTTTGATCATAAGGAGGTTTTTCGTTGTACCATTTATCTTCCCCTCTTACATAAGAGCGATATTCACATTCGTTCCTCTCTTCATATGACAAGACCTTTTCTCTATTCTCACATGTATGAGGTGCATCTTTATTCCGCAACCTTTTATTATCTTCCACAATATCCTGCATATTTTTTAGCAGTTCACCAATTAGATCTCGTTCATTAGCTTCATTTGGTTTAAATTTATCCGATACAATCCTGGTTGGTTTCTCTGTTTGTGATATCTGTCCATCACTTTTAGTGTATGGGATATCACTCTTAACATTATTCGCATCATTTTTTTCTTTTAACCTTTTGTTTTCAATCATCAAATCCTGCATGTTTCTGAGAATATCCTCCATATATAGCTGCATCTTTGTTGGGGATGGATTGGAATTGGGAAATCCTTCCTTATTACATTGAGGTGAGGGTATTTCATCTAGTTTGTTACCAGAAGTAACAGACATTTTGCTTGTAAATGACAAAGTGTTATCTTTCAGAGTATCTTTATGATATAAACCAGTGTTTACCGAGTGAACAATTGGCCTTATTCTGGGCTTAGTTAACTCACCATAGTCACTGGATAGTTGGTTTTTAGCAATTTGATCAGTACCAGAGTTATTTTCAGAGATCTTGTTAATTTCATCCGTCTCACGTATAGTTACACCCTTACCCTCAATGGTAGGTGATACTTTAAAGATCTTAAAAATGTCACTTAGCCCATTTTCCAGTCTCTTGTTCTCCACAAGTAAATCCATTGGTTTTTTCTTTTTCATCACTTCATATATGCCATCCATTCCTTCTTCATACTCACTCTGGGTCGCCTGATCTAAGCAGGTTCTCCCAGTTTCCAACATAATCGTATGCCTGTCACCCTTTTGTAAGGCCATATCGGCAGTTGCATCTTCTACCTCCTCATCAATCATATGCCTCATATCCAGATCTCTTAAGTATTTCCTTGAGGATTTATTCTTGAGGTCAGCCTTTTTTGATTTATTATTATTTTTTTTGGCTTGTTTTTTGGCTGCCCTGGATAGCGTATTGCCCGTCTCGGGGTCTATAATTATGATCTTTGGGTCATTTTTGGGTATAGCTACAGCCTTCTTTGCCACAATATCTGAAAAAGTGGGGACTCTCTCAGTATTCATGGATATTGTTTTTTTTTTCATCAATTCAGAGGAATCAGATGGGCTCGATATCTGCCCTTCGTCTTCCGCATTACCCCAACATTTCTTTTCGATTGCCCTCTTTGTCATAGACTCCTTTAGTAGGGGCATTAACAAATCAGATAAATCTTTAGGTAATACCTTTATACTTTTCACTATTGGTGTAAAGGCATCTGATATAGATTTTGGAATCTTGTCAAAAGCTGATACTAATGTCGTCAGCAATTCATTATTTTTCCTCAGTTCAACCAGAATGGCTCTATTAAAGATACCCAACATGGGGGGCGTGGCTTGGAGCGCCATCGATGTGGCTGCTCCCCTGAGGCCCGCCGTGCGAAGCCCGCCACTTCTGGGCCCCTAATGCGGCTCCACACCTCGATACCGGAGCCCAGCTGATCCCAAGGACGTCGGAGGACCTGGGGCCCATGCGGGCTGAGGCGGGGACCGTGACGCCCGACGGGGACGAAGTTATCCGCTCCGGCTCCCCGAGCCTTCTTCAGCGACGACTCCCCAAGATGGCGGCCGTGCTCGTCTCTCGGCCCAGGAGGGCGGGGAGAGCATCCTGAAGCCGCATCCAGACGCGGCTCAGCTCCTCGAGCGCCCGGGGCGCGGCGGAGCTACACCAGACCCCCGGACTTCTCCTCCGGTGGTCTCCCCGAAGCGACCCTGGCGCTGCTGCGCCGCCCGCGGGGGGCCCCCGCTTCCCGCACTACCAGTCCAAACCTGCACGCGACTGCCTGACGAGGGACGGCACGGACGGTGCCCATCAGGTAGGGGCTGCTGGGGGTGAGGACCCGGGTGGGGGGCTGGCCTCCCACCCCTTCGAGGCCACACGGGGGAAGCCCTCCGGACCTGCCACAGCGCCTCCGGCGGGCTCCTGCCTCCGCCCCTCGCTGCCCAGGACCCGGAGATCCGGACCCCATACGCCGCACTCCTGGGGCACCCCGGCCCATACCATCATCTGGGGCCACCGCTCAGGCCCGAGACCTGGAGGTCCCCTCCCACTACCATCCCCACCAGGGGATCCAAGCCTGGGTCCACGGAGGAGGAGCGGTCTAAGCCGGGCCACGTTGAGTGACCCACAGCTGCAAGCCCGGAGAAGAGCCTGATCAACGCTGCCCGCCTGGAGCCCCGGCCCGGGGCCCTCTCTGACACCCCCCAAAACGCCTAGGCTAACCCCCGGGCCTGGCCGCATTTCCATCCCGGGCTACCCCTGACTCTGGAGGGGTAGCCCCCTTTGGCCTCAGAAGCGACCCGACTGCGTATCTCCTGGGGCGCCCCGGCCCACTGCATCACCCGCTCTGCTCTCTCTGGCCTAGTCCCAAGTGGGCGCACATCAATCTATCTGCCCACCGGAACCTACGCCCCACACATTTGCCCACCACCAAGATTTGGAGAGCTCACCCCCTTATCTGAAGCCACTGTGCACCGGCCAAGCTTGGAACCAGCATTCCCTTTCCTCAATCAAGAGCCTTGACGCTCATCCACAGGGTGGGCCTTCCACACCATCTCCCCACCCACGATTCGCCAACATGTCGAGACAGTCGAAAGCTATTAAAAACGTGGACATTGCTACCATGCTCACCGCTCCTGACAGGGGAAAGAAACCGGACTCAGTTACTCCCACCCCAATGATCTCCCAGGAGGAGGGTGACACCCCAGCTACCAGAGGTGATCTACTGGCGTTTATGGCAGACATCAAAGCCGAGTTTCGGTCCTGCATGTCGGAACTCACCTCCAAATTGGAACAAACGGACCACAGGGTGACCGAAGTGGAGCAAAGACTGAGTGAGATCAAGGACCGCTCCCAAGACCAAACAGCTGCCATGGGAGATATTCAGCAAACAGTAAGAGCCCTCCAAGACAGGTGCGAAATCCTCGAATACAAACAAGAGGACCTGGAAAACAGAGCTCGTCGGAATAACCTCCGAATCCGGGGAGTTCCGTCCTCAGTCCCCGACCAAAATCTTGCAGGCTACATAGGAGACCTCTTCCAAATCCTCCTCCCACAACTAGATAAATCCCAACTGCTGCTGGATCGGACTCACAGACTGCGTCCGCGTCGGGGAGTAGACTCCGACCAGTCCCCGGATGTCATAACGAGAGTTCACTATTTCTCCACAAAAGAAGCTATCTCCGCTATCAGTCGGTCCGGAGATGATCTCTCCTTTCAGGGTCACCCTCTTCAAATTTATCAGGATCTCTCCCTCTCAACCCTTCAGAAAAGAAGGGCTCTCCGACCTTTAACCCTCTTCCTCCAAGAGCGTAAAGTCAAATACAGATGGCTCTTCCCCACAGCACTTCAATTTTCTTATAATGGCTCCCTCCGGAGAATATCCCATTTAGAAGATGCCGCTAAAATCATGCAGACATCCTCCTCCCCGGAGGGAACTACCGCCCCAGACTTGGAAGCCTCGGGGAGCCCTACGTCGGCCCTCCCTCCCCAACCCGGGCGTCCTCCATGGTCCAAGGCCTCCCGAAACAGGAGAAGATAACCCGAGTTCGAGCGGCCCTAGATGTCCTCCGCTCCTCCGGCGTCCCGGACGCCCAGCGCCCTTTCAGCTAAATTCAGAAACAGTAACTCCGGCCCAACACAGTCCTACGTTCGCCCGGCGCGGCGGGCTTCCTTCACGGCCTATGCCCCCCTCCAAGGTCCGCTTCATCTTAGAGTCCTTGGATGCAAACGTTACTTTGCCAGACACAATTGGCCCTGTTGGCCTGGGGTGGGGTTACACCCACAATGTTTCCCACCCCGCTAGTTAAAAAGTTGGCCTCCCGTTGGGGGCCTCTGTTAAAACTGCAAGTGCGGTACAGATCACCTCTACACCCTCTTCACGATGGCAGCTAATGGACAACCTGGAGTCCCCCCTCCATCCCCCAAGCAAGGAACCTCTGGCTCCCCGATCCCGGAACACCAGACGCTGAGATGCCTTTCCTGGAATGTTAACGGACTCAACTCTCCCCCCAAGCGCAAATCGATTCTCCAGAAGCTACAAGATGAGGAGGCCGGTGTGGTGTTCCTTCAAGAGACTCATCTCCTCCCGGCAGACTTTGGCCGGCTCCGATCTAGCATGTATCCACGCCAGTTCTTCGCCTCAGGGAACTCCAAAAAGGGGGGCACAGCAATTATGTTTCGGAAAGACCTGCGCCCCCAGATCTTGGACTCCATGATGTGCCCGGAGGGCCGCTTCGTGGCCATCAAGTGCCTCCTGCTGGGGGACCTCTACACCTTGGTATCGGCATATGCACCCAACTCGGGACAGGCAACTTTCTATGATTCCCTGGGCTCCTCCCTCTCAAGCTTTGCGGAAGGCCAGACAATAATCGGAGGGGACTTCAATGGGGTTCCAGACCCCACTAAGGACAAATCCAACCCCCCTGCTCTTGGCGAGTTCGGTCAGGCCCTCGGTCTGCTGCGGCTCTTCAGAACCCTGGAGGTGGTGGATACATGGCGGGTGCTTCACCCCACCGAGAAAGACTACTCTTTCTTCTCGGGCGTTCACCGAACTTATTCCAGAATCGACCTCCTTCTATCTTCCCCCCAAACTCTCGCCCTCGCTAATGAGGTGTCGATAGGCCAGCGAATTCTATCGGACCATGCTCCGATAATAATGGAACTAAGCATTCAGAACACCCACGCCAAGGCGACACGCAGATGGGCGCTCTATGACCCAATCCTCAATGATATGTCAATCAGAGACAATATAACCACCACCATCAAGAACTTCTTTGAGGAGAACCCAGCCGCAGACACCTCCCTAGCCAATAACTGGGATACAATGAAAGCTGTAGTTAGGGGATCCTTGATAGCCCAAGGCGTAGCTTACCATCGAAACCGGAAACAAGTCCGTCTATCCCTGGAGGAGGACTTGCGAGCAGCTGAGGAAGCCCAGAAAAAGAGTGGCTGGTCTCCCAAGACACAGAGAGCGCTTCGCTCGGCCAGGAAGAAACTGGAGGCCCACTATGCAGAACACACTGCGCAACTTTTGGCGAAGACCAAACAATTTTACTATGCCAAAAGCAACAAGGCCAACAAGTTGCTGGTGGCCAAGCTAGCTAAAACAAGACGGACCAACACAATTATAGGGCTCCGGGACCCACAGGGGGTGATACATCACTCCGAACAGACGAAACTACAACTAGCTTCGGACCACTTAACCCAGGTCATGACAGCACCCCCCCGAGATCGGTCAAAGCAGGAGGCATACCTGCGGAACGCAGCCCTGACGCGTCTCCTGGACTCCACACGAGAGCAGTTGGAAGCCCCAATAACAGATGAAGAAGTTGACGGAGCCATCAAGGCCCTCAAATCGCGGGCCCCGGGCCCAGACGGATTCTCCCCGAGGTTCTATAAGATATTTAAGCTCCAGCTTATCCCCCACATGGTGGCCCTTTTCAACTCTTTCCAGGTCTCGGGATCTGTAACCCCCACAATGCAAGAGTCGGTGACGGTCCTCCTTCCTAAGCCGGGGAAAGACCCGAGAGATCCGGCGTCATACAGACCTATCGCCTTACTGAATATCGACGCCAACTTGTACTCGAAGATTTTGGCCAACCGCCTGGCACTTATCCTCCCGGAAATAATCCACCCCGACCAAACAGGCTTCATTCTTCACCGAGCAGCAGGGGACAACATCCGGCGGACTCTGAACCTAGTGAACATCGCCCACCGCGACTCCCAAGGCCTTGCCTTAATGGCCCTGGACGCAACCAAAGCCTTTGACAGAGTCGATTGGTCCTATCTGGAATGCACCCTGGAAGCATTTGGGTTCGGCCCCACAGCCCGAGCCATGATCCTGGCGAACTACAAGCAGCCTAAAACCATCCTCAGGATCAATGGCGCCCACTCAGCCCCGATACCTCTGTCTTGTGGGACAAGGCAGGGCTGCCCGCTGTCACCCCTACTCTTCGCCCTCACAATGGAGCCCTTCGCCCAGAAGATCAGGCGGAATTAATCCATTAAGGGACTTCAGGTGGGCCCGTCCCACCACAAAATCGCTCTTTACGCGGACGATGTACTATTGACACTCACGGAAGCCAGTACCTCAGCGAAACACGCCCTGGCCGAAATAAAGGAATTGGGGGAGGTCACCGGCTTTACTGTCAACTTCGCCAAATCAGTGGCCCTAGGAATCGGCCTCCGCCCAGAGGAAAAAGAGGCGTTAACGGGTCTGTGCCCGATTGAATGGCGGGACCACTCGATCCCCTACCTAGGAGTTCTCATCCCAGCAAACCCAAAGGAGACCTATCAGGCGAACTTTCCCAAACTGATCAAGGAGCTGGAGGGAGACCTGAAGCGCTGGACCACGCAAGAGATCTCACTAATGGGCCGGATCACAGCTGTCAAAATGAACCTGCTCCCTAGGTTCCTCTATGCCTGCTCATCTCTATCGGTGCCCTTCCCGACCCAGACCCTCCACGACTTACAGAGGAAGATATCGAAATTCATATGGAAAGGCAAAAAGGCCAGGATCCCCCACAAGACCCTGATTGGTAACGCCAGGGTGGGAGGCCTGGGGGTCCCGGACCTGCAGGCCTATAGGGCAGCGGCGCAACTGTCACACCTACACGCCTGGCAGTCGAGCACAGCCCGCCCCAGATGGGTGGAACTGGAGCAAGCCCAGCTCCCGCTCCCCCTCCGGTTCCTCCCTCACATCCAACCCTCTCTCAGGGCGCGCTGGAAGGACATCCTACTGACAACGAAGCAGACCCTAAGCTCCTGGGACTGGGCTCTAAAGCAGAAAGGAATCCCGAGGGGCCGAGGCCCCCTTTCGCCGATCTTTCATAATCCCGACTTCTCCCCGGGATCTCTCCCCCGCAACTTCCAGAATTGGATAGACGGGGGCCTTGAAACCCTGGGGCAGATGTACTCCGAAAACAGACCCCGGACCTTCGAACAGTGCAAGGAGACTTTTCGGCTTCGAGAGAGGGACAGGTTCACATACTGCCAGCTCCGCCACTGGTGTTCACACCCCCAGACCCTCCAGGCGGCAACTCGCCCCTCGACTCCACTGGGGCTAACCCTCGCGGATCTGCCGGCTAGAGGAAGAACTTCAGCCATATATAGATGCTTCTCGGGGGACTTTCTGGCGGCAAAAACTCGATCCATGGCTCAGTGGGAGGCGGACCTAGGCCATCCGTTCGATGACCAAACTTGGGTAGACATATGGTCCCGCACCCACTCCTCCTCCACCTGCGTCACCAACAAAGAATGTGCATACAAACTCACCCTGCGCTGGTATTACCCCCCTCTCAGACTCCACCACATGAATCCACAAGTGGACCCCGCCTGCTGGAGAGGCTGCAGTCAACCAGGCTCTTACTTTCACATGTGGTGGACATGCCCCAAGATCCAGCAATTCTGGACCAGGTGTCTCTCAACCATTGAACAAGTCACCGGCTCCGCCCTCCCACTGGACCCTGAGACAATTCTACTGGGGATCCCGGTCCCCGGAATCTACCCCCGCTCCGGCAACAGGGCTAAGCTCCTCACACAATGCCTCTTGGCGGGCAAGACAGTTCTGGCCCGTTTCTGGAAGTCGCAAGACGGCCCCTGCCTAGCCCACTGGTGGGGAAAATTGTGGGACATTTTAATAGCGGAAAAGGTCACCGCTGCTAGAGCGGGGACTCTGCACCGCTTCCAGAATGTATGGGCTCCAGTGCTGGACTATGATCAGCGATTTCCTGCAATGACGTTCAAGCCAATCAACGCCCGTTGGGCCCTGGGGGACCTGGAGAGTACGCACCAGGCGGGGGTGATAGACTGAATCTCTGGCCCGGGAAAACCGGAATGATGGGGGGAAAGGGACACAAAGCCAGAATCTTTTCTTTGCAATGTTATACTGCCACCCGATACTGTTTGTAACCTATACTGCCTTGCTATAAATAAACATATTTTAAAAAAAAAAAAGATACCCAACATGGTCATGGTATCTTCCATATGTGGAAAATCGTTGACACCCCCAGAGTTTATGTCATATATGGGGTCCGGCAAGTTATCATCCGAAATAAAGATGGCGGGAGTGTCTAGATCAAGAATGCCCATCCCATCAGTAATTTTTTCTTGAAGTGTGTTACTACGCGTCTCTTCAGTTGTATCAACCCCTTGCTGTAATTCGCCACATATCCCTTCTAACTCATGATCAAACATTGGTTGGGAAGGGTCCAAATTTCCATCATTGTTTCTGATTTCTGCTGAGCAGTCTTGCGCACATTGTAACATTTCTTCCTCATCTACACAAGGGGCAGGTAAGGGTAGGGCAGCCGCACGGGCTAAACTAGCCCTGCGAGTGCTGACGGCATTAAAGAAATCCGCTCTATGATCTTTACGAAGAGCGTTTAATTTAAATTTACCCATATCGCTATTATTGTTGGAAGAAAAGATGTCTTCTATCACAGTCTAATAAAGACTAGATATTAGTAGAAACTTTCCCCTGCACAACAGAGTATTCAACTCTCATTAGGAAACCTTCAAAAACCTGGCACCACCTAGGATATAGATTTAAAAAAACTAAAACTAAAACAAAGTCATTTAACAAAACAAAAAACACAAACCGCGAACAGCAAACAGCGCTTTACTGTGCTTCCCGGTGCGCGCGCGAGTGCGCTGCACCATGGGAATTTGTAGAAGTGAGAAAGTGCCCGAGGCACAAAATAGGCGGAGCCACCAACGCACACTAGAAAAACAAAGAAAAAAAGAAATTGTAAATACAATATACGACCAAGTCCATATGGCAAAGTCCGTTTGTAGTCCAGGAGAAAGAAAAAAAAAAAAAAAAGAAAACCAAGAGGAATGTTTCACACGCTCAATCACCTCCAGGCAGCGTGGTGCAACTGCTAAAGACGTCCTCCAGCCCAATACTTCGTGAATCCAGTAGGAGACTTCACGAGCACTGTGTAGACGATCCTGACTGGCCAGCAAACAGCGCTTTACTGTGCTTCCCGGTGCGCGCGCGAGTGCGCTGCACCATGGGAATTTGTAGAAGTGAGAAAGTGCCCGAGGCACAAAATAGGCGGAGCCACCAACGCACACTCCAGGCAGCGTGGTGAAACTGCTAAAGACGTCCTCCAGCCCAATACTTCGTGAATCCAGTAGGAGACTTCACGAGCACTGTGTAGACGATCCAATAGCCTATTATGAGGATTGCAGTCTTGAAGTCTTAATGAAATATCGAATGAAGTTTGCCAATATAAAAAACATTGCATGTCTTGCACACTCGCCACAGAAGAACAATCAGTGCCTGACTTAGCCTTACGTTCATCCAATTGCACTTGGGACAAAAGAAAAACCAAAAACATTCCACTACCTCGGCATGAAACTGACATCTGCCGATGCAAGAGAGAAAGCAAAGGTGTGAGTTTTGCAAGAGAGGAGAGGAGGCGGCAGAGAAACTCCTAGAATGGAAGGAGAGGATATGGAAGAAATAAAACACTTAGATGAAGGTTGGAGAGGAGGAACACCTAAAGAGAGGTTGATGAGATGACAGACGGGGTAGAGGAAGAAATTAAGTCATAGAAGAGAGAACTGGATGCAGGAAGCCAGGACGGAGGGAGGGAAGCAGAAAGCTTTTTATGATCTAGGGAAGAAAGGTGCCTCTAAGCTGGTGAAAATGGATGCGGACCAAGGAACAGGAAATTGAAAACAAGAGGAAAGAGGTGACGTAGTGTACCCCAAGTGAATGTCCATTAAAGTCTTCACAGAAGGGGAAATATGAATTTCATGGTGTTTAGACGTTTCTGACATGTGTAATTCTATACCCCCATCAAACAATGCAAGGGTACTGAGATGGCGTTACCGGTATGAGAAACCAGAATGGCCACTGTCCATTCTGCATCAGCGAATAAAGACTTGGACGAATAAAGGTTGGCTATGGACTATAATGTAGTCCCAGAGACTATGCATGGCTGTTTATCAATCAAGGTGAAGCCCCTGACCCAGAAAGAGACAGAAGCAGTGACAATCAACTCTGTTCCTAAAGTGCCAAATTAGAAAACACTGGTACATGTTGCTGAAGCTGCACCACAGACATTCGAAGAATATAGAACATTGAAAATTGAAGTTTTCAGTATGCTGTTGAAACTTCAGCCATCAAAGGATTTAAATTTCACAGAGGAATATGGTAAACTAGTCTTTTTGTATTGCCAAACAGGAACATTAAAAAAAGCAGCAAAACTAGTAACTGCCAAGCAGCAAAACCACATTATTTGAACTGTAGCATAGTTTCAATGAAAAAAATGTGCATCTCAAGAAGGCGCTGCCTACACCAATAAACGTTAAGTGTCTGAAAGGTAGGGAATTCGAGCTGAACTTAATTTAAGGTAAGTAGCTATTCTTTGTTAACACCTACAAATGCATTTGGAATGTCAAACATAAGTTCAATAAAGTAACCCTGTTCCAAACAAAAATGTGTACTGTCATTTTTCCCGACCTCACCTTGTCATGGTGGTTGGGCTTAACTGCGGTTTCACTTTTGAAGCAGCAGGGCCAAGGAAAACCTCCAAGTGAGGTTAGAAATCTTCCCTGGAGTTACTGTGTCAAGCATCAGCAGGCTTTGTGTCTCTGGATGAGCCCAGCAAAGTGGCAGTTACTCCATGACCCATGCTGACATGATCAACAAGGCCACAAACTTATGTGGTAGTTTCGTGTCTCTTTTCTCTTCCACTGGGGAGTGAAATGGATGAGTGAAGTGAACATGCACGCTGCCTGGGAATTCATCCACAGTCCTTCTTTTGGGGGCACACACGGACGTGCTCTCACCTTCACCTGGGCTGCAGGCACACTTTATGGCCCTGGACGTAAGCGCCTCAGTCCAGAATCTTCTGGGTTTTAAGAGCCACTGAAGAATCTGACAGGAAACTGGATTATGAAATGCCAATATGTGCCTGGCAGAGTTGCTGGAAGCAGCAGTACTTCTACAGCCAATTTCCCCTCAGCTCATCCGTCAGAATCAGGGTGGCAAGCATAGTATTACCATAACTGGTCCCTGACAGAGCTGCTGGAAGCAGCAGTACTTCTACAGCCAATTTCCCCTCAGCTCACCCGTCAGAATCAGTGTGGCAAGCATAGTATTACCAGAACTGGCAAACTAGCCCTCCCCCTTGACTGCGATGAAGTCACTGGCCTTAATTAACTGGGACCAGTGTACCTGGATATCACTTATCATCGGAAATGTCTACTATGAGGACCATTGACAATGTATTTCATGGTCTAGATGGTAGTGGTGGCAGGGGTAGCAAAAAAGCAAGTCCTGCTTGACTTTGCCCTTACACACATTTCACGGGAGTCACATAGCTCACTCTGTCAGAATGCATGGTTTCACAGTGCATGGTTCTTTGGATATGATATGTTATGAAAGTTTAACTCAGCAGCAACGCTCTCACCTTGGATGCAAGACGACACGGAGCACCACAGGTTCGATCCCTGGGTCAGTGCTTAGAAACCTCTGGGTATTAAGCATGTTATAAATAACCTATCAAATCATATCATACCAGAACTGGCTAACTAGCCCTCTCACTTGACTGCGATAAAATCACTAGCTTTAATTAACTGGGACCAGTATATCTGGATATCCCTTATCATAGGAAAAGTCTACTATGAGGACCATTGAAAATGTATTTCATGGCCTAGATGGTAGTGGCGGTAGGGGTAGCAAAAAGGCCAGGTGGCATGGGCCTGTCTGACTTTGCACTCACACCCACACTTCACAGGAGTCACATAGCTCACTCTGTCAGAATGCATGGTTTCCCAGTGCACGGTTCTTTGTATGTTGTCTAAAGTCTCAAAGTTCAGTGGATGGCCAGCCAAAAAGTGAGTCATGATACTCCACGAAAGCTCTCTGATGCGTATCTTCCACTGGCAAATATGTGAACCCATCAGGCTAACCCCCTCAAAGCTGTCTCTTGGGTTCTTATACCTCCCATTCCCACATTTCTCATCGTAGTCTTAATGGAGTGACTCTCACCCAAAGCTGACTTTGTCCACAAAGTGCCCAGAAGGTATCATTGGTTTTAACGCCATCTGCTCGACTTCCAGACTGCCCTGAAATTGATGTGATAAGGAGTCCAATTTGTCAAATGCTTGGAAGTTAATGTTTTGGCACAATGCAGATTTCGGTAATCAGTAAAGATGGTCAAAGGATGCAAAGTTCCTAGAAGATAGTGTCTCCATTCCTGAAATGTAGCCTTGGTCAGGAGCTACTTGTCCAACATGATGTAATTAGCCTCTGCTGCAGTTTGCATTTTTATTCAAAGCTGCAGGTTGCAACTGCCTTCATTGCTGTGTTTCTTCGAGAGAGCATCCTCTACACCCAAAGAGGAGGCATCTGATTAGACTAAAATGGTTGCTGATTACAGTATTTCTCCAGAACACAATCATTACTTTAGGAATACAAATGGGGGATCCGCTTTGCCAGACCAACAAAACTTCAGATCTTTTCCAAAAGCCTGATAATGGAGGATTGCAGTCTTGAAGTCTGGATGAACTATCGATTGAAGTTGGCAAATACAAAGCACATTGCATGTCTTGCACACTTGCCACAGACGACCACTCAGTGCCTGACGTAACTGTCCGTTCATCCATTTTCACTTGTGACAAAAGAAAAACCAAAAACATTCAACTACCCTGGCATGAAACTGACATCTGCTGATGCAAGGGAGATATCAAATGTGTGAGTTTTGCAAGAGAGGAGAGGAGGCAGAGGAGAAACTCCTAGAATGGAAGTAGAGGATATTGAACAAGTACAACACTTAGATGAAGGTTGAAGAGTAGGAACACCTAATGAGAGGTTGATGAGATGACAAAAGGGGTAGAGAAAGAAATTAAGTCATAGAAGAGAGAACTGGATGCAGGACGCCAGGAGGGAGGGAGGAAAACATAAAGCTTTTTTACGATCTAGGGAAAAAAGGTGCCTCTAAGCTGGTGAAAATGAAGTCAGACCAAGGATCAGGAAATTGACAACAAGAGGAAAGAAGTGACGTAGTGTACCCCAAGAGAATGTTCATTAAAGTCTTCACTGAAGACGGAAGTTGAATTTCATGGGGTTTAGAAGTTTCTGCCATGTGTAATTCCATACCCCTGTCAAACGATGCAAGGGTACTGAGATGGCGTTACCTGGTATGAGAATACAGAACGGGCACTGAAGACCTGGACAAGGAAAGGTTGGCTAAGGACTATACTGTAGTCCCAGAGACTATGCATGTCTGTTAATCAATCAAGGTGAAGCCCCTGACCCAGAAAGATACAGAAGTAGTGACAACCAACTCTGTTCCTAAAGTGCCAAATTAGAAAACACCGGTTCATGTTGCTGAAGCTGCACCACAGACATTCCAAGAATATAGAACATTGAACATTGAAGTTTTGAGTAGGCTGTTGAAACTTCAGCCATCACAGGATTTAAATTTCACAGAGGAATATGGTAAACTAGTCTTTTTGTATTGCCAAGCAGGAACATTAAAACAAGCAGCAAAACTAGTAACTGCCAAGCCTGAAGACCTCCTTATTTCAGCTGCAGCATAGTTACAATGAAAACATGTGCATCTCAATACGGCGCTGCCTTCACCAATAAACATAAGTGTCTGAGAGGTAGGGAATCTGAACTAAACTTAATTTAAGGTAAGTAGCTTTTCTTTGTTAACCCCTCTACAAATGCATTTGGAATGTCAAATATAAGTTAAATAAAGTTACCCTGTTCCCAAATGTGTAGGGCCTCATTACGACCCTGGCGGAAATCGCGGTGCTAAATGCACCGCGGAGCACGGCGGAAAGCTGCCGATAGCGCCATGGGGGTTGGCGGATTTTCCGCCCCATGCCGACCTTGGCGGGGCGGTAAATCCCCATTCCCCATTTTACCCTTCCCCATTCCCATTTTTGCCCCATAGGGTATAATGGGAGTGGGGAAGGCGTTAATTGCGCCACCGTAAAATACGGTGGCGTAATTAACAACAAGGTCCCGTAGCGCCATGGATTTCTCCGCCCGGAAAAACCAGGCGGAAAACGCTCCATGGCGCTACGGGAACTCATAGTAGGGCGGACGGGTCCGCCGTGAATAACGCTGGCGTAAACCCACTCCGCCAGGGTCGTAATGAGGCCCTACTGTCATTTGTCCCAACCTCACCTTGTCATGGCGGTTGGGCTTACTGCGGTTTCACTTTTGAAGCAGCAGGGCTGACGAAAAACCTGCAAGTGAGATTAGAAATCTGCCCTGGAGTCGCTGTGGCAAGCAACAGCAGGTCCTATGTCTTTGGATGATCTCAGCAAAGTGCCAGTTAACTCCATGGCCCATGCTGACATGATCAACAAGGCCACAAAAGTGTGTGGCAGTTTCTTTACATGTCTCTTTTCTCTTCCACTGGGAGTGAAATGGACGAGTGAAGTGGAGTTGCACGCTGCCTGGGAATCCATCCACAGTCCTTCTTTTGAGGGCTCACACGGACGTGCTCTCACCTTCACCTGGGCTGCATGCACACTTTATGGCCCGCGACTCAAGCGCCTCAGCCCAGAATCTTCTGGGTTCTAAGAGAGACCGAAAAATCTGACAGGAAACTGGATTGTGAAATGCCAATATGTTCCTGACAGAGCTGCTAGAAGCAGCAGTACTTCTACAGTCAATTTCCCCTCAGCTTACCCGTCAGAATCAGTGTGGCAAGCATAGTATTACCAGAGCTGGAAAACTAGCCCTCCCCCTTGACTGGGATGAAGTCACTAGCCTTAATTAACTGGGACCAGTATATCTGGCTATCACATATCAGCGTTACAGAATGCAAATTCTACATGGGAATATGGTAAACTAGTCTTTTTGTTTTCCCAAGCAGGAACGCTAAAACAAGCAGCAAAGCTGGTAACTGTCAAGCCCGAAGACATCCTTATTTGAGCTGCAGCATAGTTGCAATGAAAGAATGTGCATCTCAAGAAGGCGCTGCCTTCACCAATAAACATAAGTGTCCTAAAGGTAGGGAATCCGAACTAAACTTAATTTTAGGTAAGTAGTTTAGTCTTTCATAACACCTGTATACAAATGCATTTGGAATGTCAAATATAAGTTCAATAAAGTAACCCTGTTCCAAACAAAAATGTGTCCTGTCGTTTTTCCCAACCTCGGGAGTTACCTTGTCGTGGTGGTTGGGCTTAACTGCGGTTTAATTTTGAAGCAGCAGGACCAAAGTCTCCCTCTTAGTAACAATTAGAAGGATTTTCTTTGAAAATTAGCTGGTTATGGGAAGACTGACATTTTCCCTTGGAAACTTCATACCTTTCATAACTCTCTGTCTCTTGCTACTGGCAGTGGATTGAGCTTGCTTAGTTGGAAAGATGTAAGGGGGAAGCATTTTTTTTTTTTTATAATGGATGCATTTCCCTGATCGAAGCAGTGGATGAAAATAAAAAAACGTCATGCCCCTGTCATGATGATCCACTTGAAGCCCAAAGCCAAGTGCAACTCCTGTTATGACTCTGACCTTGTCACCCTTAAATGCAAGTGCAGGGTGGCTGAGAGGAAATGGCTAGCTTCTTGTGCATCCTCTGACAAACTGGCCTGCCGCCTCCGCAAAGGCAATACCAGCTCTCTCTCTGCAATGAGAAGAGAGCTCACATCCAAGCCCGCATCTCTGCGGCATCTAACAACTCGGCCGAACTCTTTAAAATCTGCAAGGAGCTGGCCAATCCTGCTGCAGTCTCTACCTCTCCTGTCCCCTCCCAGGCCCTCTACATGGCCCTGGCTTCTCATTTCATCTCTAAAACCCAGGACATCCTGTCTACCCTCTTGTCCTCTCCTCCTCCTCCCTCTACTCTTGACTCTATCTCTGGCCCCCCTGTGGCCACCTCTCCTCCCTTTCTCTTCCTTTCCTCTGTTCTCCCCTGACGAGGTTTCTAGACAAGTCCAATCTATGAAAGTCTTGTCAAAACAGGTTCTTCCCTGTTCTTCCAAATCATCAAGGTCCACATTGACTCCCTCGCTCGTGCCCTGGCAGACTTCTGCAACCACTCCTTCACCACTGAAACCTTTCCATCACCCCTGAAGCACTCTCTTGTGCACCCTCTTCTCAGGAAACTCTCAGCCGACCCCTCCTGCCCTCATCTGATCTCCATCACTGCTTTCCTGGGCAATCTCCTGGAAAAGCTGGCCATCTCCCAGCTTAATCTTCACACTGAATCTGTTGGTTGTCTTCATGACCATCAGTTTGGCTTCAGGGCAGCAGAAACACAGAAATTGCACTCCTAAACATCCGTGAAGACCTGCTCTCTGATCTTGATTCTAATCTCCTCTCTGTCCTCATCTTACTCGAAATCTCTTCTGCCTTTGACACGGTCACATGTCATCCTGCTCAATCGTCTCTGTGAGAACCTGGGTATCTCCGATCAGGCCCTGCATGGCTGACCTCGTTCCTCTCTGATCAACCCTCCCAGGTCCAACTCGGCTCCTTTCTTTCCTCTATCTCTATCTCTACCTGTGGTGTTCCCCAGAGTTCTAACCTCTCTCCCTGGCTGTTTAACCAATATCTGACACATCTCGCCCACCACATTGCCGCTCTCTGCTCCAACTTTCAGTGCTATGCGGATGACAATCAGCTCCTTTTCAGGCTCCCCTCTGTCACCTCTTCTCCTTCTCTCATCTTTCACTGCCTGCTATCCAGGAATGGTGTGCCGCCAACAATCTCTGCCTTAATAGCAGTAAGACAGAGATTCTCCTCATCGGCACACCTGCACCCTCCTTTCCTGTTACCCTCGGCAAGGCCTCTCTTGGCCCACTTCCTGCTCCCACCTGTGAGGCTAAGAACCTCTGGGTCATCTTCGACTCCACACTCTCCTTTTCTCCTCACATCTTGGATGTCTCTAAGAAGTCAAACTACCAACTGCACATCCTCATAGGTATTCTTCCTTTCTTCTCCTTCCCCCAGAAGGTCACTGTCGCTAGAGCTATGGTTCTCTCTAGGCTGGACTACCACAACAGCCTCTTTCTAAATCTGCCTGCTTCTACTCTCCGCCCTCTGCAACTCATCCAGGACAGGACTGCGAGATTTGTCCTTGGCCTCAAGCCCAGGGATCGTATCTCTCCAGCTCTGAAATCTCTGCATTGGCTCCCAGTGGCTGTGAGGATTAAGTTCAAGACGCTCTGCTTGTCCACAAGGCCTTCTGGGGCATGGGACCTCAATACCTTCAACTCTCTCTTCCTAAAAATCTTCCTTCTCAAGCTCTTTCCTCATCCGCCTCCAACTCCCTCAGGTTTAGTTGCTTCTCCATGTTGGTGCTAGATCTCTTTCTTCGGCTTTGGGCTCCCTCTGGAACAGCCTCCCTGCCTCTTTGAAACTTTGCTTCTGCCTTCTCTCTTCCTCTCCCCTGCGGATTTCCTGTCTGATACTGCACTGGTCACCTGGCTACCCTCTGATTTCGGGCCCAGGTGCCTGCCCACCCAGTTGCACACCCACACTCCCTCCTGGCAACCCTTGCACTTGGGTCTGTATCTGTAACCCTGCAGTCCCCTACCTGCACTTTTCGATGCTTGCTGTCTGCACTTACCCATGCACCTGCCACCTGCTGGCCGCACTTCTTTTTACTGTTATTGATCCGATGTAAAGCACTGCACCCCTCCCCTTCCCCTGGCACTTTTCCCCCTCTCCCTCCCCTGCACTTGCGCAATCTCATTGTCACTTGGCCTAGTAAGATGGTCTCTTTCCTCCCTCTGTTGCCCCTTTTCTCTGTCCTCCCTCTGTTCCCCCTCCCTTGCTTCGTCACACCTTTCATATCATTTCACAAATCTTTTCCCTTCAAGAGCCTTAATGATTCTGAAAAAACTATAAGCAAGCACCTGTCTGCAGTCCTGAATCCTCTACCAGACTACCTAAAGGCAACTTCCTCCAGTGAGGACATTATTACCCTTTTGGAGCTGATGGGCTTTTGTTTAGCTGCTCCTTCCTGTAGGCTGAGGATGCAGCCATTTCTTTTTCTCTACAGCTATTCCCTCAGTGTCCAGTCACATTGCCTACATCTGACTTTTTCTCAGTTGTTTAAGAAGGAAGTCTCTGCTGGAAGGTCCTCCCCCATTTCACTGACAGCACCCATTTCCTCATGCCAGCTCTCTGTCTGTTGCTAACAAAAGTTGTTTCCAGCTTTGAATATGTACCACATGCCTTGCTTTCTCATTTAGTTATCTCAATGGTGTCTGATTACCTAATTGTTAATTTCTGCATCCCTAAGGAATTATTGAGCACTATGTTCATTCCATTTGTGAATGTTGAAGACCCCAGGGGGTGGGGATAGGATTTGTGTTGATACATTCCTCATAATGGTGTATGGTGGCAATGAACATGTAGGAAGGTAAATAAAAGTATGGCAGGAGTCGGAGGAATTATTTGAATACATCAAGCGTCATTTGTCAAGTGAACAAAGCCTGAGCGTTTTTTTAATTCTTTTTTATTTTCAATCCTATCAGACATTGGATAGGGAAAATCCACCTATTGCCTTTTGTAATACTTGTCTGAGCCCAGGGAGCTCCTCTGCCCAAGCATGTGAAGTAGGACTGCTGAGATATCGCTTTAAGGAGCTCTCGGGGTACTGGGTGAAGGCCACTAGGCCCTCCATCTTGGATCCAGCTAGTTTGGACTAGACAAGACAATGGGCCTCATTACGAGTTTGCTGACCTGGAAACCATTGATTCCATGACGACGGTGACACCGTTTCCGTGACCGCAAGGTCGTGGAATCAAAGGCCGATTACGGCTTGTCGGTCGCGGGCACCAGACAAACGTGGAAACAGTGTCACCGCCGGCACATAAGCAACCACAGACACTGACATATCGCCCCCAAAAATCAGTGGAATAACCGTGACCGCCCCCGCCGGAGCGGACACGGAATCACAGGATGCGGAAACACCATGATTGCGAAAACCGGAAAGAGAGAGGTGGCTATTATTTAAACCACACTCCACTGCCATCCTCACAGACCACAGGCCACATCACCTCCCTGAGCTGTGAGAATCATCCACCACCATGGCATCAAGGATTCCTGCAAGAAGACAGCGCAAGCAGAGTTTAGTGAGGCAGAGCTTACAGTGCTTGTTGAGCACATAGTGGAACATGCAGAAATGCTGTTCAGTGCAGACCAGCGGCGCAACACCCAGCAATGCCGTAAGGAAGTCTGGGCTGAAGCAGCACGCAAGTGCACTGCAGTAGGGGTGACCCTACGCACTGTAAAGGACTGCCACAAGAGGTGGGATGACCTCCGGCTGAGAGTGCGTAACCTCATCGTTGCACACCGCCAGCACAGCACTTGCACCGGTGGAGGCCCAGCATCCCCTCTGAAACTGCAGTCATGGGAGGAGCAGTGAAGCAGTGTCCTGCACCTTGAGGGCATATAGGGCATTGGCGACGCAGAGGCAGGAGTGATCCCACCTGCTGATGCCGATAAGTGCACAATGTACAAAGCCATGAGTGTGAATGGACCCCAGGAGTGACCCAATGCACCCACTGATTAACCGCCCCCCCAGCCAGGGCAGGAGTGACCCAATGCACCCACTGATGACCCCGCCCATCCAGGGCAGGAGTGACCCAATGCACCCACTGATGAACCCCACCCCGGCCAGGGCAGGAGTGACGCAATGCACCCACCCATCACCCAGATGACTAGCAACACACACTCAGTACATGCCCCCTGGACATGCACACATTGCGTGACTGAGTACAAGCTCTGACACACAGACCTGAGTGCATCAGCAGTCAAATGTGTGTACATGCAAGTGGTCACAAATCGTTCAGTGTGATGCATGTGATGGAGCCATCAAATACCACCACACGACTGACAGCGACAATGCCCAACAGGTGACGCAACATCCATCTGCACGTGGACGACACAGCCAACCTGCCGTGGATGAGGATGCAAGCACCTCCGAGACACAGACACCAGCACCAGCTGCAACTGGCATGGATGCACCAGCCCATGTAACCATCCCAGCACAGGCTGCCACCACACAAGTGTCACATGCTCCCCCCATGGCCACAGAAACCATCCAGCATGGCCACAGAAACCATCCTGCAGGCCGTCTGCACTGCGGAGGATGCTGCATCCAGTAGCAACAGTGCCCCTATCATGCTGTCCGAAGATCGAGGACAGGAGGAAGACAACATGGATGACCTGTCAACCCTCCACAACCTGCAGTTCAGCCACGCCTCACTGCACAACTCCATGAGGTCACCAACACCCTCCATGGCAGAGATTAGTGCACGCATGCAGCGGATGGAGGAACAGCAGGCCACCCTATCCCAGCTTGTCGAAAGGCAGCTGGAGGAGTCAAAGCTGCAGCGGGAGGAGGCTAGGCTGCTGCGGGAGGAGTTGAGGCTGCACTGGGAGGAGGCGACGCAGCAGCGGTAGGAGGCGAGGCTGCAGCGAGAAAGCAATGCAACATCGGTGCGTCATCTTTCCAGGGCCATCGGGTGTTTCGCCATTACAAATGTAAACTTGGCGCGCCATGTCCGGGCGGGCAACAGTGTCATGTACTCCATCGCCGAGTGCATGTATGTGGCCCAGCTGGCGTTTCTTGGACATGTGCCATCAATCGCACCACCAGTGCCATCCACCAGCACCACCCCAACATGCTCTGTCACTGGCAGCCCACGGAGGTGCTCCATTCGGCTGAGTGCACACTCAGGATGCTTATGCACATAAGCGCGGCCAGAAATAGTGCCATGTGGGAATGACTGTCCACAAGACAATCTGGGAAACATTGGGTGAATGGGGGTGGGTACGTTTGGGTGGTGGGGGAGGTCCATGATGGGGTTAGTGGTTTGGGGCATGGTTAGGGGTGGGTATATTTGGGTGGTGGGTGGGCACGGGTGTACAGCTTTCCTATCCAATTCACATTCTTACCTGCTTTGTTGTCAATAAATCACTTCTTGAAATTATTTTACGAATGGACATCCGTTATTTCATTTGCAATCAATCCATTTATTGACATGCATCATTATAATCATGCAATGCTGTTCATGTAGTCTCTCAAAAGTAAATGTGAATGAGTGCATCCTGTGCATGTTGTCCATCATGTGCCCCCCTGCGAGGGGGTGCAGCCATCCCATCCCCATTATCATCTTCATAATCTACTTCACAATCATCCTCTGTGTCTGGGGTCAGAGGGACGTTCCTGCGCATGCACAGATTGTGCAGCATGGCACACACAGGCACTATTTTACCTGTCTTCACTGGGTTGTACAGCAGTGATCCGCCAGATCTGCTCAAGCAGTGGAACCTGCCCTTCAGTATGCCAACGTCCTCTTGATCATGCCACGTGTGCGGACGTGTGCCCTGTTGTAGGCCTCCTCATGCATGTTCCGTGGCCTCCGTACGGGCGTCATCAGCCATGACATGAGTGCATATCCTGCATCACCTACATGGGATGTAAATGGAGGGGACATATCAGTGCTTGTGGTATCCATGTCCTGATCAGATGCAGTGCAATCATGTGTCATTAGTCAATCATCCAAATGGGGCAAGCTATGGTCTGACCAGTGTGTGAATGCCATTCCTGGGTCATTATTGTCCACATTGGTGCTTGGACATTGTCCTAGGACTTGCTGTGCATATGTAGTTGTCCTCATGCTCATTTGTGGTTGATGAGTTTGGCTTTGTGCTGTGGTGTAAATACATGGGGGAGTCAGTCAATGGACACTGTGATGATGTGGTCGATGCACACTGTTGGATGTGCACTCATCATGTGCATTTGGGGCACTGGTGCATTGGGTGGGTGGAATCACTGCCTCATGTCGTATTGGCTTGAGCTACCAGTACATGTCTTGGTTGTGAATCTCCTTAGTCAAGGTGTATACGGGAACACTGTGCCCACCTGTGATGTGTAGCTTTGGAATGTGTGGGTTGTGGTGACTGTCCATTTCATTGGCCAGGGGATGATGCATTGACAGTTGTAGGAACCCAGATACAAAGGTCATTGCCCTGGACACCGCCCCTTTCACAGGGCCTGTGCATTGGCAGCTGTACTCACCCAATAGCCAAGTGCTTTTTCCAGCATAGCGTTCCATGTACCGTGGCAATGTCGAAGTCCGCAGGACCATTGAGTCCTGTGTTGACCCCGAAAAACGTGCACAGCAATGTGTTATCACTTGACCAGCATCACATACCATCTGTACATTCAGTGAGTGGTATTGTTTCCTATTGCGGTACACCATCTCCACTGCACGTTGTATGGTAAGCTCTATGTGGGTGCAGTCTACTGCACCAATGCAATTTGGCATGTCCACAATGGCATTGAAGGCCAACTTGGTGGCAATGACCTGAGGGAAGGTACGGGGGAGGGTGATGTGTTCCCACACATGGTGCAGCAGGGCATCCAGTACCTGGTCCAGTATTCTTGAGAAGCAGGTTTGTGACAGCCCCTGCAGCTCACCAACAGTGTGTTGATATGTTCCCGTCCCAAGAAAATGCAGTACCGAGACCACCTTCAGAAGGGGTGGGATTGCCGTCCGTATGCCAATGCGGGTGCTGATGTCGTCCTCAATCATGGTGATGATGGACATTATTGTTGGACAGTCAAGCCGGTATAAAGTGTGGGTCTGCCCTGGGGCCAGGTTCCAAGATGAGGCCCTGATGCGGGGTATTGGCGGCAGCCTGCGGGGTTGTGCCGGCTGCACATTTGGGTTTGGTATGGGTGCAGGGTTTGTCATCTGCCTCCCACGCCTCCTCTGCCTCCGCCTCCTCCTCCTCTGCACCATTTCTGCCACCATGTGCCCAGACCCAAAGCTGCTACAGCGGCTGCCTGCATAGTTGTGTTTAGAGTTGGCCTGGGTGTGGGTGTGGCCCTTTTGTAGGCTCCCAGTGGCCTGCTGGGTCCAGCTGGGATCTTTTGGTGCATCTGTGGCCTGATTCAGCTCACCTGACACTATTTAACGCCATCTCCACGGTGGCGGCAGCGGCAGCGGCAGTACTGTCACAGGGCCTCATTATGACCCAGGCGGTAAGTTACCGCCTGGGCCGTGACTTTACCACCATGGCATAAACTACGTTTACGCCATGGTGGTTGGCGGACTTACCGCCCCATTCCGACCTAGGCGGGGCGGTAAGTCCCCAATCCCCATTTACCCTTCCCCATTCCCATTTTTGCCCCATAGGGCATAATGGGAGTGGGGAAGGCGTTAATTACGCCACCGTAAATTACGGTGGCGTAATTAACTCCATGGTCCCTTAGCGCCATGGATTTTAACACCTGCTAAAAGCAGGTGTTAAAAGCACCATGGCGCTAGGGGACCTCGTAATCAGGCGGTAAGGGTCGGCGCTGTTAACGCTGCCGTAAACCCCTTACCGCCTGAGTTGTAATGAGGCCCACAGTGTTCATGGTTTTACCGCCATTTTTGTGGTGGAGTTTCCGTGTCCATGCTACTCGTAATGCGCACGGTGTTACCTATTGCTGGTAACTGTGGGTGTTGTCGTGCTGTGTCTGCCGACGCAGTTATCGGGTGTGTTGTCTGCGCAGTGGCAGTTTTGGGGTGGTGGTGTTTCCGGGATCGAAGGTCGGAATTCGCTGGTCCGGTAAACAGTGCTGGTACGGTTTTACCGGCTGCATTGAATCCGGACCGGCGAACTCATAATGAGGAACAATGACTTCTTATTCATTTCTGGAAACACATCAGGGGGTGGTGGCTCAATGCCATCGTCCAAGAAGGGGGATGCTAGATATCGTCAGACCACAGCGACTGACCCAGAAGACCACGTGATGACATTTCTAGATCCACCATTCAAGTACTGGTCCTATCCCACCTGGATGGAGGCAATGCACACCTTGAAGGTCTCCAGTTTTCCTCCCTTGTGCCCCTGCGAAGGGTCCTAAACGCGGCTGCATGCCTCATCAAGGGTCTATGCAGAAAGAGCCACATCACCCTGGCTCTCATCGACCTTCACTGGCTCCCACTGCATGCACAAATCACCTTCAAGTCTTGCTGCATCATCTATAAGGCAGTCACCCTCAAGTCAGGACACGTGCAGACTTGAAATCCGCCGTACAAAAAATGGAAAGGACCAGAAAACAGCCCTTCGCTGCCTATGCCCCAGAATTATGGAACCTCCTCCACATCAGCATCAGACTTGCCCGCAAGCGCCTACAATTCAGAAAATAACTCAAGACCCACCTATTCAAGGAATCTCTCCACCTCAACACCTAGAGCCATCAGATGACCCCTTGCACCACCTGACTCGCCAGATGCTGCCCGCCACTCTCCTCCCTGCCACCCGGTACAGCTGTACCCCACCTATGAGCCCCTCTGTTGCCCAGCCCCCGCTGTATATCTGTTCTGTTGTTACCTCTGAAAAGCGCGCCGTTATGCATCTGTACTTTTGTATACCTCTGTAAAGCATGCTGTTGCTTCTCGAAGCTCGGTCCGTCATCAATAAATACCCTAATAATTATAATAATACCGAGAGGGATCCTGATGGAAACTGAGGACAGACTAAAGAGATAAACAATAAGATTCATTGTGACATAATGGGGGGTGGGAAAGATCAAGCGGACGTGACATATAATGAAAGGGGCCAGACCATGTGGGGATGTGAGGGAAAGGCGAGTTGGAGGTGGGTTGTGTTAGACTGGGTGGTGGGCTGGTATTCATTTTGCAAACTCTGACTAAATGTCTTTCTTTGTCCATTCTACATCAGACTAAGTCTCTCATTTGATTTTCTGTGTTGACACATTTGAGGTATAACTGAAAATATTGAGTAACTGTAACATGCCTTAATGTCTCTGTGCACTGGATGGTTTTACCACACTCATTGGGTTTGCCATCACATTCATGATCATTCCTGCTCTGTGGTGTTACATCTAACAGGTACACCACTTACAAGTCCTGCATCTTCATCAATGGTCATAAAGATGCCTAATGACATGGCACAGTGACTATGTGCTAGTATGTAATCATGTGCCACTTATCAGTATAGAAATAACTTTTGATCCTTGGACTTCAATTAAACCAGCATGCTGTGAGGAACCAGGAATGAGACACAGACACAGAGGGTTCATGGTGGTTGTTATAGACATTTATTGAAATTAAAAAGGGGTTGGAAAGTGCCTCACTGTCCGTAATTTAAGAAGCATTACCCTACCACAACCAACACTAAGGGTCTGTCAAGTGTCAAGATGTCCAAAACAAACATTTCTTGTGTCTGAAATCCTATCCTAGATGTCACATTCTAAAACGAACTCCAAGCTGTAAAAGGAGTATTGTCTTTTGTTAAAAAATTGCACCTATGTTCAAGTTCAACAAAAGGTATAACTCCCAACAAAGGTTTACAATGATCAATGTTCACTGTTCCAAAGGGGGATGGATGACTCCCTCTCCTAGGATTCGCTCCAACAAAGCAAAAGTTCAAAGAATAGCAAAGTTCTAATGATCAGGAGGATAACTCCCTCCTTGTGTTGCAACTCACTCCAGATGGAAATGACTTCCTTAAACAGGATTCCACACTCAATGCAACTCCAAGAAAAGGCAACTTGGGTTAGGGTACCAGACCAGCTAAACACCTGCTATACTCCCCTGCCATGTTATCTTTTACAATATCTCATGGGTGTGAATCCGCACTCTTCACCTGGTGTACTATCCTTCCAGGACTTTACAATGCAATCTCTCTTCTCACTCAAACAACTGGTATACTCCCCTGCCAGGCTCTTTTACAATTTCTTTTGGGTGTGAATCCCAGATCCGCTCTTCACCTGGTATACTCTCCTGCCAGTACTTTACAATACAATCTCTCTCTCTCATTCAGCACAAGCGGGCATGGGTCATCGAACAGTTATTTTAGGGCAAAGTACTGTAACTATGAAGATGACACCGATTCCAATGAGGATTACTGGTTCTCCCTCATTTGGCAACCAGTTCACTCTTTCAAGGTCTCTTTGACTCCTTCATCCCCCTGGGTTCAGCGACCACTTCTGAATTCTTTCAAACAACTCGCACTCTTTTGGGTACTCGCCTCAGTGTTCACTGGCCTCAAGTGGCTATCCCCAGTCAGCGGGATGGAGCGTTCTGGCTCCTTGCATTGGAACAAAGCCCGTCCTGGTATTCTCGAAGTGTTAAGATTCCGATGTTGCTTTTCTCCACCTCTTCCACTCCACCAGGCTCTCCTGGGTGACCTGGGGCCCTCTGGTGCCCTCTGGGACTCTCCGGCATTTCAACAAAAGTATTTCAAGCATCAGGCAGGGAGACAGAGTCAGGTTCACAAAAGACTTCAGGTTTTATTCACGCCAGACTGACACAAACAGCATTGTTGTCTAGTACACAAACCCCCTGCTCCCTTCAGAAAATGGAGATTCCTTTTATATTTTTCAGAGCAAAAGATTCAAACCCCCTCCCTTTTCTAAACATGTCCAGGCAAAACTCTCCGCTGACTATACTTGCGCACCTGGCAATTAATTCTTATCTGTTTAAACCTTCAAATTGAAACACATTCTGCCACCAATTCTTGGATTTTCCTGGCCACACTACCCCAAATATGGACACCCAGCTGCATGCCTTGGCGAGAAATCCAGACATAGGCTCATTATATTTCTGGTTTCAGGATGCTTATCTGGTTTTGGCAGGGCACTGTGGCCTTGAATTGTTCAACTTCAGGGCTGACTTATGCTGCCGCGGTCCGCAGAAGGCTTCTTCATTTAAAGCATTATTTTTACTCAGTTAAAGGCATTGTCAGTTAAAGGCATTGTCAGTTACACAGATGGTAGAGGTCTTTTCTGTCTGGGTATAGCAGAAAACGTAATTATGTTCCTACTCAATTTTTAATAATGTGCATTGTGTACCTTGCCTGCTTACTAAACCATGATAAAAGCATTTTTAACTTTATAAACATAACACCATTTAAAATACTAATGTCTTTTAACCCTATGAGTTCTATTTTCACATATTAACAACACTAAATCATTCCCTACAAATTTTTCTGCCTAGCTTTAAGTCTGGGGGCTGTCCCCTACTGCATTCAGTTGCTGGTACCTCATCTTCATTTTGGCACCTCCGTTACAGTCCCCTGTCTTGAAAGTTCTTGGTTGCTAAAACAATTACTTTCAACCATATCCATGTCCATCCTCCTTGATACTTATCTAAAAAATATTCTATCACATTTCTACAATTTGTCAAATACTAACATATTATTATTATTAAAAACAAAACATGCGTGTGTCTCTAAACTCCTTTTATCTTCTTTCATCTATGCTCCACTTACCTTTCTCAATTTACTTTAAACTAACTGTATGCCTTAGATAATTTCACAGCCATTGTGAGACTCGAGAGGTTGGTCAAACTTTGAGATAACCCATTAGCCCATTGTCTTTTCATATGTCATATCTTGCCTGCAACTCCCACCCCAATGAAATACAATCTCTCCTTGATCTTCTGCTTCTGCCCATGCATATGTATACAATGTTTACAAACTGTATCCTTCCCCTCTTGTTCCACACATATTCTTCTTCCGTATCTTCCACTTTATTCATCTTAGTTCGGCATCGGTGGACCGTCTGTGTCCTGTCGCCTTTGTCCTTTCTTTTGAGCTGTTCTCACAGTCAGTGCTGTCATGGCCACAGCCCCTGGCCTTGGGACTCAGGGACTCTGGGCCTCGCCACAATGTTCCTGCAAGGCCCCAAGGGCCCAATCATGCCCCTGTCGGCTGTCCTGGAGCCATTCCTGGCGCCTTTGGCACCAGGCTCATAAGACAGATGGAGTTCCCATTGGGGAATGGATCAACATGGCTGCCCCCACAAGGTTCGGTTCAGAACTGAACCATGCAGTCTACCATCTAGGGCGTGATCTACCCCGGAGGCACCTGGGATACCTGTAGACTATTTAAGCCACGCCCGAGCTGAAGCACGCGCTTCGCATTGTTCTGCACTCGCAGAGTGACGTTCACCGAGACCTGCTTGCAGCATTCCAGACCTGCATCTGGGGAGGGAAGAAGAACACCATTATTCCTCCTTACCTGTTCAGCAATCCAGCTCCGCGATCGCTCTGGAGTTTTCTCTGGGACCTGTCCTTCCCAGCAATCAACATCCTAGGAAGTGAGAGAGAAGATGACCATTTAGTAAGCGTTTGTCTTCCGATCCCAACGCCCTTCAGACCCGTGCTGCCTACCAAAGTTCTCCTGGTATTCATCAGTGGTCTGGACATCTCACACTCTGCGTCCCACATCTATCTGATCGCACATCTTCCAAGAACTTCTCGGTGACCTGCAAGGGAAGCACAGCACCGGTTAGCCAAATTCCAAAGACGCTCATATCGCCGCGATTCGCACATTCATTTACCTTCGAGAGCATCACCTGCTCCATCAGCTCGACATCTTCATCACCCTTTCTGCACCTACGAGAAAAGGAGGAGGTTAACAGGGCAACTACTTTTAAGGACACACACTCTTTAAGAACTATAGACTTACCTCAAGAGCGGAGTCTCAGCAGGACTGGACTCCAGGGCCGACGCCAGTGAAGTAACTTGGCTGTAAGATGCCCAGCAACAACGCGCCCCTGCACAGAATAGCAGGACGGAGAGCGCACCTTAGCGAGATACAAGGGGAGGAAGACTCTAAGGGGGTCGCTGGGGAGCACTTGGGAGGTGGGCCCAGAGAGAAGGAGATTGTGGCTAAAACAGAACTCCTGTCTTCCAGAATAGATCCACGGCAGAACGAGTCCCCGGGGGAGGTGAATCCGAATCGGAAGCGATCCAGTCAAGTCGGGTGGTGTCTCTGTGGATACAAGGTGAGCGTTACAGACTCCCAGGTTCTTTTGATGCTTGGACCAGGAGTCCACTGTCTTTTTTCCTTTGTCACAAATAGTTCACTTTTTCTCGAGTGTCTCTCAATAAATACATTGTTCATGTGAGTCCAAAAGAGAGGACGTTTCAGCATGGGGACACAGGGTTGGGGGAGTCTTTTGCAGACACAACTCAGACCATCATCTTTGTCGGGCTTCCACTGGGTTTCTCTACAACCTCCCTCTTTCCTCACACAGTTCGACGTTAATTTCCTGAGGGATACAGTTCCCTCGACATATACCTGTAATATAAAACTGAATGAGTTTCTTTTGTAAGATAAACATGTCTCTTTTATTCGCCACATTCTGTATCAAACTATTTCATTAAAAATCCCTCTGTTTCACATTCCAGCTCTCATACCCTACTTCCTAAAAAACCTGCAAGACTTTCCCTCTTATTGAAACCCCTGCCTCCTCGAAAACCTACAAGACATTTTTATTTAAACATTTCTTTTTATGGATCATTCGGCCTCCTAAACAAATTCCACCCCCATCTTTCGCTTTGTGTCAGCCGGCTAGAACCTGAGTTTGTTTTAAATAACAACATGTTGTCCTTCATGGGACACATTTTTCCCTTGAGGGTGTGTGACGAAGTTGATGGTTAGAAGAAGGAACTAGTTATTTGTTAATAGAATGTGTAGAAACATTTACTTTCACAATGAAGTGTTTTCACAATGAAATACTATGTTTATATACTGAAAGCCCTTCATTCGGTACTTTCTTCTAATGAGATTTGCTTGGCTTATGGTTGCTAGGAAACAAGAGACGTGACAGAGGATTCAGAGAATGACAGTTACATTTGGGCTTATTGAGGGAGCCGGAGAGTGAAGAGTCTGACAGCTCACAGCTGAGAGAGTTGCGCCATTGCGCCTTTACCAGAAGTTTTTTTGTTTTGTTATAAACTGAAAGCGATCGTTGTCGCTTGCCAAACTGGAGAAATCGGCGCCGTGACACAAAAGTCAGCCGAGTGTGAAGAAAAAACAAAGCGATTGTTATCGCTTCTTGAAGAGGGGAGAAACTGGCGCGGTTGCGCTAACAGACCAGCGAACATGATATAAAAGTGCCCATCGATGTGACGCCGTTGTGCTAACCGACCAGTGAATGAGAGATAAAGATACAGCCATTGAAGATCCGTGAGTAAGTGCGCCGTTGCGCTATGAGAGACATTCGATACAGTGCCTGTGTGCCTGATGAGTAATGAGATGTATGACTGAACAACGCCACGTCCTACTAAAAGACGAAGCATTTCTACGGTTGCCTTGAGTGAGAGGAGGAGTGTCCATATGACAGCCGGCACATAAAGCTGAGCCCCATTGTTTATCAAACTCAACAGCTAATCAGAACGCCTGAACTTACGTTAACAGACCGATCGAGCAGGAAGAAGATGGAGTGGCATTGTGAAAGGTACAAGGCACAAATCAGTAGATTCAAAGAGCAAAGAACGCTACTATTAACGAGAGTGAGAGAGGGAGAGTATATTGGAAATAACTTAACGCTTGGAAGGGGTGCTCTACATACCTCCATATGCATCTGTTGATCGAATAACTAGAGTCCCATAATAACATGTGTGCTCATCATTGAAAGATGTTCCCTGGACTCTATTGTTATATTTTCTGAACAAACATTTGCAACATGATAGCCACTCTGAAATCAACGTTCATTGCATAGGCAAGAAATTGAGGTTGCCTGAAATAAAGTATAAAAATAAGAAGAACAGACTTAAAGAAACAGAGAGTTAAGCGAAAGTGAAAAGAGAAACATATTCAGAACTTGTTAAAACAAGTGGAAAAGAAATACATTTAGACAACAAAGGGTCGAGTTAATGGACAATAAAGAGGCATAGAACTTCCCTCAAACGCTCTGAAGTGCGAATCCTGGCACAGAAGACTGAAGTGTCGGCCTGGAAGACGTATCCTTTACATTCAATCTATAAGAAAGCAAAGAATGTGTGAATAAAAGAATTGGGTTCTCTTCTCAACCCATACAAACTACTCACTGTCTCAGTCTTTTGTCTATTATTACTAAAGAGAACTGTTACAGGGTGACACATGCAACCCTAAGGAGACGAAAATAACAATTAAAGAAAGACGTCTTCTTCTTTTCAGGTCCTCTAGGCACGTCCGTAGCAGATGACAGAGACGTCCTTGGGGATCCCTGTTGTCTTTAGGAAGTCAAAATAGGAACAAAAGTCCTTTGGGCACTGGTAAGGGGTCAGGTTTTCTTTCCAACTTCAACCCTTTCCTCCATTTCTGCTATCAAAAGATACTTTCTGGATCATTCTTCCCTACTCGTTGGTGCACATAAACAACTATTTTCCAACCACCCCGCAGGATACTTAGTTTAGGCTTGGTTCCTTGCTCAGCTTAGCTGCACATGCTTCCTGGTTAGCAGTAAATGCTTCCTGGTTAGCTGCAAGTGCTTCCTGGTTTTCTTCCTCAGCTCAGCAGTAAATAATTGCTCCTTAGCAGCCATTCTTCCCTTTTTCTTCTTGTCTTGGTTGGACCATGGCCTTTGCTTGTGCTTTGCGTTCATTCTATGGAGACAAAACAGAGGCGTTTCCCTGCACACCGTCCCTGCCTAACTTAATCTAGCCTACGCCTGTTTTGTGAGAGCATGGCATCAATTCTTATTATGTGCCTCCATTTTTTATCGTACATAACAATGTTTGCCTCTTCTAATAATAGTATACCCCTATCACATCAACCTTTTTGGCATTATGAACACAAAATAATTACTCACCTTCAATTTGACTTCTGTTTTCTGTGGTTGTCTGAAATGGCCATGTTGTCATCTCTTTTCTACTCTTTCCACACCTGATTGTACCTATCTTGGGAAGAACAGCTGAACACTTGGACATTGGGCCTCATTCTGAGTAGGGTGGTAAGGGATACGGGGCACCGGTAAGGAGACCGGTGCCGGTAATCCCTTACCACCCTATTCCGAGGTCCCTTAGCGGGTCCCTTCCTTAATGCCTGGTCTGGCCAGGTGTTAAGGACGGGAACCGTTAAGGGACTTCAGAGCTAATAATGGAACCGCAATTTGCGGTACCGTTATTAGCGCCTTCACCATTCCCATTGAGCCCTATCGGGACTCAAATGGGAATGGGGAATGGCTTTGTCAATGGGGACTTACCGGTCCCGCAGAGGTCGGACTACACCTTGCAGGTATCCTAGCAAAAAATCTTCACAGGCTCTAAATTGTGCAGAATGATGCTGTGTGCAACTCTCAGTATTCTCAAAAGGATACACATTACTCACGCCAGGCGAGCTGCTCACTGGCTACCCGTGAAGGAACAGTTCATTTCAATATCTTAACCATCACGCATAAATGTATGTCTCACACAGCACCAGTATACCTAGCTGATGCTGTTAATAGAGTCAGTTCAGCCTGGCCCAAAAGGAAGTCACCATGTCACTCAACTGCAAATCACACTAATCAAAAGAGCTAATGCCGGAGGTCTAGGCCTTCCCACACAATGTTCCCAAACCATGGGATGCTTTCCCTAGCGAATTTAGAGCAGAACCATCCCTCCTCATTTTTTTTGCCAAAACCCTCAAAAGTACCCTGTTTAACTACCCCTATTAGTTCCCCCAGCAGTGTTCATACGTATTCCCCCTGCTGCTTAATTAACCTCTATGCCATGTGTTTACTCAATTTCTACTCTATCCAATGTAAGCTAAACATGCAATTCATCCATTGTAACTACAATATGTATTTGTCCTATAACTACAGGTGAAGCTGTGGCATGCAATCACTTATGTATGCCATTTTCCTTGTAATCTGTAAGCCTCTTCTTTGTAACAGTACCACGATGCCTACAGGCTTCTGTGTGCTCTATAAATTCTAATAAGTAAAAAAATAAAAGGGTTTTTCATGCATTCAAGCCTTTCCTTTCTACTAGGAATTGCTCATTATTTGCCAAAACTACAGTAGGCACTAATACTGGATCACTAAAATGCACCTTCTCTGGGCGCTCATGGGCAACTGTTAGGCAGAATTATATGCAGTACCTTTGGGAACACCACACACAATTAAGACTACAAGTGACAGTACAAATTCACCTTTGGTACAAGCCTGTACTACACAGTACAGTGGTAGCGATGGCTGAGCAGCCAGACTTATCTCAAGAGCAAGTGAGCAGTATCAATAGTTACACAAAGGACAGCAATTACTATGATTCAAACAAACACTGACTCAAGGTTCTGAGTAAAAGAATATACATTTATTTACACATCAGTTGTATAACATTTCACCAAAGTAAAGCAGTTGAAAAATCACACTCCTAATACACCACACCACTCCCAATAGTTTCCAGTCAAGTTAAGCTCACAAAATGAAGTGGGAGCAAAATGGCACTCTGTTAATTAAAAAGGGAGGGAAAGTCAAAGTTAGGCAGAAATTGAGCAGCACCAACAGGTAAGTATGCAAGGCAATCTAGAAAGAGGAAATACAGTGATGGAATCAAATCAAACAGGCTTAGGGCCAAAGTCAATAGGACAAAAGTCTTTTGCTCAAGATCACACAGTTCAGGGTAGTGTGCGGTTAAGTCTTTGCCAAGAGTTCCGGATGAGGTTGGTCGGCAGAAAAGTTTGTTTAAAGAGAAGGACAAGACCTAGGATTGGAGAAAGATTTCACACACTTTCAACGCGGCTGAACGAAACGAACAACCGGATTTGCAAAATACCTTTAACGGTTCTTTCATTCCAGTGGTGACTCTGCCTTTCCAGACCCAGAGACCTGCTTTTTATTCACTTTTCTCCCATTCACACACCCTGGCAATCAATCATACAGCAGGGTGGATGTCACCACAGCCAATCATTTCAGAGTGCGACATGGGCCTCCAAGGAGACCCTGTGCAGGGAGTCCTAAACCACTCCCTCACATCCTGCCCCCCCCCAGACATACAGGCGCCTAAGGAGGGCTTCTGCATAGAAGCCCGTGAAAAGACGGTGAACAAAGGAAGCAAACCTGGTTTGGTGCGCAGAGAAAAATATGAGAAAGACATTTTCAAAAAGAAATGGCAAATAAACCCAGCAAGAACTGTATAAAACCAAGATAGCCTAAAACAATACCAAGGTTACTTAAGATAACTGCGGTAGGAAAAATAGGGTAATTACCACTGCCACCAGCCAAGTCTTGATGAAAAGGGAGCGAAACAATGCTCCAAGAGAAACAGAAAAAAAGGGATACATATTAACCCTTTCCAGTACTTCATGGAAGATGGTTTGTACTGGGTCTGTGGTTTTAAAAGACTAATAAAGTCAATGGCAACTTTACATGTTCTGGGAGACAGTAGTCAGTCCCAGAAAATTGAGTCTGAGTTTGGAAGTCTAAAAGACAACCCTGTGTCACTGCACTGAAGGTGTTGTGTAACAAACAATAAAAAGAGGATGCCGGTGGAGTAGGTGAGCCTCTGCAGTCTATGGCTGACCACGTCTGTACCTGGAGTCACATATTCTGGACACTTCGTATTCTAACTGATCATTGACAACCACAGGGGTAGATCTTGGAGCAGTCCAGGAGGACTGGACGTATGGTTTCAACAGAGAAGTGTGAAAAACTGGGTACATCCTTTTCCAGGAGTTTGGTAGTTTGAGTCGGAAGGCCACTGGCTTAATGATTTCCTTTGTGGAAAAAGGACCAAAGTACTGGGGAGCCAACTTATTTGGTCATAAGTGTCGAGGCAGTAGTTTCAAGGACAGCCAGACCTTATCACCCACTGCATAGGAAGGCCCTGGTCTTCTTTTGAAGTCTGCATAGTGCTTAGTGCTTGTTCGGGCCCTTTTGAGGTTTTCTTTGGCTTCCTTGTGTACGTTGATGAGGGTTTCAATCCAGGAATCGACTGTAGGACCTGGTGTAAGATGTGGGAGAATGGATGGTAGAACCAAAGGGTGGAATCCTTGGCTGCAGAAGAAGGGGCTGGTTTTGACAGCTGAGTGATCCGAATTGTTGTAGGCGAATTAAGCCACAGGTATTAAGAGTGACCAATCGTCCTGGACCTTGGTGGTGAAACAGCGAAGATACTGCTCCAGGGTTTGGTTCACACGTTCAGTAGCTCTGTTGGTCTGTGGATGATAACCTGAGGAGAGGGCTCGTTGGATTCCTAGTATACAGCATAAGTGTTTCCAGAACTGAGATATGTATTGAGGTCATCTGTCTGATATGATCTTGGAAGGGAGTCCATGAATTCGGAATATGTGTTCCAGGAAGATTCCAGCGAGTTCTGAGGAAGATGGTAGTTTTTATAAGGGTGTAAAATGAGCCATGTGAATGAATAAATCAATGGTAACCATGATAGTTGTGTATCCCCTGGAAGGTGGTAATTCCACAATAAAATCTGTAGCGATGAATTCCCAAGGTCTTGTTGGTAGCGTTGGTTGGAGTAGGAGACCCGCCGGTTTCTTGTTATCATGCTTGTTTTGATTGCAGACTGCACAGGGTTGGATGTACTGCTGGACGTCAACTCTCATTTTAGGCCACCAAAACTGTCTTTGTATTAAACAGAGAGTGCTGGTGATACCATGATGCCCTGAATGAAGGGTATCATGACAGAGGCTTGTAATCCTTTGTCACAATCTCTGCGTGGGGATGACCAGGCCATTATCCTTGAATAAATACCCATCCTTTGTTTTAAGATTCCATTGATTCTTCCCAGTAAACTCCTTCCAGATCTCAGACAACTGGGTTTGAATCTGAATGTCTTCCAGGAGACTGATTGCTTGGGCTACACATATTATGTGGGGAAACATCTTTGGGAAGGATCGGTCTTCAAGAGGTTCGTAGTCGGGATGTCGGGATAAGGCATCAGCAATTATATTGTGTGCTCCAGGAACACCCTGCTGCCCCCTCACCCCACTCAAGCCTATTTCTGCAGAAGTCTGTCCTGATACATTCTGGTTTCACCATCACCGTCTTGTGGACAATGCTGAATTTGACTTTTATGGACTTCATTCATTCATGGTGCGTCACCCTTTCTCAACTCTCATGCTGAACTTCTTTTGCATCTTGTACTCGTGGTGGCCCTGAATCATGCTGTTCCCATCTTCATCTTGTATCCTCACTTGCAACATTATGTGTTACTACTGACTTCTGCAATTGTATTCACTCTCCCCTCTTACTTCTCCACTCTTTTGACTGCTAACTCTCTGTTCTCTCCTCCTTTCCCTTCTCCCTTTTCCTATCTCCTCCCCTTACTTTCTTCTATGCACCTACTCTATCAGAATTGTCCCAGGGCCTAGTATGATAGCAACCTCGTCTGTCTCCTCCTCCCTCCCCTTACTGGTTTTTTCCTCCTCAACCCCCCTCCAGCACTATCTGAAATGTTGTCAGGCCTAATATGATAGTCGCTTGTTTTGTTCCCCCCCTACCTTTCTGCACCCCTCTCCCTCACCTCTTGTTTTTAATGTCGTCAGGCCTAGTACAGTAGTCGCCTGTCTGTTTCCATTTCCTTCCCACTCTCCCCCTGCCTTCCTTATCTATGTTTTAGCTCTTGCACTATCTGAAATGTCGTCAGGCCGAGTATGATAGTTAATTTCACATCCTTACTGTTCATGGCCTGTAAGAATGTCATTGTTTTTTCCCTTGTTCCCTCCCTTGCCTTGAAGCGCTTTGAAACACACTGTGTATAGGCGCTATATAAATAAACTAGCATATCATATCATATCATAACATGATGGATTTGGAACTGGTACTGGGCAAAGGAGAAGGCCCAATGGCCTTGACGACTATTCCTATTGTTCATGACACACATAGCTCATATGCAAAGGAAAGGATAGTAGTGGGAGGACTGGACACGCTCAGGTAACTGAGGTAACATAAATAGTGAAAAAGATATTATATCTTGATCTAGAAAAGTCCACAAATGAATTATCATGAATAGTGAAATTTATTCAGCAATTTGGACAGCCAACAAGTGTTTCGACCAGTGGGTCGTCTTCAAGACAGATGCTAAATTCTGTGCATATCAATGCTTATGTTGATAACAATAACCCAGATTGCCAAAGTGAACATTCAAGTTCGGACAAATCATAATTAGAGTTGCAGATTGCCAGAAAAATAACAGCCTACAATGGCTATATGCAAATTAGTTACCCGTCAGAGCGGGATCCAAACAAAATACAGGGGCCCAATCCCCACGGCAGATTATCCCTGCATCATACAATGCTGTGTCTCTTGACTGACTTGACCTATGGTTCTTGAGGGTGTTCAACCCATCAGTGCTTTAAAATGATACCACTGATATGTAAGGCACCATATGACTGCCAAATAACATGCCGTGACATCCTTGCTCTTATTAACATGTCTTTTTACCACACATTTTAAAAGAATGTATCTAGTTTACCGCCCTGCTAAAACAATGACCACCACGAGTCATAATGAAATATAAATGCAGAATGTAATTACCACTGCGTTACTCAATGGGTCAGTTGTAACTGTGCTTATAAATGCTTCCAACTTTCAAGTGTTGGCATTTATTCCATAATGCACAACAATGCTCAGAAAGACCCTTCGCATCTGTAATCTGTATTTGATACATTGTTTTTAATAAAGTAAAGCCTGTCATTTACTGCACTTGCTTGTACGCGATAAGTATGGCCTTGCAAAATGCACGATCATTTTGCATTTCTTTCAACATGGAGCGATTGCTTAGCTTGGCAGTGTTATCTCAAAGAACTGCTATTGTGCATTCCTGTCTTGATGAATTACTGCATTCTCTCTCGTGGTCCATAATGAAAGCATTTTTCTTTTCTCGTGTATTACTTAGTTGCATCCTGCTTAAATATTAATTCTCAATTGCGTTTTTTCAAGCAGCTGCTCTGACTTTATTTTTTATGCTAAACAAAATATACACATGTTTTTGTCATCTCACAAATGCAAGCTAAATTGAAATATAAAAAAAACCCCCACTATCTTTTAAACCACGGCACGCAAACCCCAAATAGAACATTCCAACAAAAACACAGCTTGTTTCACTTCAGCGAGACATCCTTGTGAACACTTTTCTAAATTGAAACACAAATAAAACCTATACTAGCATTTCACCATGCTCTGCTTTTACCTTGAGAATCATTCACTAATTTCTTGTCTAACAACCAATTGTCTTGCGCATATCACAGGCTCACAGTTAATTTCTTAAGTCATAAATTACTATAATTTCAACTGGACTTTTCTACTGCACACAGTTAAAAGGCACTTCTGCACAGTGCATTACTTTCCTCAGCGTGCTTAATGCGTGACAACAGCACTTCTATAAATCACTGTAACTCAGTCTTTTAAATGCGAAACTCTATCGTTCTTAGTGCAATTCATTAGTTATCTTGTCAGGTACTAGGAAATCACACTCCATAGTTGCTAGTTTTAATTTGTTGTGATGGCTACAAGTGCAACATCTTTTTACACTTATCTCAGAACTGTTTGACTTTTTTTTAGATGCAATCACCACGAATTTGTGTGTCTTAAGTCACAGCATCTGATCATCTACATTTGTGTTATGTTTTGGCATTTTTCAGAAACTTGGCTGAAAGCCAATTTTTTTTGACTAGCTTGAAAATATTATTTTATATTATTTTCCAATGTTTTACAGTGCACACAGACAGTTACGCCATAACATGAAAAAAATGAACAGCCATAACATATAACAAATTAGACACACAACATAACATGACATGTGACAAAATCAGACAAACTCCGGCCGGCTACATGAATATCTGCCCATAAATATGTTCACCCCTTTCAAGGGGTGCCCATAAATACTCTTGGTCTCCTAATCACCCCATTAACTGGGCTCTGGGTGCAAAACTCCTTCCAACCATCTTTAAAGGCTAGGCAAATGGGCGTATCCTCTCTCTCGGGTGCCCTCCCCTGTATCTCCTCTCTTCTCAGGTATCTTTCTGGTATCTCTCTCTTCTCAGGTATCCTCCTGGTATCTCTCTCTATTGCTTGGGTGCCTTGAGTCAATATTTGTTCCCTTATATATATATATACATTATACTCTTACTCTAACATTATTTTTGTTCATATCCCACCTCCCTGCATTACCTTTTGCTGGGGTTCCCCATGAATATTTTACACTTCTGATTTTTAAATGCTGTTAATTTCTCAGCTTTTTCCCAAATCTGGGCTGACATTATTATTTTTCACTGAAAAGTTACCACAATATATTTAGTCTCTTTCTGCCATACTGTTCTCCCCACCTGCCCTGTCCCTTCTTTTCTATTGGCTAGGGCAGCTGCAGTCTGCCCAATCCCTATCTTATGTTCTATCCCCTTTACTCCACTCTTATATTGAGCAGAACAGTATGGCTCACCTTAGTCTCTTAGTCTTGACTGTCCAGGCTCTTTTCGGCTTGAAGAGATGTAATCTGTTCAGTAATCTGATTAGTCTGTTCATCATCCTATCTGTCCTGGTTTGGCTCGCCATGTGTTCTCGAGGTGTTAAGACCCCGATGTTGCCTTTCTCTACCTCTTCCACTCCACCGGGCTCTACTGGGCAATCTGGGGCCCTCTGATGCCCTCTGGGACTCTCGGGCATTTCAACAAAAGTACTTCAAGCATCAGGCAGGGAGAAAGAGTCAGGTTCACAAAAGACTTCAGGTTTTATTCATGCCAAACTGACGAAAACAGCATCGTTGTCAAGTACACGAACCCTCTGCTCCCTTCAGAAAACGTAGCTTCCTTTTATATTTTTCAGAGCAAAAGAGTCAAACCCCCTCCCTTTTCTAAACATGTCCAGGCAAATCTCTGCTGACTATACTCGTGCACCTTGCAATTAATTCTTATCTTTTTAAACCTTCAAATTGAAATACATTCTGGCACCCATCCTTGGATTTTCCAGGCCACACTACCCCAAATATGGTCACGCAGCTGCATCCCTTGGTGAGAAATCCAGACATAGGCTCATTGTATGTCTGGTTTCAGAATGCTTATCTGGTTTTGGCAGGGCACTGTGGCCTTGAATTGTTCAACTTCAGGGCTGATTTATGCTGCCACGGTCCACAGAAGGCTTCTTCATTTAAAGCATCCTTTTTACTCAGTTAAAGTCATTGTCGGTTACACAGATGGTAGAGTTATTTTCTGTCTGGGTACAGTAGAAAACTTAATCATTTTCCTACTCAATTTTTTATAATGTGCATGTTGTACCTTGCCTGCTTACTAAACCATGATAAACGCATTTTCGACTTTATAAACATAACACCATTTAAAATACTAATGTCTTTAACCCAATGAGTTCTATTTTCACACATTTACAATACTAAATCATTCTATACAGATTTCTCTGCCTAGCTGTAAGTATGGGGGGCTGTCCCCTACTGCATTCAGTTGCTGGTACCTCATCTTCATTTTGGCACCTCCGTTACACTGGCTTCCAGTTCCAAGCCGCGACTTCCTTCTTCGGGCACTTCTCCGGTTGACTGGCACTGCTGTACTACGTGGCTGGTTCACAGCTCGCCTCTTCACTTCTTCTCCCACAGGCAGCACTCTGCAGCCACGGCTCTCGGTTCCGCCTAATTCCTGGTCGGCCCGACTGCCACGGCTGGAGTCATCTCTCTCTCACCTCCTCCACTCATCTGCCCTCTGGGTTTCGCCTCCAGGTTGGGATACCGTTGGCTCTACATTGCATGCTTTTTCTCCCGTCAGGCTCCAAGATGATGTTTGGAAAGGGAAGGCCCTTCCATCTTCTCACAGCAGTTGATTTAAATGCCTGCCTGCATGCTGGAAGGTGTCCTGGACAATCACACTCTCCCAAACACTAGACGTCACATAATGGTTCATACTCTTGCTCATTGCAGTCCTCTTCCTCGTCTCAGTACAAGTTGTGTCAAAATATGTCAAATGTTCGACTTCTCTCTGCATCTTTTGTAGGGTGTGGAACAGGTTTATCACAATATGCCATTAAGGCATATTGAAGGGAGTGGGTATCCCTAAAAGGAAAGGGGAATACCGTGTCTCATTTGATGTTGCCTGACGGATCAGTTTGTTCTATTTCTGAATTAATTACAATGTCTGGAGAGAGGCTTCTACGATTAACTAAACAGCATCAAACAGATTCAAGAAACATTACAAAGTGTGCATTTGTATCGTTGCCAGTCTTTAGGGTGATTGCAATCGTGGTGCTGTTTCCAGTACAAAGAAATCCAGATAACAGAAATAAATACAGACCGCAAAGTATTCAACAATACAGGGGCCTGTTGGGATGCCTTAAAATCTCTTTAAAAATAATGTTGCCTGCCTAAAGAACCTCAGTATTTGGTTAATGGAGTAATGCTGCCTTTTCCGACTGTAAAGCACACCCAATACTTGGTGACTGGTCCATCCTTTGAGCGTTTAAGGAGGATATATATATGTATATATATATATATATATATATATATATATATATATATATCTATATCACACGGCCCGCAGTAGCGGGCGTGTAGTTATGGTTAAGTTGCTAAACCCATAGGAAGACCACTTTTTTGGCGGCTTATAACTTTTCTTCACCAGACTTTGCCAAAAAAAGTATATGGGGCCAGCTGAATTTTTGGGGAAAGTTGGGTGAGGTTTCGTGCAGGGGGGCAAAGTTATAGGGGGGGGCAAACATTTTTTTCTTCTCCATAGTCTGAATGGGGAAAAACTTTGCGCACGGCTACAGGCCAAACGGCTGGAGGGATTTTAACCAAATTTGCGGCAGGAGTGGGGGCTTGGTTCAGAACATGTGTTTTTGTGCGTTGGGTGGAATTCTGGCCAGTACTTTTGTTTCAAACAACTGAACTGTACGTCTCAAAATATTAGTGATATCTGGCTCCGCTGACCCAATTTCCTGTTCGCTCCACGGTCAAAAGTCTCAATGGCTTGCGTATACGCCGTGATGTTGGCGAACATTGGACGTGGCCGGTGGTTGGCTGGAGGGAAGCGTGCTGTGTGTCAAAATATTTGGGAAACGCTGGCATGGTGTATCGGACGATAGTGGTGTGTGTGTGCCAAGCCCCTAAGGCATTGTGTGCATGGCTGGGGCACTTGAAGGTAACAGTGTGCCCACTAAAATTAGTCATATTTAGCTCTGCTCCAGCGTCCCATTTCCCTGTTCGCTGCGCAGTCAAAAGTTTGATTGCACTGCAGTGTGCGGTGACGTGATGTGCGTCATAATTTTTAGATAACACCTGCATGTTGTATCCGAGGACAATGCAGCGGCGAAAGGGTCTGGAAAACATACTTGATGGCGTCTGGTGGTGGGAAGAAGAGATGGAAAGGGTGGGTGAGTGAGAAGTGGGTCATCTGATATATCTCATTAGAAGAAGACTGGTGTGGCAGCGTTATCCTTGCATGCTATGCCAATTTGCGGTTACCTCAACAGGCAACAACCTTCTGTGGTTATTGCAGACAGCCTTCATTATGGCATGACAGCTCCAACAGCGATCTCATTCTGTGATGAGTGGTGGCAGGCTGAATTGCAGAAGGGGAGTGTATTCCACATGATGTAAACATGTAAACATAGCATGCACTATGGTGTGTTGTGTGTGGTAAGTCCATTGCCCCTTCAATGCATGGCTGGAGCCCTTACACAGAAAAGTATGTCCACTGGTTGAAAAGGTATGTCCACTGGTTGCAAGTAGTTTTGACATTGTTGCTTTGTGTGTGTGGTTTGGCTGCATTGAAAACATTGTTGGTTCCATAGGTGTGGTGTTTGTTAGAACATCCTACAGTTGTTGGTGTATGGGTGGAGATGCTGCAGTGAACAGTCCTGCAGTGTGTGCAAAGGATGCAGTGTTGCAATAGTGTCCATGTCTGCATTGGACAGATTAGTAAGTGTTGTAGTGCACTATGCTGTAGTGGTTCTATGCACTTACTAGAGTGTTGGGAGCAAGACCAATGTTGTGGAGACTTTGTGGTTTGGTGGCCAGTAACACAAAGCTTTGTGAATGTAAGTGGGTAGCGGTGCCAAACACTGTGGTATGTTAGTGGATTATGGTAACTGGAATGTGTTTGCATGCATCGCTGTGTTATAGTGCAGTGGTTGGGTTGAAGTGCCGGTGCCTATGTTGCCTTTGTGAATTCTGGTACATAGCTACATGTTCGCCTACATGGCTCTTTTATGTTGTGGTGGGTGTGGCCAAGGCCTAGACTGTTGGGTGCATGGCCGAAACCGTAGGCTGTAGGCCATGCACCCAAGAGGGTAGGCCTTCACCATAGCCACCACAACATGATGCAGGCCTGCAGTTGTAACCTGCATGTATTTGAAGTTGGTAACTTTTACACAATGATTGTGGAGGACATTGTAGACTTGGTAGAACAGCAGAAGTGAGCTGCTATGCTTACATTAGCATATGGTGTAGATCATTGAACCTGTTGCACATTAGGGAGCCACATGTGACCATTTGCTATGGTTAGGCCCTTATGAGACCCTTGCTTTAGGAAGTGCTTTAAGATATTTTGTCATGAAAGGAAGTGCTCAGCATCAAACATGTAAAATATGGACAATGTACACAACCACCTATATACCGTTCAGCACACACAACGCAACGTTATGCAAATATGTGGCCAGGGTGCAAGCTGGCAGGCTGAATTGCAGATGGGAAATGCATTGCGCATGACATGAGAATTGAAATATACGGTGTACTATGGTGTGTTGTGTGTGGTGAGGGCCTAGCGCCTTGGATGCATGGCTGGAGTAGAAAGGCAAGATGGACTGTCCCTGCTTTACTGGGGTGCGGCCCTCGCTGTAGCTGGGAAAGCGCACGTGTGACATCCTGCCATTCTAAGCATGGGGGCAATGGAAATGGAACTGTGGGAATTAGCCAATCAGGTATCGAGGGTGTGCCTCACAGGAAGGGCCGGTACTATTTTTCCCCATTAGTCTGTGTATTGAGGGTGGTAGGCAGAGATGGAGAGACGCAGAGTGCTAATAGTGGGTGATACCTTTGTGCAAGATCTGTACAGGTATTCCGCGCAAAGAGGCATGGCTGCTAATTCTGCGTTGGAAGGAGTGGAGGCTTTCTGGGGCACTGTCTATGAGGGCAGTTTCAGCGGTATGGTTGACCTTTGCAGATGTGTGGCCTCTGTCGGGACTGTTGATGTTGTAGTGCTGCATTATGGAGCTCTGCATTTGGGGTATATGTTGTGTGGACATTTGCTCCGTCACCTAAAGAAGTTGATGGAAGAAGTGAAGCAGATTTTTCCCACTGCCAAGGTGGTTTTCTCAAGCATATCTCCAAGAGGAGCATGAGACAATGCCGGTGTACTTTGTCCTCAGCCAGAGGTCGGAAGGTGTTTCATTAACAGAAGCATGTGTCAATTTATGTCCACTGCTGGGATGTTCTCCACCGACTATGACATTATTCATGACCAAAATTTGCACTGCTTCCATGCAAATTGAATTTTTTTGACCAACGTTGGCAATGCTGTTTTGTTTTACACTGTGCAAAAAGTGTTGAAGACAATCCTGTAACAATGTAAGGAGGCAAACAAAAGAGAGACTCAGATAAAGAGCAAAAACAAAAAAAGGTTCTTTGTAAGCACGAAAACAAAAACCAAAAAAAAAGCCCTTCCTTTCTGAGGGACCACTAAAGACCCAATCCCCTAACCTGTTTCATACTTCTTCCCCCAAACCCCCTAACCCTTCCTAGTACGATAGCTCTGCGGATTCCGCGGTAGTTTCAGGATTACACGTGCCACATCCGGCCCTTTTCAGGATGGTCGCCATGGAAATGGGAGTGTGGAGGCTAAGGGATTGCTCATTAAGGTTTCTGGTTGTGTTGTGTACAGAAAACCTGTTGCAGAAAGTCTCTTTGTACAGAGAAATGCAGAAGGCTATGGTGGAAGTGTGCAAGGTAAGGGGCAGGCATCCTGTTTGCATGCATGCACTGTATGTACTTGTTTGATGTTGCTAACATACACTTAGGGCCTCATTACACGGATGGCGGTAGGGATTTACCGGTACCGGTAAAATACCGGTACCGGTAAATCCCTACCGCCTTACTACGAGGTCCCTTTGCGGGTTGGGGGATTTAACGCCTGCTTTTTGCAGGCGTTAAAATCCAACCCGCTAAGGGACCTCGGAGCTAATTACGGCACCGCAAAATTACGGTGCCGTAATTAGCGCCTTCCCCATTCCCATAGAGCCCTATGGGGCAGAAATGGGAATGAGGAAGGGCAATGGCGGAAGGGGGATTTAACGCCCCTCCAACCTTGGAATGGGGCGGTAAATCCCCTTTCCGCCAAGGCGGTGCCGGTATTTTACCGGCATGAGCCATGGCGCTAATAGCGCCATGGCTCACCGCCTACCGTGTAATGAGGCCCATAGTGCTACTTTTGTGTGATCATTTTTCATAAGTTGGTAGTAAGTGGGGTGCTGCAGAAAACAATTCTGTGAAGTGTACAAGGCAAGTGGCAGGCATCCTGTTGTTATGAATGCAATGTGTGTATGATATGATATGAAGTGATATTGTATGATATGCCATTTATAGTGCGCATATACACAAGTTTTTGTAGGTGCGACGAGGCAAGGGAGGGGGAATAGAGGAGAGGCAGAGACAACAAACATAATAGGCCAGGTGTCACTCAGATCACCCAAGTGCATGGGGAGGGGGAGTACAGTACATGGGAAGAAGAAAAAAGGACGTTAAGTAAAAATACGGGCCGATGGTGACAGGGGCACATATAAGTGCAGACATCAGGTGGTGGTGGAACTGTTAGGGATATAGAAAACAGTCCCCAACTGCGGGGTATGCCAGAAAGCCAGTGCAGGGGTGCGACTGGCAGGGGAGGTGGCCTGGGCCGAGATTGCAGGGTGGCCAGCTACCCAGTGGAGAATCAGTTTCAGCCAGGAAATCAGCAGGGTAGAGGAAGAGAAAAAGCAGAGAAAAAGAGAAAGGTTTTGAGGTGCTGCCGGAACCGGCGATGGTTCTTCTCAAGTTTCAGGGAGGCAGGAAGGCTGTTGCAGAGGGAGGCCCCAGCAGAAGAAAGAGATCTACCACCAACTGGTTGCTTTGCAGAAGCCAGTGACCCTGAGGGAGTTGGAGGCGGATGAGGGAAGAGCTCGAGCACAGAGATATTTAAAAAGTGAGCATTGCCCAGAAGGCCTTGTGCATAATGCATAGGGTTTTGACCTTATTCCTTACAGCTACTAGGAGCCAGTGCAGACATTTCAGTCCTGGAGAGATGTGATCCCTGGGCTTGAGGCCAAGGACAAGGCGCACAATCCTCTTCTGGATGAGTTACAGAGGGCGGAGAGTGAAGCAGGCAGATTTAGAACGCAATAGTCCAGCCCAGAGAGAACCACAGCTGTGGAGACAGTGAGCTTTTCGGACCTTGCTTTAGGTTGGTAACATACATTCAGTGCTGGTTTTGGTGGCATCATTTTAAGATTTATGTAAGAGATTGGTTAATGGGGAAAAAATGCGTAGTATTGTCGAAAGGAAAGAAGAGTGTCGCTGTTTCCATATTGCAATGGGTGATATGGGTAAATGGAATTGCTGCAAGCATATACAATTGAAGTGCCACTTGATGGTAGTGGATGGGAGAAAAAAAACAGTAATCTTTTTAAGAACGTAATGGATGCTCAGTGGCAGATATCGTGCGCACAGGCACTTATAACGAAGCTGTAAACATACGGTAGAAAAAGTATTCATATCTCCACATTGTGGTGATGGGTGCTCATGTGGATGAATGTTGATGCACAAATCTTGCATTCTTTTCCTAAACTTTCTACTGGATGTGCTTTTCAAAGACACAACACTTGGAGGCGGAATGTGTAACGCTACATATGAAGTGTTGTACAGAAGTGACAGTGTTAGATGCTAATGTCTTGGATGCCATTGGTGGATGCATGTGTGACCTATTTAACAGTATCCAATGAGGTACTGAGGGACAAAAAATACTGGAAAGGGAAGAAGGACTGCTCCTGCTTTACTGGGGCACTGCCCTTGCGGTACTTGGGGAAGCGAACGTGCCACATTCCGTGCGTCTCGCATGCTGGCCAATGGAAATGGGACTGTGGGGATTGTCCAATCAGGTGCTCAGGGTGCATACCACCAAGAATTATGGGACTATTCCAATGAATGTTGTCAGCAGCCAGAGGTAGAAGGGGTCTTATCAACAGAAGCATATGTGACTTCTTGAGTGCTGCTGAGATGTTCTCCTGTGAGAATGACAACATTGGGTCTCGATATGTGCACCTTTTCAATGCAAATGGCATGTCTTTGACAATCAGTGGCAATGATATTTTGTTTTACAATCTACAGGCTGCACTGAAAACACTATTGTAAGAATGTGAGGCGAACTACAAAAAACAAAAACACTTATAAAAACCAGAAAAAGGTGTTTCTATGGAAGCACCTTTACAAAACAAAAGGCTCTTTTCAGAGCCACCACTACAAATAAAATCCCCTACCCTGGTTGAAGTGTATTCCCCCACTCCTGCACGCACAGCATGATAAATCTGCGGACATCGCAATAGTTGCAGGGTTGCACAAGTCACATCTAGGCCTTTTGCAGATGGCAGCCATAGAAATGGCCCTGTGGAGGCTACAGAATTGCTCAATAAGATTTCTGGGTGTGGTTTGTACGCACAGACTGTGGTACATGGTGTATTTGTGCACAAAAATGCAGAAGTTGCGGTTATGGCTGTGTGTTTCACGAGCCACCGCGTACGGTTTTTGGGGGAGTTCTGAATACATTGCTTGAAAGTGAATGGAAAACACTGTTCAGTGGCTGCTTATTTTGGATTCTATCCTGTGGATTTGCACTGGTATGGAGTACCTGCAATGAAGTGAGCGATTTTGGTTTGTCTTTGTGAGACTTTGGTGACGCGCGATCATTACGACATTATTGTTCTTCATTGTGGAGGAAAAAGTTCACAACATGTTACCGGAGTTTCAGTGCTGTTTGCGAGGAAGGAGGCACTTGCCCAGGTCATGCATATGTTTCTGATATCCTGCATTATCTTTTATCGCATTACGCAGACACAGATGTGGCTGTGTTATTTTTCACTTGGTCTGGAAATGGAGAAAGCGCGGTACATTGTGAAGAAGTCTATTTGTGCCTTCTTACAACATGTGCCAATGTCGTACTTCTGAAATGGGAACATGACTTTTCACAGCACAAATAGTTTTTTCCACAAATAAAGTTCATCTCACTATTCCTGCCATTCTGATTTTTGCACGACCTATCAAAAATGCCTTGCTGCCCTTCTTGGAAGTATAGGAAGAATTTTTGTAGTAGGTGTTGCACACTTAAACGCTTCAAAACATACAGCAACACGGAAAAAAAACCTTTTTACAGCTAGCCCTTTCTACCCAATTCCACTAACGTGTTTTTCACAGAGCCACACCTCCCTTTATTTAGCGCACATTCTGTGGAGCATATACGGTGCGTGGCGCCCATCAGCCGTTCATTGGCAATTCCATTTTTCAACTCCGAAAAGAGCTTTTTTCATTGAACTTTTTTTCTTTTCCAGTTGGTTTCTATTTATGTTGGTCTTGTAACACATGACACAGAAGGAAAGGAAGGCAAGGGCCCGTATGGAAGGGGCACCACCTACAGGAATAACATAGGGCACGTGCAGAGAGTGGGAAATGTTGGCTGGCCCTCACTTAAATAGGTGGCAGTCATTGTCATGCTCCCAGACCGACTCTTCCCAAGCACTTCCAAGTAGCTACCTGCTTAGAGATGGCAACCCGCCACAGAGCAAAGCCGGTGCCAGTAAGGGCACAGAACATCCAGGAGTTTCATCCAACCAGGGACATTACATTCACCTACGTGGGGGCCGTGGAGCAGAATCTTCACCAGCCGGGAAACACTCACATCCAGAGAACGGCAGACCCATGTAGAAGAGAGGTGTCAGGCGTAAGACCCCTTTTGAATGTTTTCATGATTGTAACACCTCCCTGGGTAAGAGAACTGGCAGCTGTTGGCACTGGGAACTATTAGAGTGAGAGAGTCAATGGAGGGGCAAGTGGGAAGATAAACCGGGGAACAGGAATCAGGAAGGTGTGGGTTATTTGGCTAAGGTCAAGGGTGGAGCAGGACTTAGGGGCAGAGCGGGGGAAGCACAAAGCAGAGGAGTGAGGGGGAGAGTACAAGGGGGGGTTATTGGTTGGTGGGAGAGAATGGTACCTTGGATTAAATGTGCCTGAAAGGTGAGTAAATGAGATTTATAAAAATATAATAAAGAGTCAATGAAAGGTGACTAGGGAAGCAATACAAGGGTAACTATGTGAGGTGAGAGTAGCAATGTTAGAAGGAGAGTAATAGTACAGTGGAGAGGTGAGAGTTGCAGTGCAATGGAGAGGGGATAGAGGGTAGTGAGGAGTAGGATTGCAGAGTGGAGGTAGGTGGTAGAACAAGGAGAAGGGAGAAACAGTGGGTGTAGTAGGAGAGGAGTATATGAGGAGAAAAGGGAGAGTGAAAGAAAGACATAGGGAGAGGTACTGTAGAATGAAGAAGGATAATACCAAGTGGTGCCTGAGTATCTGGAAGGTATACGCCCTTCCATAACACACCCTGAGGATCTTAGAGCAGGGACCTCCAAGATTGCTCCCAGATGGTTCTTTAGATAGATGTTTGCCTTTAGACCATCACCGTTAGGTAGGCAGTTTTTAGATAGTAGAGGTTGGCAGTCTCTAGTGGCCATCCTTAGGTTGAGAGATGCCTTGATAAGGGAGGAAACACCCTTCTCTAGATGAGAGAGGGAGTGTTACGCTCACCTGCCTCCCACAGGGGCGTCGGTCGGACCCGGACGGTCTCCACCAACGTGATGCATAGTGCAGAGATGACTGACTGGACTGGCCCTCATAATCTTGTCTGCTTGACCCGTAGAAGTATTCTCCTGCAAGTGGAGAGATGGATTTAGCCACCCGTGGATTCAAGTGATGGCACCCCCACAGTCCTCCCCACTAATCGCCTCCGAAGTGCCCTCTCAGCAATCTCACCTTATACTCTTGAAAGATGAGCTCTCCATCCTGCATGGATTGCAGGGGCACGTTGATGCCAGTTACTTCACTGGTTTGAAGGTGTGGGAGAGTTCCGGAGAGTATTGACTCTGAAGTTCCTGGCGAGGACCAGTAAGTATCAAGTTCATAGAGTTCAATATGTCCGATGTTCACTCTTGTTCCCCCCTTACTTCCTTGTCTTGCAGCTGAATTCGTGAGAAGATGCTCTCGTGGTAGCTGGTGGCGCTCAGGTAAGAGTCTGTATTACCCTATGCTGTCCGGTAAATGTTGCACGTGTTTAACGTGTTGTTTTCTCTCTATTGTGATAAGAGTTATATTTGTTGGTTTTCTCGGCTCACCTTGTTGTTTTTCTTTTGTCCCCCAGGTGCCGGAGTTCGGCGAAGAAATGATGGAGGCAGTGCCGAATCGAAAGATGCTGCGAGGACTGGTGAGCATGGCGCGGCGCTGCAGCTAGAGATGCGACGCGTACTGAAATTATGTTCTTTCCAGGTCCGGAGGCGAGATGGATCCGGAATCAGGTGAGGAATTCGAAAATAGTTAGTTTTCTAACCTTGTCCTTTTCTTTTCTCTTTGTTTTAGGAGCTCCAGATTCGAGGCGGGCGTGGCAGAAGACTGGATGCTGACTGCAGGCACGGTGAGCGTTATGCTGCTGGATGCAGAATAACGCGAAGCGTGTGCTGCTGTTCGGGCGTGGTTTAAATAGCCTCCAAAGTAGTTCCAGGTAAGAAGTTCCCCAGAACCACGCCCGAGTAAAAAATAGTCCCTGTAATAAAATAGTCCCATCCAGGCCTCACGCTGTCTTGGACTCACTTTCAGCATGGTCTGCATCAGGTAAGTAAAGTCTATGAGCCTGGCGCCTGTGGCGCCAGGACTGATTTCTATGATGAGCCTGGCGCCTAAGGCGCCAGGACTGAACCCAAACAGCCCCCAGCCGGGGCTGTTGGGGTTTTAAGAAGAATCTGGATGCCTGCTCCCGGAGCTGATGGGCTTGGTCCTGATGCCTGGGGGTAGGTATCATGACAGGGAGAGGAATGGGCATTAGTGAGCCCCTTTTAAAGTCATCAAAACAAAAACCCTTGAGCAGTCTTCAAGGGTTGGTGTGTTCTTGAGGCCATCTGTGACAATGGTTATTCTGAAGAGAGAAAAGGCACAACTAAAGCAGGTGGTGAAAGTTCATATCTGGGGGGAATTGTCAAGAAAGGCCAAAGCCTCATAGTCATGTTTGAAGGGATAATGGGCACAGCCTTCTTCAAGGTGCACATTGTCCGTGGGACACTGTTCTGACACGTGCAAAGTCTTTATCCCCAAGACAAATACAAACATAGAAATTTACAGGACCGTAGTCCAAAATATTCCCTGTCCGCAAGACTCACTGAGCGCAGGGATATCACTGGGACCAGACGCCACCGGAGTCAGCAGACCTAAACCAGATGGGACTGTTGTGGGGGGCACATCATGGGACATTTAACCCATGAGCACGGCTGAGCTCATTGATGATATTAAGGTAGTTTTGGTCTGAATGACTTTCACAAGGCATTTGCTGCAGAACCATTGCTCAAGTTAAAAGGTCCTATCAGTGGTCTTCAAAAGGAATAGAGCAGCAATGAATAGGTGATGGTGTACTTTGTGTGAATTTTAATACATGTTCTATGAAGTTTATTTCGTTTTTTGGTCTGCAGAAGTGATGAAATAAAATGAATATGCAATGCTGTATCCAAAAAGGTGATGGGTGGAAGGTTTTTGATTAATTTGAAACATTGGCATTGCTCTGGGTATCTTTTCACGCCACAATTGTTTAGCCTGTTTTGCTGTAGTCACCCTGAGTGGTACAGGTATGCCCAGGCATGGGACCCGTGCCTGCTAGGCCTAGAGACCCAAGCTACTCCTCACTGATGACACCCAACGAAGCTGAAACATGTTTGGGGGTGCATGTGGTCTTGTGCAGAAGGGATGTGGCCTAGCAGTTCGGCTGGACTGCCCCTTTTGGGGTGAGGCCAAGCCTGATTTGCATATGGTCTTTCCCCTTCTGTAATGGCTTGGCAGGCGAAGAACGATGGTTAGGAGGGTTTCCCAGAGCAATGCCAGAGGTTAAGATTCATTCTAAACCTTCCAGCCATCACCTCTTTTGTTTTGCTTTCAGCAATACTGTATCCAAAAATGTGATGGGTGGAAGGTTTTTAATTTGAAACATTTGCATTGTTCTGGGTAACCTTTCACACCACCATTGTTTAGCCTGTTTGAGACTTTGCAGAAAGGGACCAGAAATATGGAAATCAATATTGAAATTTAAACCACAGGAAACAAACCAACCCAAACTGCTAGGCCACATCCCCTCTAAACTTAAACAAAAACAACTGCTGCAATAATGTTGGCCATTCTCAGTTCAGAGCTATTAGGGTTGAGAGAGTGTTGCAAGGGGATATAGTTTGCTCTACAAATTAGTCTGTAATGAAAAGCATACACAGAGAGAAAGTCTAAGTAAAAAGGCGTGCATTGTTTTTTTTAGCAGGTGCACATATTCTGGCTGCACAGTTCATTGAAAATCAGCCTGGAACATGGGTCATGCAGCAATGCAAAGTACCCTTAATGGGTTGCCTGAATACCACTGTATAGTACCCAGTGTTGTGGTGTGATTAAGTGGGAGAGAGTAGATTAAGGAGCTTAAGGGGTGGTATCGAAGATTCCCTGAGAAGGGCCTTCCCTGAGGAAGGGGCATGCAATAGGTCACTGTGAGTCTTTAATTCTCAGGCCCTGTGCCCAACATTTTTATTAAACATTTGGTGTTTTGACAACAGTAGGCAATTACAGTCAAAGGAAAGGCTCACATGTATAACAACGCTCTAATACCTCATCGCATTACATAAAATGCAAAGTATATAAATATGATGACAACATTGTAAGACTGTCACTCTCATTAACTAATTGTGGAAGTCCTGTCATAGATCATTATGCTGACACATTGATAGCAACAGGGACAGATACAATTCCTCAGTATCATTCGGCCACGTTACATCTTGCAACCAACTATCAAGATTGGACGGTTCTCTACAGGCCCAGCTCAGCAAAATTGCTCGCTTTGCAAGCAGTAATCCCGAATTCAAAAATCTTTTCTTAGTTTTCTCCATTTTCCCTATGAACCCCAGTACACAGTAATTTGCTTCAAGATTAAATTGTCAGCCCAGTATGCCCGATAACGTTTGGCAGATCGCTGACTAATATCCGTTCAACTTGGTCAGCTCTAGAACATATGAAGCAACGTGGCATTTACATCATGACATCGCAGATAATTCTTAGCACTTTGGGGATCATGCCTGCTAATTCTAGATGGCAGGTAATAAAGACGATTGAGTGTTTGAAGTGTATTAGGCGATATTTTGAATTAAGAGTAACCCCCGAGTCAAGCTGCATATATGAGTCCAATGCGGGTCGGTGAATTCCACCTGCAACTCCATTTCTCCCCAGCCTTAGGGCATGCCTTGTATCCATGGCCTGTGTTAGCGCATAGAGTGTAGAGACACTTTTCTTGGCTGTTGTGTTTGTTAGTACGTATTTCAAACAGGTATTTGTATACGGTTCTATCACAGACACCGACCAGTGATTAGTGAAGGCCGCTCTAATGCGGAATTAGTTCAGCAACTGGAAAGGGTTATGGCCCATATGTGTCTTAATAGTATCCTAGTCCACAACATGTTCAGCAATATAAGATCGCCTAATGTGACTATCTGGGCGCTATGCCAAGTTCTTTCATTGTCTGTTGCGGTTGACACCAGTGACAGTCCCCAAAGTGGAAGCTGTTTATCATACTGGGCCATAGGTTTCATCCAAGTTTTCCTCATGGCACCCACTGCATCTAGTGGGTGGAAGAATTGATATGGGTCACCTGCAAGAAACACCAACAAAGGTGTGCAGCACGCCTGAAGCCTCTCGAGTCAATATGTGGAGAATATGATAGATCACCCATACAATAGGTCGCAAAGTGTATATTATCATGTAGCATAACTCCCAATCGGTGGCCGCCAAACCTCCACCATCATACAGTCTGGCAAGATGTGTCCATTTCATATGGCCTTGGGCATTGGCCAACAGGATAGAGGAGCATGCGCAGGAAAGATCAGAGAAGAATGCTCAACCTGGCCACAACGGGATATTGTGGAACAAGTATAGTAACTTGGATAACACGATCATCTTGTTCTGTGACAGTTTCCCAGCTAGCGACATTGGGATTTGACCCATTTCTGAAATTTCGATTTCACAATGATCAAGTATAATTAAGGCCTAATGTCAAATCCGCAGATGTGGCTATTAATATGCCCAGTTAACGAAAACTGTTCTTGGACCATTTAAGACCGTAAGTATCCAACATACCATACATGTCTTCAGTCAGGGGAATATTTTGGATTTATTGGTATTTAAATGCAAACCTGAGTACTTGCCAAAGTCCCAGACTTCCTAAATCAATTTAGCCAAGTTGGTTTCCAGGTCTCGAATGTTTGAAATTATATCCTCTGCATAAAACAATGAGACTTCTTGCCTCCCTCCTAGATGTATAACAGCCCTGTCAGGTCCCACCTTCCAATTTCATTATTGGCGATAGCTTCTCATTTGTGCGCACACAAGCATATGATTATGTATAAAGAAGTATGACCCATGTTATAGATAGGGCCCCAAATCCATAATCAAAAAAACCTGATAAAGGAAAGGCCACAACACAGTATCGAAAGCTTTCTGCATGTTCAGTGACACAGCTACTGCCCGCACACTTGACAGAGTCAGGGCCATCACAAAATAGAGCTTTCTCAAATGTAATGCTATTGAGTGGAGTATGAAGCCTGACTGGTTGGTGAACTATGTAGGGCAGTGGAGAGCCTGGTCGCGAGGATCTTAGCATACAATTTAGCGTCAATTTTTATAGGGGACATATGACCGGCAGTCCTCGCATGCTATATCCGGTTCAAGCAATAATATACCTCGCTTCGCAGACAGTATCAGGCAGTAACCTGTGCAATAGCGCCTCCCCCCACACTTGCAACACATAAGGGGCAAGGATCTCTCTGAACTCCTTATAAAATGCTGCACAACGTCCATCAGATCCCAGTGCTTTACCATTCGGTAGATCCATTATGGCAGCTTCGATTTCCTGAACTGTCATTGGCAACTAAAGGGCCTCCCTAGCTGTAATGGACAATAAAGTAGTTGGTATCCCATTGAAATATGGTTCTGGTTCAAGGGGGGTAGCACTCCCTTTGGGCTGATATAGGGGTGAGTAAAATTGAAAAGAAATATTGTTTATCTCCCCATCAGTGTGTGCTTTCGTACCATCCTAACATTTAATAAACAGTATGTGCCTGTTTCCTGACTCAGGCTTCACTAGGCGTGCAAGTGTCTGACCAGGCTTGCCCACCTGGCCATATCGCCTTGCAAGCACTGGCCTATCCATATATCTTACTTCCCTGTGCGCTACCTCTCTAAAGTCATCTAATTCAGGTGAGGGGCTTAACAAGTACTGCTGCTGGAGTCCTGAAAGTATGGCCTCCCTGGAATCTAATTTACCCCTGATGCTCTTGACGACCCAACATTCATTCGACATGGCCACCCCGCGTATATAAGCTTTGAATGCCTGCCAGAGAGTTTCTACTGAGGGCACTGAACCCATCAAAATAAGTGGAGATATTTTTGTGCAGGTTCAGTGAGAAAGCTGCATCTAACAGTGCAGCAGGTTTAAAACGCCATATCGGGCGAGGTCCAACCCCCAATACCAACCCGACCGATAACAGCATGGCAAGATAAGGTGCATGGTAGACTCTCGCAGTGTTTCACCCTGTTCAGTAGTGAGCTAGAATCTAGCCAGGTATCCATACAGGAATGCATATCATGAACAGACGAATAAAACTATTATTCTGTGGCCATGCTATACAGTATACACCAAGCATCTAGCAAATTCAATGTAGTCATATGTGAATGAATGCTTTGTGTAGCTCTAGTGAGTGTCCTCACAGCGGTGGCCATGTGGTCAAGCGTAATATCTAGTATGGTGTTGAGACCGCCACCGATTTCCGCCATAGGGTACTTAGCACATAGTCGAAATGCCTAAACATAGAAATCAGGGTCATCTATATTAGGGCCATATAGATTAAAACTTCCTGTCGTTGTAATATACCATGCACCAGTACTTATTGTACCCCTTCATCTACCCTGCTTTCCAAATCTACACATTGCAGGAAGTGATGAACAAGAGTCATTACTCTGCTAGCTTGTGAAGAGTAGGTTGTGTGCTAACATTGAGGGCCCCATTCTGGTGCAAAGGACAAGGCCTGCCTCCCAAGTGCATACGTTTCTTGTAGAAAGAGAATTTGAGCTTACTTCCCGTTGACAAATGATGCATTTGTTTTACCTTTAATGGGGTTCCCCAATCCATGAACATTCCAACTAAGAAGGGGTTTGGGTTGCTTCTTCCTATGGGATTGTGTCATGGATACGGAGGAAAACAATACTGACAACCAAATGCAAACACTCTCTGTTCTTGCCTATTGTCTACTTTTGCCAAGTGCCTTTTTAACAGCCCCCAAACCTCTATCGTAACCCCCACCTAACCCACCCTCACTGCCCCCCAAAAAACGGCAGTGTATATGCCCTCTTCTATAACTCAGCAAAACACCAAAACATTTGCTCTTGCTCAGGGGACAACTTTTACCATTCAGTATGGGAGTCTATCCACCAATTTAAAAAGGTAAGTTACAGGATGTGAATACACACCCAGGTCCACCTTATTGAATATTACAATGGACTCAAGCATTGATCAGTACACAGCGATAATATGCATAAATCTTGAACCAGAGGCACTGCCAGCAGGAGGGCCCTCAAAAGGGAACCTCGATTCAATAAAGGAAACTGCTTCTTCTGGCAGCATGACAATCTGGGTAGATATGTATCAAATGGGAGTCCAGTCTAAGATTCTTCTATTCTCTGGCCCAGCACAGTATTAGATCTATTTTGCAATAGTTCATGATACATTCAACGATGGGCCGAGGATAATCATCAGGTTTCGGCTTTGTCATAAGAGCTCTGTGAGCACGCCCCACTGTGAAATGTGGTGATAACGTTGGATTATCCGATAAATTGCAAAGCATCACTTCAACCCCACCTCCATATACCCACAGAGTGCTTCCTCCGGCACCCCTTTTATACGAATATTATTCCTGCATGATCTAGACTCTGGGTCATAGCACTTCACTTTTAGCTGCTTCATATCTTTTGATAAAATAGTGGCAGTTTAGTGTAAAGTCAATACATCATCCTCAGTAGACATAATCTGCCCCTCCACCACCGTAATCTGCGACGTCTCCTTTTCTAGTTGAGTGGACAGGGTAGCAACATTGGTATTGATATCGTCCAGTTTTTCATTCACTGATTGCCATTTGCCAAGTCATGCTGCATTGTCTCCAGGATTTGATGCACATCCAATGGTGTAGCTGTTGCAGCGGCTAGGGATGTATCCGGTGTATGCACCAAGGCAGTGGTACTGCCAGACGGCCTAGGAGTGGACATGCCAACCGATCCATGCTCCCATCATTCTTATTGCCAGACCCTTTCGTTATCCTGGAATGGACACAGTAATGGGCATGACTCCTCCAATTAGCAGGGGTGTCAGTATCAGTGGGTTAACAACAAGTAGATTCAGGTCCCCATCTCCACACACCTGTGGACCCCCCAGTCAGGTTCTCCCTACACCTAGCTACACATGTGATGAAAAGCGTATCTACCAGGGGCCACAGACAGTTTCTATATTTATCCCTCACCCGTGCTGTGGGTGGATGAGGGGGCCTATCGGGGGAAAATAGCAAAACTAAGGTCACTTAGGCTGGTGTTGCGGATATACAACCCATATCGGTGGACATAGTCCGGCACAAGTATAGAGGCCTCCAAGTAGTCAGAGCCTCACAGCCATATGGTCAACAGCTGCAGTGGTACTGAAAACAACAGGGGTCACAACCCTAAGCATGCATGGGAGCCAGCAGAATAAATATCAAACATGGTGTCAGAAGTAACTCAGCACCACCCTTACTCACCTCAGGGGTCATAAAATGGTGGCTCACGGACAATGACAGCAGCCGCCTCATACACGTGGGGGATGTTAAAAACAAACAACACACAGAGGACTGCAATGTCTCCCAGCAGATGATCTGTAGAAGTCCAGTCACACTGGGCTATTCAGCAGAGGGTGTTGTCCCCGGGTCTGGTGGCCGCTCACATAAAGGGCTCTCAAACTGAGGGTGTGCAGCCCCGCATCTCTGCTAGAACTAGGTGGGTACCCGCCACCAACACATCGGCTGGACAGAGGTGGGGAGCGAAGCCCCACGCCATGGTCTGTACCCGCAACCCACGGGGCACACCCCGCAGATGCAGAGATATGTCTTCGATATGGAGCCAGATCCCCCACCATAATACATCTGCCCCTCGGCTAAGCAGGGAGCTACGGCAACCCTGCACCCACTCTGCACTTTTACCTCTCCTTCAGCAGGCCACTCCAATGCTTGTTCACCAGCAGCCTCAATCACCAATCAGGAACGCCGACACAGATCCTGCTCAACAGCAGGTCCAGATGTTCCAGCCGCCTTCGGATATTCAAGCCAACATAAAAAGCACTGATTTAAATGGCCAGGTCTGGGAATCTCTGATGAAGAGCTCCCGCACTGCACATAGCTCAGTTGAAATCCGCCATCTTGGCTCGGCTGCACAACTGCGCCCCCCATTTATATAGAGTTACTCTCAGAACAGAGTATACAGCTTAAGACTGTGGGACGTTCAGAGAGAAAAGTGGTGTTAATTCTGTTACTACTACTTATTTGGGTGGCAATGGAATTATTGCTGTTCTTCCTGCACCGGCAAATTATGTATTTGGAACAGAAGTGGAGGATTTACCTCCAGTAAAAAACTGGAGTTAAGTCCTTCATGTGCCCTCAAAACTCAGTATATTTACTACACTGTAAGTCCACCAAAAATCCCCATGCAGTCCTATGGACTCCAAAATTGGGGAATTACACCACCCTATCAGGTGGTAAACCCACAGGACTAAGTAAGTGGCAGTGATGTTAATCAAGTTTGGTGGTAATTCAGTGGATTTACTGCCAAATTACAACCAAACTTGTAATGAGGCCCTGTATTTATTAGCATATTCTTTAGAACAGGTGCTACAGTAACTTGCTTTAAACCTCAGCCAGTTCAATGGACTAACGCCATGCCCACCTCAGTGTTTCTTTATATACACAATGTTGTGTTTATGTCTGGCTGAAAACATATTTTTGCAAACAAATTGCCATAACATTATTAGCAACCGGATAAATATATAAAATGTTAAAAGTGTCAAAGCTTTCAGGGGAATCGAACTGTGATACCCTGGCACCAGTTGGCTAAGGGTGTCCCAGATATGTGACATATTCACAAGCCTAAACCACAATGGGAATGAGTGGTGCCGGAAACGCCAATGTGCTTGAAAGTGCTTCTACATTTAGCACATTGCTGTAGGGGTTAAGTGAAACAAATTAGATTGGGGGTCATTAGACTCGAACCCTGGTTCCCAACTGATTGTAAGTATACCCAGCAGCCCCATAACCTCAGGACCACCAACACAGAAAATAGCAAGTGCCTGAATGCTGATGTGGTTTAAAGGATATCAACATCCCACTGCTATGCTACTCGCAGTGCATTTGTGAGTTTTGCAGCCAGGGCATGCAGGGACCTTGACTCCTGTTGAATGACAAGAATCCACGTCGTGGTGAAATGACGAATAGCATCTTGAAAATCTGTGTTGTGCCTGCATCGGTGAAACACTGATACCAAAATAGTGGTGAAATGTATCAGTGAATTGGGCCGCTAAGCTGGTAAAAGAAGAGCAACATTTATAGATTGTACAGGAGGGCAGAACGACCTCTGACGGTCCCATGGGATCAGAGCTCGCCCTCAAGTACCTTTAAGACGAGATAGCTGCACCTTGAGGAGGATGGGGATGGGGTGCATGATTCTCTTACTCCAACACAAATCAATTGGGACACTCAGTGGTTTGGCAAAGGGAAGTCTGTTTAATGACAAGTACAAAAAATGGGGAAACAATGGAAATCAACAGTAATGCGATTGCCCGTCTCGCTTCAACTCCCAACAATCTTCATTCAACAGTAACAGTTATACCCGAAATTCGTCATCATTGACATGTAACACTCAAAAGTTTGTCATACAATTCTATTGGTTGGAAAAGGTAACTTAAGTATGGGTGCTATATCTGTACATGGTAACAGAGCGTGAGGATTGGATAACTCTTATCGGGTGGGCGTCTACGCCCATCCCTCTACATCACTCATGATAGACGTCACTACAAGTACAACGTCTTATTGGTTCTTCTAGCTATAGGACCCTAGATTATTTGGTCCATTGTGATTGGGTAGGTTACACCCCTAGACATAAATCTCCACTTTAATTAGCAGCATGCAGAACGGACACCCAGGTGCGGTGTGCCCGAAGATTCGTCCTGCCTTTCCTCCATCAATCAGTACTTTAAGGCTATGTGTCAATTAGTTGGCTTAGGATGGCCTCAAAGCTGTAGCTTCTTATCAGGAAAGGTTATGGCATCCTCGGGTTCTGGGTGACATCAGACGTTGGTACCTCTTCGTGCCTGGCTGGTCACATGTTTGTTCACCGTGAATCTGCTTAATTTTCCTTCTTTTAGCGTATTTGATTCCCCTCCGGCCTCGCCACCTGCCTGGGCCTCCTTATCTCGACCTTCATGGGGCAGGCTGCTATGCTTCGAAGTTTTTCTCTTCGAAGCTGCTGCTATCCTCCTTTCCTGGAGTTGATCTCGAATTCCCAGGCATGAGCTGCTTCTTACTGAGTTTCGATTCCGCTCTTCCTTCTGGCCTTACCTGGAATATGAATCTTGGCCTGTTGGACCCCTTGCAGCCTGGGCTTAATTCTGTTTTATGTAAAATCGAGTTGCACTTGTATAGTGTGCTTTATTGAGGTAGATATATAGTTGACGCTTGCCGCTCTATTCTTCTACTAAGCATTGCAAGCAGTACCATTTCCTTAGCTTCTTGCGTTTCAAGCCTATTTACAAGCGTTAGCTGGTTGAATACTTCCATTCTGTTTTACAGCTACGTTTCCTTACATTTCAACATTGCCTCTTCTTCTAAGTCCATTACATCTCTTGTCCATGACTTTTTTGTCTTTGTGTCATCTTTTGGCTGTCGTTTTGTTCATCTGTGAGCCTGTCCGGGACCTTTGTCGTCACCACTCGCCTTCCATTAAGGCCCTTTGGGTCTCTTCGGGGACAGACTGTAGGTAATCTTCATTTCGTGTCAGCTGCTGTTACGGTTGTCTCAGCGGGTACCATGCTGTCCATGGTTGTCTGGTTGTAGGCACTTCAACAGGCATTGTTCTTCTGATGGGCACTGGGCAGAGCCCTACCGCTGCTCTCTGTTGGTTCATTTGTTCCTCATACATCACATATCTTGGCGAGTATGTTTCTGGTAGCTCAAAGTGGGGGGCTAGAGTGCAGGCCATGTCTGGGACCTCCTCTACACTCCCCCCTCTGGTCGGTTTATCGACCACTTCTGCTTCTTCCTTCGAATTCCTTTCACTTGGTTCTTCTGTATCTTGTTCATTGTCTTCAGGGTTTGTACATGATGGTGCGAATAACGGTGTCTTTGGAGTCCATATTTTTATCACTCCTTTCAAACTTCCAGCTGTTTTCACATGTTCGTCTTTGTTCCAGGTCATTAGCTGGCATTGTCCATTTGGGTTGCAATAGATCCATTTTCCTTCATACCTTCTTCGTTTTCTGGGATACACAAAGTTTGTTCCTTCTGGTGCGAATTTGCTGGCCTTCACAAAGTCTCTTATTTCTTCATCAGTCAGGTCTTTGGGCTTCCATCCTGGTTTGACATTGATCATGATCTTCATCCCAATGGCTTTCTTTGCAGTTTTCTGGCATTGTGAGATAATTATCTTGATAATACATAATCCTAGTAGTATCATCAATAGCAAGGCTCCCAGAAACTTGAATATGTCTGCCATCCATTGTGGGACCCATGAGAATAGTGTTCCAAATCAGCTGTCATCATTTACTTCGGTTTCGTCGATCATCTGGCCCTGTATATGTGTCAGCATACCTATGGCTTCTGTTAGAGTTAAATTTTCTTTGTCATGCAAAGGTATAAATGAGCAACATGATTCTCCGATTTTTGCGCAAACTCCTGCATCCATTGCTGTGATCATGTCAAGTACATATATGTTCTGGAGGGTCATTAATCGGATTGCTCTTAGTTCTTCTTTAATCGCATTGAATCCTTTTATGGTAGTGTTGATGGTCTGCAATAACTCCCATCTGGTTATCTGTAACTATTTGGTATTTACTCCAACTTGGATTCTTGGCATGAAAATTGTTGTGAATACTGATGAGGTGAGACTAAACAGTCTGTGTTCATATGGGATTGCATGAAACGCTTCTTCTGATTTGGCAGAAAAGTAATTCTGTCTCTTCATTCGGGATAACAGTTCCACAGATCTCCTTTTCCTCAGGTGAGCATCTGCTTTCGGGAAACTCTCATTATTCAGGTCACTTTTCGGGATCACTTCTGCAGGAACGTGGACGTTCACTATTGTGCATATGACTCCCCAGTCTCTCGGTAGTCTTATATATGCCTTGGATCCACACGCCCAGTAATGATCCATAGTTACTGCAGTTCCGTGAGTCATTCCTGGAGCTTCAAAGATTCATCCGCAGTTTTGATTCTCTCCCATCTTCCCCGTGCCATTGTTCCTGAAGCACAATTTCGGGCTTTCCAGTGGCACTATTTGCAAGGGTCCTCCTCTGTCTTCGACCCATGTCAGCAACTTTACCAATTTTGGCCATTGAGGTTTGCATAACCTCAGTGAGTTCTCTATTGCATCTTGGCAGACTCCAAGGACCATCCAAGCTCGGCAGATCACCACTCCTTCTTCCAATCCGTTTGGGAAAACAACGGCCCCCCAAATCTGGATTTGGCCTCTGTTTTTCCAAATTTGAGCCTCTTCTGGAGTCTTTCCTTGGACGTTCAGCCTTGGGTTTATTTCCCATCTTGTTCCTGATCCTTTAACTTCAGGGTTCTCGTACCTGATTACGTGATTCTTGGTATGCGCTCTGTTTCTTGTCTTGATGTCCTGGACCGTCTTCATCCGGGTACTCTGTTTCAGTTGCCCATATCCATGAGGCATCCCTCCCCATAAATTGTCCTCTGGTGTTGCACATTGCTACATGTGACATTCAGTGTGCTGTTGGAACGTCAATTTCTACAGCCACGAAGATCTTGGATTTTCCCATGCTGTAGGATAGAAGTGCACCGACGAAGCATTCTCCTTCTGATTTCCTTCATCCGACCTATTTCATGTGTTGGTACCAAATGTTGTTTCCTAGATGTGCCGTGCTGTCTAGGTAATCGTCAAGTTCATTATTATCTTCATGTGGGCTCCTCTTGATTCTTAGTGTCTTCCTGTAGTTAGCTATAACTACATCTCTAAGTGCATCCGTGTGACTTTTCCTTGCTGTGGGTCTCTCGGGCATGCTTGTCGGTGGAGCAGGCTTTATTATCTGTATCGCTTTGATAGGAGGAGGTTTTGCGATTCTTTTCCTTTCCTCTTGTATTCTCTTGTGGAGCATCTTTAACCACCATTTGTTTACCATCTGCCCAACGTATGGCTGTGTCGTGGGCCTGGTGCTTGTTTCTTGTGTTCGAACTGGTGTGCTTGTTACTACAGTCTGTGTGGTTTTGTTTTTCAGTTCCTATTGTCATTTCCTTGCTCTAGCTATAAACGGGAATACATGATCTATCAACATTTGTGTCGCCACAGTGAATTCTCTCATAGCTGCTTCTTGAGGGCTTTTGCTACATCTTCTTTAGTTGGTCTTTCACTCGATTCCTTTTGGTTTCTTCCACTATTTTCTGTGACTGGTTATTCGGTAGGCAGTCTCGTACTTTCTGTTGTCTTTCTTCGAGATTCTGTAGCCATTGACACTTGCCCTGATTCATGTGCATTCAGTGTGTGGGTGCGTGTAGTAGTCAGTGCTATGTTTTCATTCATTCCGTGCTTACCCTGTCTCCAGCTTTTCTCTTCATTCGTTACCTCAAGTGTGTATGCATCACTTCTAATCATATTCAATTTTAGTTTGTTTACCTTACCATCAGATTTTCTTGGGACTGGAATAACTATATAGGGTCTGGGTGCTTTTGTGGGACTCATGCATACATTATCTGGTGGGTGCACTAAAATTGGAACGCTTCGTGCACCAATAAAGAATGCAGTTCTGATTGTTAATGACAGAAAGACAATGTACATTATCGTGCGGTATGACAATTGGCAGCATTTCCTTCCAGGGAAGCGGGGGCGCCCCTCTTTTTGTGGGAGGACCAGGTTACTGTTCTGGGACCCCATTTCAATCATATCAAATGTCAGTGTTTTATTATTTTCACTTACTCCGTTATTGTTTCTCAGAAAGTTTCGTATCATAAAGTGCCAAGTGCTTCAAAGAGTCCCCCCTCTTGCGGGTGATTATTGTCTCTGGGTGCGGGATACTGTTCCCTTGCTAGACTATGGAAAATAGATTAGACTAACACCTTTTGTGAGTCACATTCATTGTGCATATTCAAAATCGGTAAGTTCCCAGTCCACCCCCCGAATCTGCTTCAGTCCTGAGGACATGCTGGAACCTGTTCAATGCGAACACATAGAACAATAGCAATCAATTAAATTAAAATCAAAAATAAAAATAAGAAAAAATAAGACAGTGAAGTTCTCGTCTTTGCTCCCTCGATCCATCCCTCGGCGGAAAGATGAAGTGCTGTGACTCTGTCTCCTGGATCTGTCCCATGGCGGAAAGATGAAGTGCTGTGACTCTGTCTCCTGGATCTGTCCCATGGCGGTAAAATGAAGAGCTTTCTTGGCTTCCTCGATCTGTCCCACGGCGGAAGGTTTCATCAGGATCTCCTCAGAAGTCAATGGACATTATTACTTCTCAGTTGTGCTATGATGGCTCGCAGGAGCATGTTGAGCTGTGCGTTCTTTACTGGATCTCAGAGAAATGCAAGCACGTCAACATTGGTGGGTCTCCCCACTAGCCTTGGAAAGTTCTCAATGAGGTGAAAGAAGACGTGTTATGCAAATTTACTGTCTTCCGGTGATAGGGACATTTGCTCTGCTTTTTGCTGGGTTCAGGATTACATTTTCCTTTGACGTGAACAGTCCTGGCAATTTCCTGCTGCGTGGATTGCGACTAAATAATTCAGTTTTCTCCACAGTAGGCTCAAATGTTCAGAGTTCGCTGGATCTCTAATGTACATAAGAGTGTCAGTGGTTCTTCCGACAATAGCTGGGAACTCCTCTATGATGCGAAAGAAAAGTGTATTTGTGAGTTCATCTACTATCGCCTGTGGTGGAAGCATCTGTGTCTTTATCACTGTGTTCTGGTAACACACTGAGGGCTTCCGCGATGACAGTGAGCAGTTTCCCGATTACTTTCTTGTTGGCAGGATCTTGAATAAAGTCTGTGACACTGGTTACTCTCCCTACAAGTGGAGATCGATAATAAGATATCACTACCAGTTGAAAATAGGTGAGCACATCCCTCGTAAGATTTCTGCTGTGAGATACCATAAGTTCTGCAAAGCAAAGTCTTGGTGTTGGTTGCTTCAGAACACTGTGTTAAGCTCTTAAAAGAAAAGTCCTTGATCACAGTCTATCAGGGTCTTGTTTTTCAACAATGCTTAAGTGTGGCTTGGTTCAAAAGTTTGTATCATCAACGTGTTGTGGCTTAGATGCGCAATTCTCTTCTTCACCCTGCAACTATGATGCACAGAGTGTCCATTTTAAACACCTACTCCCTTTTCGTTCTTCTTCACCCTGCAACTATGATGCACAGAGTATCCGTATTATGTCGTTATTCCCTGTTTGTTTGGCGGAAATGTCCAGTTTTAAGCCACAACTTTCAAAAAGAGTTCTTTTGTCTTGGCTTTGCTGCTCATGCGTCCTTCTTCCTCGTCATGGATCTTGTCTGCATGTGCTGAGGTTCTTCCCAGTTGTCTGTGGTCTCTTCACAATGGGGTGCAGCTAGAGGGCTCTCTCCGATATAGGGATTAATGTCATTTAGAAAGACCCATGCTCTCCTGCCTTGCAGTTTGACAGCTGAAGGAGTGCAGACCTCTTCGATGAAGAGGCCATTGAATCTTGGCTCGTCCCACCTTTTTCTCGTGTGGTTTTTTACCAACACGGCGTCTCCAGGGAAGATGAGAGGTGTACGTAGACTTTGAGCTGCGTCTGTTTCAGTATCTCCTGCTGTGTTTGGTGCTGCGCTGCACCCTTTTTGTCATCGCTGTAGTTGGTCTGAAATTACAGTAAGGCTGGATGTCATGCAGTTCAGGTACTCCTGCAATTTGGTTCCTAAAACCTCTCGGGTTTGCTGGGCATCACATCTTGCTCTGTCTCGGGGGGTAAGGGGGCATTCATTCTCCTTCCCGTGACTATCTTGTGCGGCGTAAGATGATGGTTGGAGCCCGGTTGGTTCCGAAGAGCATATAATGCCAGTTGAAGGCAGTGCAACCATCCGCTCTTTATAGTAAGCTTCAACTTGGCTATCCATTCCTTTAATAAACCGTTGAGCCTCTCACAAATACCATTACCTTCCGGATGATACACCGACAAGAACTTGTGCTTTATACCAAGCATCAAGCTAATCTGCTCTAAGACTGCGTTAACAAAATGAGCCCTGTTGTCTGATCTCATTATCTCACACACACCCCATCTAGGGAACACTTCCTTCACCAGGAATTTGGCAGCACAGGTTGAGTCTGGGTGTCTGCAGGGACCTGCTTCTATCCATCTAGAGAATGGACACACCACTGCAATTAAGTACCTGTACCCGTTACACACTTGAATCATGTCGACATAGTCGATATGTAAGTGCTGAAAAGGCCCATTTGGCCATGGGATGATTCCTCTCACTACTTTTAATGTGTGCCCAGCAGTGAATTGCTGGCAGATTATGCAGTTCACCATAAAGAATGCAACATGCTCAGCTAAATTCGGTATAAACCAGTCTTCTGCGAACGTTGCAGCTAGGTTTTCTTTTGACATGTGAAATGGGTAATGCAACTGCTCCAATGCTATCTTTAGTAGGGCCACAGGCATTACTGGTTTACCAGTGCTGTCTTGCCACCACAACCCGTCAGAGAGGTTTAAAGAACACCCTCGATGATTCCATAGGTTCTTTTCGTCCTGAGGTGCCTCCCCTTGGAGCTCCATCAGTTGAGTCTGCCCCATATTGCTATAGGCCTCTGGTGTGGTTCGTGCTATCATCATTCGTTCATGGGTGCATGCCACTTCTACTTCCATGATCGTTTCACTCTTGGATGCCATACGCTTGGCCTCCGTGACTGCTGCATGGTTTCCTCGTGACACGAAATCTTTCCTTTGGTGTGGGCAGGCACATTTCACGACCGCTATGCCCACTGGGAGCTGTAGTGCCTTTATCAGCCTGTCCAATAAGGCTGCCTGTTGCACTGGCATGCTGTGCGCTCTGAGGTAGCCCCTCCTTTTCCCTCGTACCAAGCCTGCGTGCACGGCTGATGTCACATAAGCGGAGTCACTGTACACTGTCACTTCCTAGTCTGCATGATTCTCAATGGCGAGATGTTATTCATGCACTGATGAGTACTCGAAATTCTCCATTCGCTATGTGTTTTACTACGGCCACGCCTGTATATCTTTGTCTGTCTTCTTGGTCGATTCTCGAAGAACCATCAATGAAAACAATCTCACCACCCTTCACCCTGGGGATTTCATCACAGAATTCTTCATAGTTTGCACAGTCATGTATCGGTTCTCCTTCAGTGACTGGCTCAGCTATGAACGTAGCTTGGTTTACTGTCTTACATCAAACTATTTTGATCGATGGATTAGATATGATCACTTCATAGGCAGAAGCTATCTGAGATGTCAATGTGCCTTTTGGTTTCTCTAAAATGGCAAATAATGAGTGCTCGACGTATAATGTCATGGAACATCCCATTACAATGGTTGTCGCCTTATCTATGGCGAACGCTGCGGCAGCTAAACTTTGTTCGTATGGGAAGTGGTCTCTCATGACCGGGTCCAGGCTCCCATTGTAGTATGCCAGGGGCTTGCACCCCAATGAGGTTCTCTGAGTGAGTACTGCCGTCATAACACTGCCATCTGTGTGTGAGAACAGGTAGAATTCCTCTGCATAATTAGGAATCCTGAGAATTGGGATCGTACAAATCGCTCTCTTGAGCTCTGTAAACCCCTTTTCCATTGCATCAGTCCATTCAATTTTTTCCTTTGTCACCTGGGCCTTTTTTAGAGCCTGGAGCAAGGGCTTGGTGTAAGTGCTGTAATCAAAAACCCATGTTCTAACATAGTAGCACAGGTCTAGGAAGCTCTGCATTTGCTTTATCGTGAGTGACTTAGCTGTGTTCATGATAGCTTCAGCCCTTTCTGGGGTTACCTTTTTCCCTTCATGTGAGATTAGCTGGACTATGTACAGCATCTCCTGTTGACAATATTGTAGCTTTTCCTTGTCAACCTTATATCCTTTCTCAGCCAGTATAGTCAGTAGCTGGACAGAGTTGCGTCTGCATTGCTCTTCAGTGGTGCTGCAGATTAGAATGTCATCCACATACTGCAAGACAACATTGTCTACTGCAATATTGCTTAGGCCCATTTGTAGGACTCTGTTGAAAATGGACAGGGATTCACAGTACCCCTGTGGCAACCTTGTGCTTTTCAGACGCATTTGTCTGAATGTAAATGACGTCAGACCTTGTGAGTCACGGTGTAACGGAATTGAGAAAAAAGCATTTTTCAAGTCAATCACCGTTAAATATTTTGCCTCGTTTGGTATGTTACACAGGATCATAGATGGATCAGGGACTAGAGAGAACTCAGCTTCAACAATATCGTTTAATGCTCTTAAATCTTGGATTAAACGCCAAGACCTTCCTTTTGATTTCTTGACGAGGTAAATCACTGTATTACAGGGTGATTCTGATCCATCATGGTGGAAATAGTCTTTGCGATCCCTTCATCCGCGTCTCTGGACATGGGATATTGTCGCGCTCTTGGTAAAATTGCTCCTGGTTTCAGTTTAATTTTCACCTCTCCTACCCCCTTCAGGAGGCCTATGTCATATGGTCCTGTAGTCCACACTGAGACAGGCACCTGGCGCATGTCATCATCAAAGTATGCTGGACGGATCAGCGCCAACATCATTCTCTGTGGCACTTCCCGCTTGATCATTTTGACCCAGAATATGAGACTTACTTCCACCCTCGTCTCTTCTAAGTCAGGGTGTTTTTCGAACAGATCGTCATCTGTGACGTCAGTCACACGATACCCTTCTTCAATGGCGATAATCGCGCACCATTATCTGCCTTCATCATCGTATCCTTCGACCAATGCTACTTTTCCTCATACTGCTGCAATGTGTATCATCAAGGGAAATAATTGTCCCTCTTCTTCATGCATAGGTATTCTTGGTCTGAATAGGAACTCATCAGGGGTCCTCATAGTCTTATCTGCGAGGCCTGGCAATCCCGCCATAAGCACAAGCATGCCATATGCAAAGACTTCTGGTTCTAATGGTATAGCTCTCATGGCTATGCATCCTGAGTATGCTCTGATCATTTTGCATACCGTTGAATAATAATGCATTCCTGGAGTGGAGCATACTATGCCCTCCTCCGTGAACGAGATTGTCATATTCAATTTTGTCATTAAGTCTCGACCCAAAATGTTCACTGGGGTCTGACGTGAATACAATAAGGGTATATTCATCTCGCATTCTCCTACGGAGACTGAGAGAGTGTCCGTAAAGGGTACTCAACTATGAGCTCCTGAAAAACTCTGAGTATCTATGGCCTTGCCGGACAAGGAAAATTTGCCTTCTCGTATGCACAAGCGTGTTGCACCCGTGTCAACTAAGAAGGAATATTCTTTCCCCCCTATGATGACATTCACCCTAGGTTCCCTGTTAGGGTCTGGTGTCACTGATGGGATACAGCACATGAGGGTTTCCAGTGAGCTGTCCTAGTTCATATATAAGTTCGGTCTACTGTACACTTGTGGATTTTAACCATTCCCAGTGTTGCCTCCCCTTCCGGAGTTTGTGCCCTGTGACATTTGCAGTGTTGCCTGTTGGGATTGCCCTTGTGGCAGGTTCCTCATGTTCGGGGGTTGAACCCCTTGCTGTGCACCTTGATGAAAGCCCGGTGCTTGCTGCTGCACTGTGTGATTCTGTGCTCTGCCCTGTTGTGGGACGGCAGGCTGATTCACTGTGCCATGTCCCATTCCTTGGCCATTTTGCCACGCACCTTGGCTTCTGCATGAGAGCGCCAAATGCCCTGTCATTCCACACAGCCAACACATTGGTGGTAGTCAGGCTATTTGTCCATCTGTACGTTTTGAAATCCTCCCTGATTATTCTGGAAGCCTCCCTGGTTACTCTGCCATCCTCTTCCTCTAAATCCCCGTCCTCTCGGGTAAAATCCTACGTTACCCTGGTCGTTCTGCTGCGAGATACCACACGTTGCACGTTTTGTTCCGCTGGGCTGGTCAGCATTGCACCTTCGGTAGCATATTTTGATAATTTCTTTTGCACCAGCTTTGCTTCCTCACCTTTACGAGTTGCCTCCTTTTTTCGATTCTTTACTTGCAACAATCTGCAGTAATGTGCAATAGTGAACTGTATTTCTGCCCAAGGTTTAGCCTCTACCCCCACCAATTTCTTGAGCTGCTTCTGCACTGGTTCTGGCAACCCTTGGCACAATATGTGGTAGAATACAGGTATAGATTTTGTCCAAGATTCATGTGTTCCGAGGACCCACGCGTCTTGGAAATTCTGGATATAAATTAACGGATCTTCTGACATTTTTCGAGTCATTATAGCTCCCATATCGGAAGTGTCTGGGTACAGCACTCGTAGCGCTTTCCACACTGCTACTCTACAATTATTAAATGGTGTTCCGTCACAGGTAGTGTTAATTATGTTTACACCAGGGTATCCACACATCATCTGCTCTCTCACCAAGTATGGCGATCAGGGGGCCCTTAATGTCCCCGATAGCTAACGTGACTCCCCCTGTAAATTTTTCTAACTCGTGTATACACTTCCCAGCTCCCGATGTCAGCATTGGAAGCTTGTTTTTCAGGTTCTCTCGATCCATGTGTGGCCATGGAATATATTGTGGTCTTACTCCCCCCCTTTTCTAGCAGCGGAAATTGGAATGTGCAGCTTTCTTTTTATTCTTCTTTCATCGCCCTTCAGTCTACCGCTGGGGTAACATTCCTGCATCCCGTCTGCCTGGCAATGTCCTAAATTTGTCTACATAGGCGGGTGCTGACACCCCCCTCTGACCATGGTGTGTTCCTTCATGCCGGTCAGGCTGTGCGGCAGACTCTAATGTCCTAGGTGCGGACTCGCTAGCGTCTGACCATTGTACCCCTTTGTCACTTGGGAGCCGCTTTTCGTGCCGTCCCCCTTCCTCATTTGTCTCGCCCCCCGTCTCCTCTCCGGAGTCGGACATTGATTGTTCCATATTCACACAACTCCTTACGTCTTCATCGTTCTTACTAATTTCTAGCCTGTCCAGGGACAGTCTCCCGCTCCCACTTCTTCGGGTGTCATCCTCTGTGTCATACAGCTGAGTGCTTTCCAAGTACTCATCTTCCCTTTCCCTTTGGGATATTGATTCCAGCCCCATTTCATTGTATATTTTATCGATCGTTTCCCCGATGCTTCTGGTATCTAAGTCATCTTCAAAATTTTCCCCACTCGTGCCTGGTACTGAATCGTACGCAGGATAGAATTCTTCAATGTCTTCCCATTCTACTACAGGATCAGGTTTTTTAACCTCCCGCTCCAGATATTCGAGATTGCGTTCCCTCTGTCTACGATTATGTTCGATATCATCATCGAATTCTTTGCGCTTCCTTGCTTCTTCTCTGACCTTGTCTTCTTCCCTTCCCCTTTCATTTCTATATCCATTTGCCCTTCTAACTTCGTCATCTTCTCTTCTCTTCATTCTTTTTTCACATACTCTTTCCTCTTCTTCCAACCTTTGCAGGTTCTGCCTGTACTGGTCATAGGCTGTGCTCTGCTTGCGACTGAGCTGCTTTCCTTGCTCTTCGCGATATAGCTGTTCTCGCCTCAGCCTATATTTCCTTCTTATCCTTTCGTCCCTTAACTCCTTTCTCTGTGCCTCATCTGACTTCTCTCTCGGTCTCACTTCATCACTTCCTTTTCCATCGAGTTTCAGCAATATCTGTCCTCCCATCCATTCGTCTTTTGCGAATACTATCTCATCAGTTCTGTCTCCACTTTCTTTCCATTTCTTTCCCTCTCTCTCCTTATTGAGAGGTGCACTAATCTGTGCCTGATCCTTCCTCACATTATCGCGTCTCTCCTTGTCCCTCGGGACTGTGGAGGTGAGATTCTTCTCCTGTTCTTTTGCCTTATTGTCATCACCACTATACGTAGGCGACTCATATGCGGTGTTGCTGTACCCTGTGGCTGCCTTAAACTCTCCTAATGGGTAGAGTCCCTTTGTCTTATTTCCCTCGGTTTCTAGTTCAGGCGGGGCTGGTGGCGCGGTAGGCATCTCACCCCTCCTTACATACGTTTAAAATCCAGTCAGCAGGTGGCTTTTCATCTGTCATGTGTTGTAAGACGGCTTTAGATAAGGACCCGTTCTGTGGCCACGGCATAAACATCTTGTGGGCGGTACCCTTAACCCACTCTGTACTGTATTTCTTAAGCTTGGGAGCATGCTTAGGCAGTTGCTTACATAAGTGTGCAAGTGGCGTAATATCTTCCATGTTTAAGCCTGCCTTTAACAATACTTCCAAATAACTTCACCACTCCCAACAATATGAGCGAGCATCAATACCGCAAGCTCCAATCCAATCTTTTCCCGTCAAAATTATTTATCACCAATTCCCTCAAAAACATCAATTTATGTGCGATAACCTCTCAATTATAAAACCACGAAAAACCCCTACTTCATTTCACACAATCAATGAGACAACAATTTCTTACATGTGACATACAACAGAACACGTAGAACAGACACTTAACAGACTAGACAGACACCAGCTGGACACAGATATCTCTGCCTTCTAATCAATACCCTGAAATGGAGTTTAAATAAACTCCTTTGACGACTTCTTTAAACGTCGCCGTAGCCTAATTATTCCCTATTATGTGGGACTATGAGTTCACGTTTCTTCTGACCGCTATATTAAAGCGCAGGAACAAGGCGAATCCTCTCACTTTTATCTCAGTTGTCCGCCCTGGTATCCTCTCTCTATCAGGTGTCTGCCCTGCTATTCTCTGTTTTCTCTCGGGTGTCTATCCCGGTAACCTCTGTTTTCTCTCGGGTGTCTATCCCGGTACCCTCTATTTTCTCTCCATTGTCTATCCCGGGACCCTCTATTTTCTCTCGGGTGTCTATCCCGGTACCCTCTGTTTTCTTAATTATTCTTGAGTCATTATCCCCTTATATATATACAGCCTTCTAATGCGATTGCCCGTCTCGCTTCAACTCCCAACAATCTTCATTCAACAGTAACAGTTATACCCAAAATTCGTCATCATTGACGTGCAAGACTCAAAAGTTTGTCATACAATTCTATTGGTTGGAAAAGGTAACTTAAGTATAGGTGCTATATCTGTATATGGTAACAGAGTGTGAGGATTGGATAACTCTTATCGGGTGGGCGTCTACGCCCATCCCTCTACATCACTCGTGATAGACGGCACTAGAAGTACAACGTCTTATTGGTTCTTTTAGCCTTAGGACCCTAGATTATTTGGTCCATTGTGATTGGGTAGGTTACACCCCTAGACATAAATCTCCACTTTAATTAGCAGCATGCAGAACGGACACCCAGGTGCGGTGTGCCCAAAGATTCACCCTGCCTTTCCTCCATCAATCAGTACTTTAGCGCTATGTGTCAATTAGTTGGCTGAGGATGGCCTTGAAGCTGTAGCTTCTTATCAGGAAAAGGTATGGCATCCTCGGGTTCTGGGTGACATCAGACATTGGTACCTCTTCGCGCCTGGCTGGTCACATGTTTGTTCACTGTGAATCTGCTTCATTTTCCTTCTTTTAGCGTATTTGATTCCCCTCCGGCCTCGCCACCTGCTTGGGCCTCCTTATCTCGACCTTCCTGGGGCAGGCTGCTATGCTCCGAAGTTTTGTCTCTTCGAAGCTGCCGCTCTCCTCCCTTCCTGGAGTTGACCTCGAATTCCCAGGCATGAGCTGCTTCTTACTGAGTTTTTATTCCGCTCTTCCTTCTGGCCTTAGCTGGAGTATGCATCTCGGCCTGTTGGACCCCTTGCAGCCTGGGCTTAAATCTGCTTTATGTAAAATGGAGTCGCACTTGTATAGTGTGCTTCATTGAGGTAGATATGTAGTCGTCGCTTACCGCTCTATTCTTCTACTAAGCATTGCAAGCAGTACCGTTTCCTTAGCTTCTTGCGTTTCAAGCCTATTTACAAGCATTAGCCGGTTGAATACTTCCATTCTGTTTTACAGCTACGTTTTCTTACATTTCAACATCGCCTCTTCTTCTAAGTCCAATACATCTCTTGTCCATGATTTTTTTGTCTTTGTGTCATCTTTGGCTGTCATTTTGTTCATCTGTGAGCCTGTCCGGGCCCTTTGTCGTCACCACTCGCCTTCCATTAAGGCCTTTTGGGTCTCTTCGGGGACAGACTGTAGGTAATCTTCATTTCGTGTCAGCTGCTGGTACAGTTGTCTCAGCGTGTACCGTGCTGCCCGTGGTTGTCTGGTTATAGGCACTTCAACAGGCATTGTTCTTCTGATGGGCACTGGGCAGAGCCCTAGCGCAGCTCTCTGTTGGTTCATTTGTTCCCCATACGTCACATATCTTGGCGGGTATGTTCCTGTTACCTCAAAGTGGGGGGCTGGAGTGCAGGCCATGTCTGGGACCTCCTCTACAAGATGTCACTCTCAAGTACAATACACCTCCCCTTTGGCAACCACAACCACATTACAGTGCAAATAAAACACAAGCACCTGAGGTGAATAATGTCAACAAATAGAACAAATCCAAATCCTTTTTGAGAAGAGCAAACTCAGCTAAAGAGCTGGTTATGACTGAGGAGAACAAACCTGGCAGTATTAAAGCAAATGCTGGTTGGCTACCAAGGTGTTTCAATGTTCTTGGGGAGATCAGCGAAGGAGTAAGATGGGTGTTCCTGTACTCACATCTTTTAGTTGTGGCTCCTTGGTGGGCCTTTAGAGCTACTCAAATGGTTCTAAGCGTAATGCTGTAGAAGAGATAGAAGTATGTGGCATGCACATGATAGTATGCCTATGCAATTAGATTTGAACCATTGCTTGTCTTTGACCAGCCACCTATCAGTTATCACTAATTCATTTACTGGCAAGTAATTTCTCTGATCACATTACCATAACTTGTAAAGCAGCATGGTTTGGTCTGCAGGTTCTAATGGATTTGTTTCATCTGCAGCATGATAGCATGTGACATGTTAAATATAGTTTCTGCATATAATGTAAGCATACATTGCTAATTTGGAATGTAAATTTCTTTAGAATCTAATGATCCTCTTGCTCCTTTTTGATGTTAACAACAACAATCTGTTTTGGTTTCTATAGCAAAAAGGTTATATCAATGAAGGTAGAAGTATCAGCAATCTGGGATTTGCACAGATCAATCTACTACAATGGCGTTGTTGTACTGCACTGTTTACTTGTTTCTTTCGCACTGCTAATTAGTGCTTAGTAACTTTAGAATGTTTATGCAATCGTTATTTTGTATCCTGGTGCTGTGTGAGTATCTGGCAATGATGTCAGTGTCTGTAGATTAATGGGAACTCTTGGGCATTTGGTTGCTGAGCCTCAAAAACTGACCATAGAGTAGTAAAAACTTGCAAACTGTATGAGTATGATGCCAATACCTTCCAAATGGTGTCAACACTTATATGATAATCGCTGGAAAATGGTATGAGTACCTAGGCATTGAATGACAATACATGGGCAACTGTGCAAGTACCTAGGAGATTGATGGCAGTATGTGGGATATCAATATATGGCTAACATATATGGTATGTGGGCTTAGAATGGCGATACCGGGCATATGATATCAGTACCTGCCCCTTTGATGAAATACCCAATGTAGGGTGTGCGTACCAGACATAATGGCCGTATGTTGTGATCGCCTCAGCATAATGACGCAACACATGGCAAATAGTGGTAATATCTGCACATTTGACGACAATGGAAAATAGAGTGAGCAACTGGGCATATGAAGACAATAACTGTGAGCACAGAAAACAAACACTTTACAGACCCAAACTAAGCAGCTTGCTTTACTTTCCGTGTCCCCTATTTTCAGCCTCCATAATGCCTGGTGCAAGCAAATAGAGGGCCAATTGTCTCAGTTATCTGTTTTTTTTAAGCTTAAGTTTGACCACCCATCACGTGTTTACACTTTATTCTTCTTGTATCTGCCAAGTCACTATATCTATATATGTATATATACATATGACACACAAAAAGAGGAGCCGTGACAAGGAAATCATGGCAAGCCTGCACTCCGAGCAGTGACAATGTCCCGAGGTCCCACGAAACAGGAAAATATTCAAACTCTTGAAGTGTAATAACATTCAAGTTTATTTAATCCGGTAAAAGATGCGACATGACAGAACAGTAGAGGCAGGACACTAAAGAACATTGTCCTGTGTGGACGCGTTTCACACTCTACGTATATATACATATATATATATATATATATATATATATATATATATATATATATATATATATATATATATATATATACACACACACACTCACACACATGCACGCACACACACACACACACACACACATGCACATATGCACACACACACACATGTACATGCAGGCACACACATATGCATACACACATGGTCTTGTGGAAGTACAGGCAATCAATGAATCGCAGGCTCAATTCACACAAGAACACACATAGGTGGTCAGAGAAGGAATTCAATATTGCAATGAGCACACACACACACATATAGGATTATTTTGCTTTATAAAAGGAATACCAGTTATGGACAGTATGTTTTGCTAACATATGATATAAGAGTAGTTAGATTTTTGCAGACTATGAATGGAAGAGAGAGTGGCTACTCTGAATTAACCGGCTTAAGAACAGACAAGAGAAGTATTTGTCCAAGATCAGACAGTGTATCAAGACGGAAGCGTCGAGAGTGCAACAGGTTCAATAGCCAGAGCAAGTGCACATGAATCCAGTAAAAGGTCAATCACAACAAGCCCCCATGCAGACTCAGCAATACGTGAATACAGGACAGGTATTGACACCCAGAATAGGAGGTGCCACTGTGGTAGGAGGAAATCCTTTCACAGGAATGGGAATATGCACATACCCGCATTAAGACAGTTCACAGGGTGACAGATGTGTTCAGTACTCTCTGTGATGATAGGAGGTAAATCCTTTTCTTTTCTAGTAGACACTGGGGCTACATGTTCATGCATACGAAAGGGAAAATACCCAATGTCTGGAATTGCCATGAATGCTCAAGAGTTGTGTCGGGGGGACATTCTACCGCGGTCTGCTGGCCGTCCGCGGACCCCCGGGCAGGGAGGCCCCAACTCCTCCCGCGTATCCCAAAAATGAGTATGAGGCACACGCAAGAAGCAAGGTGGTTCTGCTGTTTATTAAAAAAAATGGCAGGGATGGGTCAAGGATCGTACGCGTCCGTCCTGACTCTCTCTCCGTGGGGCTCGCAGGCCCTTTTTTACCTCGGTATGACGCGCTACTCGCGTCACCTGGGAAAGTTAGCAAAAAACCTATCGCCACTCTGGATTGGTTCCTCGAGTGGTAGGGTTAGTATAGCATACGTATAGAGAACACTGTTAGTGGTTGAGGGTCAGTCAGGTGGTATACCTGGGTTGTCCCTTCAATTAGATACATGAAAATTCTTACATGAAGACCCCTGAGGATTGGCTAATGTTAATGGCGTCAGTGATAAGTGCTCCATGTTCTGATTGGTCCACTCGCGAGCCCCCCAGTCTGGGACCATCGTTGTTCCCAGCTCGCGGTGCACCTGTCATTTGCAACAATGTATAACTATGGGTATGTGCAGACAATGCGAGGATTTGTTCATATGCTGGAGGGCAGACTACTCCCACCGCCGCAGATGTCCATTGAGTCGCTTCATTGTTGCTGCCTGTGTCTCAAAACGTGGGATCCAGGCGCCTCCTTCCTCCTGGGTCTGGCACCCTGTCAGGTTCGGCTTGGTCACGTGAGGAGAGACCGTGGTTGAGGCAGAATTCTGCACATTTAATATTGCATTTTCCACTGTGTGTCTGGCTTAGTTTGCAGGTGTGACCTTGGCTTCGGCTTGTGGCATGCGAGTTTGGAACATTGTGCCCTTGACTGTCGGTTCTCGCTGGGCTCACTCTGCAGGGTCAGCAATTTTACTCTTGCTCGTTCAATGTTCATGGAGGCTCTTGCTTGCGGCCTACTTGGGCCTGGTGCATAGGTGGGGATGTTTGATGCACGGCGCTTTAGGTTATGGTATCATATTGCTTTATCCCCAGTATCATGTCTTCGTTATATTTCTCATTGCAATGTATGGGTTAGGAGAAGCGTCAGCAAGCATTTTAGATGAGTTCGTTGTGCGTCTTGCGTTTCTGCATTTTGAAAACCTATGTGAAAAATAATAATGATGCACATCAGTGGGCGTGTCCATCACCTATGTCATAGCACTGAATATGTTCTTCGTGTGGATTGGTGTGGGAGTGACCAGTGTGCATGTTTGCACGGGTGTGCTGACCGTTGGCTAGGTCGTCATGGCATCTCTAACAATGTGTTTATTTACTGTTGAATGGTTCAGTCGAGTTCATCCATGCCGCAGGTGTCGGCATGGGCAGGGCAGGCTGTGGGCAGGCGGGTGGGCACATCCGTATGTTCCTGTACCAGGGTATTTGGTTGTCTGGTAGATAGGCAAACCCCTCTCGTGGCGGGTGTCTGGGCCGCGATCCTCTAGGCCAGGGGCGTGAGGGGATTGGTGGGAGACTTTTGTTCCATTCTCCCACTTCAGTCCCCCCTCTGGTCGACTTGTCGACCACAAACATATCTTTTTCCTTATCTCCTTTCACTCTCCATATTTTAGTTACTCCTCCCAAGTGTCCATAGTAGTTGACATGGTCTTCAAATGACCAATACATATATACACATGTTCCTCCAGGTGTGCAGTATACCCACTTCCCTATGTAGCTCCTTCGGTTTCTTGGGTTTTCGAGCTTCACAGATGGAGGGTCCAGGTGGTTGGTGATGATCTGTTTGCGCAGTTTTTCTCTTTCTTTTATTATTGTGTCCGTGTGCTGGCCATCATCTGCCGGCATCAAGGGGTGCATACCAACCATTTCGATAATTTTGTCTGTAGTGCGTGCCTTTCGGGCCTTCCAAAATCTTAGTATGATCAGTGCAGCTCCAGCCAGTATTATGCATCCAACTATAATCTTCAGTCCGTCCGACAGCCAAGATGGCATCCCTGACCATAACATTGAAAACCAGCTGTCATCCTTCTTCACTCCTTTACTTTCTTCCATCATTTTGGAGTGCATCTGGGCCAGTTGTGATACTGTTTCTGTCAGTGTACCATTGTCAGCATCGTTAGCAGGATTGAATGTGCAGCATGATTGTCCTATCTTTGCGCAAACTCCTCCTTCCATTGCTGTAAGGAGATCTAATACATATCTGTTCTGTAGTGCTACCATCCTCACTGCTCGCAGCTCCTCTTTTATTGCGTTGAATCCATTTACTGTAGAATTAATTGTCATCATTAGCTCCCATCGAGTTATCTGGAGCCATTTTGCGTTTGCGTAAGCTTGTAGTCCTGGATGTATTATTGACGAGAAGAACATTGCTGCTCTGCTGAATAGTCTGTGTTCTGGCGGGATTGAAGTGAGTGCTGTTTCCGACCTTCCCCATAGGTAATTTCCTGTCAGAGGTTCTCCTTGTCTCTTCTTTCTATTCAGGACATCGTTGTTGTTTTTGTTCTCCGACCCCTTCTGAGGTTTTACAGATCTCTTCTTCCTCTTGTTTCCTTCATCCATTTTAGGGAAGTTCGCCACGTTCACATGTTTCTGGGGCACCACTAGTGATGGTATATTAACGTGTACCATTGTGCATATACCATTCCACAGAGGGGGCAGTGTGTGGTATGCCTTGTTTCCGCAGGCCCAGTAATGGTCCATTAATACTGCTGTTCCTGCTCCCCCCTCAGGTAACTCTACAACGCTTGCACAGTTGGTGTTGTATCCCACATCCACTTCTCCTCTATGTTGGTAGCATACCTTAGGTGCAGACAGCGGCAGTATGCTTATTGGGTCTTCATCCTTCTCCATCCATGTCAGCATGGGTATGTACTTGCGCAAAACGAAAGGTGATGGCTGGAAGGTTTTGAATAAATCATAACCACGGGCAAAGCTCTGGGCAACCCTCCAGACCATCGTTTTTCAGTCTGCCAAGCCATTACAGAAGGGGAAAAACCATATGCAAATCAGGCATGGTCCTATCCCAAAAGGGGCAGTCCAGCCCGAACTGCTAGGCCACATCCCTTCTGCACGAGACCACAAGCATCCCCAGACATGTTTCAGCCTTGTTGGGCGTCATCAGTGAGGAGTAGCTTGGGTCTCTAGGCCCGGCAGACTCGGGACCCACGTCTGGGCATACCCGTCCCACTCGGGGTGACTTTAGCAAAACGAAAGGTGATGGCTGGAAGGTTTTGAATACATCATGGGTACGTACTTGCCCCAAATCGTCCAGCATCTGTTATTGTGTTCATCAATAGTTGTAATATTTTCTCTTGTTACCATGTTGCTGCCAATCACTCCTATGTCCCATTTGTTGTCCATGTACACCTTCCCTGTTATTGTTACCAGTGTTCTTTCCCAACATCCTTGTTTACCAGGAACTTCAGTGGCGTACCAGTCACATGGTAGGTATTGTAGTGTTACTTTCTTTGTTTCTCCCTTTTCAGGACCACTTGTCATGTATCTGAATGCTTCAGCATGCAAACTGCTCTTGTGGTAACTCAAATAAGTCTTGAGGAAGTTGTTTTCGTATGGATATGTGTCTCGTGTTTTCCACACCAGTTTCATCACCGTCCCTTGAAATCTCCCTTTCGTTTGGAACAGTGCCAGGTATATTATACATCGTGCTGTATTTTCATCTATTTCCGTGGCAACAAATGTTCGAGAAGCGCTCATGGCGTATGGGATCAATGAGCAGACGTAGCAGCTGTCTTCTGTTGTCTGCTTACCTGCTTACCTATTTCGGTCATGTGTTGGTACCACATGTTGTTCGAGACGTGTGCTGAATCTGTTATGTAATTATCAATACCTTTATTATCTGAGTATGTGCTACGTTTAACTCTATTTCCCTTATGTGGAGGCTTGCTAGTACCACCTGACATAACACCTGTTGCAGCCGTGGGTGGGGGTACATTAGGTTTGGGTACAGCCAAAATATTGATAGCATAACTTTTCTGCCATACAGAGGCAGCCAAAAACCCAGTGATCATCAAAATCCCTATCATCTTTATTACAGAAGCTAATCTCACCGGCATTTTGCTCTTACCTTGCTGCAGTCCGGCAGCTTATTCTTGCGACGTTAAAGTTGCCCGCCTGAAAATTCTCAATAAGCTTGTTATAAGTGTTAGTTGTTGTTTTCAAGCTCTCCCTATCAAGTAGTCTTTCAGTGCCCAGGCGAAGAGCTGTTGCCACGCCAATCTAAGCGATCTGTCTCTTAGGGCAGGCAAGTGTTGGTGAAGATGGGGCATTGATTGTTCTATGGCCAAGATAAATGCTGTGTAGTAGACACGTACCCTCCTTCTTTTTAGGTACTTTGGCCTTTTTATGTGATAGACAAATTGGTGTGATAGGGCTTCAGGGTAGTTATCGTCTGAGGGTAGCATCTACTCCTGGGCAATGAACTTTGTTAGTTATCTGTTTTCTTAGCAATACAATAATACGCGGTACCTGCATGTGCGAGAAAGAAAGAAGAGAACATTCAAGTGTTTACATGTGTATATGTGCAAGACAATGTCCTTCAATTGGGTGGTTACTGTAGTGGGTAGGGGGTCGATGGGCAGAGGGTTTGGGCTCAACTGGCGGAAGTCTCTTTACTCTTTGATCGTGTGACCATGGGGTGGGCGGTATAGGAGTTACCAGTTTCTATTTCAGTAGTTGTCTCTGGGGAATCTGGGGGGTGGCAGGGTATGGAGACACTTAGGTCATCAGCTGTGGTAGAAGTCTCTTCCTCCGTGGGTGACGCTGTCGCTGTTCTTCCAATGGCCCTGTCGGTGACACTAGGGCGGGTCTGGAGTTTGCAGATCTTTACGTCGTGTAGGTGATTCCAAGCATGCTTATCCTGCAACTTTACTGCTCTCGTAGATACCTCCTCTACAAGGTGAGGACCAGTGAAGCGTGGGCTGTTCCACTTTCTATTGAAATTGCGGAGTAGCAGGTGGTCACCTTTAGCAATTTTGCACAGTTTTTCCTTTTCCGGTCCTTGGTCCTTGTCTTTTTGCTGGTAACCCTTAGACCCGCCCCGCTTGCGCTCAAGCTGTTGAGACACAAACACTACACTAGTAACCAAGGAAGACACATATTGGTACATTTCATCACCAAGAACAGTTGCAGTGTTTTCATAGCCTGTGAATGCCCTTGATGTTGGCGTTAGAGGAAGGCGCATTTGTCGTCTGGTCACCACCTCATGAGGAGTGAGGTGGTGGTCGGAGCCTGGTCTATTCCTCAGCTCAAATAGAGCTAGCGGAAGGCAATACAACAACTCTTCTTTGTTGTTTGCTGTATCTTTGCAATTGCCTCCTTCAGTAGGCCATTCAGGCGTTCGCATACACCGTTGGCCTGCGGGTGATATGCACATGCAAATTTATGCTTGATGTTCAGTAAGGATGTGATGTGCTGGAACATTTCATTAGAGAAATGCGGGTCGTTATCCGACCGCAGTACCTCGCACACTCCCCACCTGGGGAAAACCTCCCTCACTAGAAATTTAGCTGCTCTAAATGCATCTGGATGTGAGCAGGGTTCTGCCTCAATCCACCTGGAGAATGGGCATACTACTACAATCATATACCTATTTCCTTGACATACGTTGATCATATCAACATAGTCAATATGGATGTGCAGGAAGGGTCCCTCTGGCCGGGGTATAGTGCCTTTTATCACTTTCAGCGTGTGACCTGCCGTAAACTGTTGACATGTGAGACAATTGCTGATAAAATTTGTCACATGGGAATTTAACTCGGGACAGAACCAATCTTCCCTAATTCGTGCTGCAATAACTTCCTTGCCTGTGTGGGCTGGGTGGTGGAGTTGGCTCAGGGTGGTGTTCAATAGTGCCAATGGCATTACCATCTTTCCAGTGTTACCCTGGCGCCATAGTGCGTCAGTTGGTGACATTGTACATCCTCTTTTTACCCATATCTCTTTTTCTGCCATTGGTGCAGCCGCTTGTAACTCCATTATCTGTGTGGCTGGGAGATGGGTGTACCCTTCTCTTATCAACATCTCTTTAGCTATCCCCCTCCCTCTCCCTCTCTCTGACACTGGGGGGTTCCATATCTCACCAAAATATGTGGCATACTTCGCATGTGCGTCTGCTGCTGCATTTCCTTTGGAGATATGATCTTCTCCATTAGTGTGTGCAGTACATTTGACCAAAGCTAATTCTTGGGGGTCATTTATTACTTCAATTAATTCAGCTAATAAGAGAGCATGTTGCACTGGGGTGCCGTCAGCTCTCCTAAACCCTCTTCTCCTCCATTTGGACAATCCTGAGTGGACAGTAGACGTGACATATGCGCTGTCAGAATATGTAGTTACTCTTTTGTCAAAGCTTTCCTTCAACGCCAAGATCAGTGCAACCAATTCTGCTGCTTGAGCAGAGTTATGTTGTGGTAATTGTACGCATTTCACCGCCACATACACCAATTCCTCTGTCATTTTTTGCCACTTCTGCCCCAGTTCTCCTTATCCCATCACTTTGGTCTATTGTTGATGACCCATCAATGAACAAGAGCTCTCCTCCATTTAGCGTGTTCAACTTTTCTAGTACATGAGTACATTTCGGTAGTCTGCGTACAATCATGTGCATAGTCGCCTTCCTCAATCACCTCCGCTATAAACCTTGCAGGATTAACTGTGCTGCATCTAACAATTGATAATTCTGGTCTAGATAAGATGATCTCATAACCTGACGCCCTCTGTGTGGTTAGTGTGGACTTAGGTTTGTTCAATATTGCAAATAGTGCATGTTCCACAAATAGTGTGGTTGGGCACCCCATTGTAATTGATGATGCTTTCTCTACCGCGAAGGCAGCTGCGGCGAGACCTTGTTCGCAAGGGAAATGTCCTAACATTACAGGATCCAAGTGACCACTGTAAAATGCCACTGGTTTGTAACCCATGCTTGTTTTTTGAGCCAACACCGCTTTCATTTCTGCTGAGTCGCAATGTGAAAATATAAAGAATTGTCGTTCATAATCCTAGTGGCCAGTACCGGAGCAGTTGATATTGCATCTTTCAGTTCATCAAAGGCCTCTTTCATTTCCATTGTCCACCCCACTTTTTTCTCCCCTTTGTTAGCTTCTTTTAACGCCTCAAGTAGGGGTCCTGTGTATGAGCTGTAATCAAATACCCATGCTCTACAGTAGTTGCACAGTCCCAGGAACTGCTGCAGTTCCCTCACCATTTGTGGCAACGGCGTTTTTGATATGGCCTGTGCTCTTTGTGGTGCAATCTTTCTTCCGTATTGGGATATGAGCTGGCCAATGTATAGTACCTGTTCCTGACAGTACTGTAACATCTCTTTGTCTACCTTGTAACCCTTTTCAGCCAATATTGTCAACATCTTCAATGAGTCCTCTCTGCATTGTTTTTCGCTTGTGCTGCAAACTATTATATTGTCAACATACTGCAACACTGTGCTTTCCACTTCAATGTTTCCCAAGTCCATCTGTATTACTCTGTTGAAAATTGAGGGTGACTCGCAGTACCCTTGTGGCAATCTGGTGTGTTTCCATTTTGTGTTTCTGTACGTGAAGCTTGTTAGATCTTGTGAGTCTGGGTGCAGGGGTATTGAGAAAAAGGCATTTTTGAGGTCAATCACTGTAAATTGTGATGCCTCTGCTGGAATGCCACACAATATTGTGGCCGGGTTTGCTGCTATGGGGTATTCTGCTTCCACTATGTTGTTCAAGGGCCTGAGGTCCTGGATGAAACGCCAAGACCCTCCTTTAGCTTTGCGCACTGGATATACAGCTGTGTTACATGGTGATTCTGATGGTACCAATATGCCATTATTTATAAGGGCCGTTATTGTTTCATATATGTCCTCATCTGCCTCTTTTGATAGTAGGTATTGCTTCACTCTAGGGAGTATTGCACCTTTTTTCAACTTTATTGTTACTCCCCCTATACTCTTTATGCACCCCACGTCATAGGACTAGTAGTCCATAATGATGTTGGGACTCTTGCCATATCCTCCTCAAAGAAGGGAACTGGGGTGGATGGGGGTGTTTCAAGTGCCATTGCAATTTTCTGTGCCACTTGTTTGTATGTCACTCTTAGCCATATTTCTACACTCATCATAAATACCATTTCACCTTCTTCCTTTTCTTCTGAAAAGAGCTCCTCGTCTGACACCTGGGTGAGCTTGCATCCCTCAGCTAGGGCTATCACTGCCCTCCATGCTCTTCCTTCTCTGTCTTGGGCATGTACTGCGATATAATCAGCAGTTGCTATAATGCTCTCCATGCTCACTGAAATCACCTTTCCTTCTGGTTCATTGGCTGGTGTTTCTGGTCTAAACAGATAGGCTGTTGGCCTCCTCCAGATCTTTCCTTCTATTCCTGGCATCCATGCAAATGCCATGTCTGTTCCGTACTGGAATAGTTCGCCATCTACTGGCTCAGCCCTAATCACTGTCTGTCCACAGTATGCCTGCATAATTTGTCGTGCAGTGAGCATGTTTATTCCTGGAGTGGAGCAAATGATGACGTCCTCCGTAAAGGAGATCGTCATATTCAACCTGCTCATTATGTCTCTCCCCAGTATGTTTACTGGTGAAGCCCTAGAATATAAAAGCGGGACGGACATGTCATAATCCCCTATTGATAAGGGAATGTTATCAGTAAAGGGAACCAACCCCCTAGCACCAGAGAATCCTTGGGTGTTCATGGCTTCACCTGACATCTTAAATTTACCTTCCCTTATGCAAGACCGGGTCGCCCCGGTGTCAACAAGGAATGACAATTTTTTGTCACCTATCGTTACCTCTATGCGTGGTTCCTCCGCACTATTAGGTGTTACCGACAGGATGGGACACACCAAGGCCGTCTGTGGGCTGTCCTATTGTGGGTATAATGATTGAACACTTCCTGTGTAAGGGTTGTGTCCCAGGACCGTCACCCTTCCCAGTTGTGTTTGCTGTAGTTGTGTATTGGTAGTGGTTATGTTATGGTCTTGGATTTGGGCAGGTTGCTGTACTTGCTGCACTTGACGTTGTTGTGTTATTGCTACCTGTTGTTGTGGTAGTGAATATGCCTGTGGCTGTTGTTGCGTTACTAGTTGTTGCTGCACATTTCCCGGTTGCAGTGCCTGCTGTTGTTGGGTTCCTGCTGTTCCCTTGTAGGTCCTTGTTGTCCCTGTTCTCCCCATGATGGTGTGCCTGGTCTCATTCTACATGTGCGTGACATGTGCCCTAGTAATCCACAAATCCAACATACCGGTGGTTCCCTGTTCTGACATGGAAAGCTCCCTGAATTGTCCTGGTATACTGGTTGCCCGGAGGGGTAGAAATGTCTGAATCCTCCCCCTTGCTGTTGTGTGTTATAGCCGTATCCCCTCCCCCTCATCATTCCTCCCCTTCCCCTGTTGTAATTATAATATCCAGCTCCTGGCGTTGAGTATCCTCCTCCCATGTTAGTCGTGTATGGTTGGGGTGGTGGCAGCTGTTGTGCTACAATCGTGATGGTTGTATTTGGGAGGGATCTTGTGCAGCCACTACTTGTGTGGGGTTTTGAGTCATTGTTGCAGGTGTAGCTATTAGTGCACCTTCCATCGTGTATTTAGTAAGTTTTTTCTGTACCAATTTAGCCTCTTCCGCTTTTCTATCCTCTTCCTTTTGTTTCATCTTTTCTTGCCATGTCCTACAATGATGTACTATCATCAGTTGTATTTCTGGCCATGCTTTTGCTTCCATCCCCACTACCTTCTTCAGTTGTTTCTGAACTGCTTCTGGGAGCCCTTGTATTAGTTTATGATAGAATATTGCTGGTGTTTTGTCCCATTATTCTCTAGTTTCCATACGCCACTTCTCTTGAATTTCCTGGATATAATCAACAGGATCTTCATTTTCACGCATCTTGCGTGAGGTAATTGCTCCTATGTCTGATGTGTCTGGGTACTGTACCCTCAGCGCTTGCCATAATGCATGTCTACAGTTTGCGAATGGTGCCCCATCGTGTGATGTGTTTGTTATTGTGACCCCGGGGAAGCCTGCTCTCTTCCAGATGTCATCTGCTGCATCCCCCAATATTGATATTAGAAGGCCCTTTACATCCCCCACGGCCAGTTTCTGTCCTGCGGTGTGTTTTTCCATTTCATATATCCATTTTCCCGCACCTCCACTTAATGATGGGAGCCTGCACTTTATATTTTCCTTGTCTGCATGCTTCCAAGGGACGTATTGTGGTCTAACCCCTCCCCTCTCCAGAAGTGGCATTAAGTTGTGTCCTGTTTGACCCCCTGGGTTCCACAAAATCGAGTCCGTGCACCCCTCCTCTTCTTCCGTGTCTTCTACATCGTCAATTCCGTCCATATTTCCCCCACTCGTAAGTGTTTCTCCTCCATCTCTTCCACTTCTTTCATCATTTCCTTTATTTAATGTGGGCGTGTGTATTCGTTCTCCCTGCCTGCGTCCAGGGAGGTCTCTAAGCCTGCCTGCATAGGGTGTCAGTTTGTGGGGGAAGGGTGCGAGTTTAGGTGGGCATGTTGCACGTAATGAGTGCGGGGTGGTGGAGCATGTTGGACGGGATGATGAGGGTGTAGCTGCATGTGTCTGCCTTCCCGCCATTCCTTGCTCTTCCCCCTCACTTCCCTCCAGTTCTTCCTTTCTCCTGCAGGCCCATGGTGATTCTCTATTTGTCCGGGTGATGTATAATTTATCTAGGCTTTCCCTTTCACTATTTCTTCCTTCCTTCTCCATTCCTTCTTCTTCCTCACTACAAAAGTCATCCAGGAATGGCAACCCCCAATCTGTCTTTTTCCGCCTAATTGTTACTGTTTTTAAGTCTATTAGATCCGTTCCTCCCATTTCTTTTTTACCAATTGCTCCCCTTTGTGCTGATGTTGTTGCTACTTCTGTGTCTCTGTGTACATACCTCCTTACTTCACTCTCCCCTTTCCTATCTTCTCTTTCCCCTTCATTTTTCTCCGCTATTTCTCTACCAATTTCCTCTCTCTTCTTTTTCAATTCCTCCATTACTTCACTACTCATCTTTTCCAATATCCTTTCATCTTCTTTCTTCCTTTCCCATCTCGCCCTTTCCCGCTCTAATATACCCTCTGTCATCCTCCCTTCTTTGTATTTCCTTGTCGTTTCTGATAGTAGTCTCCTCTTCCATATTGCCATTTCTTTTTCTTTCTCTTCTTCCTCTCTTTTCCTGTCACGCAGTGCTGCTCTTGATACCCTTTCTGCTACTACCTTTACTCTTTCGGCTTCTCTCTTTTGCTCCTCAGTATGTTTCCCTCATTTTTTCCAACTCATTCTTACTTTCTTTCCTTTCCTGTGCTCTCTCTCTTTCCTCTCTCTCGAGCTGCTTGATCAGTGCATTCTGCTCATCCCTTAATTCTGCTAATCGTTCCTCCAAAATCTCTTCCTTTTGTCGTAACAGCTCTTCCTCCTTTCTTTTCCCCTCTTCCCCTTTCATTTCACTCTTCCTGGTATTATCCTCGTCCATTTTCCTTACTACCTCCTTCTCTTCTCCTGTTAATGAACCTCGTAATTTTAATAGTACCTGCGCAGCTACCCACTCATCATGTCCTATTTCCGCGATCTGCTCTTCGCCAGTCCTCCACTCCCCTGCGGGCATCGTCCTATGAGCTGATCCCGTCGTACTAGTCCGCTCCCTTCCCGTGTGGCCACCTGTAGCTGCATATGGTGGCGGGCTGTATGCCGGGTTCGAGTACCCCTCAGCCGCCCTTAATTCTTCTCTTACTATGTCTCCTAGTTCTCTTAAAGGATACAACCCCCCTCCCTCCGTTTTCACTACCTTCGCTAGGGGCATATCATCGCTCTGTTCCTTTTTTATTTCCTTTTCGTTTGAGTTGTTGCTCTTTTCTCCTCCCTCTTGTCCGTTCCCCGTGTTCTGTGTGCCTTCACTCTCTTTTTCCCCATTCTCTCCTTCCTCCTTAATCTTCGCTTCCGTTGTTTCCCTCATAGTGAACATTCCGTTTGGTCCTGGTCGGGACCCTTGGAACATCCTCCATAAGTTAAACACCTCCATGTGGTGTGTCAACTTCTTTCCCTTGTATGTGTTATGCAGATGGGTTAATAGTGAATGTTGGGTATAAGGATCGAAACTGCCATTAGGCGGCCATAGTGTCGTCATTTTGTTGTCCGTCCCCTGTGTCCATTCTATGCTGTATTTGATCAGTTTCTCCCTATGGGGTGACAGTGTTTTACATATATGCTGCAGTGGGGTAGTGAGGGTGTTTCCCCACCCTCCCGATCCTGTCCCGTGTGACATAGTAGTACCTCAATTGTTACCCTCCCTCTATATAGTAGTGGTTATCTTGCTAATAGTGCATGCTATACAATTTCAGATCTTTACCTGGCCCCGTAATTTTGGGGACTTGCGATTGTCCGCTAAAAAAAAAATAGTAAAATATAGAATTTGCATTTGTATATTCTTTTCTTTCTTTTCTTCCTTTACCGAACACCTTTACGGCCCCCTACGGCCGAGGCGCACGTAGCCCCCTGCGGCTGCGTGCCCTGTGTGACGTTCTTATACAGCCGTCCCACTTTGTTTTACCCCTCCTCCTCTTTCTTCACTTGTCGTCGCCCGCGTTCTCCGTGCGCTGCCACGTCCCCCTTTTCACCTTGCCTCGATCTACTCGTTACCTTTTACCTCCGTCTCCACTCCCTTACCACCACTCTCCGAAAAATGCCCCGCATTCGAGATATCCTATGAAAGCCCTACTGGTGACGTCACCGATCTCTTCCAAAACTACTGGTAAGTTCTTTACATGTTTTTTTTTTTTTGTTTTTTTTTTAAAAGGCCAAAATATGCTTGCAATCCACCCCCGTTAACCCCACAGCTGTCCTCTTGTCACGCCTGGAACAAGGTAATCAACAATATAATCGGACTGCGCACGCTGCGTCGCCTTGCGTGTGATACGCCCCTCGACAGGAGGGCTTAACCAGCCAATTATCTTCCGTATTAGGCAACCAGCTAGCTACCGCCTGCAGGGAAACGTCATCTATCTATCGAGTTTCCTGCTCGATCAATAGGGATCCTCATCTACTCATTGATCAATAATCAGCAAATCATAGGAAACCGCACACACACACACACCCTTACACGTGGTCGTGACCTAGGCCAATCAGTTTCTACGAGCGGCCGCACGTGATGTTTTCGTGCTCTGCCCCCTCCTCTTCCGTAACGTAGCAGACTGCTCTCGCACTTGTCCAGCTACCATTCACTTCACCGTCAATACTAATTTATCAAACATTCGCCGTAAACCTGTGTAACACCTCCCGCCTCCCGTATTCTATTCCTCCCCCCTCCCTCACAATTTCACATTGCTTGTTGGGCGTGGCATACTCACCAAGTTCTCTTGATGCGGGGCCGCTCGACTACGTGCACCCCTCCAAGCGGCTCGCCACCTCCCCTCGTTTGGACCACGTCTGGACACTCGCCAACCGCGGGCGGGATACTTCTCAATCGGCTCCCGATGGCCAATATCCGGATTGCGCTGTCCGGTCTTCTCGCAGTTCCGCGATGGTCCTGTAGTCCTCAAAAGGGGGCAGCGGCAGAGGGGGCCGCGCCGCCGGGCCTCCTCGCAACGGGAGCACTCGGAAAAATAAAATAAAAGCAGATCTTAAACAGATCTCAGCAGTGCCTCCAACTTGTCGGGGGGAAATTCTACCATGGTCTGCTGGCCGTCCGCGGACCCCCGGGCAGGGAGGCCCCAACTCCTCCCGCGTATCCCAAAAATGAGTATGAGGCACACGCAAGAAGCAAGGTGGTTCTGCTGTTTATTAAAAAAAACGGCAGGGATGGGTCAAGGATCGTACGTGTCCGTCCTGACTCTCTCTCCGTGGGGCTCGCAGGCCCTTTTTTACCTCGGTATGACGCGCTACTCGCGTCACCTGGGAAAGTTAGCAAAAAACCTATCGCCACTCTGGATTGGTTCCTTGAGTGGTAGGGTTAGTATAGCATACGTATAGAGAACGCTGTTAGTGGTTGAGGGTCAGTCAGGTGGTATACCTGGGTTGTCCCTTCAATTAGATACATGAAAATTGTTACATGAAGACCCCTGAGGATTGACTAGTGTTAATGGCGTCAGTGATAAGTGCCCCATGTTCTTATTGGTCCACTCGCGAGCCCCCCAGTTGGGACCATCGTTGTTCCCAGCTCGCGGTGCACCTGTCATTTGCAACAATGTATAACTATGGGTATGTGCAGACAATGCGAGGATTTGTTCATATGCTGGAGGGCAGACTACTCCCACCGCCGCAGATGTCCATTGAGTCGCTTCATTGTTGCTGCCTGTGTCTCAAAACATGGGATCCAGGCGCCTCCTTCCTCCTGGGTCTGGCACCCTGTCAGGTTCGGCTTGGTCACGTGAGGAGAGACCGTGGTTGAGGCAGAATTCTGCACATTTAAAGGATAGTTCCGGGACTTTTTTTTTATTGTCCCTACGGTTCGGCCATGTGTTTTTAAGCATAAATCGGTAGATCGTAGAAAACTTTCCTATGGACCTTACCCGACTTTTCGTCCATTAACGCACTCGAAATCAGCCGCCATTTTCTGATAATCCTATCATTTCCCCCCATCGCCCTGGCTCACCTGCTTTTGCGGCACTAAATCAAATCCCCCGCCCCTGAAACAGACTTTATCAAAACATTCATATTCTCCGCCTCTATCCGTGACGTGACTGTGCTGGGTAGGCAAACGCGCCAAGGCGTCTTCTACGCGACTACAACACAGAACCCGGAAACCAACACAGATCAGCTCACAACACAGCGCGCCACAATTGGGAATATGAAACTGTACTTTTAAATCAAACTGCAAGATTGTAAATTTGGTAAAGTACATTTATTGGACATCAAATGTTTAGAGAATATTCAGCGATTTGCATTTTTATTTGCTCACGTTCCAAAAAGTTCGTTTTGAGGCACGCAATGTTCCTTTGCTGTACACAGGGTCTTAGATCATCTCACAATACAGCGCCACAATTCGGAATATGAAACTGTGGTTTAAAAGCAAACGGCAAGATTGTCCATTTGGCAAAGTACATTTATTGGACATCAAATGTTTAGAGAATATTCTGCGATTTGCATTTTTCTTTGCTCGCGATCCAAAATAGTTCGTCTTGAGGCAAGCGATGTTCGTGTGCAGTACACAGGGTGTTGGTTTACGATAAAATAAGCTCTTCGGTCGCACTGATAATCGCATGGCTGTTCCAACAACGAGGCACTAGGCCACCACAATGGTCTGTATGTTGCATCTAGCCGTTAGTACCGCGTAAGGGCATACTTGTACTTGGCGATCGTCCCATAAAATGGTCAGGTTGCTAACGTTGTTCACGCGGAGAAGCAACTGGCGGTTATAAAAGCCATCCGCCGGTGTCTGGTACTCGTGACACATACAATAATGAAGGATGTACCTGTTTTAAAAACGTAAAAAATGAAATTAGTCTCACCATCAGATCTTTATTAAAATTATTCATTTTATATATTAGGTCGGGAAATTATTTCATAGCTAGGACAGTGTAACTGGGTATTATACGTCAAGGGGGGGCTGTAGGATACTGAGACAGTCCCCCAGTGCAGGGGTTGACAGGGAGGCAGTGCAGGTGGAGAGTGGAAGGGCCCAGGACCGAGGTCGCAGACAGTGGACCAGTTGTAGCAGGGGAGAGGGAGAGAGAAAGCAGAAGCAAAGAGGAAGGTTTTGAGGTGCTTCCGTAAAAGGAGATGGTTCTCCTCAAGATAGTGCGCGGTACAAAACAATATGCCACTTAGAACGAACAAGTACAACTTAACCCGTCTTTAAAGCTACTGTATAGTAATTAAATTGCGGTACAAACTCATCTAAAGAGTTACTTACATTATATTTGCATTTTCCATTGTGTCTGTGCGTAGGGCAGCCCCTAAATACCACTCCTTCTATGCCGACGTTATTTCTTCTAATGAACGAACATTAAATGGCTTTCGTTTCTGAAATTCTATTCATTATCGTTTACGTTATTGCACCACACCCCCAAAAAGAAGTCTTTCGGGATGGTCCCGGCCTGTCAAAGTCAAATAACAATAGAACCTTATACTGAGTCGTGGGCCATTCCGGCACCCGAGCAAAAAATCAAAGCAGCTGACCTTCACTTTGAACGAGCACACATTCCTAGTTAGCTACATTCAGTGTAAGGCCATCTCACAGGACTTGAAATTTACACTCCATCTTTGCATTTTGTCTGCGTGCATTTGCAGCCCCAGAGAACCATAAATACGGAGACATTCTATATTTTTTGAAAAATGATTTATATTACTGTTTGGTTTAATTTAATGCGCAAATGAACAAGGTTGGATAGACACATTGCATGTACACTGAGCAATCACTTTTATTTACACAATACATAGCTACACATATTCAATGGGCCTGCGACATGAGGAGACTCCAGAGCAAAGTCACAGGTGACACCCGGGTGGTTCGCACAACTGCACGGTGAAGGGAGGGGCAACGGTGGAGAGACACATTGCATGTACACTGAGCAATCACTTTTATTTACACATTACATAGATACACATATTCAATGGGCCTGCAACATGAGGAGACTCGAGAGAACAGACAATCAAATTACAATCATTTAAACCGTGATGTGTATTTCTCAATGAGCTCTGCTTTAGGTGGACATGGAACAGAGGCAATGTTGGGTGGCAATGCAGTTGTCCCCTGCACAGGTTCGTTCACAACTCCATGTATGTGCCTATCTAGGACATCAACAATAAGTCTCTCAATAAACTCATATTGCATATCCTGAAACACTGGTTTGATCACCCATTGTTTACTTCTTTTAGTGAAGGCCTTATTGTAGCGGAGCGTCCCTAAAGTTCCGGTCGTCCTACTTTGTTGACGGCCAACATTATGGTTATGTGCCAAGACCGCTAGAAGAGTCCGATTTATCATGCCCTCCATGCCAAAATGCAATCGTTTTGGCCTGTATTTTAGGCACATATTGTGGAACACCTCCAAATCTCCTGTGTGGCAGAATTCCGTGAGTCCCCTCAAATCTCTTGTTATAGTTTTATCAAATACAATCTTTTCAATGGCTTTGTGAGTGGGTGATGAAGGAATCAACCACTTCTTCTTCCGTGCCTCCTCTGTGGACAAATGGCCATGTTCACAATTGTGGAAATGTTGGTTTGTGGTCCAGCGGTGAACGTTGCTACAGTGTAGCATTACTGACCGCCATTTTTCCAGTAGAATTTCCAACGACCCTCCACATGTTTTTGAGCTCCACCAAAGATGGTTGCTGATTGACTTGGACCACTGTGAAATACCTTGCATATCTTTTTTTTTACCTGCAGCCGACATTTTTTTATTGATTGTTTTTGCAAGATGCCAAACGTCAAATTGGTGATTTATATTTTTGTACTCTTCCCTCATTGTCTTGGCAATTGAAACGTGTCTGTCCGTGGCTATCAGGTCGATCACCATTCCCCGCGATTGTAGTTCTTGCAATGATGCTACAAAGCCAACTTTCTCCATGGCCACTGAGGATGTACTTTGTGACACCTGCACGACCACCGAACTCACAATTTTCTTACTTTCCATGTCCTGAAAGTGGTAGGTGCAGTACTTGGCTGAAAATCCTGGGCTGTCGCACTGTCCATCACCGGCTAGCCTGAACCGTTTGCCCGCGAATGTACTATCAATAGACATTTTTTCCATTCTCCAAGCTTCGCTAATGGCTGGAAATAGATAATCGGTTTGGTATTTGTAGAACTGAGTTTTTGCAATGAAATGGATTCCCACAAACTGAAAGAAAGACTCTAACTTTTTAAAACTTGAACCACTAAAAAGTGCAGCCACTGCACAAAGTAGATTGCCTGCTGGCAGTTGCCCCAGCATGGGTTGTGCAGACCATGAGAAAGGATGATATTTTGTACAGGTGGCATGTATTTTAAGGTTAGTGCCTCGAATAGCACGAGTCACATTAATCAATGGCTCCCCACATACTTCCCCACCAACCGAATGCCCACATTTCATCCGAATAATAATATCAATCAAACAACTATCGAATACAATGAATTTGGCCTCTTTCCTTATACTGTCACTCTGCATCCCAGCTGGTTCGGCCTGTAACGTTGAGGACATATCACTCACATGAAAGGTAAAATCTCTGATATCGTCTTCCGCTATGTTCAGTGATATTGATGGTGTTTCATTGTCGTCCACTTCATTCTCTTCCATTGCAACATCTGTTCCTTCTCCGGCGATGGGTGAATAAAACAATTTCTTCAACTTTCTCGCGGTCTTAGTTTTTGCGGGTGTGGATTCTGTGAATTGATCTCCGACTGCATCCGAACTACCAGGAGGACATTCACTATCAATGGCTGGATGTGGTATAGCTCCGTTGTCAATCACTTCATATTCTTCCCATTGGCACGATGCATCTCCAGTCTCAAGCCCCTGCCAAAAGGTTTGACAAGCAACATCTCTCGTTCGCTTCACTGTCTGTGTAGATCTAGTTCGTACACCCACTCGCAACTAGAGGACAGATTGGAAAAGGGATGTTCAGTTTAAACACAACTTACAGTATTGAACTATTAACAGTGAAAAACAACATAATATAGTGACCAGGACACTAACCTTCTTTTGCTTTCTTTTCTTTGAAACTTTCTTGCCTCGAACTTCAACATCGGGACGCTGTTGCTCCGACTCGTGTGTGCATGTCTCCACTTCCTCTTGCGCTGCAACGACTATATTTTCATGATAAGCACATCCATCACGCACTGACGCTCCATCGACTCCCTGAAACATAGAACTTTCATTAGTATGTATAATAATATTGAAAACACAAAATGTACTTGGGGACCAATACCCACGTACATCTCAATAGCAAAACACGAATGAACACTTTGTGTAGAACATTCAAACGACAATTATTCACGCATTGTTGATCTAGTTAGATGGAACTGTCAAGATCCATACCTCGGGCTCCTCATAGACTTCCATTGATGATATTATTGAAGATGATGCTTCAGTAACTCCCTGAAACACAGTAATTGCATTAGTATGGTTTTCTATTTTGTTAAAAAGAACATACACTTTGTGCAGGCGTCAACGGCTCATCTAAATAGACCTGGACAAATGATCAGTTGTCTAAAATAAATAATGGATATCTAAATATAATTCGATTTGCTCGATCGTTGGAAGTGTCACCACCCAGATATCTGCATCAACTACTAGGGGTGATGTTCTTGTAGAAGAAGCTCCGTCATCTCCCTGAAACATAGTACTTGCGTTAATAAAGAAGGAAGTATAGCGGATGTAATCACGTCATATGATTTCGCTTGATCGAACTGTCAGTATCCATACCTCGAAATGCATAAGAACATCAAGGGACGATGTAACTGCGGTGCACACTTCTGCAAGCTGTTGCGCCGACCCGTAACTGCATGCTCCCCCTTCTTCTTGGACTAATGCTCCATCGACTCCCTGAAACATAGGACTTTCATTAGTAATGAACACAATATTGAAAAAAGAAGACACATAGGAGGGCGACGACAGAAGGACATATCAATGGCTAAAAACGAAAGAAACATTGTGTGTAACAATCACGCTACAAGAATGCAAGATCTGATGATCTCCATCGATGGAACTGTCCGGAAACGTACCTCGAGCATCTGAGTGACATCAACGGTTGTCGTCAATACGTTGGACTCCTCAGCATCTCCCTGAAAGACAGTACTTGCATTATTTTGGATAACAATAATTATAACTGAAAACAAAGACTAGAGGACGAGTACAAGGGTGTACCATTAGGTAAAATAATCACACGATAAATTAAAACTATTGATTTACATGCCTAAAACAAGTCAGTGGCAGAATAGCTAAGTAAGATTACCCGATAGGCGCTTGAAGTGGCTGATGACTGCAATAACGACACGGATGGAGAATCTTCCGCCTTCATATTGAGTGGATACATAAATGGGGAAATTATTGTTAGCTAATGCTACACACTACCGCAAGGCCGAGAGATAAATACGTAAACTTGACTCACCAGTGGAGGGATGTGGACGAATAGAGTGGGAATAGCGGTTGAGAGCAATTTTCGCCTCGCTCGCGGTGTGTTCTTCTTTATTAGCAATGATGTGGAGTACATGTCTGAGCTAAAGTGCCTGCTGCAGATGCGGTATCGATCACCCCTCTTGTCCGCAAAGACTTCTAGGACTCTACTTTCAAGCTCAGACGGTGGATATCCGCAATATCGGACCCATTCTCTTATCTGATCTATTGTCTTAGGGAAAACATGCATTATAGTACCTTCAGATTTATTATGGGTCTTCGAAGGGCAACCGCCAATGGAACAGGCAGGCATTGTGGAATGTTCTGAAAAGTAAAGATCAACAATTCTCTATGAATACCAATGTGTTAAAAAATTAAATGACACATAAAAGGTTCAATGCAAGGTTCGTTTTGGTTCTTGGAACTATACACGTTATTCACATGCGGATAAGTATTTGAATAACTTTAAAAAAATAGAAAGATAATTTGACTAAACTCAGAACATGTGACTAGTTCCTTGCATGTACTGTCTTGAACGAAAAGAAATTGGACGCAAAATGATTATGGTACATGGCCTTACCTTGACGAACAAACAGTTAGATGCAGGGATCAGAGTAGTTTCTTGTCGTAGAACAGGGAGCAGTTCACAGGTTGCAAACTGACGAGTTTCCTCGAAGTGGTCACGGAAGTTCACAGAGACGAAGAGCAGATAGCCAGCACCTTCGCGGGTTGACTAGCAAAGCGCAAAGAAGTTCTCATTAGAATATGAAGTGGGTTATAAAGAATTCGAAACAGGGGTGTGTTTGTGAATGAATGACGTGTATATGTCGTGGCATTATGCGGTTTGCAGGGGGCCGTCCAGCGTGAGGGGGGATGCTTGGCAGGAGACACGGGGTCTGGAGGTAGACATGGGAACAACAACCCATGCTCTATAGACCACTTTGAAGTGTACATGGTCTTTGGCACCTCTTGGCCTTTATCGCTCCCTGACAGCTCCACTTGCCAGCACAAGTACCCCGGTGCGAACTGCCTTTGATAGGGCGGGGGAGGGGGACTGGATTGGGGCGGTGGTCGTGCAGACAAGACACAGGAAGACTCGTGAATGGAGACACACTTATGTGGATTGCAGGGGGCCGTCCAGCGTGAGGGGGGATGCTTGGCAGGAGACACGGGGTCTGGAGGTAGACATGGGAACAACAACCCATGCTCTATAGACCACTTTGAAGTGTACATGGTCTTTGGCACCTCTTGGCCTTTATCGCTCCCTGACAGCTCCACTTGCCAGCACAAGTACCCCGGTGCGAACTGCCTTTGATAGGGCGGGGGGGAGTGGATTGGGGCGGTGGTCGTGCAAACAAGACTCGTTTGCCGCAGGGCCTCACCAAGGAGAGGCCATCTAACTGCATGTAAGAGGCAGGCTGCAGGATCTAGTACATGGAAGGCAGGGGTGTGAGTTTATAAATACCTCACCCTCCCAGGAGAATATATGGGTGCAGTTCACCCTGGAGACCCTGGATGCCTAGGCAGTTAGTCAGCAGCAGGCTGGCCTGTGGTGGCAAGGCGGCACGGGCCAGAGGGGGTCATCTCTGACCCGGTGCCCAAAAGGATGATTTATTATGATCAACCATATGGATTATTTACCTATAACCATGTTTTGTATCAATAAAATCCAACGGCCTTCCTTTTATTGCCAACGCTTGAACAAAGTGGTGTGGTAAGTATTTTTGGGGGAGGAGGCAAGGCCGGGAGGCTTGATGCCAACCCGCAAAATAACATATGTATGTCTGCTGCATATGGGTTCAACGGTTATGTGGATTGAAGGTGGGCGGCCAGCGTGAGGGAGGATGCTGGCCGGAGACATGTGGTGTGACAAGACAAGGCACAGGAAGACTATTCAATGGAGACACACTAGATTCATTTAAAAAATCAAAACAACCATTGTTAAAATATATGTTGGGTTTTATTTTAGATCTTAATTTCAATTGAACATAAATAATAAACATTACACATTGTAAAGTTCCGGTTGCAGCACATCCAGGGAAAATCCGCGGTATTGTCCACTGTCGCTGGGGAAATGTTGTCTAATGGCAAGTACCGCACAGGCAGGTATTACTCTCCGAACGCGGTGTCCGAGCCTCCCGTGAAGCCACCAAGTGAAGCAACGATAGGCCACCAGCCTGTACCACCTGTGAAAATGAAAGATGCAAACTGTATTAAAATGACAAAACTTTCTTATCACTGTCGATTCAGGTAAAAAATGTCATTCTGCTTTGAAAAAAATTATATCTAGAAAATGCACAATATGGAACCAATTTACATGCATTCGAATGATATGTAGATGTAATTTTATATGTGGGAGACGACCATGAAATAGTAGTGGCATCACTGACATCACAACCAGAGTATACTTACTCGTTACTCGGATTACGCGGACGAACAGTGCCGCGAAGTTCGTGCATAAGCACCATCATCATCCTCAACACGGTCCGTGAGAGGCAGGCTTCCCTGAACTCTGGCAGCTCGGTGATGCATTGCGGACTTGGCTCGCCTTCCGAAATGTAGGCCAAGCACCCGGAATTTTCACGGCAGCAGCAGTTCTCCTGCTCAGTTGGCATTAGCTCGCACCGATTGGACGTGCACCAGGTGGAGACGCCGTCCATGCGACATGGTCCAGGCTCTTCATCCGTTGACTGGTCCTCCCAACTGCCGTCCGAATCCCCATCGTTTTCGCATGCTTGCCTTTCCAGTAGTTCTTGCTCGGTGTACTCGGGCTCGTACATATACGGCATTATTGTAGCCATTGTGTGGTAAAGAAAGTAAAATAATTTACAGAGATGGTACAGGTGTTCACAAGGCCTAGAAGCGGCGAAGGAGCTGACCAGAGCACAGAAACGAGACACAGAATACTCAAAGTAACACAGAGAGAGTAATGGAATCGAAAATCTGCTGCTGTGTGTTGTGAACCGGTGTGTTTATACTTATAGAGGAAAGAGGCGTCCTGCCATTTCCATGGCGACACTTCATTAGCTGAGGCGCAGCGATTGTTGACACGAAACGTGCTTTGGCGTTGGGAAATGGGCGGTACGCGTCTGCTGATGTCAGGCTCAGGGGCGGGGGATTTGATTTAGTGCCGCAAAAGCAGGTGAGCCAGGGCGATGGGGGGAAATGATAGGATTATTAGAAAATGGCGGCTGATTTCGAGTGCGTTAATGGACGAAAAGTCGGGTAAGGTCCATAGGAAAGTTTTCTACGATCTACCGATTTATGCTTAAAAATACATGGCCGAACCGTAGGGACAATAAAAAAAAAATCCCGGAACTATCCTTTAATATTGCATTTTCCACTGTGTGTCTGGCTTAGTTTGCAGGTGTGACCTTGGCTTCGGCTTGTGGCATGCGAGTTTGCAACATTGTGCCCTTGACTGTCGGTTCTCGCCGGGCTCACTCTGCAGGGTCAGAAATTGTACTCTTGCTCGTTCAATGTTCATGGAGGCTCTTGCTTGCGGCCTACTTGGGCCTGGTGCATAGGTGGGGATGTTTGATGCACGGCGCTTTAGGTTATGGTATCATATTGCTTTATCCCCAGTATCATGTCTTCGTTATATTTCTCATTGCAATGTATGGGTTAGGAGAAGCGTCAGCAAGCATTTTAGATGAGTTCGTTGTGCGTCTTGCGTTTCTGCATTTTGAAAACCTATGTGAAAAATAATAACGATGCGCATCAGTGGGCGTGTCCGTCACCTATGTCATAGCACTGAATATGTTCTTCGTGTGGATTGGTGTGGGAGTGACCAGTGTGCATGTTTGCACGGGTGTGCTGACCGTTGGCTAGGTCGTCATGGCATCTCTAACAATGTGTTTATTTACTGTTGAATGGTTCAGTCGAGTTCATCCATGCCGCAAGTGTCGGCATGGGCAGGGCAGGCTGGTGGGCAGGCGGGTGGGCACATCCATATGTTCCTGTACCAGGGTATTTGGTCGTCTGGTAGATAGGCAAACTCCTCTCGTGGCGGGTGTCTGGGCCGCGATCCTCTAGGCCAGGGGCGTGAGGGGATTGGTGGGAGCCTTTTGTTCCATTCTTCCACTTCAGTTCTCTGGAGCTACAAGTAGAGTTCCTTTTACTGGCAAATTACCAGTCTCTATAGGAGAGTGTGACATGTCTGTACCATTATTGTATTTGCAGCAGACACCAGTTAACATTTTGGGAAGAGATTTGATGACAAAACTTAACATGACAATTTTGTTTACTGATGAAGGGATAGTGTGTTCCACTCCTGGGATACAATATTTAAACGTGGGCGAATTTATGTTGACATACACAGGGCAAGTGGCTCTGCGAGGTGTTCCAATTGGGCCAGATGTTTTTCTTCATGGGGTGAGCATTCTATTGACATGGCTGCCTGGCTTAGTGGGGAAGACTGTGAGAATACCTAACGAAGTCTTGTTCAGACCACAGATACCTATGGACAAAGAGGGGGGACAGGTTATCCCTATAGAATTAGAAGCAGCCATAGTACGAAGGGAAATGGCAATGCTTGAAGGAATGGACGATGAAGGTAGACCATGGAGGATGGTGATAACTCTCAAAGAAGGATATAGGTTGACTGACAGTACTGATGACGACATGTTTAAAGAAGACTCAACAGACGATGACGTGGTGTTTTTTATGAGCATCACATACTGGATAAAAAAAAAGAAATAGAGAAAAAGGGAAATCCCACAGCGAATGATAAAAATGCAGCAGCACCCAGCATATTTTCAGGAAGACTTGGAGAGAGTGCCAAGTGTCCTTTGGACCACAGGCCCTTATGACATGGGTCTGTTGAAAGGAATAGCGGAATAAAATAAAAGTACACACATGTAAGGGATTATAATATACATAATATGAAATTTTGTATTGTGATTAGACTAATTAATGTAAGATAATAATAAACGGTTAAAACTAAAAGCGCTGAATTAAGAAGTTGAAAACCAAAAGATTGACGTCAATCCAGGGGGTTAAATAAATAAATAATAATAATGAATGAATGAATGGACATTAAAACAGCAAAAAAGATAAATTTATAGAAGGTGTAAATTAAGAAAGAAAGAGTAACGCTGTAAGACAAGGGTGATAGAAGAAGGTCTGGATAAAATATCCAGATTTGCAAACAATGAGCACAATGGATGGTGCTTGTTTACATTGATCAGTGTAGTATATTTGATAAAAATAAAATGTGATTAATAAAAGGCCAAGAAGGTATGGATGGCCAAGATTGATCTAATAGTATGAGAAAACGGTTAGTAGAACTGCACAAAAGAACATATGAGAGTAAGTAACAAGAACATTGTTTGTGCTTATATCAAGATGTTGATTTATGTATTACAGAATAAATCATTGTAATTTTTGGAGCACGGAAGGAATGTCTACATGGCCAGAGTGGAGTGTAGCAATATAAGGGGAAGAAACATTATGACGAAAGTAAGTACTAGTGGACATGTAGAGATAGAAAAGGTAAGTACCAGTTGACACAGTAAGTGTGTGAACAACCTTATTGATCATTATTAGGACTAAGAAGACCCAGGTGAGTCCAGAAGAAAGGTAGTAAGGGATACAGTCATTTTGAATAGGTGGCATTTTCCCAAGAAAGGTGTAAACAGGTGTGAGCATATAATAGCATATATATTCGAGTATGGCCATGTCTAATGAAGAAAGTGAAGAAGACTTTTGGATAGATTGTGGAGTAACCGTTTTGTAATTCTGGTGATAAGGAAATGCCAAATATGTACATTTGACAAATGCATGAAACTTTGAGGATAGGCAAAATAATGTATGCCTAAAAGCCGCACTTGCATGCACTTAATAGAATCAGTGCTGGGTTCCAAATAACATGGTTAGGCAAGATTAGTGTTGGAAGGGCAACGTAAAATGCTAGTTATGTCTCTACAGAATAACTACAGCAAAGAAAGAAGAGACAGTGGTCCCACACCATCAGGAGGAGGACTTCAAAAGTACAGAGAACATTTTCAGCATAGCAGAAGAAAATATAAAACAGGCCTGTTACTGCACTAACGACAGATCAACTAAAAGTGCACCAACATTTTTATTTTTCAGAAAAGCAAGCCTATATTTTAGTGGGCTGAGAATGCCAAGAGATTTCCTCAGCAACATCATGGTGAAAGACATAACAAAGGCTTACTTCAAGGAAGTGACTGATCACTTTGCCAACATTTCATGACTTTGCCTCTATTTTGGTTTCTACAGGGAGCAAGCAACCACATTGCCCACAGATGCACTAAGAAGAAAGAAAAGGAGCGACAAATTTGTTATGCTGTTTTTGTCTTTTATTATTTTTTATCCTAAAAAAGGAGACTGTATAAACTCTGTTGGTGTGAAGAAGGACACAAACACAGAGACAATGTTTCTTTTCTTATTTAGAATATAAGTACGCTATGACACGTTTGGAAAAAAGCCCATGAAAAAATAGGGCAATGCCAGAAAAAGGCAAATATGTATATGCTTTATGGTCTCATGTCATAGCCCCACCCCGGTATTAGCCAATATGTGTGTTGGAGCATAGGTGACACTAAGATATGGCGAAAAGGGAGAAGGAATCAGCCATCCTATTATATTAGAAAAAGAGAAAATTCAGTAGTAATTGTTTAGGGGTAGGCAGGTTTAGAAGAAGAACATGGTTATCCTAAGGTTTTGGTTTGAGGAAGCAGTACTGATGTTAAAAATACACTTATTTTTCATGAAACTCATTCATTTTTACATTACAGATGGACGGGAGGTACTTGCACATCAGGTGACTGACGGCAACCGACCCTGTGAGCAGGGAGAAAAAAGGCCAGCATGAAAAGGGTTTTGAGGGACCCAGCCAGATGCCCAGTTGCAACCACCTTTGAAAATGTTTTTCATGAAGACTCCCCCATCCTTGTGTTCCCCAGAAACAATCAAATGCCCTCCCCCCTGAAGATTGAGAGTTTGAGTTCTCTGTGGTCACAAAAAAAGAGTTTCATTCCACTTTCCATTCCATTTTCCAAAAATGAATTAAGGGGCCCTTGAACGTGCTGCAAAACAGCCCAAAGGACAACTAAAACAAACATAAATGGACTAAGAATGAAGAAAGTCCTCGTATTTGGAATATAGTAAAAAAGATGAATCGGGTGGAAAATGGGCTGATGGAAGACAAATAAAATGAAGATAAATTGAAATGTTCATGGGCAAAGGGCCAGAAACAAGGACGTCTTGTGGGGTGGGAGGAAGGAAAAAGTGTATATGAACAGTAAAATATTGCACATGGACTAATCAGGAGAAAATGGGCTGGTGGGTTCCTTCAAGGAATGATCAGTCCCGATTCTCATGGAGGCTGAAATTACTTGTTGGGCATGTTATTTTTATATTTAATTGAGTGACGGGGTGGGATCCAGACAGGAGCAAACAAAGTTATTGTTTGGGGATACGTACATACAAGAATTAAAAGAGGGTGAAGCATATGCCATGGTCTTTTGACAGAAAAAAAGATACATTTATATCTTAGATTAGGAGAATACAATATGATTGAAGACACTGTTGATTCTTTAGAAGTGTCTTTTATGATACCTCCCATGTTGAGATACTGTACTGTTTGAGCTTAGGAGAGTGTTTTGGCAGTGTCTTGCACAGGTGCATCAGTGGAGTAACATCCCCCGTTGTGACAAGTCTCAATTGACTGTCAATACTTACCGTCAGTTACACAGATACGTTTCAGAAAAACAACAAATATGAGCGCGCTCCAACCTCCGCTGCTCAAAGTCTGTACTTCTCAATGATCTAATTAATCTTTTCAGTCGGCGCCGACAATGACTAAAAAATTGATAACAACTTTGTAACTCTTCTCTACCCTCACAGTTTATTCTCGTCACTCTTTGACACCTTTTTACATTTACAAGATACACAAACAGACAGACAGACGAGTCGTAACACTCCTTTTCTCCTAGCCCCTAAAATACCCCGATTGGAGGATGAGTCATTCCCTATCATAAACCTACATTGAGGGGGGTGACTGCGATGGGGCTGCATAGGTACACTGTGTATGGGGGAGGGCGGACACTGGGTTTAGTGGTTGTATATTAAACAGTGGTCAAATATCGACCAGAGGGGGTGTGTGTTTAGGGGCATTAACCCCCCACCTCCACCAAACTGAGTACAGATAACATGATAGGCATATCAATGGTTCCATTATTGTAGAAATCAGGATTATAGCGCCTTTATCTAAGGTAAAAAATGTACATGGCACTGAGCATATTTAGGTTCAAATGACCCAGGAAGCGAAGGGTGCTTTAAATATCAGAAACACATCATGAGGAAGAGATACAAAGTGAGGAGTGCTTAAATAATTAAATATGGCTCCCTGAAGAATTAATACAGTAGGCAGACACAGATATATTTCAAAATGGATACCTTAAACAAAATGGTGTCTACTTCTAAGGACAGGTACGGGAAGTTTGACTCATGCTGGCAACAGAAACCAGCACATGAAATAGTCTTTGGCAGCATCTCGCTGTGAGAAAATTTAGTCTGGGAGGTTAATCTTGAAACTTGGCAGGAAAAGCTGAGAACATTGATGATGGAATCAGATAAAGGCAAGGGAAATTACCAATTTGAACAGACCAGCCACATTATTTTGCATCATAAAATAGATACTTCATTTCTCCATGGTATAATGGCTACCTAAACTTGGCAGAACCTTGAAGAGTAGATAAGGATTGACAGTGATCTGATGAAACTGTTTTTTGGCAGAAGATGAAGAATGTTGGAATTGTGTGAAGGCGGGTCTAAGATAGCCTATCAGTCTATGCATCAGACAGCAAGTGTCAATGCCAAGTATGTCTTGGGCTTTGGGTGCACCAGATAAGTCATCCAATCACAAGTGAAGTGAGTTTTTTCCTTTAACTAGGAGAACCTATCAGAAGCACACTTTTACCAAGTAGTGATTTGCATGAGGATGTTGCATCATCCAAATAAGCCTATAAAAGCAGGGGAGAGGCATAATATCTTTGAGAGTGTGTCTAAAGCATCTTGAACCCACATCCAATAAAGACTGCTTTGATACTCTTCCATGCACCTGCACTTTCTTTTTGTGTATGTCTCTGAGCCAGAATTAATGAATGCCAGAAAGCTTCACAGAAAGAGATCCCCATGTTCAGGTCTATTTTTAGGGGACCGAAATTATTAGTCAAATCCTCAGATTCCTCTTCTAACGAGATCTGAGGGTTATAGTACCCTGAAAGGGTTCTCAATCTTAATCAGGGTGGTTAAAACACTGCAACATGCATCTTTCCTGGTCTTGCCAGTTACTCCGGAAAACAAGCTGCTCTCCTGGGCCTGCAGCCATAGTCCCAACACACTCTAACTGGGACAAGCTATTGTGCCCCCTCACTCCAATGCCTTAGGGTAAACCTTCAACATGTTCTAGCAGAAATACACCCCCCACCTGTGTTTTTTTAATTTAAGTTTTTATTACCTGACCAGCCATGAGTCCCCCTCCTGGAGCCCACCACAGGTTCTTTACTCTCTTTTGTTAATATGAGCACACCACAAGCTCTTGGTCCTCCATTCTCTCTGTTTCATAGCTCTACCCTGAACTTTTTATGTGTGGCGTGCAGGCTGACAAACTCCTTCTCAGTTCTGGTGATCCACCTTGTGCTATGTAAAGAACTTTGCTGGCCTTCGGGCCAGGTTGCGCTACATAAATGCAGGCAATGAAACAAAAAAGAAATCATTTACAGCATGTTCAACCCTTATGCTAGATGGTATTAAAGGGGCTCTACAGGAATATAGTACCTCAGAGTGACACATTGCTTATTTTAGCAGCCGAATCACCCTCTACACCAAGATATCTTGGTGCTATTATGGACCCAATGTATCTCTGATAAAAGACAAGCACTGCCTTCAGAGCGATTGCCTTTTTATTTTACCACTGTGTGACCTCTTGTCATTCTGTGGGGGCCGAAGCACCCTCACCTTCATGCAGTGTCTGTGGTCCCAACTGCAATACATGAAGTATTTAATCTTTTGAAGCACATGGCTGCTCAGGCCCTCCCCACCCCCATTGTTCTCTGTCACAGTGGTGGCTGTGTAACTAAGCACCAACCTGAGTGCACCTCTGATAACTTGGGCACTAGAGTTCAAACCTTGTGTGTGCCTCTTCAAATGGGCAAACACCTCATCATCTGGGTGACCAGTACAACAACTAGGTCCCAGGTTATGATCCACTCTGCTCATTTGTTTTGATTTCTCCTCTGCTTTTTATTCGTGTGAATTCATATATAGCACTCTAAGGAATCCTTTTTGTGGGCGGAATGCAGCATTTATTGTTCCTTGTTTGTTATGTATTGTTTTTGTTTATCCACTGCTATCTTTACAGTACTGTATACATTGTTATTAGTGTGTGCGTTGTTTTCTTTTTTTATGAGTTATAGACTCTCACAGCTTCATGTCTGTTTTAAACATTAGGGGACTATATGTTACAGACTATATGGGGTACATTGGCATGTACTACACGCAACACATGCATCCTGATCTTGGAGAGGCATTTGTGGAGGCGTCCTTTACTGTACACAGAGCACCATGCAGAGGCAAAGAGCACAGGGGATATAATTTTAAGAACCAATATGCACTTGCTGAGGAGGTTGGTGGGAAATGAGCATGTGTCAATGATAAAATTGCAATGCATCTCCAAGAAACAACCCCAACATGAAGAGCTGATGACCATGACCCCGGTGTTCGATGACTTGAGCCCACAGCACTCGTGAATAGCAACACTACCTGTCTCCACTGACACCACTGCAACTTCTTTGCAAGGCATCCCAGTGACCCCATTTTCTCATTGACACCACACCCACCCAACCTGACTGCTGTCCCCATGTAACATCACACATCACCAGCCTCTCTCATTGGCTGCATCGCCCATGGCAGCTTCACCCACTTCACCACACACCTGTCTACTAGACATCAGAGCACCAGTAACACCAACTCTTCCTTATAAACCATTTCACCGTGCCTCCCTTTGGTATCAGGGATTCCTCACCCCACCTCATGGTTCCAAGGAAGAAGACCAGTGGTGCCCCATTGCCCAACAATCTTAGTGGATAGGCCGGTCATTGTTAGAATGTGAACGCATTCCTCTGGGGAACTAGTATGCATTCTTCTGAAACACCTGCTGTAGTTTGAACAGTATCAAGAATTCTATAAGAAAGACAACTTAGATGGCTTGAATGACAAGGCATCCTTGCCTCTTCTCCTGAGGATCATCCTGCCGAACTCAATGCATGATCAATTCACACTGGACCCCACACCCCTGCAGGACATAAAAGACTAGATCAACGAGGTCTTGTGAATCCTCTGCTTCTACTCCTCTACCATTTAGCCAGGTAAATGTCCCTCACTGTCACCCTTATTCAATTCGTAAAGACTCTCACAGAACTATGAATGAATGCGGGCCCTTTCCAGCATGGATTCCTTTATTTACTGGTTTACTTTGTTCATCAGTATCTGCAGTAACTATTAATGAATGAATCTAGGCAAATAGAAATCACAGAAAAACAATCTTCATGTCTGTGCATGGAAATACAGGCCTGCAGGAAAAAGAAAATAAAGGTCACATTGAACTTGGCTTGAAGACGCTGCCTGTGGATTGCAATATGTTTCAAACTGCAACTTCCATTAGCCCCCTCCAGGCAGCAGCACTTAGCTTTCTACAGGCATGGCAGGCTGAGCTATACTTAGCCATCCGCGTACAATACAACACATACGGCCTCATTACGGGTGCCATGCCGCTATTGGCGGCATGGCTGCCTCCAAAACCGGGTCCGGGTCGGGTTCCCAGAATGGGGAATTACCGGGCCATTCCGATTTTGGCGGGCCCGGTAATTTCTCCCTCAGGGAACCCGGTCCTGGACCATCCCCATTCGAGCCCCCATAAGGCTCAATGGGAATGGGAGAGGGAGCTAACAACAGGCTGATTACGACAGGCGTCCTTGGGTCTGCACCCATTATCGGACCCCGTTAACCCATTCCGCCTGACTCGTAATGAGGCCCATAGAGTCTTTACTAAACACACGCACACATGACATTCCGAAGGTACAGAATGCAGATGTACAGAATCCACATACCGAAGTCTGGACTAAGAACATGCAAGTTGAGTGTTTTGGACCCCCCACCGCCATTTAAGCTGCCAATCTGCACAGCCAACAGGACTAACCCACTTACCATTGGTAGTGTAGATGGACGAATGAAAGGTTTTGGTACACGCTATTGGAGGGCTCTATAATTCTGCACCATCAGCAGGTTGGCAATGCATAATGTACCTGCAGAACAAGGGGGAAACCTACATCAGTTGTTTACATTGTGCTGCACCATAATGAATTGAAACCATGTTTTTAAATATGAAATGGATTTGCTAAATGACTGGTGAGGCTTAATGCCGTGGATTCAATTAGCAAGGTGGCTGTGGTAGATGGCCGATCTAATTAATGCGTTCTCTGGTAATGTGTTCTCTAATACACTGCTGAGTTGGCTGTGGTAGATGGCCATTCTAATTAATGTGCGCTCTAATAGTGTGTGCTCTAAACTGCATTAAACTGCAAGGCATGCACAACCATTACTGCAATACTGCATGGATCGCAAACGAGCCTTGCATACATGGTTGACCAAAATGGCCCAGTGAATTTAATGCAAATGCAGACCTTTTCAAGACACAACGAGGAAAAAGGACAGACCTTTGCAGGAGGCTAACGCAAGACTCTCCACACTATTAACTGGGAGCCTACATCTCGACTACTCTACTACCAAACAACACACACACTGACCTAGCACACACTGCACAGTGTCTGCCAGCCGACAGGCAGAGAGCAATTATGGAAAGGGATTGGTCCAGCCCATGCATTTCAACCCCAACCCAAACTTCAATGGAAGATATTTCCATGAAGAGAAGATGCAGAGTTCTTCACACAAGCCACGCCATGGCACACGTAATGAATTAATCACACTGCATTGTACTAAGAAAGGTATAAGGGAATTGCCATAACCCTATAGCAACCAATGCATAATTCACACTAAAGGTGCTGTGTGCTGTAGGTGCACTCTGGATAGCTCTGGCAGTAAGTATAGCAAATACCAGGCCTTCGAGGGTACACCTGGTGAGCCTCCTGTAGAGCACTATGACTTAACTGACCTGGGCTGTCATTGCGCATGTTACAATAGGTTGGTTATATGACAATATGAAAAAGGAGACCAAAATCAGCAATCCATCAATAAATAAATACATAAATAAATAAATAAATAAATAAATAAATAAATAAATAAATAAATAAAATGAGTTCTGTGTTGTAATTCTGTAGCAATCACAAAGCAAAACAGTTCATGGAAAGGGAAATAAAAGGTAGCATTTTTGATCTGTGATGGGACTATTTAAAGAAACTGATCAGTCCTTCATACTATCAGTACTGGGAAACTGTTTCCCTTTTTAATTATTGTATTCTTGATATTGCACACACCATCGTCCATGTAGATACGTTTGTGTCACTCTAGTTTTTTACACTTGGGATTTTTGGTTACTTTTTATATGTGCCTATAGAAAAGCTGGTGGCGGCAGTTACATGTTCACCATTATTGAGTTATTTTTGGTCTGCGCATTTGCATTTACCACATCTGGCCACTAAATGAGGCCAGTGCCCTAAAATACTGAGTCACAGGATTTTCACTTGTTCTTTGACCATATTGGAATTTGTCCTTACAAGGTCATACACTTGCCCAGGAAGCTGCAGTTGTCGAGCGCTAGTGATGCCTGTGTGTGTGTGGTGCCAAGGAATGGGACGGAAACTGTTTGTCCCCCAGTCCACATGACTGGTGCCAGGAAGTCTGCTACTGGTGTGGATGTGGACCCAGTAGATTTCCCTGATTGGAGAACTCCTGGCTGTGCGAAGGGTCCAGATCCTTAACATGGGTGTACTTGGACTTACTTCCAGCTCAGATCGTGGATAAGAGGAGGACACCTGCAGCCATTCTTCAGATCTCGGTTGGAGCCAAACATCCACTGAAGAAGCGGAGCCGGTTGATAACCAGGTGACTCCTACAGTGCCTGAGCATTTCCTCCAGCTTCTGGCCCAGCAAAGCCCTGCTCCTCTGTCTGATCTCTGAAGACCCTCTCGGTGCTTGTTAGGTAAGATCTTCATATCAATGCTAAACCTTCCCGACCTATATCAACCCCAGAAACCTTTGCTTTGACTGGGTAGCTATTTCACCTTGTCCCCCTCTTGCCTAGTCTCTTACTCCTTTTGTGAGTGACCTTTTTTATGTCTCTCCGTAGTGTATGGTTGAAGTAAGAGTTTCCTACAACATTGGGGCTTAGGCTGGGTTGCCCCTTTGGGCTCCCCCGTTAATTTCTCTTTCAATTACTTGGGTGAACTACAGTTCCCAAGTAGTAAAGAGGGATTTTCATCCCCCTTACATTTTATACAGTGAGCCAGCACCCCCCCCCACCTTATGTGGAGTGCTGGGGGATACAATGTATTCCCTTTCTTACTTACCTGGTAAAATGTTGCTGCAATTGCACGTTTTATGACTGGCTGGTGGCAGTGGTTTTACCTTTATGACTTTTAGTCTTTATTACTCGCAGGCCGTTAATTCAGCCTTGGTAATGCACAGAAGAGCCACCATTTTTCAAAAATGGTGGGCTCCTTCTTCTTTCGCCATTTATTGTGTGCTTGCTGTTTTGGAGGTATTGCACAATCTGCACACTGAATCTGTTGCTGGTCTCCACGACCACCAGCCTGGCTTCAGAGCAGCCAGAAGCATGGAAACTGCTCTCCTGGACACCCATGGACACCCATGGGTGTCCATCAAACCTTTATTCTAACCTTCCGTCTGTCCTAATTCTCCGTGATCTGTCTTCTGCCTTTGATAGGTCAACCATGCCACCCTGCTCAATTGCCTCCATAATAAACTTGGTATCACTGTTCAGGCCCTGGCCTGGCTGACCTCCTTTCTCACTGACCAACCTGCCAGGTCCAACTGGGGTCTTTCCTCTCTTCTATCTCTCTCACTACTTGTGGTGTTCCCCAGGGGTCTAACCGCTCTCCCTGGCTTTTCAAACAATACCTGGCACCTCTTGCCCACCACATCGCTTCCTTCTGCTCCAACTTTCAGTGTATTACGGATGACACCAGGCTTTCTTTCCGGCTACCCTTTGCCGTCTCCTCTCCTTCTATCATTCTAGACTGTCTGTCCGCAATTCAGGAGTGGTGTGCTGCCACTGATCTCTGCCTTAATGCCAGTAAGATGGAGATCCTCCTCATCGGAACACCAGCTCCCTCCTTTCCTGTCTCTCTCTGGCCACCCACTCAGGGGCCCCTTCCTGCTCCTACCTGTGAGGCTAAGAACCTTAGGGTCATCTTTGACTACAGCATCTCCTTCTCTCCTCACATCTTTGATGTCTCTAAGAAGTCAAACTATCAGCTGCACCTCCTCAGAGGTATACTTCCTTTCCTCACTTTCCCCCAGAAGCTCAATGCCTCCAAGGCTCTGGCCCTCTCTATGCTGGACTATTGCAACAGATGCTTTCTAAATATTCCTGCCTCTACTCTCCACCCTCTTCAACTTATCCAGGACAGGACTGTAAGATTTGTCCTTGGCCTCAAGCCCAGGGATGGTATCTCTCCTGCTCTGAAATCTCTTCACTGGCTCCCTGTGGCTGCAAGGATCAGGTTCAAGTCCCTTTCCATTGTCCACAAGGCTTTCTGGGGGCTGGGACCACACTACCACCAACTCTCTCTTCCTAACCATCTCCCCTCTCGAGCTCTCCGCTCATCCACCGCCAACTCTCTGAGGGTCAGTCACTTTTAAAAGTAGAGAGTTGGGGGCAGATCTCTATCTTCGGCTAGGACCTCCCTCTGGAACTGCCTCCCTGACTCTCTCAAACTTGAGCAGAACCATCTCCGGTTCCACAAGCAACTCAAGACCTTCCTCTTCACTTCCACTTTCTCTCTTCCTCTCCCCTGCTGATATACCGACTTCTCCACACACTGGTCACCTGGCTACCCTCTGAACTTTGGCCCAGGCACCTGCATGTCCAGGTGCACTTCACACTGCCTCCCAGCTCCCCTAGTACTTGTGGTCTGTATCTGTAACCCTACAGTCCCTTCCCTCTTCACTTATGAGCCACCCATTGGCTGCACTTCTTGAGCTACCTGCGCTGAGCTACATTCTGGCTGCACTTTTGAGTTACCTGCACTTCTCCCTCCACCCCCCACCTCCCTCAGCACTTCTCCCTTTCCACTTCCCTGCACTTGCGTGATCTGAATGACAAAGGGCCTAGTAACATTGTTGTTTTGTCCTCCCTATGTTTCCCCCTCCTTGTCTTGTTGCACTTAGAAACACGTGTGTACAGGCGTGTTATAAATGCCATATCACATCATATCATATCATTCCCCTGCCATTCTAGGTGGGAACGACTTCAGTGGCTGTTTTGTCTTCGGCAGGAATCCTTTAGATTTCCCGCACAGGCTCCAGAGTGTCTGGAAAGGCAGGAAGCAAGAGAGGAGTCCAAAACTCTGCAGCCCTTTGTCTTCCACATTCCCTGAAAGTGAACAACTCCCAGTGGGGGGCTGGCTGTCCTGATTGGACAACCAGACCGCTGCTTGCTGTATAATGCAGGGACAGAATGCAAAGGTTGTGCTGTAGTTCCTGATAAAATCTCTGAAACTGGAAACTGCTCACAAGTCGACCACTGGAGCTGAATCCAAAGAGTAAGATGAAGAAACGAAGCCCATGCCGATTTTCAGTGACCGGAGAGCCTGCTGTGTAACCGCAACCAGCTGTAGCCCTTCTTTCAAATTGACCTGGGGATGCTGAAATGGCTGACCCTAATGCAGAGACTAGTGACATCTACTAGACTCAAGAAGTCCTTCATTGTGAGGCATTCCATGTCATGCTGAGACATTGCGGGGCTGCAATACCTCAATACCCTGGGAACTCAAGCCATTCTATGGCGCATGGTCTTCTGAATTCTGAATCAAACTAAAACATTGGCGGCATTCCTTTGGATCTCCAGCAACCCAAGGTGAGTACTAAAGGTCTCCTCATCAGAGTGGTGGACCTTGCAAATAACAAGAATCCGCCCAGCAATATTCAGTCTTCTTCTCGTTCCTGACAATGGTGCCAAAACTACAAAGCCGCATCCAGCCATGAAGAAACTCTTGCCTGGAGCCTTCTCCATTGATCACTGCTGCAAATTCCCTTTTTAAAATTCCTGTCTTCCATCTTCATGACAAATGAATCCATCAACCGTTTTTTTTTCCTGCAGATCCTGAAGTCTCCTCTGCTGCACCTCTTCTTCTGTGCTGAGGTACTCTGTTTGCTGGTGTATTGACTTACCTTAAGCTAGAGTGATTTCTGCAAAGATTCTGAGGTGTTTTCTATGATTGGGAGTCCACTCATCCAGTTCACCCAGACCCACTGCTGGAATCCTCCTAGGGTGTCTTCTCAGTAGTCCCTGGACCCTAACTAAATAACAACAGAACCCTACATCACCCTCCCTACAGCTGGCACCTAGACCGCTAGGGTCCCTCTTCTGCCTCTGAATGAACTCATGCAATAGAATAGGGAAAGACTGGATAATAAATGGATTCTGTCTTGGAAAGTATAACAAGTGTTTAAAAGTACTTAATTGTGAAAGAGTTAGTTGGTAACTGCAACACTAAGAGTGAACAATTACAAAAGTTCTTACTTACCTTGAATGTGTGTCGTGCCATTCTGAAAGGTATATATAAGGTTAATTTACTCACCTATGAATTGGTTGTGCCTCTTTCCCAAAAGTAATGCTGTTGGCTTCGATAACTATTTCTTTCAGAGAATAGGTGTATAAGTTTCCCAACTGGGTTTTGCTTCCCCTAACTTTCAGTTTAGCGTGTTTAGAATAGGTGTGCCTTAGTTTGTACCTACCTAGAATAACATTGAGTCATTCATAAAGTGTAACATTGGGTTTTGCGTTCCCTGGTCTGTTTTATACACATGATAAAAGAGTCTTAGGTCTATACACACCTTTAAGTTGCTGATAGCTTGTTTACTATATAGGTTTTACTTACCATGAGTTAGCTGTGTGCCATCCTAAAATAAATTAATAGAGTTATTGCTCACCTCAGTCTGTGTTACACTGATCCGAATAACAACTGTAATTTTACATTACACCAAAAAGGTCTTACTCACCTAGAATAACTTTGTAATCCTCAAAGTAGTTAAAGGTATATACTGTTCCTTGAATATGTGTTCCAATGTTCAGAAATGTATACTGGTGACAGGGATGGTTGATTATGTGATTCCTTAACTGAGTGTCACTGCATAACTGACAGAGTGTAGTACCCTTGGTTACTGTAGAGTAATCTGAATGTAACTAATGGTTTGACTCCCTATGAATAGTTGTGACCTGTACTAAATGTCTTTGTTAAGGTCTGACTTACCTAGAAATACTGTTAATTTTCTAAATAAGGTCCATGCTTTAGTCTGTGTACTTTAAAGCATAGTGTTATATTTTTATAATGTATTTATATGATCTGTGATAGTACTTATTCCCCCAAGATTTATCTGGGCCTAACTGTATTTAAAAAATCCCTTTATCTTTACAATACATAGTGTTTCAGTGTTTCTTTGGACCATGTGTGTAGTGTAATTTCTTTGTACTGATTCTACAGTCCCTTTTCCCTTCTAAGATAAGCCTGGCTGCTCTGTCTACGCTACCATATACTCAGGTGGCACAGCCTTATACTAAGAGTGAATCCTGTACTGTCTCAGTTGAATGGTTTTAATACGCCCTTAGTTGGACTTCAGAAAAACTGTCCTAACAGTGCTTCATCACTATAACTAGTTGGACCAACTACTCTTGGTGCCTTCTCAAGAATCCAGCCCTTCAGAGCCTTCAAAGTGTCCCTGGACAGCCCTGTGGACTGACCAGCTCTCTCGTGGGCTACCTTGTCACAGTTCTGCGTTCAAACCCAGAACTTTGCTGGTCATCGGCTTGCTACACAAGCTGCATTCTCCCTGAATTCCAGCTTCCTGCCTTCAAGGGAACCTGTCCTGGAGCAGCTTCTGAGACAGGGACTGGAAGGACGCCTGTCGCCGCCTGCAAATGGTGATCATCACTGGAAATTGTCTGCATCTATCCTGTGAAGTGTCCTGGAGAGTTCTGCATCACTGGAATCCACATTTCTTCATAGACATGGATTGCATCTTGCAGCTTCACCCAAATCCTCGAACTTGCAGCCCCTGGGCACCTTTCACTGGAACAAAGGACAGAAGACTGTGCTCCCCACCCCCCACAGTCGACCCATCTTGATCCCCGGGAAAATCTGGGTGAGGGGGGGCAAGCCTAACTGTGCTTGCCTCCCTGTCATTCATAGGATAACATTGGGACCACATCCCTTTGTCTCCTAGCTCCCTCTCTCTCACCTTTGCCACTGAACCTTTGATCGGTTCTCAATCCCCCAGGGACAGCCATGGGTCTGGAAGAGAGAGGAGAACTTACCTGCCTTCTGGTAGTTATTAAACCTTTCGTTTGAAACTAATCCCCACCACAAACCCACTGCATCATTTTAAGAGAACGCATAGCTGTGAAAAACCTGTATGGATCCTGTGACTTTGGGGCACTAGGCCCCATACATCTTAGGGCTGGACTTCAAAAGAAAGAGCTCTTGAGCTTGTGGCTGGTTCCCAACCTTTTACATCATCTGCGTTACCTGCATTACCTGCATTACCTGCATTGCCTGCATTGCCTGCATTGCCTGTGTGAGTTATGCGACGATGTATTTTGAGTGAACCTAATGGTTATTGTATATATTGGCATTACAGAGTACTGTGTGATACTACCTGCTAATTTCATTTGTCTGTGTGTTCTTAAGGCCTAAATAATTAACTATGTTAGTATAACTGACTGTCTAAGCTAAATTAGTGTGCCACGGTGACCACGGTCTCACTCTGCTGAGGCCAGTCCTGACTGTTCTCCATTGCTACCTTGATTGGGGTTTGCTTCACTTTGAGAGCTCCCGGTTCACAATAAGTAGGTTGGCCTCCTAAAAATCTGTCCACCGGACACAATTCTAGAAATCCATCTTAACGATCAACAAACTAATAAATACAATTCAAAATACAGGGCCAATTTAAAAAGGCAATGGAGCAGGAGTGTGGGAGCCCCTCTACTAAGAATGAACATGGGTCAAATACCCTGTTCTATGGAATCTCGTCCACTCAGGAGGGTCTACAACCACGTTTAGCTCACGGCACTCCTCACAGATGGGACATACCCATTTGCATATCAGTCTTTGTCACACCCAATAGGGCACGCAAGCACCAAAATGCTACGGCAACTGTCCTCTGGACAACAGTACCATCAGCAACACAAGACACGTGTTTCGGCCTTGTTGGGCCTCCTCAGTGAGGTGAAGCTGAGCCTCTCTAAGGCACAGTGAGCAAGGGGTCCACGTCTGGTTTAGCCTTGCTTACTTAGGGTGAAACCCCAAGTTTTACATAAATGAAAATGAGTTTCTCTTCTGTGAAGGCTGTTGTGAGCTGGTTGTAGACCCTCCTGGGTGGAAGAAATTCCATGGAACCGGATATTTGCCCCATGTTTGTTCTCAGTAGACAGGCTGTCACACTCCTTAGTAATTTTAAAAAGGCATTGGCGCACAAGATATTTAAACCGAGCTCTCACAGCCTCATTTGGGGGCCGGTGCCCTAACAACTTTCCAATCAAGGCTGTAAGCGCGAAGACCACGAAAGCACAGATGAGCAAAATCACATCACGTCACAACACTGCCTGTGGTCAAAACTGCGCTCAGTGGGCCGCGTGTTTTCCATCCATCGACACACCTTGGAGAGGTTGCCGTCCGACCTAGTGATGATGGAAATAAATAAATAAACCGCCCGGAAGTCCCTTGCTGAGTCAACAGCTCTTGCATCCAACCAAAAAGTGCATCGTGTGTCGGCCGTTATTACAAAACGGCAAGTAAAGCGGGAAGCCGTTATTACAAAACGGCAAGTAAAGCGGGAAGCCGTTATTACAAAACGGCAAGTAAAGCGGGCTCAGCTTGTTAAGTTCTAAAGACAGGAGACATCAGATGTTTTTGGGGCTGTGGATCCTATTGGAAATTAAAGTATTTTAGATATTTTACAATGTTAATTATTAATTCATGTGTATAAGCTTTTTTTAAAAAAAACAATATGGCACTATAAAAAAAATTAAAACATAACATGTACTCATTTATTATCTGTAGTACGTTCTTTTGTGATCAAAAGAGCATTGTTCCTCTTGTATATAAATAAATAAACAAATAAATAAATAAATGGATACATGTATGTTTTAGGGGGAGTTATGCAGATGTGTATTCAAGGCTCATCCCCTTTAAGCCAATGGATTGCCTGGGACTCGTGTGAGAGAGTGAACGCTATTTGAGGCAGGCGACACCTCGCACATGAGTCTGAGAGCTGTCATCTGTTTTTTGGCGCGCTTGAAGCACCACGGCCTCGATGCTTGCTTTGCGGCGCTCCCTCCCTTTCTGATAGAAGTTCCACTCTTTTCCAGAAGGTGGCGGAACAGCTGCATGCATGGCGCCGCCAGCCTCTCGTCCGCTGGTGGTAATAGACTTCAGACGTGTGGGGGGGCGGGGGGGGCCCTTCCGAGGCTGTGATGAGTGCAGACGCCACTCAAGGCCGCAGTGAGCACCAGCTGCGAGTGGCGCATGAAAAGCCGCGACGCCTCGGAGACGAGAAAGGGCGCCACTCAGCTGCAAATTGGTGTCAGCTCCGAAGAGACGTCACTGTTTAACCCTTGTTATGCCAGTACAAGTCCCACTATGAACCCTACCTTATGCCTGTTCTACGTCCCACTTTTGTAAACTACGCATAGTAAAAATACTCTTGAGTCAAAGCCACTCGTCTGGTTGGCTGGTCAAATGCCTAACACTGCCCCCCATACTTCCCCAGAGAATCTCGAGAGACCAGTCGTCTAGACCAACCAGGACCCCCTACCTACACCGCCTTCCCAACCCTAAAGTCAGACGAGCCAAAGCAGGAGGCGCCAGTTTCCCCTACACCGCAGCTAAGTTCTGGAACTCCCAGCTGCCCACCCTCAGAGCAGAATCCTCACACTAGGGTTTCAGGAAATCCCTTAAAACCTGGCTGTTTGCCCAGCGTGTGTTTACCTACTGATTCTAGATCGTGTGAGTGAAGTGCTGCTCACTCACCTGCCTTTGTTCTGCCTGTTCCATGTAACTGGTACCCGTGACAGTGCCTTGATGCCTTCCGGTTGTTTGTGCGCTTTATGAATGAAATAAATAAAATATGAATTTTTGTCATTTATGTTTTCGTACTAAGAGTTTCAAGGAAAGTATATTCAACAGTTAGTGCATTAATTGCTAGCTGCTCAAATAGCTCAGTGGGATTAAGCACTTGCTGCAGAGATCTGTCTTCAGCCATCATGTCAGTAGAATGTGATCATGACTCCGCCTTTCATCCCTTCGAAGCCAAAAGAATAGCACCCTTCATTTGAGTGTTACTATCATAAAGCAGAGAGAACGTTTGCACTATATATAAATTGTCATTTTTATATTAACTTAGTGACTGACAAAATAATGACATCCAGGGAACACACATACTGTCAAAATAAAGACTAGAAAATATAGAAGTAAAAATGTTGCTCTACACAATGTGGTTTGTAAATTAGGGGGGTGGCATATAACCCATTTTGAAACGAATAGGGCCAGGGGGAAGTGAAATCCAGAGAGGGGCTGGGAGTCTTGGGGGCAAGGTAGATGGTAAGTACTTGCATTTGGCTGGGATGGGGTGGTGGACAGAGTTGCATACATGATGGAGCATGAATTGGTTCACATTTTTTTAGGGGGATTTAAAATGAAACAATTGGAAAAATCGCTGCACTTTCTTGTTTGTAGTCTTTATTTTTGTTACGTTTTTAGAATTGGCCTGAAAAATAATAGGTCATTAGTCAGTTTCTGCCAACTTTGCTGTTTTTCTTTAGGTGGAAATGGTCTCCATGTATTCCAAGGCCTGTGGTAGCAGGCGTGTAGTTATGGTTAAGTTGCTCAACTCATGGAAAGAACACTTTTTGGACGGCTTATAACTTTGATGCCGTTCAACGAATCCTCACCAAACTTTGCAAAGAAAGTATATGGTTACCTCCAAATGATTATGCAAAGTTTGTTGTGGTTTTGTCAAGGGGGACAATGTTATAGGGGGGTCCCATAACTATTGAAATCCTCATAGACATAATGAAAAACAAAATTTGCTCACGCCTACAGTCCAAACCGCTGGACTGATTTGCACCAAACTTGTGCGAGGAGTGGATGCTTGATCCCGAATGCTTGCTTTTGCAGATTTGGTGTAAATCCATCCAGTATTTTTTTTTTTTAAATGGACAAATAGTAGGGTAAAACAAAATTAGTGATATCTGCATCCTGACACAGGTGTATGCAGACACTTCTGGACCAATCAGGTGGCGTTTGCGGACATTGCACGCACCCACTGGTTGGTAAATTAAAAATGTGAAATGTGTCAAAAATTTGAAACGGATGCACAAATTGCACCCGTAGTCCACAAACATTGCAGCAAAAACATAAAAAAACACAAATCTGGTGTTTTTTTCATCTCATCTCTGATGTCCGTGAACATCGGAGATGTTTGGGGAAACTGCTGATATGTTCGCAAACTTGCCAAAAGTTTGAGGGCATCCATGCATATTTCTGCATGCCAGGGTCGGTGAAAAGCAGTTTTTGGATGGCTTATAACTTTAGCGCCACTCAATGAAACTGCGTAACATTTTGCAATATCATTTTAGACCCAGCCCTGAACGAATGGTGCTGCAAGGTTTGGTGCTATTTCGCCAAGAGGGGGCAAAATTAGAGGGCAGTACCAAAACGTTTGAACGGTTTATAAATTTGGTGCCATTTGATGGATCTGCGGACAAGTTTGCAAACATAGTTTAGACCCAACATGTAATGTGTGTGCAATGTTTGGTGGGATTTTGTCAAGAGGGTGCAAACTGAGAGGGGGGGTCTCAACATTTCTAGATGCCTCTAACTTTGGTGCCGTTGAACGAATCTGCACAAATGTTTGCAAACCGATTATAGACTAATCTGTGAATGTTTGTGCAAGGTTTGAATGGATTTTGCAAAGCGGGGGCGCGGCTATATAACGTTTTCATGTATATATTTTGACACTTTTGAAAAATAAAACATAGATGGATTTGCAAGGAGCGTTGGCAAGTTCCCAAAAGCATAGCAAATGGGTCTGCGTTTTATTTTTGGAAAAGTGTCATACTGTAGGTACAAGTGATATGCCTTTGGTGACTGAGGTATAGCCTGTAGCCATGGGCAGTTGCCCGATTGTCTGCTGTGGGGTTGAACGCCCTTCAGATGACCATAGTCGTAAATGTAAGAGGTGATTAAAGGATTTCTGAAATGCGTGTGTGCCTTTTGCAGGCGGCACAAAGGTGGTTTGGGAGTGGCTAGGTCCCAAGCGGCAACCCATAGTTCTCAGGTAAGAAAATGGGCGCCTTGACAGATTGTCAGGAGAGTGGGAGCGAAGGGTCTTGGCTATAAGGGGCAGGGGGTAGAACGAGTCCTCACATTGGTACTAGGTTGGGTGGGGGAAGTGGCATGTAAGGGAGTGAGCTGGCGCGGGCAGTTGGTGCGTTTACAGTGCACCAGTTGGTGCCTCTGATCTTGGAGCTGATAGACATAGTGGGAGCAGGCATAGTGTAGTTGCAGTGTTATTCATAATGGGAACGCCTCCAGCCTGGATCCACATGGCTTGAGCCATAGCTGGATCTTATCGGCCCTGAGATAGAAAGGTCCCTGTATGTGACATTTCGATTTGGGATCCAGCAGAGTTGATGCATCGATGGGAAGCTGACGCTTCATCTATTTGTATCCTATGCAGGGGCGGCACGGAGGATCTGAAGCATATGATTCTCCTGTGTGCCGTCACATTGCCCCTGAGGAGGCGTGGCTGTAGATCCACAGAAGGGGCAATGGCAAGCTGCCTGAATGCAGCTGATATTCCTGCAGTGCACGGCTCTAGCCAACATCTGAAGTGGGTCTGGAGGACACGTATGAGCAAACCTCAAGGTCTATGACACCAATAAATCAATACTAACACTTTTGCCTGTATATTATTTGTATCGGTGGATTATTTTCATCACATGTTTTATTTCATTGTATGCATTTACTGATGATGATATCTGAATGTATGTGTGCTTTTTTGATTTGTTTGACGAATGTAGCTTCTGAACTGAACTGGGATGAAAAATGCTAACCCAACACAGAGGTAATGTGGGAAGAAAATGCAATGTGATGGAACAGCACAACAGCGAAATTGAAATATGCAGCAGTACAGAAATGCCGTTGTCTCCTACCTGGTTGTAGCTGCAGGCTGTGAAGGGGAGACCCGGCAGGGATCAGACGCCAGGGTAAACAGGCAAACAGGGGTGGGAGGTGGACAAGGAAGGTGCCCTTTGTCTGAGCCCTTGGTCGGCAGCCCGGGCAAGGCTGCCCTGAGAGCCACCTATAAATGGAGAGTAATTGTTGGCCAGCTGAACCTCAACTCCACCAATCAAGGCCCAGGGGGCAGGCACAGGCAGGGGGAAGGCAAGGAAAGGGCTGTCCGCAATCCCCACGCTGCTGGCGTTGTATTCGGTTGGCAGTTCAGGGAGATTGAAATCCCAGGCTGCTATAAGGGACAAGAGGGTCAGAAGACTTATAATGTGAGTGGGCGTCGCAGTAGTAATCCTGCTTCTTCCGAGACCCAGTGCAGAAAGGCTATGCTGATCTCTGTCCGCATGGCTTGGAGCTGTGTGTGTTTCCTGGGTCAGCTGGCCCTCATCTCCACCTATCGGGGTTCAGGGGGCAGGCAGAGGGAGGGGTAAAGGCAGGGAAAAGTGTGTCCTCAGCCCCCACGTCGATGCCGCTGGATTCGGTTGGCATGGCGGGGAAGGTGAGATCCCAACCTCTAGGCTGCTGGAAGGAACAAGAGGGTCAGAGGACGTACTACGTGAGCGCGGGTCGCAGCAGTGATCCTGCTTCTTCCGAGACCCAGTGCGGAAAAAAAAGGGTAACCTTCTTTAACCTGAGGCTGCCTTCATTCTCCTTGGGTCATCTTGAGTCTCTTGGGAGTGTTGGCAAAAGAAATACAATATAAGTTAAAATAGCAATATCTAGTCAGACATACACAGTGATCAAAGTGAGCAGGAACGGGCGGGAGCGGTGTTCCACTACTTTTATTTTTTCTGTTTACCATTCCTCTACTTGTTACAACCATATTCACCAGTCTATACAGAAGATTTGTCCATGCATGTCCCTGAGCAAGTGTAAAGTTGTAATAGGAGCCTTACTTACAAGTCACTTAGACCCCGGTCGCGACACCTTGTCACATGCAGCACTATGCTTCCGCCTACCCTCTCCTCTGCCACCCACAGTTTCACTCATATTTTCGGTACACTTCTACCGCTGGGCATATTGGCTTCAAAAATAAGAAAAGTCTCTTTATCTGCATTGCTTTCTTTTACATGTATGTTATTCATATACTACAGGCCACGCCAGCAAGCAACAACGCACTGCATGGAAAAGGCTGAGAAAGCAGAGAGGGAAGGACAGGGAAAGTCATGGAGTGGGGAAGGGGGTGGCGGGGGAGTCAGGGGCTTTCAGTGCTTCAATAGGTGTCAAGGGGCTCCCTGAAGCTCAGATTCCTTCTGCTCCTTCCTGGGGTGCAGGAGAGGGGGGCATTCAGACGTGCATTGATATGTTAGTCCAGAGTACAACTGCACAGCAGGAGAAGGCCTGTTTCCGGGTTCTTTCCTTCTATCATTTCTCAGATTCTAGTCTGAAATCTGGGGCACCACCTAACGTTAACCTCTCTGTCAGCTCTGGGGCGTTGTGATTCTGTTTTGGGGCGATGGAATTACAGTATAGGCATGTTTAGCTCTCAGGATCTCTGTGTTCCTTCCAGACGTGTAAAGTCAGTTTCAGGAGATGCTGACATGGACATGGCAAGATGCTTCTTTCTTACTATAGTGCCTCGCAGCTGCAGAACCGGCTGGAAGAGCTAGTGGCCCAAGCATACATCAGTCAAAGAAGGAAGCAGGTGGGCAGTAGACCTTCTGCGGGCACAGTTACCTTGGTGCACTCGATGTGGGTCGGTAGGAAGAAGCGAGGGCGGATGAGGGATGGATGAAAGGGCGGCAATAAGAGAGGTTGGATGGCAGGAATTATGAAAGGGGGGAAGAAGGGAGGGTGGATGGCAGGAAGGATGAAAGGGGGGAACGAAGGGAGGGTGGATGATGCGTGGATGAAAGGGAGGCAAGAAGGGAGGGTGTATTGGCGGGCAGGATGATGAATAAACTCTAGCTAGAATGAAGGCCTCATCTTCGCATGGTTCTATACATAGTGCACCCCATGGGGTGCCTGCTGCTGTGTGTTCACATTCTGAAGGCTCAAGCAGAGAGAGTGGCACGAGGACAGCACAATGTGGATTGATTGGCCATTATCATTATACAAAAGGCAAGCATCTCCAGGGAAGGGGAGGCGGAGGGGCTCCAGAAAAAGGGCTTGTAGATGTCTTGTCAAGGAGGATTGTGGCGTTCTTCACAGACACAGAGTCCACACAGTGGCACCGGGCACTGCCACTGCAGAGCACATGGTGCTATGTGATGGGGACTGTGCAGTGTAATGTGACACTATGCCCCTTGCAGGGACGTAATTTCACCAAAATGCCAGGGGTGGTGGAAGTGACATCACACAATCCTTGACCCCCTGATGACATCACAGGAAGTGATGTCATTTGACCCCACCCCAAAGTGATATCGCAGGAAGCGATAGAACACAACCTTTCACCCATTGACAAAACAGGAAGTGGCATCACATAGCATTGTACACTATGAAAAATATGGTTTCGATATCACTATAATGTGATGTACCTTTCATACCTGAATGGATCGCCATATGTATCATAGGCCCATGTTACCAAATTACTGTGAATGCAAGCAGACGTCCATGACCAAATGATAATGATGTGTTATTATATAGCACTTAAGCTTAAGCGCTTTACATAGAAGAAATATACACCCAATATCACCCAACCTCTGTTGGTACCCACTTATCGACCTCAGAAGGATGAAAGACTGAGTTGAGGTGTTAGAACAGACTAAATCAGTGACTCACCACCTGAAGTGGGCCTGAAATAAACCTTTAAAGAGTCTAGCAATTAATGTATAGAATTCCAGAAGGACACATTTTTTGGTTTTCCTATTCTTTCTTATTTAGGGTCAGTGCTGAAAGTGTTAGACTTGTGGCCCTCCTGTTCTCATTTTTCTTCTTTATTTAAGAGGCCTGAACAAGAAAGCCAGCCACTCCAGAACTAAAGAGCTACATGGTGCTGGCCACAGCCCAGGAGCTTGCATTGCAAAAAAAAAAAAGTTTTTTTTTAGACCTCTGGCGACCCCCTAATGACGTCCCTGGCCCCTTGTATTTGTTGGGGATGTGCTGTGAGATTGTAGTGCACATGGTATTTGATGGGACTGTGCATTATAATGATTGCGCACCCTGGGGTCCAGGGGGGCAAAATTCTAATACAGAATGGTGTTTGCACTAGTGCCAAAATGAATCGAAAATGTATCTTTATTGCCCTAAGGAAATGTGTGCCCTGGTGTTTATGTCAGGACACACTGCACTTGACATGGTGCAACAGTGTTCTAATATGTCCCAGTATTTTTAGAAATAGGCAAAACTTTTCCCTAGTGGTAATACCGTGTAATTTTGCACTTGCGGTAGTGAAGCGTTTCTGTAATCTGGGCCTTGGTGTTTTACAGGACTGTTCACTGTGATTGTAGTGAACGTGGCATTATTAGATAGGAACTGTGCACTGCAATTACAGTGAACATGGTATTTGGTGAAACTGTGCCTTTCAACTGTAGAACACCTTGTATTTGATTAGGAATATGCACTGAGATTGTAATGCTCCTCCCACTTGATGCGGCGCGCGTGCTGTGCTTGTTCTGCTCCTTGACACTGTGCCCTCTGATATCAGAGGACCTGCTCTTTGATGGGGACTGTGCTCTGGGATTTCAGGGTAGCTGGTATTTAATAAGCACTACATGCTGAAATTGCTGCATATCCTGTATATCTTGTATGTGCTACCATGTGGGACCTTTATCTACACAGGTATCACGTTTGGTTTTCCACGTCTGAAATGCCATGGCTATACATTTTGAATGAATCATAACCACTAGCATTGCTCTGGGCTTCTCTACAGACCATTGTTTTTCAGCCTGCCTTTCCATTGCCGAGGAGAAAAACAAGTTCCATGTCATTTCATTGTGGGCTGTTTTTTCGCAGGGTTTTTAACCACGTATTTTTTAACGACAAAACTCATTCAATGTTTTAGGGTTCCCTGCCAAACCCGCCATCCCACTTAATTTTGTCTATATTGCGGGACACTCACACCCCATATATATATATATATATATATATGTGTAAACCCCCTAAAAATGTCAATGAGTTTGTTTTGTTTTCGTTAAGAAAATCTGCAGTAAAAAAACCTGCGAAAAAACATCCTGCGATAAAAGGACGTTATACCGAAAAACATATGCAAAACAGTCTTGCTTCCTCCACAAAAGGACGGTGCTGTCCAAATTGCTACGTCACATCCATTCTGCTCGCGACTACTAGTAGCTACAGTCAAGTTTGGCCTCAGTTGCTCTGCATTCCCTGGTGTGGCACTACACCGCACACTGTTGTGGTAATAGGTTGTGGTGTCACTGCTTGTCTCCATGGCTGCAAAAGAGGGTGTTTTCCTATTAGGAAAGCTTTGTCCCCTGCACACTATCTAAAAGGCCAAATCCTAATGGTGATTAGACCATCGGTAAAGATGAAAAGTCTTTTAAAGGCATTTTAGATATATATTCAAAATTTCACCAAATAATTACATTTTGACAACTTGAAGGATAAATTCATAAGCAAGACGATTTATTATTCATACAGGATGGTAGGCCCAACGCGTTTCGAGTAGCAAACAACTCTTCATCAGGGTCATTTTTTCTTTAAGAATAACATTTCTATAAAGAAAAGAAACATTTTAAATTTAAACAATATAATATTTTTAGTCAATAAGCAATTTCAAAAGCAACAATTTCAAAAAACAACCTCAATTCAAGGACATCTCTGAGTTACATGTCAACACTCAGATCCTGGACTTAAAGTGTACAGTGCATAGTTTTAATGGACTCAATTATTTTAGAATGTCTAACAGCCAATATTCACCTGCCTTTAGAGTGAAACCGTTTCTAAAAATTGACAAAAACTTAAATCTCTTAATTTGAATCAAACAGATGAAAATGTTCTTCAAGTTGTCAAAATGTAATTATTTGGTGAAATTTTGAACATATATCTAAAATGCCTTTAAAAGACTTTTCATCTTTACCGATTCTCTAATCACCATTAGGCTTTGGCCTTTTAGATAGTGTGCAGGGGACGAAGCTTTCCTAATAGGAAAACACTCTCTTTTGTCCTCTATCTCCAGCCTAGGTACCAAGGCTGAGCACCTCTCCCCCGCACCTTTAGTTTGCTTAACATCTTTTGATATATAAAAAATATATAACTAATATGTAATAAGATTGTCCAAATCAGGGTGTGCTTAGTGTGTTGTCCCCATGTCTCCATGGCTGCAGCCAGTGCCCCGTGCCACTCTCTGCATTCACCGATGGGCACTGCATCTAGGGTGTGGGCACAGGTCCACACACACATGACAATGAATCAGCCCTTTTTCCCTGGCTGCTGTTTGTGATCCATGCCCCAGCCAGTACCCGACGGCCATGGTCCGCAGGCACTGGGGGGATAGGACATGGCTGTAGCCAATGTCATACAAGGTTACTGCGCTGTCTCCATGCCAATACGCCATGCCCAGCAAACCGAACCCGCAGGGCAGGGCTGCAGTAGGGGCCCTGGTTATGGGTATAATGCAGGGCGCAACGATGCAGGCTAAGCACTTTGCCTCGTACTCATACAGTGTGACCATCATAATGTCTTTGATGCCAGCTGATGTTATAATTTATGTCATTTTTGAATTCATCTCTTTAAAGTAGGGACGCTATGGTTCCAGGACACAGGGCCTCATTACACGGATGGCGGAGAACCATGGCGCTATTAGCGCCATGGTTCATGCCGGTAAAATACCGGCACCGCCTTGGTGGAAAGGGGAATTACCGCCCCATTCCAAGGTTGGTGGGGCGGTAATTCCCCCTTCCACCATTGCCCTTCCCCATTCCCATTTTTGCCCCATAAGGCATAATGGGAATGGGGAAGGCGCTAATTGCGGTACCGCAAATTGCGGTACCGTAATTAGCTCCCTGGGTCCCTTTGCGGGTTGGTTTTAAATCCCCCAACCCGCAAAGGGACCTCGTAGTAAGGCGGTAAGGATTTACCGGTACCGGTATTTTACCGGTACCGGTAAATCCTTACCGCCATAAAAAAAACACTATCACCAGTATTGGTTCCAAAGGCCAACATTGCTTTGTCTCCCCTAGGAATCGCTCATGACACCACATATGACATCACAGATGACACCCTCATAACCACAGTTCCTGAGGACAGGAGCAACACAAACAGCTATAGAAAGCAGTAGTTACCCAGACTGCGTATGCCAACTTTTCTTTTGATCTGATGCCACAAAAAACACCCAAGTGGACTGTGAAGTGCATATTCAAGAGGATATTGTGCATCTCAAGGTGTGTTGTCCTGAGCAGCGCATGACAGTAGTTGAGTTATGGTTGCCTTGAGACCAGCACTTGTGAATCTCTGCAATGTTTATGTTTTGCCCTGTACCCAAGAGACTGATCAAGACCTGGCTCGTCCATCAATCCAAGCTACCACTAGCACTATTTTTGAATAGTGCGGTCTGATCTCCCCTGCGTCTGCATCCATTATCTGTAACTTTGATTATTCCTGTTTGGAAGTGTTCCTTTTTCCTGTAATATTTCTTGTAACTGTGATCATAATTATCTGAAAAAATGCTACAATTGTGTAAGCATGTGCTGTAACAAACTAAGCCTCAGTGTAACCTACGCCGGGGTACCTCCGGGTTTGGGCGTATAACAAATGACATAAATAAATAAATAAATAAATAAATACCCATAATATCCCTTCAATATCTATGTGGTTTTCTCTTTTAGTAGGTTAACCATAACTGTTATCAACAAAGTTCTATGAGGAGAATTTTTTTATTAAACACATAAAAGCTAACATGCCCACTTTGCCCTGGGCACGATCGTTGCCCATGCTCAGTGGAAACGTTGCTGAGGGCATGGATGTTCAGCCATGCCAGCTCACCTCAAAGACACCAGACGAGCTCACTGGGCATGGTCTCACACACCTTGAGACATGCCCAATGGATGTTGTGCCTGAGCATGGTACAAAACCATGTGTGGCCATCTCTAATTCACCTGATTTGCTAAGTAGGCATATCTTGGGTACACTGTACTTGAGTATGGACTTTGACTATGGATGGACACCTCAAAATGCCACAATTTGCCGAGTGGGCACAGTCTGAAGCCATGCTCAGTGGACATTGTGCCTGAGACATGCCACAGTCATCGCAGAGAGCAGTTGTCCTCACTGGACATGATCGTGGGCTGTGCCCATTAGGCACTGGGCCTGTGGCATGGTTTTAGATATAGTCAGCGCACATCAAAATGCCCTAGTGTGCCCGGGACATGTCCTTTGCAAACACTGTGGATGCCTTAAAGATGTTCAATGTACCCACAAGGCATGTGTTGCAATTGTGCCCAGCAGACAGTGTGACTGTGTGCCCCGGGTACCTCAAAATGCCTCAGTGTGCCCACTGAGCTGCCCGTGCCCTGGGCACCTCAAAGCTTTCAAGTGAGTATCTTGCATGGCCCTCTGGCCATGCCCAGGCAACTCAAAGTGCCCCGATGTGCCCCCTGGGGATGGCCTCCATCAAGTAAATCCAATTGTAATGTTGTACCTCTTCTCAACTCGAATAGGAACCTCCTGCATAATTAACTCACCCGGGCAGGGGCACAGACTTCCCCTGCAGTCATTGAAGCAAGCCTGCCATTATCAAAATAGCGCTCTTAATTGAAAACACAATAAACACTAAAAACACAATCAACTCACGCCTGCTGGAAAACGACACATTATAGGCCAGCGGAGAAACCACAATGCTCCCCTGCTTTTTGACCTCTACATAGCAGACTTAGAAACAGCGTTGGCAGCGGTTAGGAATTTTGCCCCAAAATTGGCCAACACGCAGATTTTACGCATGTCTCTCATATGACGCATGCAGATGACATTGTGTAATAACCTTATAATAATCTCGGGATAGAAGCTAGAGGGAATTACCTGAAAACCCCTCTCAAACCCAGCCAAAAGGCGAGGCTGGAGTGGAATCTCCAGGGGAAACCCCGAAGGGAAAAAACCCCGTGATGTGCTGCTGGGGAGCGTAGATTCCTGCAACGACTGCTGAAGGATCACGCCTTTTGGAATGTAGTCTGCAGTCTTATCAGGTAGGATTCTGGGTGAGAAGAGTAGAGGTAAAGGTAAGTATGGGTCCAGATTTCCAATTCAGAAGGAGGGGAGTATAAGAGAAGGAGGCTTACCCTGACAGACCTATTCTCTTTTAGGCTTCTGTATTTCAATCTGATGGGAAATGCAGACCTGTAGCCTATTGCCAAATATAACAGATTAGGGAACGTTTAAGATACAGTTCAGAATGGAAATCGTAGGAATTGGAATGAATCTTACCCACAGGAATTAGCCCAAGGAGGTATGGGTAAGTGCAGAGTAAGAGGCTAACGCAAGTAGAAACCGAAGGCAGCATGGAAGGTCTAATGTTGTGTCCTAATGGGCATTAATACAAAAACAAGATTAGAAGAAAGAGGGACCTCCACGAGAATGCCGGACTCTATGCTAGAAGGTGAGGAATCACTACCGGTAAACGTAGCTGTGAAAACAGGAAGGTATCGTCTACTCGATCCGGAGGGCAAGGATAGCAATGGAGATTTCTACGAGTTCAGAACAAAGGAAGAAGTAAGTGAAAGTGAAAGTTGGAATCAGTAGTCAGGCTAATAATGATAGCTGAATTTGGATAGGTAGGAGAGAGCAAACTCACGATGCGCAGCGCGACTCTAAGGAGAGAAGCAACGCGTAGGACCGAAGCTCCAGCTGCCGGATATTCCTTCCCGGAAGTCGGGGCTACCCGCGCGGTCCGGTGAACGCGAACAACTGGTGTGCTGCTCGCAGTCTCGGGTACCTCCATGTTGGGAGTCCCGATCCCGAGTTGAACAGCGGGAAGTGAAACCTGGCGACGAGAAGCAGCGGGGTCCAAGTGGACAGCTGTAACAGTATGCCCCCTCTTAAAGTCACTACCCCCTGGTTTACCAGGGTGATTCTTGTGAAATTGTCTGATTAGTCGTGGAGCATGGATACTGGATTTAGATTCCCAAGTACGATCAGAAGGGGTGTAGCCCTTCCAATCAACTAAGTACTGTAATTTTCCACGGTGAATACGTGAATCACACAACTCTGAGACTTCGTACTCTGCATTGGTATCAAGCATAACTGGAGGGGGACGAGAAGACACCACCGGATGGAAATTACTTCTAATGTCAGGTTTTAGCTGAGAGACATGGAAGACCGGATGTATCCGTGCCCAGATCTTGGGATGTTTCAGCTTAAAGGCTGCATCTCCTATTGCCGAAATCACCCGAAAAGGGCCCATACATTTAGGTGAGAATTTGGAAGGTCTAAGATGTCTAGGCAAAAATCGGGAAGATAACCAAACCAGATCTCCAGGTTGTATTACCGGAGCTTTAGATCGGAGGCGATCAGCCATCTTCTTTGTTCTTTCTTGAGCAGTCCTAAGTGCCTGAGAGGCTGCGTGTTGACCCTGATGTATCTTCTCCAGGAGAACCTTCATGTCCGGACATTTGTCATCCATAACCCTCTTGTCAGGAAATGAGGCAGGGTGAAATCCATAGGAACAAAAGAAGGGAGAGGTTTTAATCACTGAATGGTGTGCATTATTATAAGCGTATTCAGCCATTGGTAACAAACCCAACGAGTTGTCTTGTGCGGCTGATATATAACTCTGAAGGTATCCTTCTAGGGTCTGATTTAGTCTCTCGGTCTGACCATTGGTTTGTGGGTGAAAACCAGAACTCAAAGCCCGGGTGATACCCAAATTTTGACAGACCTGCTTCCAGTATCTGGACGTGTATTGGGAACCAGCTCTATCCGAAATTATAGTCTCTGGTAGGCCATGAAGAAAGAAGATACGGGAAATGAAGTTTCGAGCCATTTGAGCCGCCGAGGGAAGACCGGCGAATGGGAGAAAATTAGACAGTTTGGTGAATGAATCAACAACAACCATAATAGTTGAACATCCTTCGAAGATAGGGAGATCCACAATGAAGTCTGTTGAAATGATTTGCCAAGGCCGTGTAGGTATTGGCATCTTTACCAGAGTTCCAAAGGGTGAATGTCTAGGGCTCTTATTTTGCAGACAAACAGGGCAAGACCTGACGTATGTGAAAATGTCATTCCGCATTAATGGCCACCAAAAGTATCGGGAGATTAATTCGCAGGTATTCACATTACCTCTATGTCCTGCGGATTTTGAGTCGTGGCATATAGTTAGAACCTCCTTTTGTAAGGATTTAGTGGGTACATAGACCTGTTTCCCATGAAAATAGCAACCGTCCTTTTTAGACAGAAGATTCAACTCCTTCTTGGTCAGCCTCTTTAGGACAGAGGGTACAGAACTTAATTCCAAGCGTTTGAGAAAATCTGTAGATTTATATTTCTTTTCAACGCTCAGGATACCGCGGGGAAAAATAGGTTCTGGTTTGACTGGACATTGAAAAGAGATCTCCTTTCGTGACAAGGCATCCGATTGCAAATTGTTTCTTCCGGGAATGAAAGCGAATAAGATCCTGAAAGGAGAGAAAAAATGAGCCCATCTGGCCTGATGGCTGTTACAGGTCTGGGCATATTGGAGAATCCTTAAGTTTTGATGGTCGGTACGGGCCTCTACAGGAAACTGTGCTCCCAGCAACAAGTGTCTCCACTCCTCAAAAGCCCTTTTGATCGCCAATAGCTCCTTCTCGAGAACGGTATAATTCAATTCTGCTGGAGCAAGGGTTTTGGACAAATATGCAATGGGCCGTTCTAGCCCTTGATCATCTTCTTGTTGGAGAACAGCACCCAAGGCATACTGAGAGGCATCCGTTTCGAGAATGAAACGGCGTGATTGATCAGGCGTCATAAGTATGGGTGCTGATGTGAACCTCTTTTTTAAGGTATCGAAAGCTTTTTGAGTTTCCTCATTCCAGACATATGGAACTCCTTTTTTCAAAAGGTTGGTTAAAGGCTGAGTAAGGGCCGAGAAATTAGGGATAAACCGACGATATAAATTTGAGAATACAACGAAACGTTGAATATATTTGATAGATTGAGGGTTAGCCCAATTCTGGACTGCCTTAACCTTGTCTGGATCCAACCTGGGACTGATGAAAGAAGCATTTCTCCAAATTGCAGAATAAGTGATTGCTCTGGAGTCTGTATAATACCTCTTGGACATGGGTTTGATGTTCAGAGGAATCGTTAGAAAAGATCAGGATATCATCCAGGTAGACGATGACAGTGTGTAATAGTAGATCCGAAAATAGGTGGTCCATAAATCGCTGGAAGACGGCCGGGGCATTGGACAATCCAAAAGGCATTACTTGGTATTGAAAATGGCCAAAAGGTGTCTGGAAAGCCGTCTTCCATTCGTCTCCCTTTCTAATCCTGATCAGATGATAAGCTCCCTTTAAATCCAGCTTTGTATAAATGCGGGCTCCTTTGACAGCCTCTAAGATATCAGGAATTAAAGGCATCGGATATCTGTCTGGAATAGTGATCTTTTTCAATCCCCTGAAATCTATACAGGGTCTGAGTTCAGAGGTATTCTTCTTGGGCACAAAGAATAGAGAAGCGGCCGCTGGAGATGTACATTCGGTAATGAGTCAGTTTCGTAAATTGAGGTCGAGGTATTCCCTAAGAGCAACCTTCTCGGAGGAGGAAAGTATGTACATCCTTCCGAAGGGTAAAGGCTGGTCTGGGATCAGATCAATTACACAATCATCTCTGCGATGAGGGGGAAGTAAAGAGTAATCGGAGGAGGAGAAGACCTCAGAAAATTCTTGGTATTCGAGAGGAAGACCGATTACAGAACCGATAATTGTGACTTGTCTGTTCTCCTCTAGTCGTGGATGACATATCGTGCTAGTTCTTCCTAGACAGTTATGGAGGCAAAACTCATAACCCAAAAAGAGTGAACCTGCTGCCCAATTAATATAGGGATTATATCTCTCTAATCAAGGCAGTCCTAGGATAACAGGGTAATGAGCAGTTCGTATCACATCCATGGTAATGACTTCCTCGTGTGTAGCGATAGACATAGCTTACGGACTTGTTTGGTTGACAATTGGCCCGGAGGTTAGAGGACTACCATCTACACTCTCCACCGGGATAGCTTCGCCTTTTGAAACTAAAGGTAACTGATGTTGTCTAGCCCACATTTCATCAACAAAGTTTCCGGCTGCGCCACTGTCTATAAGTGCCGGAATCTCGGTCATCTTCTGGGTACCAAATGAGAAAGTAATATGTAGAACCAACATTAGAGAGTGAGAATGCTGGCTCCCTTGTGAAGCTGGCATGTTCAAAGAGGAACCTAAAGACACATTAGGATCCCGGACCGCGGTTCCTCCTACGACCGGGAGTTGGTGTTTCCCGACCGCCTCAGGGGAGTGATAGGACACTCCTGGACCGTGTGGGTATTTGAGCCACAATACATACACAATCCCTGAGTTCTTCTACGGGATCTCTCTTCAGGAGATAAAGGCCCTCGGGTGGCTGACCCCAACTGCATAGGTTCTTCAAGTAGATTCGCTGGCAATCTCTTTGACTCTAGTGATGTAGGTCAAGATGTCCTGATTACCGTGTCTGAGATCTAGTAGTTGTTCTTGAGCTGCTATTCGAATCTCCTGCCTGCCAAACAGAGATCTGATGCTATTACAGAAGGCAGTATGCGAGTCTAATATGGTGTTATTGGTTGTGACCAAAGGAGTAGCCCAAGCTAAAGCAGGTCCCACCATCTGCGAAATCATATAACCTACTCTGTCCCGATCGGTATGAAAGAAGGCTGCTTTAAAAGCGAATTGGACTGTGCAGGCATCTAGAAATTCCTTTATTTTATGAGGATTGCCATCAAATTGACCCCCTGGAAGGGGACCAGGGGGAACTTCTGAGCAATGAGGAACCCTGCTCGCTGTTGCCTGCGCAGTCTGTTGCTGAGACTGCTGTTGAGCCTGCTGAAGATTAGCATTCTCTTGTTTCAGATTTTGCACCTCTGAAGTCAGAGATTGCACAGCAGCTATAAGTTGCTGGATCTGTTGATCCATCCCGGAGGTAGTCCTTCACAAATGCCAGAGATAAGGATGATTCTCAAGGTCAGCTGGGCGTTGCTTACTGTAATAACCTCATAATAATAAAGCACTCAAAAGCAGATTATCTTTTGGCAATTGTGAATGACACCTACCTTCTCTTCAGTCAGCCCTCTCGGGATAGAAGCTAGAGGGAATTACCTGAAAACCCCTCTCAAACCCAGCCAAAAGGCGAGGCTGAAGTGGAATCTCCAGGGGAAACCCGAAGGGAAAAAACCCCGTGATGTGCTGCTGGGGAGCATGGATTCCTGCAACGACTGCTGAAGGATCACGCCTTTTGGAATGTAGTCTTTAGTCTTATCAGGTAGGATTCTGGGTGAGAAGAGTAGAGGTAAAGGTAAGTATGGGTCCAGATTTCCAATTCAGAAGGAGGGGAGTATAAGAGAAGGAGGCTTACACTGACAGACCTATTCTCTTTTAGGCTTCTGTATTTCAATCTGATGGGAAATGCAGACCTGTAGCCTATTGCCAAATATAACAGATTAGGGAACGTTTGAGATACAGTTGAGAATGGAAGTCGTAGGAATTGGAATTAATCTTACCCACAGGAATTAGCCCCAGGGAGGTATGGGTAAGCGCAGAGTAAGAGGCTAACACAAGTAGAAGTCGAAGGCAGAATGGAAGGTCTAATGTTGCGTCCTAATGGGCGTTAATACAAAAACAAGATTGGAAGAAAGAGAGACCTCCACGAGAATGCCGGACTCTATGCTAGAAGGTGAGGAATCACTACCGGTAAACGTAGCTGTGAAAACAGGAAGGTATTGTCTACTCAATCCGGAGGGCAAGGATAGCAATGGAGATTTCTACGAGTTCAGAACAAAGGAAGAAGTAAGTGAAAGTGAAAGTTGGAATCAGTAGTCAGGCTAATAATGATAGCTAAATTTAGATAGGTAGGAGAGAGCGAACTCACGATACGCAGCACGACTCTAAGGAGAGAAGCAACGCGTAGGACCGAAGCTCCAGCTGGCGGATATTCCTTCCCGGAGGTCGGGGGCGGGGCTACCCGCACGGTCTGGTGAACGCGAACAACTGGTGCGCTGCTCGCAGTCTCGGGTACCTCCATGTTGGGAGCCCCGATCCCGAGTTGAACAGCGGGAAGTGAAAGCTGGCGACGAGAAGCAGCGGGGTCCAAGTGGACAGCTGTAACACATTGTGCGTAAGGATGCTCATCAACCTGTAGCTAAGCTTATTTCATGTAACAGCGCCTCGATGCATCAGGGCTGCTTGTGCACTTTATAAATGCAACAAAAAGAAATAAGAAGTTCCGGAACACGGTGTCAGTCAAGGGAAGGGCAGTGATGACCTCACTAGGAAGTATTGACAGGAAGTCTGGAGGTTCTGTCTTAATGCCTTTGTTAGAAGCCTAAAGTACTTCCCACTGTTTGGTGTGTCCTGGGTTGCGGGTCCTGATTTTGTCGCTACGTGGTTAAATCAATTCGAAGGCAAATTTTGGCAGCTAGCGATAGGAGTTTTGGAGAGTACTCCGGTTGAACTCATCAGTTCAGAGTTGGGTTTAGCTTCCCTTGAAATTCGGCCTAGAATGAGAAAACTTAGTTTATACTTAAAACTCAAGTTATCACACTGACACACAGTAGCCTCTATCTTGCACGAAATATTCCAATCAGAAAAGGATAAGATGTGTGAATCCTTCATTAAGGAAAATCAATTATTCCTGAAAGAGATTGGAATGAAGATTGACTGGTCCCTTTCCTGGTATTTTACAATGAAATTGGGTAAAAGAAAGCATTAACATTGGATTGGTATAGGAATGGCAGGCAGTTATTTGTTCAATAAATTTGTGGAACCCTTTCCAACCTTATAAGGAGAGCAACCTTACATCGTGCAGTTTTCTTTGTGGAAAGCAGTGCAGACGACTTGCGTTAAATTGCAGAAATAGACTCGATGCGATAGAGATGATAGGTACGAGATTAAAGATTAAGGGCCCGATTCATGGAAAAGTGTGCAGAATTCCCACCTTGCCCTCGTGCCGAGAACGTCACTGCGTGGTGTGCGCGCAGACGTTTTTCAGCGCACTCTCCATATTCATGGGATTTTTCATGCAACGTAACCGTATACGCAAGTCGCGGCCGGAAAACCCCCGACACACCCTCACACACAAACAGCTACCTCTGCGTGCTCCCCCGGTACAAATACATGCACCCTCAAAATAGTGTGCGTGGTCCCCTGCAAGCAGGACTGCATCTCGGGGAATTCTATGCATGTTCCCCTTAACTGTTACCGGGATCCGGACAAGATATGTACAATTTACTGCAACTCGGGTAAAACTCTGAAAATCTGCGTGCGAACCCCTGCGAACCATTCCTGCACCTCACTACACTGCCTACAAGCACCCCTAAGTTAGATCAGAACCCCGGCTGCGTGCACACACCCCTAATTCTGACACACAATCTTACTTCTGCACAGTGAATCCTATGCGCAATTGTCTATATGCCTGCATTAGGGTGGCGGATAGAATATTGGCTTTGAGTGGCCAATACCCTGCCGGGAGGTTTTGTGGTTGGATCCCTGAATACATATTCTTCTGTGCAATAGTGGGCGTGCAATGGACTGCCTTCTGGCCTTCCCTCGTAACGGCCACTTTTTCGCATGTTCTTCACCATTTTCTGTGTTACGCCCTTTCCCTGCCCTGTGCGCAAGCCACGTCCAATCGCTATGTGGTGTCTCGCCGCAAGGCACTCGGACGCTCGCAGGGGCGTGCCAGGCTGCCGTGAAATCCACGCAAGTCCACGGAAAATCCTACGCATTCGATTCCATGAATCAACGAATGGGAATATACACACAGTTTGGCACGCAAGTTCTGTATTTTCCGCGCAAATAAATCCATGAATCGGGTCCAACATCTCTAAATGTAGGCTGTGGTAAGCTGATATAGAAACATTTAGACACTGGCTGATTTATTGTGATAAATTTAATGACATGCAACAAATGAATTTAAGATAATCTTTAAGCGATGTTGTCTCTTTACCTGTATGAGACTTTTTGGATAGGTGTTTTTTAGAGATGTAAATAGAGAGTGTTATTAAAAAATGTATTTATTTTTTTTTTGCATTTTTAAAGCGCTACACAGCCCGGGAGCATTGAGGCGCTGGAACAGGACTATGTCTTAGTTGCGTATTTATAACGCACTTAATACCCTGAGGTTTCTAAGTGCGGACCCGGGCATGGAACCTGTGTTGCTTCGTGTCGTCTTGTTGCTGCTGATCTATCCTCCCGGGACCGTATTAGATATATATAAATTGTATTTTATTTTGTGTTTTGTGATTTTGATAATACATATTTAAGAAAGTTTTTTGTAAACCAAAAAGGAAGAATATCAGCAATGGGTCGGCTGGGTCACTGAGAATTGCAATTCAGTATGGCATCAACCTTTCTCCTTATATAGGAAGGGGAATTAAAGGAAAATAGTCTTCAAGAAATCTTCTTTCTTAGGATCAAGATAATGACAGGTGACTTAGTCAAGGTAAATAGTGTTGCTGGGACTGGCACCTCGTCCACTCCTAAATATACTCTAGTCTCTTTTGGCTTGACAGCATCCAGCTGTTATTTCTAGTGGTTTTCAAGATTTTTTCCGTTCTGGTTCAGAGAGGCGGTGTCTTTGAGACAGGCATGTTGACAGGCGTGGTGATAGTCGATAATTGCAGCAGTTTCTTCTAGACTGACAGCTCAAAGGATGACATCGGTGTCTCAACAGTGCAAAGCGAGGTGCCGTCCGGTTGTCTCGAGGCGTGTGTGTTGGCTCAACGGTGGTTGGTAGGATAAAAATCCTTTGTGTGTCATTTTGATGATACAACTCAGAGCTCGCAAAATCTACTAGCCCACTCACGTTGTCGAGGATATTTTATGAAGGGCGAGTACCATTTGCTTCATACCCGACCTTGCTAGTGAATATGGGGATGTTTCAAACTTTTATTTGGCATTTACTGCAAACAATGATTGTTTGCATTAAGTGGAAAATAAAAGTTTAATTGAGCATGGAAGTGTGTTTATGGAGGATGCACAATTTTACAGAAAGCACTGGTCATTTTGTCCCCTGCCACCATGGGGCGAGTGTGTTTCTCTTAGGTCGAGTATTTGAACTAATGAACTCGTCCTGCAGGTCTAGTGAGATTTTTAATAATTTGCAAGACTGACGAAGTATTCATGTGTTGAATTAAGGTATATTAATTGATTAAACTGAATTAGAGAACAAAACACTATAATATTATTGAACTTATGTAATAAGTCATGGTTTCAACGCATGAATAATTAGTGTCGGCAACATAATATCCAAAAGAGCCTAGACTGAAATTGTGACAGGTGTTCTGGGATATGTTGTGCTAAATATATCATGTCATATAGTGAATATCTATGTGGCTAATGGTGTGGAATAAGCATCACACCTGGTAAAGTGCTCACATTTAGAGAAAGCCATTTTAAAAGGCAGTGATGTTCTGATTTTAAAATTTGAATTATTCCATATGTAAATTAGTAAAACCTATCTGGTTTAATATTTTCTCTATGTTTAATATAACATACATATGTTGTTGGATGGCATAAACACATTTAATAAAAAGGTGATAATACAACTCATGTGTGCAGCTCTCTACATTCTTGGGGTTATGCTAGATCCTAAAGTTCCAATCTAGTGAAGAGTATAAACATGCGTCAGCATTCTGTATTTGAAATATATGTAATGCTACGTTATGTTATTTGATATTTGTATAGCGCCTACTGCCATTATTATGGCTTCGAAGCGCTGTAGTGGATGAAGGCTCATCGGAAGACCGTAGTCTGGGCAAACATGAAAATAAAAAGAACATTACATTGCATGAGAATAGTAATTCGAATTTGGTGACTATTCAATTAACAGCAGAGATGACTAGTTTAAAACATTATAAAAATCATGCAGCGCATTGTGTTCAGGTGCAGGGATGACTAACAGCTGGGACTCAGCTGTATTCAATGGGTTGCAAGCAAGAGGGAACGGGTATTATAAAAAGTCTACCGCCCCTTAGGGCAACTGTCTGCATTTGAGGGCTCTGCTATGCAATGTGTACAATGTATTTGTGCAGTTCTTTGAAAGTGTAAAAGGCATATAAACCATATGATTATAATGAAATTCTTTAGCCTCTGTTCATTCAAAATGTACATAACACAGGGACTACAGAATAAAAATAGATTCCTAGGCCAACACATGTTTCATACTCGGTGGAGCCTATATTAGCACAGTGCGTGCTTCTTCAGGGCCTACAAAGAAACACAAATGTTGTGTTCGGTCATCTCTCTACACTCTTTCATGTGTTTGCTCACTGTAGCAAACTATTTAGAAATCAGCATACTTTCATAATTGCGTAAAGTCTACACACAATGTCCATTTTTCCTTCATGAGGGTATCATTAATGGTCTAGTCCTGTGGTTAAACAAGTGATTGAAAGACATGGTGGATGGCAGGTACAATAACTACATAGTAATGTTGAACTCGTGATCACATTGTGAGAGCATTGGGGTGAAATAATATTAATAAATATGTATTTTCCTCCAGGACTTTCAAATCTTGAATGTTTCTTCATTTAACCTCGGTTATTCAAAGACCTGGCAACATTTTTAGGTGTTCAATTGTCTGTAGTTTCATGTACCAACTTATTAGTTGAATAGTTGATTGACAGTATTGTATTCTTCATATGTACTGTTATTATGCTGACCTAAAAAACAAAAGAGAATGAAGAATGACTGGCGTATATTCATCCTATTATAATGGCCTCTTTCGTTAAGAAAAAGAGGCCTTAAGATTTTAACGTATTTGCATTGGAGAGAATGATTCACCTCCATGTCACAAGGTTGTCGCTGTACAATTGCTACATGTTTGCAGGGTCTGTATGAATCTGGCGGCCATTTTGAATTCACCAAATCTAGTGGCAATAATTTATGGAAATAGATGACAGACTTAAGATTAGTTTAAAGGTCCATAGAGTTGCAAGTTATACGGTATTTGGTTGTTAAGGTTGTTTTATGGAAATGGATTTCGATTAGTGTACGTTTTTATGGCATGGATAGTTGATAGAAGTTTATAGATAATGTGTAATGGGTATCCGTGTGAAATCAAGTGCCATTTTTTTATTTGCCAACATAGCGGCAGAAGTTAAGGGCAATAGATGGCAGACGTAACCATAGTTTTGAGATGGCGGCTCTCTAAACTAATATTAAGTCCACTGGGATTGCCAGTGGTCCATGTTGCGACAATCGATCTATCCTCAGCGTTCGATCGAGTTAGTCGAGGGAGGTAGTGGGCTAAGCTGGCAAATTGGGGCTTGCCTCGTGGACTACTGCCGATCTTTATCCCTTTGCCCTCGGTCACTGTCCTGAAGGTTCGTCTGAACATGGAAGGAGATCTCACAGGCAAAATTCCCACACGCCAGGATTGCATTCTAGCACCTTTCCTACCTAATATTTATCTCTCTGATTTGGGTGCTTCATTGGCTGCAGCGTCTTTTGCTCCCCCGAACATCTGTGGAGTAAAGATTTTTTGGTTACTTTATGCAGATGTCATTGCCCTGCTGGATTGTACCCGAGTGGGTCTCCACCGATTACTGGACAGTATTGCAATATAAACGATCTGAAAATCAATAGAAATAAAACTAAGATCGTAACCTTCTTATCAGGACGTAAAAGGAACAAGGGTGGGTGGTGGTTGGATGGTAAGCCAATAGAGGTGGCAAATCATTTTAAATACCTTGGTTTTAAAATATATGCAAATCCTAGTTAGACAGCTTTACTGAATAATTTGTACGAAAAGGCCAAACCCCTTGTGGCGCAGATGAGAAACTTTGGTTATTGATACAGCACATTTTCTGCTCTCCCGATTATAAAATTTTACAATGCCAAAGTTGTTCTAGCAATAACATATGGTATTGAAATCCACCATATACTTTCGGAAGAAGATTTTCTCTAATTTGAGGGCCTCTTCTGGAAGGGTACTCTATCAATTCCTAAGTCTGTCCCAACACTAATGATCAGACAAGATTCAGGGCTTATATCCAGAAGAATACAGGTTTGGTGTAAGAGAATACGATCATGCCACACACTTGTGAAGCCGTCGGAAAACTCCTTACTTGAGCAGTTTGATGATGTACAGTTAAATAATCCAAACTGGCTCTTGAAGAAATGTGTTGAGAAAATTGAATTATGGGGTTTGAATAGCAAACAGGGCCTATAAAACCTGGTTGCATTTTAAATAACAGATTTGGCTTCTAAATTGGTATCACACTTGTGAACCCGTGAGGAGCTCGAAACGCGATTCGGACCTTGGTAGAGTTGATAAGTAATTAGGACTATGTGCAGTTTACTTAAGCCAGTTCCCTTCTCAATGGTTTGGAAATTGTTTTTTGAGATTTTGATTGACTATTACCAACACGAGGAAATTGCAGGGGTTGGAAGAAGGAACATTGTGAGAATGAAAACTGTCGCTATGGCAAGGAGGTAGAGACGATAAAGCACCTGATTGTTGACTGTGAAGTCCTAATGTCTTTCCGAGGAACTTGTTTTGAATGGTATGTGAACAAACTAGTAATTGACCCATGGGAGATCCGATGGGGACAATTAATGCACTCAAAGTCATTTTTATTATGTAAAGCTTTATATCGATTTTTACGTATGATCAAACTAATTGATTGAGAAAGATGTTTTAGTAATGTATGTTTTTAAAGAGATAACTTTTTTTTGTCGATTGGATGACTATTTAAGATGTTCATATTTGAGAATGTGGATGTGATCTATAATGGATGTGTAGGGTAGTGTGTAGTGTTCGTTTTTAACTAGTAAGGAAATATGTAATAATGTATTGTGTTAGTGTGTAAGGTTTTTATACACTGATTGTATTGCACACAAATACAATATAGCTACATTATTTGAAAATGTTAACAATGACATGCTCACCCTCCGGAATGATGGCTCTCATTGGCTAGTTAGGCAACGGGGCACCTGTGCTCTCCTTTGAACCACACGGTGTAGTGAGTGATATGTGCCCTTTCAGGCAGCCACTGGGAGATGGGGGTGTACAGCTTATTCTGGGTTACCAGCATGCTGGGAGGCTAGCTCAGCGGCAACGTGCGTGCCTTGGAAGCAAGAGGACACGAAGCAACACAGGTTCGATCCCCGGGTCCGCTCTTAGAAACTCTGGGTGTTTAAGTGCATTATAAATACGCAACTGAGACACAAAAAAAAACAAGTACGCACACAAAAAAAAAATAATTTTAAAAACAATGTCTGTAACAGCGCCTCGATGCCCGCGGGCTGTGTGAGCGCATTAGAAATGTAAAATAAATCAAATGCCGATATCTAATACACAAGGGAGTGGTGTTGTGGGGGAAGCTGTCAAGTGCAGAGGAAGGGGGGCACTGGAGGTACAGTTTCAGGATGCTGACCAATGGTGTGACAGTCTGAGAAGCCTTGGCATGGGTCTATGTCCGAATGTCCGGGACAGAAGACTGGTTTTACAGATTGCAGGCTGCGATGGCCACGCCTGCAAGGGGTCCACCCCAGAGCGCCCTCTACTGCCTCTGCTCCGCCACTCCTTGTGCAGGCTCCAGCTGACTTCCTCGTCATAGCCGGAAGCCCACGCACAGCACGTCGTACTTCCTTCCGTACGTCATACATGCCAACATTCTGTGACCAAAAATCTTAAAGGTTCAAAAATAGTAATTAGCATAATGATGATATCACAGGAAATGATGTCACATCAATTTGACCCAATGAAAGGATAGGACATGACATCACAGGAAAAGTGACGTAAACTTTGAGCTTGTGACCTCACAGAAAATGACCTCAAGTGACATGGCTTTGAAGAGCTCACAGGAAACGACTGCCTGGTGTGGCCTATCCAGATCCTCTGACCCATCATTAGAAAAGAATGTACCAAATAAGTGAGCTGTGCACACTGGGACCATCTTCTTCCTCATTAACACAGGTTTTCCCCTTCAAATATACCCATAACAATGATGTATACATTCTCCATTAATTTGGGATTTTTAGAAGTTAATGAAACCTGGTTAACACTTTATTAGATTAGGACGTGTACTACTTCTTTAGGAATAAAACATTTTAATAGTTTTCCTTAAAAAAAACAACATCTCTGTTAAGTAAAAACAAGCAAAATAAATAAAGTGATAATATTCTCAGTCAGTAGCTAAATTCAATAACTTTATAAACAACAAACTGTACCATGGGTTCAATGAGATTATCTTTTGCAGAGGCCTAACAAAGCCGACATTTTTAACAAAAGATGAGTAGAAGTGTTGTTAGAAAACCTAACTTTATATAGATAGGTGGGCGCACATTTTCAGAGTGTTATTATGGCACAGACCATACTGCTGTGTCTGAATGCAAGGGCTGACTTTTTTTCCGGCGTGAAGTGTGGCCATACAGTAGCCTTATGGGACAGAGTTCTTCGCCAGACACACATGTCAAGTGACAACATAGTCTCAAACATGTATACAGAGCACAGCATAAAATACCAAGAATATACACAATAGAAATATGCAGTGACAACTGAGTAAACACTGAGCGAGTGTTCCACCCCCCACACCCTCCGTGAAGCTATGTTCTGTACATCCTATGATGATTTCCCCTCAGGTGGAGCAATGCAGGACTTGCTGCACTCTCTATTATTTTTCCTTCTGTAGACGTGGGCCACACAGATGTCGCCACCTAGTGTGATGGTGTCAAACAGACACCATAATGATGATGTGGCCACCGCATTTTACATGCAGCTTGCATTCCTACATGCACTCACAGACACATGGAGGCCTATTTAATAAACTGAAGCTGTGTGGGGGTCCACTTTCAGACTGTGCTGCGCTTGCGTAGAGAGCCCAAAATGCCTGGTATTTTATAACGGGCAAGACCTCATGGAAAGCGCAAAGCGCAACAGACCGTAACATTCGAATTTTAATGAGCTGCACTTCAGGGACGGGCAATACGGGGTGCAAGGATACAATTGGCTGAGGCTGCATGGAGCGTAACAGCTGATTGACAGCTAACGCATGCCTGACTTTTTCCGTTTAAGAGTGTAATTAAGACCTGTACAGGGGTATATCAATGATTTATGTGGCTCTAAGGCAGGCTCCAGGACAAAGCATGCATCACATTAATTAGTCTGTTTACACAGTGGGCTGGTAGGTGATTACTTTGATTGGGCTCAGACCAATCCACTGACCTGACAGCTACTTGACTCTGCCCTGCACTCTGGCCGGGACAACCCTTGGGTTAACCACCAGTGAAGACAAGTGGCATAGTATAACACCATCACACAGCATCTGCCTATCACACTGAGGGGGGTATCAGTGTTCAACTTGCAATAAATATGTACTGCCTGGACTGCCGTTACAGAGCAGTGGCAAACGTTGCCTACCAGCTCTGTGTGATTACCTTCTGTGAAGTTAGGTAATTGAATTTGGTGGTAAATAACCATTCAGAATTATACATTTTAAAAATGTCAACATCTTTCCATGTTGTGCTGTTTGATGGGTTTTGTATTTTCCTGTGATGTCATTTTTATAGGATTTATTATTTTTGAAACTTAAAAAATCCTACATTTTTTAGTCACATAATGTTGGCAAGTATGTGTGTCGTGTATCACTTGTGTATATTCCCTGCAATTCATTTCAAACAGTGGCAGACGGCCGGTGTATACAGTTTACAGTGTTTAGTGCAATAAAGAGACTTTTTGGTGTTCATATTTTAGGCCTGTCCAGTCAGCAACACTCAGTGAAAAAAGCGCCGCGTGCGGTCCCAGGCTCAGTCCGCGGAGCACCCGTGGATCCGAGCGTGCCCCAGTCAGACGGACGGGGGGCTTCTCAAGGGTTCTATTGGGGTTTCCACATTTTCGATTGTTCAGAGCCGGGAAGGATGGTGCGTTGATGGTTTTGCACATGTCGAGTTAGGAGCAGTCTTGATGCAAGAAGTTGCATATGACATTCTCACTGAAAAAACGCTTTTTGAAGCAGGCCCTCTTTCTCAGAAGTCACTCTTGCGGAAGTGCACTTTTTGTGTTGTCCAGTGATAGTGATTCGATTTTTTTAAAATGTATGTAAAGGGTTTAATAAATTACAAACGCACCAAGAAGAAGAAATGTAAATTTATGTAGGAACACATCACAACACGTTTTTCAATGCGAAAATCCCATTGAAAAATGCTTTGCGGATTAGGCCGTTAGGGCGGTATGTACTATAAACACACACACACACGCGCACACACACACGTTCGGTCGCGCACATCTATGAGCAATACATAGACACGTGCGCGCACGCAAAGCTCATGCACAAGTGCACACAAGTGAAGGTTTGAAATGGCTGGTTCCGTTGTGTGTGAACAAGTCAGTGTCCAAACAGTGCCCTAGGTCCTGATTCATAGGATTTTTTGCACGGTGCAATGTGACTTTTAACTTGTGTAAAGTGACTTTTCACTGCAAACAAACACACTGATTGCTCGAACAGTGCACGTTTCTTTTTACCGTGCAAAGTCACTTTCCACTGCAAAAAATACACTTTGCACTGCTCCACCCTTATTCATGGAACAGTGCAAAGTGTGGTTTTGCAGTGCAATACACTTTGCACTGCCCCAGCCAGATTCATGGAACAGTGTAACGTGCATTTTTACTGTGCAAAGTGGCTAAAAAGACAATTCGCACTGTTCCATGAATCAGGATGTTTTGTTGCCAGTGCAAAGTCCAGTGCAAAGTGACTTTGCACAAGTGAAAAGTCACTGCATACTGCGTCATGCAAACAATTCCATGAATCAAGTGCATTATCTGTAATTCATACTTTCCCCCAGGCTAACGGGACATTCGTGACACCAGCGTACCTTTTTTCGTTATTTACAATACAAGTTGTTTGATTATTGTGTTAGGACTGTTTTGCCTGTAGCATCGCGTGTGATGGCCTACATGGCACTTGCGTGGGTACATTTGACCAAAAAAAGAATGGATGTGAGCTGGGCCTCCTCATCCAATCCCATTCATACAGCACCTTCCTCCCCATGCTCTTTGCTAAGAGAGAGAGGGGTACCCAGATACGAGTCCCTGCCCCCCTGCCCACGGGGACTGTTCTTGGTGCATTTGCAATGAAGACTGTTTTTTCACCCTTTCCAGCTGTAACTCAGCCACCACGTCGACACTGCATTGCAAGGTGACTGCCCTTACTCGACGCGGCCTCAAACAATACAAATTCGATTTTTGACACTAAACTGCATTTAAAAAACCCTAACATATCACTGGCTCGGCAACCCCACAGTGCAGCACGGTGCTGACACGCAGTTTAAAATAGTGAACTTACCAGAGAGTGGAGTGACAGTGAACTTAGCTGAGGCACCAGGCACTGCCCAAGGATCACGGCACTTCTGACCTGCAGGCAGACACTACCAAGCCTTGGTGCGCAGAGCCGGTGTCACGTGACGGCCCATCTCGGCCCAGATTTTGATTGATGACAGAGGCCTGCGCCTGGGCAAGCACACGCCTTTTGTCATCAATCAAAATCTAAGATGGGCCGTCACGCCCCCAGTGTTCTGGGGCCTCAGGCACAGGCCTGAAAAATCCGTAGTGCAGCCTCGAATGTCGGTAGGCGGTAGGACTGCTTAAAAAGCGGTATCCTGCCGCCTAAATCGGTAGGGTTGGCAAGTATGGTACGTGACCTACAGACCACTGACGCCTGACACGTTTCTTTGATCGTGCTGGGTGGGCGGCATGGAAAGTTTGAATAAAAGCACAACTTTTGCGTTTGTCAACACGCGACATCAGGTGATCCGTGAACTGCGCCCAGATCATTTTGATCTTTATAAATCCAGAGATTCTGGTGGAGTACTGACCCCATGGAAGCCCTGGCTCTCCATGAATGCTCCAGTGGAAAATATGTTGGGCTACTGTTCACGATTTTCCAAAGTCCGCAGCATGCGAGATTGCCGTCCTATTTTACAAAGTGCAACGCGGGTTCGATCCCCGGTCCGCGCTTAGAAACCTCTGGGTATTAAGCGCATTATAAAATAACCCATTACAATTACAATAGTGTTGCAATGTGCAAGAGCAATGGACGTGTTGTCAGTGAATAGCATGTCTGTGACATCCTCTCGTGAGCCTGGATCCAGGGCTTTGCACGTAACAACCAATTCTCCTTCATATCACAGATCACCAGTCTGAGCACATGGCATCCCATAAATGCCCCTTGCTCTGCTGCACACAAACCTGAGCACTGCACTAAGTGTACAGTTTCTTTCCCGCCCCCTCATGTGACAGGCCACTAGGACATTTGGAATCATGAGCTACACAAGATGTGGTGTCATTTCTCGCAATTTGATACCCTTTTCCGTGAGCCCCTCCTAAACAGTACATTCCATTTTCCATAATGAGGCGATATGCCCAGAGGCGGCGGGCTGACCCTGTCAGTAACAGCCCACCACCCCCCAAGTTAAGGGCCAGAGTAAAGTGGGGGTCCCTTAATGAGGGCGGCGTGCCATTACCGACAGGATCGGCCCGCCGCTGAGGGGTCTATCGCCATTAGCACCCTTTTAGTTCTCTACCTGTGTGCTAATGGTGTGGTATTTTTTTTGTTTGTTGAAGAAACGTATCTATCTCGGGAGGGTACCTCAGCGGCAACGTGCTCGCCTTGGAAGCAAGACGACACAGAGCCACACAGGTTCGATCCCCGGTCTGCGCTTAGAAACCTCTGGGTATTAAGTGCGCTATAAATAACCAATCATATCATAGCATATCCTGCACAGCCCCGCGCCTTGTAGTGCTCTCCCATGAAGTCTGTTTTCATTGCTGGTGACTGAAAAGGTGGAATAATCAACAACACTGTGTGGGATGTATTTACCCATGCATCCGGGCCCTACCTCAAAACTGTGCAGTACTGGCATTGAAAACATCATAATGGCCAGAGCTCCCCAGAAAATGCACAGGAAAATCCCATTTTGCCTATATTGTGAGCTCAGAGATGCAATGCTGATTGCCAAAAGCAAACCCATACTGTTGGGAATTCATTTTTCTTGAATGTCAAATATGGCAAAACCATGGGCACAGAATTACTTTACTGCAGAAACACACCAATGCCATGTCCTGAACATGGACAATCTACTCCATATAATATCACTTGCTGAAAGGAATCAATCTAAAAAAAAAAATCCCAAGGATGGATGCAGTAACCACAAAATCCTGATGGTGGCGCTAGCGGTCTAAACTCTGACAGGAGAGCTGTCTTGCAAACTGCATGAGTGCAAAGAAAGGGGTCTTATTTCATCAAAGGTTCAAAGGGGTTGCCTGTCCTGAGAACTCTTGACACTTCAGAACTCAACACAAGAAGCCAGGAAATAACAGGGTTCTGTTAATTAAATGCAAAGTGGCCCCCTGGCCTCCTGATGTGAGCTTGCCAGACACCACACAAAGGACCCTTTCCTCTGAAAGGAATATGTTAATTCTGGATGTTTGCTGTCAACAAAGATCTGCCAGCCAGCAGAGATCTGTGACTGACCAACCCAAGTCTTGGAGGCGGACTTCAACACTCTGAGGACTGAATTGAAAGTAAAATATATATTTTACAAAAACACTGATAACTCTTTGTAATCAAATGACAGAAATGTATAACTTTGAGAGCTTTAATTTAAAAAATGTACCTTTAATTCAAGCCCAAACTCCAATTTGTGTGATGTTCTGGGGCAAAACCCCATTGTTTATTAATATTACAGACTCCCTGTTTCAGCTAGACAAACGAAAATGCATTGGTATGTGGGTAGATATGTGAGGAACAGTTGTGTAAAAAATAATGAAGATCCAATGTTGTTCAGCACATGAAAAAGTGCTAGAAGTTGCCATTTTTGAATGCAAGCTCCTAGAAAGAGCAGATTTGGACAGAGACATGGCTAAATTCAGCCACACCATGTATGTGTAATTTCAAACAACTGTGTAACTGTGAAATATGGATTTTGATCATATATAGATTTGGGTGCACAGATGATAGGGGAGTTGTTTCAAGAGATCATAAATGGATGACATCACTCTAACTCACAGCTCCTTCGCCAATCAAGTGAGAAATGGAAGCTTGACCAATGGCAAGTGGAGAGGGGTAGGGGCTGGTGATGCTGCATACACCCCCACTCTAAAAACACATAAAAGCAGAGAGTCAGGACAGATAGGGACCTTCAATTCCATCTGCAGCTGGAAGCTCTGCCGGAAAAATCCATACTTACCTCCATCAACCTCCAGAAAGCCAAACTAGAGACTTCAATCTATCCAGAACTAAGAGACCAGACCAGAGAGAAGGCAGTGCTGTACCCAGAGAGACCCAGACCAGCAGAGAGAGCTGACCCAGATCACTGTGAAGTGCAGAGGCCAGACCAGACCAGACCAGAGTCCAGTTTAAAACCCTGACCAGATCCGTGACGAGGCCCATTTAATTCAAGAATATAGTGTGAGTACCCAGCAGAACTGTGTAGAACCAATCTCTTAGTTTAAATTCATCTAATTCAATCTATTTAACCTAAGTAGAACTGCCTGATAGATCCAAATCTGTCACCTGTCATTCTAGCTGCAAAATCTGTCACTTGTCATTTTGAGCTTTTAAAATTTGCAAAACCAAAAACGACCTCTATTAAATCGGTCATAACTCTGTAACCGTTTAGAGACTTGCAGTAACTTTTATCTGAAAGCTTAGAATCGTGGCTTTCCTATGAACCTAGAACCGCATTCCTACCCCTTATAGTTTTACCGCAATCGCGGAACACGCATTCGCGAATTTTACCGCGATTTGCAAATTTCTTCACATGTAAAAACTGCTGCTGCTTGCCTTCCATTTGCCAGAAATTCGTTTAACCTGCTAACTATCCCTGCATCATTGCTAGTGTGAGCCTGGACTAATATTAACTAGATACCACTCACCCTGAACATCTGAAAGGGAATTAAAAGCATTTCCAGCATATTTCTCATCCATTGCTAGCACATATCAAAGCATTTTGCCGGTGTTTTCAAAACTCCTATCTGTTTTCTGTAGTGTAAGCTTGCTGGGGTGAACTGATTTACATTGATTGCATTTCTGAGAACTGTGTGTTTTCCTTCCATTTCCTTGCCTTGCATCAAGGGGGGGAGGGGATTGCCAGAGAAAAGTGATTACATTGTTTGGTTGAAATCATATTGAGTATTTTCTGTACTGCATTCATTGAATATTGCATCCACCTAAGCTTACATAAAGCATCCTCTACCACATTATACTTTTGTTCCTATTTACCAGTGTGCTACCTTATCCATTTCATGTCAACTCATTAGTGATTATAAGAAGTGTGCTAGTGCCAGATTCCCGTTGTTGATCTTTATCATATCAGATTAAGTGTGCTATTCAATTATTAATTTATTATAAAGTGTGATATATATATATTTTAAATTATCAAATAAACCTTTTAAACTTGCAAAACAGAACTACTTCTTGGCTCAGTGGGGTCAGGGGGATTCCAAGAGAGGGGTGTTATATAGGGGTAGTCATCCAGAACGCATGAACTGGACATAAAGATATATCAATAAGGGTTTTCATTCAGTATTCTAGACTAGGCGTTAACTTAGCTGTAGTGCTGAATTGAATCCTCTTACAAATTGGGGGCTCGGGCCGGACGTTTGGGTTAGAATACCACCTGTGCAGCTTTATACAGTGTGCTAACTGACGGGATACATACATCCAGTCGGATCACCACGCTGTGTTACGCTGTAAAGCACTCCTCAAAAGGGACACTCCAAGAAAAGTTCTGTTCTGCAAAAATAAAATACAAACTTCTGTAAGTCAGGACAGAGACCAATCTCTAGAATGACGACCTTAGTAGACATGAAAATAGCCAGAGAGCACCTCTTACATAAACTATTTGTGAGAGGTGAATGGACTGAACAGGGCCAGGATGCCTGGTTGCAGGCCATCACGCGACAGGTCACTGAAACAGGGTCAGACCTATGGAGAGATCAGGGTCCATTACATGTGGCCCTGAGTGAACTATATATGGCTCCTAAAGCCAAAGATGAACACAATAAGATTGCCAGGGTAGCAGCATATTTATATTTACATATGGGAGCCATGCAGGACAAATGTGCTGAAGGCCAAGATCTGGCGAGTAGGCAACTGCTGGCATTACAGAAGGCCCAATCTGAGCTGGACTCTTCTGAGCAGAGGCTGCTCAGGAGCCAGGAGTCAGAAAATGATAGCAGACGGTACATCACTAAAATAAAGGAGGATATGGATATACTCCAACAGGAAAAGGCTGACCAGGATACTAGATTTCTGGCCCTGCAGAAGGAGCACCAAGACAGTTTGGACTCCTTACTGCAGAGCCAGAAAAAGCTGGAGCAACAATTAGACTTTAACAGGGCATGCACGGAGCAGGTAGCCACCCTGCAAAGTCATCTAGATAGAGTGAAGGTAGAGAGCAACAAGCTGATTTTGAAAGACCTGGATACCCAGGCAGAGTTTGATGAAGAACGCCAGAAAGCTGGTGCCTTTCAAAGGCAGAGGGACGACCTGGCGGCACAAATGCAGGCTCTTAGTCAGGAAAGAGACGCCTTAGGCCAGGAAGTCTGCCATTTAAAAAGAAAAATGGAAGAAAATCACCTGGCCCACCAGGGACTGGGTGATCTCCAAAAAGAACACCAGAACTTGTTAGAGCACACCAGGAGGGTGGAGGATGCTCTAGCAAGAAAGGAGCAGGCCAATAGGGACACAGCTCAGGAGGTAACCCTCCTGCAGCAAAGACTGGCCCAGTTCTCCAGGACCAACCAGGAAGCACAGAGGGAAAATGAGGCTCTCTGCCAGCACAATGAGAGGCTCCAGCAACAGGTAGCGATGCAGGAGAAACTGATAGAGTCGAGTAAGGCCTTAACAGAGGAACTGAAAGCACAAATGCAGGCTCTTGGATTGCAACAGGGAGCAGGGGCGGATAGAGATGAGGTCCGCTGGGAAAGAGAGACTCCTGACCATAACCGCAGGAGCCCTAACACCAGGGGTCTTCATCTCCCCCAGTCCCTGGACTCTACCACCCCCATGTCCCCTGGCGCACATGAGCACAGGGCTGCAGGGATGGCAGATTACTATCCAGCTAAGAGTATGGGGCTCATAGGCCAGTACCACTCAGGAATGGAGGGGTGGGCATCCGGGTATGGGCACCCAAGTACAGTACAGTTCGATGGGGAACCCCAGGAGAGTAGGCCCATTAAGGGCATCCGGAAAACCTCTGCCCAGTTAGGTCAGTGGAGGGGGTACCCATCAAATCCTGGCAGCAAGGAGGAATCTGAAGACTCCTCTGAACTGCGCAGGACACAGGAGACCAGGTCCCCACATTCTGCCAGCCATTCCCAGGCTCGCAGAATCCGGGAAAACCTGGAAGAACAGACGGGAACCTCTGGGAGCAGTGCCTCTGAGTCCGAGGATGAATGGACAAGGGTTACCCGAACCAAAAAGGCCAATAAGGCAAAAAGGGCCTTGCTTAAGGACCCCTTAAAGCAGATTAAGGCGATCAGGAGCGTCATCACGCCTTACCATAAGAACGCTAAGTATTCTGTTTGGGAGCACTTAGAGTTGTTTGAACAAATGATGGAGACTTTCCATTTGAAGGACAGCCAAAGCTGTATTCAATATGTAAAGTGGACCTTCTCCCCGGAATACTCCAGTTTCTTTGCAGGGCTGGAGGACCAAAATCATTTAAGATGGTCCACCTATAAGGCGGCCATCTTGAAACATTTTTCTGTTCACAGAAATCCTCAAGAGGCTCGCAAGGCAGCCTACAATTTGCAATGTGGGGAGGATCAGGCCCCACAAGAATTTGTGCAGGAGTTAAAGCGTGCTTTTGCACAGACCACAAGAAGGGTGCGCACGGATAGCAGGGAATTTATTAATACGTTTTTCCATGCCTTGCCCAAATATATCATGACCCAGCTCGTGAGGGATTTTCACGAGAAAAGATCTTTAGACTGGGTCATTGAACAGGCTACCCGGATCTATGAGGTGCAGAAACCGGTAGATAGCAAAAGTAATGCCCAGAAAAACCCCAAAGCCAACAGCACCCCTGCTGCTGCCAAGGTGGCAGAGGTAAAGGTCACCCCCGTTTTGGATTTGGAGATGGGGGGGCCTAAAAACCTACCTGCACCTAATAATGCTAGGCCCAGAAGGTCCTCGGGTCAGTCACAGACAGGGAGCCAAGGAGGCAGCCCCATAAATGGGGTCCCTCGCTCTCCTGATTATGTAAGTCCCCGTTACAAGGGAAATCGACCCATCCTGGGTTATGTGTGGACTCCTCCAGCCCAAGGGGGGGGATCCAGCCAAGCACCTAACCCAGGGAACTTCCCTCCAAACTTCCCACAGGAGGGCAGAAATTCTCTAAACCCTGGGCAGAACTTTTTCCCCAGATATCCACCCGACTTTCAGCCCCAAAACCATCCATCCTTCTTTCCCCAATTCCCTGAGCCCAGACCACTGAATCCGGGAGAGGGGAGGCCAAGGGTGGAGGGGTACCCAAATCTTCCCAACCCGGGGTATTACCAGAGGAGGGACAGCTACCCTTCCCGGGATCAGCCCAGGGGAGAAAACAGGGCCCCGTATCAGCCTGAGCGGGTTTCCCAGTTAGAGCGCCAGGTTCAAAACATGGCGCGGGATCTGGGTCACATACTGAGGGCTCAGCAGAACCCTCAGATGGGCGTGCCGGCGCAGAACGCACCCAACCCTGGACCTGGTGCTCCAGAACAATGACGGGGGCAGCACCCCGATAACTCACCGGTTCCCAGGGAGGAGGCACAAAGGGAAGGGGGGTGTAAAGCCTTGGAGGAAGCTTCCTTCCTCACTTGTAAACAGCCCCTGGAAACCCAGGAACCGGAAACAAAATCTCTTGCCCCTGAAAGTCTGCCTCCTAAGGAGCAGAGGGGGGGTAGGAGAAACAAAAGACCCAAACAGACTCAGTTTGAGGAGGAGGTACAGGTCTTCCAATTTGAGGGAGAGGGATCCTCAGAGGATCCTGGGAAAAGGATCTTCTCCTTCAGAGAGGGGGGAACTCCTCCCAAAGAAAAATGGGTCCCTAGGAATGCAAATCCAGACTGGGGAGATGTGGAGACTGAGCTACCGCCGCCCACCATCTCATCCCAGAACCAACAGCAAGAAAATCCCCGGGTTCAAACCCATACTGGGGACTGCCTCCAAAAAGGGGGGGCGGCCTAGAACTGGAACCAGGGGAACCCACAATGGCTCTGATCTCCAGTTGCCAACTTTTTCTTTCAGATTCCCAAGGCTCTCCACAGAATTCTGCCCAAATCTCTTCGCTAGCGATGTCCAAAACCAGAAAGTTAGCCCACCAGTTGTCCAAAAATGTGCATTATCTGTGCCCCCTTGAGGAGAAGGAGGGAAGATATTATGCCCCGGTACAAGTACAGGGGCAGGGTACAATCTCGGCACTGGTGGACACGGGATCTCAAGCTACCCTTCTGTCCAGAAGGGCCTTTGACGAACTGAATGCAGGAAGGGCAGAGAATTACCAAATTCCTCTCACCTCTCTTCCTGGACAACTACAGAACTTTGACGGGAAGGAAATTCCCGTCGAGGGGACGGCAGATTTGGACATTAAAATTGGGCGACATAAGTTGAAACACCCGGTCATAGTTGTGACCCCAGAGGGCACCCCTTGTTTACTAGGGAATGACCTCCTGAGAAGGTTGTCACCCCTAATAGATTGCGTAAACAAGGTCCTCTGGACCCAGACTAGCCGACCGATAAAATTAAAACAGAGTGTCAACCATGTTAGTTTAAACGGCACCTGCCACATGGTTGAACAAAAATCTGACCAAGTAGAATTTCACTTCCAGAACAACCAAATTCCAGACGTGACAGTCATAGCAGTAGGACAACAGACTGGTGATGGGGGGTCCTCTCTATTTCTGAAAATCAACCTTCCTTCCAGTCTAAAGTGGTATTCCACGCTGGAAGGAAACACTTTGAAATTCTATACCAATCCACAATCTGAAACTCCCACTCCTATAGTCCAGAAAGATGTGAAATCAGCTCAAAGCCTGGCTGATATTCAGCAAATTGGAGAGCAGTTGTTCATCCCTGTTCAGTTAAATGATGGGAAGGACTCTGTTCTCGCTCGAGTGTGTGTGAACAACGGTAAGAGCTTCATCAGCGAAGCCATGTTTCGCCAACTTCCAAAAGATCCAGCCATTCCCACCTTCAAACTGATAGACAAATGGGAAATGGACCTGGAAGCACCTAATTCCAAACATCTCCTGCCAAGCAGGTGTATGCTCAAAATCTCCATTGGCAACAAGAGCATAGTCCACAATTGTTGGGTCGTGCGAGACGTCCCTGCCGCCTTTTACTTAGGCAGTGACATTCTCAATCGCTTTGCCATTAGTTTGGACCTAATAAACTTCAAAGCTTGGTCCCGATTAGCGGATAATCCCATGGGCTTTGATGATCCAGAAAAAGCATTTAGGTCAGCTCAATTGCTACCTTATGCAGTTGAAATTCAGGTTAAAGAGGAAGTCACCATCCCAGAAAGGACCCGACAATTCTCCCTGGAAGTGAAAGTTAAAAGGGGACAAGAGTTGAAAAACCCTGATGCTTACATACATCTAAACGCTTCTCTCCAACAGCAAGGGTTGGGGGTAAACCCAACTCCATTAGTCAACATAGAACATGACATCATTCTAATAGAGGTGGATAACAGCGACTTAAAGAGTATTACTCTAGCCGCAGGCACCATTATTGGAATGGCGGTTGATGACCGACATTTTTCCATCGACTTATTAAATGAACTGTTAGGACCAATCCCCAAGGACTGTTTTGACAGTGACAGTGAGGACAATACAACACCAGACAGGATTTTTACCCGGCATGGGGGGAACTTCCGGGTGTACACTTCTTGCCCTTATGGTAAGGAAGATGTGACTTGTGACTTCAGGAGGGATGAGGTGATTTTCCAGGTCCATGAGGGCTGCCTTTCCCACCTGAAGCCTCCAGTCCAAATCAGCACTCTGACCAGGGACTTCTCCACCCAGCTGGAGGAGGCCGCCGAAATAGCCAAACCAGAAGTCTTTCCAGGCTTCAGGCAGATGGTGGAAGAGAGAGTCAACCTAGCTGATGCCTGTGTGACTCTGGAACAAAAGCAAAAGTTGAAACAAGTTTTCTTGGATTTCCAAGATCTCTTTGCGGTAGACTCATATGACTGTGGTCGCACTGACATCCACACAACAACAATCCCCACGGACCCTGGCATGACTCCTGTGTTTGTGAAGCAATATCGCTTGCCTCTCGCATCAATGGAGTCCCTTACTGAAATAATTAAGAACCTTGAGACCCGGGGAATAATCCGTCCAGTCCACAGCACCTTCAATAATCCGGTGCTGGGAATATTGAAGCCAAACGGCCAGTGGAGACTCTGTGCCGACCTCAGGGAGCTCAACAAACGGGTCCATACTTCCCGATGGCCTCTGCCCTACATTGACCAAGGGCTGGCCCAGATCCAGGGGTCACAGGTATTCACTGCAATAGACCTGACCAATGGATACTGGACTGTGCCTGTCAGTAGGGAGGACCAATACAAGCTGGCTTTTACCTTTGGGGGCCAGCAGTACACCTGGACCCGGACTCCCTTCGGATACCTCAACTCCGGCAATGAATTCAACATTTTTCTACACAAGGCCATGCCTGACTTGGGTGCAAGGGGTAACCTGGCTTATGTAGATGATGTCCTCATCAAAAGTTCATCTGTGGAGGAACACATAGCGGAGATCGGTTATGTTCTGACACAGTTGAGGGCTGCCGGAGCAAAACTTTCCTTTCAGAAAGCACAGTGGTGTAGAACCCGTGTTAATTTCTTGGGGCATGAGATTACTCCTCAGGGTCTCTGTCCCCAGGAAAAGAAAGTGGAAGCACTTCAGAAACTGAAAGACCCCACAACTCTGCGGGAACTAAGGAGCCTCCTTGGACTGACTAATTACAGCAGAAAGTTCATTGAGGGCTACGCAGAGATCACCAGACCCCTGATTCATCTCCTGAAGGGGGGGTCAAGTGGGAATGGGGTCCAGAACAAGCCGAGGCGGTAAAACAACTCAAAAGAAGCCTCTCACAAGCGCCTTGCCTAGCTTACCCTGTCAGAAACAAGGAGTTCTTCCTGGAGACGGGGTTCTCTGATACGTGCTTGACGGCAGTATTATACCAAAAGCATGACAAGGTCAATAAAGTAATCTCCTATGCGAGCAAAACTTTATCCTCTGTGGAGGAAAAATTCAACGATTGTGAGAAGGCACTCCTGGCAACGGTGTGGGCATTGAAGAATTACCGCCCGTTTATCCAGGGGGAACACATCATAGTGGAGACTCCACACCAGCCTCTGCAATATCTCCAAAGTGACAGAATCCGGGCCGGAAATGTGAGTAATTCCCGAATTACTTCCTGGATTCTGTCAATGGAAGGCTTTCCTGTGGAGGTCAGATATGGCCAACACAAGAAGAGTCCCCTCGCGCAAGGTCTGGCTGACTTGCATGATTGTGCCAGAGAAAACTGTCTCGAGGACGAAAGTCTAAAAATAAAGGACAACATGGAGGCATACCTTAATTCCCCCCACAAAGTCTTTGAAGAAGACAAGTGTGAGGGAATACCCACTGTCTATGTGGATGGATGCTCTTACCATGTTGACAACGACGGGGAGAAAGAACTGGTGGCCGGCGTAGGGAATGCATGGGTGAATGAGTCCCCAGAACCCTCTGCTGGATACAAAATTGGTCCCCGAAGTAGTCAGGTGGCAGAATTGATGGCTGTGCATCAGGCCATCCTCACTGCTGTCCAGCATCAACTCCACGAACTGGTCATAATCACAGATTCGGATTATGTACGGAACGGGTTCGTGGAGCACCTGGTTAATTGGAAAACCAGAGGCATGTTATGTGCTAACAACAAACCCTTGAAACATGGGAAGTTGATCCAAAACATTGATGATCTGGTCACCTCGAATGAGATGACCATCTATTGGAAAAAGATCAAGGGTCATTCCAAAGTAGAGGGACCAGACAAAACTGGAAATGACTTAGCTGATCAGCTGGCCAAAACCGGGGCCATCCAAGGGGATCTAATTGAGATTGAGTCCCTGTTGGGGGAAATCCAGGTCACTGCCATCACTAGGTCCCAGACAAATGCTCACAACGACCTTTCAATTGCACAATGGAGTAAGGAGACCCCTGATGCTGATTTGATTACTGCCCAGAAGGGGGATCCAATTATTGGTAAATTTTACCAGCACCTTGAGGACCCTGAGAATTTTCCCCTGACGGATACCGATTACATTGGGAAAGAGGACCTAAGAGTGTTGATGAAATGTCCAAAAATGTTCCGAATCCAAGACGGTTTGCTGGTAAGGAAATCCAAAGCTGGCCACGATCAGTGGGTGGTTCCTACCTCATTCCGAAGCCTGATGTTAAGTCACGCCCATGATGCGGCCACCGCCGGTCATAGGGGGTTTCACACAACACTGGAAATCTTAAGAGAGGTTGCATACTGGCCACACATGGGCCAGGACCTCAACCAATATTTGAAGGGTTGTCTTGTGTGTGCACAATTTCAGCCATCATCCCTCACGCACCGTGCGCCTCTCCAAAAGAGGGGGATGACACTGCCATGGTCAGATTTACAAATCGACTTTGTAGGCCCTGTGATTCGCTCGGCTAGGGGGAATAAGTACATGTTGACTGTGACATGCTTGTTTACCAAGTGGGTGGAATGTCTCCCAGCCCCAAATTGCAAGGCAGAAACTGCAGCTGCCTTGATGATTAACCACATCTTTTCCCGTTTTGGTCTACCTCAAAGGATTGAGTCAGACAGAGGTAGCCACTTCACCAGTGAAGTAATGACAAAGATGTGGGAGATACTGGGGGTCAAAAGGAAGTTGCATATTGCTTATCGGCCAGCTTCTTCTGGGGCAGTAGAGAGATATAACCGGACAATTGTGAGCATATTAAAGAAGTTTGTGGCAGATTCTGGGCCAAGTTGGGATATCCGATTACCTCTGGTCCTAATGGCCATCAGATCTACCCCTTCATCTGCAACCAAAATGTCACCATTTGAGTTGATGACTGGGCGCAAGATGGTGCTTCCTCAGCATTTGCTCTACAGGACCCAAGAGCAGACACTGATAAATGCCTCCACTACTCATGAGTATGTAGAGAATTTAAGGAAACACCTCCAACATGCTTTTGCTTATGCTCAGCGGAATCTAGAAAGATCAGCTGATAGCATGAAGACCCATTATGACCTGAAAACTTCCAGGAAGGAATATCAGGTGGGAGACCGGGTCTATCTATACAACTTCCAAAGGAACCAGGCCAAGCAGCGCAAATTTTTGCCTACATGGAAGGGACCCTTTGAGATCGTCGATAAGATCTCCCCTGTGGCCTACAAGATCCGCATCCCCAAAGGCGGTTCGGCAGAGGGGGAAGACAAGTGGGTCCACATAAACCAGTTGAAATGTTGCCATCCCAGGCACACTCTGCAACAACTGGAGGAATCCTCTGGAATCCTAGCGGGTACTGTCTCAGACTAATTCAGTTCCAATCATAAAACATACCGCATCTAGTCTCTAACATACTGTGATTTGTATGAAACTGTCTCTTAGTCATACTGTTTTTATTAAAATAAGAATGTAATGTTTCGTTATGATAAAATGCATATGCTGCCCCACTATCTCAACAGTGGTGGAAAAAAAAAATCGTCTATGAGTAGATATTGCCGCTTTTGCTTATCATCCTAGGAGAGATGAAACCATGAAGAATGACCAAGAAGGACGATCCGGAGACCGGGAACGAAGATCCAATGGGCCCAGTGGACCGCCCAATACTCCCATCAGGACCGGCGAGGAGAACCGATCGATCCGACCGGATGGAGGAAAAGATGCTGAACTGTGCCATTTATCGGAAGAAGAGGAGAACTACATCCCAGATCTTGCGGGTCCCATTAGTGAAGGATCAGATGGCCACCGCAAGAAGGGGGGCTTGTGGGATGTATTTACCCATGCATCCGGGCCCTACCTCAAAACTGTGCAGTACTGGCATTGAAAACATCATAATGGCCAGAGCTCCCCAGAAAATGCACAGGAAAATCCCATTTTGCCTATATTGTGAGTTCAGAGATGCAATGCTGATTGCCAAAAGCAAACCCATACTGTTGGGAATTCATTTTTCTTGAATGTCAAATATGGCAAAACCATGGGCACAGAATTACTTTACTGCAGAAACACACCAATGCCATGTCCTGAACATGGACAATCTACTCCATATAATATCACTTGCTGAAAGGAATCAATCTAAAAAAAAAAATCCCAAGGATGGATGCAGTAACCACAAAATCCTGATGGTGGCGCTAGCGGTCTAAACTCTGACAGGAGAGCTGTCTTGCAAACTGCATGAGTGCAAAGAAAGGGGTCTTATTTCATTAAAGGTTCAAAGGGGTTGCCTGTCCTGAGAACTCTTGACACTTCAGAACTCAACACAAGAAGCCAGGAAATAACAGGGTTCTGTTAATTAAATGCAAAGTGGCCCCCTGGCCTCCTGATGTGAGCTTGCCAGACACCACACAAAGGACCCTTTCCTCTGAAAGGAATATGTTAATTCTGGATGTTTGCTGTCAACAAAGATCTGCCAGCCAGCAGAGATCTGTGACTGACCCACCCAAGTCTTGGAGGCGGACTTCAACACTCTGAGGACTGAATTGAAAGTAAAATATATATTTTACAAAAACACTGATAACTCTTTGTAATCAAATGACAGAAATGTATAACTTTGAGAGCTTTAATTTAAAAAATGTACCTTTAATTCAAGCCCAAACTCCAATTTGTGTGATGTTCTGGGGCAAAACCCCATTGTTTATTAATATTACAGACTCCCTGTTTCAGCTAGACAAACGAAAATGCATTGGTATGTGGGTAGATATGTGAGGAACAGTTGTGTAAAAAATAATGAAGATCCAATGTTGTTCAGCACATGAAAAAGTGCTAGAAGTTGCCATTTTTGAATGCAAGCTCCTAGAAAGAGCAGATTTGGACAGAGACATGGCTAAATTCAGCCACACCATGTATGTGTAATTTCAAACAACTGTGTAACTGTGAAATATGGATTTTGATCATATATAGATTTGGGTGCACAGATGATAGGGGAGTTGTTTCAAGAGATCATAAATGGATGACATCACTCTAACTCACAGCTCCTTCGCCAATCAAGTGAGAAATGGAAGCTTGACCAATGGCAAGTGGAGAGGGGTAGGGGCTGGTGATGCTGCATACACCCCCACTCTAAAAACACATAAAAGCAGAGAGTCAGGACAGATAGGGACCTTCAATTCGATCTGCAGCTGGAAGCTCTGCCGGAAAAATCCATACTTACCTCCATCAACCTCCAGAAAGCCAAACTAGAGACTTCAATCTATCCAGGACTAAGAGACCAGACCAGAGAGAAGGCAGTGCTGTACCCAGAGAGACCCAGACCAGCAGAGAGAGCTGACCCAGATCACTGTGAAGTGCAGAGGCCAGACCAGACCAGACCAGAGTCCAGTTTAAAACCCTGACCAGATCCGTGACGAGGCCCATTTAATTCAAGAATATAGTGTGAGTACCCAGCAGAACTGTGTAGAACCAATCTCTTAGTTTAAATTCATCTAATTCAATCTATTTAACCTAAGTAGAACTGTCTGATAGATCCAAATCTGTCACCTGTCATTCTAGCTGCAAAATTTGTCACTTGTCATTTTGAGCTTTTAAAATTTGCAAAACCAAAAACGACCTCTATTAAATCGGTCATAACTCTGTAACCGTTTGGGCTAGAGACTTGCAGTAACTTTTATCTGAAAGCTTAGAATCGTGGCTTTCCTATGAACCTAGAACCGCATTCCTACCCCTTATAGTTTTACCGCAATCGCGGAACACGCATTCGCGAATTTTACCGCGATTTGCAAATTTCTTCACATGTAAAAACTGCTGCTGCTTGCCTTCCATTTGCCAGAAATTCGTTTAACCTGCTAACTATCCCTGCATCATTGCTAGTGTGAGCCTGGACTAATATTAACTAGATACCACTCACCCTGAACCTCTGAAAGGGAATTAAAAGCATTTCCAGCATATTTCTCATCCATTGCTAGCACATATCAAAGCATTTTGCCGGTGTTTTCAAAACTCCTATCTGTTTTCTGTAGTGTAAGCTTGCTGGGGTGAACTGATTTACATTGATTGCATTTCTGAGAACTGTGTGTTTTCCTTCCATTTCCTTGCCTTGCATCAAGGGGGGGAGGGGATTGCCAGAGAAAAGTGATTACATTGTTTGGTTGAAATCATATTGAGTATTTTCTGTACTGCATTCATTGAATATTGCATCCACCTGAGCTTACATAAAGCATCCTCTACCACATTATACTTTTGTTCCTATTTACCAGTGTGCTACCTTATCCATTTCATGTCAACTCATTAGTGATTATAAGAAGTGTGCTAGTGTCAGATTCTCCGTTGTTGATCTTTATCATATCAGATTAAGTGTGCTATTCAATTATTAATTTATTATAAAGTGTGATATATATATATTTTAAATTATCAAATAAACCTTTTAAACTTGCAAAACAGAACTACTTCTTGGCTCAGTGGGGACAGGGGGATTCCAAGAGAGGGGTGTTATATAGGGGTAGTCATCCAGAACGCATGAACTGGACATAAAGATATATCAATAAGGGTTTTCATTCAGTATTCTAGACTAGGCGTTAACTTAGCTGTAGTGCTGAATTGAATCCTCTTACAACTGAAAACAGACTTCGAGGACAGCACTGTGCGGCGCCGGGCCATGCAGCAAAAGTATGTATTAAAGACAACATTAGCACCAGTGTAGGGAACTACCTGGGTGCTAAACGGTGAGGGGTAGGGGGAGTGGCAAAGGGGCACTGGCTACCCAGGCAGTTTGAACTCGGGCTCGTACCATACAATACAGATCACGTTCCGAGCATCCTGATTGGCCAGGGCCCCCTTCCAGCAGGCTAATCTTGTAAACGGCCTCAAGGAAAATGCAGGCGGCCATTATCAGCCCAGAGCTCGCTGAGAATGCGGTATCACCCCATATATGACTTCCAGCCCGTGAATGACAGACCTATCATCTGTGACACAGGTTATTCATCATCTTTTAAAGGGAGGGAATCAGAGATATCCCAGCTGTCTCCAAGTATTATAATGCAAAATGGAATAGGCATTTAATTTCCAGAACCACACACGACATTTGATTGTAAATTAAAGTACGGTCCCTACACCTATCCCATAAAACAGCCTACAGCGCCTACATCTCTGGATGCTTGATCGTCCTCTTCTGTGGGTGGGCACCCTACTATCATGAAGGATAGCCAGTAAATAATGAGATGAAAATGCAGTGTTTTAAGAAACACTCTTGCTTTTCTTGGAACAGTATAGCCAGTGCTAAAAGATCCTTCACCTTGCCGTTCATCTCTGGCCCGACCATTTAGTCCTTGTGCAGTGCCACCGAATTAGAGTACAGCAGGGCAGGCCATGACATTCAATGCACACAGAAAGTCAGAAGATGGCGTTTAAAAAAGTCGTTCAGGGCGGCTCATGTACAAACTGGGGTCGATGGGGGATTCCTGAACATTCCATATGGACTAATGATGTATGTGCTCGAATTCCACAATGCTTTCATTTGGGTAACGATCACGCATGTTAAATAAAGTTAAACATCATTTAAAGAACTGATTGGGCAGACGGGGGGTCATTCTTGGGTTCTTTTGAGCCACGCCATCCAGGAATGCAGAATGTGGGGTGCATTGTTCTCTAGGGGAAATCCCCAGAAGCAGGTTTTAATTAAAACCTATTTTTCTTGGCCCTTATAATGTTTTTACTTCATTGCTTATTTGTTAATGTTGCTTATAACATAACTTGTATGTTCTGTCTATTTTACTGCATGGACTTAACTCATCAGGTTTATATGTGGACATACTTACCCATGTATCTTTTATTCTGTAGTTTGGATTTGTATTGACTTCTATTTTACTTTTCTTTTTTTTCTTGTTTAATATCAATCGATTTAGCTTTTAATAATACACATATCGTTCGTTTTTATAATCTTATCTACTAATTAGTTTGCATTTAACATGGATGCCAAAGTAGAGCAATTCAAGGTAGCTATGAGGTGTTTAAGTAGTACATATAGGCCCTGATTCATGGATAAGTTGCGCCGAAAAAACGGGATTTGTGCACCATTCTACCCGCAAATCCCTGTTTAACAAATGGGGATTTGCGGGCAGAATGGCGCACAAATCCCGTTTGTTTCGGCGCAAATAATCCATGAATTATCCTCATAATGTTAAATGAATCCTATATGTCCATGTAATGTTCCTAGGATGTCTATGCATCAGGGACTGGGCACGCGCACAGCCCATATGCACATACATCGCTTCTTAAATTCAAACCTAATGTGGCCTTTCACAGACCGTAATGCAGTGGCTGATGTTGCCGCCATTTTATCCGAAGGCTTTTCAAATGAGTACATATGTTTCATGGTTGTGACCATGCTGATGCCTAGGGTGAGTGTTCTGAAAAATTAAATGAGCTCCACACCCAGTGCGCATAATGTACTTAATGATTCAAGCACACGTGCCTTTTTTTATCATGGACCCATTTGTCAACTACACATATCTGTGGTCATTCTTAAATTCCCAAAATGCTATTTGATGCTACACAAAGCATCCAGGAACCCTCATTGGTGCTATTTGTCCCCTTTCTCTGTCTCCTAAGAGCATTTTGAAAGTGTGCACTGGGAGTGTAGAAGATTGACCATCTGGGAATGATAACCTTCTGTCGGAAAGAAAGGTCCACGTTTGTTTGAGATTTATTTTGATTATGTGCTTTGTTCAGTAAGACTTGTGTATAATTTCTATTATGACTGAAATGTTTACTTTCAGTAATAATTTCAAAGACACATTGCACAATTTTATTAAGAGACAGTTTACAAATAATGTTTTTATAATCGCTTATTTATGTGAGAATATGCATCATACGGTCTCTCAAAATGTCCTTCGTCCTTGGAAAGGGCCACACTCTGATTAGAACCAATCATCCGTTTTGTTTGTAAGCACAAAAACAATGATTTATTTTGGGTGCTGATTCTTGGTTGTTTTTTATTGAGTTGCTGTTGTTACAGTATGGAAAAACACTAATAATTAATAAGAAAGTGAACAATAACAAACACTATTGTAGACCCTGCTACCTGTTCCTGTGGCCCCTTACAAGGTTGGTAGCATGCGTCACGGAACCTGACAGGGAACCCCGACCTCCAATACAGACAATGCACCCTAGGTGTGATGGCAGCATTCCTGCAGGACACAGGCAATGACAAGGCATGTCTCCAAATACCAGGCCTGTCCCTACCTCAAGGGATGCCTCTGTAGCTGCTGCCTTCATTCTAATTTCCATCTTAAAAAGCACAGCAGCCCCTCTTCAAGATAGTTTTGTTTGGTTTCTGGTCACGCAACTCTCGGCGCCGGCTATGGTTGCTCTAGCAAACATGTACCTGACAATGTGACACTCGCCGAGAGAGAGACAGACAGAGACAGAGACATAGAGTGAGACATAGACCTAATGTGAGAAAGAGACATTTATAGAGAGCGAGAGATAGAGAGAAAGAGGGGCAGAGAGAAAGCGAGATAGAGAGATACAGAGACATGGGACCTCATTAAGGGGTGGGCGGTAAGGGGTTAACGGCGCAGGTAAAGGTGCCGGAGCCGTTAACCCCTTACCGCCCTATTACGAGGGCCGCTCGTGGGAACCGCTCTGGACGCCTGGTTTTAGCAGACATCCTTTGCGGGTCCCGCAAGCAGCCCAGGATGCTAACAACGGGCTCGTCATTAAAAGGCCTGTTGTTAGCATGCACCCAATTCCCATTGAGCCCTATGGGGGCTCAAATGGGAATGGGGATGGTCCGGGTTGCCTGAATGGGGAAATACCAGGCCCTCCAAGGTCGGACTGGCCCGGTATTTCCCCATTCAGGGAACCCGGACCCGGGTTTGGAGGCAGCCATGCCCTTTTTAAAGGGCATGGCTGCCCCCAAACTCGTAATGAGACTCATAGTGTGAGAAAGAGACATAGAGAGGGAGACATAGAGAGGGAGACATAGAGAGAGACAGAGGCAGCGAGCAAGACAGAGACGTAGAGTTAGAAAGAGATATATAGAGTTAGAGAGAGAGCGAGGCAGCTGCAGAAAGAGAGAGAGGCAAACAGAGGGAGAGCGAGAGAGAGACATTGGTGTATGATACGCCGAGTAATGCTAGTATTTTATATAACCTGTGTCCAAACCACAGTTTATCAATGATGTTTTGCTATTGAAATATGGATTCAAATAATAAATAATTAAATATTGAAATCTAGATCAGCCGTACACTATTTGTCCTTGCTTTTAGAGTTCCAATCGGTTAGGAGATTTGCTGCATGGGCCATTTGCTGCACCTATTTGACATGGATCTTTTGTCACTGCCATTGATGTACTATGGTCCTGTTAACACAAAAAACAGGCGGGCTGCCCTCCTAAAGTCGCACTGCGCATGTGAACACATTCTGACCACTCTCATAATGGCCTCCCCGTTCTTCTGCTTATTTCAAGATGGCCGCCGCTCTTGTCATTTAACCGCAGTGTAAAATGAAATTTAAATGGGTGTGGGGATTTAAATTGTCCACGCAACGCAGGCATGCTCCTTTCTCGCGTACTGAAACACTTGTGTACGAGCGCGATATAAATAAAATATAAAATATCAAAAATATCCATCTCCACTTCGCAACATGCTCTTTATTTTTGGAAGGCGCAAAAACTCGAAATCCTCCTTATGAATTGCGCCTGTCTGTTGGTCCTCATTTGCGGTTCTGGGCCGCCTCATTGTTGTCCGCTCCTCCCCTGCTCCGGGAACCTCTCTCTGGTCTGAATGGACCCCATTTGCCCTCCCTCTCGCAGCTCTCTACAGCTTCATTCTGTCCTTCCTCCCCTCCCACCGCCCAGTCCGCCTGAGCCACAGTTTAATGAAATAATGGCTTCCCAAGAAATGTCTTGTCAAATTATATCTATCATCTCGACACTTTGCTCTTCTGGAAGTATGTGTTCAATGTTGTCATCTTTCCTAATCATTGCCTTCCATCAATTTATCTGCAAAAAAGCTGTCAAACGCATTCCTACTTTCATGTTTATATTTCAAAGATTGGTGTACAGCGCTACATGCAGAGGGAACTGCTTCAGAGTGCTAGAAGACGGGGGAGCATATCACCCACAAGGGGTGGGTGTGTAGGGGTATAGCACGAGTGCTCAGAGGGTTTTATTACCAAATATTTGTTTAGTACAGAAATTAGTCTTGCCCCAGTGCCTCCTATGGAGTTGAGAGTATTCCATTGGACAACGTGGGACGCACTGTACATGATGAGGACATATAGGGCCGCCTAAGAGGAGAGTGACCAGTGACAACTGATAAGCGAGTGGTTATCTGTCTGCAGTTCCTCTGGAGAAGTGCATTGGTTCTGATGGGCATCAATATTACGGCAATAAGTTTATTTATTTATTTATTTATTTATTTATTTATTGGGTATTTATAATGCGCCATTACAGCAAATGGTGTTTCAAGGCACATCAAGTGAAAAGAGGATCGGGGAGACATAGGAAGAAAACAAAACCGGTCCTACTAGGCCTTGAATCATTCGGATCGTGCAAGTGCAGCAGGAAGAAGAGCGGGGGAGTGGGGGAGATGGGGAAGGGCCAGTCTGGGCAGAACGTGCTAATGCTAAGGAGGGAGAGGAAGTGAAGGTTACATTAAGTGCAAAATGAACAGTTTCAAACACAGCGCAAGGCTGGAAAATGAAGAAACAACATTGGAGTGGGTGCACAATTAGGAAAGCCGCACCTCAGAGTGCGGGGAGCTACATCAAGTGTACCAATACAGGTACGAAAAAAGCAGCATTGGTATATGTGCACAGTTTGTAATGCCTCACCTCATGGTGCCGGGGGCTACATCAAGTGCACAAATACAGCTAGGTTAAAAGCAGCCTCAGTATAAAAGCACAATTTAGAATACCTCACCTCATGATGTGGGGGGCTACATCAAGTGCAAAAATACAGGTAGGTAAAGAGCAGCTTTAGTATAAGTGAACAATTTGGAATGCCTCACCTCATGGTGCAGGGGGCTACATCAAGTGCACAAATACAGGTAGGTAAAAACAGCATTAGTATAGGTGCACAATTTGGGATGCCTCACCTCATGGCGCCGAGGGCTACATCAAGGGCACAAATAAAAGTAGCTAAAAAGCAGCTTTAGTATAAGTGCACAATTTGGAATGCCTCACCTCATAGTGCGGGGGCTACATCAAGTGCACAAATACAGGTAGGTAAAACGCAGCTTTAGTATAAGTGCACAATTTGGAATGCCTCACCTCATAGTGCGGGGGCTACATCAAGTGTGCAAATACAGCTAGGTTAAAATCAGCCTCAGTATTAATGCACAATTTAGAATGCCTCACCTCATGGTCTGGGGGTGCTACATCACATGTACCAATACAGGTACGTAAAAAGCAGCATTAGTATAAGTGCACAATTTGGAATGCCTCACCTCATGGTGTGGGGGTCTACATCAAGTGCACAAATACAGGTAGGTAAAAATCAGCTTTAGTATAAGTGCAAAATTTGGAATGCCTCACCTCATAGTGCGGGGGCTACATCAAGTGCGCAAATACAGCTAGGTTAAAATCAGCCTCAGTATTAATGCACAATTTAGAATGCCTCACCTCATGGTCTGGGGGGGCTACATCACATGTACCAATACAGGTACGTAAAAAGCAGCATTAGTATAAGTGCACAATTTGGAATGCCTCACCTCATGGTGTGGGGGGCTACACTACATCAAGTGCACAAATACAGGTAGGTAAAAATCAGCTTTGGTATGAGTGCACAATTTGGAATGCGTCACCTCATAGTGCGGGGGCTACATCAAATGTGCCAATACAGGTATGTAAAAGCAGCATTAGTATAAGTGCACAATTTGGAATGCCTCACCTCATGGTGTGGGGGGGCTACATCAAGTGCAAACATACAAGTAGGTTAAAAGCAGCTTCAGTGTACATGCACAATTTGGAATGCCTCACCTCATGGTGCCGGGGGCTACATCAAGTGCACAAATACAAGTAGGTTAAAATCAGCTTCAGTATAAATGCAAAATTTGTAATGCCTCACCTCATGGTGCAGGGGCTACATCAAGTGCACACATACAGGTAGGTAAGAAGCAGCTTTAGTATAAGTGCCCAATTTGGAAAGTCTCACCTCATGGTGCATCAAGTGTACCAATACAGGTACATACAAAGCAGCATTAGTATAGGTGCACAATTCGGAATGCTTCACTTTATAGTGCGGGGGAATTACCTCAACTGTACCAATACCAATGGAGGTGAGAGTCGAGTCACATGAGAACCCCAGGGACCTGGAAAGGAAGGAAGAAAGGGGGTACAGTGCCACTCCCTCCAACCCAAAGATGGAAGGGGAGGCTGGAGTGCCCAATCCCAAAGAAGGAATAAAAGGCGGTGGTATGCCATACCCTGAACCCATCGAGGGACAGGGAGTCAGGAGTACCCACTCCCTGATGAATGAAATTACATCTAAAGAAACCACACTCTGCCCTTCTCTTCCCCAACAAAGATCATGGAAGAATAGGGGGAGGGGGACATGTGGGGTGCATTTAAAGGCCCTAAACAGAAGTCCCTTTTACATGAATGGCAAGATTTTAAACACTGAAGCAAAAACGGCCTGCCATTTGTTTTGTTTTTCAAGTAAAATGAAAGATCCAAGTGTAAAGGGGCCTACCTCTCACTACCAATGGATAAGTAGCATTTTAATTTACAAAGGAAGTAGGCATCAAAGATCATGTAAACAGGATTTTTAAACATGGAAAGCAAAAACAGCCTGCATATGTGTGTGCAAATAAAAACGGTTTAAAACAGTAAAAGTGAAAAAAAAATCACTGCTCACAGATAAATGTCAGGAAAACAAAACATGCTGTGGGGGTTGACCAAAAGCAATGTATATTATGTTTCACCCACAAAACTCCAGTGACATTTGAAGAGCCACATTGTCTTCATGGAAAATGTCAGCCCAAGGAAGACCCTTCACAAGGAAAACTCCCACTCTCAGCCTGGTTGTCACATCTTCTACCTAATGACCAACCACAATAACATTTCCTGCTCAAGGTGTTGAAATTCAGTGTTCTCCAGACCTGCTGGTTATGAAAGCATTGACTTCAAGAAAATGTCACTCTTAGCTGGACCATGACTAATATGTGTGAAAACGGGGGCACCCACTTCAAAGAGCAAGCTTCCAGCATGAAGGAGACTGATCAACAAAAGAAAAAATGTGGGCAGAAGCTGACCCAGTGAAAACAAATGGCCGGAAGGCAGGAGTCAGGGCCATTTGTCCCACATGAAAATTCATAATTAATTTTAAAAGAACTAGTCTCATTTAGGCCTTTTTCTGAGCCATCATAAATTTGATTGATTTCATTTTTGTACCATTTTCTGTGTAATTTCCAGGCGATTATGGGGATATAAAATGCATCTACCTGTGACTCTTGGAACTGTAATGGGCAGTTAAACTAGGTTTCTGGCTGATCTGAACATGCTTCAAATGTGAGAGTTGGTGAGCGGGTGGAAAATGAAATTATGGATATGCCTAATAACTTACATATTCATAACTGCTGTGCTTTTTATGGAAATGGCAGAAATGTGCAACATGGCCGTGATACGTGGTACGGACCTGATGGTTGGCTTATTTAATTCCTCATGATTATTATGAAGTTGTGACACATAACTAGTTTTTGCTGAAAAGTTAAAAGGAGAACAAAGAGCGATGACAATTGGCAATTGCCATATGTTGCTTCAGACCCCTAAACCAGTCCTGACTTGGAGGCTGGGTTTGGGAGGAGAGAGAAGGGTAACTGTCCAATCCTGGCATGGCCACTGGTCATGGGCCAGTTACTTCACGTCCCGCAGGGTTCCAATGGACCCAGTCTTGGCGCCTCTGGAACCAAGCTCATTATAAAGTGTGCTTTGCACACAGACTGGTGAAGGCACGTGCATCTGGACAGGACGGGGCCATCGCAATGCATGGAAGGCACGTGCAGAAGGTGGGGCCTCAGGGTGGGGCCTAATGGAAGTGGCTGGGGTCAGGCTATATGAGCTGGCCCCACCCACATGCTGGAGCTTTGCGTTGGTCTGCTAGAGCAGTGTAACGCTTACCGCCGTTCAGAAGATCTTACCAATTTCAACACGTGTGTCCTCAGTCTCCGGAACCCTTCAGCATCTTACCTTGAGATCAGCCACACCATCGCGGGAAGTTCAACAACCAGCTTCCAATCCTGCAGCTGTGCACGCATCTTACCTGAGTCAGCCACGCCATTGCTGGAAGCACTGCCATCGCTTCACTTCTGTAACTAAGTGCGCACCTTACCTGAGTGAGCCACACCATCGCTTCACTTCTGCAACTACGCGCGCATCTTACCTGAGTCACCCACGCCATCGCTGGAAGCGCTGCTATTGCTTCCCTTCAGCAACTACACGCGTCTCTTACCCGAGTCAGCCACGCCATCGCTGGAAGCACTGCTATAGCTTCCCCTTCTGCAGCCACACTCATATTTTAACTGATTCCGTAGCCCCTCCGGGGTGCCGCCCAGCATCCTTAACTGTCCCGAACTTCCATCAAAACAGAATCTTCTTCCGATGCAGCATCTTCTTGGATCTTCATCTCCGGCCGCCCGTAGGAGTTTGGAAACCGCTCATCAAGCACAAACCAGCTGCACCTGCAAAGGGAAAGGAAACACAAGGTTAGCACTTGCATAGACTTTCATACTCTAAGCAGCGAGCTACAGAGAGAGGCTACTTACCTCTAGTAGGTCCTCCGGGCTAGACTTTTGTCATCACACGTCCCTAGGTCATCTTCATACCTAAGGGAGAGAGAGGACAATGTAAGATTACGGACAATAATCATGGAGGAAGATTATCACAATCAATACGAACAATAATCATAGTTACAAACTTACCTTTAAGACGGAATGGTCACAGCCGGTCTGGACCTTCACGCCAAGGACCAGTGTCACAACTAGGTCCATTTACTGTACCCCTGCTGGAAGGAAGCAGGACGGAGAGCTCATCTTTCAATCAAAACAGGTGAGCCTTCATGGGCAAACTATTGCTCATAACCTTCTCGCACGAAAGGGTTGAGGGGAATCACGACGCCACCACGCCATTCTCACTGCCTCTCATTCTCTCTGAGGAGTAAAACCAGTATCCTGGGTCCTCGATAACACAGCGGCTGAGGGAGAGAGCTGATCCACAGGAGCCGGGTCCAGGGAGGGCTCCAACTGTGCCCCAACACCCCGCTGAGACCAGGTGACCGTAACAGAGGCAAGGATTATTGTAGGGTACTTCCCCAAGATTGTAAAATTGATGGTGTCATCTCTGCTATATAAGGGGGACTGCACTAGGACAGGGGACACACAGAGAGGAACAGACAGATGAAAGGAGAAAGACAGGAGGACAGAGAGAAGAGACAGACCATCAAGAGGGCTGCTGAAGCGTACCATCTGACAGCTGTAAGGAGACACCAGAGGAGATTGAATGCCTTGTCTGCCGTCTCTCTCTCTCTCCTAGCCATTCCCTTACCCTGGCTACTGTCTATCGGCCACCTGGTCAAATCTCCTCCTTCCTCTCTGAGTGGGCTGACCTCTCCTCCTCACTGCTGTCCTCTACCACTCAACTCCTCTTTCTTGGTGACTTCAACATCCACTTGGATGCCTCCTGTCCCCCCACGGGACTTTTTCGTGACCTCTGCGACTCTCTCTCACTCTCTATTCTCCCGTCTGGGCCTACTCATTCTGCAGGGCACACTCTTGATGCTCTGATCTCTTCTGACCTTCCCCTCTCCGTCCCTCTCTCCACTCCTCTCTCCTGGAGTGATCACTTTCTCCTATCCTCCCACCTCACCCTCTCTACCCCACAGGCAAAGCCACCCTCACCACTGCCACCCACCTTCTCGGTCATCCGACCCATGAAGCGCGTGTCAGTTGAGGCTTTCGCAGCCACCTTCTCACCCCCACCTCCCCGCTCGGCTGACTCCCACCCTGACACAGCCCTCTCCATGCTCCACTCTGCTATATCTGATACTCTTGATATCCTTGCCCCTGTCATGAGAATCCACCTGAAGCCCAAAGCCAAATGTAACTCCTGGTATGACTCGGATCTTGTCACCCTAAAACGCAAGTGCAGGGTGGCAGAGAGGAAATGGCGTGCTTCATGTTCATCCTCTGACAAACTGGCCTGCCGCCTGCTCCAAAGGCAATACCGTCTCTCCGTTCTCACCAAGAAGAGAGCCCTTATCCAAGCCCGCATCTCTGCGGCATCTAACAACTCGGCCGAACTATTTAAAATCTGCAAGGAGCTTGCCAACCCTGCTGCAGTCTCTACCTCTCCTGTCCCCTCCCAGGCCCTCTGCACTGCACTGGCCTCTCACTTCATCTCCAAAACTCAGGACATCCTATCCTCACTCTCCTCCTACCACCTCCCTCCCTCCCTGTCCTCTTCCTCGGGCCCTTCTGCAGCCACCCCTCCTCCCTCCTTCTCTGCCTTTCCCCTTTTTTCTGCTGACGAGGTTTCCAGACAAGTCCGATCTATGAAAGTCTCGTCTAAACAGGTTCACCCCTGTTCCTCCAAAACTATCAAGGACCACATTGACTCCCTGGCCCCTGCCCTGGCTGACTTCTGCAACCACTCCTTCGCCTCTGGAGTTTTCCCATCCCCCCTTAAGCACTCCCTTGTGCACCCTCTTCTTAAGAAACCCTCTTCTGACCCCTCCTGCCCGGCTAACTATCGCCCAATCTCCATCACTCCCTTCCTGGGCAAGCTCCTGGAGAAACTGGCCATCTCCCAGCTTAACCTCCATGCTGAATCTGTTGGCAGTCTTCATGACCATCAATCTGGCTTCAGAGCTGCCAGAAGCACGGAAACTGCTCTCCTGAACATCCGTGAGGACCTGCTTTTGAACCTCGACTCCAACACTCCGTGTGTTCTCATTCTGCTCGATCTCTCTTCTGCCTTTGACACTGTCAACCATGCCTTCCTGCTCAACCGTCTCCGTGATAACCTGGGTATCACTGGTCAGGCTCTGGCGTGGCTGACCTCTTTCCTCTCCAATCGACCCTCCCAGGTCCAACTCGGGTCCTTCCTCTCTGACATCTTTTTCTCCACCTGTGGTGTCCCCCAGGGATGTAATCTCTCCACCTGGCTGTTCAACCAGTATATGGCACTCCTTGCCCACTGCATAGCCGCTTTCTGCCCCAACTTTCAGTGCTATGCGGACGATACCCAGCTCATTTTCAGGCTACCCTCGGCCTCCTCCTCTCCCTCCCTCATCTCTGACTGTCTGTCTGCTATCCAGTGATGGTGTGCCGCCAATGACCTCTGCCTTAATGCCAGTAAGACTGAGATTCTGCTCATCGGCACACCCACTCCCTCCTTCCCTGCAGCTCTCTGGCCGGCCTCTCTTGGTCCTCTTCCTGCTCCTACCTGCAAGGCAAAAAACCTTGGGGTTATCTTCGACTCCACACTCTCCTTCTCTCCTCATATATCTGACGTCTCTAAGAAGTCACACTACCAGCTGCACCTCCTCAGAGGTATTCTTCCCTTCCTATCCTTCCCCCAGAAGCTCGCTGTCTCCCGAGCCCTGGTTCTCTCAAAACTGGACTACTGTAACAGCCTTTATCTTAATCTGCCTGCCTCCACACTCCGCCCTCTGCAACTCATCCAGAACAGAACTGCGAGACTTGTCCTTGGCCTCAAGCCCAGGGACCGTATCTCTCCAGGACTGAAATCTCTACACTGGCTCCCAGTGGCTGCGAGGATAAAGTTCAAAACCCTCTGCATTGTCCACAAGGCCTTCTGGGGCTTGGGGCCTAAATACCTTCAACTCTCTCTTCCTAAATATCTTCCTTCCCGAGCCCTTCGCTCATCCGTCTCCAACTCCCTCAGGGTCAGCCGCTTCTCGAAGCAACGAGCTGGGGGTAGATCTCTCTCCGCGGCAGGGGCCTCCCTCTGGAACAGCCTTCCTGCCCCCCTGAAACTTGAGGAGAACCATCTCCGGTTCCGGAAGCACCTCAAAACCTTCCTCTTTGCTTCTGCTTTCTCTCTCCCTCTCCCCTGCTAATTCTTCGCTGAAACTGCACTGAATCTGCAACTGGGCCACTCTCACCGACCTCGGTCCTGGGCCCAGCCACTCTCCACTTGCACTGCCTCCCTGGCAACCCCTGCACTGCGGGACTGTCTCTGTATCCCTACAGCCCCCCCTTCCCAGCACTTGTTCTGCACTTACCTTGCACTTGCCACCAGCTGGCCCTTTTATTTATTTATTCTACTTACCTTGTACTGCACTTCCCCCCTCCCCCATGCACCTCTCCCCTCCCCTCCCCCTGCACTTGCGCGATCTGAATGACACCTGGCCTAGTAGGATCGTTGTCTGTCTTCCCCTTGTTCCCCCCTCCCTGCCTCGTCGCGCCTTGAAACACCTGTGTATAGGCGCGTTACAAATGCCTTATCATATCATATCATATCAAGAGTGCATCTGGTTGGAGCTGTCTATTTCTAGGAATGCCTCAAAGCTGACTGAGTCCTATGGTGGAGAGCAGGAGGCCATCTTTGAGAGTGGAGTGACCAGCCCCCTGCCCTATCTTTCCAGAGGGTACTGAGATGCAGCTGGCTTTCCTGAACCTTAAATAGAGGCTTGTTATGTCAGTAGAACTGAGGTCTGGGAAACCAAAAGTTGGGGGAGTCTGCTTGCCTTGAATCCTTTCCCTTTGTAGTTGGTGGAGGAGGGCAAAACGGTGTTGATCCTTGGCTTATTTAACCAAAAATATTGATTTAATTAATTCCCCATTTGGCAAAACACTATGGGTAGATTCTGTTAAAATTCAAAATTAACAAAGCTCACTTCACAGTGTGCCCTGAAAACTATAGCCTATACATTAATTGGGTAATCCTTGTTGTCCAGCTGTCCCAGACTTCTTTAAGGAAGAGGGGTGTCTTTGTTCTTAAATCAGTCCTGCCTTTTTAATCAGCTTCCCCCACACAGGCCTTTCAGTAAGGGGGGGTCTGAAATCCAAAATTCTCTAAAGCATTCCAATTGTTCTGTCTGACTTCCCAACATAGACTAAAATAAGGGAGGTCTGAAAAACAAAATGCTAAATCACGCTGTGTTTATTTTAAACCAAAAAATCATAATTACAAATCTTGAAATTCCACTGCTAGCCTTTTAAGCCGGCAGGAAAATCAAAATTGCACTTCACATGATAAGTGCCTTTATGGATAAGTGTAATTATTCTGTGATTTGAAATGTCCAGAAAGTGTGGTTGTGTTCTTTTTAATTCACTTTAGTGATTTATTAATGGTGAGAGCAGTTGATTGTGCTACGTCATGGATAAAGGGGCTTTGGACATTTTCATGCTAATTTCTATTACTTTAATAAATACCAATATATTTCCCGTACACCAGCCTGGTTCTTGGCTCTTTGTTAGCTCAGTGGAGAGGGATCCAAGGGGCATGCTATGTGTCTGAAATTGGGCTAATAAAATTATCTGTTAATCAGTTTGTTGCATAACCACGTGAGTGTGGAGGGAAGGAACTCCTCATGTTGAGGGTGGCTTCTCAATAAAGCGTTACAACATGTACGTTATGCTGGCATAATGACGTGGAGTGGCATTCTGATGTGTGTGTATACACAGTGTCGTGGGAGCCACAGCAGACATGGGGTAGTGTAGTCTGGAAAATATGAGCTGTGCCCATCGCTCCCTCACGTGCGTTAATCAACTTGAGGGATAACAGGTTGCTGTCATGTAAAATGCTGCACAAGGCTCGTGTGCAGGTCTGCGGGTGTTATCGAGTGTAAAGCAGCTAGCCATCGATAGAACAGGGCTGTGCATGCTAAGTCCAAAAGGGTTTCACAGTAGGTCAAAATACATTGCTGTGATGCAATTGTGCAATTGGCGTACTAGGCAATTGAATTTCTTCTGCTAACCGGATTTTAACGGTGTTAAATAAGGGAACTGACTGAAATCAGGGATTACAGTGTTGCAACTGTAAAATTGGCATAATGAGCGATCAAATTGCTTCTGCTGTCCCAATCTTGACGGTGTGAGGTATGCAGTAGGATCATTTGTCTTTTCCTCCATCTGTCTTTGCTCCCTTGTCTTGTGGCACCTAGAAACACTTGTGTACAGGTGCGTTATAAATGCCATATTATATCATATCATTCATTTATTTAATATCTACTAAAATAAATGATATATATAATCATTTATATTTGTATATAGATGTATACCACATTGTCACTTTTTCTAAGTGTGGGGTTCTGCTATGCCCGGAGGATAGCTCAGGAGCAACGTGTTTATCTTGGGAGCAAGACAATGCATAGTAACACAGGTTCAAATCCCAGTCTTTGAGCTTAGAAACCCTTCTCAGATAGTAAATGCATTATAAAAGAACATTTATAATACTTATTTAGCTCATCAATGCTTAGCCAGCTGGTAACAGACGGTTAAGATATGTAATTATTTTAGATTTATATCTATAAGATTCAGGGCTGTTTCAACTTATTCTTGTGCACATTGCTTTATTCTCAATTAAGAGAATGTTAATCTTTAACTTGTCCATGGGACAGGACAGTATGTGCTCCCTTTGCAGGTAAGAGGGATTCCTGGAACTGACCCCCTTTCATTCGCTCCTAGGAGAGGGTCGGAGTTCAATTCTTTGGTGCACATTCATTGTTCTTATCCCTGGTTACCCCGGGCGCTGGATCAAGCGCACGTGCGCAGTAAGGCTTGCAATTGCCAATTCTCTGGAATGCCTACAGGTTGCCACTTAATCATGCAGGTCTCCCCCATGTTTATCTAATGCAGCACACCTTACACCTTACCTGTGGATACCCGATGACACCTGCGGATGCCTGGTGAGACCTGCAGATATCTTCTGAGACCTCTAGATACCTGCAGATACTTGCTGAGATCTGCTGATATTTACGGACACTTGTTGAGATCTGCGGATATCTGCTGAGAACTCGTTATACCTGTGGGTTCCTGTTGAGACATGCGTGCACCTGCTGTGACCTGCAGATATCTTCTGAGACTTCCAGATACTTGCAGATACCTGCTGATATTTGCGGACACCTGTTGAGACCTGGGGATATATGTTGAGACCTCCAGATACCTGCAGATACGTGTGCTGAGACCTACGGGCGCCTGCTGTGAATTGCAGATATCTTCTGAGACCTCCGGATACCTGCAGACACCTGCTGATATTTGCAGACACCTGTTGAGACCTGAGGATATCTGCTGAGACCTCCAGATACCTGCAGATACGTTCTGAGACCTACGGGCACCTACTGTGACTTGCAGATATCTTCTGAGACCTCCGGATACCTGCAGACACCTGCTGATATTTGCAGACACCTGTTGATACGTGAGGATATCTGCTGAGACCTCTGGATACCTGCAGATACTTGCTGAGACCTACGGGCACCTACTGTGACTTGCAGATATCTTCTGAGACCTCCGGATACCTGCAGACACCTGCTGATATTTGCAGACACCTGTTGAGTCCTGAGGATATCTTCTGAGACCTCTGGATACCTGCAGAGACCTGCTGATATTTGCAGACACCTGTTGAGACCTGCGGATATCTGCTGAGACCTCCAGATACCAGCTGATATATTCTGATACTTGCTGAGACTAGGGAGGCTTCCCCCTCGCCCTCTCCAGAGGTCTGCTGCGTTTCCAGGTTTGAGTTCATAACTACAGCATGCAAGGTCTGTCACTTGCCTAGACGGACATGCTCTCCGGAGTAGCAGGCTCATTCTGTGCCTGCCTCCCTTCCCCTGTAGGACCGCACAGTGGGACCGCTGCCTCCTTCCTTTGGGCATTTCTTATCCTTGGCTTCTGAGTTCCTTTGAGACATGTTCTCATCACGCCCTATGACTCCCCGAAACCTTCTGGTGCAGTAATGTAATGTTCCTTTGTCTTCAGTCAGGGGAGTTGCTAGGTCTGGGAAAGACCCGGGGTTAAGCTGATGTCAGAACTGTTGGGACTGGGGGCTAGCTAGCCTTTTGGCTGTAGCTCCTGAGATTCTATCCGGGGCTACAACCAAAAGATCAGGGGCTATAGCCCCCTTAGCCCCCCCCTAGCAACGCCCCTGTCTTCAGTGCACGCTCTGCTTCCCCAGATGTCTCGGTTCTGGCCTTGGCAAGACTTTGCTGCCCTTTCTTGCCAGCCTTTATGTTGCGATGCCTTTTATTTTTTCAATTCCTTTTGTTTTGCTCTGCCAATCATGTAATTGTGCTCTTCGTCTCTCTGTACCTTTCCTCCTTTCCCTCTATTCCCTGACACTTGGCATAGCTTGTACTCTTTAATGCGAGAAGGCCCATTGTGTCTACAGAAGACCTTGTAGCCGAAAGCATTCACAAAAGCCTCAAACTTTGAGGTCAACATCTTCTAAGCCTCATTGTTTGATGTCATGCAGCTGGCTACTTCGAAATTGAATAGAACGCTTTTCAATTAAAAAGGGCACATTCTGGAATCCTATTACTAAGGTTGTAATGCCTCGCTCTTATTGTAATTGGTTATTTATAACGTGCTTAATACCTAGAGGCTTCTAAGCACGATCCCGGGGATCGTACCTGTGTTGCTCTGTGTATTCTTGCTTCCAAGGTGAGCGCGTTGCCCCTGAGCTATCCTCCCAAGACAATGCCGAAATGACCCGTAAACGACCACCAGCCCGAGTTGGCAGACCCGAGTGTGCGAGGGCCTTCAAAAAGGGCTGTATGCCATTACTGGTTGGTACAGCCCTCAGTCAATACCCGACATTATTGCAATTAAAGCCCCAGGAAAAAGGGCCTGTGGTATAAATGTCATTCTTTTGGCAAAGGAAAAAGTTTTGCACCGAGAATTCAGAATCAGATGTCTAGCAACAAAAGCGGAAAAGGAGAGCACCAAGTTCCGTCAAGTTTTCAGTTGGAAGCCTGCGGAATGGTGATGACGTGTGGCAGTGGTCAGAGTGAGGCAGGCAAGATGGAGGACAAGGCATAAGATGGCGGCAGATGGCAAATGGTTTTCAAGGTAGGCAGTCCGGGCACCTGCGGGCTTTGGGACCAGGTGCGGACAGGGTGGCCTGGAAAATGACAACCGATGGAAGAAACAGGCATCGTTCTTACCAACCTGACCCGCTGGCACTGCCACCTGGATACTAATGGCGATTGTTGCAGATACAGGTATCGATACAAAGAGAACAGGAATAATACATTTTCCCTAAACATGTAATGGACCTTATTACGGTCTGGCGGTAACCGTGCCGGTGCAACCGGCAGGTTGCCGCAGGACCTGTAATGATTTACTGGCGCCTGACTTCCCAGTAACCCCAGGGGATTACAGCCCCGGCGGTCCAGAATATCAGGCGCCGGTAAATTGTAATTCCCCATACCCATGAGTCCAATAGGACTCAATGGGAATGGGGAACACGGAAACACTGGCACTGGTGTTAACAGTGCTGGTGCTTCTGTGACGGTCTGCCTACCGTGGCCGCTGTGTCTGGCAGGGTCAGACCTGTCGGGTACAGCGGCTCCGGCAGGCAGACCCGTAGTATACCGGTCCGGAAACAACAGAGCCTGGAAGCTTACTGGCACTGGCATGCTTGTAATGAGGTCCAATGTCTTTCAATGTAAGGCACTGTTATGCAGACTGTGGGGCACAAACCCCAGAGAGGCCGCAGCCTCATGTCTACGGGGTCGCGCACCCACCGTCTGAATTAAACGCATGTTTATTTTTTGTCTAGAATCTAGACGAGTCTAGACGAGTCTAGATTCAAAAACAAAATCTGGTCTTTAGCTTGCAAGGACTATCCTGTGCAATGGTACCATTTACCTGTACACAGCTATCATTATACTACTACACGTCTTCCTGTCTAGATTCTGGACGGAAAGAAATGTAGTGTAATGAAGACCATATTTAACGTATGATATAATGGGAAAGGCACAACAAATAGTATTGTAGCTCTCCACAGTATAAACCCCTCCTGAAGCTAATAGAGAGAGAATAATATGCGTGTGATGGGAAGGGCTGTAATGGTATGTAATGTGTAAAACCAGAGAGACAGTGATGTAAACCCCATACACTATCAAACACTTCTGATGCCAATAGAGAGGGAATGGCTGGACACTGAAACGGAAAGTAGCAAGCCATGAAACTCGTTAAATCTTCTAGGAAACTGTCACAACGATGGCGTATTGATGAACTAAGCGTAGGGCCGACATAGTGAGCAAAGATGTTGGTCAAATGACAGCCCTAAACTGTGGCTGCAGCTGAGATTTCATCAAAGCTTATACAAAAGGCTCCTTTTTTTTTGGTTAATAAAGAGTATTCTTCTAGTAAGATTTATTTGCAAATAATACATTTAAGGTTATGATTCTTTGTGAGCTTCACTCACCAATGTCTTCTGCACCTTTTGATCCCTCTCAAAAGCAGGTTCAATTCCAGTTTTTAGGATGACAATGAAACTCTCAGAGACCATATTCATTTTCACACCCCATATACAGATGTGAAGGCTACTTGCTTAACCCCCATTGTTAGTGCTTAGACCCTGCTTTCTGACTTCAAGCATGTGTCTTCCAGCCACTTTGATAAAAATCCTTCACATATGCCAGCATTCACTCTCTCCGAGGGATACTTGCTCAACTGCAAAGTACAAAGATAGATATGATTGCGAACCGATGAAAGATGCGGTTCGACTCGGACAGACTCCTGCAGTATTCCGGCTAGCACGCAACCTGCAGTGTTTGGATTCCGAATCCGGCATACGATTCCTGATATTCCAAATCCTACTAAATAGCTGTGGCTGTTTGAAAAGTATATTGAATACTGTTCTCTTTGGGTAAAAGGGTCATCACACCCTGCACACTTGTGACACACTGAAACATTCCATTTAGCCTCTTTAATTTCCAGTCATCTTGGGAATTGTTTCTTAGCATACTACGTGTTAGTGGCATTCTCTGTTTTTAGAACATAAGTGGAGCATAGAGAAATACTGCAGCTATCACTGATGTCCAGTAAAAAATACCATAACTCCCCGCTGAACCCCCCAATGCCAATTGAAAACTTTTTGGCTTTTTACCCAATTTCTTTTTTTTAAAGTGTGCTACAAAATGCAGCATTTTAACCCAATATTTTGAAACATTTCCCGGTGGAGAACCCTCGCCATAGCCCCTTGCTTGGTTTGGGCTCCCTCGCTCCACTCAGTTGCTATGGCATATCTGGAGGAAATATTTATGCCCCTCCACTTAAAGAATTCACCAGCCGGCACTGGGCCTGGGACTGTGCTGGGAGCAAGGTGGCGGGAGCCCGGGGACTCTGGTGGGAGCAAGATGTGGGGAGCCATGGCATAGTGGTGGGAGCAGGGTGGGGAGAACCCAAGGACTTTGTTGGGAGCAGGGGGAGGAGAGCCCAGGGTCTGTGGTGGGGTGGAGAGAGCCCAGCGGCAGGGCTAGGAGTGGGATGAGGGAGCGTCGGGACTGTGATGTGAGCAGGTTTGGGGAGACCAGGCACTATGCTGGGAGTAGGGTGCGGCGACAGCAAGTAATAGCTCATAGCTATTTGGATCTACTGTCCATTTGCCATTTTCGGGTGGTCCCAGCCTGTCCTCAGTTTGTTCAGGGGTGCCCAGGCCAAAAAAGTGTGAAGATCACTGATGTAAAGGATCTCCCTGTAGCTGCGTGCCAGACGACCACCATACCCTGATTTGCTTTACAACCAAATCTTGAGGTTTGTGCACACTAAAGAGTGATGACTGGAACCTCAACCTCTAGCATTGCTCTGGGCGACCCTCCAGACCACTGTTCTTCACCTGCCAAGCCATTACAAAAGAGGAAAGACCATATGCAAATCAGGCTTGGCCCCACCCCAAAAGGGGCAGTCCAGCCCAAACTGCTTGGTCACATCCCTTCTGCACGAGACCACAAGAATTCCCAAACATATTTTGGTCTCGTTGGGCCTCATCAGTGAGCATTAGCTTGGGTCTCTAGACCCAGCAGGCACGGAACCCCCATCTGGACACACCTGTCCCACTCGGCGTGACTACTGCAAAACAAAAGAGGTGATGGATGGAAGGTTATGAATTAATCTCAAGCTATGAAATTGCTCTGAGCGACCCTCTAGACCATCGCTCTTCGCCTGCCAAGCCATTACAGAAGGGGAAAGACCATATGCAAATCAGGCTTGGTCCCACCCTCAAAGGGGCAGTCCAGCCCATACCGCTTAGTCACATCCCTTCGGCACAAGACCCCAAGCATCCCCAGACATGTTTCGGCCTCATTGGGTCTCATCAGTGACATGTAGTTTGGGTGTCTAGACACAGCAGGCTCAGAACACATACCTGGGTTGCCCCATCCCACTCAGGGTGACAAATACAAAGTGGACAGTAATAGCTGGAAGGTAATGTTTCATTAAAAACGGTTCTGGCCATCACTCTTATATTTTGCTAAAGCTTAAGGCTTAACCAAATGACTTCCTCACATCTCCTGTTCAGTGAGACTGGGTCTATCCAGCTCTTTTTGCCATGTGTGCAACTTCAGAAAGAATTTAACATGTGCCTCAATGAAGCGTCCTAGTCCCAATGTGCCTCAATGAAGCGTCCTAGTCCCAAACTCCATGAGGACCCCCTGATATGCAGAAGGGAAAAAGCTGCGGAGGAACCAGACATTTTAAGAAATATAGTAAAGAGACGCCACCCTATAAACATGTTGAAGATATTAGGAAGCTCTGTTTTGATTTCTGTGTAAAGGAGGGGGGACCTGTTACGTTTACACTTTTTAGTAGGCAGGTCCTCTCCACGTAATGTTGCACATTTGCACGGGCGCAGTGAAAGAGTGCAATGTAACAGGCGATGGACTCCCATGCACGCTACCCTTTTGCATTCCGCTGTGCAAAATGAGTAAACGGCGCCCGCCGTTTATGCATGTCAGGCAGCCCATGCAATGAAGCCTATGGAATCCACCTGCTTTTCGCTGGTGTAAAATGCCACTGGATTCCATAGGGATCCCAGGCATCTGCACCAGCATGAAAATACCTGCTGGTGCAATTGCTGGAGTATTTGCATGGCGGAGAGGAAGGGTGAGGCGGAAGTGTAACTTGCGATCCGCCCCTTACCTCCGCCCTACAAATGATTAAAAATTAGGTCCAATGTAAATATAATGCGGAAAGGTCTTACACGTGACTTTTACACACTAGATTTACACCAAGCCACAATTAAACTCTGCTTCTAGGCGCTACTTTTCAATAAGTCCCATGGCATTGCTTCCGACCCGTAACTGCAATTGATGTCACTGATTTTGACATGTGCAGCAGGAAAACAGTTTACCAAATATGTATAAAGTTGATGATAGTCTCTATAGCTTTCACCAAATCTCATTTGTTTCTTGATGCTTTAGAAACAAACACAAAAGGGGTTTCCAACAAACTACCATTACATATCCTCACCAGGGGTCAACATACCTAGCTCTCACACCAAATCCATGTAATCACAGACCATCAATCTTTTAACAAATATAAAGAGATGGTAGGCTCAATTTTATATAAATAATTCATCAACATTTGTACAACTCATTATACATAAAAAACACACAACAAACACAAATAAAAATCTAATCTATGATTTAAATCTTATGATGTGTTCACCTAATATTTGGTCGTCAGACAATAGTGATGTTAGTAGCACAGTGGGTGACTTCACAATAGCCTAAACTTATATTGCTAAAGCGTCCCCACTCCTTTTGTGTCATAGATTAGATTTTTATTTGTGATATAATAAACTGATGAATTATTTTTGCTAAAATTGAGCCTACCATCTCTTTATATTTGTTAAAAGATTGATGGTCTGTGATTACATGGATTTGGTGTGAGAGCTAGTTATGTTGACCCCTGGTGAGGATATGTAATGGTAGTTTGTTGACCCCTGGTGAGGATATGTACTGGTAGTTATGTTGACCCCTGGTGAGGATATGTACTGGTAGTTATGTTGACCCCTGGTGAGGATATGTAATGGTAGTTATGTTGACCCCTGGTGAGGATATGTACTGGTAGTTATGTTGACCCCTGGTGAGGATATGTACTGGTAGTTATGTTGACCCCTGGTGAGGATATGTAATGGTAGTTTGCTGACCCCTGGTGAGGATATGTACTGGTAGTTATGTTGACCCCTGGTGAGGATATGTAATGGTAGTTTGTTGACCCCTGGTGAGGATATGTAATGGTAGTTTGTTGACCCCTGGTGAGGATATGTACTGGTAGTTATGTTGACCCCTGGTGAGGATATGTACTGGTAGTTATGTTGACCCCTGGTGAGGATATGTACTGGTAGTTATGTTGACCCCTGGTGAGGATATGTACTGGTAGTTATGTTGACCCCTGGTGAGGATATGTACTGGTAGTTATGTTGACCCCTGGTGAGGATATGTACTGGTAGTTATGTTGACCCCTGGTGAGGATATGTACTGGTAGTTTGTTGACCCCTGGTGAGGATATGTACTGGTAGTTATGTTGACCCCTGGTGAGGATATGTACTGGTAGTTTGTTGACCCCTGGTGAGGATATGTACTGGTAGTTATGTTGACCCCTGGTGAGGATATGTACTGGTAGTTTGTTGGAAACCCCTTTTGTGTTTCTCTATATACTTGGTCCTCGTCCAACATACCCCAAAAAAAAAGAGGACTCATGCTATAAAAGCGTGCTCATTATCTTTGTATAAATGCTTTAGAAACAAGGCAATATTATCCCAACGTGCCACTCATTTTGCCGACCAATGCATGATGAAAGGCGGAGCGAGGTATGCAACGAAAGGATTCGAATGTGCCACATGCACCTTATGCATTGATCTCTTCAGCGGATTTCAACCCACTGAGCTATCAGAGATGACGAGCTTGAACCTAGCAACTGTCTGGTGAGTCCAGGCTGCTTGATGGATTTCTAGGGTTCAGCGGCTGAAGCCAAGTTCCGCTGACGTCACCTCGTGCTTCTTTAGAATAATAGCAGAGAGGGTTGCACATATAAAACATAAGAACCCCCAAACCCTCTCTGTGCTCTAAAAAAAAATGCAATGCTCCTTTATGAAAATGTAAATAAATAAATAAATAAAAAACGACTAAGAATTCCCCCTGGGAAGCTTCTATTGCATTGTTTTTAATCTGTTGGAGCCATTACAGAAGGAGACAAGACGTAGGCAATGCAGTCTTGGCCCTGCAAGCAATGGGAGCAGTTAGCCATGCGTGTTCTGTGCAATCAACGCCAGACATTTTTCGACTTTTTTGGGCCTCATCAGTCAGAGGCAACTTGTGTCCCTTTTAGGCATACCAAGCGTTTTACCCCTGCCTGGGGATCTACCAAGCCACTACAACATGTGGGATTAATCATAACTGCTTGCAATCCCTGTGGGATTAATCATAACTGCATGCAATCCCCCTGGGCTGTATTCTACTACAGCATGTGGGATTAATCATAACTTCTTGCATTCCCCCCGGGCTGTATTCTACTACAACATGTGGGATTAATCATAAATTCTTGCAATACCCCGGGCTGTATTCTACTACAACGTGTGGGATTAATCATAACTGCTTGCAATACCCCTGGGCTGTATTCTACTACAACGTGTGGGATTAATCATAACTTCTTGCAATCCCCCTGGGCTGTATTCTACTACAATGTGTTGGATTAATCATAACTTCTTGCAATCCCCCCGGGCTGTATTCTACTACAACGTGTGGGATTAATCATAACTGCTTGCATTCCCCCCGGGCTGTATTCTACTACAACGTGTGGTATTAATCATAACTGCTTGCAATCCCCCCAGGCAGTATTCTACTACAACATGTGGGTTTAATCATAACTGCTTGCAATCCCCCCGGGCTGTATTCTACTACAATGTGTGGGATGATTCATAACTTCTTGCAATCCCCCTGGGCTGTATTCTACTACAACGTGTGGGATTAATCATAACTGCTTGCAATCGCCCTGCGCTGTATTCTACTACAACGTGTGGGATTAATCATAACTGCTTGCAATCGCCCTGCGCTGTATTCTACTACAACGTGTGGGATTAATCATAACTGCTTGCAATCCCCCCCGGGCTGTATTCTACTACAACGTGTGGGATTAATCATAACTGCTTGCAATCCCCCCTGGGCTGCATTCTACTACAACATGTGGGATTAATCATAACTGCTTGCAATCCCCCTGGGCTGTATTCTACTAAAACATGTGGGTTTAATCATAACTGCTTGCAATCCCCCCAGGGCTGTATTCTACTACAACGTGTGGGATTAATCATAACTGCTTGCATTCCCCCCGGGCTGTATTCTACTACAACGTGTGGTATTAATCATAACTGCTTGCAATCCCCCCAGGCAGTATTCTACTACAACATGTGGGTTTAATCATAACTGCTTGCAATCCCCCCGGGCTGTATTCTACTACAATGTGTGGGATGATTCATAACTTCTTGCAATCCCCCTGGGCTGTATTCTACTACAACGTGTGGGATTAATCATAACTGCTTGCAATCGCCCTGCGCTGTATTCTACTACAACGTGTGGGATTAATCATAACTGCTTGCAATCGCCCTGCGCTGTATTCTACTACAACGTGTGGGATTAATCATAACTGCTTGCAATCCCCCCCGGGCTGTATTCTACTACAACGTGTGGGATTAATCATAACTGCTTGCAATCCCCCCTGGGCTGCATTCTACTACAACATGTGGGATTAATCATAACTGCTTGCAATCCCCCTGGGCTGTATTCTACTAAAACATGTGGGTTTAATCATAACTGCTTGCAATCCCCCCAGGGCTGTATTCTACTACAACATGTGTGATTAATCATAATTTCTTGCAATCCCCCCGGCTGTATTCTACTATAACATGTGGAATGATTCATAACTGCTTGCAATCGCCCTGTGCTGTATTCTACTACAACCTGTAGGATTAATCATAACTGCTTGCAATCCCCCTGGCCTGTATTCTACTACAACATGTGGGATTAATCATAACTGCTTGCAATCGCCCTGCGTTGTATTCTACTACAACGTGTGGGATTAATCATAACTGCTTGCAATCCCTCTGGGCTGTGTTCTACTACAGCATGTGGGATTAATCATAACTTCTTGCAATCGCCCTGCGTGGTATTCTACTACAAGGTGTGGGATGTATTCTACTACAAGGTGTGGGATTAATCATAACTGTTTGCAATCCCCCTGGGCTGTATTCTACTACAACATGTGGGATTAAACATCATTTCTTGCAATCCCCCGGGCTGTATTCTACTACAACGTGTGGGATTAATCATAACTGCTTGCAATCGCCCTGCAATGTATTCTACTACAACGTGTGGGATTAATCATAACTGCTTGCAATCCCCGGGCTGTATTCTACTATAACGAGTGGGATTAATCATAACTGCTTGCAATCCCCCCTGGGCTGCATTCTACTACAACATGTGGGATTAATCCAAACTGCTTCCTATCCCCCTGGGCTGTATTCTACTAAAACATGTGGGTTTAATCATAACTGCTTGCAATCCGCCCAGGGCTGTATTCTACTACAACATGTGGGATTAATCATAACTTCTTGCAACCCCCCCGGGCTGTATTCTACTATAACATGTGGGATTAATCATAACTGCTTGCAATCGCCCTATGCTGTATTCTACTACAACGTGTGGGATTAATCATAACTGCTTGCAATCCCCCCTGGGCTGTATTTACTAAAACATGTGGGATGAAACATCATTTCTTGCAATCCCCCGGGCTGTATTCTACTACAACGTGTGGGATTAATCATAACTCCTTGAAATCCCCCCTGGGCTGCATTGTACTACAACATGTGGGATTAATCATAACTGCTTGCAATCGCCCAGCGCTGTATTCTACTGCAAGGTGTGGGATTAATCATAACTGCTTGCAATCCCCCTGGGCTCTATTCTACTACAACATGTGTGGGATTAATCATAACTGCTTGCAATCGCCCTGCGCTGTATTCTACTACACGGTGTGGGATTAATCATAACTTCTTGCAATCCCCCCGGGCTGTATTCTACTACAACGTGTGGGATTAATCATAACTGCTTGCAATCCCCTGGGCTGTATTCTACTACAACGTGTGGGATTAATCATAACTGCTTGCAATCCCTCTGGGCTGCATTCTACTACAACATGTGGGATTAATCATAACTGCTTGCAATCCCCCCAGGGCTGTATACTACTACAACATGTGAGATTAATCATAACTGCTTGCTATCGCCCTGTGCTGTATTCTACTACAACATGTGGGATTAATCATAACTGCTTACAATCCCTCTGGGCTGTATTCTACTAAAACATGTGGGATTAATCATAACTTCTTGCAATCGCCCTGCGTGATATTCTCCTACAAGGTGTGGGATGTATTCTACTACAAGGTGTGGGATTAAACATAATTTCTTGCAATCCCCCCGGGCTGTATTCTACTACAACGTGTGGGATTAATAATAACTGCTTGCAATCCCCCTGCGCTGTATTCTACTACAAGGTGTGGGATTAATCATAACTGCTTGCAATCCCCCTGGGCTCTATTGTGCTACAACTTGTGTGGGATTAATCATAACTGCTTGCAATCGCCCTGCGCTGTATTCTACTACAACGTGTGGGATTAATCATAACTGCTTGCAATCCCCCGGGCTGTATTCTACTACAACGTGTGGGATTAATCATAACTGTTTGCCATCCCCCTGCGCTGTATTCTACTACAAGGTGTGGGATTAATCATAACTGCTTGCAATCCCCCTGGGCTCTATTGTACTACAATTTGTGTGGGATTAATCATAACTGCTTGCAATCGCCCTGCGCTGTATTCTACTACAAGGTGTGGGATTAATCATAACTGCTTGCAATCCCCCCTGGGCTGCATTCTACTACAACATGTGGGATTAATCATAACTGCTTGCAATTGCCCAGCGCTGTATTCTACTACAAGGTGTGGGATTAATCATAATTGCTTGCAATCCCCCCTGAGCTGCATTCTACTACAACATGTGGGATTAATCATAACTGCTTGCAATCGCCCAGCGCTGTATTCTACTACAAGGTGTGGGATTAATCATAACTGCTTGCAATCCCCCCTGGGCTGCATTCTACTACAACATGTGGGATTAATCATAACTGCTTGCAATCGCCCAGCGCTGTATTCTACTACAAGGTGTGGGATTAATCATAACTGCTTGCAATCCCCCTGGGCTCTATTCTACTACAACATGTGTGGGATTAATCATAACTGCTTGCAATCGCCCTTGCGCTGTATTCTACTACAAGGTGTGGGATTAATCATAACTTCTTGCAATCCCCCCGGGCTGTATTCTACTACAAATGTGGGATTAATCATAACTGCTTGCAATCCCCCGGGCTGTATTCTACTACAACGTGTGGGATTAATCATAACTGCTTGCAATCCCCCTGGGCTGCATTCTACTAAAACATGTGGGTTTAATCATAACTGCTTGCAATCCCCCTGCGCTGTATTGTACTACAAGGTGTGGGTTTAATCATAACTGCTTGCAATCCCCCTGGGCTGCATTCTACTAAAACATGTGGGTTTAATCATAACTGCTTGCAATCCCCCTGCGCTGTATTGTACTACAAGGTGTGGGATTAATCATAACTGCTTGCAATCCCCCTGCGCTGTATTGTACTACAAGGTGTGGGATTAATCATAACTGCTTGCAATCCCCCCTGGGCTGCATTCTACTACAACATGTGGGATTAATCATAACTGCTTGCAATCGCCCAGCGCTGTATTCTACTACAAGGTGTGGGATTAATCATAACTGCTTGCAATCGCCCTTGCGCTGTATTCTACTACAAGGTGTGGGATTAATCATAACTTCTTGCAATCCCCCCGGGCTGTATTCTACTACAATGTGTGGGATTAATCATAACTGCTTGCAATCCCCCGGGCTGTATTCTACTACAACGTGTGGGATTAATCATAACTGCTTGCAATCCCCCTGGGCTGCATTCTACTAAAACATGTGGGTTTAATCATAACTGCTTGCAATCCCCCTGAGCTGCATTCTACTAAAACATGTGGGTTTAATCATAACTGCTTGCAATCCCCCTGGGCTGCATTCTACTAAAACATGTGGGTTTAATCATAACTGCTTGCAATCCCCCCATGGCTGTATTCTACTACAACATGTGGGATTAATCATAACTGCTTGCAATCCCCCTGGGCTGCATTCTACTACAACATGTGGGTTTAATCATAACTGCTTGCAATCCCCCTGGGCTGCATTCTACTACAACATGTGGGTTTAATCATAACTGCTTGCAATCCCCCTGGGCTGCATTCTACTAAAACATGTGGGTTTAATCATAACTGCTTGCAATCCCCCCAGGGCTTTATACTACTACAACATGTGGGATTAATCATAACTTCTTGCAATCCCCCCGGGCTGTATTCTACTATAACATGTGGGATTAATCATAACTGCTTGGAATCCCCCCGGGCTGTATTCTACTATAACATGTGGGATTAATCATAACTGCTTGCTATCGCCCTGTGCTGTATTCTACTACAACGTGTGGGATTAATCATAACTGCTTGCAATCCCCCCTGGGCTGCATTCTACTACAACATGTGGGATTAATCATAACTGCTTGCTATCCCCCTGGGCTGCATTCTACTACAACATGTGGGATTAATCATAACTGCTTGCAATCCCCCCTGGGCTGCATTCTACTACAACATGTGGGTTTAATCATAACTGCTTGCAATCCCCCCTGGACACAGTCGATGCACCCCACCGCGCTTTTAGGAAGAATATACGCATCAACATGTCATGGATTGAAATATTTTAATTAATCCAACTCACAGGAAATTAATTAGGGTGCTACCACTCCCTTGTCTTTGGCTCATATGTGCCATTGCAAAAGTTATCCAAGACATGTAATTTATTTATTCTGGGTCCTGCCATTCATCACCCATGCAGCCCGCAGAGATATGTCTGTGAGTTATTGGGCCTCACCAGTGAGGTGTCAGGTGACTCCTTGACACTCATTTGGGAATAACCTCTCCAATCAGGGACAAAGGTGTGGGTGGGAATCCACGATAGCCATTGCTAAATCCATTGCTCACCTTCCCTTCCTTCGGTTTTAGGTTGCCTGGGGTTGCACGTGTTCCCACGCAGGGCGGCGTGGCTTGGCATGTTTGGTCCGAGACAAAACTGGAGAGATAGCTGGTGACTGGCAAGTTAAAAGCAATGGAGTGGAGGGGTGGCAAGAGGAACCCACTTCGTTACTTATGCCCGACTGAAAAACGATTGGTTGCTCCTGTGAGACCCATCTACGCCGCTCTCACCTGGACTCTGGATTGGTGTGCGCAATTCATCCAGTAACTCTCAATGTCCAATGGACGGGAGAATGTCTGTTCACTGGATAGAAATGCGAATCTTTGCATTCTCTGTGTTAGATATGACCCCCACATCCCCCGCCCCACTCGGCTTCTTTTCCCAGCTCCACAGCCCCTCCCTGAAGCATTGCTTGTTAGTGCTGTCTGTCCAATTACAGATGATGAAATGTGTGGTCGGGCCGCCTGCCGCCTTCCAGGCTCCAAAAGGATCTTGCTCATCAAAATACCCTATAGCTAATCAATATCCGGCCGCATGGCTGCCTGATTGAATGAGGTCCGATGGCTGTATTTCCTGAAGCGACGTCTACACTAAGCAGATTAGGAGGGCTGTAATCATTTATTCCGGCTCCCATCTACTTCAGCATTCGTAAAACCTGTGACCTCTCCAGACAGGCCATAGATTCTAAAAGGTTGCTAACCGTCCGTCTTTTCTTTTCAGAGACTCTTGCAGGATTCTTAGTGAGCCCTCGGAGGGGGAAGGGCGGGCCATCATCAAGAACAGGACCTCACTAGGCGTAAAGTAGGAACGTCTATACTGCAATTCCTGGGGGGCAGTCTGACATCCTTCTTGGAGAACTGTACGAATGAACCCATATGTTTTTTTCTTCACAGTGATTCTATTACATGAGCATTTGTAAAGCGCTCATCCACCCCCACAGGATCCTCTTGGCACTATTGAGAAATATGAGATGTTTATTTTTAGCCCACTCAATGGCACTTATTTTATTGAAGATAAATGGATGAAGGGACCTGCTGGAGTTGAACCTGCAACCATGAAATCAAACACAGGTCGCGGTAGGGGATGCATTAGGCCACTGAGCCACAGACCCAGCTACTTGTAATACCATCCAACTGTCCTTCTATTTATAAGAAGGCAACAGGCCCCTTCCAGGGGTCCTATTCGTTTCTTCCAGTAGTGTGCTGGTCAGGTAGCCCAGTGCATTGAGACTCGACTGGACTGGCTCAGCCCTTTTCCCTTCAAAGTCAAAGTATTGTGCATCATTGAATCGGGTAATAGAAGCCATGTTAATCACAGAACTATTTATTTATTTATCTATTTATTTAATTATTTATGCAGTTTAAGGTGTTTGTTTTAGTTAATAATAATCCTTTCACTTGTACAAAAAGCATATTAAATGATAACTACAATAATCACAAATACCAAGTGTTAAAACATCAGTTTCAAACAGAACAATGCAACATTTAAGGTTACTCACAGAACTATGAAATGCAAGATCTGCTGCAGCAAGCGTTATGAAAATATAAAGTATTTTTTTATGATTCAAGGTCCTGTACAAAATTAGAAACCTAAATATCGTGTAGGACTCCTTAATATACAAGTCCCTAAAGATGTCTGTGCATTGAGGAGTGAGTATGCGCGCAGTCCCAAATGCACAGACATCCCGCCTCTTCTAAAATTCGGTGGCACTCCTGGTTTTGGTGACCAGAAATACCTCGGCAGTAGAGATGTCCTGGCATTTAATCCACACTTGCAAACTCGGAGGAGGCTGGACGAATGAGCATATATTGTTCATGTTTCCAAACATTTCAATGTTAGGCTGTGTGTTCAGTAAAATAAAGTTATGCTCTTAGCTATTCAAGCATGCAATCTAATCTGTCCATGACAGACATATGTATGAAATAAAAAGATCTGTGGCCTTTCCTATGTGCCCAAACTCGTCTCTGGTTTAAGCAAATCAGGCAGGAATCCTCATTGGAGCTATTTGTCTCCTTCCCCTTTCTCAAAGGGATATTTCAACAGAGCAAAAAAGAAATGTACCAGAGTTCTCATCTGCCTGGGCATCTACCAAGCCACTACAACAGTTAGGATTAATCATAACTGTTGGCAATTCCCCAGGGCAGTATTCAGGTCTACTGCTGTCATCCCATTTGCAGCACTGCATAGTGGCATCAAGTGGATGAAAATCAGCCCCAACCCTGCCACCAGTGGGAGCAGTCTAGTCCAAAGAAGCCACCTGCCCTCTACAGGTTTCGCCCTCTTTCGGTCTCATTAGGGACTCAGTCGATGCACCCCACCACTCTTTTAGGAAACGTATACACATCAAAATGTCATGGATTGAAAGATTATAATTAATCCAACTCACAGGAAATTGATTAGGGCGCTACCACTCTCTTGTCTTTGGCTCATATGTGCCATTACAAAAGGGGACCCACGACATGTAAATCATTCTTGGTCTGCCATAGAAGGCACCACCCAGCCTGCACATATATGTCTGTGGGTTATTGGGCCTCACCATTGACGTGACACTCGACTCCTTAACACTCATTTGTTATTTTGTTCTGCATTTAGCAAATGGTTGTAAAATTGGCCTAGAATAAGATCCACCTTTTGTGCCTTAATCAGTCTTGATCTGGAGTATCAAAACTTCATTGTGCCACAGACTGTTCAAGTGTTTTCAGAGTTTTGGAGGGTGTTATCATATCCACCTGTATTTCACCAAGCAGGTGTTCAATGGAAAACAACTCCCCCATTACAGCTCCTATTTTGGCTAATTGATCTGCCTTATCATTTCCTTCCGTATCCTCACCTGGTGTTTTCAAATGACCACATATTTTCCTCCAATGGATTATCAGTCCATTTTCTGACACAAGGTTGTCAATAGCTTGAATCATCTTGTCATGTTTAAGTGACTTCTTGTTATAGGTGAGCATGCCTTGCACCTTGCAGCCAGGTAAATACTCCACAAAACTATTTAGCACATGATCAGAATCAGTGACTAAAACTATTGCTTTAAGTCTATTTTCTAATGCTGTAGATATTGCCTTATAAATGGTGGCCGATTCTTCAACTTGACTGCTTTTGGGGCTGTCCTCATGCTTACTCTTGGAATGCTGTCGCATTTAAACCACACATTTCCAATTCCTGCCACAAGTTCTTTTTCAGCATAATTTTCTACGTCATATACACATCCATATACATACTCAGTTGGTAAATCTTTAGATGTTTCTTCATTGAAAGCCTTGTGTGGGGATTGCTCAAATTCATTCAAATGTGTCTCTAGCTCTGTGTCATCAGGCGCACAGACAGCTGCACAATCATGCAACTCCTCTAGCCCTTGAGCAACTGGGCTCTTTTTTATTTTGTCCTTATCTCACTTCTACTGGAAATCCCTGAAGTGCTAATGTCCATGAAGAGATTCTTGACTGTGCCAAATTCCCTGATCTGATCCTCTTACTTAGCAAAAATTGCAGAGGCCGGTGATTTGTTTCAACAATCCCCCGCTCCCCTTGAATTATGGGACAGAAATGTTATAATGCCCAGACAGTGGTCAGAAGCGCTTTTTCACATTCACTAAATTGGATCTCTACCTGGAAATAATGCCTTGCTAGCATATGCAATGGTTTAATTATTTGCATCATGTTTTTGATATAACACTGCTGACATACATTGATCTGTGAATCATATTTCTACAACGAAAGCTTGGTGTTTCATTGGATATGCCAAACATGGTGCTTTCATTAGACACCCTTTTAGGATGGCCACTGCCTCACTTTATTCGTTTCCCCATTTCCAGGGTACACCCCGCTTCAGTAATCTCGTCAAAGGTTGTGTAATCTCTGCATAATTTTCAATAAACTTTCAATTGTAACTTGTCATTGCTAATAAACTCTTTAAACTTTTCAAGTGAAAGGGATCTTTTCATTTCTGAATAGCTTCCACCTTTTTCTTTTGTGGGTTTAATCCATGATCTGTCACTTCATGGCTTAGGATGTTTACCCTTTTCCTGTACCATTATGCTTTCTGTAAAGATAATTTTGCCCCAGCCTTCTGTAGCTGACTGAGTACATGTCTAATCTCATTGAAATGGCTTTTCGAATCTTCATTTTTAATTAGCACATCATCCACATAAACATTGTTCCTCTTTCAGCTGCATCCTGGAGTGCCTTGCTCAGGAATATCCCAAACTCACTCGCACTCTTGACATACCAAAAAGGGGTCCAGGACCATGCATATTGTGATTTGTCAAATAAAAATGCAAATACATTTTAAATGTCTTCGGCTAGTGGCACAAACCAGTATCCAGCTGTAAGATTTAAGGCGGTAAATACCTTTGACCTCTGAACCTGTGCAATGCCCTGATCAATAAATGGAAGGGGCCACCTTGAAATAGGTACCCCTTTGTTTTATTCTCAAAGATCTGCACACAAACACCACTGGCCATTGAGTTTTAGAACACATAATACAGGTGTATTTGATGTACTATGAATAAGCATAATGATTCCTCAAGATTGAACATTTTTTTGATTATTTCAGCTAGTGTCTCCAGACATGTCAGGGGCAACCTATATTGATTCACAAATACCGAATCCCTACCATGTCATTCTGGTAATGTGACAACATGCAAATCGGTCAGCCCACAGTCAAGGCATCTTTGGCATAAACCTGTTTGAACTTCATGACTATTTTCCTCACTTGGTCTTATTCTTGCTCATTTGTGCAAGAATCTGCAGCTTGGATCTGCTCCTCTACCATTTTAGAAAACTCTGGGCAATCCTCCAAAGGAGGAACCTCTGTACTTTCAACTAACCATGTGGCAGTGTCTTTTGGAGAGTCGCTACACTCAAATATTTTGGAATATTGACCTCCACTTTAATATGCTGCTTTTCTCTTTTAGATTCACCTAATTCGAATAGGATACAATCATCCTGACAACAGCATACCATTTCACTTGGCTCATAAGGGTAAAGAGACTGAACTTTAAAGATTCCCTAAGGCTTAGATTCCAATGATTCTGGTAATTCACCCAGTGCAGTCACACAGCTTTTAGGGATATTCCTGATCAAGGGTTACTGAAATCGGCAGTCTAGTAAGACTTCTGTATTCCCATTCCTATTGCTGTATTCTCTTCCAAATGAATGTCTTGACACCCTTTATTGTCCACCAGGTTTTGAATGGGTCCATGCCCAATCTCTATCAGTGGTGTATACTTACATTCTAATCATTGCTGCTATATGGATTCATTTAGCCACACAAATGCATCAGAATCTTTTATCTGTTGGCCCTTCCCATATTTTAATGCTACTGTTAATTGTCTGCTAAATGCAGGAATGGTAACATCCTTTTTAATTTGAAGCTAAATTGCATATGGCATCATTTGGGCACAATGATAAGTTTGTCTCTTGGCTTCGAATTCAGGAGCAGCTCCACCCAATCTGGACCAGACCTTTTGATTTAGAAAGTCTAATAACATACACATTCTGTGCATGATGTAATTTCCCAAATCAAATTTGTTTTGTGTTCTGCTCATGATCCACACATTGTGATGAATGCTTTTAGAGCCAATTGTAATTTTCTGCATGCATCGTCCTACAATTCTTTGCCCCAACTCGGGGTCATCTAGGCCAAAGATGCGTTGTTTTTTTATTTTAAACTTTGGGATCTCCTGTCAAGTATTTGAGTACCTTTTCACGCCAAACTCCTTTCATGCTCAAGAGCTCAAGAGCCAAAGTGGCTTCATTAATTTCAGCATGCCCATTCACATGGATAGGCATCCATGGCTGCCTTTCTCCCATGTGTATTTCTGCAAATGTTGAAATGCTTTTTTCCTGATTTAACTCTGGAATAATATTTGGTTTGTATTTTTCTTCATTTAGATAAAAATGCAACATTTTTTCATCTATTTCTTTTTGCCAGTTTTTCTCAGGGTCCAATTAAATCTCCAAAGACTGCTTCTCCTTTTTTGTCTGCATTTCATCCTGACACATGCGAATGACAGTAACACTAGGCACAAAGCCATTCTGAAGATATACTTCCACTGCACTTTTATCTGATTTGGCAGTGGTGTGGCATTCTTTAACATTGTTGCTTTGGGCCAATGGCTTTTTAGCTAAGGACCCCAATACCCCATTTCCCCATCAATGAGGGGCTACAACTTCTTCTTGCAATACATCCCTATGAGAAAGAGAATTTCATTAATGGGTGTGACCAACACTTCCAGTCTCATCTGATGCTTCCCTATCTTTATGTCAAACTCTGTGATACCTTCGATAGGTATTTCTTCCCCATTGAAATTGTACACATGGCCTTCAGTTTGCCTCATTGATACTTTTTACCAGTTCTTTTGAAATTATTGTTGCTTGAGCACCTGTGTCAATCATTGCAAATGCATTATGTTTTCTTCAATAGTGGTAGGAGCATAGTACCTATCCTCAACCTCTTCTAGTACGCATAAAAAATGAGAATTTTTACTAATTTCAGGACTTACTTTTCTTAGCTCATTTTTACTTTTTGCTAGGCAAATGGGCATATGAAATGACCTTTTACACTCCCTTTTGTCCACTTCATTTTGAATTTGTTTGTCTATTCTCCTGGGCTCAGAACACATTTGGAGTGTAGCCACTGACTGCCCCTCTGACTTGGGACCACTAGTGTTCACACCCCAATTTCTCATTGTGCCTTTCCCATTAGCTGTGCCCTCTCTACTTACTTCCACATTGCAATCTATTGGCTTTGTATTTTCACAAGTGTCCGTGACAGCATGTCAGTTTCTGGTGTGTGACACTTATCTGCATTTTTTACAGAGCTCGTCATTTCTGTCCCTTGGAACATCTGTGGCTCAAAATACTCATCAGTTCACTGACCTGCACCTGCCTTTTGGGCAATTGTTTCCTCTGTGGGCAAATCAACAGTATTTTGATTATCAAGTAAGAATAACCTATATATTGATCCTAATTATTCATTTTGCATTTCATTTTCACATTGGATATTCTTTTTAAATCTGCCTCTTTGTTCTTTGGGTTTTTCTTGTTCATGTTCCCTTTTTTGCTCTTCATCTTCACACAACTAAGTGTCTGGTTCAAATCCAAATTAAACCATACTCCCTTTTTGCGTGTGTTATAATTCCCTGTCTCACTTTTATTAATTTGTTTTCTTGTTTTTAAATCGGCAAGCAATTCAGCATTTTTATTAATTATATTCAAAGGTGTTTCATGGGCATCTGTGTTTTCATTAGGGCAGAGGTGATTAGCTAGTCACTTGTTGCTACATACACAATCCCTCCAATTACCTTCTGCACCTTCCCTTGGCTATTGCCTTTGAACTACACCTAATTTTCCTATCTGTTCAGACAACATTTTGACTTGGGCCTCTAAGCATAGAAACCTATCCATGTGTCTGAATTCCTCTCTTTGTGGTCTGGACCGGTAATGTTTAAACCCACCCTGATTAGGCCTGTTCTGATATCTTTCAGGAGATTGATTTCTATTTGGGTTACCCCTGTATCCATGTGACACAGGAGGTGGAGAATGTGGAGTGACCATCCTTTGACAATGGTCAACCTGTGGTGGGGACTGATTATATTGGTGAGGTACATAATTCATGCTTTGTCTTGCTTTAGGTGGGAACTGTTCCGTGTGCTGATTTCAATCTTCAACAAATCTATCCACATATCTTGGTCTTTCTTGGTGGCTATACACCATTGTTTTATGGTCAAACTAATCTGGGCCCCTAGTGTCTGGTATGGGCCATTGCACATTTGACTTTTATTGTTTTTTAGGCTATGCATATCATGGCAAAACCCCACTCTGGGAGAACTACCATGGTATCTAGGACTAATGTAAGAACTTCTGTCACTGTGATCAATGGATTGGAACATAGGAGTCCTGGGTGATGTCCTTTATGGAGCCACGCCCCTTTGATTAGGTGTCATGTCATTCTTTGCCTGAGTTTGGGCTGATTCTAGTGGCATATTTACAGGCTTTACCTCCAAAATCGCTGGTGTGGATTCCTTAGACTTTGGTTGTGTCTCTTTATTCCTAGGTCCCTCCTCTTTCTGACCAAATATCACTTCATACAGTTTGGTCCCCTGTTCTGTTATCCATTCTAGTGGTTTTTCTCTGTCAAATTCATGGATTAATTGGGAGACAATTTCTTTTTGTAGCCAATAAAAGTAAGCAGTTTTAAATTCTACTGAGTTAGGGTTAAAGGTCACATCAAAATGTTAAAATGCTCTTTCAAGTTTCGAAAGAACTGGCAAGGGGATTCATTCTGTTGTGCCGCCATACTACAAGCAGCTTTCTTGGCTTGCTGTATAGACCGAAAAGGTGATAATTGGTGTCTAATCTCTTTCTCAAAGTCTTCCCATGACATATTTTCCTGTTCATTGAGACCACGAATGATACTAGCAGACGCTGCATCTAGAGTGAGGTGAAAATACTGTCTATTTTGTTCAGTAGGAATCTGAAGAGACTTGAATATATCATGAACCACCTCCAAATGGTCTTCCATGCAACAATCCCCTCCCCTTTTGAATGGCCTAATCAAAGTTCTGCTGCATTTCATAATTTGTAAAAGGGCTCCATGGTGCATTCTGGTGTATATCATTTTGTCACTCGTTCCTGTTCTCTTGTGGGCAAGAATGTGTGTGAGTATTTTCAGGTGATTCAGACCCTAACATTGGGTTATAAATAACCAGTTCTGGCCAAAGGGACAGCTTGGCTAGGGCTGTGACTAAGTTCAACTCCAGTGAATGTAGTACACTGTTGCTTTTCCTGAGACTTGGATTAAATATTTGCTGTTCCAGGCTTTTGCACTGTCCATGAAACTGTTCTGGATCATGACAGAGAGTAGAGCTCTCATCGCTGACCCTATTGATTAGGGCTTGCAATTCATTGATTTGTGTCTGACAATGATCAAGTGCTTTAGCTTTTCTTTCATTTTCATCCAGTAATGTAAATATCATCTGTTCCATGGCATGGAGTTCCTTATATTTCTCACTGTTATAGTCTCTTAGGGTTTGGATTTCGGAAACTGCAACATCTTTATCTTGCCTTAGATCATCCAATAATATTTTAATTGGGTTAATTTTTGCTCACTCTCTTAAGTCTTTTCTCTCTCCGAGCCTAATGAGCAGCACGTTCGCTACACTTGCTTGCAGTTGCATGTCTAGCTCTCTGTGCTTTAATTCTGCTTTCAATTGCTGCACGTGATCACATTCATTGTCCAAGCTGCGCTGTAATTTGCTAATGACCTCACTGTCTTTTCCTGGAATCTTTATAGATCTGTGTAGCAGAAACCAAAGCTGTGTGCAGAGTCTGATGATGCGGTTCTTCTCCTCTGTGCGTTCCGTCGCTCAGAATAACCCAAGGAGACACACCTGCACAATGCTTCCTTCATCAGAAATACCTTAAAAAGCATCCTTTGCCACTTCTGTGCTAATCCGATTTTTCCAGGTTGTCCAATTTTCAGATGACCATTTTGCATGAGCATAAAGCTTTGTCACGAGGTAATCTGATAATTCAGAACATTCAGACTAAATCTGGGACATGGAGGTACTATTGCCAATAACACTATAACACGTGTCAAGTGAGTACACAGTACTGCACTACCTCACAGCTCTAATTCAAAAAATGAATGCACTATATGGTTATGCTTTATGATGCAAAGCCATGCCAAGTAATTATTTTACCGCTTCCTGGCCAACGCAGCAAGATGTTAGAGATCCTTTTAGCTATATTGTTGATATTTCATGGTATTTTTCTGGTATATTGGTATTTTTGGTTCTTTGTGGTACAGTGGAGAGCCTAACATCAGAGTACCACATGATAATCGTTCTTTTACTGGAATCCCTAATGGTAATCAAATACTGGACTTAGTACACTCTACACAATTAACTCATCCCCTTCCGTGGTATCTTATTTACAATACCACATTATGCCCCTTTGGCTTGCATCTAAGAATACATTTATCATATAAATGAAACTCGAACATTCATTCAGAGCCTCTCAGAGTAACACAGTTTACAATGACTAACTTTGTTTTTATATTTTATCACAAGTTCTGTATCTCTCTGTATGCCAACCAAATACAGCTGAGCACAGAATAAGTACACTGAGGCTAATGTACCTTTTTTCGAATTGTTATACTTTATCAGAAGTTAGAAATATGCAAGTTACACAGAATGACATGATCATCCACATTGTAACTCAAACATGTGAAGCCTTTCCTGCAATGGATTTCAAAACATTAGATTTGCGATAATGACCAGAGTTCTGCCAACATTGGCCTTGAATTTTGCAACAAAAATTTGCAGGGCACAGGCTTCTGCCACATCTGAGTTTTATCGCAACAAAACTTGAAGAAACATGAATATAGTTCTACATACATGTTTAAAATGTCATTGTGCAGCACCTAAAAATAAAATGACTTTCCCACTCTACACTATCTAATATCAAGCAATCACTCATCAGCCCGCACCGCAAATTGACTGAACTTACCAAAGAAATCTTTAATCGTGTGTGTCTGTCATGAACTGCTCATGACCCCAATTTAGTTGTCGTACAGAAGAACTCTTTATATGGTCCACTCGCTTTTTGCCTGGAACAAACCCTCCAACAGTCTTTCTGCTCTGCAAGTCAGCCAGATGAAAAAAAAGCAACCAGAATGAACCCTCTTTAGACAGCTGTCTGCCCCCGAGCCATTGAGTGAGTGAAAAGCCCCAGCCCTTTCCCACTGCCAGTCTTTACTAAGACCTCATGTGTCATTCAAAATCACCTCCCTTTTTGTCCGTCAGCCAATTCAAGAATATGCTGACTGTGTCCATCCCCATCGCTTAGGAGCGGAAATAATAGCTACATCTCAGTGCTGTTTTCCTGCTCTGAATTTTTTTTAAGCAATGCACTGTCTTTAGCAGTACGGATCTCACATTCCACACTTTGATTTGTCATGTCCCCATTCAGGCACAGCACAGCTTTAAGCGTGCACATTTAGTTTATTTAATTTTCAAACTACAATGCATTTCCATCAATCTGCACCAAGTTTATATAACCGGCATGGGCTGGATTGGTTTGCACTAAATATTAGTATGGGAATCTGTTATATGTTAAATGGATTAGGTAAATTAGTATGTTAGTTTCATGTTAGTTTTATTTTCAGTGTAACTCAGCCCACAACTGTGGTACCATGGAGCAAAGTGATTATTTTTCTAGCATGTGTTCTGTGCATTCCCAACATTGACGTCTATTAGATTCAGCCGGAGTCTCACACCCTTGAGTCACACATATGAGTCTCACACTCTTGGACATAGTTAAAATTCAGACCTTTGCTAAAATGTGGATGATGAAATGTGGAGCTACCATTGTTGAAATCCAGAATAGGAAAAAGTATTTCCCTATTACATTTCCCTACACAAATCATCCTCTAGTCTATATGTCTACTCAAGATGACTCAACCATCTCAAACAAATAATAGCTCCTTAAAAGCAATTGCATGCTCATCAATTCTCACTAAACAGCCTCCTAAAATTAACCTCCTTCTTAATACCTCTCTTCTTTCCCAAAGTGATATCAAAAATGGGTAAAACTGACTCTCATACTCACTGCATTCCTCTGATAATAGTGTAAAGCCAAATTTGAATAAAAAGGTTCCATGGGTGATGAGCTGACTGCCATGCGCTTTTCTAGGCAGCTCAATCAATAATAGTACTTCTCTGAAATAGCAAAAAGAAAAGCTTTCTTGAGCTTCTCGAGCACAAAATGCAATTTCAATGCTTCAAAATCAGAGCAGAAAAAGGAAGTAGATCAGCCCCTCCTCACTCCACAGGCCACAGAGGGGAGAGTATTTCCAGTCTGCTTCTGGTCCTTCAGATCTTCTCTCCAACCTGAACAGCAGGAGCACTTGAACAGTACTGACTTCCCCTCCTGGAAAATGGCCTTTTTTAGCTTTTAGCACATTTGTTTACCAGAATCACTGGAATTCTGCTAAACATTCACCAGATTTTTTATCTCGCATGCTCCAAAGGATGTTTTATCTCCAAACGCCACATGATTATTTATTTCGAAGCCCATCAGTCAACAATCTCCATCGCGTCCGGCCTAACCCAGGAGCTTTGTCCATCTTCCCTTGTAGCTCGTTGTAGTCTTTAGGGCTAAGTTATTGTTTACTATAACATTAGGTACTATTTACATAAACAAAAAAGAACTATTGGTGCGCACCCCAGACCATTGGATTACAGCCCAGAAACTATGCTACTCGCAATGTACCTGTGGGTTCCAAAACACCAGACTAGCCTAGCTCGAGGCCCCTACTTGCACAGTAAATTGTAAAGACTTTTCATAATTGTCTTTACCATATGAGTACATGCCAATGTCTTTTACTACTTTCATCGTGCAAAAGGACTGCATGGCTTGAGATAATGCTCAATCTCCTGCATGACTAGAATAAACAACATTTCTTTACAGTATGCACAATCACTAAAAATAAACACACATAGAAAATAATGAAGACAACTGTAGACCCTGCATCTTGGTCCTCTGGTTCCTTGCAATGTCTGTCAGACCTCTGCACTTCCCGGGTGAGCCCATCTTTGCATCCCTCCCTTTCCCCAGATAAAGAAGTCATGCTCAGTGTAATGGAAGCATTTCTGTAGGACACAAGCAATGGCAATGCATGCCTCCCAATACCAGGCAGGGTCCCACCTCAGGGGATGCCTCCGTTGGTGCTGCTTTTATCTTACTTTTAACCCTAGAAAATGGTGACCGCCCCTCTTTAGGATAACAGTGTTATTTCTCTGGTTGTGTTGCTCGAGTGGCTTCATCAAGCATGCACATGACAATGCAAATCTTTCCAGCGAGAGCGAGAATGATAGAGAGAGAGGAAGAGAAAGGCACAGGGAGAAACATAGAGGGATAAGAAGAGAGAGAGTCAGAGAGAAGAAACAAGAGAGAGAGAGAAAGAGAGAGATAAGGAGAGAGAAACATACAGAGATAAGGAGAGAGAGAGGCAGAGAGAAGAAAAGAGAGAGATAGAGAGAAAGAGAGAGATAAGGAGAGAGAAACATAGAGAGATAAGGAGAGAGAGAGGCAGATATAGAAAGAGAAGCATATGATACACCAGCGACTGCTACAATTTTTGAGAAATCAACATATCCAACAATGATATCATACATGCACAACATGTTTCGAGAAGATCTCTCCTTCTCAATTGGTTCAAATAAAGCAACAATTCTCATGAACAAGTGATTACTGCAAATTATCAGAACATATTTAATTCAAACATATGTAACCATAACAGCAAAAGTAATGACAAGTATGGCTTTTGCGTGTGAGCACTGTAGAACTGAATTCCTATCACCTACATCTCAAGCTCATCAACTCATTACCACTGGTCGATGTTCTCTTGACGTGTGCAGCAGATGTCCTGGTCTTCCTGCAATTCTATGATGTTGAGGTGTGGTGAACAGCTATGGGTATTTGTTGGTCTTTTTCTGCAACTTGAACAATTTCACGAATCCCTGGTTTATATCAATAACAGTGTTCAATCAAATGACTGGTTTAAAGGGAAGAGAGCAATGGCCCGGGATGGGCCGGGATGGGACAATGCGGCGACTTGGCAATCTGTACATCCCGCAGTTTTGAATAATGTTACTGGTCCAATGTTCTTTAAAAATCCCCTTTTGATACCCAAGTCCCAATGCTAGTTCAATGCATTTCACTCTAGTGGTTCACGATGGTGTGCAGGGCTAGGCAGATGGGAGACAGGTAAGTACTGTCTGGGGGTGCAGTGTAGGAAGGGGCAAGGTGTGTCAGGAGAAGGCCAGAAACTGATTGGAGAATGCGAGGTAAGCCCCCTGAAAGTAGACAGGAGGTGGGAAAGGGAGAGAGAGTGCCCTTGCAAAGGGCAGACTTTGGCAGGTAGCCCACTGGAAAATTGGCCTTTTGTGAGTGGCCTTCGCTCGTACAGCCATTTAATAAGAATACATGTTATTATGGAATACTCCTGCTTCTAAGCACTGCAATAATGTATATATTTGTTTCATTTATTAGTGTATTACAGTTATAGAATAACTTAACGGTTGTGTGTATTGGCCTGTCCGTGCCCCTTCTGAGGACTTGCTGCATTGTGTGGCCTTTTTTTCCATCTACCCTGTGGTCGGTTGTGGGGGCCTGTGAAGAATATTTTCTGCTGCTCCCCACAGGGAGCAGTCTACTCACTTGCCTGCTCCTCCGGTCACGATGCACCGCTGCAGATCCATCGCACTCCTGCTGGCGTTCTACACCTGCCCTGAGCCACGACCTTAGCTGTGCCCCTTTTGGCCTGCCCATCGGCCTCGCCCCAGGGCGAAGTCCGGATAAGTCTGGTCGCTGCTGTCTGCAGCTGTCCGCAGATGGACGCTGGCATCTTACGCCCTATCTTTTTCTTGTATGTACTGTCTTCATCATCTTCAGCCCCAATGCGATGCGCAACAGCCGCCCCGGCTTCCTCTGCTGCGCCACACCCAGCATACCCACTATGCTCATTTACCATCCTAGTTCTTGCTTCATTATTGCTACTTCGATTCGTTTGTTTCTATTCTCCTGGTATTGCTGGCATGTCCTTTTTAAATTCTACTCCCTGTATTCCTCGTTGTTCTGTTCCCTTAACTTCTTTTTGTAACTACTGTAATATTATCTATCCTCTTTACTCTTCTCAGCTGCCACCCATTAATCTTGTTCTTTGGAATGCTCATTAACTCTGTAATACATCTCACTCTGTTCTAGATACTTTTCTCCTTTTGAACGTACACTTTCTGTGTATTACTGAGACATGGCTTTCGTCTTCAAATACTGCCATTCCTGCTTCCCCTTCTACCTCCAATACAGCTTTTCTTCACACGTCTCGGCCTTCGACCCGAGATGGTGGAACTGATATTTTCTACTACTCATATTACTCCTACTTCATTGTCTCTTCCAATTTTCTCTTCGTTTAAATATTCACTCACTTCTTTTGTAAACCTCACCCCTTCAGCTTTATACTTGTCTATCATCCTCCTGCCCATGTTGGAACCTTTTGTGATGATATTGCGTCTTTGCTTTCTGCTATTTTACCTTGTTCTGCTCCATTTACCCTTCTGGGTGACTTCAATCTCCATCTCTCTTCAATTCACTCCTCTCTTCTGTTTGTTTCTATTCTTGATTCTTATCTTCTTCCTACTCTCCCTACTCCCCTTTCACATGTATCTGCTTCCTGTCTGGATCTTATTTTCACTTCATCTTTAGCTACAGCATCTATTTCTGTACAACCTGTCTATTCTTCCGATCATCATCTTCTATTCTCCCTTCTTTCCAGTCAACTAGGCCATCTTGTTCTGAAGCTCTGACATATTTTTGTTGAGACCTCCGTGCTTTTAACACTCCTTTGTTTGTCTCATCTTGTATTTCTACTCGTACTTCTCATTCCTCATTGGCTGTTCTTCCCGCCGTATTTCTACTCTTTCTTCCTCCCTCTCCTCGTCTCTTGATTCTCTTTACCCTACTACTCCAGTCTTCCCTTCTTGGAAGCCACCTCCCCACATTCTGTGTTTGCAGCCAGCCCTTTGCCGTCTTCAGCTACACTGCCGCAGAACTCTTTCTGATGCAGATCATCTGTCTTTCTTCCCCTATCACACATTCTATGACGATGTTCTTCTCTCAGCCAAATGCTTATATTATTCAGATCTTTTGCAGGCCCAATCTACTGATCACAAGCATCTTTTTCCATCATCATCTCATCTTCTTTCTCCCCCCTCTCTCGACTATTCACTTATCTCTACTCTGATCTTGCCTCTTATTTCTCTTCAAAGTTGGCCACTCTTTGAGCAGCCATGGCTCCTCCCTTCACCTCTGCATGTTTCTCTGCATCTTCCTTTCAGCCTTCCTCTCCTACTTCGGTTATCACATCTTTTTCTCAGATCTCTATTTCTGAGATCTTCTCTTTGCCAGCTAAAGCCCACCCTACTGCTTCTCCTTTGGATCCAATTCCTTCCTCACTCATTCCTAAGGTCTATCCCTCTCTGGTTTCTTATCTTTATTTATTTGTTTATTTTGCCATTTGTTAAGCGCACTTAGCCCGGGGGCATCTAGGCGCTGATTACAGAAACATAGTGGTTACAGAAAATGTCTTATGTTGCTTATGGTTGCAGTGTTACAAGGATCTACAGTGGATATTTTAGGGTACATTGTTAAGATGGTAATACAGTGGGTTGCTTATGTTGCTTGTGATAACAGTCATACCGTGCCTTACAGAGGAAATCATTGAGTACATTGTTAGATCAGTCGTACAGCAGGTGAAGGGACACATGATAGCATAGAAGAGTGCAGATTCAGGGTAAGGTACTACAGATGTGCAGGGGTCTCTAATTCCCCTGATTGAAAAGTCAGTTTTTGAGCTCTTTCCGGGAATGACCAGAGGGAAGGGTCAGATCTCAGCGCTAAGGGCATGGCGTTGCAATGTTTAGCTGTGATCACTGGGAAGCTGCTGCCTCCCGCTTTGTGTCTCTTGAGGCGGGGGTGTCCAGAGAGAAGGAGAAAGCAGCTCTGGTGGGCCTGGTGGATTGGGTCTTGGGGACCTTGGCTTGACAGATAGCTGGGAGCGCTCTTGGGTAGACATTTGTGTGTAAGGGATAAGATACTAAACATTATACGCTCCCTTATGGGGAGCCAGTGGATTTTGCGTCTAGCTGCCGAGATATGTTCTGTTCTCGGAATGTGGAGCGCTGCTCTAATTACATTATTTTGAATTGTTTGGAGTTTTTAAAATATTTTTGGAACTGGAGCCTGCAAATAGAGAGTTGCAGTAGTCTATTCCCGATAGTATTAATGCTCTGTCAAGTGTGACAGAGTTATCAGTAGTCAAGAACAGTCTGATGGCCGAGATCAATAGGGCGGCATAGGATGCCGCCGAAGCAATGGCATTGACCTGCCTAGTCATGGTGAGTGAGGAGTCTAGGTATATTCCTATTGTTTTAACCTCTTTGGAGTTAGAAATGGTGTTGCCGTCAGTGATGAAGGCTTTGTAGTTATTTGATAGGTTGTTAATCTGAATGTGGTTGCCAATGAGGAGTATCTCCGTTGTATCATCATTCAGGCATAGCACATTGTGAGCCATCAAGGCCTGTATGGTTAGGTAGATTTTGTTTAAGATGTTAGAGTCATGGGTGTGATTACCCATGATAGGCAAGGGAATCTGGGTATCATCTGCATAATTGGTGTAGATGATTACCAGTTTGTGTAATAGGTAAAACAAATGCTTGTTAAAGACGTTATAGAGGGTGGGGGAAACATAGAACCCTAGGGGTCGAAGCTAATCTTACCTCTAGTTGCAATATTTCTCTGCTTACTTCATCCTTCCCGTCTTCATTCAATCACACTTCCATTCCTCCTATTCTAAAGAAACCTTCCCTGGATCCCTCACTTCTTTCAAATGTCCTACCTATTTCTCTTCATCCCTATCTTTCCAAGCTATTTGAACGTCTTTTCTATTCGCAGGTCTCTACCTTTGTAAATGATAACTCTATTCTTCCTTGGTTTCAGTCTGGTTTTCGTCCTCTCACTCTACTGAAACTGCTCTTCTTCCTGTCTGTGACTCTTTGCTCTCTACTCTCTACTCTAAACACTCTTCTCTTCTGATTCTATTGGATTTATCGCCTGCTTTCGACATTGTGGATCATACTCTACTCGTATCTTCTTTCTCTTATTGTGAGTTTTCTGGTTCTGTTTTATCCTGGTTTGGTTCAGGTCTTTCTAGCTGAACGTATTAGTTATCTTGGGCTGGATCCTCTTCTGATACTCTACCTCTACATCACAGTGTTCCTCAAGGCTCTGCTTTAGGACCTTCTCTTTTCTCCCTCTATACATCTCCTGTTGCTTCTATTATTTACTCCTTTGGGATATCCCATCATTTCTATGCAAATGATACCCAACTATTTTTGTCTTTTTCCTCTTTTTCATCTTCCATTCATAACAATCTTACTTCTTGTCTCTTAGCTATCAAATCCTGTATGTCAGATCACTTTCTTCTTTCAAATGTGACTAAAACTTAAGTTCTCTTTTTTCCCACTAATACTATTGGTTTGGCTCCCCCTCCTCCCCTTGTTTCATTTCGCCCTTCAGAACTTCTTATTTTGACTTATGCTTGGAATCTTGGCCTTTATCTTTACTTCAACTTATCTTTTTATTTTCATATTTCTATTACTTCATGTGCCTGTTGCTATCATCTTTTCAATATTCGTAAATCTCAATCCTTTCTCACGTTTAATGCCACTAAGCTTTTGATTTCTTCACTTATTTCCTTTTGTTTATTCTAATGTTCTGCTACTCTCTTTGGTCTTTCTGTCTCTCGCTTGGCTCCTCCTAAGTCGGTCTATAATGCGTCTATTCATCACGTATATCTTCTTTCCCTTGTGACTCAAATTCTCTGTCTTTATCCTCTCTTGTTTGGCTTCCATTTTATTCTCGCCTCCTTTTCAATTTTCTCTGTCTTATTTCCATGTCTCTCTATGGCCTTGTGCTCCTCATCATTCTTCTCTCATCTTTTTAATTTCCTTCTCCTCTTCTTCGTTCTCAGTCTCAATTTCTATTATCAGATCCTCACCCCACCCACCCCGGGTGCCCAGTCATGGTTTTTCTACTTTACTTTGCTAGCTCCACTTCACTGGAATTTTCTCCCTCTATCTCTCTGCTCTATTACCTCCTTTTCTCTCTTTTATACCACTCTTAAGTATTATCTTCTTCACTAAGAAGGACAGCTATGAATATTATTTCGTAGTCTTTATTTTTCCATTTTTATTGTACTGTAAAGTGTGTCTTTTGTTCAGCGCTTTGGCGTAAAGCACTTTATACGTTACAAATAAACACAATAATACCTATACACATGAAAAACAAGTACATATAATAATATCACAATATTACAACAATAATAATAATGATAAAACCTTACGCACAATCATAATTAGGTAATTTCAATGTATCCCTAATAATACTTTCACCTCACTCCTATTATATGACCATAATTAAAAAGATACCTAATGTGTCATGTCCTAAGACCTTTCCTTTATTCCTTTACTTTCCTTTACTCTTTCGTGTCGGAAGCGGCCTCTGACTGCATCGGAAGAGCGAGGTGCGGCTTGACGCATCTGAGCACGTAAGATCGCATACGGAGGTGCTTTCCTTGGATCCCTGTTCGGTGTGTGGCGAGCAAGCGAGGAACACTCAGGCAGCGTGACTGGGAAGCAGGGAAGCAGGGAGGCGGAGGAGCGATCTCTGAGTATCGTACGGAGGTTCTCAGCGTTTTGCGCCCAGTGTGGCGTTCCTGTATTGCACCCGTATTCGGTATGGCTGCCCTCCACACTAGTCTCTCGCATCCTGTGCCCTGCACTCTATCAGCCCGCTATACGCGCCCACCAAGCTCCCCGTGGAACCCGCCGGGAGAGGATACTCTCTAGTGGACAGGTGGGTCTGCACAGGAGCGTCTGCCAGGATTGCGGGCGTGGAGTACAGACCCCAAGCACAGACGGCAAGTTTAGCTTGGCCTGTATTCCCTGGCATTTGCTCCCCCTGGGGTCCGGGCTACCGGAAGAAGGGGAGTGTGGGAAGGGGGAGGGGGTCCCGAGTGGCTGGATTTGGAGACACTGGTTACGGGGTATTGTGGGCGGGGTACCGCATTTACTGCCTGTGTCTCTGGCAGTAGGGTCTGTAGGCGGCGCCTCTGATGTGTCAGTAACCATTTAGGTGAGTGTACAACTTAGGAACTCACCCAGGGTCGTATTCCTACATACCACAGCCTCCCCAACACACCTTCGGACTCAGGGGGCACTGGTAGAGAACTGGAACAGTGTGTTACGGCCCGGAGATAGTGGGCTTTTGCCTTTGAGCCGGGCAGATTGAATATAAACACTGTGTATGTAATACCAAGACGTCCTAGTGCGAAGAACCACTGTGGGAGCGGTTATTGGGACCAATTCCTTCTTCTTTCCAACCACTGTGCTGATTATTACATTTGACAGTGAGACAGGATCGAGATAAGGCAACTTCCAACAGCCAGTGTAGTCTTTCTGCAGAAATTCAGCAGGGGAAAAGAGCTCCCCATTCCATCTATAACTTAAGGAAAATCAAGGCCCAACCTCTGAAGGAATGTAAGGAGAATTACAAGAAAGGTAATAAATGCAAGAAGCACGCAAAAAACTCTATACCAGTAGCGCAAGGAGCTATTACAGATTTCTTTGCCGTCAATCCTCCCCTGAAATAAATTCTACCATCAATGAGGAATCGGCTCCCCCAGGCCTAAGTGGTAGTATTTGTTTAAATACCACGAATTTTGATGATATAGACAATAATTCACTGCTTGATCTTTGCTTAAACATACAGAGAGGAATGTCGTCACAGATCCCTCAGAGGGTATCTAGCAGTTTAACATCCCGAAGGCAAACATCAGTACTACTCCTGGGGTGCATAATACCGAGGGCAGCAGCGGTCGCCTGTCTGCCTCTCCAAATCTAGCGATGGCTTCTATGGAGGATGGACCTGAAAAGGAGGCCGAGGATGATAATAGTTTGCATCCTAGTTCAACTGCGATAACAGAGCTTCAATCGTCGGTGGCCTCCCTTCAATTTGCACTTAAAATAATTCTGCAAATGTCAGGGCGCATTCTGACAAATACTAACACCATCACCTTGGTGCTAGAACTTAAGGATTTCCCGCGTGACGCTGTACACATAGTGGAAGAGACAGAACAGTAGGAAATCACTCCCGAGGAAGCTACTGAGTATTCTACACCCAATGGGAGCACTCAAGAGGGGGATGTACGAGTAGTGTGTGTGGAAGATCAGGAGCTAGTACAAAGTCCTCGGGCTCCCCCACACGGAAACAACACAGATTGGCCAAGAGGGCACTTAAAAATAAGAAAACTATAACGAGTGCCCCACCTCCAACCACTGGCCCACGGACTGCCCCAGAAACTCGCTCGAAAAAAGCCAGGAAAAGACTTGCACGAGCGGCGGCTCGAGCGGCAATGACAAAGTGTCCTCTTTCTGACTGGCTAGTACCGGGAGAAAAGTCCACTGTGGTAGACCTAGAAGAAGCCTCGTTGGTGGACTCTGAGCAAGACCTTGATTTCAGTACTCCTTTATATCCTGAGGAACCCCTAGGGACGAGGGCAGCAAGAGAACCATCAGAGACTACACGGCATGGACAAGAAAGCCTAGAGGAGGAGTGTAACAAGAACCGCATTTGCTTTATTAAGAATCTCTATCCTAGTGGAAAAAATCCCTGGCTATCACGTTCTGAGTTCTTAACCAGGCTTCATTACATTCCTCAACTTCGAGTATTGAAGTCTGACGATTTCTTGTTCATTGAACCCCTGCAGGTGCCTAATTCACATGTCTCTGCCATACATTGCACCTTTTTGGCCTCTGTGCAATTGATCAGAAAATTCAAAGAAGAATTGAGAGGAGTGGACATTGATATTGACGTAGATCCGCAGGAGAGGGATCTACATGACGAACCTGAGGTCATTGATACACCTGCTCCCCCAGCCAATGAGTCCAAGTCTGTAGCTGTGGAAAACTCTGCATTGGTTGAAATACAACAAGATCTCAAATCACTTCTGGAAGCCCTGCCCCGAGTATTACAGAACCATTGACGTTTTTCTCAAATTTCTTGGAACTGTCGAGGTTTTGTACATCTTTTGAGGCCAGAGGGCTCAGTAGAGTTATTGTCCAAACATAGTTGCATCTGTCTCCAAGAAACTTGGTCATTGGACCCCCTATTGGTTGACGGTTTTGTTATATATCAGTCATTTGCTAAAAGGGGTAACAAGGGTCGCCTTTTGGGGGTTTACTTACAGGGGTAGTTAATAGGGTCATCTCACGAAAGATACAGTGCAAAGCTAGGACTATCTTTTGGCGGTAGAGGTTGATTATCTAAATGAAAGTGGTCTTTGTAGATTTCTATTGATTAACCTCTACAACCCCCCTGGAGGTGTGATAAGAGAACCATTACAAGAAACAATTCAGGACCTATTGTCTTCTTGGTCACTGAGGTCTGGTAACACTGCTGTAGTGGTTATGGGGGATTTTAATTGCCACATGACAGGCAACTTCCTTGTATCTCCTAATCCTGACCTCAGTGCAAAATGCCTGATGTCCCATGGAAGAAGGGATGGTGAAAGGTTAGGCTGGCTGCAACTGTTTGATTCATGGGATCTTACCATGATTAATGGGCGTACACTGGGGGATCGGCCTGGAAAACACACCTGGACTAATGGCATATCGTTCAGCACCCTGGACTACATATTTATGTGCCCCGAGATGCAGACCAGAGTTGCTGATATGAGTGTAACTCCCAATAAATAGAGCGACCACGCGTTGCTTCGTTGCTCACTCCGCCTCCCTTCCTCTTCCACCTTCTGGCTTTTTCTGGCTTACATGCCACTAGAAAAACGAGGCACATGTTGAAACCTGGAGGTACAATACTCCACTATAATCAGGGAATTCCGGATGTCAAGAGAGGGCTAAGAGCAGAGATACGGGGTTTCAAGAACATGAACTTAGTGGGAGCAGCCTACTATGAGAAAGTTAGAATAGCCAAGTACAGATATAGAGCCTGCATTAAGAGCATGAAAATATCAGAGAGGTACAACAGATATCAAAGGCTCGTACAAACCATCTGCTCTAGAGATTCTCGTAGTATATGGCTACTCCTAAATGAGAATAGAGAAAAGGTCAATGGCCCACTAGTCAACCCTATTGGCGAGGATGTATAGGTAAAATTTCTATTAAGTCGTAATTCTGGAGAGGCGGAGGCTTCCAGTATATTTGAAGTGAAGGCTCCCTTCCCCCGCCTTTCGATGTCTCTGTGGAGGCCAATCATAACAAAATAGTCACCCTTAAGGCATCTAGAGCCCCTGGCCCTAATGGGCTGGCTAACGCAGTAATTAAGAATGACCCTGCATTCTGGGCACACCTCTTCTCTATTCTCTTCGAAAAGATCTTAGCTCAGGGGACTATTCCCCGTTCTTGGCAAACGGCTATTCTCGTCCCTGTATTTAAAAAGGGTAGCCGTATAGACCCTAACAACTACAGGCTCCTTTCTATGCTTGACATCACTGGCAAACTCTTTGCTGCACTACTGCTTAGTGAGCTGTAGAAGTGGGTAGAACAGACCAATATACTCAGCAGATTCCAATGCGGTTTCCGGTGAGACTTTTCCACCTCTCATCATCTTTGGGTGATGGATATGCTTTGCACACGGGCGCTTAACAAGGGGCAGCCTCCGCTTTATGCCCTATATATTGATTTCAAGGCTGCCTTTGATTCCATCCCTAGAGCAATGTTATGGACCAAGCTGGAAACTATGGGTTGCCCACCAGGTCTCCTATATTACCTAAGACAGCTGCATTATAACACCTCTGCCTGCCTCAGATTAAACCAGGTGGGCAGTATGACTAGACAGGTGATCCAGAATAGGGGGGTAAAGCAAGGATGTGTAACTGCGCCCCTCATTTACAATCTATACGTATATGACATCCCTTCAGCACTTGCAGAAGCTAACAACTGCCCTCCAAAAATTGGTGAGGCACCATGCACTGTCCTAGCATATGCAGATGACCTGGTTGTATTTGACAATACCATAGCTGGACATAGGCGCTCTGCTGTCACTTTATGGGATTATGCTAAAACCAATGGCTTGACCATTAACCTAGACAAGACAAAGGTACTCAGATTCACTAGGAAAAGAGCATCCAGAGTCGATCTGTTGGTACATAATAATCACATACTGTATGCTCCATCTTATCGGTATCTTGGTGTGGAAATTGAGCCGTTGGGTGACGATCCCCTGTGCAGGCAAGGACGTATAACCAGGGCGATGCAAGTAACAGCATTAATATCTTCATTCACTAACAAACAGGGCGGCTTTACTTTGTGGGGGACAAGACACTTATACATCCAAGTATTTGTGCCCATGATTACCTACGGCCTTGAGTCTCTTCTCTCTTTCGATCTGGCCTGGCTGCAAGTGTTGGAGGGTAAATTCTGGCGCCGGATACTGGGATTACCTCTGAGTGTCCCAGTGGCCCTGATTAGGCTTGAGTTGGACCTTTCCTCACTCAAAGCACTGGTACTCAAAAGGAGGACAGGATTTTATCTTAAAATGAAGTGCAGCTCTTCCAATCCGTTATTAGCTGTCATCCATCAAGAAGTGAGCAAAAAACATACCACTTCTCCCCTCCAGAAAGATATGACTAAATTTCTCATAGACATAGGCTGGACGCACAGAGGGGTAACTGTCTCCAAGGATGTACTAAAAGCGCTGAGTAAAAAGGTGGACCTATGGGATTGGTTAGAGAATTTTTTACATCTGAGCAGCCTAAAGACTTTTCATTTCGTAAAATATAGACTTTATAATTTTATGAAACCACAAGCATATCTGTATCTCTGCCCCACTAAAAGGCTCAGAAGTTTCATTATTTTGTTCCGTCTGGAGCAGTTACCCACCTTGTATAACGTAGGAGCCAGGGAAAAGATCCCTGCCAATGAGCGAGTCTGTCGCCTATGCAAATCTCCTGAATGTTTGGAGACAGCCAAGCATCTGTTGACTGAGTGTTCGACACTGGGTCTTTCAATCGCCAAATATCTTGGCGTATTCGTACATGATCCTCTAACCATTTGTGAAACTTCATTCTGACTCTATTGCACTGACACCTGCAACATGCATTTGTTCATTGCATTGTATAATGTGTGGCAGAAGATTGAAAAAAACCTGGACTCCTTGATTTGAAACAGCTTAATATGGTGGCTTAAAGATTGCATGTGACACTCCGATTAGGCAGAGGTTTTACACCTACTGTATTTTCATTTGATTCTGAGACATGGTGTCTCTTGCAGAGATGTCTAACTCCTGCATATGTGGCTAAGACTGTGCTGATGTGTAGGCAAAGATAATAAGCTATACACAATAGTGCTCACCTGAGCATTTTAAAGAAAATGTTGTTCCAATGTATATTTTTTACTGTATATGATATTTGTTGATTTGTTTCTTTTAATGAGTATATATTAATGTATGCAATTTGTATTATGTGTAAAGTTTGAATTTATTTTCATACTATATCACATTAAAGAATTATTATTATTATTTATTCCCTGAATTGTATTAATAATGACTATCCATAAACTAATTATTGCTATAGTAAGAGGAGTTTGTCTCCCTGATGGACAGGAAAGCCATACATGGTCTGTCACAATGTGGTTAAGATTATGGACAGATCGGCTAATGATACCTCGCTTTACTTCCATCAGAGATTTACATTGAATGAGAAGGTATCTAGAGATCTCCATTTCACTGTTTATTTTACATATTTGCCAGTAGCAATCCTTCTTTTCGACCTTCATTTGGGGGCCGATTGCGGCCATGCAATGTAGTAAATTCAGTCTAAGCTGTAAAAACAGCTTCCGTAGCCTAGCACAGGGACATTTAACAAGGTAGTTGTGCGGGCTTTGCTTCGGATAAGTGTATTGAATTAATGTTGACGTCTGTTTGTATTGAGACAACTTATTGTGATTATTGAATCTGGCCCAATCAGATTCTTTGTGCATAAGGTGCTTCTTAAGTAGTGCAAAATCAAGGGACCAGTCAATCTTCCAGTCTATTGATTGTGTGAAGGACGCGACTGATTACGCAGATTCACCCGACAGTGAGTGTTCCTTATTGCTCAGTTCCTTGCCTAAAAGTTCATACATTTCATTCACAATTATTTCCCTATTGTTATGTACAGGAAACAATATATTATATTGAACAATGTGATCAATGCTATAAGTCCCAGTTCCAAACGAATACTATAAATTGGTGCACAATTGGGTACCCCAAATGATCTTCAGAGGAGTCTGGTTTCCAGAGAATCAAGCCAATTAATGTTTCCTTTGTTAGGGCAGACAAGTCCATGTAGGATGCTTGACACTATGCTCTGTCTGTACACTAATACTAAGCCTTTAAGACTATAAGCACTACGGTTTTTTACATTGCAACATGACAGCTGCTAACTTCCTCAGCACTTTCTGCTTTGTGAAATTCTGCGACCCCTCTACCGCACCTTTCTGTCTTATGAGAGAACCAAGATATCCACAGTCTACTACTTTCTCGAGCCATTATTTACTTTCCACTGGATATGTGTGTTTTTTTTAACTACCAAAACACATCATCTTAGTTTTAAGTAAATTCATAGTCAAGCCATTAACCATTTGATATTCTGCAATTGTGGTAAGTCTTCTTTGCAGACCAATAGGAGTGTGGTCCAGGAGGGTAATATTGTCAGCGTATGCCACACGTTTTATATGCTCGTCCGCCCACTTTGGTGGAAAAAGTAGCATGTTGTCCAAAGCTCTAGGCATATCCACTATGCGAAAGATAAAAAGGAGAGGGGGCGCTTTAGGCCCAGATTGGTGTTGATGTCGCTAGGAAAGTCCCCCCTCTCAATTCAGTCTTATTCTTACTTTATTACTTTAATGTCAGTGTGGTGCAGATGGCATATAATGTTCAGTAAAGCCCCTAAGTTTCCCCAGTGTTTCACTTTTCTCCATAGGTTCTCTCTATGTATGGTATCGAAGGCTCTAGTGTAATCGTTATAGGCTATATAGAGCGGTGTGCCCGTTTTCTTGGCCTTTTCAGCAAGGGTTTTTAGTATAAGTGTGTTCTGGATGATACCACATCCTTTTCTATAACTGGTTTGTAAAGGTTTGAGAATATAGCTTTAAGGACCTAGGCCGACGGCCTTACTGGTAGGTATGGGCCCTGAAGACCATGTTAAAGTGTGAGGGCCTTTAACGAGGTCTGAGGGCCCATAACAATGGTACAGCCCAAGGACAAGGTGCATAAGGCTATTAGAACCCATTGCCAAACACTAAAATGTTTTCAAGTGGAAACATTTTTGTAAAATATTATATGTTTTTTACTTTCAGACTTAAATATTCCACTCAGAATATTTAAGTTGTTAAAAAACTTAAAAAATAACATGACAAAAATATGTCATACGTATTTATAGTAAATTATTATTTTCATTAAACTTTAAACAAAAAAAAGGATGGTATTAGTAGTAAAATGTGATTTTCACTTTGGCAACTGCAGGGGGGTGAAACACTGTTAGTGCACGGCTTTCAGAGACAAAGAAAGCAAAGGTCAAATGTGCGGGCTGTAAGAAAACTCCAAGCTATACCGGCTCTTATAGCCTGGACATTGACCAATGGGGAAAGGTTATTTACCCGCCCAGAGTTCTAATAGCTGGTACTATTTTCCACCCACAGATAAATAAAAGGTTGGCTATCCCTGGCGGGCATTCACAACTTTGTATTTGCAGACTGAATACAGATGTCTGGTACAAGCACTTGCCTCGCTGAACTATATTACCACGCAGGTTTGATCTGCCCCTTCATTTCTTCCCCTAATGGTACCAATCTGTTAACAGAAATGCTGTAAGCATCTGCGTCAACCTTTATGATGACACTCTGAGGATGTTCACATTTCACTAAACAGGAGTCTGATCTTGCATTTATCCTATTGAATGGTCTTAAAGTGGCTGCACCGGGGGTGGGGGGCTGAAACGTTGTCTCTGCAGATGTTTTAAACTACAAGTCTCATCAGCCCCAGTCAGCTTAGTGCTTGGAAAGGGATCATGTGAGTTGTTGGCTAAAACATCTGGCGTTCTGCAGATTGCAGACCTCAAGCTGCACTATGCGACACGTCGGTGGACAGAGCTAGGGTGAGGCTGAGGTGTGCAGGATGAGATGCAACAGCATAACATGCAATGCTTTGTTAATCTTGCACAACATCCTGGTGAAGTTTCATCTGCCATTCTGTGCCACTTCCTGATGCCACACTTTGTCCAGTCCTGTAGAACACTTCTCCAGAAGAATAAAGACAGACTGGTGACAGTAAAGATAGAGTTGATCAAAATGGTCTAAAGCGCAAGTCCTAATGGTGAACTGCAGTCTATGGCTCCCCAGATGTTTTGGACTACAAAACCCATCAGATATAGCCAGCATTGCTAATGCTAAGTGATCATGGGAGTTGTAGCCCAAATTCTCAAGCGCCAAAGGTTAGATACCTCTATCCCATGAGAAAAACTAAAATGTCACCCTGTATTTGCTGGTGGAAAGTGGGAGTGGTGATGAATATGCAATATTGAGCATGTGCTGTGGTCATGCTGTCCAGCAGGCGGCTGCTCTTGAGGTCAATGCTCAAGCATGGAGGACCCCACTCTGATACACTGGTAAGGTAAGGGGAGACAGACTTCTATGTGCTCTTACGCCGCCTCGGGTAGCAGTGGTGGACCATCCAAGGTCTGCCTCAGTGAAAGGTGAGTGGCAGAAACACACAGTGGTAAGCTATTTACTCAAATAGAGGAATGTCCACACAAGGTTGGATTCTGTGTGTGCTTTATCGAAAGTGAAAGGTAGGAAAAAGCACTGCATCCCAAGCCATTTAAAGTCTCCCAGTGCTTTGTCCCTCTCCATTGGCCCTTTTGGAAAAAAGGAAGTTTGACCACAGTGCATTGACCAACTGCGGTGCAGCCTTGATCAATGAACTTCCTACCAGTCTCAGAGCAGAACAAAGCCATTTGCTGTTCGGAAAAAAGACTGCACCCCTCCTCTGTGCCCCTCTGTATCCTACCCCCTGATGTATATCTGTTCTGTTTTTACCTCTGTAAAGTGCTCTGTTGCTTCTCGAAGCTAGGGCTGTGCTCAAAAAAACAATAATAATAATAATAATAATATTTTAAAAACAACAGTGACTCTTGATCTGAGATGTTGCTTTATGAATGAGTCTTGTACTATGAATGCATTTGTACTTGTTGAGTTACTGCAAGGACAGTCAGGTGGGACGGTGTTCCTACCACACGCTGGAAGAAAGAACCCTCATGCTGTTCAGATAAGACTGGAAAACCTTGCACTCAAAATCTCCTGACTCACCTATTACTGTAGACTCATTGTGACTTGCTGTGTGCTATTACTGTAGACTCATTGTGACTTGCTGTGTGCTATTATTGTAGACTCATTGTGACTTGTTGTGTGTTGATTAGTTTCCCACACTTCCCTAACATGGCAGCTGTGTTATATGTTTCAGCATGTGATGCACATCTCGCCTGTTGTCATTCCTCAGCACGTTACCACATCCCCTGCACTTCACTGATCTGGAATGTTCCACTGCTGTGAATGAGCAGATGTGTGTCCTCTTTCCTCTTGGGGCACTGCCAAGAGACTGACTTCTGACACAGACAAAGAAATCAACAGGTGCCAAGAAGCAAGGTTATAAAGTTCAAGGGTTTTTATTTCAATCACAGAAAAATTAGTTATTAGGTTCAACTGAGGTCAATGGGGATGGATTCTCCAATGCAGAACAAATCAGGCTAATCTATATGACCATAGTCCACTGTCCTTTCCTCTCTCCCACTGGATGCACCCTAGTCGTGGGAATCAAAAGGTCAGTCCCATTGTTTGGGATGTTCACACTCCTTTATTGGTAGTTGGGTGTGCTTGCCAGTCATTCATAGACAAGATCAGGATGTCACTCTTCACCTTTAGTAAAGACCAACACCACCAACACCACCAGCCTTGGATCACCTCGACATGGGCCAAAGCCATGATGGTCCATCAGGTTATTAGGCCCAACCCCATCAATCAAGGAGTTTCGCCAGGGCCTTGGGTCTTGACTGGCCCTCTCTTGGCTTGTCTATCTCTTTGATCACCTCCTCCTCCTTATTGCTATCATTTTCCTTTCTCTGACAATTACTGCCTCCTCCTTTGGCTGTTTTTCTATCTCCTGCTGTCCTCCTTGACGTGTCACAACAGCCTAGATGCCTCCCCACCCCCCGCGTTCCTTTTCTTTTATCTTCTCCTCCTCTTTCAGATTTTGCAGGCAGGGTCGGACTGGGTCATACAATTGTCTCGGGCAACAATGAGAATGTGGCCCACAGTTGCAAATGGCAATTCATTCCTTTTGTCACAGACTGTTTGCATAGTACCCAAAGGGGGAGGTTTTTGATAAAATTTGATGCAAGTTGGGCAATTTAAAGAATATTTGCTCAGGAACAATGGTAACAACTATTAGCTGCATAGTGAACTAACTCATCAAACAGGTCAGCATTGGCCAAAAAAAGTGCCCCACTTTGACACAAACAACTCGTTTTTTGTTCGGGCATTGCCCAATTGCCCTATAGGCCAGTCCGAGCCTGGTTGCAACACTCCTCGTCTCCCCCTTTGTGGTTGCTCTTCCACCTCCTCTGCTCCTCTCCTCCACCTTGTATCCTGCTCCTCTTGCTCTCTCCAATCTGCTCTCCTTCTTCCCTATTCTATTCCTCTCCTCCTCTTTCCTTCTGAAATGCACTGTCCTCTCCCTCATGCCTCCAACTCCTGACTCAAACACTCCTCCTTGGTTCACTTCCCCTTGTATTTTATAGCATGACTAACTGTGTTGTTAAAATGATTTCACCTTGGAAGAAGTGGTGAGCAAACATGATTCATTAACTCACTGTCCCAGTATGCGGGTGACTCAGTGTTCAGTCATCGCTGCTGAAACGGTGCAGATAAAGGAGTTGCTCTTTGGGTTTGCAGAGAATGCAAGCGACTTCTTCATTGGTGTGGGCGTTCGGAAACTCCGGCACTGCCTTCGCGTGAGTGACCACTGTCCATGGAGCCGAATTCCTCCAAGCAAAAATCATCAGTTACCAACCAGGATCGAGCCATGACCTCCAAATAGAAGCAAGACACTAGGAGAAAAGAGAATTCTGAGGAACTACCTTCTCCTATCTAATATCAAAACTATGGAACTCGATACTGAAGGAAAAAAAGAACAACGGAAGAACCCCTAACAATCAGGAAATGGCTAGCAACCTGGCTGTTTAATTCACTGAGATAAACATAGACGTGTGAATATACAAATGATACACCGGGACCAAAGCAAACCTAGGACAATACAGAATGAAAAGAACAACAATAAAACTACTCCGCACCCAGGGATCACCAGAACACAACTAACAGCCCACTTTCTCTTTTCCACATCTTCACAACTCTCACATACTACACACGCTCAGAGGTCCAGTGAAACAATCCACCGAAAACACACAAGCCACACACTCCTCCCTAATCATGCTGCAAACCCAATTCTGGAGACAAAAAACAACTCAGACACTGGACACCACCCTTCTGGACACAACACACCCAGTGTACATAACAAAGCACACCTAGAAAGATAACACACACAGATGCCAGTTTCTCCTGGTTCTGCACACATCAAGACATGAGCACAACCTCTATCCTATCCCTCTACCCTCACTAACCAACTATACTCACTTTTCCTACAGAGCCACGTGAGCACCTGGAGACCACGCACATGGCAGCTGTGCATGGTAAAAATTAACATAGTGTTATATAGTGCTTGAGGATCATTGCAGAAGCCTGTGATGTAAAATGGAATGTTATGGTGTCAGTGAGGGAATGCGTGTAGTGAGAGGGTTCTAAGCCTAGGCCGTTGGAGAGCCTCAGCCTGGGTGATGGGAGCCAGTGTCTGCTCCTACTAAGCTTGCTCAATGTAACTTGAGTATCTATAATAAAGTAACTGCTGGAACTTACCTATGAGGAAGTCACTTTATTTCACATAGCATAACATGTTTTCCACTGAGTATCTCTATTGTTAGCACCCTGGGCTCCACGAAGGATACAATGCTTATTTTCTCTCCCTTCTCATGTTTACTGTTTTCTAAAGTATTAACAGCAAATACTTCTATCTGAGGATAGGGGAATTCTGGTTTAGAGAAAACAGTACACCTTTCAGGCTTTGCACAAGTGAATGTCAACCTAGCAGCCAGGTGGTTTCACAGCTGGCTGCGGAGGTTTCCAATGAGGCAAAAGGGACTTTGCATCGGCATTTAACTTCCCTCAGCTGGAGAGGGAATCAACATTAACACTTGCTGATGTGAATGTGTGAATCCTTCCTGTACTCCTTGAGCAAATTATCTTTTGGGACTTCACCCTCTTGCTTAGGTAAACCAGCAGGTTCACCATGCATAGATGCCAGGTCATCAGGGCCACTATAAAGTCATGGCAGGTGATGGAATGGGTAGCAGGTTTGTGGAAACCCCTGTGTACCTCATCTTCTATCAGGTGGTATCACCAGGCTCCCAGTGTCACCCGGTGCCAAGACCCCTCCTCCTACTTGGGACTTTTTCATAATTTGAAGCTGCACCTTATCAACTAATATATACATAAGTAGACCAATAAATACTTAGCAGTTACAAAACACTAACCAGACATGTTGTCAATGTGCATCAATAACCTGATGATTGTAGGGTAACTCCCCAGCGATCAGACAAAGGAAATGCAACCCACTAGGGAAAAAGGCTACGTGCACCCTTTTCCGAGAAAGACAAGAGCTTTTATTTTGTATACAAAAAGGAAAAGGCGACAGGGTATTATTAATCCACTGACGTAGAACTCTCTCTCGTTCTCTGTACAAGACTCAGGTTATAAAGACAAACATTGTCACTTATGATGCACTCAATATCCAGTGTTCATCCCCCACCCTCATTGGCTACTGCCTATATATATGCTAATAATTGCATATAGCCCATTTTCCAATTGGTTCTGCTGTATTCTTTTCCATCTTCACCACACATGGGTACCATCCTCGATCATCTGGAAATACTGCTAGGTTATTGGTTAAATTCAACTGGCACCACCCTATCTTCAATCCTAACCACATGAGATGCAGCTAGTTATCAACATGAACTCGGCAGACAACTTCGAGGTATATCCGGTCTTTGCGAAAAAAGCAGCCCTTTTCTCATTCCAGACACGTTGGCGCTCCCTCATGACCTCCCCACTGTATGGGCATCACTCTTGGGTCTGCCTGGCACAATCATAGATCATGTTGTTCTCTGCTTTCCCCTTTATCAGTTCTCCTCCATAGGGGTAAATCTAGTGCCCCACTAATCAATTCAGTCATGAAGTATTTAGGCTCATTTTTCTGCAAATCTGGAAGTTCAAATAGAATGACCGTCATTCTGGGGGTCGCTAGTGTCTTAAATCTTGCTTTGTGTTTTGGCATCCCAAGACCTCTGCCTCAGCTCCCAAGAGTGTGGCCTTTGTGTTAGGCTGCAGCCCTTCACCTATTCAGCTGCACACATTCTTGCCTATTTGTTGAAAGGCCTAACTGATGTGGGTGTGTGAGCGTGTTCTTTGCTGTGCCTGGGAATCAAAATGTGATGGTCAAGCAAAGGATGAGGCCTCATTGTTCTGTGTCTTTAACATGGCCTGCAAGGATTCATGCCTACTCTTAAACACAGCACTACTAAGTTTTATAGCTACTGTGTATAAATAATGTATCGTACATAATTCTATTGCAAAGCTACAAGTTAGTTTCCCCCTATGTGATTTCCCACTCCCACCAGTTATTCCAATCCGTGAAGAACCACCGTGCCCCCTACACCGTCCTGTACTCATTTGCCATATTTTAGTATATTTTTCGTCTAGGAGGGGCAGCAATCTGAACATGCATCCCAACATTCCCCCCTTTAGTTAATCATCCATTAACTAACTTCTCCATTTTCCATGCCAGTCTTTAGTTTGTGCAAGGCCCCATGATGTGTGTCAACTATCTATTGTCAGCATCATTCGGGGGTATGTATGTGCAAGAGGACAGCCCAATCTTTTTTCCACATGTCCCCTTCCGTCGCAGTCATGAGATCGAGGACATACCAATTTTGGAGCTTTATCAACTGAATCGCCATCAGATCGCTCTTGATAGCTTTGAGACCTTGTTCAGTGTCGTTCTCCAAATGCATCACCTCCCACTGAACAATATGCAACCACTTTGCATTTGCGGCAGCCTGTATACCTGGAGTTAAAAGGTATGCAAAGAAAACTATTGTTTTGGAGTACAGCCAATATTTATCGGGTATTGTTTTGAGAAACTTGGATGACTCTACCATCAGATAATTCAATGGGTTGCTACACCCCTTGCTTAGAAGTTATTTTCAAGTGTACTTCCGGCACCACCAGGATAGATGATAGCATGGTTGTTAGTGCGCATGTGCCTCACCAAGAGGGTGGAAGATGCAGGTATGCTTGTTGGCCACATACCCAGTATATGTCCATTAATGCCGCTGCTCATTTTGCAAGATCTGGAATGAACATTGTCTTTTTGCACTTAGTGTTAGTGCCTACCGGAACAGTACCATGTCCTTGAAAACAAAACTGATTTTCATCCACTTGTTGCACTTTTACTGGAGTCTCACTTCCTTCAATCCATGTTAGTTTGCGTTTATATGCAGTCCATATCGCAAAACAGTTCTTGTTAATGTTCCATATAACTTCTTCTCCAAATGTTGCCAACCACCCTGCCGCACAGCTCACCACTGCCTTTGCCAATCTGTTTGACACGAACAACACTCCATCCAATTTTAACATGGGCTGTGGCTTAAATTGCGTTGCACTGTCATTCATTGCACACACTTCTCTCTGTCTCTGTCCATTAGCACAACCTGTACTTTGTGCCCCTGGAATAAGCGCTGGACCTGACACAACACTAATTGCACCAAGCACTGGGCCTCTAAGGGCAATGTTTCTTGGGGTACTAGCATTCTGGGTGCCCGGACATGTGGGGGATGAGGGAGCAGACATAACAACTCCTGTTGGACCTCTGTTTCCCTACTGAGTTCATATAGCTGTTCCTCATGTTATTGAATTCTGAGTGGTGCACATTAGACATTGTATCAAACACTACACCTTTCTATTGATCACACTCCTTTTGTTCCTCCAAACCCCTACTCACTTGGATTTTTCAGATTCCATATTAGATCGTTTTGCATTTTTATCCGCTTAAAGTTAACCACTGTAGTTAGATATTAATCACTTGGTGTTGTGGCTTCAAACAATTGATACAGAAATTAATGTGTAAATCCCTTTGAGGTACTACACTCTGACCCCCCCTTTATATGGCCTACCCATATAACCTCACTAGACATATAGAAGAACAAAAAATAAACAAAGCCGCGGATGCAATACTGTACTGCAACTGTTTTTCAAACACATATATTTAATACTGTTGAAGAATACACTCCTTTGTAATTAATAATAATGCGTAACCCAAAAACCTGTCTTAAAATGTAAAAAGGAGAAAACATAAAAAAGCACCACTTAAAACAATAAAATACAATACTTGCTTTTATTACATAAAAAAAGTTAACAGATTTTCCTTCCAAATTAAAAACACTCAGATAAAATGCTTATACTTGGAGGCAACATTTGTGGTGCTTTCCTAACATCAGACAAATGCCTTCAATACCGCAGTTCTTTTACTTTGGCAGCAAGTGGAGTAGCATACACCACTGTGTAAGGACTGTTATAACGGTGCTCACTCCACCTGTGAAGAAAATACTTCCCATAAACATTATCATTTGGAAACAATTGCAGTGGCGGCGAGCTTGCAGATTTGGATGCAGTGCTGTTATCAACTTCTTCCGAAAGTCGTGGAGCAATCTGTTGAAAAAAGTATTTAATACACTTTGTTAACTTAGTTAAATATGAATGGAACTCATCGCCCTGAATTGATGCAGCCCTCTGAGCATCTGAAGCACTACGCACAGCAGATAGCGGCATGTACATACGTCTCCCCATCACAATCTCATAATGCAGGGAGAGGTGGTGGTCCTTACAGGGCTGGTTCCTCAAACTGAACCAGGCTTTATTGAAGCACAGAGTTTGGATAAAGCAAACCATTCATCCTTTTTACAACCCTGTTGGTCCGAGAATGATAAATGGAACACAGGTAATGCGTTATTCCCAAAATAGCTGCAATCTCCTTAAACAGCTCATTGAAGAAGTGAGTGTCGTTATCACTTTTAAGAGTGTTGCATACCCCCCAACAGGGAAACACTTATCTAACCAAAAACTTTGCAGCTGATTTACCATCAGGATGGAGACAGGAGGAGGAAATGGGAGAATGGGCAAACTACCGGTCAAGTGGCACAGCGAGTAGAGCGCTCGCTTTGGCATCAGTGCAGAGCCTGCGAACGCAGGTTCGAATCCCGGCAGCGCCAAACTCAGCGTTTCATCCTTCCGAGGTCGATAAATGAGCACCACACACCGTGGGTAATAATAAGCAGCGCTCAGATACCTGAGGGTTCGTAGCGCTATATAAATGCCAAATTATTATTATTATTATTATTATTATTACCACTATCAAGTAATGAAAATAATGACACCTCTCCCCCATATCTGAAAAATATATATGCAAATCACAAAATGGGTCAATTGGACGTGGTGGAGTGCACCTCAATGTTTTCAATGTTTGCCCAGTACTATATGTTCTGCACACAGCAGAGCTGGACATAAACATATATAGCAATTCCTGAATGTTAGGCATTTACCAATCCTCCTGAATATCGGCAGCAATATGCTGTTTGGAAACATGGGCAGGGTAGTGAAGTTGGTCAAATGCCACCAGTGCCAAAGCTTGGGGCATCTCTACCTTCCCTGTACTTGTCTGTCTCCACACTAAGTCAGGTGGAGATTACAAACACTCTCTCTATTGCCACACCACCTTCTCACTCTGTGGCGCCTGGCCTTGAATCTCAAACATTTTGGTCACAAGATGGGCTGTGTATGGAACTTTTCAACTGCAACTGCAACCAACTGCATATGTACAAAAACAGGATGTTCGGGAATATCTGGAAGTGGCAAATATGCAGCCTGTTTGGCCACAGTGTCAGCCGCTTGGTTGCCAAGAGAAACAAAATCTACACCACTTGCGTGGGCGGTGCACTTAATCACTGCAGTGAGTGAAGGCTGGGAGAGAGCATCAATTAGTCTATCCAACATGGCCGCATGGTGCACTGGAGACACGTCTGATCTATGGAATCCTCTCTGCTTCCATCTTGACAACCCTGAATGAACAGTAGTTGTGACATATGCTGATTCAGAATAAATTGTTACTCACCACCCTTGCTTCAATGAGAGCAGTTAATTCTGCTGCTTGTGCAGAATAATGACACGGGAGCCTCATCATCTGAAAAACCTCATATTCTCTGTCTACCAGCTGCACCACTGCTGCCCCTGTATGTCTCTGACCTGTCTCTGGATCAATAATTGATGGCACATCAACAAAAAATACTTCTCCATCATCCAAGTATCACTTCATATGCAGAAGCCCTTTGTGTGGTCAATCAGTGTAGATTTGGACCTTTCTACCATTGCAAAAACAGCATGCTCCACATGCAATGTTAATGAGCAACCCATGACAATAGTAGCAGATTTCTCAATGGCAAAGTCAACAGCATCTAATGCTTGTTCACATGGGAACTGTCCCTGCATGACAGAGTCAAGCATTCCACTATAATATGCTAATAGTCATGAACCATTGTGCTGTGTTGCTTTAGGACTGCAGTCATCATTTGCTCATCAGAATGTGAAAAAGGTATAACTCCTTAGTATAATTGGACATTGCCAGTACAGGGACATTAGAAATAACATCTCTTAACTGGTGGATTTTAGTAACCGTCTTATCAGTCCAAATAATAGTATATTTTGTTCGCTGAGCTTCCTTGAGGGCCTGGAGCATTGGTTTAGTGTATGATGTGTAGTCAAAGATCTGCAGTAATTACACAAGCTGAGACATTTTTGCATATCCTTAACTGTCACTGGCTGTGGGGTAGAACACACTGCTGCCACGCGCTCTGGAGTAACTCTTTTACCATTCACTGAAATGAACTGTCCCAAATACAACATCTCTTGTTGACAGTATTGCAATTTTGCTCTGTTCACCTTATATCCTTAGTCAGCCAACAATCACATCAAGGCAATAGAATCCTCCCTACAAAGGTGCTCCATAGTGCTACATACTAGCAAATCATCCACACATTGAATTATAGTATTAGGAACAACAATATTGGCCAAATCCTCATGTAACACTCTATTGAAGATGCTCGGGGAGTCAGAGTACGCTTGAGGAAGCCTAGTGTTTTAAAAGCGGCTCCCACCAAACATAAATGCCATATGATTCTGTGAATCAGTATGCAAGGTTTCTGAGAAAAAGGCATTCTTCAAATCCACCACAGTAAAATGGGTGGCATCAACAGATATATTGCACAATATGGTAGCAGGTTTTGGAACCACTGGAAATGCTGCCAGTACAATGTCATTGAGGGGCTGTAAATCCTGAATCATTCTCCAACTAGGGTTCTTTTTCATTTCTTCACTGGATAAATAGCTGTGTTACAGGGCAAGTTAGATGGTACTATGATGCTCTGATGCAAAAGGGCCATTATAGTGTCATATATTCCCTTCTGTGCTGCCTTCAATAAAGGATATTGGGCCTCATCACAAGTCTGGCGGTAACCGTGCAGGTAAAACCGGCAGGATGCCGCCGGACTTGCACATTTTACCAGCACCTGGCTTTGCCGTAAACACCAGTGGATTACAACCCCGGCGTTCCAGGAAGTCAGGTGCCGTTAATTGTAAATTTAAAAAAGTCCCATAACACTCAATGAGAATGGGGACCACGGAAGCACCGGCACCATTATCAATGGTGCCGGTGCTTCCGTGAAACTCTGCACGCGGGTGCCTTTCCACCCACCAGGTCTGACCCTGGCGGGCAGGACGCACCCGCCTGCAGAGTCGTACTGTGCCAGTCCAATAACAACAATGCCGGTAGACTTATCGGCACCGTTGTTACCAGACCAGCATAGTTAGAATGAGGCCCAGTGTTTCACTCGAGGCAGCACAGCGCCAGGTATCAAGTTAAAACGTATTGGCGCAACACTCCGTAAGGGCCCCACATCATGCAATGCAGATTACTGGTCCACAACTTATCAGGTACCTGAGACAAATATGCAGAAGCAAAGGATGGAGCATTCCCTACCAGTAAAATGGACAAGTTACGTGTCTGTACTGCATCATAATCTCACAGGGGACACACACGTCCGATATTATTTCCCCCTCATTTTCTATATTCTCGAACAAATCCTCATTCAAGATGTTTTTCATTGGTATTGTTGGGTCACAAAACTGTACGCCACTCCCCTTTATTCAAATCAACTGCTATCGACACAATCCTGTCTTCTGCCACTAGGTCTCCTTGTATGTCAAGTTCAATGATGGTTCCTGCAACTACCTCCTGAGGCTGAGCAGGACTGAACAAAAACCAGGGGGTTATTCGACAATATTAGTTTGCAACCTGTGGCACTGAACTGGGTAATATTGTGATTCCATATAGGACAAGATCAGGGGCCACTGGTATTCCTCTTGCTGCAGATTCAATGCCCAATGCATATAAAGTCAACATTACCCTGATGGCACACATGTCAGGTGTTGAACAGACCGCTCGTGTTTCCGTGAACGAGATGGTCATGTTGAGCTTACTCAAGATGTCCCATAGCCAACAAGTGGATCAGGGTCGCGGTAGAGTACAGGAAGGGGGCCCACACCTCTCTTAATTGGCAAATTATCCATAAAGGGAACCGACTGAACTGCGCCAGAGAAGCCCTGCGTTTTCATGACCTCGCCTGATAAAGGGAATCCTCCCTCACTAATGCACCATTTGGTCGCATCTGTATCTACCATGAAAATTAATGGTTTATTTCCTATCTCCACATCCACCAAGGGTCGGCAGTGACCAATAGGACTGGACATGGTAAGGCTCTCTATGGGCTATCCTAGTTTGGGTAAGTGATCCCTGGAAAAAAAAAATGTGTTCCCTCTGACCACAGTGGCCCCCTGATAATGTGTCACTGTGCCACTAGGAACAGTTTTATTGCTCGGAATGTCGGGGCCCTGTTGTTGTCCCTGGTGCACTGCATAAGGTGGCACATTATTGGAGACAGGGGCTTGTAAATGTGGGAAAGATGGTGGGGGAGCAGGCGGCGCAGTAGTCACCGGTGCACCGTATGGGGCTGCCAGGGGTAACTGTCCATATGGCTGGGGGTATGAGATTGTACCTCCCTGAGTGTAAGGGTACATCTGTTGATGGGATAACCATACGCTTGTCTACTCCTACATTCTCTTGAAAAATGGCCCATTCGCCCACACGTCCAACACTAACCTGCTCCTCCTCCTCCGCATGAACCCATCCCTTTCAGACCTCCTCGCCCTTCCCGGGCATCTGAATATCAACCTCTACCCCACTCAAATCCCCCAGGGAGCCCTCCTTGATATTGTGGCTGATACCCACCTATCCACTCATGTTCTCCTCCCCATGCAGGTGTTGCATGCACGTCTGCCTGGATTGCCCCAATGTCACTCAGCCCTTCTTTCTGCACTGTCACTACAGCCCCTTCCAAAGCAACCTTTGCTAACTTCTTTTGAACGAGTTTGAATTCCTCTGCTTGCGCTCCCTGCGCAGTTTCCTTCTCCTTTTCTTTCAGCCATTTACAGCGGTGGATAATAATAAACTGAATTTCCTCCCAGCCTTCGCTACTATCTTGTCAAGCACCTTCTGTACCTCTTTCCGGAGGCCTCTTTGGACCACAAAATAGAAAAATGAAATTGCTCGATTCCACGACTCTCCGGTCTCGGCCCGCCACATCTTGTGTGTATGTAATCTATATTGGCAGGATTCTGAAAGTCTGCTGCATAATCGACTCGAGATCTGGTGCTTCTGGGTATGCACACTGTAGTGCTGCCCTACTTGAGGCCTGATGTCATTAAAATATGCTCCATCGTGACTGTCCTCACCCAACTTCACACCCGGGTCCCATGCTTTAGCCCATATGTCATCAGCCTGATCTCCCAGTATCAACATGATTAAACTTTTCAAATTCCCTGCGGCCAAAGTAATACCAGCTGTTTGCTTCTCAAATGCATATATCCACTTGCTTGCTCAAGCTGCGAGGGACGGGAGTGCCTTTATAAGATTATTTTTATCCATATGTGCCCATGGTATGTACTGCACTCTCCCCGGTCCCTTATGGAGTAATGGAAACTGCTCTCCCACTGTCTTCCCAACTTTTTCTTTACCATCACCAATCTCTTAGCTACTGCCTTCCGCCCAAACCTATTTCATTTCCTAGGGCCCCAAAAACATTCTACTCCTGGAGAAATCGCAGGTGGCTGCTTCTCCCCTTCCAACTTGTGTATTGTATCCCACTACTCTTCTCCTCTGTGTGTATAGTCAAACACTTCCTCTGACCTTGCTGCACCATAATCCATACTCTCCTCTCGCCTCTTCCTGTCCTCTTTCTTCCTCTACATGCACACCCTTGATAGCAGTACTATCTATCTAAAACAAAATATCTCCCGCCCTCAATTCATCCATCCCTAAAGAAGTTTGCTGTCATTCCCTCCTTTCTATTTTTAATCATGCCAATTCACCCTTCACCTTGCTTAATGCATTTATATCAACTCCTTTTTGTATTTCGCATTGGCTACCTCCAGTCCCTTAACACTCACCGCGACTGACGCTGTGGGTTTAGGGAGATTCTGATATTGAGCCAGCATGGGTGGGGGGGGAGCCGTGGCGGGCAAAGGGACATACATAGGATTTGTGTATCCCGACGCAGCGCGCGTGGGTTAACACCCTAAAAGGGGAACCGGTCTGTTTCAATAGGAGCCACAGGGGCATTCGAGACAGTAGCCACAGTAGTAATTGTACTACATGAGTGACCACTTTACATATTGTCTTAAGAGAATCTGTAGACCCATTGTCGTAATCTTCCAAAATTTTACATAACTCTAATACTTCCTTTCTATTGTTTAGTTCCCTTCCTTTATATTTAGCTGTCAAAAACGTATACATGTGACTTAGTATCTCTCTATTATTTGTCCCCTGCTCTGGCCATGGCTTAAACATCCCCCCTTTGTTTTCACAAACCATTCATTATGGTACTTGATAATTTTATCTCGTGACAAAGGATGGGCTTTACACATATAATCCGGCAGGGTTGTTGGCTCCATTGTAGCCACCCCCCCGTTGGTATTTTACAGTATTATCAACCCCCTTGTCAGAACCCCAACAAGCTGTACCCCTCCCCAATACCCACTTTTTTATGTCCAACACTAACCCATTGTCAAGAACCATAGTTGCAGCAAAGATACGGAACACCTCCGTCCCCAAGTACCAGCCAGAGAGAGATACAATCACTCACTGGCCAGTCATTGAAGCCACAGGTTAACTGGAACAGCAGTGGCGAGACCCAAGGTGGCTAAAAGGGAAAAAAGGTAAGGTTAAGCAATGCACAGGGGAACCAACTAGAGGAAACCCAGACAAAACCTCAGTGCACCTACCTAGGAGGAGGTCTGCAGTAACTGTATGGCAAGGAGGGGTGCCAGTCTCCAGGAGGCCTAGAGGTGCTTCCTCATACAAAGAATGCTGTGGAGTGGACAGGGTTGCAGGAAACTGTTGGAGCCCAAGGGAAGCAGAGCCCATTAGTGATGCCAAAAGTAGAGAACTGTGCCCAAGAGCGTGGTCTGGGAGCAAACCAAGACACCAGGCTCCAAGAGTTGCACAATCAGAGGGGCAGACAGTTGCAAGAGTCCAACAAACAATCCAAATTCGTCAGCTGAGAAGGGTCCATAGAGCCGTAACAGTGCAATGATCCAAGGGGTAATCCAAATAAGCAGAGCCAATGGACGAGTGAACCAGGGTATCCGGCAAGAGTCCAAAGTACCAAAACAGTAGGATAATCCAAAGAGAGTCTGGATCAAAACAGGCCAGAGGTCAGGTGAACGAAGTATTCCATGGGACAGGCGAAGACAAGTTAGAGCGCTGCACAGGCCGAAAACAAACAGCTGTGAAGCTGCGCGCTCCGTCTCTGGACGGCTTTTACGGTGGTTGCCATGGTAACACATCACATGACTTCGGACGTCGACTGCGAGTGGCTACAGGCGCAGTCCTAGCGTCCTGTAGTCACCAGGGCAACCGCCAACGAGGAAGCAGCCGGTATTGCATGGGCCGCGATCTCCGCGGCCGGCACTCAATCTCTCCAACATGAACCGCGGTGTCGGGAGTCGTGGGGAAACAACCATGAAAGCGGCGGCCACCAGTTGGTTGGCAAAGGGTGAGCACCACCCTCTTTATATTAGGTGAGGCGATCCCAGGCCAACAAGGGCCTCTACCACAACTACTTATTGTCCACACAACCCCCTTATACTGGGCGGAGAGATCCTACACTAACTGGATATACAGAGCCTCTATCCATATCCTTTTTTCTTCATTACACAGTGCTGTCGTCTCCCCTATTACCTCAGGAAAGGATTCAGTTACTCCACAATCCATAATTTAAAACTCGTAAAAAATATATACACTACCACGTGATACTGGGATCACGTTGAGGTCACCATTAATGTAGGGTAACTCCCCAGCGATCAGGCCAAGAAAATATAACCCACTAGGGAAAAAGGCTAGATGCACCCTTTTTCGAGAAAGACAAGAGCTTTTATTTTGTATACAAAAAGGAAAAGGCGACAGTGTATTATTATAAATCCACTGCCACAGAGCTCTCTGTCATTCTACGTACAAGACTCAAGTTATAAACACAGAAACCGTCATGTGTGACACACTTGATATACAGTGTTAATCCCCCCTCATTAGCTACCACCTATATACCTGCTAATAATTACATACAGGACAAGGGGGTGCTGGGCAAGGAAGCCAAGTGGGAGACTGCGCTTGCGATTGAGTGTAGGGGAAAGAGGGAGGCAGCAGGTGGCTGGAAGTTGTGGGTACGTTGCCCAAATACACCACTGTAAAGTTAAAGTTGTTTGGGGAGTGTTTCCAGTTTCACTGCACCAGCACAAAATGAAATAGACACTGCTTAGGTTGCCTGCTTGGGTTGTACTGTTTATATATCTTCGCAATTGCGGAAAGTAACTAGTTAATGACCCGACCTGGTGGTCCACAAAGAGCGTGTCTGTTCCCCATGCTCATGAGCTCATGCACAAGAATAAAATCACCCCAAGCCTCAGAGGAAGAGCAAGGATTGCTCGAAACACGTGTCAGGCTGTGCTACGTTCAATCAAATAAATCTGCAACCTAAGCAGTGTCTATTTCATTTTGTGCTGGCGCAGTGAGACTGGAAACACTCCCCAAACAATAATAATTACATATAGCCCATTCTCCAATTGGTTCCGCTGTCTTCTTTTCCATCTTCATCAAATGTGGGTAGCATCCTCGTCCATCTTGAAATACTGCAAGGCAACTGCTTTAAATCAACTGGAGCCACCCTACCTTCGGTCTTAACCATGTGATATGCACCCACTCAGCAGACAACTTCAAAGCCAATTCAGTCCTTGCAAACAAAGCAGTCCTTTTCACATCCCAGACACGTGGGTGCCCCTATCATGTTCTCCCCACTGTATGGGCATCACTCTTGACTCTTTCTGTCACAAATCATAGATAATGTTGTTCTCTGCTTTCCCCTTTATCAGTTGTCCTACACAGGGTTAAACCTAGTGTCCCACTAACCAATCCAGTTCACAAAGGATTTAGGACCGATTTTCCTGCACATCTGGTAGTTCAAATGGAATGACCGTCGTTCCGGGGGGCGCTAGTGTCTTGAATCTTGGATCATGTTTTGGCAACCTAAGACCTCTGCCTGGGCTCCCAAGAGTATGACCTTTGTGCTAGACTGCAGACCTTCACCTATTCACTTGCACACATTCCTGCCTAATTGTTCAAAGGCCCAACTGATATGACTGTACAAACATGCTCCTTGGGGCACCACAGAATCGGAATGTGTTGGTCAAGCAAGGGACGAGGCCTCATTGTTCTGTGTCTTTAACACACGGCCTGCAAGGATTCAGGCCCACTCTTAAATGCAGCACTACTTTGTGTTATAGCTAACGTGTATACATAATGTATCCTATGTAATCCTATTGCAAAGCTACTAGTTAGTTTCCCCCGGATGTGATTTCCCACTCCCACCAGTTATTCCCATCCGTGAAGCACCTCCCTGCCCCCTACACCGTCCTGTACCCAGTCTCCATATTTTAGTATATTTATTGCAATCTAAATTGTCTAGGACATGCACCCCAACACGATTCCCAGTTATAGTTCAGATCTCTTCCAAAGATCAATTGTATTGTCTCTCTGACTGCCCACTTGACATTGAAGCTCAGATGGGCTCTCATTTTCTAAAGTTAAAGTTAAATACGTGTCTCTGGTCTTCTGTGCTCCTCCTCAAATGCCTACTTCTTCTTGGTTTTCTGAGGTTAATATTTTAGGGACTTGCTCTGAGTTCACAAACCTCTACTAAATGTCTGGGTTCAATTCGGGATTCTTGTCTGTCTTCTATTCCGTATATCACTGCTTTGGTGAAATGCGCTCTTTTTCAGTTGTACTGATTGAGGTCAGTTACATCTTTGTTTTTGTTTCCTGTCCATTTTTGTTTGTTATTCCCATCCTTGGTTTTGTTTCGGATTGATTTTGGGAATTCTGTCTTGGCGGGTCTCCCTCATTCCACTTAAGCTTCCTTGAAAGCGGTTTTTCGTGGAGCGTCGGGTGCTAGGAAGTTTGATTGAGTTTCACCCATTTTAAAGTGTCTTCATTGGCTTCCACTAGCATCTGCTGTCTTCTTTAAAGTCATTCGGACCTCGTACAAAGCTATAGCGTTTCAGAGTCCCGTTCATCTGGCGAATAATTGTAAGATCTCAGGGGGCTATGGGTTGACGATATACTGCACCCCTAAATTCCCTGCATTCCACTTCTAGAAAGTGGGCTTTTTTCCAGTGCTGTTGTATCATGCTGGAATGGCCAACAGATCATTTTCATGAAAATCCTGATTATTGAAAATGTAGGAAAGCACTGAACGCCTGGCTAAGGAAGTCTGTCTTTTAATTCATTTTCCAATAGTTTTAGGCTGAATCTCATATTGGCTGCTTTTTAAGGTAGTTGTGTTGATGTAGACCCCAGTTTCAATGTATTCCTGTTTTGCTATAGAGATGAGTGACTATTGTGTATGTGTTATGTGTACAGAATTGTAATTGTAATTGTTTATTTATATAGCGCCTATACACATGAAAGTGTTTCAAAGCGCTCTGATGCACTTGTGCCTTGCCCACGCTTTATAAAGTACATACAAAATAAAATTTAAAAATATGTTGTGATGATAGAAGTGCCTCTGGTGTTTACACGGTATCTGGTGGGAGGCCACAGGAAATGAGTCCAAGGGGAGGGAAAGGGCCCCCTCCTTTCATTTTTTCCCACTCTTCTTTCGATTCTTTTAGCTGCGCTTCTAAACTGTGCCGTGTATCAGATTGTGCACGCTCCGCTGAAGTGCCTTTTGTATCACCACCCTTTTCCTTTTCTTTCTTAAATTCTGATGGACCGCGGCAATTCGCAGGACGTGTTTTCCTTCAGCCACTACTGTTCTTTCCAAAGGGGAGTACAGCTGGCTTCTGATTGGTGGACCAGGATAGTGGTCCTGATGATGCCGCTATCCCGGTTTTAAGTATAGGCCAAAGTTAGCCTATGGCCCAATGCTACACACAGGAACCCGCAGTCAGAAGGTTCTGTCACTTTCCCACCAGCTTCTGGGGTTGCTGGCCCTCCCGGGGTCCTGGATATCTGGAAGGCTCGTGCTTGAAGCTCCTAAGATTCCAGTGCTGACTCCAGGGAAGATGAGGGACCCCAGACACTGCAGGGAGATGGAACCCTAGAGGAGTGGGCAACAGAATGAAGAACGCGAATGCTGCTGCTGCTGGGGAGTGGTGGGAGCCGGTCCAGTGGTGGGTCCAGCCGGTCCAGTGGTGGGTCCAGCCGGTCCAGTGGAAGCCACACTTCAGGTGCCGGCACTAGGCCATGGAGGTCCAGCGACTGCAACAGGGAAGCATAAGTGCCTTCAACTAGAGATAGGGTTACTGATTACATGTCTCGGGAGGATAGCTCAGGGGCAACGCGGGTCCGCGCTTAGAAACCTCTGGGTATTAAGCGTGTAATAAATAACCAATCATAACCATAATCAGTCTAACTGGGATGGGAGGATAGCTCTGTGGCAACGCGCGGGTCTTGGAAGCAAGACCATGCTGAGCAAACACAGGTTCGAATCCCAGACCTGCGCTTTCACAATGAAACTAGCTCAAAGTTATATACATGCACTTCAATTTCAGCCATTGCACATGATCAGTATATTAGTCAAGGGAAGGTAAAGTCTAGTAAACACAAAAGCACAGAATGCAATTAGGATTCAGTGGTTGGAATTTAGGCAGCAGGCTCATAACCTCAACAGCTCACTAAACAATATTGTGACGTGGCATACATGCGTTCTTATAAATTCGCACTTGTTTGCAGGTGGGGATGCTCCCAGGGTGGTGGGCCTCAGGCGCACTCCGCTTTTGCCCACCCATTAAGACGTCTGTTGGTATCCAGTTTTGAAAGGAGGCTGTTAAGGAGCACAATGCAGAGTGCCAACCTCGTACCCATTGGGCATTGTAAATTGAGTCAGATAGTAGTGTGCAAAGGGACAGTTTCGGGTGCAAGATGGGTCTGAGGTGACCTGGTGCGTTTGCAAGATTCCTACCTACCCAAGTGATGTGGTGAGGGTTATAATGGAGCAGAAGGGGGCAATAGCAAGAGACATGGCCTGGAGCAAAACTGGAGCTCCAAGAAGCATTACAATGTGTTGCGAATTGCTCCTGGGTACTGTGGGTGACTGGGTGGCATCTGCATTTATACAGAACCAGTCGTAACTTGTATGGCTTTTTCACAAATTGCCCCAAACAGTATGATGGAAAATAAACAATTCTAACCACTTTACAAAATATATTTTGAGGGAACCCCTTATCTCCTGTTGCATGTGTAGGTTTCCCTCGTTGCACTCAATCAATTGCCATCATTTGGGGGAAATCTTTACGCCCCAGCAATTGAAAAAGTCACCAGCCGCCTCTGCTGACAGCTAGAGTTTGTTTTTTGCTCCAAGTCGAAAGAGTGCCCGTAAGAGAGTTTATTTATTTATTTGTGCATTTATTTGCAGCTAGTTTCATTGTGAAAGGGCAGGTGTGGGTAATAAATTCTGGGGCGATTCCCACACATCAGACCTCTGTGGATTCCCATGGGTGTCTTCTTTTCGTAAATCCATGGGGTACCCTGTTTTCCTTTGTGGCTTCGACACCCTAGGCCCAAATCTGTAGGTTGTCTCCACAAACTCTTTGGGGGTTACCAGTGGTTTAGCCTTTTCAATTTGCGCCCAGGTAGGTGCACCCACACATGTGAGGTACCGTTTACATCGGGACACCTCTGGGAATGCAGGAAGGTAGGACATGTGGTGTTGGCGGCGTGTTTCGGTGGGTGGCAAGAGGGAAATGTCTGAAAATTGTAGTTTTTTCACCAAATTTCAGACTTTGCCAGGGATTGTGGGTAATACATTCTGGGGCGATTAGCGCAAGTCAGACCTCTGTGGATTCCCACGGGTGTCCTCTTTTTGGAAATGCATGGGGTTCCCTGTTTTCCTTGGTGGCTTCGACACCCTAGGCCCAAATCTGTATGTTGTCCACATGAGCAAAATCTACTCTGCCGAAAGGCTTGGGTTTACCAGTGGGTTAGCCTTTTCCCTTTGCGCCCAGTTAGATGCACCCACAAATGTGAGGTACCGTTTTTGTCGGGCCACCTGTGGGAATGCAGGATGGTAGGACATGTGTTGTTGGCGGCGTGTTTCAGTGGGTGGCCAGAGTGAAATGTCTGAAAATTGTGTTTTTTTCCACCAAATTTTAGAGACGTTTCCCTCTGCCCCCCCACCAAAACACGCCACCAAAAACAGATGTCCTACCTTCCCGCACTCCCACAGGTGTCCCAACGAAAACGGTACCTCACATGTGTGGATGCACCTACGTCGGTGCAAAGGGAAAAGGCTAACCCACTGATAACCCCAAGCCTTTCGGCAAAGCACATTTTGCTTATGTTGACCACCTACAGATTTGGGCCTAGGGTGTGGAAGCCATCAAGGAAAACAGAGAACCCCATGCATTTCCAAAAAGAAGACACCCGTGGGCACCCCCATTTCCACTAAAAACAACCATGGTGGTTTAGTGACCCCCACACACACCCAAAACAAGTTATAATTTGTTTTATTTTTGTTTTGCCTTTTTCCTAGGGGAAGATTGTGCTAGCAATCTGCCCCCAGGGAGGGCTACATGAGATGACCACCATCCATTTGGGGTGGGGGCAGAGAGGGCCACCACCCTTTCCACTAAAAACATCCATGGTGGTTCAATGGCCCCCCACATCCACCCAAAACAAGTTATAATTTGTTTTATTTTTGTTTTGCCCTTTCCTAGTGGCAGATGGGCACATGTGTGTGGCCAAAACGTACTGCCCCAGGCTTGGGGGGTGGCTCTGCCAATATTTGCAGTGGCCTCCCCCACCACCCCATATGGATGAGGGCATCTCATGTACCACTTCCTACGGGCAGAAATCTGCCCTCAGGTAAGACTACATAAGGTGCCCCATCCACTTAGGGTGGGGGGGAGAGGGCCACCCCCTTGCAAAAATCCCTGGTGGCTAGTGGTCCCACCCGAACCCACCCCACCCAAAACTATGTTTAAAAAAATAATCATGTTTTTGTTTTCCCCCCTTCCCTGGGGGCAGATGATCACCCTTCTGCCCCCAGGGTATTGCCCCCATGCTTTGGAGGTCAGGGGGTACAGGGCAGCTTACATAGTAAGCAGCCCCTCCCCCCACTTCAAAAACAGATCCCTGCACGACACACCAATCACATATTCTGGGGGGGATAAATGACATTACATCCCCCCACTTAAAATTGTGGGGGGGATTTGTCCCCCCTGTACCTCCCATATCCTACGCCCATGATTCCTTGCCACTTAGGGAAATACTGCACCAGGAGGTCATGTGGGGGCGTAACGTCAGCTCCCCTTTGAAGCCATGCAAAACTCAAGTTGTTTCAGGGGATTGTCAACAAAGAGACAACAGTAGCAAGTACTTATCATTGCATCCGAGGATCAGCCACAACACGTGTGGGTCCATCAATCTGTGCCCGGGACGAGTCTCCTCCTTGCCTGGCTCGCCGCCCTGCCAGGGGCAGCTCCACTCCTCGCTCCACGGCCACCTCAAAGGGGGCGATGCCTGGGCTCCAACCTGGTCCGAAAACATAGCCTAGTACCCTTTAATACTACAAGAAGAAATAAAGCATAATTACTTCTCACAGTACCTGTAGATACATGCATTTTGCAAGAAAACCGGGGACCGCCCAATAGGGAGATTCCAAAGTGTGTGTTCTTCAGTGTAGGCCTCTACTTCCACTGCTGTGGGGTGTATTTTAACAATATGGAGGTATGAATAGTTGAGCAATATCTATATTTTGCCTGGGGAAGTTGTTTTGCCCTTCTGGAAAGCCATGTGTGGGACAGTATTAGGACAGTTTTTCTGAAGACCAACTAAGGGCTTAGTAAAACAATTCAACTGAGGCAGTACACGGCGCCACTCTTAGTATAAGGCTATACAACATGAGTATATGGTAGCGTAGACAGAGTAGCCAGGCTTATCTTAGGAGGGAGAGAGGGCTGTAGAATCAGTACAAAGAAATTGTAATACACATATGGTCCAAAGAAACACTGAAGCACTACGCATTGTAAAATGACATGGTTTATTTCAATAAAAGTAGGGGGGAATAAGTACTATCACATTATATATAATCACAATTATAAAAACACAACACAATGCTTGAAGGTGCACAGACCAAAGCATATAGCCTTATTTGGAACACCTAACAGTAGTTCTAGGGAAGTCAAAACCAATAGTTACTCTTGGATTACTTACAGTAATACAAAGGTAGTAAACCCTATCAGTTTTACTGTGACACTCAGCAAGAAATCACATAGTAATTGAATTGGACTGAATAGTGGAAAAAACATTGTAGGAACAGTAAAAACCTATAACTCTGATTCAGGAAAACACAGTTATTCTAGAGGAGTTGGACCTTTGGGTGTACAGTTGCTTTTCAGTTCAAAGACTAAGGGAAGCAATAACTCTACCTTATTTTTAGGATAACACATTTATGCTCAAGGGATGTAAAACCTATATTCTTTTGTAAGAAGCTACCAGCAACCTGAAAGGTAAGTGTGACCTAGGCAGACTTATTCTGGACAGGCTGACAGCAAGTCAGGGGAAGCAAGACCCAATTGGGGACACTCATATAATTATCCAAACAGGAATAATAAAGTGAAACCAACAGCATTACTTTTGGGAAGAGGGAACCCAATTCACAGGTAAGTTAACCTTCTATCTAGTTTCTGTAAGAATGGTGAGACAGTTTCTAAGGAAAGTTAGACTTTGAGAATACCTATTTAAGAAGGTAGTCGGCTTATTCAAGGTAAGTAAATCCTATATATACTTTTCAGAATGACAAAACACATCTAAGATAAGTAATACCTTTGTGTAACTAGACTCACCGAGAGTTTAACGTTACCAAATGACTCATTTACAAGTAAGTAAACTTTTTAACACTTGTTTTATTTTTCAAGGCAGACCCCTTAAAGTGTACAGCCCTTCCCAATTCTAATACATGAGTTCTCTAAGAGACAGCAGAGGCACCCTAGTGGTTTAGGAGCCAGCTGTAGGCAGGGTGAGACGGGGCTCATTTGCAGGTAAAGTTCAGAGGTCCAGAGGTAGACTGTTCAAAAAGTAAGTATTTTACTTTAGAGTTAGCTGAGGGTGCAGGAACTTCATAGAAGACACCCTAGGAGGATTCCAGCAGTGGGCCTGGGTGAACTGGATGAGAGACCACCCAAATGTATACAGGAATTGCAAGAGACTTAAGTTAAGTAAATACCCAAGCCTGCACAGTACCTCAGCACAGAAGAAGATTTTGCAACAAGAGGACTTCAGGATCTGCAGCCAAAAACCTGGTGATTGAATTCCTTCATCAAGAAGACAGAAGACAGGACACTGGAAGGCCTTTTGCAGCAATGGTCACAGGGAAGGCTCTGGGCAAGGTTTTCCTCGCAGCTCGATGCAGCTCTGTGAAATTGGCGCCTTTTCAAGAGCACAGAAGAAGATAGAATATCGCCCGTCGGATTCTTTTTGTTTGCAAGGTCCAGCTCTCTGGTGAGTGGACTTTTCAGACTTGATTCACGTCTCTCGAGGTCCAGCAGGATGCCTACAAAGTTTCTGTTAGATTCTGAATTCAAAAGACTGCACCGCGCAATGTAAACAATGGCTTGAGGTCCCATGGTATTGAGGTGTTGCAGCCCTGCATGGTCGCAGCACAACATGGGGTGGCTCAAAATGCAGGTCCTCTTAAATCCAGTGGGCCTCACTAGGCCCGGGGTTGGGTGTGTTGTTTTCCGAGTCTCCAGGTCAATTGGAAGGAAGGGTAACAGCAGGCTCTCCTGTCACTGGAAATTGTTTCAGCCACGTTTCTTTCATCATTCTCTTCGGTTTTGGTTCCAGTGGTAGAATACCTCTTCAGCTTCCAGGATCTGACTTTTATGCAGGAACCCATCCAATCAAACAGCCATGCAACATTCAAACTTGGGGGGTTGGCAATTCTTTCATGAAAGCCAGCCTCCCAGTTTGAACTGGATTCTCACGGCCAGGCTTGAAAACAAAGGGCTGCAGAGTTTTGGACTTCTCCCTCGCTTCCTGCCTTTACAGACACTCCGGAGCCTAGGCGGGGAGTCCAGATGACTCCCATCGAAGATAAAAATTACACAAAGGAATTTCGCACCCTGAAGCCAGGGGAAGGAACATGAAAGGACACAGAACACTAAAATGGCAAACAAAGAAGACAGGGCTATGTTGGTAAAATGAGCATTCATTGGTGCCTTTACCGGGGCTGTGCAAACAGCCCGCGGTAAAGGTGCACCAAATTAATACAAAGGTTCAAGCCACCAGCCATTAAAGGTACGTTTGTCCTTGTAACATAAATGCTACATTTAAAATGAGAAACGGGATATTCATTATCTCCCCAGCACTCCACATATGGTGGGGTGTGCTGGACTCACAAAATAAAACGCAAAAGGGATCCAAAGGTCCTTTCTACCCTTCAGAACTGTAGTTCTCACAAGGTTAGCCAGAGCAAGAAGTTAAAAAGGGGGGCCTCTAGGGCAACCCAGCAACAATAGGCCCTTATTGCCAAGAAGTTGTCAAAGAGGATAACTTTTAAAATACACTATGGAGAGTCTTAAAAATGGCTTCCATAAAAAGAGTAAAAGATTCTGTGAGTGTGGAAAAAGGTTTCCAGTCACAAAGGTGTGAGGACAAATAATCCACCAGGAAAAGCAAAAGGTTCTAGGGTTGACACAGGTCAGGTAGATTTATCATTGCTATGAAAATCTTACCTAACAGATGGGAACACAACACTTTGCATTGGTGCCCTCCATTTGCTAAACATGTACAAAAATGGAAATTGACTGGTTGCCCCTCGCTGCGTCCACTCGATTGGTTTTGGCCAACATTATTTATACTGCATGAATTTATAATTTTTCACTGTATAACAAGCACATTCATTACAAAATAAGTTGTATTCAATACTTCAAACAAACAGGTACAAAACAGATTCTTTTGGAAATGAATTGTAAACCAGGATGTACTGTTTAGTTTCATTTCATCCAAAAAAGTATTCAAGATAGGGTTAGTATTTGACTTGAATTGTTGTCTAACATATATGATGGATTTTTGAATTAGTCATACAGAACCAAAAGACAGGCAAAAGCCTTATTCTTCAAAGACACTTCTTGTTTACAGATAGTGACATCAGGAAACAAAGTCATATACAAGTCATAAAGCCAATATTTTAGTGGAGACCCCAAGAGTCTGGCCTCCAAGTAAGTTAGGCACTTGAGTCAGGCCTCAATGATAGTCTACATATGTTTCAGCCCCTGTGTCTAGTAGGCATTATCTCTAACACTTTTGGCTGTACTTTATTGGGCCTTCTTCAGGACAGAAGTATTTCTTTGTGTCGTGACTCAATCACAGGACCCCATTAGATTTCTCTGTGTCTTTACACTGATTTTCGATGCGTTTGGACTTGGGCTAACGAATCAAGACTAAATGCTTCTGTCTAGACTCTGCAGATGTTCTTCTTATTGTTATCTGGTCTTGAAGGTTGTATTTCGACCAATTATATTTGTGTTGTTCAGAAAGGTTTCCTCTCCATATGGCACAGCTCTGAGTGAAATTACAATCGTTGCCCCAGTCTTTTTACCATCCGGTCGTCCTCTCTTTGCTGCCATGGGTAGCATGTTGGGGAATTAACACTAGTCCGCTTGTTATTTGGCCTGGGAAAAGACAACGACTGGGCGCCGAAGATCCGAATATGCCTATTGATTAATCTATCAGGTCTGCGATGGGGGAAATGAAAGAGGTACAAATAATGTCCAGAACATTAGCGGCACGAATGAAGATACAGACATACATACTACATGCACACCATTTCCTCTCTCATCTGCCAGCACAGGCCAGTCCCTCCTGCCGCTTTGCCTTGAAGGATCCCACCGTGCGAGGAACCAGGAATCTCAGAATCAAGTCTCTGTGCACCGACATGCAGGCATTGCGCATGTCAGGGGCTCTGAAACTTCCACGCTCTGATGTTTCCTATTTGGGCAATGACATGAGGCAGTGCAGGTGCGCCCCGTGACCCTGCAATGACCTAGCCAGCCAGCCCAATGGTCCATGCCTGGCTGGGAGAGCTGTATGCCAGCTCCTCCATAATGGGCAGATGATAGGCAGATCTCGGCCAATCCGCCCATTATGGCAGAGCCACCCCTGGCTCTTAGTTGCATGTTTCAAATTAATTATTTATATGATTTTGAAATTCATATTTCTCTTTCTCATGTCATCACTTGCCCTGCATGCACTACATGCTTTGAAACTTTATGCCTGATTGATGGAATTATCTGCACAATAAAAAGGGTACTTGCGTGTGCAATTGCACGCAAATCCACCTTTGTCGATTCATGGAATCGAATGCGTAGTACTTTTCCTGGACTTGCGTGAATGTCATGCCATCGCTGCGAGCGGAGGAACACCTTGCGCGAGACTCCAAGCAGACTGTGGGCCATGCCTATGCCGTGAGAAAATAGGGGGTGGAACATACAGAATGAGGAATAACACATCAAAATGTGGGCGTGTTGAGGGACGGTCCACGGTCAATCAATCGTACACCCATACCAGCGAAAATAAACACGTATTCATGGATTTGAACTCTGAATGTCGGGTTGCTAAAAAGTTCACACAACTCCTGAGACACTCCTGGGAACCTGATAGCAGGCGTAAATGTCTACGCGCATAGATAAAGCATGCAATACATACCAAACGAAACAGATCCGGCCACGATGAATCCAGCATTTGTCTGAGCGATCGTGCACGGACACCACAGGAGGAGGAGGGTGGCCAGGGCTAGGATCTTCAACCCACGTACCCCCTTTTCAGGATGCCGGATGACCAGGTCTATGGCAGGCACAGGCCCCCCCCCCACATATCATCCCAGACCTGGTCAGGGAGTGCGAAGATGGGCTAACATTACCCACCATGTGCTCCCAGGCCCTTAGCCCCCTACAAAAAGTGCTCACCGTCTTACATTTCATGGCAACTGGATCCTTCCAGCAGACAACTGTCATAGTAAGCAGCATCTCTCAGGTCCTAGAGTCACGATGCCTACACCAGGGGGTGCCGTGCATAACTGCACAAACTGCTGTGCGCCGCTACATCTATATGCCAAGAAAACCGGCAGATAAGTAAATAGTAATGGAGGACTTCTATTCTGTGGCATGCTTCCCATGAGTGCTTGGTGAAATAGATTTCACTCATGTTGCACTAAGTCCCCCCATATTGACAGAGCACATATACTGCAAGCGCAAACATTGGCACTCAATCAATGTTCAGGATGTGTGCGATGCAAAGGGCATCATAGATGAAGTGTAGACAAACTATCCAGGAAGCACACACAACAGTTATATATTCCAGATGTCACCACTACACTGGAATCTGGTAGCTGGCAAGCATGGGAACACATGGCTCATTGGTGAGTACGAACGGACACACAAATGCATACATGTTGCACACTTACCAATAGACAGTGGCAACAAATGATAATGACAACCATGTATACATTTACAGGGGACAGTGCCTACCCGCTGAGCACATTCATGATGACGGCCATATGGAATCCCACCACACCAGCTGAGGTAAGGTGCATTACTGCCCATTTAACGGGGCATAGTGGAGCATATATTCAGAGTGCTTAAGTCACGTTTTTGCTCCCTTGACCACTCTGGTGGTGTGTTGCTATATGCACCACCAGTTGCGTGCAGGATCATTGTGACAGCATGTGTCATGCACAATGTTGCTACACAGCGTGGTGTCCCAGAGGACATGCTTGTGGGCCACCGTCCACACCCACAGGCACAACCCTTGCTCATGGCTGGCCAAAGGGCACGCAGAGAGGCTGCACGTACCCAGCAGTTGAAATCCTACTTTACGTAAAATTCTGCTGCTGTGGAGTGCACATGATCAATCCACATCCCAGGTGCCATTCAATGATGACCATGGGCCCATCCTCTGTGCCCACAAAAACACCTTGAGAATATGCCCCTTGGAGGGCAAAATTGTGTGCATCCATTAGACATAAAACAACATAAAACAACATGCAAAAAGTGTAGCCAAATGAAAGACCTCACCACCACGGTAAGCATGGAGTGAAACCACTCCTGAGGCACAGAAACATCACTAATGTCAAGAAAATATCACCCAAAAAATGTGTTGCCACAGATAAATTCAGCAACTTGCCAACTATCAATTATGCAAATTAACAAGGGGGGTCCTGGGAGTCCCTCTGCCAGACATTAGTCCTGGTTACGAGAGACTTACCCAGAGTCTTTAGCTCACTATCTTTCACAGAGGAGAAATATCCCAAACATATCAGTCTTTGTCCTGCCCTGGGGCAGTCCAGCACCAAAATGCTAGGCAATTCTCCTCTGAACAAGAATAACAACAGCAACCCCAGACACGTGTTTCGGTCTGGTTGAACCTCATCAGTAGGGAGGAGCTGTGCCTCTCTAAGAATAGTGAGCAAGGGGTCCATGTCTGGATTCCCCTAGCAATTTAGGGTCAGACCCAAAGTTACTTAAATATGGAAATTAACAAGGGGGGTCCTGGGTGTCCCTCTGCCAGACATTAGTCCTGGTTACGAGAGACTTACCCAGAGTCTTTAGCTCACTATCTTTCACAGAGAAGAAATATCCCAAACATATGAGTCTTTGTCCTGCCCTGGGGCACAGAAACATCACTAATGTCAAGAAAATATCACCCAAAAAATGTGTTGCCACAGATAAATTCAGCAACTTGCCAACTATCAATTTTGAGCAGCTAGGCATTCATGTACTCCAAAAGTATCATTTCCACCAATCCCCAACAGCCCAATGAAATAGGGTTGCACACACTGTGCGAGAATATGCATAGCAGGTACAAATGTATTCTTGTTGCTCCGAGCCCAAAAGCAGTAGTGTCAAGATCCACATATGACATACATGCAGCCAATATGGAGACAATGCACCCCATATCAAAAGACACACTGAACAGGACACAATTGACAAGTGAGACGAGGTGATTGACAGACCCAGATGGACACAGTCACAGATGCAGCAAGTAACGTAGACATTCCGTAGTGAGTCATGACCATAAGCGGCATGGCAATGCACCATTCACCAACACAGTCACAGTAACTGCAAATAACAGTAGACATGTAGCACACCAAAAACAACACATCACAATAGTCTAATTAGCTGACGACGGTCACATGGACAACAACTTTACTGCATGTAGACACCAAACCTCACACATGAGACCACAAGTAGTAAGGGACAGTACTATCTAGAAGCCAATTAACCCATGCAAGGAAAGCCCTGGACACACAATGCGTGTTACACAACAAAAAACACGTACACTGGCCAACCCATTCCCTGACCACAATAATGCACACAATACTCGGTGACATCAAAGTAGTCATTTTGAATATTAACCAAAGAGCAACAGAAGTGCACTGCACGAGAAATGCACATCTTACCTGCTTCATGTGCATGCATACTATTGCAAGTATCCCGTCAAACCCATCACCCATCACATCATGACAAATGTATCTGCAGAGAAAGACAAATCAACGTGAGTGCAGCTAACACATCCATTCACCTAAACACACAGTAATATGTGCCCCCCTGAGTGACATGCAAAAAATACAATCTGCTCACATGCTGACCATCAACATGTGTCCTGGCACACATGCAGCCAGAACTGCACACTGCATGCAAATCCAACACAGAAAACATACACACTGACAAGCATCCAACCACAACCCACACACTGCCTGAACCCCCAAGTGCCATGCAGTGAATGGCCATGTCACACCTATCCCATTATCAAGCTGATGGCACAGAGGCAACACACGAACCTGGCAACAGTCAGCATGACAATGATCAGACCCACACTGAGATCAATAAAAGGCTGAATCACCCTGGCAGTATTTCTCATGCCATGACACGGCATGCCACCATCAGTGTAGCACTGGGACAGTGCAGTGGACACTGACAGGGGAGCTGATGAAGCGAAGCCCAAGAACTTCTGAACCCAAATACTCACCAATTGTACTGAAGACAGGATCTTGCAGAAGGCAGCACTTCACAGAGGCAGATGTCAGACGGAAGGCTGGGCACCGAGGTAACTGGCATGAAACACACAAGCAGACATGACAAAGCAATGAGAAACAGAGACAAAAGACAAATGCACACAAAAGGGAGCAGGCAATTGGAAAGTACCAGGTAATGCAGACTTCACTGTGACATGATTGCATTGGGTCAAATTGCATTGAATCGAAGGTAGCATTGACATGCACCCAGCAGCAACATGCCGCTGTAATTTCCATGGTGCATCATGCATGGCATATGCATGTCAAATAAGAAACCCTGCTCAATGTAGTGTGCCTGATGTCTGTTAATAACATAACATCCCAAACATATGCATCAATGGTGACATGTGTGTGGATTATTCTTAGAACTGCATAACAAGAATGCTGAACCCTGATTAAGAAAGGCTAACTGGTGTCTTCCGTATACATGAATCAATATTAGTGAATCATTATATGGGATGCCATGTGTCAGGCAATACACATGTGAAAAGTGCAAGGAAACACACACCACCATCATCAACATGAGTCACAGCCCACAAACAGCTTGCCCTGCCACCCTCTTGACAACTAACAAGAAAGGCCCTACTGAGATCGCCCACCCACAACTACGATCCTACAACCTGCGGCACAATGATATCAGTGTCAAAACAGCATGCACAGACACATGGCCATAAGAACACCATGTGACACATGCACCCACGAACTTGGACACATGCCCCACAAAACAAGTTAAAGAAAAGTGAATGCACACAGTGCCAGACTCCCTGCTAAACACCACACCACAAGTGACACCCTGAGTGCCCTTCACTTACCTGCACAGGGTACCCACCTGGCCTGCATACACAGCATCCCACAGGGAAACACATCCTCAAATTGTAAAGATATGCATTGCAACAACCTAAAGGAAGTGGAGATCCATGACAACCATTTATTTAATCAGAAAACAGGCACAGACCACCCAGTGCAGAAGGACCTAGGAGTGGAGAGTAGCACATCAGAGAGAGAGAGAGAGAGGGACAAGTGAAAACCGTAGCCAGGAGTACACTGGAGTGGAGACAGGGATGGACATGCCCAACATCACTGTGGGTGAGGGCACATAGAAGTTGACCTAGGGAGGATGATAGTGATATCAATATCTCCGGATGTACCAACATGGCATGAGATCACAGAAGGCATATACAAGGAAAATATCCACATGTAGAGGCCATGAAGGACAAATGTGGTGGGCTGTCAAGGCAGATGTGTAGGGTCAATCAGTAGCCCTACCTCACACATACCAAGGCAAAAACCCACCATGGCATGTATTACAAAACAACACACGTGTACCCCACTGCTATGCAACCAAGGCATAGAAGCATATACCCCTACTCTACATCATCCAACATATAACCATGGTGGACAACACAGCAAATGGCATGCAGTTGTACATTCACCCCACAACACACCATACCCCCCTGAGTGAGACTGCCCCAGTAAGTGTGCATGGATTCCAGAGCTCACTTGAACCTGACACAGGGACACCAGATAAAGGCAAGCTGTGGGAAGTGGAGGATGTCAGACATGCATGCAACTGCATTGTGTCGATGCAATGTACACCCGCAGACAGTAAACATGAAGTAGAAATGAAAACCAGAACATATGTAATAAACACCAGTGATGATAACCAACAGTACAAAAACATTTACAAAAAGTCACCATACTGGGTTACACAGAAGCAGTCAGTCAGAGATACACATGTGCATATCTGTCAAAACCAACATGCATCAAGTGCAACAAACATATCCTGTGGAGTACATGCACACAAATGTCCACAACTGAGTCATCAGAGCCCATGTCATGAAGCACTGCAGTGTAGGTTGTGCATACAGGCCTATCAATGTGAATGGGACATGTTCACTGTTGGCCTGGCTGGGCGGGACATGTAAGCAGAGAAGGATGTGGATTCAGAATTGCCACAGGTCAAACAGTAGTGTCCAAACAGAGAACACCTGCAGGGCACGGTATGCAACATAGGGACTGGGGGAGTAGAAGGGTGGCAGTAAGGAGACATCACCAGGGTCAGTGTGCTAAGTGTCGCAGAACAGAAACCCCCAGAGTGCAGAAGCACCAACAAGTACCTGCATCCACACTGAACGAAACACTGACCATGAGGAATGTGACAATAGTGATGCACAATCACTTCCAAACATGCTGTCAACGTCATGAGTGCATCCACAGAAACAAGCCACTGACATAGAAGTGTAAATGCACATACACACACATGCATGCATACAGACACACATCAGCACAGACATTCACCGTGACACAAGGTGAACACCAGCTGGTCAAGATGTGTACTGCATGCAGAAACCATGGGGAATAATTACACTGGCAGAACATGCAAAACAGTGCACATGCTTACCTGCTGACTGAGCCAGCACAATGTGATTCCGTCCACTACAATGCAACCATGGCAGTTGACGTCACTGCGCATGGATACATGTCCACCACTGCATACATCATGGCCTTGAGAGGGCAACTGCACAACTCAAAGCAAATGTAAAAAATCAAAAAGAAAACAGAAAAAAAGATTCCACCTTGGAAAGGGATGAACAGAAAAACATACCAACATCTGGGTCATGGGTCTTGTAATCAAAGAAACATGTGTTCATGGCAATAAAAGCCATGGCCATACAGACTTAAAATATCAGAACAATTGTCCATTATTGACAGGGGGTCCTGGGGGATAGGGCGCATGCCCAAAAATGTGACAGTGAAAAAAATGTAAATAAAATAAAAACCCTCCAAGGGTTCATGGACCTCACAGCAACGGTGGACCAGGAGGCATGTCTATGCTGGGTTTCCCATCCTGCAGTTGGTCTGCAGGTGGGCATGGTGCTGGAGTCAGACCACGTAGTGCCAAGGCCTGGTCTTCAGAGGCGGCGGCAATGTGTGACACTGATGAGTGCACCAGCACAGTTATGCCGCTGTTGTCTGTATGCATTGCATCACGGAAGACAACAGAGTCTGCAGGTGCAGACGGCTGTGATGCACAGAGTTCCTGTGAGAGCGACTGCCTGAAGGCACCCACCTCATTGTGGATTAGTCTCCTTGTGACTGTTAGTTCTGCATGAGGTGCAGTCCTCTGGGCCTCCATCTCAAGCCTCAAGGCCTCTCTGTATGCCTGAGCTTCTGCATGCTGGGTAGCCTGCAGACACCCCAGATCAGCCAGTCGGCCCTTGATGGTGGCCTCAGTGTGCCGTCTCTAGGAGCAGCATGAGGACCGCATGATCTGCAGCTGTTGCTCTACCAGGGCTTCTGGCGGGGCATGGATTTGGCCATTTTATCCATTCCCTCAGATATCCTATCCAACACATATACATATCATTGGCTGCAGGTCTGCCTCCCTCCATTGGATATCATGCCCAGGACCCAATACCAAATCAGGGGAGGGTAGCCTTGCAGCCATAACCACCGCAGACGGGGGTGCCACCACTGACTGGCCTTGTGAAGCCAGCCACCCCGCCACAGACTCATGGGCCCCGACTGATCCACACATTGGGCCACTCACCTCCGGCCTCTTTGAGGCATGCACGTCCGGTTCAGCATCAGAGACATCTGAGTCGAAAGAGTCTGAAGAGTCTGCAGCATAACTCTGGATGGTCTGCAGCACCAGTGGGTTCTCACAGCCTACCACACCACGCCCCCAATGGTGGTCTGCCGCACAACTGAGTCTTTCTCCTCTTCCACCACTGCATCTGGTGCATCCTCACCTGCACATGGACAGAGAAAGACATATTGATGCATGTCACAAGAGACAACAATGTACATATGCTCCATGGAGTACTCTGACAGAAAATGGCATAACATACACCCATCAGACAATGCACATTCACACACTTGGTCCAATAAGCAACTGATGCATGGCATTTTCTGACAAGTGCCCCCCGCCCCCATCATGTCCATGCCAGCATTGGGCAGATTGACATTCAACAGTGTTGTAAATGCACAATGAGGGGACATTCAACCGTCAAGTCGCCACACATGCCTGGGGAAAAGTCATGCACTGGTGACATTTGAATGTTCAATGACATTACATGTGAATGGCCAGACATCCATATTCACAGACAACACCACGGTCAACACATGACACACTAATCAGGCCTGGGACAGGGAACAGGAGACAATGAGGACCTACAAGAAGGCGTAGAAACCCATGATTGGGTTCACCCGAAGTGTGACTTCTGGTCAAGTTACCTGAAATGCAGTGAGATGGAGAGTGGATTGGGTGATGTGAACAGGGTCCACCAATCCAGAAGAGGGTGAGGGCAGTGGCCACATGGAGTGGGCAGAGAGTGTGGCAGGGTAAGAGGGAGCATGCGCCACAATGAGCAGGCTCTCTGTGGCACTGGAATTGAGTCAATGTCTTTGTGGTCTGTGGACACTCATGCAGCTACACTCTGGGAACACGACAATGTGCATTGCCAGACAGCTCAGATATGCATCGTGCAAGGAAACCCATAGGAAAGGCAGCAAAAGGAACATGCATCTTTGCATGACATGGCGTGCAAGTGATACTGTGTGTGCATGCATCAGTCAAGCGGTGCAGAGTGAAACTCGACAAGAATGTAGCAATGAACAATACTTGTAGGTGTCACATATTTTCCAAGTACCGGGGTAGTACCCTGTGGGGGATGTGTCCTGTCACACAGACATGTGTCACAAATGGCTGCCGCACTGGCTATGCCCAGTATGATGGCCAATTGACATGAGTCTGTATGTCACAGGACATGATTTACCCAGGGCTGTTGATGTGGGTGATGCATAACTGGCAAAACACAGGAGGGGAAATGATGGACAATCTTGTGTCCTCATAATTCTCCAGGCCTCCCACGCCTTCCACCTGCTCAGTGAGGATGAATTGGCTCATGGCCTCTTCATGCGGTGTCAGCTGCACCTCCTCTGGTGGCGCCCATCCAGTTGCCAGTGCAGAGGTCAGGTTGAGACTCAGCTTGTGCTTGGTGCAACGGGTGAGATCATTCCAGCACTTAAGGACCTGTTCCGCTGTGCGCATCTCCACACCTAAGGCATCTTATCTGATCCGTGACATGCAGCCAATACACCATACGTTGTGCGATCGTACGTGTGCACATGTCACAATGGTGATTGGTCACATAGTCATTCAGGATCTAGAGCTCCTCATCAGAGAAGTTCTTCTTCCTGTCTGGAACAGTGTCCTGTGCCGTGTCTTGGGGTTGAGCCTCTACCTGTTGTGCAGGGCGTCCCTACCTGCCATGAGTGGCAGGGGGGTTGGAGCTACCTCTGTCTGGCTGAACCACTTTGGAATCCAGGTGCCGGGCCACCTTTGGACTGGGGCCTGCCATGTCTTGATTCCACACAGCGCAGTGTTGCATTCTATGTATGTGATACTTTGGGACATTACAGATGTCTTACTAGTTTGTTGTACTTTCTATTGCCCCACAGACTTCGCCTATCCTTTAATGACATTTGGAGATTCACCCTTCTGGGGAACCTTTCGACATCCGATTCTGTACATGTAGTTGAGGTCGTTCTACACATTAAGGAATCATCTGTTGATGGTTCTTGATTGACAGATCTGGGCTTGATCAATGGTGAGCATAATGACAACTGTGATGTTGGTTTTAACCTTCTTCTTTGGCTGCAGGATCTTCCTTTATTTATTTTTCTGGATACCACTGCATCACTCATTCGTTTCTTTCACTTTAATTCTCAATTTCTTTTAATTTATCTTTTACATATGGGCAGTCCCATTTTTGGGCTCCTCTTTTCTATACATATGTCATTAGAGTTATATTTATCTATTTTTCTACTTCTGGTTTTCTCTTTGGCTGCTTGTATCTTGCTCGAATCTGTTAACCAGAGAAATTCATGACCAATTTGTGGCCTTCTTTACTCTCATTTTTTACAGATCTAATTCAATTGTGATTCGTTTTGGTGTGGCCGGATCGGTATTTCCTGGATTTTTTTGTCAGGCTTCTCGGCCCACCCCCAAAGGGTCTGAGATCATGGTAATTAGATTTTCTCCCCTACTAGCCCCTATACACGCCCCAACCCAGTGTTGGGGACCGGGTCCTTCATCGGGATCCTCAGATCCCTTCTTTTTATGGTCATTATGTATGAATGATTGTGCGGCCTGTATGAAAGGCTGCTTTGATGTTAGCATTACTATTTTCTCGTTTCTTTTTCTTTATTTCACTGTTTGGAGAACATACATTTTTAGTGTCTCTTTTTAATCTATAACATTTGTGTAGGTAATTTCAAGACACAGATGAATCTTCATGAATGTTTATACGGGAATGCTACGTCCTGACGAAGATGGACATCATCTGTAATCCAGCTAGATGTGTTTTCCATCGAAACTACCTGGTTTAAGGCGCCATGCTCACAATACTTTTTTACGTATTTGTGGTTTATTTCGCATGTCACCTTAGTAGTTGACGTATAGCATCCCATATTAGACTTTTTAGAGTATGGGTTTATGAATATCATTTTTGTGAAGACCTTTCAGTTTCTTGTTTATTGCAATGTTTAAACTGCTAGATTCGGAACTAACGACTTTTTTTGCTGCCCCTATCAGGATGTAATCCATCTTCAAATTCATTTCGAAACCATCCTGACTATATTCGGTTGACTAGGATTTTTTCCACCCGAGGGATTCCCTTCTCTCGAGTGGATTTTATCCTTCGACATTGACTTGGACTTGTTTTGGACGATGGTGATTATTACCCAGCTTGTAATTGGGCAGCAAGTTCCCAGCAGCTCTATTGTGATATTAGCATTTTCTTCACATTTTTCACTTTATTCATGTTGTATAACCGTATGTCCTATATTTATACTTACTCTTATATGAGCTCTGATCTATTTAATAATCATTTTGATGTTTCTAATTAAATAAAGAAAAATAAATAAATTTTTCAAAAAAACTTGTCTATGTATTACGTGTAGTGATCTGAGGGGTTGATTGAGGGACCGCCCCGAATACTGGTGGGATTGTGTTGTTTATAGTGGACTTGTTTATATCCGCTGGCTTGATTTCTGTGCCTTGTTTCTGGTGCAAGTAAGTGGCCAATGGTGTTTTGCCCACAATGTGTCTACGGCATTGGGCCGCCACATCTGTGTTCACGTGCTTTATGAGTGCGTAGATCATACCAGTTTGCTCCCTGCCCACCCCTGTGCCAATGTGGAATGTCTCCCATGAATGTGCATCAGGTTGCAGTTGAGTCACGTTGACCCTCCCCTGGGGTCATGCAATTCATCTTAGTATGTGTCTGTGCACTGGCCATATTGTGCTGCTTCTGTTTGGATGTGGATTGCATGTCCATGTGTGTGGCTGTGGATGTTGCTGATTGTTCCATTGACATGTCATGTTCCTGCAAATGTTGTTGATGTCACACCGGCTTAGGTGCAGTGCACTGATGTTGCTGTTCTGTGTCTCCTTTACCACAGTTGCTGCAGCTGATGAAGAAAGCAGAAGCAGTGCTGTGGAGCATGGATACAGGGATCACTCCACCAGACATAGGTGCAGGCTCCAGCTGCTCCCCTGTGACAGCTCATCTAAAGGGAGCGAGGTGGCTGAGGTAGCCCCTGTACCATCGGCATGGCTGCTGGGGCTAAGTCCAAGGAGGTGGAGGTGGCAGGGGAATCCTAAGAAGTGGTGGGACCGGGTAATGCGTCCATGCTGGAAGACACCCTCGAGTCATCCAAGTTGATGGAGGGGGAGGCGGAGAAGGTGGCCGTTGCAGCCCATCCCATGGGGTTAGGTGGGGGTGTCAAGGTGGGAGTGCATGCTGCCATCCTGTCCCGGGGGCATGAGGCTGTGCAGGCAACCGTGGAGGTGTCTGTGCAAAACCCTGTCCCTGGGCCATCAGATGAAGGACTGTGCTCCTGCCAGGATGCCTCCGCGGAGACCAGCCTCTCGTTGCCGGCTGATGTGTGCATCCAGGATCAGGTTCTATCCCTGCTGGTCGGACTTACGAGGCAGACTGCAGTCATTCGTGATGATGGGCATGCTACTCATAGTCTGCTTACCCATCATCACAATGAGCTGTACCATGTTGTGGCCTTGCTGGCAGCAGGCCTGTTCCCTGCTCAGCCCCGTGGGCTGTTGACTGCTGTGACCACCTCCTCAGCTTCCTCTTCTGTGCACCAGTCATCCTCCACAGTGCCTTACGGACCACATTCCAGCAGGTTCCCCGATGTACTAGTCCCACCAACATCGCCTGATCTGGTGGAGCTTACATCACCGTCCAAGGTGGGAGTCGCAGGTATGGCAGCTGACACCTACCCAGGCACCGACAGGGCACAGCAGGCAACGTGGAGCAGTGCAGGTGCCCCTCCCCCCTCTGCCGCAGCAAGAGTCTAGAAAAGTCACGATCATCAGATCAGAGGGCGTACCAAAGCAGCGTGTACTGGGCACAGCAGGTTGGGCAACCAGGAGGAGGCGGTATGTTGCAGGGCAGACCACCACAAGCGGGCAGGTGGAAACTTTGAGGCAGGAGGATCAGGTGGGATTGATGCACTCAATGTCTTCCATGTTCAGAAGCTATGAACGGCAGCTGGTGGCCGAGAGGCAGCGGTCACGGGAAGCAAGGGTGATGGTGGCCAGGACTGAGATTGCGCTGCGTCGGGCGAGGAAGCGTCCTGCCATTTTCGAGGCCACTTGCAGGGCGGTGCGGGATGCCCGAAGCACAGATGATGTCCCTCCTGCAAGCCCTCCAGGAAACAACGGCGTGGAATGTGACTCAGCCAAGGTAGACTGCTTGAGTGAGATTGATGAGGAGGGCTATCCCGCTGTCTTTGTATATAGTTATTTAGGTGTAGGTTTCCTTTTTTATTTATTTTTTGCCCCAGACTTTGAAGACTTTCCTTCCCTGTTTTTCCTGTATATAGCTGTTTAGGCATAGGGTTGTTTTGTAATATCATTTTTTCCCTCCAGACTGCTTGGACTTTCATTCCCAGTTTTTGTTATACATAGTTTTGTTTAATACATCTTTTATTTTGTTCCATTCCACTCTTCATGCAGTACATTTGTGTGTCTGCAACTTTGATAGTTCACATTTCAGCCAGTGCATCTCTTGCAAGTCATGTGTCTTGGGGCGTGCCTGTGTGTGCGATGTTGTTGCTGTAATGGTTGCGGGTGGAGGGATGCACATGCGCCTGACAAGTGGGGGTGGGTCCATCAGACGACTGGGGCTGCACTGTATATTTAAATTTGCATTTACATGTGCAGCATCACTGTGTTTGGCATCAGTATGGTTGGGGTCAAGGGAGGTGGGCTCACCGTGGAGGGGTGCCCTGGTCACATTATTTGCACATTTGTTTGTCATTGCCTGCTCAGCTCAGCTAACTAAAGACTGTGCCCCTACCCTGACTCCGTTTCTCACAGCATTCATTAATGCCTCCTTCCAGTCTGGCCATGTCCCTACTGATCTCAAGGAAGCATGGGTACGCCCCCTCCTCAGGAAACCGTGTCTTGACCCCAATGTCCCCGGGAACTACAGACCCATCACTACGTTCCCGTTCTGGACAAAACAGCTTATCTGCAGGTCCAGAAATTACTTGAGGCAAATAACTTGCTCGGTCTCCGGCAATCGGTATTCCGTCCACTACACGATACCGAAACAGCACTCCTTGACTTAAAAAATCAAACGGACGACTTCAGAGATGCGGGCAAACCCTTGATTTATCTGCAGCATTTGACTTGGTGGATCATAAGACCTTGTGCCACCATCTCTCCTCCGCGGCCAACTTCTCCCCCAATGCCATTGCCTGGATCATCTCGTTCCTCCAAGGAAGGGTTATGAAAGTCTTCTCAGACTCAGCATGTGCACATTCAAGGAACATTAAATGTGGAGTACCTCAGGGATCATTCATATCGCCGACCCTGTATAACCTGTTTACAAGGCCTCTGTTCCACATTTTGGACACCTTGGGCATCACATACACTAATTATACGGATGACACTCAGGTCATTATCCCCCTGACTGGGGACTATGAGGCTGACATAGTTACCCTTAAGTCCATTTATTCCACAATCCAAACCTTTATGGCAGAACACTGGTTATGCCTTAATGATAAAATAAAACAAACTTCTGCTAGTTGGTTCTCCTGCGACCCTGAGGAAACTGGACAAACAATACAGTTCCTTCACGATTGACAACCTACCAATCCCTGTATCGTAAGCTGTTAAGACCTTGGGGTTTTACCTGGACTCTGACCTCCACATGAACAGGCAGGTTAACACCATTTCATCATCCCCAGCCTATCACTCTAAACTGCTCAATGCAGCCAGATCATTTCTGTCGGAACAGAACTGTCTCACGATTGCAAGAGCAATTATTGGATCTCGGCTGGATTACTGCAATGCCCTCTTTGTTGGGACGTCCGTAAAAAACATTACAAAGTTCCAAACCATCCAGAATAATGCCTTGAGGGCGGCCACTGGTATCTCCAAGAGAGAACATATCTCTGGAGCCAGGAAGCAGGCGCATTGGCTCCCCATTAAAGAAAGGATAATCTTTAAAACCCTCGCTATGACACACAAATGCGTCCATAAAGTAGCACTTCTATGCCTTGCTTAGAGAATTGTCAAGCCCCCCTCAGCCAGACTTACAAGATCTGCCTACGCTAACAGGGTTTCCATGCCCAAAACAAAAAGAACGCGGGCCGGGGGGTCCAGTTTCCCAGTCCTGGCAGCAACGCACTGGAACTCACTGCCACCTCACATGAGGTGTATGGAGTCTCACCTAGCCTTCAGGAAAGCACTAAAAATGATGCTGTTTAACTAAACGAGCTCTTGGTGGCACCCACCTAGGTAGACCTAACGTTCCTTCCCTGCTTTCATGTGACGCATAATATATCTGAACCATATGCTAAAAGTTGTAACCATCTATGTTTTTCCTCCTACTCTAATTGCAATTTATTTTGATGAGTATTTTTCTGCATGCAAGCGAATAACCTGACTGTAACTAAAACAACTTAATGCAACTAAGACAACGTCATGCAACAGCGCCGCGATGCCCTTGGGCTGTTAGAGCGCTTTACAAATCCAAATAAATAAATAAATAAATTGCTGTGTCAAACCAATGTCATGCGCACACGCCCACCAGCATGTGCAGTCACACACTGCCTGCTCTCATGTCTTGCTCCACATATGCAACTGGAATGCATTTGTGAGCCATGTTTGCTCTTCTTGTGTGGCAGCACTAATTTCCTGTCTCAGCGAGTCATGCACTCTCTGACTGCTCTACCATCACCCACGGGCTTGTCATTTTGTGGTCCCAGACAAGGACTTTGCCACCATTTCCACCCAGTTCACTTGTGCTCAGGCTGTGATGTGCCTGGTCCTTATTGGTGGATTTAGCCGATGTATGAATAGGTTTACTTCAGTCCTCGGCATACATTCAGTTGGTGTGCTTTGATGCCTTTGCAATGACCCATGGCCAACAGGAACATGCCACTTTGCACTGCATTCACTTGTCACATGTTGATTGGGTGGCCACTGTGTTGTTGATGCAATGTAGTGCTGTCTGGCTGGGATGCTGCAGATTCCAGTCTGCCAGGGAATGATAGTGGATGCTCCGGTCCAGGATTAGTCTGCAGTGCTTCCTGTTGATTCTGTTGGTGGAGGACATGTAGGGGGTGTGCTTCATGGTGGAGGTAGATCACAGAGGTTCAGGGGAGTTGCAGCCATACAATGAACTGCATGCGTGGGAGACTGTCAGGGGCTGCCTGGTGTGGTGTTGGAGGTGAGGGCAGTGTGGGGAGGGGAGTGCACTCTTGGGGGATACCTGGGGTAGTGTTGGAGGTGAGGGAAGTGTGGGGAGGGGAGTGTACTATCGGGAGGCTGCCTGGGGTAGTGTTAGAGGTGAGGGCAGTGTGGGGAGGGGAGCGTACTATCGGTGGGCTGCTTGGGATAGTGTCAGAGGTGAGGGCAGTGTGGGGGAGAAGAGTGTACAATTGGGGGATGCCTGCGGCAGTTTCAGAGGTGAGGGCAGTGTGGGGAGGAGAGTTTACTATCGTGGTCTGCCTGGGGTAGTTTCCGAGGCGAGAACAGTGTGGGGAGGAGAGTGTACTATCGGGGGAGGCCTGGGGTAGTGTCAGAGGTGAGGGCAGTGTGGGGAGGAGAGTTTATTATTGTGGTCTGCCTGGGGCAGTTTCAGAGGCGAGAAGAGTGTGGGGAGGAGAGTGTACTATCAGGGGATGCCTGGGGTAGTGTCGGAGGTGTGGGCAGTGTTGGGAGCAAAGTGTACTAATGGGGGGCTGACTGGGGTAGTGTCGGAGGTGAGGGCCGTGTAGGGGAGAAGAGTGTACAATTGGGAGATGCCTGGGGTAGTGTCAGAGGTGAGGGCAGTGTCGGGAGGAGAGTTTACTATCGTGGTCTGCCTGGGGTAGTTTCAGAGGCGAGAACAGTGTGGGGAGGAGAGTGTACTATCAGGGGATGCTTGGGGTATTGTCGGAGGTGAGGGCAGTGTTGGGAGCGAAGTGTACTAACGGGGGGCTGACTAGGGTAGTGTCGGATGTGAAGGAGGATGGTGGGTGGTGTCTGGACTGGAGGGGGCTGCCTAGGGTAGTGTCAGAGGTGAGGGCAGTGTGGTAAGGGGAGTGTACTATGGGGGGGCTGCCTGGGGTAGTGTCAGAGGAGAAGGGGGCTGGTGGGTGGTGTGTGGACTTGAGGGGGCTACCTGGGGTACTATCAGAGGTGAGGGCAGGGTGTGGATATGAGTGTACTATCGGGGAGGCTGCTTGGGGTAGTGTTGGAGGTGAAGGGGTTGGTGGGTAGTGTCTGGACTTGAGGGGGCTGCCTGGGGTAGTGTCAGAACTGAGGGCAGTGTGGGGAGGGGAGTGTATTATTGGAAGCTGCTTGGGGTAGTGTCGGAAGGTGAAGGGGGCTGGTGAGTGGTGTCTGGATGTGAGGGGGCTGCCTGGGGTTGTTTCAGTGGTGACGGCAGTGTGGGGAGGGGAGTGTACAATCGGGGGGCTGCCAGGGGTAGTGTCAGAGGTGAGGGCAGTGTGGGGAGGGGAGTGTACTAACAGAGGCTGCCTGGGGTAGTGTCGGAGGTGAGGGCAGTGTGGGAAGGGGAGTGTACAATCGGGGGGCTGCCTTGGGTAGTGGCAGAGGTGAGGGCAGTGTGGGAAGGGGAGTGTACTATCGGGGGGCTGACTGGGGTAGTGTCGGAGGTGAAGAGGGCTGGTGGGTGGTGTCTGGACATGAGGGGCTGCCTAGGGTAGTGTTGGAGGTGAGGGCAGTGTGGGGAGGCGAGTGTACTATCAGGGGGCTCTCTGGGGTAGTGTAAGAGGAGAAGGAGGCTGGTGGGTGGTGTCTGGACTTGAGTGGGCTGCCTAGGGTAGTGTCAGAGGTGAGGGCAGTGTGGTAAGGGGAGTGTACTACGGGGGGGGCTGCCTGGGGTAGTGTCAGAGGAGAACGGGGCTGGTGGGTGGTGTGTGGACTTGAGGGGGCTGCCTGGGGTAGTGTCAGAGTGAGGGCAGTATGGTAAGGGGAGTGTACTATCGGGGGGGCTGCATGGGGTAGTGTTGGAGGTGAAGGGGCTGGTGGGTAGTGTCTGGACTTGAGGGGGCTGCCTGGGGTAGTGTCAGAGCTGAGGGCAGTGTGGGGAGGGGAGTGTATTATCGGGGTCCTGCCTGGGGTAGTGTCGGAGGTGAGGGCAGTTTGGGGAGGGGAGTGTACTATGGGGGGGTCTGCCTGGGGTAGTATCAGAGGTGAAGGCAGTGTGGGGATATGAGTGTACTATCGGGGGGGGGGCTCCCTGGGGTAATTTCGGAGGTGAGGGCAGTGTGGGAGGGGAGTGTACAATCGGGGGGCTGCCTTGGGTAGTGGCATAGGTGAGGGCAGTGTGGGAAGGGGAGTGTACTATCGTGGGGCTGCCTGGGGTAGTGTCGGAGGTGAAGGGGGCTGGTGAGTAGTGTCTGGACGTGGGGGGGCTGCCTGGGGTAGTGTCGGAGGTGAGGGCCGTGTGGGGGAGAAGAGTGTACAATTGGGAGATGCCTGGGGTAGTGTCAGAGGTGAGGGCAGTGTGGGGAGGAGAGTTTACTATCGTGGTCTGCCTGGGGGAGTTTCAGAGGCGAGAACAGTGTGGGGAGGAGAGTGTACTATCAGGAGATGCCTGGGGTAGTGTCGGAGGTGAGGGCAGTGTTGGGAGCGAACTGCACTTACCGGGGGCTGACTGGGGTAGTGTCAGATGTGAAGGAGGATGGTGGGTGGTGTCTGGACTTGAAGGGGCTGCCTAGGGTAGTGTCAGAGGTGAGGGCAGTGTGGTAAGGGGAGTGTACTATGGGGGGGGGCTGCCTGGGGTAGTGTCAGAGGAGAAGGAGGCTGGTGTGTGGTGTGTGGACTTGAGGGGCTGCCTGGGGTAGTATCAGAGGTGAGGGCAGTGTGGGGATATGAGTGTACTATCGGGGGGGCTGCCTTGGGTAGTGTTGGAGGTGAAGGGGCTGGTGGGTAGTGTCTGGACTTGAGGGGGCTGCCTGGGGTAGTGTCAGAGCTGAGGGCAGTGTGGGGAGGGTAGTGTACTATCGGGGTCCTGCCTGGGGTAGTGTTGGAGGTGAGGGCAGTGTGGGGAGGGGAGTGTACTATTGGGAGCTGCCTGGGGTAGTGTCGAAAGGTGAAGGGGGCTGGTGAGTGGTGTCTGGATTTGAGGGGGCTGCCTGGGGTTGTTTCGGTGGTGAGGGCAGTGTGGGGAGGGGATGTACAATCGGTGGGGCTGCCTAGGATAGTGTCAGAGGTGAGGGCAGTGTAGGGAGGGGAGTGTACTAACGGGGCTGTCTGGGGTAGTGTCAGAGGTGAAGAGGGTTGGTGAGTGGTGTCTGGACATGAGGGGGCTGCCTGGGGTAATTTCTGAGGTGAGGGCAGTGTGGGAGGGGAGTGTACAATCGGGGGGCTGCCTTGGGTAGTGGCAGAAGTGAAGGCAGTGTGGGAAGGGGAGTGTACTATCGGGGAGCTGACTGGGGTAGTGTCTGAAGTGAAGGGGGCTGGTGGGTGGTGTCTGGATTTGAGGGGGCTGCCTGGGGCAGTGTCAGCGGTGAGGGCAGTGTGGAAATGTGAGTGTACTATCAGGGGCTGCCTGGGGTAGAGTCGGAGGTGAAGGGGGCTGGTGAGTGGTGTCTGGTCATGAGGGGGCTGCCTGGGGTAGTGTCGGAGGTGAGGGCAGTGTGGGGAGTGGAGGGTACTATTGGGGCTGCCTGGGGTAGTGTCAGAGGTGAGGGCAGTGTGGGGAGTGGAGTGTACTAACAGGGGGCTGGTGGGTGGTGTCTGGACTTGAGGGGGCTGCCTAAGGTAGTGTGGAGGTGAGGGCAGTGTGGGGAGGCGAGTGTACTATCAGGGGATGCCTGGGCTAGTGTCAGAGATGAAGGTGGCTGGTGTGTGGTGTCTGGACATGAGGGGGCTGCCTGGGGTAGTGTCAGAGGTGAGGGCAGTGTGGGGAGGGGAAGGTACTATCAGGGTCCTGCCTGGGGTAGTGTCGGAAGTGAGGGCAGTGTGGGGAGGGGAGTGTACTATTGGGAGCTGCCTGGGGTAGTGTTGGAAGGTGAAGGGGGCTGGTGAGTGGTGTCTGGATGTGAGGGGGCTCTCTGGGGTTGTTTCGGTGGTGAGGGCAGTGTGGGGAGGGGAGGGTACAATCGGGGGGCTTCCTGGGGTAGTGTAAGAGGTGAAGGGGGTGGGTGGGTGGTGTCTGGACGTGAGGGGGCTGCCTGGGGTAGTGTCGGAGGTCAGGGCAGTGTGGGGAGGAGAGTTTACTATCGTGGTCTGCCTTGGGGAGTTTCAGAGGCGAGAACAGTGTGGGGAGGAGAGTGTACTATCAGGGGATGCCTGCGGTAGTGTCGGGGGTGAGGGCAGTGTTGGGAGCGAAGTGTACTAACAGGGGGCTGACTGGGGTAGTGTCGGATGTGAAGGAGGATGGTGGGTGGTGTCTGGACTTGAGGGGGCTGTCTGGGGTTGTTTCGGTGGTGAGGGCAGTGTGGGGAGGGGAGTGTACTATTGGGGTCCTGCCTGGGGTAGTGTTGGAGGTGAGGGCAGTATGGGGAGGGGAGTGTACTATTGGGAGCTGCCTGGGGTAGTGTCAGAGGTGAGGGCAGTGTGGGGAGGAGAGTTTACTATCGTGGTCTGCCTGGGGGAGTTTCAGAGGCGAGAACAGTGTGGGGAGGAGAGTGTACTATCAGGAGATGCCTGGGGTAGTGTCGGAGGTGAGGGCAGTGTTGGGAGCGAACTGCACTTACCGGGGGCTGACTGGGGTAGTGTCAGATGTGAAGGAGGATGGTGGGTGGCGTCTGGACTTGAAGGGGCTGCCTAGGGTAGTGTCAGAGGTGAGGGCAGTGTGGTAAGGGGAGTGTACTATGGGGGGGGGCTGCCTGGGGTAGTGTCAGAGGAGAAGGAGGCTGGTGTGTGGTGTGTGGACTTGAGGGGCTGCCTGGGGTAGTATCAGAGGTGAGGGCAGTGTGGGGATATGAGTGTACTATCGGGGGGGCTGCCTTGGGTAGTGTTGGAGGTGAAGGGGCTGGTGGGTAGTGTCTGGACTTGAGGGGGCTGCCTGGGGTAGTGTCAGAGCTGAGGGCAGTGTGGGGAGGGTAGTGTACTATCGGGGTCCTGCCTGGGGTAGTGTTGGAGGTGAGGGCAGTGTGGGGAGGGGAGTGTACTATTGGGAGCTGCCTGGGGTAGTGTCGGAAGGTGAAGGGGGCTGGTGAGTGGTGTCTGGATGTGAGGGGGTTGCCTGGGGTTGTTTCGGTGGTGAGGGCAGTGTGGGGAGGGGATGTACAATCGGTGGGGCTGCCTAGGATAGTGTCAGAGGTGAGGGCAGTGTAGGGAGGGGAGTGTACTAACGGGGGCTGTCTGGGGTAGTGTCAGAGGTGAAGAGGGTTGGTGAGTGGTGTCTGGACATGAGGGGGCTGCCTGGGGTAATTTCTGAGGTGAGGGCAGTGTGGGAGGGGAGTGTACAATCGGGGGGCTGCCTTGGGTAGTGGCAGAAGTGAAGGCAGTGTGGGAAGGGGAGTGTACTATCGGGGAGCTGACTGGGGTAGTGTCTGAAGTGAAGGGGGCTGGTGGGTGGTGTCTGGATTTGAGGGGGCTGCCTGGGGCAGTGTCAGCGGTGAAGGCAGTGTGGGAATGTGAGTGTACTATCAGGGGCTGCCTGGGGTAGAGTCGGAGGTGAAGGGGGCTGGTGAGTGGTGTCTGGTCATGAGGGGGCTGCCTGGGGTACTGTCGGAGGTGAGGGCAGTGTGAGGAGTGGAGGGTACTATTGGGGCTGCCTGGGGTAGTGTCAGAGGTGAGGGCAGTGTGGGGAGTGGAGTGTACTAACAGGGGGCTGGTGGGTGGTGTCTGGACTTGAGGGGGCTGCCTAAGGTAGTGTGGAGGTGAGGGCAGTGTGGGGAGGCGAGTGTACTATCGGGGGGCTGCCTGGGCTAGTGTCAGAGATGAAGGTGGCTGGTGTGTGGTGTCTGGACATGAGGGGGCTGCCTGGGGTAGTGTCAGAGGTGAGGGCAGTGTGGGGAGGGGAAGGTACTATCAGGGTCCTGCCTGGGGTAGTGTCGGAAGTGAGGGCAGTGTGGGGAGGGGAGTGTACTATTGGGAGCTGCCTGGGGTAGTGTTGGAAGGTGAAGGGGGCTGGTGAGTGGTGTCTGGATGTGAGGGGGCTGCCTGGGGTTGTTTCAGTGGTGAGGGCAGTGTGGGGAGGGGAGTGTACAATCGGGGGGCTTCCTGGGGTAGTGTAAGAGGTGAAGGGGGTGGGTGGGTGGTGTCTGGACGTGAGTGGGCTGCCTGGGGTAGTGTCGGAGGTCAGGGCAGTGTGGGGAGGAGAGTTTACTATCGTGGTCTGCCTTGGGGAGTTTCAGAGGCGAGAACAGTGTGGGGAGGAGAGTGTACTATCAGGGGATGCCTGCGGTAGTGTCGGGGGTGAGGGCAGAGTTGGGAGCGAAGTGTACTAACAGGGGGCTGACTGGGGTAGTGTCGGATGTGAAGGAGGATGGTGGGTGGTGTCTGGACTTGAGGGGGCTGTCTGGGGTTGTTTCGGTGGTGAGGGCAGTCTGGGGAGGGGAGTGTACTATTGGGGTCCAGCCTGGGGTAGTGTTGGAGGTGAGGGCAGTGTGGGGAGGGGAGTGTACTATTGGGAGCTGCCTGGGGTAGTGTCGGAAGGTGAAGGGGGCTGGTGAGTTGTGTCTGGATGTGAGGGGGCTGCCTGGGGTTGTTTCGGTGGTGAGGGCAGTGTGGGGAGGGGAGTGTACAATCGGTGGGGCTGCCTAGGATAGTGTCAGAGGTGAGGGCAGTGTAGGGAGGGGAGTGTACTAACGGGGGCTGTCTGGGGTAGTGTCAGAGGTGAAGAGGGTTGGTGAGTGGTGTCTGGACATGAGGGGGCTGCCTGGGGTAATTTCTGAGGTGAGGGCAGTGTGGGAGGGGAGTGTACAATCGGGGGGCTGCCTTGGGTAGTGGCAGAAGTGAAGGCAGTGTGGGAAGGGGAGTGTACTATCGGGGAGCTGACTGGGGTAGTGTCTGAAGTGAAGGGGGCTGGTGGGTGGTGTCTGGATTTGAGGGGGCTGCCTGGGGCAGTGTCAGTGGTGAGGGCAGTGTGGGAATGTGAGTGTACTATCAGGGGCTGCCTGGGGTAGAGTCGGAGGTGAAGGGGGCTGGTGAGTGGTGTCTGGTCATGAGGGGGCTGCCTGGGGTACTGTCGGAGGTGAGGGCAGTGTGAGGAGTGGAGGGTACTATTGGGGCTGCCTGGGGTAGTGTCAGAGGTGAGGGCAGTGTGGGGAGTGGAGTGTACTAACAGGGGGCTGGTGGGTGGTGTCTGGACTTGAGGGGGCTGCCTAAGGTAGTGTGGAGGTGAGGGCAGTGTGGGGAGGCGAGTGTACTATCGGGGGGCTGCCTGGGCTAGTGTCAGAGATGAAGGTGGCTGGTGTGTGGTGTCTGGACATGAGGGGGCTGCCTGGGGTAGTGTCAGAGGTGAGGGCAGTGTGGGGAGGGGAAGGTACTATCAGGGTCCTGCCTGGGGTAGTGTCGGAAGTGAGGGCAGTGTGGGGAGGGGAGTGTACTATTGGGAGCTGCCTGGGGTAGTGTTGGAAGGTGAAGGGGGCTGGTGAGTGGTGTCTGGATGTGAGGGGGCTGCCTGGGGTTGTTTCAGTGGTGAGGGCAGTGTGGGGAGGGGAGTGTACAATCGGGGGGCTTCCTGGGGTAGTGTAAGAGGTGAAGGGGGTGGGTGGGTGGTGTCTGGACGTGAGTGGGCTGCCTGGGGTAGTGTCGGAGGTCAGGGCAGTGTGGGGAGGAGAGTTTACTATCGTGGTCTGCCTTGGGGAGTTTCAGAGGCGAGAACAGTGTGGGGAGGAGAGTGTACTATCAGGGGATGCCTGCGGTAGTGTCGGGGGTGAGGGCAGAGTTGGGAGCGAAGTGTACTAACAGGGGGCTGACTGGGGTAGTGTCGGATGTGAAGGAGGATGGTGGGTGGTGTCTGGACTTGAGGGGGCTGTCTGGGGTTGTTTCGGTGGTGAGGGCAGTCTGGGGAGGGGAGTGTACTATTGGGGTCCAGCCTGGGGTAGTGTTGGAGGTGAGGGCAGTGTGGGGAGGGGAGTGTACTATTGGGAGCTGCCTGGGGTAGTGTCGGAAGGTGAAGGGGGCTGGTGAGTTGTGTCTGGATGTGAGGGGGCTGCCTGGGGTTGTTTCGGTGGTGAGGGCAGTGTGGGGAGGGGAGTGTACAATCGGTGGGGCTGCCTAGGATAGTGTCAGAGGTGAGGGCAGTGTAGGGAGGGGAGTGTACTAACGGGGGCTGTCTGGGGTAGTGTCAGAGGTGAAGAGGGTTGGTGAGTGGTGTCTGGACATGAGGGGGCTGCCTGGGGTAATTTCTGAGGTGAGGGCAGTGTGGGAGGGGAGTGTACAATCGGGGGGCTGCCTTGGGTAGTGGCAGAAGTGAAGGCAGTGTGGGAAGGGGAGTGTACTATCGGGGAGCTGACTGGGGTAGTGTCTGAAGTGAAGGGGGCTGGTGGGTGGTGTCTGGATTTGAGGGGGCTGCCTGGGGCAGTGTCAGTGGTGAGGGCAGTGTGGGAATGTGAGTGTACTCTCGGGGGCTGCCTGGGGTAGTGTCAGAGGTGAAGGGCAGTGTGGGGAGGTGAGTGTACTATCAGGGGCTGCCTGGGGTAGAGTCGGAGGTGAAGGGGGCTGGTGAGTGGTGTCTGGTCATGAGGGGGCTGCCTGGGGTAGTGTCGGAGGTGAGGGCAGTGTGGGGAGTGGAGGGTACTATTGGGGCTGCCTGGGGTAGTGTCAGAGGTGAGGGCAGTGTGGGGAGTAGAGTGTACTAACAGGGGGCTGGTGGGTGGTGTCTGGACTTGAGGGGGCTGCCTAAGGTAGTGTGGAGGTGAGGGCAGTGTGGGGAGGCGAGTGTACTATCGGGGGGCTGCCTGGGCTAGTGTCAGAGATGAAGGTGGCTGGTGTGTGGTGTCTGGACTTGAGGGGGCTGCCTGGGGTAGTGTCAGAGGTGAGGGCAGTGTGGGGAGGGGAAGGTACTATCAGGGTCCTGCCTGGGGTAGTGTCGGAGGTGAGGGCAGTGTGGGGAGGGGAGTGTACTATTGGGAGCTGCCTGGGGTAGTGTTGGATGGTGAAGGGGGCTGGTGAGTGGTGTCTGGATGTGAGGGGGCTGCCTGGGGTTGTTTCGGTGGTGAGGGCAGTGTGGGGAGGGGAGTGTACAATCGGGGGGCTTCCTGGGGTAGTGTAAGAGGTGAAGGGGGTGGGTGGGTGGTGTCTGGACGTGAGGGGGCTGCCTGGGGTAGTGTCGGAGGTCAGGGCAGTGTGGGGAGGAGAGTTTACTATCGTGGTCTGCCTTGGGGAGTTTCAGAGGCGAGAACAGTGTGGGGAGGAGAGTGTACTATCAGGGGATGCCTGCGGTAGTGTCGGGGGTGAGGGCAGTGTTGGGAGCGAAGTGTACTAACAGGGGGCTGACTGGGGTAGTGTCGGATGTGAAGGAGGATGGTGGGTGGTGTCTGGACTTGAGGGGGCTGTCTGGGGTTGTTTCGGTGGTGAGGGCAGTGTGGGGAGGGGAGTGTACTATTGGGGTCCTGCCTGAGGTAGTGTTGGAGGTGAGGGCAGTGTGGGGAGGGGAGTGTACTATTGGGAGCTGCCTGGGGTAGTGTCGGAAGGTGAAGGGGGCTGGTGAGTGGTGTCTGGATGTGAGGGGGCTGCCTGGGGTTGTTTCGGTGGTGAGTGCAGTGTGGGGAGGGGAGTGTACAATCGGTGGGGCTGCCTAGGATAGTGTCAGAGGTGAGGGCAGTGTAGGGAGGGGAATGTACTAACGGGGGCTGTCTGGGGTAGTGTCAGAGGTGAAGAGGGTTGGTGAGTGGTGTCTGGACATGAGGGGGCTGCCTGGGGTAATTTCTGAGGTGAGGGCAGTGTGGGAGGGGAGTGTACAATCGGGGGGCTGCCTTGGGTAGTGGCAGAAGTGAAGGCAGTGTGGGAAGGGGTGTGTACTAATGGGGAGCTGACTGGGGTAGTGTCTGAAGTGAAGGGGGCTGGTGGGTGGTGTCTGGATTTGAGGGGGCTGCCTGGGGCAGTGTCAGTGGTGAGGGCAGTGTGGGAATGTGAGTGTACTCTCGGGGGCTGCCTGGGGTAGTGTCAGAGGTGAAGGGCAGTGTGGGGAGGTGAGTGTACTATCAGGGGCTGCCTGGGATAGAGTCAGAGGTGAAGGGGGCTGGTGAGTGGTGTCTGGTCATGAGGGGGCTGCCTGGGGTAGTGTCGGAGGTGAGGGCAGTGTGGGGAGTCGAGGGTACTATTGGGGCTGCCTGGGGTAGTGTCAGAGGTGAGGGCAGTGTGGGGAGTGGAGTGTACTAACAGGGGGCTGGTGGGTGGTGTCTGGACTTGAGGGGGCTGCCTAAGGTAGTGTGGATGTGAGGGCAGTGTGGGGAGGCGAGTGTACTATCAGGGGGCTGCCTGGGCTAGTGTCAGAGATGAAGGTGGCTGGTGTGTGGTGTCTGGACTTGAGGGGGCTGCCTGGGGTAGTGTCAGAGGTGAGGGCAGTGTGGGGAGGGGAAGGTACTATCAGGGTCCTGCCTGGGGTAGTGTCGGAGGTGAGGGCAGTGTGGGGAGGGGAGTGTACTATTGGGAGCTGCCTGGGGTAGTGTTGGAAGGTGAAGGGGGCTGGTGAGTGGTGTCTGGATGTGAGGGGGCTGCCTGGGGTTGTTTCGGTGGTGAGGGCAGTGTGGGGAGGGGAGTGTACAATCAGGGGGCTTCCTGGGGTAGTGTAAGAGGTGAAGGGGGTGGGTGGGTGGTGTCTGGACGTGAGGGGGCTGCCTGGGGTAGTGTCGGAGGTCAGGGCAGTGTGGGGAGGAGAGTTTACTATCGTGGTCTGCCTTGGGGAGTTTCAGAGGCGAGAACAGTGTGGGGAGGAGAGTGTACTATCAGGGGATGCCTGCGGTAGTGTCGGGGGTGAGGGCAGTGTTGGGAGCAAAGTGTACTAACGGGGGGCTGACTGGGGTAGTGTCGGATGTGAAGGAGGATGGTGGGTGGTGTCTGGACTTGAGGGGGCTGCCTGGGGTTGTTTCGGTGGTGAGGGCAGTGTGGGGAGGGGAGTGTACTATTGGGAGCTGCCTGGGGTAGTGTTGGAAGGTGAAGGGGGCTGGTGAGTGGTGTCTGGATGTGAGGGGGCTGCCTGGGGTTGTTTCAGAGGCGAGAACAGTGTGGGGAGGAGAGTGTACTATCAGGGTATGCCTGGGGTAGTGTCTGGGGTGAGTGCAGTGTTGGGAGCGAAGTGTACTATTGGGAGCTGAATGGGTTAGTGTCGGAAGGTGAAGGGAGCTGGTGAGTGGTGTCTGGATGTGAGGGGGCTGCCTGGGGTTGTTTCAGAGGTGAGGGCAGTGTGGGGAGGGGAGTGTACTAACAGGGGCTGTCTGAGGTAGTGTCGGAGGTGAAGGCAGTGTGGTAAGGGGAGTGTACAATCGGGCGGCTGCCTTGGGTAGTGGCAGAGGTGAGGGCAGTGTGGGAAGGCGAGTGTACTATCAGGGGGCCGACTGGGGTAGTGTCTGAGGTGAAGGTGGCTGGTGGGTGGTGCCTGGACATGAGGGGGCTGCCTAAGGTAGTGTTGGAGGTGAGGGAAGTGTGGGGAGGCAAGTGTACTATCGGGGAGCTGCCTGGGGTAGTGTAAGAGGTGAAGGGGGCTGGTGGGTGGTGTCTGGATTTGAGGGGGCTGCCTGGGGCAGTGTCAGAGGTGAAGGCAATGTGGGGATGTGAGTGTCCTCTCGGGGGCTGCCTGGGGTAGTGTCGGAGGTGAGGGCAGTGTGGGGAGGGGAGGGTACTATTGGGGGCTGCCTGGGGTAGTGTCAGAGGTTAGGGCAGTGTGGGGAGTGGAGTGTACTAACAGGGGGCTGCCTGGGGTAGTGTCAGAGGTGAAGGGCAGTGTGAGAAGGGGAGTGTACTATCGGGGAGCTGACTGGGGTAGTGTCTGAGGTGAAGGGGTCTGGTGGGTGGTGTCTGGATTTGAGGGGGCTGCCTGGGGCAGTGTCAGAGGTGAGGGCAGTGTGGGAATGTGAGTGTACTCTCGGGGGCTGCCTGGGGTAGTGTCAGAGGTGAAGGGAAGTGTGGGGAGGGGAGTGTACTATCAGGGGCTGCCTGGGGTAGAGTCGGAGGTGAAGGGGGCTGGTGAGTGGTGTCTGGACATGAGGGGGCTGCCTGGGGTAGTGTCGGAGGTGAGGGCAGTGTGGGGAGTGGAGGGTACTATTGGGGACTGCCTGGGGTAGTGTCAGAGGTGAGGGAACTGTGGGAAGGGGAGTGTACTATCGGGGGGCTGGCTGGGGTAGTGTCGGAGGTGAGGGCAGTGCTGGGAGCAAAGTGCACTAACCGGGGGCTGACTGGGGTAGTGTCAGATGTGAAGGAGGATGGTGGGTGGTGTCTGGACTTGAGAGGGCTGCCTAGGGTAGTGTTGGAGGTGAGGGCAGTGTGGGGAGGCGAGTTTACTATCAGGGGGCTGTCTGGGGTAGTGTCAGAGGTGAGGGCAGTGTGGGGAGGGGAGTGTACTAACAGAGGCTGCCTGGGGTAGTGTCGGAGGTGAGGGCAGTGTGGGAAGGGGAGTGTACAATCGGGGGGCTGCCTTGGGTAGTGGCAGAGGTGAGGGCAGTGTGGGAAGGGGAGTGTACTATCGGGGGGATGACTGGGGTAGTGTCGGAGGTGAAGAGGGCTGGTGGGTGGTTTCTGGACATGAGGGGGCTGCCTAGGGTAGTGTTGGAGGTGAGGGCCGTGTGGGGAGGCGAGTTTACTATCAGGGGGCTGTCTGGGATAGTGTCAGAGGTGAGGGCAGTGTGGGGAGGCGAGTGTACTATCAGGGGCTGTCTGGGGTAGTGTAAGAGGAGAAGGAGGCTGGTGGGTGGTGTCTGGACTTGAGGGGGCTGCCTGGGCAGTATCAGAGGTGAGGGCAGTGTGGGGATGTGAGTGTATGCTTGGGGGCTGCCTGGGGTAGTGTCAGAGGTGAAGGGGGCTGGTGAGTAGTGTCAGGACGTGAGGGGGCTGCCTGGGGTAGTGTCCGAGGTGAGGGCCGTGTGGGGGAGAAGAGTGTACAATTGGGAGATGCCTGGGGTAGTGTCAGAGGTGAGGGCAGTGTGGGGATGAGAGTTTACTTTCATGGTCTGCCTGGGGGAGTTTCAGAGGCGAGAACAGTGTGGGAGGAGAGTGTACTATCAGGGGATGCCTGGGGTAGTGTCGGAGGTAAGGGCAGTGTTGGGAGCGAAGTGTACTAACGGGGGACTGACTGGGGTAGTGTCAGATGTGAAGGAGGATGGTGGGTGGTGTCTGGACTTGAGTGGGCTGCCTAGGGTAGTGTCAGAGGTGAGGGCAGTTTGGTAAGGGGAGTTTACTACGGGGGGGGCTGCCTGGGGTAGTGTCAGAGGAGAAGGGGGCTGGTGTGTGGTGTGTGGACTTGAGGGGGCTGCCTGGGGTAGTGTCAGAGGTGAGGGCAGTGTGGTAAGGGGAGTGTACTATCGGGGGGACTGCATGGGGTAGTGTTGGAGCTGAAGGGACTGGTGGGTAGTGTCTGGACTTGAGGGGGCTGCCTGGGGTAGTGTCAGAGCTGAGGGCAGTGTGGGGAGGGGAGTGTACTATCGGGGTCCTGCCTGGGGTAGTGTTGGAGGTGAGGACAGAGTGGGGAGGGGAGTCTACTATCAGGGTCCTGCCTGGGATAGTGTCGAAGGTGAGGGCAGTGTGGGGAGGGGAGTGTTCTATGGGGGGGGCTGCCTGGGGTAGTGTCAGAGGAAAAGGAGGCTGGTGGGTGGTATGTGGACTTGAGGGGGCTGCCTGGGGTAGTATCAGAGGTGAAGGCAGTGTGGCGATATGAGTGTACTATCGGGGGGGGGGGCTGCCTGGGGTAATTTCTGAGGTGAGGGCAGTGTGGGAGGGGAGTGTACAATCGGGGGGCTGCCTTGGGTAGTGGCAGAGGTGAGGGCAGTATGGGAAGGGGAGTGTACTATCGGGGGGCTGCCTGGGGTAGTGTCGTAGCTGAAGAGGGCTGGTGGGTGGTGTCTGGACATGAGGGGGCTGCCTAGGGTAGTGTTGGAGGTGAGGGCAGTGTGGAGAGGCGAGTGTACTATCAGGGGGCTGTCTGGGGTAGTGTCAGAGGTGAGGGCAGTGTGGTAAGGGGAGTGTACTATTGGGGGGCTGCCTGGGGTAGTGTAAGAGGTGAAGGGGGCTGGTGGGTGGTGTCTGGACTTGAGGGGGCTGCCTGGGCAGTGTCAGAGGTGAGGGCAGTGTGGGGATGTGAGTGTATGCTCGGGGGCTGCCTGGGGTAGTGTCAGAGGTGAAGGGCAGTGTGAGAAGGGGAGTGTACTATCGGGGAGCTGACTGGGGTAGTGTCTGAGGTGAAGGGGTCTGGTGGGTGGTGTCTGGATTTGAGGGGGCTGCCGGGGCAGTGTCAGAGGTGAGGGCAGTGTGGGAATGTGAGTGTACTCTCGGGGGCTTCCTGGGGTAGTGTCAGAGGTGAAGGGCAGTGTGGGGAGGGGAGTGTACTATCAGGGGCTGCCTGGGGTAGAGTCGGAGGTGAAGGGGGCTGGTGAGTGGTGTCTGGACATGAGGGGGCTGCCTGGGGTAGTGTCGGAGGTGAGGGCAGTGTGGGGAGTGGAGGGTGCTATTGGGGGCTGCCTGGGGTCAGAGGTGAGGGCAGTGTGGGAAGGGGAGTGTACTATCGGGGGGCTGACTGGGGTAGTGTCGGAAGTGAGGGCAGTGTTGGGAGCCAAGTGCACTAACCGGGGGCTGACTGGGGTAGTGTCAGATGTGAAGGAGGATGGTGGGTGGTGTCTGGACTTGAGGGGGCTGCCTAAGGTAGTGTTGGAGGTGAGGGCAGTGTGGGGAGGCGAGTGTACTATCGGGGGGCTGCCTGGGCTAGTGTCAGAGATGAAGGTGGCTGGTGTGTGGTGTCTGGACTTGAGGGGGCTGCCTGGGGTAGTGTCAGAGGTGAGGGCAGTGTGGGGAGGGGAAGGTACTATCAGGGTCCTGCCTGGGGTAGTGTCGGAGGTGAGGGCAGTGTGGGGAGGGGAGTGTACTTTTGGGAGCTGCCTGGGGTAGTGTTGGAAGGTGAAGGGGGCTGGTGAGTGGTGTCTGGATGTGAGGGGGCTGCCTGGGGTTGTTTCGGTGGTGAGGGCAGTGTGGGGAGGGGAGTGTACAATCGGGGGGCTTCCTGGGGTAGTGTAAAAGGTGAAGGGGGTGGGTGGGTGGTGTCTGGACGTGAGGGGGCTGCCTGGGATAGTGTCAGAGGTCAGGGCAGTGTGGGGAGGAGAGTTTACTATCGTGGTCTGCCTTGGGGAGTTTCAGAGGCGAGAACAGTGTGGGGAGGAGAGTGTACTATCAGGGGATGCCTGCGGTAGTGTCGGGGTGAGGGCAGTGTTGGGAGCGAAGTGTATTAATGGGGGGCTGACTGGGGTAGTGTCGGATGTGAAGGAGGATGGTGGGTGGTGTCTGGACTTGAGGGGGCTGCCTGGGGTTGTTTCGGTGGTGAGGGCAGTGTGGGGATGGGAGTGTACTATTGGGACCTGCCTGGGGTAGTGTTGGAAGGTGAAGGGGGCTGGTGAGTGGTGTCTGGATGTGAGGGGGCTGCCTGGGGTTGTTTCAGAGGCGAGAACAGTGTGGGGAGGAGAGTGTACTATCAGGGGATGCCTGGGGTAGTGTCTGGGGTGAGTGCAGTGTTGGGAGCGAAGTGTACTATTGGGAGCTGAATGGGTTAGTGTCGGAAGGTGAAGGGGGCTGGTGAGTGGTGTCTGGATGTGAGGGGGCTGCCTGGGGTTGTTTCAGAGGTGAGGGCAGTGTGGGGAGGGGAGTGTACTAACAGGGGCTGTCTGGGGTAGTGTCGGAGGTGAGGGCAGTGTGGTAAGGGGAGTGTACAATCGGGGGGCTGCCTTGGGTAGTGGCAGAGGTGAGGGCAGTGTGGGAAGGGGAGTGTACTATCAGGGGGCTGACTGGGGTAGTGTCTGAGGTGAAGGTGGCTGGTGGGTGGTGCCTGGACATGAGGGGGCTGCCTAAGGTAGTGTTGGAGGTGAGGGAAGTGTGGGGAGGCGAGTGTACTATCGGGGGGCTGCCTGGGGTAGTGTAAGAGGTGAAGGGGGCTGGTGGGTGGTGTCTGGATTTGAGGGGGCTGCCTGGGGCAGTGTCAGAGGTGAAGGCAATGTGGGGATGTGAGTGTCCTCTCGGGGGCTGCCTGGGGTAGTGTTGGCGGTGAGGGCAGTGTGGGGAGGGGAGGGTACTATTGGGGGCTGCCTGGGGTAGTGTCAAAGGTTAGGGCAGTGTGGGGAGTGGAGTGTACTAACAGGGGGCTGCCTGGGGTAGTGTCAGAGGTGAAGGGCAGTGTGGGGAGGGGAGTGTACAATCGGGGGGCTGCCTTGGGTAGTGGCAGAGGTGAGGGCAGTGTGAGAAGGGGAGTGTACTATTGGGGAGATGACTGGGGTAGTGTCTGAGGTGAAGGGGTCTGGTGGGTGGTGTCTGGATTTGAGGGGGCTGCCTGGGGCAGTGTCAGAGGTGAGGGCAGTGTGGGAATGTGAGTGTACTCTCGGGGGCTGCCTGGGGTAGTGTCAGAGGTGAAGGGAAGAATGGGGAGGGGAGTGTACTATCAGGGGCTGCCTGGGGTAGAGTCGGAGGTGAAGGGGGCTGGTCAGTGGTGTCTGGACATGAGGGGGCTGCCTGGCGTAGTGTCGGAGGTGAGGGCAGTGTGGGGAGTGGAGGGTACTATTGGGGGCTGCCTGGGGTAGTGTCAGAGGTGAGGGCAGTGTGGGAAGGGGAGTGTACTATCGGGGGGCTGACTGGGGTAGTGTCGGAGGTGAGGGCAGTGTTGGGAGCAAAGTACACTAACCGGGGGCTGACTGGGGTAGTGTCAGATGTGAAGGAGGATGGTGGGTGGTGTCTGGACTTGAGGGGGCTGCCTAGGGTAGTGTCAGAGGTGAGGGCAGTGTGGTAAGGGGAGTGTACTATGGGGGGCTGCCTGGGGTAGTGTCAGAGGAGAAGGGGGCTGGTGGGTGGTGTGTGGACTTGAGGGGGCTGCCTGGGGTACTATCAGAGGTGAGGGCAGGGTGGGGATATGAGTGTACTATCGGGGGGGCTGCCTGGGGTAGTGTTGGAGGTGAAGGGGCTGGCGGGTAGTGTCTGGACTTGAGGGGGCTGCCTGGGGTAGTGTCAGAACTGAGGGCAGTGTGGGGAGGGCAGTGTATTATTGGAAGCTGCTTGGGGTAGTGTCGGAAGGTGAAGGGGGCTGGTGAGTGGTGTCTGGATGTGAGGGGGCTGCCTGGGGTTGTTTCAGTGGTGAGGGCAGTATGGGGAGGGGAGTGTACAATCGGGGGGCTGCCAGGGGTGGTGTCAGAGGTGAGGGCAGTGTGGGGAGGGGAGTGTACTAACAGAGGCTGCCTGGGGTAGTGTCGGAGGTGAGGGCAGTGTGGGAAGGGGAGTGTACAATCGGGGGGCTGCCTTGGGTAGTGGCAGAGGTGAGGGCAGTAAGGGAAGGGGAGTGTACTATCGGGGGGCTGACTGGGGTAGTGTCGGAGGTGAAGAGGGCTGGTGGGTGGTGTCTGGACATGAGGGGGCTGCCTAGGGTAGTGTTGGAGGTGAGGGCAGTGTGGGGAGGCGAGTTTACTATCAGGGGGCTGTCTGGGGTAGTGTCAGAGGTGAGGGCAGTGTGGGGAGGGGAGTGTACTAACAGAGGCTGCCTGGGGTAGTGTCGGAGGTGAGGGCAGTGTGGGAAGGGGAGTGTACAATCGGGGGGCTGCCTTGGGTAGTGGCAGAGGTGAGGGCAGTGTGGGAAGGGGAGTGTACTATCGGGAGGCTGACTGGGGTAGTGTCGGAGGTGAAGAGGGCTGGTGGGTGGTGTCTGGACATGAGGGGGCTGCCTAGGGTAGTGTTGGAGGTGAGGGCAGTGTGGGGAGGCGAGTGTACTATCAGGGGGCTGTCTGGGGTAGTGTCAGAGGTGAGGGCAGTGTGGGGAGGTGAGTGTACTATCAGGGGGCTGTCTGGGGTAGTGTAAGAGGAGAAGGAGGCTGGTGGGTGGTGTCTGGACTTAAGGGGGCTGCCTGGGCAGTGTCAGAGGTGAGGGCAGTGTGGGGATGTGAGTGTATGCTCGGGGGCTGCCTGGGGTAGTGTCAGGGGTGAAGGGCAGCGTGGGGAGGGGAGTGTAGTATCAGGGGCTGCCTGGGGTAGAGTCGGAGGTGAAGGGGGCTGGTGAGTAGTGTCTGGGCGTGAGGGGGCTGCCTGGGGTAGTGTCCGAGGTGAGGGCCGTGTGGGGGAGAAGAGTGTACAATTGGGAGATGCCTGGGGTAGCGTCAGAGGTGAGGGCAGTGTGGGGAGGAGAGTTTACTTTCATGGTCTGCCTGGGGGAGTTTCAGAGGCGAGAACAGTGTGGGAGGAGAGTGTACTATCAGGGGATGCCTAAGGGTAGTGTCGGAGGTAAGGGCAGTGTTGGGAGCGAAGTGTACTAACGGGGGGCTGACTGGGGTAGTGTCAGATGTGAAGGAGGATGGTGGGTGGTGTCTGGACTTGAGTGGGCTGTCTAGGGTAGTGTCAGAGGTGAGGGCAGTGTGGTAAGGGGAGTTTACTACGGGGGGGCTGCCTGGGGTAGTGTCAGTGGAGAAGGGGGCTGGTGTGTGGTGTGTGGACTTGAGGGGGCTGCCTGGGGTAGTGTCAGAGGTGAGGGCAGTGTGGTAAGGGGAGTGTACTATCGGGGGGACTGCATGGGGTAGTGTTGCAGGTGAAGGGGCTGGTGGGTAGTGTCTGGACTTGAGGGGGCTGCCTGGGGTAGTGTCAGAGCTGAGGGCAGTGTGGGGAGGGGAGTGTACTATCGGGGGGCTGCCTGGGGTAGTGTCGTAGGTGAAGAGGGCTGGTGGGTGGTGTCTGGACATGAGGGGGCTGCCTAGGGTAGTGTTGGAGGTGAGGGCAGTGTGGAGAGGTGAGTGTACTATCAGGGGGCTGTCTGGGGTAGTGTCAGAGGTGAGGGCAGTGTGGTAAGGGGAGTGTACTATTGGGGGGCTGCCTGGGGTAGTGTAAGAGGTGAAGGGGGCTGGTGGGTAGTGTCTGGACTTGAGGGGGCTGCTTGGGCAGTGTCAGAGGTGAGGGCAGTGTGGGGATGTGCGTGTATGCTCGGGGGCTGCCTGGGGTAGTGTCAGAGGTGAAGGGCAGTGTGAGAAGGGGAGTGTACTATCGGGGAGCTGACTGGGGTAGTGTCTGAGGTGAAGGGGTCTGGTGGGTGGTGTCTGGATTTGAGGGGGCTGCCGGGGCAGTGTCAGAGGTGAGGGCAGTGTGGGAATGTGAGTGTACTCTCGGGGGCTGCCTGGGGTAGTGTCAGAGGTGAAGGGCAGTGTGGGGAGGGGAGTGTACTATCAGGGGCTGCCTGGGGTAGAGTCGGAGGTGAAGGGGGCTAGTGAGTGGTGTCTGGACATGAGGGGGCTGCCTGGGGTAGTGTCGGAGGTGAGGGCAGTGTGGGGAGCGGAGGGTACTATTGGGGGCTGCCTGGGGTAGTGTCAGAGGTGAGGGCAGTGTGGGAAGGGGAGTGTACTATCGGGGGGCTGACTGGGGTAGTGTCGGAGGTGAGGGCAGTGTTGGGAGCAAAGTGCACTAACCGGGGGCTGACTGAGGTAGTGTCAGATGTGAAGGAGGATGGTGGGTGGTGTCTGGACTTGAGGGGGCTGCCTAAGGTAGTGTTGGAGGTGAGGGCAGTGTGGGGAGGCGAGTGTACTATCGGGGGGCTGCCTGGGCTAGTGTCAGAGATGAAGGTGGCTGGTGTGTGGTGTCTGGACTTGAGGGGGCTGCCTGGGGTAGTGTCAGAGGTGAGGGCAGTGTGGGGAGGGGAAGGTACTATCAGGGACCTGCCTGGGGTAGTGTCGGAGGTGAGGGCAGTGTGGGGAGGGGAGTGTACTATTGGGAGCTGCCTGGGGTAGTGTTGGAAGGTGAAGGGGGCTGGTGAGTGGTGTCTGGATGTGAGGGGGCTGCCTGGGGTTGTTTCGGTGGTGAGGGCAGTGTGGGGAGGGGAGTGTACAATCGGGGGGCTTCCTGGGGTAGTGTAAGAGGTGAAGGGGGTGGGTGGGTGGTGTCTGGACGTGAGGGGGCTGCCTGGGGTAGTGTCGGAGGTCAGGGCAGTGTGGGGAGGAGAGTTTACTATCGTGGTCTGCCTTGGGGAGTTTCAGAGGCGAGAACAGTGTGGGGAGGAGAGTGTACTATCAGGGGATGCCTGTGGTAGTGTCGGGGGTGAGGGCAGTGTTGGGAGCGAAGTGTACTAATGGGGGGCTGACTGGGGTAGTGTCGGATGTGAAGGAGGATGGTGGGTGGTGTCTGAACTTGAGGGGGCTGCCTGGGGTTGTTTCGGTGGTGAGGGCAGTGTGGGGAGGGGAGTGTACTATTGGGACCTGCCTGGGGTAGTGTTGGAAGGTGAAGGGGGCTGGTGAGTGGTGTCTGGATGTGAGGGGGCTGCCTGGGGTTGTTTCAGAGGCGAGAACAGTGTGGGGAGGAGAGTGTACTATCAGGGGATGCCTGGGGTAGTGTCTGGGGTGAGTGCAGTGTTGGGAGCGAAGTGTACTATTGGGAGCTGAATGGGTTAGTGTCGGAAGGTGAAGGGGGCTGGTGAGTGGTGTCTGGATGTGAGGGGGCTGCCTGGGGTTGTTTCAGAGGTGAGGGCAGTGTGGGGAGGGGAGTGTACTAACAGGCGCTGTCTGGGGTAGTGTCGGAGGTGAGGGCAGTGTGGTAAGGGGAGTGTACAATCGGGGGGCTGCCTTGGGTAGTGGCAGAGGTGAGGGCAGTGTGGGAAGGGTAGTGTACTATCAGGGGGCCACTGGGGTAGTGTCTGAGGTGAAGGTGGCTGGTGGGTGGTGCCTGGACATGAGGGGGCTACCTAAGGTAGTGTTGGAGGTGAGGGAAGTGTGGGGAGGCGAGTGTACTATCGGGGGGCTGCCTGGGGTAGAGTAAGAGGTAAAGGGGGCTGGTGGGTGGTGTCTGGATTTGAGGGGGCTGCCTGGGGCAGTGTCAGAGGTGAAGGCAATGTGGGGATGTGAGTGTCCTCTCGGGGGCTGCCTGGGGTAGTGTCAGAGGTTAGGGCAGTGTGGGGAGTGGAGTGTACTAACAGGGGGCTGCCTGGGGTAGTGTCAGAGGTGAAGGGCAGTGTGGGGAGGGGAGTGTACAATCGGGGGGCTGCCTTGGGTAGTGGCAGAGGTGAGGGCAGTGTGAGAAGGGGAGTGTACTATTGGGGAGCTGACTGGGGTAGTGTCTGAGGTGAAGGGGTCTGCTGGGTGGTGTCTGGATTTGAGGGGGCTGCCTGGGGCAGTGTCAGGGGTGAGGGCAGTGTGGGAATGTGAGTGTACTCTCGGGGGCTGCCTGGGGTAGTGTCAGAGGTGAAGGGAAGTGTGGGGAGGGGAGTGTACTATCAGGGGCTGCCTGGGGTAGAGTCAGAGGTGAAGGGGGCTGGTGAGTGGTGTCTGGACATGAGGGGGCTGCCTGGGGTAGTGTCGGAGGTGAGGGCAGTGTGGGGAGTGGAGGGTACTATTGGGGGCTGCCTGGGGTAGTGTCAGAGGTGAGGGCAGTGTGGGAAGGGGAGTGTACTATCGGAGGGCTGACTGGGGTAGTGTCGGAGGTAAGGGCAGTGTTGGGAGCAAAGTGCACTAACCGGGGGCTGACTGGGGTAGTGTCAGATGTGAAGGAGGATGGTGGGTGGTGTCTGGACTTGAGGGGGCTGCCTAGGGTAGTGTCAGAGGTGAGGGCAGTGTGGTAAGGGGAGTGTACTATGGGGGGCTGCCTGGGGTAGTGTCAGAGGAGAAGGGGGCTGGTGGGTGGTGTGTGGACTTGAGGGGGCTGCCTGGGGTACTATCAGAGGTGAGGGCAGGGTGGGGATATGAGTGTACTATCGGGGGGGCTGCCTGGGGTAGTGTTGGAGGTGAAGGGGCTGGCGGGTAGTGTCTGGACTTGAGGGGGCTGCCTGGGGTAGTGTCAGAACTGAGGGCAGTGTGGGGAGGGGAGTGTATTATTGGAAGCTGCTTGGGGTAGTGTCGGAAGGTGAAGGGGGCTGGTGAGTGGTGTCTGGATGTGAGGGGGCTGCCTGGGGTTGTTTCAGTGGTGAGGGCAGTGTGGGGAGGGGAGTGTACTATGGGGGGCTGCCTGGGGTAGTGTCAGAGGAGAAGGGGGCTGGTGGGTGGTGTGTGGACTTGAGGGGGCTGCCTGGGGTACTATCAGAGGTGAGGGCAGGGTGGGGCTATGAGTGTACTATCGGGGGGGCTGCCTGGGGTAGTGTTGGAGGTGAAGGGGCTGGCGGGTAGTGTCTGGTCTTGAGGGGGCTGCCTGGGGTAGTGTCAGAACTGAGGGCAGTGTGGGGAGGGGAGTGTATTATTGGAAGCTGCTTGGGGTAGTGTCGGAAGGTGAAGGGGGCTGGTGAGTGGTGTCTGGATGTGAGGGGGCTGCCAGGGGTGTAGTCAGAGGTGAGGGCAGTGTGGGGAGGGGAGTGTACTAACAGAGGCTGCTTGGGGTAGTGTCGGAGGTGAGGGCAGTGTGGGAAGGGGAGTGTACAATCGGAGGGCTGCCTTGGGTAGTGGCAGAGGTGAGGGCAGTGTGGGAAGGGGAGTGTACTATCGGGGGGCTGACTGGGGTAGTGTCGGAGGTGAAGAGGGCTGGTGGGTGGTGTCTGGACATGAGGGGGCTGCCTAGGGTAGTGTTGGAGGTGAGGGCAGTGTGGGGAGGCGGGTTTACTATCAGTGGGCTGTCTGGGGTAGTGTCAGAGGTGAGGGCAGTGTGGGGAGGGCAGTGTACTAACAGAGGCTGCCTGGGGTAGTGTCGGAGGTGAGGGCAGTGTGGGAGGGGGAGTGTACAATCGGGGGGCTGCCTTGGGTAGTGGCAGAGGTGAGGGCAGTGTGGGAAGGGGAGTGTACTATCGGGGGGCTGACTGGGGTAGTGTCGGAGGTGAAGAGGGCTGGTGGGTGGTGTCTGGACATGAGGGGGCTGCCTACGGTAGTGTTGGAGGTGAGGGCAGTGTGGGGAGGCGAGTTTACTATCAGGGGGCTGTCTGGGGTAGTGTCAGAGGTGAGGGCAGTGTGGGAAGGCGAGTGTACTATCAGGGGGCTGTCTGGGGTAGTGTAAGAGGAGAAGGAGGCTGGTGGGTGGTGTCTGGACTTGAGTGGGCTGCATGGGCAGTGTCAGAGGTGAGGGCAGTGTGGGGATGTGAGTGTATGCTCGGGGGCTGCCTGGGGTAGTGTCAGAGGTGAAGGGCAGTGTGGGAAGGGGAGTGTAGTATCAGGGGCTGCCTGGGGTAGAGTCGGAGGTTAAGGGGGCTGGTGAGTAGTGTCTGGACGTGAGGGGGCTGCCTGGGGTAGTGTCGAGGATAGGGCCGTGTGGGGGAGAAGAGTGTACAATTGGGAGATCCCTGGGGTAGTGTCAGAGGTGAGGGCAGTGTGGGGAGGAGAGTTTACTTTCATGGTCTGCCTGGGGGAGTTTCAGAGGCGAGAACAGTGTGGGAGGAGAGTGTACTATCAGGGGATGCCTAGGGTAGTGTCGGAGGTAAGGGTAGTGTTGGGAGCGAAGTGTACTAACGGGGGGCTGACTGGGGTAGTGTCAGATGAGAAGGAGGATGGTGGGTGGTGTCTGGACTTGAGTGGGCTGCCTAGGGTAGTGTCAGAGGTGAGGGCAGTGTGGTAAGGGGAGTTTACTAAGGGGGGGGCTGCCTGGGGTAGTGTCAGAGGAGAAGGGGGCTGGTGTGTGGTGTGTGGACTTGAGGGGGCTGCCTGGGGTAGTGTCAGAGGTGAGGGCAGTGTGGTAAGGGGAGTGTACTATCGGGGGGACTCCATGGGGTAGTGTTGGAGGTGAAGGGGCTGGTGGGTAGTGTCTGGACTTGAGGGGGCTGCCTGGGGTAGTGTCAGAGCTGAGGGCAGTGTGGGGAGGGGAGTGTACTATCAGGGTCCTGCCTGGGGTAGTGTCGGAGGTGAGGACAGAGTGGGAGGGGAGTCTACTATCAGGGTCCTGCCTGGGGTAGTGTCGAAGGTGAGGGCAGTATGGGGAGGGGAGTGTTCTATGGGGGTGCTGCCTGGGGTAGTGTCAGAGGAAAAGGAGGCTGGTGGGTGGTGTGTGGACTTGAGGGGGCTGCCTGGGGTAGTATCAGAGGTGAAGGCAGTGTGGCGATATGAGTGTACTATCGGGGGGGGGCTGCCTGGGGTAATTTCGGAGGTGAGGGCAGTGTGGGAGGGGAGTGTACAATCGGGGGGCTGCCTTGGGTAGTGGCAGAGGTGAGGGCAGTGTGGGAAGGGGAGTGTACTATGGGGGGCTCCCTGGGGTAGTGTCAGAGGAGAAGGGGGCTGATGGGTGGTGTGTGGACTTGAGGGGGCTGCCTGGGGTACTATCAGAGGTGAGGGCAGGGTGGGGATATGAGTGTACTATCGGGGGGGCTGCCTGGGGTAGTGTTGGAGGTGAAGGGGAGTGTGGGGAGGGGAGTGTATTATTGGAAGCTGCTTGGGGTAGTGTCGGAAGGGGAAGGGGGCTGGTGAGTGGTGTCTGGATGTGAGGGGGCTGCCTGGGGTTGTTTCAGTGGTGAGGGCAGTGTGGGGAGGGGAGTGTACAATCGGGGGGCTGCCAGGGGTGGTGTCAGAGGTGAGGGCAGTGTGGGGAGGGGAGTGTACTAACAGAGGCTGCCTGTGGTAGTGTCGTAGGTGAAGAGGGCTGGTGGGTGGTGTCTGGACATGAGGGGGCTGCCTAGGGTAGTGTTGGAGGTGAGGGCAGTGTGGAGAGGCGAGTGTACTATCAGGGGGCTGTCTGGGGTAGTGTCAGAGGTGAGGGCAGTGTGGTAAGGGGAGTGTACTATTGGGGGGCTGCCTGGGGTAGTGTAAGAGGTGAAGGGGGCTGGTGGGGGGTGTCTGGACTTGAGGGGGCTGCCTGGGCAGTGTCAGAGGTGAGGGCAGTGTGGGGATGTGAGTGTATGCTCGGGGGCTGCCTGGGGTAGTGTCAGAGGTGAAGGGCAGTGTGAGAAGGGGAGTGTACTATCGGGGAGCTGACTGGGGTAGTGTCTGAGGTGAAGGGGTCTGGTGGGTGGTGTCTGGATTTGAGGGGGCTGCCGGGGCAGTGTCAGAGGTGAGGGCAGTGTGGGAATGTGAGTGTACTCTCGGGGGCTGCCTGGGGTAGTGTCAGAGGTGAAGGGCAGTGTGGGGAGGGGAGTGTACTATCAGGGGCTGCCTGGGGTAGAGTCGGAGGTGAAGGGGGCTGGTGAGTGGTGTCTGGACATGAGGGGGCTGCCTGGGGTAGTGTCAGAGGTGAGGGCATTGTGGGGAGGGGAGTGTACTAACAGAGGCTGCCTGTGGTAGTGTCGGAGGTGAGGGCAGTGTGGGAAGGGGAGTGTACAATCGGGGGGCTGCCTTGGGTAGTGGCAGAGGTGAGGGCAGTGTGGGAAGGGGAGTGTACTATCGGGGGGCTGACTGGGGTAGTGTCGTAGGTGAAGAGGGCTGGTGGGTGGTGTCTGGACATGAGGGGGCTGCCTAGGGTAGTGTTGGAGGTGAGGGCAGTGTGGAGAGGCGAGTGTACTATCAGGGGGCTGTCTGGGGTAGTGTCAGAGGTGAGGGCAGTGTGGTAAGGGGAGTGTACTATTGGGGGGCTGCCTGGGGTAGTGTAAGAGGTGAAGGGGGCTGGTGGGGGGTGTCTGGACTTGAGGGGGCTGCCTGGGCAGTGTCAGAGGTGAGGGCAGTGGGGGGATGTGAGTGTATGCTCGGGGGCTGCCTGGGGTAGTGTCAGAGGTGAAGGGCAGTGTGAGAAGGGGAGTGTACTATCGGGGAGCTGACTGGGGTAGTGTCTGAGGTGAAGGGGTCTGGTGGGTGGTGTCTGGATTTGAGGGGGCTGCCGGGGCAGTGTCAGAGGTGAGGGCAGTGTGGGAATGTGAGTGTACTCTCGGGGGCTGCCTGGGGTAGTGTCAGAGGTGAAGGGCAGTGTGGGGAGGGGAGTGTACTATCAGGGGCTGCCTGGGGTAGAGTCGGAGGTGAAGGGGGCTGGTGAGTGGTGTCTGGACATGAGGGGGCTGCCTGGGGTAGTGTCAGAGGTGAGGGCATTGTGGGGAGGGGAGTGTACTAACAGAGGCTGCCTGTGGTAGTGTCGGAGGTGAGGGCAGTGTGGGAAGGGGAGTGTACAATCGGGGGGCTGCCTTGGGTAGTGGCAGAGGTGAGGGCAGTGTGGGAAGGGGAGTGTACTATCGGGGGGCTGACTGGGGTAGTGTCGGAGGTGAAGAGGGCTGGTGGGTGGTGTTTGGACATGAGGGGGCTGCCTAGGGTAGTGTTGGAGGTGACGGCAGTGTGGGGAGGCGAGTTTACTATCAGGGGGCTGTCTGGGGTAGTGTCAGAGGTGAGGGCAGTGTGGGGAGGGGAGTGTACTAACAGAGGCTGCCTGGGGTAGTGTCGGAGGTGAGGGCAGTGTGGGAAGGGGAGAGTACAATTGGGGGGCTGCCTTGGGTAGTGGCAGAGGTGAGGGCAGTGTGGGAAGGGGAGTGTACAATCGGGGGGCTGCCTGGGGTACTATCAGAGGTGAGGGCAGGGTGGGGATATGAGTGTACTATCGGGGGGGCTGCCTGGGGTAGTGTTGGAGGTGAAGGGGCTGGTGGGTAGTGTCTGGACTTGAGGGGGCTGCATGGGGTAGTGTCAGAACTGAGGGCAGTGTGGGGAGGGGAGTGTATTATTGGAAGCTGCTTGGGGTAGTGTCGGAAGGGGAAGGGGGCTGGTGAGTGGTGTCTGGATGTGAGGGGGCTGCCTGGGGTTGTTTCAGTGGTGAGGGCAGTGTGGGGAGGGGAGTGTACAATCGGGGGACTGCCAGGGGTGGTGTCAGAGGTGAGGGCAGTGTGGGGAGGGGAGTGTACTAACAGAGGCTGCCTGTGGTAGTGTCGGAGGTGAGGGCAGTGTGGGAAGGGGAGTGTACAATCGGGGGGCTGCCTGGGGTAGTGTCAGAGGTGAGGGCATTGTGGGAAGGGGAGTGTACTATCGGGGGGCTGACTGGGGTAGTGTCGGAGGTGAAGTGTGCTGGTGGGTGGTGTCTGGACTTGAGGGGGCTGCCTAAGGTAGTGTTGGAGGTGAGGGCAGTGTGGGGAGGCGAGTGTACTATCAGGGGGCTGTCTGGGGTAGTGTCAGAGGTGAGGGCAGTGTGGTAAGGGGAGTGTACTATCGGGGGGCTGCCTGGGGTAGTGTCGGAGATGAAAGTGGCTGGTGTGTGGTGTCTGGACTTGAGGGGGCTGCCTGGGGTAGTGTCAGAGGTGAGGGCAGTGTGGGGAGGGGAGGGTACTATCAGGGTCCTGCCTGGGGTAGTGTCGGAGGTGGGGCAGTGTGGGCAGAGGAGTGTACTATTGGGAGCTGCCTGGGGTAGTGTTGGAAGGTGAAGGGGGCTGGTGAGTGGTGTCTGGACATGAGGGGACTGCCTGGGGTAATTTCGGAGGTGAGGGCAGTGTGGGGAGGGGAGTGTACAATCGGGGGGCTGCCTGGGGTAGTTTAAGAGGTGAGGCCAGTGTGGGGAGGGGAGTTTACTATCAGGGGGCTGACTGGGGTAGTGTCGGAGGTCAGGGCCGTGTGGGGGAGAAGAGTGTACAATTGGGAGATGCCTGGGGTAATGTCAGAGGTGAGGGCAGTGTCGGGAGGAGAGTTTACTATCGTGGTCTTCCTGGGGTAGTTTCAGAGGCGAGAACAGTGTGGAGAGGAGAGTGTCCTATCAGGGGATGCCTGGGGTAGTGTCGGAGGTGAGGGCAGTGTTGGGAGCGAAGTGTACTAACGGGGGGGCTGACTGGGGTAGTGTCGGATGTGAAGGAGGATGGAGGGTGGTGTCTGGACTTGAGGGGGCTGCCTAGGGGTAGTATCAGAGGTGAGGGCAGTGGGGGGAGGGGAGTGTACTATCGGGGTCCTGCCTGGGGTAGTGTCAGAGGAGAACGGGGCTGGTGGGTGGTGTGTGGACTTGAGGGGGATGCCTGGGGTAGTATCAGAGGTGAGGGCAGTGGGGGGAGGGGAGTGTACTATCGGGGTCCTGTCTGGGGTAGTGTCGGAGGTGAGGGCAGTGTGGGGACTGGAGTGTACTATTGGGAGCTGAATGGGTTAGTGTCGGATAGTGAAGGGGGCTGGTGTGTGGTGTCTGGATGTGAGGGGGCTGTCTGGGGTTGTTTCAGTGGTGAGGGCAGTGTGGGGAGGGGATTGTACAATTGGGGGGCTGCCTAGGGTAGTGTCAGTGGTGAGGGCAGTGTGGGGAGGGGAGTGTACTAACAGGGGCTGTCTGGGGTAGTGTCGGAGGTGAAGAGGGCTGGTGAGTGGTGTCTGGACATGAGGGGGCTGCCTGGGGTAATTTCTGAGGTGAGGGCAGTGTGGGAGGGGAGTGTACATTCGGAGGGCTGCCTTGGGTAGTGGCAGAGGTGAGGGCAGTGTGGGAAGGGGAGTGTACTATCAGGGGGCTGACTGGGGTAGTGTGTCATGATCTCTGCTTCCAAAAGGTCAGGGTTTTCCCAACTCCCTTGGAAGCAGATCCATAACCCAGGTTCCGAGTGCCAACCAGTCCCAATTGGGACCTTTTGGACCCAGTCCTGGCGCCAGTGGCACCAGGCTCATAAATATGCCCAGTCCCAGCGCTGGAAGCGCCGGGCTCATAATGCTTGTGTGGACTTACCTGCAGCAGACCATGCTGCTTACTTGCCTGCCAGTTGAGCCTCTGATCCTCTTCTGTTTGGAACTACTTTTCCTGTTGGGTGGGGCAGGAGCCACTCCCTAGATTCAGAACACTGGAACTCTTCTGGAAAGCAGGGACTCTTTTCTTACCTAGGCGTGGCTGTGGAAGGAGACACCTAAGCACTACAGGAGGCTATTTAAACCCCACCCGATGGATGAATCTTGCTTTGCGTTATTCTGCATCCTCTGCAGCAGAACGCTCATCGTGTCTTCTGCATCTGATCCTGGGCCTAAGGAAAAAGGCTTACCATCCTAAATCCAGTCTTCAGCAACACCTATAAAGACAAGAAAGAACAGGTTAGCATTACGGTCTTCAGTGACAGCTCTTCACTTACCTGGTCCATCGGCTGTCACCAACGCCTCGCGCTGCATTCCGGCATCTGAAAGACAAAGGCTTACCTACTCTTCGTGCGCTCCGGAGGTCTTCACACTGCATTCCGGCATCTGAAAGACAAAAGCTTACCAACTCTTCGCCCGCTCTGGAGGCCTTCGGCGCTGCATCCCACATCTGAAAGACAAAACAAGGTGCGTTTAAAGACATTGGGGAACTTTAATACTCACGTGCCATTACTCCTTTCCACATCTAACCCAGTGGGTATTCCGGCACTCTGCAGCCGCTCCGAACTTGTACCTGCAAAATAAAAAGACAGAGCGCATCGTGAAGCAGGCAACAAGCGCTTACTTACGTGCTTCCAGGCGCTTCTATTCATCACACGGGCTCCATCTTCAACTCACTTCAGCCCGTCATCCGCCATCGCCGGAACCCTGCAAAACAAGAGACATCATTACTAAAGACTTTAAAGACATTAGAATTACTCGAAACTTACCGTTCGTGCAGTAAACGACGGACAGCAGTCCTCTGAAGTCAAGAGGCCTGCTCCCCTTATCCAGTGAAGAAACTGGTTACAGCACCCTGCCCCGAGGCAGATGGAGAGCACAGCGTTCACTTACCTAAGGTGAGAGCGTTAACCTTTGGGGTTCTACAGGAGAAGAGAAAGGGAAGAAGAGAGAGACATTCAATAACCCAGTTCCTTAATCCCATATTTTCTATCTGCAGACATCTTACCCTTCGAGTCAGACATAGAGTGCACAGAGGTCCAGCCCAAAGTGCCAGCCGTGTGTTACACATCACCTTTGAAGATACGGTATACGCCCAGTCAAGACCGGCGCCTCTACGGGAATCAGGTGAGCGTTACAGAGTGTCTGAGGTGAAGGGGGCTGGTCGGTGGTGCCTGGACATGTGGGGGCTGCCTAGGGTAGTGTTGGAGGTGAGGGCAGTGTGGGGAGGCGAGTGTACTATCGGGGGGCTGCCTGGGGTAGTGTAAGAGGTGAAGGGGGCTGGTGGGTGGTGTCTGGATTTGAGGGGGCTGCCTGGGGCAGTGTCAGAGGTGAAGGCAGTGTGGAGATGTGAGTGTCCTCTCGGGGGCTGCCTGGGGTAGTGTCGGAGGTGAGGGCAGTGTGGGGAGGGGAGGGTACTATTGGAGGCTGCCTGGGGTAGTGTTAGAGGTTAGGGCAGTGTGGGGAGCGGAGTGTACTATTAGGGGCTCGCTGGGGTAGAGTCAGAGGTGAAGGGGACTGGTGAGTAGTGTCTGGATGTGAGGGGGCTGCCTGGGATAGTGTCAGAGATGAGGGCAGTGTGGGGGAGAAGAGTGTACAATTGGGAGATGCCTGGGGTAGTGTCAGAGGTGAGGGCAGTGTGGGGAGGAGAGTTTACTATCGTGGTCTGCCTGGGGTAGTTTCAGAGGCGAGAACAGTGTGGGGAGGAGAGTGTACTATCAGGGGATGTCTGGGGTAGTGTCGGAGGTGAGGGCAGTGTTGGGAGCAAAGTGTACTAACGGGGGGCTGACTGGGGTAGTGTCAGATGTGAAGGAGGATGGTGGGTGGTGTCTGGACTTGAGTGGGCTGCCTAGGGTAGTGTCAGAGGTGAGGGCTGTGTGGTAAGGGGAATGTACTATGGGGGGCTGCCTGGGGTAGTGTCAGAGGAGAAGGGGGCTGGTGGGTGGTGTGTGGACTTGAGGGGGCTGCCTGGGGTAGTTTCAGAGGTGAGGGCAGTGTGGTAAGGGGAGTGTACTATCGGGGTGGCTGCCTGGGGTAGTGTTGGAGGTGAAGGGGCTGGTGGGTAGTGTCTGGACTTGAGGGGGCTGCCTGGGGTAGTATCAGAGCTGAGGGCAGTGTGGGGAAGGGAGTGTACTACCGGGGTCCTGCCTGGGGTAGTGTCGAAGGAGAGGGCAGTGTGGGGAGGAGAGTGTACTATTGGGAGCTGCCTGGGGTAGTGTCGGAAGGTGAAGGGGGCTGGTGAGTGGTGTCTGGATGTGAGGGGGCTGCCTGGGGTTGTTTCGGTGGTGAGGGCCGTGTGGGGAGGGGAGTGTACAATCGGGGGGCTGCCTAGGGTAGTGTCAGAGGTGAGGGCAGTGTGGGGAGGGAAGTGTACCAACGGAGGCTGTCTGGCGTAGTGTCGGAGGTGAAGAGGGCTGGTGAGTGGTGTCTGGACATGAGGGGGCTGCCTGGGGTAATTTCTGAGTGGAGGGCAGTGTGGGAGGGGAGTATACAATCGGGGGGCCGCCTAGGGTAGCGTTGGAGGTGAGGGCAGTGTGGGGAGGCGAGTGTACTATCAGCGGGCTGTCTGGGGCAGTGTCAGAGGTGCGGGCAGTGTGGGGATGTGAGTGTACTCTCGGGGCCTGCCTGGTGTAGTGTCAGAGGTGAAGGGCAGTGTGGGGAGGGGAGTGTACTATTGGGGGGGCTGACTGAGGTAGTGTCGGAGGAGAAGGGGCCTGGTGGGTGGTGTCTGCATTTGAGGGGGCTGCCTAAGGTAGTGTTGGAGGTGAGGGCAGTGTGGGGAGGCGAGTGTACTATCAGGGGGCTGTCTGGGGTAGTGTCAGAGCTGAGGGCAGTGTGGGGAGGGGAGTGTACTATCGGGGTCCTGCCTGGGGTAGTGTCGGAGGTGAGGGCAGTGACGGGAGGGGAGTGTACTTTTGGGAGCTGCCTGGGGTAGTGTCGGAAGGTGAAGGGGGCTGGTGAGTGGTGTCTGGATGTGAGGGGGTTGCCTGGGAGTGTTTCGGTGGTGAGGGCAGTGTGGGGAGGGGAGTGTACAATCGCGTGGCTGCCTGGGGTAGTGTCAGAGGTGAGGGCAGTGTGGGGAGGGGAGTGTACTAACGGGGGCTTCCTGGGGTAGTGTCGGAGGTGAGGGCAGTGTGGGAGGGGGAGTGTACTAACGGGGGCTGCCTGGGGTAGTGTCGGAGGTGAAGAGGGCTGGTGAGTGGTGTCTGGACATGAGGGGGCTGCCTGGGGTAATTTCGGAGGTGAGGGCAGTGTGGGAGGGGGAGTGTACTATCGGGGGGCTGCCTGGGGTAGAGTCGGAGGGGAAGGGGACTGGTGGGTGGTGTCTGGACTTGAGGGGCTACCTGGGGTAGTGTCAGAGGTGAGGGCAGTGTGGGGAGGGGAGGGTACTATCGAGGTCCTGCCTGGGGTAGTGTCGGAGGAGAGGGCAGTGTGGGGAGGGGAGTGTACTATTGGGAGCTGCCTGGGGTAGTGTCGGAAGGTCAAGGGGGCTGGTGAGTGGTGTCTGGTTGTCAGGGGGCTGCCTGGGGTTGTATCGGTGGTGAGGGCAGTGTGGGGAGGGGAGTGTACAATCGGGGGGCTGCCTGGGGTAGTGTCAGAGGTGAGGGCAATGTGGGGAGGGGAGTGTTCTAACGGGGGCTGCCTGGGGTAGTGTCGGAGGTGAGGGCAGTGTGGGAGGGGGAGTGTTCTAACGGGGGCTGCCTGGGGTAGTGTCGGAGGTGAAGAGGGCTGGTGAGTGGTGTCTGGACATGAGGGGGCGGCCTGGGGTAATTTCGGAGGTGAGGGCATTGTGGGAGGGGGAGTGTACTATCGGGGGGCTGCCTGGGGTAGTGTCAGAGGTGAGGGCAGTGTGGGGAGGGGAGTGTACTAACGGGGGCTGCCTTGGGTAGTGTCGGAGGTGAGGGCAGTGTGGGAGGGGGAGTGTACTAACGGGGGCTGCCTGGGGTAGTGTCGGAGGTGAAGAGGGCTGGTGAGTGGTGTCTGGACATGAGGGGGCTGCCTGGGGTAATTTCGGAGGTGAGGGCAGCGTGGGAGGGGGAGTGTACTATCGGGGGGCTGACTGGGGTAGTGTCGGAGGTGAACGGGGCTGGTGGGTGGTGTCTGGATTTGAGGGGGCTGCCTGGGGCAGTGTCAGAGGTGAGGGCAGTGTGTGGATGTGAGTGTACTCTCGGGGGCTGCCTTGGGTAGTGTCAGAGGTGAGAGCAGTGTGGGGAGGAGAGTGTACTATTGGGGGGCTGCCTGGGGTAGTGTAAGAGGTGAGGGCAGTGTGGTAATGGGAGTGTACTATTGGGGGGCTGCCTGGGGTAGTGTAAGAGGTGAAGGGGGCTGGTGGATGGTGTCTGGATTTGAGGGGGCTGCCTGGGGCAGTGTCAGAGGTGAGGGCAGTGTGGGGATGTGAGTGTACTCTCGGGGGCTGCCTGGGGTAGTGTCGGAGGTGAGGGCAGTGTGGGGGAGAAGAGTTTACAATTGGGAGATGCCTGGGGTAGTGTCGGAGGTAAGGGCAGTGTGGGGAGGAGAGTGTACTATTGGGGGGCTGCCTGGGGTAGTGTAAGAGTTGAAGGGGGCTGGTGGGTGGTGTCTGGATTTGAGGGGGTTGCCTGGGCAGTGTCAGAGGTGAGGTTCAGTGTGGGGATGTGAGTGTATGCTCGGGGGCTGCCTGGTGTAGTGTCAGAGGTGAAGGGCAGTGTGGGGAGGGGAGTGTAGTATCAGGGGCTGCCTGGGGTAGAGTCGGAGGTGAAGGGGGCTGGTGAGTAGTGTCTGGACGTGAAGGGGCTGCCTGGGGTAGTGTCGGAGGTGAGGGCCGTGTGGGGGAGAAGAGTGTACAATTGGGAGATGCCTGGGGTAGTGTCGGAGGTGAGGGCCGTGTGGGGGAGAAGAGTGTACAATTGGGAGATGCCTGGGGTAGTGTCAGAGGTGAGGGCAGTGTGGGGAGGAGAGTTTACTATCGTGGTCTGCCTGGGGGAGTTTCAGAGGTGAGAACAGTGTGGGGAGGAGAGTGTACTATCAGGGGATGCCTGGGGTAGTGTCGGGGGTGAGGGCAGTGTTGGGAGCGACATGTACTAACGGGGGGCTGACTGGGGTAGTGTCGGATGTGAAGGAGGATGGTGGGTGGTGTCTGGACTTGAGGGGGCTGCCCTGGGTAGTGTCAGAGGTGAGGGCAGTGTGATAAGGGGAGTGTACTACGGGTGGGCTGCCTGGGGTAGTGTCAGAGGAGAAGGGGGCTGGTGGGTGGTGTGTGGACTTGAGGGGGCTGCCTGGGGTAGTATCAGAGGTGAGGGCAGTGTGGGGATATGAGTGTACTATCGGGGTCCTGCCTGGGGTAGTGTCGGAGGAGAGGGCAGTGTGGGGGGGGTGTACTATTGGGAGCTGCCTGGGGTAGTGTCGGAAGGTGAAGGGGGCTGGTGAGTGGTGTCTGGATGTGAGGGGGCTGCCTGGGGTTGTTTCGGTGGTGAGGGCAGTGTGGGGAGGGGAGTGTACAATCAGGGGGTTCCCTAGGGTGGTGTGAGAGGTGAGGGCACTGTGGGGAGGGGAGTGTACTATCAGGGGGATGTCTGGGGTAGTGTCAGAGGTGAAGAGGGCTGGTGAGTGGTGTCTGGACATGAGGGGGCTGCTTGGATTAATTTCTGAGGTGAGGGCAGTCTGGGAGGGGAGTGTACAATCGGGGGGCTGCCTTGGGTAGTGTTGGAGGTGAGGGCAGTGTGGGGAGGCGATTGTACTATCAGGGGGCTGTCTGGGGTAGTGTAAGAGGAGAAGGAGGCTGGTAAGTGGTTTCTGCACTTGAGGGGGCTGCCTGGGGTAGTGTCAGAGGTCAAGGGCAGTGTGGGGATGGGAGTGTACTATTGGGGGTTGCCTGGGGTTGTGTCAGAGGTGAGAGCAGTTTGGGGAGTGGAGTGTACTAACGGGGCTGACTAGGGTAGTGTCGGAGGTGAAGGGGGCTGGTGGGTGGTGTCTGGACTTGAGGGGGCTGCCTAAGGTAGTGTTGGAGGTGAGGGCAGTGTGGGGAGGCGAGTGTACTATCAGGGGGCTGTCTGGGGTAGTGTCAGAGGTGAGGGCAGTGTAGTAACGGGAGTGTACTATCGGGGGGCTTGCTGGGGTAGTGTCAGAGATGAAGGTGGCTGGTGTGTGGTGTCTGGACTTGAGGGGGCTGCCTGGGGTAGTGTCAGAGGTGAGGGCAGTGTGGGGATGTGGCTGTACTATCGGTTGGAGCCAGGGGTAGTGTCAGAGGTGAAGGGGCTGATTGGTAGTGTCTGGACTTGGCGGGGCTGACTGGGGTAGTGTCGGGGTTGAGGGCAGTGTGGGGAGGGGAGTGTACTATCGGGGGCCTGCCTGGGGTAGTGTCAGAGGTGAAGGCGGCTGGTGGGTGGAGTTTTGACTTGAGGGGGTTGCCTGGGGTAGTGTCAGAGGTGAGGGCAGTGTGGGGATGTGAGTGTATGCTCGGGGGCTGCCTGGTGTAGTGTCAGAGGTGAAGGGCAGTGTGGGGAGGGGAGTGTAGTATCAGGGGCTGCCTGGGGTAGAGTCGGAGGTGAAGGGGGCTGGTGAGTAGTGTCTGGACGTGAGGGGGCTGCCTGGGGTAGTGTCGGAGGTGAGGGCCGTGTGGGGGAGAAGAGTGTACAATTGGGAGATGCCTGGGGTAGTGTCGGAGGTGAGGGCCATGTGGGGGAGAAGAGTGTACAATTGGGAGATGCCTGGGGTAGTGTCAGAGGTGAGGGCAGTGTGGGGAGGAGAGTTTACTATCGTGGTCTGCCTGGGGGAGTTTCAGAGGCGAGAACAGTGTGGGGAGGAGAGCGTACTATCAGGGGATGCCTGGGGTAGTGTCGGGAGTGAGGGCAGTGTTGGGAGCGACGTGTACTAACGGGGGGCTGACTGGGGTAGTGTCGGATGTGAAGGAGGATGGTGGGTGGTGTCTGGACTTGAGGGGGCTGCCCTGGGTAGTGTCAGAGGTGAGGGCCGTGTGATAAGGGGAGTGTACTACGGGGGGGGCTGCCTGGGGTAGTGTCAGAGGAGAAGGGGGCTGGTGGGTGGTGTGTGGACTTGAGGGGCTGCCTGGGGTAGTATCAGAGGTGAGGGCAGTGTGGGGATATGAGTGTACTATCGGGGTCCTGCCTGGGGTAGTGTCGGAAGGAGAGGGCAGTGTGGGGGGGTGTACTATTGGGAGCTGCCTGGGGTAGTGTCGGAAGGTGAAGGGGGCTGGTGAGTGGTGTCTGGATGTGAGGGGGCTGCCTGGGGTTGTTTCGGTGGTGAGGGCAGTGTGGGGAGGGGAGTGTACAATCAGGGGGTTGCCTAGGGTGGTGTGAGAGGTGAGGGCACTGTGGGGAGGGGAGTGTACTATCAGGGGGCTGTCTGGGGTAGTGTCAGAGGTGAAGAGGGCTGGTGAGTGGTGTCTGGACATGAGGGGGCTGCTTGGGTTAATTTCTGAGGTGAGGGCATTCTGGGAGGGGAGTGTACAATCGGGGGGCTGCCTTGGGTAGTGTTGGAGGTGAGGGCAGTGTGGGGAGGCGAGTGTACTATCAGGGGGCTGTCTGGGGTAGTGTAAGAGGAGAAGGAGGCTGGTAAGTGGTTTCTGGACTTGAGGGGGCTGCCTGGGGTAGTGTCAGAGGTCAAGGGCAGTGTGGGGAGGGGAGTGTACTATTGGGGGTTGCCTCGGGTAGTGTCAGAGGTGAGAGCAGTGTGGGGAGTGGAGTGTACTAACGGGGCTGACTAGGGTAGCACTTTTAGCACTGTCCCCATTTAGCACTTCACCTGTAGAACATTAAAGGGTAATTTTAAAACCGTTTTCTCTACCTATGTACTAGGGGTGTACCGAAAAGTGAATCAACTACACAGCCGAACACCGAATAGTTGGTCCAGCTAGTTGGCCGCAGCCGAATAGTTGTTTTTTTAACTAAACATGTTCTAGAACATATTAAACAACACTTCATTCAATAAAATCAGACATGCTATTGCATGCGTATTCATGTACATTAATTGGGCATTTATAGCTCACTAAGCTTATTAAAAAGATAAGCAATAAAAAAAAAGATCTGAAAGACAAGTCCAAGTTCAGTTTATTCTTATGTCACTAATAGGTGAAACCTGTACGGGGAAGGATGAATTGAGCAAGGTCCCCTGGCGGCCTCGTGTGGCTCGATGGGAGCTGCTCCGAGCAGGCGGAGCGGCCCCCATCAAATGGATACAGCAATGGGGCCACTGGCTTTGCACTGGTGGCCTCAGATCAGAGGAACGATGAGGCCGCCAGAGTCCAGAACCCCAGCGGCCTTAACGTGTGAGCCGGGGTGGGGGAGAGGGGAAGGGTCAGGTGGCGACTTTCGCCCTATTCCGTCTTTGACCTCCTATTTCAAGCAGGCTCAGACTGCAGCATCCAATAAGCAAACAGCTCATTTAGCTTCTGCAGCCTACAGCGTCTGCTGAAGTGTCCCACTTTCTGTGGCCTTTCGTACACCGTAATATTGTTTGCTGTTCCCCCTTGTACCTGACTGGCTGCTGTTGTCGCTACTGGCTGCATTTCTTGACTGGCCATTCCCATCATGGTATTCCCCGCAACTCCTATTACTGGTGCCCCTTTCCCCCACCAAGGTGGTCCCATCGCTTGGGGACCTGCCGGCGTTGGTCCTCCCTGTGCCAGCTGACCTACTCCCACTACTTGACCTGTACCCGGTGCGGGCAATACCTGCCCTACCCCAGAGGGCGCTCCTCTTGAGACCAGGTGCTCCCCTTGAAGATGAACTGCCTCCGCCTTGCTTCCCAACTGGTTGAATGCATTAACATTATTGCTTAACATTAGACCATTACTACCATTCCCCCATTCCCCACTGCATGAACATATCTCTGACCATCTCCAAGGTGGTGGGGCCCTCCACTGCTACCGCCGGGTTGGCTACAGGTGCTTTGTTGGTGCCTCCATGACTGTTTGGAGTTTCCACAGGTACAGGCGCTAGTACGGCTTCAACCTCCTGCGCCTTCCCCTTTCTTTTGGTGGTCGCTGCCTTTTGTCTCTGTGATGTTTCAGCTTGCCGTTTGCTGGCTTTTGCTCTCTCTGTCATGACCCTTTTCCTCTTCGCTGAAGGTTCTTCTTCCTCAACGATCTCCTCTTCCTCTTCTTCAATCTCCTCCTTAGAATGTACTTCCACCCAAGACTCCTCTTGTGCTGTGGGCGGGAACAACAGCGGTGAATCCTCCCTTTGGTTGCGGCCCGCAACCTCTGTCCCCATTTGGGATGTCACCAGCTCCATCCAGCCCATGCCATGCTTGTCACCGCCATCCGTGCCGTACTGAGAAATCATCCAGGCGGCCTGGCACCGTTTGCAATATTCATTACTTTCTAACTTTGTTTTGTCCAGATGCCGCTTGATTGTAGGTAAATTCAAGTCTTTGCTAGCTCCGCTCCCCTTCTGCTGTGCAATGCCTTACCCAGATGTTGATTCTCTCTGGGACCACCCAACTCGCCTCGTGTAACCAGGACTCATGTCTGGCAGAGGGTCTCCCAGGACCCCCTTGTTATTTGCATATTTCAAGTAACTTTGGGTTTCACCCTGAGTTACTAGGGGAATCCAGACGTGGACCCCTTGCTCACTATTCTTGGAGAGTCACAGATCCACCCTACTGATGAGGTCCAACCAGAGCGAAACATGTGTCGGGGGTTGCTGTTGGTACTCTTGTTCAGAGGAGAATTGCCTAGCATTTCGGTGCTCGACTGCCCCAGGGCAGGACAAAGACTGATATGTTTAGGATATTTCTCCTCTGTGAAAGATAGTGAGCTAAAGACTCTGGGTAAGGCTCTTGTAACCAGGACTCATGTCTGGCAGAGAGTCTCCCAGGACCCCCCTTGTTATTTGCAGCTCGCCTCGTTGGCCTTGCGCAACTCCGCCCAGCTGATCTTCCCCTTCCGAGCCTTCCTTCCTGCCCGCTCATGCCTCAATGCAGGACTGCACCTGCCGCGTCTCCTTACTGGACTGCTTGCTTCTGCTCCACTCCTGGATCCGTGCAGTTCTTCCCCGGCACCACCGCTCCCTCTGTGTCAGGGCTGGGGCTAGTCTGAGGGTAAATGCCCTTATGGTTAACCTGGGGGGCGGGCAAGCAACCAGAAAGCACCCCACCAAGTACTCCAGGCGTGTTCTCCACCCTTTTTGTAGGACCGTGTTCCAGGGATGGAGAACAGCCCGAGAACTCCATTTCCCAGCAGGCCGCTCGCCGCTTGGGCCTGCTCGGAGGAAGACTGCCACGCCCCTGACCGCGCCCGCATCAGCGCGCATGCGCGAGCCGCGCCCGTGGGGAGCCGCTCGCAATACTGATCGGCGTCCTGGAAAGACGTGTTCTCAGGAGCTCCGGAGGCAAGCTTACGCGGGGCGATTCCGCCCGATGCCTGCAAACCTCAGGCCCCGCGTACAAAGCAGAGATAAGTACCAAGCCTTACCTTGCATTTCATACCCGAGGGGGGTCACGCAGTAGAAGCGGCGCAGAAGCCTACCAGCCCCCACCGCGAGCCGGAGCACAAAACTCCTGCAGGGAACGCTAGAAGTTAAAACGTCCCTAATCACGCATGAGACTCGAACCATCAACGCCCGCATCATTTATTTTGGTTAACAGTAAAGTCGCATGACTCCGGATCGGCGCTTCTCGCCGTGCAGGGGATTCTGAACCCACTAACCAATCATGCGCACAGCGCGCACAATATTGACTCTAGTTTTGCTCTTGCAGAGAGAGAGGAAATCTGGGAGAAGTTCGTGGCCAATCAACACGAAAAGGCCAGAAGCTGAAATCGAAGCTAAGTACCTTATTGCTTGGGCAAGACCTATTTGGTACTGCATGAAGTGAATGCAGGTTTGGGAGGGCAGTTGGGCAATTGTTACAGATGCTGCATGAAGTAATGCAGTTCTGGAATTCCGCATGTTGTAATGTGGGGTAATCTGTAGTCAATGTGTTACTTATGATGTCCTGGTTAGGGGCTCCAGTACAAAAGCCCGAGGTGAACTCAAGCATTCAGTAAAAGAGTGAGAGATGAGAGCAGGAGTGCATGGGCGGAGTTTCATGGAACAGGAGCCGAGGAGCATGTGACCCTGACATCCCCCTTCCCATCCAGAACCTCTACCTCAACCTTTTTCCGGTGTTCCTAACTTCCTTACCTATCCAACCAACGGACCCTAACCCTCTTTCCCCGAAGGGTCAAGGTTTCCTGTGCTGTCTATCTCCAGGTACTGCGACCTAACGGGGAGGGAGGCGTTTTAGCTGCGTTTGTGCTGCCTCTACGCCTAGAAGGAGCAAGGTCTGACAGAATTGCGAGCCCAAGTATTGTATAGGCGCCCAGGCAGCACAACCATGGCGGACGTGGTAGCGCTACTCCAAGAACTAAAAGCGGAGCTGGCGGCAACTAGGCAGGATTATCAGACCCTGGCGGGGCAGGTACATACCTTAACGGTGCAAAATCAGGCCCAGGCCACTCCCTTACCCAGAGTCCCCCCACCAGTCCCGGTACAGGTACAGGTAGCTACTGAACCATCTCTACCCTTGGCAGCTCCGGAACGATACCATGGAGACCCTCAGAACTTTAATCAGTTTAATATGCAGTGTCAGTTGCATTTTTTAACAAAACCTGTTGTATTCCGGACAGCTCAGGTTCGTACGGCATTCGTGATTTCCTATCTCACCGGGGATGCCGCTTCATGGGCCACGCCGCTAGTCCGCAAGGATGATGCCTTGCTCTACAGCTGGGAAAATTTCCTGGAGGAGTTTGGTAGAATATTCAATCGTAGGGCCGCTTCATTGCTTAAGGATAAGGAGTTGATAACTCTAAGACAAGGAAACAAAGATCTAGTCACTTACGTTACCACATTTAATCGACTGGCTATGGAAACGGATTGGTCGCAGGAGAAAAGGATGGCTTTGTTCTATCAGGGTCTTAGGGAGGAGCTGAAGGATCTGGTAGCTCAGGTGGACCCCCAGCCTGAAGAGTGTTCAACTATGATTGACCTCGTTCTTCGTTTAGATCAGAGACAGAATGACCGGAGACAGGATCGACGTCGTTGGGAAAACAAACCAATGGTGAGATTGGACCAGCAGAAGCCCATTCGGGTGTCAGACAAGGGGGCTGATGAACCAATGCAAATAGGTTCCATTCGGGGACCTCTCTCCAAGGAAGAAAGGGAGAAGAGGAGAAAGGACAAATTATGCCTATATTGCGGAAAAGCTGGCCATTTCGTACGAGAATGTCCCAACAAACCATCCAAGGGAGGGGCGTCGGGAAACGCGCTAGCTCCCCCATGAGGGTGGCAGGAGCGAGCAAAATGAAAAACACCCCACACATGCTAGCAAACGTACGCACAAATCTGATAACCCATGTGACCTTAGAAGGATGTCTGCAATGGCAGGGAAAGTGTGTTCCGGTGACCTTGATGGTAGATTCTTGTTCTGACTTGAGTGTCGTGTAGACCGATGAGACCTCCGTCCCCAAGTGACGCACAGGGGAACAAAATAGAAACCCGCTGTGCGACCCTTGAGGCCACAGGTGAGAGATGTCTTCCCAGATCCACGGAGCCTCTGGAACACCGATGCTGCTGTCAAGAAGGAATGAGGTTAAGCACCAGGCAATCACAATACAGGCAGGTAAACAAAAGAATCTAAAGTGTCTTACCTATCTGGTGTAAGGGAGACCCAGGTAACCTAGTAGGGAGGTTCGAGGCTCAACAAGATACAGCGGTCCCTGGAGTGGTAGAACCGCAGGTAAGCGTGGATCCAGGTAGGCCACCTGTAAGATAGGGCTTGACTTGGGCGTAGAAGTACAGCAAGATACTCAGGGATGATCCAAAGACAAGTCGATGTGCAGTCCAAAAATCCGGCAACAGGTAAACAGTTCCAGGCAAAGGTACAAAGGGGTGTCCAAGAGAGTCCAAGATAGAGTTCCGTGGTCGAGGTAGCAAGGAGCAAGTAATAACGCCAAACAGGGTCCGAAGCCAGCTGAGAAGCAATGATCGTCCTGCCTCTCAGTTCTTTATACTGCGTGTCCCTGGGTCATGTGACGTCTCTGGGCCACGTGACGTCCACCAGGATCACGTGAGGAACGCCACACTGTATCACGTGACCGACGTGATGACGTAACGCCGTCCCTTCTGCGATACATCCTCCAAGGCAGTTGCCAATGCAGGAAAGGTTGTAAACGAGCCCGTACACCAAAGAAGGTACGGTGTTTTCGGTTCTGTGGGTTCACCGAATCCCTTGAGCCTCGAAGCTGGGGTGGCGATGTTTGGGGAATGTGAGCAGTGTTCTGATGTGGGGAGGCCTGATGTGCTGAGGATCGCCTAACATAGCCCCTCCCCAACGGCCCACGACCCCGTGGGCAGGATGGATGATCTAAATGGAAACGGGCTACCAAGCGAGGGGCGTTCCGGTCAGAGGCGGAAACCCATGAACGTTCCTCCGGGCCGTAACCCTTCCAATCCACCAGATACTGGATCCCTCCCCTAAACCATCTGGAGCCCAAAATGGCCGACACCTCGAAAACATCAGGAGAGGACAAGGACACCGGCGCAACAGGGGTCCGAAGACGGACAGAGTCGGGACAAGGTTTGAGGAGGGAGACATGAAACACAGGATGGATGCGCCAAGAGCTGGGAAGCACTAGACGGAAAGCCACCGGATTAACCACCTTTGATATCACATAAGGACCGACAAAGCGAGGTAGCAACTTCCGACAACCCACTAGGCGAAGATGACGGGAAGACAACCAGACCCTGGAACCCACCACCAGAGGGGGAGCAGCCCGACGTTTGCCATCCACACGGGCCTTCATAGCAGCTTTTGCTTCAGTGAGATGAACCACTGTACTAGCGTGTAAGGCAGAAAGATCCCTAAGACATGTCGTGGCCGCAGGGTTCGCAGAATCAGAAGCATCAGGGACCGGCAAGACCTTGGGATGTTGGCCATAGAGGGCGTAAAAAGGAGAATAACCAGTGGCTGAATGAGCCGCATTATTATATGCGAACTCCGCAAGCCGTAAAGCGGCCAACCAAGAGGTCTGATGTTGTAATATAAGGCAACGAAGGTATTGTTCCATAGATTGATTCGTCCTTTCGGTCTGTCCATCGGTCTCAGGATGATAGGCCGAAGAATACCTGGTATCAATGCCCAATAGCTTCGTCAGGGATCTCCAAAACCGAGAGGTGAACTGTGACCCTCGATCAGATATAATGACCGAAGGAAGGCCGAATAGCATGAACACATGTTCAAAAAACAAATCCGCTAATACAGGAGCCGAAGGGATACCTTTGCAGGGAACAAAACGGGCCATTTTAGTGAATGTGTCCACCACCACCCAGATGGAGTCGAAGCCCTTCGACTTGGGGAGATCAGTAACGAAATCCATCGTCAACGTATGCCAGGGCCTGGGAGGTACCGGAAGCGGAAGCAACAACCCAATTGGTCGACCCCTTTGATGTTTAGCCTGGGCACATACTGCGCATGATCTAACATGACATTCTACATCGCGCTTCATAGAAGGCCACCAACACCAACGCTTGAGAAGATCTAAAGTGCGCTCTTGTCCGGGGTGAGCGTTAAAGGGAGCGTCATGAGACCACTCAAGGGCCAGATTACGTGTGTCAGGGGTGGGGAGGAACAGGCGTTCATGTACGAACGGTAATCCATCAGAAAACACTGGGTCCCATTCTCGCAACTGGTCAGAATGATCGCTAGTCCAGGATCGAACCGAGTCTATCAGTGACAATGAGGGAGTACAGAGACAAATCACATGACTCTTTCCGAGAACAGTGTCGGGGAATGTAGGCAATTGGACCCCCCCCGGGGAACGTGACAAGGCATCCGCCTTCCCATGTGCCGTTCCAGGACGGTGCATAATACGGAAGTCAAAAGAGGAAAAGAAAAGATGCCATCGGACCTGTCTGCTATTAATGCATTTCAGAGAGGCCAAATCCTGTAGATTCCGATGATCGGAGTATACTGTGATGGGATGTTTAGCCCCCAGAAGATGATGACGCCAAACACGGAAAGCGTCCATGACAGCCAAGAGTTATTTTTCCGTAACGGTATAGTGAGACTCAGTACTGGAAAACTTACGGGAGTGGTATGCCACTGGATGTAATTTGCCTGTATTAGGACATGTTTGTGACAGTACCGCCCCGAGGGCAAAGGAAGAGGCATCTGCCTCGACTATGAACGGAAGATCAGGATTGGGATGTTGGAGTACCGGTGCGGTAGTAAAGGCGGTTTTCAACGTCTCAAAAGCCTCCTGCTGTTCTCTCTGCCACTGATATGGTACCCGAGGACTAGTCAGGGTCACGAGTGGGGCTACAATCGTAGAAAAGGAAGAAATGAAACGCCTATAAAAGTTGGCGAATCCTAAAAAGGCCTGCAAGGACTTGAGTGTTTGAGGTACTGGCCAATCTAAGACTGCTTTGACCTTAGACTCGTTCATGGATAACGCCCCAGGGGTGATGTGGAAACCCAAAAACTCAACAGAGGTCTTATGGAACTGACATTTCTCAGGTTTGGCAAATAAGGAATGTTTGCTTAAACGGGTTAATACTTCTCGGACGTGTTTTACATGGTCATCAAGATCCCGAGAGAAGATCAGGATGTCGTCCAAATACACAACCATGTACACATCCAGAATATCCCTGAAAATGTCATTCATGAATCGTTGGAACGTGGCCGGGGCGTTACATAAGCCAAAGGGCATGACAAGATATTCGTACAAGCCGTAACGAGTACAGAAAGCAGTTTTCCACTCATCTCCCTCGCGAACGCGTACCAAATTGTATGCGCCGCGTAGATCAAGTTTGGTAAAAATGGAAGCATGTGTTAAATGATCTAAGAGTGGAGTGATTAACGGGATGGGATATCTATCCTTCTTGGTGATCGCGTTAAGACGCCGATAATCTACACAAGGACGTAAATCCCCCTCCTTCTTGGGTACAAAGAAGATAGGACTTGCCGCTGGTGAAGTGGAGGGGCGGATGTGTCCTAAACGCAGGGCGTTCTGTACATATTCTTTTAACACCAGTTCCTCCGAAGGAGACAAAGAGTAGATCCGGCCCGAAGGAACAGTGGAATCAGGAAGCAATTCGATTGGGCAGTCATAAGTTCTATGTGGGGGAAGTACCTCAGACGAGCCTCGATCGAAAACTGATTCGAAAGCCCGATATTCTGGCGGAATCCCAGACATCAACCCCCCAACAGTATGGGACTGTATGACTTCTGGATCGTCAACTGTCAGTGTGAGTTGTGCTAAGGCTCCCAAGACCCGAGAGGGTGTGTCAGGGGCCTGATGGGTCGGGAGACAATAATTCTGACAAATATCGGACTCAAAGAGTACAGTGCCTGCTTGCCAATTGATCAGTGGATTATGTTCACGTAACCAGGGAATCCCTAGTATGATACCGAATTGAGGTGCGGTGATCAAATCAAAACTTAAGGTTTCTGTGTGTATGTCTTGTATGTTCAACAAGAGGGGTGCAGTTTGATGTCTAACAGGACCAGAAACCAATGCGGAGCCGTCTACGGCTTGGACATGTTCCGGTCGTGTTTTTACCACTAAGGGTAGATTGAGGGAATGGGCCAAATCAATATCTATGTAATTACCAGTGGCACCGGAATCAATAATGATATTGACTGCATGAAGAAGGCCAGTAGAGGGACATAGAGTAGCCTTTACGGAGATGGGTTGAACACGAGCAAAGGCAAGAGGGGTACCCGGAGAAGATGATGGGACACTCGACCTGGTCTCCGGTTCTAAGGTCGAGCCATCCAAAAAACCTGGCTCTTCTTGGGACGTCGAGGACACTCTTTCACGAAATGTCCAGTGGTGCCACAATAAAAACACGCATTATCTACCCTTCTACGTTCCCTCTCAGATGTTGTAATAGGACTGCGTAACCCTCCTACTTGCATGGGTTCTTCAGTACTGGAGGCGGGAGTATTAACAAGAGTAGGAGAGGAAGAGGCCCCCAATTCAGCTCTACGCTCCGATCGGCGTGCATCTACCTGCAGGACGAGATCAACCAATTCCTGATACTGAGTAGGCATAGAAGGGATCACTGCTAAAGCGTCTTTCATGGTGTTACTCAACCCCCTATAAAAGACCACCGCCCGCTTGTTTTCTGGCCATGATGTTTCCGCAACTAGCTGATTGAACCGGGTGATGTAATCTATCAGAGTTCTTTTGCCCTGAGTCAATTCCAACAACTCCAAATCCCTAGACTGTGCCTTGTGTCGAGTATCGAATACTCGGGTCATTTCTAGGACCAACAAATCAAAGTCGTAAAGAACTGGGCTATTGTTTTCTAACAGGGGATTAGCCCAAGCGGCAGCTGTTCCAGCTAAATGGGAAAGGGCAAAGGCGGCCTTAGCAGTGGTCGTGGGAAAAGCCAAAGGCCTGCATAAGAAATGTAACTTGCACTGGTTGACAAAGGTTCTGAATTTCTTGGGATCACCCTGGTAACGTTCAGGAGCAGCCAGGGGGGAAGGAGTTGGGAGGATTATTGGAGTCGGGACTGTAGAAGTAGCCAAGGGAGGGGGTGTAATGGAGGAGCTGCCATCTCCAAACTCAGGGTCTGCAGGAAGGGAATGCTGAACGCTCTGTATGGTATCCAACCTTTGATGGATCACTGTGTTTGCGGCGGCCATATCTGCCCTTAATATTGTAATTGCCTGAACTAAAGCAGTTATGGGTTCGTCCGTGGATCCCTGCATCGTCTAACACGACTATACGGCTTCTCAGTCTGTTCTGACTTGAGTGTCGTGTAGACCGATGAGACCTCCGTCCCCAAGTGACGCACAGGGGAACAAAATAGAAACCCGCTGTGCGACCCTTGAGGCCACAGGTGAGAGATGTCTTCCCAGATCCACGGAGCCTCTGGAACACCGATGCTACTGTCAAGAATGAATGAGGTTAAGCTCCAGGCAATCACAATACAGGCAGGTAAACAAAAGAATCTAAAGTGTCTTACCTATCTGGTGTAAGGGAGAGCCAGGTAACCTAGTAGGGAGGTTCGAGGCTCAACAAGATACAGCGGTCCCTGGAGTGGTAGAACCGCAGGTAAGCGTGGATCCAGGTAGGCCACCTGTAAGATAGGGCTTGACTTGGGCGTAGAAGTACAGCAAGATACTCAGGGATGATCCAAAGACAAGTCGATGTGCAGTCCAAAAATCCGGCAACAGGTAAACAGTTCCAGGCAAAGGTACAAAGGGGTGTCCAAGAGAGTCCAAGATAGAGTTCCGTGGTCGAGGTAGCAAAGAGCAAGTAATAACGCCAAACAGGGTCCGAAGCCAGCTGAGAAGCAATGATCGTCCTGCCTCTCAGTTCTTTATACTGCGTGTCCCTGGGTCATGTGACGTCTCTGGGCCACGTGACGTCCACCAGGATCACGTGAGGAACGCCACACTGTATCACGTGACCGACGTGATGACGTAACGCCGTCCCTTCTGCGATACATCCTCCAAGGCAGTTGCCAATGCAGGAAAGGTTGTAAACGAGCCCGTACACCAAAGAAGGTACGGTGTTTTCGGTTCTGTGGGTTCACCGAATCCCTTGAGCCTCGAAGCTGGGGTGGCGATGTTTGGGGAATGTGAGCAGTGTTCTGATGTGGGGAGGCCTGATGTGCTGAGGATCGCCTAACAATTCTAGCGCCACAGGAAACTTCGTGGATGTGCAGGTGGCCAAGAGGTTGGGTCTCCCGGTAAATGCTAAGACAGTTCCTGAAGAAGTGAAATCAGTAGATGGTTCGCCTTTAGTCTCTGGGCCAGTTACTCAGCAGACAATACCTTTGTTGTTGGAATGCAGAACAATACATCAGGAAACGCTTAGTTTTGATGTCATTGCAGCTCCACAGTTTGGCTTCATACTGGGGCTCACCTGGTTGAGGCTCCACAACCCATTCGTCGACTGGAATGCCGGCACTGTCCAGTTCAACTCCAGTTATTGTCAGACACACTGTCAAATAAACCCACCAAAGCCTTTGACCCATTACGTGGGAAGCAGTGAGGTAGCAGGTTTGCCAGCAGAGTACGAGGAGTACAGGGATGTTTTCAGCAAGACAGCAGCCGAAACCTTGCCCCCGCACCGGCCTTTTGATTGCCGGATCGACTTAGAAGCAGGTGCAGTGCTACCCTGCAGTCGGATATACGCCCTCACCGAAGCCGAAAACAAGTATTTAAAGGAATACATAGGGCCTCATTACGACCCTGGCGGTAAGCGCCCGTCATTAACGCCATGGCGTAATGAGCGTTTACGCCGTGGGACGATGGCGTAAAGAGCGCCACATCACGACCCATCGCGCACGAGCATTACGCCATGGCGGTAATGCAAATAACGCCATGGCGGAAAAGGCCCCTACCGCCATCGCTAAGCGAGCAAGGTGCCCATCCGCCAGCGTAAGTAGCGGCCAGCGTAATTTACGGCCAGCGTAATTTACGGCCACCGTAATTTACGGTGGCCGTAAAAGGCCAAACCGGAAATAGCGTCATCGCGCCGGAACGGGAAGCAGCCCGTCGGCCATCTTTAAAAACACAATCCATCGCCATCCTACCAAACAACACCAGACCCAACCCTGACACCTGTCCCGACAAAACACCCACCCACCCAAGTTCCCGAAAATGCCGAAATGCGTGAAAAAGGCCTGTGACCGCCTGCGCCAGGAGCGATTCAGCCGGGAGGAACTCTGCATGCTAGCGGAGACCCTGCAGGACAACGCAGGTGTTGTTTTCTCCCCTGAAATGAGCCGGACAGCAATCGGGAAGAAGAAGGCCATCTGGGCCCTGGTGGCTGAGCGCGTCAGCGCGGTGGGGACCGTACCCCGCACCCCACAGCAGTGCCGGAAACGCTGGGATGACCTGCGCATACGGGTCAGAGCCGTCATCTCGGCAAACCGCAACCTTGCCCAGGGAACCGGTGGAGGGTCAGAATCCCCCCTGAAACTCCAACCGTGGGAGGAGATCTGTGCTGCCACCATCGGCATGGAATCCATCGAAGGCGTTGGAGGGATGGAAAGGGGAGCCCCGACATCAGGCGATGAAGGTAGGTGCCTCATACAAGACATGCCATAGTCACAGCAGTCCAATCATGTGTAGCACAAGGTTGCCCTAGAGTGTAAATGCAACACAAATCAATACTGCCCATAGCCACATGCGAGCACCACCCTGCATACACTGCTGGCACCCGCATACCTGCATCCACATGCCACACCAAAAGGAGACAACCTGCATGGCACTGCCTGAAATCTGCCTCATCCACTGGCCAAAATAATGTCAACCATTGTCATCCAAAAGTCCGTATACCCATCAATAACGCCCTCCCACCTTTGCTCCACCACAGGCACAGAATCACACCCAGAGGACCAGGAGACCCCTGCGCCGAAGAGGGCGAAGTCCACCAACAACCTCCCTGCACCCTCAACCTCAGCTGCAGTGAGGCAGACCCCACGACAAGCAGGTCCCACTGCAGGCATACCCGAGGTCCCACCGGCAAGCACCCCTGTTGGCAGCAGGCCAGCAGCTGCTGCTCCACCTCCACCGACATTGCCTGCCACAGAAGGCAGGGGGTCAGCGGCCAGCAGCAACATCGGGGAGACAGCTGCAACAGCTGCATGTTCTGACTCGGACATGGAGCAGGAGGTCAGAAGCCCCACTGACCAACTACATTCCCCCTGTTTCTCAGACGCCAGCCCCCATGTGGGCGACACACAGGGGCACACTGAGGCAGAGGAGTGGCCTTCCACCCCATGCCCTGTCCACACTCCACAGGAGGGGACCAGCCCCTCCATCACTCCACCTGCACTGGCCATGGGCCAGCACGGCCAGCCGTCCCTCGAGGACATCACTCAACGGCAGCATCAACTGTCCGCAATGCTGGATGAGCATGCAGCGGAATGTGTGGGGGCTAGGATTAGCATTGAACAGGCCACGGAGACACTAAGGGCGGAAGTGGCGCAGAGCACTGCCACCCTGAGGGATGCCATGCAGGCCATGTCCAGGGACATCTGTGCAGAACTTGCGGCCTTGCGTCGTGCGGTCATTGGCCTCACCCACACACGACAGGACGTGCATGCACAGGAGCAGCCAGGGACATCCTCCACTGCCAGTTCTGCGCAGAGCAGCCCCGTGCGCCGTTCCGGACGCAACCTGCGCTCCACAGCCAGGGGTGCCCCGGGTGCCGGGAGAGGGGGCTTGTGACGGCCTGTGGACACTGTCACAGGCATCTGTTGACAGCTACTTGGGGTGTGTTGGGGTGTGCAGGGGGGAGGTGGGAGGGGGTGTGTTGGGGTGTGCAGGGGGGAGGTGGGAGGGGGTGTGTTGGGGTGTGCAGGGGGGAGGGGGGAGGGGGTGTGTTGGGGTGTGCAGGGGGGAGGTGGGAGGGGGTGTGTTGGGGTGTGCAGGGGGGAGGGGGGAGGGGGTGTGTTGGGGTGTGCAGGGGGGAGGGGGGAGGTGGGAGGGGGTGTGTTGGGGTGTGCAGGGGGGAGGTGGGAGGGGGTGTGACACGACAGTTCATGGTTCCAATACACTTTTTTCTTTCACAAAAAGGAAATGTGTGGACATTTTCATTGCGTATGTGTGCTTTATTGGTGTACAGTCCACAGTGTGCATGCCCCAGAGACACACAGTGCCCCAAGTGCAGTCTCCATGCGATGAACACCAGCCGTGTGTGCTAGAAGCAGTGGTTGATGATACTTTGGCGCATGGCACGCCCCTCCTGTACATCGCCTCCTCCATGTGGTGGCGCCCCATCTGCACCCTCCTCATCCTCATCCTCATCGTCAGGTGGTTGCAGTTCTGCGTCAGGGGGCAGGGGCACATTCCGTCTGACGCACATATTGTGCAGCATGACACATGCCATGACGATCTTTGCCACCTTCTCATGGCCATACAGGAGTGCCCCACCAGACCTGCTGAGGCTTCGGAACCGTGCCTTCAGGAGGCCGAATGTCTGCTCTATGACCACACGAGTACGTGTATGTGCACGGTTGAAGTCCTCCTCGTGCTGGTTCTGCGGGTTCCGGACTGGCGTGAGGAGCCACCTCTTCAGGGGGTAGGCTGCATCACCTGTATGTAGGCGAGAATGTATGTGTCAGTCATGTTGTCTGATCAGGAACATGATGTTCCACCATGGCTGGCATGGAACTGTTACCTTGGCTCACTTCTACATGCACTAATTGATTCACACTATGCAACCAGTATATGCTCATTGCTGCCATGGCCTGTTTTGCATGCCATCACCCTATGTATGCAGAGGGGTTTTGTGCATTGTGAGTGCCCTTCCTCTGTATCCGTTCTCTGTGTTACTCACAGGCCAGTGGAGTATGCATCATCCCCCCCCCCCTTTCTGCCAGGTGGAGTATGCATCCCCCCCCCCTTTCTGCCAGGTGGAGTATGCATCCCCCCCCCCTTTCTGCCAGGTGGAGTATGCATCCCCCCCCCCCTTTCTGCCAGGTGGAGTATGCATCCCCCCCCCCTTTCTGCCAGGTGGAGTATGCACTGGTACGTCATTCCCATGCCCACTTCCATGACATAGCACTCACCGAGTAGCCAGGATCTTGGGCCTGCATGTCGCTCCATGTAGCGTGGTATTGTGGAGTTCCTCAGGATCATGGAATCATGGGTTGATCCGGGGAATCGGGCACAACAATGTGTGATGATCTTGTTGGAGTCACAGACCATTTGCACGTTGATAGAGTGGAACTGTTTCCGGTTGCGGTACGGTACCTCCATGGCACGTGGAACCACCAATTCCACATGGGTGCAGTCGATGGCACCAATGCAACCGGGTATGCTGGCTAGTGCATGGAAACCGACTTTGGTGTTTGCAATCTCCTGGGCAGTCCGTGGTAATGAGATGTGGTCGTCTGTGTGCTTGAGGAGGGCATCGAGCACTTGGATGAGTGTTCGTGAGAATAATGGTTGTGAAATGCCATGCAGGTGCCCCACTGTGTGCTGGTAGGTGCCTGTGGCCAGGAAGTGGAGTACAGCCACTACCTTCAGTAGGGGGGGGATGGCGGTTGGACTTTCTATCATGCTGACGATGTCATCGTGTATCATGTCTACGATGGCGGTGATGGTGTCCCGGTCCAAACGGTACAGGGTGTGGATCTGCTCAGCAGTGAGGTTGTTTGGATTGGCTCTGATGCGTGGGATTGGGGGCTGCCTGCGTGGTGGCACTGGCTGTGCTGGTGGGGCTTGCTGAGCCTGCCTTGCCCTCCTTCTCCTCCTGCGTCTCCTCTGTGCTGCCTGTTGTTGTTGTTGTTGTTGCTGTTGTAGTAGCACATGCATTGCTATCAGGTCCTCCAGCCCCAACATTGCTAGTCGTATTGGCATCATTGTGGAGTGTGACTGGGTGTGGGTAGGGGTGGGGTGTGCTCTTTTTGTACTCCCCTGAGTCTGTATTGCCTTCACCTGTGCTGTTTCTGTGCACCTGTGGCAGCTGCATACACTTGAATTGGCCCTTTACGGTTGGTTCGCGATGGCGTTATTTGCACCATGGCGGTAAGGTACTTTGCGGCCTCGGTGATGGCGTTAGGTGCATGTCCGCTTGGGTCGGCATTTGCGTGCCTTTCCGCCATGGCGCTAAGTACGGTGTGGGCGGTCGCGTGCGCGCACCCTTAGCGCAGTTAGCGGCAGCGTTAACTACGATGCCGCTATTGGCATCGTAGTTTACGGTCAGGAGTCATGATCGGACCTGGCGGAAAACGATGGCGGTAAGCATTTACCGCCATCGTTTGTCACTTAGCGCCAGGGTCGTAATGAGGCCCATAGAATCCAACTTGGCCAATGGTTTCATCAGGCACTCCACATCTCCGGTTTCTTCCCCCCTATTCTTCGTCCCCAAAAAGACCGGAGACCTAAGAACTTGTATAGACTACAGGGCAATAAACAAAATAACCACCAAGAATCGTTATCCCTTGCCCCTGATACCTGTGCTGTTGGACCAGGTACGTGGATCTACCGTCTATACCAAATTGGACCTCAGGGGGGCCTACCATCTAGTGAGAGTTCGAAAAGGGGATGAATGGAAGACGGCCTTTCGGACCAAGTTTGGTCTCTATGAATATCAGGTTATGCCGTTTGGGTTGTGCAACGCACCAGCAGCGTTCCAGCATTTCCTGGACGAAGTGCTGCGTGGGTATCTGGATGTGTTCACCATAGTCTACATCGATGACATCTTGATTAACTCTCAGAACTCGGAAGAACATCGAAAACACGTCCGAGCAGTACTACAAAGGCTACGTGAACATAACCTATATGCTAAGCTCGAGAAATGTGAATTTCATCAGACTACCATCGAGTTCCTTGGGTTCATTCTGTCACCACAGGGGGTCACAATGGACAGGAAAAAAGTGCAATCTATCATAGACTGGCCTCCCCCGAAATCAGTCAAAGACATCCAATCTGTTCTTGGCTTTGCTAACTTTTATCGCCGCTTCATAGATGGCTTTGCGAAAATGGTGCAACCCATTACCAGACTTCTACGGAAAGGTGTTCCGTTCTCATGGGATGAGAAAGCTGCCGAGGGGTTTGAGGCACTCAAGAAAGCGTTTGTCACCGCTCCAGTACTAAAGCACCCAGACCCGAGCAAACCATACGTCATCGAGACCGACGCTTCTAGCTATGCAGTGGGAGCGATCTTATCACAAAGGGACGAAAACGGGCAATTACACCCAGTCGCCTACTACTCACGGATGTTACTCCCAGCGGAGCAAAATTACGCCATCGCCGACAAGGAATTGTTGGCCGTAAAAACAGCGTTCGATGACGGGCGTCACTATCTTTTAGGGGCCCAACACACCGTGACTATCTACAGCGACCACCGTAATCTGCAGTTCTTAAAATCAGCTAAAGCCCTTAGTCCCAGGCAACTCAGATGGGCAATGCAGTTCTCGGAATATGACTTTGTGATAACTTACCATCCAGGAGCAGAAAATCGAAAAGCAGATATACTGTCAAGATACCCTGAACCAAGCTTCGAACCATCAGAGACAAGAAAAGAAGAACCCAGACCCATGGTGGACCCGGACCGTGTCATTGGGAGTGTAACTGTCGATTCTATGTTTGACAACATCAGGGCAGCTATGTCGGCTCAGCAACTGGCTCAATGGGAAATGCAAGGTGAAGACCAGTCGGTGAAAGAAGGACTACCGTTCTACAAAACCACGCTATTTCTACCTACAGCACCACTACGTCAACAAGCAATACAATGGTGCCACGATTCCCCGTTTGTAGACCATCCTGGAACAGTCAAGACCATAGAACTGGTGAAACGTCATTTTTGGTGGCCAACCATTTGTAAAGACGTCCGGCAATACGTAATCACATGTGAAGTGTGTCTCAGAAACAAATCTGATCACCAAAAGCCAACTGGACCCCTACAACCACTGCCTACGCCACCTACCCCATGGCATACTGTGTCGATGGATTTGATTGTTGAACTACCTCAGAGTAATGGCTTTACAGCAGTTTTGGTTGTGGTAGACTATCTCACCAAGATGGCGCACTTCATACCCTGCAAAGGAACCCCATCAGCAAGCACACTGGCCAACCTGTTTTCACAACATGTAATTCGCTTGCATGGATTACCATACGGAATTGTCTCAGACCGAGGACCGCAATTTACATCAAGGTTTTGGCAAGCGTTCTGCAAATCAGTTGGGATTGACGTGCGTTTGTCCACGGGCTATCACCCGGAAACTGATGGTCAGACGGAGAGACTAAACCAGACTCTAGAACAATATCTTAGATGTCTCACCCAAGGAAAAGAGAAGGACTGGGCGGACGTCATCTGGCTCGCCGAACTCGCATACAATAATGCAGTGCATTCCTCTACTAAAACAACACCATTCTACAGCCTGTATGGTTACCACCCTCGTTTTCAACCAGTACCCCAAGAGAACATACCCGAAGTGCCTGCAGTAGTGGAAAAGCAGAAAAAACTAAAAGCGATCTGGCAAGTTGTCCAACACAATCTGGTCGCAGCCAAGCAAGCCTACAAGCATCACGCGGACAAGAAAAGACGAACCAGTCCCATGTACCACGTCGGGGACAAGGTATGGCTCTCTACACGAAACATTCATCTACAAGGCTCGCGCAAATTCATCCCCCGTTTCATAGGGCCATTTCCAATCGAGTCACTGGTTGGTTCAGTGGCTGTTAAGTTGACTCTTCCCCCGCACATGAAAATACACCCAGTGTTCCATATTGCCTTGGTGAAACCGGCGCCTGCCTTTGTGAGAACTAGGAAACCTCCACCCATTATGGTAAACGGCCACCCCGAATTTGAGGTCGACGCTATCTTGGACTCACGTGTTCGACACAAGAAACTGTGTTATCTGGTGGACTGGGTGGGGTATGGTCCCGAAGAAAGATCTTGGGAGCCCGCTGAAAATATCCATGCTCCTCGACTCCTCCGCCAGTTTCATCTTCAAAACCCTAGTAAACCTGGGCCTGCTGGAGCGAGGGGGAGTACTGTCAGGGCTGGGGCTAGTCTGGGGGTAAATGCCCTTATGGTTAACCTGGGGGGCGGGCAAGCAACCAGAAAGTACCCCACCAAGTACTCCAGGCGTGTTCTCCACCCTTTTTGTAGGACCGTGGTCCAGGGATGGAGAACAGCCCGAGAACTCCATTTCCCAGCAGGCCGCTCGCCGCTTGGGCCTGCTTGGAGGAAGACTGCCACGCCCCTGACCGCGCCCGTATCAGCGCGCATGCACGAGCCGCGCCCGTGGGGAGCCGCTCGCAATACTGATCGGCGTCCTGGAAAGACGTGTTCTCAGGAGCTCCGGAGGCAAGCTTACGCGGGGCGATTCCGCCCGATGCCTGCAAACCCCAGGCCCCGCGTACAAAGCAGAGATAAGTACCAAGCCTTACCTTGCATTTCATACCCGAGGGGGGTCACGCAGTAAAAGCGGCGCAGAAGCCTACCAGCCCCCACCGCGAGCCGGAGCACAAAACTCCTGCAGGGAACGCTAGAAGTTAAAACGTCCCTAATCACGCATGAGACTCGAACCATCAACGCCCGCATGATTTATTTTGGTTAACAGTAAAGTCGCATGACTCCGGATCGGCGCTTCTCGCCGTGCAGGGGATTCTGAACCCACTAACCAATCACGCGCACAGCGCGCACAATATTGACTCTAGTTTTGCTCTTGCAGAGAGAGAGGAAATCTGGGAGAAGTTCGTGGCCAATCAACACGAAAAGGCCAGAAGCTGAAATCGAAGCTAAGTACCTTATTGCTTGGGCAAGACCTATTTGGTACTGCATGAAGTGAATGCAGGTTTGGGAGGGCAGTTGGGCAATTGTTACAGATGCTGCATGAAGTAATGCAGTTCTGGAATTCCGCATGTTGTAATGTGGGGTAATCTGCAGTCAATGTGTTACTTATGATGTCCTGGTTAGGGGCTCCAGTACAAAAGCCCGAGGTGAACTCAAGCATTCAGTAAAAGAGTGAGAGATGAGAGCAGGAGTGCATGGGCGGAGTTTCATGGAACAGGAGCCGAGGAGCATGTGACTCTGACATCCCCCTTCCCATCCAGAACCTCTACCTCAACCTTTTTCCGGTGTTCCTAACTTCCTTACCTATCCAACCAACGGACCCTAACCCTCTTTCCCCGAAGGGTCAAGGTTTCCTGTGCTGTCTATCTCCAGGTACTGCGACCTAACGGGGAGGGAGGCGTTTTAGCTGCGTTTGTGCTGCCTCTACGCCTGGAAGGAGCAAGGTCTGACACTCTGACCTTTGTTGGGCTCTTCACCGTCCGCTCGGCGACACGATGTTCCAGAGACCCTGCCTCGCCGCCTACGAGCAGCACTTGGTCTCCGTGCTGGCTGCTCCTGGTCCTGATCCCTCCAACGTCGGGTAAGTCCTCACGACGGCCAGGAAACACAAAACGGAATCCACAATGAAATGAAATCCTCTTCACTGGTGGCGGGCGTCCGGGTGTCCTGATGTAGGAACCTGCAAGTCCTTTCCAGCAGGACGCCCGCTGCTTATAACGGGCTTGCCCCGCCCCTTTCTATTGTAGCCCTTTGCTGGCTTTCTGAGCGCTTTGGTGTTCTTTTGGGCTAATACATCCCCCTAACCCCGAGGAGGGGGTTGGGAAAGGGACAAGGAGAGAGGTCCCTGCCCTGGTTATCGGGGTGCCTCCTCCATATTGGGTATTTCTTCCGTCGTCACCTTCAAAACTACACTGTTCGGTTTACATGTTTTGGGTTGGGAAGTGTTTCTCCAAGGAAGCACTACACACCTTTTCACACTAGTGTCATTCGCGCAATGGGGCTCTTCCAGGAATGTCCCATGTAAGCAACATCCATGTAACCCGTCTTCCCTGTGCAGGACATGTTTCCATTCCTACCCAACACCAGTCAGATCAGGCGAGGAAACCCTGCTATATGTCGCCACTTCTTCCAAGGGTCGTCTTTAAGCATGAGCGAACTGGGCGGTCGCCCAGGGCACCACATTAGCCCCCCCCTGTCACGTCAAATCAGCAGAGTCTTTCAAAGGCTCCCCCGAGCTGGCGTGTTGAAGGTGTCCCATTGAAATGAAATGCGCCCCACTCTCGTGCTGGCGCCAGGCGCACCAGCACGGGTGCGGGCGCTTTCTGTTTCAGTAGGGCACCACTGCTAGACCAGCATGGGGCAGCCTTTCAATGGTAATCCCTTGCTGGTGTGGCAGAGCAACTAAAAATGTGGCGCCCCCATCCCTTGACCCGGGTGTCGCGCGGGTGGGGAAACATTTTTTGCATCCCTGGGCACTGCCAGAACTGAGGCAGGACCTGCTTGTTGCACATTTGCCCACACGTGGGTAACCACCCCTGGCTGCAGTTCACCAGACCGGATTCAGCAGGGCAAACTGTCGAGCCAGTCCCTGGCGCACAGCCACTACAGTCATGCCACCCTGCCCCCAACCAGTTGGGCACTAACAGCCAGTCGTGTGTGAGAAGTCACCCAGATCTTAGGGGTCTCAGACTGGGCCTTATCAGGGAAACGTCGAGAAACCAGTCCAGGGTAATGCAGAGATCATAAAGGGTCCTTAACAAAGACCCACTTTAAGACTTGTTATGCCCTAAACCTCGCACCTGGCCTCATTGGTAGGCATATGACAGAAACATTTAAATCTGGAAGTGGATAAAGCAAGAGCCAAGATGGAGAATGTTTTAGTGACTGATGGCTCCTCTGGGATTGGAGACTGCAGAGTACAATTGTTTTTACAGAAAGGTGTGTCAAGACACGGCACAGAAACAGCCTAGGCAGACAGAGGGGGCAAAAGCACAGCACAAGCAAGGGCAAAGCTGGAGACCTAGGAACTGCGTGCAAGGAAATGAGCAAGGAACTGTTGCACCCGGCCCTCATTGGGCATGACACCCTAGTGCTGGGTAGGAAGCCATCTTGAAGGCAGCATTGTGTTTGCTTTGAACTGATGAGGATGAGGGCAGGAACCTAATATAACCAGATTATAAGAAAGATTATCAAATGAGTCCATGACATCACTTCCGCCACTGCCACCTTCTGGCAGCTGCAGTCTTGGGTCAGTTCAAATGAATATAATGGACAGAACAGACTAGATAAAGTAAATGACAATACTGGAATAGAATCAACCGGTAATATTACGACAGAAAGACAGGGGGCAGTTTGACCAAAGGACACAAACTAGCCCGATCCACGTTTATATTTACACTCATTGGCGGTGAGAGTTGGACTTTAGGATGGCCCGTAAGAATCCCGGCAGTGCCAGGGCAATGCTGCCCTTTTGGGAAATTGGGAAGGTTTATGAAGAGGAGAGTGCATTTGCCATACATGCTGTTAGGCAGAATCCTGTGCAGTTCCCTTGGGGAACACTACAAGAAGATTAAGACTACAGGAGTAAGCAGTACACCCAATTGGTAGCAGTCTGCACCACGCAGATTTACTTGGTAGCTGTGGCTGAGCAGTCAGACTTCCCTCAAGATGAGTAGGGCAGTATACAGAGGATACACAATAGGGCCAAAAACACAGTAGAGCAAGCAAACACTGACCAGAGCTTGGTATCAAAAGTATATAATTATTTATTTAAAACACACTTTAGGAAATACACTAAGCACTATAGATCAAAGGAAGTTCAAACACAATCAGAAAAGTATACACACCTCCCTTAATAATTATTAGACAAGTCTAGGTCAAAACACCACTATTTGTGAAAACAGATGTGAGGGCGTAACTTAGATGGCACTCCAATAATTAAGTTAAAGGGAGAGAAAAAAAAAAAAACAGGTCATGAAAATAAAGCAGTTCCCAACACTTTTCTAAGACCACAGCAAGTTAGTTAAGGCAGAGTCTACGGTAGAGCCAAAGTCTGTAGGCCAGGCCCACTTTAAATGGAGCAAGACAAAATGTGCCCAAGATCACTCAGTTTAAAAAGCACTCAAGTCTTTGCAGAAATGTTCAAAGGAGGTTGGTTTGATGTGAAAGGTAAAGTTAGGAGGTCTGGGGCCAACCCAGTTAGAAAGCCAAGGATTTAAGGGTCACCTTTATCAGTCTGCAGAAAGGGAGGCCAGGCGGAACACAGTACCTTAAAGAGTGAGGAAGCACCAGCAGTGACAGCTGTTCCTGGCAGCAGGTGCAGTTCAGGGTTTCGACCAGGGGAAGAGAAGATCTCGTCGAGGAGTTTGTTCGGTTAAAAAGGTGCGTTCCTTTTATTCGCGGTCACAATGGTGAAGCTTGGCTATCCGGCCGCCGGGGTGCTTGGCACTGGCGATTCGACCAAGCGACGTCCTGGAAGGTGAATGGCGAACTGGTTGTCCCCACCAGCTCAAAGGGAGAAGACTCTTTCAGCAGAAGATCTTCTCTTGTCGTCGGGAAAGTGGTGAGGTCGTTGCAGCAGGGCTCCACCGGTGGTGTTGTCGTTGCAGATGGCTCAGCTTCTCCCCTCTTCAGATTTCGTAGGTCCTGTGTCAACTTCTGAAGTTCCAGTCCCCAAAGCCCTGCTTTTATGCAGGAAAACCCCCATTCAACAGCTTAGCTGTCACTCATACATGTTAAGTGGTGAGCCGGGCGGCTCACCTATTGGGCTAATCAGAACAGAGTGTGACTTGGGTTGCTAAGGCAACGCAGTCCAGGGTGCCAATTCCCCCACCCACACATCCTGTGGAACCCAGACAGAGTGGCACCAGTTGGAGGGCTTCTGTGGAGAAGCCCGCCAAAACGTGGAACAAAGGGCCCGACCTTGGTTGGAGTTACATAGACGGACACAAACGCCATTTTGGAAAAGAGTTCTGGCGAAAAGACCCAACCGGTGATTTTATATTAAATAAACAAACCAGAGGTATCTTTAACATTGCACCAAAAAAGTGGTGCGTTTAAAATCAATGGGAAAATCCCATAGGAAATATTCTGGTGGAATATTTTGCATTGTAACCACTGCCACCAGCCAGAAACTCGACAAGGGGGGACTGGACAGTGCCCCTTTGGAAACAGACCCAGGGGCAATCTAATTAACCCCTTCCAGTACTTCCACAATATGATGGTTTGTACTGGTTCTGTTCACAATTTTGGACTAGTAAAGCCAATGGTGACTTTACATGCCCTGGGAGACAGTAGTCAGTCCCAGGGTATGGAGTCTATAGTGGGGTGTCACTATGACACCCCTGTGTTACTGCACTGAGGGTGCTGTGTAACACATACACTAAAACAGATGATACCCTATGGAGTAAAAGACCCCATATGCCATAAGCACACAATAGGTCAAAGACATACCTCAAATCATTCCTAAGAGTGGGACGAAAAGAGACTCACTCTTAGCGGGAGAAAAAAACAAACCCCAAAAATCCAGCAAAGCTGCTGGGGGACTCACTGGGTTTGGGAAATTAGCCTTATAAGAGAATTCTCCCTAACACTCGCCCCCCGACCCCCAGACTAAGGGACAGGAGGATTGAATCCACTCCTGGATGAATCTCATACATCTAGTCGGTAACAAACATCCTAGAGAGACCATCAGCATTTTGGTGGTGACACCCTGACCTGTGCTCAATGGTGAAATCAAACCCCTGGAGGCAGATTGACCATCTCAATAGTTTTGGGTTCTCCCCTTTCATTTGCATTAACCATCTCAAGGGTTGGTGGTCAGTCTGGATAACAAAAGTAGAACCATGCAAGTATGGACTAAACTTCTTCAGAGCCCACACAATAGCAAAACACTCTCTTTCAGTGGTTGCCCACCTTGTCTCAGGATCCTTCAGTTTTCTACTGATGAAGAAAATGGGGTGCTCCCTACCTTTCCCATCCAGTTGACTAAGGACTTCACCTATTCCTGCATTAGAAGCATCTGTCTGTACAATTAAAGTTTGGTGGTAGTCAGGAGCTCTTAGTACTGGAGCTTGACAAAGGGCTTTCTTCAGGTTTTCAAAGGCCTGATTGCACTCCTCATTCCATCTGACCTTTTTAGGGAATTTAGGAGAGGAGATCACATTCAGTGGAGAAGCTATGGTCCCATAGTTCTCTATGAAATTCCTGTAGTACCCAGTAGGGGTGTCACGGTATTAGTTTTATGACGGTACGATAACCTTATTGCCGAATGACGGTATATCATGGTTATCGTGGTATAGCAGGTGGAGGTAACTAATCTTAACAAATATTTTCTAAATTGACAGATTTATCATCACAAACAAAACCAGGCACCCAGGGCCAGAATTGGGCTTTTCAACATACTTTCCACTGAAATGCCTTGCTTCCACCAAACACAAACGCACGTGTGGAGAGGGGGTAGGGGGGCCTGCTGCAACTGGCAAAGCAAACTGAATAGCTTTTCTTAAGTGGTCATTTAGGCTTTTTGCTCCCCCACTGGCTACTGGTGAAGATGAACATGCTGCCATCTTGATAACCTGCATGTCACAGATCAATGGAGGCTGATGGTAGTATACGCTTGTGCGCATACACACACACGCACTCTCTCTTTACGTTACAGCCTTTAGTTTACTTGCGGGCCAAAAGGTGTTCAGTAATCACGGACATGTTACCGTTTGGTATGGCAGCAGGGAATACCGACAGATGAGTGAATTTCGCAGTGTGACTTATTATATGTAAATTCAATGATAGAACCAGGGAAATCCTCCATTGCCATATGTTTAGAGAACATTATCCATTATAAATATATAAACCCCAAAGCCGCCACCCCAAAGTAAACCCTTTTCCTTCATAGCACTGTATCTATTCTTCCTATTGCTAACATATTGATTTTGTGTCAGGCACGTGTGGCTTATGCAATGGCATTAAAAACTGCTCCAACTGAAACTACTTGGCAGACGGCACATCCAACAGTGCAAGACCAAGACTGCGCAGCACTTGCTTACTGCAGCCTTTCCAAATCAGATTGAAAAGCACACTTAACGGTATGAACGGTATAACGGTATAAACAATGTGACGGTTATTATTGTTCAATTAAGTGGTTCACGGTATCTTTAACGGTATACCGTTATACCGTTACATCCCTAGTACCCAGTGAGACCTAAGAAGGCTCTCACCTGGGTCTGAGTAGTAGGTGTTGTCCAATTTTGCACAGCTTCAATCTTATTGGGCAAAGGCCTTATTTCTCCACCTCCTACCTCATGTCCAAGGTAGACCACTTTACTCTGTCCAATCTGGAATTTACTTGCCTTTATGGTCAGATTGACCTTCTCAAGAGCCTGCAAAACATGTCCTAGGTGGTCAACATGCTCTTCCCAGGATTGGCTGAATACTGCAATGTCATCCCAGTATGCCATGCAGAAGGCCTCCATCCCAGTCAGAACCTGATTTACCATCCTTTGGAATCTAGCAGGTGCATTCTTCAGTCCAAAAGGCATTACCTTAAATTGGTATAAGCTAACTGGGGTAGAAAATGCAGTTTCTCCTTGGCATGGCAGGGCTATTTGCCAATAGCCTGACGTCAAATGTGCTGAGGTACTTGGCTGAACCAAGTCTATCCACCAACTCATCTGTCCTTGGCAAAGGATGGGCATCAGTCTTGGTGACTGCATTAAGAGCTCTATAGTCCAAACAGAATCTCAAGCGCATCCAAGGGAGTACTAAGTTGAGTACCGCTTTGCCGCACTACGCCGCACTACGCTCCTGTGGATTGCTCTACTTGCTCTACTTGGACTGCTATTCCTGCCGATTCGAGTTAACAGGTGATTGATGATTGGTGGTTGCAACAAAACAGTCGCTGAACTTTTCCTGAACTTTTGCTGATACGCCTTTGCCTCTTTTCCAGATTGATTGACAGTGGGAGTCACCCACCTCCACACACAGGGATTGGCTCCTCCTCCTCACTTTTTCATTGGTTTCTGTATTTGAACACAGCGCACGCGCATCACGCGCACGCACCCAAGCGAATGCCAAGTTGAGTACCGCTTTGCCGCTTAGCCGCGTAGCCGCGGCGCCGGGGGGCCAGCTGCCTTACGTGATTCTTCTCTGCTTTTTCAGTGGCACTTTTTGGAAGTAAGTTGTTGCAAAAATCTCTCGCTTATTCCTCCGCACAAAACTATACAGATTAGAGCTTAACTTCATCAAAGAGCTTGGTTGAAATAGGGGGGCCGCATTCAAGACATTTTGTCCACTTGTGTTATTCCACCCTCGCTTTCAAGCGAACCGTTCAAGAATGACCTCGTTCAGGTCTTATAAGCTCACGTCTAACATGCCACCCATTGCACCATTGCTTGTGGTTCCACTCCCACAATCTTCTCTTCCTGGGCTACCTAATTCTGCCTTACCCCAATCCTTCTTTACAGCTATGTCTGTTACTCCCCGGACTCCACACAGACAAACTCGCTTACCGTTTAATGCTGCGACTGACAACATAAGCATGCCCCTGCCGGTGTCCCCGGCGAGCTGCTCATTTCATGAAACAAACACCGCTTCACCTCTAACCATTGGAAAAATTAGTACCCCTCCTCGAACTTCCTTGAAACAAACTAACAATCGTCCAATCTCTGATTTGACAATGGTGGAATCGACTAAAAATTGTCCCATAGTGTACCATCCGAACATGTCGATTTCCCCTATTGCTTTTCCTCAACTATCATCCGACTCTATTGTCATATCCATACATGCAAGCACAGGTGATTCAGCCCTCAGTTCTAGAGAGCTGAATCGTGCCCCTAGTGTGTCATCTGTGCTTTCTATTCCCAGTGACATGCCGTCAGGTAATGTCATTCCAATGCTCAAGTCTTTTGCATTACCGACTCCACGGCCCAACAGACCTTATGCTGTTGATGATGCCGCTCACACGTTGCTCATGATCCAACCTGCCTTAACAGCAATTAACACTGCTACCTACAGTCTATGCAAATTATTTGAAGCATTAGATGCTAAAGTAGCCCAGCAATCCAATCAATTTGAGGAATTAATGAAATGGCTCTCTATGCAACAACTTACCAAAGCGTCTCAAAGTATTGACAAAATTGATGAGTCCATTATTATGTTACCTAGTGTCGTGGTGGCACGCAATGAAACTCCTTGTCCTGCACCAATACAAACACCTTCTACAGCACAGGTTGCTCCTGTTGTGTTGGTACCATGTCCACTTCCGCCTATATCGGGTATTATAGATCTCGAGCACATTCCGATTGATCCCATGAGTCAACCAGCAGTTATAGAACCTACGAGTGAAATAATGGGTAACCACATTGGAACAACATCGGTCCCTCAATCTACACAGAGTGGTAATCAGGGTCCCAGTCAGCAGCCAAAACCGAAAGGTAGAAATCCCAAATGCAAGAAGAACACCAAGAAAACTTTGATACCCATAAAAAAAAAAAAAAACATGATTGGTTCCAAAATTCAAAAAAGCACATTGTTCACTTTCTTTAAAGCGCTTGGCAAATCCTCTACCTCGGTAGATAAACGTATCACCAGTGCTATGCCTCCTGTGAGGGATGTACAGTTGATGACTGGAGGAGCGACTTTACAACCTCGTCCACAATTGCCCATCACAGGGAGTCAAAATGCAACTAGTGTTCTCATGTCACCTTTGACACAATTGGTAAATGCTTTATGTAATTCACACACATCTTCTGCTCCTTCCTTCTTAACAGATACGTTTAGAACGTCTGTCACCAGTCAGAACCCAGTGATTCCTGGTTCTTGCCCACAAATTCATGTACCATTGCAAGTCTCCTCCGCACCCCTTCCACCTCCCAAGTCGGTCTCTTTTGCGCCTATGCCACAAGCAATTCCTTCTCTGAATGTCCCAACGCAACAAACCCTTACGGACAAACTCAAAAAAAGAGTTGACGAATATCTATCGTCCAAACTGGTGGATACAATTTCTCTCTCCAAATCTGCTACTGTCCACCACAGTGATGATCAAAGCCGTAGCCAACATAAGCTTGGTGAGCACTCACAGCCCCCCAGAGCAGCTTTCCATGATGCCCTAACTCCAAGACAGAGAGAGACTGCTGAGTTCTCAACTACCTTCAATAATGAGAAATGGACACCAGGTAAAACTGATAAGCGATGGCAATCACGACACACTCATCCACAAAGGGTCACATTTCACACCTTAATTCTCAAATGTAGAGAAGGCAACCATCCGGTGTATGATCTTAATCGAAGGAGTGTTTTGAACATATTTGGGGACATAGAAGAATTATGTAACATCACGACAGATGATATTGATCAAGTAGAATTTCTTACTGACTCCCCACTCACAATAGTACGACTTTGGATTCCATCGGGGATAGTCTTTCAATCTATCTGGCGCAACAAAATGGTCCTATTAAACATGGGGTTCCTACTGACCGAAGACCCAGAAATTGCTTGCATGACTCCCAAAAGATCAATTGCGATACCGAAAATCTATCTGGCTAAACGCAGCGACTCTCGGGAAGCCTGGCCTTCTGAAACCTCTAGACAATAACCATTAAAAAGTAATAACACAAGTCAAATAAGTGTTGTAAGTTAGAACACTAGGGGGCATACACATTTAACTGTCTCTTTCAGAAACAACTCTGCTCATCACCACATCATAACGTTGCAAGAAATTTGGCTTATAACACCTCCACTATGGGACTATTATGAAATGGCCCTTATTCCAGCAATCCCCACTGGAGGTAGACCCTCCTCAGGCCTCCTAGTGGCGGTTAACATTACAAAGGGCTTCTCAATTGCTCTATGGGCCTCTGTTGGAGCACATATCCAACTAGTTCGAATTTCAAATAATGATATGGTTTTTGCCCTAGTCAATATCTATCGCAATCCGAACAGTATGCCTGACGATATCTTTTTTGGGGGCCTCCTTGACATGTTCCACATCATTCTAATGGACAAATTGGTCACATATAATATTGTCCTAGGTGATTTAAATCTAAACTGCTTGAAAGTGGGTCCACAAAGTCAAGGGGTTCGCAAATGGTTATCAATAATGAATGAACGCAATTACCACATGGTTAATGGCTCAGTAAAAGGAGATGTCCCCCCGCATTACACCTGGCATCGAGGACAGGCAAACAGCATTATTGATTACATATATGTTGACACCAACTTAAGTTGACATACTGAGCTTTTTACCGTAAAAGACCATCCAAATAGCGATCATTGTATGCTGGTCCTTCAGCTCAAATTGAAATCTCTGTCTTCATGTCGAGATCTATATAACCCCAACAATTTGATAGTCAATAGCTCTCGCACTTGCTTAAAATGGTCGGCGAGCACTTTGAACCAATTTGAGCAATTAATTACGGTTAAGTCCTATCATCATGGTGCTAATGAATATACTGATGTGTTGCCTACACTTGCCCAAACGGTAGTCATTCCCCAGTCCACTGTTGTCAAACACACTCATGTCTTCGATGCTACCATCTCCAAAAAGAAGGCAGAGTTCAGGATGTTAAAAAGGCAAATCCTACAGTCTAACTCTGTCAATAAGTGGCAGGCCCTAAAGTCAGCTAAATGTAAATATAAGAACTGGCTCTGTGGACAAAAATCCATACTTTTTCAACATGATAGCGAAGCAATGGCCTACGCCATGCGAAATAAAAACTCAGCGAAAATGTGGTCTCTCATGAACAACCACACCTGCCACCAGCAAGCAGATGCCCAACTTAACGACGTAGCTGAGCATGTGTGGATCAAGCATTTCTCCACCTTATTTGCTGATCCCCAATATGCAAATTTCAAGTACAATTTGTTATCCAAATCATCTTGGGAATTAGAAGCTTCAGAAGAAGTCATCTATGACATCATCAAGAAATTAAGCTCCTCGAGAGCCGAGGGACCTGATGGTTTATCAAACCATATGTTTAAAATACATCCATTTAAATGGGCCCACATTTTGTCACTAATTTTTCCAGACATTTTGTCCACTCGTGTTATTCCACCCTCGTGGAAGACATCAATAATAATTCCAGTATTCAAAAAGGGTGACCGATCTGTCCCGGCAAATTATCGACCGATCGCGTTGCTAGACGCCCCTGGCAAAATCTTTACAAAACTGGTTCTTCGTAAATTTAACAACTGGACAGGAATCAATAAACATCGAGACACAAACCAGACAGGATTCATGGCTGGCATGGGCACCAACATTAATTTGTTGACTTTAAATGCTATAAAAGCCCAGTGCCATGAGAATAAGCAACAAGTATTTTTTGCATTCATCGACCTAAATGCCGCTTTTGACTCTGTAAGTCGCTACTTACTATTACAAAAGCTTGCAAGAGATAATTGCCCAACAACACTAATTGACATTATTCACTTATTACATCATGCCACTTCTTTTCAAATACGCATCACTTTAGATGGCATTCTAACGGAAAAAATTCCCACACATCGTGGTCTCAAGCAGGGATGCTCGTTAGCATCTGCAGTGTTTAACTATTATATTCACGATGTGAAAATTCCGTTGGGATATGTCATATCAGATTCCCCACAACTGAATGGTCAACAAGTACAAACCTTGATGTATGCTGACGACCTTGTTCTCATCTCCAGAACTCAGGTCGGGCTACAACGGCTATTAAGTGCATTTCAAGAATATGTCAAACTCAATGAATTATCTATAAATTTGACTAAATCTCAAATTGTCCAGTATTCCCCCAAACGTGCGGGGCCGCTGACATATATGTGGACCATTGGTGCAATGCCAATTAGTGTGGTAGCAAATTACTGTTATCTAGGTACGATCTTTGATGGACAGCAAGGAGCACATGGGCAGATTGAGAGGGTGGAGGCCAAGTTGGTATCAGCCATTTCACAGACACGCATCATAATGCATAAATATGGAAAGTTTTCAATTTTACCGGCCTGGCATTTCTGGACTAAAAAAATAGTCCCTATTCTTTTGTATGGCCTCGAAACTTTCCCTGTAGCTGCAAAGTTTAAATTCACACAATGGGAAGCAAGATTCTGGTGTAGAATCCTTCATCTTCCCCAATGCACTCCAATACCGTGGATGAGATACGAACTTGGCATACTATCCCTCAAAGCCCAATATAGCTGGCGTATGTGTGCTCTATTTAGAAAATGTCTGGTGGCATCAAATGGTAATACACTGCTTGAAACTCTTTCGCAGTATCTCTTCTCAAAGAAACAATCCAAGTTTATTTTGAATTGGCTTGATAACGTCTATGCAACATTAGCGAAATCTGCAATTTCCATCAATTTGTTGGTGTTCAATCCAGATAAAGCAAAATTCTAAATTTACCACACTGATTGGATTAACACCTGTGAATTATGTCGAACATATCGTGATGGCGATTATGCACGATTTCCTCCAAACAAACCCAGCATCCTGCCCAAGTACCTGATTCGCGCTCCTTCCCCGCAACATCGGAGTGAAATACTCCGCCTTCGATTCAATCTGTGGCTTACACGTGATATCAAAGCAAGACGAGGAGCAGTTAAACCTGACCAAAATGTATGCCGTTTCTGTAAAGACAAAACCAAGAGTGAGACCCTGGCACACTTGTTGACAGAGTGTAGAACGTTACTATCACAGCGACTAACAGCGTTCACTAGACATTGCCAATATTTGGGAAATATTTTGCAACTTGAATGCTGGGCAGCCTTATTAGGTTGTAACAATCTACCAGTTCAAATTGCAGCCGTAAACTTTTTAACTAGTCTAAGCTTAGAGGGGGATAATCTAGAACATTAATCTCTTTGTGAGTGTTTAACTAGCATACCTAAATGTGTACATAGATAATCCAGAGTTCCATTGATTGGGTATACTTGGCACATATTTTAACTTGCACATACCTCAAATTATCTCATTTTCTATTAATCACATGAAATGGAAGAGAATGAGATCTTTCTGTTCTTTTAATGTTTTTTAGAAATATTTTTGGTTTCCTGTATTGATTTTGTTTATATTACTAGTGTATGTTGTAAACAATTGTTCATCATCTATGCACTAATTTCAGTTTTGGTTAATGAATTGTTTACGTATTCTGATGATATTGACATATGTTTTGTAATCATTCGTTTTGAAAGGTTGATTAAATTCAACCATATCAAATAAAAAAAAACTAAAAAAAAACACAGAATCTCAACTCTTTGGATCCTGCCTTTGGTACTAACACAACTGGGCTAGACCATGGACTAGTAGAGGCTCTATTACCCCGAGGTCAAGCATCTTGCTGACCTCTCCTTTGATGTGGGTTCTTACATTCTCTGACATTCTGTACTCTCTGCTTTTCAAAGGCAGACAGTCACCAGTGAGTATATCATGCTGGCCCCAAGGGGTCAAGCCTGGTGAAAGTGTAACGCTTACCTCTGGGCCTTGCAGAAGTGCCTGGTCCGGTTTGATGGCGAGTGCAGGTCCGGTCTGTGAACTTCTCCAGAAGTTACCCAAAACACTCCCTCCCCTCTGCTCATTTCAGGCTTAATAACCCAGTGGTCAGAGAAGCAGGAGTGGTCTGGAAGGCTTGGAGTTTTCTAAGTTATGCCCCCTGGTGTCTTGCACCAAATGTCTTCCCAGTTGCAGTGTCACTGGTTTGTTGATGCTACCCAGTTTCCTCACTGGACTTGTATTATAGTTCAGTTTGATTGATTAACTCCCAGTCCTTAACTTGTCCTTGTTTGCTCCCAGTTCCTTCACTGAGGTAAGGTGGATAGCCAATTACTTCACTGGAGTTATTGGAATTCCCAGACCTGCTGCAACACCCCTTAACCACCTTGCTTTTTCCCTTATGTAAATATACGCACTCTCCGTAAGAATAGTGCAATGTTCAAGTTAACAGTTCAATGTTCAAGTTCTTAACACTCTTTTGCTTTCTTCCACCAGTGCGGTATGCCAAGAAGGTTGGTGTGGTTACTCACAGCGATGTCTTCAGACCCAGCTACTTAGGTAAGTGATGCGCAGGTGGTGGGCGGGTGGAGAATGCTGACAAGACTCCGCTTACCCTTGTATCTGTGTCTTTTCAGGTACGCGGTGCGCGGTAAGCGGAGGCGCTGCAGAATCCAACGGATAACGAAGATTCAGTGCCGGAAGAGATCTGTGATCAGCACGCGTTCAGGTACGTATTGCAAAGGATCTTGTCTCACGTCGTGTAGCTTCCCCAGGTTTCTGTGTAGTGTGAAGCTGGTCTTGTGATGTATAGAGCCGATCTTGACCCGTAGTGCAGAGCAGGATTTTCCAGTATCTTGACCCGTAGCGCAGAACGAAGGAATCCGAAGCAGGCAAGAGTCACGCTGGCAGCTGGAGAAAACGATAAGCACTGGGTGTGGCCCAGGGTGGGGTTTATATAGCCCTGGGCCCACCCAGCACACTAGACCACCATGGAAACTGCACAATGGCCCGCTAGAGGCCAGGTTGGATAATGTTGACTAGTCCAACCCTGGGGGCCATCTTGGATGGGGCCACAGAGGTAAGCAGCCTGTGCATGTGCCAGGCAGCCAGTTTATCTGTCCAGGTCCTTCCTTGAGCCTTGGGATTGGCCTGGATCATGACAGAAAGTGAGAACAGGGAGGCAAACTGATATAACATAGATTTGCACTCCTCTTGTTGCTCAGGTGTCAAATTTGAAGAGAGATTAACTCCTTCAATCTTTTCATCCAAAGGTAAGCCTCTGAGGAGATCAGGGAGAGGTTCACTCTCTTCTTCCTCTTCTGCAGAAGCTAAAAGCAAAGCTCCTACTTCAGGCCTAGAGACATAAGCCTTCAGTCTGTTGGTGTGGAAGACTCTGGGAGCCTCCTTTGGATTGCCCAAGTCCACCAGATAGTTCACCTCTCCATGTTTTTCCACTACCTTGAAGGGTCCCATCCATTTGTCCTGCAAGGCCCTCTGCCTTGTTGGTATCATAACGAGAACTAGCTGGTCTTGAGTGAACTCAATCATGTTAGCCTTTTGGTCATGCCAATGCTTGACCAAAGCTTGACCAGCCTTCAGGTTATCACTAGCTTGGGCCATCATCTGTGACATTCTCCTCCCGAGTCCTATCATGTAGTCAGTCACTCTGACTGGCTTGGGGGAAGGAGCACTCTCCAACCCCTCCTTAATCAGGGCCAATGGACCTCTGACTGGATGACCATAAAGAAGCTCAAAGGGACTATAACCTACTCCCTCCTGAGGGACTTCTCTATAAGCAAAGAGAAGGCATGGCAGTAGAAGATCCCACTTTCTCTTAAGGGGTTCCTTTAAAGCACCTATCATGCTCTTCATGGTCCTATTAAACCTTTCAACCAATCCATTTGTCTGAGGGTGGTATGCGGTCGAGAACTTGTAGGTAACTCCACAGTTTTTCCACATGGCCTTCATGTAGTGGGACATACGATTTGACCCCCTGTCAGAGATTACCTCCTTAGAAAACCCAACCCTAGTAAAAATACCAAGGAGGGCCTTAGCCACAGCTTCCGCCGTAACAGTCCTCATAGGAATTGCCTCAGGGTACCTAGTAGCATGGTCTACTACAGCAAGGATAAACCTGTTGCCTGAGGAGGTTGGAGGATCAAGGGGACCAACAATGTCGATTCCTACCCTCTCAAATGGGACTCCCACTACTGGGAGAGGCACTAAAGGTGTCACATTCTTGGAACCACTCTTTCAGACGTTTGGCAGGTGTGGCAGCTCTTGCAGAACTTATCTACCTCAGCCCCCATTTTTGGCCAATAAAAGTAGAGAGAGACCCTTTCCTTGGTCTTCTTGAAACTCAAGTGACCAGCCAAAGGAATCTCATGGGCTAGTTGCAAGAACTGGAGTCTGTTTTCTTGAGGCACTACAAGTCACTTGTAGTCTCCAGGTGCAGACTCAGTCGGTTCACTGTAGAAGAGACCATCTTCCCAGTGTAACCTATACTTCGCAGGCTCTTGCCCATCAGCCTAAGAAGCGGTCTGGTGGCGAAGACCTTCCAAAGTTAGGCATTCTCTTTGTCCCTTGCTGAAGTCTGCCCTTTTGGGTCCACCTTCTGCTAGTAAAGACTGCAGCTCAGGCTGGTCAACAGGATCCAGATCTCCAATAGGTTCTTGGCCTTCTACTAGCTCTGTCTCTTCAGAGTCTAGTTCAACCACACAGGGTTGTACCTCCACCTCAGCCTCAGCTGGAGGTGGTGTTACAGGTGTAACTTTGGACAACCTAGGGGAAGTCCTAGTTGGAAGCACTGGAGTGCTTGCTGCTGGTTTCCTTCTAGAAGTCTTGGGTTTCCCCTTTGCTTCTGGTTGCTCAGATATAGCAGAAAGTATCTCCAGTGGAGTAGGAGTGATTTATTTTCTCATCATCTCCTTGGGAGAACCTCTCATGGTTTTCTCCCTTGCAGGTCTGGTTAGCTCCTGTAACCTTTTACTAGGAGGTCTGGTGGTATGTGACACTACTCCAAGAGTTTTCAGGTCATTTACCAACAGAAACCTTCCTGGTACCTCACATTGTACACTGACAGGTATCTTCACAGTCATATCATTGCACTGGATGAGAACTGGTAACTGGGGAAGCATCTGCACAGGCCCTCCAGCTAACTTGGTGAGGCGTTTGGGTGCTTTAGCAACATCCTCTGCCTTGAAAAAAGATTCATCCACCACAGTTATGCTGGCCCCAGTGTCCCTAATTGCAGGAGTATCCTGACCATTCACTTGGACACTGTCCTTATAATGCTCTTTAGTATTATCTGGGATAGAACTATATATATCTAAATTCTGTTGTCCCCACAACCCCAGGGACACTAAAAAAACACTAGTTGAGACTCCTATGGGGTCATCAGCCAGTAGTAGAAAGTTTCCACTTGCCATTTGTACTTCCTCCTCTGGAGCGAAGGCTAAGGAGACAGTGTGGACTCCTGAAGGTTTACCCTTACATCTGGGACCCCCTTTCACATGGTCAGTAGAGCTACAAACATAGCATTTCCCAAATGTCTTCACGAATGGTGGCTTGTTCTGACCTCCTTCTGGTTTGGGACCAGAAGGTACACTAGCCTGATTTGGTTTCCCATGTGGCTTACCCTTATGGTTCTGTTTGGGGCCCTCTTTGGAATTGGAATTATTGGAATTCTCTTTGGAGTCCTTTTTTGGCTGTTTCCCCTCATCCTTTTTCTGAGTTGCCCCAGAATCCTTGTGAGTAGCCCTGTTGGCAACCCACAAGTCAGCAGCCTTAGCTAACTTCTTGTAATCTATTTCCTTTGAGTCAGCCAAGTGCTGTCTGAGCTCAGGAGAGTAGGAATCATAACATGGCTCCAACATAACAATATTTTTCATTCCCTCATAAGTGTTCACTCTGTAACCCTTAATCCATCCCTCTAAGTTCTTCAAACTTTCACTCACCCAGGTAGCCCAAGGGGTACCATCATGCTTTTTGAGGGTCCTAAACCTCTTAAGGTACTGGGAAGGGGTCTTCCCAAATATATCTATTAAAGCTAGCTTCACACATTCATAGTCCATCCTATCCACCTCCCCCACCTCCATTACCACATCAGATGCAACAGGGGGGAGCCTAGAGAACAACCAAGGAAGCAACTGATTCCCTGTGATGTCCTGGAGCCCATGAGTATACTCAAACATAGCCAAACAAACCAACAGATCCAACTTAGGTTCATACATACCCACAATCTCTTTAGACATCTGGGGTCTTTTGGGACTGGAACTTCTAGAGGATCCAGGGAGAGAAGCATTTTCCACAGACAATTTCTTCATCTCTAGCTCATGTTTGAGCTCCATTTCTCTGAGCCATAGTTGTTGGTGCTTTTGTTCAGATTGGGCACTAATTCTTTTGAACTCTAATTCAAGCCTCGTGTTTTCTAGTTCAATGAATGCAGGACTTAATATGGGACCTGACAAAGGTCCAATAGACACAGCTTGAGGTGGCAGAGCAGGCAGAGGGCCAGTGGGGACAGTCACGTTGGCCTCACCTTCCTCTTCTAACTCTACAACAATACTATCAAGACTTTGATTCATATTACCTTCATTAGTGTTGTCTACATTTGCTGGGGAGGGAGGCTCATCTGAACCACTACCCAGACTTTGGTTTTCTAACAATCTTTCAATAAATTCTATTTTCTTGCCTTTTACAGGGAGATTCTTATGTCTACAAAGGGCTCTTAAACAATCAGCTGTATTTGCAGTAAGAGACTCCTGGCTGTAACTTTCCATAGTTGAATTGTTAGAAAATAACATTTCTAGTGCTAAGCTTTGTGGTTAGTTGCACTAAAGTATCAGAAGCACTCTATAATGCATACTCAATACAAATCCCACTGCTGTACACCAGTGTTAGGCAGAATCCTGTGCAGTTCCCTTAGGGAACACTGCAAGAAGATTAAGACTACAGGAGTAAGCAGTAAACCCAATTGGTAGCAGTCTGCACCACCCAGATTTACCTGGTAGCTGTGGCTCAGCAGTCAGACTTCTCTCAAGATGAGTAAGCAGTATACAGAGGATACACAATAGGGCCAAAAACACAGTAGAGCAAGCAAACACTGACCAGAGCTTGGTATCAAAAGTATATAATTATTTATTTAAAACACACTTTAGGAAATACACTAAGCACTATAGATCAAAGCAAGTTCAAACACAATCAGAAAAGTGTACACACCTCCCTTAATAATTATTAGACAAGTCTAGATCAAAACAGCACTATATGTGAAAACAGATGTGAGCGCGTAACTTAGATGGCACACCAATAATTAAGTTAAAGGGAGAGAAAAAAAACATGTCATGAAAATAAAACAGTTCCCAACACTTTTCTAAGACCACAGCAAGTTAGTGAAGGCAGTCTACTGTAGAGCCAAAGTTCATAGGCCAGGCCCACTTTAAATGGAGCAAGCCGAAATGTGCCCAAGATCACACAGTTTAAAAAGCACTCAAGTCTTTGCAGAAATGTTCAAAGGAGGTTGGTTTGATGCAAAAGGTAAAGTTAGGAGGTCAGGGGCCAACCCAGTTGGAAAGCCAAGGATTTAAGAGTCACCATTAGGAATCCGCAGAAAGGGAGGCCAGGTGGAACACAGTACCTTAAAGAGTGAGGAATCTCCAGCGGTGGCCGTTGTTCCTGGCAGCGGGTGCAGTTTGTTGTTTTGACCAGGGGAAGAGAAGATCTCATCGAGGAGGAAACTTGGAGTCGTTGCACTGCCCAGGGAAGAGACCAGCCGCGGAGTTTGTTCGGTTAAAAAGGTGCGTTCATTTTATTCGCGGACACAGTGGTGAAGCTTGGCTATCCGGCCGCCGGGGTGCTTGGCACTGGCGATTCGACCAAGGGAAGTCCTGGAAGGCGAATGGCAAACTGGTTGTCCCCACCAGCTCAAAGGGAGAAGACTCTTTCAGCAGAAGATCTTCTCTTGTCGTCGAGAAAGTGGTGAGGTCGTTGCAGAAGGGCTCCACTGGTGGTGTCATCATTGCAGATGGCTCAGCTTCTCCCCTCTTAAGATTTCTTAGGTCCTGTGGCGACTTCAGAAGTTTCAGTCCCCAAAGCCCTGCTTTTATGCAGGAAAACCCCCCATTCAACAGCCTAGCTGTCACTCATACATGCTAAGTGGTGGGCCGGGCGACTCACCATTGGGCCAATCAGAACAGAGTGTGACTTGGGTTGCTAAGGCAATGCAGTCTAGGGTGCCAATTCCCCCACCCACACACCCTGTGGAACCCAGATAGAGTGGCACCAGTTGGAGGGCTTCTGTGGCGAAGCCCGGCAAAAAGTGGAACAAAGGGCCCGACCTTGGTTGGAGTTACAGAGACGGACACAAATGCCATTTTGGAAAAGAGTTCTGGCGAAAAGACCCAACTGGTGATTTTATATTAAATAAATAAAGCAGCAGTATCTTTAACATTGCACCAAAAATGTGGTGCGTTTTAAAATCAATGGGAAAATCCCATAGGAAATATTCCAGTGGAATATTTCGCGTGGTAACCACTGCCACTTGCCAGAAACTCGACAAAGGGGGACTGGACAGTGCCCCTTGGAAACAGACCAAGGGGCAATCTAATTAACCCCTTCCAGTACTTCCACAATATGATGGTTTGTACTGGTTCTGTTCACAATTTTGGACTAGTAAAGCCGATGGTGACTTTACATGCCCTGGGAGACAGTCGTCAGTCCCAGGGTATGGAGTCTATGTTTTGGGGGTCACTATGACACCCCTGTGTTACTGCACTGAGGGTGCTGTGTAACACATACACTAAAACAGATGATACCCTATGGAGTAAAAGACCCCATAGCCCATAAGCACACAATAGGTCAAAGAAATACCTCAAATCATGCCTAAGAGTGAGAGAAAAAGAGTATCACTCTTAGCAGTAGAAAAAAACAAACCCCAAAAATCCAGCAAAGCTGCTGGGGGACTCACTAGGTTTGGGAAATTAGCCTTATAAGAGAATTCTCCCCAACACATACTAAACCCTAGCTGCCCCAAAGTAGTGTGAGGTGGGCGGTATAGTGTATGGCATTGGAACCTGAATTAAAATCAAAGCTCCAATCTTGCGCTGCTGTGTGATCTTCTACAAATGGCTTCAGGCTGATTAACAACGCTTTTTCCAGGACTAACTAATTTACACCTGAAAAAGGGGTAGCTACCACTGGCGAAACTGACGCCTGATTGACGAAGAGGCATTCGCCTGAGACGTTGCATGTGTACGTGTGTACACTGAGCATGCAAGAATGGGTGTACACTGAGCACACATGAATGGGTGTACACTGAGCACACGTGCATGGGTGTACACTGAGCATACATGAATGAGTGTACACTGGGCACACGTTAATGCGTGTACCATTGACTCTGTGGGTGTGTGATGCCATGTGAAGTCAAATTAAATAAGGTGTAACTTACATAACGGGGCCATCCCCTACTTTGGCCCACAACCCCAGACCCAAAGGCAGTGAGTATTTCCAAAATAATTGACCACAGAGACAATTTATATTTTTGGAACAAACAGATCACATATATTAGAGTCAGCAAACAAAATGGGGCGTAACGTAATGGCCTACAGCACTTTTCAGACTTTTAAGCGTCCCCCTGGGCCCAGACGTGGTTCTGGCCGCCCCAGGTTTTCGCCCTTCCACCTCACTCGGGAGAGGCAAGGCATGGAGTACCCCTGTATGGTGCAGGGGGCAGAGGGGCGGCCCACTCTGCTGGCTGTCCTCTCCAGCAAGGTTCACGCTTCATGAAACACCATACATACCGTGCTTTAAGTTGGCTGGGGCCTGCCGGGGCCCGGTAGTCTCCCAAAAGTGGGGTTGAGCCGGGGCCCTGCCAGGGCCCCCCCCCATTCCCACCACAACATTGGCGGGATGCATAGCCGCGACAGGAGATGCGCCCGGCATTAGGTCAGGCAAGCTGACAGAAGTGTCAGCCAGCCACTGTGATGCTGTAACTGGCTGGCACTTCTGTCAGTCACTGTAAATTCCTCTGGTGACCCCTCACACGAGAGGTCACCAGAGGAAGTTACTGTGCCCTTGTTTCCCCAGTTCACTGAGGCGTCTTTAACCCTCTGCGAACCTGGGGACTCCTCAACACATTTCGAGGTTTATAAAAGATGTCTGGAAAAGTACAAAATTCAAGCCATCTTTTCTAAAGCTTTGCCGACGGACAATGACACCTCGGGCTTTGTCCATTGGGAAAGCTTTATAAAAGATGGATTGACTTGTGCACTTTTCAAGCCATCTTTTATAAACATAGAAATGTTTGACAAAAATGGCTTGCAAAGTGCACAAACCATAAGGTACGCACACACATATATAAATGCTGTATATTTGTGAGTGTACCTTACTATTACTATTACTTTTCAAGCCATGTTTAAGTGCACAAACCATAGTAAGGCACGTAAGCAAATATACACATGTAAAGCATGTAAATATGTTACATGTTTCTATGTTTATAAAAGATGGCTTGCATACTACACCAACCATAGTAAGGCACGCGTTCAAATATATAAAATGTTTGCGTACTTTACTATAGTTTGTGTACGTTTTTAAGGCCACGCCCATCCCAGAAGCCACGCCCACAAATAAGCCCCCCCCCCTTCGATTTCTTACCCCACTTAAAGCTCTGCGTACATATATCGAAACTGAAAACAGAATGAAGGGACATGTAAACTCCACGGCATTTGCAACTAACTGGAGCCGGTTCGCGCAGATCAGTGATGCAAGCCTCCAGCACTTGAAAGGGAGAGCACTTAGCACTCCCCCCAGCCCCCAGCCTGGTGTCTTGTTATCCCTGACAGTCATTATCTGTGCTGCAGTGCTTGTACAATCTGAGCTAATTGGCCCGGCCACCCACCAGCTCGCATGACAAAGTGGCAGCTCCTGCTGCAGCCCGTCAGCCGAGCAGGCATGTGGCACGGGTGTCTGCCAGTGCCAAGGCTCGTCCAGGCGGCAGAGCTGGGGCACTGGCCTTTAAATGAACGCAGAGCGGAAGGACGAGCGTGCGCGTCTCTAGATATTTATATGTTACTATATATAGATAGATACAGACATATAGATGCCAGAGAGAGACGTGGCTGGATAGACAGGTAGATAGATACATGGATGGCTGAGTGATAGATAGATGCATAGATAGATAGATAGATGCATAGATAGATAGATGCATAGATAGATAGATGCATAGATAGATGGCATACAGGCAGAGATGGAATGATATATCGATAGACATACATACAGGTAGGGATAGATAGATAGATAGATAGATAGATAGATAGATAGATAGATAGGGTTAGATGGATGATATATAGATATGTAGATAGATAGATAGGGTTAGATGGATGATATATAGATATGTAGATGGATAGATGCATGGATGGCTCAATGGATAGTGTGATAGATAGATGAATAGATAGATAGATAGATAGATAGATAGATAGATAGATAGATAGATAGATAGATAGATAGATAGATAGAATAAAGGTAGAGTTGGATAGATATATTGATACACAGATAGATAGATAGACAGACAGACAGACAGACAGATAGATAGATAGATAGATAGATAGATAGATAGATAGATAGATAGATAGATAGATAGATAGATAGATAGATAGATAGGTGGCGGGACGACAGGTAGATACATGCATGCCTTGAGTGGGTAGATGGATAGATAGATAGATAGATAGATAGATAGATAGATAGATAGATAGATAGATAGATAGATAGATAGATACATGCAGCTGCATAGAGAGGTAGATCGATAGATACATGGATGTCTGAGTGGGTAGATAGATAGAAAGACCTCAATACCTTCAACTCTCTCTTCCTAAATATCTTCCGTCTCAAGCGCTTCACTCATCTGCCTCCAACTCCATCAGGGTCTGTCGCTTCTCTAAGCAGCGAGTTGCTGGTAGATCTCTTTCTTCTGATGAAACTCTTCCCTGCCTCTGTGAAACTTGAGGAGAATCATGTCTCGTTCCGGAAGCACCTCAAGAATGTCCTCTTTGCTTCTGCTTTCTCTCCTCCTCTCCCCTGTTGATCTCCTGGCTGAATCTAAACTGCACTGGTCACCTGGTCACCCTCTGATTTCGGGCAGAGGTCCCCTCCACGCCAGTTGCACACCTGCACTGCCCCCTGGGCAACCCTTGCACTCAGGGACTATTTCTGTATCCCTACAGTCCCTACAAGCACTTGACCCCTGATGTCTGCACTTACCCTTGCACTTGCCGCCAGCAGCTGGCACTTTTTATTTATTGTCTTATGTATTGTATTTATTGTCTTTAGTTATTTTACTGTTATCCTATGTATTATCCTATGTATTACACTGCCCTCTCCCCTTCCCCCCGCACTTTTCCTTTTCCCACCTCCACTGCACTTGCACAATCCCAATGTCACCTGGCCTGGTAGGATCATTGTTTCTGCCTTTCCTCCGTTCCCTTCCCTTGCCTCGTCGTGCTTTGAAACACTTGTGTATAGGCACGTTATAAATGCCATATCATATCATATCATAGATAGATAGATAGATAGATAGATAGATAGACAGACATGTGGCTGGATTGGCAGGTAGATGGCATAAGTTACTTACCTGTAACTCTTGTTCTCCAGCATGGGGTCTTACATGGATTCACAGGCTCATGAATATTCTGCCGTCAGGCCGGGCATCATCGGTAATATTAAAGCAGTTTAGCTTTAAGCTAAAAACTGCTTGTCGCTTATTTAGCCTATTGCTGTCACTTTGGGTCATACTGCCCTAACCAATGAAATCTGTCCTCCTAAACTCCACCATTGGTGGCCATCTTCAGATTTGGTGTCCCATGTAAAGAGGCATTAGGAACCAAGAAGAGTCAAGAGGGGAAGAAGGGAGGGTTCACATATGAATCCATGCCAGACCCATGCTGGAGAACAAGAGTTACAGATAAGTACCTTGTTCCTTCTCCAGCATGGGGTCTTGTGTGGATTCACATGCTTATAAATATGATTATACAGCAGTACATATACACAACCACGGGAGGCAGCAAGGATCAACAGAAGCAATACACTTACCCTTGGAACAAACTTACCTCATGCAAACAGTTTTCGAAGCACTGCTTGTCTAACACAAGACTCTTTCCTGGAATCTCTGTCGACACAGTAAATCTCTTGATGGTGTGGGTTGACCTCCACATAGCCACACTGAAGATGTCGAGCAGGGAAACACCAGAGAGGAATGCTGTCGTCTATGTGATGGCTCTGGCAGATTGGTCTCTCTGCCAGCCTGGCAATGGTCTGTTGGCCAGCTGATGGCAATGCATGATACAACCAGAGAGCCACCTGGAGAGATTGAAGCCTTGGACAGGGCCTCCTTACCCTGCCCCACAGGTAACAAATTGTCAAAAAGCTGCAAAGTCTTCTGAAAGTACTTCAAGTTACGTGTAAGCTCTGGCCGCGTAGCTTCGTTGCCAAGCAACCGAAGCATTTTTCTTCCCGCTACTTCCGCCGGCAGGCGGAAACGCCGGCCATCGACGAAGGCCCGCACAAAGGCCCCTGTTTGCCCCCTGCATCCCCAGTCAAGCCGCAGCACACTCGGAGGAGGGCAGGAGCCCAGCCTCCTGAGAGCCTTGGAGTGGCTCCTACAGCCGCACCTCGATCGGCCTCGGCACCCTGGACTCCACAAGGGTGAGGCGAACTACACGGCACACCCAATCCGGAATCTGCCGAACGACCGCACCGCTTTGCAGGCACCGCCTGACCCCGTCACTATCTTCCGCCTGATTCCATGATGGCGGGCGCATCACGGCACCAGAGCGAGGCTCTGGCCGCGTAGCTTCGTTGCCAAGCAACCGAAGCATTTTTCTTCCCGCTACTTCCGCCGGCAGGCGGAAACGCCGGCCATCGACGAAGGCCCGCACAAAGGCCCCTGTTTGCTCCATGGAGCCTTAAGCAACATACTAGGGTCACCGATCCATTTTGTTTTCCCACCTGCGGACACACTAGTGCAAGGCACTACATCACATAAGGTACTTGATCGTTGGTTACTCTCTAACTCTTGGCGAACTTCATATTCAATAATCGCTAAGTCCCTGTCTACTCATGTTATGATTAACGTACAATATCTACAGCTTATATATCACGTGCTAGACATGTACTAGATTTGACCCGTCTGTTAATCTCATCTCTTCCCTACCTTAATCTCTCTGAGTTGCACCTTGCTCTCCTGCCAGATCTGCACCTATTGTTGTATTGCTTATCTAGCCTCTAACATGCTCAAATCCACATGTATCTAGAAATGCTGCCTGTATTCTAGTCATACCTAGCTTTACTGCTCAATTTCGAATCTAATTGCCGCTTGATCCTGATTTTAGTTGTATCTAGACATGCTGCCTGTCGCATATCCAGTCTTATCTAGTCATATTCTTCAAACTCGCTTCTAGATGCCCTCAGACAACTAGCATCTACTTAGACAAGACACTACCTACTCAGAATGCATCCACCTATCACAAGTTTGCACGCCTCTGTCCTCATCTTCATGAACATTACTTTACACACCTACTGTAAAATGGCACCTCAACTGCCCAATATGCCCATTTCTTCCATGCCCAACGACCAGATTCCACCCCATACAGACCTAGCCAACCCTCAGATACTACCTAGTCTCCCTCGCACTACCATAGACAGGAACTTAGGACTCAGAGCTAGATTAGCCAAAATCTACGAGCCATTGGCCCGCTCGCTGCATACCCTACAAAAATCCTTAAAGCCGCTACCTCAACTTAACCCTAACATTAAAACCCCTAATTCTCATCACAACCTCACCTCTAACCCCATACTCACCCACCCTAGCCAGAGTACACAAACTCAAGATAAACGCCATACTAGCGCTACTGAAAACACAACTACCACCATAAAGACAGCCAGCCCTAAAATCAAGGGAGCCCTAATCAACGCTAGATCCTTAGTAGCACATGCTACAGAAATAGCAGATCTGATCCTCAAAGACGACCTAGACTTCCTCGCCATCACTGAGACCTGGTTACACCCAGCAGCAGGCCCCATGATCATGCTAGCAGTCCCAAACAAGTACACCATCCTGAGGCAAGATCGCCCCAAGTCCAGAGGAGGGGGTGTCGCCATCATACATAAACTTAGCCTACACATGAGACTCGCTACACCTTCCAATGTCCAATCCTGCGAAAACTTGTCAGTCAAAGTCCCACTCACTAACACCCAAACCCTCACCATCCACTTGATTTACCGCCCACCAGGACCCATCGGTACCTTTGATGAAGACCTTAACGCTATCCTAACTAGCAACCTCAAAACCTCAGCTCAAGTCCTTACCTTGGGGGACTTTAACCTAGGCTACAACGACCCAGCAGACCCTATATCCAACGCTATAGGCACCACCCTTGCTGAACTAGGGTTTGCACAAAGAACCATGGCCCCTACTCATTCAAAAGGTAGAATACTCGACTGGGTGGCCGATCACAACTGCGTAGCAAACATTACCAATATCTCACCTCTAATCTGGACCGACCACCACCTAGTCTCGTTCTGGTTAACCACAGACAGACCTACACCTCCGCCTATCACAACAGCCCCACCTATTCTCACCAGAAACAAGAAAAACATTACAGCAGAAAGACTCATCCCGAACCTACTCCCAAAACTTGACACACTCTCAGACAAGGCGGACCCAGAGATCCTAGTTGAGGAATATAATAAAGCCATGGCCTCAGCACTGGACCTCATCGCCCCTCTCAAACTCAAACCGAGCAAACAGAAATCACACCTTAACAAATGGTACACACCATTCCTTAAAAACCTGAGGCAACAAAAGAGAAACTGTGAAGTTACTTGGAAAAAATGTCCCTCAGCTGCTAACAAATTTAATCTATCTAAAATATCGGCACTCTACAAAAAAGAAATATATGTGGCCAAACGAACGTCCTATGACTCTCGTATATCATCAGCCAAATCTAACATGAAAGAACTCTTCTCCATTCTCAAAGAAGTTGAAACTCCCATACTACCCCCTGATACCTGCACCAAAGATAAAAACTGGTGCTCAAAAATTCAGAATGCCCTGACCAATAAGATCAAGACCCTTCAAACCAAAATCTCCAGCAAAAAAGAGACCGTAAAAGACATGCCCCCCTCTAAAAAACCGGACAAGTGTACAACCACAGACCCCACGCGCTTCAAGTTCACTAAAGTCAACACACTCGATGTGGAAAAAATCATCTTGTCCCTGAAACCGTCTAACTGCCAGGGAGACCTTTGCCCGGCACAGCTCATCAAAGACGCTGCTCGCGATCTTTCACCCTTCATCACGAAACTGATCAATGCCTCTTTCTCCACCGGCTCCATCCCTAGCAATCTAAAACAATCTTGGGTACTTCCCTTACTAAAAAAACCTACCCTCGACCCAGCCATACCCACCAATTACCGACCCATAACGACTGTTCCCTTCCTACTAAAAATCCTAGATAAGGTAGCTTACGTTCAAATACAGAAGCACCTGGAAGAACACCACCTCTTAGGATCTAGACAATCTGGGTTCCGCCCTCAACACGGGACTGAGACTGCTCTCATCGACCTGAAAGCTCAGATTGATACACTTAGGGACAAAGGACAAGTTGCCTTGCTCCTCCTTCTTGACCTCTCTGCAGCTTTCGACCTGGTCGACCACTCTGTCTTATGCTCACACCTCCACACAGCAGCACACTTCTCTCCCGAGGCCATCTCATGGATCACTTCATTCCTTAACGGAAGATCCATGAGGGTATTTTCGCCTACAGCTGCAGCAGACCCTATACCTATCACCTGTGGTGTTCCACAGGGCTCCTGCGTCTCCCCTACATTGTACAATATATTCACTAAGCCCCTTTTCGATGATTTGGATCATCTCGGTATCACCTACACTAATTATGCAGATGATACTCAGATCCTCCTTCCGCTTTCTGGAGATTATGGAAAGGATTTGGCCTTGCTGAATAGGGTGTACATCATCATCCAGGCATGGATGGCCACTCATGGACTATGCCTGAATGATGAAAAAACAGAGCTTATCATCTTGGGAACAACGCATAGTCTAGGGAAACTCAGCCCGGCCTACAACTCTTTCATGATAGATGGGAACAACATCAAAGTTGGACAGGAGGTCAAAACACTGGGCTTTTACCTGGATTCTAACCTCTCCTTCAAAAGACAACTGAGCTCACTGGCATCTTCATCTGCATATACATGCAAATTAATTCGCTCAGCTAAACCATTTCTGTCAGACACTAGCTGCCTTACACTCGCTAGAGCCCTCATTCTATCCCGCCTTGACTACTGTAACGCCCTCTACTTGGGAACCTCCAGGGCTACTACCAACAAGTTACAAACCCTCCAGAATAACGCCCTGAGAGCAGCCTTGGGCATCCCCAGAAGAGAGCATATATCAGGTTTCAGCCAACAGAATAACTGGCTCTCCACCAGAGACAAAATTATCCTAAAAACGGCCTCACTTACCTACAAATCTCTTAACAACGCTGCCCCAATTTACTTGACTAACAGATTCCACAGACAAGCCTCCGCAAGACCACTCAGAACTGCTTACAAAGATTGCCTCTCTGTCCCAAATTACAAACTTGCCACCATAGGAGGTAACAGTTTCCCGGTAAAGGCAGCCAAACTATGGAACTCTCTGCCCCCCAACCTCAGAGTAGACATGCCCTACCTGAATTTCCGTTCCAAGGTAATTTCATGGCTTAAACTGAAGGACAGCTAAATAGATAAGTGCTAAAGCCACCCTCTCGCGATCCGCATTCGTTTAACCTGTGTGCCACCTTTTCAATTTGTATATACTGTATATATTGTGTGCTCTCATCTACTGCTCTGTACATTCTCTATGCTATTTGAACCTTGTACACTTTGTAACTAAGCTTTGCATATTCTTGTAAATGCTGCGCCCTGATACCCTCGGGTATAATAGCGCATTATAAATAATAAAACAACAACAAAAACAACAGTGAATGCAAAGATTGTTCAGCAGGTGAAGAAGGGCTTGCAAAGAAAACTGGAAGCACTAAAGTTTTGTTTAAATGACAGTCTGATGGGACATTTGGCTTAAAAGAAGGATGAATTCACAGAACCACTTTAGCCAAGTGGAACAACAATTATGGGGCTAACATGAGAGAGCCTGTGTTTCCCCAAACGGCCAGGCAGAGGTGATCACCACCAAGAAAGCTGCCTTCCAAAATAGAAACTTCAAGGAGGCCTGATACATAGGTTCAAACAGGGCTCCCATCAGTTCAGCAGTACCACGTTCAGCTCCCATGCAGTGGCAGGAGCTTTCACTGGAGTGAACGTTCTGAAGAGGCCTGTTAGGATCTCCTTAACGAGCCTGTGTGACCATGTGGAGAGCTTGGCCCGATCACGGGTGTATCAGGATATGGTGGCCAGGTGAACCTTGATAGATGCATGGGCGACAGCAAGTAAGGAAGAAATAGCAGCACTGTGATGCACAGAAGAGAAATCTAATGTGAATAGTACCCCAATGTAAAGCACTTCCACTTGTGTTTGTAACAGGCCAGTGTAGCCGACTGGCTGGAATTTCCTTGCATTCTGGAGGCAGCAAGTAGTGTCCAAACTGTAGGGCTGCAGGAGCCAGGATGCCAGGCTCAGAGACACTGGGTTGTGGTGCAGGATTGATCCTCCTTCCCTGGAGAGCAGGGCTGGAGCCACTGACAGATGGAGGCGGTCTGAGTACCAGATCTGCCTGGGCCATGCCTGCACAATGAAGATCATCTTTCAGTGACATTGTCTGAGTGTGTTGATCGCTCTTAGAAGAATTGCCGGGAATGCATACAGGAAGAGACGCTCACCAATGAAACGAGAAGGTGTCCACCCGACTCCTGGCCTGAAGATACCTTCTGTCAAACCATTGGCACTTGGTGTTGGCTGCTGTCGCAAAGAGGTCAATCTGAGGGTGACCCCACGCCTTCAAGAGACAAAAACCTTGTGCTGGCTGAAGCTCCCACTTGTGGCAGGACCGCAGCTTCCGAATGAGAGAGTCTGCAATGGTGTTTTGAATTCCTGCCAGGTGAAATGGAATGAGAAACATCCAGTGAGCTATGACCCAGTGCCACAGCTTCTCCGCCTCCAGAGAGAGAACGGGGGAGCGTGTCCTGCCCTGTTTCCTGATGTAAAACATGGCGGCGGTGGTGTCCCTGAAGACTTGTGTCACCTTCCCCTGGAGCTGCAACTGAAAAGACTTGAGAGCCTAGAAGTCTCAGTGGTTCCAGGATGTTGATGTGCAACTCCTTTTCCTCCGGGCGCCAGAGGCCTCCGGCGTAGGATTGGCCCATTTGGGCTGTGCAACCTTCAAGAGAGGCATCGGTCATGACTATACCCGGATATGCAGGGCTCTGAAAGGGAGCACCCTGCAAGAGATGAGGGAAAAGGACCACGAGTGGAGGGACTGCCCGATTGAGGGTGATCTTGTTGGTCCTCGAGCCTGTGACCTGTTTCCATCTGGCATCCAGGAATTCTTCAAGTGGTCTCATCCACAGCCTACACTGAGGAACCAGATGAATACACAAGGACATCATCCCCAAGAGGAACTAGATGGACTGACTTTTGCTCTCTTGGTCGCCGACAGTCGCTGAATCCTCCCCAGGATGGCCTTTATCCTGTCTTCTGATGGTGTTGCCAGATACGTGACAGTGTTGAGGCATGAACCCAGAAATGGTGTGTTCTGGGACAGCACTACACAGGATTTGGTATCCTTTATGGAGAGTCCCAGAGGTTAGGGTCTGGATAGTTTCCACTTTATGCCATACTGCCAGGTTGAGAGAGCGTGACCGGATTAGCCAGTCGTCCAGGTATGGGTAGACGTAGACAGCCCAGCATGAAGCAAAGCTTCCACAGTAGCCAAGCACTTGGTGAAGACCCTTGCGGACGATTTCAGGCCAAAAAGCAGTGCCTTGAATTGGTTGTGTCTTCCTTGGACGACAAACCGGAGGCACCTTCAGCGTTTTGGATGAATGGGGATGCAAAAATGCACATCCTCCAAATCCAGTGATGCCAGGAAATCCAGTGATGCCAGGAAATCCAGTGATGCCAGGAAATCCCCTCTTTCCAGCTGTGTGAGCACGTGCTGCACTGCGGCCATCCTGAACTTCTAGGATTTCAGGAACATATTTAGATGTCTTAAGTTCAGGATGGGTCTCCACTCTCTGGACTTTTTCTGAACCAGAAAGTATCTGGCGTATACTCTCGATCCCCAGAGTCAGAGAGGGGACAGGCTCTATTGCCCCTTTCCGTAACATGGCTTGGCCTTCCTTGAGGAGTTGGAACCCATGCTGCGTCTGCTTTGAGATGGGAGGGATGCAAATGCCTTTGTTTTGAAACTGTAAAGTGTGACCATATTGGATGATATTGAGAACTCATTTGTCCATCGAGATATTGCGCCACTACTAGCGGACAAACTGAGACAGCCGCCCCTCCCCCCACTGGGGTGCGAAAGTTGGGGTGCGGGCCCTGGTCTGGATCAGGCTTCTTTGGTTGTTAGCGTCCTAGCTGCTGTGGTGTGACAACATTGGGCACATGCCTTGTAGGCTGAATAATGTGTCCTCTATATGCCTCCTGTGCGGTGGATCGAGAGGGCTGATGGTAGGCAGGACTGAGAAATTTAGAGGAGCGAAAGAAACGCCTCCTCATCAGAAGAATGCCCAATGACCGTGCCGTCTCAGTGTCTGTTCTGATAGCCAGGAAAGATGCGTCCACTGCCTTGCCGGAGAGGTTCTCCTGCATGTCCACCACCCACTGTGCACATCCGGGCAGAAGCAAGAGGTCTTGAGCCAGCTTTGGAGGTGTAAAGCTAATTCATTCCCCATTTGCCAGAATCCAGAGTCTGCAACGTCCAAGACGATGGTGATAGAATGGACAGATTCCCCCTCAGGAAAATGTCTAAGGGATCCGCCTGCTTGTCATCCAGGAGGAATTCAAGTAAGGAGCCCAGCTTGTACCACAGCTCTCTACTGTAATGAGAGAGAATGGCTAAGGCATTGGCACTCCTGACTTTGGACGCCGCAGTTGTAGTGATGCAAAGATTGTTCAGCAGGTGAAGAAGGGCTTGCAAAGAACACTTGAAGCACTAACGTTTTGTTTAAATGACAGTCTGCTGGGACCTTTGGCTTAAAGGAAGGATGAGTTCATAGAACCACTTTAACCAAGTGGAACAACAAATATCCATAATCCAGTAGAGGAACAGAGACTGCTGTCTTCCTGGAGGACTCATGATGTAAACGGTCCTTCTTTTCTCCTCGGGATGAGGTTATACAGCTTTGCAGCCTGGGAGATCATGGCTTGAAAGGATCTGATCTCATCCCGAGGAGTCTCTTGCTGGCAAGTCTGCATCTGGAAGCTCGGCATCTGCGGGGATATAGACATCATACTCATTCGTCCCCTGAGTACCATCCAAGTTGGTGGCAGTAGTTGTATCCATGCCTGTAAGATAAGGCTCACCCAGGATAGGAGGGCATGGAACAGGTGGCTTCTGTGGAAGAGAAGGAGCTGGATATGAGGTGGTGGAGGCTGTGATGGTTTTGGAGGATTTCTAGTCGGCACTCGGTTGGGAACCACTGGACGGCTGGAAACCACTGGTGGGAGACCTTGAATCTCAGATACTAAAGTACGGAGAATGGTCAAAATGTCCATTGACACATCCCTGTGAGCTGTAGGAGTCAGTATGGGGACATGCGGCCAATGGCTCGTAGGGTGAGATGGTCGCTTATCCTGCGGAGTTGGTTTTGGATCAGGGTAACCATGGCCACTTTCTGAATCCAAAAACACTCACTCTAGGAAGTCATCATCTGACCGACTGGATGGGCTGAACCAACAGAGCAGGGGAAGACACCCTCGGAGGCCTCTACGGAGATGCAGTGAGGGACTGTGCAGGCCTGGTCGGCCTAGTGAGAAAAGGGAGTGCTGGAGGCAACTCTTTCTCCATAATGGATACCCTAGGGAAGCCGGCAATCACTGGGGCTCCTGGTGATGTAAGCGTTGGCGCAGCCCCAGCTGCGGCTGGCAGAGTTCTTGGAGGCAGGGCCACCCTGGAAGCAGTCATAGTCACCATTCAGATGGTAACTGTTGCTATAAACGAGGTTGTCGAATGGGCAAAAATCGGTATTGCCGGCTTGGTGGACGATGTCATCGACGTGGTTTTCGTGGACGAAGTCAACGCCGGTCTGGCCACAGACGGAGTCGTCAATGAGGACAAAGTCTTATGCATCGTCGACAGAGTTTTGCCAGTTGACGGTGAAGATGTTTATGATAGCCGGCCCTCAGATGAAGGGATCATCTTTGTGCTCTTAGACATAGATGGATAGATAGCTAGACATACAGACAGACAGACAGACAGACAGACAGACAGACAGACAGATAGACAGACAGACAGACAGACAGACAGACAGACAGACAGACAGACAGACAGATAGATAGATAGATAGATAGATAGATAGATAAACAGACAGCCAGACAGACAGACAGACAGACAAATGCTGGGACACATTAAATGACCATTGCACCTCGTCAAGTGCAGTTTGGCATATTAAAAGCACTAGGCCTAAAATTGCCCTAGTGCTAAAAAGATATATTTTTGATGCATTTTTGCATCAGGGCAACGTTTTCCCTGGTGCTTTTAACATGCCAAACTGCACTTGTCAACGTGCAATGTTTTTTGAATGTGTCCCAGTGTTTTTAAAAATAGGGCAAACTTTACCCTAGTGCTAATACCGAGCAAACTTTGCACTTGCACCAGTGCAAAGTTACTAAATCTGGCCCCATATTGTTTGTGATGAGGCGCAGTGGTCTGGCACAGTGAAATGCCGTTTGTGTGCTTAAGTCCAGCTCATCTGTGCGCATCCGGACCTTAGACGGGGCTTGGACGCCATTGTCATCTCCCTCTACCTTGCCAAATAGTTTTATGTGTGAACTGTTGTTACAACCTGCCCCTGCTGACACCACTTGCCCCACCAGCTGGATTTCCCATCCTGCCTCTGGTACTCTCAACCAGACGGGAACATCTTCCCAGGTCAGATGTTTTGACCTCTTGCGATTCACAGCTTTTATTTCTACAGCTGAACTCATAGCCCCATTAAACAAATCCAAACCCCCACAGATTTCCCTTTGATCCCTGGTTCTCTCCAGAACTAGCTACACTTGGCCATTTGCGGAGGTAGGGCGAGTGCAAGTGGCGTGCATCCTGTTGTACAGCTGCCCGTCTTGCTTTGCGCAGGGCCACTGCTGCCTATAAGGTTGCCATCATTTATGATGTGTATTTTCCTCGCTTCTCGTTTAGAATCCATGGTTAACCAACCCAAGGAATTGTGTTCACTCTTTGTCATCCGATCCTTCTTCTAACTCTGCGGTTCCCTCTCAAACTCTCTGTGATTCTCTATTTCATGGTAAGATTCTTTCTATTCGACCGAAGATCTCTGACTCAAGTTCTCAGTCTGATCCTTCCGCTACTTCATCTGTCCTGTTGAATGATCCTCTTTCCTGGTTCTCCTTTCCGGTGTTTGATACTGACGACATTGTTAATGCCACTATTGGTCTGAAATCGGCATCCCCGTCTGACACTATTCCTCTTTCTATTCTTAAGGATAATATTCCCTCTATTGTGTCGCTTATTTCCTCTGCGACAATTTGACATTCTCGAAGAGTTTTATTCCCTCCTCACTCAAGCATGCTCTGGGGATTCCTTTACTTAGGAAATCTTTGGAACCTCGTCTTCCCTTTAACTACCAACTGATCTCTCTGTTAACATTTTTCATGAGGTTGCTTGAGTCCTAGATTGCCCCTTTATTTCCGTTCTTTTCTTGAGGATTCTGCTTTTCTTGACCCCTTTCAGTCTCGTTTTCATCCTGGCACGGGTACCGAGCCTGTGTTGGTGTCCACTCTTTAAGACCTGACTTGACTGGTCGATCAGGGGGGTATTGGAGCCCTGATTTTCTTAGACCTATAAGCAGCTTCTGACACCATCCACCATTCCATCCTAATCGAGCAGTTGTCCTCGGCGGTCATCTTGGGCTCAGTCCTCCCCTAGTTTAACTCCTTCTTATCTGATCATTCCCAATCACTTTTCCTTCCTCCTTACATCTTCTCTCCGGCCCCTATCTCTCTGGTAATCCTCAAGCTTCGGTGCTCCTCCCTCTTCTTTTAATGTGCATATTCAACCTTTAGTCAAGCTTTTTCACTCTTTTGTTTTCTGCTGTTACTATACGCAGACAGTACTCAGATCATTGACCGCCTCGATCTTTGTATTCCCTCTGCTGCTGAGCGTTGACGCACCTGTCTCTCATCGGTGCATACTTAGATGAGTAATAACTGGCTTTACCTTCATGGAAATAAGACTGAGGTTCTGGTTGTTGGTCCCTCCTCTACGGCCAGCCTCTGGACCACAGTGCTTCTGGCCTGTTGCCATGGACCCGCTGCCCAAGCCTGCCGTAGTTGTGAAAAATCTTGGCGTTAATCTCTCTGCCTCACTTTCTATGGCAGCGCAAGTTAGTTCAGTTAGTCAGACTGTGCATCTCAAGCTTAGGATCCTTTGTAAAGTTCTGCCCTTCTTGCCATTTCATCTGCGTCCCCTTGTGGTTTCTTCTATAGTTTTGGGTTCTCTTTATAACTGTAACTCTCTCTATCTGGCCTAAACAGGTTATCTTGTTCAATGTTTGCACATTTTTCTAAATTCTGCTGCCAGCGTAGCTACTGGCACTGCACTTCATGTTTCTATCTCACCTACTCTTGTCTCTCTTCACTGGCTCCCTGTGTCTCAACGTGTGGAGTTTACGGCCCTTTGTATTGTGCATAGGGCCTTCTATGGTACTTGTCCTGAGTTCTTGCAGGCCAAATTCTGCCCCTATGTGGCTACTCGTCCTCTGCGCTCTGCCTTGACACTGCAAGTTTCTGTTCCTGTCTTCAAACGTTCCCTCAATTGTGGCGGCCCTTCTGTGCATCTCTATCCCTCTTTTGCTTCGTGCTATCCAGGATCATTTGTCTTTCCGCCACTCTTTCAAAAAGTTTCTGTTTTAGTTTCGTCTTTTCTCCCTCTGCCAGATGTTTAACGCATGGGGCCCTTGAAAGTTTGCCCTATAGAAATGTGCTTAACATAACATAACGTAGAGGAAGGGAGCCGAGGACAGAGGCAAAACAACAATGAATAGAACACATTTGCGCTTTGGCGAAAAGGGCTTTGGTGCTAAGGGCTGCTGTCTGTGGCTGCTGGAGGCGCTGTCCCACTTGGCTGTATTTACACGTGTGTTACTTCCCGGCTGGAACCACGGAAGAAATTTCAGGGAAACTTTCTAAGTCCCCAACTCCTCCTCCTTTACCCACAATACAATATATTGTATGGACACGCGCTTTTGCGCGCGCGCTTTGGTGAAAAGGGCTTTGGTGCTAAGGGCTGCTGTCTGTGGCTGCTGGAGGCGCTGTCCCACTTGGCTGTATTTACACGTGTGTTACTTCCCGGCTGGAACCACGGTACGGATTTTGAAAGACAAGAACTTTCCATTGTTTGGATTGTGAAAGTTGCGAGGCAACTTCAACTTTCGTCTCCTTTGTTTCAGGAAGAAATTTCAGGGAAACTTTCTAAGTCCCCAACTCCTCCTCCTTTACCCATAATACAATATATTGTATGGACACGCGCTTTTGCGCGCGCGCTTTGGCGAAAAGGGCTTTGGTGCTAAGGGCTGCTGTCTGTGGCTGTCCGTGGCTGGTTGGGGTTGGAGGGTGCCCCAAAAAGAAATCTGTGGTTATTGGAGCGCTCTGTGAAGCTCGAAAAGTACTGTTTGCTGTGCGCGCTCAGGTGCGGTGCTTCCTGTGTCCCGGTATCCAATTTACCGTTTAATCTCGTTCAATTACTGGTAACATGCTTATGATGCAGTAAAACGTTGCCTCTTAAGCTGAAAACTTACATATAATTTTATAGGTGCAATACTATTGTGCTATTTTCCACTGTATTTAATTTTATTCCCTTGTCTTTTTTTTTTTTTTTTTTTTTTTCTCTCTTTTCTCTATTTCACTGTGATTCTGATCTTTAGTACGTTTTTATTAATTATTTATTTAATAAATCATTACAGTTATTTTATTCTGAAGAGGGAAAGAAGAGGGGGAAGGTGATAGGCTGGAATTTAAAGGGAATTGGAGAGGAAGAAAGGAAGAACTAAAAATAAAAAGAAAAAGAAATTATACACTAATGGCCTCAGGCATTTATACCCTGAAGTCAGGCATGCCGGACCATCATCCAGCGAATGTAGAAAAAACAAGAATGACACCACAATCTCTGAAAACCAAATTAGGAGGTTTAGAGAGAAAGAAAGCACGATCCACTTCCTTAACCTCTGATATACGGCAGTTCTGCACGATTGATCCATCAAATTGTGATTTGAGGGACCAACCTTCATCAGTGCCGCAAAACTTTGCGTCATACGGTATTATTCAGAACCCACTCAGTGAACCAAATAATTGTTCCCCACAAACTGACCCTACACAAGTTCAATCGACAATAGGTCAAATCACAGTAGTAGCCCAAATGAACTCGGGAACAACTTCCTTACTAAATCAGGATTTACAACACTCAATGTTTATTGTTACTAGTACCCAAGAAGCGCTGCCGACAGAAATTCCTGACGTGTCGACAGTAGTGCTGGGTAAAGAGACCTCAGATCTGACTCTTCTCGCTGCATGCAGTAACAACGAGCCGTCCACCCTTCAACAAACAATTCTAACTGAATCCACTGCATCTCTGGCACAACCTATACCATTGTGCACAGTCCTCGCTCAACAAAAATTGCGAGCTGCCCACGAGGCAATGATCGCAACAGGTGAAATAGAGGAGGACATGATTAGTTTTACTGGTTCCTCGAATATCACCTGTACTGATTTGAGTGAGGTTTTGTACATATGTTCCAACACAGGTGATTTAAGCCAGTTGGATCAGGACAAAACAGTTATTACTCAAAAGAGAATGTCTTCGCCCAACGTGACGGTAAGTCATGCGGAATCCGTAGTGGGTGAATTGAGAACTTCGATTAATGAACTATCTAAGTCTCCAGCCATGTTCGATAAATCTCAAGGTGATCCATCTAACAATTCCGCATCCTTCATTGCTCCGACTCCAAGAGGCTCAAGATTTGACGTACGGCCCTCAGATAATAATAATTTTTTTTATCAACGGGCTGAGATCTGGTCGTCCCTCCTTTCCAGAAGCCCCGGCACTCAATAATACACTGAGCGCCATGAATACTGCCCTGCTAACAATAGCAAGGCTGTATGAGGTCTTGGAGAGTAAGATGAATGTGCAGACCCAAATACTACAACAATTGCTTAATAAGGAATCAAATAGTTTGGATCTAGTACAGATGAGAGGAAGAGACTCAAATTTGAATACTCTGAACTCAAAATCACCAGCAGCTTGTAGCACTGCCTCGCAAACAGAACAACTCAATACCTGTCGAAGATCGACACAATGTGAACAAGAGCTGCTGAAAATCCCAAGATCAAAAGGGTCATCAGTTATCTTAAATAATGCTGTGGCTAGCCCAAAACCAACTCCAAAACCGGAACTTGGTACTTTAAAGGAGACATCTCCAGTAGTGATCTGTTTGGACATGTCTCAGGAAGTGGGCACCAAGGGAAATTCCAAAAATCCAACCTTAATACGAACTACAAGAAATGCCGGTGAGACGGGGGGGCCCCCTCAGGAGCCCCCAGTAGATGAGTCTCAGCTTGACAGAGATCCATCTATTGGCCAGCTCCCATTTAGCAATGTGATTAACCCATTTTCCTTGATGGGCAAGACAGTTCCTAACTTGCAGGGAAAAAGGAAAAAAATAGGTATGTTAAATAAACGAAAAATCACGAAGCCTCCTCCTTCAAAGAAGGTGTGTGTTAAGTTAATTGCTCCCCCAACGGATAAGTCTTCGACTCCTACAGTAACTCAATCGAATCAGCCTATGGTCACATCAATTGTGGCTGCAGCAAAACAACCATTGGCCCTAGCTGTTCCACATCTGGGTCAATCTTTTGTTAAAATGTTTCCATCTCCCACAGTACAACCATCGTCCATGGTTGTAACTCAACCAACCTCGGCTGTAACTCTACAGAACTCTACGATTACATGCCCCCAAGAACACGAACCCTTGACTAAACTAGTGGCGCTAATGTCAGACACAACTCCTCAAAACTATATAAAAGTTCGGAATGATGACATTATTCAGTCTATTCTTTCTCCTGAAGAAATACGCCAAGAGATTGCTAGAATAGTAGCTCTACACGTTGCGCAAATTACACCATCCTCTGTTATAAATGCTCAGGCCTCTACTCATTCCAAATTGCCTGTTGATATAAATTTGCCGTGGGCTGCTCAATCCCAAAACAATTTTACATCTTGTCCTACGCTAGAAGAGATGCAACGTGATGGTAGAAAAGTTCCTTCACAGCAGATAGCGGTGTTGGCGGTACCTTCAAATTTGACCCAACAAGACATTTCCATTCAAACCAGGAATCCGAAAGGACAAGATACCGTGGTGGGGCAAACTCCCGATCGGCAGGAACTGCGGGAAGAAATTAAAGCTGCCCTAGTACAGTATCTGCACCACTCTTCAGATCCCCTGGGTCAGACCTTACTGTCTCAGCAGTCATTGAACAAGATGCCAGATGTATCACAGCTGTTAAAAGGTCCGATGACTGAACGAAATGAGTCAACATTCACAAGGCCTTCCTCTCAAACCTTTAAAACATCCGATGCCTCGGAATTTTTAGGATTTAATAAACATGTGCCTGAATTTGAGACTTCACGAAAAAAGGACTATAGTAAGCAAAACCCTACTCATAGCGTATACGCCCACTGCCATCGATTGATAGTATCATGCCGCCCTCAACCATTTCCTAAATATGATCTAAATCGCAAGAGTATTCTGAACATCTGTGCCGAGGTGTCCTCTTTACAGGATTTATCGAGCACAGACATTGACCTGGTGGAATTTATTTCTCATAATGATCTATCCAGGGTTAGAATATTCATGCGATCGGGAATTACCTTAAATGCCATTTGGCAAGCTAGATCAGAATTTTACGCCTTGGGCTTTCTCATTTCACAAGATTTGGCTCAAACATTGCCATCCGAAGTAACCTCATTATCAGAGAATTACTTCAACACCCTGGAAATTCCACAGGCAAATGCTAATGCTAATGCGATCACAAGCAGGGGCGTGAATTCTCAAAGGCGAAACTCATAACAATCCAGGTCTGATAAAGACATTTCGTTGATATCGTGGAACACACGTGGACATAGGCATTTTCTAAATACATCCAACAGAGAACTGAATGCCTATGATATTGTTGTCTTGCAGGAGACCTGGCTTGTTGAGGAACCCATTTGGGACACACACTACATTTCTATGGTTCCTGCAATAAAAAACATGTTTGGTCGACCTATGGCGGGTCTTTTGATCGCCTTAAGGAAATCTTTACATTTGCGCATCACTTCCTGCAAAACCTCCTCCCCTTATATCCAAGTTGTAAAATGATCAAGGTCAACTGGCACAACTGTGATAATCAATGTATATTGGGGAAAACAACATCTATCAGCAGATCTATTCTTTGCACATATCGCTGATATACTTGACACATTAACCATGGATATAACCATTAAATATATACTTCTTCTAGGTGATTTAAACTTGCACCTCCTTCCATCTAAGCCCGGGAATCATTTATCCCATGAGTCCCAGTGGATACACCTAATGGAAGAGAGGAACCTCATGATGCTTAATGGCATCATAGATGGAGACATACCCCCTAAGGCAACATAGCATAGAGAACTATTGCGAGCACACTTAGATTATATATATGCCAACCATGCCCTCATGGATGCTTCAACATCTCTGGAGATATGCGAAAATGACATCAGTGATCATAATCAACTGCGTCTAACCTGGAAGTGGGCTCAATGGTTTGATCTTCCAGAACTAAAAACTAAAAAAAATATGCAACTTGTTGAGATTAGTCAAGCTGGGAACCGTGTTCGATGGTCGGATCATAAACTCATGTTATTTGGTAAAGCCCTGGAAAGTGAGTTTGGGCCATATCATAATAACGAAGGAGGATGTTACATCCATTCTATGCAAATGTTTAGCACCAGGGGGAGCGGTGGACGTTGTCATATTATCAAGCATCTCCATGCGTTTGATTTGGAGCTTAAAACAAAGAAGGCCCAATTACGCAAAGATATCCGACATTTATCACTCGACCTGACACCCACTAATGTCAATTTGATAAAAAATTTAAAACAAATGTATAAGAACTGGTGCAGGTCAAGGAGATCATTGCGATACCAGAGAGACGGAGAAAAAATGTTGTCTCAATGCCTTACTAAAACTACCGCTGGCATATGGTCTCTCCTTAATGAGGCGGTCGGTACGCTGCAAAGCGCCTTCCAAATTAACCCAATCCCTGAAAAAATCTGGAATGACTATTATGCTGACCTCTACCGCTCTCCCTTTTCGCGAATTGAAATTGATTGGACCCTCATAAGAGCGAACTCTAAACTCCATATTGATACAGATGACATCATACATTGTATCTCTAAACTTAGTAGATCTCGCGCAGCCGGGCCAGATGGCATTAGCAATTCAATGATGAAGCAAAATCCAATAAGATGGGCGACAATATTAAACCATATCTTCCAACATACACTTCAAACTGGTGAAATCCCTGATTCGTGGAGAAAATCTATAATAGTGCCTGTCTATAAGAAAGGCGCGAGGGGCGATCCTAGGTCATACCGACCGATCGCCCTGTTAGACTGCCCTGGTAAGATCTTTGCGCGCATCGTGTTAGTAGCATTCAACGCTTGGTTAACAGCAAACTCCTTTAGGGATGAGTTCCAAACAGGCTTTGTAGCCGGCCTTGGTACTTCTATAAACCTAATTACGTTGAATTCTCTGATAAACGCGCACAAGCAAAGGAAGCAGCCCATTTTTGTTGCCTTTATAGATTTCCGCACGGCATTTGATGGTGTTCCTCGTGAACTATTGTTCAAAAAACTCCTGGAAAAGGGCTGTCCATGGCCCATCCTGCGATGGATAATTCAGCTTCACTCCAAAACAACCATTCAGGTTCGACTTCGCAGGGATGGACTCCTATCCGGCTACATTCAAACAGACCGGGGTTTAAAACAGGGCTGTATCTTGGCCTCGGCTGTTTTTAATTTTTTCATCTCGGACATAGGTATCGTATTTAAAGATATAAGAACTGATGCCCCTCGCCTTAAGGGAACGCCCATAAATTATCTGCTTTATGCGGATGATATGGTTCTTATGTCTAAGACCCCCCAGGGACTCAAAAGTATGTTGAAAGCTCTTGAGGGCTATGCTCATTCCAACTGCATAGCCATCAATACTTCCAAAACACAAATCATTCAATTTGGGAACCCTAAACAAAGATGCAGAACCTACTCATGGATATTACAGAACAGCTCCTTAAGCATTGTTTCAACGTATACCTATCTAGGTGTTTTAATAACTAACCACCCGACTGATTTACCTTTTGAGGAAGCTAAGAGAGCAAAACTTCATAATGCAATTTCCCAAGCAAGAATTATCAGGGCAAAATTTTGTAAATTTTCGATATTTCCAATCATAACTTATTATAAACAGAAAACATCACCTATATTATTATATGGGACAGAAACCAAACACTGGCGACCATATACCTATTGGGCTAAGATGGAAGGAGCTTTTTGGAGAAAAATGTTGCATCTACCTAGTTCGGAACCACTACCTCTAATTCGCTATGAATTGGGATTAATATCACTTCATGCCAGATATAAGTGGCTCTGCTGCTCCTTGTATCGCAAACTTGTAATGGGTAACTTGGAAAATGGCCTAACTCGAATTATGGCCGACTATGCTGCACAAGAAACCCATGACGTATTTATAAGAGTTTGGAGACAAAGAGTGTTGAAATTGCTTGATGATGCTAACATAACCATCCAATTGCTAATTGATAACCCCTGCAAGGCCAAAGAAAGCATGTGGCGATATGATTGGATTCTCACTATTGCCCAGTGTGCACAATATAAAAAATTTCAGGAGAACCCATTTGAGCCAAAAAGATTTGGCCAAACTGCTCGGTACTTATTGATCTCCCCAAGTCCTCAGCACCGCCAGGCATTCATGCGCTTCAGACTAGGATTGTGCTCTACAGCTGACCTTCTTTATAAGTGCAAAATTCTATCAAAGGAAGAAAACAAATGTAGGTTTTGTCATCATATGTTGGAGACTGTGCGCCATTTATTGGTTGATTGTGACCATTGGACAGAATTAAGAGCTAAACTGTTCAAACCGTTCTTTGAAGGGCATATTAATGTAACCTATGACCAACTATGGTCTACACTGTTTCACACGAACAAGAAAGTAATACAGTATGCGATTGTTAATTTTTTGAAAATTATGAAGATTTGAATATGTTGGGAAAAAATTTGTTTTAGAAATGAAAAAAAAGGATAAGATTGAATTATATACATTATGTTTCTTTTCTGAAAGCTCTGACTGCTCACAGGGGTTTTAATTCAACTTTTAATTTAACTTTTAATAGAAATTTATTCTGTTTGTAATGTAGATTTAAATGCATTGTTGAAAGGTTGGAAAAATTTATTTTTCTTTGCCAAAACAACAACCAATAATAAATAAAAATAAAAAGAATAGAACACATTAACGTCAAAGATAGGGAGAGGACGTGGAGGTGGGGTTGGTAACTATGGAGAGAGCAGGGAGTGGGTGGCAGGATATAGGGGTTAAAGAGAATGAGTAATAGGAGGAGGTCATGAAGCAAACAAAATACAAAGAGGACAGAGTGGGGGAGGGGAGAGTGGAAAAGTGGGCTATAAAAATAAGACTGGAAAGAGAGGTGGGTGGGTGGGTACATATGGATGGGGTGAGAAGACCAAGAGATGGTCTACATGGCATAGGCAGAGGTTGGGTGAACCAAAGTTCACAACTTTCTCACACACTGCTTTTAATCTAAAGTCAAACCCGGGGGGTTTCCAAGAGCACCTGCTTCACCTTTTGGTAGCGATGAAGACGAAGTTTGGGCAGGTTCAGATTACGTCATAGCCAATAGAAGCTCAATAAATCAGTGGGCTGATGTTCGCAGGATAATAATACAATGTAAACTTTGATTCACAGTATGCCGTCACACAGTTACACTTTAGCAACACTGTGGTTAATTAATGTCATCTGATTAGAAAAACTGTAACCTTTCTTGAGGCTGCAGCAAAATGGGGTTACAATGCAAGTACAGAAATACTGTAGCATTGTGCTGAAGCAATAGAGGTAGAGATTTTCTTGGACTCGACAATCTAGGCAATGGTTCTTCTCCATCTAGTCTGCACCTGAGGAATCTTTCTGGCAGTCCAGGTTCAGAGACTGGTACCAGTGGGCCACTGGCATATTGTGCTGAGGGTACTGTGTTATGCAGAATGGGGGTGCACCCTTTGACTCCTGAGAAATGTTGAACTACAACACCCATAAACGATAGGTAGCATAGTCAATGGTGAGGAATCATGGGCGTTGTAGATCAGAACATCTGGAGAGCTACAGGTTGCAGAACTCTGCTATACAGCAAGAGTCGAAGTAAGAACCAGCCATACATTTATGTTGCCTCAAGAGCTTTGCTATGCCTCTGGGTCTTATTATAGTGCTGTTTAGTGGCATGTGTGTGGTGTCATGGCTACTGGGCTCATGCAATAAAACACAGGTATTGCAAATGGGTTAGTGCGAGAAGAGCAACTGTTGATATTGTATTGGCTTTCACAGGCCCACCATGAATTCCTTACTGTTGCCTGTGTTGATGTTTTTGCAGGGAGTTGGTGTTCAGTAGCGCATTGTCTGCATGTGGGTGACCATAGGTTGTGTGTCTGATGTGTCTTCGCAGTGTCATTAGGTGTAGCTGCTTAGCACACTGGAGCCTGGTGCCTGCATGAAGGTTAGTAGAAGTGTTAGGACAGATGCGTCTATTGTGGGTCGCCAGGGTTCTTACCTGCAACCCCTGTGGTCTGCCTTGCTACTCCTAACAAAAAATAAAAGAACAAAACATTTTTTATTCTCTTCCTTTGTTTTTTTTTAAATTGAAGCTCCTGGGCTGTGGCCAGCGCCATGTGGCTCTTTGTTTCTGGAGTGGATGGCTTTCTTATTCAGACGTGCATCTTAAAAAAACAGGTGTTCCACAAGTGTGACACTTTGAGCAGTGACCCTAAATAAGAAAGAATAGGAATAACAAATGATTTGTCTTTCTGGAATTCTATACAATAATTGCTAGACTCATCAAAGGTTTATTTCAGGCACACTTCAGGGGTGAGTCACTAAGTTAGAATGTTCTAAAACACCTACATTTCACAATGCAGACAAAAACTTTCAAAACGCATTTAAAGTAGAACAAGCATCAACTTCAGACTTTATATTTTGCTTTTTGAAAGTTGGAGTTATATCGTGTTTTCTTCTGCTGTTGTCTCTGTTTCGATCATCACATGACATTCCATCTCAGTGTCCTTGGTCACTTGACAAAATCCTTGTGGCTAAAAGCTTGTGTACAGTGTAGAAACGTTTCACCATAGCACATCAAGTGGCCCTTGATTTCATTGTGCCACAATTAATGCTTTGCTGTAATGTGTCTATCTTTCCCATCTCCCTGGCATGCTGTTCAGGCTGTTTGTTTGCATGGATGAGGTAACGAGTGCCCCGAGTATGGGATGCCGTGTGAGTGTGTTTTCCCTGCGCTACTCGAAATTCTATAATACATAGTTATGAACCCTCCCAATGGTATGCATTTTGCCAACCTTTGAAACCTGAAAAGTAGATCCACGCGGGCTTGACATGTAACCAACTTTGCACCAGACCTGCAGATGAACTGGCCTGCTGTTAAATCTCAGTTAACAGTCTAATGGTATCCACTACAGAGTGTAATTTGCTTTTCTGACTTTGAGAACATTCAGGCATGTAAATGCTTATTTTACTATAGCCGCTAAAATAGCAATAGCCAGTAAGATAGTTCAGTGGGTTGAACGCTCGCTGCTGCGATGTGTGTGTGATCTGCATGTTTGAATCCCAGCACGGCCAACTCAGTCTTTGTTTGTTTGTTTATTTATTTGGTAATGCACGCCTGAACCCTTAGGTAGCCGGGGCGCAACAGTATACACAGGAAATCTTAAGCTTCATTACAGTGTTTGGCTTGAATATATAAAACACATAGGCAAGAATATGTACAGCGATATATGCAGAAATATATACAAGTGCAGGACATAACTTGGGATGTCCAGGACACGCTAGCAAGTTTATCAAAATAGGCAGTATATAATCAACTTTATGAGTCAATCTAGTCAGTCTGTGTATCATATAGGGCCTAGTTGGTGATGGTGCATGCTCAGTGACCTAGAGTACAGAGTAGTTCATGGATGCAGAAGGTTCGGTATGGGCCAGGTGTCATGTTTCTGAGGTTGATAAATGAGTACCAACACAGATTGGGTGATATTGTATGTATATGAAAGTGCTTAAGCGTAAGCGCTTTATAATAACACATCATCATCATTTGGCCATGGACGTCTACTTGCATTCACAGTAATTTGGTAATATGGGCCTATACACACTGTTATTAACAAAACATTTGGATATCCATTCTTGTATGAAATGTATGAATGAATGAATGATTGTTTATTTGTATAGCGCCTATACATAATGTGTTTCAAAGCGCTTCAAGGAGGGAAGGGAACAAGGAAGAAAAACAGTTACATTCTTACAGGTCCTTCAAACAAATCAGAATGTGAGAAAGCTATCATATAGCAGATAGTACAAGTGCATGGAACAATAAGGAAGAGGCGGGGAAGGAAAAAAGAAGACAAAACTAGCAGTAACATTACTATGCCTGACGACAATTGTTGCAGTGCAAGAGTGACAAGAGGAGGGGGAGGAGGGGTGGGGAGGGTGCGAGGAGAAGACAAACGGGTAACAGGGGGGGGGACAGACAAGCTAATATCAGAGGTGAAGGACAATGATAAGAGTAAGTGCTAAGATAAATGTGAGGTGAAGGGGGAGGGGAGGGCATTTGACGGCACAAGGGGGGCAGGGGTGGTGAGAGGGGACATACACAGGCACAAGGGGGCAGGGGTGGTGAGGAGGGCATACACAGGCACAAGGGTGGCGGGGTGGTGAGAGGGGGCATACACAGGCACACGGGGGGCGGGGGTGGTGAGGGGGGCATACACAGGCACAAGGGGGGTGGGGGTGGTGAGAGGGGGCAGACACAGGCACAAGGGGGGCAGGGGTGGTGAGAGGTGGCATACACAGGCACATGGGGGGCAGGGGTGGTGAGTGCATACACAGGCACAAGGGGGGCGGGGGTGGTGAGAGGGGGCATACACAGGCACACGGGGGGCAGGGGTGGTGAGAGGGGGCAGACACAGGCACACGTGGGGCAGGGGTGGTGAGAGGGGGCAGACAAAGGCACAAGGGGGGCAGTGGTGGTGAGAGGGGGCATACACATACACAAGGGGGGCAGGGGTGGTGAGAGGGGGCAGACACATGCACAAGGGGGGCAGGGGTGGTGAGAGGGGTAGACACAGGCACACGGGGCAGGGGTGGTGAGAGGGGGTAGACACAGGCACACGTGAGGCAGGGGTGGTGAGAGGGGCAGACACATGCACAAGGGGGGCAGTGGTGGTGAGAAGGGGCATACACAGGCACAAGGGGGGCAGGGGTGATGAGAAGGGGCAGACACAGGCACAAGCGGTGCAGGGGTGGTGAGAGGGGCAGACACAGGCAGAAGGGGGCCAGGGGTGGTGAGAGGGGGTAGACACAGGCACACGTGGGGCAGGGGTGGTGAGAGGGGCAGACACATGCACAAGGGGGGCAGTGGTGGTGAGAAGGGGAATACACAGGCACAAGGGGGGCAGGGGTGATGAGAGGGGGCAGACACAGGCACAAGGGGTGCAGGGGTGGTGAGAGGGGCAGACACAGGCAGAAGGGGGCCAGGGGTGTTGAGAGGGGGCATACACAGACACACAGGACAGGGGCGATTATGGCGTACAGGGGTATACAGGGCCTTTGATATGGGTCTTAGGTGGTGTGGCCGGCTCCCGCCTCCCGGTTGAAGCTATTGGCTTAAAGGCCAAAGGCAACCAATGGGGAAGGGGGGGGGAGCTGGCCCAAAACAACAGGAAACATTATTGGAAATTTGTTGCAAGCACCAGGAACGGCCATTTTAGAGTGCCGTAGGACGAGTGGAATAGGCAGGGCAATAAATATTTCCAGGAGCATAGCCGGCAACAAAAGCGCAGAGTGCAAAATGATTGAAAACAACAGCTCACAGAGAAACATACACGAGCGATTCATGTAAACTACCAGCAAATGCAGGTCTGACGTTGCAGCACAATAAAAATCCAAAATGTCTTGTTTTCCTTACCCCCAGCCATGCGCTGTGCTTTAGAAGTCTGGCGCAGATGGAGGGTGAAAAGATATACAAGCTGCTAACAACAAAATCCAAACGAGTAAGTCTTCAAACTGTCCATAGAGTTTTCCCTTCTTCTGCTGGTAATTCGTTGGGCCCCCATTGTTCCTTCAGCTTCTTGACCTGCTCCAGTCCCAGCCCTGTGCTCTCGTTGACGTTGAAGTGCGCCAGCACCTCCTCCACGGTCTTGGTGTGTCGCTCTCCATGCCGTGGCCGGGCGAGAAGGCTGCTGCCGCCGCTCTATGGGCTCTGCATGGGTCTCTCTGTCCCTGCCGGGTCAGCTCTTGCGAGAAGGGGTGGGGAGGGTTGGGAACAGTTCAGACCCTCTGCCCCATCGGCGCACGGAAGAGTCGGCAGAGCGGTCAGTGCCGGCATATACTGTAACCATATTTTTCGTAGTGTACTTTGGAACAATGCTATGTGATGCCAGTTCCTGTTTTGTCATGGGTGAAAGGTCGTGTTCCATCACTTCCTGTGATGTCACTTCGGGGTGGAGTCAAATGACATCACTTCCTGTCCTCTGATGTCACTTCCGCAATCCCTGGCATTTTGGTGAAATTACGTCCCTGTTTTAGGAGGCTGCGGTCGTGTTAGGAACTGGCACGTGTTCTTGACTTGCGTGATGCATGTTTCGCAAAGATAAGGGACCATGTGATGGGTGATCGTATAGCGTGATGTGGTTCTCAATTCGGGTAAGAGGTGATAGTGAGATGTTAGTTACGGAATAAAGTTGTGTACTTTTCACAAAATGGCGTGGTCCACTGACATCACTAACAATGCAGCAAGCAGCAGTCTTAGGCCACCACTCACACTCAGGCAACACAGCAATGTGTATTGCAGCATAGTGTGGCATAGCAGGTCAGAGTGACGCGTGCTACGTGGCAACTACAAAGCACAATGTCAGTCATTTATAGAGCCTGGTGGCACCACCGAGGGCTCTTGCCACTGGCGACAGATGGTCGCTTCCGCTGGTTGTGGGTACAGAAGGGGCACAGTCCTCTCATCCACCCATGCCTTCATGCGAAGAAGGTCTGAGGGGGCGTGCAGGTCTCTGAATCTGACAGGACACCCCTCCTTGAGTGAAAATGAGGTTGGCAGAACTGCTTATATTGACTATTAGGAGCACTCGTCTTCCTCCCTTTTAAAACAAACTCGTACCCCACCCCTTCTTGCACAACTTCTGGGCCCCTGGTGGAGGCGAGTCCCAACATTAAAGTTCTCAACTAATGGCTCAAGCACAATAACATGTATTGTAGCCCCCCAGGCGTGAGCAGGGCTGTGATGCAGGGGCTTCTAAGCTTGCTAGGTAAACATAAGCAACTAGGCGGCACCCACTCTTCAACTACCAGACAACGTCCAGTCCAAAAGGATAACTTCATCACAAGGAAAGCATCCAAAGGGTCCCACAAGACCACACTTCAGTGAATAGCCAAGGTGGGAAAATGCCTCCACACTGGTCTGTGTATCTATACACACAGCAAGTGCTATACAACGTGCAATGGTAGGAGTTTTGCAGGTTGGGCATTGGCACAAAGAGTATGATGGCAGGCTGATCTTGAAGTATCTCACCAAACATGATGGCACTTCAGTGGTGAGCACGTGACCAGCCATCTTTCCCAGTGCAGGCACAGAGATGGCGTAGGAGTAGGAGGGACCATGTAGGTACGGCAGAATCTGTCGACAGGATCGACTGGTCACGTGCAGAGGAGACTGCCTACCTCTGTAGCTTGAGTGTTGGTGAACCCAGAACAGGAAGGTGAACCATTACCCACTTCAAGCAAAACAGAGTTGAGTCCAAGGTGAGCCATATTTATAGTGTGAAAGGTGAACAGGCATACCTCCAATTATCTCGACAAACATTACATCATGCAGTGTACTTTCCCAAAAGGGAAAATGATGCCGCCATCTTTCAGTGAGGATTTACTTGGGTTCCATTGACTAGGAGCAGCCCTTCTGACAAAGCCGAGGGAGTTTTCTACCTAACACTCTTAGACAGAACAAAACTATTAATGTAAGGTCTGCACACCCCTGCATCTAGTTACAGGGAGTTTCATTGACAACTCTCAGTAAAGTGAATGTTGTCTCTTGGCAACTGTCTGGTTTCTATTGCAAAAGCATGTTTTTGTAATGCTCAAGTTACCACATTTGATATTGACAAAGAAAAGGAAAAGTAAGTTCAAATCGTGTTTTAATTGGGGTTACTGTAGTCAAATGATGTGATGTATTTTTAAAAGTCCTATCTATTCTATTTAAATACTGAGACCAATAGCCCATTGGAAATGTTTGACAAAAAAGAAATGTGGACTCGCAGGACTAGATGTATTTGTACATCTCTGAACTGCTTCATCAAAATCACACCTCCAGCTCTTAGCATCGAGGTGAATCAGAACAACTGTGTAGGAGCTTCCATGGCTATGCTGGCATTTCATCAGAAGCACAGTGAAACAAATTAAACTAGGGGAAAACAGCGGTGGCTTAATTCAGCTTCACAGAGAGATAATGAAGTAATTGAGATATGTGGAGGCAGAAACAAAAAAGATAGCGAGAGAGAGTAGGGGAGAGATGTTAGAGAAGTGGGTACAGTAAGGGAGGAGGGAGGGAAAGACTAAGTGAAAGGAAGGTGGGGCGTGCATGGGAGACAGGGGTAAGGGAACATTGATAAATGGATGGAGGGTTAGTAGAGCGCAGAGGAAAGGTGAAGCAAGAGTAAAGATAAGAGAAAGCAGACTTGTTTTTTCGTTAAGCTCTGGCTTTCACCACTCAAATAGCTCAGCAGCAGATGCATAGATCCACTGAGCTATCTTAGCAGGTTAATGCTTAATGGTGGAAAGAGGATAGGTGCAAAAGGTGTGTGGGGGGGGAGTTTGGCAAGATTTCAGAACCAGGATCTGGATACTCCGGTTTTACTCCTTACATCGCCCTGGCACCGCCGCCTCATGAAAACACGCTAAGGAAAATAGGATGTCAACTGCAAATGTTCTCCAAAAGGGGCTGGGAAGGGTCCAAAGAGATATAAAACCTTCCAGTGAGTGCTCTGGAGTCTGGCAAAAGCTGGTGGCAAAGGGATTTGGAATCCACTGGCAAGACGTTGGCATCACAGCCCACTGGGCACTGGAAAGGTTGTAGACCGCGTCCATCCATTCACTAGCTGCAGGTGCACTTAGCAATGATGAGAAGAGGGAGCGCTCAATGATCAGTCATTAGGGAAGAGGTAAGCACAAGGAACAGCCACCATATCGGCCATCATGCAGAAGGCGCATCTGCAAAGGCGGTGGACATCCCAATGTGTGAAAAAGTCATGGCCTCTATCTACTACTTAAAATGACACACAGCCACAACTGTTGCTGGGGCCTAAACATTCTAAAATTGCTACCAATAGTGTGGGGCTGCAACCCCACACCGTCATGGTGGCCCTGACACTCCCTGGTTCCCTGTCCCCCAAGAGGCACTCTGACTGTGGTGCCACATGCCACTGTAGTGGGGCAGATGAATACACAGATAATGCCCACTGCCCCATCCCAGAGGAGTGGGCAAGTACCGATTCCAACCCTTGCCCGTTGCCAGTACCGTCCAGGTGAGAAACGACACCAGCTGAAACAGCGCTACCGCCCCTAGAGTCAAGGGGTGGAAGACGGAAATGTAAGACCTTGAAGTTGTCATTATGGGCCTCATCACGAGTTGGGCGGTAACGCCGGCGCTATTAGCACCAGCGCTAATAGCCCTACCGATCACGGGTTTGGCGGAAGGGTTATTGGCCATTCCCCATTGGGCCCATTTGGGAATTCCTCATTCCCCATGTGGGCCCAATGGGGAAAATTTGCGCTATTACCGCCGGCGGATTTCCTGCTGGCGGTAATCGCACCAAAAATCGCCAATTTTGCAGCGGATTTCCCCCCAGCTGAGAGCTGGGGGAAAATCTGCCAAAGCCATGATCGGGCGGACCCTGAAATGCAGCGGTAATAGCGCTACCGCCAAATTTAAGGGTTACCGTCAGACTCATGATGAGGCCCAATGAATAGAATAGAGGTTGAAACAAGTAGGATGACAGGTATTTGTTACGATACATATGTATTTAGATAGAGAACGGCTAGATGATTATACATGTACCCACAAAGAATGCGTAGTAGACTCAAGTACATATAGAGATGAAGAGCACGTATACATGAAGAATACACATAGACATGAAGGACATATGCATGCAGACATGAAGGATATAGGCACATCGACAACAAGAAAATACAGACGTATATATGCAGCCCCAACATGTATGAGATAGATGCAAGGCACAACATGTTATGTTATGTTATGTTATTTTGCATTTATATAGCGCCTTATGTACCATTGGTATGGTCTGAAGGCGCTGGTAGGTTGAACGTCCTTGGGAACCGAAGTTCAAGTCAGTAGAGAGAGTAGAGAGAGTCATAGGTCCGTGTGCGCACCGGATATGTGTGCAGCTGGTGTGGCATTCGTGTAATAGCTGCTTCTTAGCGGTAGGTGTGGTGGTTAAGAGATCAGGAGAATGTGTTTGTTCTGGCAGGATTTATCCAGACCCAGTGTGGCTGTGTTAGGCCTGAGGAGGAACGCCTGGCTGGGGGTGTGCAACCAGCATTGTTTACTTATGGTGATGGGGAGTATTCGGCAGATGTTGGTATGGGAACAGCTATACCGAATGGTGTCATAGTATCTCTGTGTTCTAGTTGAGTGGTGGTGTAAAGAAGAGAGACGCATGGTGATGTGATATGATGGGTGATATGTTCTCTCACACGTTTGTGTGCTCCAAACTGTTCTATGCAAGTCATGCAATTCTATCCAATCCGTTCCATGCACTCCAGTATGCCCCATGCACTCCAGTATGCCCCATGCACTCCAGTATGCCCCACGCACTCCAGTATGCCCCATGCACTCCAGTACGCCCCACGCACTCCAGTATGCCCCACGCACTCCAGTCCACCCCATGCACTCAGTCTGCCCCATGCAATCCGGTCCGCCCCATGCACTCCAGTCCACCCCACGCACTCCAGTCTGCCCTACGCTCTCCAATCCGCCCCACGTACTCCAATTTGCTCCACGCACTCCCATCCATTCCTTTCACTCCAATCCGTTCCACTCGCTCTAATTCGTTCCACTCACCCCAATCCGCTCCTCGCATTCCAGTCCGCTCCACGCGCTCCAATCTGTTTCACGTACTTCCATCGGTTCCTCACATTCCAATCCGTTCCACTCAGTCTAATCTGTTCCACGCACACCAAGCTGTTCCATGCACACCAATCCGTTCCATGCACACCAATCCGTTCCACGCACACCAATTCGTTCCAAGCATTGCAATCAGTTTCATGCATTCGAATCTGTTCAATGTACTCCGATCCCTTCTGTGTGTTCTAGGTTGTTTAGTGCCCTTCATCCAATCCACTTACTTCACCTGTACCATCTACATATTTCAATCCTTACATCCACATATTTCACACGTTTCATTGACATACGTCACCCGTTCCATCCGTATACGTCACCCGTTCCATCCACATAATTGACCCGTTTTGTTCACATACGTCATGTCATCCATTCTATTCGCATACATCTCTCGTTCTATGCATGTACCTCACTCATTCCATCCATATACTTCACCCGTTCATCCGTTCTACACAATCGTCGGCTCTATGTACTCATCCGCTCTATGCACACTTTCGTTCTAGGCACTCTTCTGCTTTATATGCACTCCACACTCATCCATTCAATGCACCCATTCGGTCTATGCACTCATTTGCTCTATGCATTCATTCGCTCTACCCACTCATCTGCACTATGCAGTCGTCCTGCATACAACTGTGGCAACCTGAAACCAGCTCCTGCCCTCAGCATTGATTGACAGTGAAGTGTCATGTTTGGGACTGCATGTTTACAGTAGTTCACCTCGCATGGGGACCCCATTAATAAGGTATGAGAATGTGTTGTGCCGGAGCTAGAGAGTCTGGTCTCGCCCCATCCTCAAGGGAGACCTGCTGCAGGTCTGAAGAATGAAGCACACAAAGCACAGCCATTTTCCTAAACGCAGAATCTCCAGCAAATTTCATAAGTGCAAGGCCTCAGAACTCAAAGTGCTGAATTTACAAAAACACGTGTATTCGAGAAACTCATGCAGAGCCCAAACAGTAGCTCACAATCGCAGCCAAGGTCAGAAATTAGGAACGGTGTAGTGGATGAATGGAACACAGGCACGAGATAACGGTTCACAGGACGAGCAGTGGTAGAGTCCCCAGTTAATCAATGTTAATAAGAGCACAACCAAGCTGGTGTCCAGGTGCATGAGATCAGTAAGCTAAAAGACGGAATAGAAAATAATTGACTAGCACCATAGGTGGCCACAAAGAACACAACATGCACATTAGAATCAGCTAAACTCTTAATAAATAGAAGGTAATCCACTCTCAAACACGGTACCCTCGCACATGACCCAGATATGGAAACACTAGCCATTCATTATGAGCCAAACACAGATAGGACACATGCAGAACTCCCTCAGCATACAGACCCCAGACGGCACACATGCTTAAGTTCAAAGGATACAGAAGGCCTCTGATCACCTCGGCATGATTGGGAGTATTCTTTAATCGCAAATATGCCCGACTGCAGATATCTCTTCCCCCGCTATGTCTTGCTTATATCTGAACGTCTTGTCAAGGTGCCCAAGGTTGGTAGGTCAGATGCCAAGCAATGAAATGTTCCCTTGCCACACTGTCTATCCCAGAAAGTGTCGACCAATTAGCTGTGATGATGGGCCCAGGTGGAGCCATCAGATAGGTATCCACCAATTGAGCAACTAACTCCTATATACCATATACATAGTTTGAGCCATTTACCAACACCTTTTTCCCATAGGTTTTGTACACTGATAATGTAATGTGATGTCATTTCTGATGTAATTTTGTAACAAAACTAGCTTGCAATCATTTGAAATGTGAAAGCTACGAGACGAAATGGCTGTATGCTGTCCTGGCTTAAATTCGTTGTTTGAATAAAGCTGGGGTTTGACGTACAGGCCGCCATCATTGTGTATTTTTTCTGATTGCTTGATTGAGACTCGGCACACCCTTGCTTTGATTCCATCATGTGTGTGTGTGCACATTGTGTGCTTTAAAAACACTTTGAACTACTAGTTTGTTTGATTTGAATTGCTAGGCTGCTTTTTTTCTAACATTCTATATGTTTGAAACTGTTTTGTTGCATCGTGATCCCATAAAGCTCTTCTGTTTTTTGGAGTGCCCACACTGCTGAACTACAACACTCAGCCAGGCGTGTTTGTGCCGGCGCGTACAAGCCGGTGTACACCGGTTCGCGTCTGGTTTTCGGGAGCATGCTGCTATCCTTGGCAGTGGATCGCTGGTTAGCTTTCCCACTTCTGGATCCATTTCTGTGCAGGCATTTGGCCTCTCTAGCTCACCGTAAGCACTGCCAAATTATATTCATATACCTTTGCCTACTCTCGCGCTTGTGCGCTATGCCAGAGCTTGTACCTTTGATACAAAACATGCAATATAAGCTTGGAGCCGTTCCACCCTCCCAGCGCCCCATAAGGCATAGTGTGCTGAAATCGTGTCCCGCAATATGACAATGGACTCCTCCACTCCTGTCCCCACACTTTTACCTAAAATGGGCCTAGAAACTGTCCTTCAGGGCGACCCTAGCCACGATAACTAAACAAGTGTATCACTGTGCGGATGGACCTGCTTCGGCCCTCTGAATGTAACCAGGTTGATAGCCCCCTACACAGTGCCCCTCCTACCTTTATAAATCACTCTGAAATAAGTGTCCTTAATAAAATCGCGACCTTCCTCTCAGGACCAGCCGAGACTTTGCAACCTAGCAATAGTAACCTTCAAGCTACCCCTAGATTGCCTCCTTTAAATGGTATTGCCCATGACAGCGAACCCGACTTAACGGCATTACTCATATTGAAGTCAGGGACGCTCGTTAGCGTTGCCATTGATCACCTAACTGAACACTCCGACAAGAACATGGACCTAAAATCTGATTTCTCAGAATCATTTATAATTGAACCAAACTCCCTTACTTCAAAGAATATTTCTCAGGGAGCCTATCTTAACATTTACCTACTCAATACACAGGCTCCTGCTAAACATGGACTGGAGATGGCGGACTATCTTGCTGAAACCAACATAGGTGTATTTGCTGTTACGGAGACCTGGCTCCATGAGGCAGCCTCTCAAGCACTTCCACCTGGTTATAAAATGGTCTGTTCTGATAGATCCGGATAGAAAGGGGGAGGTGTGGCTCTGATTGTAAGAGATCCTCTTGACTGCCACTCCGTGAATACTACCCACACTGAAGGCTGTGAAATTGTATTCATTAAGATTAAAGTCAACCATAACACCACAGTGAGTTTTGTTGTTCTATATAAACCTCCCAACAACTTGCCGCACTTCGAGGAACTCTTTCTGGCCCTTCTCAATGATATCACCAGACCCCTCTCTGATTGTGTTGGGTGATTTCAACCTTTGGGCAGGGAAGGAAGAGGATGCTCAAATTTCAGCTTTCCTCACAGTCTGTGAAAGAACAGACTTGTAGAGATGGTCAAATATTACATTGGGTTCTGACACATTTCATCTCTATTTCGCCCATTACTACCCTTCTTTGCTCTTGGTATGACCATGCAATAGTCACGTTCTCTATACTCCTACCCTCTAAACCCCTTCAATTGCACAAGTCACCCAGAACATCAAGCGCATTACACGTCCAATGTTTTCATCATCTCTGGCTCCCGTGCAAACATCTCAACGACCCTTCTCTTTGGTTTCACACTTCTCGCAAGCTGTTTTGGTCACGATTAATTATTTGCCCCCTGAGAGGACCAAAATAATTAAGCCTGAGACTGTGAAGAACTCTTGGTTCAATGACAACATCATTCTGGCCACGAAACATAAGAGAGTCTTGGAGCGAGACTGGAGAAAGAACCCTTGCCCTCTCACACTGGTGGCATTCAATATGGAGTCTGTTCTCGTGTTTAACCGAGCCACCAGGGAAGCTAAATACAACACTACACCAGAATCATGAATGCCTAGTCCAGCTCCAGAAAACTCTTCAGAATTCTGAAGGAAATTGAGGGAATCTAGGATGAGTTCAGAGGAAGATTGCTGTCCACCAAGAAGCTATTACCTCACGGCAACACCATTTGACAGACGGTCCCATTTCCACAGAGGCCCCACAATCCCACTTGGGCAGATTGGCGAGTCTAATCCAGCCAAGTTTATTCCGACAATTCACTGAGCAGGACATGCTGAAGATAGTCTCTAATTTGAAAATAACTTTGTGCATTGGTGATGTCTGCACTGCCAACACCCTAAGGACTCTCTTGATGTCCTGGTCCTGTAGTTCACACCGATCGTGAATACTTCCTTTAGAGAAGGCCTTGTGCTTGGACTCTCTCCAGGGCAAAAAATGACTGTCCAATTACCAATGTCCCGTACCTCCTGAAGCTCCTGGACTATGTAGCCTATCTCCAGTTCCAGGAATTCAAGGAGGCCAATAACATCCAAGGAAGCCATCAATCTGGATTCAGATCTAAACACGGAGCTGGAACAGCCCTATTGGACCTAAAGTCCAATATTTCTAGCATTGTGGACATTGGTTGTCCAGCGCTGCTGGTGTGGTTGGATCTCTCAGCAGCATATGATCTGGTTGATCACAAACTCCTAGTGAATAGACTCAGGGATATCAATTGCTGCTCGGAGATCGCTGTCGAGTCGATTCAATCCTTTCTGGGCCCAAGATCTTGCTGACTGACTTATAAATGTCATTCGCCCGTTGCCCCACCCTATCTGACTAGCTACTGAAGAGGAGCTTAGCATACGAGATCCCTACGCTCTAGCGACCCCCAGAAATTGCTGCAATCACGATTCAATTTCGCTAGATTGGCTGGGGCAAGCTTTGATGTGCAGGCTCCCAGGAAAGGGAAAGCCCTTCCACTCCCCTTGCAATGGCCTCCCTTCCTTGCCTGTCTTCAAGAAAGCCATTAAGACTCATCTGTTCAACCTAATCCCAGGTAGTACAAGTGTAGCTGCGCTACCCTCTCTCCGTCTCTGGCCCTTGTTTGTTTGTTTTTGTTTTATATGCGCCCTGCGGGCCATGGACATGTGGCACGTACAAGTAATGAATAATAATAATAACCACAAAACTGGTGCTGACGAATCTGGACATTGTACCAGCCTGGCAGTCCACGTGCCCTGCTGGTACCTGTGCCCAAGCATATGAGAAAGGAGCCGACACAAAGTAAAAAGAAGTGCAGGTAGAGCAGGGTGGGGAGGCGTGAGTGGGGTGCGGTAGAGTACGCTCTGTTCTGCTGAGTCTTCCAGGGCTCTGACTCTTGAACAGAAGACCATGGCTGTTTGTACTGCGTTTTCCACAGAAACACAAAGAAGACCATGTGCGATAAAAATACCCCATAATCTATTGTCTCCTGTTTGGCAAGAATGACTCTTGCACCATTCCGGCTCTGACAGCCCCTTTACAAAGAGACTCTCTCAAAGCAACAGTACGTCCAATAGAGGAGAAAAGTAAATACATCTTAGACACATTTGGACGTTATGTCTTTCAGAAAGTCCCAATGCATTCCAAAGGCCTGGGCAGGGGGCTAGGTGGCCATACTCCCTCACATCCACCGGCCTGTGCACACAGAGAACACACCTGAGTAATAAGGGGGCACCCGTGGAGACATTGGTGTGCTGTGTTCAGAATTAAAGTGGCGCACCTGTAATTCCCACATAATGCTCACAATTGCAAAATAAAAATAGACGTGAGTGAATATTAACTTAATTATATGATATTAAGGTAGGTACATGTAAGCTGTGTGTGAGGAGCTCAGGCTAGGCTGTCAATCGATAGGGGCAGAGCAAGGGACTGTGACGGAGGTGGCGTGACCTGCGCTGGCATTGACAGGCTGTGGCCTGCAGGGCAAGGTGCACCCTCAATTCCACAGCCCCCAACCTGCCACTTCACATGCAGGGGAGGAGATGAGGCTGGAGGGGGCAGCAGCTCCTGCAGTTGATGAGTGCAAAGAATAGCGCGCACATCATGCGCAGAGCATGCGCACACAATGGGCCTCATTAAACGGAAGGCGGTAAGGGTTAACCGGTGACCGTTAACCCTTACCGCCTTACTACGAGGTCCCTTTGCGGGTTGGTACTTTAACGCCTGCTTTTTAGCAGGCGTTAAAAACCAACCCGCAAAGGGACCAGGGTGCTAATTACGGCCCTTATGGGGCAAAAATGGGAATGGGGAAGGGCTATGGGGGAAGGGGGAATTACCGCCCCACCAACCTTGGAATAGGGCAGTAATTCCCCTTTCCTCCAAGGCGGTGCCGGTATTTTACAGCACCTTGGTCCACCGCCTACCGTGTAATGAGGCCCAATGAAACTGTAAAAATGCAGGTTCCCGGAGGCAGCAGGTAGTTTCATAAGCTTCTTTATTAAGTTACAGGACAATCGGGTATCATCAGGACATTAGGCCATTAGGAGCAGGAGAGCAGATCTCCCGGGAAGCCCACTGGCTCCCACCACCCAGACTGCATAACTCCAACTGCCTGGAGTGGAACACTCACTCAACCAGAAACATCCCATGCACTCACAGAACATTCTCTCGTGACCTCACACCATCCAGGCAGGAAGGGAGACAGGATTTAACAGAAACTACTAACAGTGTTGCACACAATCTCACTGGGACGCAACTTCACCTGGAAAGCCCCATCTGCCCCAGAGCTCTCTCTACAGGGCAGTTGCCTCCCTTACATGGCATGCAATGTTTTCACCGATTCAAGTGCTTTCCGTGGATTGAAAAGAAGCCTGGCCAACAGATCTGAATACACATCTTTTTAGACAGCATATCCCTTATCCAACTGCAGGTCGTTAGCTGTTCATTCCACAATTTGCAAGTGTGCACAAGGGCTGAAAATACATCCTAAGAACTCTTTCACGCCTGGAGCCCTGTGATATAAAGGAAAGCACCGGAAGCCACTCCAGAAAGACCCTATCGCTAAAAATGTATGTAAATAAAGCCCAGAAATAACTGTGAATAATCCCTGTCGGACACATGCAGGAGGCTTTGACTGGTCATCTGTTGAATGGACATGTAGTACATGTATTTGCAGATTTACAAATGTTATGCTCGTTATGTATAGTAACACAATACTTGCATGTGCCAAACGATGACTACAAGTAGGTAACAGTCGCACAGGTTTGTCTGGGTTTCGTATATCTAAAAACAGTGCAACCATGGGGCAGCTGGCAGGGTTCTCAAGTTGTGCCATGTCAGATGTGGAGTAATAAACCAATCCTGGAGTGCATGTTCACATGGTAATGCAACATATAGTCCTGCACGTATGAAACACACAAACATGCAAAAGGACATGCACTACAATTGACAGTCCTTAAAGAGCATGATACGAAAGTTCTGTTTCACAAAATGTTTAAGGGACAGGGGTGTGCATCAAAAAGGGATGTAAGGTGAGAAAAGTGAATTGTGTTCTTTCTGCATTACTCGCTTAAGAATGTTTTATAATGTTCATATTCAGCAGTTACTTTGCATGCATTTTATGGTTCTGTAGCAGGTGAGAAAACATGCATGTTTTTTAATTTTTTCAGCGCCATCTCTTTAAATGATTCACTCGATAAACCGAGGAGCATTTACTTACATAATATTAGTACCCAGCGAGGGACAATGAGCTTGTAGCAAGCAAGCTCATTGGCCCTCGCCGGGGCGTTACCAGCCCGACAAAGCCTTTGTCACTGCACCGCTCGTAGCCGTGTCCTGGCCGCCATGGAACAGGTGAAGGGGCTATATGTTGTCCCTTCTCCCTGTTCCCTGGGGGCCATCTTTTTTGTTTACTTCTTGTTTCTTTTTCAATGGCCGCAATGAAAAGGTAGAATGAACTACATGTAGTCCGTTCTCCCTTTGCATGGTGGCCATCTTTTTTGTTTACTTTTTTCTTGGTTTTTCAATGGCCACCATAGAAAGGGAGAAGGGACTACGTATAGTCCTTTCTCACCGTTCCATGGCAGGCAATTTCTTTCTTATTTGTTTCAGTTCTGCAACGCCAAAGGCATCCCACAACTTTTAAAAAGTCACTATTGGTACCCTGGTCTAACAGGCAGGGGTACTAATAGCAATAAGTCCCTTGCAAGGGAGGCATTACTGCATCAGGTAATGCCCTGTGTCCTCAGTTAAGGCCCTCACTTCACCCTGTATCTATAGGCCCCGGGGGATTACTTGACACAGTAATGCCCCCTACCCAGCTCAGGCTTATTGCTTAATTAACACATATTATTTAGAATAATGTAAATCTACAGGTGTTGACTTGGGTGCAGTGACATTTATTCCTTTGCCTATGACAAATCAGGTTAGAAAGTGTGATTGTTAAAGTAATGTGCATTACAGTGGATACATTGGAACTGCAAGCCCCTCCTTTACTTCCCTGTTGGCCATCTGCTTTCTCAAGACAACACATTGAATCACAAAGTAAACCCCCTTTCTACTTGAAACTACTTACTTTATTTCCAAAATGTGTGATTGTTAGAAATGCAAAAGCAATGCACTTTTTGTAGCACTTTAAAAATGTCATATCACACACAAAAAAGCTGCATAGCCTTGTCAAACAATGACTACGAGCACGTGCCTGTAGGACACCGTTTCTTTTGTTATGTGTCGTGAAACTAAAGTAGTCAAACACAGAGGTATCGTTTGGGCTCAGATCACTTTCACATTCTGAATCAATGGAAGGGGGCAGTTGGTTCAGTTGTGTCCTTTAGCAATTTAGTTAAAGGTATACAATGGCTAATAATAGTCAAACAATTGGTCTGTTCTGCACAAGAATGCTAAAGAAAATGCTATGATAAAACGGATCTACCTTATTTAGTTACATGTACGCCTGCCATAGGTCCATGTGTAAGCTGTGCAGGCCAGCCATATCAGGACATCCTGGCTGCACGACTGGTAGCAGGCCTCCAAATAACCTTGGAACAGAAAATGGGGTGAAGGGAAGGACGGGGTGGAAGCAAATATGCCCGAAGCGAATCAGCAGAGGCAGGCTGACAATGGATCAGAATGGGGTTGGGGGGAACAGGGTGTTCAGGGTCTTTGTGTTTGTACAGAAAACGGGGCAAAGCACATCACCCATTCTGAAGGTACAAGCTACTAAATACTTTGAAGGAAATGTAGTTGTATGTAAATGATTACATGAAGAATGCAGATGGGAAATGTAATAGTTAGAGAACTCAAATGGAAATGAGAATAGTATACTGATGTAAGAGAACTAGACCTTATATTCATCACACAAGCCTGGAGTAGCTTAGAGAGAGACTCCATGTTTAATCACATGCTTGCTGTCAGAATATAGAATAGAAACTTGGCGGTTACCAGACATTTTGTCGAAAACAAATGGTCGACAGGACATTTGGTCGAAACCATTTGGTCGAAAACCAAATGGTCGAATTTTTTTATTTTTTTATTTTCACTTTTGTTTTTTTTTGGGGGGTCCCCCCCAACCCCCTTTTTTTCTAAAAAACCCTTTTTTTCCCTAAACTAAAACCTAAAAAATATATATATAAATAAAAAAAAATTCGACCATTTGGTTTTCGACCAAATTCCGTCGACCAAATGACTTTCGACGAAATGTCTTTCGACGAAATGTCCGGACACCAAACTTGGCACGCTGAAGCGTCGTTATACTTGCATGCTAGCTTTCTGCATCTGCAGCGTGTGTTTTGTAACTTTGCTGACTCTGCCAGAAGTACATCAATGGCCTAACGAAAACTGCTTCAGACGAATTGTGATAAGAAAGCATGGGCCTTACTTCAATTATAAATATACATCAGACTTGTTATCAATTGAAGGCAGCCAGAATAACCTTGGAAGACCAGGCTTGCCCATCTCCTCATACATCTATAGTACTAGATGGAAGGAGTGGAATCCTCCCTAGTTAATCCATAAGATCTTCCCTTCAGTACATTTGAGTCTACATACTTAAAAATCTATATAGGTTTTTGTACAGAGGACGGGGATAGCACAGCGTCGGGAGTGCTTGTGTATTATGCACTCTCCACTTCTGTGTTCACCCTGCAGTGCTGCTATTAAAGATTTGCCAAACTAACCTCACCCTAATTTGAGTCGAGAGTTTGATTTCTTCTATGGTTCATTTTACTTGGAGTAAAAGTCTCAGAGAAACGCCAAGGTGCCTTGCTGAATATATGTAATCATGTATGATTATATGCTCTTTTTACTATGTCACCTTCATGAATTTGTATTGTGGCTGACTACCACATGTGGTCTCCAATCGTTCATGAAGCTCACAGCTTGAGAGAACCTAAGACATGAGACTACAGGAAGGTGAGAAGCTTATAAATAGAATTCTGGTAGGTCCATGTCATTTTAAGTAGTTGGTTGTCTACAGTGTGAATGTCCTTTCTCCTTGGTGGATTCTACTTACTTGGGGATGGGCAAATGGCCAAGAGGAAATGATTTATGGCAATGGCATGTATAGTGTATAGTTTATTTAGTTCCGGTCTTGTGACCTGTGAACACAGAAAAGGTTTTCAATCAGATCTGTTTGGGGACCAGAAGACTGTGGGCCTATTTACGAGTCTGGAAGCAAAGTGAGTGGCCACCACTACGGAGTGAATCCACTTATTTCTGGTCTTCAAAATTTGTAATAGGAAAACATCCTTTCAAAAAATATTTGTGCATAAAACTTATAAAGGAGCAGGCTGTAAAAAGGTTTGGAGACACCCAAGCCAAGAAAACAAATGAAGCAAAAGACAAGGTAAACTACCAAGTCATACAGTCGCTCTCTAGTGTACCCAACCTGGGTAGTGGTAACTTTCAAGATTTATGCTAGTTCCAATTAAATCTCTGTTTCAAGTCTCAAAAAAATTTGAAGAATCCGTTATTTTTTCAAAATCATATTTATCTGCAGCAATGATAAACGTCAAAAAAATGAGTAGTCACTAATAATTTCTTAATGAGGAAGAGTTTACCACAATTGACTAATCAATCAGACCAAGTTATGCCAATGCATTTCGGAAAAAAATCCTTCATCAGGGCCAGTCTAATCATGATTCATACCAAAACATGTATTACGTTAACAGTGCAGAATAATAACAATGCAGGAAAAACAATTCCGAGGAAACAATTGTAAGACATTATAGTAGTAAAGTACATACAATGAAAATAAGAATAAAAATAAAAACATACCAACAATTCGTGGTTGCAGTAGCAGAAGAGTGCGGCAGAAGAAAACGAAAAGAGAAAGCGAAAATGACTCATCAATCGCTATAGCCCAACAGTGTGTGAGTATATAACCATAAGTATAGTGCCGAGAAGTAATGAAATACCTGGGGCAGGTGGATATCAGGTAACACGAGGCAAACTAAAGTGAGGCTTGTCAGATGGTGACCAAATGAACTGTCCGAAATAAATCAGCACAGTTTGTAAGCCTGCAACACAATGGCTGTAAGCAGGAAAAAAACCTATTAGTGTCAGTAAATGACATCCTTGGATAAACAGAGCTAGGAGGAGTAAATGGGCTCACCGTATGGAAAGCGGGAGTGGAGCAGTTCTGTCAAGGTCTGCAAGCAGCAGACTGCCGTCCTCGCATCGGCGCGTTGCCAAGGCAATGTGCATAAATACGACACGTGACGCGCTCGAAGGGCGCGCTAGAAACTAAGGCAGCATTCCGGCCCTAGGGCTAGGATTAAGAGCTAAAATTAAATTGTCAGGTATCCTAGTGTGTTAACAGAAAAATAGGTTATGAAAATAACATTAAGTGTCAAATATCATAGGGAATGGAAAGAGAAGAAATTCTGTATTGTGCACAGGCCAAAGGGCTAAAGCATGGCTAGATAAAATAATGATAGGGCCTCTCCAGGAAAAAAGAGGAATAATCAGAGAGAAACAATGAACACAAAAGAAATACTATGGTTAGAAAAAATACTAGTCAACAACAAAAGCAGATAACCCTTCATAGTATCAAACTCCGCTGCTACTGGTGTCGTCAAACAGGCGACACCTTGGGTCCTAGACACAAGGTCCAGGAAATGCAGCGTTTAGGTCAAAAGTGGTATACATCCTGCAACAGTGCACATGATTTGTAGTATCAAATGGTGGTACCATGGGTCTAAGTTTAACATTTTGATACATTACTATAAACCTTCACATTCAATGGGCCCAGGTCACGCTATATCAAGTGTGCTCAGGAACATATCAAATAACAGTGAGTGTAACCAGAAATCACAGAAAACAATGATAATTAATCTCCTCGTTGAGTCCATGAGGTGTCAAGCTGCCGAGTTTGTCTATTCAGAAGGTCTCTCTATGGTTGAGTCGTTGGCCCAAGTCTTCATGTGGACTGTTTTTCACCAGTACCTCTAGGATAACAAATCTTATTTGTATCACATTGTGTCTATTCTCATCCCAATGTCGTGCTACGGCCGAGTTGGTATTAGCATTTCGAATGCAGGATCGGTGTTCATTCCACCTTGTCTCAACTGTTCTTGTCGATTGCCCAACATAAAATTTGCTGCATGGGCACTTAATGCCGTAGATAGTGTTGATGCTGTCACAGGTACCAAATGTCTTCAGCGGAATCTTCCCCCCTGTTCTGGGTTGATTGATGGTATTGCCCTTAATGACAGAGTTACAGTTAACGCAATGGAGACAAGGAAATGTTCCCGTACGTTGAGTTGTTGGTCCTTTGTGTGAAGGTTTCGTCTGAACCAATTCATCTCTCAGGTTCCTACTGCGTTGGTAGGCAAACACTGTTAATACACTGAACAAACTCTGTACTCTGATGTCATTTTTGAAGATTCCCCAGTGTTTTTTGATGTTTTTTTTTAATTTTGTTACTCTGAACGGAGAATTTAGATACGTATACCAGTGACTTCAATTCTCTTTTGTTTTTGGGATTTTGAGTCGATAGTAGGGTCTCACGTGACAGGGCGGTAACCCTGGCAGATGCCATCTCAAGTTCATCATTTTTATAGCCCCGTGCAAGAAATTTCTCTTTCATCTCCATTTGTTGTGTCAGACAGTCCTCAGGATCACTCACTATCTTTTTGACTCGTAACAGTTGACTGTATGGCAGATTTCTGAGTAGGCTGGGTTGGTGAAAGCTGAGACGGTGTAGAAGGTTATTGCGATCCGTTGTTTTGCGAACAGAGAGGTACTGTAGCCAGTTGTTTGTTTTTTAACCAGGACATCCAGGAAGGTGATAGTGTCGTACGAGATCTCTCTTGTGATTTGGATCCGTTGGTCTATGTTATTGAGGTATTCAAAAAAGATCTCAAAGGATTCCTTGGTACCTTTCCACACTCCAAAGATATCATCAATGTACCGCATCCACAGGCGGATATCCTTGTTCCATTCCTGTTTACTCAATACATTATCAGTCTCAAACTTGTGCATAAAACAATTGGCGTATGTGGGTACCATGGTGGCCCCCATCGACGTCCCTGATGTCTGCAAGTAGAATTGGGTACCATATTGGAAGTATGAATTCTCAGCAATAAACTGTAGGAGAGCTAGTATAAATTCCTTCTGCGCTCGGATTTCCGATGTCTCTAACAGTAGCCATTCAACTGATTCAATCCTCAAATCGTGTGGTACAGAGGTGTACAAGCTCCTTACATCGATGGTGAACATCAAATCGTCATGTTGAGGCGTGATGGAATTATGTTTCTGCAGGAAATGGGTAGTGTCACATGTGTAAGTGGAAGTTTGTTGGATTAAAGGCTGCAAAAAGAAACCGATGTAGATACCTAGAGGTTGGTTAATGCTCTCCATCCCTGCGACAATAGGTCTGCCTGGTGGTTTGGTGCTATCCTTGTGGATCTTCGGTAACGTGTAAAAGTTCGGGATCCTAGGATGGCTTTTCAGGAGAAATTTCTGTGTATGCTCATTGATCCATTCCAATTCAAGTGCTTTAGCTTGTAGGCATTCCAAATTTTGTTTGATGGAAAGTGTATGGTCATGGTCCAAAAGAGCATATGTGGTGTGATCTCGGAGCTGTCTGGTGCATTCAGCATCATAATCAATTGTGTTCTGGATAACCAAGGCACCCTCTTTGTCAGCAGGGCGGATGGTGATGTCTTTGTCACTGAACAGATCCCTTATCAGTCTCATCTCGTGGGGTTTGAGATTCCTATGTGGAGGAGTTTTGTAGCTGATACGTTCCAAATCACGGGTTACTCATTTCTGGAAAATTTCAATAGATGGAACTGTGATAGGTGGGACAAACCCGCTTTTTATTCTGAATTCCTGGAAATCCGGGGTCTTAACCGGACTGTCTTTGGTTTCCAATTCTTCAAAAAAGACCTTAAGTTTAAGTTTTCTAACAAACTTATAAAGTTCGATCTTTGTGTCGAACAAGGTGGTTCCGTAAGTGGGTATAAAACTAAGACCTTTTTGAAGTGTGTCTTCTTCGGACTTGCTTAATCTCCTCTCAGATATGTTAATAACTAAGTTTTCTTTTGCTGCAGTCTTGTCTGAGGTTTGTTTTTTGTGTTTCCTCCTCCCCCTGCGGGTTCTTTTCGACGGGCGCCTAAAAAAGCTTAAGTAGAAGGTGCTTCTGATGAGGGACTTGTTATCCGAACGGGATCGTCTGTAATTTGTTCATTTGCTGTTTCCGACTCTCTCTGGGCCTCTGAATCAGAGCTGGAGGTGTTGTCTGATGTGTACTTAAACAGTTTTTTAGGTGCTACTGGGCCATATCTTTCCATCCATGTATACACCTCTTCGTTGATATAGTCATAGGTGTCGCGTTTAAATGTTTTAACCTTCTTCTGTTCAAGCTCTGATTTGTAGTCTTCAAGCTTCCTATTGATCTCTAAAAGTATGATATCATACTCCTCCTTTCCTAGTGAACCAACTAGCTCTTTTTCTATATCCTGAATCTCTTCACTGAGGGTCATTAGATTCTTGGAGAGCTCTTGGATAGTTAATAGAATGAGATCCAAAGAACATTTATTCAGTATAGCCTCCCATCTGCGGACAAACTCCTTGCTTTCCTTGCAAAGAGTTGGTCGAAGCTGTATACGTAGACCTCTTGGGATACGTTGGTTTTTGAAGTATCGGCCGAGAGTAATAGCATGCAATTTTCTATTGATCTCCTTGCGTATAAGGTACTCTAACTGTTTGATACGTTTGGCTGGATCCTTGGGCGCAGTTCCATGGGCACCAATAGATGTTTCGCTAATGAGTTCGAGAATGGAAGATGCTTCCTCAGATGTGAAACCTAACGTTTCTGCACACTTATTTGATAATCCTTCGATATCTTCAAAACGACATGTTCTTTCATGTATTTATGGAGATTATAAAATGTGTGCCTCCACTGCTGTGTGTCTCACCAAAAATGGGGAAGGAAAGAAGCAGGAAGCAAAATGAGTGGGCACACTACGGAGTGAATCCACTTATTTCTGGTCTTCAAAATTTGTAATAGGAAAAAATCCTTTAAAAAAATGTTCGTGCATAAAACTTATAAAGGAGCAGGCTGTAAAAAGGTTTGGAGACACCCAAGCCAAGAAAACAAATGAAGCAAAAGACAAGGTAAACTACCAAGTCATACAGCCGCTCTCTAGTGTACCCAACCTGGGTAGTGGTAACTTTCAAGATTTATGCTAGTTCAAATTAAATCTCTGTTTCAAGTCTCAAAAAAATTTGAAGAATCCGTTATTTTTTCAAAATCATATTTATCTGCAACAATGATAAACGTCAAAAAAATGAGTAGTCACTAATAATTTCTTAGTGAGGAAGAGTTTGCCACAATTGACTAATCAATCAGACCAAGTTATGCCAATGCATTTCGGACAAAATCCTTCATCAGGGCCAGTCTAATCATGATTCATACCAAAACATGTATTACGTTAACAGTGCAGAATAATAACAATGCAGGAAAAACAATTCCGAGGAAACAATTGTAAGACATTATAGTAGTAAAGTACATACAATGAAAATAAGAATAAAAATAAAAACATACCAACAATTTGTGGTTGCAGTAGCAGAAGAGTGCAGCAGAAGAAAACGAAAAGAGAAAGCGAAAATGACTCATTAATCGCTATAGCCCAACAGTGTGTGAGTATATAACCATAAGTATAGTGCCGAGAAGTAATGAAATACCTGGGGCAGGTGGATATCAGGTAACACGAGGCAAACTAAAGTGAGGCTTGTCAGATGGTGACCAAATGAATGTACAGAACTCCAAATTCCAGATCACCCTGCTGTTCTATGTATTGGACCCCATGTTACAGATTGCAATGCTGTTCTATGTACAGCACCACACATTACAGATCACCACACTGTTCTATGTACAGCACTCATGTTCTAGATCACCATGCTGTTCTATGTAAAGCACCCCATGTTCCATATCACCATGCTGTTCTATTTACAGCACCCATGTTCTAGATCACCATGATGTTCTATGTACAGCACCCCATGTTCGAGATCACCATGATATTCTATGTACAGCAACACACATTACAGATCGTCACACTGTTCTTTGTACAGCACCCAGTGTTTCAGATCACAATGCTGTTCTATGTACAGCACTCCAGGTTCAATATCACCATGCAGTTCTATGTACAACACCCATGTTCTAGATCACCATGCTGTTTGATGTACATCACCCCAATTTCCAGATCATAATACTGTTCTATGAACGTACAGGACATTTAAGTTTCCTTATTCAACAGTTCTCAGTGATCTAGGGCATGATCCCACGTACTTGTAAATACTCTGCCATGCGTATTATCTACTGGGCCTTTGCCACCTCATAGCATTGACCTATGTTGTCGAGTTCTTGACGTTAACTCACCTGGTCCCCGATTAACAACTGCTATATCGTGCTACTGCTAATGGGAAACGCACACAAAATGAATCTCCTTCTGACTGCCCAGAATGCCACTCGTTTGGCTTCTATCAACAGATACCCACAGCTGAAACTTGATAAACCCCCCTTACCTATACTGGGCTCTGGTTCTGATGCTAAAACTCGCAGGCACTCAGGTCCTTCTAATCAAGCTATCCATCCAACCACCACTCCAAAAGATGGCCACGTCATCCTGCCAGTAACAAAGAATTAAATTACCCCTGAACCAGGTATCCTACCAGGACTGGAGTCTCCCATGAACTAAGCTGCACAAGATGATACACATGAAAGCATGAATAACATGGGACCTCTAACTTCGACTAGATCGCATTAGACCCCGCTGTTGCAATACCCCCAACCAATACAATATATGAACCAGAAAGAACATCCACACCCATTAAACCTCAAAATGAGCATGTTCCGAAACCCCTCTGAGTGGATCTGAATAATGGTACAACAATCAACACCGCCTTACTAAACACCAGATCCCTCAATAAACATGCAGTAGAAATCCATGAGTATTTCCCTGACCATGATCTGGATATTCTGTGCCTAACGGAGACCTGGATCACTGATGCCAGTGGCCCCATGACTGACACAACCAGCCCAGAGGGTTATGTCATCACATGTAAAAATCGAGAACAGGGTCATAGGGGTGGTGTAGCTATCATAGCTAAGGAAACATTCCTATTTTTGAAAGCCCCAAGTCAAAGTAATAAGTGTGAAATCCTCCAATTGAAACTCACTCCCAGCTGTGTTAATTTTATCTTACTATACCGACCCCCTACTGAAATGCGAAGCTTCAATGAGGACAATGAGGACATTGTACAGTTATTAAGAACCTTAAATGGTTCTAATTGTTCCACCCTATTCTAGGAGATGTTAATCGCTGGCTCTATAACACCAATGACAAGGATGCTGTTGCACTGGAACAAGCCCTTGAAGATATCAACTATGACGTCCACAATAATTACCCTACCACAAATAAAGGCAATATCCTAGACTGGGTTGTCTCAAGAAAATTGGACTTTCATATTGAGAAAAAAAAAAACATGCATTTGGTTGGATCATTACATTATACATTTTAAAATTCGAAGTCAAGATCCCCAAAGAAACAAATGAACGCACCCAAATGTGGCACTAGTCGCAATCTCAAAAGAGTTCAGATTTCTGACCTTCAGGGCTATCTTAATGACATCATGTCCTCTACATCCAGGTCTGACTCTCCTGAGCTTTTGGTGGACACAGATAATAATACTTTGACAGGTATGCTGAACAAGGGAGCCCCACTAAAAGAAGAACATGCTGAGGGAAAACCTTAGTCATAAGAATTGGTTTAAACCATATTTTTCAACCCAGAAAAAAGAAAACTGGACAGAGTATTACTGGCTAAAACATCCTAATCCCCTTAACAAGGCCACCTGGAAGACACTAGAACAGTCGTATAAACTAGCTATACTGAACACAAAAACGCACTTCTTCAACAAACAAATACATTGAGCCAATAACAACTCTAAAAACCGTTTTGAAATTTTAAAATTCCTGGAAAAACCCAGAGCACTATCCCTACCCATCTCCTTGACAGATCAGGGCTGTACTGATGGCGAGCTGGCCTTTGCTGGTAAAATAGCCTGGGCCCGAAACAAAATAAAGGAGGATTTGACCGTCAATATATCACTTGTCTTGGAGGTCTGGATAGCCCCACTCCAAACGTCACCATTACGCCATCGCCGAGCAATGATCAGTCTGAATTCCTCTTCAGACTTATCTCAATCCTAGGCTTGGAAAAGACCCTGTCTATGATGCATCCAACTTCCTCCCCTGAAAACACCATTCCTGGTAAACTCATCTTGGGCAACAAAGGTATTGTTGTCCCCATCCTCACCAGATGCGTTAATTCATCCTTTCTCCACAATCGTGTCCCGGATATCATTAAGATGGTGACCATTACTCCTCTGGTGAATAAAATGGGGTTGGACCCAAATGATGCCAAGAACCAGAGACCTATTACCAACTCCAATTTCATATTGAAAATCTTAGAGAAAATAACAACTCTACAACTCTACAACTTCAAGCCTACCTTGAGGTCACCGCCAAATTACACAAAAGACACTCAGGTTTCAGATCAGAGCATAGCACAGATACAGCCCAGCTCATCTCCAGACTCATATGTTCGATCACGAACGCCTACTCCACAAACTGGCCGACATAGGAGCTTGTGCTCAGGAATCAGTCAAATAGATTCAATCTTCCTATCATATAGGAAATCCAGAGTATGTTTGGGTGATGCCTCATCAAAACTGGCCTTGATCCTCTGTGGGGTGCCTCTGAGAGCCTGCATAACCCCCATCCTTTTCAACCTGTACCTCAGACCACTTTGTAGTCTCCTGGAGGGACTGTTTTTTTTTGTTTTTTACAAATTACACGGATGATACCCAACTGATCCTTGAGATCAGTGGGGAGTACAATACTGACACTCCCACTCGTAAACAGTACAATGGAATGCTGGATGACCGAGAACTGTATGTTTCTGAATGGAGAAAAGACAGAGCTGCTGATATTTAGATCCCCTTTAGCCAGGGCCATATTGAATGCCAACTATTCTAGCTTCAACATCAAGGATTGCAATATCTCTGTTCTAGTGAAAGTTAAGGCCCTAGGTATCCATCTAAAATTCTAACCACACAGGCACATGTGAAGAAGACCTCCAGAAATTGTCAACATTACCTCAGATTGTTCAAAAAGATAAACCCCCCATTTCTGAGACAAATTGCCTAACAATAGCACGGGCTATCATACTCTCCAGGATAGACTACTGTAATGCTCTATTGATTGGCATGAATAAACGATGTCTTCAAAAAATCCAAATCCTCCAAAATGACACAATTCGTATAATTAAGGGGATCCCCTGTCAAAAGCACATCTCTACCAGTAGGTAGGCTTCACACTGGCTTCATACTGTTCTATGTACCACACCCCATGTTCCAGATCAACATACTGTTCTATGTACAGCACCCCATGTTTGATATCATCATGCTGTTCTATGTACCACACCCCATGTTCCAGATCAACATACTGTTCTATGTACCACACCCCATATTCCAGATTGCCATGTAGTTCTATGTACAGCACCCCATGTTCCAGATCACTATACTGTTCTATGTACAGCACCCCATGCTTCAGATCAGCATGCCGTTTTATGTACAACCCCCATGTTTCAGATCACCATGCTGTTCCATGTACAGCAAGCCATGTTCCAGATTATACTACTCTATATACAACACTCTTTCTTCCAAATCAACATGCTATACTATGTAGAGCACCTCATGTGCAAGATTGCTATAGCATTCAATGTGCAGCAAACCATGTTCCAGATCATCATACTGTTCTATGTACAGCACTCCATGTTCCAGATCACCATGCTGCTCTATGTAAAGTACTTGATGTTCTATTTCACCATGCTGTTGTAAGTACAGCACCCCATGGTCCATGCTGTTCTATATATGGCACTGCATGTTCCAGATCGCCCTATGGATCTATGTACAGCACCCCATGTTTCAGATCACCATGCCGTTCTATGAAACACACCTCATGCTCCAGATCACCATACTGTTATACACAGCACCTCATGTTCCAGATCACCATACTGTTATACACAGCACCTCATGTTCCAGATCACCATGCTGTTCTACATACAGAAACTGATCGTCCAGATCAGTATGCTGTTGTATGTACATGTCCTGTGTTAGAGAGCACCACATTGTTCTATGTACAGCACCTAATGTTCCAGATCACTATACTGCTCTATCACCACCATCGCATGTTTCTGGTACACATATCCTTCTTGCACAGTACTTTATGTTCCAGATCATTATGTACTCCATCTCATGACCCTGAGTACGCTCAATATCCACATCACTGGATTGTTATATGTGAACCACCTCATGTTCTAGATCGCCATTGTGGTGCATGCACAGCACCTCCTGTTCCAGATCACCATTGTGGTTCATGCACAGTGCCTCACATTCCAGATCACCATTGTGGTTAATGCACAGTGCCTAGTATTCCAGATCACCATTGCGGTAGATGCACAGCACCTCATGTTCCAGATCACCATTGTGGGTCATGCACAGCGCCTCTTGTATCTGATGACCATACTGATGTATGTAGAGCAAATCATGTCCCATTGCATCATACTAATCCATGTACCCATGTACAGTACCTCGTTTTGCAGACCATTCTACTGTTCTACATACATCACGTAACTCTCCATAGCACCGTAGTGCTGAATGGGCAGTACCTCATGTTACAGATTGCCATACTGTTTTAGGTATAGAGGCATGTGCCATTCAATGCACTTAGTGTCATGGTCCAGATCACCCGAGAGTTCTACGTACATGTTCCAGAGCACATACTGTCAAGCATGAAAATAAAGAGCTGATGCCCAGGAGCTAAAGACAGCTGTGCGGCACCTGGCATCACTCGGTAAGCAGGAACTAAAACCAGCTGTCGGGCACCTGTCATCACCCAGTAAGCAGGAGCTAAAACCAGCTATGGGGCACCTGGCATCACCCAGTAAGCGGGAGCTAAAAGCAGCTGAGGGGCACCTGGCATCACCCAATAAGCGGGAGCTAAAAGCAGCTCTGGGGCACCTGCCATCACCCAATAAGCGGTAGCTAAAAGCAGCTCTGGGGCACCTGTCAGCACCCAGTAAGCAGGAGCTAAAAGCAGCTGTGGGGCACCTAGCATCACCCAGTAAGCAGGAGCTAAAAGCAGCTGTGAGGCACCTGTCATCACCCAGTAAGCAGGAGCTAAAAGCAGCTGTGGTGCACCTGGCATCACCCAGTAAGCAGGAGCTAAAAGCAGCTGTCGGGCACCTGTCATCACCCAGTAAGCAGGAGCTAAAAGCAGGTGTGGGGCACCTGGCATCACCCAGTAAGCAGGAGCGAAAACCAGCTGTGGGGCACCTGGCATCACCCAGTAAGCAGGAGCTAAAAGCTGCTGTGGGGCTCCTGTCATCACCCAGTAAGCAGGAGCTAAAACCAGCTGTGGTGCACCTGGCATCGCCCAGTAAGCAGGAGCTAAAAGCTGCTGTGGGGCACCTGGCATCGCCCAGTAAGCAGGAGCTAAAAGCAGCTGTGGTGCACCTGGTATCACCCAGTAAGCAGGAGCTAAAAGCAGCTGTGGGGCACCTGTCATCACCCAGTAAGCAGGAGCTAAAAGCAGCTGTGGTGCACCTGGCATCACCCAGTAAGCAGGAGCTAAAAGCAGCTGTCGGGCACCTGTCATCACCCAGTAAGCAGGAGCTAAAAGCAGCTGTGGGGCACCTGGCATCACCCAGTAAGCAGGAGCGAAAACCAGCTGTGGGGCACCTGGCATCACCCAGTAAGCAGGAGCTAAAAGCTGCTGTGGGGCTCCTGTCATCACCCAGTAAGCAGGAGCTAAAACCAGCTGTGGTGCACCTGGCATCGCCCAGTAAGCAGGAGCTAAAAGCTGCTGTGGGGCACCTGGCATCGCCCAGTAAGCAGGAGCTAAAACCAGCTGTGGTGCACCTGGCATCGCCCAGTAAGCAGGAGCTAAAAGCTGCTGTGGGGCACCTGGCATCGCCCAGTAAGCAGGAGCTAAAACCAGCTTGTATTTCATTGTCATCTTTACTTATTTCATATTTCAATTAATGTAGAAAAGTAACTTCTTGTTTTGTTACCAATATCATAATCACCTCCACTACACAACTATTGGGTGGGGAGTATAGATATTCTGGAAAAAATCCCATATAAACTCTGCCTTTTAATATTTCAGTTTTATTCGTATTCCTGCAGAGCAAAAAGAAGGACTGGGCTCATAAATGCCTCTGGAGCCCCTTAAAGTAGCTTAACCTTGATTGTACATACCAGTGTTAACACAAGGTCTAAGTACTCTCTTTTTTCTAATAACAGGAGTTTCTCATTCTCAATGTCCAATGCTAATCTCATGGGATTTTGAATGAAGGATCATAATTTTATTAGTTGCTCTCCTGTATCGGGGTAATATGCACACCCGTGTTAATGTTACGTAGTGGTCATGAAAGCATATTTAAATCACCCACGTGTTACTACGTTGCGCATTCCTCATTAAATCATTCCTGATTGTGGCTTTCCTTGCGCTGATCTAGATAGTCGCAGGTATTGATTCATATGATTTCGAGTGGCTTCTAGTAAAGTCAGAAACCGGAGGATGCATTCACAGCTAGCCTTCAATTGTTTTTTCAATTGCTGCAAAGAAAGTAAAAACACCCGTTTCTCCTAACTGTTTGTTTGCATAGTAGATGTGCCACACAGCAATTCACTTATTGCCTGTAGACTACAGGGTAATTCATAGAATTTCGCAGAAAAGTGTCGCAAGCGGCTGGCGCAGAGTGTCCGCGTGCGATTGTCTGCGCCAGGCACGTGCGCTAAAACCGATTTCCGCGCACAGCGTATTCATGGATTTAAGGCTCCCAAACCAGCCGTGGCTTAGAGAATCGCAGTGACCCTGCAGCAGCGCCAGTAACGCCCCCAAGAACGCCCTCGCGCAAGGAAAAGCCATCAAAATCGCTAAATCATCGCAAAGGGCTGTGCTAACCCTGGACCAGTTCACCGGGCTGGCAAACAGCAAACGCCAAGCGGGGAACGTGTATTTCAGGGGTGCGCGGGAAGTTCCACACGCGATTGGCCCCGTGCAAGCAGGGTACGTGTATTTCAGGGGTGCGCGGGAAGTTCCACACGCGAGTTCATCAGGGTACGTGTATTTCAGGGGTGCGCGGGAAGTTCCACACGCGATTGTCCCAGTGCGAGCAGGGTACGTGTATTCCATGGGTGCGCAGAAAGTCCGACACGCGATTACAGCAGGGTACGTGTATTTCAGGGGTGCGCGGGAAGTTCCACACGCGATTTCAGCAGTGTATGTGAATTCCAGGGGTGCGCGGGAAGTTCCACACGTGATTTCAGCAGGGTACGTGGATTTCAGGGGTGCGCGGGAAGTTCCACACGCGATTGGCCCAGTGCGAGCAGGGTACGTGTATTTCAGGGGTGCGCGGGAAGTTCCACTCGCGATTTCAGCAGGGTACATGTATTTCAGGGGTGCGCGGGAAGTTCCACACGCGATTTCAGCAGGGTACGTGTATTTCAGGGGTGCGCGGGAAGTTCCACACGCGATTGGCCCAGTGCGAGCAGGGTACGTGTATTTCAGGGGTGCGCGGGAAGTTCCACACGTGATTTCAGCAGGGTATGTGAATTCCAGGGGTGCGCGGGAAGTTCCACACGCGATTGGCCCAGTGCGAGCAGGGTACGTGTATTTCAGGGGTGCGCGGGAAGTTCCACACGCGATTTCAGCAGGGTACGTGTATTTCAGGGGTGCGCGGGAAGTTCCACACGCGATTTCAGCAGGGTATGTGAATTCCAGGGGTGCGCGGGAAGTTCCACACGCGATTACAGCAGGGTACGTGTATTTCAGGGGTGCGCGGGAAGTTCCACACGCGATTTCAGCAGGGTATGTGAATTCCAGGGGTGCGCGGGAAGTTCCACATGTGATTTCAGCAGGGTACGTGGATTTCCGGGATGCGCGGGAAGTTCCACACGCGATTGGCCCAGTGCGAGCAGGGTACGTGTATTTCAGGGGTGCGCGGGAAGTTCCACACGCGATTTCAGCAGGGTATGTGAATTCCAGGGGTGCGCGGGAAGTTCCACACGCGATTGGCCCAGTGCGAGCAGGGTACGTGTATTTCAGGGGTGCGCGGGAAGTCCCACACGCGATTTCAGCAGGGTACGTGCATTTCAGGGGTGCGCAGGAAGTTCCACACGCGATTACAGCAGTGTATGTGTATTTCAGGGGTTCTGGGGAGTACTACACGTAAATTGGCAGTGTGGGTCCTCCAAGGTGTACGCTCCACAACCTCCACGGCCCCTGCAGGCAGCCCACACCACGGGGGACTACCCTGCACCCCTGCTCATGTCCCGCAGGCAGCCCATCCACCATGGGCATGCCCCCCAGCCAACCCACATGTCACCTTGCACTACTGATCAACAATGCATGTCTCCCACCACCCCCACCCCCCAGCCACCAGGGGCACCCTCCACCAGGCCCCCACTCATGTCTCCCACCACCCCCACCCCCCACCATCCAGGGGCACCCTCCACCAGGCCCCCACTCATGTCTCCCACCACCCCCACCCCCCAGCAGTGCATGGGCACCCTCCACCAGGCCCCCACTCATGTCTCCCACCACTCCCACCACCCAGCCACCAGGGGCACCCTCCACCAGGCCCCACTCATGTCTCCCACCACCCCCACCCCCCAGCAGTGCATGGGCACCCTCCACCAGGCCCCCACTCATGTCTCCCACCACCCCCATCCCCCAGCCACCAGGGGCAGCCTCCACCAGGCCCCCACTCATGTCTCCCACCACCCCCACCCCCCAGCAGTGCATGGGCACCCTCCACCAGGCCCCCACTCATGTCTCCCACCACCCCCACCACCCAGCCACCAGGGGCACCCTCCACCAGGCCCCCACTCATGTCTCCCACCACCCCCACTCCCCAGCATCCAGGGGCAGCCCCCACCAGGCCCCCACTCATGTCTCCTACCACTCCCACCACCCAGCCACCAGGGGCACCCTCCACCAGGCCCCCACTCATGTCTCCCACCACCCCCCAGCCACCAGGGGCAGCCTCCACCAGGCCCCCACTCATGTCTCCCACCACTCCCACCACCCAGCCACCAGGGGCACCCTCCACCAGGCCCCCACTCATGTCTCCCACCACCCCCACCCCCCAGCCACTAGGGGCAGCCTCCACCAGGCCCCCACTCATGTCTCCCACCACCCCCACCACCCAGCAGTGCAGGGGCAGCACCACCAGGCCCCCACTCATGTCTCCCACCACCCCCACCCCCCAGCCACCAGGGGCACCCTCCACCAGGCCCCACTCATGTCTCCCACCACCCCCACCCCCCAGCAGTGCAGGGGCAGCCTCCACCAGGCCCCCACTCATGTCTCCCACCACCCCCCAGCCACCAGGGGCACCCTCCACCAGGTCCTCACCATCCCCAATCATGTGCGTTATGGTCAGCCTCCACAGCCAAAAAGCCCTACCAAGTAACCCATTCACCCACATGGAAATGGAAATTACATGTCACACCCCCAATGTTCATGAAGCTAATGAACCCATGTCCGTCACACACAATGTTTGCAATTGAATGGGAAAACACCCAACATGACATGCATGAAACCAATGAGATGATACCACACAGTGAAGCATGAAAACAAAATTGTATTGAAAAAAAGAAAGAATGCTAAAGAAATTAAACAAACTACAATGGGAAGTAAAAAAAATCAAGCTGCATGTCCGCATAAAAATAAAGAACTGCAAATCATGATCCAAAAAAATTTCCTCCAAAGTCAAATGTAAAAAAATTATCCATCAAATCAAGAACTATGTAAAAAACTCGAAAGGGTCCATGAGCCCAACTGAACAAAGGAAACCTAAAAAAACACCTAACTAAAAAGCAACTATATACAAAAAGTGGAGCAGTGTCCGTCGACTCCAAATCATAAGAAAAAACAAAGGAAACCTAAAACTAAAGAACTATATACAAAGGCGGCGGGCAAGTCCAGCGGCTCACTCCGTGGTGTTCCGGGCCAGGGCATCATCGAACTCCTGTTCGATGTCCCGGAGGCGGTCCAGTTCCATGGCCCCGAGGGTCCGCAGGGACGACGCCGTGTCCTCCTCCAACCCCCTGCGGATTGCCTCGAGGCACTCGGCCCGCCTCAGGGCCCTCCGCATGGAGTTCTCCGCCCTGACCATTGTGAGCCGCGCCTCTTCCGCCCGCCGCCGCTCCGCACCTATGGCGTGGCCCAACCGCTGCCACACGGAAGACACTCTCTGTCCTGGGTCCTCCTGCCCTCCGGCCGATGCCTGCCCCTCCGATGTCGAAGGCCCCGAGCCTTCATGGCTCCCACCATGTTGCTGCTGCTGCTCTGCCTCTGCCCGTGCACTGCCTCCTGCTGCCTGCACATCCTCCGCCGGCTGGGGTGCAGTTGTTGATGTGGCCACCCCTGCTGGACGTCCGACTCCCGACTGTGGCAGGGATGCCTCCTCCACCAGCCTGGCCGCACTGTCAGAGGCAGCTCCACAGGGCACCCAGGTGACTGATGGGTGGGAAGATGGCACAGAGGACGACTGGCGCGTAGGGGGTCCAGTTGAGGAGGGGGTCGGAACAAGCCCCATCAGACGGAGGAATCCGGTCTGGGTGACCTGTCCCAGCAGGCTGACGTGGTCAACGAGCCATTCGAGATGACGTGCAGTCTCTCCATGAAAAGACTGCAGGTCACCTCGCATGGCCCGTTGACGCAACGCCACACCAGCCAGGACAGGCTCAACCCGGACCTGGATAACCACGTCCGCAGGCAGAGGAAGGCCAGTTGACGTCAGCTCATCCCCTGCCTGGAAACGGGTCTGGACGTAGGCATCCCTGCTGGTGCAAGATGATGCAGGGACAGGATCGGGGACAGGATTGCACACAGGCACCTCCGCGGCGGCCTGTGCTGCCTCCTGTCCCTGGTCCTCGACTGCACCACTAGCACCAGTGGGATCCCCACCTCCAGACCCCGTCTCTGGTGCTTGCACGGCCTCCTCCTCCACCAGACCCCCCACCAACCTGGATGACTCCGTGCCATCTTCCCCTGTTGGGCCCTGTGGGGTCCCAGCTGCCCCTTCTGCTGCCGAGGAGTCCAACTCCAACCTCCGCCTCTTGGACCTCCCCCCGGCAGCTGCGGCCTGGGACGCGGCACCGGACTCCTCACTCCCCGACGAGATGACAACACGGGAGGGGAGCCGGGCCTTGCATCTCCGGCTGGCGGTCGGATCCCCGCCGCTGTGCTCCACAGCACCTTCTCCGCCCTCTTCATCAGTTGACGCTGCAGACAGGGAGAAACAAAACACAGGCATCAGGGCACTGTACAATGGACACATACACACATGACAGTTGCACATGAGTGGCATTGGCAAACCTCAGACATGTCATCACAATCCCCAACACACATGTCATTGCAACTCGCACACATGAGCCATACCACAGCCATATCGCAACTGCCACCACCATCCATACACATACAACAGCATGAGCAGCCAAAGGTGACCCAGACATCACATGCAACACAGGAAGTGCACCACACATGTACACACACCACCACACTTGCATGCATGTGTACACCTCTGCCAAGTGTCGCACTGTTCAGACGGGCATCCATGTCACATCTGCCAATCAGGCTTACACATACCACAGTCACATGCATCCATGTTGCATCACTGTTGCACCCTTGTCAAATACACACACATGCACATGTACACAGTGCTCATACATGCAGCCCAAAACAACATACATGCGTGACATCACGGACATGTCTACTTACATACACATACATACAAACATGTGTGCACGCACAACTGCATTTGCCATGCAAGCCTACACACACAAGCACCATCCATGTCTCACACATTACAGCCCTCGCATGTGTCAGCCCCACGGCCATGTACACCCCCACCCATACTCGACCCCATACAAACAGATGTGCAACCTGCACAATACCGAATAATCACCACACGCACTGCTCACAATCAGGATGCATGTACACTCACCGCTCGACTCCAGACGGGTCTGCTTCTCCAGGACCTGGACGTGGAGCGCTGGGGATATGCGTTCCAGGACCCCCATCTGTTCTTCCGACAAGTGGCCCCGGCGCCCCTTGGCATCCGCTGCCTTCAAGAGGCGCCGGGCCTTGTTCAGGGTCCTGGACCTGAAGTCCTCCCAGCGCTTCCTGACATGTTGTAAGTCCCGGACTGCCACCCCCTCCGCGTTGATGGCAGTCACAATGTCAGTCCAGATCCGAGTCCGTCCTTCCTTGTCGGCGCGGGAACTTCCGAAGAGGGCATCATACTGCCCCAGGACTTGCTCCACCAGGACACCAACTTCGGTGGCACTGAAGCTGGTGCCCCTCTGCCTCTCTGGCCGGGGGTTGTCAGTGGTCACAGATGGTGTTTGCCCCGACATGACAACCCCAGAGGCAGGAGTGGGTGGGCAACTGGATCCTGGGGCTGGGCTGTGGAGCGATGGAATTCCAGTCGGGAGTCTTCGGTTCCAGCAGGGGTGGTCACAGCAACAGCACCCCTGGCTGATGTGCAGGCAGCAAATGGCAGTGCACGTGGGCAGCAGGCAGTCAGGCAGCAGCAGATGGTAGGTGGGAGCGTGCTCGGGGCTCTGGGGGGCAGTAGTTCGGCCTTCTGGGCAGGAGCGTGGTCTTCCGTGTGCTTACGCGTGGCCAGCTTGGTACGGAGTGATTTGGCACGTGAAAATCCTGCACGTCAGCGTGAAAATCGAGGAAAGGCCCTTAGCGCGTAAGCGCGTCAGCACGCATACGCGATTCTATTGGACCAAAGGCCCTCAGCGCGTAAGCGCGTCTGTGACGTGACCCGCACGGGTGTTTCCCACACAGCACGTGATGACAGAGCACACGTGGAAAGACTGCACGTCAGAGTCTCATCGCGTGTGATTGGTGGAAATGGCCCTACACGCAGAAGTGACAAAGCGTGTAATTGGTGGAAATGGCCCTACACGCAGAAGTGACAAAGCGTGTAATTGGTGGAAATGGCCCTACACGCAGAAGTGACAAAGCGTGTAATTGGTGGAAATGTCCCTACACGCAGAAGTGACAAAGCGTGTAATTGGTGGAAATGGCCCTACACGCAGAAGTGACAAAGCGTGTAATTGGTGCAAATGGCCCTACACGCAGAAGTGACAAAGCGTGTAATTGGTGGAAATGGCCCTACACGCAGAAGTGACAAAGCGTGTACTTGGTGGAAATGGCCCTAGCGCGTACACGCCGCGTAAGTGACGCTGGGCGTGTGGCCCTGTATAAAAGGTATGTGTAGAACACGTTTTCCTTGTACGTGCTTTTCGTGGAGAGCGAGTGGGTGAATTCTGTACTTCTTGTCGTTTCACACGCGATTTACTTCACGGCGTTTCAAGTTCGTATTCCCTGTTACCTCTGACAGCTTTTTCTCTTTTTTCGCTTTTACTGGTTTACCTGGGCCTGTTCCCTCAAACAGTGTTCCCTTCTACTGTTGTCCTGTCTCCTCAGACAGCGTACAAATCTTCTTTTGGCGGGGGTGTTGCCAACCAAACGTGCTCCTTTTACACGCTCGTTTACCAGGCAGACGGTGAGTCACGCACGTATCTAACATCTGTGCTTGCCCCGTGTGTAGCCTACCCCTTCAGAGGTCATTCTAGGCTGCGTGTGACACGCATACGTTCATTCTTGTGTTACTGGGTGCCACAGCGTAGTGCAGGTTTTTCTTTCTGCACACGTGGTCTAGGAGGGGTTGCATGCACGTCATCTACCTTTTTTGGGGCTCCTGTGCGTAGCGTGACCCGTCATCTTTCCCCAGGGGTTACAATCAGCCTTGCAAGAGCACTAGGGTACAATTACCATCTGGTACCCAACCCCTTTGACCCCCTATTGCCCAGGACAATAGTTTCCAGCCACTCCCATACGCACATTTACATCAGTGCAATGGCTGGGAGGCGAGGATTCCGTAAGGGTGGCAAAGGTGGAAGAGCCACAAGTGGTGGCCGTGGTGGATCCGGTAGGGGACGTGGTCGTTACTTGCAGGGTGAGCCTGTCCCCCCATGTGTGGAGGACCAGTCAAGGGCACCCATAATCCCCCCCCCTCCCGTTGAGGCTGATGTGGCTGACACCATCCATGCTCAGCCCTTGTTGGACCAGCCCATTGTGGCACCAGATCTGGCTGACTCCATGGCTGACTTCCAGGTCAGCAGGCCTATGACACGTGCGCTGGTGCACGTTGATGTCACCATGCCACGTGCATCTGGGCCAGCAAGGTCATCTGCTGCACCAAGGAGGCAGGGCGGAGAGGCTGCAGGGGCAGCTGCGGCTCCATCCACCCCAGCCCTCACACACCCAGCCAGGACAGTGTCGGTCCTAGTCCATGCTGCTGACATTCCCCCTGACACCATCACACTAGAGCCAATGCCTGCACCAACTCCCATGCTGAGTGTGCAATCCCACACTCCTGATACAGAGTCCACCAGGGCTCCTGCCCCTAGTGTCCAGAGCGGCGCAGGACACTCAGGATCACCACCACCTTCCAAGCGGAAGAGGAAGAGTGCTCGTCCGGCACTGGCTGATGCCCCAGACACGGCTACACAGTCCGGCCCATCCAGGAAGCCCAGCTTCACGGATGACGTACTGAATGCACTTGTCGAGTATGTGTCCGGACATGACAACGAGATGGTCATTGTTGCAGGATCCAAGACCACACCTGCACAACGCCAGGCACACTGGCAGACCGTTGCGGACATCGTAAGTGCCCTTGGAATCGTGAGGCGCACAGCCAATGATTGCTATAAGCGCTGGAATGACTTAAAGCGCAGGGCAAAGAGTAAGCTGGCCTCAAGTCATGCCGCAACTCTAGTGACTGGAGGTGGGTCTCCAGTAGTAGACATGGAACTCACTCCACATGAGTCAGTCGCTGGGACCTACGTCACGGAGGAACAGATCCAAGGCGTGGGAGATCTGGCTGATTACGAGGCATTGTCCGGTGAGTGCACATGCATGTGTGTGTCATCCATGTGCATGGTGTGTGTGTGAGGGCTTCTGTTTGTGTGCCAGGTGAGAGTGTGTGCGCCTGAGTCGTATGGGTCAGCCATGTGCTTCATGCAATACTTCCTGCGCAGCTGCATTTGGCCATAGCAGTATCCCTTCTGCCAACAGTAGACATCTAGCCCAACTGCACGCCAGTTGCCCTTGAAGTGTCACCTTGCCACAACATAGTTGCTTATTTTTCACTGTTCATTCAGTCAGTTTGTTTGCATTCCACCACTTTCACTAGGCATGTCGCTGTCCACTAGTCACATGTCTGACATGGCTATGGTAAAGTGGAGTGACTTTGTTACCTGGATATCATTTGTACACACATGTCCCTGTGCAATTGGACCATTTCAGACTGGCAGCTCCAGGTGAAAAATCTGACCTGTTAGAATTAGAAAAGCGATTACATGCGGGAACTGGACTGAATGAATAGGTGCTGCCCTCCTCTCCATCTTCACTCAATAGCAATGGTACATGCCATCTGTGTGATGGCATGTGTGTTTCACCTGGCAATCACAGGCCAATGTGTGATGCCACTGCCAGGCAGCATGCAGAAAATGTGTTCATCTTCCATCTTGGTGTCATCAGTGTGTGCCATTTGCCTGCACTTCATACGCAGTGAGGGTGCATGCATGGGAGGGTTTTAGTCATGTGGGACATGTGTCAATCAAGTACTGGTTCTCTTGCTTCTCAGCCCTCATTGTGTGCCATGGTGCTAATGCCTGTTTCCATTTCTTTGTTTTCATGTCTTTGCAGGGGAAGACGCACCTGATACTGCTGGGGTTGTGGAGATGGTGCAGACCCAGGAGGGGTCCGAGGGCCGACCAAACACCAGTGAGGGACGTGGTGTGGTGGTGGGGGAGAACCCACAAGTGCTGCAGGTCGTGCTCTCAAGGGTTGTCTCTGGCTGCACCTCCCCCGAGCTGTACTCAGGTGTTGATTCGGATGAGACCTACGTGCCGTCGCAGGTGAGTGTTCCAGGGAGGGATTCTGTTCTGTCTCACCCACCTGCACCAGGGTCCGAACCCTCCATGGGGATGTCAGTGTTGGCAGCTACGCCTTCGGTGGTTATGGATGCAGGGTCACACTCCGCGACATCTGATCCTGTTCCTGGGCCAGCAGATCAGAGGGGGAATGCAGTCCTGCAGCCTCAGGCAGTGCCGGCACAGCAAGGCGCAGTTCGCCTTGCCCCAGACAGGTGTGGTGCCCGCCAACGTGGTGGCCGTACGCCACCCGGCAATACCGCATGGGAGCAATCCATTTACGGTATGGCAACCCAACAGGCTGCATCATCCGAGATGATGGCTCAGGCCATGGATAGGGTGGCCACTTCCATTGTCCCCCCAGAAAGGCTGATGGAGCGACTAGAGCAGGCAACCGACTCCATCTGCCAGTCACACAGGGAGGACATGTTGGGGTCCAACAGGGACAGGCGGGCGGCACTGGCGACTCTGCAGGAGGCCATCTCCATTGAGTCCCAGGGCCACAGGGAAGCCCTGAGGCAGGAGCTCCTTCACCTCAGGACGACTCTTGTTGAGCTTGAGGCTTCAACACACCAAAGGACAGAACAGCAGCTGGAGCGTCTCACCCATACGCTCTCAGCTGAGATGCAGGCAACGAGGGCGGAGGTCCGGGCATCCCGTGAGTTGTTGCATGGGGACCTCCGCACACTCATCCTCCAGAACCAGACCTACCACACCCGCATGCTTACAGCCATGGAGGAGCAGACTAGGGCCTTGCGTGGGCTGCCTCCCATAGTGCAACCACCTCCGGATGCAGCTGCACATGGTGATAATAGCGACAGTAGTGATACTCCCACAATAGGGTAGCCGTGTGGGTAGCCGTGTGGGCCATGGAGGTGTTTTATCTTCCCAGGATCCACGCAGGTGGGTTCTGGTGTGCATCCTGTCCTCGGACCTCCTGGGTGGCCTCCCCAACCCCCCCGGGCCCATCAATGGCCATTTTTGATTGTTTCTTATTTTTATTTTTATTTCTTTTATTCCCAATTTTTTTGGGACGATTTGTTGGCTTCCGTGGTTCCTGTGGGCATACGCTGCATTGTGGCTGGGCACATGCAGGCTTGTAATGTATTTGGTTCAGATGCTTGGGTTTGAGTCACACACACCCCTCCTGCTTCCCGTTTCCATGGGCTTGCAAAGGGTGTGCCCAAGTGACAGTGAATTACACAGTGACGTTGGACTCCCATGAGCTGTGTGGGCAGTCTGTAGTCAATACTGTGTATTCATTCCTAGTGCATATTGCTGTTGTGTTGTACACTGCATGTTGCATTGATGTGTAACTCTTCTTCTGTGTCTACCTCCCAATTTGCAGGTCCCTTCCTCATGTCTACACAAGGACCTCTAGTCTGGAGATGGGGTCCATGTTGGCAGCAGTGCACCTACAACTCTACATGGCGCCAACACTGCACAGTTGGTAGTGGTGGGAGTGCAGGCATTTCCAGGTGGTGAGACTACTAATATGTAACATTTGTGATGTCATGTTAATGGTAGTACGTGCTCAAGTATGTTGTTGGTCCGGCATTGCTGTGAGCATTTCAGGTGTTGCAGGTTTCTAATAGGGACACTGTACATAGTGAGACTAGTGTCATGTTGTGGGGATTACTTTGTTTACCTGCAATTAGCATGACATGGCACGGTGTGTCGTGTGGCGGTGCTGGGGTTGGGTTGGCTGACATGGCACTATCCTCTTGTTGCATTTTGCAAGTGGGTATTCATTTTAGCTGCTTCAATGTGTAACTTCACAAAACTGCATTGGTGGTGTCTGTGTGGGTAGGGATGCACACATTGTGACACTTCCAGGTGAACAATCTCAGGCTGATATGGTATTCACGGTTCATTCTCCAGACATTCAGGATCAGTGTCAGGTTGAGTCATCATTGATTGTCAGATGGAATGTGCCAGGGCAGTGTGCACTCCACAGGGGTGTGATTTCTATGTGAAGTAATTAGCCACTAGCTGTGTACGGGCTGCCTCCCCCCGTGCCCTTTCCCCTCCCATGCGCAGCGGCTGTGCATGTGGTTGGGGATGTGGGGCCACCACCATGTCCACGGCCAGGCCCCGGCGTGTTGCAACGTTGTGCAGGACACATGCTGCCACTATGATCCTGCACACTACTGGGGGAGCGTATAACAGCTGCTCGCCAGAACGGTCAAGGGAGCGAAAGCGTGACTTTAGCACTCCGAATGTGCGCTCCACTATGCCCCTGGTTGTAATGTGGGCTGTGTTATATCTTACCTCGGGTGGCGTGGTGGGGTTCCGAATTGGCGTCATCATGTGGGGGCTGAGAGGGTAGGCACTGTCCCCTGTGGAGGTGGTGATTGGTATCATTGGTGGGGTTGTGACCTTGCTCAGTATCCAACATGCATGCATGTGCAGTGGCATACATACTCACCAAGCAGCCATGTATCGCCATGCCGCCCAGCTTCTAGGTCCCGGCTTAGGGTGGACATTCGGTAAATGAAGCTGTCGTGGGTGGAGCCGGGATAGTTGGCATATACTGAGGTGATGATTCCCTTGGCATTACATGCTACCTGCACGTTGATGGAATGCCAGTGCTTGCGGTTCCTATAGATGTGCTCAGATGCCCTGGGGGGACGTAGAGCCACATGGGTGCAGTCGATGGCACCTAGCACTTTTGGGAATCGTGCCACAGCGTAAAAATCCAGGGCGGCAGCATGCCCTTCTGCAGGTGTTCTGGGCAGGTATATGTGCCTGCGGACTGATGGGCGTGCAGTGATGATGTTCAAGACCTGGTGTAGGCAGCGTGACTGGGTGGCCTGTGACACCCCACCCACTATGGCACTTGTCCACTGAAATGATCCAGTGGCTAAGAAGTGCAGTACATTGAGGACCTTCTCCAGGGGGCTGAGTGCTTGGGAGCACAGGGTGGGTGATGTGAGGTCATCCTCCCACTCACTCACCAGGTCCAGTATAATGTGTGGTGGAAACCTGTACCTCCCATACACCTGGTCATCAGGCATCCCGAAAAGGCTGGTTCTGGGTGTGAATATTCTGGCCCTGACTATCCTCCTCCTCCTTTGGTAGCCCACTGCCACTGCTGCTAGGAACGGTATGTTCATCCTGGCGTCTGAGCTTGTTATTGTTAAAGTGCGCAAATTTATGCTTTGCGCGTGTTCTAGGCGAGCGTGTGACCCACGCACCCCTGGATTCCAGTTCCCAGTCCAATAGCGTGTGGAAATTCACACGCACCACGGGATACAGGTTCGCTGACGTACTTGCGTGTGTAAGTGCCCGCGCACCCATGAAATACACGTACATAGGCCAATCGCGTGTACGCGCACTTTTGTCCAATTACACGCGATAACACTCTGACGTGCAGTATTTCCACGTGTGCTCCGTCATCACGTGCTGAGTGGGGAACACCCGTGCGGGTCACGTCACAGACGCGCTTACGCGCTGAGGGACTCTGGTCCAATAGAATCGCGTATGCGTGCTGACGCGCTTACGCGCTAAGGGCCTTTCCTCGGATTTCACGCTGACGTGCAGGATTTTCACGTGCCAAATCACTCCGTATCAAGCTGGCCACGCGAAAACACACGGAAGACCACGCTCCTGCCCAGAAGGCTGAGTTACTGCCCCCCAGTGCCCCGAGCAGGCTCCCACGTGCCATCTGCTGCTGCCTGCCTGCCTGCCTGCCTGCTGCCACCGTGCCCTGCCATTTGGTGCCTGCACATCAGCCATCTGCAGGGGTCCAGTTGCTGTGTCCACCCCTGCTGGAACTGAAGACTCCCGACTGGGATTACATCGCTCCACAGCCCAGCCCCAGGACCCAGTTGCCCACCCACACCTGCCTCTGGGGTTGCCATGTCGGGCACTTCCACATCTGGCACCAGTGGCAACCCCAGGCCAGAGGGGCAGAGGGGCACCAGCTTCACTGACAACGAAGTTGGTGTCCTGGTGGAGCATGTCCTGGGGCAGTATGATGCCCTCTTTGGATCGTCCCGCGCCAGCAAGGAAGGACGGGAGAGGATCTGGGCCGACTGTGTGGTTGCCATCAACGCGGAGGGGGTGGCAACCCGCAACGTCCTGAAGATCAAGAAGCGCTGGGAGGACTTGAGGTCCAGGACCCTTGTGAAGCCCCGGCGCCTCGTGGAGGGGGGCCGGGGCCGCATGAGTTCCATCCAGATGAGGGTCCTGGAACGCGTACGCCCAGCGCTCCACGCCCAGATCCTTGAGAGGGAGGCCCATCTGGAGTTGAGCGGTAAGTGTCCAAGCATTACTGTGTGAGACAGGGCATGTTGCGGTGTGCTGGTTCTATGATACTTGCCTGTATGTGTGCCATAGGCCATGTATGCATGTATGTGTGCAGGGACATCATGGTAATGCATGTGCGACCAGTGATGTGTGACCCACATGGTTGTTGCATGTGTTCAAATGCCGCATGGGGAGCCCTATGCAGATTTTGAACATGAGAGCATGCCAGTCTCTGTACCTGGACATGGGTGGGGGTGAGGGATGGGTGCTGATGCCAGGTACATATATGGTAGCCATGTCTGTGTGCCTGACCTGCGTGTCTGTGACTTGTGCATGCCATGGATGCATGACACATGTGTGTGACAATGCACAGATTCAGTGAAGCAGCCAAATTACCCTTGTATCCGCTGTGTTTGGTGTGTTTGGGGCCAGATGGATGTGACTGAGGTGAAGTGTGTGCATGTGATAGGCATGAGCCATGATGCATGTGAGTTACATATCATTGAATGTTTCAAGAGTCCATTGGACATGCATGGAAATGTCCATGGCATGCACCATGCCTGTTACTGTGTGTGTTTTGCCTGGACTGACCCATGTGTTGTGGAGGGACATGATGGAAGTGTACTTTGACAGTGGTGCTCATCTGCTATTGCTTCCTGTCTAGGGGACCATTGTACAGTGCCCTGATGCTTGTGTTCTTTGTCTCCCTCTACGCAGCGGCTAGTGAAGAAGAGGGCGGAGACGGCGCTGTGGAGCAAGGCGGCGGGGATGCCCCCACGGCTGCAGCGGAAGGGGTGGGTGAGCCCCCACAGGGGCCTGCTACGGTGGGAGACGGTGAGGAGCCATCCAGGTTGGTGGTTTGCACAGAGGAGGAGGAGGCCGCCACTGGGGCACACATGGGGCCTGGTGGGGGCATCCCTGCTGGTGCAAGTGGTGCAGTCCAGGGCCAGGGGCAGGAGGCAGCACAGGTCACCGTGGAGGGGCCTGTGCATGTCGCTGTCCCTGACCCTGTGAGTGCACCACCATGCACCAGCAGGGATACCCCGTCCCAGGCCCGTCCGCAGGTAGAGGGGATGTCCATGTCACCTGACTCCCCTCCACCTGCGGATGTGGGAACCCCTGGCCGTGTGGAGAAGGTCCTGATTGGGGTCGCGATGCGCACGGCTGTGATTCGTGATGCCGTGCGTGCTTCCCGGGAGGAGGACGCACGTCATCACGAAGTGCACCGTGCCGACGTGGCCCAATTGGGATCGGCCATGTTCGGGGGTTTCCTGCATGTGTTGTCCAATCTGGCGGCCCTCTCCTCCTCTGTGCAGGCTATACACCAGTCGTTCTCCTTGCCGTCTTCCGGCCCAGATGCCACCAGGGCCCCCTGTGGACCTGCCCCGACCAATGCAGCCAGCTCGGTGGGGATCCCATCCCTGCCACAGTTGGGAGTCGGAGGTCCAGCAGGGGTGGACAACACAGCAACTGGACCCCAGAAGATGGAAGATGTGACAGCATCATCGGGCAGGGCACGTGCACGACGGCGTCGGTGGTTTCCATCAGCCTGGATGCCGTCGTGCTGGCAGAGGCAGTGGCGTCGGAGGCAGCAGCAGGCTCGACGTGGGAGGCATCATGGCTCGGGGCCTTCAAGATCAGAGGGGCAGGCATCGGCCGGAGGGCAGGGCAACCCTGGGATGGTGGTGTCTTCCGTGTGGGAGCAGTTGGTCCAGCGGATAGGTGGGGAGCGGCAGCTGGCGGAAGAGGAGCGGCTCACCATGGTCAGGGCGGAGTTCTCCATGCGTCGGGCGTTGAGGCGGGCTGAGTGCCTCGAGGAAGCTCGCAGGGAGTTTGAGCTGGACATGGGGTTATCCCTGCGAGACCTCGGGGCCAGGACAGAGTCCCGCCTCCAGGACATCGACATGGAGTTCGATGATGCCCTGGCCAGCAACATCACCGAGTGAGCCGCAGGACTTGCCCGCTGCCTTTGTATATAGTTATTTAGTTATTTAGTGTTAGGTTTCCTTTATTAATTTTTGTTTTTTTGGACCGCTTGGACAATGGCCACTTTTTTGTATATATTATTTTCATTCGGTAGTAGTAGGTTTCATATATGGTGTTGGGCTCATGGACCCTGGAATATTCGTGTATATAGTTTGCTTTTTGAAGAAACATTTTTTTTATTAATTATTGTGTTCACCATGAGGAAATGGTTTTTCATTATTTTACTTCCACATGATTTTGCTTTGGACAACATTTGTTTTTGGATTACTTTGTTTTTTTTATTTTTACATTTGTTCTCAGACATGGACCATTTATTTTGTTATCCCCATTGTTGTATGTTTGATTTTTTTACTTATTTTTCATCTTTAATACATGTTTTTTTAACTTTCACTTGTGGTATTTTCTCATTGGTTTCATACATGTCATGATATGGGTTTTGACATTCACTTGCACCCATTGTGTATGTGTGTGTGACGGACATGTGTTCATTTACAGACTTGCCATTGGGGTTGTATCATGTAATTGCATTCACTATGTGGGTGGATGCAATCCTTGCCTGGGTGTTTGTGCTGGGTATGCTGCCCATTACTGCCATGATTGAGTATCGTCAGGACCTGGGGGCAGGGGGACATGTGTGGGTGCCTGGTGGAGGATGCCCCTGCACTGCTGGGGGGTGGGGGGGTGGGTGACATGAGTGGGGGCCTGGTGGAGGGTGACCCTGGTGGCTCGGGGGGTGGGGGTGGTGGTACACATGAGTGGGGGCCTGGTGGAGGGTGACCCTGGTGGCTGGGGGGTGTGGGTGGTGGGTGACATGAGTGGGGGCCTGGTGGAGGGTGACCCTGGTGGCTGGGGGGTGGGGGTGGTGGGTGACATGAGTGGGGGCCTGGTGGAGGGTGACCTGGTGGCTGGGGGGTGGGGGTGGTGGGAGACATGGGTGGGGGCCTGGTGGAGGGTGACCCTGGTGGCTGGGGGGTGGGGGTGGTGGGTGACATGAGTGGGGGCCTGGTGGAGGCTGCCCCTGCACTGCTGGGGGGTGGGGGTGGTGGGAGACATGAGTGGGGGCCTGGTGGAAGGTGCCCCTGCACTGCTGGGGTGTGGGGGTGGTGGGAGACATGAGTGGGGGCCTGGTGGAGGGTGACCCTGGTGGCTGGGGGGTGGGGGTGGTGGGTGACATGAGTGGGGGCCTGGTGGAGGCTGCCCCTGCACTGCTGGGGTGTGGGGGTGGTGGGAGACATGAGTGGGGGCCTGGTGGAGGGTGCCCCTGGTGGCTGGGGGGTGGGGGTGGTGGGTGACATGAGTGGGGGCCTGGTGGAGGGTGACCCTGGTGGCTGGGGGTGGGGGTGGTGGGTGACATGAGTGGGGGCCTGGTGGAGGGTGACCCTGGTGGCTGGGGGGTGGGGGTGGTGGGTGACATGAGTGGGGGCCTGGTGGAGGGTGACCCTGGTGGCTGGGGGGTGGAGGTGGAGGGTGACATGAGTGGGGGCCTGGTGGAGGCTGCCCCTGCACTGCTGGGGTGTGGGGGTGGTGGGAGACATGAGTGGGGGCCTGGTGGAGGGTGCCCCTGGTGGCTGGGGGGTGGGGGTGGTGGGTGACATGAGTGGGGGCCTGGTGGAGGGTAACCCTGGTGGCTGGGGGTGGTGGGTGACATGAGTGGGGGCCTGGTGGAGGGTGACCCTGGTGGCTGGGGGGTGGGGGTGGTGGGTGACATGAGTGGGGGCCTGGTGGAGGCTGCCCCTGCACTGCTGGGGTGTGGGGGTGGTGGGAGACATGAGTGGGGGCCTGGTGGAGGCTGCCCCTGCACTGCTGGGGTGTGGGGGTGGTGGGAGACATGAGTGGGGGCCTGGTGGAGGGTGCCCCTGCACTGCTGGGGTGTGGGGGGTGGTGGGAGACATGAGTGGGGGCCTGTTGGAGGGTGCCCCTGCACTGCTGGGGTGTGGGGGTGGTGGGAGACATGAGTGGGTGCCTGGTGGAGGATGCCCCTGCACTGCTGGGGGGTGGGGGTGGTGGGTGACATGAGTGGGGGCCTGGTGGAGGGTGACCCTGGTGGCTGGGGGGGTGGGGGTGGTGGTACACATGAGTGGGGGCCTGGTGGAGGGTGACCCTGGTGGCTGGGGGGTGGGGGTGGTGGGTGACATGAGTGGGGGCCTGGTGGAGGGTGACCCTGGTGGCTGGGGGGTGGGGGTGGTGGGTGACATGAGTGAGGGCCTGGTGGAGGCTGCCCCTGCACTGCTGGGGTGTGGGGGTGGTGGGAGACATGAGTGGGGGCCTGGTGGAGGGTGCCCCTGCACTGCTGGGGTGTGGGGGTGGTGGGAGACATGAGTGGGGGCCTGGTGGAGGGTGACCCTGGTGGCTGGGGGGTGGGGGTGGTGGGTGACATGAGTGGGGGCCTGGTGGAGGGTGACCCTGGTGGCTGGGGGTGGGGGTGGTGGGAGACATGGGTGGGGGCCTGGTGGAGGGTGACCCTGGTGGCTGGGGGGTGGGGGTGGTGGGAGACATGAGTTGGACATGGGTGGGGGCCTGCTGGCAGGTGCCCCACAGTGCTGGGGGGTGGGGGGGGTGGGGGACAAGAGTTGGACATGGGTGGGGGCCTGCTGGCAGGTGCCCCACAGTGCTGGGGGGTGGGGTGCAAGGGGACATGAGTTGGTGTTCATTAGTTCAAGGAGACATGTGCCTTTGCTGGGGGGCATGCCCATGTTGGGTGGGCTGCCTGCGGGACATGACCAGGGTTGCAGGGTAGTCCCCTGTGGTGTGGGCTGCCTGCAGGGGCCGTGGAGGGTGTACAGGGTACACCTGGGAGGACCCACACTGTCAAATCACATGTGGGACTCCCCGGCACCCCTGAAATACACGTACCGTGCAGAAATTGCGTGTAAAACTTCCCGCGCACCCCTGAAATACACGCGCACAGGCTATTCGCGTGTGGAACTTCCCACGCACCCCTGAAATACACGCGCCCAGGCTATTCGCGTGTAAAACTTCCCGCGCACCCCTGAAATACACGCGCCCAGGCTATTCGCGTGTGGAACTTCTCACGCACCCCTGGAATACACGTAGCCCGCTCCCCCAGGCCCGATCGCGTGAGGAACTTCACGCGAACCCCTGTAATACACGTAGCCCGCTCCCCCAGGCCCGATCGCGTGTGAAACTTCACGCGAACCCCTGAAATACACGTAGCACGCTCCCCCAGGCCCTATCGCGTGAGAAACTTCACGCTAACCCCTGAAATACACGTAGCCCGCTCCCCCAGGCCCGATCGCGTGAATGTCTTCACGCGCACCCCTGAAATACACGCTCCCAGGCTATTCGCGTGTGGAACTTCCCGCGCACCCCTGAAATACACGCTCCCAGGCTATTTGCGTGTGGAACTTCCCGCGCACCCCTCAAATACAGGCGCCCAGGCTATTCGCGTGTGGAACTTCTCACGCACCCCTGGAATACACGTAGCCCGCTCCCCCAGGCCCGATCGCGTGAGGAACTTCACGCGAACCCCTGTAATACACGTAGCCCACTCCCCCAGGCCCGATCGCGTGTGAAACTTCACGCGAACCCCTGAAATACACGTAGCCCGCTCCCCCAGGCCCGATCGCGTGAATGACTTCACGCGAACCCCTGTGATGCACGTACCCTGCTGAAATCGCGTGTGAGACTTCCTCGCACCCTGGTATACACGCACACGTATTTTTTGTCAGCGGGTGTCTGTGTTTGTGGGTACCCCTTTGCACGTCATTTTTCCTGGAGGGCCACAGTATGGGACATTCATCATGGCAGTATATAGGTGCTATTTGTTGGCGCACCTTTTGGCGCACATTTCTTACAGCCGCAGAGACGCTACCGCCTGCTTTCTTGTGGCGGTCGTGTTTGTGCCTGTGCGCTGGTTTGAGCGTGTGCTTTTTTCCCCTATTCTATTCCATGAATACGTGTTGTAGGCGAGCGTGTGGGCGTTCCGCGCACTTGTGCCCTGTACTTCCCCCGTGACGCCCACGTTTTGGCAAGTTGTTCCCCATTCCGAGTGTTACGCCCGTGTTCCGCCTACTTTTGTTGCGTGCGCCGCGCTATGTGCGAATTTCGCTGTGGCCTGTGCGATTTTCGCTGTGACCTGGTTCACGCTGTTAGATGGCCTGTGCGCCAACGTGCGCCGCGCACTTTTTTATCGCACATCAGCTGGTTTTCTCGCGCACGGCCTTCCATGAATCGACGTGCGCTGCTTTTCGTGCGATTTTCGCACTTGCACTGCGATTTTCGCTATTCCACTGCGATTCGCACGTTTTTGCCCACTTGCGCCGCGCTAATTATTCCATGAATCGGCCTGCTAATGTAGCGTACGTTATTAGTTCCCTTGCTGTTTCAGAGTAGCCCCCAAGCAGTGATAACATTTCCCTTTTTGCTGTTATATAGATTTAAGTGAATCTTGACAGATGCACCGTGTGTTTCTCGTGCACTTACATATTATTATTATTATTATTATTATTATTATTATTATTATTATTAACGATAATAATAATAATAATAATAATACATTTAATTTTTTACTTTGCTCTAACAAAAAAAATGCCTCGTGGTTAGCGTCACTCACAGGGGCATAACTAAATTTCTTACCTTTCTGTTATAATTTCCTGATTCCTCACTTCAGTATATGTCTGTATCAAACGCGGTCGCAACAAAGTGAGATTCCGCAAGGTTCTGCTTGCCATCACGGCACATGACGTATTAGAGAAACTATGTTCATAGAAAGAGGACTCGCGGGTTTTACATAAACCGCATCTCAATAATCACTATCGTAATAAAGGACGTGATTATTGAGATGTGGTTTATGTACTCATTAAAGAAGAAAGATAGGAAGTCAGACATGGACTGTAAAATCATAGACTCACAATAGAAAATTGTGTTAGACCGGGAGAAATGTGCTCCATGTTTCTGGTCAATTCGCTCTGTGCCATAAAACCAGTGAGTCCTCTTTCTATGAACATAAGTGGTATTATTGTATGTTTTTTTAGATTATGTTGCTCACCCCATCCATCTGCGAGGCAATACAGTGTGGGTAGTTGACCTCAGTCCTGACGAAGGTTGGAAGGATTGAAGGGCAAGAGATGTTAAGATCTGTTTGATACCAACCGAAACACATGTCGACTGTTAGATCTCCTGTAATTAATAACGAGGGACACACCTGTAAATTAGAACAGGTGCAAACACAATATATTAATTGAATTGTACGATATGGTGATATTGTTGATGACACCGTTTTTGAACAAAGTAGAGAGATTGTATGTATGAAAGCATTAAAGTGTATGAATGACGATACACACGTTATGAGCTCTTTTTATGGATACTGATGTTGTTACATAATGATATGTGATAAATTAAAATCATTTTCTTTCACTTAATGAAAAAGAAGTCAGAGCATATTATCATCTTTTTTCTATTGGCCCAATTTTGTTATATTGTTGACTCACAATATAACCATCGATTTTTGCAAGGTACCCTTTATTTCTAAATCTTTGTACAGCCCTTCATGTTCCAGATCACCATACTATTCTAGGTACAGCACGTCACGCTCCATGTGATCACAATGTTCTCTACACAGTTGAGTTCCAGATTATCATGTTGTTCTGTGTACAGCCCTTCATGTTCCAGATCACCATACTATTCTAGGTACAGCACGTCATGCGCCATGTGATCACTATGGTCTATACACAGTTGCGTTGCAGATTATCATGTTGCTCTGTGTACAGCCCTTCGTGTTCCAGATCACCATACTATTCTAGGTACAGCACGTCACACTCCATGTGATCACTATGGTCTATACACAGTTGAGTTCCAGATTATCATGTTGCTCTGTGTACAGCCCTTCATGTTCCAGATCACCATACTATTCTAGGTACAGCACGTCACACTCCATGTGATCACTATGGTCTATACACAGTTGAGTTCCAGATTATCATGTTGTTCTGTGTACAGCATGTCATGTTCCAGATCACCATACTATTCTTGGTACAGCACGTCAAGCTCCATGTGATCACATTGTTCTATACACAGTTGCGTTCCAGATTATCATGTTGTTCTGTGTACAGCACGTCATGTTCCAGATCACCATACTATTCTAGGTACAGCACGTCATGCTCCATGTGATCACTATGGTCTATACCCAGTTGAGTTCCAGATTATCATGTTGTTCTGTGTACAGCACGTCATGTTCCAGATCACCATACTATTCTAGGTACAGCACGTAATGCTCCATGTGATCACAATGTTCTATACACAGTTGCGTTTCAGATTATCATGTTGTTCTGTGTACAGCACGTCATGTTCCAGATCACCATACTATTCTAGGTACAGAACGTCACGCTCCATGTGATCACAATGTTCTCTACACAGTTGAGTTCCAGATTATCATGTTGTTCTGTGTACAGCCCTTCATGTTCCAGATCACCATACTATACTAGGTACAGAACGTCACGCTCCATGTGATCACAATGTTCTCTACACAGTTGAGTTCCAGATTATCATGTTGTTCTGTGTACAGCCCTTCATGTTCCAGATCACCATACTATTCTAGGTACAGCACGTCATGCGCCATGTGATCACTATGGTCTATACACAGTTGCGTTCCAGATTATCATGTTGCTCTGTGTACAGCCCTTCGTGTTCCAGATCACCATACTATTCTAGGTACAGCACGTCACACTCCATGCGATCACTATGGTCTATACACAGTTGAGTTCCAGATTATCATGTTGCTCTGTGTACAGCCCTTCATGTTCCAGATCACCATACTATTCTAGGTACAGCACGTCACACTCCATGTGATCACTATGGTCTATACACAGTTGAGTTCCAGATTATCATGTTGTTCTGTGTACAGCATGTCATGTTCCAGGTCACCATACTATTCTTGGTACAGCACGTCAAGCTCCATGTGATCACATTGTTCTATACACAGTTGCGTTCCAGATTATCATGTTGTTCTGTGTACAGCACGTCATGTTCCAGATCACCATACTATTCTAGGTACAGCACGTCATGCTCCATGTGATCACTATGGTCTATACCCAGTTGAGTTCCAGATTATCATGTTGTTCTGTGTACAGCACGTCATGTTCCAGATCACCATACTATTCTAGGTACAGCACGTAATGCTCCATGTGATCACACTGTTCTATACACAGTTGCGTTTCAGATTATCATGTTGTTCTGTGTACAGCACGTCATGTTCCAGATCACCATACTATTCTAGGTACAGAACGTCACGCTCCATGTGATCACAATGTTCTCTACACAGTTGAGTTCCAGATTATCATGTTGTTCTGTGTACAGCCCTTCATGTTCCAGATCACCATACTATACTAGGTACAGCACGTCATGCGCCATGTGATCACAATGTTCTATACACAGTTGAGTTCCAGATTATCATGTTGTTCTGTGTACAGCACGTCATGTTCCAGATCACCATACTATTCTAGGTACGGCACGTCATGCTCCATGTGATCACAATGTTCTATACACAGTTGAGTTCCAGATTATCATGTTGTTCTGTGTACAGCACGTCATGTTCCAGATCACCATACTATACTAGGTACAGCACGTCACGCTCCATGTGATCACAATGTTCTCTACAGAGTTGAGTTCTAGATTATCATGTTGTTCTGTGTACAGCCCTTCATGTTCCAGATCACCATACTATTCTAGGTACAGCACGTCACGCTCCATGTGATCATTATGGTCTATACACAGTTGAGTTCCAGATTATCATGTTGGTCTGTGTACAGCCCTTCATGTTCCAGATCACCATACTATTCTAGGTACAGCACGTCACGCTCCATGTGATCACAATGTTCTATACACAGTTGCGTTCCAGATTATCATGTTGTTCTGTGTACAGCCCTTCATGTTCCAGATCACCATACTATTCTAGGTACAGCAAGTCACGCTCCATGTGATCACAATGTTCTATACACAGTTGAGTTCCAGATTATCATGTTGTTCTGTGTACAGCCCTTCATGTTCCAGATCACCATACTATTCTAGGTACAGCACGTCACGCTCCATGTGATCACAATGTTCTATACACAGTTGCGTTCCAGATTATCATGTTGTTCTGTGTACAGCCCTTCATGTTCCAGATCACCATACTATTCTATGTACAGCACGTCACGCTCCATGTGATCACTATGTTCTATACACAGTTGAGTTCCAGATTATCATGTTGCTCTGTGTACAGCACGTCATGTTCCAGATCACCATACTATTCTAGGTACAGCACGTCACGCTCCATGCGATCACTATGGTCTATACCCAGTTGAGTTCCAGATCACCATACTTTTCTGTGTACACCACCTCCTGTTGCACATTCATCGTCTGTCCTAAGTGGAGAACCAATTGGTCGAGTTCACAATACAAAGCAAGCTAGCTCAGTGGCTAAAGCACTTGCCCCAAACATCTGGGACGCACCTGCAGGCCAGAGGTTAAAAACCCTGCAGTGCCATTCCATCCTCTCATTCTTCCACAATTGTTCAACTAACTACTATTAAAATGGGTACCATTAGCGCTTATAATTATAGAGCTTAGAAGCCTGAGTAATCCAGCATGCAATGCTATATAGCACGATAATATTGTTGCTACATGTACATACTGTGCTATGTTCACGGAACATGTCGCTGTGCTCTTCTGTGATCAACACCCCATGTTCCACTTGCCCATACTTTTCTACATAAGGCACCTTGTAATCTAAATTACCATTGGTTGCTATGCACGGCAGCTCATGCTCTAGAGCTCAACCCCGGTGTGTGACCAGCACCTCATAACCCAGACTGCAATATTGTTCTCTGAAAATTACCCCGTCTTCCAGATCACCCTATTGCTCTATGCACGACATGTAATTTTTATGATCATCACTCTCTTCTGGGTATCACATTTCATGTTCCAGAAAGCTGAGGTTCTGATTCATCACTCTGTTCTGGGTATCACACCTCATGTTCCCGAAAGCTGAGGGTCTGATTCATCACTCTGTTCTGGGTATCACACCTCATGTTCCCGAAAGCTGAGGGTCTGATTCATCACTCTGTTCTGGATGTCACACCTCATGTTCCAGAAAGATGAGGTTCTGATTCATCACTCTGTTCTGGGTGTCACACCTCCTGTTCCAGAAAGCTGAGGGTCTGATTCATCACTCAATTCTGGGTATCACAACTCATGTTCCAGAAAGCTGAGTGTCTGATTCATCACTCTGTTCTGGGTGTCACACCTCCTGTTCCAGAAAGCTGAGGGTCTGATTCATCACTCAGTTCTGGGTATCACAACTCATGTTCCAGATAGCTGAGGTTCTGATTCATCACTCTGTTCTGGGTGTCACACCTCCTGTTCCAGAAAGCTGAGGGTCTGATTCATCACTCAGTTCTGGGTATCACAACTCATGTTCCAGAAAGCTGAGGGTCAGATTCATCACTCTGTTCTGGGTATCACACCTCATGTTCCCGAAAGCTGAAGGTCTGATTCATAACTCTGTTCTGGGTATCGCAACTCATGTTCCAGAAAGCTGAGGGTCTGATTCATCACTCTGTTCTGGGTATCACACCTCATGTTCCCGAAAGCTGAAGGTCTGATTCATAACTCTGTTCTGGGTTTCGCAACTCATGTTCCAGAAAGCTGAGGGTCTGATTAATCACTCTGTTCTGTGTATCACGCCTCATGTTCCAGAAAGCTGAGGGTCTGATTCATCAATCTGTTCTGGGTGTCACACCTCCTGTTCCAGAAAGCTGAGGGTCTGATTCATCAATCTGTTCTGGGTATCACAACTCATGTTCCAGAAAGCTGAGGGTCTGATTCATCACTCTGTTCTGGGTATCACATCTCATGTTCCCGAACGCTGAGGGTCTGATTCATCACTCTGTTCTGGGGGGGCACAGCTAATGTTCCAGAAAGCTAAGGGTCTGATTCTCAAAAATTAAAGCGAGTGAAAAAAAACGCAGCGAGGACGGGGTTTTGAAAAACTTTTTAACGCCTCACCTCACTTGCACCAGAAATAGGAGCAGGCCCATTCACAGAGGCCACCTGAGTGGGCACATCTTAAATGCGCTCATTCTCATGCCCCTTTTCATCCCTTTGCGCATTTTGCAAATAAGGGGGCATTTCTGGGCATTGAAAAGTGCATCCCGAATGCACTTTCAAAAGCCCAAAAATGGGGGTGGTCCCCTTTTGCCTGTGAGAAGTGGCACCGGAGGAGGTGCAAATCATGACAGTTGTTGTTTTACTCCATCCTGTCATGGTTCTTTTTCTTGGTGAGATAAACACGATTTAAACCGTGGCTGTCACACTTGCATTTCCATCTCCAGAAACGGATGATAATGCACTCCCAGCAATGATGTGGTTGTCATCCAGTAGTGGGGGGGCGTGCCCCTAACACTGATGTATGCAAGGGGGCGGGACAGCTCACCTTTGCGCCACTCTCCAAACCCCCCTGACATACTCAGGCCACCTTTGAGAATAAGGTGACCTGCACATTTCAGCAGCGAGCATCGATGAAGAAAGCGCATCCTCTGTGCTTCTTTCCCTTGCGCTCATTTCTGCGAATCTGGCCCAGGGTTCACTTTTTTCATTTGCGCTCATTGCTGAAATGCGCAGGTCATCTTATTCTCAAACGTGGCCGGAGCATTTCAGGAGGGGCTGGCAGAGGCTGCAGATGCGCTGTCGCGCCCCCTGGCACGCGCTCCCGGCTAGCAGGAATTACGCGGTTGCTGTCAGTGCATTTCAGAGAGCCGAGCCTTGGAAGGACCCGTCTCTGTAAAATGATCGGGAAAAAATAGAAGCGTTTCTATCCCCATTTAAGCACTGGAAATGTAAGTGTGACCGGTGCGCTTCAATGACCTTGCCATGATTTGCGCCTCCCCCTGCACCTGTTGCCGACAAGCACAGGGAGATGAGCCTCATTTCTGCGCATTATAAAGGGAATCCCATTTCTGAATTCCAGATACACTTTTAAATGCGCAGGATTGCCGCCTTCCGAAGGAGTGTGTCTAAAATGCGCTCATTCAGACTCCCTTTGTGAATTGGGCTTCTCCGTATTTGGTGCAAGTGAGGAGTTGTGCTAGTGCATCCCCTCGCTTGCGACCAAAAAGTTTTATGAATCTAGCCCCTTATGTTTCCTTGCAGAGATCTTCCTTGTTTAGATCACACCCCTCTTCTATGTACAGCATTACATGTTCCAGACCACATCACAACATGTTCCAGATCACCCACTGTTCTATGTATATCATTACATGTTCCAGAACACATCCCTCTTCTATGTACAGCACAGAATGTTCCAGATCACCCATTGTTCTATGTACAGCATTAAATGTTCCAGATCACACCCCTCTACTATGTACAGCATTAAATGTCCCAGACCACATCCCTCTCCTATGTACAGCATCAAATGTTCCAGATCTCCAACTCTTCTATGTACAGCACAGAATATTCCTGATCACCCATTGTTCTATGTACAGCATTAAATGTTCCAGATCACATCACTCTTCTATGTACATCACAACATGTTCCAGGTCGCACACTGTTCTATGCGCGGCATTACATGTTCCAGATCTCATCTCTCTTCTATGTACAGAATTAAATGTTCCAGATCACATCCCTCTTCTATGTATAGCATTAAATGTTCCAGATCACACCTGTCTTCTATGCACAGCATTACATGTCCCAGATCACATCCATCTTCTATGAACAGCATTACATTTTTCAGACCACATCACTCTTCTATGAACTGCACAACATATTCCAGATCACACACTGTTCTACGTATAGTATTAAATGTTCCAGGTCTCATCTCTCTTCTATGTACATCATTAAATGCTCCAGATCACATCCCTCTTCTATGTACAGCATTAAATGTTCCAGATCACATCACTCTTCTATGTACATCACAACATGTTCCAGGTCACACACTGTTCTATGCGCGGCATTACATGTTCCAGATCTTATCCCTCTTCTATGTACCGAATTAAATGTTCCAGGTCACATCCCTCTTCTATGTATAGCATTAAATGTTCCAGATCACACCTGTCTTCTATGCACAGCATTACATGTCCCAGATCACATCCATCTTCTATGAACAGCATTACATTTTTCAGACCACATCACTCTTCTATGAACTGCACAACATATTCCAGATCACACACTGTTCTACGTATAGTATTAAATGTTCCAGGTCTCATCCCTCTTCTATGTACATCATTAAATGCTCCAGATCACATCCCTCTTCTATGTACAGCATTAAATGAAATGTTCCAGATCACCATGCTGTTCTATGTGCCACATTAAATGTTCCAGATCGCATCACTCATCTATGAACAGCTAAACATGTTCAAGATCACGCCACTCTTATATGTACTGCACTACATGTTCCAGATCAACATACTGTTCTATGGATAACACACAATGTTTCAGATCATCATAATGCTCTGTATACAGCACCTTAATCTCCCTGTCACTGTACTATTACATGTGCTGCACCAAGTCACCAGACTGCTATATGCACGTCAGCTCCTTTCCCCATCACCATATTGGTCTAAGCTCAATGCCTCATATTTCAGACCGCCATACTGTTCTAGACACAGCACATGATGTATCAGATCCCCATACTGTTCTAGACACAGCACTTCGTGTTCCAGATCACCATGCTGTTTAATGTACAGCACCTTATGTTCCAGATCACCATACTGTTATGCACAACACATTATGTTCCAGATCGCCATACTGTTCTAGACACATCACCTCATGTTCCAGATCACACTAGTGTTCTAGACACATCACCTCATGTTCCAGATCACACTAGTGTTCTGGACACAGCACCTCATGTTCCAGAATGCCCTACTATTCCATGCAAAGCACCTCATGTTCCAGATGTTTTAAATTGTTGCTTGATTATATGGTTCTGCCAGGAGCACCCCAAATGTTGACCTTGTCATGTGTTGTTGTCTTCTGTTGTGTGTGGAGTAGGTGTAGCGGTATATATGTTGTGATGCAGTGGGATGCATGCTGTGTTACTCGGGAAGGGCTGGTGTACAGTGCAGATTTGCTGCAGTGTTGTGAGGACCGAGTTTCTGGAGTGTTCTTTTGTGGTTTACATTCTGGATGGGAATTGCTGACTTGGGTGATGAGTGGAGTTGATTGTGTGGTTTGAGTCTTTGTATGTGAGGCCGGAAGTTGCCAGATGACGCACCCCTGCTTGTGTTGCTGTTCCAGGATATGGGCAGCACCACCCTCCCTGTATGTTAGTGTGTGGACGTTTGGCGGCTTGGTTGGTCCGCCCACATGCTGCTTCTGTGAGTAGGGATGTACCCCGGTCCAGTGGTTGGGCAATTCGTATTTCCCTCCCCTGGCGTGTTTTCCCTACCTCTTGGTGTGTTTGGTTCACTAGGTGTTTTCCTTTGTGGATGGTTTGTGCCAGGGCGTGGCAGGCCCTGTATCCGGGGGTGGCAGGCCCTGGTGGAAGGTGTTTGGTTGTGTTGGAGCAGGACTGCGTCTGTGCATCTGGGAGTGTGTTGCGGGGTGACTGTGGCGTGCATTTTGCTTTTTGTGGTGTTTGACTTTGTGTATGGCGGGATTTAATATCCTGCTGGCCATTGATGTATGCTTGCAGAATGTTGTTGAGTGTTATGAGGGCAGCTCAGGAGAATGCTGAGTGAGTGTTGTATCTTAGTGCCCCACGTGTGTCAGTTGGGGGCCTGAGCTGGTGATGTGGGGATGGCCGGTGGGTGCCTGCGTGTCTACATTCCTGTAACATAGCTAACAGTAACTGAACACATGTAAATATGCACCTCAAAGACTCCTGGACCTACAACTGAGGCTCCACGACTGGTCTGTGAGGGAATCTGTGCGCTCCCTATCCCAACAACAACAGTGAAGTTTGATAAATAAATATGGATACACACATATCTTTTGAACCGCTGCAAAGTTTAAGTAACCAATAAAATATTTATTACAAAATATAGATTTGAGTACCGTGACGAGAGGCTTTTGCCTGATATCGAAAGGGAGATGAAAACAGTCCTTAATATCACGTGTTCTTGCTTTTCGCGATACGGGAAAAACATGCCTTCAAATGTCATAACACTCAGTTTTGCTTAATGCGGAAACCGACTCAAAAAGACATTGCTCATAATTAAAGCTTTGTCGATGCCAGAACAAGGCGTTGGCGCCCACACAAAGCATAGGTTCGTCACAACTCAGACATTCCTGAGCAACAATAATGTGTTCATGATCACAGCTTCTCCGTTAGGCACTTTGCAGTTCCAGATCTCGCCGCGCGGGGGCGCGACTGCTGGAACTCTCCGAGGAGGGCGCGGCGAGAAGGGCCTGCTTGCTCCAGTTCGTCAGGACACTTGAAGCGCTTTATGAATGACAGCCGGAGGGGGGGGGGGGGGCAGCTGTAAATCCTGAGGTTTGCAGTTAATGGATGGAAGGAAGGCTCACTCTAATCAAGAACTGCTGCAGGAGTCGCCCCCACAACTGGCTGGCGACAGGGGGACCCCCCACAACGGGCTGGTGACAGGGGGACAGCGCCGAGGAACTTTTCAACCGCCTTGTGGCGCTTCTTACATAACAGATGCTGATATTATCCTCGGAAAATGCACTCGATTTAGCAATCCTAAAGGGTGAATGGGGGTGTCAAGCCCGCATATCTTCAAACGTGCAGGCTACACGCAGTCACGCAACCTACTGAGCTTCCTTGCTAGGTCGAGGAACATTAGAGTGCAGGCGTAGGTGGCTAATTTAAGTATGGTCTTTTGGAGAAACCATTGCAAAATTCCACCCAAATTTCCTGGGGTGGGACACGGATCTTGTTCCCACAAACAGTCCTAACCACAATGTTTCAGGGTACACATGCTCCGTTGAGTTCTCATCACCCACCCGGACCTGGCACACATATATGATCTGAGGAAGGCAGACCCAAGAGGTTGGTTTCAAAGACATGCTACTGAGGTGTCAACGGGTGCATTAGCCAACTGTGCTATCCCGCCAACATAAAACCCAAGTCCTACCGCACAACATGTGTTTTTTCGAGTGACATAAATGAGACCATTACATTAAAGCAAAACAAGGAAAGCTAAGCATGGTGAGAAGGCAGCTGCTTTGGCACAACATGTGTGCTCAGAGTGATAACAGAGGCGGGCGGGGGCAGAATAATACAATGGGGGTCACACTTTTTGTTGGTAGTTTGTTCATTATTGGGGGTGAGGTTTCTCAAGATAAGCCCTGCTGAGTGCACTCTATAAGAAAGAAACAATATACGTCACCCATTTTTAGCCCTTTAGGGAGAGAAAACCTGGGGTCCTCTCCCATGTCAACCAGCCATTAAAGTATATGACCTTCACCAGCTCGGAAGAGATGTGGTCAAGTGGCGAAGTGATGGCTACATACCAAGAAGAGCTATGTTTTAATCTTGGCATCCTTCCTTATCCAAATTGTGTGATCTTGGGCAAATCATTTAATCTCCTGGTGTCTCAGTTCTAGTATCTGCCAACATGGGAGTGTTTAGTAAGAAGTTAAGCTCAACTATTATGTGTTATGCCCCCTTTTACTTCCCTGTGCCTATTACTTGAGTCCGGGAAGATAGCTCAGGGCAACTTGCTTGTCTTGGAAGCAAGACAGTGCTGAGCAGCACGGGTTCGAAAAGCGCTTAGAGGCTGGACTTCGGCATGAAGCGTGATATAAGAACCCAATTTACTTTGTCATACAAAGCACTCTGAATGTAAGCATCCTGCTTGATGTCCTACAGAGTGGCCGGACGCGACTCTGGCACTGGGCAGTCACTGCTAGATGTTTTTTACCGAGTCATGGATCTTTACATATTCATTAAAAGTGTGCAACACCAATAAGACACATGTGGAGACTTGGAATCTACAGTTTTCCCTAAAGATCAAATGGATCCAGGAATCCATGGCACCCTGCTGTTCTTTGGGCAGTTCACTGGAGGGCTGAGAATTTGCCTCCAAGCGGCCATCATCTTGAGTGATAGCCGCAAGTTGGCCAACGAGATGTCATTGGCCATACGATCAATCGACTTCCAGCAGAACATCTTCTTGAGTTACACTAGTCACCTTCCCATTGGTTAATGGATCCAGGAATCCATGGCACCCTGCTGTTCTTTGGGCAGTTCACTGGAGGGCTGAGAATTTGCCTCCAAGCGGCCATCATCTTGAGTGATAGCCGCAAGTTGGCCAACGAGATGTCATTGGCCATACGATCAATCGACTTCCAGCAGAACATCTTCTTGAGTTACACTAGTCACCTTCCCATTGGTTACTTGTCCCGTCTTCTTTTTCTCAGAAGACCACCTCTCTGAGTTGAAGTTCTCTTCTGGTCACCCAACAGTTGACTCTCCTTCCAAGAGAATTCCTTTGAGACAAGGAAAAACCCTAGTCCCCACACTGGGATCTGGCAGAAAAGTGCTCTTTCCCACGAACATCCTTGTGAGCTCCTTCACGAGATCCATCACCACACTTGTGTAGTATTTTCATCCGGAGGAATACTTTCTTGAACTTTGTCTTCTAAGAAAGAACTACTTGAACCGCAGCACCACACTCGTCGTCACACAGATAGTCCTGAGGTTAATCACCTTTCCAGAAACGTTCTCCTTGAGTGAAGGCCCTACATTGACCATCGCTAATCATCGATATTCTTCTTCAAGAAGAAAATGTACTTGGGCCACAGTCCATGCTAGTACTCACACAATGCACAGTGCAGATGAACCTTCCTTCGTGGAAAATGTCTTCTCATGCCACGGAATGATGTCACTGATCTCACAGTTGACCACGTGTGGACTCCATTCTTCCAGTAAATCAAACTCATGAGCTTCAACGCCATGTTGGTTATCACACACCGGGACAGTGGGATAATGTTCTACTTCACCCAAGCTGTAGAGCCATTGATGTCATCACTTATTTGACAATGGGTCTGATCTATTTCTTCTTCCATGAGACATCTTGGTTAACGACATCACAACCATAGTCACCACAGATGTGGTTGTTGGCCACATCTTCTCTTTCCAGGTGAACAGCTAAAGCGACAGCAATATTCTACCGCTTGCCTGATTTTCTTCTAAGAGAAATTATGGTTCTGCTATTCCTCCACTGGGCCAATCAAAGTCTTCTTCCAGGAGAACATATTTTCTTTTTTTAGCGCAAAACCAGGCTAGCCTTTATACAATTGACCATGGGTTCAATGATCTTCGTCTTCTTCACATCATCCTCCTTGTTCTTCTGCTCTTTTTGCTTCTTCTGCCTTTTCTTGTGGAACATATTGTTGAGCTACAATACTATCTTTGTCATTACACATTTCGCCTCTTGGCCATTCTTCTTCTTCCAGGTATAAATCTGATAGATCACTTTTTTCTTCATAGAGCGCACCACCTTCTGCTAATTCACCAGATAAGTCATCGCACAGTTGACCAATCACCCGATCTTTTCCCCAAAAACAAAACCTTTAGGGCAACTGAGCCAGGCTTGTTATTACAGAATTGTCCATGGGTCCAATCTTCTTCTTCGTCTTCTTCTTCGTCTCCTTCTTTGTCTTCTTCATCTTTGTCTTCTTCTTCTTCTTCGTCTTCTTCTTCGTCTCCTTCTTTGTCTTCTTCATCTTTGTGTTCTTCTTCTTCGTCTTCTTCTTGAACACATTCTTGGGCTATGGTAATATGCCGATCATCTCACAGTTCACGGTGGGACAGTCTTTCTCTTCCAAGAGGACATCTTCTTGAGCTACAGGACTATGCCGGTCATCTCGGCTTCTTCTGCCAAGAGGACGTCTTCTTGAGCTACAGGACCACGCTGGTCATTACACAGTTGACTGTGGGGACGATCTTTTTTTTCTTCCAAGAGAACATCTTCTTGAGCTCCCCTCTGAAGCTGTCATGAAGCCAGGCATAGAGGAAGGCGTTGGTGCAGGCGGACATCATGGCAAACCAGTGGCAGAGAAGCTGCACCAGGTTGAAACACTGCTTATCTATCAGCTTGATGTCGATGTCCTTCATCATGTTGAAGATGTGCAGCGGCAGCCAGCACACCCCGAAGGCCACCACCACCAGCACCAGGAGGCGAAACGTCTTCTTCCTCCTGGCGCGGTCCCTCTCAGTTTGGCTCTGCGTGATGTTCCCGGGAACCACCCGGTTCTTCAGCTTGACTGAGATCCGCAAGTAGGACAGGGAGATGACGCTGAGTGGCAGGACGTAGGTGATGAGGAGGGTACTGTAGGCATATACGAGTCGTTGCTTCTCCATTCCGAACCAAAACTCCTCGCAGATAGACTGGTCCAACTCAGGAAACTCAAAGTGGTAGGTGTTGGCCAACGCTGGTGTGGCCAGTGTGCAGCTGAGCAGCCAGATGGCGGCGAGGATATAGGCACAGGTTCCTATGGTAAGCCTCCGCCTGAGTGGGTAGACCGTGGCGTGGTACCGGTCCACGGCGATGACTGTCAGGGTGAACACCGAGACGGAGACGGTCACCGGCTGCATGAGGAAGACGAAGTAGCACATGAAGCGCCCGTAGATCCACCCTTTGGGCTCGAAGGCATAGGCCAGGGTGAGGGGCACGCACGTGGCACACATCAGCATGTCAGAGAAGGCCAAGTTGCCCACCAAGAAGTTGGTGACGTTGTGCATCTTCCGGGTCTTGCAGATGACGTAGATGAGCAGGTAGTTGCCCACGATGCCCACGCAGACCACCAGCGAGTAGCAGGGGATGATGAGGGCCTTGAAGGACTGCAGGAAGTGGAGGCCCGTGAACTGCTGGCTGGCATTGCTGTGCAGGGCGGACAGGAAGCTCTGCGAGGTCAGGTTCTCGGGGGGCTTCATTCTCCTGCGCAGCTTCCGGTCAGGGCGGTGGCGCGGGGACCATGGTCTCGAGAAACCTGCAGGAGAGAGAGAGATGGCATTACACAACCAGCCGAGCAGAGGGCGGATCCGCGTGCGGGCGGCATAACACTCTAGTCGCAACCGGACAGAGACTGGGTCCCACCCCTCTACACCCGAATTAAACTGTGCGTAAAAGCTGCGCCGCAACCTTCAGTAGGTGGGCAAGGCTGGATGGCACACCTACTGACCACCATGCCCAGGGCCACATGGCTGCGTGCCCTGTAACCCTGGTGCCAGCTCCGAGAGCACCGTTCTACTTCAGTGCGCATGGGCGACGATGAGGGCGTGTTACCAGGTGTGTACCCCTCTGATCCCGAGCCTGGCACATCTCCCACAAACTCACACTGTCCCAGCGCGCCGGAAGTACCGCAGACGCTCTCTGTTGGGCAGGGGAGTTGCTAGGTCTGGAAAAGACCCGGGGCTAAGCTGATGTCAGAACTGTCGGGACTGGGGGCTAGCTAGTCTTTTGGCTGCAGCTCCTGGGATTCTATCCGGGGCTACAACTAAAAGATCAGGGGCTATAGCCCCCTTAGCCCCCCCCCCTAGCAACGCCCATGCTGTTGGGTAACACAGTGCCAGGCAGAGCGTCCACAACCTCACACTGCCCGCACTGCTACTGTGTACAGGGAGAGGCAGCTATATCGTTCAAGCCATGCCAGGCAGGGTACCCAGAGCCCTGCACTATTGCGGCGCCCGCCACCGGCAATGCTAAATACTTACACAGAGCTCCCACAACCGCAGGCTTCACCTGGGCATCCGTTGAAATGCCACAGCCATGCTATTGCACAGTGTGCCCAGAGGGTGGGGCACTGCGAAATAGATGTACTATGTTACCCTGGGCAAGCGACCCCGTACTGCACCGGTATACCCGGGGGCACTGCCAAAGCTTCGCCTCGTGTAACCCTGTGCCAGGAAGCACTCTTGCCCCCTCACCCCACTACTGCAAACCAGACTAGTGGTGGCCCTGCTGCGGGGCACTCGGCGATAATCTCCTGCGCTGACATGCCCACCTGGCAGCGGGACATCCGAAAGCTCAGTGCAGCGTCAGCGTGCCAGGGGCACTGCTAAAACTCTGTGCCAGGCAGGGCGTCTCCAGTGCTCGGCGAAGTTAGTGCGCTGTACCTATAGTAGCACTAAGCCAGGGAGAGCGCCTAGAAGCCCATACAGCTGTGCCTCATGCCGCCCCATTCGCAGGCAGATGCACCGCTGCCCCATGTGGCCCTGCACCGGGCAGAGGCCGCCTCGCCCGCACTGCCCTGGTGCGCCACACTGCATCGTGCACGCACGGTGCTGCAGTGCACCCAGACACTATCAAAGGAGTACTTCCTTTCATCAGGACTGCGCCAGGCACCGCTCCTGTGCCCCCTCAGTGCCGTACCCCATATCACAATGTACCACACAGCGCCCTGACACTCCAATGGCACCAGGCGCGCGCTACACAAATAGCACCTCGGACTTCAATGGACACATATGCATGCATTGCTACTTACCGGGCCGAGCTGCGCGGTGAGTACTCCCTCGGAGGAGTCTGTGCTGTGTCTGCAGTGCCGGGCACCTCCTGCAGAGGCGATCTGAGATGGAGGAGGCGGGCTGTGTGGCTCCGAGAGCGGGAGGGACTGAGACAGCGAGAGAGGGTGGGACCGAGGGAAGGGGCAGTTCCGATGGATTGAGACAGGTGCTTGGAGGTGTGTATGCAAGAGGCTAGGGGGAGGCGCAGAGCGCTCCGGAGCCAGGGAGGGCGCGTGGCAGGCGTTAAGCGAGGAGGGGGGGCGGCAGAAAGGGAACGGGCAGAAGGGAGGGAGTAGAGGTGTATCTGGGGAGATATGAGTGAACAGAGCTGTCAGAGAACACTGCACTCAGGGGGACAAAGCGGTGTAGAGAGGGGCTCACATGGGTATACAGAGATGCCGAGGTATAGCGCTGTGAAGTGTGAACAGATATGCCCGCTTACACGGCAGGGGACGTCCATAGAGGTGATGGAGAGAGTGTAGAGAGGGGGTCACGTGGGCATACAGAAACCACGTGGGGTCACCGCGCGGTAGCACAGAGATGCCGAAGTATAGCGCTGCGAAGTGTGCACAGACATGCCTGCTTACACGGCAGGGGATGTCCAGAGAGGGCTAGGAGGCACGGAGTGCAGAGAGGGGCTCACGTGGGCATAGAGAGACCACGTGGGGTCACACTGGGGTAGCACAGAGATGCTGAGGTATAGCGCTGCGAAGTGTGCACAGACATGCCCGCTTACACAGCAGGGGACGTCCAGAGAGGTGATGGAGGCACGGGATGGAGCGAGTGTAGAGAGGTAGCGACCAGGGCATTCAGCGAGAGGAGCTAGGTAAATTAACAGTGGTCCAAGTATAAAGAAAAAAGTAGTGGACCTGTGTTCCCTCTGCGCCGCCCCTTTTTCTGCCCAACACCCCATACCTGGTCCTTCCTTCCCTCCACTACGCCCTACAACATTGTGTTTTACAACAGTTCTATCAAGACTGAAGAACACACAATGAAAGAAAATGGATCCCAGTGTTCACCATTAGTGTGTCATTGTCCCACTCAGCATGCACCTTCGGCAAGCCTCCCCTTCACCACCCACCGTTCACACCTCTTTAAAAACACGGCCAGCCTGCCTCAGGCACAGCCCTCCCATTGCCCGCACCTCTTAAGGAACACGGCCAGCCTCAGACACAGCCCTCCCTTTGCCCGCACCTCTTAAGGAACACTGCCAGCCCCAGACACAGCCCTCCCATTGCCCGCATCTCTTGAGGAACACGGCCAGCCCCAGACACAGCCCTCCCATTGCCCGCACTTCTTAAGGAACACGGCCAGCCTCAGACACAGCCCTTCCATTGCCCGCACCTCTTGAGGAACACAGCCAGCCTCAGAGACAGCCCTCCCATTGCCCGCCTCAGACACAGGTCTCCCATTGCCAGCACCTCTTGAGGAACACGGTCAGCCCCAGACACAGCCCTCCCATTGCCCTCACCTCTTAAGGAACACGGCCAGCCTCAGGCACAGCACTCCCATGGCCACACCTCTTAAGGAACACGGCCAGCCTCAGGCACAGCCTTCCCATTGCCCGCACCTCTTAAAGAACACGGCCAGCCTCAGGTACAGCCCTCCCATTTCCCGCACCTCTTAAAGAACACGCCAGCCTCAGACACAGCCCTGCCATTGCCCGCACCTCTTAATGATCACGCCAGCCTCAGACACAGCCCTCTCATTGCCCGCACCTCTTAAGGAACACGGCCAGCCTCAGGCGCACCCCTCCCATTGCCCGCACCTCTTAAGGAACACGATAAGCCTCAGACACAGCCTTGCCATTGCCCGCACCTCTTAAAGAACACGGTGTTAGGGAGAATTCTCTGTTTAGGCTGAATTTCCTAACCTAGTGAGTCCCCCAGCAGCTTTGCTGGATTTCTGGAGTTTGTTTTTTCTATCCTGCCAAGAGTGAGACTCTTTTTTTTCCCACTCTTGGACATGAATGTGTGTAATTCCTTTGAATGTCAATATGTTCTATGGGCTATGGGGTCTTTTACTCCATAGGGTCTCATATGTTTTTCTATGTGTGTTACACCGCACCCTCCGTGCCGTAACACTGGGCGTCCTAGAGGATCCCCACCATAGACTCCATACCCGGGGACTGACTACTGTCTCCCCGGGCATGTAAAGTCACCATTGGCTTTACTAGACCTAAATTTACTAACAGAACTAGTACAAACAATTCTATTGTGGACGTACTAGTAGGGGTAATTCGATTACTCCTGGGTCTGTTATTCGAGGGGGCACTGTCCCGTCCCCCCTCGTCGAGTTTTGGCTGGTGGCAGTGGAAACTACTTGTTATATTCGACCCCCAAATATAACTCTATGGGATTCTTCCCATTGTTGGAGGTTAATACTTTTTCTCGTTAATCTCTAACATACCACCGGTTTATTTATCTTAAATAAATCTATCGGTTGGTATTTTCTGCCAGAACTCAGTTTTTAAAATGGCGTCTGTGTTGGTCTCTGTGACTCCTAAACCAAAGGTTGAACCCTTTGTTCCACTTTTGGCGGGCTTCTGCACAGAGGCCCTCCAAAGTGGTGCCATTCTGTCTGGGTACCACAGGGGGTGTGGGAGGGGTTTTAGGCGCTCTGGACTGAGTTGCCTTGTCAACTCAAGTCGCACTCTGGTGTGATTGGCCCAAGTGGTGAGCCACCCCGCTCACCACTTAGCGTGTTTTGATTGACAGCTAGGCTGAATGAATGGGGGTTTTCTGCATAAAAGCAGGGCTTTTGGGACTGGATCTTCAGAAGTCGCCACAGGACCTAAGAATCCGATGAGGGTAAAGCTGAGCCGACCTGCAACGACGACACCTCCGGTGGAGCCCTGCTGAACCGTCTCACCACTTCCCGACGACAGAGGAGATATCCCGGCCGGAGAGTCTTCTTCCCCTGACTGGTGGGAACAACCAGTCCCCTTTGCTTTTTCTTCGTTCCAGGACGTAGTGGTCGAATTGCCCGTGCAGAGCACCCCGGCAGCCGGATAGCCACTAACCCCTGTACCGCGACCAAAAGGTGGTGGCTTGTGACGGAGCACTCCACGGCTGGTCTCTTCCCTGGTGGTGCAACGATCTTCAACTTTCCTTCGACAACGCGAGCATCTCTTCTCTTGGCAAAGCCCCGACTTGCATCCACCATCAGGAACAACTGCCCCCGCCGGAGCTGTCTCTCCACAAACAAGGTACCGTGTCCGCCTGGCTTCCCTTGTGTCGGTTAGAGTGAGGTGTCTTAATCCTCGCCTCTCCATTGGGTCGCCTCCAAGCCTTCTTAACTTTCTGTTCTGAACTGGTCCAATCTTTCTATAACAATTTGCGACAAAGACTCGAAGTGCATTTCCACTGTGATACTTTTTTGGGACATATCGCCTTGCCTCTCTCCGAGTGGGCCCGGCCTCTGAACTTTGCGATCTACAGTAGACCCTGCCTTACTTGCCTTGCATTTGTTCGTAAAAGTGTTGGTACCGAGTTGATTTCATACCCTGCCTTTTTCTCTCCCGTCCTAACGAATATTAGAGTGCCATCTAGGTTAAAGCATTCACCTCTGTCTGCAAATAAGTGGTGCCATTGAACCTAGACTTGTCGAACTATTGTTAGGGGGATTGATTTACTTATAGTAATTGTGATTGAAGTTTTTTGCCGTATTAGTGCCAGTGTGTTTTCCATAGATGTGTTTTTTTATAAATAAATAACTATATATTTTTACACCGAAGCTTTGTCCATGTTTGCTTGTTCTACTGTGTAAATTGCCCTATTTTGTATACTCCACATACTGCCTAACTCTTCTTGAGGGAAGTCTGACTGCTCAACCACAGCTACCAAGTGAATCTGTGTGGTACAGACTGCTACCAAGTGGGTTTACTGCCAAACACCTGTAGTCCTAAACCTTTTGCAGTGGTCCCAGAGGGAACTGCACAGTTTTCTGCCTAACACTGGTGTACAGCGGTGGGATTTGTATCGAGTATACAGTTTAGAGTGCTTTTCAACACTTTAGGATAACTAACCACAAAGCTTAGCACTAAAAGCAACTTTCAAAAACATGTCTACTATGGAAGTTTACAGTCAAGAATCCTTGTCAGGTGAAAATACTGAGAGTTTACGAGCCCTCTGTAGACAAGAGAATCTTTGTGTAAGAGGCAAGAAAGTAGAACTGATAGCGAGATTGCTGGCAAACCAAAGTCTGGGTACTGGTTCAGAGGAAACAACTTCTCCAGCAAATGTAGATAACAGTAATGGTGTTGATCTAAATCAAAGTTCTGATGATAGTGATGAAGAGGCTGAAGAGGAAGGAGAGGCTAACGAAACTGTCTCCCCTGCTCCTCTGTCTGCCTTACCAGCTGTACCTACGGGGCCCATACCAGGTCCCACATGTAACCCTGCTTATTTTGAACTTGAAAAAATGAAGCTCGAATCAGAATACAAACGGTTTTTGGCCCAGTCTGAAAGAAACCAAGAGCTCGAGTTCAGACGGATGAATACCCAGGCTGAGCAGAAGCAAGCTGAGTTAAGGCTCAGAGAAATAGAACTTAATCACGAGTTAGAGATGAAAAAGTTGTCTGTGGAAAATGCTTCTCTCTCCTCTGGTTCCTCTAGAAGCTCCAGTCCCATAAAGACCCCGGATGCCGAAGGAATTAGTGGGTATGTATGAACCGAGATTGGATGTTTTGGATTGGTTAAAACTGTTTGAGTACAATCATGGGCTCCAGAACATCACCGGGAATGAGTTACTTCCCTGGTTGTTCTCTAGGCTCCCCCCTGTTGTGACTGATGTGGTAATGGAGTTGGGGGAGGCGGATAAGAAGGATTACGAAAGTGTGAAACTAGCTTTGATAGCTAAATTCGGGAAGACCCCTTCCCAGTATCTTAAGAGGTTTAGAACCCTCAAAAAGCATGATGGTACCCCTTGGGCTACCTGGGTGAGTGAAGGATTGAAAACTTAGAGGGATGGATTAAGGGTTACAAAGTGAACACTTATGAGGGTATGAAGAATCTTTTTATGTTGGAGTCTATTTATGATGCCTGTTCTCCTGAGCTCAGACAGCACTTGGCTGATTCGAAGGAATTGGATTCCAGGAAGCTAGCTAAGGCTGCTGACTTGTGGGTTGCCAACCAGGCTACTCATAAGGATTCTGGGGCAACTCAGAAAAAGGATGAGGGAAAACAGCCTAAAAAAGACTCAAAAGAGAATTCGAATAACTCACATTCCAAAGAGGGCCCCAAACAAAACCAGAATGGTAAGCCACAAGGAAAACCGCAGCAGAATAGTGTGTCTTCTGGTGCCAAACCGGAAGGAGGCCAGAACAAGCCACTATTCCAGAAAGCATTCGGTAAATGCTTTGTTTGTGGCTCGAATGACCATGTGAAAGGAGATCCCAGATGTAAGGGTAAACCTTCAGGGGTCCAGCTTGTCTCCTTAGCCTTCGCTCCAGAGGAGGAAGTCCAAATGGCAAGTGGAAACTTTCTACTGCTGGCTGATGAACCCATTGGATTCTCAGCCAGTGTTTCTTTAGTATCTCTGGGGTTGTGGGAACAACAGAATTTAGATGTCTATAATTCTATCCCCGATAATACTAAAGAGTATTATAAGGACAGTGTCCAGGTGAATGGTCAGGAGACACCTGCCATTAGGGACACTGGGGCCAGCATAACTGTGGTGGATAAATCTTTTTTTCAGGCTGAGGATGTTGCTAAGGCACCCAAACGCCTCACCAAGTTAGCTGGAGGGCCTGTGCAGAGGCTTCCCTAATTACCAGTTCTCATCCAGTGTAACAACATAACTGTGAAGATACCTGTCAGCATACAGAGTGAGGTACCAGGACGCGTTCTGTTGGGTAATGATTTGAAAACTCTCGGAGTTGTCGCACACCCCCAGACCTCCTAGTAAAAGGTTACAGGAGCTAACCAGACCTGCAAGGGAGAGAACCATGCGAGGTACTCTCCAGGAGATGATGAAGAAAGATATCACTACTGCTCCACTGGAATTGTCAGCTGCTGTATCCAAGAAATCAGAAGCGAAAGGGAAACCTAAGACTTCTATACCAAAACCAGCAGCCAGCATTTCAGTGCAGCCAACAAGGACTTCCCCGCGGTCGTCCAAAGTTACACCCGTAACTCCACCTCCAGCTGAGGCTGAGAGGGAGGTACAACCCTTTGTGGTAGAATTAGACTCTGAAGAGGAGCTAATGGAAGGCCAGGAACTCATTGGAGATCGGGATCCTGTTGACCATCCTGAGCTGCAGTCTTAACTGGCAGAAGGTGGACCCAGCAGGGCAGACTTCAGTAAGGGACAGAGAGAATGTCCAACTCTGGAAGGTCTTCGCCACCAGGCAGAAGCTCAGGGTGAAGGGCAAGAGCCTGGGAAATACAGGTTGCACTGGGAAGATGGCCTCTTCTACAGTGAACCGACCGAGTCTGCACCTGGAGACTACAAACAACTTGTAGTACCCCAAGAGAACAGACCACAGTTCTTGCAGTTAGCCCACGAGATTCCTTTGGCTGGTCACTTGAGTTTCAAGAAGACTAAGGAAAGGCTCTCTCTCTACTTTTATTGGCCGAAGATGGGGGCCGAAGTAGAAAAACACTGCAGGAGCTGCCACACCTGCCAGACCTCTGGTAAGGTTGGCTCCAAGAATGTGGCACCTTTAGTGCCTCTCCCAGTTGTGGGAGTCCCATTTGAGAGAGTAGGGATTGACATTGTTGGTCCCCTTGATCCTCCAACCTCCTCAGGCAACAGGTTTATACTTGTTGTAGAAGACCATGCTACTAGGTATCCTGAGGCAATTCCTATGAGGACTGTTACAGCTCCGGCTGTGGCTAAGGCCCTCCTTGGTATTTTTACCAGGGTCGGGTTTCCTAAGGAAGTAATCTCTGACAGGGGGTCAAACTTTATGTCCCACTACATGAAAGCCATGTGGAAAACCTGTGGAGTTACTTACAACTTCTCAACAGCTTACCACCCACAAACCAATGGGTTGGTAGAACGGTTCAACCGAACCATGAAGAGCATGATAGGTGCTTTAGAGGAACCCCTTAAGCGTAAGTGGGACCTTCTACTGCCATGCCTTCTCTTTGCTCATAGAGAAGTCCCTCAAGAGGGAGTAGGTCATTCTCCCTTTGAGCTTCTCTATGGTCATCCCGTCAGAGGTCCATTAGCCCTGATTAAGGAGGGGTTGGAGGGTGCTTCTTCCCCCAAGCCATTCAGAGTGACTGACTACGTGATAGGTCTCCGGAGGAGAATGTCGCACATGATGACAGAAGCAAGTGATAACTTGAAAGCTGGATAAGCATTGGTCAAGCACTGGCATGATCAAAAGGCTAACATGGTTGAGTTCGCTCAAGACCAGCTCGTTCTCGTTATGATCCCAACAAGGCAGAGGGCCTTGCAAGACAAATGGATGGGACCCTTCAGAGTTGTGGGTAAACTCGGAGAGGTCAACTATCTGGTGGACTTGGGCAATCCCAAGGAGGCTACGACAGTCTTCCACACCAACCGTCTCAAAGCGTATGTCTCAAGACCTGATGTAGGAGCGTTGCTTCTAGCATCATCAGAGGAAGAAGAAGAGAGTGAAGCTCTTCCGGATCTCCTCAGAGGCTTACCTTTGGAAAAAAAAATTGAAGGAGTAAACCTCTCTTCAAATCTGACACCCGAACAACAAGAAGAGTGCAAATCTATGTTGAATCAGTTTGCCTCTCTGTTCTCGCTTTCACCAGGCTTGACCCCTTGGGGCCAGCATGACATACTCACTGGTGACTGTCTGCCAGTCAAAAGCAGAGGATGCCGAATGTCAGAAAACGTACGAACCCACATCAAAGGTGAGGTCAGCAAGATGCTTGATCTCGGGGTAATAGAGCCCTCTACTAATCCATGGTCTAGCCCAGTTGTGTTAGTACCAAAGGCCGGATCTAAAGAACTTAGATTCTGCGTGGATTATAGAGCTCTTAATGCAGTCACCAAGACTGATGCCCACCCTTTGCCAAGAACAGATGAGTTGGTGGATAAACTTGGTGCAGCCAAGTTCCTCAGCACATTTGACTTGACGTTAGGCTATTGGCAAATAGCCCTGGCAGACCATGCCAAGGAGAAAACTGAATTTTCTACCCCCGTTGGCTTATACCACTTTAAGGTAATGCCTTTCGGATTGAAGAATGCACCTGCTACATTTCAACGGATGGTAAACCAGGTTCTGAAGGGGATGGAGGACTTCTGCATGGCATACTTGGATGACATAGCAGTGTTCAGCAATTCCTGGGAAGAACATGTAACCCACCTGAGAGAGGTTTTGCAGGCTCTTGGACGAGCCAATTTGACCATAAAGGCACGTAAATGCCAAATTGGACAGAGTAAGGTAGTCTATCTTGGGCATGAGGTAGGCGGTGGAGAAATAAGGCCTTTGCTCAGTAAGATTGAAGCTGTGCAAAATTGGACAACACCTACTACTCAGACCCAAGTGAGAGCCTTCCTAGGCCTCACTGGGTATTACAGGAATTTCATTGAGAACTATGGGACCATAGCTTCTTCACTGAATGTCATCTCCTCTCCCAAATTTTCTAAAAAGGTTAGATGGAATGAGGAGTGCAATCATGCTTTTGAAAACCTTAAAAAGGCTCTTTGCCATGCCCCAGAACTCAGAGCTCCTGATTACCACCAAACTTTCATTGTGCAGACAGATGCTTCAAATGTAGGAATAGGTGCCATACTCAGTCAACTGGATGCGAAAGGTAGGGAGCACCCCGTTTGCTTTATCAGCCGCAAGCTGAAGGATCCTGAAACAAGGTGGGCAACAATCGAAAGAGAATGCTTTGCTATCGTGTGGGCTCTGAAGAAGTTTAGGCCATACTTGTATGGTTCTACTTTTGTCATTCAGACTGACCACCAACCCTTGAGATGGTTAATGCAAATGAAAGGGGAAAACCCAAAACTACTGAGATGGTCGATCTGCCTGCAAGGGTTTGATTTCACCATTGAGTACAGGACAGGGTGTCACCACCAAAATGCTGATGGTCTCTCTAGGATGTATGTCATCGACTAGAGGTATGAGATTCATCCAGGGGTGGATTAAATCCTCCTGTCCCTTAGTCTGGGGGGGGGGGCGAGTGTTAGGGAGAATTCTCTGTTTAAGCTGAATTTCCTAACCTAGTGAGTCCCGCAGCAGCTTTGCTGGATTTCTGGAGTTTTTTTTTTCCATCCTGCGAAGAGTGAGACTCTTTTTTTCCCACTCTTGGACATGAATGTGTGTAATTCCTTTGAATGTCAATGTGTTCTATGGGCTATGGGGTCTTTTACCCCATAGGGTCTCATATGTTTTTCTATGTGTGTTACACCGCACCCTCCGTGCCGTAACACTGGGCGTCCTAGAGGATCCCCACCATAGACTCCATACCCGGGGACTGACTACTGTCTCCCCGGGCATGTAAAGTAACCATTGGCTTTACTAGACCTAAATTTACTAACAGAACTAGTACAGACCATCCTATTGTGGACGTACTAGTAGGGGTAATTAGATTACTCCTGGGTCTGTTATTCGAGGGGGCACTGTCCCGTCCCCCCTCGTCGAGTTTTGGCTGGTGGCAGTGGAAACTACTTGTTATATTCGACCCCGAATATAACTCTATGGGATTCTTCCCATTGTTGGAGGTTAATACTTTTTCTCGTTAATCTCTAACATACCACCGGTTTATTCATCTGAAATAAATCTATCGGTTGGTATTTTCTGCCAGAACTCGGTTTTTAAAATGGCATCTGTGTTCGTCTCTGTGACTCCTAAACCAAAGGTTGAGCCCTTTGTTCCACTTTTGGCGGGCTTCTGCACAGAGGCCCTCCAAAGTGGTGCCATTCTGTCTGGGTACCACAGGGGTGTGGGAGGGGGTTTAGGCACCCTGGACTGAGTTGCCTTGCCAACTCAAGTCGCACTCTGGTGTGATTGGCTTAAGTGGTGAGCCACCCCGCTCAGCACTTAGCGTATTTTGATTGACAGCTAGGCTGAATGAATGGGGGTTTTCTGCATAAAAGTAGGGCTTTTGGGACTGGATCTTCAGAAGTCGCCACAGGACCTAAGAATCCGATGAGGGCAAAGCTGAGCCGACCTGCAATGACGACACCTCCGGTGGAGCCCTGCTGAACTGTCTCACCACTTCCCGACGACAGAGGAGATCTCCCGGCCGGAGAGTCTTCTTCCCCTGACTGGTGGGAACAACCAGTCCCCTTTGCTTTTTGTTCGTTCCAGGACGTAGTGGTCGAATTGCCTGTGCAGAGCACCCCGGCAGCCGGATAGCCACTAACCCCTGTACCGCGACCAAAAGGTGGTGGCTTGTGACGGAGCACTCCGCGGCTGGTCTCTTCCCTGGTGGTGCAACGATCTTCAACTTTCCTTCGATGACGAGAGCATCTCTTCTCTTGGCAAAGCCCTGACTTGCATCCACCACCAGGAACAACTGCCCCGCCGGAGCTGTCTCTCCACAAACAAGGTACCGTGTCCGCCTGGCTTCCCTTGTGTCGGTTAGAGTGAGGTGTCTTAATCCTCGCCTCTCTATTGGGTCGCCTCCAAGCCTTCTTAACTTTCTGTTCTGAACTGGTCCAATCTTTCTATAACAATTTGCGACAAAGACTCGAAGTGCATTTCCACTGTGATACTTTTTTGGGACATATCGCCTTGCCTCTCTCCGAGTGGGCCCGGCCTCTGAACTTTGCGATCTACAGTAGACTCTGCCTTACTTGCCTTGCATTTGTTCGTAAAAGTGTTGGTACCGAGTTGATTTCATACCCTGCCTTTTTCTCTCCCGTCCTAACGAATATTAGAGTGCCATCTAGGTTAAAGCATTCACCTCTGTCTGCAAATAAGTGGTGCCGTTGAACCTAGACTTGTCGAACTATTGTTAGGGGGATTGATTTACTTATAGTAATTGTGATTGAAGTTGTTAGCCGTATTAGTGCCAGTGTGTTTTCCATAGATGTGTTTTTTTATAAATAAATAACTATATATCTTTACACCGAAGCTCTATCCGTGTTTGCTTGTTCTACTGTGTAAATTGCCCTATTTTGTATACTCCACAAACTGCCTAACTCTTCTTGAGGGAAGTCTGACTGCTCAGCCACAGCTACCAAGTGAATCTGTGTGGTACAGACTGCTACCAAGTGGGTTTACTGCCAAACACCTGTAGTCCTAAACCTTTTGCAGTGGTCCCAGAGTGAACTGCACAGGTTTCCGCCTAACACACGGCTAGCCTCAGACACAGCCCTCCCATTGCCTGCACCTCTTAAGGAACATGTTTAGACCCAGACACAGCCCTGCCATTGCCCGCACCTCTTAAGGATCACGGCCAGCGTCAGACACAGCCCTCCCATTGCCCGCACCTCTTAAGGAAAACGGCCAGCTTCAGACACAGCCCTCTCATTGCCCGCACCTCTTAAGCAACACGGCCAGCCTCAGACACAGCCCTCCCATTGCCCGCACCTCTTAAAGAACACGGTGTTAGGGAGAATTGTCCTTCTAGAGCTAATTTCTCTCACCTAGTGAGTCCCCCAGCAGCTTTGCTGGATTGCTGGAGTTTATTTTTTTCAACCTGGTAAGATTGTACATCTTTTTCCACTCTAACATGTGTTTTGGCCTATGTGTTTTACTCATTGTGTGATCTTGGGCACTGGAGCACACCACTCCAGGTGCCCCTGTTCTTGTATGGGTTACACTGCACCCTCAGTGTAGTAACCCAAGGTTTTCTTTTAGACTCTCCCATGACTCCATTTCACTGGGGCTGACTACTGCCCCCAGAGAAAGGTAAAGTTGCCATTTACTTTACATAGTCATTTTTACCGCAGACCCAGTACACCCCATCTTACATGGAGTACTGGAAAGGGCTAATCTGTACCCCTTTTCTGTCCGTACCTCCCTGAGAATTGTTTTGCTCTTTTAACATTTAGACTTGGCTGGTGGCACTGGTATCTACCCTAACTTTTCTACCGCGATTATATTAGATAAACGTGGTACTGTTCTGGGCTATTATATTAGCCTCAAACATAAACCCACTTGACCAAATCATCTTTCTTTTGGCTCTGGTTGGGTTTATTCACCATATCTTTTTGTTAAAGTCCTTCTTGTGTTTTACTTTGCACGGCAAACTACGCTTGCCTTCTTTGTTCACCATTTTTTTGGCGGGCTTCTGCAGAGAAGCCCTCCTCAAGGCGTCTGGGTGTCTAGGTAGGCTGAATGTGAAGGAGGGGTGTAGTCACCCTCTGCACAGGGTATCCTAGGAAACCCAAGTCGCACTTTGCCATGATTGGCTGAGGTGGTTGTCCCGGCTGGACAACCCCCCTGCTGCGTGATTGACAGCCAGGCTGTGTGAATGGGGGTTTTGCACATAAAAGGCTGTTCTCTTGAGCTAGAAGTCAGAGTTGCCTCTGGAACTACAAGGAAGCGAAGAGAAGCAGAGAGAACGACGGCTGCTGCAACTACCCCATCCCGGTGAAGCCCTGCTGCAGTCCTGAGCTATCTACCCTTCGTCGACTAAGAGGAGATCCAGTCCGGAGTCTTCTTCCCTTGGGCCTGGTGGGGATAACCAGCTCATCTTCTTCAGCCAGAGATCTCTGCCATGGTCGAAATCGCTGCACACTGCTGTAGTGGTCCGGACAGCCACCTGCTGAGCCTCTCCTGTTTTTAAGGAGCGCATCTTTTATTCGTTGTCGCTGCTGCCGGCTTCATCCCTGTGTGGTGCAGGCCCCCTTCAGACATCCTCCTTCACAACGAAGCTCCAGGAATCGTGGGTCTGCCAGAAACAAACAGGAACAACTGCCAGGGCTCCAGCTGCATTTTGGAATAAGGTACTGTGTTCTACTCGAGGAAACTGGGTGAATCCCTTTTCTTCATCCTCAAGGCTTGTCCTTGTCTTCCCTCCTTCTTATAACCTTTGCTTCCGAACATTGACAATATTCAAGTACTTTTGGGCTACGCTGAATCGTGAACTGTCTAAAGGTGTGATCTTCGCCAACAGGTCTCCGGTGTCACTTAAACCTGGCTCCGACCCTTTGACTTTTGAACTCCTGTTTCTGAGTGTTTCTCGATACTGCCTGCCTAACCTAAATATTGCCTGTGATTTTTGCCTCCAACTCCCTCTGGGTATCTCAGGTGCTAAGTGTGTTTTTGCCCCGGTAGCATTTCATATCACGGATACACGTTTATTGAGTAGACCGAACTGTCAAAAAGTCTCGCAACCGTATCCGCGGTAGCGTGTTTTCTTCACACCGGTTCATTTAAACACAGGGTACTTACCTTGAGACATACTGTACAAAGTGAAGTGGTTAGTTGTAGTATATTTAACGTGTGGTTTTGTTTAAAGTTTAATAGAAGTGTTGTGTTTATAACTGATGGTTTAAAAATAAATGTACGTATAATTTTTGTACCTGAACCCTTGAGTCAGTGTTTGCTTGAGTCACAGTAATTGTGGACCCTTTGTGTAATCTCTGCTACTGCTCATATACTCTTGAGATAAGCCTGGCTGCTCTGCTACTGCTACCACTATAACTTAGTAGTACAGGCTTGTACCAAAGGTAAAACATGTATTGCCACCTGTAGTCTTAATTGTGTGCAGTGGTCCCTAAGGGCACTGCACAGGATTCTGCCTAACACTGGTGTACAGCAGTGAGGATTTGGAAGTAGAGTGATTACACTTAGAGTGCTGCAGTTGCTTGGGTTCAACTAACCACAAGGCTAACACCACTAGTTCTATTTAACTGAGAAATCATGTCAAGTATTGAAAACTACACTGAAGAGAGTCTTTTACTCTATACTGCTGAGGTTCTTAGAACCATGTGTAGAGATAAGAATTTCTCTGGTAAAGGAAAAAGTCTGAACTGGTGGCAAAGTTAATGGGAAAAAGTCTGGAGAGTGGGTCAGAAGGGCCTACCACTCCAGCCAATGTGGATTTTGATGTTTCTGATTCTGAGAGTGTTAATTTAGAAGAAGTAGATGAGTCCTTGCTAGGAAACCCTACACTCCTTTGCCTGCTCAGAATGCACAACCTCTGTCCACAGGGACCCCCACGGGTCCTACACTTACTCCTGAATTTATTGCACTTGAGAAAATGAGACTTGAATAAGAAGTGAAACGTATTGATGCACAAACTGCCATGAAACATCAAGAGTTAAGGCTCAGAGAAATGGAGCTGAACCATGAACTAGACATGAAGAAACTGTCTCTAGAAAATGCTTCTCTCCCAGAGTCCTCTAGGTCTTCAAGCCCTAAGAGACCCCGTATGCCAAAGGAATGATTGGTATGTATGAGACTAAACTTGATGTTTTGGATTGGTTAGCAATGTTTGAGTACAATCATGGGATTCAAGGTATCTCAGGGAATCAGTTGATTCCTTGGCTTTTCTCTAGGCTTCACCCTGCTGCAAGTGATGCTGTAATGGAGTGGGGGAGGAGGATAAGCAGGATTATGAGTGTGTGAAACTAGCATTAATAGCTAGGTTTGGGAAGACCCCTTCCCAGTATCGTAAGAGGTTTAGAACCCTCAAAAAGCATGATGGTACCCCTTGGGCTACCTGGGTGTGTGACTGTTTGAAAAACTGAGATGGTTGGGTTAAGGGTTACAAAGTGAACACTTATGAAGGTTTGAGGAATCTTGTAATGTTGGAGTCTATTTTTGATGTCTGCTCCCCTCAGCTTAGACAACACTTGGCTGATTCAAAGGAGATAGATCCTAAGAAATTAGCTAAGGCTGCTGACTTGTGAGTTGCCAATAGGGCTACTCACAAGGATTCTGGGGCAACTCAGAAGAACGAAGAGGGAAGGCAGTCCAAGAAAGACAACAAGGAGAATTCCATTAATTCCAATCCAAAAGAGGGCCACAAACATAACCAGGGTAAGCCACAAGGTAAACCGAATCAGGCTAGTGTACCACCTGGTTCCACACCAGATGGAGGTCAGAGCAAGCCCCCATTCCAGAGAGCATTTGGGAAATGCTTTGTTTGTGGATTGCCTGGCCATGTGAAAGGAGACCCCAAGTGTAAGGGTAAACCTTCAGCGATCAACACTGTCTCCTTAGCCTTCTCCCAGGTGGATGAAGTACCTATGACAAGTGGGAACTTTCAGCTACTAGCTGATGAGCCCATGAGAGTCTCAGCTAGTGTTTCTTTAGAGTCCTTGGGTCTTTGGGAACAACAGAACTTATAAGTCTATAACTCAATCCCAGATAATACTAAAGAGTATTACAAAGATAGTGTTCTTGTGAATGGTCAGGAGACCCCTGCCATTAGAGACACTGGAGCCAGCATAACTGTGGTTGATGAATGTTTTTTCAAGGTGGAGGATGTTGCTAAGGCACCCAAACACCTAACCAAGTTAGCTGGAGGCCCTGTACAAATGGTTCCCCAGTTACCAGCTCTCATCCAGTGTAATGACATGACTGTCAGGATACCTGTAAGTGTGCAAAATAACATACCTGGGAGGGTCCTGTTGGGTAATGACCTTAAAACTCAAACTCTTGGAGTTGTGTCTAGTACCCCCAGGCCCCCCAGTAGAAGGAAGCAGGAGCTCACAAGGTCTGCAAGGGAGAGAACCTTAAGAGGCTCTCCTGGGGACATGATAGAGGAGGCTATCACTCCAAGTCCACAGGACGGACTTACTGCCATTGCAGGGCAAGAAAAGACAAAAGGGAAACCTAAGTCTGCCAGCAAGAAACCAGCAGGCACTCCTGTGCCCAGAGGGACATCTCCGAGACTGTCCAAAGTCACACCTGTGACTCCCACACCAGCTGAGGCTGAGTGTGAGGTTCAACCCTGTCTGGTCAAACTAGATACTGAGGAATAAGATCTAGAAGAGGATCTGACCTTGGTAGGAGATCTTGACCCTGTTGACCATCCTGAGCTGCAGTTGTTACTGGCAGAAGGTGATTGATTGATTGATTGATATTTTATTTCTATCGCGCTTGTACACAAGTGTTTCAGAGCGTGACAAGGCAAGGGAGGGGAACAGGGGAGAACAAAACAGCGATCCTACTAGGCCCAGTGACATTGAGAATGCGCAAGTGCATGGGAGAGGGAGGAGGGGAAAAGTGCATGGAAGGGGGGAGAGGTGGAAAGTGCGAAGCAGAGGAGAAACAGATAAATAATAAATAAATTATAAAGGCAACAAACAGTGGTAATACAGCCAGCAATTTGCAAGTGCTAGGTTTAAGGCAGCAGACAGGGTAGGTCCGATAAGTGCAGGAAGAAAAAGGGGGGGCTGTATGGGTACAGATACAGACCCCAGTGCAAGGGGTGGCCGGAGGCAGTGCGGGAGGGTGACAGGATGAGCAGGTACCTGGGCCCAAAAGACAGAGGGTGGCCAGGTGCATGGTGCCAAGAGAGAACAGATCAGCAGGGGAGGGGGGGAGCGAAGGCAGAAGAAAAGAGGAAGGTCTTGAGGTACGTCCGGAACCGGAGATGGTTCTCCTCTGGTTTTAGAGTGGCAGGGAGGCTGTTCCAGAGGGAGGCCCCAGCCAAAGACAGAGATCTACCCCCAGCTTGTTTCTTAGAAAAACGACTGACCCTGAGTGAGTTAGAGGTAGAGGAGCAAAGAGCTCGAGAGGGGAGGTATTGCGGAGGGATAGCTGAAGGTATTTTGGACCCAGGCCCCAGAAAGCCTTGTGGACAATGCAGAGGGTTTTGAATTTAATCCTTGCATCCACTGGGAGCCAGTGAAGAGATTTCAGAGCTGGAGAGATATGATCCCAGGGCTTGAGGCCAAGGACAAGTCTCACAGTCCTGTTCTGGATTAGTTGCTGAGGGCGGAGAGTAGAGGCAGGTAGATTTAGAAAGAGGCTGTTACAATAGTCCAAGCTAGAGAGAACCAGAGCTTGAGATACCATGAGCTTCTGGTGGAAGGAGAGGAAAGGCAGAGTACCTCTGAGGAGGTGCAGTCGGAAATTTGACTTTTTAGAGACCTCAGAGATGTGGGCGGAGAAGGAAAGGGTGGAGTCAAAGATGACCCCGAGGTTCTTAGCCTCAGAGGTGGGAGTATGAGGAGGGCCAAGGGAGGCCGGCCACAGAGTGAGGGGAAAGGATGGTGAAGGTGTGCCGATGAGGAGGATCTCCGTCTTGCTGGCATTCAAACAAAGATCATTGGCGGCACACCAATCTTGAATGGCAGTTAGGCAATCAGAGATGAGAGAGGGAGAGGAGGTGGCAGAGGGCAGCCTGAAAATGAGTTGAGTGTCGTCAGCGTAGCATTGGAAATTTGAGCAGAAAATGGCAATGCAGTGGGCAAGAGTTGCCAGGTATTGGTTGAAAAGCCAGGGCGAGAGGTTAGACCCCTGGGAACACTACAGGTAGAGAGGAAGATAGATGAAAGTAAGGCCCCAAGTTGGACCTGGAAGGGGCGATCTGAGAGGAAAGAGGTCAGCCAGGCCAGAGCCTGATCAGTGATACCCAAGTTTTCACAGAGACGGTTGAGCAGGATGGTATGGTTGATTGTGTCGAAGGCAGAAGAGGATGAGGACAGAGGGAATGTTAGAGTCAAGGTTGGTGAGCAGATCTTCACGGATGTTTAGGAGAGCAGTTTCCGTGCTTCTGGCAGCTCTGAAGCCAGACTGGTGGTCATGGAGACAGCCAACAGAATTGGAATGAAGGTTAAGCTGAGAGATGGCCAACTTTTCCAGGAGTTTGCCAAGAAGGGAGTAATGGAAATTGGGTGATAGTTAGTTGTACAAGAAGGATCAGCTGTGGGTTTCTTGAGAAGAGGATGCACAAAGGAGTGCTTCGGAGGGGAGGGGAAGGATCCAGAGGCAAAGGAGTGGTTGCAAAAATCAGCAAGGGCCGGAGCAAGGGTGTCAATGTGGTCCTTGATGGTTTTAGAGGAACAGGTATGAACCTGTTTTGAAGAGGCTTTCATAGATCGGACTTGTCTAGCAACCTCGTCAGGGGTGAAAAGAGGAAATGACGAGAAGGATGGTGCGAGGGTGGCTAAAGGAGGGTCAGCAAGCACAGATGGAGAGGGAAGAGGAGGAGTGTGGGTGGAGAGGGTGGACAGGATGTCCTGGGTTTTTGAAATGAAGTGAGAGGCAAGGGCATTGCAAAGAGCCTGGGAGGCAACAGGAGGGTTAGAGACTGCAGCAGGGTTGGCCAGCTCCTTGGAGATTTTAAAGAGTTCGGCCGAGTTGTTAGATGCCGCGGAGACACGAGCTTCAATGTGGAATCTCTTCTTGGTGAGGACAGAGAGTCGGTATTGCCTTTGTAGCAAGTGACAGGCCAGTTTGTCAGAGGATGAACAGGAAATCCTCCATTTCCTCTCAGCTGCCCTAAACTTATGTTTAAGTGTAGCTAGGTCAGAGTCATACCAGGAATTGCACTTGGCTTTGGACTTCAAACAGATCCTCATGACACGGACAAGAACATCAAGCGTATCCGAAATTGAAGAGTATAACAGAGACAAGGCTGTATCAGGATGAGAGACAGCCAAAGGTGGAGGGGGGTGGAGAAAGTGGCAGCAAAAGCCTCAACTGACAAACGCTTCATGGGCCGGATGTCCGAGAAGGTAGGTGGCCGTGTTGGGGTAGGCTTGGCTTGGGGGGAAGAGAGGGAGAGATGAGATGAGAGGAGGGAGTGCTCGCTCCAGGTGAGAGGAGTGGTCAGAGGGATGGAGAGGGGGAGGTCAGAGGAGATCAAGACATCGAGTGTGTGCCCTGCAGAGTGAGTCGGGCCAGAGGGGAAGATGGACAGGGAGAGGGAGTCGCAGAGGTCATGGAAGAGTACAGAGGAGGAGCAAGGAGAGTCTAAATGTATATTTAGGTCACCGAGGAGGAGGAGTTGAGTGGTAGAGGCGAGGAGGGAGGAGGAGAGGTCTGCCCACTCAGAGAGAAATTAGGTGATTTGACCAGGAGGCCGGTAGATGGTAACCACAGTAAGAGAATGGGTAGGTGAGAGAGAAAGCTGGACCCAACAGGGAGGATTTCAGCAAGGGACAAAAAGAGTGTCCTACCTTGGAAGGTCTACAGTGAACCAACTGAGTCAACCCCTGGAGGCTACAAAAGACTTGTAGAACCTCTAGTAAACCGACACCAGTTTCTGCAGTTAGCCCATGTTAGCCCATGAGGTACCTTTGGCTGGTCACTTAAGTTTTAAGAAGACCAAAGAAAGGCTATCTCTGCACTTCTACTGGCCTAAGATGGGTACAGAAGTAGACAAATTCTGCAGAAGCTGCCACACTTACCAAACCTCTGGCAATAGTGGGTCCAAAAATGTGGTACCCTTAGTGCCTCTCCCAATGGTGGGAATTCCTTTTGAGAGGGTGGGGATTGACATTGTTGGTCCTCTTGACCCTCCCACATCTTCAGGCAACAGGTTTATCCTGGTTGTAGTGGACCATGCCACTAGATTTCCTGAAGCCATACCTATGAGGACTGTTACGGCATCGGCTGTAGCTAAGGCCCTACTTGGTATTTTTACCAGAGTAGGTTTTCCTAAGGAGGTGATATCTGACAGGGGATCAAATTTATGTCCCACTACATGCAAACCATGTGGAAAACCTGTGGAGTTACCTACAAGTTCTCAACTGCCTACCACCCCCAAACCAATGGACTGGTAGAGAGGTTTAACAGAACTATGAAGAGCATGATAGGTGCTTTAGGAGAACCCCTTAGAAGAAAGTGGGACCTTCTACTGACATGCCTTCTCTTTGCTTATAGAGAAGTCCCTCAGGAGGGAGTAGGATTTAGTCCCTTCGAACTTCTCTAAGGCCATCCAGTCAGAGGTCCATTGGCCCTGATTAAGGAGGGGTTGGAGAGTGCTCCTTCCCGCAAGCCAGTCAGAGTGACTGACTATGTGATAGGTCTCCGGAGGAGAATGTCACACATGATGGCAGAAACAAGTGTTAACTTGAGGGCTGGTCAAGCTCTGGTCAAGCATTGGCATGACCAGAAGGCTAACATGGTTGAGTTAACTCAAGACCAGCTTGTTCTTGTTATGGTCCCCACAAGGCAGAGGGCCTTGCAGGACAAATGGATAGAACCCTTCAAGGTTGTGGGTAAACTTGGAGACGTGAACTATCTGATGGACTTAGGCAACCCTAAGGAGGCTCCCAGAGTCTTTCACACCAACTGTTTAAAGGCTTATGTCTCTAGACCTGATATAGGAGCTCTGCTTCTAGCTTCAGCTCAGGAGGAGGAGGAGAGTGAACCTCTGCCTGACCTCCTCCCTCCTCAGAGGCTTACCTTTAGATGAGCAAGTGGAACGAGTTAATCTCTCTTCCAGTCTCACATCTGACCAGCAGGATGAGTGCAAGCTACTGTTAAATCAGTTTGCCTCCCTGTTCCCACTTTCACCAGGCTTGACCCCTTGGGGTCAGCATGACATACACACTGGTGACTGTTTGCCTGTCAAAAGCAGGGGGTACAGAATGTCTGACAATATCAGATCCCACATAAGGAATGAGGTCAACAAAGTGCTTGACCTCGGGGTTATAGAGCCCTCTACTAGCCCATGGTCTAGCCCAGTTGTGCTTGTACCAAAGGCAGGATCTAAGGAGTTGAGATTCTGCATGGACTATAGAGCTCTAAATGCAGTCACCACGACTGATGCCAATCCTTTGCCTAGGACAGATGAGCTGGTGGACAAACTTGGTGCAGCCAAGTACCTCAGCACATTTGACCTAACGTCATGCTATTGGCAAATAGCCCTGAGAGACCATGCCAAGGAGAAAACTGCATTCTCCACTCCAGCTGGCCTCTACCAATTCAAAGTGATGCCCTTTGGGTTAAAGAATGCACCTGCTACATTTCAGAGGATGGTCAATCAAGTTCTGAATGGGATGGAGGACTTCTGCATGGCATACTTGGATGACATTGCAGTGTTCAGCCCTACATGGAAATAACATATTAAATACCCAGGTTATGTATTGCAGGCTCTGGAACAGGCCCATCTGACCATAAAGGCAAGCAAATGTCAAATTGGTCAGAGTTCAGTGGTCTGCCTTGGACATGAGATAGGAGGAGGTGAAATAAGGCCATTGCCTAGCAAAGTATAAGCTGTACAAAACTGGGCCACCGCGACTTCTCAAACCCAAGTAAGGGCCTTCCTAGGTCTTACTGGGTACTATAGGAACTTCATAGAGAACTATGGGACCATAGCTTCTCCCTTGAATGTCATCTCCTCTCCCAAATTTCCTAAGAAGGTTAGGTGGAATGAGGAGTGCAATCAAGCCTTTGAAGGTCTTAAGAAAGCCCTTTGTCAAGCTCCAGTCCTAAGAACTCCTGACTACCACCAAACCTTCATTGTACAAACTGATGCTTCTAATGTAGGTATAGGTGCATTTGTTTCATCATCAGGAATTTAAAGGATCCTAAAACAAGGTGGGCAACAATAGAAAGAGAATGCTTTGCTATTGTGTGGGCACTGAAGAGGTTTAGACCATACTTGTATGGATCTACCTTCATCATTCAGACTGACCACCAACCCCTGAGATGGCTGATGCAAATGAAAGGGGAAAACCCAAAGTTACTCAGATGGTCAATCTGCCTGCAAGGATTTGATTTTTCCATTGAGCACAGAGCAGGAAGTCACCACCAAAATGCTGATGGTCTCTCTAGGATGTTTTTAACCGACTAGAGGTATGAGATCCATCCAGGAGTGGATTAAATCCTCCTGTCCCTTAGTCTGGGGGGGCGAGTGTTAGGGAGAATTTTCCTTCTAGGGCTAAGTCCCTCACCTAGTGAGTCCCCCAGCAACTTTGCTGGATTTCTGGAGTTTATTGTACATCTTTTTCCACTCTTACATGTGTTTTGGCCTATGTGTTTTTACTCATTGTGTGATCTTGGGCACTGGAGCACACCACTCCACGTGCCCCTGTTCTTGTATGGGTTACACCGCACCCTCAGTGTAGTAACCCAGGGTTGTCTTTAAGACTTTCCCCTGACTCCATTTCACTGGGGCTGACTACTGTCCACCAGAGAAAGGTAAAGTTGCCATTTACTTTACATAGTCATTTTTACCATAGACCCAGTACACCCCATCTTACACAGAGTACTGGAAAGGGCTAATTGTTAGGTCAGTTTTTCTGAAGTCCAGTTAAGGGCCTAGTAAAACCATTCAACTGAAGCAGTACAAGACTCCACTCTTAGTATAAGACTGTACCACCTGAGTACATGGTAGCGTAGGCAGAGCAGCCAGGCTTATCTTAGGAGGGAGAGAGGGCAGTAGATACAGTACAAGTGAAAATTGTAATAACAATGATCCAAAGAAACACTAAAACACTATGTATTATAAAAATAAAGGATTTATTTAAATACAAGTAGGCCCAGATAAATCTAGGGTTAAGTAAATACTGAAACATTATATGAAATCACAATATAAAACACAACACTATACTTGAAAGTACACAGACCCAAGTATAGACCTTATTTGGAACACCTAACAGTAGTTCTAGGGAAGTCAAAACCTTGTTATACACATTTAGTATAGGTCAAGCCTATTCTTTGGGAGTAAAAGACCAATGGTTACTTTTAGATTACTTTTGGTAATACAAGGACAGTAGGCCCTTCCAGTTGTACAGTGACTCTTGGAACAAATCACATAAACAGTCAACTGGACAATATACTTTTGGAGAATAGTGAAACACTTATTCTAGGTGCAGTAAAAACCTATCACTACTTTTGACATAACACACAGTTATACCAGGCGAGCAAAACCTAATGGATGTAATATACAATTACAGATGCTTTGGAAATCAGGGAACCCCAGATGGAGATAAGCAATAACTCTTGTAACTTGTTTTGGATGGCACACAGCTAACACAAGGTAAGTAAAACCCACTTACTTTAACTTCACAATGAAGGGGAAAAGTAAAACCCAATGTCACACTTTACTGAATAGATATTCTAGGTAGGCAACAACCTAATGTAGACTTATTAAAGACAGGCTAGCAGCAAGTCAGGGGAAGCAAGACCCAGTTGGGGGACACTCATACAGTTATCCTAACAGGACTAACCTGGTGATACCAACAGTTGGAGGACACTCATACAATTACCCTTCAGGAATAATCTGGTGAAACCAACACATTACTTTTGTAAAGAGGCACAACCTAATCACAGGAGAGTAAAATACCTTCACATCTACTTTCTTTTAGACTGGCAAAATAGTGGCTAAGGAAGGAAAGATGTTAACCATACTTTTAAGAATAGTGCATCACACATCCAAGATCAGTAAGAACTTTTGTAACTGTTCACTCTTAGAATTACAGTTACCAACCAACTCTTTACAAGTAAGTAAAAACACTTGATTTCTTTTCTAGGCAGAAGTCCCAATCCCTTCAAAGTCTTTTCCCTTAGAGCATGAGTGTTCTCAGTGGCAGAAGGGGGGTCACTAGGACTAGTGACCAACAGGCAGTGTTAGAATAAGTTCTTTAGTAGCAAAAGCCAGAGTTTCCTTAGGAAAACTGGGCAAACAAGTGAGTACTTTACTTCTAGGGTTAGAAGAGGGTCCAGGGGCTTCACAGAAGACACCCCAGCAGGATTCTAGCAGTGGGACTGGGTGTACTGGACGAGGGACCTCCCAATCACAGAAAACACCCCAGGACTACACAGAAATCCCAACAGGCTTAAGGTAAGTATATACCCAAGCCAACACAGTACCTCAGCAATGAAGAAGAGATTGCAGCAGGAGAACTTCAGGGACTGCAGCCAAATACCCAGTCACTGGATTCCTTGTCCTGGAGACTGAACACAAGACCTCAGAAGGGACTTTGCAGCAGGGATCGATGAAGAAGGCTCTAGGCAAGATTTCTCTCATGGCTGAATGCGGTTCTGCGGGTTTGGCGCCTTTTCAAGGAGCACAGAAGAAGACAGAAAATCATGGTTGAATTCTCGTCGTTTAAAAGGTCCAGCACTCTTGTGAGGGGACTTTTTGGACTCGATTCGTGTCTCTGGAGATAGACCAAGATGCCCACGAAGTTTCAGCGAGATTCGGAATTCGGAAGACCATGCACCGCACAGTGGCAGGAGGTCCCAGGGTATTGGGGTATTGCAAGAACGCAAGGTCGCAGGAACCCGTGGGATGGCTCAGAATGCAGGTCGTCTTGAGTCTAGTGGGTCTCACCAGGCTCTGGGTTCGGGTCGTCGTTTTCGGAGACCCCAGGTCGATCGGAAGGAAGGGCTGCAGCAGGCTCCGGTTACAAAGCAGGCTCTCCGGCCGCTGGAAATCATTCCCGCCGCTTTTCCTTCGTCATCCTCTTCGGTTTTCGGTTCCAGTGGTCAACATGACTTCAGCTTCCAGGTTTCCAGTATTTATCAGGAACTGCAACACAACCTCTGCATTCTCTCCCCGCATTTTACAAGAAAGGGGCGTTTGGCTGTCCAATCAGGACAGCCAACCCCCCACTGGGATTTGACCCAGTTGAAGGAAGACCTAAGACAAAGGAGGGGGAAGTTTTGGACCCCTCCCCCACTTCCTGTGCTTACAGACTGACTGGAGCCTGGGTGGGGTGTCCAGGGGACTCCCGCCGAAGACAAAACTCAAACAAAGGATTTTCCCACCCTGGATGTCAGGGGAAGGAACAAGAAACGACAAGAAACACTAAAATGGCAGAAAAAGAAGACAGGGGCCATTTTGGTAAAAATGAGCACCCTTAGGTGCCTTTACTGCAGCTGTGATTACAGCACGCGGTAAAGGTGCACCAAATTAGTAAAAGGTATCACTGCCACCAGCCATTAAAGGTAAGCTTGTCACTGTAACAGATTTGTTACAGTTTAAATGTGAAAGGGGATCCATTGTATCTCCCCAGCACTCCACATAAGGTGGGGTGTGCTGGTTTCACAGAAGTAAATGTAAAAGGGATCCAAAGATCCTTTCTACCCTTGGGAACTGTAGTTCACTCAAGGTTAGCACAAGAAAGTTAAAGGGGGAGCCCCTAGGGCAACCCAGCAACAACAGGCACTTATTGCCAATAAGTTGTTAGACATGATAACTTTAAAAAGACACTATGGAGAGTCTTAAAAATGACACCCATAAAAAGAGTTAAAGATTAGGTGAGTGTGGAAAAAGGTTCCCAATCACTGAGGTATTAATGGAAAATATCTCACTAGAAAAGCAAAAAGTTCTGGAGTTGAACCAGGCAAGGAAGATTTACCAGCCCTGTGGAAATCTTACCTAACACTCGTCCCCCCCGGACTAAGGAACAGGGGAAGCTAATCCTCACCTGGATAGATCTCTTGTTTCTAGTCGGTTAAACTGTTTGCTGAGTCAACTAGCAATCTTTTTGTAACCCTTGCTGTGATACTTTTTCTTATATTAGTTATCATTTGCAAACTATATGACCTACAAGTAGTGTTGGGCACTTTACTCTTGTCTAAGGTATAGGGGATCTGTTTAAACAGTCCCTCAGAAGTTGTGACAACCTCTGAACCTACAATAGGCTTTTTAAAGGGGTTCTTATAAAGAAATCCCTTAGACCTAGAGGGGTCTCCATGATTTCTCACCTCCTCCTCGCTCACATGAGCAGGTTGGGTCTCAGGTGTCCTAGTTGGAGGGGTTGTGGCAAAGCATTGTACATCCTTCCACTTCCTCTTAGATCTGTTTTTACCTTGGTTAGGGTTTTCCCTTCTAACTCTAGGATTTACAAGGGGGTCTTCAGCAGAAGAGCCCACAATGTCAAGGGGTTTAGCCTTAGACATCTCTTTTCTGGATTTCCACCAGCTTTGAGGTTTACCAGTCCTCAAAGGCCTAGTTAGGTTTCCATCTGCCTTCCTCAGAAGTAGTGTGGGTCAAAGACTTTAGAATTGGAACTGAAATGGTAGAGCATGGTTTGTGCTCCCATTTCCCTAATAGTCTAGATTTTGATTTGCCTTTGTTAGAGGGTTCCCTTCTAACATTAGGACTTTCAGTAGGATTCGCTATAGAGGATCCTACAGGTGTAGAGTGGTTTCTTGAAACAGAGACCCTAGCCTTGTCAGAAAATCTATCCATCTCTCCTGTAGGAGTAGTTGGAGTCACAGGCTTTTTATTAGAAGGCCTAGTAAGAAAGCTATTCTTAGGTTTCTTATAACTCTTTTTGGTGTTCAGTTTTTCAGGCCTAGAAGTTACATTCTGGGCACTCTGAACTAAAGGAGAAAACTCAATTCCTACCTTGGGGTCAAGGAAACTCCTTGCCCTCTTAGGGTTGTTAAAAACACCTAAGCTTTGTACATCCATCTGGATCACCTCCACTGTAAGTGGGTTTTCAGGCGTATCCATGTTTAGAGTTTTAGGAAGCATTTCCACTGTAAGTGGGTTTTCAAATGTTTCAGCCACTACAGGTTTAACTGAAGGGGCCTTTACTCTAAAGGACATACACCACACAGGGTGTGTGACATGAACACTAAGGTTCTTGTCAGGTTCAACAAAGTTTTTACACAGTGTTATAGATTGGACAGGAATATATAAGATATATAAGTTTCTATCCACAGGTTGAACCACTTCCACTCTAGGTGGGTTTTCAAGAGGTTCTTTCAACTCAGTGTTAACTGAAGGTGGGGTCACAGCAGTGACCTGGTTAATGGTATTACACCAAATGGGTACTAGAACAGAAGTTTTTAAGTTTCTGGGAACTAGTTGAACCACTTCCACTACAGGTGGTTTTTCAAGAGGCTCTATCACCTTAGCAGCAGCTAAAGGTGGGGTCACAGGAGTGACCTCTAGCTTTGTGGGCCTAGGGGCTTTGTCCCTATTTGAAATTATGGGTGCTACACCCAAGTGCCCTTCAGAGTGGCAGTTAATGCCTTTTATCTCCAAAGAGGGGTCTCCTAAGGGGACCTCTCTTACTTCAAGGTTAAGAGCCTCAGCCTTTTTACAAGGGGGCTCAGCTGAGTCTAAGACCACAGCTTTTCTGCTATACTCAGTATTGACAGATTTCTTAAGGGATGAGGAGACAGCACCTTTTGACCTACCTCTATTCTCAGAGTCCCTTAAGGAGTGTAGATATGTAGAAGCTTTTTTCTTATATCTATCCATGAGAGCTGTTTTTACCATATCCCAGTTACCTATTTCTACTTCAGGTAAATCCAAGAGCACATGGTAGTCCCTCTTGGGAAGTCTAAAAAGAACCCAGGGTATTCTATCACTCTCACACAGACCAAACCTTTTACAAGTGAGGTCAAAAGTTTTCAGCCATACAGCAATGTCACACTTCAGATCATACTGACTCACCAATTCTGGAAACCTGGAAGCTGTAGACACAGAAGAACTGGAAAAAGAAGAGGGGTGCAGAAAATGGTCTTCTACAGACCTGTTATACTTTTTCTCATATTCCCACATCTTCATATTGTTTTCCCATAGGAATTTTCTTATTTTCAGTTCCTTAGATATCTCAGAGCACATGGTAGGCAGTAAGGTAGAGGCAGGAGAAGGAGAGGGGGGTGAACTAACATCCTCCTCATCAGAACCCTCATATTCCTCCTCTGAGGAGTTTGGACAGCTGTCTGAACCCTCATCATCCTCACTCCCAGCAATATTGTAAGAAGTGGACACAGGTTCACTGGAACCATGCATATGGTCCCATAACCTTTGTAATAATTGAAGCTTACTTCCTTCACAATTGAGGCCCTTCTCTATACACATTGTGACCACAGTTTCCATTGCAACATAAGAGAAGTCCTCAGGCCTAAAGCAGGCCATGGTGTTGGTTCTTGTGTTAAATACAATAAGTACACTTTACCTTGGCTAAACCAAACCTACTGGATGGTTTCCTTTGGACACAAAGTATATCAATAATCAATGTAATGCAATCCACCTTTATCCCAGCGCATGCCAACAGTGTTAGGTCAGTTTTTCTGAAGTCCAGTTAAGGGCCTAGTAAAACCATTCAACTGAAGCAGTACAAGACTCCACTCTTAGTATACGACTGTACCACCTGAGTACATGGTAGCGTAGGCAGAGCAGCCAGGCTTATCTTAGGAGGGAGAGAGGGCAGTAGATACAGTACAAGTGAAAATTGTAATAACAATGATCCAAAGAAACACTGAAACACTATGTATTATAAAAATAAAGGATTTATTTAAATACAAGTAGGCCCAGATAAATCTAGGGGTTAAGTAAATACTGAAACATTATATGAAATCACAATATAAAACACAACACTATACTTGAAAGTACACAGACCCAAGTATAGACCTTATTTGGAACACCTAACAGTAGTTCTAGGGAAGTCAAAACCTTGTTATACACATTTAGTATAGGTCAAGCCTATTCTTTGGGAGTAAAAGACCAATGGTTACTTTTAGATTACTTTTGGTAATACAAGGACAGTAGGCCCTTCCAGTTGTACAGTGAATCTTGGAACAAATCACATAAACAGTCAACTGGACAATATACTTTTGGTGAATAGTGAAACACTTATTCTAGGTGCAGTAAAAACCTATCACTACTTTTGTCATAACACACAGTTATACCAGGCGAGCAAAACCTAATGGATGTAATATACAATTACAGATGCTTTGGAAATCAGGGAACCCCAGATGGAGATAAGCAATAACTCTTGTAACTTGTTTTGGATGGCACACAGCTAACACAAGGTAAGTAAAACCCACTTACTTTAACTTCACAATGAAGGGGAAAAGTAAAACCCAATGTCACACTTTACTGAATAGATATTCTAGGTAGGCAACAACCTAATGTAGACTTATTAAAGACAGGCTAGCAGCAAGTCAGGGGAAGCAAGACCCAGTTGGGGGACACTCATACAGTTATCCTAACAGGACTAACCTGGTGATACCAACAGTTGGAGGACACTCATACAATTACCCTTCAGGAATAATCTGGTGAAACCAACACATTACTTTTGTAAAGAGGCACAACCTAATCACAGGAGAGTAAAATACCTTCACATCTACTTTCTTTTAGACTGGCAAAACAGTGGCTAAGGAAGGAAAGATGTTAACCATACTTTTAAGAATAGTGCATCACACATCCAAGATCAGTAAGACATTTTGTAACAGTTCACTCTCAGAATTACAGTTACCAACCAACTCTTTACAAGTAAGTAAAAACACTTGATTTCTTTTCTAGGCAGAAGTCCCAATCCCTTCAAAGTCTTTTCCCTTAGAGCATGAGTGTTCTCAGTGGCAGAAGGGGGGTCACTAGGACTAGTGACCAACAGGCAGTGTTAGAATAAGTTCTTTAGTAGCAAAAGCCAGAGTTTCCTTAGGAAAACTGGGCAAACAAGTGAGTACTTTACTTCTAGGGTTAGAAGAGGGTCCAGGGGCTTCACAGAAGACACCCCAGCAGGATTCTAGCAGTGGGACTGGGTGTACTGGACGAGGGACCTCCCAATCACAGAAAACACCCCAGGACTACACAGAAATCCCAACAGGCTTAAGGTAAGTATATACCCAAGCCAACACAGTACGTCAGCAATGAAGAAGAAATCGCAGCAGGAGAACTTCAGGGACTGCAGCCAAATACCCGGTCACTGGATTCCTTGTCCTGGAGACTGAACACAAGACCTCAGAAGGGACTTTGCAGCAGGGATCGATGAAGAAGGCTCTAGGCAAGATTTCTCTCATGGCTGAATTCGGTTCTGCGGGTTTGGCGCCTTTTCAAGGAGCACAGAAGAAGACAGAAAATCGCAGTTGAATTCTCGTCGTTTAAAAGGTCCAGCACTCTTGTGAGGGGACTTTTTGGACTCGATTCGTGTCTCTGGAGATAGACCAAGATGCCCACGAAGTTTCAGCGAGATTCGGAATTCGGAAGACTGTGCACCGCACAGTGGCAGGAGGTCCCAGGGTATTGGGGTATAGCAAGAACGCAAGGTCGCAGGAACCCGTGGGATGGCTCAAAATGCAGGTCTTCTTGATTCTAGTGGGTCACACCAGGCTCTGGGTTCGGGTCGTCATTTTCGGAGACCCCAGGTCGATCGGAAAGAAGGGCTGCAGCAGGCTCCGGTTACAAAGCAGGCTCTCCGGCCGCTGGAAATCATTCCTGCCGCTTTTCCTTCGTCATCCTCTTCGGTTTTTGGTTCCAGTGGTCGACATGACTTCAGCTTCCAGGTTTCCAGTATTTATCAGGAACTGCAACACAACCTCTGCATTCTCTCCCCGCATTTTACAAGAAAGGGGCGTTTGGCTGTCCAATCAGGACAGCCAACCCCCCACTGGGATTTGGCCCAGTTGAAGGAAGACCTAAGACAAAGGAGGGGGAAGTTTGGGACCCCTCCCCCACTTCCTGTGCTTACAGACTGACTGGAGCCTGGGCGGGGTTTCCAGGGGACTCCCGCCGAAGACAAAACTCAAACAAAGGATTTTCCCGCCCTGGATGTCAGGGGAAGGAACAAGAAACGACAAGAAACACTAAAATGGCAGAAAAAGAAGACAGGGGCCATTTTGGTAAAAATGAGCACCCTTAGGTGCCTTTACTGCAGCTGTGATTACAGCACGCGGTAAAGGTGCACCAAATTAGTAAAAGGTATCACTGCCACCAGCCATTAAAGGTAAGCTTGTCACTGTAACAGATTTGTTACAGTTTAAATGTGAAAGGGGATCCATTGTATCTCCCCAGCACTCCACATAAGGTGGGGTGTGCTGGTTTCACAGAAGTAAATGTAAAAGGGATCCAAAGATCCTTTCTACCCTTGGGAACTGTAGTTCACTCAAGGTTAGCACAAGAAAGTTAAAGGGGGAGCCCCTAGGGCAACCCAGCAACAACAGGCACTTATTGCCAATAAGTTGTTAGACATGATAACTTTAAAAAGACACTATGGAGAGTCTTAAAAATGACACCCATAAAAAGAGTTAAAGATTAGGTGAGTGTGGAAAAAGGTTCCCAATCACTGAGGTATTAATGGAAAATATCTCACTAGAAAAGCAAAAAGTTCTGGAGTTGAACCAGGCAAGGAAGATTTACCAGCCCTGTGGAAATCTTACCTAACACTCGTCCCCCCCGGACTAAGGAACAGGGGAAGCTAATCCTCACCTGGATAGATCTCTTGTTTCTAGTCGGTTAAACTGTTTGCTGAGTCAACTAGCAATCTTTTTGTAACCCTTGCTGTGATACTTTTTCTTATATTAGTTATCATTTGCAAACTATATGACCTACAAGTAGTGTTGGGCACTTTACTCTTGTCTAAGGTATAGGGGATCTGTTTAAACAGTCCCTCAGAAGTTGTGACAACCTCTGAACCTACAATAGGCTTTTTAAAGGGGTTCTTATAAAGAAATCCCTTAGACCTAGAGGGGTCTCCATGATTTCTCACCTCCTCCTCGCTCACATGAGCAGGTTGGGTCTCAGGTGTCCTAGTTGGAGGGGTTGTGGCAAAGCATTGTACATCCTTCCACTTCCTCTTAGATCTGTTTTTACCTTGGTTAGGGTTTTCCCTTCTAACTCTAGGATTTACAAGGGGGTCTTCAGCAGAAGAGCCCACAATGTCAAGGGGTTTAGCCTTAGACATCTCTTTTCTGGATTTCCACCAGCTTTGAGGTTTACCAGTCCTCAAAGGCCTAGTTAGGTTTCCATCTGCCTTCCTCAGAAGTAGTGTGGGTCAAAGACTTTAGAATTGGAACTGAAATGGTAGAGCATGGTTTGTGCTCCCATTTCCCTAATAGTCTAGATTTTGATTTGCCTTTGTTAGAGGGTTCCCTTCTAACATTAGGACTTTCAGTAGGATTCGCTATAGAGGATCCTACAGGTGTAGAGTGGTTTCTTGAAACAGAGACCCTAGCCTTGTCAGAAAATCTATCCATCTCTCCTGTAGGAGTAGTTGGAGTCACAGGCTTTTTATTAGAAGGCCCAGTAAGAAAGCTATTCTTAGGTTTCTTATAACTCTTTTTGGTGTTCAGTTTTTCAGGCCTAGAAGTTACATTCTGGGCACTCTGAACTAAAGGAGAAAACTCAATTCCTACCTTGGGGTCAAGGAAACTCCTTGCCCTCTTAGGGTTGTTAAAAACACCTAAGCTTTGTACATCCATCTGGATCACCTCCACTGTAAGTGGGTTTTCAGGCGTATCCATGTTTAGAGTTTTAGGAAGCATTTCCACTGTAAGTGGGTTTTCAAATGTTTTGGTAAAAATGAGCACCCTTAGGTGCCTTTACTGCAGCTGTGATTACAGCACGCGGTAAAGGTGAACCAAATTAGTAAAAGGTATCACTGCCACCAGCCATTAAAGGTAAGCTTGTCACTGTAACAGAATTGTTACAGTTTAAATGTGAAAGGGGATACATTGTATCTCCCCAGCACTCCACATAAGGTGGGGTGTACTGGTTTCACAGAAGTAAATGTAAAAGGGATCCAAAGATCCTTTCTACCCTTGGGAACTGTAGTTCACTCAAGGTTAGCACAAGAAAGTTAAAGGGGGAGCCCCTAGGGCAACCCAGCAACAACAGGCACTTGTTGCCAATAAGTTGTTAGACATGATAACTTTAAAAAGACACTATGGAGAGTCTTAAAAATGACACCCATAAAAAGAGTTAAAGACAGGTGAGTGTGGAAAAAGGTTCCCACTCACTGAGGTATTAATGGAAAATATCTCACTAGAAAAGCAAAAAGTTCTGGAGTTGAACCAGGCAAGGAAGATTTACCAGCCCTGTGGAAATCTTACCTAACACTAATCTGTACCCCTTTTCTGTCTGTACCTCCCTTAGCATTGTTTCGCTCTTTTAACATTTAGACTTGGCTGGTGGCAGTGGTATCTACCCTAACTTTTCTACCGCGATTATATTAGATAAACGTGGTACTGTTCTTGGCTATTATATTAGCCTCGAACATAAACCTGCTTGACCAAATCGTCTTTCTTTTGGCTTCGGTTGGGTTTATTCACCATTTCGTTTTTGTTAAAGTCCTTCTTGTGTTTTACTTTGCACGGCAAACTACGTTTGCCTTCTTTGTTCACCATCTTTTTGGCGGGCTTCTGCAGAGAAGCCCTCCTCAAGGCACCTCGGTGTCTAGGTGGGCTGAATGTGAGGGAGGGGTGTAGTCACCCCCTGCACAGGGTATCCTAGGAAACCCAAGTCGCACTTTGCCATGATTGGCTGAGGTGGTTGTCCTCGCTGGACACCCCCCCTGCTGCGTGATTGACAGCCAGGCTGTGTGAATGGGGGTTTTGCACATAAAAGGCAGGTCTCTTGGGCTAGAAGTCAGAGTTGCCTGTGGAAGTCCAAGGAACCGAAGTGAAGTGGAGAGAACGACGGCTGCTGCAACTACCCCATGCTGGTGAAGCCCTGCTGCAGGCCTGAGCTATCTACCCTTCGACGACTAAGAGGAGATCCAGTCCGGAGTCTTCTTCCCTTGAGCCTGGTGGGGATAACCAGTTCATCTTCTTTAGCCAGAGATCTCCGCCATGGTCAAAATCGCTGCTCACTGCTGTAGTGGTCCGGACAGCCACCTGCTGAGCCTCTCCTGTTTTTAAGGAGCGCATCTTTTATTCGTTATCGCTGCTGCCGGCTTCATCTCTGTGTGGTGCAGAGCCCCTTCAGACGTCCTCCTTCACAACGAAACTCCAGGAATCGTGGGTATGCGGGAAACCAACAGGAACAACTGCCAGGGCTCCAGCTGCATTTTGGAATAAGGTACTGTGTTCTACTCGAGGAAACTGGGTGAATCCCTTTTCTTCATCCTCAAGGCTCGTCCTTGTCTTCCCTCCTTATTATAACTTTTGCTTCCGAACATTGACAATATTCAAGTACTTTTGGGCTACGCTGAATCGTGAACTGTCTAACGGTGTGATCTTCGGCAACAGGTCTCCGGTGTCACTTAAGTTTGGCTCCGACCCTTTGACTTTTGAACTCCTGTTTCTGAGTGTTTCTCGATACTGTCTGCCTAACCTAAATATTGCCTGTGATTTTTGCCTCCAACTCCCTCTGGATATCTCAGCTGCTAAGTGTGTTTTTGCCCCGGTAGCATTTCATGTCATGGATACGCATTTATTGAGTATACCAAACTATCAAAAAGTGATCGCAACCGTATCCGCGGTATCGTGTTTTATTCATAACACTGGTTCGTTTAAACACAGGGTGCTTACCTTGAGACATACTGTACAAAGTGAAGTGGTTAGTTGTAGTTTATTTAACGTGTGATTTTGTTTAAAGTTTAATAGAAGTGTTGTGTTTATAACTGATGGTTTAAAAATAAATGTACTTATCATTTTGTTTTACCTGAAACCTTAAGTCATTGTTTGCTTGAGCCACAGTAACTGTGGTCCCTTTGTGTAATCTCTGCTACTGCTCATATACTCTTGAGATAAACCTGCTGCTCCACCACTGCTACCACCATAACTTAGTAGTACAGGCTTGTACCAAAGGTAAAACTTGTATTGCCACCTGTAGTCTTAATTGTGTGTAGTGGTCCCTAAGGGCACTGCACAGGATTCTGCCTGACACACGGCCAGCCTCAGACACAGTCCTCCATTGCCCGCACCTCTTAAGGAACACGGGCAGCCTCAGACACAGTCCTCCATTGCCCGCACCTCTTAAGGAACACGGGCAGCCTCAGACACAGCCCTCCCATTGCCCGCACCTCTTAAGGAACATGGGCAGCCTCAGACACAGCCCTCCCATTGCCCGCACCTCTTAAGGAACACGGGCAGCCTCAGACACAGCCCTCCCATTGCCCGCACCTCTTAAGGAACACGGGCAGCCTCAGACACAGCCCTCCCATTGCCCGCACCTCTTAAGGAAAACGGCCAGTCCCAGACACAGCCCTCCCATTGCCTGCAAACAAGTGTGAGCCTACAGCCGTTCATAGGCAGACAGGTGATTTGCTGCTTGGGAATGGATTTTGCATCCCAAGCTGTCTATTGAAATAAATAATCCTCTCCCAGCACCTGAGAGAAGGCTCAGTGCAATGTTGCACTGGCTCCATGTCAGCAGTGCTCAGGTTCATGTCCCCAATAGGGATGAAATAAAATAACATTTTAAAAAAATATTTTTTTAAAAGTTGCCGTCCTCTAACCATATTATGGGTCGCATAAAGTAAGGGAACAACGACGGGTTGTCCCGAAAAGTACGGGAACGGTGTACCCTTTAGACCCCCCAGCTCCACTTTGACCTCTGGTTAAATACATGAGGGAAGAAGTGCACAGAGAGCCAGTATGGATGCAGCCCAGGGGGCATAGAGGGGGCACTGACTGAGACCGAGACACAAAGGGAGAGCGGGGTGTGGAGCGGCCTCTGGGAGCAGGCAGAGGGTCTGGAAGAGACATGCCTTTACAGGTACAGCGAGAAGTGATGGGTATAGGGTGGGCACGGAGGCTTAAGAGCAGGGTGAAGAGTTGCTGAGAAGGAGGGGTACAGGCAGTGGTGGGCATAGGGAGCAGGGCAGCTTCTAGCTCACTCCGTGCCCAGGGCGAGACACTAGAAAGAGCCCCCCTGACTGGTACACGTCACTTCCAAAGGACACCTCTGTGTCGCACGACAAAGCCCCTCCTCAATACCAGTGATTCTTTGCTAAACAATTAAGCTGGTTTCATTACATTGTATTTCAAGTACTTAACAGAAGAAATCCCATGTGAAAACTCAGCTGTTGCTGCCGAAAGAAATGGTTCTTCTGACACCTGCTCTTAGGGAAGGCCTTGCCTGAATGCAATTTCAAACTGCCCGTACTGGCATGCTGCAGTGTGACCAGCCTGCCGCGGTCTGAGAGCCCACTGGCTCTGTGTTACAGGTGTTCTGTTCGAACCACCTACTTGTATCCTGCATGGGGTAACATTAGACTAACCATATTCATTATTTTCTGATACAAGGTTATCATTCCAAGACAGACAGCCAGGGATACTCCTATTGTACTCTCTCAAAATACCCCTAGGAGACAGGGAAAGGGGACAAATAGCAGCAATGAGTGTTCCTGTCTGATTTGCATTACATCAAAGATCATTTTGGGACTAAAACAATGGTCAGAGATCTCTATATTTGATAAACAAGTTTGTGATAAAAGAGTTGTATCTCTGATTCAGTAAATACATCACACAAACATGGCTTGGTGCTCACATCACAGTTCACAATACTCACACTAACATTCAAATGTTTGTAATCATGGACCATACATACTAATTTGGATATCCTATGCTTTTGTATGTGAGGATAAAATGGCTGTAACACCAGCCACTCAAGTGGGGTATCCGAATGTTCGATGAGGAGGGCCTGAGTCTCAGTCTGAGCATGCCCAGTCCCCAATAAGGAAATATCTTTTGGGAATTATATGTATAGACCGGAACGGATACCCTAGAAGGGACACCCAATAAAGAGGGACACATGCACAGTAAGAATTGTACTTCATGTTATGTTATGTTATGTAAAAAAAATGTTTAGAGCACTTTTATGCCCAAAGGAATCTTGGCGATAAAGCATCAAGCGCAACTACACAGTCTGCTATACTTCAGAAGAGGAGCGTTTTCAAAAGACGCCTGAATTGAAGATGGTGCGGGTTACCTCTCAAGACAAAAGGACGCGTATACCATAGTTTGGTGGCCGCCACCGACAAGGCGTGGTCGCCAACTCTTGATAGGCAAACTCTAGGAATAGAGATCAAGCAGGCATTTGCTGAACAAATAGTTCAGGATGGGAGATATGGGAAGAATCTATCCCAAAGATAATCTGCACCTTGGCGATAAAAGGCCAGATGAGCTAAGAAAAGGGCCTTAAATTCTATACGCAGGGTGACAGGAAGCCAGTGGAGGGAACCTAGGACTGGAGTAGTATGGGCGCCGTAAAGGTTGTTAGTGGCGACCCTAGCTGCCATATTCTGCAGGAGCTGTAGCTGGTGGATCAGCCCGACTGGCAGAGCCAAGAACAAGGAGTTACAGTAGTCTATGCGGCTCATCACCAGAGAGGCCGCCACCACCAGAGGTCTAAGATGACATGGCAGAAAAAGGAGCACCCTACGTAAAATCCTCAGGTGGAAGTGGCTGGCCTTACACACCATGCCGACCTGAGCGGCCTTGGAAAGTGTGCATGATAAATTAACCTCCAGATTTTTAACAACTGACACAGGAAAAGGAAAATCACCCAGTGCCACTGGCCAGATATTCGGGACCAAAGAGCTAGATTAGGAGGAAACCAACCACCAAGACCTCAGTCTTGTCCCCATTCAACTTCAGCCAATTCCTACCCATCCAGTCCCCCACGGCCACCAGGCACGGACTCAAGTGCAACGAGATCTCCGCCTTGTTCAGATCTAATCAAACCAGGATCTGGGTGTCATCGGCGTAATAGTAGCACCTGAGGCCGAGGGAGCGGATGAGGTGGACCACAGGCTGGATGTACATATTAAAAAGTGACGGGACAAGGAGGAACCCGGAGGGACACCACAAGATAAAGAACAGAGAGCAGAAGTAAAAGAGGAAAGAGAAATATATTGGCCCCTGTCTGTCAGGAAGGAGGAGAACCAAGCCAAGACAGAACCAGAGAGGCCTTCTGAAGCCAGACGGATCAGCAATACCAGATGGTTGACGGTGTAAAAAGCAGCCAAAAGATCTAACAATATCAGCGTAGCCATTCCACCACCGTCCACCAGTCAAGCCAAGTCGTCGACGACAGAAACTAGGACACTCTCCGTGCCTCGTCCCGGACGAAATCACGACTGAAAAGGGGTAAAAAAAACCTGTGATTTCCAAGAAGGACCAGAGAAGAGGAGAAAGCAAAGACTCCATTAGTTTCACAAACAGAGGTAGAAGTGAAATTGGATGGAAATTAGCAGGCAAAGTAGGATCCAGTGAGGGCTTCTTAAGAAGAGGGACAACTGTGGCCTGTTTCAGCTCCACTGGAATAACCCCCAACTAGCAAGACAGATTAACTGCCTGGGAAACCCAGGTAATTAAGCCAAGAGTGATGTTCTTAAAAACTGCTAAAGGCAGAGGATCTGAAAGGGAGACAAATTTAAGCTGGAAAACCGGCTTCTCAATCATATCCTCTGATAAAACAGGAAACTTGGACCACTGATGAGCAATGCCACTGGCTTCAATATCCCGCATGTTGTTGATGGTAACTAACACACTATTGTGTTTATTCACAACCAGAGGACGCCCCTGTTAGGGCGGAATGTGTGGCTTTTTTCTTACCCACGGGGGTTAGTAGCTGTAGCTTTATCTGGTCCGTGTGGATTGTATAGGTTTTAAAACAATCCTGTTTGTCCGTGTTTGCACTATTAAAAACGGAATCAAGCACTTTACTACGTGTGCCCGGGCATTTCTTTTATCCCGGTGTGAGGCATTCGTTATGTCATGCGCATTGGTGATTTGTTGTTTTTTGATATCATGGGTGCAGCCCACCTTGCCCTTGAGCACCAGCTGTTTAATAGAGGCAGAACACTTGAGTTTTGGTTACTTACATTTTCTGAATATATATACATAGATATATTTAAAACCACCAGGAAAACATTTGCGGATTCCTGCAAGAGGATTTGCACTCCACACAAAATGAACGCCAGCATGTTACTCTGCCAAAGTTTTAGAAAATCAGCCCAGCAGCCATCAGCTCTTCATCATATACAGGTTATTTGGCAAAAAGTTTAAAAAAAGAGAAACACAACACGGAGTGAAGTGCTTAGCGGCGTCCTCGCCGCACATTTAGACACAAAGTAAAACACACCCAGTGACACTTTAAGCATACAGTAAACTCTATGGTTAGTCTCCATTGTCCCTTTTTGCTTTCCATATCTCGCAATCTGACATAACTCAGACCTACTAATGGTTTATGGCGGCGGCCATTTTATAATAGTTCATTAGTACTTAAACATATATCTCTAATCGGTGCCTCACCTCCAATATCTTATGCTGAATGCATAGCTTCATCCCTTCTACACATTTTTATGTATATGCAATTTGTTACTCATTGTTTAGTATGCGATTCTTTCTTCGTGATCAAAGTGCAAGTACCAATGACAACCCTATCATTTTCAAAGAAACATCATTTCGTTAACTTATAAGTTTCATAAGGTGCTACGTGCATGTATTTCTTAGTTTCTCAACTTTTACCCCTGCACACACATAATTGCAGAGTCAATAGGAAATGCAAGTGCTCGACTGTCACACTCTTCTTACATTTTAGCCAAACACAGCAATAATAGCCCCATATTTTGGAATGTTTAAAGTGCATGGCGTACAAGGCTGCCATTTACTTAATTCACATTTACCTGGATAATTGCAAAAACACATCATTCCATTAACTATTAATGTGTTGGATTTGTGGGATCGATCTCTGTAGGTGCGCTAGTAACCACCCTAAAATAGTTGTAGAATTCAGAACCTGAGTGCTAAATCCAAATGTTTGGCAGCGAGATATTACAATCCCCTTCAAACTTGCCACAAAGTTTGTAGACAAATGTACAAGAATGGATTTAAGTTTCGGGAAAGTATCTCACGCTCCAAACCAGTCTTTCCATTGTAGTTGTTAAAGTAGTCCAGAGAAATAATGACATTGCTCAATGAAATGTTTCTTTCTCTTGGTCTCTGAATATATTTTGTCCCTCCACCACTGACTTCATCCCTCCAATTCTGGCCTGACGTGTGACACAATATGGTATGACTCATATAATACCATGTTTTCTTACAATATGACTATTCATTTGATTATGTAAATGTTCTGTGTACCAAATGGTATGGATCGCATCGCTACATTTATGTTTGATCACTGAATGTACAGCCTTGACAACGACCAGGGGTCGAAACACGTGTCGGCTGGCTTTTTTCTTTATCATGGGAGAACAAAAACTCCACATCTCTTATGATTTGGTCACTCAGATTATTTCTCTGGACTACTTTCACAACTACAATGGAAAGACTGGTTTTGAGCACGAGATAGTCTCCCGAAACTTAAATCCATTCTTGTACATTTCATTCACTAGTAGGTTTTACGAAGTGCTTCGTGCATATATTTCATAGCTGCCATAGCTTGTGCCACGACCCACGCCTAAAGCGGGATAAATAAAAAATATTCAAGTGCGCATGTTCATTATTCAGCGGTCACACGCTTCTTCAAATGTAGCCAAGTACAACAATCATATCCACAAGTTTTAGAATATTTAAAGTGTATAGTGCATAGCGTATACGGTTGCACTCCAATTATTACACATTAACCCATATATGTTACAAATACTAACTTTATATTGCACATCGTAGATCACGTGGTGAAGACAGAAAAAATCAGAATGTTCGATAAAGATGTTTTGTTCTAGATGTTTAAAACCTCAAAAAGCAAGCCATATTCATTTTGAACGAGAAAGTGCCTAGTGCTCACCCTTATATCATCTTTCAGTCTCTATGGGACTATTCAGAAAAGAGGAGACTAAAACCACAACATGACAACCTATACCTTCCATCATTATCATCATTATCATAAAAAACATATAAAATTGAAAAAAGGACTTAGGAAAACAGGGACTGAGAAAAGTGAAATAAACATATATATATATATATATATATATATATATATATATATATATATATATATATATATATATATATATTACATGGCCACAGTAGTGGCCATGTAGTTATGGTTAAGTTGCTGTTTCCATAGGAAGAGCACTTTTTGGGCGGCTTATAACGTCGCTCCCCTTGGACGAATCCTCACCAAACATTGCAAAAAACGTATATGGCCCACTCTGAATTATTTTGCAAAGTTTGGTGAGGTTTGGTCCAGGGGGGGAAAAGTTATAGGGGGGTGCCAAAATGCCTTTTTTTCCCATAGACATAATGGGAAAAAACTTTGCTCACACCTACAGACCAAACCGCTGGACGGATTTACACCAAATTTGCGGCAGGAGCGGCGGCCTCGAAAGCCTGCTTTTTTTTATTTGGTGTAAATCCATCCAGTAGTTTCTTTTTAAATGACCAAAATGTAAAGCAAAAAAAAATTAGTGATATCTTTGTCCGGTCCGCGGACACACTTCCCTGTTTGGTCCGCAGACTGGCCTCTGATTGGCTGTGCTGTCCGCAGACTGGCCTCTGATTATCCAAAAAATGTGCAGACTTTTGCGTGGTCCGCGAACACTGGAACGCGTCCGCTGATTGGATGATGAGAAAACGTGAAATGCGTCTGTTTTCTTGAAACGCCTGCCATCTTGGATTCGCAGACTTTTTTGGGGTCCGCGAACAGCGCAGTGATTTTATTTTTTTAAAATGTAGCATTTCACTTTTCAAACTCAACAAACAATCTCTGGGGAGGTGGTGGGGATGTGGATGGGATGGGATAGGGCCATAAGAAGCCAACAAACGGGTTATTTCACCCCCGAAAGTCCGCAAACACTCCAGATGTCCTGGAACAGTCCTGTGGTGTTCGCAAAGACTCCAGATGTCCTGGGAGAGTCGTGTGGTGTTCCCAAACACCCCAGATGTCCTGTGGCATTCCTGTGGTGTTCCCGGACACCTCAGATGTCCTAGGACATCTGTACCTATTTCTGCATCACAGGGTTGGGGAAAAGCAGTTTTTGGATGGCTTATAAATTTTGCGCCACTCAATGAAATTGCATGTAATTTTGTAATTTTATTCTAGGACTAATCCTGAATGGTTTTGCAAAGTTTTGTGGGATTCTGTCAAGAGGGGGCAAAATTAGAGGGGGGGTCCCAAAATATTGTAAAGGCATATAAATTTGGTGTCATTTGACGAATCTGCACAACATTTGGCAAAACGATTTTGGATCTAGATATAAATGGTTTTCGAAAGTTTGGTGGGATTTTCTCAAGAGGGGCGAAATTAGAGGGGGGTCTCAACATGTTTAGATGGCTTATAACTTTGTTGCTATTTGACAAATGTGGACAAAAGTTTTGAGAAAGATTATAGACCAGACCTTCAATGTTTGTGTAAAGACTGAATGGATTTTGTCAAGTGGGGGCTAAGTTATATGACTATTGTATGTACATATACTTTGAGACTTTTAAAAAAATACAACATGGGCGGGTTTCGAGCAAACTCGTGATGAGCATTGGCAAGGACATTAAAGCATGGCTTTGCAAATGTGGACGTGTTTTATTTTTTGACAAGTGTAATAATGTAGGTACAAAAAATAGTCATATACCTTTGGTGACTGAGGTATAGCCTGTGGCCGTGGGCAGTTGCCAGATTGTCTGGGTCATGGCATAAGGTCATGACGCGGATATCTGGCTACTGGCCATGACCGCTAGGGACAAAAATGGTGTTAAAGTGGCTATGTCTACCTGGGACCGGCAATGTGGTAAAGTTATTCGAAGGTAGGGTAGGTTTGAAAGAGAAAAAAGTGCTTGTGGTAATATGTGCATAAGGTTTTGCAGGCTGCCATGGCAAGGTAAGAGGGGCTGTGTACGGAGCCCCGCCTTCTCTTTCCATGTTGGCTATCTTGGAAAAGAATTTTCCTTCCTACAGCGGGACGCTATGTTTAGCAGCCTGGGTTCCCGCTTTGGGAACCAGGGGTGCTAATGGCCTTTATCCCCCATTTAAGGGGCTGCAATAGATGATAATGGTCTGTAGCCCTCCATTTTTATTTATTTATTTATTTATTTATTTATAACACACCAATGCCCACAGACATCAGGCTGTGTGGTTACAGTATTTGGTAAAGAAGATGAGATGGAGGAAGTTCTATTTTTTAACTGTGAAAGGTGGTTTCTAAAGGAACATGTATTTTATTGTTTTTGGATGTGAAACGAGGGCAGAGGCACCAAACACTAATATGGAGGGGCAGGTGGACAAGGGAAAATGTTGCACATGTGTTATTTCTAAGGTGGGGGCAGTGTTTCTCATGCTCCTTGATTAAAGCAGTGGTGGTGTCTCTTGGGGAGGAGGGATGGCATTAGCTGATTCCATTTTCAGAGAAAAAGCAGTTTTGCTAAAATTATGTACTGTGTACTAGATTGTTAATGGATGAGTAGGAATAGGTGCTGGAGCTGTGCAAGCGAAATTTTTAAGTATAAAGTTCCTAGATCAGTAGAAAATGCAGTTCTGAACTGTCTTCTTGGACACGTCATCATGCCGCGCGCTTGCGTATGATCATGTGGCACTGTCCGGAAGGTCCACAATGAAGTCAGATGTTCGTAGACATCTACGGATGGAAAACTAGTTGAAATAGTTGAAGAAAGTGTATAGAAGTGTTAAAAATGATTCTAGAAGGTGGGAAATGGCAGAGTTTTAAGGTAAAAACAAAGAGGTGATGGCTGGAAGGTTTAGAATTAATCATAACCTCTGGCATTGCTCTGGGCAAGCCTCCAGACCATCGTTCTTCACCAGATTTAATCATTGTCCCGTGCCTGCTGGGCCTAGAGACCCAAGCTAATCCTCACTGATGAGCCCCAACAAGGGCGAAACATGTTTGGGGATGCTTGTGGTCTCGTGCAGAAGGGATGTGACCTAGCAGTTCGGGCTGGACTGCCCCTTTTGGGGTGGGGCCATGCCTGATTTGCATATGGTCTTTCCCCTTCTGTAAAGGCTTGGCAGGCGAAGAACGATGGTCTGGAGGGTTGCCCCGAGCAATGCCAGTGGTTAAGATTCAGTCTAAACCTTCCAGCCATCACCCCTTTGTTTTTGCTTTGTCACCCCGAGTGGGACGGGTTTGCCCAGACGTGGATCCCGTGCCTGCTGGGCCTAGAGACCCAAGCTAATCCTCACTGATGAGCCCCAACAAGGGCGAAACATGTTTGGGGATGCTTGTGGTCTCGTGCATAAGGGATGTGACCTAGCAGTTCGGGCTGGACTGCCCCTTTTGGGGTGGGGCCATGCCTGATTTGCATATGGTCTTTCCCCTTCTGTAATGGCTTGGCAGGCGAAGAACGATGGTCTGGAGGGTTGCCCCGAGCAATGCCAGTGGTTAAGATTCAGTGTAAACCTTCCAGCCATCACCCCTTTGTTTTTGCTTTGTCACCCAGAGTTTTAAGGTGACACTTTGTAAATTGGACACAAATATTGTTATATTTGGTAAGTATGATATTAGTAAGTTGCAGGAAAATAACATGCACTAATAAAGAGCTATGAAATTCAATGAAAAAACTTTGTTAAGGGGATGTTATGGTTAAGTTGCACTAACAAAAAAAAACTTTGTTAAAGGGACGTTATGGTTAAATTGGACTAATAAAAACCTATGAAATTCAATGAAAAAGCTTTGTTAAGGGTACATTATGGTTAAGTTGCACTAATAAAAACCTATGAAATTCAATGAAAAAACTTTGTTAAAGGGACGTTATGGTTAAGTTGCGCTACTAAAAACCTATGAAATTCAGTAAAAAAACTTTGTTAAAGGGACGTTATGGTTCCAAGTAAAACCAAAAAAACCCTGAAATTTGCCAGTTATGGTAAGCTAAGCAACCATAACTCGCGCCACCACCCCGTGCACTGCTAAGAATAACACCCAGGACATCAAAGATGACATCACAAATGTCATTGATGACATCACTGATGGCATCACATGTCTGGCTCCCCCTTCTTTCCTTTACTGACATATCTAGGCCACATGGTTTTGTTCAGTAACAGTCAGGAACTAAAAATTGTAAACGTACTATATTTGTAGACTTATCCTTCAAGTATGTTCTTACAATAATTCCCTTAGGGTCCAGTCATATCATATGAAACATATACATAGGGGAAGACACAAGGTTGAAAGACAGCAATCCTTTCTGTGCATGAAAATAATCAGTAGAGTTAACTGCACTTTCTGATAGTTCTGTTGTTTTTTTTATCACTGTACTTTGCCTGTATATGCTCATATTTGTATACATTATACTCACACTACTTTCCTTAGGGTCCAGTCACATCATGTGATACATATACATAGGGGAAGTAGCAGCAATCATTTCTCTGCATAAAGGTAATCTGTTTTTTTTCTTATTTCAATTTCCTTGTATATACTCATATTTGTATGTGTTGTTGTCTCTTTGTGTTTTGTCTGTAATAATGCAATTATGTAGTAAGTGGGTTTTATTACCTACTTATCACAAGTTTCACTGTACGCAAAACTCTAATAAGAAAACAGTTATCATTTCACTATTCAACATGGCAAGCTTATGAATATTGCACCTCCATCATGTATGCTGCACACAATGCCTATGTTTCTACATGAGTACCTTAGTATACTGGATGGAAATTCATAATAGAATGCTATTTATATCAATGCATTGCTTAATGCACTAATTAGCACTTGATATTTATTCCAATGATCCTTGACACTTTCTTATTAACATTACAATAAGAATCCCTTGTATAGACTTTTGATGAAAGGTAAATGCGCATGTGATGTCATCAGTGATGTCATCAATGACATTTGTGATGTCATCTTTGATGTCCTGGGTGTTAGTCTTAGCAGTGCGTGGTGGTGGCTCAAGTTATGGTTGCTTAGCTTACCATAACTGGCGAATTTCAGGGGTTTTTCGGTTGTACTGGGAAATACCAGGAACATACTCGCCGAGATATGTGAAGTTTGATGAGCAAATAAACCAGCAGAGAGCCGCGCTAGGGCTTTGTCCAATACCCATCGGAAGAGCAATACCTATTGATTTGCCAATTACCAGACAACCATGGGCAGCACGGTACCCATTGAGACAACCGTACCAACAGCTGACATGACATGAAGACTACTTTCAGTCTGTCCCAGAAGAGACCAAAGGGCCTTAATCGAAGGCGAATGGTGACGTCATGAGGGCCCGGACAGACGCACAGATGAATGAAGCAACAACCAAAAAGATGACACACTAAGACAAAACACCATGGATAAAGATATCACAGACATAGAAGAAGAGACGATGTCAAAACATAAAGAAAGTAACTGTAAAGCAAGATGAAAGTATGCAACTAGCTAACATCTGTATATAGGCTTGTAACGCAAGAAGCCAAGAAAACAAGACGGCTTGCTATGCTTAGTAGAAGAAAATAGCGGCAAGCGCCAACTATATATATATATATTTATATATATATATCTACCTCAATGAAGCACATTGTACAAGTGCAGTCCACTTCACATGAAAGCAGAATTAAGCCCAGGATGGTAGGGGCCTAACAGGTCAGGATTCATATACCGGTGGGGGTTTTGTTTTCTACCAACTAAGAGTATTTCCATGTGCCTGGTTAAATAATGGTATTCAAAAAAGTGTCGCAGTTGGTGTGGGGCAAGAAAGGGTTTTTCAACCCCCACCCCTTGAAAAAGCAATCCAAGAGGGAACTTAAAAATTTAAATAAACTTCAGTTTGTAATTCACATTACTGTGGCGCTTTTCCTGAAGTGTGGAGCAAACACTTTTCTGAAGGATTCATACACCAGCACAAAGCCACACGAAAGAGCGAATCGAAACTTAGCAAGAAGCAGCTCATGCCTAGGAATTCGAGGTCAAACCAAGGAAGGGAGGAGAGCGGCAACTCAGAAGAATCGAAACTTAAGAGCATAGCAGCCTGCCCGTGAAGGTCGAGCTAAGGAGGCGCAGGCAGATGTCGAGGCCGAAGGGAGAATCAAATACGCAAATAGATGGAAAATGAAGCAGCTTCACGGTGTACTGACACGTGACCAGCCAAGCACGAAGAGGTACCAACATCTGATGTCACCCAAAACCGGAGGATGCCATAACTTTCCCTGATAAGAAGCTACAGTTCCGAGGCCATCCTCAGCCAACTAATTGACACATAGCCCTAAAGCACTGATTGATGGAAGGGAGGCAGGGTGAATCTTGGGGCATGCCGCATCTGGGTAACCATTCTGCAAGCTGCTAATTAAAGTGGAGATTTATGCCTAGCGGTGTAACCGACCGAATCACAATGGACCAAATAATCTAGGGTCCTATAGCTAGTAGAACCAATGAGACGTCATACTTGTAGTGACGTCTAGCACGAGTGATGTAGAGGGATGGGCGTAGATGCCCACCCGATAAGAGTTATTCAATCCTCACACCCCATTACCATATACAGTTATAGTACATATACTTAAGTTAAGTTTTCCAACCAATAGACTTGCAAGACAAACCTTCAAGTGTTACACGTCAATGATGACGAATATTGCCTATAAAAATTGCTGTTTGAATGAAGATTGTGGGAGTTGCAGTGAGACGGACTTAGCACTACTGTTGATTTCCATTGTTTCTCCGTTTTTTGTACTTGTCATTAAACGGACTCCCCTTTGCCAAACCATTTGAGTTGTCCTTATTGATTGGTGTTGGAGTAAGAGAATCCTGCACCCCATCCACCTCAAGGTGCAGCTATCTCGTCTTAAAGTACTCGAGGGTGAGCTCTGATGCCATGGGCCCGTCAGAGGTCGCTCCGCCCTCCTGCACAACACTTTAAACATACAACAGTAAACTCTATGGTTAGTCTCCATTGTCCATTTTTGCTTTCCATATCTTGCAATCTGAGATAGCTCAGACCTGCTAATTGTTTATTATAATGATAATGATGTATTATTTATATAGCACCCTAATCCAAAGTGCTTTACAGAGCACATATTTACATACAATATCACCCAACTGAAATTGGTACTCATTTATCAACCTCGGAAGGATGAAAGGCTGAGTTGGCCTTGCCGGGATTCGAACCTGCGACCTGCAGATCTCGCTCAGATCGCAGCAGCGAGCGCTCAACTCGCTGAGCTATCTTACCACTTTATGGCGGCGGCCATTTTATAAGAGGTCATTAGTACTTATACATATATCTCTAATCACTGCCTCATCTCCAATATCTTATGCTGATTTGTTAGTATGCAATTTTTCCTTCGTGATCGAAGTGCAAGTACGAATGACAACCCAATCATTTTCAAAGAAACATCATTTCGTTAACTTATAAGGTTTATAAGGTGCTACGTGCATGTATTTCTTAGTTTCTCAACTTTTACCTCTGCACGTGCATAATTGCAGAGTTAATAAGAAATGCAAGTGCTCAAGTTCATTATTCGACTGTCACACTCTTCTTTCATTTTAGCCAAACACAGCAATAATAGCCCCAAAGTTTGGAATGTTTAAAGTGCATAGTGCATAGCTTAAACGGCTTAAACGGCTGCCATTTAATTAATTCGAATTTACTTGGATAATTGCAAAGATACATCATTTCATTCACTAGTAGGTTTTACGAAGTGCTTCGTGTATATATTTCTTAGCTGCCATAACTTGCACATCGACCCACGTCTAAAGCGGGATAAATAAAAATATACAAGTGCGCATGTTCATTATTCAGCTGTCACACGCTTCTTCAAATGTTGCCAAGTCAACAATCATATCCACAAGTTTTAGAATATATATATTCACTGAAAAAACTTTGTTAAAGGGAAGTGATGGTTAAGTTTCACTAATAAAACCCCAAGACAAGGTTAACCTCTATATATATAGTGCCTTGTGAATTTTTATATTCTGACTGTCAGTGAACAAAAACAACTACCCCAGATATGTGATGTCATCAGTGATGTCATCAATGGCATTTGTGATGTCATCTTTGATGTCCTGAGTGTTAGTCATAGCAGTGCACGGTGGTGGCGCGAGTTATGGTTGCTTAACTTACCATAACTGGCACATTTCTGAGGTTTTTTGGTGTTAATTGTAACCATAACGTCCCTTTTGTCATTGAATTTCATAGGTTTTCCTTAGTTGCAGGGATGTTAAGGTGAGCAATACATTGTAACAAAACCTTTGAATGTCAATGAAAAAACTGTAGTTGAAGGGACGTTACAGTGAGAACTTAATGCAACAAAACCCCTGGAATTTAGCTAAAGCCACCTTACCTTCATGCCCCTTGTTGAGCAGCCTATAACCACAATGCAGACATCACTGATGACATCACTGGTGACATCACTAGAAGTTAGGTTATCACTGTCAATTGTACTAATGTAGTTCGCCCAGTAGCCCTTCTACTCAATCCTTGGTATGGGCGACTCTCCAGGCACAGCGAAAAAACCTGCAGGGATTGTACAGTAATGCCTTGCACGTTTGCTCGTATCGATTCCTTTGTTCCCTCCCGCGCCTCCCAAAAAGTTCAAGTTCAATTACTCACTTCTGTTGCCTCAGGTTGACCTGATTCTTCAGGAATAGACGCAGCAGTGTTTATGTGTGAATCCTACGTTCGTTCCGCCTCATTCCCCTTTATCATTTCTTTCGTTTTTGTTTGGTTTTCCAGTATGGTGGCACGTAGCTCTTACTCTCTTACGCGCTCACAGATAGAACCAACCAGCCCACCCCTAATCCAGACCTGACATGGTGGGGCAGAGTATTGGAGAGGAGACTACCACCACACACCGTGACCCCCTGACGCAGTTACCACCCACTGTGTGACCATAATAGATTTTGTCCAGATTGGTACATAAAAGGCAAATGAAAAGTTAGGACTGCAAAAAAACACAGGGGTTGGAGCTCCTTCAGAACAAAGATACTGCTCACCCACTCGACACCAAATGACAGACCTGCAGACTGCATGGGGTGCAAGCTACAGCATAGCGCAGGCATTTCTGTTTACAGAAGAGAGGAACGACAAAGTGGACTCTGCCGGTGTGCAAGAGGCACCATGGGCTGGTGCGCGAGTGGGACAGATTAGAAATTGGTGTAGGAGAGCGTAGAGCTGGAAGTTGGGAAGAAGTTTAATCTGATTGGTTAAACTGTACAATTATAATTTTCTCATTAAAGAAAAAGATGTTGCCTCTGGTCAGGGGATATTATACACTGCAAATATATCATGCCTGTTCTGGACTATATATCAGGCCTGTTCTAGACTATATGTCATGACTGTTCTGGACTATATTACATGCCTGTTCTGGACTATATATCATGCCTGTTCGGGACTATATATCATGCCTGTTCTAGACTATATTTTATGCCTGTTCTGGACTATATATCATGCCTGTTCTGGACTATATATCATGCCTGTTCTGGACTATATATCAAGCCTGTTCTGGACTATATATCATGACTGTTCTGGACTATATTACATGCCTGTTCTGGACTATATATCAGGCCTGTTCTAGACTATATATCATGACTGTTCTGGACTATATTACATGCCTGTTCTGGACTATATATCATGCCTATTCGGGACTATATATCATGCCTGTTCTAGACTATATTTTATGCCTGTTCTGGACTATATATCATGCCTGTTCTGCACTATCACTTGGTTGTGAAACTACCCCTTTTCCCTTATGTTCATGGTAATGTAGTTCAGTTTAAGGCTGAATTTGAAGTTTGATACACATTCATTAAAGAAGCTGCTCGCTGATATGAAAGATAAAGAAGCATAATGGAGATTATAGCTTGTTGCACATTTTCACTTTGTTGCTTTATTTTAGAATTGTATGGTTCCTAATTTAAATCTGTTTAAATACATTTTACAGTATTTGTATTTACCAGGAGTTGCTGACTGCCTGACATTAGGGAAATGGAGAGCTTAAACTTTTATTTTTGATTGATTTTAAACTTTGCTCGTACTAGGGTCTACAGTTCCCATCTACCCCAGCATGCTTAAGCACCCATCCAGATGCGTGAGCGCTGGCGCGTCTGGCCATTCTGTTCCGGTTCACTCTAGGAGGCGCCGCGATTTGCGAGTCTTCTGAGTTCGCCCATCTTCCTTCTACTCAGCCCCTGACCATTTCATACATTCTTTGGGTGCGTTGTTTAGGCGGCCCTCGCTCTGTTCATGTCCTCTATGCCAGAAGTATCTTGTTGCTCCGGGGAGAACATGTAACGTGGCATGGATCACAGCAACGATCAGTTTGAAAAGGAGCCATCGTAAACGCGCTGATATAGTCACGCGATACCTAGCTATGGATTTCAATGTTAAGGTAAAACATGTATCAAAGGACGAGGGGATGTCTAATTATGACAATTATATCCAAAGCCAGAGTCTCTCTCTCTCCTTTTATGGAGTCGGTAGGTCAGCGTAATAGCTCCTCGGATCAGGTTCCATTGCCCCTAAGTATTCGCTGTCTGTTGACCCTGATAAACAGAGATCTCAGAGGGTTCCTGAGGAAACAGAGCCTCAGTGGATTCCTCTAGATACGGGGTTAATACAGTCTGAGACTTCTTTTATTTGTTGGGAACTTGATGTCCAGTGCCCTGTTCCAATTATCCACGATGACGTGGCCCAGCCAGCGGATGTCTCTATAAAATTGGTAGAGCCAAAGTCCAGCTCTTTAGTCCATCTGGACCCTTGTCTGTTTAAAGTTACCCTTCTAGAACGCGCCGATTACTTGATGAAATCTCAAGTTGACTTGATTGCCGTTACTGAGACATGGCTCCAGGATTCTTCCTTTCATGCTGCTCTACTTGCCACCGCTGAGGGCTATAGTCTACTTAGAGTAGATCAAACTGACTCTGGTGGGGCATGAGGGTCACATTGATTTTTAAAGAGGATTTTATAATTCATAGTGCGAAGACAGCAAAGCTTGATCATGGTGAGCTCTTCTCTTCAAATGAAATGTTAATTCTATCACCCCTGTGAGTATTTCTGTTTTATGTAAATTACCGTGTGCATACTGATTCCTCTTCTCCTATAAATGCCCTTCAAGCTAATGGCTTTTCTCAACTTCTCAAATCTCCTACTCATTCAGAGGGCAATACTGTCATGATGCATACCCCCGGGCATCCAGACCACGTCCACCGGGAGCAGGCATCATGTCGCCTTGAGAAAACCCAGCAACCCCTGCTAGGGGCTGTCTGGGTTCAATCCTGGCGCCTATGGCGCCAGGCTCATCCTGGTGCCATGGGCGCCAGGCTCATAGGTGCACACTTAACTAATGCAGACCATGCTGCAAGAAGATCCAAGCCCATGTGAGGCCTGGAAGGGACTACTTTACCTGGAGCACCTAGAAAGAAGGAAAGAAGCAAAGGTTAGAACAAGTGTATTACCTGATTTCTTACCTGATTCCGGATTCATCGCATCTTCAAACCAGAGGAAAGACTTTGTCTTAAACGCGTCGCATCACCAGCAGCAGTGCGGCGCCATACTCACCGTTCCATGCAGCATCTCTTCGATCCGGCGGTACCTCCATCTTTACATCGCTGCGTCAATCTGGAAAAATTAATACCCTTCATTTGAATGATAGACGTAACTTGATGGCCGTGGGCCAACCGTCTTATGCACCGAATTATAGAAATATAAACTGCTATGCTTGACCAACGAGCGGCCATTTTAAACATAGCAATAATCGCCATTTTGCCTGTTAACCATTGCTCATTGCTTTCTGTCTAAAAACTGCTTTGCAGCTTGCAATTCTTGCGGATTCTGCTTACTCTACTCAACTGTTAACATTGTTGTCTGAATATGAAAGGACAAGGTCGCGGGACTGAAGAGTTTGTTGAAATTCCTCATGAGTAGCCCAGAGAGGAATGCCCACATTCCCTCTCTGTAGCCTTGAGGGAGAGCTGCAGGGCATTTAATCACTTCACAGCTGCCAGCCAGTCTCGTACGATGGTAGAATATGTTAGAATAAAACAGCTAAAGGCTTGAATTATGCTCTTCCTACAGCCCCCCCCTCGCAAAACCCTTTAGAACGTCTCGGCTCCCAGGACACGAATAGTACTTCATAGATAGCAAAGCTTGGAACGTGGCTCTACCCCCGTGTGCAGCTTGCTTCCAAGAACAGAACCACCATGTTCTGTTCAACAACTAAAAGATGCCTCCGCACTTTCTGATTGCACATTGTTACTACAATAGACATCGAAAGTGTCATGATCGTCATACTCGTCGGATATGTCCATCGTCATCCCGAGTTCAAAGGAACTTAATAAAGAGGGGTGTTAAACATGACATTGCTGATTGTATGATATGCATTTTGTATATATGTAACTGATGTACGTAATTTGCTCTCTTGCGTCCCTCGAGGTCTAGGAAACTCACGTCGTGGGGCGTGAGATCAGAATTGGCCAATTGATACTATTTTTTGCTTGCAATAAACGCTAGCATTGAGAATTTGAACCTCGTGTCTGGCGCATCTTTTCGTGTATGGTTATTGCCTTGTTTCCATAGCACGAGGGACCCCTGGGGGCCCATTTCAAGATGGCGCATGAATAGGGACCCTCCCCCACTTGCCCCATCGTATACGTTGTAACGGAGTAAAGGCGGAAGAACGGCGAGGACGGGACGGTCGAGCCGGGATCAAGCAGTGTACGGGGCGCCCTGTAGAAGTGAGGAGAGATTCCTTCTGCAGATCTGCACACATCTGATCCCTGATCGACGTACCGGGCCAGAGGGCAAAGGAGGCGAGGGTCCCGAGACGAGGCAGAAGCCAGAGAAGCGCAGACATGACGTTGGGAGAGGTTGCGTTAGAACAGGCGACTTGTTTTATCAGGTGAGTCATTCCCCCGATTCAAAGAGAAACCTGATTTTTGGTAGAGTGTTGATTTTGCAAACTCAAACGTCCAGGTAAAAGTTGGCAAACCAAAGGGGAAGGTTAAAGAAACATGCCTGGAGTACTGTCCACTTTAGCTGGGTTTTTCAGCTGCGCTAGACAGTCCTTGGAATATGGCCAAAGTGCACCGCCTGGGGGAATGCCGGCTTATGATATGTATGCAAAATATGGTGTGGGTGCGATAATATTTTGTGAAATTTGGCATAGGCAAACTAGAAAGCAACCCGACCATCAGTGGCCGATTAATGGTAGTTTTGAGATTGGGAGGATAGATAACCTGGAAAGGGTGCTAATTAGAAAGAAAGCGCGACCTGCAGCTTTTGAGACTGTAAAGATTGGAGGAGGGAAGCAATGCTCCGACTTAGGAGTAGAGAGAAGCATGCGCGTAGGCACAAAACGAAGCTTGAGGTAGCAGAAGAGAAGGAAGAGGAGGAGTGGACGGCAAGTCTAAGACGGGAAGGGAGATGTGACCAAATGAACATAGAAAGAATATACCCGCAGCGGGAACTACACATAGCAGACGAATTAATGGAACATTTGTTAACTAACACAGGTTGAGGCCCAAAACCAGAATCGAAACCGAACACGTCAGCAGTGACTGCGTAGGCCCAACCAGTAGCTCTCATACCCCCTCCCGTAGCCCAAGCACTTCCCCTCACGCAAGCGTTAACCCAAGCCCCGCCCACAGCACGAGCACTCCCACAAGTGCAGACCGCGGACACACAATTTCCCAGCATCCAGGAAGGCCCTTCACAGATACCACCTGTGTCACTTGTCCCATCTGCACCTCCCGCTCCAGAGACAGATTCAGCACCATCCGCCCCTCCTGAAGTCGAAATTGAGACCGGGGAGGCGAGAGGCGGGGCTGAAGGAACAGGATTTGGACGGGTAACTCGAAGCGCAATCAGCAAAGAAAGAAAGATTGAATTACGGCAAGAGGCAGAAATGTACATAGAAGGAAATGATGAGACGGCAGCATTGGCCTCATTGTATGTGTACCGAAGAAGCGACGAGAGACAGGTAGTGTTAGAATGCATGGGGGAAATTTTGGTGGGAAAATGGAAAAAGATACTCGGGAATTTACCGCCACAGCGATTGTTAGATTTGAATAAGTTAGCACGCAGTGAGCAAAGAGATGAGGATGTAAGAAAACATGTGCACAAACTCATTGAAGTAAAAAATTAAATGGAAGACAGATATGCTGAGATGTTTGCTACACCTGAGTATAGTAGAGAGTTTATTAAGAAAGGTAGGAAGGAGGCGTCAAGGTTGAATATGAAAAAATCATGGCCGAGAGTTTTTCCAGGTGGTACAAAGCATTTGCCGGTACCGGGACAAATAGGTGATAAACAAAGATTGCAGGTATGGGTAGGGGAAACAATGCGATGGATGTCGAACAAAAGAACATCAGTGAAGGAAGTAAGTGAGATATGTAATGGGTACCCACTGGAGATGAGAAAAGAAGCAATGCAAACGATAGTAGGGGTGTTACTGCAGCAGGTAATTGGATACAATAGAGGTAGAGGAAACGTACCACGCAGAGGAAATTTGAATAATATGCATGGGGTGTCATTGGGATTAAATCAATGTGCATATTGTAAGGAGGAAGGACACTGGCAAGCGCAATGCCCGCACCTACAGAATAGAGGTGGGTTTGGTCAGAGAAGGCCTCATAGAGGGTCAAACGGCCCAAGCAGAAATAACATGCAGCAGCAGCAGGGATATACCAATGGAGGTACTCAAACCCAATCCTATGGTCAAAACCAAGCGCAACAGAACCAGGCATTGAACCAAAGTGTTTAGAACCAAAATCAGGGAGTACAGGGCCAACAGAGAAATGATCAGAGTGGAGGACATCGAGGGGAAAATGGGAATATTTTTTATACACAACCAAACACGTATTATAGCAGTGGCGGTGACTACACATCGGACAATGTGTTATTTTCGCGATAGGACAGCCCACGGCAGGGGTCAGAACTAGTGTCTATTCCCGTGAATCAGAGAGGACCCTATGTAGAAATGAGAGTCGGGAATAAGGAGCACCGTTTCCTTGTAGATACAGGGGCACAGAAGTGCTCGATAGACCACCACTTGGTTACGGAGATACCACTGTCGGGACAGAAGAATGTTTCAGTAGGGTTCGCAGGTACACCAGTAATTAACCCAATGTCCGAAGCTGTCCCAATTACAATAGGACCATTTACGGAACAGTGTCCATTTCTTTTGACAGAAAATTGTGGAGAGAACTTGCTAGGATAAAATTTGTTGATAAAATTGGGGGCAGTCATACATTGTACGGCAGACCGGGTGTTCCTCACGATGTGGCCTCACGATGCACCGGTGACGGAATTTATGTCAAAAGAGTTGCCAGAAGAGCTAAGTAGAGTACCAACCTGTCTGTGGGCAATGCATGATAACGATGTAGGATGCTTGAAAATAGAGCCAGCGAAATAACTTTGAAAGAAGGTGTCACACTACCACGAATTCCCCAGTATAACATTTCTGTTGAAGGTGAGAAGGGATTGAAAAGCATTGTTACTGACCTGGTGAGATTGGGGGTGGTTGAGGAAATTGCAGGTAGAACGTGCAGCAGCCTGATTCTTCCAGTGTACAAGAAAGGAGGCAATGAGGTACCCTATTGTTTCATAATTGATCTGCGCACATTAAACAAAGTTGTAGACCCACAATTCCCTTTGGTCCCAGATGTCACAACAATACTGACAATGATACCCGCCACTGCAGAATACTTTGGTGTAGTCGATTTGAAGAACGCATTCTTTAGCATTCCAGTGGATAAAAGCAGTAGATATCTGTTCGCCTTCACTCTAGGAGGTCGATCATTCACATTCACACGCATTCAACAAGGATATACAGAAAGCCCAAGCCTTTACAGCAGAGCGCTAAAAGAGCAGCTAGACATGCTAGAATTACCCAAAGGTTGCGTACTCTTGCAGTACATAGATGACTTGTTATTAGCTGCTGACACAAAAGAGATCTGCAAAGAAAGTACTATATTACTATTGACACACTTAGCGACCCACGGTCACAAGGCAAGTTTGAAGAAATTCCAGTATAATCAGAAGGAGGTGTCTTATTTGGGTTACCTACTTTCGAAAGAAGGGAGAAGATTAACACCAGAACGCATAGAAAGTATTTCTAGTATGCCTATTCCAAAAACTCAAAAAGGAGTGAGTGCTGTAATAGGCATGGCGTCTTATTGTTGGCAGTGGATGAGTAATTTTGCGTTGATTGTGAAGCCGATGATAAAGTTGACTAAAAAGGATGCAGAGATGCCTTTACAGTGGGATGAGGAATGTCAGACAGCGTTTGAACAATTGAAAACTGCATTGTGTGCTGCGCCAGTTTTAGGCACTCGTAACTATAAAAAGATCTTTAGACTATTTGTGAGTGAGAGTGAAGGATGTGCATTGGCGGTTTTGACACAGGAACAAGTTGGAAAAATAGGCCGTGAGGCTATTTTTATTGTGCGTTGGACCCTGTAGCGCACGCACTACCACGATGTTTGCGATCTGTCGCAGCGGCTGCTGCGCCAGTGAAACAAACGGAAGGAATGGTATTGGGGCACACTTTAATTCTTATGGTGCCACATGCTATAGACGTTCTATTAAATAGGAGACAGACGCAACACCTCACCTCAGCTAGACTGACAAGATATGAGCTCATCTTGTTTGCACCCCACATCCAAATTATGAGGTGTAGCGCATTGAATCCTGCAGAATTAATGCCACTGCCCATAGCAGAAATTGGTGACAACGAATCACCACCCCATGATTGTTTAATGATCACTGAAGAAGAAACAAAGGGAAGGATTGATTTGAGCGATATCCCACAGAACGAGCCGAATGGGGAGTTATTTTGTGATGGCTCTTGTTTTAAATTACCTGATGGCACATCAACGGCCGCATACGCAATTACTATCCTAAAGAGTGTTGTAGAAAGCAGAAGAATCCCCTACAATTCGGCGCAAGCCGCAGAAATAATAGCACTGACCCGAGCCTGTGAACTCTCTGAGAATTTGAACGTGAATATTTATACTGACAGCCAGTACGCCTTTGGCGTGGTTCACAACTTTGGCCGACTTTGGGCTGAGAGGGGTTTCTTGACATCACATGGGGCCAGGATTCAGCATGGCCCTTTGATTGTGCGATTGTTGTCTGCACTCACGTTTCCAAAGCGCCTAGCTATAGTGAAGTGCGAGGCGCATAAGAAAGTAACATGTAGAGTGGGAGAGGGAAACGCATTTGCAGACAGGATTGCGAAGCAAACAGCCACAGATTTGGGGAATAAAATGATGACAGAACAGACTGAGGAAGTACCTTGTATGATAGAGAATGGAGTTGCCACAGTCAAAGAAATGCAGGCTGAGGCCACGACCGAAGAGATTCGGTGGTGGGCTGAGGGCTCTGCTGAGTTAGATTTGGAAGGATGTTGGGTGGACAAGGAAACAAAGAACTGGATGTTGCCAAATTGTTATGTGACTGCAATGGTTATAATGGCGCATAGCCCTACCCACATTTGCGCGAAGAAGATGGTACAGCATTTATCCACAGTATGGAAGAATAAGCACATAAAAAAGAATGAAGAAAGACTAGTGCAGAATTGTATTACGTGCCTGCAACACAATGTAGGGAAGGGAACCGTGACTCCAGCAGGTAGTTTTGGCCCACCCTCTATGCCATTTGAGGTGGTCCATTCTGATTTCATAGAAATGTAAAGGTGGCAGAACTACAAATATGTGTTAGTGGTAATTTGTGCATTCAGCAAGTGGGTGGAGGCATATCCTTTAAAAGACTGTACTGCCATGTCCACAGCAAAAGTAATGTTAAAAGAATATTTCTCCCGGTTTGGGTTGCCCCGTGTCCTGTGGTCAGACAACGGCCCCCACTTTGTGGGCGCAGTAGTGCTACAGATCTGTGCAGGTCTGCAAATAGAGAAGAGATTCCACAGTTCCAGGCATCCCAGTTCTGCCGGGCTTGTGGAGAGACATAACGGAATCTTGAAGTCAAAGATAGCAAAAATCTGCATTGGGAGCAAGTTGAGTTGGGTGGATGCATTACCCCTAGCGCTGGTGTGTATGCGCACGTCTGTGCATGCTAAGACTGGGCTCTCCCCCTATGAGATTATAATGGGGAGACCAGCAAATGTATGGTGCGCACCGCAGCTCAAAAGATTGTGTGAGATCGAGCATCCTATGTTAAGCACATATTGTGGGCTTTTAATACAAAAGTTGCGTTTGATTCATCAGCAGGTGCAGGAGGCATTACCAGTGCGATATTCCGGACCGGGGCACTCGCTGGAGCCTGGAAGCTGGGTCTTGATTAAAAATTTCGAACAAAAGACAGCATTAGCACCCAGGTGGCGCGCCCCTATCAAGTACTTTTGGCAACGCAGACGGCTTTCCGAGTAGACGGACGGAAGGCATGGATACACGCGACACATGCCAAAAGATTCCCAGGACTGCTGACAACTTCCGATGACCAGAGAAAGGAAACGGTCTAGGAAACGAAAGAAACTGTTGCCAGTCCAGTGCCACAGTATTATAGTGAATCGGTATAATTTGCGGCCTAGACAGGCAAAGTGATCCACAGATCTTTGGTGCTTTTCTTTTTGCCTTTGGTTCCACTCACGGACGGAGTAGGAGCCAGGGGCGTAGAGGAGAGAAGTGTGAGAATTGTGCAAGTCGGACAATTCAAGACTCACTGCTCCTCGGTGCGCTTATAAAAGTACATGTGTCAGGAGCCAGAGCAGGACAAGCTGGACGCACATAAGTACTAAGGCTGATAGAGTACATGTGTCCTAAGCCAGAGCGGGACAAGCTGGATGCACATAGTACTCTATCAATAAAGAACTGTTTGGAAATCGTCTGAGCAGTGGGAGAAAGAACAACTAATCTTGCTCGGAGTGGATAAATGATCTAGGCTGTGGAAAGGCTGGCAGAATTGAACTGTGACATTTTTCGTTGAACTTTTCTGGCATCAAGAACGAGAGACATTTGCGACGAACTTTGCCAGCAAGAAGAAAGATGATGAAGAACAAGTCAAGACTGGTTTCAGCTTCCTCCTGCACCCCTGCTGAAAAGATAATAGATTTAAAGACTGTAAATTTAGGGGAAAAGCATGGTAAAAAGAATAAGGTACTGATTTGGACATTGGTCCTGTATTTCATAAGTATGATAGTACCAACAATAACAGCTATTACACTATGGTTCCTGGAGTACGTACACCCATTAGAAACACTTTTGCCAAAAGCAGTTACTGAAAGCCCGGTTCATGTAGTCACTGGTACTTTGCCCCCAATGGAAGAGAGACATAGAGAAGGATACGGCAACAATACATTGTTGCTCATCATGAACATGACCCATGTGGTTTTAAAGAAAAAAGATTGCTGGGTTTGCACCCATTTATCACAGCATGGTGGGAAAGGGATAGGCTGATATGTACAACCGTTGCCATTGATTTATTAATGTGAGGTAACATTAAGTGCAATGTTCTTTGGGAAATGGAACAAGAGTAATACGGGTCAGCTAGATGAGACCAATATGAATGAATTTGAGGAAGTGATCATGAGACCTGTGGGTTGTTCCATATTCCAAAAAGCTTGCGTGTTTAAACTAGAACCCATGAGAAAGAATACACGAAAGATAACAAGACTAGATAGATTACATAGGCAAAATAGGCCAACCCCGCCAGCAGAAAAAACATCAGTAATGACATTTTGAATGAGGGATGAAAGGAACAAAGATGCTGTGCCCCCTGCCTATACGGTGGATCACAACCCCAAAACTGCTCCCCTATGTCTACAGAAAAAGGGTTCCTATAAAGTAGGAACGTTTAGCAACTGCCTGAACACAGTGGTTTTAAAACATGAAATAGAACCTGTGTATGTGGGAGACCCTGTTTACTTTATATGTGGGGAAAAAGCATATCCATGGTTACCTAGGAACTGGGGAGGTATATGTTACCTAGGTCTACTGTTTCCAGGAGTGTTCCTCTTGGAGACAGCAGACGTAGCTAAACGAACAAAAGGTAGAACTCAAAGGAGTAGCGAGGATGGAATGATAGCAATGGATATAGCCAAATCATTTATACCGTTCTTGTCCCAAATAGAAAATCTTACAATATAAGAAAACTCTCTGGAATATTACAAAAAACAATAGATTCCACAACGGATATTTTATTGAATATGACGTTAGAAGAAAAAGGAATAAGACTAACGGCACTTCAAAACAGGATGGCTCTCGATATAATATTAGTTGATCGTGGGGGAGTTTGCAAACTCGTAAAAACTGCATGCTGTGTGTATATAGACGACTACTCCCCTACGATATTTAAAGCGATCCAGAAATTACATGTCATAAGTTCCACACTCTCTACTGAAGAAGGGGGTTGGGGGTTAGGATCCTGGTTTTGGGGATTATTGTGGTCTTGGGGATGGAAGTTAATTTCGATACTAATGATGGTACTTGGGATATTCATAACATGCTGCTGTTGCATACAATGTTTACCAATAGTCTGCACTGAAATAACTGATCGATGTACTAAGGGATGTATGCACATGGTGTCGAGAGGAAAACAAACGCAAAATAACAGAGACACTGAGGAAACAAAAACAGTAAAACAATTCATGGCGATAGACATTAATGATGAAGATGGTTCAGACATAGATACCCCAGACTTATCCTCATTGGAGGAGGATACAATGAATAAATAAGACGTTTGGCATACGGCCAAAAGGAGGGTTTGTCAATCTGGAAAAATGAATACCCTTCATTTGAATGATAGACGTAACTTGATGGCCGTGGGCCAACCGTCTTATGCACCGAATTATAGAAATATAAACTGCTATGCTTGACCAACGAGCGACCATTTTAAACGTAGCAAGAATCGCCATTTTGCCTGTTAACCATTGCCCATTGCTTTCTGTCTAAAAACTGCTTTGCAGCTTGCAATTCTTGCAGATTCTGCTTACTCTGCTCAACTGTTAACATTGTTGTCTGAATATGAAAGGACAAGGTTGTGGGACTGAAGAGTTTGTTGAAACTCCTCATGAGTAGCCCAGAGAGGAATGCCCACGCTCCCTCTCTGTAGCCTTGAGGGAGAGCTGCAGGGCATTTAATCACTTCACAGCTGCCAGCCAGTCTTGTACGATGGTAGAATATGTTAGAATAAAACAGCTAAAGGCTTGAATTATGCTCTTCCTACGGCCCTCCCTCACAAAACCCTTTAGAACGTGTCAGCTCCCAGGACACTAATAGTACCTCATAGATAGCAAAACTTAGAATGTGGCTCTTCCCCCGTGTGTTGCTTGCTTCCAAGAACAGTACCACCGTGTTCTGTTCAACAACTAAAAGATTCCTCCGCACTTTCTGATTGCACATTGTTACTAGAATAGATATCGAAAGTGTCATGATCGTCATACTCGTCGGATATGTCCATCGTCATCCCGAGTTCAAAGGAACTTAATAAAGAGGGGTGTTAAACATGACATTGCTGATTGTATGATATGCATTTTGTATATATGTAACTGATGTACGTAATTCGCTCTCTTGCGTCCCTCGAGGTCTAGGAAAATCACGTCGCGGGGCGTGAGATCAGAATTGGCCAATTGATACTATTTTTTGATACTATTTTTTGCTTGCAATGAACACTAGCACTGGGAATTTGAACCTTGTGTCTGGCGCATCTTTTCGTGTATGGTTATTGCCTTGTTTCCATAGCCCGGCACCTAAGGGGGACAAGAAACAACAAGGTGAGCAGAGAGAACAGAGAAAATCTCTTTAGCCGCCATATGCTTACATGATTTTACCGCCAGAGGTATTATTCATCAGCACGCCACATCTTGGGTAACACAGACTTTTACCGGAGCACATTCAGCTGTCAATCTTCTTATTGGGTCAAAGCTGCAAGATTAAAGAGGAATTGGACAGGAGTGAATTCCAGACATTTTGAACTCTTACGAACTATATACTTACGGCTCTTCGCCAGGACCTTTTGGAGTCAGGATTCGTCTACAACTCTTCCAATATCTTCAGGCCAGTGAAGTAACTGGTCATCAACGCGTCCCTGCGTTCTTCGCAGGATGGAGGGCTCATCCTTCAAGAACATAAGGTGAGATTGCTGAGAGGGCACTTCAGAGGTGTTTAGTGGGGGTGTGGGTGCTATCACTTGAATCCACAAGTGGCTAAATCCATCTCTCCACTTGTAGGAGAATATTTCTACGCGTCAAGCAGACAAGATTAGGAGGGCAGATCCAGTCAGTCATCGCTGCACTACGCATCACGTGGGTGGAGGCCGCAGCAGTCCGGGTCCGACCGACGCCCCTGTGGGAGCCAGGTGAGCGTAACAGAACGCGAAGCCTATCTACACATTCCCACTCGGGTGTTATGGAAACCTCAGAAACCGACCAACTGGCCCAACTATTGAGGCAACTTAGGGCGGAAGTGCACTCCGCTCGCCAAGAGACTAATGCCCTCAGAAGAGATCTAATTGTATAGAAGGAGCACACAGATGATCTCGCTAGACAACTGCTGCAAAATCAAGCTGGACAAGCACCCCTACCTGGTTCCGGGGGGAAATCCAGCTCCTGTGTTATCGAGTAATCCTGTGCAAATAAACCTACCAGGAAACATTCCATTAGCTCTGCCTGAATGCTTTGCCAGAGATCCCAAACGTTTGCCGTGTTTATGAACCAATGCCGCTTGCACTTTTTATGCAGACCAGGAGCCTTCCCAAACGATCAAGCCAATGTAGCCTTTGTATTGTCATACCTCAGCGGCAGTGCAGCTGATTGGTCAATTCCACTAGTTACTCAGGATGACCCAATTCTTCAGGATTTTCTGGGCTTTCAAACGAGCATAGAAAGACTATTTGCCCGGCACTCCCAAGGACAGGCCCTGGATAACAAACTTTTGTCCCTACGACAGGGTAACCAGAATCTGCTAACCTATATCGCAACCTTCAATAGATTGATAGTGGAAACCGGATGGCCTGAGGAAAAACGAATTACATTGTTTCATCGTGGACTTTGGGGAGAACATAAAGTCGTCTTGGCTCAAGTTGTGAACCCACTTCAGGATTGCGCAGAGTTTATAGACTTAGTGGTCCAGCTGGATCAGCGACTCCAGGATAGAAAGGCTGATCGAGCTAAATTCGAAAATCGGGTATTGGTTAAATCCAACGTTGCCCCCAAAGGAACGGATGCATCAGAATCTATGCAAATCGGGGGGAGTCAAAGGACCCTTAACTCAAAAGGAAAGGGAAAGACAGATGCAATTGTGTCTGTACTGTGGAACCTCAGGAAATTTTCTATGGGATTGCCCTATAAAACCACCTAAGAAGGTGGTAGGAGTTGCTGATAAAACCCCAAAAGAGCCTGATTCGGAAAACGACCACGCCGACAAGCGTAGAGGTATGCTTGCCGAGCTTAAAGAAGGACACTCAGACCTCACATCTGATCATACCAATGGTCCTAATTGATCCTAAACAACCCTCACGTGTGCTCGCAGTAAGGGCATACATTGATAGCGGGGCCATGGGGAACTATATGGACCACAAATTGGCTTCAAGGATGAATCTACCTCTTTGCAAAAAGACCACTTTGGATGTCATCACCACAGTCGATGGAACTGAAATTGCCTCTGGGCCTGTAACTCATTCCACTACAGAGATGACACTGTTGGGTCAAGATGGGCATCGAGAGACTATTGTGTTTGATTTAATCAAAGCCTGCAGTTTCAAATAATACTGGGGATGCCGTGGTTGGAAACACATAATCCTTGTATTGAATGGCGAGAGAAGAGAATAACCTTCCCGGATTGTGCACACACCTGTTACCCGGAGAAAACCCCGAACAAAGGCCTGGCCACAGTCATCAACCGAATCGTGCAGATACCTCAGGAGTATCAAGAATTTCAGGATGTTTTTCAAAAAGAACAGGCCAATACATTACCACCTCACAGATCGTACGATTGTCAAATTGACCTTCTACCCGGTGCACAACCCCCATGCAGTAGAATCTACGCCCTCGTGGAACCTGAAAATCTTCACCTACGCAATACTTGAACCAATACCTGGCTAATAGCTTTATTCGCCCTTCCAAGTCTCCTGCATCCTCAGCTTTGTTCTTCGTGCCAAAAATGGAAGGTGACCTTAGAACGTGCATAGACTACCGCGCATTAAATCAGATCACGGTAAAAAACCGGTACCCACTGCCTCTGATCCCCGAATTACTAGACCAAGTAAAGGATGCTTGTATCTACACTAAGTTAGATCTCCGAGGGGCATATCATCTGGTACGTGTAAAGAAAGGCGACGAATGGAAGACGGCCTTTCGCACCAAGTACGGATTATTCGAGTATCAGGGGATGCCCTTCGGGTTGTGTAATGCACCAGCAGCCTTCCAGTATTTTATGAACAATGCCCTTTGTGAACTCATTGACGTCTGTGTTGTCGTATCCATAGACGATATCCTTGTGTACTCCTCCTCAGAATCAGACTATGTTAAGCATGTACGTGTAGTCCTTGAGAAACTACGCCAGTACAAGTTATATGCAAAATTGGAAAAATGTGTTTTTCATGTTACGGAAGTTGAATTCCTTGGATTTATCTTGACTCCAAAAGGAGTCCGAATGGTCTCTAGAAAGGTGGACGCAATCCTCAAGTGGCCATCACCTAGTTCAGTTAAAGGGGTACAAAGCATGCTCGGATTTGCCAATTTCTACCGCAGATTCATTCCGGACTTCTCACATGTTGTACATCCCATCACAGCACTTTTGCGAAAGAACAAACGTTTCTTGTGGACCGAAGAGGCTGAAAAGGCCTTCCAAGAGCTGAAAGCGAAATTCACGTCTGCGCCTGTCTTAAAGCACCCACGCCCAGAGCTTCCATACATAGTGGAAACTGATGCATCCAGTTTAGCCATGGGAGCTGTCCTGTCCCAGAAGGATCCTGAAGCTGGTCAACTTCGCCCAGTGGCATTTTGGTCCAGAAAGCTCTCGGCACCCGAGTTAAACTATGCGGTTACCGATAAAGAGTCATTACCATCAAATTCGCCTTTAAGGCTTGGCGACACTATCTTCTCGGTGCCAGGCATACCATTACTGTAATCACCTATCACCGGAACTTGCAGTATCTAAAAACAGCCAAAGCCCAATCATCGCACCAACTTCGATGGGCATTGTTCTTTTCCGAATTCGATTTTGTGATCACTTATCGACCAGGCTGTAATGGCAAGGCAGATGCCTTATCCCGAATAGGAATGGAAGAAGCATATGCGAACCTGGAGCCGGTGCCTATAATTTCTGAACAAAGAATTCTTGGCATAACTACTTTACAGACACTAGAAGAAATTAATTTAAAAATCCAACAACTCTTTGATCCAGCAGCCCTGCAGGACTGGGTAAAGAAAGGCCCAGATTACTCAATTATCAATGATCTACCCTACTATCAAGGACGACTATTTCTACCACACAAGGAATTACAGGAAATTGTCATCTCCAATTATCATGACACCCAGGTATCGCAAAAACCGAAGCTAAAATTAAGAGACAATTCTGGTGGCCCACCTGACGAAAAGATATAAAGTCATTTGTGATGTCGTATGGCATTTGCGTCCAATACAAAAGTCAGAAGAAAAAACCAGCTGGCCTTTTACAACCTTTGGATATTCCACCTATACCATGGCACACCTTAGACTTTATTACTGATCTACCTCCATGTAATGGATTTAACACCATTCTAGTTATCGTGGATCTTTTTTCCAAGATGGCCCACTTTATTCCTTTGAAGGGATTACCTTCTGCTTCAATTCTGGCCAAGGAGTTCCTCGAAAACATCGTTCGAATACACAGGTTTCCTTCCGTATTGGTCTCTGACCGAGGTAGTCAATTCATTTCACATTTTTGAAAGAAATGTTGCCAATTGGCTCAAATCGACGTAAGGTTATCAACCAGTCACCATCCCCAGACCGATGGTCAGACGGAGAGGACCAACCAGACCTTTGAACAGTACCTATGTTGCATGCTTCAACAGACCGAAAGTAATTGGAAAGATATTTTATGGATTTCTGAATATGCATACAATAACTCTGTACATTCAGGAACCGGACAAAGCCCCTTTTATACCATATATCGACACCACCCCGAACCTCAGAACTCGATTCGCCTCAGCACTTAGAAATGCCTGCAGTTAGTTATTTACATTCTACTATTACACAAGCCTTCAAGGAAGCAACCGAACATTTGAAGCAAGCAAAAGAGAAATACAAGAAAAATGCTGATCTACGTAGAAGTGAAACTACACAGTACCAAATTGGAGATCAGGTTTGGCTAGCTACAAAACACATACCTCTGAAAGGAACTCAGACTTTTAAGCCTAGATATTTGGGAACTTACACCATTAAGGCCATTATCAACCCGGTGGCCGTCGAACTGGAATTACCCTCCAATATGCAAATTCATCCTGTCTTTCATGTTTCACTTTTAAAACCAGTTCAACCAGGAACAAGATTAACCAAACCACCAGATCTTATCTTGATAGATGGAGAACCTGAATTCGAGGTAAAAAACATCCTGGACTCCAAGGTGGTTAAATCAAAACTTTTTTACTTAATCGATTGGAAAGGTTACGGGCCACAGGAAAGGTCATGGGAGCCTATTGACCACGTTCATGCACCACGATTAGTGAAGAGATTCCATCGTGACTTCCCAGACAAACCAGGACCAAGGGGAGGAACGACTTTAGGAGGGGCCTTGAGGGGGAGTGCTGTCATGATGCATACCCCCGGGCATCCAGACCACGTCCATCAGCCCCGGGAGCAGGCATCATGTTGCCTTGATTAAACCCAGCAACCCCTGCTAGGGGCTGTCTGGGTTCAGTCCTGGCACCTATGGCGCCAGGCTCTTATGGGACATCAGTCCTGGCGCCTATGGCGCCAGGCTCATAGGTGCACACTTACCTGATGCAGACCATGCTGCAAGAAGATCCAAGCCCATGAGAGGCCTGGAAGGGACTACTTTACCTTAGGGACTATTTTGTTACTCGGGTGTGGTCAGGGAGAAATACCTATCTGGACTACTTTGGAGGCTATTTAGACCATGCCCGAAGAGCAGCACACGCTTCGCGTTATTCTGCATCCAGCAGCGTAACGTTCACCGTGCCTGCAGCAGCATCCAGCCTTCTGCCACGCCCGCCTCTAACCTGGAGCACCTAGAAAGAAGGAAAGAAGCAAAGGTTAGAACAAGAGTATTACCTGATTTCTTACCTGATTCCGGATTCATCGCATCTTCAAACAGAGGAAAGACTTTGTCTTAAATGCGTCGCATCACCAGCAGCAGCGCTGCGCCATACTCACCGTTCCACGCAGCATCTCTTCGATCCGGCGCTACCTCCATCTTTACATGGCCGAATCACGGCACCTAAGGGGGACAAGAAACAACAAGGTGAGCAGAGAGAACAGACAGAGACAATCTCTTTAGCCGCCATATTCCTACCTGATTTTACCACCGGAGGTATTATTCATCAGCACGCCACATCTTCTTATGCCGCACCTGTAAGAAAAGGAGAAAGCAGCAAGTTTAACCCTTGGCATAATTTACCGGACAGTGTTGGGTAACACAGACTTTTACCGGAGCGCTGTCAGCTGTCAATCTTCTTATTGGGTCAAAGCTGCAAGATAAAAGAGGAATTGGACAGGAGTGAATTCCAGACATTTTTAACTCTTTCGAACTATATACTTACGGCTCTTCGCCTGGACCTTTTGGAGTCAAGATTTGTCTACAACTCTTCCAATATCTTCAGGCCAGTGAAGTAACTGGTCATCAATGCTTCCCTGCGTTCTTCGCAGGATGGAGGGCTCATCCTTCAAGAACATAAGTTGAGATTGCTGAGAGGGCACTTCAGAGGTGATTAGTGGGGAGGACAGTGGGGGTGCTATCAATTGAATCCACAAGTGGCTAAATCCATCTCTCCACTTGTAGGAGAATATTTCTACGGGTCAAGCAGACAAGATTAGGAGGGCAGATCCAGTCAGTCATTGCTGCACTACGCATCACGTGGGTGGAGGCCGCAGCAGTCCGGGTCTGACCGACGCCCCTGTGGGAGCCAGGTGAGCATAACAAATACTCTTGACTGGGTTTTGCCCAGGTCCAACTTGGGTCCTTTCTATCCACCACCTCTCTCTCCACATGTGGGGCTCTAACCTCTCACCCTGGCTCTTCAATCTCTATATGGCCCCTCTGGCCCACCTGATCTCAACCTTCTGCTCTAACTTTCAGTGTTATGCGGATGACACACAGCTCTCTTTCCAGCTCCCTACAGCCTCCTCTCCTCTCTCGCACATTCCAGGATTGGTGTGCCTTCAAAAATCTCTACCTTAATGCCAATAAAACAGAGATCCTTCTCATCGGGACCTCTGCTCCCGCTCTTTCTCATCTCTCTGGACGCCCTCCATGGGCCCTCTTCCTTCGCCTTCCTGTGAGGCAAAAAACCGTGGTGTCATCTTCGACTCCACCCTCTCCTTTACTCCTCACATCCTGGACCTTTCCAAGAAGGTCCACTACCAGCTGCACCTCCTCAAAGGTAATCTTCCTTTTTGCACTTTCCTCCAGAAGCTCATTGTCTCCAGAGCCCTGGTTCTCTCTAGGTTGGACTACTGTAACAGCCTCTTTCTCAATCTGCCTTCCTCTATTCTATACGCCTTCTGCAACTAAACCAGAACCAGACTGTAGGACTTGTCCTTGGCCTGAAGCCAAGGGACCACATCTCTCCAGCCTTGAAATCTCTCCCCTGGCTCCCGTTGGCTGCAAGGGTTAAGTTCAAGATACTCTGCATCGTCCACAAGGATTTCCAGGGCCCAAACTACTTGCAACTGTCTCTTCCTAAATAAGTTCCTTCCTGAGCCCTTTGCTCTGCTGCCTCCACTCTCTGAGGGTCAGGCACTTCTCCAGGCAGAGAGAAGGGGGCAGATCACTTTCCTCTGCAGGTGACTCCCTCTGGACCAGCCTCCCTGCCCCTCTCAAACTCGAGCCAGACCACCTGAAGTTTTGGAAGCAGCTCAGAACAATCATTTTGTCCTCTTCTTCTCTCCCTCTCTCCCCTGCTGACATACCTGTCTGCTGCACCGACTGGTTGCTTGGTTACCCTCAGAGTCTCACTAGGTACCTGGCTCCTCTCAATCGGTCTCCCCCGCACTGCCTCTGTGCCTGTCACACTCTAGGAGCTGTATCTGTAACCTCTACAGTAAGCCACCTTCTGCACTTGCCACAGCCGCACTGTCCAGTCTCCACTTACTCAGAGCAATGCTGCCGTGATTCCACTTCCCTTCCCCACTCCTATGCAGATGGGGAGCAGGTGCAAGTGGATCTAGGTCACCTGGCCTAAGCCCCGCCCACCTGGTACCTTCCTGCCTGTTTCTCTTTTTCACCACTTAGCAAGCCCCGTCCACCTGGTGCCTTCCTTCACCATCACTGTCTTGTGGCCAATGCTGGATTTGACTTTTATGGACGTCATTCATTCACGGTGTGTCACTCTTTCTCAACTCTCATGCTGGACTTCCTTTGCATCTTGTACTCATGGTGGCCCTGAATCATGCTGTTCCCATCTTCATCCTGTATCCTGGCTTGCAACATTATGTGTTACTACTGACTTCTGCAATTGTATTCGCTCTCCACTCTTGCTTCTCCACTCTTTTTGACTGCTTACTCTCTTTTCTCTCCTCCTTTCCCTTCTCCCTTTTCCTATCTCCTCCCCTTACTTTCTTCTATGCACTTACTCTATCAGAATTGTCCCTGGACCTAGTATGATAGCAACCTCGTCTGTTTCCTCCACCCTCCCATTACTGTTTTTTTCCTCCCCACCATCCCTCCAGCACTATCTGAAATGTCGTCAGGCCTAGTATGATAGTCGCTTGTTTTGTTCCTCCCCTCCCTTTCTGCACCCCTCTCCCTCACCTTTTGTTTTTCTCTGGCTCTACCAGAAATGTCGTCAGGCCTAGTACGGTAGTCGCCTGTCTGTTTCCATTTCCTTCTCACTCTCCCCCTCCCTTCCTTATCTATGTCTTAGCTCTTGCACTATCTGAAATGTCATCAGGCCGAGTATGATAGTTAATTTCACATCCTTACTGTTCATGGCCTGTAAGAATTTGGTTGTATTTTCCCTTGTTCCCTCCCTTGCCTTGAAGCGCTTTGAAACACATTGTGTATAGGCGCTATATAAATAAACGATCATATCATATCACTCCCTCTCGCACTTCCCCTGTCCACTTCCCCTGCACTTTGCGTTACTGCACTTGCACAATCTGAATGTCACAAGGCCTAGTAAGATCGTTTGTCTTGTACTCCTTCCATAACCTCCCTTGTCGTACCTAGAAACACAAGTGTACAGACGCGTTATAAATGACTTATCATATCATAACCTCACTATCTCGTCTGTGTCATTGTTGAATTGTTGAAGTGTCCCTGATCTGATCATTTTTACAGTTCTTTTAATACTCCCTACATCTTTCTCCTGCCCAAGTACATCTTCTGGAAAACCCATATTGATTAGGAATGCTAAGAAAACCAACCCAGATGCCTTTGATGCCATTGTTTTACCATGGAAGGCTTTGTTTCCCTTGCACTATTACGCGTTATAACCTCCAAAAGCGATACTAAAAGGAATACCTGATTTAATGATGGAGCAGAAATGTGCTCGAGAACGTTTGTGGTGGGAAAATCCATGTGCTGCTTCCCTGGCGTCATGTACAGATTCTATTCAAGAATATAAGAGGGTCATCCCTGAGGCCAAACAGGTGAGTTACAGTGAGCGAATTACTGCCACAAAACATCCAACTTCAAGGAGGTTTTTGCTATTCTACAGGAATTAGAAGCAACATCTCAATGTGGACATTTACCATAATTGGTGTCAATCTATACAAGATGAATTGTTTCCGAAAACTTGCCATCACCAAACCTCCATCAGGACTCGTGTACTGTTATCTCAGAGGTCCCCTTCAGTAACAGCTGTGTCATCGCCAGTCCAAGATTTGTTGGATTTGGATCCACTTTTATTTTATTTTAAGCAAGTGACTGAGAGTGAGGTTGCTGATATAATTAAAAACACAAAACCTACTACCTCTCAATAAGAGGTTTGCCCTCCTCACATTCTTAAAACCCCTTGGACTCCTTATTACCCTGGATTACTAAAATGATCAACACCTCTTTTGTAGAAACACCTGAGCTTCTTAAAGAAGCTTGGATCACCTCCTTCTTACAAAAGAGAATATGGATCCTTCCATCGCTGCAAATTATAGGCCCATGAGAAATGTGCCCTTCCTTTTAGAAACCTTGGACAGGGTCGTCTATTGCCAATTGTACAAGTTTATTAAAGGCCATAATTTGTTGGGCACCAGACAATCTGGTTTCTGCACTAGACATGGCACAGAAACTGCGTTATTCGATTTGAAATCCAACATTGGCAATATGATTGATATGGGCCTTATTGATGCTCTTTGACCTCTCCGCTGCAGTTCATCTGGTGAACCATGTTCAGTGGTGGATAGGCTGGCAAATATAGGCAGGTGCTCTGTTGAAGCCGCTCTTTGGATTGAGTCCTTTCTAGGCCAGCGGCGTGCAAGAGTAACAAAGGAGAATTGCCATGCCGCAGCCATTACTCTTACATCCGGGGTCCCCCAGGGTTCCTGACTATCTCCTCTTGTATTTAATATTTATACAAATTCACTGTGTGACCTTTTGGAAGGGTTAGGTGTGTCATACACTAATTAGGCAGATGGCACACAGATTTTGTTCCAACTATCTGACGACTATTTACAGTATTCTGGTGAAATGGATGGGATTTATGCATCCATCCAGTGTTGGATGGCTTTACATCCCTTGCTCTGAACGATGGAAACTGAGTTGCTTATTGTGGGATCAGCTCCTAGACCGAAGAAGTTGGACTCCCTTTATAGTCATTTTTCTATTGCGGGCTCTCCAGTCCAGGTTGTCTAGCATGTTATGACTCTTGGAGTCTATTTGGACTCTCAACTTTCCTTCAATAAACATGTATGTAGTCTTCGATCCTCCTGTTCTTATATGACCAAACTTCTCTGGCAGATTCGCCGCTACCTATTGGCGAAGAATAGGGCACTGATTGCCTCAGCAACTATAAATGCAAAGTTGGACTACTGTAATAGTCTAGTGATGGGCTCATCCCAAGTAAATGTCAAGAAACTTTAGTCAGAAAGAGGCCGTGCGTACAGTCTGTGACTCAGGAAAACAAGATCATGTTAGTTACCAAAGCCCGTTGCAATCTCCATTGGCTCCGGGTTCAACATAGAATACTGCACGAGGCCCTTACACTTGTGCTGCATTGGAGATGCCCCTCAATACCTTGCTAATCGCATCAAGAATGCCCCTCAAAGCAGAGCCTTGCTTTCTAATAAAAGTCTCCTACTTGATCAACCACGCTTCGCCTTGAAAAAGTATAGTGGCTCTTGCTTTGATATTTGGGCGTCATCACTGTGGAAATCTCTTCCGACCCACTTGAAGACCAACCCTTGTCTGTTGTATTTCAAAAAGGGCCATAAGACTCATTTGCTAGACAGAGAAATTGGCTAATGTCTGCCTTCTTTTTCTTTTTCCATGTATGTTCCTTTTCCTTTGTGTTGTTGGTTTTGTCCGTCTATATGTGCGCTCTGACGCTCGTGGGCATGTCGTGTGTTTTAAATAATAAACTAAACTCTGCTGAGTCCTTTCCTTTAATTTACTGTAGCAGTACGCGCATCTGCGCGTTCGCATGTGCTCTCCTCTACAATGTTCTCACGCTTCGTTCTGCGCTCGCTCTTCGCCTTGCTCTACCCTCTCACCCTCTCACCTCACGCTCACCTTCCTCACAGGCTTGAGGGGAAGACACAAGTGTGTGCGTGACACCCCCTTTGGACATCCACGATCGTTGACCCTAATCCGTCCACGATGATCTGGCTCCGCTCCTTGACTGGGCGTTCCTTCGATGGCACAGAGCTGCGGTTCCTGTCCCTTGTGCCCTCTGCTACGGGCTCGATAGCGACCCTCACACTGCTGAAGGGTTGGCGTCCAAAAGATCCTCGTCGCCAATTTCAAGAGATGGACCGTCTCCAAACTATTAGGTATACACGCAACAACCCTGCTGCAGCCTCCAAATCTCCTAGATTCTCCCTCTCACACCAACCATCCTCCTCCAAACAAGCACTTCTAGAATACAGAATGCCAGAATCTCACGTTCCCCCTGTCCCAGCAGATCTGCGCATACTACACAGACCTGTGAGCACCATGGCCTAGCCTTGCTGGAGAGGGCCCTAGAATCATCAGTTCACCCATGTAGGGGTACATTATCTGACCCACCCACGCAGCCCCACCACCAAGGGCGCCATCGTCCTGGTGAACACTCATTGGTCAAAGCGCAAGCTGAATGGGAAGACAGTAAACTGGAAATGCAGCTCCTCGATGGTGAACCTCAGGACCAGATAGTGACATGGTCTGATGGCGATGTGCAGGTAGGTGTCACTGATAGAGGTGGGTGAAAATGTTGTGGTTCGAGCAACCAGGGCCATGCCACCAGCTCCAGCTACACCCCTGTTTTAAATCAGTGAATAATCAAAACGTAGACGAGTGCAGAGCCCCACCCCAGCAGTCCAAAAAAGCATGATGCAAATATTTTTTTTAAAGCATTGGCAGTGCCAACATTTTGGGTTTTTGCATAGGCATTTGAAAGGCACTTGCCAGGCACTGCTGCAGTGGTATTAAATGAAAATTGATGGTAGCAGTTGCAAAATGGTGTGAGTACCTGCCATCTAATATCAATGCCTGGCAAATACAGGCTACTACTTATACACAAACCAAACTGTTGGCTTTGCCAATGTTTGTTTTTAACAGGACTTCAGTGACAAGCATAGTGCTTGTAAAGCGAGTGGCTGTAGGCAGATCTGGTTAAGACATTTGTATTACACCACTAGTGCCTTTATCGCTCCAATTAAGGCATTAACTCTCAGAAGACTGCTTTAAAAAACACTAGCAGGCACTTCAAGCTGAAAGGTTGATTGTAAGGCTTGAGAAAGCTGGCTCAAAGCGATCCCAGGAGCATATTTTCTGGGAGGGGCAGGAAGTGGATGGGAATGGCCATAGGGAGTAACATGAGCATGGTCAGTCAATGGGTGGATAAATAACCGAACAACACCTACAAGCTTTGTATCCCTCCTCATATGTCATTTCTCCCTAGCTGTGCTCTAATGCAATAGCTTTAGCGTATCCGTGGTACTTAAGCTCCACCTAATAGCTAAGACAAACAAAAAGACCTGTGCATGGGGAAATTCCCCCCCATGCCCCCTTCAACAAATAAAGAAAACTATTGAGTCTGAATGTCCACATCCGAGCAGGGGGAAATCTAGCACACACGTGTAAAGCTCTGAGCTACTCCGATTACACAGCATTTCTTGTGCTTTTCTACTGAAGTTGTTTTCAGCACTGGCACGCAGCAACGTTAAAAAAAACACATTTCATTCCCTGATCTTATTCCTTTGAACATGAGAGGCTACCATGCTGAGAAGTGAACACCCGTGGATTTCGTAGTGGATTTCTTAGCAGATGCCTCGAGTTAGTTTCAAAGACTTTGCTGCTGTAGAAAGAGTATGGACTTTTGGAGTGGTTGGTGCTTGTGTACTCTCTAGGCCTTCCTTGAAAGAGAGGCTTTTGATCCCCAGTCCACTTGTAATGTGGACTGCAGCCTTTGTTGTGCAAGTAAGTAGACCTTTAACTGTGTGAATTGTTTGTAGATGGCTCACCCCAGCAAACCAGGGACAATATCAGAGAGACCAACCACTTATGGACTAGGCGCTCAGGTGACAAGAGTGTGTGTCTCATGCTTTCTGAACTCCCTGGGGGAATCCAGGCAGAGGCATCCCAGTTAAGTGTGGAACAGTGAGGAGAGAAGACCAGCTGTAGACCAGCCTTTTTGCCTCTTCATCTATGCGCCTTTGCTTTTGCCTTTCTCCCTGTTGCACCTGTGAGTACTCCAAGCTCGCTAATTACTCCACTGTCTCTCTACACTTGGTTACTCACCTATAATGCATTGCTGCTAGTCCTCTTGCTCCTCCTACTCACCTCTTCCGATGTGTTCCCCACTAATGCTACGACTTCCTGTTTCTATCCCTATTATAAAACTCACACTTCAAAACTTTGTCTACTCCATATCCCTTCCACCTCCTTCCAACAAAGAAAGCAGAAGAGCTAACCATACCTCCTCTAACACCTAGCCACCTCACCTCTCTCCCTCTGAGTCTCAACATCTCTACTCTTCCTTAACTCATCAACTGAACATTGTACTCTGGAATGCTCAGTCTGCATGCAACAAAACATCCTTCATCACTGACTACTTTCACTCCAGCTGTCCCCCCCAGGACCTTCTCGCTATCACTGCAACCTGGATTTCTCCATCTGACACTGCCACTCTGGTGGCCCTACATGACTCCAAACTACCCTTTATCCACTCTCCTCGATTGACTAGTAGAGGTGTTGGCATTGGGCACCTACTCTCTTCCTGCCTCAAAGCCTCACAAATCTCTAATGTCACGTCCTCTCCTACCTCTTTTGAATTCACCATCTCTACTATTGCTCTGCCTCACTCGGTTCACATCATCTCCATCTATTGCCCTCCTGGTCCCACTGGACCACTCTTTGATGATCTTGGGCAACTCCTTGATTCTCTTTCCACTAAACATCACCATGTTCGCTTAGGTGACTTTAACCTTCCCTCTCCAACCACTTCTCAGAAATCTGAACTTAAACCTTTTTCTAGAGACCACACTCTCCAGTCTGTCCATAACCTACTTACTTTAGGGAAGGCATGGTATCACAAGTATGACACCGACACAATGGACACAATTTGTAAAACCCTTTGTTGAAAATGTTGGAGTCGGAGAAACTCCTATTTTGCTCACTAACTAAAATGGAGTAGTCTCGACCATCAAACGATAAACAAAACAGTACTATTGGCATATGCTAACAAAAACTCAATTCCTGCTCTATCTCTTGTACAAAAAGTGTAAAAAGGAGAAATGCATGGAAAGGAAAAATCAGTGTTCTAAAGAATAAAGTTAGTTGAACCAGCTCTCCTCCTCCCGTTAAACCTCACAGAGTAAGGCTGTCCTTGTAGGCAGGATGACACACTCTGGCTCAGTTTCTAATGCTCTAAGCAGGTCCAAACCGTGGATTGTAGCCCGCCTGACCTTCCACGATAATATCGCTCTCTTGACTTTCAAAATTGTATTCCAGTGTAAAGTTCACAAAGTTCACAAAGTTCCACCTCTGCTGGGCTCAGACCTTAACACACAGTTCACATAGGACCCCCTATGTCAGGCTTAGACCTCGTAGGTCACAGTTCAACACATAATATGTCAGCGGGCTCCCTTCCCCAAGCTTGTTGTACTTTGGATCTCCCTCAATTGGGCTTGTTTACTCTTGCTTAATTCACTTTTGCTGTTTGTTCACTTTATAGTCTCAAACAATGTACCTTTCACTGAGACTTTCGAATGGGCTACTTCCTTTCGCCGGACCACTACGTTACTTAGTATTGCTGATCTCACAGCTGCCTTTCACTTCAAAGTTAATTCACAGGTCTGCCTTTCTTCGCATCTCATCAACACGCGTGCAGCCTTCACTTGTGATATAATGTTGCTACTTCATTCGCTTTAACACATGCCAGTCTCTCAGGTCGCTTGCCAACAAACTGGTTGTGTGCCCTTCTTTCTTGTTTTGATATTCCCAATTCATGAGTCAATGGTAGTACCACAGGCTTTGCCCTGCCTCCCCAACTCTGCCCTTCACCCGGAGGGTCACTGGTGTCCTAGAAACATGATGCAATCTTCACTTGTGGGATCTGGCCTTCTCCACTTGTCTTTCGCGTTCTGACGGAGGCAAAGACCTCCAATAGGGAACCCTTGGGTTTTTCGACCCGCTGCTCTCCTCCTTTGGTCCGTTGCTCTGCTCCAGTAGGTGTGCCTTCATCCTGGAAGCTCTGCTGATACTCGTGTTGTCCGCCTCGCTCAGAGGATGTCTTTAGGTGTTGCCTTGTATTTGTGTGGGGAGAGCTAACTAGTATCAGTGTGGAGTGCCTGACTTTGCCTGATCGATTAACAGGAAATGTCCAGTACGATGTGAGAGAGTTAGTCTGGTTACCCTCAGTCACCCTCTTCCTTGGCCCAGTGTTTGTGTAAAATGGGAGGGGGGTTGGGACTTCAGAAAATCCTAAACAATAGGATGGGTAGATGAACAAAAAAGGTGGGAATACTGTGTCTCGCCATCGTCTGTCTCACCCCCACTACCCTAACACGCCTCACCCAGGTGAACCTCCCGCACTGGTCCACCCCCAGGGTCTGGATCCAAAGGCGATGGCCGTGCCCTGGACACCTGAGAGAGAGATCCCCAGGGACTAGTGGGTGAGACATCCTCTGGTTTCGCACACTACCCACATATGGGATAACTCTTTGGACCTTATTCATCTCCACCTCTCTCTCAGCCACTAATACTAATGTCACACCATCCATATCCGATCACTCAATTGTTTCCACCACAATCTCCTTTCCACTCTCTGACCTTTCCTCACCACTTGCTTCACCTATTACTAAAAGGAAATGTAAACCTTCTGCCATTCCCCCTTTCTTTCCGACCTACAGTTCTCACTCTTGTCCTTCACACCTGATGCCTCTTCCACCAACACTGCCTTCTCCAGTTCCAATGCCAACTATATGACTCATTCTCCTCTCACTTCCCACTGCTTACTTTCACCCCTAAGTCTCAGTATCCTCAACCATGAGTCACCCCATTCATACGCTCTCTCTACAGAGACATGCATTGGCTGCTGTGCAAATAAAGGTCTACCCACTTGCATGATGATCTGCAACTCTACCTCTCTGCCCTGAACTCTCTCAAGTCCACTCTTGATAGAGCGAGAAGGGAATTATACCTAACCCTCATTGACTCTACTCCAACCATCCTCAGGGGCCACAGGGCACCCTAATCTCACTCCTCACTCCTCCTAAGTCTGTGGGTATGAACTCTCACAGCTAATGACCTAGCTGAATACTTTGCTGAAAAAGCTTTCCAAAATTAGAGACTCTGCACATTTATCATACTCCCTCCCCCTACATTTTACACTCTGCCTACTCATCCATCATCATCTGCCTCTCTCCCACTTTAGTGACACTAATTCTGACAAAGTACTATCTGTACTGATGAAGGCTAACCCTTATTGTGCCCCATCAGACCCTCTTGCTTCTCAGCTAGTCAAGCCTCTTGCGCCTTTAGTGGCCTCTCACCTAGCTAACTCTTCAACCTGTCCTTCAACTCTGCTGCTTTCCCTTTGTTTTCAAAACAGCCACGGTCATCCCTCTCCCAAAAAAGCAAGGGGCTGACCCAAACCGACCAGCTAACTCCTATCACTTCACAGAAACTGCTCTAATGAATGTGTCTAACTTCATTGCCTCTGCTAAGCACTCCAAACTTTCCTCTATCCTTATTCTCCTTGGTCTGTCCGCTGCCTTTGACACTGTTGATCACTCTGATCTCCTTAATACTCTCTTTCTTCTTGGGATTCACGATAAAGCCCTAACATGGATTGAATCCTACCTTGTACCTCGCCAAATCTCTGTCTCCTGGAGCAACAACACCTCTCAACTCACTCCTCTAACTGTTGATGTTCCACAAGGCTCTGTCCTGGGTCCGCTACTCTTAACATTCTACACCTCTGCCTTTGGGGCACTAATCTCCTGCTTTTGGGTTCTCGCACCAACTCTTCGCAGACAACACCCAAATCTTCTCTTTTTCTGAACTCCCCTCTTACCTCTTAATAAAAATGTCCAACGGTCTCTGCCATTAAATATTGGATGGCTTTGCTCTCTCTGATGTTAAACTCTTCCAAAACAGAGGAGCTCTTCATCCCTGCCAACAGCTCTATCTTCTCTCTTCCTCTGTCTATCCAGTTCCCACCTGACACTCTCCCCGACTCTTCTTCAGCTAGAAAGCTCTGCATCATCTATGACCCTTCTCCCACCGTCTCTACTTTCATCTACAAAACTAGAACAGCAGCTTGCCTCAACTCCTAAATATTAGGAAAATCAGACACCTTCTTCCTTTCAACACTGCCAAGCATCTTTTAACCACTCTTCTCTTCACTAAACTGGACTATTTTGCCAGCATCCTTTTTGGTCTCCCCAACTGTGTTTTCTGTCCTCTTGATGAGAGCATTATCTCCGCTACTGGGACTCTCTTTGGACTCCCTCACTTCACACCTACTTCCTAGTACTATCACGAGGCTGCATGGCGATCATGCAAAACAGGGCCAGATTTAAATGTCTTCTCCTGGTTCACAAATCTACCAACAGTAGGGCACCACTGTATCTATCCACTTCTATGCAACTCTACAAGCCTTCTAGTAATCTCTGCCCTACTTCCTCGACTACCCCTGTGGCTCCTCGCCCTCCCAATTCTTCCTCTCTCTTCCACTCTGTCTCCCTTCTTGCTCCACTTGCATGGAATTCTCTTCCCCTGGACATCCGAGAAACAGTCCACATGGATTTGTTCAAAACCAAACTAAAAGCCTACCGCCTGTCCGCTGAGTTACCCTCTTAACCTACCTCTCATCTGCCTGCTAGCTAGTTTTTCCATCATCTCTGCCCTTCACTTCCTCTGCCTCCACTCTAGCACTTTACCTATCATGGCCACATCTGGAGCACAACTGGCAGTGCTGCCTTCTTGCACTTAAAAATGTGCAATGTTCTTTTTCCTTAATCTATGTATGTCCACTTATGTATTGTCTCCGGTGACTGTTCCCATCACTCCCCTCCACAACCTGGTCAGAATGTCCCTCAAATGCACCCTATTGTACAAAGCTCACGGCTTCCCGTCAAGTCTGATTTCTTATCGATTGTACGTTCTTTTGTGAACAAAAGCGCATTGCTCCTCCTCTATATAAATAAATAAATACGAAATACATACATAAGGGGTGAGGGAGGGAGCTGTAGGTATCAGTGATATCCTTGTAAGGGGATGGGGTTGGTGGGCAGCGGTTTGTTGATAAACGTGCATGCCACCCTTCATGAGAAGTGCCTGCAGCCACCTTGCACATGGAGCCCTCGGTTACATGTAATTATAACTAATGAAATAAAAATGAATGAAAAAATAACCAATACAAAATAACTAATTTCACAATAACTTTTTTCATTGTTTTTGGGGGGTTCCCACCAAACCCCCACCCTTTTAAAAACTAATAATACTTTTCCCCCAGCGCCAAAACCACTATTCCCTCTCACAACCCCATTTTTAGTTTTTTTCAAAATTAGTTATTTTTTCATTAGTTATTTTTTCATTTGTTATTTTTTTCATTAGTTTTGGATTCTATATTATCATTGCACACCGAAACCCTCCAACATCAGCAACGTCTGTTATGTGAAAGTTGGTTCTGGGCTTTTGGAGACATTCAAAGCAAAGCCTTTTACAGAACCAGGGTCTGGCAGGGAGTGACTACCCAAGCGCGGGGGGCACGCCTGTGCGAGAGGTTTCAGGTGGATCAGGGGGTATATCTACAACAGAACAGGGGGCATGCATTTTGCACCCGGTTTCCAAAACACTTGCCTGGATCCTCTCCCCGGGTCTGCTGCACTTGTTTTTTTGCTTTTTTTTTTTTAATTGGTTTTATTTATTTATTTATTTATTTATTTATTTATTTATTTATGTGTGCAATCGGTTTACAAAACAGAAATATTACACAAATCCATACAGTATTGTTAAATCCATCCCCAGTTCCACACAAAAGAGACACATAATTAATAAAAGACGGATAAATTAAGCAACACATATTAAAATCCACATAAAAATGCATCGTTTTGTTAACCCTCACATTACAGTTTTCATTATATCTTTAATTCTAAAGGCACCTCTATGAAGATCGTCACCAGATGTAAATGTCCGTGTATTCCCTTAATTTGATCAAATTTAAGCAGGCAAATAAAGCTTTGCACAGCACAAGCGGTAATGTTCCACATCACTGATTCCATAGGAATTCCCAAGGTTGCAGAATGAAATCTTTTACAATAAATTCGAAGTGTCTCACTCGAGGGGCCGCCAATACATCATATGTTATGCCCAGATTTTTGATGGTTTCCATTTCTTTATCGTAACAGCGACACATTTTGCTCTCACAATTCGCTTTTTTTCCAGCGCACGCAATGTTCCTGTGTTGGTAGTAAATGTCGTCAAAGCCTTGCTATGGTATGATGTGACATTTATAACGCGCCTATACACAAGTGTTTCAAGGCGCGACGAGGCAAGGGAGGGGGAACAGAGGGACGACAGAGACAGCGATCCCACTAGACCTATTGTCATTGAGATCGCACAAATGCAGAGGAAATGGGATAGGAAAAGTGCCAGGGGCTGGCGAGGATGCCAAGTGTAATACAATATTCCCAAATTGCCAATATGGAACACGACTTACATTTGGTGCCCATACCCCTAACCTCTTGCATGAGTAATTTTATCAAATCTCGGGATCACACGCAAAGCATTCATTCTCCAGGAGTAGGAGGGTTGGAGCCGAAAAGGTTGGGAAACTAGCTCTGGGCAGAGCAGTCATAAGATGGCCGCCGTCGGCCATCTCGAGTCTGGCACAGCTAAGGCTGGGGCCACTTACTGGGATTTCAGGCTCTGCATTCATAGCACGGGATTGGAGCAAACACCTTCATCCGTGATAGATGAAGTCTGGTGGAGACCTCATATTCTCCCCAGCTGTTCGCGGTATTACTGGCTTTTGAATGTTAATAGTTGGCAGTTATGTTATGCTACTTCACATGCTGAACACGCCACTGTCAGTGGTGTGGGCGTGTTAAGGTATCCCCTGGCTTATGTGCTGGTACAGGAGAAGTGGGCACCAGAAGAATCGAGGAAACAAGGGCACTTAGTAGATGCTTATGGGAAACTCTAAGGGCTCTGTTTCATTTAAGCAATAGGCCCAGAGCGGGGGGGGGGGCATTACCACTTCAGGTAATGCCGCGGGACCCATAGTTACAGGCCGGGTACTATGATTGAGAATTACCTTTTTCGATGATGTTCTGCACATGTCCATTGGCACCTCTCTGATCTGTGACAAGGAGGTGGCCCCAGATGACTTGTCGATCAAAGAATCGAACAATATAATAAAAGGCCAGATGTATGTTTGTCCCTGTATGTTTGTCCAATGCAGTAGCTTTGCCTGTTGTCACCGCTAGAGGGAGCTGTTGCTTTAGGATATATAAAGACAATGCCTGGTCGTATAGCTTCACCTGTTGTCACCACTAGAGGGAGCTGTTGCTTTAGGATATATAGTGGTCCTACCGTGTTAATGAAAACCTGCACTTTGGCCTGTGTACACAGACTCTTACACTAGTGGTGAAATAAAACACTCCTTTCCCCTATACTTTGGATGAACAGGGGGGGTGGGGTGCACTTCTCCAGCAGATCCTGAATTTTGTATCACAGCGAGGCACTCCTATGAGGGTTCTGGGCCAGAGAGTGCTCTTTGTTTCTGGATCAAGATGAGAAGAAATAAACTTGATAAAATATACTTTTTGATACAGTCCAGTATCCAAGAGTCTGCACATTTGCAAAAGCATGCTTCTGGAAGAGAGCTGCCACTCCTTGCACAATTTTGGTGGAATTCCATCCATCGTGTCTGAGGATTTTAAAAGTTTTGGGACCCCTCCTCTAACTTTGTCCCCCCATTGACTTAACCACACCAAACGTTGAATAATCATTTGGAGGGTGCCATATACTTTCTTAACAAAGTTTGGTGAGGATTCATTAAATGGCACCAAAGATATAAACCATCCAAGAAGTGCTCTTTGTGTGGGTTGAGCATCTTAACCATAACAACACGGCCACTACTGCACTACTGCAGGCCGTGTAATATATTCATATGATATGATATGATAAGATATTTATAACACACTTAACACCCAGAGCTTTCTAAGCGCGGACCCGGGAATCAACCCTATGTTGCTTCGTGTCGTCTTGCTTCCAAGGCAATCACGTTGCCGTTGAGCTATCCTCCCGAGAGGAGAAATATATATACACCAAAAGCAGAAGGTCCACACTCCATGGATGGAATTTCTGGAGAAAATACACAAATGTCAAGTTGGTTTAACTACAACATTTTATTTCCAAAAAAGACATGAAGCAGGAAAAGGGAAAAGCAGTCAAATATAATATGTTTTGCACTTCACAGTGCTTGTTCACACAAAGTGAGTGCTGGCAAACAACAGTCTAAATAAGCTGTGGTCTGTCCTCTATTTCCATCACAGTCACAACCCACTGATGGTACACATGCCATGGAGGCAGACATCTTTGAATGGTTCACCTGCAAACGCCGAATGAGCAAAACATACTGTAAAGAAAAGCACAATGTTAACACATAATGAACACAGTGCATCAAAATGTAATGATAACTAAGACCCTAAGGACAATAACAATTGACACCTAATAAGTCACTTAAATGATCTAAAAAGTTACATGCTGATGGCAAGGGAGAAAGGTACATGCTATGTCTCCATAATACTGAGTAGTTTGATAATGCCAATGACTTCTTCCAAAATGAAAAAATAATCAACTCATACATGATGAAATTATCACAATGTTACTATATCACCTCTTCACAATGTTCATCACATACGATGCTCATGTACTCATAATGTCAAGTCCCGTCAAGGCTCAGTGCCCCAATCAATGTCCACCCAGGGTTACATCCAATGCAAGTAAACACAATCTCCCAACATGTATCACATCCACATTGTTCATAAATATAACATACAGTGCAAATGCATGTAGCAGCAATACAAGTCAGAAAATCTGATTAGATAGCACCAGAGCACAATAGTAGGAGATAGATAAAGTGCAAATACATTGTAACAATAGGACCCCCCAACTCCAGTGATCAAAAATTACTGTCGAAGATAACCGATTGTAAAAACCCTATCTGGCCAACTGTCCAACGTTTGAATAGTGCAAAATATGCTGGCATACATTCTAAAAACAGTGCAATGAATCTACAAAAAGTCAAAACCCATTGCTACTCACACGTAAAGGCTAATCCCCAGCTTATCACAACACTCAAATTGTGATATGCAAAAATCTTTAAAAGCCAACAATTAGAAAAAATGAATCAACAAATCAAATCCAAAAGTTGAAAACTTGACCATTGAGCAGAACAAGACACATAAACAGTAAATTCAGAAATATGACAACCACATCATTTCATGATCACACACCAATTAAATTGTATAGCTCCTTATCTATATTGTGACCGTGAGTAACGTTGGTGTCCATATCAATTTTGTCTCTAGCTGACAGTTTTAAAAGTTCTATTTCCCCGATGAGGATGTAAGAGCACATGATCAACCCCAAAGAAAGTTAAAAGCTGAACATTACTGGCATGTTGTTCATGAACATCATTGGCCATGGGGTAGGAAGGATCATCCATTCTGGTGACTCTAAGATATTGTAAAATCTGAATTTCAAGCTTATAGGTGGTGCTGCCAACATACCATTTGTTACATTAACAATTCAATACATAGACCACAAACATGGTATTGCATGTAATATCATGCTGTATTGTGCGTGATGTAGCCAGTACTGGATGAGCAATTGTTTTCTGTGGAATAGCATGAAAACAAACTTTACTACTATGACACTTAAAAAAATAACTACCCATTGATACAACAATCCACTCTACATCGATATCCTATTGATAGAAGGAAGACAACTCAAAACCAGTTTATCTTTCAATGACGGTGACTGCCTGAAAGTTAGACAAGTTTGAGAGGATAGCAAAGAAGATAGATCACTGTCCATTCTCAGGATATGCACGTCCTGATTTGTTAGGAAGCAGTACAATATTTTACAGTTAAATGAGGTTCAACATTATCATGTTCTATTATTTTTCTATTCACATTTAACAGATGATCCCCTTCAGGTTTCTGCCCTTAACATAAGCATTCTCAATCACCCATCGAGAATATCCACGCGATACAAAAGTGATGGGATGCCACTGAGCAATACTCATCAAATTGAATATAATCAGACCAGTTGTGATGATAACTCACACATTCCCTGTAGGAAATACTTTGCTTGCAACTTTTCTTGCAACTGACAGGGTGATAGCTAGTAGTATGCAATGGGAGACTGGAGTTGGTGGGTTTTCTGTATACACAAGTATGAATACCATTGGTCCTAATTTGACATTACCATCAGGATACACTATTTCAGATGTGCTGCAGTTCTCCCTAAGAGCCAAATTGGCAGTGTTTCAGTTAACATTCTTCACAAACTCAGCCCAACCTGCTTCAGTACTCTTCCAAATGACAAACACGTCATCAATAAAATGCCACCACGTAGCAATCTGTTTAGTGTAAGTCTGATATATAGCTTCTTTCAACATAGTGTCCTCCCACCATGCCATGGTTAAATTTGCATAGGAGGGGCAAAGGTAATGGCCATTGAAGTTCCTCCAACTTGATGAAAATCCAATCCCAGCAGAATGGCCAATAGACATACATAAAGGAACAACATCAAGTGTAGCTAACATTGAACCATCTTCTCAGGGAATTTTAATAACATGTTGTAGAAAATATTTGGTGTCACACAGCAACAAAGACAGAGTAGAAACAAAGGAAATCAAAGTTTCATCAACAAAATGAGACATGTTTTCTAACAGGGACCCTGATAAGGTAACAAGGGGTCTCCTCAGTGGCCTGCCCACAGATTTATGAATTTTGGGTAAAAAATAAATAGTCTGAACTTTAAAAGAAGAGGGGACCAAATACTTGCATGTGTCATCATTAATGCCTAGTTCAAACCATTTATTAACCAATGCCACCACCTGGCACTCAATTTCAGAAAAAAGATTTGCTGACAATTTTTGATAACATGCCCTGTCATGTACTTGTTGGAAAGCTTCTGCAACATAACTTTCTTGATCTTGGAGAAAAATGTTAGAACCCATTTCTGAAGGTTTAATAATCATTTCAGACAGACCTTGCAATTCCTGCAGAGATTCCAATTCTGAATTAGTCAGATTGTGTCGAGAAGTTCCTGCAGATGACACACTTAGTTTACGTAAATCGAGATCACCAGATCATGGAAAGCTTCTACATAGCCCCCACTGGTCATAGGATGTTTGAATTTGTGTTAAATTCAACAAAATCCTGACTAGCTGGATCAAAAGGAATGTCAGCTAAATCAGCTAAATCGACAAGAGAATCTATATCAGGAATCCAAAAATCTGTTCTACCTTAACGTGATGTTGATCTTGAAGACTTCACCAAATTCATTGTAAAAAAAAGAAAAATGTATTTGATTTCACAAAAGAATTGGTCAAAATCTAATCTCATCCGGATATAATCATTGGAAAGAGTAGGACAAAATTGAAGACCCAATTTCAAAAGATTGGTCTGTTGATCAGTCAGATGATACAATGACATATTGATAACTTGCAGGTCAGCAGTTGGTATCAATTCTTGCCACACCCTCCAAAGCGTATTGATCTGCCTTGTGGATTTGTGCTTATGTCCTTGCCCCCATGCCCCTCTCTGTGGGTTCTCTTCCAACTGTCTGATTTTGTACTTTGGCTCTTACATGACCCCTTACCCTCTTTTGTGTCTTTTCATCTTGAAAAAGGAGCCACATTTCCTTCAAAAAATGTAATTTAGCTGCAGGCTCTTTATTTTCAGAATTAGAAACATCAGATTCATAGGACATAGAAGCCGTGTTTGCAGAATCAGATACAATGCTTTTCATTGTGGGCACTTTCCTGAGAGTATCAAAGTGCTTGGCAAATGTATAAACTCTGCCAGTTTCATATATATATATATATATATATATATTACATGGACGCGGTAGCATCCATCTAGTTATGGTTAAGTTGGTGTTTCCATAGGAAGAGCATTTTTTGGGTGGCTTATAACTTCGCTCCCTCTGGCCCACTCTGAATTTTTTTGCAAAGTTTGGAGAGGTTTGGTCCAGGGGGGGCAAAGTTATAGGGGGGGTCCCAAAACTTTTGTTTTTTCCCATAGACATAATGGGAAAAAACTTTGTGCACTCCTACAGCCCAATCCGCTGGACGGATTTACACCAAATTTGCGGCAGGGGCTTGGTCCCGAAAGCATGCTTTTGCAAATTTGGTTTAAATCCGTCCAGTAGTTTTTTTAAAATGGCCAAAATGTAAGGCATAAAAATTAGTGATATCTCCGTTCGCTCCGCAGACGGACTTCCCGGTTCGCTCCGGACGTGTTCGCTGATTGGACGGCGTGGTGCGTGAAGCGCATCAGATTTTCTGTGGCGCCTGCCATCTTGCATTCGCGGACGACCGCGCACAGCGCGGTGAAACTTGGATTAAAAATTGTATTTAGTGGAGTGTGTAGGTGTGTAAGAGTGTTTGCGGAGGGTGGGGGAGTATGAGATAGGTTCAATGTTCTGTTTTTTTATGTGCTAGACACTTTTGTTGTGTTAGATTTTTCTGCGGACAACACGGCTGTTCTGAAATGTTCGTAAATAAACCGAATGGATTCGGTGTCAAGTTGAAAGTGTTCCGAGAAGACTCGTGGGGTCCTGGAATGTTCGCAGGGGGTGTCCTGAAGACGTTGTCTGTATTGTTCGTTGTCAAACTGAAAGTGTTCTAAGAACACTTGCGGTGTCCTGAAATGTTTGTGCATAAAGATAATGGGGGTGTTCTGAGGACGTTGTCCGTATTGTTCGCTGGCAAGTTCAATGTGTTCCAAGAACACTCGCGGTGTCCTGAAATGTTCAAAAATAAACAAAATGTGGGTGTTCTGAGGACGTTCTCCGTATTGTGTGCCTGCTTAGCTGTATCCAATGAGGGAATGGCACAGAAAATGAAGTGGAAATGGTAGAAGGGCTGTCTAAGAGTTACACGGTCCGTGGACAGGGCATGCTACATCTGGGGTTTTCCAGCAAATCCAGCATGGAAAGAAGACTGTAGGGATCAGCCAATCAGATGTTGAGGTTGTGGATTTGTGTTCAAAGAGACTGTGGGCCTCATTAGGACCCAGGCGGACTTCGCGGTGCTAAATGCACCGCGAAGCATGGCGGAAAGCCGCCGATAGCGCCATGGGGGTTGGCGGATTTACCGCCCCATTCCGACCTCGGCGGAGCGGTAAATCCCCAATCCCCATTCTGCCCTTCCCCATTCCCATTTTTGCCCCATAGGGTATAATGGGAGTGGGGAAGGAGTTAATTACGCCACCGTAAAATACGGTGGCGTAATTAACAACGAGGTCCCGTAGCGCCATGGTTTTCTCCGCCTGGTAAAACCAGGCGGAAAAGGCCGCCATGGCGCTACGGGAACTCGTAGTATGGCGGAGAGGTACGCCATGCACTACGCTGGCGTAAAACCCTCTCCGCCAGGGTCCTAATGAGGCCCAGTGTGTAGTGAAGATGGCAGAAGTGGAGAAAGTCAGGGTGTTGGTGCTTGAAGATATGTTTGTGCATGATTTACAACAGTATGCTCAATTCAGGCATGTTGCAAAGAATTTTGATGTTAAAGGAGTGGAGGTGGTGTGGAGCACTGTGCCTGATTGCAATGTACAGGGAATTATACACGTTTGTGAAGATATGGGCAGGATGAACAGTCCCCATGTGGTAGTTTTGCACTATGGTGCTTTCCATTTGGGCTATGTCAGTGCCCCTACTTTGCTGGCAGATTTGGAACACTTGGTTCAAGCAGTAATGAACATCCTTCCAAATGCCAAAGTAATCTTTTCTGGATTAGTACCTAGGGCAATATGGGACAATAGTTCAGTTTTTTTTCCTCAGCAAAACAATGCTAGGTGTGTAATCAACCGAGGCATGTGTGCCTTCATGCTTAGAGCTGGTATGTTCTTCTGTAATAATGAGAATATTGATTCCAGTAATGCTGTTTATTTTAAAGAAGATGGCATTTCCTTATCTTTGATGGGAAATGCCATTCTGTTTTGGAATGTAAGGGTTGCTTTGGAGAAGGTTATGTGAAGATTTTAGGAGTAATGTAAGAAAAAAATAAAATAAATACAAAATAATAGGTGTCTGTCAAGCATCTGCAAAAAAACCCCAAAAAACAGCTCTTTTCAGAGCCAACCTCAAAGGGGAAATGGGGCACACTATTTAAATTTACATACACCACGCTCAGATTTTCGATATGTCCGCGGACATGGCGGTAGTCCGCAGACATCGAAATCACTAGCTAGGGGTTCAGTATGTTCTAACTTACATGTATATAAAGTCAGGGATATTATGGTTAAGTTGTGCTACTAAAAACATATGAAATTCAGTAAAAAAACTTTGTTAAAGGGATGTAATGGTTAAGTTGCGCTAATAAAAACCTATGAAATTCAATGAAAAAACTTTGTTAAAAGGGACGTTATGGTTAAGTTGCGCTACTAAAAACCTATCAAATTCAGTAAAAAAACTTTGTTAAAGGGACGTCATGGCTCAAAGTAAAACCGAAAAACCCCTGAAATTCGGCAGTTATGGTAAGATAAGCAACCATAACTTGCGCCACCGTGCACTGCTAACACTAACACCCAGGACATCAAAGATGACATCACAAATGTCATTGATGACATCACTGATGACATCACATGTGCATTTACTTTTCATGAAAACTCCGTAGGAGGGATTCTTATAATGTTGACCAAAAAGTGTCAAGGATCATTTGAATAAATATCATGAGCTAATTAGTGCATTAAGCAATGCATTGATATAAATACCATTCTATTATGAAGTTTTATCCAGTATACTAAGCAACTCATGCAGAAACTTAGGCAGTGTGTGCAGTATACATAATGAAGGTGCAATATTCATAATCTTGCCATGTAGAATAATGAAATGATAACTGCTTTCTTATTAGAGTTTTGCGTACTGTGAAACATGTAAAAAGTAGCTAATAAAACCCACTTAATACATAATTACATTATTACAGACAAAACACAAAGAGACAACAACACATACAAATATGAGTATATACAGGTACAGAGAAGTAAGCAAAAAAGCAGAAGTAGTAGCAGAAAGAGTTCATAACCTAAATGATTATCTTTATGCAGAGAAATGATTGCTCTGTTTCAAAGCTGCTACTTACTGTATGTATGTGTATCAAATGATGTCAGTGAACCCTAAGGAAAGGAGTGTGTGTGTACAATGTATACAAATATGAGCATATACAGGGAAGGTATAGTAATAAAAATAAAACTATGAGAAAGTGCTGATAACTCTAATGATTATCTTCATGCACAGAAAGGATTGCTCTCTTTCAAGCCTGTGTCTTCCGCTATATATATATTTCATATGATATGACTTGACCCTAAGTCTACAAATATAGTACCTTTTCAATTTTTACTACCTGACTGTTACTGAACACAACTATGTGGCTTAGATATGTCAGTAAAGGAAAAAAAGGGAGGGCCAGCCATGTGATGTCATCAGTGATTTCATCAATGACATTTGTGATGTCATCTTTGATGTCCTGGGTGTTAGTGTTAGCAGTGCACAGTGGCGCAAGTTATGGTTGCTTATCTTATCATAACTGCCGAATTTCAGGGTATTTTTTCGGTTTTACTTTGAACCATAACGTCCCTTTAACAAAGTTTTTTTACTGAATTTGATAGGTTTTTAGTAGCACAACTTAACCATAACGTCCCTTTTAACAAAGTTTTTCATTGAAAATATATATATATATATATATTCAGTGAAAAAACTTTGTTAAAGGGACGTTATGGTTCAAAGTAAAACCGAAAAACCCCTGAAATTCGGAAGTTATAGTAAGATAAGCAACCATAACTCGCGCCGCCACCGTGCACTCCTAACACTAACACCCAGGACATCAAAGATGACATCACAAATGTCATTGATGACATCACTGATGACATCACATGTGCATTTACTTTTCATGAAAACTCTGTAGGAGGGATTCTTTTAATGTTGACCAAAAAGTGTCAAGGATCATTTGAATAAATATCATGAGCTAATTAGTGCATTAAGCAATGCATTGATATAAATAGCATTCTATTATTAACTTCAATCCAGTATACTAAGGTACTCATGTAGAAACATAGGCATTGTGTGCAGCATACATGATGGAGGTGCAATATTCATAAGCTTGCCATGTTGAATATTGAAATGATAACTGTTTTCATATTAGAGTTTTGCGTACAGTGAAACTTGTGATAAGTAGGTAATAAAACCCACTCACTACATAATTGCATTATTATACACAAATCACAAAGAGACAACAACACATACAAATATGAATATATACAAGGGAATTGAAGTAGGAAAAAGAAACAGCAATAGTAGCAGAAAGTGTTCATAACTTAACTGATTACCTTTATGCAGAGAAATGATTGCTCTGTTTCAAAGCTGTTACTTACCCTATCTATATATATTACATGATGTGTCTGGACCCCAAGGAAAATAGTGTGAGTACAACATATAAAAATATGAGCATATACAGGGAAAGTACATTAATAAAAAAACATCTAAAGTATCAGAAAGTGCTGATAAATCTACTGATAATTTTAATGCACAAAAAGGATTGCTGTCTTTCAAGGTTGTGACTTCTCCTATGTATATGTTTCATATGATATGACTGGACCATGAGGGAATTATAAGGATAAGTCTACGGATATAGTAATTTACAATTTTTAGTTCCTGACTGTTACTGAAGAAAATCATGTGGCCTAGATATGTCAGGAAAGGAAAAAAAGGGAGAGCCAGCCACGTGATGTCATCAGTGATGTCATCAATGACATTTGTGATGTCATCTTTGATGTCCTGGGTGTTAGTGTTAGCAGTGCACGGTGGCGGCGCGAGTTATGGTTGCTTATCTTACCATAACTGCCGAATTTCAGGGGTTTTTCGGTTTTACTTTGAACCATAATGTCCCTTTAACAAAGTTTTTTCACTGAATTTCATAGGTTTTTAGTAGCGCAACTTAACCATAATATCCCTGACTTCATATACATGTAACATAGAACATACTAACCCCCTCGTAGTGATTTTCATGTCTGCGGACACATCGAAAATCTGAGCGTGGTGAATGTAAATTTAAATAGTGTGCCGCATTTCCCCCTTGAAGTTGGCTCTGAAAAGAGCCGTTTTTCTTTTTTTTTTTTTTACAGATGCTTGACAGACACCTGTTATTTTGTATTTTTTTTCTTGTTTTTTTTTCTTACTTTACTCCTAAAATCTTCACATAACCTTCTCCAAAGCAACCCTTACATTCCAAAATAGAAAGGCATTTCCCGTAAAAGATAAAGAAATGCCATCTTCTTTAAAATTAACAGCATTACTGGCATCAATATTCTCATTGTTACAGAAGAACATACCAGCTCTAAGCATGAAGGCGCACATGCCTCGGTTGATGACACACCTAGCAATGTTTTGCTGAGGACAAAAAACTGAACTATTGACCCATATTGCCCTAGGTAGTAATCCAGAAACAATTACTTTCGCATTTGGAAGGATCTTCATTACGGCTTGAACCAAGCGTTCCAAATCAGCCAACAAAGTAGGGGCACTGACGTTGCCCAAATGGAAAGCACCATTGTGCAAAACTACCACATGCAGACTGTTCATCGTGGCCATATCCTCACAAACTTGTACAATTCCCTGTACATTGCAATCAGGCACAGTGCTCCACACCACCTCCACTCCTTTCACATCAAAGTTCTTTGCAACATGCCTGCATTCAGCGTACTGCTGTAAACCATGCACAAACATATCTCCGAGCACCAACACCCTGACTTTCTCCACTTCTGCCATCTTCACCACACACAGTCTCTTTCAACACAAATCCACAACCTCGACATCTGATTGGCTGATCCGTACAGTCTTCTTTCCATGTTGGATTTCCTGGAAAAACCCGGATGTAGCACTCCCTGTCCACGAACAGTCGCGGTGTCCGCGGACGGCGTCCACTTTACTCTCTGTGCCATTCCCTCATTGCATACAGCTAAGCAATCACACAATACGAATAATGTCCTCAGAACACCCCCATTTTGTGAATTTTCGAACATTTCAGGACAATTATCATTTCATTATTCAACATATTAACATTACAAATATTATACTTTCATCTTGTACTCTGCACACAATGCTATGTTTCTCCATTAGTGGCTCAGTATACTAGATAGAATCCCATAATATAATGCTATTTATATCAATGCATCGTTCAAAGCACTAATAACAGTATGATATTTATTGCAATATCCTTGACACTTTTTTCGCCACATCATAATAAAAATCCCTAGTACACAAATTCCATGAAAAGTACATACACATGTGATGACATCAGTGATTTCATCAATGACTTTTGCAATGTCATCTTTGATGTCCTGGGTGTTAGTCTTAGCAGTGCACGGTGGTGGCGCGAGTTATTTTTCATAGCTTACCATAACTTGCAATTTTCAGGGGTCTTTCGGCTGTACTTAGAACCATAACGTCCTTTAAACAAACTTTTTTTAATATCACGCAATCAATATACAAACATGGCATTCAAAAACCAACTTCTACAGATGGCTTTACACAGAATGTTGTAAAGTAAGATTTTATGCTCGTTCACAGTGAAGGTCAGCTGCTTCAATTATTTTCTCAGGCCCCGGAGAGGCTCAGGAAGCAGACTATAAGGTTGTATTGTGTTTTGACCTTGACAGACAGAGATTGTGATGAAAGACTTCTCTTGAAGGACCGCTCAAGTTGAACTTGTTCGTTGAAAGTGGCATAATGTTTTCTACCGCGCACTATCACCGCCAAATTGATCCCCTGTCGTTTAGAGGGCTCTGAAAAAGGCAGACGACACAGGGTGGGTTAATAGAAATAATTTAACCGGTCTATAGGCAGTCAAGCGCTCTACTCGCTGTGCCACTTCACTGTAGCCTGTCAAGTGGCACAGCGAGTACAACGCTCGCTTTGACATCCGTGCACAGCTTGCTAACGCAAGTTCGAATCCCGGCAAGGCCAAACTCAGCCTTTCATCCTTCCGTGGTCGATAAATGAGCACCACACACCGTGGTTAATAATAAGCACCGCTTAGATACCTCACGGTTCTTAGCGCTATATGAATGGGAACATATTATTATTTTATTATTAACATACTCAGTTGCACTATCTTTGATAGCAAATAGTTTCACGCCCTAATAAATAAAATGATGCTTTTTAATGAAGATCGGCTGGTGAGACTAATTTATGTTTTTTAAAACAGGTATGTGGCCCCATTTTGCCTATGTCACGATTTACAGACTCCAGCGGATCGGGTCTTCAACTGCCAGGTGCAGGTCCAAATATGCAACTTCATGACCCTCACCATTTTATGGGACAATCGCCAAGGACCAATATGCCCTTACGCAGTACTAGCGGCTGCAAACAACATACCAACCAATAGGGTGGTCTAATGGCTCGTTGTTGGAGCAACCTTCCGATTATCAGAGCGACCATTTACTGCTTTTATCATAAACCAACAGCCTATCTACCGCAAAGGAACAACGCGTGGCTCCAAATAAACTTTTGCTGATCGACAGCAGAGACAATAGCAAATCGCTGAATATTCACTAAACATTTCATGTGAAATAAATGTACTTTACCAAATGTACAATCCTGCTGTTTACTTTTAAACCACAGTTTCATATTCCGAATTGTGGCGCACTGAGTTGTAAGCTGATCTAACACCCCCTGTACCGCAAAGGAACATCGCGTGCCTCAACATGAACTTTTGCGGATCGACAACAAAGACAAATGCAAATTGCAGAATATTCTCTAAACATTTGATGTCAAATAAATGTACTTTACAAAATTTACAATCTTGCTGTTTGCTTTTAAATCACTGTTTCATATTCCAAATTGTGGCGTGCGGTGTTGTGACATAATATGTGTTGTCTTCCGGGTTCTGTGTAAAGTCACTTAGGACTGGAGAGGACTGGGTGCGTTTGATGACGCACCCTGTAAAGTCACGGAGAGAGGCGGGGAATATGAATGCTTTGATAATATCAGGCTTAGGGGCGGGAGATATGATTTAGTGTCGCAAAAGCAAGTCAGCCAGGTCAATAGCGCCAGTCATAGGATTATCACATAATGTCGGCGCACACCAGCCGGATTTATCGTTCCTTTAGTGGACAAAAAGTCGGTTGACGCCCATAGTAAATTGTACTATTAGCGGACAAAAGGAGTGGTCTTAAAACACTTTCACCCTGATAACGAACAATACAAACAACGTTCTCAGAACACCCCCATTTTGTGTAATTGCAACCATTTCGGGACACTGCGAGTGTTCTTAGAACACATTCAACTAGACAGATTACAATACAGACAGCGTCCTGAGGACACCCCCAGTTTGTGTATTTACGAACAATTAAGTACACCGCGAGTGTTCATAGCTCATTTTTACCTTCCTTGCGAACAAAAATAACACATACTCCATCCTCTAAACACCCCACCATTTAGTTTATTTACAAAATGTCAGAACAGCCGTGTTCTCCGCGGACAAATCGAACGCAACAAAAACATCTAGCACATAAAAAAACAAAACATTGAACCTATCTCATACTCTCCCACCCTCCCGAAACACTCTTACACACCAACACAGGGCACTAAATACAATTTTTTATCCACGTTTCACCGCGCTGTACGCGGTCGACGGCGAATACAAGATGGCGGGCGCCACAGAAAATCTGACGCGCTCCAAGCCCCTCGCCGTCCAATCAGCGAACACGTCGCATATCCGCGGACATGACGCAAGACCATGGGCCAATCAGGGAGCTGTCCGCGGAGCGAACAGGGAAGTCCGTCCACGAAGCGAACACAGATATCACTAATCTTTTTGCCTTACATTTTGGTCATTTTATAAAAAAACTACTGGACGGATTTACACCAAATTTGCAAAAGCACGCTTTCGGAACCGGGCCGCCGCTCCTGCCGCAAATTTGGTGTAAATCCGTCCAGCGGTTCGGGCTGTAGCTGTGCGCAAAGTTTTTTCCCATTCATTCTATGGGAAAAAAAAAAGTTTTGGGACCTCCCCTATAACTTTTCCCCCCCTGGACGAATCCTCACCAAACTTTGCAAATAAATTCAGATTGGGCCATATACTTTTTTTGCAAAGTTTGGTGAAGACTCGTCCAGGGGGAGCGAAGTTATAAGCCGCCCAAAAAGTGCTCTTCCTATGGAAACACCAACTTAACCATAACTACATGGCCACTACCGTGGCCATGTAATATATATATATGTATATATATATATATATATATATATATATATATATATATATATATATATATATATATATATTCAGAACAGAAAACAGCTTCAAAAGAGCCCTCTGCCTCTAAGCATAGTGTGTGCCTTCAGGCACAGTGACGCTACACCATTATAGATAAACCAACAAACTTGTGTCCATGAACCTGCCATATGCAAGTATCCTGACAGCAAGTATGGTAGCAAAAAAGATCCCTGCCACACATATTAAAGTGCAGACTGTGCAACAAAGTCCATCTTTATTGAAGAAGTACTTCAAAATTGTTTCAAAAGAGGATAAGTGCTATCCATTAGCAAAAGAACATAGCCTAGAAAGGTTAAGTAGTAGCCTCACATTCTTCCCCATCATGTGACTTCCTCAGGCCATTGTTACCACATTCAAACAGCTCCACATATGTAAAAGAAATAACATACTACGTCCTGGGGTGATGTTATAGAACACATGTTCATAACCTGAAAGGAAATCCTAGCCATTAGTCTGCAATAGCAGCGCCATCTTCATGTTGCAAAAAAGCATACATATAGTGTATAATACATTTACAAATGGCATGTAATGGCATATCCAGTGAAAAGAAATACAAACCAAGACAAGTAGACTATCCGCCCAACAATACAAAATTCAATAATAAAGATGCAATTGCTAAAGTGCAAGTGCATAAATATCGTAAATTCAAAATCTTGCACATCCAAAATAAAGCGCGAGCAAATTCCTAGGCATAATGAGACAAATTCCAGTTTCAGACATGAACGATATAGACTATAGCACTCACTTTTACTACTGAATATTATATGTTCAAAGGGATCTTGATAGGAACAACCTTCATATAATTTACAAATACAATGAATCACTAACCAACGTTATTTAGCAAGCTAAACATCATCAGGATTCAATTATCTGCATTTCATATGTGTCTACATATCATCAAACAATTTATCATATGAAATATCTATCAATTGGATAATGTGGAGAAATTATTTACAGAAGAAAAAGAGTCTTTAATATACATTTTGATCTCAATATACAAAAGCATGCAGTTCTTTATGCCCATTCAATCTTCTAGGTTTCAGAGCATTACATTTCACCATGGACTTTAGCTGTCATAACTTAAGCTCCTGATTCCCTTTACTGGAACGTTCAGGTAGATGAGTTAAAGCCACAAATCTCATGGTATCCACATTCCCATCATGACATTCTGCAAAATACAACATTAATGGATATGTTAAGTCTTGATTCTTAATAGCCCTATAATACTGAAAGATACACAATTTTAGTTGGCCTATAGAAGAGCCTATGTATAACAAATTACAAGGACATAGGATACCATTTACAATATATGTATATATTATCCCTTTGTGTTGGCTGAAGGCATTGTTAAGTTTAAGACGAAGTTCCTAAGGCGTTTCAGAAAATGACTTTTGTTAATAACTTCCAAAAGCTTGCATGACAAAATTCGAAAATATTGTAGAGTAATATTTTGAGGCTTGTGCCCAGAAAATTCCAGAATTGTACATTTACAGGTTCATAGTTTGATTTTTTTTTACTTCGATCATGTTTTCAACAGCTTTTAAAATGGGGTTTTCCCATTGGAAAAAAACACTTTTCGACTCAAATATCTCAACATTATCTGCTTTGATTTTCACCATTTTTTCAGGCACCTAGATTTCCTCTGGAATTGGAGCACTGAAAATAAATGTGGAAATTGACGTGGCCAATTTTGAGATATTAATGATTTTAAATCTATCTATATTTCAAACATGCGCAGTGACAACAGAATTTTTGACAGAATAAAAGACAAAGTTCAAAATACACTCATTCATATGCACAGCAACCACACCAACTATATGCAAAGCAGCAATAACCACACTCAGTATATGCTCTCACCCCACTGCGTACACATGACAACATGCACTAAGGAAATATATACTTCAAGCAACAATATCTATATGTAACGCATGCGCAATGATGAAACTACAAACCAACCATACGTAAAGCGCATTGCAACATACACTAAAGTAAGCAAATACATAATTCAGGTAACAATATGCATCAACATTGTTATGACCACACACAACATATGCACTCACCCCCAATGCATAAACATTACAATATACACTAATGCAACATAATTGAACAATATGCAGCAAACAATATAATGACCGCACACATCATATGCACCCAGTACCACTGCATACACATTACAACATACACTAAAGCTCAAGCAATATGCAGACAATATTATCATAACCACACACTACATGCACACTTGCCCCATGTACGTACGCATAACATGCACTAATCCAACATAATTGAAGCAACAATTGGCAGCAAACATTATCATGACCATACATATCATATGCACTCTGTCGCACTGCATCACATTACAACATACACTAAAACTCAAGCAACAATATGTACCCAGAAGTATCATGACCACACACAGCATACACACTTGCCACCACTACAAACACATTCCAACGTGTACTAAAGCAAGGAAATAAATAATTCATGCAACAATGAGCAGCCAGCATTATTATGACCACGTGCAACATACGCACTCACCTCCATTGCAAAAATATTACAACATACCCTAAAGCACCATAGTTGAAGCAACAATATGCAGCAAACATTATCATGACCACTCACAATATACGCACTCAGCCCCACTGTGTACTCATTACAACAAACACTAAAGCAAGGAAATGCATAACAATTTATTATTGCTTTATGCAAAAAACGTAAAGCAGCCCATAACTGCAAAATAAAACATAGGCCTTCAACAATATTGCCTAAAATAAACTACTAACCCCATTACTCAAATATACCCCATTCACTCCAAAAATACTGTGAATGTGACTTTTAGGCCCTCATTACACAGATGGCGGTAAGGGTTTACCGGTACCGGTAAGGGTACCAGTGCCGGTAAACCCTTACCGCCTTACCAGGAGGTCCCTTTGTGTGACCCTACCTTAACGGCTGGATTTACCAGAGATTGCTGGCGAACCAAAGTCTGGGTACTGGTTCAGAGGAACCAAACTCTCCAGCAAATGTAGATAACAATAATGGTGTTGATCTAAATCATAATTCAAATGATAGCGATGAAGAGGCTGACGAGAACAGCGAGGCTAACGAAAATGTCTCCCCTGCTCCTCTACCCGCCTTACCAGCTGTACCTACGGGGCCCATACCAGGTCCCACGAGTAACCCTGCTTATTTTGAACTTGAAAAAATGAAGTTCGAATTAGAATACAAACGGTTCTTGGCTCAATCTGAACGAAACCAAGAGCTCGAGTTCAGATGGATGAATGCCCAGGCTGAGCAGAAGCAAGCTGAGTTAAGACTCAGGGAAATAGAACTTAATCACGAGTCAGAGATGAAAAAGTTGTCTATGGAAAATGCTTCTCTCTCCTCTGGTTCCTCTAGGAGCTCCAGTCCCAAAAGACCCCGGATGCCGAAGGAATTAGTGGGTATGTATGAACCGAGATTGGATGTGTTGGATTGGTTGAAACTGTTTGAGTACAATCATGGGCTCCAGGACATCACCGGGAATGCTTTGCTTCCCCGGTTGTTCTCTAGGCTCCCTCCTGTTGCGACTGATGTGGTAATGGAATTGGGGGAGGCGGATAAGACGGATTACAAAAGTGTGAAGCTAGCTTTGATAGCTAGATTCGGGAAGACCCCTTCCCAGTATCTTAAGAGGTTTAGAACGCTCAAAAAGCATGATGGTACCCCTTGGACTACCTGGGTGAGTGAAGGGTTGAAGAACTTAGAGGGATGGATTAAGGGTTACAAAGTGAACACTTATGAGGGTATGAGGAATCTTTTTATGTTGGAGTCGATTTATGATGCCTGTTCTCCTGAGCTCAGACAGCACTTGGCTGATTTGAAGGAATTGGATTCCCGGAAGCTAGCTAAGGCTGCTGACTTATGGGTTGCCAACAGGGCTACTCATAAGGATTCTGGGGCAACTCAGAAAAAGGATGAGGGAAAACAGCCTAACAAAGACTCAAAAGAGAATTCTAATACCTCCCAATCCAAAGAGGGCCCCAAACAACAAAATAACCAGGGTAGACCCCAGGGAAAACCACAACAGAATAGTGTCCCTTCTGGCCACAAACCAGAAGGAGGTCAGAACAAGCCACCATTCCAGAGAGCGTTTGGAACATGCTATCTCTGTGGGGCAACTGACCATATCAAAGGAGATCCAAAATGTAAGGGTAAACCTACTGGGATCAGCACAGTCTCCTTAGCCTTCACTCCTGAGGAGGAAGTCCAAATGACAAGTGCTCACTTTGAAGTCTTTGCTGAAGAACCTTGGGTTCTTCAAGCAAGTGTATCAGTAGAGTCAATGGATCTGGTGAGTAATCAGAATAGGAGTGTCTATGACTCTATACCAGAAAACTCTAAATGTTATTATGTGGACAGTGTTCTTGTCAACGGCCAGGATACTCCTGTCAGGCGAGACTCTGGGGCCAGCAGAACCGTAGTGGACGAAAGCTTTTTCAGGCCTGAAGATGTTGCTAAGGCACCCAAAGGTCCTGCTAAGATGTCTGGAGGCCCTGTCCAAATGGTTCCAATTCTACCAGCCCTCATACAGTGTAATGACATGACAGTGTTGATTCCTGTCAGTGTTCAGACTGAGGTGCCTGGGAGAGTCCTGTTGGGGAATGATCTAAAAACTCTAGGAGTAGTATCCAGTAACCCCAGGCCTCCCAGTATGGAGACCCAGAACCAAACCAAATTGGCTAGAGAGGCCACCTTAAGGAACCACTCTAAGCCTGTGGGAACCTCTACTGAGAACCCCACTACAAGCCCTGGTGTTGGTAAGTTGACCTCTGACCCAGGCAAATTTCAGGCTAACATGTTAGGGAAATGGGAGCCCCAACCAAGCTCCATCATTGTTCCCCCAGTTATAGAGTCTGTGACTCCCCCTGCTTCTGAGGAAGAGGTGGATAGACCTACTGGAGCCCTAACTAGGCCTAAGAGAACTGGTAATTCTCAGTGCTGGTGGAAAACCAGAAAAGAAAAGTCTAAGGCCAAAAACCTTCAGACTGTTGGACCTTCCCCAGAAGACTCCAACTCAAGTCCTAGACTTAAGGGGGAAACTCCTAAAGTAGGTAAGGTAAGATCTCAGAGGAGGGAGACACATGTACCTTGCTTATCTCCATCCCCTCCAACCAAGAGGCCTAAAACCCCACCTTCTCTCAACAGAGAGGTAGGAAAGACCTCTGGAGGCCCCTCTAGATCTAAGGAGTTTCTTTATAAGGACTCCTTGAAAAAGCCTAACACAGGTTCAGTAGTTGTATCAACTTCTGAGGGACTGGTCAACCAGATCCCCTATAAATTTAAAAAGACTGATGTTCCTAGGAAGGTTTGTAGGTCATATAGCTTACGAAGGAATACCTGGGAACCAATTGAACATAGGTCAAGGTGTCACCACCAAAATGCTGATGGTCTCTCTAGGATGTATGTCATCGACTAGAGGTAGGAGATTCATCCAGGAGCGGATTAAATCCTCCTGTCCCTTACTCTGGGGGGGGGGGGGGCGAGTGTTAGAGAGAATTCTCTGTTTAGGCTGAATTTCCTAACCTAGTGAGTCCCCCAGCAGCTTTGCTGGATTTCGGGAGTTTGTTTTTTTCCATCCTGCCAAGAGTGAGACTCTTTTCCTCCCACTCTTGGACATGTATGTGTGTAATTCCTTTGAATGTCAATGTGTTCTATGGGCTATGGGGTCTTTTACTCCATAGGGTCTCATATGTTTTTCTATGTGTGTTACACCGCACCCTATGTGCCATAGCACTGGGGCGTCCTAGCGGACCTCCACCATAGACTCCTTACCCGGGTACTGACTACTGTCTCCCCGGGCATGTAAAGTCACCATTGGCTTTACTAGACCTAAATTTACTAACAGAACTAGTACAAACCATCTTATTGTCGACGTACTAGTAGGGGTAATTCGATTACTCCTGGATCTATTACTCGAGGGGGCACTGTCCCGTCCCCCCTCGTCGAGTTTTGGCTGGTGGCAGTGGAAACTACTTGTTATGTTCGACCCCGAACCTAACCCTATGGGATTCGTCCCATTGTTGGAGATTGATACTTTTCCTCGTTAATCTCTAACGTACCACCGGTCTACTTATCGTAAATAAGTTTATCGGATGGTATTTTCTGCCAGAACTCGGTTTTTAAAATGGCGTCTGTGTTCGTCTCTGTGACTCCTAAACCAAAGGTTGAGCCCTTTGTTCCACTTTTGGCGGGCTCTGTACAGAGACCCTCCAAAGTGGTGCCATTCTGTCTGGGTTACCACAGGGGTGTGGGAGGGGGTTTAGGCACCCTGGACCGAGTTGCCTTGCCAACTCCGGTCGCACTCTGGAGTGATTGGCCCAAGTGGTGAGCCTTCCCGCTCACCACTTAGCATGAGTTGATTGACAGCTAGGCTGAATGAATGGGGGTTTTCTGCATAAAAGCAGGGCTTTTGGGACTGGATCTTCAGAAGTCGCCACAGGATCTAAGAATCCGACGAGGGTAACGCTGAGCCGACCTGCACGACGACACCTCCGGTGAAGCCCTGCGGAACCAACTCACCACTTCCCGACGACAGAGGAGATCTCCCTGCCTGAGAGTCTCTTCCCCTGACTGGTGGGAACAACCAGTCCCCTTTGCTTTTTATTCGCCTCAGGACGCAGTGGTCGAATTGCCCGTGCAATGCACCCCGGCAACCGGATAGCCACTACCCCTGTACCGTGACCAAAAGGTGGTGCCTTGTGACGGAGCACTCCGCGGCTGGTCTCTTCCCTGGTGATGCACCGAACTTCACTTTTCTTCGACGACGAGAACCTCTCTACTCTTGGCAAAGACCCGACGTGCATCCGCCACCAGGAACAACTGCCCCCACCGGAGCTGCCCTCCACAACAAGGTACCGTGTCCGCCTGGCTTCCCTTTTGATCGGTTCGAGTGAGGTGTCTTAATCCTCTCCGTTCCGTTGGGTCGCCTCCAAGCTCTTCTCATTTATTCTTCTGAACTGGGTCAATCTGCCGATAACAATTTGCTACAAAGACTTGAATGCATCTCCACTAGAGACTTTTTGGGACATATCGCCTTGCCTCTCTCCGAGTGGGCCTGGCCTCTGAACTTTACGATCTATTGTGGTTCATGCCTTCTTACCGTACATCTTGCCTGTGAAGCATTGAACTGTGTTGATTTCATAAACTGCCTATCTTTTTCTCTCCCGTCCTAACCAACATTAGAGTGTCATTTAGGTTGAGGTATACACCTCTGTCTGAAAATAAGTGGTGCCGGTAGAACCTAGACTTGTCGAAATATTGCTAGGGGGATTGATCGTTTCGTAGAGTAATTGTGTTTGATTTGTTTGCCGTGAAAGTGCTATAGTGTTTTTCATAGATGCTCCGTTATAAATAAATACCTTAATATCTTTATACTAAGCCTCGTTGCGTGTTTGCGGGGAAGAATTGCCCTATTTTGTATACTCCACATACTGCTCAACTCTTCTTGAGGGAAGTCTGACTGCTCAGCCACAGCTACCAAGTGAATCTGTGTGGTACAGACTGCTACCAAGTGGGTTCACTGCCAAACACCTGTAGTCCTAAATCTTTTGCAGTGGTCCCAGAGGGAACTGCACAGGTTTCCGCCTAACAGAGGGGACATCCCTAAAAGGAAAAGGGGGTTATGTGTTTTCATTCGACATTGCCATATTATTCCCTTGAGAGTCGTCTCCCCCTTTGTGGTCCTCCCTCATATAGCCACCCCCAGAGTCAGGGTCAGGTAGTGGCTGCCGTCCCCTTGCCACACAAGGAGAGGTTAACTCCGGGAAGAAGTGATTACATCTTCAGATTCATCACACCTGTTAGATTGAAATGTATCATTTGTAGAAGGATGTATCTAGGAGGAGTTATTATTTGGGAAAGAACCAATAATAGAAGATTCAATTATAGATAGCTATATGTTATATATAGCACTAATAAGATAGCAGAGGTTTTTGATAATTACTATGACATCAGCTATGATGTTTTTCTTACTTAAAACCTTGTTGTTCTTAACACCATTATGAGATTGTCTTATGTATGCTCTCCCAGCGGCCGTTTGTATCTAGATGAAGCTGGGTTTTCTCGTGCACATTAAGTTACTCAATTATTGAGTTCTTCTCTTTATTGGTGTACTTGGGCCTATCTTAACATTTGGAGGCACTGCTGAGATACCCACTGACTGGCGGAGGGTTGAGGACTCATTGCTGCGCCTCCCTTGGACAGCGGAGACCAGACGCAGAGAGTGCGCCAGAGGAGGTTGGCAGGAGCCTAGTTCCTGCAAGTCCTACCCAGTCACGCAGGCAGCATGCTGGGTGCAGAGGGCAGAGCAGGCAGATAGAGGAGACTCTACGCTGCCGAACCTCGGGGATCATACGTTGTGATTATAACCGTGTGTGAAAATACCTGCAGAGGAAGGTATATGTTGTTTAAGTTGAAAAGAGTATTGAAGAGAGAGACAAAAAGAAATACTTTGACAGTAGTTTGGGAAGACCGCACGGTAGGGCGCAAGGCCCAGCCTCCTTCGGGGGCGGAACAAGAGATAAAATAGGAGATGCCCCATTTAAAGGGAAGACAGCTTTGTATAATACATTTTATTTGATGTTGATTGTTGTTGGTATTGTTTTGATATGTAATAGCATGGTTAAGGTAGAGGTTGGTTGGTAGAGTAGCAGCTAGGATTGTTTGGAGGTAAGTATGCAATATATTGAGATTGAGTATTGTTTGTGTGAGTTGGGGAGGGTATTTTGTTGACATTGTAAAGAATTGTGAGGGCGGGGGCAAGTAAAGGAAAGGGAGAGGAGTGGGAGAGTGTGTTGAAATGGCGACTATTGAATGTATGGTAAGCTGAGTTTTATATTACTATAATGGCAGACAACCCCATTATTCATTTGTGTAAGGTGCCTTTGCAATATAAAAAAAAGATCCTTTAATGCCATGTACAATGGTTCAAAGACACAGCTGGCAAAATGTTTACACCGTGGCCTCAGGAAGGAATGCAATAAAAGATCTGCTGCAACATAAGTACACGTACCTACACCCCACACACAAAGAAAGGAAATTACAGAGCAGAGTGAGCATCCCTAAATTTTGGGAAAGAAAATGAGGAGGATAAGGTAAAAAAAAGAATGTATAGGCAAAAGAATATGAGAATATGCAGCCCACAGCTCCTCCTCCTCCTCAATCAGGTGCTCCATTCTCAACCTTACCAGGATAATATCCATTGCAATCTGCTGCAGCTTGCAGTAATCCCTGATATGTGCTGCTGGAAGTGGAAGATGATGTTAAAGGAAAGGAAAAACAAGGCGGCACTATAAGCACAATTTCCAGCTGTACCAAAGGAGCAGATTCTGGAAGAGGTAGCGCAAGAGGAAGAAGAGTGGGAAGAAGAATGGGAGGAAGAGGAAGAAGAGGTGGCACAAGCTCCTCAAACAAGTGCACCCAAAACACCAGAGTATCCACTAATTGTTTTGCGTGATAACAAGCTACTAGAAAGTGGGGGCCCATTGCCTCTGCAGCTTCCCCTAATAAATTCAGGAAAGAAAACATCATAAGCGAAAAGATTAAGGAATTTGCTGGGCCATCAAACAAGCCGCTTGGTGACAGCATCAAAAGGGACGAAGAGCATGTTTGCAAGGCATGGATGACACAGTTACCCTTGTTCCAGAAAGGGAGAGGGATGGCTCAGTATGTACTGTGGTCACAAATAGATACAAACTATTTGATGGCTAACTTGCCATCATTGACAGCGGTAGCAGGAAAGTAGATTTTGAGCTGCAGTAAAGGATGGCAGGAATGACATTGGCAAGAAGGGATGTGAAGAGTTTACTTGCTTCAATACTGGGAGAACAATCAGATGATGGATGGACATCGGCAGGTTATCCCGATGTGATGCAACAAAATAAACCACATGATAGTTCACCTTTTAACAATTGCAGAACAGATGTTCAGAGGGCATTGAGGGTGCAATTCCCAGATACGTCAGACATGAGTGCAATTATGACATGCAAAATGAGGATGGAGGAGGATCCAGCGGCATATATACAAGAAATACAAGAGAAGAGGTGTTTAGAATCAAGGGATTATTGGGACATAAATATACCTGTGTTTTATCACATTTTAGGCCAGGGTCTTCCCGATGAAGTGCAGAAACAGCTAAAGAAAATGGTAGGGATTGAGATGAAACAATGACCAAGATACAGTTGAATATTGTCAATTAATTTTGAATAAGACAAGAAAAGAAGAGGAACAAGGTAGAGGATAGATAAAGAGAGGAAGATAAATGGGTGCAAAAGACATTGTTGAAAATAATGCTAGAGGGAGCAATGATAATGAGCATTGGGAGAAAATGATGAGCAAGAATATCAACAGCAGAGGGCACGTGGATATTTGAGAGGAAGAGGAGAAAGTAACTACTACCCCAGGTGGAGGGGATATGTACAAAGGGGAAGAGGGTACGGGTTTGGAGGTGGATATGGAGAAGGGTTTGATGGGATGAGACCATGATTTGGAGGATTTGGAGCATACAATGGTGTAAGGGGTCAGTAATGTGAGACGATTGTGTTTCGTTTTCTGAAGGTTTACTTTTTTTGTCAAACAAAATTATAAAACAAACCCTAACTAAACCGACACTACCAGGGGATTCTCTGCCTAGTCTAGGATCTAAGGGAAATCCTCCTAACATACACAAAACTAACCCTCACACTAAATAACATAAACATTCAAAACAATATAAAACAACATAAATAAAAGGTTACCAAACGACCAGATTCTTGGATGACTTCTACTTGTCCTGGCCAGATCTTGCTCTCCCAGGAATATACCAAAGTCTATCTCTTCCAAGGAAAAAAGAAAGTTTTGAAAAGTTCCAAAGAAACAAAACTTCACACAAATAGAAATCCACTGGTAAACAGTTCCTTCTTTGCTTGATGAAAAGATTCCCTTTCCAAGTTCCACATAGAAAACATCAGCACCAATGGAGTTCCTGGACAAACTCTCTCCAATAAAAGATGGGCAAAATTGAAGACAAAAGTACCACTTCTGTAAAACAACAACTCTTCTGCTTACGACTTCTCCAGCATCTTTTACATACTGTGCGAGCAGGCTCCCTTTCCCCACAGTTGACTTCTTCTTCTACTACATTTAACTGCTACAGTTCTGACAAGAATGTTGACAACCACAGTTCTACTTCTGCTACTGCAACTTATAATGTTTGGCAACTTCAACAAGATGTCTTCTACCACCTCTACAGGTTGACAAGGCACACGTCTCTCTTATATAGTAAGCAAGGGCGGCCTCTTTACCTTTCCTTCTGTATTGCAGCTACCACAAAACTTCTACTATTGCAACTTAATATTTTTGGGAACTTTAACAAGACCTCTTTGACCTCTAGATGTTAGCAAGGCACTCTTCTCTCTTGTATGATAAGAAAGGGCAGCCTGTTTGCCTTTCCTTCTGTCTTGCTGTACAAGAGGGCAGAGTGACCTTTGACAGGCCCATAGGATCAGAGCTCACCCTCGAATACATTAAAATGAGATAGCTACACCTTGAGGTGGATGGGGTGCGGTATTCTCTTACTCCAACACCAATCAATAAGGACAACTCAATAGTTTGGCAAAGGGGAGTCCGTTTAATGATAAGTACAAAAAACGGGGAAACATGGAAAATCAACAGTGATGCGATAGTGTGTCTCGCTGCAACTCCCAAAATCTTCATTCAGACAGCAATAGTTATACCAAAAATTCATCATCACTGACGTGTAACACTCAAAAGTTTGTCATACAATTCTATTGGTTGGAAAAGGTAACTTAAGTATAGGTGCTATATCTGTATATGGTAATGGAGTGTGAGGATTGGATAACTCTTATAGGGTGGGCATCTACGCCCATCCCTCTACATCACTCGTGCCAAACGTCACTAAAAGTACAATGTCTCATTGGTTCTACTAGATATAGGACACTAGATCATTTGGTCCATTGTGATTGGGTCAGTTAAATCAATTAGCAGCATGCAGAAAGTTCACCCAGATGCAGTGCGCCCCAAGATTCACCCTGCCTCCCTTCCATCAATCAGTACTTTAGGGCTATGCGTCAATTAGTTGGCTGAGTTTGGCCTCGAAACTGTAGCTTCTTGTCAGGAAACGTTAGGGTATCCTCTGCTTTTGGGTGACATCAGACGTTGGTACCTCTTTGCGCTTGGCTGGTCACGTGTTAGTACACCGTGAATCTGCTTCTTTTCCCTCCTATTTGTGCATTTAATTCTCATTTTCGGCACCACCTGCCTGGGCCTCCTTATCTTAACCTTCACGGGGCAGGCTGTTCTTCTCTTAAGTTTCGATTCTCCGAAGTTACTGTCCGCCTCCCTCACTTGGTTTGACCTTGACATCCCAGGCACAAGCTGCCTCTTGCTGAGTTTCAATTCCTTTCTTTCGTCTGGCTTTGTGCTGGTATATTAATCCTGGCCTGTTTGACCCCTAGCAACCTGTCATGCCGTCTTCAAGAAGGTCTCCATGGCGACTATGGAGCCGCTGGCGAATAGACCGCCATTAGAATGTTCCACCTTTTTTTGTTACTTCCTGTTGTTATGCTCTAGTCTTTCTGTACTCAATCTCCCTGCTTCTGTATTTAACCATGCCCCTTTGTTTTGACTGGCGTGTTGCAACTTTTTTTGTGTAACGCTCTGGTTACATGCTCTGTGTATACCCTCTGGCTTTGCCGCTCTTCATTGTTTCACCGGTCCCATTCCGGTGCCCTTTTCCTACTCCTGTTTGGTCTATTATTCTTGCATCTAGCCCTCCGGTCCGCCCGCCTCCTTTCTTACCTTTCCTATCCTCCTCGCTTTCCGTCTTAGTTTTTTTTCTCCTTCGTTTCCAGCCGTGTTTACCTTTTTTTCTTTCTGCTCCTCTGCTCATCCCTTTGTTCTGCTACTCGCCTTTGGCCGTTTCTTGGCTTTCCGTTTCTTACCTGTTCTTCCTTCTTCCTTTTGTTGTCCGGAATCATTGACTGCTTCCACTCGCTCTGTAGCAAACGTAGTTTCCCTATTCAAGAGAATACAACCCTGCCGGAATTCTTCACAGTCCGCTTTCAACACTTCACATTCTGTGACTAGGATTCCAAGCACCATTTCAATCCACTTACCTGAACTTTCTGCATTACCAACCCTGCAATCAAGATCCAGTATCCTGAGAGGTTTTTTTCAGCTTCCGCTTTTTTCCTCTCAGGTCGGTCGCTTCGGGAGGGGGCCCTTTGCCTTCCTGTTCTATCAGGGAGAGCCCGGTGGCTTCTACCCGCTGAAGGCCATTTCTCTTCACAAAAAAGAAGGCAACAAAGAAGAAGGGGCAAAGACAAAAGTTCTCATCGGAAGAAACAGGGGAGGAGGAATGGGTTCAGGAACAAAGCAATTCTGATTCTGAGAAGTTGTGTGTTAAGCCTGAGAGATTGCAACAACCAAGTAAGCTTACAATGGCTACAGCCAAACAGGTCCAGGAACTGCTCACTGCTGTTCATAATCTTACCCAGGAACTCCAGACCGTCAAAACGGAAAGTGGGGTTCTTAAGCAACGGATGGACAGTCAAGAAAGAGCATGCACTGAACTTACACCCATGTCTTTAGCCTCTGGTAAATACGATGGCTCCCCTCACAAGTTCAAGGAATTCATGGAGGCATGCATTATCTACTTAACTTTCCGGCCCCAAACCTTTGCCTCCGACCATGCCTGCATAGCGTTCCTGATTTCTAACCTCACTGGGAACGCCTTAGCCTGGGCCACACCACTGGTTACTAGTGCCAGTCCGCTGTTACAGGACTATAGTGGGTTTACTGCCCAGTTCAAAGAAACTTTTGAGAGACAAGAAATCGCTTTTGTTGCCAGCGAACAGTTGTTGGTTATCCATCAGGGTAACGTTGACCTGCTATCCTACATATCTCGTTTCAAATGAGTCGCTGCAGAGATGGGTTGGCAAGAGATAGCCCAATATGCTTTCTTTCGGCAGGGTCTCAGGGAAGAATTGAAAGACGAATTGGGACGGGTACCCAGACCTGAAACCTTGACAGAACTATGGTCTACAGTGCTACAATTGGATTTTTGCCTTTCTGAGAGACATTCGGAACGACGAAAAGGCAGAGTCCTTTCGACATCCTCGGAACCCTGCTTACCCACTTCCTCCTCATCTCATCAAACTAAAGAAGAACACATGCAGAGCGGGACCACTCGGGGGCCCCTTACTCCTGATGAACAAAGGAGAAGGAAAGACAACAATTTATGTTTGTACTGCGGTTCTAATCAACATCTTCTAAGAGACCATCCCGAAGTACCATCGGGAAACGCCACTCCTCGGTACTTGTAGGGACAAGCTACCGAGCGGGATTGCCTGGTCCCTACTTTTCGACCGAAGATAATCGCCTTATGATTTTGGCCATTCAACTAATCCTTCGACGAGAAACCTATGACGTCCTGACACTATTGTACTGTGGTGCGTCAGGGTGCTTTATGGACATCATGTGAGCTAAGTTCTGGTCTTATAATACACACCACACCTCCAATGACTATGAAGCTGTTACAACATATTGAAACTCTCCAGTTTGATCTGATTAAAGCAGCCCATTTTCCAGTGATTCTAGGAGTTTCCTGGTTACGCAAACACAGCCCTTCACTAAACTGGAAGAATAATCAGATGTCTTTCTCTTCCGACTATTGCCTCAAGACATGCCAACCTGAAACCAATTACACCACCATCCAAGCTATCTCTGATTCCACCGCAGTTTCCAAACCATTAGGAATACATTCTATTCCTATCAACCTCGACCAGTACAGTGAAGTCTTCCAGGACAAGGAACCACAAGAGTTGCCTCCACACAGACCCAAAGACTGTGCCATCGACCTGGTTCCAGAGGCCATGGTTCTTTTTGGCCGTATGTTCTCACACTAAAGGAAAGGAAAAGGAAAAGGACGTTAAAGGAAAAGGACGTGCTCAGGAAATACCTAGACTCCAACTTACAGAATGGCCTTATTCAACCATCACGTTTTCCAGCTGGGGCATCATTGTTTTTCGTTCCAAAGAAGGACACTGGCGAGCTAAGACCTTGCATCGACTACCGGGGTCTGAATAAAGTCACGATCAGAGACCGGTACCCTATGCCATTGATCAAGGATGTACTGGAAGCCGTTCAGGGGGCCAGGATATTCTCCAAGATCAATCTACGAAGAGCATACCATCTATTATGCATTTGGTCTGGGGATGAGTGGAAGACTGCATTCAGGACCCCGTTTGGACACTTTGAGTACTGAGTGATGCCCTTTGGCCTGGTCAATACCCCGTCCGTGTTCCATCGGTTTATGGACCGTACCTTCTCTGATCTATTGTTTCAGTGGGCCATCATATACCTGGATGATATCCTGGTGTTCGCGAAATGCCCAGAACAGCATTCAAAACACCTGCTTCAAGTCATACAAAGACTAAAAGACAATCACTTGAAAGCTAACCTAGACAAATGTGTATCCCAAGCCTCCACGGTTCCATACCTTAGGTTTATTTTGTCAGCTGAAGGTTTCCAAATGGATCCTCGCAAAGTAGAAGCCATCTTACATTGGCCAAGTCCGGATTCAGTAAAGGAAGTCCAGAGATTCTTAGGACTGGCCAATTTCTATCGCAAGTTCATTTCACATTTCTCCTACAAGGTGTTGCCAATGACCAGCTTGTTAAAGAAATCGTCTTTTCCTTTTGCATGGACCGATGAGGCTAATACGGCATTCCAACATCTTAAAGAAGCCTTTTGCTCAGCCCCGGTGTTACGTCAACCAGATCAAGGTTGACCATTTATTTTAGAGGCTGACACCTCAGCTGCATTGTTGGGAGCCGCACTACTACAAGAACGTGAAGGCATTGAGTACCCGGTGGCATATGTTTCTAAAACTTTGACCCCTAGTCAAACTCACTACTCAGTGATCGGAAAAGAGCTTCTGGTGATGAAAATCATGTGTGAAGAATGGTGACATATCCTGCAAGGGGCTGCGTAACCTATTGAATTAAGAACAGACCACAAGAACCTCAAGGTTATTCAAAACATGGAGTGCATCAATTCACGTCAGGCCCGATGGGCCCATTTATTTTCCCAGTAAGATTTTGTATTAACGTACTTACCCGGCACAAAGAACTTGCTTACACATGCTCTTCTAGAAGACCCATTCTTGGTAACCACCCAGAACATCGACCAAGTCTCATATTACCTCAAAAGAAAGTAATCTGTACCGTGAACTCTTTCCTGGAAAAAGTAAGCAGAGGCACCAGTGATCTAGCTATACCTCCTTCAGCCAAACCATCAGAGGAGCTCATTTTGCAGGACAGATTCTATTTCTTCAAACAACGTCTGCATCTACCAGACCCCAGCTCCAGACAGAGGGCCTGATCACGACTTTGGCGGTAACTCTTAAATCCGGCGGTAGCGTTATTACCAGCTCTGAGCGGGGGAAACCCACTGAAAATGTGCGCTATTACCGCCAGCGGGAAATCTGCCGGCGGTAAGAACTCAAATTTTCCCCATTGAGCCCAATGGGGAATGGGGCATTCCCGAATGGGCTCAATGGGGAATTACATTACTGCCAAACTCGTGATACGGCGCTATTAGCGCCGGGGAGTTCGGCGGTAGGGCTAATACCGTTACCGCCAAAGTCGTGATCAGGCCCAGAGTGTATTAAAGTGGCGTCACGACGATCCGGCGGCAGGACATAGAGGAGTTAAAAACACTTACGATCTGCTCCAACGACAGTTTTGGTAGCCAGGGATGGAGAAAAAAGTCAATAACTATGTGTTGTCTTGTCCGATCTGCTGTAGATTGAAAAACAGCTCTCAGAGACCTGTAGGGTATTTTCAACAAGAAAACCCACCTAAAAGACCATGGAGTGTGATTTTGACCGACTTTATTGTTGACCTATCTCCTTCTGAAGGCTTTTCTTGCATCATGGTGACAGTCGATAGTTTTACCAAAATGGCACATTTCACTCCACTGGCTGGACTGCCTACAGCCGCTGAAATGGCTTCTGTCTTCACCAAGGATATTTTCCGGTTGCACGGAATACCGGACAAGATCATTTCAGACAGAGGAACCCAGTATGCCTCACGTTTCTGGAAAGAACTCTGAAAGATTGGGTGTTGCAAGAGCTATGCTTTCAGGTTTTCATCCACAGACTAATGGTCAAATGGAACGGATCAACGCCTCCTTGGAGCAATATCTATGTTGTTTTGTCAACTACCAACAGGACAACTGGGTGGCATTATTGCCCACTGCTGAATTTACTTATTACAACTCTACTCACAGCTATGGCTTCTGTTAAAGTTCCATTTTCTTCATCATGTGAAGATATAAATGTGCAACATGATTCTCCGATTTTTGCAGAAACTCCTCCATCCATCGCTGTGATCATGTCAAGTACATATCTGTTCTGGAGAGTCATCAATCACTTTTGCTTGATTGCATTGAATCCTTTTATGGGCGTATTGATGGTCTGCAATAACTCCCATCTTCTTATTTGCAACCATTTAGTGTTTACTCCAACTTGGATTCTTGGCATGAAAATCGTTGTGAACATTGATGAGGTGAGGCTGCATAGCCTGTGTTTATATGGGATTGCATGAAATGCTTCTTCTGACTTGGCATAGAAGTAATTATCTCTCTTCATTCGGGATACCAGTTCCACAGATCTCCTTTTCCTCAGGTGAGCATCTGCTTTCAGGAAACTGTCAATATTCAGGTCACTTTTTGGGATCACTAGTGCTGGAACATGGACGTTCACTATTGTGCATATGCCTCCCCAGTTTTTCGGTAGTCGGATGTATGCTTTGGATCCACATGCCCAGTAATGATCCATAATTACAGCAGTTCCGTGAGTCATTCCTGGAGCTTCAAAAATTTCGTCCGCAGTTCTGATTCTCTCCCATCTTTCTTGTGCCATTATTTCTGAAGCACAACTTTGGGGCTTCCACTGGCACTATCTGCAGGGGTCCTCCTCTGTCTTCGACCCATGTTAGTAATTTTGTGAGTTTTGGCCATAGAGGTTTGCACAACCTCTTCGAGTTTTCTATTGCTTCCTTGCAGGCTCCAAGGACCACCCATGCTCGGCAGATCACCACTCATTCTTCCCATCCGTCTGGTGACAGTACTGTTCCCCAAATGTGCATTTGGCCTCTGTTCTTCCAAATTTGAGCCTCTTCTGGAGTTTTTCCTTGGACGTTCAGTTTCGGGTTTATTTCCCATCTTATTCCTGCTCCTTTAACTTCAGGCTTCTCATACCTGATCACGTGATTCCTGGTATGGGCTCTATTTCTCCTCTTAATGTCCTGAACATAATCAGTTAATCGGGGTAATCTGTCCCGGTTGCGCATATCAATGAGGCATCCCTCCCCCTGAACTGGCCTCTGGTGTTGCACATTGCAATATGTGATAGGCAATTTGCTGTTGGGACATCAATTTCTACAGCCACGAAGATCTTGGATTTCCCCATGCTGTACGGTAGAAGTGCACAAACGAAGCATTCTCCTTCTGAAGTTCGTCTTCCAACTTCTTTCACATGCTGGTACCAAATGTTGTTCCCTAGATGTGCTGTGCTGTCCATGTAGTCGTTCAGTTCATTGTTATCTTCGTGTAGGCTTCTCTTGACTCTTAATGTCTTCCTGTAGTTTGCTATAACTACATCCTTAAATGCATCTGTATGGCTTTTTCTAGCTGGAGGACTCTTTGGTATTCTGGTCCACGGTGCAGGTTTCTTTATCTGCATCGCTGGGTAGATGGAGGTTTTGCAGTTTTCGCCTTTTCTTCTTGCATCCTTCTCCTGCCCTCTGTAAGTGCCTTTATCACCCACCAGCTCGTCGCTGGCCCCTTTTATGGCTGTATCGTGGGCCTGGTACTTGTCCCTCATGTTGGAACTTGTGTGCTTATCAATACAGTCTCTGTGGTTTTATTTCTCAGTTTCTCATGCAGTTTCCTCGCTCTAGCTATGTACGGGAATAAAAGGTCTATTAACCTTTGTGTCTTTGCAGTGAGTTTTCCTGCAGCCGCTTCTGTCTTCTTAAGGGCTTCTGATATGACTGCTTTTGCTGGCCTTTCTCTTGATTCTTCTCGGTTTCTCTCATTATTTTCTGGGACTGGTTGTTGGGTAGGTAGTCTCATACTCTCTGCTGCTTTTGCTTGAGGTTCTGTGGCCATTGACACTTGTCCTGGTTCATGTGCAATCAGTGTGTGAGTGCGTGTAGTTGTCAGTGCTATGTTTTCATTCATTCCGTGCTGACCCTGTCTCCAGCTTTTCTCTTCGTTCGTTACCTCAAGTGTGTTCAAGTGTGTAAGTATCACTGCTAATTACATTAATTTTCAGTTCATTTATCTTACTATCAGATTTTCTTGGGACTGGAATAACTATATAGGGTCCAGGCATTTTTGTGGGTTTCATGAATACATCATCAGGTCGGTGCCCTGAAATTGGGACACTTCGTGCACCAATAAAAAATGCAGTTCTAATTGTTAATGACAGAAATATAATGACAATTATAATACAATGCATTATAATGCAGTTCGATAGGTAAGGTGGCAGCATTTCCTTCCAGAGAAGCGAGGGTGCCCCTCTGCTTGTGGGAGGACCAGGATACTGTTCTCTGCCCCGATCTCAATCATTTACCAAATGTCAATGTTATTGTTCTCCCCACTTCAATACTCTTCTTTGACAGTTTGTTTCATAAAATGTCTGGTGCTTCACAAGTGTCCCCCCTCTTGCGGGTGACAATTGTCTCTTGATACAGGATATAGTTCCCTTGATAGACTATGGAAAAATAAATTAGCCTAACACTTCAGTGAGTCACTTTTACTTTGCATGTTCAAAGTAGGTGAGTTCCCAGTCCACCCCCCGAATCTGCTTCAGCCCTGAGGACATGCTGGATGCTGGTCGATGTGAAGAAATGGAAAACGTGTCAACAAATACAATAAACAAAGGTTTTGATTCTGCTTCCTCGATCTGTCCCTCGGCAGAAAGTTTCTCTAGAATCTCCTTAGATACTCTCTCTGAAAGTTAGAAAGCTCCACTTGTAGCATTATTCCGTGGAGGAGCATTCCCATCTGTGCAACATTAGCGGGATCTCTGATGAAGGTGAGGACGTCAACCTCGATAGGTCTCCCCACTATCTGGAAAGTCAGTGACTAGGCAAAAAAGGACATTATGTGCCAGTCTGCTGTCTTCGGGTGACAGGGACACTTGCCTTGCCTTGCTGGGTTCAGGATTGTAGGTTCTTCTCTTGATGGGAACAATGCTTGCACTGTGCGGCTGCGTGGAGTGTGACTAAATATCTAATTTTGTTCAGCAATTGGCTCAAATGTTCCAGTGTTTGCTGGATCTCGGATGAAGGTCAGAGTGTCAGTTGTTATCCCGACAATTGCTGGACAGTCTTCGATTATGCAAAAGAAAAGCATATGGATGAGATCATCTAGTATTGTCTGTGTGTCCTTTTCACTGTATTCTGGGAGTAAAACAAAGGCTTTCGAGATGACAGTAAGCAGTTGCCAGATTACTTTCTTGTTGGTAGGATCTTGTATAAAGTATGTGACACTGGTGACCCTCCTTACCAACGACGGATATGATACCAATACTAAATGGAAGTAGTTAAGCACGTCCTTTGGGATGTCTCTACTAGGGGGACACCATAAGTGCTGCCAAACAAAGTCTCGATATAGCACGAATCAGGATACTGTATTTTGCTTTCAGTGTAAAGGTCCTTGGTCAAAGATTGTTATAGTCTTTTCCTCAACAAGGCTTAAATGTGATTTGGTTGAAAAGTTCAAAATCAACAAAACGTGCTGTGGCTTATGTACGCAATTTCTTCTTCACCCTGAAACTAGGATGCACAGAGTGTCCGTTTTATGTCCTTATCCCCTTTTTTGCTTAGAGGAAATGTCCAACTTAAGCCATAATTTGCAAAAGGGTTCTTTTCTTGTTTTACTGCTCATGCATACTTCTTCCGCGTCATGGATCTCGTCTGCACATGCTGTGGTTCTTCCCCGTTGTCTGTAGTTTCTTTGCGGTGGGGTGCAGCTTTCTCCGATATATGCCTTAATGTCATTGAGAAAAATCCATGCTCTCCTTCCCTGCAGTTTCACAGTTTCACAGCTGATAGTGTTACGCTCACCTGGTATCCATGGGGACGCCATCCAGCTGTAGGGACTCTGGTATCCTTCTCTGCGGTTCCCAGGTGTGACCAGCCAGGAAGTTCTGCCTGGAATAGAGGTGGGCAATGTTCAAGATTGGGGAACTGGGGTAAGCAGCCCCCCACCACCCCGTATGCCCGCAGCCCCTCTGGACCTCTCCTCACCTTGTTGTTAATGCAGGTGTGCGCTCCGTCCTGCCTTCTTGGCAGGGGCGCGTTGTCCTTTCTGGGCGAATGCGATCTAGTTACTTCACTGATGCTGGCCCGTTTTGAGTCTATCAGGTAGGTCTTATTGCTGTTGTATAATGTTGTTTTTCTTGCATGCCTTTCTTGGTTTAATAAATGTCTTTTTCTCTTCCTTAGGTGCGTGGAAGTCCAATGTGATGCATTGGCTGAATTGGGTCTTGCCGGTAAATGATGGCGTATAAAGAGAGCTTTGATGCGGTAAGTAGGCCCGATGCGCAGCGCTATGATGTCTTGCCTTTGCTAACCTGTTGTCTTTTCTTTCCCATAGATCGCGGTGCTCACCCAGTGTATGTAATCCCGAGGCGATGCTGGTCGAGGGACGACTTGCAGGGTAAGCTTTTCGGCACAATTCGTTATGTTGTAAAAGTGTCTAATGTCTTGTTTCTTCCTTTTTTGCAGATCCGCTGGTCCGGGAGACGCGCTGATCCTAGGATGCTGTTTGCAGGAGCTGTGGGCAGCTAACGATGAAAATTACAGGTAAGCTGCTGCTGCTAACAATGTCCTTTTGTCTCTTTACAGATGCTGTTCTTCCGAGGTTCGCGGGTACAGCTGAACACGATGAGCGTCATGTTGCAGGATTGCAAAGTAACGCGAAGCGTGTTATCCAAGTTGGATACCACATATCTTGGTTCCAAGGAGCCAAGCTATGTGGATGCCTCCATATTGGCTGGCACTTGAAATAAAGTAGTTCCCTAAAAACAAGTCTTTATTAAGTATGAGCCTGGCGCCAACGGCGCCAGGACTGGCCCCAAGAGGGCCTAGGCAAAGGATGCCTAAATTTGTTGGTCTGACATTACAGTAAGGCTGGATGTCATGCAGTTCAGATACTTTTGCATTTCGGATGCCAGGACCTCTCTGGTTGGCTGGACATCACATCTAGCTCTATCTCGAGGGATAAGGGGAGTCTTCATCTTCCTCCCTTTGACTATCTTGTGTGGCGTAAGATGATGGTCGGAGCCTGGTTGGTTCCGAAGAGCATACAATGCCAATGGAAGGCAGTGCAACCATCCCCTCTTTAGAGTAAGCTTCAACTTGGCTATCCTTTCCCATAATAAGCCGTTCAATTAAGTATTTGTACCCGTTAGACACTTGAATCATGTCAACATAGTCGATATGTAAGTGCTGAAAAGGCCCATTTGGCCAGGGGATGACTCCTCTCACTATTTTTGATGTGTGCCCAGCAGTGAATTGCTGGCAGATTATGCAGTTCACCATAAAGAATGCAACATGCTCAGCTAAATTCGGTATAAACCAGTCTTCCGCGAGCGTTGCTGCTAGATTTTCTTTTGACATGTGTATCGGGTAGTGTAGCTGTTCTAACGCTATTTTTAGTAGGGCTAAAGGCATTACTGGTTTTCCAGTGCTGTCTTGCCGCCGCAATCCGTCAGAGGGGTTTAAGGAACACCCTCAACGTTTCCACAGGTTTTTCTCATCCTGCGGTTCCTCCCCTTGAAGCTCCATTAGTTGTGTCTGCCCCAGATTGCTATAGGCTTCAGGTGTTGTTCGTGCCACCATCATTCTCTCATGGGTGCACGCCACTTCCCCTTCCATAACCGTCTCACTTTTGGATGCCATATGCTTGGCTTCCGTGTCTGCTGCATGGTTTCCGTGTGACACAAAATCTCTCCCCTTTGTGTGGGTGGCGTATTTCACAAGCGCTATGCCCGCTGGGAGCTGTAGTGCCTTAATCAGCCTGTCCAATAAGGCTGCGTGCTGCACTGGTGTGCCATCTGCTCAGAGGTAGCCCCTTCCTTTCAAGTATGCTAGGCCTGCATGCACTATTGACATCACATAGGCGGAGTCACTGTACACCGTTACTTCCTGGTCTGCGTGATTCTTAACGGTGAGTATCAAAGCCAATAATTCTGCAGCCTGAGCCGAATAATGCAATGGTATTCGTGCACTGACGAGTACTCAAAATTCTCCATTTGCTATGTGTTTCATCACAGCAATGCCAGTATATCTTTGTCCGTCTTCCTGATCGATTCTTGAAGAACCATCAATAAAAACGATCTCCCCTCCCATCAGGGCATTTTCTTTCACCCTGGGGATTTCATCATAGAATTCTTCATAGTTTGCACAGTCATGCATCGGCTCCCCTTCAGTGACTGGCTCAGCTATGAACATGGCTGGGTTCACTGTTTTACATCAAACTATTTTGATCGATGGATTAGATATGATCACTTCATAAGCAGAAGCTCTCTGAGATGTCAATGTGCCCTTTGGTTTCTCTAAAATGGCAAATAATGAGTGCTTGACGTATAACGTCATCAATGGTTGTCGCTTTCTCTATGGTGAACCCTGCGGCAGCTAAGCTTTGTTCGCATGGGAAGTGACCTCTCATTACTGGGACCAGGTTTCCACTGTAATATGCCAAGGGCTTGTACCCCAACAATGTTTTTTGAGCGAGCACTGCCGTCATGATGCTGTCATCTGTGTGTGAAAACAAGTAGAATTCCTCTGCATAATTAGGAATTCCGAGAACTGGAGCCGTGCAAATCGCTCTCTTGAGTTCTGCAAACCCTTTTTTCCATTGCCTCAGACCATTCAATCTATTCCTTAGTCACCTGGGCCTTCTTTAGGGCCTGTAGCAAGGGCTTGGTATACAAGATGTAATCCACCACCCATGCTCTAACATAGTTGCATAGGCCTAGAAAGCTCTGCATTTGTTTTATCGTGTGTGGCTTGGCTGTGTTCAAGATGGCTTCAGCCATTTCTGGGGTTACCTTTTTACCTTCATGTGAGATTAGCTGGCCTATGTGTAGCACCTCCTGTTGAAAATATTGTAACTTTTCCTTGTCAACCTTATAACCTTTCTCAGCCAGTATAGTCAATAGCTGAACAGAATCGCGCCTGCATTGCTCCTCTGTGGTGCTGCAGATTAAGATGTCGTCCACATACTGCAAGACGACACTTTCTAATGCAATATTGCTTAGGTCCATCTGTAGGACTCTGTTGAAAATGGACAGGGACTCACAGTTACCCTGCGGCAACCTCGTGCTTTTCAGATGCATTTGTCTAAATGTGAGTGACGTCAAATCTTGTGAGTCACGGTGCAACGGGATTGAGAAAAAGGCATTTTCAAGTCAATCACCGTGAAACATCTTTCTTCCATGGGTGTATTACATAGGATTGTAGATGGATTAGGGACTAGAAGGAACTCGGCCTCAACAATATTGTTTAATGCTTGTAAATCCTGGATTAAATGCGAAGACCCGCCCTTTATTTTCCTGACTGGATAAATCACTGTATTACATGGTGACTCTGACATCACTAAGATTCCCTGGTCCATTATTGCGGAAATTGTCTTTGCGATCCCTTCATCTGCCTCTCTGGACATGGGATATTGTCGGGCTCTCAGTAAAATTGCTCCTGGTTTCAGTTTAATTTTCACTTCTCCCACCCCCTTCAGGAGGCCTATGTCATAGGGTCCTGTAGTCCAAACTGAGACAGGCACCTGGGCCATGTCATCATCAAAATATTCTGGACGTATCAACGGCAACATGATTCTCTGAGGCACTTCTCTCCTGATCATTTTTACCCAAAATATGAGACTCACTTCCACCCTTGTCTCTTCTGAGTCTGGTTGCTCTTCAAACAGATCGTCATCGGTGACGTCAGTCACTCGATACCCTTCTTCAATGGCAATAATCGTGCACCATTGTCTGCCTTCATCATCGTAACCTTCAACCAATGCTACTTTCCCCCGTACTGCGGCTGCGTGTATCATTAAGGGAAATACTTGTCCCTCTTCCTCATGCATAGGTATCCTTGGTCTGAATAAAAATGAATCAGGGGTTCTCATGACCTTATCTGCAATGCCTGGCAATCCCGCCATAAGTACACGCATGCCATATGTGAAAACCTCTGGCCTGATGGTGTGGCCCTCATGTCTATGTGTCCTGAGTATGCGCTAATCATTTTACATACATTTGAGTAATGCATTCCCGTGAACAAAATCATCATGCCCAATTTTGTCATTTAGTCTCGACCCAAGATGTTTATTGGGGTCTGACATCAACACAACAAAGGTACATTCATTTCGCACTCTCCTATGGAGACTGGGAGTGCGTCTGTAAAGGGAACTCGACTGTGAGCTCCTGTAAAACTCTGATTATTTATGGCCTCGCCGGACAAGGAAAACTTGCCTTCTCGTATGCCTGAGCGTGTTGCACTCGTGTCAACTAGGAAGGAATATTCCTTACCCCCTATAGCGACATTCACCCTAGGTTCCCTATGAGGGTCTGGTGTCACTGATAGGATAGATCACATCAGGGTTCCCAGTGAGCTGTCCTAGTTTATATATAAGTTCTGCCCACTGTGCACCCGCAGATTTTCCCCATTTTCAGTGTTGCCTCCCCTTCCGGAGTTCATGACCTGAAAAGGTTGCGGTGGTGCCTGCTGGGATTCCCAATTGGCAAATGTCCCATGTCCGGTGGTTGTACCCCTTGTTGCGCACCTTGCTGCATGCCTGGCAGTTGCCGTGCCTGCTCCCATTCCTTGGCTGTTCTGCCACGCGCCTTGACTTCTGCACATGCGCGCCAAATGCCCTGTCATTCCGCACAGCCAACATACTGCCGGTGGTCGGATTATTTGTCCATTTGACATATCTGGATTGCCCATTTGCACATTTTGAAAGCCTCCTTGATTACCTTGGAAACCTCCCTGATTGCTCTGCCATCCTCTTCCTCTAAATCCTCTTCCCCTCGGGTAATGTCCTATGCTATCCTGGTTGTTCTGCTGTGGATTAGCCACCTGTTGCACGTTTGTTCAGCTGGGTTAGTTAGCATGGCTCCTTCAAGAGCATACTTCAATAATTTATTTTGCACCAGCTTTGCTTCCTCACCCTTTCGCATTGCCTACTTTTTTCAATTCTTTTCTTGTAGCAATCTACAGTAATGCGTGATAGTTAACTGTATTTCAGCCCAAGGTTTAGCCTCAACTCCTAGCAACTTCTTGAGCTGTTTCTGCACTTGTACTGGCAACCCTTGGCACAATATATGGTGAAACACCAGTATAGATTTCGTCCAAGATTCATGTGTTTCGAGTATCCACACGTCTTGGAAATTCTGGATATAAATTAATGGATCTTGTGACTCCTTCATTTTTTGAGTCATTATAGCTCCCATATCGGAAGTATCTGGGTAAACCACTCGTAGCGCTTTCCATACTGCTGTTCTGCAATTGTTAAATTGTGCTCAGTCATGCAGAGTGTTAATTGTGGTTACCCCAGGGTACCCTGTCAGTGTCCTCACATCGTCTTCTCTCTCACCAAGTATGGCGATCAGGAGACCTTCAATGTCCCCTACAGCTAGCGTGAATCCCCCCGTCATTTTTTCTAACTCATGTATCCACTTCCCGGCTCCCGATGTCAGCCTTGGAAGCTTGTTTGTCAGGTTTTCTCGATCCATGTGTGGCCATGGAATATATTGCAGTCTTTCTCCCCCTTTTCTAGTAGCAGGTATTGGAATGTGCAGCCTTCTTTCTCTTCTCTCATCGCTCTCCTGTCTATCACTGGGGTAATATTCCTGCATCACCATCTGCCTGGCAATGTCCTCAACCTGTCTACATAGGCGGGTGCCGACACCACCCTCTGACCATGGGGTGTTCCTTCATGCCGGTCAGACTGTGCGGCAGACTCTAATGTCCTCAGTGCGGACTTGCTAGCATCTGACCATTGTACCTCTTTGTCCCTTGGGAGCCACTTTTCGCGGCGTCTCCCTTCTTCAATTGTCTCGCACTCCATCTCTTCTCCGGAGTTGGACATTGATTGTTCCCAATTCACGCAACTCCTTGTGTCATCATCGTGTTTACTGATTTCTAATCTGTCCAGGGACAGTTTCCTGCTCCCACTACTTCGGGTGACATCTTCAGTGTCATACAGCTGAGTGCTTTCCAAGCACTCGTCTTCCCCCTCTCTTTGGGATATTTGTTCTAGCCCCATTTCATCATATATTTTATCGATCGTTTCCCCAATGCTTCTGGTGTCGGAGCCATCTTCAATATTTGCCCTAGTCGTGCCTGGTAATGAGTCGTACGCAGGAAAGAATTCTTCAATGTCTTCCCAGTCTACCACTGGATCTGGGTTTTTAACTTCCCTCTCCAGATATTCGAGATCGCGTGCCCTCTGTCTACGCTTGCGTTCGATATCATCATCAAGTTCTTTGTGTTTCCTTGCCTCTTCTCTGACTCTATCTTCTTCCCTTCTCCTTTAATTTCTAGGTTCATCTGCCTTTCGAACTTCCTCATCCCTTTGTCTTCTTATCCTTTTTTCACGTACCCTTTGCTCTTCTTCCAACCTTTGCTGTTTCTGTCGGTCTTGGGCATAGGCTGCTCTCTGTTTGCGATTGAGCTGCTTTTCCTGCTCTTCGCGATATAGCTGTTCTCGCCTCAGCCTATCTTTCCTCCTTATCTTTTCATCCCTTAACTCCTTCTCTTTCTCCTTTCTCTGAGCCTCATCTAACCTCTCTTTAGGTCTCACGTCATCACTTCCTTTTCCATCGAGTTTCAATAATATTTGTCCTCCCATCCATTTGTCTTTTGCGAATGCTATCTCATCAGTTCTATCTTCACTTCCCTTCTGGTTCTTTCCCTCTCTCTCCTTATCGAGAGATGCACTTGTCCGTGCCTGATCCTCTCTTTCATCAACGCGTCTCTCCTTGTCCCTCGGGACTACAGAGGTAAGATTCTTGTCCTGATTCTTCCCTTGATTTTCATCACCACCATATGTAGGTGACTCATATGCGGGGTTGCTATACCCTGCGACTGCTTTAAGCTCTCTTAGTGGGTAGAGTCCCTCAGGCTTACTTTCCTCTGATTCTATCTCAGGCGTGGCAGGTGGCACGGTAGGCGTCTCACCCCCCTCCATGCATACATTTAATATCCAGTCTGCAGGTGGCTCTTCTTCCTTTGACTGTTTGAACATTTTCAAATGTTCTAGAACAGCAAGGTGTTTTTCTAGCTTCTTGCCTGTATATGTGGCATGCAAGTAAGTCGTCATATGTTGTAAGACAGCTTTAGATAAAGACCCATTTTGCGGCCATGGCGTAAACATCTTGTGGTTGGTACCCTTGACCCACTTGGTGCTGTATTTCTTAAGCTTGGGTGCATGTTTCGGTAGTTGCTTGCATAAGTGTGCTAATGGAGTAATGTCTTCCATTCTTAAATCTGTTCTATTTTCCTCTATATATAACACTTTTCAATGCTTTCATGCAACTTTAACACTGTCAATAATATGAGTGAGCACCAAACACTGCAAGCTCCAATCCAATTTTTTCCCGCCAAAATCTTTTATATCACCAATTTACTCAAAAACATCAATTTGTGTGCGATTCCCCCTCAACTATAGAATCACATGAAATCCCAATCAGTTCTAAACAACAAACAACAAAAATTCCTTACATGTGACACACAACAGAACACATACGACAGACACTTGACAGACTAGACAGACACCAGCTGGACATAAATATCTCTGCCTCTAATTTATACCCCGACATGGAGTTTAAACTAACTCCGTTCACAACGGGCCTCATTCCGAGTCCGGCGCTAACCAATGGCGGTAGTAGCGCCTTGGTCGGCACCGGACCCGTACCGGCACCGCCCTGGTGGAATGGGAAATTACCGCCCTATTCCAAGTTGACCAGGGCGGTAATTTCCCATTCCCCAGGGCTCTTCCCCATTCCCAAATGAGCCCCCATAGGACTCAATGGGAATGGGGAAATTGCAAATAACGGTGACCGTACTTTACGGTCATCGTTATTGACTAAAAAGCCCCTTTGCGCCCTCGTCCCTAACGCCTGCTAAAAGCAGGCGTTAAGGACGAGGGCGCAAAGGGAACTCGGAATGTGGCGGTAAGGGATTACCGGCACCCGTCTCGTTAACGGTGACCGGTATCCCTTACCACCATACTCGGAATGAGGCCCAACGTCTTTAAACGTGGTGGTAGCCTAGTCGTCCTCAATTTTGTGGGCTCTGAGTTGACGTTTCTTCTGACCGCTATATTAATGTGCAGGAATAAGGTGAATCCTCTCTCTTCTCAGGTGTCCACCCTGGAATCCTCTCTCTTCTCGGGTGTCTACACCAGTAACCTCTGTTTTCTCGGGTGTCTACCCCGTTAACCTCCTTTTTCTCAGTTATTCTCGAGTCATTATCCCCTTATATATATAGAGTCTTCTCTACTTCTGACTATTTTGTTTTTTCCACTTCCCTCCGTTACCTTTTCCCTTATTTGTTCTAAAGCCTATGACATTTGCCAAAGCACTCAATTTTCATTTTCACTCACCGTTCTCATCGTTCCTCCCTGGACCCTCGGGATCACTGCCTCCATTACCGCCTTCTTCAGTTTTTCATCTGATCCGCTGCCCGTAGGCATGCGAAGGGCTATGTTTTTAATATGGGTCCCTTCAGGCCCACTGCAGTTTTGGATCACTTATGCTACCATTGTCCACGGGAAGCTTCACAGTCTTCTCAGCCAAATGGGGAAGGACTTGTGATATTGCCGAAGGCCTAGAGTTACTTTGTGTCGACGGTCAATAGGTGTCTTATTTTAATCAATAATCAATAATTGATGGTCAAAACCATCCTCTGCTACCAAGTGTACAAGAGGGCGGAGTGTCCTCTGACGGGCCCATAGGATCAGAGCTCACCCTCGAGTACTTTAAGACGAGATAGCTCCACCTTGAGGTGGATGGGGTGCGGGATTCTCTTACTCCCACACCAATCAATAAGAACAACTCAATGGTTTGGCAAAGACTAGGGGCATAAAATGGGGAAACATGGAAAATCAACAGTGATGCGATAGTCTGTCTCGCCGCAACTCTCAAAATCTTCATTCAGACAGGAATAGTTATAGCAAAAATTTGTCATCACTGACGTGTAACACTCAAAAGTTTGCCATACAATACTATTGGTTAGAAAAGGTAACTTAAGGACAGGTGCTATACCTGTATATGGTAATGGAGTGTGGGGATTGGATAACTCTTATCCATCCCTCTACATCACTCATGCCAAACGTCAGTAAAAGTACGACATCTCATTGGTTCTACTAGCTATAGGACCCTAGATTATTTGGTCCATTGTGATTGGGTCAATTACACCCCTAGGCATAAATCTCCACTTTAATGCAGAATGTTCACCCAGATGCAGTATGCCCCAAGATTCATCCTGCCTCCCTTCCCTTCCATCAATCAGTACTGTATGGCTATGTGTCAATTAGTTAGCAGAGGTTGGCCTCGAAACTGTAGCTTTTTGTCAGGAAAAGTTATGGTATCTTCTGCTTTTGAATGACATCAGACGTTGGTACCTCTTCGCGCTCGGCTGGTCACGTGTTAGTACACTGTGAATCTGCTTCTTTTTCCTCCTATGTGTACATTTAATTCTCATTTTCGGCCGCCACCTGCCTGGGCCTCCTTATCTCGATGTTCACGGGGCAGGCTGGTCTTCTCTTAAGTTTAGATTCTCCAAAGTTACTGTCCGCCTCCCTCACTTGGTTTGACCTCAACTTCCCAGGCACGAGCTGCATCTTGCTGAGTTTCAATTCTGCTCTTTCGTCTGGCTTTGTGCTGGTCTATGAATCCTGGCCTGTTTGACCCCTAGCAACCTGGGTTTAATTCTGCTTTTATATAAAATTGATTCGCACTTATATATAATGTGCTTCGTTGAGGTAGATATATAGTTGGCGCTTGCTGCTCTATTTTCTACTAAGCATAGCAAGCAGTACTTGTTTTCTTAGCTTCTTGCATTCCAAGCATATGTACAGGCGTTAGTTGCATATTTTGCTATATAGTTACGTTTCTATATATTTCAACATCACCTCTTCTTCTATGTCCATTACGTCGTTTACATAACATTTCTTCTTAATGTGCTGTCTTTTGGTTGTCGTTCGTTCATCTGTATGTCTGTCCGGGCCCTTGTGTCGTCACCATTCACCCTCAATCAAGGCCCTTTGGGTCTCTTCTGGGACAGTTTGTAAGTAGTCTTTATTTCGTGTCATTTGCTGGTACGGTTGTCTCAGTGGATATCTTATTGTCCATGGTTGTCTGGTTATTGGCACTTCAATAGGTGTTGCTCTTCTGGTGGGCCCTAGTGCGGCTCTCTGCTGATTTATTTGCTCATCATACGTCACGTATCTTGGAGTGTAAGTTCCTGGTACTTTGAAATGGGTGGCTGGAGTGCAGGCCATATCTGGGACCTCCTCTACATTGTGGCTACCACAAAATATGTCTTTAGCTTCCAGACTATTTCTTCTCCACTGGAATAGGCTCAGCTCTACAGATTTTAAATATAGACATTTGAACAAGTACATACCTCGTTGCCCAGTTTCATATAACCTTTTCCTCCAGTAGTTACTACAAAGCTGTAATGCCACACTTTCCACCTTGGATAACCTTATGACCCTAATACTAGAGGACACTAGGTTAGCAACAGCTTCTGCAACTTCAACATAATGGTATGCAGTTCTTAAATGAGCTGGATTCACCTTAACAGGAGTGGGTCTGTTGGCTTGGGTAATACTTTTTCTCTTTTCAGCTTCAGCCACTTCTACAACTTCTACTTTCTTGTTCAGTATGTTACAAGATGTCATTCTTTTAATGGAAATGAAATTAGGCACACGCAATGTTGTTTTATCCTTGAACTGCCACTTCAAAGGATGCACGTTCCCACCTTTCATTCAGCTTTACGCTTCTAAGGTATTGAGGATACACTGTTTCATGTGCGACCTCTTCAGAAATCAAATTGTGCTTGTATCATTTCGGGAAAGTCCATTTCGCTTGAATATGTTTACCGGTAGCATTCTTCTTGTTTATAAGAGTCATGCGACCGATCGGCAACCAGTTACTTCTATCAATGGGGAAAAGAGATGCTTTCACTAAACACAGGTACTTCAGATTCTTAGCATAAGCATGTGTTACATTTCCCTTGTTAGGAATACTTCACACTTCTGCAAACAACTTTTACTAGCTTTGATATATGCCCGAGTGCAAATAAAACTGGTTAGAGTAACTGGCGAGGGGTTTCTTTTGATTTGGAGTACAAAACTTCCCTTGTCCGTCTCCACAATCACAATGACTGTGGGCTGCCTCTGCTACCCGGATTCGTTTCTTCTACTGCTATAGGCACTCTTGGGATCCACACCCCTTTGCTGAATTGGTATCTCCGATCCGGCCACATCAAAGGAGAGTCTTCCACTCTCCAGCTTCCCCCAGCTTGCTTCTGCGCACAGGTTTTGGGTGGACTTCAGCTTTGCAGTCAGAGCAATTAGGCGCACCTGGAAAGGCAGCCTGTTTCTTCCAGCCTCTTCCAATGCTGCCACAGTCAAACAGGGTTTGTGAGAAAAGAACCAACTCAGAGCCTATAGGTGGAATTTGTTCTTCTTTTCCTTTGCTCTGGCGTCCCTTCAGTAGTCACACATACTTGTGAACTGCCAACCTCGTGCTCTGCTTCTTCTGCTTTTACTACTGCCGACCTTCCAGCTTCTGCTACAGCTTCTTTCTCCTGCTCTTCCCTGTTGCAGCCTTTTATGCCCCTCAGGTGGGTTAATTGGTTTCAGGTACAGGCCCTTAGAACTAATTGCCTGTCCTGGCCAAAAGCAATTAGGCTGGTTTAGCCTGACCTTGGCTCCTGCATACCTCTTCAGCCCTCTTTTTATTCACAGTCCCTAAGGGATTCTGGGACATGCAGTCCACTTTATGAAAATTCAATTTCTCTACTTCTTTAAGGTTTAAGGATGGATTTTCCTACCTTGATATTATTAGTAGGGGAATTATAAGTTATACCCTTTTGAGAAACCGAAGGGGCAGGAAAAGTGACATTTTCGTTGTTCCTGTTGATATACCTTTGGCATTGTGGAGGATATGGAAATTTAGGGGTATCAAAGATTAGTTATTTCTGTTCAATACTAGATTGAGTCACTTCTTTACTTCTTTAGAATGTACATTTTCATACTTAGTAAGAGGTTGAAATATGTTAAAATGGCAATAGGCCAGTTCCTCCTCTAAGTCTGTGGTATAGTATTCCTCTTCATGGAAAACTACTGTGTCTCACCCTGCAAAATCTTCCCACCTCCCTGGGCATGCTCTCCATCCAGGTGATCCTCCTGCAGTATACCGTCCCTAGGATTGGGATCATGAAGCATCTGTCCTCTCCTGGCCACTTCAGAGGAGACTCTAGCAGGTTTTTAGTGGGAGATCCACAGGGGACAATGTTGGACGTGTGATAGTACAGGACATTATGCACGAGCGTGTAGGAGCAAAGGGAAATGTATGAAGGATGGCAACAACCAGGCCCAGGAGGGGGGCCTGCATTCCCCCCACCCATACTATACACAGACAAAGCAAGAGGAGGGAACATTTCAATATGTGCAGCAGCAACCATTTCCACAACATAACGCAGAGGCACACCAGACACCACAGCAGCAGATGCCACAGATACAGCCGCTGCAACAGCCACAAGTACAACAGCAATCACTGAATCCATTACAAATGCAAACACAACAGTCCAGACAGTGGAACAGGAGCAATTTGCCACAAACTCCAGTGCCTAAGACAGGGGGTACAACAGTGGCACGAGGGAATCCCTTTACAGTAACAGGGATGAGCGTTTACCCCCAATTGGATAGCTCATAAAGAAGCTTGATGTGTCCAGTGCTATCAGCAACTCCTGACCTAGAAGTGGAACCCCAGGTGTGGGTTATAATAAGAGATAGGATGTTCTCTTTTTTGGTTGACATTGGGGCAACCATAACTTGTTTCAGGGAAGGAGTGTTACCACTGTCAGAAATGACGATGGACACAGAAGGGTTCTCTGGGGCAATCACAAAGGTTTCATTCACAGAAGAGCTACCTATAACAGTGGGAGAAGGTACAATGGCTGTACCATTGCTGTATTCTCGAATGACACCAGTTAACATATTGGGAAGAGATTTGATGAGTAAGGTAAATATGGCGATTTCATTTACTGAGGAAGGGATAATATGCTCAACACCAGGCATTCATTATGCAAATGCAAAAGAGTTTATACAAACATTCTACGATCAGATGCATTACGAGGGATGCATTTAATTTCAGAATTCCTTCTTTATTGGTTATAGGTGTTGGTAGGATGGCTTCCGAGAATATGGGATACATTGTTGCAATTGACCATAGAGATTTTGTTCAGAGCAGAAGTACCCATGGATGTGGCAGAAGGGAAGATAATAACAATACATTTAGAAGCAGCGGTGGTGTGAGCGGACAGAGTAGTGCTATACGGGACAGATGAGGAAGGTTGTAATTGGTGCACAGCAATAGCACTGGACTCAGTACAGAGGTTGAGCAACATGACAGATGGTGAGCTAATAAAATACAATGTTACAGATGATTAAGTACTTTTCTAAATGTCTATCCCATACCATTTGCAAATACAGTACAGGGAATCACCTCAGATAATACTGCAGGCAAAAAAGGCACCATCTTTTCTGCAAAAGATTTGGTAAAAGTACCAAGTGTACTATGGACTTGTGGTCCTTACGATGTGGGTCTATTGAAAGGTATTGGAGCAGTATGGGGAAAACTGAATGAAGGAGCAATTGTACCCCAAGTTAAAGACTATCCATGTCATTGGAGGCAGACAAAGGCATTTATGAAAAATTGCTGCCTTGATGCGACAAGGTATTATTGCATCATGTGAATCCCCATGTAATATGGCAGTGTACCAGTGAAAAAAGCAAAAGGAGGATCTTAGAGTTTCATACAAGATTTATGTCCCTTAAACAATATTGTAGAGGCAGAATTTACAGTTGTGCCCACCCCGGCTACAATTCTTTGTAACATACTGCCTAATGCTAGACATTTTCCAGTGATTAACCTAAAGAACACCTTCTTTTCCATCCCAATACACATAGACTCTCAATATCATACACCGTTTACATACCGCAGGATTAGTCTCCAACACACAAGACTCCCACAGGGGTACTGTGAGTCCCTCTGTATCTTCAACAGAGTTCTACAGATGTACCTAGGAAATTTACAGACACCCAGTACAATTTATACAGTATGTTGATGATTTGCTAGTTTGCTTCACCCAGGAGGAAGAGTGCAGGACAGACTCAGTAACATTGTTAACAGTAATGGCTGAGAAAGGATACAAGGTGGACAAAGGAAAATGTCAGTATTGTTAGGAAGAAGTATTATATATGGGCTCCATAATATCCGAGGAGGGTGACAACTGAAAGAGCAGAGGCAATTACAAAAATGCCTCATTGAAAGACAGTGAAAACAATTTCAGCAATTCCAGGCACTGTGTGATTACTGCTGCTTGTGGGTCTTTGACTACAGCATGTAAATCTGGCCCCTTTTAGAAGGATTGATGGAAGCACAAAAAGAGAAGAGCCCCATAATGTGTACAGACAAGATGATCAATGTATTTGAAGAACTAAACCAGGTGATAAGTACAGCCCCCATGGTGGGAATACCAGATTACAAGGAAGAAATGTATTTATTCTCACATTCCAATGGATACTTGATGGCAGCCGTCCTCACGCAAAACACTTCAATGACGCACAAACTATTGGCATTTCACAATGGGATCTTAGATCTAATAATGTGAGGGAATTTTCCATGTGAACAAGCACTAGCTGCAGCGGCCATAGCAATAGAGAAATCATCCACAATAGCAATGGGCTGCGCAATAATGTTTTATGTGGAGCATGTCATGTTTGCCGTTCATGAAAAACCAAAGTCCACTTTCACTACGCAGCACGCATCTCGATATGAACTTATAATATCCAATCCATCAATAAACATTGTTAGATGTTGCATAGTGAATCATGTAGAGGGAAGAAAATGGATTTATGGCTGTTCTACATATACAAACATACATAACGATGTATCCTCAATAAAAGAAACAAAGTAAAAGGTGGGAGAGGTGGTCTTTGTTGATGGTTCATCAATGATATATCAGAGCACTGGATTGAGACATTCTGGAATAGCAGTTGTAAGAAGAAAAGGTGGTGATTTTGAGGTTGTGACAAGTGCACCATTACTAGCTCATTTTCCTGTGCAGGCTGCTGTATTAGTAGCAATGATAATAGCATTCGAAGAGCACGAGGATCATATACTGACGATATGTTCTGACTCTACCTCCATGATGTCCACAGCACACTCAGGACCGTCACGGTAGAGAAGGAGGGGCTTCCAGCGTGCTGATGGCACACCAGTACCGCATGCCACATTATTAGGAGGAATATTATGTGCACTTGCATATCGCATGGTGGCTGCCGTGCTGAAGTGTGCAGTTCACACTACGGGCACAGACTTAATTTCCCCTGGTAATGAAGCAGCACATGCAGAAGCAAAAAGGGAACCATATGTCCAACAAATAGCAGAGAAAACAATTGCCCCCCAAATAATGCTTAACATGAAGGTATGATATGATATGATATGATATGATAGTTTATTTATATAGCACCTATACACAATGTGTTTCAAAGCGCTTCAAGGCAAGGAAGGGAACAAGGGAAAATACAAGGACATTCTTACAGGCCATGAACAGTAAGGATGTGAAATTAACTATCGTACTCGGCCTGACAACATTTCAGATAGTGCAAGTGCTAAGACATAGATAAGGAAGGGAGGGTGGGAAGGAAATGGAAACAGACAGGCGACTCCCGTACTAGGCCTGACGACATTTCTGGTAGAGCTGGAGGAAAACGAAATGTGAGGGAGAGGGGTGCAGAAAGGGAGGGGAGGAACAAAACAAGTGACTATCGTACTAGGCCTGATGTTTCAGATAGTGCTGGAGGGAGGGGGGGCAACAGTAAGGGGATAGGGGAGCGACAGACGAGGTTGCTATCATACTAGGTCCAGGGACAATTCTGATAGAGTAAGTGCATAGAAGCAAGTAAGGGGAGGAGGGGAGGACATAGGAAAAGGGAGAGGGGAGGAGAGAACAGAGAGTAAGCAGTCAAAAAGAGTGGAGAAACAAGAGAGGAGAGCGAATACAATTGCAGAAGTCAGTAGTAACACATAATGTTGCAAGCCAGGATACAAGATAAAGATGGAACAGCATGATTCAGGGCCACCATGAGTACAAGATGCAAAGGAAGTCCAGCATGAGAGTTGAGAAAGGGTGAAGCACCGTGAATCAATGAAGTCCATAAAAGTAAAATCCAGCATTGGCCTCAAGACGGTGATGGTGAAACCAGAATTTATCAGGACAGACTCCTGTGTGCAGAAAGGGGGGGGTGCACAAGGGAACAACACGGGGGGACCAGAGAGGGTGGGTTGGCCTGTTGGGACAGAGGGTGTAAACATATGTTGGTGCATGCTTACCTGCTGTCTTAGCAGGGGGTCGGACCCTGGATCCTCCTGGTCCGAACAGATCCAAACAGCAATAGCCCTTTTCTTTGACTGCCCTTCACTTTTGACGCCCGGGCGAGAGACACCCTTCATCTAAGAGTTAAGAGCAGGAAGGAAGAGGCAGGGCTAAGAAGGTGGGCGGGGCTTAGACAAGGTGACCTAGATCCACTTACACCTGCTCCCCAGCTGCAAAAGAAAAGAGGCTGGAGTGCTCCTTAAGTTGAGAAAAGAGCGGCAAGCAGGAAGAGACCAGGTGGGCGGGTCTTAGGCCAGGTGACATAGATCCACTTACACCTGCTCCCCAGCTGCAAAGGAAAAGAGGCTGGAGTGCTCCTTAAGTTGGGAAAAGAGCAGCATGCAGGAAGGCACCAGGTGGACGGGGCTTGCTAAGTGGTGAAAAGGAGCGGCAAGCAGGAAGGCACCAGGTAGGCGGGGCTTAGGCCAGGTGACCTATATCCACTTACACCTGCTCCCCAGCTGAAAAGGAAAAGAGGCTGGAGGGCTCCTTAAGTAGGGAAAAGAGCGGCAAGCAGGAAGGCACCAGGTTGGCGGGGCTTGCTAAGTGGTGAAAAGGAGCAGCAAGCAGAAAGGCACCAGGTGGGCGGGGTTTAGGCCAGGTGACCTAGATCCACTTACACCTGCTCCCCAGCTGCAAAGGAAAAGAGGCTGGAGGGATCCTTAAGTAGGGAAAAGAGCGGCAAGCAGGAAGGCACCAGGTGGGCGGGGCTTGCTAAGTGGTGAAAAGGAGCGGCAAGCAGGAAGGCACCAGGTGGGCGGGGCTTGCTAAGTAGTGAAAAGGAGCGGCAAGCAGGAAGGCACCAGGTGGGTGGGGCTTAGGCCAGGGGATCTAAAAGAGGTAAAAGAGGTCTATAGTGCATTACCATTGACACACATAGTGGAACTGCACGGATGCGCACCACAGGCTGATTAGGATTTCTGGATAAAGCAGGGATGTTCATTATCCCCTTCCGACCTGGTATTGTGACAGACTAGCACAGGGAAGCATGTACTGCCCCTTGAGTTACTTAGAGTAGCGTTAGAACAACTGCACTACCCAGCACACACCACAAGGGAATATGTGGCAGCAGATATTTCAGAAGACTGGTTAGTTCCCAACCTGCACACACATGGTGTGAACTTTATTGTTAACTGTGCTACGTGCCAGCAACAAACTGCCAGACATACCTTGAGAATGGTGAGAGGAGTAATACCACACCCTACAGGTCTATTTCGGCATTTAGATATAGACTATGTTGATATGCCCCAAAGTTGTAATGGATACCATTACACAATCATGGTGTTGTGTACTTTTTCACACTGGATAGAAGCAGGATCATGGACCCATACAGATGTCAAGTCAGCTGCTAAGTTCCTTGTATGTTAGGTGTTTCCTCAATGGGGAGTGTGCGATGTGGTTCGGTCAGATAACAGACCACACTTTGTAAATGAGTATTTTTTAAAAATAACATCCCTCCTTGGCATTAAGCACAAGCTTTGTTCCGCTTCTCATTGCCAGGCCAACTGCATTGTGGAACATCTGAACAGCCCGTTGAAGGTACGCATTGCAAAATTGCAAGCTACGATAAAAACTGGTTGCACTGCCTTCCCCAGGCTCTCTTTGCCCTAGCTATCAGCCAGGCTCAGATCACTACCTTAAATAGTGATGGGCAGAAAGGTGCATGTTCCCATTGCTCCTCCCACGCGTGCTCAATTGGATGCAGATAGTTCTGCGACTGTTTTAGGAGACGAAATGCATGATTATTTAGCTGCCATGACTAAATGTTTAAAATTAATTTCTCCACAGATAAAGGTGCAGAAGGGGGGACTTAAAGCAACCAATGACAACCAACAGAGAGGCAATTGCAGTTGTAAGTGCTGTAATACCACCTTGGAACTTTTCCCAGGTGATTTGATATAAGTGCTGAATTTCATCCGCAAGAGGCACAAGCCATGATTTGATTGCCCATATTCTGTCCAGTATGCAAACTCCACCTCAGTAAAAGTGCATGGAAAGAAAGCATGGTTGCATGTGGGTGATGTGAAAAGATACATAGACACAGCTCCCCTGTTGGTCGAAGAGGAGCAAGGAGAAGAAGAAGAGGTGACCAGACTGTTTTACATGCAGTACCCTTTGGGAACACTACACTCAATTAAGACTACAGGTGTAAGCACAATCTCACATTTGGTATAAGTCTGTACTACACAGTTTTATGGTTGCAGGGCTGAGCAGCCATGCTTATCCAAAGAGGGATGTGAGCAGTAAAAGGTGTTACACAAAGAACATGCAATCACGGTGGTTCAAACAAACACTTACTCAAGGTTTATTTGTAAAACAATATTAATTTACTTGCACAGTCAATTGGAAAACATTCCATTAGCAATAAGCAACTCAATATCACACTATAATACACTCCAGTACCAAACCAATATGTTTCTGAACAAGTTAGGCTCTCCAGAAGTGGGAGCAAAATGGCACTTTAGTAACTTTACATGGGAGTAAAAAGGCACAGGTTATAAGAATTATACACAAATACTTTCTTAGACAGGGAAAATAGTTTCAGTTCACTACAAGAGGCAGTTCAATTCAATAGGCCTGGCCCAAAGTCAATGGATCAGTGTCTTGGATAGGATAGCACGGTTAAGTATTTGCCAATGTTCTTAGAAGTAGTTTGCACGAAAAAGAGTTATATGTCGGATTAGGAGCGAACAAGACTCCAAAGTTGGGAAGGTTTCACGAACTTTCACCGTGGCATAGAGGATTTCTCAACCGCATTTGCACAGTACCTTGGTAATGAAGAAATGCTGTAGCTGAAGCAATTGTTCCTGCAGATCTCGCTGTTCCTGGGACGTCATGAGGTTCCTGTGTAAAAGCAAGGAAATATCGAGGCTGAATACCACAAAAGGAAATACACCAAACATGGGCTATAAAGATTCACAGATCTTTAATACTGTGCAGTTAGAAAGAAACGCAGATCTGATACAGATAGCTATCTGGCTCTCAACACCCCGCAATGAGTACCAGCCTGTCAGAGTGAGGAGGGAGAGTGCTGGACATCTAGACATTCAGGTTTTTATACATTTCTAACAATATTGTCCAGCCCCTCTACATGTTAATAATCTGCGGTCTAGAGTTTGTGCCGAGTTCACATACAGCTTATATAATAATATGCAGAAGGATTACACGAGTTTGCATTTCCATCAAGTTACAATGGTGGTGTATATTCTTAGATCCTGCAATAAGCCTTAGCCCATATCCCTTCACAATGTAGGTCAGCCAGTGTTCACGCTTGGTGTTTGTACAACATTGCCGCCGATGTGTATTCGTGGATGAGGCTTGTTAGCACAGACAATCCTGGGACAACAGTTCATTCACAGTACAATGTCTCATTACCTAGTCTAAAGAGTCGGTCCTCAGACAGTCTAACCATTAACAGAACTCAAAGGTCGAGAAGGCTTGGTTGCAAGTTAGAAACACAGCCCACCATTTTAGGACAGAGAATCATACAGACAGAAATCAAAATGGCGGATGATTCTAAAATGGCGGCAAAGTCGATCCAAAATCGGAACTTTGCAACGCGGTTTTCTACGTAAAGCAACTAGGCTTACCGCAATAAAAATCAAAAGGAGGCATAATATCAAAAGGAGGCATAATATGATTCCCCATTTAACAAACCCTCGTTTTGGCCTAAGCCAAGTGCTAAACTAAAACTAGTCACTTTACGAGCAACTCCACGTCTCAATGTCCATACAACCTGAATCACATTCATCAGATATATTAATCGCCGAGACTGCAGCAAAAATTTCCTTCAACACGAATTTGTTGGTCATTATTTTCGGTGCGTGTACGTTTGGTCCTAACATTCCCATAGCCTGTGCACAAAATCCCCCTAACACTGAACATATGGCAGGAAGACATTGTATACAGCAACAACAGAACAACAGAATACTCAGAATTATCAATAAGACTGAAAGAAGCTTCTATCCCCAAGATCGTAAGAAGTCCCAGAACCAAGCACTAAGATCCCAATTTCCCTCGGGAACATGCACTTCTGAACTAAGGACATGCAGATTTTGTGTAGTCTTAAAGATGGTTGGGGAGGAATCTGGAGGTAAATGCAACAAGCGGACCCCACTAATTTGCATACTCCACCACACTCAGCCAAGATGACGTCTAATACCATCCGGTTTTGTAACACCACTAATCTATTGCCTTTTGCTCTGGAGTCATGTTATAGAGTATGTCAGTGGTCCGGTTGATGGTTTTCTCTAGTACTCTCGCTAGTCTTCTGATATCCTCATAATTCATAATTTGACCCCAAAAAGGTACAAAGGATTTTGCTACATCGCCCAAAACTTGTGATGAAGTATCGCCATTCTCGTCCCGCCTTGGACGAGCCCTAGAGATTTCTGTGGTACTAACTATAAATACCCCTGGTAACAGTGTTCCCAAATAACAGGTTCCCGGCCAATCCCTAGGTAACCATGGAAAGGCTTCATTACTGCAAACGAAGTAGACAGATACGCCTACATACAAAGGTCTGTCCTCACCGGTCAAGTTCGCAACATTAGTGAAACCCTTGAAATCACCCATTGACTGAGTACCATTCCTCTGTATGCAGAAGGAAACTGAGTTGGGGTATGGTTAACAGTATAGGAAGGTGGCGTTGCATCCCTATTGCCTATAGGAGCCATCTTAAAAGAAATCAAAGGTTGAAAAGGTCGAGGCAGTGTATCAGAAGGCCTAATGGAAGCAATATTAAGCTAGCTCCTATTTGCGAAAAGGGAACATCCCAGGGGCGTTAGAAATCATCTTTCAAACTCGTTCAGATGTGTTCAATCAAAGTTCCCCGAGATGCTATCATTCCATCGGCCAAAGAATAATGCCCGTAAAGAAGCATAACATGCAGTAGTAAGAGGCAATGGATGAATATACCAGCCAGCCCTTTTTCCCCATGTTGCGGTAAATGAGAGCACACCCAGTAGTATGTCTTATTTAAAATGGCATGAGTTGCGTTCATTATAAGAAGTTGTGTGTTGTGGTAACTCTGTCTGTGTTGAGAGTCTCTAGGAGATAGAGTGTGCAGATGCACGAAACGTGTAGATACAGTCGGTACGTTCTCAGTAGGCAAAAATGTTTTGAGCGGACGTACTTCTTCCATATACCAAAATCCTAAGGCAACCAATACTATTAAACCAGTTAACATAATCACAAGAAAACAATACCTCTTGAAAGACCATGGACTTGATCGTCCATTGTCTTTGTTGGCGACACAGTCACTTGTTTGTTCCGTATGAGTAGAGGCGATAACAGGCATTGTTCCTTTGAAACGAAAACTCTGTATTCCGTTTGCTGCTGATCTCCTGATCACGCATTTTCTTATTCTTTCCCTATCCCCAGCCACCTACTTTCCTTCAGATGCAAAAGATGGAGTGAAGGACAATCCCTGTGATTATTCTCCTGTGGACACAGCCGAACCGTGCAGTAAGTCTAGCTCCGTGGACGTAGATTGTACCTTGTGACTCCTGGTACAGTGTGATCTAGGAACAGCGTATCGTTGCTTCCTGATGGAAGTGATGAATTTGCAGAAAAACCAGACAGTGCTGCAAAAGGATCTGAAGGAGAGTGTGGAGATGAAGCAGCTGTTTCCCCAGGCCCCACAGGCTTAGGGCGTGTCTCTGAAGCACTCTCAGTACTGCTCAAGGCTGAGTGATCTCTGGAAGCAAAACAAGTAAGTTTCTCCTTATCTTCCTTGTCGTGTGGCAAAGGGAAAGGTATTCTCATGACATGTGATGCGTGGATACAATGTTTCTTGCCAGCCACTCGTATCGCTGTCTGTGTGGCCAGGAGAACCTGAAGGGGCCCTCTTCACCTCGGTGCAAGACAAATGATTTAGTAAGCACCCAGTCACCAGGTCGAATGCTGGGACCTGGCCCCTCGTATTTTGCTGGGAGGGCTTCTCGCACCTGTTGATGAATCAAATACAGATTTTTAGTTAACTGGTTACAGTATTCGGAAAGAAGTACATGCTCTATATCCCTTAGGGCTTTGGGTTTAGGAAGATTCCATATGTTAGCTGGCCTACCCATTACCACTTCATATGGGGAGAGCCCAGTCCTAGTCTGTGGGGTGGTGCGCATAGAGAGTAACACTATCAGTATGGTGTCTGGCCATTTCAAATTGATGCCGGCACACATCTTAGCGAGCTTGTGCTTTAAGATTCCATTGTGTCTCTCTACCAATCCAGCACTCTGAGCATGTCTAGCCAAATGGAGCCGTTTATCGATCCGTAATCCCTCACATATCTGCAGAATTACAGCAGCGATAAAATGTGGACCATTGTCCAACCAGATGACCCTTGGCAAACCAAAGCTAAGAAAATATTCCTTAAGCATGGTTTTCGCCATTGTCATTGCTGTGGCATCTTTTACAGGAAAGGCTTCAACCCATTTACTAAAAGCGCAAATAACAAATAAAACATACTTGAAATTGTTATAATGCTCCATTTCAATCAAGTCAAAATGGATCACTTCAAAAGGGACAGAAGGTGGACCAAAACTACCCCTTTGTGTTGATGTGCCCTTCCCCATATTGTGCTGTAGACAGACCATGGAACTCTGGACAAAAGGCTCAGAAGTTTTTGGGATGTTGACATTAACCCAGACAGTGTGTAACATTTTGCAAATTTTCCTAGCACAGATGTGGGTGGGACCATGAGCCAATGGCGACCATCATAGTGATGTGCGCGTCTGGCAGCATCCATTTTCCCTCTAGGTTATCCATCCAACACCCATGGCCAAGCCCTCAGCCCATTGCTTAGTTTCATCTTGAGTGGCATTGGCTTGGATATTCTTTATAGACTCAATTCCTTCATCTATGGTACAGACATTTGTGGGTTCCCTTGTAGTGTACCTATCTGAATAGAGATCAGTAGAGTTTGTTTCGCTATCTAGTCAGCAAAAGTGTTCCCTTTTCCAACATCATTTATGATTTTCTGATGCGCTGCGCATTTCATAATTGCTAATTGAGTGGGGAGTGCAAGCACTGAAAGCAGATGAAATATCAAGGTGCCATATTGAATCTTCGTTCCATGTGAGGTCAAGAAACCTTGTTTGCCCAAAGTCTACCGAAGTTGTGAACTACCCCAAAAGCATACTAACTAGTAGTATATATATATTTACTCTAAGCCCTTCAGAAAGTTCACAAGCTCAAGTCATTGCAATAATCTCTGCAGCCTGCACGGAGTTATGCGAAATTCTTTTGGTTTCCACGATTGTGCTAAGTGTAGTGATGGCACAAGCAGCAGTGGATGTACCTTCGGAAGTTTGAAACAAGAGCCATCGCAAAACAGCTCCCCTTGTGGATCGTCCAAATGTGTATCTTTGAAATCAATCTTGCCTTTAGTTTCTTGCTCTGTGGTATAAAGGCAGCCATGTGACATTTCGTCACTGCAAGCAGTACCTTGTGGAAGAGGTAATATTTCAGCCGGATTCAATACACAACACCTCTTAATTTGTATATGCGGTGCAAACAAGATCAATTCATATCTCGTTAATCGTGCAGAAGTGAGGTTTTGTGTTTGCGTTCTATTTAATGGAATGTCTACAGAGAGAGGTACCAACAAGGTTAAAGCATGGCTTAGGACCATACCAAAGCTCTGTTTTACAGATGCAGCAGCAACAGCTCTCAGACATCTCGGCAAAGCACATGCAAAAGGATCAAGGGCCAAAGAAAATTAACCTCATGGCCTATTCTTCCCCTGTTACTGTGTGAATACAGCCAAAGCACATCCATCACATTCATGCACATACAACTCGAAGGCCTTTTAATAATTTGGTGTGCCCAAAACTGGTGCAGAACACAGTGCAGTCTTGAGCAAATCAAAAGCTTTCTGGTGATCCAAGTTCCACGGCAATGGCAAAGAAATGCCTTTCTTTGTCAGAGCCAACATTGGTTTGATCACTAGCGAAAAGTTTGGGATCCACTGCCTACAGTAAGAAGCCATTCCTATCAAGGCTCTTACTTCCTTCTGTGTATTTGGGACAGGCATGCTAGAAATTATTTTAATCCGTTCAGGCATCAATCTTCTTCCCTCCTTTGACAGGATATAGCCTAAATAGGCGACCACCTGTCGACAATATTGAAACTTTTTCAGTGAAGCTTTATGTCCGTGCTTTGCTAGGTGAATAAGCAACAACACAGTGCCTTCGTTGCAGGCACTTTCTGAATCTGCAGCTAAAAGAAGATCATCGACATATTGAATCAATGTACAAGAAGTAGGCAACTCAAGCATATCAAGCTGTTCTTTCAAAGCCCTACTTTAGATGCTCGGACTCTCCGTGTACCCTTGTGGCGCACGGGTGAATGTAAACAAGCGTCCCCCTAGGGTGAACACGAACAGGTATCTGCTATCCTTGTGTATAGGAGTGCTAAAGAAAGCATTCTTAAGATCTACAACACTAAAATGAGTAGCAGAAGCTGGGATCAACCTAAAAATAGTCATTACATCAGGTACAATGGGAAATTGTGGAGCAACAATCTTGTTGATAGCGCGTAAATCAATGATAAAACAAAAAGGAATTGCATTATCTCCTTTCTTGTAAACTGGTAAAATCGGACTATTGCACAAACTACCTGCAATTTCTTCAATTACCCCACAGTGTCCAAAATCGGAAACTATACACTTCAAAGCTTGCTCACCATCAATCGAAATCTTATACTGTGGAATACACGGCAACTTTACTCCTGGTTCAAGACTATCTTAACCTGCTCAATCTGTAAAGCACTGACATCTTTGTCATCAATCGCCCATAAATACTCTGGAACATCACTGGTCTAGTCAGAAACTGTGAGACAGAAAATTGCTGAGGTGAAATCGTCAAACGCACTCCATCCGAAGAACAATGAAATACCACATTTAATTCCTTCAACAGATTCAACCCCAACAAATTCTCACCACAGTTTGATGTCAAAAGAAACAGACAGTGATCCGTGAATGGACCCAGTGTAATCGGTACTGGCGAAGAAACTGGACTACCACTGGCGTACCAGAAAACCCTACAGAAACATTGGTTTGCCCTGACAGTGGAATGTTTGGAACCCGTGAATGGTCAATGGAACACTTCTGTGCTCCTGTATCTATGAAAAATAGATGTTCCCTATTTCCCACTATCAGTTCAACGTAGGGACCTTTATTCTTAACGGGAATAGGCATTGGTTCCAAACCCTGCTTTGGGCAATCCTAGCGAAACAATATATCATCAAAGGAAAGGTCTTCAGAAAGATAAGCAGTAGAAGGATGATAAAAAATGTTTCTATTATCCTCACTCGGTGACTGATTGTCTTGCGCAAAAGACTGTGAATTCTGAGAAAACTGGCCTCTACCAGGACCCCTTGCCCCAGGGCGGCCTTTGGATCGTCTACCCATGATACCAAATGTGTTATTTGACCTCTGCTGGAGGATTGTTCATTGTGCTTGCCAATGACCCTCTTGTCTGCAATAAGTACATTGGTTCGCGTGTACAGGACCCAATGGCACATTACCTTGTGGAACATACTGTCCCCTAAAGGGTGTACTACTTCCTCTAGGACCTCTAACAATCTGTTGCAACAACACCTTAGTTTTCAAGTCTCCTTTTTTCTTTTCAATTCTTTACTTCTCATTATTGACTCGGTTTTCATAATACTGAGCCATATGTAACACTTCAGACTGAGACTAAGCTTGCCAAGCGCTCTCAGAAGTCATAATTTGTGAATGGATGTCAGGTAACAATCCACATACAAATTTATCTACAAATAATAATTTTCCAGACTCTGTGCTTAAGTCTTGTCCACTGAAATCTGAAAACACTTGTTCAAATTGATTAAAGAATTTGTTAGCACCCTCAGACTTCACTTGGACACAAGCAGTAAGTTTGTCCCAAACAATCCTTTTCTCAGGAATTAAAGCTTTCAATGTTGTCACTATTCTATCAGGCAACGTCAGTATTACCTGCGGTGGTCTATCACCAGCTTTCCTTTCTCTATTTTGCCTAACCAAATTATCCCATGTGTCCCCTAACCCTGCTACATCATCTACAGTCCTAATCTGTTTCCATAAATAAGCGGGTAGGAGCACAGGAAATAACAATTCTATATCATCTAAAGTGAATACTGACGACTGCAAGACAGATTCCATTTCTTTGTAAAACCCTGTCGGATTCTTTCTAATATCTGGGATGGATTGTCTAATGGTATTCACTTCCTGTCTTGAGAACGGGACACAAACAAATTGAGATACATAATGCGCATCAATGTCATAGGCGGCCACACCCGTTGAGGCATTAGCCGGAACCTCAACTTTAGGGACAAATGTCGGAGGAACCTCTCTCATAGGGAACTGAGAAGTAGGCAACTCCGAACGCTTACTGAGCAACAGAGCTAAATTGAGCGCTAAAGCAGCTGAAGGAGTGTCAGAAGAAAAGGCTCTCTTACAGATATTCAATAATTCTGCGGGACAACAAATCTTTCTTTTAATACATTCATCCTGCAGGTATTCTACCATAACCTGTATCACTTTCCTCTGCATTTCTGTCGTATTCTGACTATATGTGTCATATACTTCTACGGGCGATATCGACATGTCTGAAATCCATCTAAGTGCATCTCTTGTGCAAATTCGCCTTTCTTCACTCATTGATTTACAAAAAGGAAGGAGCCATTTCTGTACAAAAATAGCGTCCAAACTATCACCATCTATTTCTTCATTCCGTAACCTTTCTAACTCCCTTCTATACTCAAAAACCCTCTCGACGTGCTCAAATACTTTCTCTGTAGTATCTGTTGAATATGCTTAAACATTCAGATCCCTCAACCCTTGTGGGAGATCTACATCATTGAATCTGTTCCACATTACAGTTAAATGAATTCCCAGTCCTTCAATAAAAACATTTTTCTCAGGAAAACTATCCAGATTAGAGAGTGTAGCAAAAACATCAAATTGTTCACCCTTCTCCATGCACTGCCTAGCCCATGCATTCAGATCTCACTTTCTCTCTTTAGACACTGTATTACGAGTTACAATTTTCGATTCTGCTCCTTTATCAACCATAAGCGGGACAGAATCACTAGGAAGAGAAAGAGTAGACAAATCCTGTACACTAGATAACGGAGGTGCTATTACTGATGCAAGAGACAGATCTACCAGACCCATAACAGCAGCCAAAGGCGGAGGCACAGGTGGAGGAGCAACAACAGGAGGAGGAACAGTAACCAGAGGAAGAGGAGCAGTAGGAGGAGCAGGAATTGCTACAAGAGGAGGAACGACAGCAGGAAGAGGTAAAGCAACAGGAACAGGTACATAAGGAGGTGGCGCAGTGGCGCCAGGCCTTTGTTCATTTAGTAGCTTGTCAATTAATTCATCAGACACATGAAAATCTTTAGATGTATATATTTTCTGAATGCCAAGTTGAAAAGCCCTATCCATATTTCTAACTGACTCCGACTGTTTCTGTTGATCATACAATGACGCTTTCTCGGCGTTCGACATATGTCGACGCGCATGTTTATCTCTACTTTTGAGTTGCTGTATAGCTTCTTTTTTCCAATTTTGCAATACATCAAATGCTGCAGGTCTAGCTTTTTTCTTTAATAATGTAGACTCTACATATTATATACCAGAAATCCCAAAGCTACCATTGATTGGCCACTGAAGTTCGGAAGCATGTCTAGTTTGTCTGTGCCAAATGTCATTAAACACTATACCACCAATGCCATGCTTACAGTACATAGTACACACCAGCGACCCCTCCTGTGGCGCCGGACGGCCAAATTCCAAAGATTGTCTGTCTCTGCGGTATAATGCCCTGAAACCGGCAGACAATTTCTCAGGCATATCAGAATTCTGGTGTTACCTGGTCAATAATTGTTCTCACGAGGACAATACGCCAAATCAAATATCAGGATACTTAAGAATCGGGTCACGACTCACCTGATCAAAGAACTAAGGGAGGTCTGATCGGATTACAAAGGACAACAAAAGACCCTCGTGGTTGGTGATTTCGGCAAAACTGCCCGCCTCGATATATGGACCGTCGTCAAGATGCCGTCTCGGACCGCGGGCTCACCGTCCAGGGATCGGGTCGTGCAGTACTGTTGAGGTGTCGCATCTCATCCAAGAAGGGGCCCCCTTTCTCACCGTCAAATCCCGGTCCGATAGCGACATCAACACTTCAACGAGATGGCATCAATCTTGAGGTTCCCTATTCGGGCACCATCTGTAAAAGCAAGGAAATATTGAGGCTGCGTACCACAAAATGAAATACACCAAACACAGGCTATACAGATTTAATGATCTTGAATACTGCGCAGTTACAAAGAAACGCAGATCTGATACAGATAGCTATCTCGCTCTTAACACCCCGCAATGGGTACCAGCCCATCAGAGTGAGGAGGGAGAGTGCTGGACATCTAGACATTCGGGTTTTTATACATTTCTAACAATATTGTCCAGCCCCTCTACATGTTTGTGCCGAGTTCACATACAGCTATTATAATAATATGCTGAAGGATTACACGAGTTTGCATTTCCATCAATTTACAATGGCAGTGTATGTTCTTAGATCCTGCAGTAAGCCTTAGTCCATATCCCTTCACAATGTAGTTCAGCCAGTGTCCACGCTTGGCGTTTGCATAACATTGTCGCCGATGTGCATTCGTGGATGAGGCTTGTTAGCGCAGACAATCCTGGGACAACAGTTCATTCACAGTACAAGGTCTCATTACCTAGTCTAAACAGTCGGCCCTCGAACAGTCTAACCATTAACAGAACTCAAAGGTCGGGAAGGCTTGTTTGCAAGTTAGAAACACACCCCACCATTTTAGGACAGAAAATCATACAGACAGTAATCAAAATGGCTCATGATTCTAAAACGGCGGCAAAGTCGATCTAAAATTGTAACTTTGCAAAGCGGTTTTCTTCGTAGAGCAACTAGACTTAGGCCAATATAAATCAAAAGGAGGCATAATATGATTTCCCGTTTAACACCTGCACTGCATGGGGACGGATCCACAAGCTTGGAAAAACATTAATTTAAGGTGTGAGTGCCTTGAAGTCCACAAACTGGTATCCTTCTCAATGGCTATCCGGTTTTCAACAGCTCTCTGAAGAAAATTTGACCGGTATGGAGATGGTTTCCAGGTGGCTTGCGAGTTGGTTGTTCCCACCAGCTCAAGGGAATAAGTCGTCCTTGAAGGGGCTTCTCTGTCGAGGGAGTTTCAGGCTATTCGGACCTGCAGCAGGGCTTCACCGGGCAAACCAACGGTCTAGGAGATGCAGCAGTCGTCTTCCTTCAGCTCGTCTTCGGTTCTTTCGTTCCAGTGGTCGACTCTGCCCTCAAAGTCTCAGAGACCTGATTTTAAACAGTTTGCTCCCATTCATTCCAGCCTAGCTGCCATTCACCCAGCAGGGTGGCAGTTCTTGCTGGACAGTAAGCCAGCCAATCATGCCAGAGTGCATTCAGATCTCCTAGGAGACTAAGCACAGGGACTTTCGGGCACCTCCCTCACATCCTGTCCACCCCAGATACTCATGCGCCGAAGGCAGTCTTTAGTACTGAAGCCTGCCAAAGGCAAATGAACAAAGGGATCAAACCTGGTTTGGCGCGCAGAGGCAAACACTAGAAGGACCTTTCCAAAAAGAAATAGTGAACAAAGTTGATCGGAACCGGTTTTTACAGAGGGGATTCAGACGCCATCTTGAAAAACATGGCTCCGGTGTATTTTAGCTACTGGAGCATTTAAATGGGTCGTGGTAGGGAAAATCATGGTAATACCACTGCCACCAGCCATTCTGAGAAGAAATGGTAGCATGTGAGTGCTACATGAGTTTTCTAGGCATCGAGAATACTAGATATTACCTCCAGCACTCTGCTGTAAGGCAGTGTGTGCTGGCTCTAGCAATTTCAAAAGACTAGCAAAGTCAATTTAACTTTACATTCACTGGGGGACAGTAGTCTGTCCCAGAGAAGGTATTTAAACCTTGGGAAGTCGGAAAGACATCCCTGTGCCACTGCACTGAGTGTGCTGTGTGACACACAAGAAAAGATGATGCCTATGGAGTTGTCTAAAACTCCATATCCAAAGAAGATAAACACAGAAAACAATGAGAATTAAAAAAATACAGAGTCCCAAAGTTCAGCAAAAGAGCTGGGGGTCTCTAAGGTAGAGAGGAACTAGCACATTTTGAGAATTCTCCCTTGCACAGACCCCAGAGGAGGGCGAGAGTGAGAGCTGACCAGCAACGTGACACGTGATGAAGCACTAAAGAACAATGTATCTTTCAAGAGCAAAATACACTGTTTCTCTAATATCTCAACATGTGCAGAGAAAGAGATATATGGAGAGATTTGACTCTATAAGTATGATGATAGGTGCTTTTTTCGTTTCCTTTTGTTTTTTCTGGTTTGCCTACACTATGGCAGTAAGAATTCTTTGTGATACTAGTATCAATGTAGCTGTTTATATGAGCGTAGAAATGGCACGAGTTAAGGGAGATGTGAGTAATGACGAATACCTCACGAGACAACACTTTGAAGGTTATACTAAAAAAAAAAAACCTTTGGCACAGGCATATGAGAAAGGTAGGGAGAAATCGGATGAAAACTGCTCTGTATACTCACTCCTTCCTTACGCTTTGAGTGTATCCAGGCTGTTTGCGGCCAAGGAAATACCAGTAACCAGGGCACATTGCCTAACTTATTTTGCAATGTGGAAAACAAGGGGATAATTCCAGGGAAGTTGGGCTTACTTAAAGTGGGTGAGAAAAGCAGACTCACTTTGTGAGGATAATTTTAGAAAAGAAAACAAAATGGTCAAGGTGATGAAATACACATTGTCAGGACCACAAAGAGGTGATGTAACAATAAGTGAACATCCATTATTAAGATGTTTTGACCAACAAGGAAATGAGATACCTTTCTGTAGGACGGACTATAGTTACACATAATAGAAGTGTTTACCTCTTGACGGGATGATGGAATGTGGAGCATAAGCACTTATAGGATGTTTGTGGGTACCGTTAGAAAATGCTTATCGAATTTGCTTAGAAGCGTGGAAACAATATTCCAGACTATTTACATGGGTAGAGGACAAACAAGGACACGTGCACATAAAACAAAGATACTGAATGCATCACTGTGTTTCAGAAACAATGGCACAGTGACGATAGAACAATGCACAAAAAGGGAGAATTATTTCTCAGAGAAATCTAATGACGCACTAGATGGTCCAAGAAAGTACGCACTAGATGGTCCAAGAAAGTAGTGGAGCTGATGATGAGACCTGGTTTGGGGCACTGCTCTCAATAACGCCTGCCTGGTTAGGTAACACATTTAAAATAATAATAGCACTTCAAGTATTGGTACTAACAGGCCTCTGCATCTTAAAAATAATATTAGCACTGTATAGAAAAACAGGGGAAAGGGTTGTAGAGCAGCACATGACAACAATATTATTGGGCAAAGGAAACTTCATACACGTCCACACTCAAACAGAAGAAACACCTCTGATGCATGTCATAGAAAGGCCTATTGGACCCTCTGGCAGTAGGTTCACGCCCCTTTTTACCCCGACAATAACATAGAACATTGGGTCGATTGTGAAGGAGATGGGGATTGTTGCTTCATGACATGTGGGCCAGAGGAGTACGTAAAACAAGGAGGTAGCTTGAGGGGTGTGTGTAAAGTGTGGTTACCTAAATATGCATATGACAAGATGAAGGCGAATAGAGGTGTGGTCAATAAATTGACCAGGTGATGTAATGTAATGGTGCAGATGAAAGTTGCACCGGGTGTGGCCATGCCCCTGCCCATTCACGAGCATGAACAAAAATACAAGTTAGAAAACCTTATGTTAAAAGTTAGTAAGATACTAATGGTCACACAGCCGACACAAGTAGAATAGATTGTGCGACACAAGAGGTAGTGTGAATTCACAGAAGTAGGGACAGGTTGCTGAATACCAAGACAGGGCTGTGCAAGAGGTAGGTATAGAGATGGGAAGGCAGGGAGAGGTTGCAGCATGCACAGGCAGGGAATAATGAATGGCGACATGCAAAGACACAAAGAACACCAGCATGGCGGAGAAAGGACCAAAGTACCACCATTACACAGATCGATCCCTGCAAGGCTGCAATTGTGAAATACTGCATCCTGACATAAAGTTGCTTAACACAAAGTTCCAAACCTCACAATGCTCAGGCAGCAGCCCAAACACCAAGGTGAGTGTGCCGAGGGCAGTTCTGCTTACAAACGCACCAGATAAAGTATCCCAGGACACACAGCATGCGATTATCAAAGTTAATTTGTTTAATTTTGTAGCAGCAAGAAATAGATATATCCTTGAATACCAGGTGCAAGTAGCTCTGGTGTATATTGATCCCGCAACCAATGAACATGCTGCACCCCATGTGGCTGCCAAAGGAAAGCACACACACTGTAGGACAGCAGAAAAGACAATAAACAAAAATTAGTTCTGAAGAGTGTTCCTTCACCACGTGATTGAAACAATGGTCATTGTTAGGGAGAATCCAGAGTGGCTAGTTTCCCTTACCTACTGAGTCTCTCAGCAGCTTTGCTGGATTTCTAGGATTTATTTTTTTCACCTGGTAAGAGTGTGAGCCTTTTTTTTCCCACACTTACATGGGTTTTGCTGTGTGTGTTTAACATGTTTGTGTTCATAGACTGTGGAGCCTCACCTACTCCATAGGCATCATCTTTTTACTGTGTGTTACACAGCACCTTCAGTGCAGTAACAAAGGTTTGTCTTTTAAGACTTCCCAACTCAGACTCCATTTTCTGGGACTGACTACTGTCTTCCAGAGCATGTAAAGTTGCCATTTACTTTATTAGTCTTATTAAAACCACAGACCCAGTACAAACTATCTTACATAGAGTACTGGAAAGGGTTAATAGTTATGCCTTTTTGTCTGTTCTTGGAACATTGTTTTGTTCCCTTTTCATTAAGACTTGGCTGGTGGCAGTGGTAACTACCCTATTTTTCCTACCGCGGTTATTTTAAATAGCCTTGGTATTGTTTTAAGCTTTCTTAGTAGCCTCGAACTTAAACCCGCTGGACCATATTTACTTTTATACGGTTCCGGCTGGGTTTATTCGCCATTTCTTTTCATAAAAGTCTTTCTTGTGTTTTACTTTGCACGCCAAACCAGGTTTGATTCCTTTGTTCGCCGGCCTTTGGCGCGCTTCTGCACAGAAGCCCTCCTTAGGTGCCTGAATGTCTGAGGGAGACAAGATGTGAGGGAGGGGTTTGAGACCCATGTCGTACTCTGGTATGATTGGCTGTGGTGACTGTCCCGACGGGACAGCCACCCTGCTGTGTGATTGATAGCCAGGCTGTGTGAATGGGGGAAAACTGCATAAAAAGCAGGTCTCTGGGAATTGGAAGGCAGAGTCGCCACTGGATCGAGAGAACCGAAGAGAAGCTGACAGAAGAGGACCTCTACCACGACTGAACATCCCGGTGAAACCCTGCTGCGGGTCTGAATCTCCAAACTTCAACGACAGGGAAGATCTGCAAGGAATCTTCTCCCATTGAGCTGGTGGGAACAACCAGTTCGCCAAACTGCAAGCCAGGCCTCCCTCCTCTGGTCGAATTTGCTGTGCACAGCTACAGTGAACGGGATAGCCAGGAGGAACGGACTCTGCTTGGGTTTTAAGAAGCGCACCTTTTATTCGTCGCTTTGGCCGCTGCTGGTTTCTTCCCTGGGCAGTGCAGGACCCTCCAGTCTTCCTCCTTCTTGTCAGTCCGACAGTCGCTTCAGGAACCGTGAGCTGGCAGGACCTGCCAGGAACGTCTGCGTCAGCTACAGCATTCTTCTGCTCTAAAGGTACTGTGCTAACCCGGTTGTTCGTTTCATCCAGCCGCGGTGAAAGTATGTGAAATCTGTCGCCAATCGGAGGGCTTGTCCTTCTCTTCTTTTTAAAGTAACTTTCCGTCCGACCAACTTCGTTCTGAACTCTTGGCAAAGACTAAAGCGCGAACTACCCTGAACTGTGTGATCCTCTGCAAAGACTTTGGTCCATTGACTTTGGCCCTGGCCTCTTGATTCGATTTCCTCACTGTAGCTCGTTTCTCTAGATTGCCCTGCTTACTTGCTTGTTGGTGCTGCTCAACTTCTGTCTAACTTTGTCTTTCCCTCCCTTTTAAATTACTGGAGTGCCATTTTGCTCACACATCATTTTGAGCATAACTTGTCCAGAAACTATTAAGGGTGGTGTAGTGTATTAAGAATGTGGTCCTCATTATAACCCTTGCGCTCCCATAATGAAGGCAGCCGGTACGGGACCGGCCCCCTTCATTACGGGAGCGCTGATTACGAGGTTCCCTTTGCAGGACTCGGAACAGACGTCTTGTAAAACCAGACGTCCTTTCTGGGTCCCGCGAGGGGAAGAGGGAGGTAATAACAGGCCATTTATAATGTGCCCGTTATTACTTCCCTCCCCATTCGCATTGAGCCCTATGGGGGCTCAAATGGGAATGGGGAATGGTTCCTTCAAGGAGGAATTACCGGGTCCTCCAATGTTGGAATGACCGGGTTATTCCTCATTGAAGGAACCCGGTAATGGAGCCCTGTTTGGAGGGAGCCTCCAAACTCGTAATGAGGCCCTGTGATTTTTTTTACTGTTTGATAATAGTGAAATGTTTAATAACTGATGTGTAAATAAATATATATTCTTTTACTCAGACACCTTGAGTCAGTGTTTGTTTGAATCATAGTAATTGCTGTCCTTTGTGTAACTGTTGATACTGCTCACTTTACTCTTGAGATAAGTCTGGCTGCTCAGCCATAGCTACCACTTTACTGTGTAGTACAGGCTTGTACCAAAGGTGAACTTGTACTGTCACTTGTAGTCCTAATTGTGTATGGTGTTCCCAAAGGGTACTGCATATAATTCTACCTAACAGTCATTTATTCCAGGCCCAATTAAATAGTGCACCAGCCACTCCCTTAGTACACCCAGGCATGGAGACGGCATGCCAAGGCCATGAACCGACTGGAAGATAAGGCCTCAAGCCTGGGAACGAGAAGGGAGTAACTTCTTTAACCTGGATCATAGCGGTTCGCCCATCCCTCCTTTCCCACCATGTGCATTGACACTGCATAAAATGGCGGATGAACAAATAACTGACCAGTCAAACTATGTTCTTTTATCGACTAACATAGTAGAGTGCCAACCAATGGCATGCTAGATTGAAATGCATAATTTGTAGAAGGATGTATTAAGGAGGAGTTATTAGTTGTGAAAGAACCAATAGTAGAAGGTTCACTGATAGATAAATAAATAACTATATGTTCTATATACCACTAACCAATTAAATAAGAGAGCAAACGTTTCTATGTAAATTACTAACCATGACATCAGCTTTGATGTTTTTCCTACTTAAAACCATGTTGCTCCTAATGCCATTATGAGATTGACCTTTGTATGCTTTCCCAGCGGCCGTTTGTATCTGAATAAATCCGGGTTTTCTTGTGCACATGAGTTACTGCATTATTACGTTTTTCGCTTTATTGGTGTACTTGGGCCTATCACATGTTTCGGGAGGATAGCTCAGGGGCAACATGCTCGTCTTGGAAGCAAGACGACATGGAGCACCACAGGTTTGATCCCCAGGTACGTGCTTAGATACCTCTGGGTATTAAGCGCTTTATGAACAACCTATCATATCATATCATAACAGTGTATGTTTATTTTATTTCAGCACATTTCAAAATATCAACACCTCCCTTGGACTCTTCAAGAGAGCCAGGGTAGTAAAATTGCCATTGTAAGGTCTACATATACCATTGAATGCAACAATTACTTATATGTGAACATAATGCTATACCGCAAGAAACATGAACTACAAAACAATAGTATGCAGTAGCGTGTCATTTAGTTGCTCAACTAGTTCATCTGCTTAATAGACTTCATAGCTTCGGCAGGTTTATACGCTTAATAACCATGTACTAGGGACAGTTCATTTTTAACAAGTGTCCTAGTAGTTAGTTACTTCTTTTGTAATACTATGTAGAACTTAATATTAACAGCAAATGTGCATTCATGCGCTAGCGTATTAGTTACTCTACACACTTTAAACACTTTATAGTTTCTACCAGTGTGTATGCTAAATAGCTATCCATCAGGCACATTTAATATCTAACAATTCATTTTACGAACTACAACATACATTTGGTCACTCATACTGTACGGTTAACTATACAACTATAAATCTTCATAAAGCGGTTCAACAACTTTGTACACTTTACAGCCAAGTTAATAAATTAGAATGTATGTAATTGCTTATGTTTTAAAGGTTCAACCATTTTGTACACTTTATATACTTTACAGCTTTAACATGTGTGTAGGCTAAACTGTATGAATAACATTATTATCATATAATAAAGAAAACATTTAACCAACATGACACATAATGTGCAGCTAAAAAATGTGTGTACTTCACATCATATGCGTATTTATGTATTGTGAGAATAAGGGTATTTTCACTGCTAACCCCCTTGGATCCTCTGCGCAGATGGCCAGGGAAAGCCCATCGCTCTTGGATCCCGACCCTGGGGCTACAGAAGCAATGGAGGATCCCCTGGGTGGAGGGTCCTTGGGGACTGGGTGTAGGGGGCCCTTCAGTAAGACAGGATATCCCACTTTCCCTATTAACAACCAACCCAAGCCGTCCCCAACCTTTATGGGATGCTATAAGCCAGTTCCCCTCATTTCTCCATATATGACACTTGACAGTACTGGGACGAAGAAGAAGCAACTAAGAACAATGAAGACTACACTCTTTTACCACTCTGGACGAGGAAGATGCCTGCTAAGAGCTGTGAGGCGCAGGCATGTCCCTTTGATTGTGGTCAGGAAGAGCTAATTGGACATCCACACCTGCTGCCCTTCAAGGATCTGCAGGTGGATAAAAGGAGACCAGCCCAACAGGGAAGAGGGCGACAGGAGAATCAGCGGAAGGCAGGTGCAAGCAGCAGGGAATATTACATTGTATAGATTAGTTGTGAGGACAAGTATAGGTTGTGGACGCAGACAGATTCTTAAGTTGAACTCTTCGACTCAGACTTTCCTTAGTTTTATTTAGGCAGGGAAATCCCACCTTAGTAAAAGACAATTTAGGCCTTTTTCTATCCTGACATTTAAGTTAATAAAGTGTTTCATTTTGAACTTTTAATCTGTTGTCTGTGTCTTGCTTCATGATGCTTTCACAGTATACATTACATTACTTTCAAATGCCTCATTCACCAATTCTTTTTAAATTGTGTCCCATTTCAATGATAACATAACTTTAATAATAACTTTTGCACACGTAATGCAGTGTTTGTACCACTTCCAAACTTAATAAGTGTAACAGCTTTAACACGTGTGTATGTCTAACATCAGTGTACAGATAGCAAAATTGTACCCACATTATGCATAATGTATAGCTCGTAAAATTATACGCTTAGACTAATAAGCATGGTAGTTCCAACATAATCTTGTAATATGTCTCGTGTTGATTTTAACATTTTACATACTATATACACTATTAAATAAATATGCTGTCACTATTATTATATTGTCATTAACATACACATTTCTTACTATTAATAACAACATTTCAATTTTTTTATTTTTTTAATGTGAAACATCAGTGTTAATACAAGAAGAAAATATAATTCAACCAAACCTTGAGAAGATAAATGAACGTGCATATCACCATACATCTAAGTATAATCAAATAAAACCATTTAGGGGCCACATTTATTGATTACTTGTTTTTTGGCGTAAGTTAAGTGAAACGCCATTTAGGTATGCATGCAGTGTAATTTACGGCCAGATTGGGAAATCTACCAAGTCTGACACAGCAAACTAGTGGAACTTACACTTTACACAAATTCAGACGTAAGACACATGATATTCACTAGGCAAAGGAAGTATGAACCAAATAGTCATTACATCTCCTGTCAGTGGACCACACGCATGCGCAAGTTAACACAAAAAACAAAGAATAAGCCAAACCTGTCTTACATATTCATTACGAACACAAAAGCATTTTTCCCGTATAACTACCCACTTCCGCTATCCATCCCTGCCGTCACCACGCAAATCCACAAACTTTCACACATCATGCATAACACGTGCACTATCAACTTCATGGTGCAAGTGACAAAGTTCAACACACATATCCTAAAATCATTGTTCGCTTATTAAACACCTACTGACGTACACTCTGGCGACATCACACTCACAGAGACAGACAACACCCCCGACACACCCATCAAAACCAGAACACACCCACAGAGACAACTCAAAAAGAATGCACACCCCCACCGACACACCCACCAAAAATATTAAACATGCCCACAAATCACAGTACATTCCCATAGAAACACCCTTAACACGTGTCCCTGAGTGGCAGAAACACCACGGAAAGCATGTCACTGACATATGCACCTTGCATGTGTGACCTTCCAACACAGGGATTATTGCATGGAATAGCAGAATATATGCCAAATGTCACCTCAATGTCAGAAGCCCTCCGATCATGTAAACAGGGTCAACAAAAGCCAAGAAAGACACAGCACTGACATGACATACACATCACACAGCGACAAACACATATTGAAACATATACCATGACACAAACACACAAAATGCACCCAATGACCTGACCACACATGCAACCACATCAATACCCCGTGGATCCCCAATCACAAGCAAGGTGCACACTCTGACCTGTATTGGTGATCCCAAGACCAGCGCACTCATTCAACCAATAGCAGAAGACGGGGATGTCACTACCAAACTGAATGATGCACCCATTGCATTTAGCATCATTCACCTCCACAGCCACCTCCGAAAATCAGTGTAGACATTCACTGCAGAGGTTGTGGTATCTAACAAGATGGAAGCTGAAAACGATGGCCGGGGCAAGCGGACCACCATGATCTGGACACCTGGACACCGCACCACAAAGAGCCAGCAACATGACAGTGGGTCAGACTCATGGAGGACATCAATGCCCTGGGCATCGAGCAACAACACCTGGAGGAATTGAGTAAAAAGTGGTTGGATGAGCAGTGGCGGGTAAAGCTGAAATTCACCAAGTTCACTGTCGGCCATGCTCTCTGAGTGGAACCTCCAGACCTCAAGTTATGACTGATGTTCAGGGAAGGGATGACCCTGAACCAGATCCCAGAGGACATGTGCCCTGGCCTATGCGACAAGGCGACAGGCATGGACATTCGTGGTAAATACATCACTATTGCACAAGCACTCACATCTGCATCTAGTTCACACACACAACACTTGAATAATGATTGCAAATGTCTCCAAGGGAACATAACATGGATGCACACAGCCCATGAACCATACCCATTTCATGTACACCACAACATGAGTGAAGGCGTGAAGGACACACCACAGTAAAAATACTGCATATGGACCTGGATGCGGTGTCCCGCAGAGCAACCATTCACCTTCCACACACAGTTCTCTATCCCTCACAGAAGATAGCACCGGTACATGTATCACCGACTCCATAAAATCACACACAACTCAGTCACATGGATGTATCGTATACACCCAATGTGAGCATTCACCCATGACACCTGTGCAACCTGTGCACTCATAACAATGTTCACATTCCACCCCACCCCAACATGAGCCCCAGCACCAATCACTCATTGCCACATGTCTGTCATGCTAAATAACCATCCAACGTCAAGAAATGCGGACACAGGGGACAAGACAACCACATACAATGTACCTTCTCCCACATGCATAGCCATGCACTGAGTCATGGGGCTGCCACCAAAGCAACACACAGAAACACATGACACATACCAACATTGCCTTAATATACACCACTCATCGCCAATGGCAGAATCAATACGTCCGCAGTAGTCAATCATACATGGACGACAACAGTCGGTTGGAGGTGCAATGGGAAGATGCATGGCCATTTGCATAACAATGCATAGCAACATGCCTCAACAGTAATGTCACACATTTGAATTCATCATTAGCATGTGACAGACTGACACATCTCCCTTTCTTGCCACTTCCCAGCCATGACTACCGAGGAAGGGGCCCCTGCGGCAATCTCCAACAGCAGTGAGGAGGGAGAAGAACACCTGCCTGTCTGCAATGTACCCACAATGGAGGCCCAGGAGGAGGTGGACTAGGGGGCCACATCTCCCCCACAGAGAAGGACCGTCATGCTGAATTGCCATTTGGACACAAGTGCGTGGACCTTTGATTCGCCCCGCTTGCAGTGGAGTCAAGGCCAGAGTTGCTGGCTGTGGACTTCATGCCCCTTGCACAGGCAGAGGAATACGATGAAGACACCAGCAGCAGAGATTCCAACCATCTCACGTCTCCACACCAGCACTCTCAAGATGGTGCCTCACCAATGGAGTACCTCAACCCGAGCCGATGCCCACATTCCCCCCACACACAGCTGGACACAGGCGTCCGAATCATCCGGCCTGGAGAGGAGGCAAGGTTAGAGGTGCTGGCTGAGGACAGGAAGCCCCTCATGCAGGCTGGAAAATACAATGAAGACACCAGCAGCAGAGATTCCATACACCTCACATCCCTGCACAAGCACTCCCAAGATGGTACCTCAACCGTGGACCGGAGACCACTCAAGTATCTCAGCCTGACCTCCTGCTGCCACCAGACCCCACTCTCATGCTGTGCAACCACGACCATAGCCTGCGGGGCCATCAGCTTCCTGGAGCAGCAGCAGCTGATGGTCAAGACAGTGGCCAAGGTAGGGTGCAACATAACGCTAAAGGTCGATTAGTCCAGCTGCTTGTTGCCTTTAACAACACTGGCAAGGACATCCGCTGAGAAATATTTGGCCTGGGCACCATGATGGAGACAGCGACTGAGGCACACCTGCGAGTGTCAGGCAGATTTGATGCATTGCTGGCACGGCATGGCATGACGATGATAAGAGCTGAGATGGTGGACAGGGCTACCTCATGTGCCATTGCCTGCCCGCAGGCCAACCACTCGCCAGAGTGCCACTCACCCAGGAGGCAGTCAACCAATTAGGCAGTAGGACAGCTTGGCTTCCCCAGCATCCAAGGTTGAGCCTCAGGCCAAACAATGATGTGGGAGGCCCAGGAAGTGGCCCACAACTCCAACCTCAGACTCACCTCATTCCTCTCCTCCTACACACCCTCCTACACCCACTGCCCCACATACCACCAAATCTTGATACCCACACACCCTAGAGAACGGTACCACCACACTCACCCCTGCACATCCCCCACTGCCATGTGTACAGTACCACACACACACACACACACACACACGCACGCACGCACGCACGCACACACACACACACACACACACAAATAATCTTTGCACTGCACTGAATTAAAGAAATCATCACCTCAAATACTTGTCTGTCTTCACACAAGTGCCCATGTATGTACATCACAGCACATAGCTGACTCCCCAGCATATGCATAGGTCACACCCTGCATGGCACTATCCTGTGGGTTCAATGCGTGCTACTCAAACCACTGATTTCAAGTAGAATTAGCACATGCAGGTACCACAAGAACATGACAATGCTTCCTTGCTTGCCCATGTCCACATGCATGTGTGCGCATGTGAAGGCCACCGTCCCTCCATGGTAGAGCCCACGCTCCCTGCAAGCACCACTCCCAGTACACGTGTGGAAGCTGTGAACGCACCCAGGATGAAGCGGATTGTTTGCCATGCCATGGCATAACTTCCAGCTCAGTCTGGCGTCATAACAGTAGTGAGTGTGCCTAGCAACCAAAGGCCTCTCTCACCACATAAAGGTAGACAATGCCAGTATACATAGTCGAAAGCTGACATGAAAGAGAGCAGGAAATGCTGTGGAGGCAGGGATGACACAGATGCAAAGGACGGACCCTCCGGTCTGTGCAGAAGGATCACCAGGGGCAGGCAGCCCAATGCTGAGGACACCACCACTCCAACCACCAGAGTGGTCCGTGATGGTGGTGCATCACGGGCTAGCAGAACACTGCTAGGCCCACCGGCACAGGTACACCCTGCTGTATGCAACATCCCAATGCCCCTGCTAAGGACATTGATGGCCCTCCTGCACACAACCTCCCCTGATTCCAGGTGAGGAAGATGGGGAGGAGTGGGACCTTCATCCATTTGGGAACTGTGGATCCCTCTAGTAGAGAGGGTGCTCATGGCTCACCTCCAGCCATGATTGCTCCCACCATGCATTCTGCACCTACCACCTTGACCCCTACCACACCACAGGATGACTCTCTGCCTTCCAGGGATGACTCTTCCTCTCCAACTCCTGGGTTGCGAAAACCCAACTTCATCGAAGGGATTTGATGGTCATGGTGGCAGAGGTGCTCATCAAGTAAGGGCACTTCACCGGTTGCAGCTCACTGCACACTAAGGTGGCTGCATGGGCCGAATCCTGGGCCAAGATGGTATGCCGCATCAGCATGGTTGGGTCTACCAGCCTAATGCGAAGGAGGTGAAGAAGCGCTGGGACATTCTCAGGTGCATCACTGGCATAAAGACATGGAAGTTGCTGGAGGAGGGACCAGAAGATCCATCATTGTCCAGGCTTCGGGACTCCAGGTTCTACGCCAGATTTGTCCGGAGGACTACTAGAGGGTTGTGTGCATCAGCTGGGCCCTGCATATGCCCGCTTGGTGTTCTCTGAGTTATCTGTCACTACAGCATGTTGATGATGCTTGTGTCATGCCTATAGTTCCCTGGATGTGTGTGCCACTTGCATGTTGCCTGTGTAGATATATCTTGTCTGCCACGTGTTTTTGCCGTACGTCCCTTAGTGCGTGCATTGCCTCATGGTCCTTTTCTCCTCCCTTACAGCCTCCATTGCCAGTGACCCCATGACAAAGGATGAGCCCCGTGTGACACCTCATGTCAGAGCTGCGACCAGCCAACAGGATGCACCAAGGAGGAGAATGGTGCAGGTGGAGATGTCTGAGGTGGAGGCCCAGGTGAGGCATGAGGAGGCACAGGAGCAGCAGCAAAAAGGGTAGGCCGGGTCATGTGGCTATCAAGGGACTACAGTAGCCCCCTCTGCCCGTGTGCCTCCTCCTGCCCCATCTGTCACCCCACCACTCGTCCATGTGTCCAGCATGCAGCTGCATGAGGCCACCTCCCTTTCCTGTCTCACACACTCATCTTGAGTCCTGTCCACCTTCCGGAGCGAGCACGAGTGTGCAGGGAGTGTACCCCTCCTGCAGCCCTGCATGAGTCACGCCTGTGTCCTGCAACACTTGCAGGAGAGGGGCCCACACTTCCCATAGCTCCACCCAGACCATCTATGCTGCTGATGGATACAGCTCACCCATCTATGGATGCAATTGTGCCCGCCCCAGTGACAGCTGCCACAACACCTCCAGGGGACCAGCCAGATGTCACCATAGCTCATGTCCGTACACGTGGAGGTGCCAGTGTGAACTTCAAACAACAGTTGATGGGGGTCCTGCATGAGGTGGCAAGGGAGGGTAGTGAAGCACAGGTGAGACAGTTGCAGGAATAGAGGGGGCCAGAGATTAATTGAGGGAGGTTAGGGATGCTGTCTGGATCATCCAAGAACTTCTGTCATTGCCGCAGACATCCCTTGCACCTCACAGGTCCTGTGCGCCTCACAGTTCTGCAGCACTCTCTGCCACTTTCACTCCTCCTATTCCCAAGGGTTGCCAGTGTGGAAACACAGTGGGCACCTCCTTCTCGTTTTTCTCCATCTTGCTAAGCTAGTGGCCCCTGCATGGTGAGATGAAGGAAGCTGAGGCTGAGGTGATAGTCATGGGGGACAGTGAATCTGAGGGGTCAGAGGGTGACCTGGGATTACATTTTATTTACCCATTTCCTTTCACATGCCCTACATTGTGTGTGCTGTGTGTGCTGTATATTGGTTAGTTGTCAAAGGATTTCTTGCCCCCTTAGTCCTCTGACCCCAACAATGATGCCACCTTCATTCTCAATGTTTAATTTAACTGCACTCACATTTCATTGGTGTATTCCCTGACCATGTTCTTGTGCACCTTTTCCCTCATTATTTTCAACACAGTGATATCATTTGCATTCGTTTTTCATGTGCCATCCATGACTGTATGTGTGTACTTTGTTACGACATAGGATGGGTTGGGTGGGAAATTGGGGGGGCTGACCCTGCACATGGTCATGGCATATATGTCCTCTGGCATACTTGTCTATGTGAATGTGTCAGGATACACATGTGCATCCATATGTGTATCAGGGCCTATGTTAGGCAGAATCACCTGCAGGACCCTTTGGGAACACTACAGGCAATTAAGACTACAAGTGTAAGTACAATTTCACCTTTGATACAAGCCTGTACTACACAGTAAAGTGGTAGCGATGGCTGAGCAGCCAGACTTATCTCAAGAGTTTAAGTGAGCAGTAGAACAAGTTACACCAAGCACCAGCCAATACAATGATTCAAATATACACTTACTTAAGGTCTCTTGGTAAATGAATATACATTTATTTACTCAGTCAGTTAGAAAATATTACACTAGCATAGGCAGCTCAATATCACACACTAATAAACCACAAAAATACAACCGGTAAGTAAATGAACAATGAAGTGGGAGCAAAATGGCACTTCAGATACTTTTGAAGGAGTAAAAAGACAAGGTTATAAGAATAGACAGCCCAAATGAATTGATAGGCAGGGCAAAGGGTTTCAGTTATCTCCAACCAGCAATTCTTCTCATAGGCCTGGGCCAAAGTCAATGGTTCAGAGTCTTTGTATAGGATAGCACAGTTCTGGTAGTAACAGTTAAGTCTTTGCCACAGAGATTAGAAGAATTTGGCTAGGCAAAAAGTTTGATGAATATTTAGGGAAGGACAAGCCTTCGAAGTTGAGGAAAGTTTCACACACTTTCTCAATGGCCAAAAAGATTTCCGGACCGCGTTTGCACAGTACCTTGTTAATGAAGAAAGCTGTAGTTGAGGCAGTTGTTCCTGGCAGTTCGAGCAGATCTCGCTGTTCCTGAGCTTCAGTCGTGGGGACAAGAAGGAGGACGTCGGGAGGTTCCTGCACTGCCCAGGGATGAGGCCAAAAGCAGTAGCAAGACGTCGGTTTAAGGTGTGAGTGCCTTAAAGTCCACAAGCTGGTTTCCTTCCTTCTGGCTATCCGGTTTTCAACAGCACTCTGATGAAAATTCGACCAGATGCGGAGGTGTTCAGGTGGCTTGCGAGTTGGTTGTTCCCACCAAACTCAAGGGAAGAAGTTAACCTAGAAGGGCTTCTCTGTCGATGGAGTTTCAGGCAATTCGGACCTGCAGCAGGGCTTCACCGGTTGTCCAGGAGTTGCAGCAGTCCTCTTCCTTCAGCTCGTCTTCTGTTCTTTTGTTCCAGTAGTCGTCTCTGCTTTCCAAGTCCCAGAGACCTGCTTTTAAACAGCTTTCCCCCATTCATTCCAGCCTGGCTGTCACTCACACAGCAGGGTGGCTGTCCTTGCTGGACAGCCAGCTGGCCAATCAAACCAGAATGCATTCAGGTCTCCTAGGAGACAAAGCACAGGGAGTTTCGGGCACCTCCCTCACATCCTGATCACCCCAGACACTCAGGCACCAGAGGAGGGCTTCAGCACTGAAACTGACCAAAGGCCAACGAACAAAGGGACCAAACCTGGTTTGGCGTGCAGAGACAAACACAAGGGCCCTCATTACGACCCTGGCGTTGGACCATGGTGCTAAAAGCACCATGGTCTTTGCGGGCAATTTACAGACTCCGGCATGGCGGAATGGGGAATTACCGCCCATTCCGAGGTTGGCGGGGCGGTAATTCCCCATGCCGCCATTGCCCTTCCCCATTCCCATTTTTGCCCCATAGGGCTCAATGGAAATGGGGAAGGCGCTAAGTACGGTGCTGCAAATTGCGGCACTGTACTTAGCACCAAGGTCCCTTTGCGGGTTGGTTTTTAACGCCTGCAAAAAGCAGGCGTTAAAGTCTGCAACCCCCAAAGGGACCTCGTAATCAGGCGTTAAGGGTTTAACGGCGCCGCCACCTTTTACGCGCCGTTAATCCCTTAACGCCTGGGTTGTAATGAGGGCCAAGAAGTCTGTTTTTACAGACAGGTCTGGGGCACCATATTGAAAAACATGGCTGACCAGATTTTTAGCTACTGTTGTTAGCGGTCGGGAAAAATCATAGTAGTTGATCTAAACCACTGCCACCAGCCATTTAAAGTAGGAAAAGTTAACATTTTACTGTTACATGAGTGTTTTGACTCAGGGGAAGCTAAGCAACCGCACTAGCACTCTATAGTAAGATAGTGTGTGCTGGGTCAGTAAATTTAAAGAGACCAGTAAAGTCAATTTAACTTTACATGCTCTGGGAGACAGTAGTCCCAGAGAAGGTATTTAAATCTTGGGAAGTCGGGAAAGACATCCCTGTGCCACTGCACTGAAGGTGCTGTGTGACACACAGAAAAAGATGATACCACTGGAGTTGTTTTAAAACTCCATAACTAAAGAACACAAAAGTAAAACACACACAAAATACATGGAAGAATGGGAAAAAAAGGCTCACACTCTTCCCAGGTAAAAAAATCAAATCCTAGAAATCCAGCAAAGTTCCAGGGAGTCTCAAAAGGTAAGGGAAATGAGCACATTTTGAGGATTCTCCCTAACAGCCTAGTCCTGTGACGAAGGCAGCACTGCATCAGTGATGTGCATGTCAGGTCACAGAGCTGCTGGAATTGTAATTTGCACACATGGAGGTGTTCTGCCTAGTCCACATCATCTTGAATCACGTCCAAACATGGACAAGACAGTACACACTTCACCAACACTTTCCCACGTTGATGGGTAACACGCATGGTATTTCTGGAGGGTGAGTGAGGGGGGTAGGCATAAGATTGTTAGGTGTCATGCATTTCTGTATGTAGTTGTCATGGCCTGTATACTTCCTGGAAAAACACACTGACCTTGGACTTTCCTGCTATGTTGATAAGCTGTTTGGGACCTTGTTTCCTACGACCTGTGTGGTTGTGGGTTGAAAGGCGCATCTGCAAAAGTGAAGAACACACTGTTTATTGCAGCCTACCTCAACTGATTAGTGGAGAGGGAGCCGGACAGTGGATGCCTTGTTCAAATTTGTGTGAGGGGCATGAATTCTTCATAGGATGTCTATGAATATGGGCGCTGTGTTCTATCCTGCCACTATTGTAGACAGAAAGGGAATGGAAGCAGTGTTCCTTGGACATCCGGCTGCTCCTGTTCAGGTACCATGGGGCAACAGGTGGGAACATTGCAAGTATGCGTTTCCCAGTGAGTTCCAAGATGTACGACTGTGTGCCTTGTGAGCCCTTGCATGAGCATTTGCCTGTATGTGTTAAAGGTCTAGCATGGGAGCCGAGTGGATGCCTACACAAGTCTATCCCCAGGGACCTCTACATCTGATTTAGGAACACTTGCTTACCTTCATAGCTCCATGTATATGTCGATGCAAGCTGAGCAAAGGGATGGGGTTGCATGTCCCATCTTGGGTTCTGACTGTGCCTTTCCTTTCCATGTCCCTAGATACATTGTTGTTGTTTGCAGAAGGCTTGGGATATTTATCCATGAGCATTTATTTTTTTCTGTAAAGTGACGGACATTCACCAGTCCTTTGGCTGGTCACAGTTGATCATGCACAGTGACAAGTACCGACTGATGTGTCCCAATGCTTTGCTATGCATGGTGTCTAATACACTAGTCTACCTGTGTGATGGTATCTGTGTAATTTGTAATAAAATGTACAGTCGCCCCAGGCGCCATGAACATGTCTCTGTGTTGTACATGGTCAGTGCTGCACATCCTGGTGCCCTTGTGGAATCCTGGCAATTTGCAGCTTCTCTCACATGCATGTTTCATGGCAATGAAGGGGTGGTGGGTGCAAGGGCCAATGTGGGGAGGTCTGACATTCTTGGGCATCATGCAGGGGTCCTGTTGTAGTCTACCGATCACTCTGTTGTGATGTCTTCCGACTGGTCAACCATGGCGTGGCAATGTCGTACGTCAGATAATCATAGTTCATTCATGTTCAGATGTGTGCAGGGATAGACATGGGCTGTCATGCTGAGTGGTGGGATGTGGGAGGCTCACATTTAGGGAGAGACGGTGTGTCCACAGTGGATGGATATGGTGCTTTACTTCCTCATGTGGGCGAAGTGGAGTTGTTGCCACTGTGTGGTTGAACCTTTCTGGTGTGTCAACGTTGTTCCACATAGTGCACCCACTCCCTAATGTTTCATGCCGGGCAGTGCAGGTATGCAGTGTGCATCAGTATTTTCATCTCACCACCTGCCCACACTATCAGTGCCCTCGATGGCAGCAATGTTGTGACTTCAAGATTTGTGTAATCTGGATGCTTGAATGTGTTGACACTTACTGCTGTTCTGCTTGTTGGAGACTGCAGTTGCAGGGCTTTTTGTCATCAGTGCATTCCTAGGGTTGTTGACTGTGCTGTTTCCTGTCCTGCCTGGCGATGGTCCCGTCAGTTGGCAGGTCATGTTATTGTTATCGCTATTGTTATATACCTTTTATAAGGCGCAACTCTCCCAAAGGCCTGAGTGCGCAGCAAGTCAGAGTAAAGCAAAGTGGACAAGGTCAAAACCAGGGAAGCATAGAAAAAAGGTACAGCTAACCATCAGAGTTAAAGAGACACATTTTTAAGGGCTTTTATAAAGGAAGGTCGTTCATCACAAAGGTAGAGTTGAGCAGGGAGGAGATTATACAGACGCAGGGCTATGGAATCGAAACTGATGCCACCAAAGCGCTCAAGTTTGAATCTGGGTGGAACCAGGCTCAGAGTAGAGCTAGACCGAAGTGAATGAACAGGGCAAGCATGTCTAATGCGATTCATAACGTATGCTGGTGCTTTCTCGAGAAGACATTTGTGAGTGAGGAGTACGACCTTGTACATTATACAGTGTTTAAGAGGAAGACAATGCAAAGCGATACTGGCCTTGGTCAAATGCTGTCTTCTGGAAAGACCGCTAACAGCACGCACCACATTGTTCTGGGCAACCTGAAGAATTTTTAAAGTTGGATTTAGAGGTGCCAGCCAGAAGACAGTTCCCATAGTCAAGTTTAGAGTTGACAAGGGCAACTGCAAGGGAGGCAGCATTGGCATCAGAAAGGAAGGGTTTAAAGGCATGGTCTAGTAAAAAATGTTATCGTCCCTACGGGTCGGCCATGTTTTTTTAAGCCTAAGTGGCTCGATTTTAGAAAACTTTCCTATGGACCTTACCCGAGTTTTCGTCCATTAAACGCATGCGAAAACAGGCACCATGGAGCCGCCATTTTGTGATAATCCTATCACTTGCCGCATCGCCCTGGCTGACCTGCTTCTGCGGCACTAAATCAATTCCCCCGCCCCTGAGCCTGACATTATCCAAGCATTCATATTTCCCGCCTCTCTCCGTGACGTTACTGTGCTGCGTAGGCAAACGCGCCCAGTCGTCTTCTACGCGACTTCACACAGAACCCGGAAACCAACACAGGCCATCTCACAACACAGCGCGCCACAATTCGGAATATGAAACTTACTTTAAAATCAAACAGCAACACGGTACATTTGGTAAAGTACATTTATTTGACATTAAATGTTTAGAGAATATTCAGCAATTGCCATATAAACTCCGAAAGCCATTTATTTTCTTTTATCTGTATCCGCAATGGTACACAGGGTGTTTCTTTTCGTTAAAAGAAGCACTTTGGAAGCACGGTGAACCGCAAGGCTGTTCCATCAACTAGGCACTAGTCCATCGTAAAGGTTGATATGTTGCTTCTAGCCACTAGTACAGCGTAAGGGCATGTGGGCCCTTGGCGATCGTCCCATAAAATTGTCAGTGTGCTCCAGTTGTTCACACGAAGCTGCAGGTGTCTCACGAAGAAACCGTCTGCTGGTGTCTCAAACCGATGGCAGTAGCAGAAGGGGAGCAAATACCTGTTATGAAAACAAAAAAATTATAATTAGTCTCGCCAGCCGATCTTCGTTAATATTACTCATTTTATTTATTGCAGCCGATCAGAAACTATTTGCTTGCAAGGATAGTTCAATGGAGTATGTTCGGCTCTAAAATCAATGCGAAAAGTAACGAAATAAATCGAGGCCAACACACAATGATAATCGACAGTTAGTCTACATGCGTGAGGAATGATATGATATATGATATGGCATTTGTAACGCGCCAATACTCAAGTGTTTCAAGGCGCGACGAGGCAGGTGGGGAACAAGGGCAGACAGACAACGATCCTACTAGGCCAGGTGTCTTTCTGATCGCGCATGGGGAAGGGGGGAGGGAGGGTAAAAGTGCTGTACATGGTTAGTTGAATACAAATTAAATAATAGGGCCAGCTGGTGGCAAGTGCAAGGTAAATGCCGGGAGAAGGGGCTGAAGGATACAGAGACAGTCCCGTAGTGCAGATAGGCAGTGCAGGGAAAAGTGGCTGGGCCAAGGACCGAGATCGGTGAGTCCAGTGGACCTGCATGCCCATGTGCCCACTACGAACATGTTTTCCTTGCTTTTCCTAGCTCTTCATTCATTCATTTATTCATGCATCCATTCATTAAATCTTCATTCCGGTATAAAAGCATGTAAAGATTTACTCACATTATATTTGAAATTTCCATTGTGTCTCTTCGTAATGCAGTCTGTAAAACGGACCGTGCTCTTGACAACGATTTTTTGTATACTGAACTAAAATGAAACTCGGTCTAGTTTCTGAATTTTCTGCCTTATCGTCTCTAATGTTATTACGCACCCCCTTCAAATGTAGTTCTTTCGGCATGGTCCCTGTCTCAAGGTAAAAAAACAATAGACCCTTATACTTCCAATGCGACTTGTGGGCCTCATCTGGGCGCGAGCTGAAAATCAAAGCCGCTGTCCTTCGCATTCTTTATTTGCAACATCACGTAGTAAAGGCATCTGTGAGAACTTGAAGTTTAGAATCCCTCTATGTAGTGCGCCACAATGTACAAATGCGAACTGGCTTCTCTCCCAAATGCCACGGCCCGCTTGGCACGTTCTAAGTGCTCCAATTTTGTCCCCGTTGTCTGCGAGCTTTGCAGCCCAAATTGAGACATTTAATTTTTGGCGGAAGGTCAGGGAAAGTATAAAGTACCACAGGAGTTGAGTTAAAAGTGAGATTTATTGTTTGTTTGTTTTATTATTTGCAATACGCAAGCCTCCACTCCGTCAACAGTGCGCAGCATTTACATTTACATGAGATGACACATGAGAAAAATATATACATACACATATATGAGGTGAATAGAGAAAATTCAAAGATGACACCCAGCTTGTTCGCCACCCATGATGGTGAAGGTAGGGGTTAGGGTTACAGGTACACTGTACAATAACATTTATTTACAAAAAGACAATCTTATTGCAATTATTTAAACCAGGATTTGTACTTCACAACCAGCTGTGCTTCGGGTGGGCATGGCACAGTCGCAATGTTCGGTGGCAATGGATCACTGCTCTGCACAGAAACGTCCAAAATTCTATATCTGTGCTTCTCTAACACAGCAACAATAAGGCCTTTCACAAAGTCGAACTGCATTTCATCATAGACTGGTTTGATCACCCATTGCTTACTTCGTTTTGAAAACACCTTAGTGTAGCGAGGCATCCTTACTTTACCCCTAGTCCTAGATTGTTCACGTCCGACATTGCTGTTATGGGCCAAGACCGCTAGTAGAGTGCGATGTTTCATGCCCCGAAAGCTAAAATGCAAGCGCTTTGGCCTGTACTTTAGGCACATATTGTGGAACACCTCCAAATCTCCTGTGTGACAGAATTCTGTCAGTCCTCTCAAATCTCTTGATAGAGTTTTGTCGAAAACAATCTTCTCAATGGCTTTGTGTGTCGGTGAAGATGGAATCAACCACTTCTTCTTCCGTGCCTCCTCTGGGGACAAAGGGCCATGTTCACATTGGTGGAAATGTTGATTTGCGGTCCAGCGGTGAACGTTGGTACAGTGGTGCATCAGTGACCGCCATTTTTCCAGTAGTATTTCCACTGACCCTTCACAAGTTTTTGAGCTCCACCAAAGATGGTTGGGGATAGAATGGGACCACTGCAAAATACTTTCAAAACCTTTTTTTTTTCCTGCAGCCGAGATTTTCTTACTGATTGATTTAGCAAGATGCCATACGTCAAATTGATGATTAATATGTGGGAACTGCTCTCTCATTGTCTTGGCAATTGAAACGTGTCTGTCTGTGGCTATGAGGTTGATGTGCATTCCCCTTGATTGTAGATATTCCACTGATTTTATAAATCCTAGTTTCTCCGTGGCCACTGACGATGTACATTGTGTTACCTGCACGACCACCGAACTAACAATTTTCTTACTATCCATGTCCTGAAAGTGGTAGGTGCAGTACTTGGCAGAAAATCCAGGGCTGTCGCACTGTCCATCGCCGGCTAGCCTGAATCGTTTGCCTTCGAATGTACTTGCTAGAGACAATTGTTCAATTTTCCAAGCATCACTAATGGCCGGAAACAGATAATCATGTTGGTATATGTAGTACAGCGCTTTAGAAATGAAATGGAGTCCCACAAACTGAAAGAAAGCCTCTAACTTTCTAAAACTGGAGCCACTAAAAAGTGATGCAGCTGCACACAGTAGATTGCCTGCTGGCAGTTTCCCCAGCATCGGTTGTGCAAACCATGAGAACCTATGATTTAATCTACAGGCGGCATTTATTTTGACGTTACTGTCTTTTATTTGACGAGTCACATTAATCAATGGCTTCCCACATACTTTCCCTCTAATGGAATGCACACATTTCAGCATACTTATAATTTCCATCAAACAACTGTCGAATACAATGTATTTGCTCTCTTTCATTAGACTGTCATCCTGCGTCAACATTGTTTCGGCCTGTGACATTGTGGAGATTTCAACACATTGGAAAGTAATATCGCTGATATCAAGTTCTGATGCGTCTATGGATGCTGCGGCTGGTTCATTCTCTGTCATTTCGACATCTATTACTTCAACATTGATGGGAGAACACAACAATGTCGACAGGTTTTTGGGTGGCAAATTTTTGGCGGGTGTAGATTGTGTGAATTGATCTGCAACTACTTCAGAGCTATCTTCAATACATTCAATAACATCTTCTTGTGGTGGTGCGGTCGCACTGTAGCAATGGTCCAATGCAACTTTGCTGTATTCTCCAAACACATTTAATTCATGTTCTGGCCATTGGACATGAGCATCTCGAGCCTGAACACGCCTCGCCTCAATTAATAGTTCCTCCATAGTGTACATGGTCTAGCAAGCAACATCTCTCATTCGCTTCACTGTCTGTGTATGTATAGTTCTGACACCCACGGGTAACTGGAGGAGAGATTGGAAAAGGGATGTTCAGTTTAAACACAAGATAAAGTGTAGTCCAATTGACTAGAAAAAAACATAAAATAGTCCCCAGCACAAATATTTTTTTAAAATTATGAACTGTTTGTAACTAACCTTTTTTTGTTTTTTTGTCTTTGCAACTTTTTTGACTCGACCTTCAACATCTGCACGCTGTAGCTCCGATTAGTTTCCGCATGTCCTCCGTTCCTCTTGTGCTGCAACGACTATATTTTCTGTATCCGCATAGACAGCACGGAATGAGGCTCCATCGTCTCCTTGAAACATAGTACTTTCATTACTATGGCCCTCATTACGACCCTGGCGGAAAGTGACTGACCGGAGCGCCACAGCGTAAATAGCGTTTCCGCCATTGCACGAAGGAGCAAAGTGCGGCCCATTCCGACCCATCGGGCACGAGCACCACGCCACGGCGGAAGTGCAAAGTCCGCGATGGCGGAAATGACCCAAAAACGGCCCACACCGCCGCCGTACGGCGCCCTAGGTGCAATACCGCCACCCCTCTTAGCGGTCACCGCAGTGTGCGTCTACCGGAAAGTACGGTGACCGGAAATATACGGAAACGGAAGTTAAAACATGGGCCCGGAACGGGAAACATCCCGGCGTACACCTATAAAAACACTAAAACCACACAACCACTAAAATCACTACCCTGAAACACACCCCAACCCGTCACCCACCCTAGCGAAACCAAGAAAAATGGGAAAAGTAGCGAAGAAAGCGTGCGACCGCAAGCGGCAGGTCCACTTCTCCCGTGAGGAACTCACCGTGCTAACAGAGACCCTCCAGGAGAATGCTGCCGTCGTCTTCTCCACGCAAATGACCAGAACGGCACTTGCAAACAAGAAGACCATATGGGCTCTGGTGGCACAGCGGGTAAGTGCGGTGGGGACCGCACCCCGCACCCCACAGCAATGCCGCAAGCGATGGGACGACCTGCGGATACGCGTCCGCAGCATACTCTCTGCCAACCGCAACATTGCCACAGCCACCGGGGGAGGTCCTGAATCACCCATCAAGTTGACCCCCTGGGAAGAAATCTGTGCCTCCACCATCGGAATGGAGAGCATAGAGGGAGTCGGAGGGATGGAGAAAGGAGTGCAGACATCCGAATATTCAGGTAGGTGGGCCAGATAAAAAAATGCCAAATCCACACAGTCCATCCATGTGAAGTACCATGCGTCCACATAGTGCAACAGAAACACATGTCCAGGAGAACGTCCACACACATCGGCCTGATAGCGCACGTTAAAACCCACAATAAATACATAAATAATTAAAAACCCCTAATACACGCACTACACGTGCAGCAGGCACACCCTAACTGCAGGCTGCCAAACAACTGCACCCTCACTCCACACACAAATTAAAGCACCTCCAAGGCCCCGACCCAAATCACCCTCAGGTACCACCCCAATGCATGTGATACAATGCCATTCCAATTCCCACAGACCCATCAATAACCCTCGCCCTCCTTTACTCCACCACAGGGTACGATCCAAACGACGAGCTACAGGACACCCCTACCAGCACACCTGCAAAGAGGGCCAAGACCAACGGCCAGAGACCCTCCACCTCAGCTGCACGCATCAAGACACGGCAGCAGCACAAATCAGGTGGCAGCACAGAGGAGGGAACATCAACAGGCACCCCAGCAGCCAGCATGCCCACAACACCACCACCACAGGTCCCCCCAATGGATGCCACAGAAGGCACTGCCTCTGGTGGCAGCAGCACCATAGGTGACACCCCATTGATGGCAGCATGCTCGGAAACAGAAAACGGGGATGCCGAAGTCAGATCCATCCATGACCTGTCCCAATCCCCCTGTCTGTCCCATCCCGTACAACATGAGGATACCACGCAGGGGCACCCACAAGACGACGACTGGCCATCCCCCACAAGCCCTGTGGCAAGGCAACATGAGGACAACAGCCCCTCTGTGACACCCCCGCAAATGGCCATGGCCCAGCAGAGGCAACAGTCCCTCGACCAGTTGATCGAACAACAGCAGCAACTGGCCACACTCCTCAAGGACCATGCCGATGAATGTGGGGGCACTAAGGCAGACATAGAAACATCAACTGAGACACTTAGGGCAGAAATGGAGAGAGGTACAGAGACGCTAAGGGCACAAATGGAGAGTAGCACCGAGAGCCTGAGGGGGGAACTGCATGCGACGTCCAAAGACGTATGTGCCGAACTAGCCGCAGTGCGCCGTGTGCTCACTGAGCTCTCGCAAACCCTTAGGGACATGCATGGACGTGAGCAGGCAGACACATCATCCGTTGCAAGTTCCGTCCAGGGCAGCCCCCAACGTAGATCTGGAAGGAACCTGCGCTCCACAGGCAGGGGTGCCCCTGATACCCGCAGAGGGGGCATGCAATAGCGACAGCCCACTGACAATGAGCATCTTTGGACACTGGTGTTCGGGGGGGAGGTAGGAGGGTGGAGGGGGTGTGTTGGGCTCACTTGGGTGGCGGGTCGATAGGGTGTTCAACATGACATCACATATGCCATAAAAAGTGCACGATCAACCAATGAGATGTGTGGACATTGATCTTTGTGTACTAGGCCATCATAGGCGTACAGTCCATATTGTGCATGTCCCAGACACACGCAGTGCCACGAGTCCCGTGTCCATGTATCAGCCACCAGGCGTGAGTGCTAGAAGCATACATCAATGAGATGCTGACGAATGTCACGGGCCTCCGGTGCCTCGCAGACTCCATGAGGTGCTGCCACATCCCCACCCTCATCATGACCATCATCAGGTGCTTGCAGTTCTGCGTCAGGGGGCATGGGCACATTTCTACGTACGCACATGTTGTGGAGCATGACACATGCCATGACCATCTTTGCAACCTTCTCATGGCGGTACAGGAGTGCCCCGCCAGACCTGCTGAGGCAGCGGAAACGGCCCTTCAGTAGGCCGAATGCCTGTTCTATGACTACACGGGTACGTGAGTGGGCATGGTTGTAGTCCTCCTCATGCTGGTCCCGTGGGTTCCGGACTGGTGTGAGGAGCCATCTCTTCAGTGGATATCCAGCATCACCTGTATGTGGACGAGAAACGTATGATGTGGAATGCCATTGATACGTACGCACACCCCCCCCCCTTCCTGCCAGGTCATTGCCAATTCACATACCCCACATCATCATGCATGTAATGAGACTCACCGAGTAGCCAGGATCTGTTCCCTGCGTGTCGCTCCATGTAGCGTGGTATTGTAGAGTTCCTCAAGACCATAGGATCATGGGTTGATCCAGGGAATCGGGCACAACAATGTGTAATGATCCTGTTGGAGTCACACACCATTTGTACATTCAGGGAATGAAATTGTTTTCGGTTGCGGTACTGGGCCTCCATGGCATGTGGGACGACCAATTCAACATGGGTGCAGTCGATGGCACCAATGCAACCCGGTATGCCGGCAAGTGCATGGAATCCCACTTTTGTGTTGGTAATTTCCTGCTCCGAGCGTGGTAGAGAGATGTAGTCGTCTGCGTGCTGCAGGAGGGCATCGAGCACTTGCAATAGTGTCCGTGAGAACAGTGGCTGAGAAATGCCATGCAACTGTCCGACTGTGTGCTGGTAGGTGCCTGTGGCCAGGAAGTGGAGTACAGACACCACCTTCAGTAGGGGTGGGATGGCGGTTGGGCTATCTATCATGCTGACAAGGTCAGCCTGTGTCATGTCCACAATGGCGGCTATGGTGTCCCGGTCCAGACGGTAGAGGGTGTGGATCTGCTCATCAGTGAGGTTGAACGGATGTGCTCGGAGGCGTGGTATTGCGGGCTGCCTGCGTGGTGGTAGTGGCTGTGCTGGTGGGCCTTGCTGGCCCTGCCTTGGCCTCCTCCTCCTCCTGCGTCTCCTCCGTGCGGCTGGTTGTAGTTGGTGTTCGTCTTCTTCTTGGAGTTGGAGCACTTGCAGTGCTATCAGGTCCCCCAGGGCCAACATCGCGAGTCCTGCCGGTAGCATTTCGGTGTGGTTGTGGGAGGAGACTGGCTGTGCAATTTATGTGTTTTCAGGCTGTATGGCCTCCACCTGTGGTGATTCATTCCACCTGTGCAAACTGCTCTCCCCTTTGGCCGAGCACGTCCCGCGCACAACGCTGCAATTCGGGGAATGGTATCTTGCTATTGCAATCATGTATTTGTACCCGATGGCCGTGTAAGACTGGTTGATATGTTCATTCTGCTGTGGTCCCATTGTTTCCCATACTATCTGTGCAGTCGCGAACAGACTTGTGAAGGGTCAGTGGAACGTAGTACTCGAGTAACGGTGGGCCCTCATGCATCACTGTACCGAGTTGCAACGACGGGCGGGGCGTCCCATTTGTGGGTGAAGGCAGTTGCCATTTTCACACACAGCCGCACTCGATGGAATAATTAGTGATTTCAAACGGCCACAGATGCCTTTTCGACGTGATGTTGCAAATGAGGAATTCGAAGGGCAGCGCTTTCGGTTTCCAGCTAGCGGCGAGGAGATGCCCACAGGTCTGACTGCAAATATAACGTTCTATTGTTCAATGTCCTTGAGACAGGGCCCATGGCGAGGGAGCAATGATTGATATGAATAGTTTGGGATGCGCAATAGCTACGTGGGCGATGAGGCCGGCCGTTCCCAAATACATGTTACTTCACAACACTGGAATTACGGGCTGGGGCACTGTGGATTTTGCAGGCTGCATAACGCACAGACTCAATGGATGTTTCTAATGTTATGTGAGTAATTATTCAGGCGTTTTGATCCCGGGATGAGGGAATGATGAATGGATGCATGGGCAGGTGATTTGATACAGAGTTTGCCATGTACAGGGCTTCTTGGGATCTATCCGCCTCCCCTACGCTATGTGATGCAGGGCTGCCATAGTGGGACCATCGTCTATCTGGCCTTGTTGAGCCCTCCCTGTCTCGAGGCGCCCTCAGACACTTGTGTCCATGCACGTTAACATTCCCATCTGATGGATTCTGTTTTGACAGACGCATGCACAGGTACACTCGTTTGTGATGGTGTTTGCACCTCGATATAGATGGTTATGAGTCGCAAGTGGTTTTGGGGTGGTGATGATCCTTTTGAGTGGGCTAGCATGCATATGGCTGTGGATTTCGTGTGATCATTGAAGTGAGTTGTTCGAATGTAGTTCTGATGGCCATTCTGTTCTTTTTCTTTTCTTTTGGTTGACAGGTATCTCCTCCCCTTTTGCCACTGCCATCTGTATGCCACTCCTGCAGATGGATTTTACTCCCGACACCTGCTGCTTTGTGTTAATCAGTGGAGCAGCATTACGATCTTATGGGACGATCGCCAATGGCCCACATGCCCTTACGCAGTACTGGTGGCTCGGAGCAACATTTCGGCCTTTCAGCTGGACTAGTGCCTCCCCATTGGGACGGCCCTGCGGTTCTGTGCGCTTCCATGTTGCCTTTTCGTACGTGAATGTGGCTCTGTGTACCATGGGGGAACAGGGCGACACACAAGTAGTGGCTGGTCATTTCTTGCGGATGCAGCCCACAATGGTGATTAGTGTTTTGGAGTTCATGGCCTGATGGCTGTATGGGCTTGGTGACTTTGATGTGCATAAAATTTCTATTCTGATTTGGCCCGTGTAGCGTTTTTCTTTGCAAGTGATGTGGCATATGCCTATTTGGGGGGCGATGTATTGTGAGGAGATCTGCATTGGGTTCCAGCTTCGGGGTTTAGTTGCGTGGTACTGTACTGGGCGCGTTTGCCTACTAAGCCCGTGAGGTCAGGGATGGGGGCTGCCTATATGACAGTTTGAATGTTGTCATGCTCAGGGGCGGGGGATTGGGTTTTGTGTAACAGATGCCGGTCAGCCAGGTGGACTGGTGGAATGATGTGATTTTCGGAATATTGCTGGTCACAGGTGCCTGTGTTTGCGTGCGTTTCTTGGTGGGGGACTGTGGTCATGTCCATTGGGATGGCTTCTGTATTCGTGCCATCTGTGCCCTGCAGCTCCCATTGGCCCCTGTTGTGTTTCTTTTGTTCGTTGGCATGCATGGGTGACTTGTACATTTCAATGGTTGCATTGTGACTTCATTGCACCTACGGGGAGTTGTACTTTGTGGGCAGGGAGCGGTGTACAGGCACTCAGTGGGGCCGTTTACGGTTGATTCGCGATGCCGTACTTCTCGCCATGGCGGAATGGTACATTACGCCATGCCTGATGGCGTTAGGTACATGTCCGCTAGGGTCGGAATTGGCGTACCCTTGCGCCATGGTGGTGTTTGCGGTTTGGCATGGCGCGCGCGCGCGTGCTTGGTGCAGTTAGCGTTGGCGTTCACTACGGTGTCGCTAATGGCTTCGTACTTTGCGGTGACGGGTCATAGTCGCACCGAGCGCTATTCGATGGCGGTATTGCATTTCCGCCATCATTTTCCGATTTCCGCAAGGGTCGTAATGAGGGCCAATGTATCAAAATATTGTTAGCATAAAACACACGTGAGGACGAACACACAGGTACATCTCAATAGCCAAACACGATTTAAACATTGTGTGCAACAATCAAACGACAAGTATTCGACCAGTGATGATCTATTTCGATGGAGCTGTCAGTATCCATACCTCCTGCTGGTGAAGAACATCTAGAAATGTTGTAGATGTGGCGGACGCTTCAGCATCTCCCTGAAAGACAGTACTTGCATTAGTATGGATAACACTAATTATAACTGAAAACAAACACCAGTGGACGATAACTAAGGTGTATATCAATTGGAAAGCACTAACCAAACATTCAGTAAAATAATTACACGATAGAATAAAACTATTACTTGACATGCATAAAACAAGTTTGTAGCGGATTAGCCTAGTAAGATTACCTGATACGCGCTAGAAGTGGTTGATAACTGCAACCATGTCAAGGATGTAGAATGTTCTTGCTTCAGATTCAAGGGATAGTCAAGAAGTTGTAAAGGTAAATTAATGATTGATAATGAAATGCCAATATTAAAAATAGCCATGTAAGGCGACAGAATACTTGAAAAATGCTCAATACAGCACAGTTCCCTGTTCCCATATATATATACATTGCGTTTGTGGGTTATGAAATCGAAAAGGAATATACGATGCATGTCATTATTCAAAAAACTATACACTCATATCAGTATCGAAATTATTACAAGGGATAGAACACCTACAATATCAATTAATCCATTCGGCTACCTACACACTACCGCAAGGCCTAAAGCTAAATCTGGACACTTGACTCACCAGTGGCGGAATGTGGACGAATAGAGTGGGAATAGCGTTTTCGATCAATTTCCGTGTCGTTCGCCGTTTATTCTTCTTTGTTACCCAAGATGTTGTGTACATGTCCAAGGAAAAGCTTCAGAGCAAGGTCAAGGACCGGCTGCAGATGCGGTATCGATCACCCCTCTTGTCCTGTAAGACTTGTTGGACTCTACTTTCCAGCTCATCCAGTGGATATCCGCAATGTCTGACCCATTCTCTTATTCGATCAACAGTTTTGGGGAATACATGCATTGTAGTGCCTTCAGATTTCGCATGGGTCTTCGAAGGACAACCGCTAATCGAACAGGCAGGCATTGTTGATAAATCTGAAAAGTAAATATCAACATTATTATACAATCTTCATGAATAAAGATTTGATACAAAAGTAAATGAATCATACAATGATCAATGCAAGGTTTGTTTTGGTCGCAGGAACTATACCAGTTCATTATGTGCGGCTTAGTATTTGCATAAGTTGCAGAAATGTATAAATAATGCAACTAAAATCTGAACATGTGACTCGTCCCTTGGATGTTCTGTCTTGCACGAGAAGGAAACATGCTTACATTATAGACTGGACCCCCGAAGGATGCAATTCGATGACAATAGACAAAGATGAAAATAAATAGATCTATTGATAGCATAGCAATGGAAACTCAAGTCAATAGCATTGAGACCAATGAACATAGCACTATTGTGTACTCTACTCGCAAATAGATAGAAATTTACAAATCTGCGAAATATGACTAGGATACATGGCCTTACCTTGACCAACAAACAGTTGGATTCAGCAAGCAGAGCAGTATGTTGCAGGAGAATAGGTGGGTGGCCACAGGTAGCACACTGATGGGTTTGCTCTAAGCGTCACAGAAGTTCACGGATAGCACGACGACGAGTAGATTAGCGTAGATCTCAGTGGTTGCCAGGTAGCACGTTCAGGAGTTGACTTGCAAAGCACAAAGATGTTCTCATTAGACATATCAAGTGGTTTATAAAGTATTAGAAACAGGGGTGTGTTTGTGAATGAATGACGTATGTATGTCGTGGTATTAGGGGGGAGGCCTGCTTCAAGGGGAGGCCAGGCTGGAGACACGGGGTCTGAGGAGGCCATGTGACCGATGGCCCCTGGGCGTAAGATACCTTTTGAAGTGTACATGTGGTTTGGCACCTTGGCCTTTCGCGCCCCTGACAGCGCGCATCCACTGGCGCGAACCGCCTTTGATAGAGGGGGGTGGGCTGGATGGGCCTGGGGCGTGCAGATAAGGCACAGGAAGACTGCTGAACTTATGTGGATTGCAGGGGGGCGGCCTGCCTCGGGGGAGGCCTGCCTGGAGACACGGGGTCTGAGGAGACCATGTGAACGATGGCCCCTGGGCGTAAGATACCTTTTGAAGTGTACATGTTGTTTGGCACCTTGGCCGTTCGCGCCCCAGACAGCCCCACATGCCAGCGCTCATCCACGGGTGCAAACTGCCTTTGATGGGGGGGGTGGATGGATGGGCCGGTGGGCGTGCAGATAAGTGTGTGGGAACGAGGGGCCATCAGGCCCCTCCGGATGGCCCCTCTCATGCTTTACTTCTCAGTAGAAACTCGGACCAAGTGCCTCCAGTAGTGGGTTCACCCCTTGCCCTTATGTGATAACTTTGGTTGACAATCGCGTAGATGGGACCACTGAACATGACTCTTCCTCTGAGATCACTGTCCTGCATGTGAACCAGCCTGAACTAAGCACATCGCTCGTTCATCTCCATAAACGTGTCCTTGCCCACACACCCTCGCCAGTGGAAACTTACTGCCATTGTGACCCTGTGTACCTGCAAGGTATTCTCTTCAAGTGCCAGACCACTGACCACGATATGATGCCCACCTAGCAGATCCCGAATTAACATTAGACCCCTACTGCAGTATATCGTTGCTTATCAATAACAAATGCTACATACCAGAGATTCCTGTGAGCACACACCCACACTTCAACCGGTGTATTACAGTGGTCAAGACCCTTAACCTAAGGCCTGTATAATCCAATGTTAATTGTTAGTATAGATATATGTGTGACTTTTATAGAGACATAACCTACTGAAAGACTTTGAACAAGTGTTATTTAGTGCATGCATTATCGAGAATATTTTATGTTAGCTTAGATAGTGACCACCCTGCTTCACAGCGACCAGACCTTCACCCATTCGGAGCACAGATGTCTGACGTCCATCCTTGAATGGAAAAGGAATGAAACAAACTGTTTTTAAATGACCAAGATAAGTTTAATAAACGTTTGTTGTCAATGGCAATTCTTGTAACTAATGGCATTCTGCACAGACAAATGCTATCTAGACAATGCACAGTATTGAACGACTTACATGTGTTACAATGATATGTAGATGTAATTTTGGATATAGTAGAAGAACATGAAATAGGAGTGGCATGACAAGCAGAGTATACTTACTCGTTACACGGATTACGAGGACGAACAGTTGCGCGAAGTTCGTGCATAAGCACCATCATTATTCTCAACACGGCCTGTGTGAGGCAGGCTGCCCTGAAGTCTGGCAGCTCGGTGATGCATTGCAGTCGTGGCTCGCCTTCCGAAATGTAGGCCAGGCATCCCGAGTTTTCTCGGCAGAAGCAGTTCTCCTCCTCGGTTGGCATTAGCTCGCACCGATTGCATGTGCACCAGGTGGAGACGCCGTCCATGCGACTAGGCCCAGGCTCTTAATCTGTTGATTCGTCCTGCCAACTGCCGTCCGAATCCCCATCGTTTTCGCGTGCTTCCCTTTCCAGTAGTTCCTCCTGGGAATACTCGGGCTCGTACATGTAGGGCATTATTGTAGCCATTGTGTGGTAAACAAAGTCAAATAATTTACTGAGATGGTACAGGTGTTCACACGGGCTACAAGCGGCGAAGGTAGCTGACCAGAGCACAGAAACGAGACACAAAATACTCTAAGTAACACAGAGAGAGGAATAGAATCTAAAATCTGCTGCTGTGTGTTGTGAAACGGTCTGTTTATACTTATTGAGGAAAGAGGCGTCCTGCCATTTCCATGGCGACACGTCATTAGCTGAAGCGCAGCGAATGTTGACACAAGACGTGCTTTGGCGTTGGGAAATGGGCGGTACGAGTCTGCTGATGACAGGCTCAGGGGCGGGGGAATCGATTTAGTGCCGCAGAAGCAGGTCAGCCAGGGCGATGCGGCAAGTGATAGGATTATCACAAAATGGCGGCTCCCTGGTGCCTGTTTTCGCGTGCGTTTAATGGACAAAAACTCGGTTAAGGTCCATAGGAAAGTTTTCTAAAATCGAGCCACTTAGGCTTAAAAAAACATGGCCGACCCGTAGGGACAATAACATTTTTTACTAGACCATGCCTTTAATCTGCCTAATGAGACGTGTAGTGTTGGCACATGAGGCTTTCACCTGACTAGCATGTTTCTTCATATTTAGTGAAGAGTCAAGATAGACGCCCCGGGTCTTAACCCAGGGGCTAGTCTTAACGTAGGATCCTGCAATATCAAAGGCAGAGTATCTAGGGTATAACGTTTGCAGACGCTGGGAAGAGCCAATGAGCATACGCTCTGTTTTGTTACCATTAAGAGCCATTCAGAGCCAAAGAGTTGTTTATCATCCAGTTTTTAATGAAACCAGAGATGTAGTTTATACACAGGAGATCATTCTCATAATTGCTGGAAGGTTTGATGACAACCTGAGTGACATGGGTGTAGTTAGTGTAGCCTACACCGAGACAATCCAGGAGTTGAAAAAAAGGACAAATATACAGATTAAAGAGAATAGGAGAGAGACAAGCTCCCTGTGGGACACCACAGGTAAGAAGTTCCAGAGATGATTTGAAGCCCTCAGAAGCCACCCGGGCAGATCTAGGGCCCAGGAAAGAGGCCAAAGATTGTAGAGAACTGCTGGAGCAGTTGGGAATACTCCCCAGCCTCTCAAGCAGCAAGGAGTGATCCACAAGGTCAAACGCTGCTGAGAGATCGAGGAGCATTAAAAGCGCAACCTGGCCCAAGTCTGCAATATGACATAAGTTAGACTTTTTGTCAATCAAGGCAGTCTCCGTGCACTGGAGTGCTCGAAAGCCAGATTGAAGTGGACCCAGAAGGTTATTACTTTTAATATGTAGATGAATTTGGGAGTAGGCGACCCTGTCAAGAATCTTCATAAGGAATGTGGTATTGGTTATGGGACGATAATTGGTCACTATGGAAGGACCGAAAGAAGCCTTTTTGATCATGGGAGAAATCCATACCTTCTTCAGAGATTCAGGAACTGCAGCGGTAGCGAAAGATGAGTTCACCAGGTGTGTAACGAAAGGGATCAGACAAAAAAATTATTCTTTGATTTTGAAAGGGGGGAAAATGTTATAAGGACATGAGGATGGTTTTAGGCGAGCAATAGTATCCAAAAGATCGGCTTGTCTAATTACTTTAACATTTAAAATAGGGGTGGAAGGAGAAGGGAGAGTAAAAGTAAGGTCAGAACTAGAAGTACTATTATTAATGAAGTTAGAAGATTGCAGGGAAGCAATCTTGCTGCAATGAGAGTTCAGTTTTTCACTGAAGCCCTGTTGAATGTCTGAACACCATTGATCACTCTAAACCAGGACAGGGAAGGAATTATTTTTCCCCTCAATGTACTTAAGGATTGTAAAGAGCTCAAGGTGGAAGTAGTGTGCAGATGTAATGCGTTCATCATAAAAGATGTCTTTGCCCTCAACAATTGCGAGCTTGTAATTGGACCGCCAAGTGATATGAGGCAAGGGTAGAAGCGTTGGTGTTTTTCCGCCAAGCCTGTTCTTTTTGTCTCTTCAGTGTTCTTAGAGTAAGAATCTCCTTGGAGAACCAAGATTTACCCAGACTTTCAGATTTCACGGTTTTAACTAAAGGGGGGCCCACAGTGTTAGTTATTGTAGAAATAATCTTGTTATACTGCTCAACAAGAGTACCATTATAATAGGAGTGAGGAAGATTGGCAAGCAGAGGAGAAGCTAGTTCAGATACAGCATCTGGGGTAATTTTGCGATAGTTCCTGACAGACCTTTGGACAGATCGTGATGTCAAAATTATACAAGGTAAGACGTTGAGAGAGAGCCCAGTCAAGAATATGATTCTTTGTGAGTAGGATTCTCTATATGTTGATGAAGGCCATAGGCTTCAAAGGAGAGGGCTAGGTTAGTAGCTTGGCGATCGTCAGTATGAGAAGCCCAAAGGTTAAAATCATCAAGAACGACAACATAGGAGGTCCTTTTTAAGAGGTCGCCCAGGAGCATGATGAGTTGTTCCTCAAAAAGAGGCATGGGCATAGGAGGCTAATAGATGTTTACAAATCTAAAAGAGGTATTGGCATCTACAGTAATTTTTATAACAGTATGTTCACAATCATCAATAAGGGTAGTATTGAGTTTATAGGAAGTAACAGAATTTTTAATAATGATAGCAGTACCACCCCCCGCCGTATTTTCGATCGGTGCAAAACAGTTGATAGCCCAGCAGGGTCGCAGACCAGCTGGTAACGTTAGAAAGCCCAGTCTCAGTGATGCAGAATATATAGCGAGTGTCTGATTGCAGATCCTATCAGCAACTTTGTCGGCACGCTTGACCGGGAGCGTGAATTCAGGAGGTCAATACGCAAGGGAGTATTTGAAAGGTGCCTCTCTGCAGAGGTCATAACTCCACAAAGGCACCAGAAACTAAGGAATGGGGAAGCAAGGTAAGTAAGTCTGGCAAGCGACTCACGAGTCAATGAGGCATGGGAGGTAACCCAGAAGAAGAAAAGTTTCTGGTAAAGTCTACTCTTACCAAGCAAGAGCACCAGCAGAAGGAAGGTTAAAGAGTTCGGAAATGGGAAGCGGACTGGGCACAGACTGGCCTCCCTCATGCTCCAGCGCTCACGTGCCAGATTGCAGGATATAAAGGAAAAGAACTACAAATTAGATGGGAATTGTGGTTTGCACGGCAACGTTTGGCAAACACAGACTGCAGACTGAGAACTAAGCAGTGAACCAGCAATATAGAGGTAAACCCTGTCACGATCAACACGGCAACAGTTAATGCTAAAACAATTCAGAGAAGGGAAGAAATGTTACAATTAATCTAACGATTTAAAATTGATAGCTAAAATTCAAGTTGATCAAAAAACACTAAAAGTCAACAGCAATGTTGACCCAGACTCACCATTGTTGCCAATGGCGTTGTGCCCCATCATGTGTAAGGCTATAGCGCCACTGCATGTGACAGGTTCACATGTATCACATCACAATCTATCCATTCCTTGGTAATTTCCTTTTGGGATCCAGACTCGGCTCACCTGTGTGCACTCCCTTATGCCCATCAGTGCGTAGATGATGATGTGTATGCCTTCCGATTTTGTAGTAGGTGGGACCATTGCATCTCGTCCAGTGCTTGGTGCCATTTCACCAGGCCAGGCCAGGGTCCATCATGTGTGCATCCCAAGGTTCAGACACTAGGAGTCTTCCAGCCGTACATGGCGCAGTATCGGGTGGTGAGATTTTTGCTTTAGTCACTCCATGGGGAAAGGTGGTGTCCTATCCATTCAGACCCCATGTGTGCATCTATAGTTGGTCATGCATGCATGTGTTGTACTTGTGGGTATGGCCCTGGCTGTGCGTAACAGTACCAAAACCAAACAATGTATGATTGCATATTGAATACCTCTGCCCATGCAACTTAGTGCTCTGTCAGTGAGAGCGGTGTGGTGCTGTGTTGCCATTGACTGTTTCATGCTGACAATGGGTGGTGAATGTCAGACCAGCCAATGTTCATTTGTCTCTCAGCAAGTGTGTCGTCTTTGCTACGGCACTGGTGAATGTTTGGACTGTGTTCGGCTGCACTGTCGCTGTGTAACAATGTGTCACATATTGTTCATTGTTGTGAGTATGGCATGCAGACAATTGGTAATGTGTGACATGTCTTGTGCTCGTCATGTGTGGTAGTGTGCATGTATGTGTGGATACTGATGCAGAATATAGTTGTGCAGAGGGGTACATGGTTGTTTAAGTGCTGCTGTTGTTCCCCATTATCCTCCACATTTATCCTGAATAGCATTTTGGTGGTGTGCTCTTGATTGGCGTGGCAGTTTGGTTGTGTGTATGTGGCCATTGCTTTTTCATGCTGTGTGGGGCTGTGAGTGTGGTGGCACGCATGTTTCCTATTTGTTGGCATGCCCACATGTGTGTTTACATGGATGTCGCAGGCAGGTGACTCTGTGCAGGACGTGCCTGGCACTTGTCTTCCTTTTATCATCTACACTGTCTTGTTTGCGGTCACTGTTCCTCTCAAGCTGCACGCATGTGTATGTGAAGAAGCTGTTGACCAACCTCTGCCTCAATCGCACTGCAGTGGCACTGTACTTCCCCTGGGATGGTGGCCTGGTGCCAGGCTGTGACTTGAGGTCAGATACTAGTTTGCATGTACACCTTTGTGCACTGCAATGTTATTCAGGATACAACAGGAATGTATGATGTAGCACACAATGTGTGGCCTGTACAGGAGCACACACCCCGAGTGACCTAGGCATCTGAATCGTGACTTCAGGATGCCTATGGAGCCCTGTGTTCCATTTTGTAGTTTTCCGGTTGCATACTGGTGGCCTGCCTGTTGGGTGTCAATAGGTCGGTTCCCAACTGGTAACCGCCATCACTTGCATGAGGGAGAACATGAATGGTGTCAGTACACATTGTATGTTCCTTTGTGGTTAGTGTGGCATGCATGCTAGTTGCCTTTGTGTGGCTCCAGTAATGGCATGCACGTTTTGCAATGCTCATGTGTCTGTGTGCTGGTGTGTGAATATGAGGCTGTGTGTGTGTGGTAGGACATGGTGGGAATTTCTGTACTTATACTGTAAATGCCAGTCATCCTCTGACAAACTGGCCTGCCGCCTGCTCCAAAGGCAATACCGTCTCTCCGTTCTCACCAAGAAGAGAGCCCTTATCCAAGCCCGCATCTCTGCGGCATCTAACAATTCTGCCGAACTCTTTAAAATCTGCAAGGAGCTTGCCAACCCTGCTGCAGTCTCTACCTCTCCTGTCCCCTCCCAGGCCCTCTGCACTGCACTGGCCACTCACTTCATCTCTAAAACCAGGACATCCTGTCCTCTCTCTCCTCCTATCACCTCCCTCCCTCTCTTCCCGGCTCTTCCTCTGGCCTTTCTGCAGCCACCCCACCTCCCTCCTTCTCTGCCTTTCCACTTTTCTCTGCTGACGAGGTTTCCAGACAAGTCCGATCTATGAAAGTCTTGTCTAAACAGATTCACCCTGTTCCTCCAAAACTATCAAGGACCACATCGACTCCCTGGCTCCTGCCCTGGCAGACTTTTGCAACCACTCCTTTGCCTCTGGAGTCTTCCCATCCCCCCTTAAGCACTCCCTTGTGCACCCTCTCCTTAAGAAACCCTCTTCCGACCCCTCCTGCCCGGCTAACTATCGCCCAATCTCCATCACTCCCTTCCTGGGCATGCTCCTGGAGAAACTGGCCATCTCCCAGCTTAACCTCCATGCTGAATCTGTTGGTAGTCTTCATGACCATCAATCTGGCTTCAGAGCTGCCAGAAGCACGGAAACTGCTCTCCTGAACATCCGTGAGGACCTGCTCTCAAACCTCGACTCCAACACACCGTGTGTTCTCATTCTGCTCGATCTCTCTTCTGCCTTTGACACTGTCAACCATGCCAGCCTGCTCAACCGTCTCCGTGATAACCTGGGTATCACTGGTCAGGCTCTGGCGTGGCTGACCTCTTTCCTTTCCAATCGACCCTCCCAGGTCCAACTGGGGTCCTTCCTCTCTGACATCTTTTTCTCTACCTGTGGTGTCCCCCAGGGATCTAATCTCTCTCCCTGGCTGTTCAAACAGTATCTGGCACTCCTTGCCCACCGCATCGCCGCTCTCTGCCCCAACCTTCAGTGCTATGCGGACGATACCCAGCTCATTTTCAGGCAACACTGGGCCTCCTCCTCTCCCTCCCTCATCTCTGACTGTCTGCTATCCAGGAATGGTGTGCCGCCAATGACCTCTGCCTTAATGCCAGTATGACTGAGATTCTACTCATCGGCACACCCACTCCCTCCTTCCCTGCAGCTCTCTGGCCAGCCTCTCTTGGCCCTCTTCCTGCTCCTACCTGCAAGGCAAAAAACCTTGGGGTCATCTTCGACTCCACACTCTCCTTCTCTCCTCATATATCTGACGTCTCTAAAAAGTCACACTACCAGCTGCACCTCCTCAGAGGTATTCTTCCCTTACTCTCCTTCCCCCAGAACCTCACGGTCTCCAGGGCCCTGGTTCTCTCGAAGCTGGACTACTGTAACAGCCTCTATCTTAATCTGCCTGCCTCCACTCTCCGCCCTCTGCAACTCATCCAGAACAGGACTGCGAGACTTGTCCTTGGCCTCAAGCCCAGGGACCGTATCTCTCCAGGACTGAAATCTCTACACTGGCTCCCAGTGGCTGTGAGGATTAAGTTCAAAACCCTCTGCATTGTCCACAAGGCCTTCTGGGGCCTGGAGCCTAAATACCTTCAACTCTCTCTCCCTAAATATCTTCCTTCCCGAGCCCTTCGCTCATCCGTCTCCAACTCCCTCAGGGTCAGCTTTTCTCGAAGCAACGAGCCGGGGGTAGATCTCTCTCCGCGGCAGGGGCCTCCCTCTGGAACAGCCTTCCTGCCTCCCTGAAACTTGAGGAGAACCATCTCCGGTTCCGGAAGCACCTCAAAACCTTCCTCTTTGCTTCTGCTTTCTCTCTCCCTCTCCCCAGCTAAATTCTTCACTGAAACTGCATTGAATCTGCAACTGGGCCACTCTCACCGACCTCGGTCCTTGGCCCAGCCACTCTCCACTTGCACTGCCTCCCTGGCAACCCCTGCACTGCTGGACTGTCTCTGTATCCCTACAGCACCCCCCTTCCCAGCACTTGTCTGCACTTACCTTGCACTTGCCACCAGCTGGCCCTATTTATGTATTTATTTTTATTCTACTTACCCTGTACTGCATTTCCCCCCCACCCCTTCCCCTTGCACTTTTTCCCTTCCCCTTACCCCTGCACATGCGCGATCTAAATGATACCTGGCCTAGTAGGATCGTTGTCTGTCTTCCCCTTGTTCCCCCCTCCCTGCCATGTCGCGCCTTGAAACACTTGTGTATTTAGCAGCCAAATGTCCCTGTAGTGTCTCGCTTCAAACTGCACACACAGGCTGGCGCACTGGAAGATGTGGCTGTCATGGAGGGAGCACGGAAAGGTGGCATACACATTTGTGAAGAGGACACCGGCATCACTTGCCAGTTGTGCAATGATGGAGTGCCAATGGTGCCGGTTAGGGTACATGTACGCATCGGCCCGTGGAGACATAGTGCAACATGGATGCAGTCAATGGCACTAATGACCAAGGGGGATCGGTGAGCCACGTAGAATCTGCATGCCATATGTCTTTGTGTTGGCTTTTGGGAGTCCATACTCATCCTGGTTAGCTTAGTGGTGATTATGGTCGTTTTGGTTTATTTCATGGAATTGTGTGGCTGAGCTATGCATTTTTATGCATCTTATCCGATTTTTAAGTGCCTTCGATTTATCATAATTTCTGCACTCAGCCGAAGTTCAGCTCTGACGTACACTCTTTTTTCTGGACTTCCGCATTTCTGCAGTTTGTCCTTTTTGTAAATAGGTGTAAGTTACTTCTACATAAGTTACGACTCATTTCGCTTATCTTCCTTAGTAAATATATACATATAATTCACATAAAACATTTTAACTTTAACATTTAATTAAAAAATAGAACCATAAGCATTTCAATTTTAAAATTTGCATTCTAAAAAATACACAAATTACATTTTAAAATTACAAACATAAAATTCAGAAACCCTAAACATAGCATAACATACAAAATGTAGTACACATCAAAATAAAACATATGCTAAACAGCAAAAAAAAATTACAATATGATAAACACTATTTAGTAACGTTTATTTCAACAAATAACATCAATATATACACAACCTATGCAATTTATAAACTTAGTAACATTCAAATTATAATTGTCATAATAATAAGCACAAATACAAACATCCAATTTCTACTAAAAAATTATTAGTAAATAATGCAAAATGTAAATAGCAACAAAAGCATCCCAAATGTAATACAGATTAAAGTTATCAAATACTAACACTTATTTATAAAACAAATTACAACACATTCACTGTAAAATATTTACAACCCATGCTAAATATTGCAAAACAAAACCAGGGTGAATTTAGGTTACCATGAGATCTGATTTTAATATCATATTTCATGTATTGATAATATATGTTTATCTTGTTACCTTATCATTATTATTTCTAATGTTTGTAGACTTTACGTTTTTGTTAGTTTAACCTTAACTTGTTTGTAAAAAGAAATTCAAATAATGAATATACTTTTTGCCTCCCGTGGAATTTTGCTGGGTGCAGAATGGAAGCAATAGTGTTAATGTGAATTGAAGAATAAAAAGGAGATTTTAAATCTGATAAATCTTTGGACATTGATGTTACTTATGGAACCTGCAACTGCTTAACCACCTATCGACTACTATTGCCTGTGAGTGCGACTTTTGAACACTGATATATATATATATATATATATATATATATATATATATATATATATATATATATATATATATATGTGGGTGGTCATAATTTCGAAAAAAAAGTGTCGACAGACAAAAATGTCGAAAAAAAAATGTCGAAAAGAAAATGTCGACTTTCGTTTTTTTAATTATATATTTATTTTAGGGGTTCGGGAGTTAAAAAAAGGGAAAAATTTCAAAAAAAATTAAAAAAGGGGGGTTGGGGGGAACCCCCCCATTTAAAAAAAAAATGCATTGAAAAAAAAGTCGACATTTTTTTTTTCGACATTTTTTTTTCGATATTTTGACTTTCGACATTTTTGTTGTCGAAATTATCACTGTAAAGCATAAATATATATATATATATATATATATATATATATATATGACAAGAAGAAAAAAGAGGAAAACCGCCAGAAAACTGGACAGGCAAACCTGCACTCCAAGTCAAGAGCATGGACAGCAAGGTCCAAAACTTACGGGAAAAAGATGAGCCAGAAACTTGAAGTGATTAGCTCACAAGTTTATTTAAAGTACACGAAGTGCATCATGTTTGAAAAAAACACCAAAAATCCCACAACAAGGCAGGACACCAAGAGAGCAGTCCTGTATGGACTGGACTATATATATATATATATATTCACTAACAAAAACATTGTTAATGGGATGTTGGTAGGCAGAATTATATGCCGTACCCTTTGGAAACACCACACACAATTAAGACTACAAGTGACAGTACAAATTCACCTTTGGTATAAGCCTGTACTACACAGTAAAGTGGTAGCGATGGCTGAGCAGCCAGACTTATCTCAAGAGCAAGTGAGCAGTATAAATAGTTACACAAAGGACAACAATTACTATGATTCAAACAAACACTGACTCAAGGTTTTTGAGTAAAAAGAATATACATTTATTTACACATCAGTAGTAAAACAGTTCACTAAAGTAAAGCAGTTGAAAAATCACACTTTTAATACCCTACACTACTCCCAATAGATTCTGGACAAGTTAAGCTGAAAATGAAGTGTGAGCAAAATTGCACTCCAATGATATACAAAGGGAGGGAATGACAAAGTTAGATAAAAATTGAGCAGCACCAACAGGTAAGTAAGCAAGGCAATCTAGAAAGAGGAACTACAGTGATAGAGTCAAATCAAAAAGGCTTAGGGCCAAAGTCAATAGGATAAAAGTATTTTGCTCAAGATCACACAGTTCAGGGTAGTTCGCGGTTAAGTCTTTGCCAAGAGTTCTGGACGAAGTTGGTTGGCAGAAAAGTTAGTTTGAAGAGAAGAGAAGGACAAGGCCTCAGATTGGATAAAGGTTTCACACTCCTTCACCGCGGCTGAATGAAACGAACAACCGGATTTGCACAGTACCTTTAAATGCAGAAGAAGCTGTTGCTGAGGCTGATATTCCTGGCAGACCCTGCAGGCTCACGGTTCCTGAAGCGACTGTCGGACTGACATAAAGTAGGAAGACTGGAGGGTCCTGCACTGCCCAGGGAAGAAACCAGCAGCAGAGCAAAACAACAAATAAAAGCTGCGCTCCTTAAAACCCAAGCAGGGTCCGACCTTCCTGGCTATCCGGTTTACTGTGGGTCTGTACAGCAGATTCGACCAGAGGAGAGAGTCCTGGCTTGCAGTTTGGGTGAACTGGTTGTTCCCAGCAGCTCAAGGGAAAAAGACTCTTGGAAGATCCTCTCTGTCGTTGGCGTCTGAAGATTCAAACCTGCAGCAGGGCTTCACCTGGCGGTTCAGTCGTTGTAGGGGTCCTCTTCCGTAAGCTCCTCTTTGGTTCTTTCGTTCCGTTGGTGACTCTGCCTTTCCAGCCCCAGATACCTGCTTTTTATGCAGTTTTCCCCCATTCACACAGCCTGGCTGTCAATCACACCGCAGGGTGGCTGTCCTGGCAGGACAGTCACCGAGCCAATCAAACAGGAGTGCGACTTGGGTTACCAAGGGAACCCATGGCAGGGGTCCTAAAACCCCTCCCTCACATCCTGCCTACCCAGACTTTCAGACGCCTAAGGAGGACTTCTGTGCAGAAGCCTGCGAAAGGACGGCGAACAAAGGAACCAAACCTGGTTTGGCGCACAGAGAAAAACACGAGAAAAACTTTTACAAAAAGAAATGGTGAATAAACCCAGCCGGAACCAAATTAAAACAAATATGGTCTAGTGGGTTTAAGTTCGAGGCTACCAACATAACCTAAAACAATACCAAGGTTATTTAAGATAACCGCGGTAGGAAAAATAGGGTAGTTACCACTGCCACCAGCAAAGTCTTAATGAAAAGGGTGCGAAACAAGGCTCCAAGAGAAACAGACAAAAAGGGATAAGTATTAACCCTTTCCAGTACTCTATGTAAGATAGTTTGTACTGGGTCTGTGGATTTAAAGAGACTAATAAAGTCAATGTCAACTTTACATGTTCTGGGAGACAGTAGTCAGTCCCAGAAAATGGAGTCGAAGTTGAGAAGTCAAAAAGACAACCCTGTGTCACTGCACTGAAGGTGCTGTGTAACACACAGTAAAAAGATGATGCCTGTGGAGTAGGTGAAGCACCACAGTCTCTGAACACAAAAATGTTAAACACACACAGCTAAACACATGTAAGAGTGAGAAAAAAGGCTCACACTCTTACCAGGTGAAAAAAAAAACATCCTAGAAATCCAGCAAAGCTGCTGAGGGACTCAGTAGGTAAGGGAAATTAGCCATTTTGTAGAATTCTCCCTAACAGATGTTATGGTTAAGCTGCCTATCCCCTTTACTTAAAAATGCTAAAGGAAAGTTCTGGTTACAGTGCCCTCCTAAAAACCTATCAATTCAGTGAAAAGGGACATTATGCTTCAGTTGCCCTAAGAACAACTGAACAAATTCAGTACAAAAATCTTTGTTAAAGGGACGTTACAGTTACTTTGCACTAACAACAACCTATCCATACTATGATTACAACCAAAACCGAAAACCCCCAGATATTTGCACATTATAGCAAGCTAAGCAACCATAACTCGCACCACCACTGTGCACTGCTAAGACTAACACCCATGACATCAAAGACTCTCCATTTATTTTTATTTCTCCGTTTGTTTCTTCTCCTATTCCCATTTCTTGTGGGGTTCCACAAGCGTCTGTTCTTTCTCCTTTTCTCTTTAATATCTACATTCAGCCTTTGTTTAATCATATTCACTCTTTTACTTTTCTCTGTTATTCTTACGTGGATGACACCCAGACACTGGCTCACCTGGATCTTATGCAGCAGGCTACGGCTTCATGCTGCCAGTCCTGTCTTTTCTCGGTTAATGCCTGTATGGGTGAAAACTAAATTCTCCTTAATGGCAACAAGACTGAGGTCCTGGTGGTTGGCCCTGCTTCGAGCTCCTCTCTTTGAACCTCTGACTTTTGGCCTTCTGTTCTTGGCCCTCTACCTTAGCCTGTTCACTTAGTGAAAAACCTAGGAATCAAACTGTCTTCTTCTTCGTTTCTCGAGCCACAGGACAGCTCCGTCGGTCAGGCAGTTTATTTTAGGCTTAACCTGCCTGAGAATCTTCATCCTTTGGTTTTATCTTCAATGGTTTCTGGATCTCTCGACTATTGTAATTCCTTGTATCTGGCTCAACCTCTCTACGTTTTGCACCGTCTGCAGGTTGTGCAAAACACTACAGCTAGAGTAGCCTCTGGTGCTCCTTTTTGTGCGTCTGCTTCCCCTATTCTTTCTTCATTAGACTGGCTTCCTGTCGCGAAGTGCGTCAAATTCAAGCAATTATGCATTGTGCACCGTGCCTTTTACAGAACTGGTCCAGAGAACTTGCAGGCTAAGTTCCATCCCTATGTTCCATCTCGTCTTCTCCGCTCTGTCTCTCTGCTTAGTACCTTGTTTTCAGTGCTCTAGGCCCAGGGGCGGCCCGGGGGCCACTCCTTTTCGGTGGAGGCAGCCCAGCTCTGGACTTCCCTTCCTCTAGCTTTGCACGCTATGCAGGATCATCTCCTCCTCCGCTGCACTCTGAAGCTCTTTTTTTATTTTGGACTTCTTCACTTTTGGCTTTCGGCTGCCCCATCTTTTCAGTTAGCCCCGTGGTGCCCATGCTGGTGAAGGTGCAGTTTAGCTCACAGGGCAGCCAGCACGGGAGTTTAATCCACTGGATATCACAGCCCGCCAAAGCCATCCAAAGCCATCCATCAAACATTACCAGTGTTTAGCAGTCATTGGAGCACGCCGGTGGGCCAGGGCCTGATAGAAAGCAGCAAAACCCTTCCAAGCAGGAACTAACTGTATTAATAAAGGGAGTGAGCACTGAGTCTAACAGTATTGTGGCCCACATAATAGCTAAAACTACTCCAGCCAAGTGTGCCCAGATATGAGACAAAGGGTGGGACAATGTAAGGTATGTGACGACACATCCCTCACAACAAATTAAATAAAAAAGTGATGCCATGAAGAGGTGCGTCCACAAAATAATGTCTGCCCACAGGGAAGAGTGCATGGAGACTAGTGGAGGAACTGGTATCAGTATTACTATAATCGTTCTTTTATAACACACTTAATACCAGAGATTGGTTTCTAAGAGCGGGATCTTACACAGTCTTCTTGGCTCAGAATAGAAAGTTCTGTTTACTTTGCTTATCAGAAAAAAACAGCTGAGACGTGTTTCGAACACCCTGGTCGTTTTCAAGGCCTGTTTCTGAAATGTAAACTTCCTTAATCTCAGGGACTGGTGCGTCCCGAGATCAATTGCGCGTAGTCGGTCTTCTATTGGCTCAATCCAACGAAGAAATCTGTAGATTTTCGGATAAGCAAAGCAAATAAAACAGGCTATTCTGAGCCAAGAAGACTGCGTATTTACTGTTTTGCGAACCCTAAAGTCAGATATTCAATTAACCCATCTTGTGACTTTGATAACTGTAAGACTGATTGTGAGGGAGACAGGGTCAAGGGGACATTTGAGGGGGGGGGTAGATGGTATGTTAGGGCTTGTTTGTGGAGAGGTGTGGAGAAAGACACTGCCATGACACTGCAATTGACAAGTTTATGTTGCTTTTGTGCCATCATGTGAATGTTGTCATCTCATTGTTGGTCTCATCTATGAACTGTATGTTGCAGGTCATTTGTACATACACTGCTTGGCCTGCTATGCTGACATGGTCTTTCTTACGCAAGTGTCATGATTTCTGTGCCTGTCCTCATTTGTGCTTACCATGCATGCATGTTGCTAGTAGTCTTCAGATGTGTCCCAGAAGTCATTGCCTAGGTACCTAGACTCTAGTAATCCCAGTAGAGCAACCAGCTTCAATAGGGGTATCATGGCAGTGTGCATACCGTTATTTGTCTATCAAGGTACCCCTCAATGAGCTGAAGTATACAGATGATTGTAGGCCGGTCCTGCTGACACAATCTCAGGATCTGTGACTCTGTTGGGCCCCATGGGGACAGTCTGACTCGGGGTATGTGTGGCTTGCATGCTCCCCTCCTTACTTGCAGGGTCCCCTGTCACAAAAGTGGTTCATTTCTCCAGCCCTCAAACAGTAGGCAAGCAACAGGATTCCACATGCATGCATGGTGTTCTGTGCCTTGCATGAGGTTCAGGTGTGCCGCTTATGTTTTGGGGGGATTGGTTGCATGTTCCTGTGTTTCATTTCACAGCACCTGGCACTCATTTCTGTCTCCTTTGTGGTGTTGGAGGTCATTCGTGGAGCTGTTTTATGAGTTCTTTTTGCTGATGTCAGTAGACGGGATTATGCAGTATTTACTGCGTACATTGGGTCAAGTAATCCACATCCAGTATTTTCCGGATGCGGTATTCCTCTGCGACTGCATGCACTATGCTAAGCTGCTAACTCGTCGCATGTAGTATTGGTGCAGAGTGATAAAACATCCTGGGTTTCCAAAATAACATATTTTTTGCCAGCACCGCCAAACTTATAATGAGGTCTCGTAGTTCACCGTAATGATGTGGAAGCAGCTTTTGGGGGGTTTGCTCATCCCTAGACGCACAGCTTAGATATTTGGGGAGACTTCAGAGCACTTCCCACTGCACGATCCGATGCGTCAGGTGAGGAAAGTTGCACCAGTGTGCTGCTTCATGAGTAATAGCAACTCCGAGCTATCTATAGCAATGAGCATTTGGTGCATTCCATGCACACTAAGGAGCATGTAATACTCGCTAGGTAGGAGACATGTTTTTGGCCTTGCTAGTGACAGTGATTAATTACTACTACTAATCTGGTCAGATGGATGAGTACACTAGTACACAATAAATTGACATACCACTATTCTTTTTTTTTAATGTATTGTGTCAAACAGTTTAACATATAAACCTTAACACAACATTTTTCATCAAATCATACACACTTAGCAATCACTTAAACATATTTCCCCTTAATAATTTCAAGATAAAATACACAACTTGGGCAATCCATAAAACTCAATCCATGATCAATAAATCTGCCTCTCTTAAAAATGGATACAGGTATATTAAAACTGCAATCGAGCAAAGATCTAAAAATAATCTTTCCCACAGAAAATTTCAAGTAAATCACCAAGGAAATCCTTAAAAGAGTGCAATCGGAGGCTGTTTAATACAGAACATACCGACAGCACATGTTTCAAGGACACTTCCTCTTTTTGACAGTTTCTGCACTCTGAACCCCCGAGCTGCTTATTCAATAAAAAGCAATTTGCGTTTCTAGGTAAGATATTTATTCAAAAGTGCAAGATTGTCCTTGCCAAGTGCCAGGATGGGTACTTTGCAAGGAAGCTCGCTATTTGTCCTCTTTTGCGATCACTTACACCCAAATGCCTAAACCTCTTATAAGTACTTAGTTTGTCACAGGTGCAAGATCAATTGTGGTCCCATAATATCTTTTTGCACATTTGTACATTTCCCATCAATTCTTCCAAGGACCAAGGTAACTTTTGTTCCACCTGCTTTGTACAAATTGTGACTAATGAGTTGGTCACCTTGTCAGTCCCTCTTAATGTCTAATTCTTCATAAATCGACTACCTAGAGGGATTAAATATATTTGCATACAATTGAACTGTTTTCCAAAGTACCTTCTGTTCATGGATACCATGCCCAGTTGATGTCTGATTACGGCAATTGGAACCGAGTTGGGAAGGCCCAGCACTCTGCTCTGCATAAATTGCACAACGTAATCAAAACCAAAGTCCCTTAGTTGGTGATGTTTCTCAGTCCATAATAAATGCTGGGCACCACTTTTGCTTCATAAAACCTAATAACAACCTATAAGGAAAAGATGCCATACATATTGTGTAAATATTTAATCTGAGAACTAAAGTATCATGTCTTTTTAACTACATAATCGATCAGAGAGTTCTTCCCTGAAGAAGCACATTTCTGAAATCCCAAATATTTTAGTTGTGTTCAAGGTTGTGTTCAAGGTTAAAGCCCACTTAGGGTTTCTCAATTTGGATCCGAACCTTATGGTTAACACTTTGGACTTTACAGTATTCATAACTAAAGCATTGCCACCCGAATATTTTTCAAAGGCTTGCAGTATTTGGGAGATTGCCTCTGTAGGGCAATCTATCAACAAAATATTGACTGCCTATGCGATCCAGTGTGCCTTGTAACCAAGGACCACTGGAGACATGAGAGTGGATTTAGCCAGGAATTCTTTGAGGTCAGCCAAGTATAAATTTAAAAGAAGGGGGGACATGCCACACCACTGACACAGGCCATTCTCAGCCAGAATGGACTGAGTAGTGTTTCCTGTTTTTTTTAAATTAATAGTTGTTTTAGTTGATTAACAACTTTACAACATATAAAACAGAAATTATTATTACAAAAAAAAAAAAAAAAGATTATTACATTCATGTAAAAAAACAGAAAGACAGAAGTTACAACATTTTCATAAATTTAACACATAATGATACAATTCCCCACATCCTTTTTTTATGCCGTGAAAACAGCTTCTAAAAATCTTTTTATAGCTATATATACAGAGGCTCGATTTGTTCAGAAGAATATATTCCATTTTTCCTCTTGAGCAATGGTCTCATACTGCTGGTAATATTTGTACAGATATAGTTAGTGTTTCCTGTTGACTGAGTCTAACATTCAAAGCATTTTTGCTGTGGCGACGTAGACGGATGTTCAATGAATGATTAGGTATCCCCCAGTTCTTACTTTTTTGTCACAGTAACTGGCGATCCACTTTATTGAATGCCAACGTCAAGTCAAAACCAATCAAAAATATTTTGTCTACTTTTTTCTGCCATACCAGCTGCTGTAGATAATCCAATACAAAACCTCCAATGGTGGTCCTTACACCTTGCCTAAAGCCAATTGGGTTTACCTCTAAGATGCCAAGCAATTCAGCTCAATATTTTACCTCGGCCAGCACGAAAGCGGAAAACAAATTTGAGTCGGCATCCATCAATGATATCGGGTGGTAATTTACCGGGTCCATCCTATTACCCTTTTTGTAAATCGGTATAACAATGGCGGAGAGCCACGTCTCCAGAAAAATTTCAGAAGATATAATAGTAATTTGTCTTAAACAGACTAAAGAGTGTAGAGGCCCAAAAACTCAGGTCCAATTTGAAAATGAGATTGCAGGGCCCATTCAGGACAGGAGCCCGAGAAGAAGTACACTTGTTAATAATTATGTCAATGTCTTCCATACCAAACTCCAGATGCCATTCCCCGGGCCTTTAAGGTGATCCCTCCTCGTTGATCCACTTGCATATAAATTCACAAAGTAATTTTTCCAGTTAGACTCCAATATTGTTTTTTCTTAATTTTCATACTGGGAGCTATTCTTTGCATGAACGAGCTTCCAGAAACATGCATCTGATTTCCCAATAATGGTCTTTGGCAAAGCCGCGCCTTCAATGTATTGGATATGTGATCCTATTGCTTTCAGTTTTTTTTTTGTAATGCTGTTTTTCTTTTGCAATTACATTTTTAACATCATTGCCAGATTTTGTGAATTGGCAAATGGACCTACTTATAGTCCTCTATAGTACCTGGACCGGTGGTACATATTTAGATTTGCCGTCAGTACTAACAAAATTGGGTAAGGCAAAGGTCTGAATTGATCTTTGCATGATAGCTTTAAACAATTTCAGCTGGGATCCTTTGCATATGTCCATTGAAAGGTCAATTACCCACCTCCTCTTAGAATCCTTCGTAAAGCGTTCTATAGCTCTGTCAGTCCATCTCAACCTATTTTGCCCCTTATTTACTTCTACTGAGGTGACACTACTTGAAACCCGTATGGCTGTTATACTGGAAAGATTACCCTTAAGCACACAATGATCAATTCGGGAGCCATCTTGAGTTACAACAATTATTACACTGGTAAAACTATTCATCTGATACAAAAATAAAATGGATTCTTGAATTTTGCAAACCTCTAGACCGGGTGGTGGCCCCCTCCAAAACCCCCTCAATATTCCCATTCAGAGACTTCAATCCCCATTTCTTAAAAAAAAAAAAACAGCCAATTTGTAGCCAGGATTACTCCCTTTTGTGCCCCTACCCTCGACTTTAGCCAGGCAATCAGTATTTAAAATATCTGGCAATTAACATCAAACCTGCCTCGCTCACAAATTTCCAATTCAACAACACTTCCTCCAATTTCAACATGAGTTTCAACTGAGTGATCTCCAAATCATTGCAATACAAATTCACAACCAACACTGGACTGACACGATTTTTAAGTAACACTTTCATTGCCAATATACACAAGGCATGGTCAAAAAAGATATGAGCTTCCCTCGTCCAAGCTGTACCCACAGCTATTAACAGCCCCCCTCTTGGCTTCCCAAGCGAGTCACCCAGAGACATTTGTTGACCTGTCAAAAAACCTTTGAGAATAACTTTTGATTTAAAAACGATTCCTTGTGAAAGGATTAAATCAGCCCCACTGACTAAATAATGGCGTTAGGTGATTTGTAAGATGGGAGAAGCCGCGTGATTTCCATGAAATAATGTTAAAAACCCTGCCTCCTTGGGCCGACTACAGAGCTTTTTGCTGCCAGGGACTTTGCAACCCAGGACCAATTCCTTGTAGGGCTTAACATTGTCTCATTGAAAACCGGGTTTCGAGGGGAATATCTTTGACCTGCACAACTAATTGAGAACCAAAAGGGCAATCCATCACCCCTCTACCCTTATTGGAGTCCACATTCGTGCCAAAGTCAAAAACTCTTTTTCTGAGCATGTCGACACAATTAAGCAGGTACATTTGAACCCACGTGGATGAGATATCTAGCACTGCCATATCCAATCGGTCCTCGTAAATCAATTCTACTCTAGAAATGTCCATAGTGGTAATGTTCCTTAAATTGGGATATCATAAAATAAGGCTAGGATTGTACTCCTATTCAGAATCATATTATCTTCATTAGGGAAGACAGATTCCATTATAAACCTTATATGTCTCAAAGTAGCTACATTGATCATACCCAGGCTATCTTACAATTCACTCCACCACCCAAGTTCAAGTATCGGACCCAATTTAGAAACAAATCCTCCAAAATGAACATGGGTATCAACAGATTGTACCATGACGCTTTGGTTGTCTTTATTCAGCAGAGGCCTCTCTCTGACTAGCTTAGCTGCCAAGATGCAAAAGGAAATAGGTATGGCAGCAAGCCCTTTGCAGGGCCCCAATCCCTGGTTTGCCCCAAAACACACAGATTAAAAAGTCTCTCCAGCTGCAACATGGGACAGCTTGGCACAACTAACAAATTCACAGTCTCTTGACCCGTTCCATCTGGACCTGATATGGTCCCCCCCAGTAATACTAACGTTACCAAGATTATTCTTTTTCTTCTTGCCCCCATGCATGAATATGGTGGCTATGGGCTTTGCCAGGGGGGCAGAAGCTTCTTGGAACTTTGAATTAACCGCCATCTTCGAATCATCACAATCTTCCAAAATGGAAATAGATCGAAGAAACTTTAAGAAGGAGCTTTTATTATTCCTTTTGCATTTAGTATTTTTAGGCTTTGTTAAGTGGGTCGCTGCTCCATTATATCCATTCCTTCTTCTTGCTTGTCTCTTTGTCGAGACTGTAACATTCTCAATGAAGGGTTCTCCTTCATCGCCCTGTTACTACCATCAAATGAAGGCTCTGCGTCAAGTAATTTCAGCTAATGGGCCATCGAGGGGGGTGTCATTCACCATTCATCCACCCCCTTCTTCAATCATCATCACTGACGTGCCCAAGTTTCTATTTTCCTCGACCACAGAAGAAGCCATGCTGCTCATCGTGAATCTCAGAGCAACGGATAGTTTTTCAAATCTCTGAGAATGGATGGCTGTGTTGCCAACTCCTGTTTAATAGTCTCAAAGGAATTTCCATTCATGTTGTTTTTGCACATTTCTTTCAGTTCCAAAAAGAGATTGTGATCTAGTTGCCAGTTTGGTTTACTTCCATGACCATAAAAAAACAGCTTTGACTTCTTTCTTTAAGACCTCCAAAACTTTAACAAATGAGTTAAGCACAAACTTGAAATCCCTAAGAGTATGATGGCTTTTATCTCCAGCAAAAGAGGCTTGCTAAGGCCTGTCATCAAATCCAACGATTGGGAAAAGTCTGATTCCACATTGGGGTACTCTTGGGTTTGAAAGATAGCAGGTGTGAGGAATTCGACCATCTGGGTTTTGTGCACTCGCCTGGGATTTTTTCAAATTTTGTAATAAATGGAATGATGTGTCTGGCTAATCCACATTCATGTTCCTATGCTCGCCACACAACAAATACGTAGTCATGTGTATACTCTGGGGGGCAGACAGCGTACCGGCGCAGTCCTCCTGAATGTGACAGCCAGGAGTACATGAAAAGCATCAAGAGAAGAAGGGCAACACCTTCCTCCTGCCATGACCAGCCTAATCAATTATCAAAGACTCCATGGATCCGCCCTGCCCATTGTAGCTCTGTGTGGTGGCAGCTGTTAGGGATCATTTTCATTTCTGTGCTAATTTCCTCCCACCTTAGAGACCCCCAGCTGTTTCTCTGGATTTAGGTCTTTTTTATGTTAACCCTATAGTGAGTAGGACCTTTTTCTCACTCTCCCATGTATTTTCCCTGATTAGGATTTTATGTTTTCACTGTTTTTGAAGTCTGACAAACTCCATAGGCATCTGCTTTTTGTATAGTGACTCAGCACATTCAGTGCAGTGTCACTGAGAAGTCCTTTGGATTTCTCTTAAGGTTTAAATGGCTTTTCTGTATACATTACTGTTCCCAAGAATAGTAACATGAAATTGATCTTACTTACCTTTTTCATTTTATAGTTCCAGCACACACCAACTTATGTGGAGTGCTGGGGGGTTACCTAGTAGCCCCTTACCCTACTTTTTCATGTAACATTTTTTTGTTACCCTCACTACTTTAAATGGCTGGTGGCAGTGGTTGAATGTTTACTAACAGTGTGCTTTTATGCTTCAGGCTGAACCATTAGCTGCAGTACAGCACCCATGGGTGTCCTTTTTGTCAAAATGGCCCTGTCTTCTTTTTTTTCCATTTTCGGTTTGCGAGGTCTTTCTTGGTTTTCACTATGTGCGTTGAGATAAATTTGAGCCCTTTGTGTGTTTTGCCTTTGGCGGGCTTCAGCCCTAAAGCCCGCCCCTGGCTCCAATGTTTCTGGAAGGGCAGGAAGTGAGGGAGGCTCCCAAAACTCCCCTGTCCATTGTCTATAGGAGTGTCTGTACCAGTCCTGATTGGCTGGCTGGCTTTCCTGAAAGTACAGCCACCCTGCTGTGTGACTGACAGCCTATTCTGTGAATGAATGGGAAACTTGCTTAAAATATGAAGGTTTTGGGACTAGAGTCAGAGTCGACCACTGCAAGCAAAATCAGAAGCAGAAATCAAGAAGATAAGCCTGCTGCAACCTCCTGGACCTCGAAGTACCGGTGAAGCCCTGCTGCTGTGATTACCTCCTTTTTCGAATCGACAGAGAAGCTCCAGACGGGACGACTTCTTCCCTCAGGTTAGTAGGACCAACTAACCCTGAGATGAACTCCACTTTGGCACAATCCCCAACTTGCTGTGCCTCTCCGTTGCTGCAGAAGCCCAATGCCAGGGGTCGAGTGTCCATAACCGAGTGCAAAGTCTGCCGCAGTACGAATCCGGCCAAAAGCTCCAGGTGCCTCCAAAGGACCCTCCAGAAGCAGGAAATCCCGATCCAGAGTCCCCTCGCCAGAGTCCAGGACCAAGGGAGCAAGGAAAGTCCAACCAGAGATATTTGTTCTGCATCAGTGCTGTTGGTTAAGCGCAGAAACCGCAAAGTACTGCTGAATAGAAGAGAGCCCATAGCTGCTGAGGTCCTTCCCAAGTACTGCCACAGGAGCCCTCCAGATGTCCTCCCTCTTGTCCCCACGACTGAGGCTCAGGAAGCAGGGTCTGCCTGGCTGTAGCAAGATGGAATCCAGCTGGACCACTCTTCTTCTAACCGGAGGTACTGTTTGGGCTTGGGGTACTTACCTTCTCACCTTAAGTCGTGCTTTCTCACTTTAGATTTGCACCTGCTTAACTCTCTGATTTGATCTCAACTTCCCTTGCACAGTCTTAACGGCTTGTGCGCCTTCAGTGATTTTCTCTGAACCATCTGACTTTGTGAAAGACTTTTATCCAAGAAGCGCATCAGAACTATTGACTTTGTCGAAAGGACTTTGACTGTCTTGGCTCCCTAAAGGACCTTTTCTGAATCCTTTAACTTTGGCATTGCTTGTCCCTTATAGGTTGAAATGTGTTGAACACTTTTTCTGCTGGGAAAGGCTTACCTAGATTTCATTGGAGGATTCACATTGTCCTCACATTATAAGTAAATGTTCTAACCTTTCTATTTGTCCTTAACCCTTCCTTTCTGAATCTCAGAGTCTAAAAAACTATAATGGTGTGATATATTAATGCAATACTATCCTTGTTATTGAATTCACTTCAGCGTGTAGGCTAAAGGTATTGGCATCTTCAAAGAGTATTCACCAGCTTTATTGATTTCGAAAAGTCATTCCAAAGTTTGCTTGACTGTTTCAAACAATTGCCTTTTTAAAGAATGCTTTCCTAAAAACTGGTGTTAAATGAATAAATAAATAACGCTTGAGTGTAAGTGTTACTTGGTTACTTGTATTGGCTGATTTCATCTGTACAGCTCTACAGCTCACATCTACCCCTCTTGAGATAGGCCTGGCTGCTCAGTCACACTACCAACTTGTGTAGTACAGGCCTATACCAAAAGGTGGGTTACCTAATACCAAGCAGATGAATGTTGTGTATTTTCACACAGTGTGACTGCACCAATTCTTAACTAACAGCAGCGCATACGGTATGCAGTAATTATATCGAATCCAAAATAACTAATGAAAAAATAACGAATGAAAAAATAAGTAATTCCAAAATAACTCATTTAAAAAAAAATGGGGTTGTGAGAGGGAATAGTGGTTTTGCCAGTGGGCCAAAAGTATTATTTCTTCATTAGTTATTATTTCATTAGTTATAATTACATGTAACCGCTCATACTGCTGAGAGTTTATTGAAGCAGGCCTGCAAAGAGGCCTGATCGCAAAACTAACAAAGAGCAGGAATCCCAGCACCTCTTTGATATGTAATGTGTCAGCTTGAAGGTAGCTCCCCCCCTCTGTACGAAGGGCAGTGAATGTCATGTCTGGGACAACCGTTTATAGTAGGCAACCCCTCCAAGGGGAACCCCTTTCAGAGGGAAGAAGTATGTGATTTGATGGAAACAGAAAGTCTGTTCTCACCACAAACTTCAAGGGAGACCTGTGCTTTGATCAGCAGCCACAAAGAGCTAATTAACCAGAGAGACTTTGATCCACAACAGACAGGACGATGGGTGGGACTTATTAGTACATGTTGCCACCCCTTACCTTTCCTGTTGCAAAGCAATCTGGCTATGACCTCCTTCTCCGAATGCCCCTAGTGACATTTACGACCCCTTGCTCCCTTGGTGTTGAAACCAAATGACCTTGAACAGTTAAAACTGATTGCTTTACCGACTACTCTCCTGTCAGTATCCACAGTGCATCCTTTTTCTTCATGAAACTGCCTGTCCTCTGTGTTCCTTTACTGGATGAGTTGTATTTTGTAGTGTGCTAAAACAGTCTGTTGTAAAAAATAGCAAAGAAGATATTTTTATACAACCTTGACTGCACAGTCCTTATTTTCGGTGTGTTGCAACTCACCAACCATCCACGACCTTGCAGAGATAAGCCTGCCGTTCCGTCCATGTTACCAACATTGGACAAGATGGGTTATAATTGACTTGTGTTTCCAATCTGTTCAGGTCCCTTCTGGTGTACTAGAGGTATGGGGCTGATTGATGGTTTAGAAACCCATATTCATCCCTGGACCACTGGTGCCCCGGAAGTTGATTTGTCACCGATAGCGTAGGTGAAGTCATAACAATCTCCGCAGCATGAATGGAGAGATCTGCGGTCCATCGGCTGGTATAACCACCTCATTTGACCCCGACAAGCCCTGTTGAAAACAAGCCGGCAATAAAGATGATGCAATCGCAAGTCACCCAGACTCAAGCTGCATCTGCTTTGAAACAAATCAGTAATTTTGGTGTTAATGGAGGTAGCTGGCAACGTAAAGTTAAGGGGGGCAATCATGGGTGTAATTCTAGGGTGGAACAAGGGTGTTTCTCCCCCCAAACTTTCGTGGAACACCCTTTTGTCCCCCTCATTTGGCAAGGGCCCCTTTCCTTTAGATGTCATGTCCCCGCCCCCTCCCCCTGACATTTTCAGCAAAGTTACTCCACTGGGGTCAATAGTATGTGAGCCTTCCAAAGATTGTAGATCTAAGCTGCTGCAACCTGAAGGCTGCACTGCAGGCGGTTCCACCCTTGATGTAGTGTGGGGACTCCTTAAGGCTCACTCCTTTGGAACTTTACATACCATAAGAAGCGAAGCTTCACTTGGACCAGCACTACTCAGGTTGTACATCTTTCTAGGATGAAGCCCAGTGCAATCAGTTTAAATATTAAGGGCCTAATAACGAGGTTGGCGATATCCTGGCGTAATAGCACCAGGATACTGCCCAACGCTAATTGCGTTAGTGCCACCCTGTCCATCGCTATAAGCGCCAGATCATGAGCTGGGTGGTAATGGTAAATCCCCATTCCCCATAGGGTCAATTGAACCTAATGGGGTTGGGGGAGCTATTACCACCAGCGGTAATACCGCCGAAAATAGGACGCTAAATGCGATTTTCACCTCTGGCAAAAATCTGGAGGTAACACAGCCCATTTAACGCCCAACTCATGATCAGGCCAGCCCTGCAATGCGGCGGTAATAGCGTTACTGCCGCATTTAAGGGCTACCACGCAACTCGTGATGATGCCCTGAGTCTGATGAAAGCTAGTCACAATTACCGGGAGACAGCTTGGAAACAGAAAAAAGAGCAAGACGTGTTTTTTCTTTTTGTTCTGCAAGGTGTTCAGTTTGCAGTGCTTCCCAGTATTTAGTGGCTAAATGTTACAGCTGTAACGCTGCCAAGTTCACAGGTTGCGAAAACTGCCTATCGGTGCTAACAGAGACCGGAGCTGCAAATGCCCGGACAGTACTGCCGCACCACAGAACCACAGGCTGCAGGTCTGCAAGTATGCACACTTTTCCACATACTACTATTTTATAAATCTTTTATATGCCCCTTGTCCCTCCCCGCCCCCCAGTAATACTACCGTTACCAATATGTGTCTCTATAAATATGGGGGCCATAGGCTTTGCCAGGGGGGGCAGGAGCTTCTTGGAACTTAGAATCAACCGCCATCTTGGAATCATCACAATCTTCCAAAATGGAAAGAATTACTCAAGTCAGTTGTGAAAAAGGTAGAAATGCTAAGCTTTGTGGTATTTCATAAAATCACTATGTTAAAAAAATCAGAATCGCAATAAAAAGTGGGATAGGCAGCCTGGTATAGTGCAGCCTTTTTAGTAAGTGGTACATAAGGACGCGCTGAGAGCCACTTGCTAGCTTTGCAGAATGCAACAAAATAGCACAGTCAAAATTGGCAAACAGCCAAGATTGGCAGCGTTCTGCCGTCCAATTTCATAGCTGAATGCAGACAATATGGTCTGGACCTAAACTGTGGGAAGCGGCCTCCCAGGGATTACAGATGCAATTATTCATGCTCTGAACTGGGCCATGGTAATCTGCAGAGGTGCCCAGCCATGACTGCCCTGCATGTGCCAGTCAACCCACAACATTCTGAATCCCAAAGACCCCTTTGCTCTGGCAGACATCCAGGAATGGACCGGGCCTTACACTGGCGTGGGCTCCAATGCAAAACTGGCCCTGTGTTCTTTTTCTGTACAACAGTTTGAGAAGCATCCGAGAGGGCGGGATTTGGTTAAAATGTGTTGCAAATTATTCATTTGAAAGAATGTTTCTTCTTTAACACGTCACAACTACTAGCTGTAAAGTGAAACTAGCCCATGTTGGCCAGGCATACAGGCCCGGCCCCACACTAGCATCATTAGCCTGCCCTGTGGGCAGTGCCCTATTCGCCTGTAGGACAGGCTGAGCCCCCAGACATCCCTAATCGCTTCTGCTAAAACAGTACCTCTTTCTCACTATGCAGTCTTTAATGGACCTAGTCGGCCCTGAGCCTTGTGTCCATAGGGCTAGTAGTGATGTTTTCCCCCCAATTTAGGTGTCCTCTCCAATAGGGGGCGTAGTTAAGGAGGGGGGATAGTGCTAGCACTAGCGGGTCCAGCCATTTTTCTCAGAAAGCAAGTAGTGTGGTGTCTCACATGTCCCGAATTTCAGAAAAATGCTGAGTTTTTGTTAGGTCCCAAGTCTCAGTCAGGTCACAGACTGGTTTAACTGGGACGGAGCTGGCTGCTAGAACAACCCTCCTACAGGATAGGAGGGCAGCCGTCACTGAGCAGAAGCGGAATCAGACATGAATTCTGGGCGAGCTGGAACTTGACGCTCAGAGGGAGGCCCAGAAGCAAACCTCCAGTGGGGAGCGAAGCGTTTCCAGTGTGACCCCCCCCCAAGGAAAGCTTAGGCACTGCACCCACAATGACTTAGTCCAACCATATGAGGTGTGGACGGGCATCTTTAGCTCGTGAGGCCCATTTCTGAGAAGATGAAGGGTGCCATCCTCAGGAAGGGCTACAAGACCCCAGAGCAATAGCTAGGAGCTTTAGAAAGCTCACAGAGAAGAGGATTTAAATGTGGCAGATCCTAGGGGGCTGGCGAAGGCTGCTGACAGGTATTCCCGTAGCTGAGTCCAGAAAAAGGCACAGGGAAAACTAGATGACAAGGGAGTCCATAATAGTAAACCTAAGGAAGGCAATGACAGAGGGTCTGGACCACAGAAACATGACGGGAGATCCCTGACACATGACTCATGGCAGGCACTCCCCACAGAAAAGAATAGTCAAGGCACCTCTGGCCCTGAGGCACCCGCCCCGCAACAACTGGAGTTTGTTTTCTGTGTGGGGAGATGGTATGTAAAAAGGGAGAGCCAGCCTGCAAGGGAAAACCTAAGCAGGCCATTGTGGCTGCTGGTCTCATGGAGGAGGCTAAAGTCAGCGCCGGCATCTTAGAAGATGAAGTCCCACTCAGCCAGGGAGTGGCCAACGGTTTCCTAATCAGACTTGAGTGGGAAGAGGGCCAGACACAAAGAGGGGATCCCAGTTCCCGACAAGCCTGAGATCTTTTTCAAGCATGTCCCTATAAATGGGGAAAAGTCTCCAGCTTTGCTTGATACACTTTTGAGTATCACTGCTGTCAGGCGACAATGGGTGAAGGAAGGGAAGTACATACCAGCACCAAACCAGCCGGTAAGGGGATTTGATGGTCTTACATAATGTCCTTCAGCTGTGGTAGAGCTCAGTCAGTGGGATGAAACCTCCCGCTACCTGAGCTTGAGAGTGTAAGAGAAAGGTCTGACAGGCAACTCCCAGTCCAGATCTGAAGTCCTCTGAGGCAGCTACACCTGTAGGAGAGGGTGCATTGGCCACTAAGGTGTCTATGGTTGTAGCACAGGATTCAGCAATTTCAGGGTTACCTCCTGGCATAGAAAAGACATCTGAGATAGTGGACAGGTTGGTTTCAGACCTGAAGGGCCTGGTTAGAACTGAAAAGATGCCATTAGCTGCAGTCTATGCAGGTCAGGTTGACTTTTGACAGAAAGAGAGGGACTGACCCACTTTGTCAGGTCTTTGGAAGCAAACAGGTAAGCAGGCGCATGGCGAGAGCCATGATCTACTTCAACAGATCCCCTGGTTCCAGATGCTGTGCTATGCAAACCACTTCATGTTCTGGATCACCATACTGTTCATGTACAGCATCTCATGTTCCAGATCACCATACTATTCTATGTGTCTCGCTTCATGTTCCGGATCACAACTGGCTGTCTACAGAGAACAAAATAAAACTCAAGATGCTATCCTTGACCCACAAAGCCCTCAATAACTCTGCCCCTAGTTACTTGTCTGACAAACTCCATAGGAGAACATCTTCCAGACCCACCAGAGCTGGTAACTTCAACTGTTTGACAATACCGAACTTTAGACTGAACACTATCGGAGGAAACAGTTTCCCAGTAAAGGCGGCTAAAACTTGGAATTCTCTACCACAAGACCTGAGAGCAGACATGCCCTACCGTTGCTTCAGGAAAAAAGTTATTCAACTCCTCACCTCGACTGACCTTTGCTGACCGGGGGCTCCTACTTCCTACGAACATCTTGACCCCCTTGAACTTGTATACTTGCTGTAATTACTGTATGCCTGATCTGTCTAACCCAATGTAATTTTAATGTACATTTTGCCATGATGTAACCTGTAAGTTTCGTATTTCCTTGCCACTGTGCCCTGTTACCCCTGGGTCTGGCGCGCATAAAAAGTGAATAAAACAAACAAAACAAAACAAACCATACTGTTCATGTACAGCACCCCATGTTCCAGATCACCATGTTGTTCTATGTGCAGCACCCCATGTTCCAGATCACATGTTGTTCTATGTACAGCACCCCATGTTCCACATCAACATGCTGTCCTATGTACAGATCCCCAGGTTCCAGATGTTGAGCTATGCAAACCACTTCATGTTCCGGATCACCGTACTGTTCATGTACAGCATCACATGTTCCAGATCACCATACTGTTCTATGTGTGACACTTCATGTTCCAGATCACCATACTGTCCTGTGTCACACTTCATGTTCCAGATCACCATACTGTTCATATACAGCACACCATGTTCCAGATCACCATGTTGTTCTATGTACAACACCCCATGTTCCAGATCCTCATGCTGTCCTATGTACAGATCCCCAGGTTCCAGATGCTGTGCTATGCAAACCACTTTATGTTCAGGATCACCATACTGTTCATATACAGCACACCATGTTCCAGATCACCATGTTGTTCTATGTACAACACCCCATGTTCCAGATCCTCATGCTGTCCTATGTACAGATCCCCAGGTTCCAGATGCTGTGCTATGCAAACCACTTTATGTTCTGGATCACCATACTGTTCATATAGAGCATTGCATGCTCCAGATCACCATACTGTTCTATGTGTCACACTTCACGTTTCAGATCACCATACTGTTCATGCACAGCAGCTCATGTTCCAGATCACCATAATGTTCTATGTGTCACACTTCATGTTCCGGATCACCATACTGTTCATGTACAGCACCCCATGGTCCAGATCACCATGTTGTTCTATGTACAGAACCCCATGTTCTAGATCACCATGCTGTCATATGTATAGATCCACAGGTTCCAGATGCTGTGCTATGCAAACCACTTCATGTTCTGGATCACCATACTGTTCATGTACAGCAGTTGTTCTATATACAGCACCCCATGGTCCAGATCACCATGTTGTTCTATGTACAGAACCCCATGTTCTAGATCACCATGCTGTCATATGTATAGATCCATAGGTTCCAGATGCTGTGCTATGCAAACCACTTCATGTTCTGGATCACCATACTGTTCAGGTACAGCATCGCATTCTCCGGATCACCATACTGTTATATGTGTTACACATCATGTTCCGGATCACCATACTGTTCTGTGTGTCACACTTCATGTTCCGGATCACCATACTGTTCTATGTGTCACACTTCATGCTGTGGATCACTACGCTGGTGTATGCGCAGTAACTCCTGTTGTGATCATGGTACTGTTATATGGTTGTGGCTCCTTTTATTCCAGATCATCATACAGTTCTGCATACAGTGCCTAATGTTCCAGATCACCAAATTGTTCTGTGTATAGAACGGTTCCATGTCATGAATTCCTTCGAAGTAATTTACTTTGAGGGAATTATGCTGAAAAAAGTAATCACATTTTTGTTCTTTACAAATGTGGAGGGTTTCCCTATAGCAGTCCCCTTGCCCCAAGTCCCTCCTCACCCCTTTTAACTCTTCACCACTCCTATATAAATCGAGGTGTTTATTCAGCATAATTCCTACAAAATAAATTACTTTGAAGGAATGCCTGTTGGCACAAGCAAGGGATGCGGTAGAGAGCATCACGTTCCAGATGATGATCATGTTCTGTTGCTAGGACCCCACGTTGTAAACTAATGCACTATTCTATATATAAAAAAACAGGTTCCAGATAAGACTGTTCTGAGATCAGCCCTTCCTCTTCCACATCACGATAATCTTCCTGTTCTAAATGCAGCACCTCATGCTCTCGATCACCACACTGTTCTGCATACAGTGCCTAATGTGCCTGATCACCACACTGTTCTGTGTACAGTGCCTAATGTACCAGATCACCACACTGTTCTGCATACAGTGCCTAATGTACCAGATCACCACACTGTTCTGTGTACAGTGCCTAATGTACCAGATCACCACACTGTTCTGCGTACAGTGCCTAATGTACCAGATCACCACACTGTTCTGCGTACAGTGCCTAATGTACCAGATCACCACACTGTTCTGCGTACAGTGCCTAATGTACCAGATCACCACACTGTTCTGCGTACAGTGCCTAATGTGCCAGATCACCACACTGTTCTGCGTACAGTGCCTAATGTACCAGATCACCACACTGTTCTGCGTACAGTGCCTAATGTATCAGATCACCACACCGTTCTGCATACAGTGCCTAATGTTCCAGATCACCACACTGTTCTGCGTACAGTGCCTAATGTGCCAGATCACCACACTGTTCTGTACACAGTGCCTAATGTGCCAGATCACCACACTGTTCTGTACACAGTGCCTAATGTGTGAGATCACCACACTGTTCTGCGTACAGTGACTAATGTGCCAGATAACCATACTGTTCTGCGTACAGTGCCTAATGTACCAGATCACCACACTGTTCTGCATATAGTGCCTAATGTGCCAGATCACCACACTGTTCTGTACACAGTGCCTAATGTGTGAGATCACCACACTGTTCTGCGTACAGTGACTAATGTGCCAGATAACCATACTGTTCTGCGTACAGTGCCTAATGTACCAGATCACCACACTGTTCTGCATATAGTGCCTAATGTGCCAGATCACCACACTGTTCTGCATATAGTGCCTAATGTGCCAGATCACCACACTGTTCTGCGTACAGTGCCTAATGTGCCAGATCACCACACTGTTCTGCGTACAGTGCCTAATGTGCCAGATCACCACACTGTTCTGCATACAGTGCCTGATGTGCCAGATCACCACACTGTTCTGCGTACAGTGCCTAATGTGCCAGATCACCACACTGTTCTGCGTATGTGCCAGATCACCACACTGTTCTGTGTAGATAACATAATGTTCCAGATAGCTGTACTGTTCTTTTGACAGGACCCTATGTTCTAGATCAGCATGCTATTCAATGTACAACCATGTCATGTTCACATTACCATATTTTTTCTTCATACGACACGTCATGTTCTCTCCCATCATACTCTTCTAGGATAGCCCAGGGGAATGCTCTGGTCTTGTAAATAAGTCTAGACTGATCAGCGCGGGTTTGGTACTCAGTCCTGGTACTGCGCCTAGAGGCTAGATTCCGACATGAAGCACATTATAAGAAACCAATGTACTTTTTATGTACCCTAGACTCTTGTTTTAGATTACGGCGAAAAAAAGAGAATCTCATAAGCTCAGCAAGGATAGCATCATTCTTCTTTTTTGGGATTTTAAAGTCATTTCAAAGTTTATTGTATTTTAAAATTTGAAGTATCCACAAGATTCAGGCTAGCATTAATGATTATTTGTGCTCGAGGATCTACACACACAAAAAGGTGCATTAAAGACCACCAGCACAGAAACAAAGACTATATAGAGCATGAGCGCATTGTGCATGAAAAAGACAATCCAGATGTGCCCTTGATGTCAAACACGCCCACTGAAGTATTGATCTTCTTGTACTCATCCATAATCCAAAATGAACTCGAAACCAAGGTGCCCTGTTCCTGTCCCTGGGCCATTTGAATTAATGTCCTGTCCTTGTCTCTTCCACTTCTGGTCCTGGGATTGCCAATGGATTCACTGTCCTTTCTACAAACAAACATACTTTAAAAAAAATAAAAAGAATTTACCGAGTATTTTTGGTTGACATAAAACCTTATACTCCATACAATACATCATCCATCAGTAATCAATATTAACAAAAGAAATAGATTACAAGTCACTTTCTCCATATTATTTCATTTAAAATATCTAAATAGCAATACATTCCTTGATAAAACATTAGTTGTTGAACCTAAAATCCCCTTATTTTAATAATATTTCGGGAATTCCATATGGCTACTTCGGTGTGACCTGAAGTCCTCATTATCAGCTTTTGCATCGGCGCCCAGAAAACCACCCGTAGGCAGATTCAGCCCCATTTGATGGGCACTCACACATCTGGACCAAAACGCCTCTCGTGATAATGATTCTTCACAGGAGGCACATCGACGGAATCATTTCAGTCTCAAGGCCCAGAGTGCTGGGTAGCCAATGGAGAGATGTGTCAATAACACCTGCGATACCCCATGACTCCGTTCAATGTGGTGACGACCACTGAGCACTTACATCGTTTCTAGTAAAGCTATTCTAAATTTGCAGAACACCTGGCATTCTATTGGCCATTGAAACCATTTTACATGAGGTCGTATGCATGTATAGTTGGGCATATAATTAGTATATTGTTTGATATTTGCTCATTTTGTGATTACTTTGCAATTCTTGCCCCAATTCTACTATATTGCCTTCTTATTCGGTTGGGTCAGTTCAGCAGTTGTTACGCTCACCTGGTATCCACGGGGGCACCACACGATGCTGGATGGAGGTCTAAGCACTATCCTGGACCCCTCTCTGCTTAGTTATGTGACAAACATTGGGTAGCGCCTATAGCAGGAGAATGGAGGGTTAAGATACTGGTTCTGTGATGGCCGGCCTCCCACCTCCCTCTGGTCCAAATCCCCATCCTTGGGGTTATTGCCCACCTTAGGTTTTTGTGCGTTGAACTCTCCGTCCTGCAGCTCTGTGCAGGGGCGCGTGGTTCGTGCTGGCATTCCGTGGACCTAGTTGCTTCACTCGTCCATGTGCCCTCATGTCAGGTCCAGACCGGCTGTGACTCTGACTCTGCTTGCTGTCTTCCAGGTGAGTTATAATGTCTTTTCCGTCTTTATTCTGTCTCTTTCTTTCCCTCCATTTTCTCTGTCTTCTCGGCGTCTTGCTCCACTATGCTGTTCCCTAACAATGTCCCTTTTTGTTTTCACAGGGATGGTTGCAATCTCGGAGTTGCTGTGTCAATGGTGAGGACCACGGTGAGTTATTGAAGCGCGGAGCGCTGCACTGTTTATTGGTGTTAATTGCTAACCTGAGTTCTCTTCTCTTTGTACAGGTTGCGGTGATGTTCCGGAGTGATGAGCGACCGAAGCGCTGCTTGCCCAGGTAAATGCTTTGTTAATGCTGACCTTGTTCCTTGTCCCTTGCAGGTTGCGGTGAAACCCGGAGATGGGCGAGGTAAGAGACGCACAGGGTGCTGCCAGGAATCGCTGCTTGTCCAGGTGAGAATTGTTATTAATGCTGTCCATGTTTTTTACCTTTGCAGCTTGCGGCGAACTCCGGAGATGGGCGAGGTAAGCGAAGCGCAGGATGGATTCAAGACCGGTTACTTCACAGGTAAGTGTTCTTGCTCACTAATGCTGTTCTTGTTCTTCCAGGTTATTGATGGAATCTGGATCTAGTGCTTCAGGATCGGGCCACCCGAGAAGCAGATGAGCATGAGCTGGACACAGTGAGCGTTACGCTGCAGGAGTGCAAAATAAAGCAAAGCGTGTTCTGCTGTTAGGGTGTGGTTTAAATAGCCCAGGTAAAGTAGTTCCAGGCCAAGTAGTTCCAGGCCCACCCACACCCAAAACACTAGACCACATGGCTTGGTTCTAAAGAACTGAGCTGTGTAATAGGCCTCCATGTTGGATTAAGGTCCAAAACTGGTATTGCTTTATTCCTGATAATGAGCCTGGTGCCAAAGGCGCCAGGACTGGCTCCATGTATTTTTCTGATTGAGTTTTAAGGCCCTTGGGGCCAGTGTGAAGGGCTTTAGTCCCACTGCTGCCAAGGGGCTGTTATACCTGAGGGGGTGAGGGGCATGGATCGTGACAGCAGTCAATGGATCCTCAGGACTCCAATTAAATTCAATTGTCACAAAAAAATCCTCTATTCCAGGCTTCAATTTACTCACCTGCGATCCCTCTACCTTTGTTGGTTCTCCCAGCATTATTTATAAATGGCTCTCCCTCTAATTTGTATTAATGTTCTGAGGGAAGTGGGTTCTAGATCACATCTAAGAAGATTCATAGAAGTGGATTTTGGCAGTCCTACGAATTTACTCCAATAATGCCCTTAGAACGTATTGACCTTTTTACTTATATCAGTTATATCAGAGGTAGTAGATTCTAACTCATGTAACACAGTTGTTACACATTTTTGCTAATGTAAAATTATTATACCTAGACTTGATACTACATTTTTACCACTTCTCGATCTGTCCTCCCTCAAGTTTCTCTCTGAAGCTCTTTGATTAAACGTTACACCTAAATACCGGTATTCCTGCACCACCTCAATCGAGATGGATTTGGATTGCCATCAAAGGTTTTGTTTCTAATTATTTTTACCAAATGTCATAATTTTAGTCTTGTTATAATTTATCTGGAGGTGACATGTATTGGAGAAAAGTATCGATGACTTCAATGCAGATTGTAAACATCTCCCTGTGTTATTTATCAAGACAGGATAATCTGCATATGATAGTCAGGTGATACGGTTATATGGTGGTTTCCCAGTTTAGGTTCTAAAACAAGTTTTGCATGATGTAAATATGAATCAAAGTCTGGAAGTACATGTTAAATGTAAAGGAAGCCAGCACGTATCCCTGTTTCAGTTCACAATGTGTACAGATATTAATTGTGTATGTGTCTCTCTGATTCAGTCTTGTTTTTACATTAGTTTGATTCTGCAAGCCTCTGATACATTTCAATATTCTGAGTTCAATTTGCGTGAAGTCTAATTTCCTCCACAGCAGTCAAGGCAGACTCTATCGAATGCTGCCGATTGGTCAAGAAAGGCAACATAAATTGGTGGTAACATCGTGTATTGTCCCACAGATCTTCCTGAAGCCCAATTGATTGGGTGTCAGCAGGTGGACCTGTGAGATCCATTTCGCCAATAAGTTTAGAATGAGCAAAGTTAGCAGTTTGCTAAGAACATTTAATAATGCAATCATGCGATTACCCACTCAGTCTGAATGGAGGCCTTTGATAAATAGACAATATAAGTGACTCTTTCCAAACTTCAGGCATATTGCCTGAATTAATGATTGAGTTTTTCTTTTTTATATATATATATATATATTCAAAGATAAAACTTTGTTAAAGGGACGTTATGGTTTCAAGTAAAATCGAAAAACCCCAGAAATTCGCCAGTTATGGTAAGCTAAGCAACCATAACGTGCGCCACCACTATGCACTCTAAGCCTAACACCCAGGACATCAAGATGACATCACAAATGTCATTGATGACATCACTATGACATCACATGTGAAATACATTTTGATGAAAAGTCCCTACAAGTAGATGTGTTTATATTGTTGAAAAGTCCCTACACAGAGATGTGCTTATATTGTTGGTACCAAGATGTCAGGGGTGACCGGGATACCTATCACAAACTACTTAATCTATTAAAGAATGTACTCATCTAATATCATTGTATTGGAGTGTTGCGTTAATAAAGAAACCTAATCATATATAAACATAGGCAATGACTGCAGCATGCACCATAGAAGTACACTATTTATAATCTTGTAATTTTGGATATGTTAGGCGATCCTCAGCACATCAGGCCTCCCCACATCAGAACACTGCTCACATTCCCCAAACATCTCCACCCCAGCTTCGAGGCTCAAGGGATTCGGTGAACCCACAGAACCGAAAACACCGTTCCTTCTTTGGTGTACGGGCTCGTTTACAACCTTTCCTGCATTGGCAACTGCCTTGGAGGATGTATCGCAGAAGGGACGGCGATACGTCATCACGTCGGTCACGTGATACAGTGTGGCGTTCCTCACGTGATCTTGGTGGACGTCACATGGCCCAGAGACGTCACATGACCCAGGGACACACAGTATAAAGAACTGAGAGGCAGGACGATCATTGCTTCTCAGCTGGCTTCGGACCCTGTTTGGCGTTTTTACTTGCTCCTTGCTACCTCGACCACGGAACTCTATCTTGGACTCTCTTGGACACCCCTTTGTACCTTTGCTCGGAACTGTTTACCTGTTGCCGGATTTTCGGACTGCATACCGACTTGTCTTTGGATCATCCCTGAATATCTTGCTGTACTTCTACGCCCAAGTCAAGCCCTATCTTACAGGTGGCCTACCTGTATCCACGCTTACCTGCGGTTCTACCACTCCAGGGACCGCTGTATCTTTTTGAGCCTCGAACCTCCCTACTAGGTTACCTGGGTCTCCCTTACACCAGATAGGTAAGACACTTTAGATTCTTTTGTTTACCTGCCTGTATTGTGATTGCCTGGTGCTTAACCTCATTCCTTCTTGACAGCAGCATCGGTGTTCCAGAGGCTCCGTGGATCTGGGAAGACATCTCTCACCTGTGGCCTCAAGGGTCGCACAGCGGGTTTCTATTTTGTTCCCCTGTGCGTCACTTGGGGACGGAGGTCTCATCGGTCTACACGACACTCAAGTCAGAACAGGATAGTACGATAATGAATGCTACCATATCAGAGTTTTGAGTAATGTTAAACATGTAATAACTAGCTAACAATTCAAGACTTACAACACTTGTGCTGGTACAAACAATACTTATGAAGAACCACAATGCATACAAGTCAGAGGCACATACAGGGAAACTAAAGTAAAGGAGAAAGAAACATAACCATAATGTCCCTTTAACAACATTTTTTCAGTGAATTTCATAGGTTTCTATTAGTGCAACTTAATCATAACGTCCCTTTAACAAAGTTTTTTCAGTTAATTCATAGGTTTTTACCAGTTCCTGCTATTTTCCCACAACTTACTAATATCATACTTACATAATATAGCAATGTTTGTATCCAATTTACAAAGTGTCACCTTAAAACTCTGCCATGTCCCACCTTCTGGAATCATTTTTAACACTTCCATACACTTTTTGCAACTATTTCAACTAGTTTTGCATCTGTAGACGTCTACAAACATCTGACTTCATAGCGGTCCTTCAGGACAGTGCCACATGACCATACGCTGGCGTGCGGCATGATAACGTGTCTGAGATCCCTCAGCACTTCACGATCAGATCTCTGCTTCGCGGACAGTTCAGAACTGCATTTTCTACTGATCTAGGAACTTTCAACTTCAACATTTCCCTTGCACAGCTCCAACACCTATTCCTACTCATTATCCATTAACATTCTAGTACACAGTACATACTTCTAGAAAAACTGCTATTTATCTTAAACTGGCATCAGCTAATGCCATCCCTCCTCCCCAAGAGCCACCACCACTGCTGTAATCAAGGAGCATGAGAAACACTGCCCCCTACCTTACAAATATTACACACGCAACATTTTCCCTTGTCCACCTAACCCTCCATAGTAGTGTTTGGTTCCTCTTCCCTCATGTCCCTCCCCACCTTTTGTTCTCAGCTCTACTGCCAAATAAAATACATCCAAAAACAACAAATGACATATTCCTTTAGGAACCACCTTTCACAGTTAAAAGAAAGAATTAAAAGAAACATGTATAGACTCCATCTACTTTATATTTCTCAGTAAAGTACATAGACCCAATAAGATTTTCCAACATTTCCATTTGCATTTTGTGTTATGCTAATGGGAATATTGTGGCATTCATCCTCCGTTCCAGGGACTGGAATGGTAGATACTGGCCCAGCAGCCCAAGTTATCAGCCCAAGCGAAGTGAGGGTGGATAACGAGGTCTCTGGACCATTATCCCCCTACGGCGTCCCGGTGTAGGAAGGAACATCCTTTACCAAGATGGCCACCATGGAAAGGGAAGGCAAGAGTTCCATACAGGGCCCCTCTTCACTTTCCATGGCAGCCTGCAGAAGGCAAAAAGAGAACCCTATGACCATATTAACACAAGCATATTTTTCTTCCCTTTCAGATCTATCCTACTTTCGAATACCTTTACCACAAAGCCAGTCCCAGGTGGACAAGGCCACTTTAATCCTATACTCGGAGTCAGGGCATAAATATACATGCAACATTTCATGCACTTCCATTAGTTACTGCCATAGTTATAAACCATCCAGGAACTGCATTGCACCAACCCTGTAATGCTGAGGTGTCCGCGAACCTTTCAGGACTGTTCACGAACATCCGGACTGTTCGCAGACTTTCGCGGCAAAAAACACCTGTTTTTTTGCTTCTTGCAGCCATATCCCATCCTATCCTCATCACCCCTCACCTCCCCAGAGATTATTTGATAAGTTTGACAAGTGCAATGTTGTGTTTTTTAATATGTTTTTACTGCGATGTCCGCGGAAACCGGCTGCTGTCCGTGAATCCAAGATGGCGGGCGTTTCCAAAAATCTGATGCACTTCACGCTCTTCACCATCCAATCAGTCTTGTCCGCGGAGCAAAAGGGAAGTGTGTCCGCAGACCGGACATAGATATCACTATTTTTTTTTTACCTCATTTACTGGTCATTCAAAAAAAATAACTACTGGACGGATTTTCACCAAATTTACAAAAGCACGCTTTCAGGACCAAGCCGCTGCTCCTGCCATAAATTTGGTGAAAATCCGTCCAGCGGTTTGGGCTGTAGGTGTGAGCAAAGTTTTTTCCTCATTCAGTCCATGGGAAAAAAAGAAATTTTGGGACCCCCCTATAACTTTGGCCCCCTGCACCAAACCTCACCGAACTTTGTAAAAAAATTCAGAGTGGGCTATATACTTTTTTTTTGCAAAGTTTGGTGTGGATTTGTCCAGTGGGAGCGAAGTTATAAGCCACCCAAAAAGTGCTCTTCCTATGGGTTTAGCAACTTAACCATAACTACACGGCTACTACTGTGGCCGTGTAATATATATATATATATATATGTATATATATATATATATATTCAATGAAAAAACGTTGTTAAAGGGACGTCATGGTTAAGTTGCACTAATAAAAACCTTTTAAATTCACTGAAAAAACTTTGTTAAAGGGACGTTATGGTTATGTTGGACTAATAACAACCTATGAAATTCTGTGAAAACACTTTGTTAAACGGACATTATGGTTCCAAGTAAAACCGAAAACCCCTGCGGCATCCAGGTGTAGGAAGGAAAATCCTTTTCCAGGATGGCCACCATGGAAACGGAAGGTGAGGGTTCCATACAGGGCCCCTCTTCACTTTCCATAGCAGCCTGCAGAAGGCAAAAAGAGAACCCGATGATCATATTACCACAAGCACATTTTTCTTCCCTTTCAAATCTATCCTAATTTCGAATAACTTTACCACAAAGCCAGACCCAGGTGGACATGTCCACTTTAATCCTATGTTTTGTCCCTTGTGGTCATGGCCAGTAGCTATATTGTCTGGATCATGACCTTATTCCTTGACCCGGACAATCTGGCCACTGCCCATGGCCACAGGCTATGCCTCAGTCACTAAAGGTATACCGCTATTTTTTGTAGCTACATTATGACACTTGTCAAATAATAAAACACTGGAACATTTGCAAAACCATGCTTGTAGGTCCTTGCCAATGCTCCTTACGGAAGTTTGCTGGAAATCCACCCATGTTTTATTTTTCAAAAGTGTCAAATGTATGCACATACAATCGTCATATAACCTAGCTCCCACTTGACAAAATCCATTCAGACTTTACGAAAACACCTATATCTAGATCTATAATCTTTTTGCAAACCTTCTGTGTAGATTTGTCAAATGGCACCACATTTATAAGCCTTTACAATATTTTGGGATCCCCCTCTAATTTTGCTACCTCTTGACAGAATCCGACCAAACTTCAAAAAAACATTCATATCTAAATGTATTATCGGTTTCCCAAATTAAGTGTAGATTCGTCAAATGGCACCTCATTTATAAGCCTTTACATTATTTTGGGAACCCCCTCTAATTGTGTCCCTCATGACAGAATCCCACCAAACGTTGCATACTCACTCAGAATAAGCCCAGGAATATACATGCAACATTTCTTGCAGTTCCATTAAGTGGTGCCAAAGTTATAAGCCATACACTGGACGGATTTACACCAAATTAACAAAAGCATGAATTTGTGATGTCATCTTTGATGTCCTGGGTGTTAGTGTTAGCAGTGCACAGTGGTGCGGCCAGTTATGGTTGCTTAGCCTACCATAACTGGTGAATTTCAGGGGTTTTTCGGTTTTACTTCGAACCACAATGTCACGTTTATAAAGATTTTTTAGTGAATTTCACAGGTTTTTAGTAGCGCAACTTAACCATAACGTCCCCTTAACAATATTTTTTTTTAGTTAATTTTATGGGTTTTTAGTAGGGCAACCTAACCATAACGTCCCTTTAACAAAGTTTTTTTACTCAATTGCACAGGTTTTCAGTACAGCAACTTAACCATACCGTCCCTTTTGCAAAGTTTTTTTGATAAAGATGACCGATTTATAGTAGTGGTATAAAATTGAAACAGTTATTTGTTTTCTAGTACTAACATTCTAAGGCTTATGTATGTTATTTGTGTTCCAAAAACACAGGGATTTGTGAGCCATTCTGCCCGTTATTCTTTCTTTAATAAATGGGGATTTGTGGGTAGAATGGTTCAGAAATCAATGTTTGTTTTGGTGCGCAAATTACATAAATAACCCACACAGTCTCTTTGAGGAACAGTAAGAATATAAAGGTAGTACTGTACTTACTTTTTTTTGCGGAATGACCAGGTTTATTCGGATATGTTGTTTGCAGTGTAGATGCTGTTGATTTTCAGGAGAGTAGTCTTCACTGCAATTGTAAAAGGAAGAAGTTAGTAACATTGTGTGTTTAAAGCAGTGATGTTATTGTAGACATTCATTTTGCATCTTTCGTCGGCGTATTCTCCTTTGATATCTCAACAGAGTGCATGTGTGCCTTTCGTTTCACTATGTGCAGCCTTTATATGTTATTTGCAGTATGTTAGTTGAATCTGCTTCGCAAATGAGTACAATTTTCAATTTATGAAAATGCCTTTTTTTTAAGCTGTGTTGACCATAGCATACATTTGTAAGTGATAGGTCATTATAGTAGAAGTACGAATCTGAAAAATCGGGAGACCCTCAGAGGGAGATGTCAGCACAGCAATCGGGAACGTTTATTTTTCTCATACCATCGCATGGAAAGTAGCATTAATGTAGGCGGTACACAGTAAAAAATGGTGAAATTTTCTAATGGAAAATCGATTTTCGCGCCTAAATCAGGAGGGTTGTTACGTATGTATAGGTTATGCATGAGACAGTAAGAAGTTGTGCGGTTTCTCAATGAAAAATCGGAAGTCTTTCACTTAAAGGGGGAGCATTGGTATGTATTGGCTATGCAGATTTACTGGCATTAATTTGTTTAAATGAAATCGTAAGGGTTGCACAAGTTCTCCGATTAAAATATGCATGCCTGTAATTTGTACTCGTGCATGTGCGCATGCATGGAGCTGTAAGTAGAAATCTGCGACACTTGCACAGTAATTTTTGAAGTAGGGGCTTTGCAATGATATGCGACTTGCATTCAGATTGATCAATAGTACATTTGAAGTGTGAAATTTAGATGACGGAGTTAGATGTCGAGATGTTGAATGTGATTGGTGGATGGTTGTGTGTCTGCTTAGCTGTGTCCAATGAGGGAATGGATTTGCGAGTGATGTGGAAAGGGTAGAAGGACTGGCTAAGAGTTACGTGCCGCACATAGACGGCGCTTGTCCATGGGTAGGGCGTGCCGCATACAGGGTTCTACAGCAAATCCAGCATGGAAAGGGGACTGTAGGCATCAGCCAATCACATGTTCACATTGTTCATTTGTGTTGAAAGACGGTGCGTGTACTGAAGATGGCAGAGGTGGAGACAGTCAGGGTTTTGGTGCTCGGAGATATTTTTGTCCATGGTTTACAGCACTATTCCGAAAGTCGGCATGTGGCACACAATTTCGATGTCAGAGAAGTGGAGGTGGTGTGGAGCACTGAGACTGATTGCAATGTTGCGGCAATTCTCCAAATTTGCAGAGATATGCATAGGATGAAAGGGGAAAAGGGGAATTATATTTAAATGTACAGTCATCACACTCAGATCCTCTACGTGTCCGCGGACATAGCAGTAGTCTGCAGGCAGCGCGTATTACCAACGTGGTTTCTGGGGTGAAGATGCATGCAAATGAGAATGTGTGAAGCTATGGATTGGTCAGTAAAGGTCAGTGGGTGTGTTCTGAATGGAGAAATTTAGTGAGAATGTTTTTTTTTTCCCTGACAGGAGACCAGACAGCCATGGCTCTGTGTGCTCGAAAACATATTGGGCCTCATTACAGGTCAGGCGGTCCGGAATTAACAGTGGCGGGAAACCCGCCGCCACTGTTAATTCCAGACCGCCCGATCCCGACACCTGCAGGCGGGAGGTGATGTTCCCGCCAGGTCTGACCTGGCGGGTTTAACACTGCCTGCCTGCAGGCGGACGTGGAAACATCAGCACCATCACGAGATGGTGCCAGTGTTTCCACTTCCCCATTCCCATTGAGTCCTATAGGACTCAATGGGAAAGGGGATTTACTGAATTCCGCCTCCGGAATTCCCAGGACACCAGGGTTGTAATGCCCTGGTATTTCCGGGAGGCATGGAGGCGGAATGGTTGTACAAGTCCGGCGGTAACCAGGTGGTTTTACCACCTCAGTTACTGCCAGACTCGTAATGAGGCCCATTGTCTGGATTTTGGGAGACTCATGGATACATTGGTTGAAAGCACATACAGAAAGTTGCGGTATATCTGCAGATGTTGGATTTTCTCATGTGGAAGTGCACTGGCATGGAGTGCGTGGAATGCAGTGGCTGGACTTGGTACCTCTCTGTGCTACTTTACAGACAGAGCGTCATCCTGATATAATTATCATTCATTGTGGAGGAAACAGTTTAGGCCATGTTTCTGGAATTTCTTTGCAATTTGCAATGAAGGAAGGACTTGGGAAGGTCATGGACATGTTTCTAAATTGCCAAATAGATTTTTCCCGTATTGCACAAAGACAAATGTTGCTGCGTTCTTCTGAATTTGGTCCATAAATGGAGAAAGCGAGGCGCAATGTCAATAAGGCTGTTTGTCCTTTTCTAAGAGATGTTGGCATGTCCTCATTCCACAATGAAAACATTTTGTTTCGCAGCACTTTCATTTTTCGCCGAGATGGAGTCCATCTCACATATGCTCGCAATCAGATTTTTCTTCGCAATATGCAAAATGCATTGCAACCTTTTTTGGTTTCATAGTCACCTATTTGGCAATCCGTTTCTTCCAATCCACAGTTTTTGATACACACAAAACACCACCGAAAGGCTCTTTTCAGAGCCATCAAATACTCCCAGCGAAAAGTGCATTGGTTTTGCTCTGCTTCCACCCTCCATTTTTGTGCATCTTACGACTGTCCGCTGACTTATTGAAAAATGCACGGGGGCCTACACCGGTCACTTGATAGTTCTATTGTTAAACTGAGAAAGGCGGCTCTGAAAGGAGCCTTTTTTGTAATCTTTGTTGTTTTCCAGTTTATTGCTTTTCAGCACACAACACACTAGGAGAGGAGGGTAAAGGAGGGTAAGGAAGGGACACCAAGCACAGGGATATTAAAGGGCAGGTGGAGAGAGAAATATATAGGGTGAGCTTTACTTAGGTAGGGAGCAGTTCTTCTGGTGCTCCGTGACCATAGTCTCAAAAGCACTTCGAAGACTCTCCCCACTGCAGAGTACTGCGTCGCAGTACATACACAATATTGTGACCCTCCCAAGGTAAGGGTCAACAGCATCACGAATGGCCTGTGAGGCAGCTGGAGGGATGCGCTCCCCCACAGGAGTGTCTCTTGTGGTGAGAGGATCGGACACGGAGGATGCTGTGGAGTTATTTATTTTAGTGTTAAATAGGATGAAACCACTAACAAAACTAAGTACTAAACAACAAAAGAAACTTATCAATAAACGGAATGTCAACAAAAATAACTTCTTAAATATTTGTGGAGGTGAATGGAGTCACAGGACAACCACAGAACCATATTTCAATGAAGAAGCATACAAAAAAAATCAAACAAACACAATTGCCATCCATAGCAGTGGACTAGGGTATGAAAAAATCAATAATACCATCATGGAACAAGAAACACTGCTTACAAAAGTATCCCCTGAAAACTCAGAATTACCTCTCCATTCGACTAAACCAGACCGTCCAGTATACAAATGGCTGTGCACGTCAATGTGTGACATTCCTAACAAATCTTTTAAATCTTTACGTCAGTTCCTCAATCAGTATGTGAAAGGTAAAGACAAAATCAAAATGAAAGTGCTACAAAACATGGATATCTGTCCAGTGCGCAAATACACAGGACTACAAGGACATTCGTTAGCCTGCATTTCAGGACCTATTTGCAAAAGCACCTTCTATGATATCAAAAGGATATCAATACATCATTCAAATGTAAGAAATCTACTGTATAAACTGTACTATGCTAAAAGTCCAGCTTTAGAATTAGCCAATTTAAATAACACTCTTCTACATGGTACAACCAAATACCTACAAGAAGAAATCGACTGTATCCAGAGAAAATATTTTGGAAGTGAAAGCCACTTACACAATACAATAGTTTTAGAACATACAAGCAACAATTCTGCACATAGCAACCTTCTATTACACACATACAAAAAAGAAATACTAAAATGTAAAAGTGCATCGGCTGAAGTACCAAACCATGTGTGTGTGTGTTGCCGCAGAACGTTTTACAAAAGGAACACAAAAACTATATACGTAACATACAAAATAGAAGACAATGAAGATTCCAAATGGTTTGAATTAGCTCTCTACCTTTTAGCAGAAAACAAATACCAAATAAGTGAACCCCTAATATGTTGCAGTTACTGCACTACAAAACTGGACAACAACCAAACTCCTTCACATGCTAGCACAAATAATTTGGAATTATTCCCACTACCAAAACCCCTGCAACAACTCAATTTGTATGAGAGCATCATAATTCAAACAGTTTACCCATTTCAAGCAATAATATGCCTTCAACCAAAAACAGCAAAATTACCTCCCTCTGAATTGGTGAAAGGCATTTGTGGCAAAGTAATTTATTTGCCATTAGATCTGACAGAAAATGAACACACTCTAGGAGTGCAACGTCCAATAGAGCATTCTTTAATTGTCTTAGAAAATGGTGTACCAACAAAAGACAAAAGAATTTAGCAACAACTGGTGGATTTAAATAAAGTTAGACAAGCATTGCAATATCTGAAAGACAATAACGAATACTACAAAGAAATAAATATTGAAGAAAGCTTGCGGGAACCAACTGAAGTAATTCAAGATTCATCAGAAACTGGTCAATTTGAACTTCTGGATCCTGCTGCAGTATCCACTCTTTTGGACCATTACACAATTCATCATTTGCATTCTAATGAGAGCATAGATGATGCACTAGAAACTTACCAAATGCGACAAACCAAAGGGTCACCAATGAGCATGTGGTTAAAAAGTATAGAAGAACGTGCTTTTCCACTGCTATTTCCTACAGGCAAAGGCGGAAGATACGATGATAAACCCACTCAGATTACGGCATCAGGATACCGCTCATTACAAATGTATTCTCAAGATCCCAGATTTAGACAAAATGTAGAATACATATTCCACCTACTCTTTGAAGGTGAACTAGCAACCCTATGTTACGGAGTTGCACACATTTTGAAATCTGGAACCCACTTTCAAAATATGTCGGCTACGCAATTAATACAAAAGGTGCAAGAAAAAGATTAGGTTTTACAATCAAGTATAACAAATCTGTTTGCAAACATGTGTGGTATGAAAGAATACTGGTTCCGACGGCAGAGAGACGTACGTTGTATGATCAGAAACCTTGGACCACTGACTTGGTTTGTTACACTAAGTTGTGCAGAGTATGCATGGGAAGATTTACATGAGTTCCTATGCATATCAAACAACAACAAAACCAACATAGATATACTAACACCTGGAGAACTGTGCTCTCTAGATCCAGTTAATGTGTCAAGATATTTCCATCATCATTTCAGTGCTATGCTACACTTTATTTGTAATAAAACTGTTCCTCCCCTCTGAGAAGTGCAACACTTCTTTTGGAGAAAAGAATACCAAGCGAGAGGAGCACCACATATTCACATGCTTTTATGGATCAAAGGTGCACCTAAATTTGGTCACGACAGTGATGCCACTGTTTTGCAGTTCATCCAAAAATATGTCACTTGTGAAATCCCTTCACAACGGACACATAGTGACCTGCATGGACAGATTTTACAATTTAAAAGACACAAATGTGGCAAATATTGTCGTTGCAGATACAAAAGCAAAGGGAAATACTACACCAAATGCCGCTTTGGTTTACCTAGACCAGTTACAGAAACAGGTGAAGTCAGCAACTTCATGTCTTCAGTTCAACATAGTGTTAAAGGTAAATCACCTAAGAACACCTATTACGTAAAAAGAACAGAAGAATCAAAATATATCAATGATTACAATGCAATCATTGCCCTCTTATGGAATGCAAACATAGATGTGCAGTACATTGCAGACAATTCCACTGCAGTTGCACGATATGTTACAGCCTACTTAACAAAAGCAGAAAAAACAGAGCTTCAGACCTCTGGAATGACCTATCATCAGACAAAACACTATCTAACAAATTGCACCGCTCAGGCAAAAAAATGCTCTCTCATAGAGAATGTGGCGCCTATGAAGCGGCAGATCATTTAACCGGTACTGCTTTGTATGGAAAATCAGACAACATAGTATGGCTAAGTCTTGGTCCTGCTAAATCTAGAAAAAGAGTTCTGAAATCATACGAGGATATAGAAACAATTGCCAGAATTGATCCCAACAGCCAATACATTTTAAAAAACAATTTACTGAACACATACTATCCGAACAGGAGTACCACTTTGGAAACTATGGGCCTCATTACGAGTCCGGCGGTAACCGAGGCAGTAAAACCGCCTGGTTACCGCCGGACTCATATTAGCATTCTGCCTCCGTGATTCCCGGAATTACCAGGGCATTACAACCCTGGTTTCCCGGGAATCATGGAGGCGGAATGGTGTTAATCCTCATTCCCATTGAGGCCTGCAGGAATCAATGGGAATGGGGATCATGGAAACACCGGCAGCATCTCGTGATGCTGCCGGTGTTTCCTCGTCCGCCTGTGGGCGGGTGGTGTTAAACCCACCAGGTCAAATCTGGCGGGAACATCACCTCCTGCCTGCAGGAGTCAGGATCAGGCGATCCGGAAACAATGGTGGCGGCGGGTTTACCGCTACCGTTATTTCCGGACCGCCTGATTTGTAATGAGGCCCCATGTGTCTATACCACATAGCTCAAAACTTTGCATACAAAAATTATGTAAAATTTGATGAAAGCAAAGGTAGATATAGAGTGACAGATTGTGAAGGCAGCTTAGTGAAACTTACCTAACGAAGCTTTATTAATCATGTCAAATTGTCATTAAAAACTCCTTAACAGAAAGAACTATATTACATGTCTCTGCTACAACTTTTTAAACCATGGAGAAAAGAGGAAGAGATACTAGATAACTATAACTGCTATGAAGATGTTTTCAAAGCAAATGAAAGCGCTATCACCGATGTGAACTTTACGCAGTACAAAACAATGTTGCACAATGGCAGCAACACGAAGAATAACTTCAGGCCCAACTAGATAAGGACACTTCCGACAGTAGTCAACCTTCTGTAACAGGCATTCTAGAACCACTAGGACAGCCACTAATAGCAAATGAGGCAGAATTAGCTATGACAGAAGTGTAAAACACCATGTGTCAATATGAAGAAGATTTAGAAGACTTAACTGTACTAGCAAAACTTAACAAAGATCAGCGCACCATTTTCGAAGAAGTAACAAAACAAATTGCACATGGTGTACAACACAAAAATAAAGAATGTACCTGCCAAAATTACACACCTATACTGCTGTACGTCAGTGGTGAAGCTGGGTCAGGAAAAACATTCTTAATCAAAATCATCAGCAAGTTCCTTCAACAATTGACAAACAACAAACTGTCAGCTTTTGTAACTGCCCCCACAGGTTAAGCTGCCTACAACATAGGCGGTGTCACTTTACACCGATTACTACTCCTTCCAGTAGAGCACCAAAACAAATTAGACTATTACAAACTTTCTGCAGAAGCTGCAATGGAACTACGCAGAGTATTAAAACAAATGAAAATGCTACTAATAGATGAAGTGAGCATGGTCTCCAGCCTAATGTTGGCTTTGATTCACCTCAGATTGCAAGAAGTACTCAAAACAAACTACGAAGAACTCTTTGCAGGGAAACACATTATCGGTTTCGGAGATCTTCAACAATTGACACCAATGAAAGGTGAACCTTTTCGCGCCTTGAAACACTCGTGTATAGGCGCGTTACAAATGCCATATCATATCATATCATATCATATCATAACCTATTTTTAAAACCTTAGGACACAAACTCTGCCGTAAAACTGTTGGCAGATTAGGAAATGTCAACCTTTGGCAACATTTCCAATACAAAGAATTAACAGAAAACATGCGTCAATGTGCAGATCTCACTTACGCCATATTGAAAAACCGGCACATTCATGCACTTCATGGCGATAACGCAGGTGCTACTGATGTTATGGAACAATTAGCGCACAAAAATGTCAATTGTATGGCCTTAATGCCAACTCTTGCACGCTGTTTCAAATTCAATGAAACAATGTTGAAAAAAGAAATGCAACCAATAATGGAAATTTGTGCCACAGACAAACTAGACGTACATGGCATGGCACTACCCATGTGTGAGCAAGCCACAACAAGACTAAATATCTTAGAAAATTCAATCTCCAACACACCTAGTTTGGAAAAAATATTAAAATTATCCTTAAATTGTAAAGTAATGGTTAAACGTAGCCTTGATGTGGAGCAAGAGCTAGTTAATGGGGCACTGGGTACAGTTGTTGGCTTTCAAACACACCCACGTGACAACAACATTCAGTTTGTCAATATTCGCTTTGACAAACTTTCAGAAGTGAAAAGGATAGGATGCATTCCTTCTCTTCAAAGACATGTATGTACGTAGAGAACAATTTTCTCTAACTCTTGCATATGCAGTCCCCATTCATAAATCCCAAGGTCTTACCCTAGACAAAGCATTGATAGATATAGGAAACACAGTCTTTAAAGAAGGCATTAGCTACGTAGCACTATCACTCTTACGTATACTTGACAGTCTATTTGTAATCAACTTTGATGCAAGTGAATTGAACGCTGATATTCCTTGCATTTTAGAATACAATAGACTGCGTTCACTGTACATCCCCCATCTGAAATCATATCCTGTTACAGAAAAAGTACTCATTCAAACAGAAATGCAACAGAATCTGATGGCAAATCCTTCAAAGAAAACAAAAGTAGCTAAAACTTCATCAATTACCACAAGCAAAGAAGAACCTATTAGGTAAAGTAAAACAGGTACTTCTTCAAAGAAGGAACAGAAACTCCGAACAAATCACTCAGAGACAGAACTAGCTGGTCCATTCAAATTTTCAAATGAAACTGGTGTAAGTTGCTATGCAAATGTAGCAATGAATATTCTATTTCAATTGCCACCAATTATTAACAATATTTACTTACACAGTACAGACTAATGATAGTCCTTCATAGAAACACAACAAACAATCCTGACAACACATGCAGTGTTCACGGAATAAGACAAGAATTCGACTACTGTGCTGGAATGGTGAGATTCACTATAAACTCACAAGAAGACCCACAAGAATTTCTAATGTACTTACTACAAGTACTGGAAAACAGAAACAGATTTCATACATGTGGAATCGTACATGCACTCTCCTTAACAATGTGATACAGGAACAAATCCCAAATGAGCAATTTGTGTATGTATCCATACCTATTTGTGAATCCATTCCATTTCAGCAACTTGTACAGAATGCAAACCATGGCAGATTATGTACTATGTGCAATTCAGATAATCACTCCACCTTACTGATATAAACACATAGGTCCTCATTACGAGTATGGAGGTATCCATGGTGCTATTAGCGCCATGGCTGCCACCATACCGGTCTCCAATACCAGGTTCCTTTAATGGGGAATTACTGGGTCATTCCAACATTGGAGGACCTGGTAATTCCTCCTCGAAGGACCCATTCCCCATTCCCATTTGAGCCCCCATAGGGCTCAATGGGAATGGGGAGGGTGCTAATAACGGGCACGTTACTTACGGCCCGTTATTAGCTCCCTCTTCCCCTCGCGGGACCCGGAAAGGACATCTGGTTTTACCAGATGTCTGTCCCGAGTCCCGCAAAGTGAACCTTGGAATCGGCGCTCCCGTAATGAAGGGTGCCGGTCACGTACCGGCACCCTTCTTACGGGAGCGCCAGGGTCGTAATGAGGCCCATAGTAACTACATAATACTAATGCTTCTACTTTACAATGCAGATGGTACCAAAAACAACTGCAAGCTGACTGGATTCACACACAGTCAAGTGTCACTTGGTAAGAAAACCATGACAACAATAGGTATAATCTACCACGCAGGAGCTACAACCAATGCAGGTAACTACACAGCATACATTAAAAAGAAATGTGGATGATTTGAATGTAATGATAGCACCATTACTCTAAAGCAGAGATTGCCAGCTAATCTTACAAATGCGTATTTAATCTTCTTAAAGCCAAAATTTAATAACTAATGTGTACTTCAACATTAACAAAAATTCAAGTAAAAGATTATAAACAGTTCGAATACGCCAACAGGTATCTAACTGCCCAAGAGTGTATAACAACCACACAGATAAATGAATACCACATATCCGTAACAAAAAATACACAGTTAGAATACGCCGACAGGTATCTAACTGTTTAAAAAAATCAGCAACAAGTCAACAGACATAACATTATTCAGAAACAACAAGTAAACATGCAAAGCAAACAAAGAAATAGTTTGTAGCATAGCAAAGAAAGTTTTTTTTTAATCCGGCAAGTATTTTTTTTCCCCCAGACTCAAGGATTTGAAAAACAAACACAGAAACTGAGCAAAATGCACAGTACACTGGTTTGTAAACTAAATATCAGGGTAAAAAAAGGCTAAAATGTCTATCATACAATGTAATAAGTCTTAATAAAATACAAACACTAACATGCTCTTTTCTTTTAACACAGAAGTTAAAAAAGGATATTCCCGCCACGTACTAAAGTCATGTAAGAAATATATGGAATCTCAACAAAGTAAACAGTAAGTATAATTTCACACATGTCATACATATTCAAATCTATACGTCTAATCCATGGCAGTAATATGGTGCAATGGCTGTAGGCAGGGCCTAGCGTCTTAGATGTATAATCTACCACCTACACCCTGCGGCCAAGCAAACAACACTATAGGTCCTACCCACAACCATTGCAGCAAAACCATGGTGCTTATAATTTCACTACTTATAAGTTTACTCTTGGGTGCATGGTCTGCAGCCATGCACCTAAGACTCTAGGTCGTGCACACAACCACCGCACCACAGCACACCCATACTGACTTATAACCTCACTACTCATGACTTCAGTCATGGGTGCAGTCTTGGGTGCATGGCCCCGGCCATGCACCCAAGACTCTTCGTCCTGGCCACAACAACCACAGCATATCACACCCATTGTGGCTTGTAACTATACAACAACGTATAAATGTGGTCTTGAGTGCATGGCCTTTGGCCATGCACCCAAGACTGCAGGCCCTCCCCACAACCACCTGAGTGATGTTCGATACTACGGGTGTATCTATACCTGTGATATGCTGCAGTGGTTGTCTACGTCCTGCCCACAACCACCGCAGTATGTCAAACCCATGTTGGCTTATAGCTTCAGTGCTTATAACTTTGTTCTTGGATGCATGGCCTTTGGCCATGCACCAAAGACTCTAGCTCCTGCCCAGAACCACTATACCATATCGCACCCATTGTGGCTTCTAACTTCACTACATATAAATTTGGTCTTGGGTGCATGGCCTTTGGCCACAACCAAGACTGTAGGCCCTCCCCACAACAACCTCATTGATGTTTGATACCACAAGTGTATCTATAGCAGTGTTATGCTAGAGTGGCTGTGCCCAGACGCTAGAGTCTTGGGTGTAAGGCCATAGATATTTGAATGTATGGGTGTGCAGTATATAAAAACCATAGTGGCTTATAACTCCAGTGCTTATAACTTTGTTCTTGGGTGCATGGCCTTCGCCCATGCACCCAAAACTCTACGTCCTGCCCACAACCACTGCACTATATAAAACCCATGTAGCCTTATAACTGCAGTGCTTATAACTTTGGTCTTGGGTGCATGGCCTTCCACCCAAGACTCTACGTATTGGCCACAACTACCACAGAATATTGCACCCATAGAGATGTATAATTTCTCTACGTATAAATTTGATCTTGGGTGCATGGCCTTTGGGCATGCAACCAAGACTCTAGGCCCTCCCCAAAACCACCTGATCCATATGCAATACTACGGGTGTATCTATAGCTGTGATATGCTGCGGTGATTGTGGCCAGGGCCTAGCGTCTTGGGAGTATGGCCTACGGCCATGCACCCAAGACTCTAGGCCCTGGCCACAACCACCGCAGCATATCACACCCATGGCAGCGTATAAATCAATAGCACACCCATAGAAACAAAAAATGTAACTATGGCATTTACTCAATTTCAATGTTCGCTAACACCACACGTGTCCTTAGAACAGTTTCAAGTTGCCTGCGCACAGCATGGACTGAACTACTATCCTTAAGAGACCCTTCATTTACAGTACTTACAAAAATCCCAGACAAGGCGGGCATGGGGAATACATCATTACCACCTACCACCTAAACAAATACATTATTTCACCCATCTCTTACTCTCTGAACCTCCCCAAGCACTCTGACACACCAAAACAGTTTCCGATATAGCTTTTCGCCTCTAGTCCCCGCCGCACTGCAGCCAATCAGCGGAGACGTCGCGTGTCCGCGGTCATGACGCCAGCCCCTTAGCCAAACGGTATCTTGTCCGCGGAGCGAACAGGGAAGTGTGACCGCGGAGCGGACATGGATATCACTAATTTTTTAGACCTACTTTTTGGTCATTTTAAAGTAAAATACTGGACGAATTGTCACCAAATTTACAAAAGCACGCTTTCGGGACCAAGCCCCTGTCCCTGCTGCAAATTTGGTGAAAATCCGTCCAGCGGATTGGCCTGTAGGCATGCGCAAATTTTTTCCCTCATTCAGTCTATGGGAAAAAAGGCATTTTGGGACCCCCCCTATAACTCCCCCCCCCGGACGAAACATCACCAAACTTTGCAACAAAAATTCAGAATGGCCCATATACTTTTTTTGCAAAGTTTGGAGAGGATTCGTCAGGGGCGAGCGGAGTTATAGGCCGCCCAAAAAGTGCTATTCCTATGGAAACAGCAACTTAACCATAACTACAATGTTGTAATATATATATATATTACACGGCCAAGTTTGGTGATGTTTGGTCCAGGGGGGAAAACTTATAGGGGGGGGTCCCAAAACGTCTTTTTTCCCATAGACTGAATGGGGGAAAAACTTTGTGCACGGCTACAGGCCAAACCGTTGGAGGGATTTTCACCAAATTGGCGGCAGGGGCTTGGACCCGAAAGCGTGCTTTAGTAAATTTGGTCACAATCCGTCCAGTACTTTCCTTTAAAACGGCCAAAAAATATGTCTCAATAAATTAGTGATATCTATGTCCACTCCATGGTCCCATTTCCCTGTTCGCTCCACGGACATGATACCGATTGGCCAGGGGAGGTGGCGTCATCACTGCGGACACGCGACATCTTCGCCGATTGGCCACAGCGAGCCGTGATGTATGTCAGAATGTGTGGATGCGCCCGACATCTTGGATCCGAAGACAGCGCGCTAACTACTAGAGGCGAAATGCTGCTTTGGAAACTGGTTTCCTCTCCTACAGTGCCTGGTGAGGATCACAGAGTAAGAGATGGGTTAAATACTCTACTTGTTTGGCCGGTAGATATTAATGATGTATTCGCCATGGGAAATGGTGTTTGGGAAATGATTTTCATTTCCTACAATGCTTGGGGAGGTTTAAAGAGTAAGAGACGGATGAAATACTGTACTTGTTTGGGCGGCAATTGTCTATTACATATTCTGCATTGGCACCTTCTTCAGGATGTTTGTGCATGCAGAAAGTGAGGGATCTAATAAGGATACTATTTGAGTCCGTGCTGTGTACAGGCACCTTGAAAATGTTCGCAGGACATACGTGGCGTTAGTGACCATTGCTTTTGAGTATACTTACCTATTATATTACATTTTCCTATGGGTGTGTTATTGCTTAGTACGCCACCATGGTCGAGACATGCTGCGGTGGTTGTTGGCATGGCCTAGAGTCTTGGATGCATGGACGTAGGCCGTAGGCCAAAGGCCATACTTCCAAGGCTGTAGGCCCTGCCCACAACCACTGCAGCGTGTCACGACCATGGCTACACGTGTAGTATTGATTATCGCTTACGTGGTTGAGGGGAGAGTGTACAGTGTTGGGTGCATGGCTAAAGGCCATGCACCCAACATCAAAGTTATAAGCACTGGAGTTATAAGCCAGTGCACAGGAACACATTGCAGTAATATCTATGGACACACAGCTAGGAGTGCAGTCTCTGGCCAGAATAAGTGAGGCACACCACACCTATCAATACACCGGTACTACTGGACATCACTGAGGTGGTTGTGGGCAGGATGTAGACTTTTGCTTCCATGGCTGCAGCCCGTAGCCCATACATCATACTCCTAAAACCCTAGGCCCTGGCCAGAAACACCACATCATATTACTGCAGTGCAAACACTCGTCCTATAGGTTAGCATGTCAGATGGTTCTGGGCAGGGTGTACAGTCTTGGCTGCATGGCCGAAGCCCATGCACCCAGAAACGATCTTGTTAGCGGTGGAGGTATAAGGCAACGTACAACTATACATTCAAAAGTACGTGGACATATATTTTAACCTCTAGGTCCTGCCGTCATCCACTGCAGCACATTAGACAGGCACGTTAGTGACTGTGTTGCTTTGATGGAGTGGCTGTTTCCATAGAAAGAACTGTTTTTGGCTGCCTTATAACTGTCCTACCCGTGGACGAATCGTCGCCAAACTTTGGAAAAAAAAGATATCGGGCACTCTGATTTTGGTTGGCAAATTTGGTGATGTTTGGTGCAGGCGGGCAAAAGTTATAAGGGGGAGGGGTTCTCAAAACCTCTCTTTTCCCCTTACACTGAACGGGGGGAAAAGGTTGTGCTCACGACCATGTGGCTCTTTCCCAGATTGTTTGAAGAACAGCGTGAAGTAAGGCAGCTTTCTTCGGTGCCCCCCTATCTTTTACTAATGTTTTCGTGTGCGCGGATACCGCCAGAAACACTTCAAAAACAAGAGAGCATTAGACTTCTCAAACTCAAGTAATAGTATTTCACAAGGTCACCTTTGAGGGGGGCCAATGAGCTGTGGAAGCACAAAGTGAAAAAGTGCAGTTTTCTTGTCTGCAAATGATATGTTTAAATGCATGTTCGGGCTCACTGCACCATGACCAATTGCAGCGTGTGGAATAAAATGTGTTTTGGAATAATATTTACCTCACATTGGCCTCTTCAGTTTTGAAAACTAAGGCCATCATCTGCAGTGTTTGCTTGAAACAGCGCTTCTGGAGGTGTATGGGATTAGAGGTTCTCATAATTGGATTTCAATATGTTGCGTCAAAGCCAGAATGTATTTGGCTTCTGAGTGAAGGCCACACAAGTTGCTTTTGTGGTTGACAGCTCAATACGCCCGCGCATCGGAGTGAATGTAAAGGGGCAATTGTTTTTTGACCTTGAGCCCAAGAGAAACTTGCTCACTATTCACGGAATGAAAGTGTCGAAAAAAACAGCAATTGATAAGGTTATGTTTTAAAAGGTTTGTAAGGGACATGCAATATCAGTCAATGAAGAGTCTTCGCTGCGAACACATTCATGACTGATTTGGAGAAAAAGAATCGAGGCTGTAAATATTTTGTAAGTTTACTTTGGCCCACTCTACAGCGAACCGTGCTTTATTTTTACATAACTGCACATCTAATTGTGCTAATATAATTGACATATTATTTTTCTGCTTTTTTACAATTTTCCTGTAATGTTGCAGAGTACACAGGTTGCTCATTTGCAGGGTATGACTGCACTCAACCTTTTTTACCATCATTATTTCTAATTTGAAACGCTTACTTTGTCCACATAGCTTTGTGTATAACTTTGCACATTTTTTTGGTCTTCTTTGAAATGACGAGACGTAATTTCTTTTTATTTGTACACTCTTTTTTATTTCACACCTAAATATCGTCTTTCTCTGTACTTGGCATTTTGTTTTCTCTTACGGCGCATGCAAAATCTCGGCGTTTGTAACCTCCACCTGTAGGTACACTTGGACATTACTGACATATTACTAGAATGTCAACTTTGAGCATGTACTTTTGTGTAACACTTTGCACATTTTCTGTGTGATCTTTAAAACATTTTTGCTACAGGTTGGTTACTGACACATATTTTTTGTAACCTTTCCCGCCTAGGTATATATTGCTGTACTGTGCGTGCCATGGTTTTCAAATCCCGAGTGAGGGCTTCTTCAGACGGCAAATACAACTGCTGGTGAGCGGTTGCCTGTCCATAACAATAATGTGGAATGACACTGTAAGCCCGCTTTGTCCATTCACTGAACTCGCTATTCAGAGCAACGTGACATCATTTATGGTGGTGTAGCCTCAACGTCATGACGACTTCTGGGAAATAACTGTGGAAACAAAGCGACTGCTTCAACGAAGACCCCAAAATGTTTGTTTGAGCAAAAAAAACGGCCTCCTCATCTTCAACATTTGCAATGCCTCCCTAACCAGCATTGTAATCGTTGCATTGAGTATGCGATTATTCCGATGGTCTCTGCAAGTTTGTTATTAAATAAATCTATTTTGTAGCCTGTAAAATGGCCACGTGTTCTTTGCCATTTCACTGTTTTATTTGCAAATGTAAGTTATTACCTTGTACGTCGCTGAATGTTTATTTACAGGTTCTGCGTCACGCCACGTACTTGTGCTTTTTGCAAACTACAATGGAAATGGAAGAGGGGCTATGTATGCAATAACCGCCTTCCCTTCCTATGGCCGCCATCTTGAAAGAGAATTTTCTTTTGTGATCCTTACTGACAAAGTCGCCTCGAATTACAACAAGTAAACGTCCTTTTTAATAGCACACGTTACTACATTAGTAATTTAGACTATTGGTGGCAAAGATTATTGCATCTATGTACTTTACAGAGAAATAAGGCGTATCTGGAGTGTATGCACAATTTTTTTTCCATTATACTGTGAAAGGTTGTTATGAACGTATTGTTATCTTTGTTTACGGGTGCCTTTATTTTTTTCCACGGCAGGCAATAAGGCAATATGCGAACGGCATTGAGCAAAAAGGCATCAAACGGTAATATGAGTGACTGTATGTGTAGCAACACATTTTTTCCGTCTGTTATGTGCAAGGTAGCGACACAGATTCTTATGCTTTCGCATTACACCACTGCTGCTGTTTCTTAGGGAGGAAGGCTGCCTTTAGCTGATGTCATTTTCAGATAAGTACAACTTTCCCTACCAATATATAATGTGTAGTGCATTGGCAATCGCTGCATACCAATAGGTGTTGCCGTTGTGTAAGGCAAATGTTCAAGGTGGACGTTCCTACATGAATATAAAATCTATGTCCACATTGCCCAACAGGCATACTTCATTCAGGTAAGTGTGTACTGATTGTGGGACATGTCACGGTGCTGTGCGACAGTATATTTTCATGTGGCATTCTTCGGAAGGTGTATACTGTTCACCAAACGACCCTTCCTAAAGGGACCTTTTGGTTATGTTGCACTACTGAAAATCTGTGACATGCAGTACAACATTTTTTTCTTAGCTACACCTTATACTTAAATTGTACTACTAAAAACCTGTCCAATTCACTAAAAAAAAAGAACTTTGTTAAGGGGACGTTATGGTTAAGTTGCGCTACTAAAAACCTGTGAAATTCCCTAAAAAAACTTTATAATCATGACATTATGGTTCACGGTAAAACCCAAAAACCCCTGAAATTCGCCAGTAATGGTAGCCTAAGCAACCATAACTGCCTGCAGCACTGTGCATTGCTAACACTAACACCAGCTAAGCAACCATAACTTGTGCCACTACCGTGCACTGCTAAGGCTAACACCCAGGACATCAAGAGAGGGAGGGGGGGTTGGAGTCACTGGGCTATCTATCCTGGAATAAGAGTACCGAGTAGCCTCAAAATTAGGAGTAACTGATAATTTAGGCTCCTGAGGTTGCAGTCTTCATTCTTTTAGATGGTAAAGTTGTCTCGTTCCATAAAGAATGCTTCCAGCGACTCAAGTGTACCTGTCCTCATCCCACAAGGTGAGGGATTTGGTTCTGTCTCTACATCCTCAGTTGGATGTGATGGTTCTGGCATGTGGGCTATCACCTCTCCCAAATATCTTCTGTTGGAAAAAAGAAGTCAGTCATTTTCTTACGCCCGGCAGCTCCCCCTTTGCTTTATATAGGGGGCTAGTTGGTCTCAAGGTCATCTATATTTGTTTTATTTTTGAGGGCAAAGGATCCTCGAGATTGAAGGACGGCAGAGGCAGGCATTTTTAGTGCCTCCGAAGCAGAGTAACTGCATCATTTGTATTGCATTTTATATCATAGCCTCGCAGATTGACTTTAATGACACTGAAATAGTTGGAGAAAGAGTCTCAGGTCAATCTGCCAGTAACCAAAGTGTCCTCCAGCACCTAGTCGTGGACGATGTGCCAGGACCTTGCACTGTCCAAGGACCAATCACCGCTATAATCAGCATTCTACGGCTTTGTAAAGAAGCATGTAAGTGTCTTTATCTAAGATGGGGGTTATTTGAAATTCACTCAATCTTTTTAGGAGGGCTGCAATTTCCAAAGAACACGTTGATGCCCTTAACTCAAATAGGGCTGTTTTAATAATTCCTCTCTATATTTTTAATAAGGCAACAAATTGGAGCAGAACTCGCCTTCCCCATGCAAATAATGCACTGAATGGAAGACCATTTATATCTACAAGAGGTTCTCCAGTGGTGAATATACGGGGGGTTATGTTCCCCACCATATACCTGACTAATTAGGCTGGTTAAAGTATTGTGATCTGTTTTTCAATGTGAGCCATGCCCCAAGGTCCGGGTACCAGGTTCCACCTGCTCACGGAGCACCAGCCACCATCCACCCAAGCCCCCTAACCACACTCACCAATGCTGCTGAAATATTGGCACAGGAACTTAGTGACTCCTTCAGGATTCCTTCGGCTATTTCATTCTTATTTCTCACAGTCCCTGTCAGGGACTTCTTTGGAACTTCCTTAGGATGGCAGTACCCAGGGTCCTATACCAGTGCTAGCACCAGCATTCACACACGGAGGTTGGAGCGTGTCACGTGAGCTTCAAGATAAGCTGCACTGAGTGGATTCACACTCTACCAGTCAGCCGCTTTCGAGACAGCTGTGTCTGGAAACAAATATTCCAGAAGTGGCCTTCAGAGCTGGGCATATACTCCAGATAGAGCTTTCAGGGCTGAGCACACTACACCATATGTGACTCCCACTACTGGGAACAGTATTCCAGATGTGACCTCTATAACTAGAAACAATACCCTAAATGTGGCCTCCAGAACTGCATCTGATATGCTACATAATGCCACCAAAAATGGCATTTACATTTACATTTATTTATTTATATCACGCACGATGGACCCTCAGGCATGATGGTGCATACAGACCAACAACAAATATACAAAGATACAACATAAAACATAAAGCATGATAGAAAAGTACAGCACGACTACCAGCTGAGTACTGACTGCATGTCTGCACAGTATGCTGATTCAACGCGCTCCAATTGCTTCCTGAGGATTTTGAACTCACCTTCAATTGTGGACTTGCTGGATCCTGTAGCCACGCCCCTTCTGACTACATATTCAGCTGCCAGGCGCACCAGCGCACGCGCACCCAGCACGGGTACCCACTGAGTACTGACTGCACGTCTGCACAATACGCTGATTCAACACACTCCAATTGCTTTCTGAGGATTTTCAACTCACCTTCAATTGTGGACTTGCTGGCTCCTGTAGCCATGCCCCTTTTGACTACATATTCAGCTGCCACGTGCACCAGCGCCTGCACATCCAGCATAAGTACATGCTGAGTACTGACTGCATGTCTGCACAGTACACTGATTCAACATGCTCCAATTGCTTCCTGAGGATTTTGCAACTCACCTTCAATTGTGGACTTGCTGGGTATATTACCCTTGATATTGGACTTAATATACAACTTAATATGCTACGCTAAATGATTTAAGAAACTAATTATTTTTCTCTATTCATCAAGCTCCTATAGCCACGCCCCTTCTGACTACGTATTCAGCTGCCACTTACACCAGCACGTGTGCACCCAGCATGAGTACCCGCTGAGTACTGACTGCTGACCGATGAGCCGCGGTGCAGCCTGCCAGCATTTCAGCGCCTGGTCGCTTGATTTGTACTCGTGTGTTTTGTCTCCCGTGGCCAATTTTTGGAGATTGTTATTATTCTGTCCTCTTCTTGAACAATCCCAATTTTGAGACATTTTTATTTTAAGCGTTTGGCCCAACTGGTCTTACAGTTCTGAGGGTACCTGTATTGAACGGTCTTCCTCGTAATGATTAGTCTCACTTCAGGTATGCTGCGCCCGCCTAAACATCTATATCAGCGGAAACTCCCATTAAAATCACCGGAAAGTTCAGGATCTCCAAAGTCTGCATTACCCTCCAAAATTACTGGAACTTCCACTGACTTTCGCAGCTTTCTTATGAATGCCGAGACTTCAGGGACTACTTCACCTAAAATACACGCACCAAACACTGTTAGTTTCCCTCCAGCAACCGATGGAGTCCCGTCTCAATCTCGAATAACCACATTAGTCCAACCCCCCTTGTTATCAGACCTGACAATGCAAGGTTGTACTTTGTACACTACTTGTCCTTCAGAGGATGAAACATTCCACACTCCAAGTTACTTACCAGAATTTCCTATGGCTCCTCATGTTTCTATTTCCACTCAGTCAGCTCAATCTTTGCTGCCAGCTATTCTATATTCACAAGCAGCTAGATCCTTAACTGCCTTGGATAAAGCTGAGAGTTTTCATTGCCAAATAATTGATAGAATGCACAATTTATCTCTCCCTCTGCTGGTGCCATCTTCTCATTCTACTCAAACCACCAAATCTTCAGAGGGTGCCTATCAACCAGCTACAACTATCCCACAAGAATTCAGTTCTTTCAAACTCTCCTGAGCTTTACCATACTGACACTCCTGATGATATAATTTCACCAGGAGACTCAGAGTCATCTCTGGTTTGCTTCATTCACCAAACCGATTCCATGTTCGTCATTTAGTTTTCCTACAATTTCTAATCCAGCCTTAGAAGCTGCTCTTACAGCCATAAATAACTAAACTATTCAAAGTGCTTGATCACAGGTCAGCTACTCAAACTGCCTCTATGAATCTTCTTCATAGTAAATTTGATTGGCTTGCGACTAATCCACCTAATTGTGTAAATGTTGTGTTGGATATACCTAATCCCACGCTACTGTCAACTGGAAAAGAATCAAAGACTTAAATTTCACTAACCTTTGCAGACTGAGATTTGCAACGGAGGCAACAGGCAGAGATTGAGGAATCCCCCGTGGGAGTCCTGCTCTCTCTCACTCCCTGGATTGAATATCAGAGAGGAGGGAGGCAGAATCCCCAGGGAAACCCTCCTGGGGAATAAAATCCTGAATCGCTGTGGCTCTTCGGAACGAAGGGTAGCAGCTTGGACGGTCCCTCTAGGCGAGCTGGAGCGCGAAGAGGATTGGAAACCTTTCTGGGGAAACAAGATAGAACAGGTAAATGCCAGGTAGGAAGGAGTGAGAGAAAAGGAGAGTACTAGGTTTGGAAGTGACACGTACGTGATATTCAGAATGTGATCCTCAATAGGATGAGGACGTTCTTGAAGGTCTCCGGATGACTGGAAGTCTTAGAACTGTGGTGTTGAGCGAACGGATAAGTAAGGGAATAAATGTTAGAAATGGCAGGATTGAGTGTGCTAAAGAGGACACTAATTTAAGGGAACTTACTGACAATGGCGGAACTCCTAACTTGAAACCTATGGTAGAGCCGGGATATGGCCTGAGAATAAGCCTGTGGGTAAGGGAGGCAGAAAGAAAAGAGGGAAGTTAGATATCAGAGGAGAATGCAAGTTAGCAATATCAGAGGGAGGAATCCTAGCGGCGAACTTACGGAGCGTCGGTAAGAACAGTAGCGACGCGTATGCTAGCAACACTTCCTTCCTTATCAGGAGTCACGTGAGCAGACGCAGGAACGTAAGATGTGCGTGGAACAACTAGACCGCGGTCTTCCTTACAAAGGACCTTCGCTTTGGGAGCCTGTATTATAACGTTATGTGCCGTTCTTCCTAATCTCCTGTTTTGCCACCATGACCAACGCTGATAATGTGTAACAGCTACCTACAGCTGAACATCATGTAGATATACCTTTGGAAATTACCCAGATTGAGATGGAAGGCTCCAGTATTCCAGGTCAAATTTACTCTCCTCCGTTGCCTCACATTGAGAATAACGGAGATGACACCTCTGACATCCAAATCATAGGAATATCTTTATATGATGTATTTTTGCATATTCCTCAAAACAAAAGAAGAAAGAGGAAAAGAAACAGAAAATGCACATCTCACATTTTTTATGATTCCAATGCAAATCAGAAAATAGAACAAAGAAAAAATAAAAAATCCAAAAATGTAACTTCTTCAAAAAATAAAATTTCTAAATCAAAAATAAAAACCTTTGTGGCAAATATTTCTTCACCACAATACTTGCCTAATGAATTGGATCATCATTGGAATCCTCATTTGTCCCCAAATGTGCCCCCTGTGACACTGGAAAAGGCCATACCTTTTGATTCAGTTAAGGATATCTCCAAAAGTAAGAGTGAGTCTATTCCTAATCATAAATGTGAGGCACCATTGTCTGTTATTGGGGAGTCTAACCATGGTGATCTGAATACTATGCATGATAAACCTATGAACCTATCAGTATACTCTCATTACAATAATTCTATTCTTGAAGATGTGCATCATAGCCTACATGATTTCTCTCGTGATCGACGTGCTTTGCCACCAACTTTTCATGTTAATTTTGACATTGATCCTACCTCATTCAAAATGATGGATCAAAGGCGTAAGGAAACATCGGTGAGAGGGAACCTGTCAAAAGAGAAATCATCTTTGCAAAACTACTGCTATCTTCTCTTGGCCTCCCTTTAAATATGACTTCTATGCATTCTGTACGCATGGTGCCTTTGGTTGCTCCAACAAAATTCCTTCCTTATACAACATTTGGTACTCTTCCTGGTACCTCTGTCCAAATGCCCCTTGATACAATTTATGAAGATTCTTGACCAACCATTTATTGCCCGAATCCTACAATCCTTAAAGATTAGAGCATCCATATTACTTTGCTTGACAGATTATATTCAGATCCCTTTCCTAATCGCACAACAATTCTTACTGTGTTCAATTCAATTTCTTCATTGAAACAGATAAACCCTGCCGATATTGAGTCGGTGAGATATCCTATTCCAGCACAACAAGATATCACTGAAATTACCATTCAATCGCAAATAGTAAAGAATTTAGTGTGGAACGAAAGACAACTTTTCAGTAAAGGGCTGCATCTTGAAGCTTTTATTCCATCTCCTCCAATCAAGGATTGTTCAATAACTGAGCATTTGCAATCAAATTTAAATGCAAATGTACTTCTGCTACTAGGGAACCAACTTGTTCCAGATGGGTTTGGGTCAGAGTAGGAAAAGATCAAGATTTGCATCCCCTAGCTCATTAGGACGATCTTTTAGTTTCCACTCATGCCTGTTCCTTGGCATCCTGGAATACTAGGGGTTTCTCTCATTTACTTGACACTCATTCCTCTGTATTAAATTATTTCGGTATTGTCGTACTTCAGGAAACTTGGATTTTGATGAAACCGACATGGGAGAATCATCAAATTGAAGTCGCCCAAGCCTCCAAAGCGGCTCGAGGATGAGCGGCTTCTGGGTTATTAGTTGCCATTCGAAATGACTCACACCTTTCTCTTGTAGCTTGGCCATCTCCTGACCCAGGCATTCAAGCTGTGAAACTAATCACCCCCAATACAAATCATCCTCTTTATCCTGGTTCTGTTTTAATAAATATTTATTGGAACCCACTCTCCCCTTCAGAGCCTCAGTTTATTGCCAAAATCAAAGCAATTTTGAATACAATGTTATTAGAACCTGATGTTACAACTACAATTTTTTTATTTTTTTTTATTGATTTAGTTGATTTTTACAACTTTTCAATAAACAAAGCAATTCATGACATTAATAAGACTTAAAACATAAGGACAGCCACAAATTAACATTCATAAAAACAGATGCGAAAACTTTCAAATTAAAACAAATAGAATCACAATGAGCATTAATCATGAAACCGGTACATTGTTGGTGCACTCACATGATTCAATGACCTATATGCTTAAAAACTGAGACTTAAGTATTGTCTGCTTGATCTAATTTTAGTGAAGTTAAGAAATTTATAGTAGCTACTTGGACTCCCAAGGTAGTCAAACCAAAAATGTGATTCCAACAAACATTTGGTTCAATCATAGCAATACCCGAGCAATACTTGTGGAAATGTAATTGTCTTAGCCAATTTAAATTAGTACATTGTGTAATTAAATGAGCCAAGGTTTCAGGACACTCGACAGATTGACAAAACCGACAAATATTGTGAGTGCGAGGGATTAGTTTACGCGTGCATTGAAGGTCTCTGGTTTCCCAGATATGCAAGCGAAAGCGCAGAATTGAGTTTCTGTATTTCAATGAGGGCGCTTTCGAAAGATGTCTTTGTGGAAAACCTCTTTTATGAGGAGGAAAGCGATGACTAGTAGCATGTTTGTATGTTAAACATTTCTGGTGATTCAAAATCCATGAGGACTGAAAGAGTTTTGATTTGGCCTTGTTGGGATCGTGTATTAAAACTTCATTAGTAATTTCGGCCCGTGCCAAGATCTTATAAACTGACAACAGCCAACTTCGGACAAATGAGTGATCTGTGGTGAATATGTAGGTCGAAATTACCTTGAGTAAATTATCAGACTGGGAAGAAATCAGGCACTTTCTGAGGAATGAACATTGCTTCTAATCAAGGGACGAGGCCAATGATGTGAGACCCAATTCATACCGTAGCCACGAAATGGGAATACACATCGGTAAGTGCAGCACACTCCTCCAGAATGCGGCCTCCCATTTATCGAGAGTGATTAAGGACAGAGGAGGACCTGCTTCCAGCCCGTAAAGGATGGTCGGATTGACTTTCATTTACCAAAACGTGATGGCCGGGACTATGGAAAATTTACCAAATTTAGTGAGGAGGATGCGTGCCTGAGAAATGGCAGTGAAGAGTTTAACGTCAATCAGAGCCATATGTTTCATTGACTTTAAGGAAACTTCGAAGATGACACCCAAATAAGTGTACGAAGATACCATAGACAGTTTGACATTATGTCCAATGGACCAATGTTTTAGCGTGTGAACACCTTGATGGGGATTGAACATTAACACTTGAGTCTTGGTAGTATTCATTCTTAGTTCATTCTCTGCCACATAACAGTCAAGGGCAGCAAGTAATTTCTGGAGGCCACTAGGAGTTTTTGAAATTAAAACTATATCATCAGCGTAAAACAACGCTTTGATGGGAGAACCATTAATTTTCGGTGAATCAGAGTGAATAGGTTCAAAAGCAAATTTGATGTTGTGTGTATAATAGTTAAAGATGGCTGAAGCCAGTAAACAGCCTTGTTTGAGGCCACGTGTAGTTGAAATAGGCTGCGAACGTAAACCATTCAAAGTTAATCTGACTTGAACAGATGTTGAAGAATGAAAATGATAAATAAGGTCGTTGATTGTAGGTGGACAATGGTCATTTATAAGTTTATGCATTAGTTTGACTCTTGAAATTGAGTCAAAAGCAGAGTGCAGGTCCAAAAATGCAAAGTAAACCTGCTGTTTTTGCACGTGACACTGTGTTTTGATGGCATTTAACAAAAACATATTGACAACAGTGCCCATCCCAGCAACAAACCCTGTTTGAAACGGATTGCGATGAAAATGAGTGAGCGTCCATGCTGAAAATTCAAGCTATAAGAATTTTGCAAATATTTTACTTGGTGAATCAAGAAGAGCTATGGGTCGGTAGTTCTCAGGTAAAGCACAATCCCCTTTTTTATAAATGGGGAACAAGATGGACGAGTGCCAAGACAATGGTAACTTTTTCGTATGTAAGATATTTTGAAACAAACGAAATAAAATGCGGGCCCAATGGTGTAGGTTATGCTTAAGCATTATATCGCTAATACCGTCGGGCCCCGCCGCTCTAGAGTTTTTAGCCAATTTCATATAGTTGATAATAGAATCCAGGTCACAATTAAGGGACCACTTAGACACTGATTGCGTTTGATATTCAAACTGGACAAAGGCTGAATCATTATATAAATTAGAGAAGTGGCGAATCCATTGTGCTTCTTGTACACCGTTAGCTTGTACATCCAATTGGTAATTGCAGTTTTTATGTTTTAGCAATTTCCAAATGCTCGCTGAATTTTTGGTAGCCAAAGTATTGAGCATGAGCTCGCTATCTTTCTGAAATAGATGTGCTCGATGAGCACGTATCCAGTTAGTATAGCGAGTTTTTGCTAATTTGGCTGCATCAAACCGTGAAGATGAAGATGAAGCAAGTAAGGATTTTCGCTCTTGTCTGTAACAAATCCTTCTATGATGTAACTCTTTGTCAAAGGAATGTAGGTGAGTCAGAGGCTTCTGTTTGGCAATTATGATGTTGTTATGGAACAGGTGTAACATATCCGTGTATTCAATATTGGAATTGTTCAAATAGGAAGGAATAAGTGAGTGTTGTAGTGACCAGAGCTTACTTAGAGACCACGAAATACGGTTACCAGATTGGTTAATAGTCAGTTGAGAATGCACCCTGTTAGTGTAGAGAGGAGCATTGACGTGTGGTCTTGAAAAATGTAGCGTTAGAAACTTGTGATCACTATATGCCTGAGGAGTGATTGCCAAAGCGGTGATGTTCTGAAATAAAAGTAAATCCGCATAAATATAGTCAATTGTACTGACACTTCGCCAGGTGGTAGTGGCGGGCAAGTCACCCGATACCGCACCGTTAACCATATTAAAATTATTATTAGACATGAAGGTGGACCACATAGTAGCTTCCTGTAGAGCAACCTCAGATTTAGGATGGAGACAGTCAAGGTTAATGTCACCAACTAGAAGAGTGGCAGTGATATCGGACGATTGTGATACTAGTTCAAACAAGTAAGACAATTCTCTAAGAAACATGTTCATAGGGAGTTTTACTGTGTTCCGATATACATTGAAAATGGCCATGTTGCCACCACAGCCAATTATCTTAACTAGTTGTATGAAAATGTCAAAGGCGCACCACGGTTGAATTTGTAAATGCGCTGACTGAGAGGCTGCTACCAGGAGTCCGGACATTGGGCGACCTTTTTCGCCTCTTATAGCAGGAATCAAGGCAGTAGAGTAATTGTCCCAAACAGGTGGTGTTAAAAGCCATGTTTCTTGAAGAGCTAAGATATCATATGAATGAGTAAATACATTAATGGAATGTTGCAAATGGGCATGTCCTCGAGTATTCCAACATCCTAACAAAAACAATTGACGATCTTGACAGTCTGATGGTTATAAAATGTGGCACGTAGTTTTGTTAGATTGGTAAACTCGTGTGGTGGGGAAGGATTGGCCAGTAGTACCAGCTGCTACGTTTGTCGGAGTAAATAGGGATTGTGTTCCATTAGGGTCCTGAGTAATAAGAAAACCCATGTCAAACAGTATGAGTTTAGCATTCCATAGCATCTTTGCAACTGTGGCTGATGGTATCCATAGGCGCACGATGGTAAAATCGGCGTCCGCAATGAACTCTACCAAATTGATGTCGGTTGATGAAACATGTTCGAGAGAATCAACATCGTTTAGTATATTTAACACACACTGTCTATTAAGTTCATAGAGTTGATGTTTGCCACCTCTGCATTTCATAATAAGCGAGTGTCCCTTTGGAGGACGAGTATTAGAAAATTGAGGAGATGTTTTTGTAGAAGGTTTGCTTGATTTCATGTTTTGAGCAGACATGGAGGTCAAGGGGCCAGAGGCAGAATGGTTATTTGACCTAGGCAATGCGGGGGTGGTAATGGGCCACTTCGGACCAGTATATGTAGTCCACTGAAGAGCTTGAGGAGGTAGAGAGTGACCTGATGAATTGACAGCACTTTGAGCGCTTGTACTGGCTGTACCACTATTGTCAGGAATTGGCAGAAACGAAGTTAGTTGATTTTCCAAAAAGGCGTCCACTAAGGATTTAAGCTGTGAAGTCATCAGGTCAAAATGAGTTGCAGAATTGTGGGGCACAGTATTATTTTGAACATTTTCTTGAACAGGATGCATCGTAGTGCATCTTAGATCTTTTCTAAATGGATTGTTTAGTGAGGTCAAAGGGGTGGGAACATTGGCAATGACAGAGACAGCTGGAGAGGGGGTAGGCTGACTTTGCAGACTAAGAAACTGGTCAATGGCAGATTTGATAAGAGATATATTTGCAGTTGAAAGGGAAGAAGACTCATGAGAGCTCGTTGGTACAGGGATAGTCGCTGGAGGAAGACTATGTGTTACAGAGCTAGGGACCTTCGAGCTTGGAGGAGTCACAGATGTTTCCAAAGCCTTGACCAAGTTGTGTAGGGGAGAATAGCGAAGACCAATAGGTGCCGTTGGGCGACCAGCCAGGTCAGTACTAGTATCGGACGTTGGTTACTTAGGTAAAGTCTTATTACATAACTGTAAAGGGACTGCGGAAACACTTTTGAAAAAAGAAGCAATAGAGTTTTTCGGAAGCTTTGGAGCAAGCATATTTTTGGATTTTTTAATAAATGTTTGTCGAGCTGGTAGCTTTTTTTTTTTTTTTACTTTTGCCTTGTGCCGGCGCTAGTGCGGGGGCAGGACAAGGTGCAGTCAAATCATGAGTAAAAGGCATAGGACCTAGAGCTTGCGATATAACCGGTGCCGAGCTACAGACCAATGGAAGAGTATTCACCGATGTGGGATTCCCATGGGGCACTTCTTGAGCACTAGAGATGTTCTCCCAAGAACAATCAGCTGCCATGGGAGCAACAATTTGGGGCTCTGCCTCAATGGGGCGAATTATGTCAGGAATAGAGGGAAGTATAGGAAAAAGAGTCATTTTAGAAAGACTGGATGAGAAGACGATTGGGAAGTAGGAACTTGAGCAATAGATGCCTTATTTGAAGACAAAATCCAATCATACATCGTGTCAATCTGGTGCGTCTGCTTGGAATTTTTTTCATCCAGGCGTTCAAATAGTTTATACAGGCTTAGGACTGTGGTGTTTAAAGCTGCAGGAGTCATTTCCAGCATAGTAGGTAAATCAATGGTCTCCGAATTCGGAGAAAGGGGTTGAGGAAGAGCACGCGGTGTCGGATGAGGATACATAGAAGAATCACTCAGAGGGTTGCTAATAGAAGAGAGTTTGTGTGGTACAACATCATCATGAGTGCTAGAGACCGATATTGGAGGGTCGACCGTATCAGAATGCAGGGAAATGGCGTCGTTATTTGAAGGAGTATGACATTCAAAAATCAACTCTGGAAGAGAGACTGACGAAGAAGCATATTTTTTGAAACGATAGCCATCCACTGCAAGTAAAGTAGAATCCGAAATTGATTGCTGCCTCGGGGCTGTCAGAGGGCCTCCTGCCCATGGACAATGTCTAGCAACATGGCCAGGGGCATGTGACATGCGGGAGTGAGGGGCCGACATGCTGGGTTCTGGGAGCGAAGTTTGCTCAAAACTGCTAAAATTAGTACAGTCAAGGTTTAGCAAAGGCATGATAGCCATAGTTCTGCATCGTGATTTTAAAGGTAAATAGTGCAAGGAATGAGCCCTGCGCATCACGCTGAAGTTGTTTACAACAGCGTTAGCTAGGTTGTTAACAATAACAGAATCATCTGGCATACCTTGTTTCAGTGAGTGCAGATGAGCAAACATAGTGGAAGCCACTGGGGAAGTAACAAGTGAACAGAAAACCCGACCAGCAGATTAAACGGAACGTTTAGAACCTAAGCCTAGAATAGCACACGCCCTCACTGCTCACTGTTCGCAGTGAACAGTAAACAGTCACTTCAATGTCACTTCCGGTTGCGCGCGCGTGGTGCGCTACGCACTCGGATTTTGAAGGCAGGGGAGGGCGGGGCTGGAGGCGGAACAATAACTTGCTGTTCAATCACACAGGAGCTGCAATGGGGAGACACAAAACAACAAAAAAGGAAAAATAAAAATGGGGGAGGATCAAATACAGCCGCTCAGAAAATGGCTGAAAGCACCAGCTGCTAGCTGCTGTTGGCAGCAGAAAAATTAAACACTCATTAAGCAAATCAAGTCCAAATTACTTAAGCGTCAGGCACGAGTGATGTTGCCTTTTAAAACTTCCTCCTGCTGCGGATTTGCGAAATCAATGAGTGGACTGGTGAGCGAAGAGCAGAGTCTTGCACAGCCGATCCCACAGCCAAGCACAACAGTAAAGAGTCACTTCAATGTCACTTCCGGGTGCGTGCGCGTGGTGCGCTACGCACTCGGCTTTTGAAGGCAGGGGAGGGCGGGGCTGGAGGCGGAACAATAACTTGTTGTTCAATCACAGAGGAGTTAAGCGTCAGGCACGAGTGGTGTTGCCTTTTAAGACTTCCTCCTGCTGCAGATTTGCGAAATCAATGAGCGGACTGGCGGGCGGAAAGCAGAGTCTTGCACAGCCGATCCCACAGCCGAGCACAACAGTAAACAGTCACTTCAATGTCACTTCCGGGTGTGTGCGCGTGGTGCGCTATGCACTCGGCTTTTGAAGGCAGGGGAGGGCGGGCTGGAGGCGGAACAATAACTTGCTGTTCAATCACAGAGGAGTTAAGCGTCAGGCACGAGTGCTGTTGCCTTTTAAGATTTCCTCCTGCTGCGGATTTGTGAAATCAATGAGCGGACTGGCGAGCGGAGAGCAGAGTCTTGCACAGCTGATCCCACAGCCGAGCACAAGAGTAAACAGTCACTTCAATGTCACTTCCGGTTGCAACTACAATAATAGCAGGTGATTTTAATCTTAACTGTCTCATGTCTCCTATTACATTTGAACAAATTAATAGGCTCTTTTTTCAAATGAGACCTACTACTGGAATCGATCATAACATTCTTAAGGTCTGCTGGACTCCTCATACTCAATTTAATTTGTCATATTTCACTCACCAAGTTGCACTAAATAATTCCAGAAATTGTCTTAAATGGTCTCCTGGGTTGATTTCGAAGTTGCATCAGAGGCTATTGAAAATTAGTATTAACCCTCAAACACCAACTCAAATTTTTATAACGACTGTATTTTGATGATAAAACAAGAGAGCTAAGGATTTACTCATCCAGTATTTCTCCATAAATATCCTCGAATGATAGCTATTTCTGATTTAAACAACTAAAGCAGGCATTAAAACCCTCTCCCACATAAACATCCTTAGTGCTCAGAACTTTACTGAAGACTAGATATATAAACAGGTTTAGGCAAATGTTATTATTACACAATCAGGAAAAAGCTGAACTAATGTTAAGAGCTCTCATCCCCAAATCCTCTGCAGAAATATGGAAAGTAATCAACAACATGCCATCTGTTGCTCATAGACCTGTTCTCTTGAATACAATTTCAGAGTTAATGTGGACTGCACATTTCCAAACCCTTTTGTGGAATCCTAATACTTAACCGAGTCTCCATTTTCTAACTTATTCAGATTTAAACCAACTGAAATTTGACACTTTAGACATTGTTATCATAATTAAAAAATTGAGTTCTTCTAGAGCCCCTGGACCAGACAACTTAACAAATGCAATTTTGAAATCCAACCCAGAGAAATGGGCTTCTCTCCTTGAAACTGTCTTTACGAGAGTGATAAATACAACTCAAATTTTGACATCTCAGAATGAAGCTTTTCTCCTCCCTATTTTTAGACCAATAGCATTACTATATGCTCCTGGCAAAACTGTTTCCAGATTAGTTATACGTGATTTTACAAAATGGCTTATTGAGAGTCAATTTATTGATATACATCAGTCTGGTTTTGTACCAGGTATTGGTACTGCGTTGGACCTTTTATTACTCTCCACTATAAAACATCAAGCCACCCAGGACAAACAACCTGTCTTTATTGCTCTTATAGATTTTAAGCAAGCTTTTGATTTGGTCTTGAGACAGGTTTTATGGTCTAAACTTTTAAATGCTAATTTTCCTGTATACATCAGGTACTTAATCTATACATTTTACTCTAATACTTCTATTAGAGTCAAATTGACAACTAATGGCCTTTTATCCCAGGCTATTGAAACAAATGCTGGCTTTAAACAAGGTTTCCGTTTGCTATTATCCTGTTTAATTTTTATATTAGTGATATGTATCTCTCTTTTAACTCTGTTCGTTCATTTACGCCTAAATTGGGTGACTGTGAAATATCGTATTTATTAAAAGCCGACAATTTGGTGCTGTTAGATAGGACACCAATTGGTCTTCAACGGAAGCTTAAGCCTTGTCTGCCTATGCCCAAAAGAATGATTTGGTAATTACCACAACAAAATCCAATATATTCATTTTTCATCATCGGCGTCTTAAATCGAGTTATACATTTAATTGGAAACTAGGTAAGTGGTTGCTACTGCAGATCCATGAATACAAATATCTAGGCGTCAATATAAACTCACATCCTTCAGATCAACCCTGCAAGGGGGAACTTGCAACTAGAATGAGACTGTTAGCAATTCAAGGGAAAGCTCTGTAAATGGCCTATGGAAAGTTCTCCCATTTGCCTGCCAGAATATTTTATACTCAAAATGTTTTACCCATAATTACATATGCAAGTCAAACTAAAACTTTCCCAAAGTCTGTGCAGTGGGATGTCTTGGAGGGTATATTTTGGAAGCATATTCTCCATGTTCCTGCAAGCACTCCAATTGCTCTTATCAGATACGAATCTGGTCTACTATCTCTTAATGCACCAAGTTCCGGGTTAATGCTATCAACTTACAGGAAATGTCTAATTTTCTCTTCCTTATCAGCTAATCTATTTCCCATTCTCAAAAAGCGTATCCAGGCTTCTAACTCTATGCCGTTGCATGAATGGAAACAGTCCTGCTGTGCAATACTTCAAGGGGCTGAGATTTCTGAATCCATGTTACTTGATGCTCTGGATAAAGCAAAGATCAAATTGTGGAGATATGATTGGATAAGTACCTTTGACAAAATTAATACACACAAAGCTGCTAAGGAGGGCTCATTTCAACGGCGAGCTCTAAATGTATTACCTCAATAATTAGTGACGTTTCCGGATAGAAGATAAGCTGACTCCTTTTTACGTTTTCGGCTTAAATTACTTCCTACAAATGAAAAACTTGCAAATCATAATAATCATATTAACTTAACTAAAACATGTAGACATTGTAAACTTGTTGATAGCATGGAAAAAACAAGACATCTCATGATAGAATTATCATCACTTGTTGACATGAGGATTCTATATCTGTATAAACACTTTTGTCAATTCACTCTATTAACTCAAGATAAATTATGGTTGGCATTATTGAATACTTCCAAAACTTCACTTATAATTGATATAATACAAATTTTATCTGATTTGTATTCATTTCCATTGCACCATTTGTCGTATCAACAGATTAACTAATGTTTTGTTTAAAAGTTTATTTGTGATTTTACCTTCTTCAATCCAAATAGTGACAGCTAATCTCTAATACATATGAATCGTTGTGAAGATAACTCTACTATCCTAAAGAAAGATAAAATTGAATGTATATCTGCTGGTTAAGTTAGAGTATTTGAATGTTGTAAAATGTATACAATTGAGAATTGTAATTGTATGTTTATTTTTGATTTTCTTTAGGATTTTCAGTGATAAAGCTGGTCTTGAACTATATTGACTGAAATATAAAATGCTACTTACATCCTATGTTGGTACTAAACCCTTTTGCTCCTTTCAGGGAATTAAATTTAGACTGACAATGTTTTCTAATACCTAGTAGAAGACAATGATCAACTGTATGAGACATTACATTTATCTTTACTTTATTCTTCTTTTTTTGTTGTTGTTGTTCACAGAAATGTACTTGAAATCCTGCGATTGTAATGGATTGATGTTCTATTGAAGATTACTGTTTAATTGTGTGACCACATTATATCAAATATGTGGAATTGTTTTAAAAAGGAAAAAGAAAAAAACAATATTCGAAAAGATGACTGTAACTTCATAATTGAAAAAGTTGATAATTCAACTAAACCAATTTTACATAAATAATTTAAAAAAGTACAACCTAAAAACCAGAAGATCCAATGAAGAAATGTTCAACCCATAATGTAGAGGTACAACTAATTGCAAAATGGCCACAGCTCTAAAATTATAAATTGGTCACTTGACAGCTAGCACAGAGGAAAAATAATTGGAAACTTGCAAATCAGTCTCTCTTGGAATTGACCAATGTCAGGGGGAGGGGTGCCTATAGTAATAGTTTGCAGAACAAACCACACCTAGGAATATATTTACAAAGCCTGAGACAGGGAGGATGGTAGACCCACAACCGACTAGAACACAGTCCCTAGATTGCATGGAGCACAAATTGCTCAGATCAATCCAACGTGCAAAGTTCAAGTCCAGTGTTCTAACCACTCCTGGTCCCGTTCGCTGACGTAACCAGGCAAAAACCTTATTGCATAAAGATTTTCTAGTCTCTGTGCTTACTGCTTTCCCTACATTGGTTATAACGAGGTTCTTGTGGTCCTGGACAAAGGATTTAATGTCATTATTCTCAATGTTAGGCATAAATTGCTTCCTTGTGTGCAAGGAACGGAAGTGCACTTGTTTAGTGGTCAGCACAACTGGCTGTTTGATGGAGGTTGCCCCTGGGATAGCCAAAGATTATTCGGTTGCAGTCCGTGGAGGTACGGCCATCAAAAGAGGGACAGATACAGCTAATTCCTCCTGATGGGGGGAGCCTGGTATGGAAAAAACCTGTCGTCTGTTTGGCAACATGGCTGTACCCTATATAGGGAAGGAGAGGTTTGAGTTGTTTTTTCAAATCGGTCATGTGCCAATTGTGTGGTCTTTTGTTGAAAAAAGCCCTGCTAAAGAGTGCTCTTTGGAACACATGAGCAACAACCATCTATGGAGATCATCAAAGTTCATACATGCAGCGGTATCCAGCAGCATCTGTTGCTTAAACAGACACCAATACAGCGAGCTCTTAGGGTCAACATCCCCCCGTGAGCTTCCGTGATACTAGCAGACCCTCTATCTGAGTTTCATTCAGACCATTTTGAGGTGTCTTCGGGGGTTCCTCCTCTGGGGTATAACCCTCGACATAAACTTGTTCCTTGTTAGTGATACTTATCACCTTAGAAGCTTCCATCTCAGTAATATCATTTGCACTAAGTGTAGAAGAGCAAGGGGGAACACAAAGACCTTGCCCATCTTTTTTAAGGTTGCCCATTAAGTCTTTGTTGATATGCAGCATTTTTGATATGGCGTGATGCTCTAACTGGAGTTTCAAACTCCTTTTCGCGCTTTGTGCCGTAACTTCTGATAGTGCATTATTTCTCCTACGGGGAGTCAGAGTAGAGGGGCACGTCGAGGGCTCGTTGTGTTGACCCCGACCGGGGGTTGAAGGGATTTCTGCCTCCATACCGATCACTACAAGCTCTATGTGCGACGACTACTGCCGTGAGACAGCACCAGGACTTTACAGGAATAAACAGGAGGGTCAGTTCAGGCAGAGGACCAGAACCGGGAGTACAGCCCGCATGAGTCAGCAAAAAGGGGGTGCTTGCCTAACTACGCAGCACTCCCTCTATTTAGGAGCCAGACACGTGTGGCGGGCAGTGTAATGGTGTAGCAATGTAGCAGCCGTTTTTTGGGAGTAAGCTTGTCTATGTTCACTACATTCCGTTACCTTCAGTAGTTTATTGTGGCAGAGGGCAGAAGGCATGAAAACAATACTGCTGGTGAGGCTACTAGAACTGGAAACAGTATGCCAGATGTTGCTTCCAGAGATAAACATACAACTCAAGATTAGGCCTCCAGTTCTGGACACTACATGCTAGGTGTGGCATTCAGAAGTAGGCACAATACTCAGAAGGAGCTCCTCAGAACTGCATAAAGTATGGCACGTTTGGTTTCCAGATCTGAAGACCATTCTGCAGGCATAAAATCCAGAACTATAAATTATACCCAAGCTGTGGCCTCCAGAACTGCATCCAATACGCTAGTTAAAGCATCCAGAACGGGGCATAATTAGTACTCCAGATATACCATTCAGAACTGGATACAGTATTCCAGATGTGAACTCTAGAACTAAGCACAATACCCTAGATATGACTTCCACAATTGCATCCCATATGCTTGAAAAATCCTGCATAACGTAACTCAATACTCCAGATGAAGCCTACAGAACTGGATACAATAATGTAGATGAGGCCCCAGAACTGGACACAATATTCCAGACGAGGCCAGCAGAACGTGATGTAATAGCTCAAATATATATCCCAGAACTGGACAAAATACACAATGTTCCCATTGTGGTCAGAAGGACTTGATGCAATGCCCCAAAAGTATCTTCCAGAAATGGACATAATACTGCAAATGAAGCCCTCAGAAATGGAACCAATGCTGCCTGTGTGGCCAGCAGGACTTGATGCAATGCCCCAAAAGTATCTCCCAGAAATTGACATAATACTGCAGATGAAGCCCTCTGAAAGTGACACAATGCTCCAGGTGTGGCCATCAGGACTTGATGCAATGCCCTAAAGTATCTCCCAGAAATTGACATAATACTGCAGATATGGCACCAGTACTGGACACAATATTCTAGGTGTGGCCATCGGAACTTAATAGATATCCCAGAACTGGATACACTACTGTAGATGAAGCCTTCATAACTGGACACAATGCTGCAGATAAGACACCCGAACGGGACACAATGCTAGGGTGTAGCCAGCAGGACTGGATGCAATACCCCAAAATTATCTCCCAGAACTGAACATACTACTGCTGTTAAGGCCCTCAGAACTGGACACAATGCTCCTGGTATAATTATGATTACACGACCCTCAGAACTGGACACCATGCTCACGGTGTGGCCAGCAAGGCTTGATGTAATGTCCCACTCTTATATCCCAGACCAGAACACAATACTGCAGATAAATCCTCTAATACCAGGATGGGCACAGGCTTTGGTGAGACCCAGGCAAAAAAGGTGGTTAGGTCCCTTTGCTATTTTTTTGCACTGGGCCAGCGGCACCTCGAACAGGAGACAGAAAAACTCTTCCTTTTAGTTTATGAGTGGAGGGCATCGATATGTTAATGAAACCTACTGGGCACAGCTGGGCGAAGCTCAAATCTTGCTGTTGGTCCATTGCACTTACCATCAAAAAGATTAGCAGGGTAAATCTGGAGACTGAACACACTGTAAATCTTGCAAAGATCATGTCATGGTTGCGTACATATATCACCTGTCACAAGCATCGAGGGTCATGAAGCATGAGCCCATCTTGTACACTCAAGTGAAATAAAATATGATATATAAAGTATGATATTTCCATCACAATTCCCCCTGTCGTAAGCCTTCCTTATTTCATGTGTGTTTTGACTTTCTCTAATGTGCTATATTTGCCAATGTCCAACTGGGGAGTAGTCTAGTCTATACAGACCAGGCAGACTGGATCCTCCAGATCCAAATCCTCTTATTTAAAGTTATCTTGATTGCTTTATGTTTCTGTGATCTCGTTTTCCCCCTATACAGGGAGCATCGCTGGTATAACAAATTCTTATGACTATCGCTTTGTGTGTGACTCCTCCTACTTCCAATTGCTGTTAAAATAGGTGCTATTTCTACCGAATGTAATAGTACTTAATTTATCAACCTCAGAAAGATAAAGGGCTGATTCAGCCCTGCTGAAATATGAACGTGGAAAGTGCATGCAGGCACATGTCAGAGTTCAGCTTTTAACTTTTTAAGTTATCGAATTGCGACACATATGCTGTTTAATCAACTGTGCATTCAAAAGAAACATTTAGGTTATTTGCCCATTACCCTCTTCTGTCCCCTGCTATCTTCAGTACTTTTAAAAACAAAATATAACACTTCTATTATCTAGTTATCTAGTGGATCTTGAAATATTCTTCCTGCTTCTATGCACTGTACTAATAGGGCTTATATCAGTAAGAAATTTAACCCACAGAACCAAGGCATTATCAACTACTATGGCATGTACATTTAACAACAAATAGCTAGTACGATAGCTCCGCAGGTTTAGTACTCACTGCTAGAATCTATGTGCGATCTGCATTTAGCGAGTTTGAATCCTAGCACAGTATACTCAAATTTTCTTTATTAAAGTTAGCAGCAATTCTATATTCCCTCCCAAATATAACTCATTGTAATTCTAATTGTTCATTTGTAACACACTTATACTCAAGTGAAGTGCTTCAAAGCGCTTCAAGGCGGGAAGGGAACAAAGGGATTTCATCGTCCTTATTAGTAGGTAAATAGATAGAAATCAGGGTGAGAGATCCGTGGGCAGCTGTCAAGTTTTTGAAGCTATTTTATTTTGCCTTCAAAAGGATTTTGCACAGATTAGTATTTTTAAACATTTACAAAACTTTCGATAAGCACGAAAGGTTAGGTGGACAGATATTTCTTTTTTTTGTGAAATACAAATGAGAATTGGCCTCTTTTCTTGCGGAGGAACAATTTGCACAGTGATGCACGAGTATACAGTACCTTATTAGGCCTTGGATATTCCGAATGACCTAACAGCAATAAATAGCTTGCTAAGCCAGTGAATTTCTACTATATTAACTCATGTGCACGCCGTGGCCCACTTCCACCCCCAACCCAGCTAGTAGCCATGGCCACATGAGAAACGTTCCATGTCAGTTCGCCGACATCCGTTTTTTACGAAGGGTGTTTGCCGCGGGAGTTTTTACAAAAACCGTCATTGACATTTTTTAAACATTATTTTTGAGGGGTAAAAACTCCCGCTGCTAAACACTCATCGTAAAAACGGGTGTTGGCCAAAGGACGCCATACCATTCTAAATGCCGACAAACGAGCTCCTCTCGGCACGGTTCGTCCTGAATACTGGATACGTGTTAGGCGGAAACCTGTGCAGTTCCCTCTGGGACCACTGCAAAAGATTTAGGACTACAGGTGTTTGGCAGTAAACCCACTTGGTAGCAGTCTTTACCACACAGATTCACTTGGTAGTTGTGGCTGAGCAGTCAGACTTCCCTCAAGAAGAGTTAGGCAGTATGTGGAGTATACAAAATTGGGCAATCCACACAGTAGAACAAGTAAACACGGAACAAGGCTTCGGTGTAAAGATATAAAGGTATTTATTTCTAACGACACATCTATATAAAACACTCTGGCACTAATACGGCAAACAACTTCAATTACAATTACTATACGAAGAAAAAGATCAATCCCCCTAACAATAGTTCGACAAGTCTAGGTTTACCAGCATCACTTATTTGCAGACAGAGGTGTATGCGTTACCCTAGATGGCACTCTAGTATTCGTTAGGACGGGAGAGAAAAATAAGACGGGTTACGAAATCAACACGGTACCAATACTTTACGGACAAATGCAAGGCAAGAAGACAAGAACCACTGTAGATCATAAAGTTCAGAGGCCAGGCCCACTCGGAGAGAGGCAAGGCGGTATGTCCCAAAAAGTATCTTAGTGGAAATGCGTTCCAGTCTTTGTAGCAAATTGTTATCGGCAGATTGGACCAGTTCAGAACAACACGCTAGAGAAAGCTTGGAGGCGACCCTATGGAGAGGCGAGGATTAAGACACCTCACTCTATCCGGCAACAAGGGAAGCCAAGCGGACCCAGTACCTTGTTTGTGGAGAGACAGCTCCGGCGGGGACAGTTGTTCCTGGTGGTGGATGTACGTCTGGTCTTTGCCACGAGAAGAGATGATCTCGTTGTCGAAGGAAAGTTGAAGATCGTTGCACCACCAGGGAAGAGACCAGCCGCGGAGTGCTCCGTCACAAGGCACCACCTTTTGGTCGCGGTACAGGGGTAGTGGCTATCCGGTTGCCGAGGTGCTCTGCACGGGCAATTCGACCACTGCGTCCTGAGGCGAAGAAAAAGCAAAGGGGACTGGTTGTTCCCACCAGTCACGGGAAGAGACTCTCCGGCAGGGAGATCTCCTCTGTCGTCGGGAAGTGGTGAGTCGGTTCAGCAGGGCTCCACCGGAGGTGTCGTCGTTGCAGGTCAGCTCAGCTTTACCCTCGTCGGATTCTTAGGTCCTGTGGCGACTTCTGAAGATCCAGTCCCAAAAGCCCTGCTTTTATGCAGAAAACCCCCATTCATTCAGCCTAGCTGTCACTCAAAACATGCTAAGTGGTGAGCGGGGAGGCTCACCACTTGGGCCAATCACACCAGAGTGCGACCGGAGTTGGCAAGGCAACTCGGTCCAGGGTGCCTAAACCCCCTCCCACACCCCTGTGGTAACCCTGACAGAATGGCACCACTTTCGAGGGTCTCTGTACAGAGGCCCGCCAAAAGTGGAACAAAGGGCTCAACCTTTGGTTTAGGAGTCACAGAGACGAACACAGACGCCATTTTAGAAAGCCGAGTTCTGGCAGAAAATACCATCCGATAGACTTATTTAAGATAAGTAGACCGGTGGTATGTTAGAGATTGACGGGAAAAAGTATCAATCTCCAACAATGGGACGAATCCCATAGGGTTACATTCGGGGTCGAATATAACAAGTAGTTTCCACTGCCACCAGCCAAAACTCGACGAGGGGGGACGGGACAGTGCCCCCTCGAATAACAGACCCAGGAGTAATCGAATTACCCCTACTAGTACGTCCACAATAGGATGGTTTGTACTAGCTCTGTTAGTAAATTTAGGTCTAGTAAAGCCAATGGTGACTTTACATGCCCGGGGAGACAGTAGTCAGTCCCCGGGTATGGAGTCTATGATGGAGATCCGCTAGGACGCCCCAGTGCTACGGCACGGAGGGTGCGGTGTAACACACATAGAAAAAACATATGAGACCCTATGGATTAAAAGACCCCATAGCCCATAGAACACATTGACATTTCAAGGAATTACACACATTCATGTCCAAGAGTGGGAGAAAAAGAGTCTCACTCTTGGCAGGATGGAAAAAACAAACTCCAGAAATCAAAGCTGCTGGGGAACTCACTAGGTTAGGAAATTCAGCCTAAACAGAGAATTCTCCCTAACACTCGCCCCCCCCAGACTAAGGGACAGGAGGATTTAATCCACTCCTGGATGAATCTCATACCTCTAGTCGATGACATACATCCTAGAGAGACCATCAGCATTTTGGTGGTGACACCTTGACCTATGTTCTATGGGTTCCAGGGTTTTCCTTTGTAAGCTATATGACCTACAAACCTTCATAGGAACATAAGTCTTTTTAAGTTTATAGGGGATCTGGTTGACCAGTCCCTCAGAAGTTGATACAACTACTGAACCTATGATAGGCTTTTTCAAGGAGTCCTTATCAGGAAACTCCTTAGATTGAGAGGGGCCTCCAGAGGTCTTCCCTACCTCTCTGTTGAGAGAAGGTTGAGTTTTAGGCCTCTTGGTTGGAGGGGATGGAGATAAGCAAGGTATATGCTTCTCCTTCCTCTGAGACTCTTACCTTACCTACTTTAGGAGTTTCCCCCTTAAGTCTAGGAATTGGGTTGGAGTCTTCTGTGGAAGGTCCAACAGTCTGAAGGTTTTTTTTTGCCTTAGACTTTTCTTTTCTGGTTTTCCACCAGCACTGAGAATTACCAGTTCTCTTAGGCCTAGTTAGGGTTCCAGTAGGTCTATCCACCTCTTCCTCATAAGCAGGGGGAGTCACAGACTCTATAACTGGGGGGACAATGATGGAGCTTGGTTGGGGCTCCCATTTCCCTAACATGTTAGCCTGAAATTTGCCTGGGTCAGAGGTCAATTTACCAACACCAGGACTTGTAGTGGGGTTCTCAGTAGAGGTTCCCACAGGCTTAGAGTGGTTCCTTAAGCTGGCCTCTCTAGCCAATTTGGTTTGGTTCTGGGTCTCCATACTGGGAGGCCTGGGGGTACTGGATACTACTCCTAGAGTTTTTAGATCATTCCCCAACAGGACTCTCCCAGGCACCTCAGTCTGAACACTGACAGGAATCAACACTGTCATGTCATTACACTAAATGAGGGCTGGTAGAATTGGAACCAGTTGGACAGGGCCTCCAGACATCTTAGTGGGACCTTTGGGTGCCTTAGCAACATCCTCAGGTCTGAAAAAGCTTTTGTCCACTACTGTTCTGCTGGCCCCAGAGTCTCGTCTGGCAGGAGTATCCTGGCCATTGACAAGAACACTGTCCACATAATAACATTTAGAGTTTTCTGGTATAGAGTCGTGCACACTCCTATTCTGATTACTAACCAGATCCATCGACTCTACTGATATACTTGCTTGAAGAACCCAAGGTTCTTCAGCAAAGACTTCAAAGTGAGCACTAGTCATTTGGACTTCCTCCTCGGGAGTGAAGGCTAAGGAGACTGTGCTGATCCCAGTAGGTTTACCCTTACATTTTGGATCTCCTTTGATATGGTCAGTTGCCCCACAGAGATATCATGTTCCAAATGCTCTCTGGAATGGTGGCTTGCTCTGACCTCCTTCTGGTTTGTGGCCAGAAGGTACACTATTCGGTTGTGGTTTTCCCTGGGGTTTACCCTGGTTATTTTGTTTGGGGCCCTACTTGGAATTTGAGTTATTCGAATTCTCTTTTGAGTCTTTTTTAGGCTGTTTTCCCTCATTCTTCTTCTGAGTTGCCCCAGAATCCTTATGAGTAGCCCTGTTGGCAACCCACAAGTCAGCAGCCTTAGCTAGCTTCCTGGAATCCAATTCCTTCGAATCAGCCAAGTGCTGTCTGAGCTCCGGAGAAGAGGCATCATAAATAGACTCCAACATAAAAAGATTCTTCATACCCTCTTAAGTGTTCACTTTGTAACCCTTAATCCATCCCTCTAAGTTTTTCAACCCTTCACTCACCGAGGTAGCCCAAGGGGTACCATCATGCTTTTTGAGGGTTCTAAACCTCTTAAGATACTGGGAAGGGGTCTTCCCGAACCTAGCTATCAAAGCTAGTTTCACACTTTCGTAATCCGTCTTATCCGCCTCCCCCAACTCCATTACCACATCAGTCGCAACAGGGGGGAGCCTAGAGAACAACCAGGGAAGCAAATCATTCCCGGTGATGTCCTGGAGCCCATGATTGTACTCAAACAGTTTTAACCAATCCAACACATCCAATCTCGGTTCATACATACCCACTAATTGCTTCGGCATCCGGGGTCTTTTGGGACTGGAGCTCCTAGAGGAACCAGAGGAGAGAGAAGCATTTTCCACAGACAACTTTTTCATCTCTAACTCGTGATTAAGTTCTATTTCCCTGAGTCTTAACTCAGCTTGCTTCTGCTCAGCCTGGGCACTCATCCGTCTGAACTCGAGCTCTTGGTTTCGTTCAGATTGAGCCAAGAACCGTTTGTATTCTAATTCGAGCTTCATTTTTTCAAGTTCAAAATAAGCAGGGTTACATGTGGGACCTGGTATGGGCCCCATAGCTGGTAAGGCAGGTAGAGGAGCAGGGGAGACAGTTTCGTTAGCCTCTCCTTCCTCTTCAGCCTCTTCATCACTATCATCAGAATTATGATTTAGATCAACACCATCACTGTTATCTACATTTGCTGGAGAAATGTGTTCCTCTGACCCACTACCCAGACTTTGGTTCGCCAGCAATCTCTCTATTAGTTCTAACTACTTGACCCTCACAGGAAGATTCTCTTGCCTACAGAGAGCTCGTAAACTCTCAGTATTTTCACCTGACAAGGATTCTTGACTGTAAGCTTCCATAGTAGACATGTTTTTGAAAGTTGCTTTTTAGTGCTAAACTTTGTGGTTGGTGATCCTAAAGTGTCGAAAAGCACTCTAAACTGTATACTCGATATAAATCCCACCGCTGTACACCAGTGTTAGGCGGAAACCTGTGCAGTTCCCTCTGGGACCACTGCAAAAGATTTAGGACTACAGGTGTTTGGCAGTAAACCCACTTGGTAGCAGTCTGTACCACACAGATTCACTTGGTAGCTGTGGCTGAGCAGTCAGACTTCCCTCAAGAAGAGTTAGGCAGTATGTGGAGTATACAAAATAGGGCAATCCACACAGTAGAACAAGTAAACACGGAACAAGGCTTCGGTGTAAAGATATAAAGGTATTTATTTCTAACGACACATCTATATAAAACACTCTGGCACTAATACGGCAAACAACTTCAATTACAATTACTATACGAAGAAAAAGATCAATCCCCCTAACAATAGTTCGACAAGTCTAGGTTTACCAGCATCACTTATTTGCAGACAGAGGTGTATGCGTTACCCTAGATGGCACTCTAGTATTCGTTAGGACGGGAGAGAAAAATAAGGCGGGTTACGAAATCAACACGGTACCAATACTTTACGGACAAATGCAAGGCAAGAAGACAAGAACCACTTTAGATCATAAAGTTCAGAGGCCAGGCCCACTCGGAGAGAGGCAAGGCGGTATGTCCCAAAAAGTATCTTAGTGGAAATGCGTTCGAGTCTTTGTAGCAAATTGTTATCGGCAGATTGGACAAGTTCAGAACAACACGCTAGAGAAAGCTTGGAGGCGACCCTATGGAGAGGCGAGGATTAAGACACCTCACTCTATCCGGCAACAAGGGAAGCCAGGCGGACACAGTACCTTGATTGTGGAGAGACAGCTCCGGCGGGGGCAGTTGTTCCTGGTGGTGGATGCACGTCCGGTCTTTGCCAAGAGAAGAGATGATCTCGTCGTCGAAGGAAAGTTGAAGATCGTTGCACCACCAGGGAAGAGACCAGCCGCGGGGTGCTCCGTCACAAGGCACCACCTTTTGGTCGCGGTACAGGGGTAGTGGCTATCCGGTTGCCGAGGTGCTCTGCATGGGCAATTCAACCACTGCGTCCTGAGGCAAAGAAAAAGCAAAGGGGACTGGTTGTTCCCACCAGTCAGGGGAAGAGACTCTCCGGCAGGGAGATCTCCTCTGTCGTCGGGAAGTGGTGAGTCGGTTCAGCAGGGCTCCACCGGAGGTGTCGTCGTTGCAGGTCGGCTCAGCTTGACCCTCGTCGGATTCTTAGGTCCTGTGGCGACTTCTGAAGATCCAGTCCCAAAAGCCCTGCTTTTATGCAGAAAACCCCCATTCATTCAGCCTAGCTGTCACTCAAAACATGCTAAGTGGTGAGCGGGGAGGCTCACCACTTGGGCCAATCACACCAGAGTGCGACCGGAGTTGGCAAGGCAACTCGGTCCACGGTGCCTAAACCCTCTCCCACATCCCTGTGGTAACCCAGACAGAATGGCACCACTTTGGAGGGTCTCTGTACAGAGGCCCGCCAAAAGTGGAACAAAGGGCTCAACCTTTGGTTTAGGAGTCACAGAGACGAACACAGACGCCATTTTAGAAAGCCGAGTTCTGGCAGAAAATACCATCCGATAGACTTATTTAAGATAAGTAGACCGGTGGTATGTTAGAGATTGACGGGAAAAAGTATCAATCTCCAACAATGGGACGAATCCCATAGGGTTACATTCGGGGTTGAATATAACAAGTAGTTTCCATGCCACCAGCCAAAACTCGACGAGGGGGGACGGGACAGTGCCCCCTCGAATTACAGACCCAGGAGTAATCGAATTACCCCTACTAGTACGTCCACAATAGGATGGTTTGTACTAGTTCTGTTAGTAAATTTAGGTCTAGTAAAGCCAATGGTGACTTTACATGCCCGGGGAGACAGTAGTCAGTCCCCGGGTATGGAGTCTATGATGGAGGTCCGCTAGGACGCCCCAGTGCTACGGCACGGAGGGTGCGGTGTAACACACATAGCAAAAATATATGAGACCCTATGGAGTAAAAGACCCCATAGCCCATAGAACACATTGACATTTCAAGGAATTACACACATTCATGTCCAAGAGTGGGAGAAAAAGAGTCTCACTCTTGGCAGGATGGAAAAAACCAACTCCAGAAATCCAGCAAAGCTGCTGGGGGACTCACTAGGTTAGGAAATTCAGCCTAAACAGAGAATTCTCCCTAACAATACGGTAGCTGGACGGAAGAGGTTAGAGACAGTCAGAAATAAGGACAGTGCAGGAAGATCGTGCAGGAAGGCCAGAAAGGCCAAATATCGAGCAGGAAGGCCAGAGATCGTGCACGGAGGCCAGAGATCGTGCAGGAAGGCCAGAGATCGAGCAGGAAGGCCAGAGATCGTGCATGAAGGCCAAAGATCGAGCAGGAAGGCCAGAGATCGTGCATGAAGGCCAAAGATCATGCAGGAAGGCCAGAGATCGAGCAGAAAGGCCAGAGATCATGCAGGAAGGCCAGAGATTGTGCGTGAAGGCCAGAGATCATGCAGAAAGGCCAGAGATCGAACAGGAAGGCCAGAGATCGTGCAGGATGGCCAGAGATCGAGCAGGAAGGCCAGAGATTGTGCATGAAGGCCAGAGATCGTGCAGGAAGGCCAGAGATCGAGCAGAAAGGCGAGAGATCGTGCAGGAAGGCCAGAGATTGTGCGTGAAGGCCAGAGATCGTGCAGGAAGGCCAGAGATCGTGCAGGAAGGCCAGAGATCGAGCAGGAAGGCCAGAGATCTAGCATGAAGGCCAGAGATCGTGCAGGAAGGCCAGAGATCGAGCAGGAAGGCCAGAGATCGTGCAGGAAGGCCAGAGATTGAGCAGGAAGGCAGGGAGGTGATTTCTCTTTTCAGAGCACAGCTGAGAAAGGGGTTAATGGTGCCAATGGCTCAGGGAGTGGACACCAGCCTGATTGACAGCAGGGCCCCCCTGTAATGTGCATGATAAAAATAGCAGCCAGTAAGAGGTAGGTGTTAATGAATGCACTCTGCTGGTAAGGAGGTGGCAAGAGGTCCTCCCATAAAACTCCTGCGAGCCCAGGGCCAGATGCGGGTCGCCTTCCTCTCATGATACTCCTGTCTACTATTGCATACAATACTGCAGGCTCACAGACCTCAACTCAGGACTCCCGGCGTGACCTTCAAGAAAGGGTGGGGTCACTGGATCAGGTTCTCAGAAATTAGCGTAAAGGAAAACGCTCAGAGGAGGTGCTTTTTTCATTTGCGCTCATTGCAGAAATGAATGATAAATTGCCTTATTCTCAAAAGTGTCCTGTGCATTTCAGTGGGGCGAAGGGGCAGATAGTAACGTAAAGATGCGCTGGCCAGCCCCTTTGCATGCATTAGTGTCAGGGGCGTGCTCCAGGCACTAATGTATGACTGACTCTCAGCAACCACCTGTGCGTTGGGAGCGCATTAAAGTGCCTGGAATCTTTACATGTGGTCTGTCCTTGTTTGAAGGATGGAAATGCAAGCCAAAGACCACAGTTTCAGACTGGTGCCCTCCTGCTTTAAAGAAGATGCATGAATGGTTCAGAAATGAACCTCGTGTGCATTGCGCCCTCCCCTGCGCCTAGTCCAACAGACGCTGGGGAAGGTCTTTGATCTTTATGCATTTCAAAGCGCCTCCCATTTATTGATTATAGATGCACATTGAAATATGTAGAGCCACCCCCTTATTTGCACATGAGCGCAAAGGGTGTGAAATAGGGCATGCCAATCTGCCCATCTTACATGCGCACATTCGGATGCTCTTTGTGGATTGGGGGCACGTTTTTTGCCACAAGTGATGACAAGAACTGGAGCATCTCATATTTCCCCCAAAAAAGGTTTTGAGAATCTGTTAATCTCTGACAGTTTTAGCCACCCACTGCCAGCAAAGGTTATAGCCAGGGGTCCTTCCATCACAACCTGCGCCAACTCAAGCAAAGGTAAAATCCACGGATCCTTACATCACCACATGCGCAAACTCCTGGAAGCAAAGGTAAAATCCAGGGGTCCTTACATCACCACATGTGCCACCCCCTGCAAGCAAAGGTAAAATCCAGGGGTCCTTTCATCACCACATGTGCCACCCCCTGCAAGCAAAGGTAAAATCCAGGGGTCCTTACATTACCACATGCATCACCCCAGGCAAAGGTAAAATTCAGGGGTCCTTACATCACCACATGTGCCACCCCCTGCAAGCAAAGGTAAAATCCAGGGGTCCTTACATCACCACATGTGCCACCCCCTGCAAGCAAAGGTAAAATCCAGGGATCCTTACATCACCACATGTGCCACCCCCTGCAAGCAAAGGTAAAATCCAGGGGTCCTTACATCACCGCATGCGCCATCCCAAGCAAAGGTAACATCCAGGGATCCTTACATCACCACATGCGCCACCCAGGCAAAGGTAAAATCCAGGAATCCTTACATCACCACATGCGCCACCCAGGCAAAGGTAAAATCCAGGAATCCTTACATCACCACATGCGCCACACCCTGCAAGCAAAGGTAAAATCCAGGGGTCCTTACATCACCACATGTGCAAACCCATGCAAGCAAAGGTAAAATCCAGGGATCCTTACATCACCACATGTGCCACCCCAAGCAAAGATAAAATCCAGGGATCTTTACATCACCACATGCACCACCCCAAGCAAAGGTAAAATCCAGGGATCCTTACATAACCACATGCGCCACCCAGGCAAAGGTAAAATCCAGGGATCCTTACATCATCACATGCGCCACCTAGGCAAAGGTAAAATCCAGGGATCCTTACATCACCACATGCGCCACCCCCTGCAAGCAAAGGTAAAATCCAGAGGTCCTTACATCACCACATGTGCCACCCCCTGCAAGCAAAGGTAAAATCCAGGGATCCTTACATCACCACATGTGCAAGGCCCTGCAAGCAAAGGTAACATCCAGGGATCCTTACACCACCACATGCACCACCCCCTGCAAGCAAAGGTAAAATCCAGGGATCCTTACATCATCACATGCGCCACCCAAACAAAGGTAAAATCCAGGGGTCCTTACATAACCACATGTGCCACCCCCTGCAAGCAAAGGTAAAATCCAGGGATCCTGATATCACCACATGTGCAAGCACCTGCAAACAAATGTAACATCCAGGGATCCTTACATCACCACATGCGCCACCCCCTGCAAGCAAAGGTAATATCCAGGGGTCCTTACATCACCACATGTGCCACCCCCTGCAAGCAGAGGTAAAATCCAGGGATCCTTACATCACCACATGTGCAAGCCCCTGCAAGCAAAGGTAACATCCAGGGATCCTTACATCACCACATGCGCCACCCCCTGCAAGCAAAGGTAAAATCCAGGGATCCTTACATCACCACATGTGCAAGCCCTTGCAAGCAAAGGTAACATCCAGGGATACTTACATCACCACATGCGCCACCCCCTGCAAGCAAAGGTAAAATCCAGGGATCCTTACATCATTACATGTGACACCTGAACAAAGGTAAAATCCAGGGGTCCTTACATCACCACATGTGCAAGCCCCTGCAAGCAAAAGTAACATCCAGGGATTCTTACATCACCACATGCGCCACCCCCTGCAAGCAAAGGTAAAATCCAGGGGCCTTACATCACCACATGTGCCACCCCCTGCAAGCAAAGGTAAAATCCAGGGATCCTTACATCACCAAATGTGCAAGCCCCTGCAAGCAAAGGTAACATCGAGGGATCCTTACATCACCACATGTGCCACCCCCTGCAAGCAAAGGTAAAATCCAGGGGCCTTACATCACCACATGTGCCACCCCCTGCAAGCAAAGGTAAAATCCAGGGATCCTTACATCACCAAATGTGCAAGCCCCTGCAAGCAAAGGTAACATCCAGGGATCCTTACATCACCACATGCACCACCCACTGCAAGCAAAGGTAAAATCCTGGGATCCTTACATCATCACATGCGCCACCCAAACAAAGGTAAAATCCAGGGATCCTTACATCATCACCTGCGCCACCCAAACAAAAGTAAAATCCAAGGGTCATTACATCACCACATGGGCCACCCCCTGCAAGCAAAGGTAAAATCCAGGGATCCTTACATCACCACATTTGCCACCCCCTGCAAGCAAAGGTAAAATCCAGGGGTCCTTACATCACCACATGCGCCACCCCAAGCAAAGGTAACATCCAGGGATCCTTACATCACCACATGCGCCACCCAGACAAAGGTAAAATCCAGGAATCCTTACATCACCACATGCGCCACCCAGGCAAAGGTAAAATCCAGGAATCCTTACATCACCACATGCGCCACACCCTGCAAGCAAAGGTAAAATCCAGGGGTCCTTACATCACCACATATGCAAACCCATGCAAGCAAAGGTAAAATCCAGGGATCCTTACATCACCACATGCGCCACCCCAAACAAAGGTAAAATCCAGGGATCCTTACATCACCACATGCGCCACCCCAAGCAAAGGTAAAATCCAGTGATCTTTACATAACCACATGCGCCACCCCAAGCAAAGGTAAAATCCAGGGATCCTTACATCACCGCATGCGCCACCCAGGCAAAGGTAAAATCCACGGATCCTTACATCATCACATGCGCCACCCAGGCATAGGTAAAATCCAGTGATCTTTACATAACCACATGCGCCACCCCAAGCAAAGGTAAAATCCAGGGGTCCTTACATAACCACATGTGCCACCCCCTGCAAGCAAAGGTAAAATCCAGGGATCCTTATATCACCACATGTGCAAGCCCCTGCAAGCAAAGGTAACATCCAGGGATCCTTACATCACCACATGTGCCACCCCCTGCAAGCAAAGGTAATATCCAGGGGTCCTTACATCACCACATGTGCCACCCCCTGCAAGCAAAGGTAAAATCCAGGGATCCTTACATCACCACATGTGCAAGCCCCTGCAAGCAAAGGTAACATCCAGGGATCCTTACATCACCACATGCGCCACCCCCTGCAAGCAAAGGTAAACTCCAGGGATCCTTACATCACCACATGTGCAAGCCCCTGCAAGCAAAGGTAACATCCAGGGATACTTACATCATCACATGTGCCACCTGAACAAAGGTAAAATCCAGGGGTCCTTACATCACCACATGTGCGACCCCCTGCAAGCAAAGGTAAAATCCAGGGATCCTTACATCACCTCATGCACCACCCACTGCAAGCAAAGGTAAAATCCTGGGATCCTTACATCATCACATGCACCACCCAAACAAAGGTATAATCCAGGGATCCTTACATCATCACATGCGCCACCCAAACAAAAGTAAAATCCAGGGGTCCTTACATCACCACATGTGCCACCCCCTGCAAGCAAAGGTAAAATCCAGGGATCCTTACATCACCACATGTGCAAGCCCCTGCAAGCAAAAGTAACATCCAGGGATCCTTACATCACCACATGCGCCACCCCCTGCAAGCAAAGGTAAAATCCAGGGGTCCTTACATCATCATATGTGCCACCCACTGAAAGCAAAGGTAAAATCCAGGGATCCTTACATCACCTCATGTGCAAGCCCCTGCAAGCAAAGGTAACATCCAGGGATCCTTACATCACCACATGCGCCACCCCCTGCAAGCAAAGGTAAAATCCAGGGGCCTTACATCACCACATGTGCCACCCCCTGCAAGCAAAGGTAAAATCCAGGGATCCTTACATCACCACATGTGCAAGCCCCTGCAAGCAAAGGTAACGTCCAGGGATCCTTACATCACCACATGCACCACTCCCTGCAAGCAAACGTAAAATCCAGGGATCCTTACATCATCACATGCGCCACCCAAACAAAGGTAAAATCCAGGGGTCCTTACATCACCACATGTGCCACCCCCTGCAAGCAAAGGTAAAATCCAGGGATCCTTACATCACCACATGTGCAAGCCCCTGCATGCAGAGGTAACATCCAGGGATCCTTACATCACCACATGCGCCACCCTCTGCAACCAAAGGTAAAATCCAGGGATCCTTACATCATCACATGCGCCACACAAACAAAGGTACAATCCAGGGATCTTTCCATCATCACATGCGCCACCCAAACAAAGGTAAAATCCAGGGATCCTTACATCACCACATGCGCCAACCCCTGCAAGCAAATGTACAATCTAGGGGTCCTTACATCACCACATGTGCCAACCCCTGCAAGCAAAGGTAAAATCCAGGGATCCTTACATCACCACATGTGCAAGCCCCTGCAAGCAAAGGTAACATCCAGAGATCCTTACATCACAACATGCGCCACCCAAACAAAGGTAAAATCCAGGGATCCTTACATCATCACATGCGCCACCCCAAACAAAGTTAAAATCCAGGGATCCTTACATCACCACATGCGCCACCCCCTGCAAGCAAAGGTAAAATCCAGGGATCCTTACATCATCACATGCACCACCCAAACAAAGGTAAAATCCAGGGGTCCTTACATAACCACATGTGCCACCCCCTGTAAGCAAAGGTAAAATCCAGGGGTCCTTACATCATCACATGTGCCACCCCCTGAAAGCAAAGGTAAAATCCAGGGATCCTTACATCACCACATGTGCAAGCCCCTGCAAGCAAAGGTAACATCCAGGGATCCTTACATCACCACATGCGCCACCCCCTGCAAGCAAAGGTAAAATCCAGGGGCCTTACATCACCACATGTGCCACCCCCTGCAAGCAAAGGTAAATTCCAGGGATCCTTACATCACCAAATGTGCAAGCCCCTGCAAGCAAAGGTAACATCCAGGGATCCTTACATCACCACATGCACCACCCACTGCAAGCAAAGGTAAAATCCTGGGATCCTTACATCATCACATGCGCCACCCAAACAAAGGTAAAATCCAGGGATCCTTACATCATCACATGCGCCACCCAAACAAAAGTAAAATCCAGGGGTCATTACATCACCACATGTGCCACCCCCTGCAAGCAAAGGTAAAATCCAGGGATCCTTACATCACCACATGTGCCACCCCCTGCAAGCAAAGGTAAAATCCAGGGGTCCTTACATCACCACATGCGCCACCCCAAGCAAAGGTAACATCCAGGGATCCTTACATCACCACATGTGCCACCCAGACAAAGGTAAAATCCAGGAATCCTTACATCACCACATGCGCCACCCAGGCAAAGGTAAAATCCAGGAATCATTACATCACCACATGCGCCACACCCTGCAAGCAAAGGTAAAATCCAGGGGTCCTTACATCACCACATGTGCAAACCCATGCAAGCAAAGGTAAAATCCAGGGATCCTTACATCACCACATGCGCCACCCAAAGCAAAGGTAAAATCCAGGGATCCTTACATCACCACATGCGCCACCCCAACCAAAGGTAAAATCCAGGGATCTTTACATCACCACATGCGCCACCCCAAGCAAAGGTAAAATCCAGGGATCCTTACATCACCACATGCGCCACCGAGGCAAAGGTAAAATCCAGGGATCCTTACATCATCACATGCGCCACCCAGGCATAGGTAAAATCCAGTGTTCCTTACATCACCACATGCGCCACCCCCTGCAAGCAAAGGTAAAATCCAGAGGTCCTTACATCACCACATGTGCCACCCCCTGCAAGCAAAGGTAAAATCCAGGGATCCTTACATCACCTCATGCACCACCCACTGCAAGCAAAGGTAAAATCCTGGGATCCTTACATCATCACATGCACCACCCAAACAAAGGTATAATACAGGGATCCTTACATCATCACATGCGCCACCCAAACAAAAGTAAAATCCAGGGGTCCTTACATCACCACATGTGCCACCCCCTGCAAGCAAAGGTAAAATCCAGGGATCCTTACATCACCACATGTGCAAGCCCCTGCAAGCAAAAGTAACATCCAGGGATCCTTACATCACCACATGCGCCACCCCCTGCAAGCAAAGGTAAAATCCAGGGGTCCTTACATCATCACATGTGCCACCCCCTGAAAGCAAAGGTAAAATCCAGGGATCCTTACATCACCTCATGTGCAAGCCCCTGCAAGCAAAGGTAACATCCAGGGATCCTTACATCACCACATGCGCCACCCCCTGCAAGCAAAGGTAAAATCCAGGGGCCTTACATCACCACATGTGCCACCCCCTGCAAGCAAAGGTAAAATCCAGGGATCCTTACATCACCACATGTGCAAGCCCCTGCAAGCAAAGGTAACGTCCAGGGATCCTTACATCACCACATGCACCACTCCCTGCAAGCAAAGGTAAAATCCAGGGATCCTTACATCATCACATGCGCCACCCAAACAAAGGTAAAATCCAGGGGTCCTTACATCACCACATGTGCCACCCCCTGCAAGCAAAGGTAAAATCCAGGGATCCTTACATCACCACATGTGCAAGCCCCTGCAAGCAAAGGTAACATCCAGGGATCCTTACATCACCACATGTGCAACCCCCTGCAAGCAAAGGTAATATCCAGGGGTCCTTACATCACCACATGTGCCACCGCCTGAAAGCAAAGGTAAAATCCAGGGATCCTTACATCACCACATGTGCAAGCCCCTGCAAGCAAAGGTAACATCCAGGGATCCTTACATCACCACATGCGCCACCCCCTGCAAGCAATTGTAAACTCCAGGGATCCTTACATCACCACATGTGCAAGCCTCTGCAAGCAAAGGTAACATCCAGGGATACTTACATCATCACATGTGCCACCTGAACAAAGGTAAAATCCAGGGGTCCTTACATCACCACATGTGCCACCCCCTGCAAGCAAAGGTAAAATCCAGGGATCCTTACATCACCTCATGCACCACCCACTGCAAGCAAAGGTAAAATCCTGGGATCCTTACATCATCACATGCACCACCCAAACAAAGGTAAAATCCAGGGATCCTTACATCATCACATGCGCCACCCAAACAAAAGTAAAATCCAGGGGTCCTTACATCACCACATGTGCCACCCCTTGCAAGCAAAGGTAAAATCCAGGGATCCTTACATCACCACATGTGCAAGCCCATGCAAGCAAAAGTAACATCCAGGGATCCTTACATCAGCATATGCGCCACCCCCTGCAAGCAAAGGTAAAATCCAGGGGTCCTTACATCATCACATGTGCCACCCCCTGAAAGCAAAGGTAAAATCCAGGGATCCTTACATCACCTCATGTGCAAGCCCCTGCAAGCAAAGGTAACATCCAGGGATCCTTACATCACCACATGCGCCACCCCCTGCAAGCAAAGGTAAAATCCAGGGGCCTTACATCACCACATGTGCCACCCCCTGCAAGCAAAGGTAAAATCCAGGGATCCTTACATCAGCACATGTGCAAGCCCCTGCAAGCAAAGGTAACGTCCAGGGATCCTTACATCACCACATGCACCACTCCTTGCAAGCAAAGGTAAAATCCAGGGATCCTTACATCATCACATGCGCCACCCAAACAAAGGTAAAATCCAGGGGTCCTTCCATCACCACATGTGCCACCCCCTGCAAGCAAATGTAAAATCCAGGGATCCTTACATCACCACATGTGCAAGCCCCTGCATGCAAAGGTAACATCCAGGGATCCTTACATCACCACATGCGCCACCCCCTGCAAGCAAAGGTAAAATCCAGGGATCCTTACATCATCACATGCGCCACACAAACAAAGGTACAATCCAGGGATCTTTCCATCATCACATGCGCCACCCAAACAAAGGTAAAATCCAGGGATCCTTACATCACCACATGCACCAACCCCTGCAAGCAAATGTACAATCTAGGGGTCCTTACATCACCACATGTGCCACCCCCTGCAAGCAAAGGTAAAATCCAGGGATCCTTACATCACCACATGTGCAAGCCCCTGCAAGCAAAGGTAACATCCAGAGATCCTTACATCACAACATGCGCCACCCAAACAAAGGTAAAATCCAGGGATCCTTACATCATCACATGCGCCACCCCAAACAAAGTTAAAATCCAGGGATCCTTACATCACCACATGCGCCACCCCCTGCAAGCAAAGGTAAAATCCAGGGATCCTTACATCATCACATGCACCACCCAAACAAAGGTAAAATCCAGGGGTCCTTACATAACCACATGTGCCACCCCCTGCAAGCAAAGGTAAAATCCAGGGATCCTTATATCACCACATCTGCAAGCCCCTGCAAGCAAAGGTAACATCCAGGGATCCTTACATCACCACATGCGCCACCCCCTGCAAGCAAAGGTAATATCCAGGGGTCCTTACATCACCACATGTGCAAGCCCCTGCAAGCAAAGGTAAAATCCAGGGATCCTTACATCACCACATGTGCAAGCCCCTGCAAGCAAAGGTAACATCCAGGGATCCTTATATCACCACATGCGCCACGCCCTGCAAGCAAAGGTAAACTCCAGGGATCCTTACATCACCACATGTGCAAGCCCCTGCAAGCAAAGTTAACATCCAGGGATACTTACATCACCACATGCGCCAACCCCTGCAAGCAAAGGTAAAATCCAGGGATCCTTACATCATCACATGTGCCACCTGAACAAAGGTAAAATCCAGGGGTCCTTACATCACCACATGTGCCACCCCCTGCAAGCAAAGGTAAAATCCAGGGATCCTTACTTCACCACATGTGCAAGCCCCTGCAAGCAAAGTTAAAATCCAGGGATCCTTACATCACCACATGCACCACCCACTGCAAGCAAAGGTAAAATCCTGGGATCCTTACATCATCACATGCACCACCCAAACAAAGGTAAAATCCAGGGATCCTTACATCATCACATGCGCCACCCAAACAAAAGTAAAATCCAGGGGTCCTTACATCACCACATGTGCCACCCCCTGCAAGCAAAGGTAAAATCCAGGGATCCTTACATCACAACATGTGCAAGCCCCTGCAAGCAAAAGTAACATACAGGGATCCTTACATCACCACATGCACCACACCCTGCAAGCAAAGGTAAAATCCAGGGGTCCTTACATCATCACATGTGCCACCCCCTGAAAGCAAAGGTAAAATCCAGGGATCCTTACATCACCACATGTGCAAGCCCCTGCAAGCAAAGGTAACATCCAGGGATCCTTACATCACCACATGCGCCACCCCCTGCAAGCAAAGGTAAATTCCAGGGGCCTTACATCACCACATGTGCCACCCCCTGCAAGCAAAGGTAAAATCCAGAGATCCTTACATCACCACATGTGCAAGCCCCTGCAAGCAAAGGTAACATCCAGGGATCCTTACATCACCACATGCACCACTCCCTGCAAGCAAAGGTAAAATCCAGGGATCCTTACATCATCACATGCGCCACCCAAACAAAGGTAAAATCCAGGGGTCCTTACATCACCACATGTGCCACCCCCTGCAAGCAAAGGCAAAATCCAGGGATCCTTACATCACCACATGTGCAAGCCCCTGCAAGCAAAGGTAACATCCAGGGATCCTTACATCACCAAATGCGCCACCCCCTGCAAGCAAAGGTAAAATCCAGGGATCCTTACATCATCACATGCGCCACACAAACAAAGGTACAATCCAGGGATCTTTCCATCATCACATGCGCCACCCAAACAAAGGTACAATCCAGGGATCCTTACATCACCACATGCACCACCCCCTGCAAGCAAATGTACAATCTAGGGGTCCTTACATCACCACATGTGCCACCCCCTGCAAGCAAAGGTAAAATCCAGGGATCCTTACATCACCACATGTGCAAGCCCCTGCAAGCAAAGGTTACATCCAGGGATCCTTACATCACAACATGCGCCATCCAAACAAAGGTAAAATCCAGGGATCCTTACATCATCACATGCGCCACCCCAAACAAGTTAAAATCCAGGGATCCTTACATCACCACATGCGCCACCCCCTGCAAGCAAAGATAAAATCCAGGGGTCCTTACATCACCACATGTGCCACCCCCTGAAAGCAGAGGTAAAATCCAGGGATCCTTACATCACCACATGTGCAAGCCCCTGCAAGCAAAGGTTACATCCAGGGATCCTTACATCACCACATGCGCCACCCCCTGCAAGCAAAGGTAAAATCCAGGAGCCTTACATCACCACATGTGCCACCCCCTGCAAGCAAAGGTAAAATCCAGGGATCCTTACGTCAACACATGTGCAAGCCCCTGCAAGCAAAGGTAACATCCAGGGATCCTTACATGCGCCACCCCCTGCAAGCAAAGGTAAAATCCAGGGATCTTTAGATCATCACATGCGCCACCCAAACAAAGGTAAAATCCAGGGGTGCTTACATCACCACATGTGCCACCCTCTGTTAGGGAGAATTCTCTGTTTAGGCTGAATCTCCTAACCTAGTGAGTCCCCCAGCAGCTTTTCTGGATTTCTGGAGTTTTTTTTTTTTCCATCCTGCCAAGAGTGAGACTCTTTTCTCCCACTCTTGGACATGAATGTGGTTAATTCCTTTGAATGTCAATGTGTTCTATGGGCTATGGGGTCTTTTACTCCATAGGGTCTCATATGTTTTGCTATGTGTGTTACAACGCACCCTCCGTGCCGTAACACCGGGGCGTCCTAGAGGACCCCCACCATAGACCCCATACCCTGGGACTGACTACTGTCTCCCGGGGCATGTAAAGTCACCATTGGCTTTACTAGACCTAAAGTTACTAATAGAACTAGTACAAACCATCCTATTGTGGACGTACTGGTAGGGGTAATTCGATTACCCCTGGGTCTGTTATTCGAGGGGGTACTGTCCCGTCCCCCCTCGTCGAGTTTTGGCTGGTGGCAGTGGAAACTACTTGTTATTTTCGACCCCGGATATAAATCTATGGGATTCTTCCCATTGCTTGAGGTTAATACTTTTTCTCGTTAGACTCTAACATACCACCGGTTTATTTGTCTTAAATAAATTTATCGGTTGGTATTTTCTGCCAGAACTCAGTTTTTAAAATGGCGTCTGTGTTCGTCTCTGTAACTCCTAAACCAAAGGTTGAGCCCTTTGTTCCACTTTTGGCGGGCTTCTGCACAGAGGCCCTCCAAAGTGGTGCCATTCTGTCTGGGTACCACAGGGGATGTGGGAGGGGGTTTAGGCACCCTGGACTGAGTTGCCTTGCCAACTCAAGTCGCACTCTGGTGTGATTGGCCCAAGTGGTGAGCCACCCCGCTCACCACTTAGCGTGTTTTGATTGACAGCTAGGCTGAATGAATGGGGGTTTTCTGCAAAAAAGCAGGGCTTTTGGGACTGGATCTTGAGAAGTCGCCACAGGACCTAAGAATCCGACGAGGGTAAAGCTGAGCCGACCTGCAATGACGACACCACCGGTGGAGCCCTGCTGAACCGACTCACCACTTCCCGACGACAGAGGAGATCTCCCCGCCGGAGAGTCTTCTTCCCCTGACTGGTGGGCACAACCAGTCCCCTTTGCTTTTTCTTCGCTTCCAGGGCATAGTTGTCGAATTGCCCGTGCTGAGCACCTCGGCAACCGGATAGCCACTAGCCCATACCATGACCAAAAGGTGGTGCCTCGTGACGGAGCACTCCGCGGCTGGTCTCTTCCCTGGTGGTGCAACGATCTTCAACTTTCCTTCGACGACGAGATCATCTCTTCTCTTGGCAAAGCCCCGACTTGCATCCACCACCAGGAACAACTGCCCCACCGGAGCTGTCTCTCCACATACAAGGTACCGTGTCTGCCTGGCTTCCCTTGTGACGGTTAGCGTGATGTGTCTTAATCCTCGCCTCTCCATTGGGTCACCTCCAAGCTTTCTTAACTTTCTGTTCTGAACTGGTCCAATCTTTCTATAACAATTTGCGACAAAGACTCGAAGTGCATTTCCACTGTGATACTTTATGGGACATATCGCCTTGCCTCTCTCCGGGTGGGCCTGGCCTCTGAACTTTGCGATCTACAGTAGACCCTGCCTTACTTGCCTTGCATTTGTTCGTAACAGTGTTGGTACCGAGTTGATTTCATACCCTGCCTTTTCTCTCCCATCCTAACGAATATTAGAGTGCCATCTAGGTTAAAGCATTCACCTCTGTCTGCAAATAAGTGGTGCCGTTGAACCTAGACTTGTCGAACTATTGTTAGGGGGATTGATTTACTTATAGTATTTGTAATTGAAGTTGTTTGCCGTATTAGTGGCATAGTGTTTTTCTATAGATGTGTTGTTATAAATAAATACCTATATATCTTTACACCCAAGCTCTGTTCCGTGTTAGCTTGTTCTACTGTGTAAATTGACCTATTTTGTATACTCCACATACTGCCTAACTTTTGTTGAGAGAGGTCTGACTGCTCAGCCACAGCTACCAGGTGAATCTGTGTGGTACAGACAGCTACCAAGTGGGTTTACTGCCAACACCTGTAAGCCTAAATCTTTTGCAGTGGTCCCAGAGGGAACTGCACAGGTTTTCCGCTTAACTCCCCCTGCAAGCAAAGGTAAAATCCAGGGATCCTTACATCACCACATGTGCAAGCCCCTGCAAGCAAAGGTAACATCCAGGGATCCTTACATCACCACATGTGCAAGCCCCTGCAAGCAAAGGTAAATTCCAGGGGCCTTACATCATCACATGTGCCACCCCCTGAAAGCAAAGGTAAAATCCAGGGATCCTTACATCATCACATGTGCCACCCAAACAAAGGTACAATCCAGGGATCCTTCCATTATCACATGCGCCACCCAAACAAAGGTAAAATCCAGGGATCCTTACATCACCACATGCGCCACCCCCTGCAAGCAAAGGTAAAATCTAGGGGTCCTTACATCACCACATGTGCCACCCCCTGCAAGCAAAGGTAAAATCCAGGGATCCTTACGTCAACACATGTGCAAGCCCCTGCAAGCAAAGGTAACATCCAGGGATCCTTACATGCGCCACCCCCTGCAAGCAAAGGTAAAATCCAGGGATCTTTAGATCATCACATGCGCCACCCAAACAAAGGTAAAATCTAGGGGTCCTTACATCACCACATGTGCCACCCTCTGTTAGGGAGAATTCTCTGTTTAGGCTGAATCTCCTAACCTAGTGAGTCCCCCAGCAGCTTTTCTGGATTTCTGGAGTTTGTTTTTTTTCCATCCTGCCAACAGTGAGACTCTTTTCTCCCACTCTTGGACATGAATGTGGTTAATTCCTTTGATTGTCAATGTGTTCTATGGGCTATGGGGTCTTTTACTCCATAGGGTCTTATATGTTTTGCTATGTGTGTTACAACGCACCCTCCGTGCCGTAACACCGGGGCGTCCTAGAGGACCCCCACCATAGACCCCATACCCTGGGACTGACTACTGTCTCCCGGGGCATGTAAAGTCACCATTGGCTTTACTAGACCTAAAGTTACTAATAGAACTAGTACAAACCATCCTATTGTGGACGTACTGGTAGGGGTAATTCGATTACCCCTGGGTCTGTTATTCAAGGGGGTACTGTCCCGTCCCCCCTCGTCGAGTTTTGGCTGGTGGCAGTGGAAACTACTTGTTATTTTCGACCCCGGATATAAATCTATGGGATTCTTCCCATTGCTTGAGGTTAATACTTTTTCTCATTAGACTCTAACATACCACCGGTTTATTTGTCTTAAATAAATCTATTGGTTGGTATTTTCTGCCAGAACTCAGTTTTTAAAATGGCGTCTGTGTTTGTCTCTGTAACTCCTAAACCAAAGGTTGAGCCCTTTGTTCCACTTTTGGCGGGCTTCTGCACAGAGGCCCTCCAAAGTGGTGCCATTCTGTCTGGGTACCACAGGGGGATGTGGGAGGGGGTTTAGGCACCCTGGACTGAGTTGCCTTGCCAACTCAAGTTGCACTCTGGTATGATTGGCCCAAGTGGTGAGCCACCCCGCTCACCACTTAGCGTGTTTTGATTGACAGCTAGGCTGAATGAATGGGGGTTTTCTGCATAAAAGCAGGGCTTTTGGGACTGGATCTTGAGAAGTCGCCACAGGATCTAAGAATCCGACGAGGGTAAAGCTGAGCCGACCTGCAATGACGACACCACCGGTGGAGCCCTGCTGAACCGACTCACCACTTCCCGACGACAGAGGAGATCTCCCCGCCGGAGAGTCTTCTTCCCCTGACTGGTGGGCACAACCAGTCCCCTTTGCTTTTTCTTCGCTTCCAGGGCATAGTTGTCGAATTGCCCGTGCTGAGCACCCCGGCAACCGGATAGCCACTAGCCCATACCATGACCAAAAGGTGGTGCCTCGTGACGGAGCACTCCGCGGCTGGTCTCTTCCCTGGTGGTGCAACGATCTTCAACTTTCCTTCGACGACGAGATCATCTCTTCTCTTGGCAAAGCCCCGACTTGCATCCACCACCAGGAAAAACTGCCCCACCGGAGCTGTCTCTCCACATACAAGGTACCGTGTCTGCCTGGCTTCCCTTGTGACGGTTAGCGTGATGTGTCTTAATCCTCGCCTCTCCATTGGGTCACCTCCAAGCTTTCTTAACTTTCTGTTCTGAACTGGTCCAATCTTTCTATAACAATTTGCGACAAAGACTCGAAGTGCATTTCCACTGTGATACTTTATGGGACATATCGCCTTGCCTCTCTCTGGGTGGGCCTGGCCTCTGAACTTTGCGATCTACAGTAGACCCTGCCTTACTTGCCTTGCATTTGTTCGTAACAGTGTTGGTACCGAGTTGATTTCATACCCTGCCTTTTCTCTCCCATCCTAACGAATATTAGAGTGCCATCTAGGTTAAAGCATTCACCTCTGTCTGCAAATAAGTGGTGCCGTTGAACCTAGACTTGTCGAACTATTGTTAGGGGGATTGATTTACTTATAGTATTTGTAATTGAAGTTGTTTGCCGTATTAGTGGCAGAGTGTTTTTCTATAGATGTGTTGTTATAAATAAATACCTATATATCTTTACACCCAAGCTCTGTTCCGTGTTAGCTTGTTCTACTGTGTAAATTGACCTATTTTGTATACTCCACATACTGCCTAACTTTTGTTGAGAGAGGTCTGACTGCTCAGCCACAGCTACCAGGTGAATCTGTGTGGTACAGACAGCTACCAAGTGGGTTTACTGCCAACACCTGTAAGCCTAAATCTTTTGCAGTGGTCCCAGAGGGAACTGCACAGGTTTTCCGCTTAACTCCCCCTGCAAGCAAAGGTAAAATCCAGGGATCCTTACATCACCACATGTGCAAGCCCCTGCAAGCAAAGGTAACATCCAGGGATCCTTACATCACCACATGTGCAAGCCCCTGCAAGCAAAGGTAACATCCAGGGATCCTTACATCACCACATGCGCCACCCCCTGCAAGCAAAGGTAAAATCCAGGGATCCTTACATCATCACATGTGCCACCCAAACAAAGGTACAATCCATGGATCCTTCCATTATCACATGCGCCACCCAAACAAAGGTAAAATCCAGGGATCCTTACATCACCACATGCGCCACCCCCTGCAAGCAAAGGTAAAATCTAGGGGTCCTTACATCACCACATGTGCCACCCCCTGCAAGCAAAGGTAAAATCCAGGGATCCTTACATCACCACATGTGCAAGCCCCTGCAAGCAAAGGTAACATCCAGGGATCCTTACATCACAACATGCGCCACACAAACAAAGGTAAAATCCAGGGCTCCTTACATCATCACATGCGCCACCCCAAACAAAGTTAAAATCCAGGGATCCTTACATCACCACATGCGCCACACCCTGCAAGCAAAGGTAAAATCCAGGAATCCTTACATCACCACATGTGCAAGCCCCTGCAAGCAAAGGTAACATTCAGGGATCCTTACATCACCATATGCGCCAACCCAAACAAATGTAAAATCCAGGGATCCTTACATCATCACATGCGCCACCCCAAACAAAGGTAATATCCAGGGATCCTTACATCACCACATGCCCCACACACTGCAAGCAAAGGATATATCCAGGGGCCCTTATATCCCCACATCCGCCCCAGGAGCTATTACATCACCATATTTACAACCCATTGCAAGCAAAGGTTATAACCAGGGGTCCTTACATCACCACATGCACCACACCATGCAAGCAAAGGTCAAATCCAGGAATCCTTACATCACCACATGCGCCACCCCCTGCAAGCAAAGGTAAAATTAGGGATCCTTATATCACCACATGCGCCACCCCCTGCAAGCAAGGGTAAAATCCAGGGGTCCTTACATCACCACATGTGCCACCCCCTGCAAGCAAAGGTTAAATCCAGGGATCCTTACATCACCAAATGTGCAAGCCCCTGCAAGCAAAGGTAAAATCCAGGGATCCTTACATCACCACATGTGCAAGCCCCTGTAAGCAAAGGTAACATCCAGGTGTCCTTACATAACCACATGTGCCACCCCCTGCACGCAAAGGTTAAATCCAGGGATCCTTACATCACCACATGTGCAAGCCCCTGCAAGCAAAGGTAACATCCAGGGATCCTTACATCACCACATGCGCCACCCCCTGCAAGCAAAGGTAAAATCCAAGGGTCCTTACATCACCACATGTGCCACCCCCTGCAAGCAAAGGTTAAATCCAGGGATCCTTACATCACCACATGTGCAAGCCCCTGCAAGCAAAGGTAACATCCAGGGATCCTTACATCACCACATGCGCCACCCCCTGCAAGCAAAGGAAAAATTCAGGGGTCCTTAGATCACCACATGTGCCACCCCCTGCAAGCAAAGGTAAAATCCAGGGATCCTTACATCACCACATGTGCAAGCCCCTGCAAGTAAAGGTAACATCCAGGGATACTTACATCACCACATGCGCCACCCCCTGCAAGCAAAGGTAAAATCCAGGGATCCTTACTTCATCACATGTGCCACCCCCTGCAAGCAAAGGTAAAATCTAGGGATCCTTACATCATCACATGCGCCACCCAAACAAAGGTAAAATCCAGGGGTCCTTACATCACCACATGTGCCACCCCCTGCAAGCAAAGGTAAAATCCAGGGATCCTTAAATCACCACATGTGCAAGCCCCTGCAAGCAAAGGTAACATCCAGGGATCCTTACATCACCACATGCACCACCCACTGCAAGCAAAGGTAAAATCCTGGGATCCTTACATCATCACATGTGCCACCCAAACAAAGGTAAAATCCAGGGATCCTTACATCATCACATGCGCCACCCAAACAAAGGTAAAATCCAGGGGTCCTTACATCACCACATGGCCACCCCCTGCAAGCAAAGGTAAAATCCAGGGATCCTTACATCAACACATGTGCAAGACCCTGCAAGCAAAAGTAACATCCAGGGATCCTTACATCACCACATGCGCAACCCCCTGCAAGCAAAGGTAACATCCAGGTGTCCTTACATCACCACATGTACCACCCCCTGCATGCAACGGTAAAATCCTGGGATCCTTACATCACCACATGCGCCACCCACTGCAAGCAAAGGTTATATCCAGGGGCCCTTATATCCCCACATCCACCCCAGGAGCTGTTACATCACCATATTTACAACCCATTGCAATCAAAGGTTATAACCAGGGGTCCTTACATCACCACATGCACCACCCCATGCAAGCAAAGGTAAAATCCATGTGAAAACTCCTGCAAGAAAAGGTAAAGTCCACGGATCCTTACATCACCACATGTGCCACCCCCTGCAAGCAAAGGTAAAATCCAGGGGTCCTTAACTCACCACATGCACCACCCCCTGCAAGCAAAGGTACAATCCAGGGGACCTCACATCACCACATGCGCCACTCCAAGCAAAGGTAACATCCAGGGATCCTTACATCAGCACATGTGCAAGCCCCTGCAAGCAAAGGTAACATCCAGGGATCCTTACATCACCACATGCACCACCCCCTGCAAGCAAAGGTAAAATTCAGGGGTCCTTACATCACCACATGTGCCACCCCCTGCAAGCAAAGGTAAAATTAGGGATCCTTACATCACCACATGTGCAAGCCCCTGCAAGCAAAGGCAACATCCAGGAATCCTTACATCAACACATGCGCCACCCCCTGCAAGCAAAGTTAAAATCCAGGGGCCCTTACATCACCACATGTGCCACCCCCTGCAAGCAAAGGTAAAATCCAGGGATCCTTACATCACCACATGTGCAAGCCCCTGCAAGCAAAGGTAACATCCAGGGGTCCTTACATAACCACATGTGCCACCCCCTGCAAGCAAAGGTTAAATCCAGGGATCCTTACATCACCACATGTGCAAGCCCGTGCAAGCAAAGGTAACATCCAGGGATCCTTACATCACCACATGCGCCACCCCCTTCAAGCAAAGGTAAAATCCAGGGGTCCTTACATCACCACATGTGCCACCCCCTGCAAGCAAAGGTTAAATCCAGGGATCCTTACATCACCACATGTGCAAGCCCCTGCAAGCAAAGGTAACATCCAGGGATCCTTACATCACCACATGCGCCACCCCCTGCAAGCAAAGGAAAAATTCAGGGGTCCTTAGATCACCACATGTGCCACCTCCTGCAAGCAAAGGTAAAATCCAGGGATCCTTACATCACCACATGTGCAAGCCCCTGCAAGTAAAGGTAACATCCAGGGATACTTACATCACCACATGTGCCACCCCCTGCAAGCAAAGGTAAAATCCAGGGATCCTTACTTCATCACATGTGCCTCCCCCTGCAAGCAAAGGTAAAATCCAGGGATCCTTACATCATCACATGCGCCACCCAAACAAAGGTAATATCCAGGGGTCCTTACATCACCACATGTGCCACCCCCTGCAAGCAAAGTTAAAATCCAGGGATCCTTACATCACCACATGTGCAAGCCCCTGCAAGCAAAGGTAACATCCAGGGATCCTTACATCACCACATGCACCACCCACTGCAAGCAAAGGTAAAATCCTGGGATCCTTACATCATCACATGTGCCACCCAAACAAATGTAAAATCCAGGGATCCTTACATCATCACATGCGCCACCCAAACAAAGGTAAAATCCAGGGGTCCTTACATCACCACATGTGCCACCCCCTGCAAGCAAAGGTAAAATCCAGGGATCCTTACATCACCACATGTGCCATCCCTGCAAGCAAAGGTAAAATCCAGGGGTCCTTACATCACCACATGTACCACCCCCTGCAAGCAACGGTAAAATCCTGGGACCCTTACATCACCACATGTGCAAGCCCCTGCAAGCAAAGGTAACATCCAGGGATCCTTACATCACCACATGCGCCACCCCCTGCAAGCAAAGGTAAAATCCAGGTGTCCTTACATCACCACATGTGCCACCCCCTGCAAGCAAAGGTAAAATCCAGGGATCCTTACATCACCACATGCGCCACCCCCTGTGAAAGGGGCCCCTAGGGGTCCCTCGTGATATGGAAACAAGGCAATAACCATACACGAAAAGATGCGCCAGACACAAGGTTCAAATTCCCAATGCTAGGGTTTATTGCAAGCAAAAATAGTCTCAATTGGCCAATTCAGGTCTCACGCCCCGCGACGTGAGTTTCCTAGACCTCGAGGGACGCAAGAGAGCGAATTACGTACATCAGTTACATATACAAAATGCATATCATGCAATCAGCAATGTCATGTTTGGTTAGCTTCTTTGAACTCGGGATGACGATGGACATTTCCGACGGGTATGACAATTATGACACTTTTGATGTCTATTCTAGTAACAATGTGCAATTTAGAAAGTGCAGAGGCATCTTCTAGTTGTTGAACAGAACACGGTGGTTCTGTTCTTGGAAGCAAGCTGCACACGGGGGAAGAGCCACATTCCATGCTCTGCTATCTATGAGGTACTACTGGTGTCCTGGGAGCCGACACGCTCTAAAGGGTTTTGTGAGGGGGGGCCGTAGGAAGAGCATAATTCAAGCCTTTAGCTCTTTTATTCTAACATATTCTACCATCGTACGAGACTGGCTGGCAGCTGTGAAGTGATTAAATGTCCTGCAGCTCTCTCTCAAGGCTACAGAGAGGGAGCGTGGGCATTCCTTTCTGGGCTACTTATGAGGAGTTTCAACAAACTCCTCAGTCCCGCGACCTTGTCCTTTCATATTCAGACAACAATGTTAACAGTTGAGCAGAGTAAGCAGAATTCTCAAGAATTGCAAGCTGCAAAGCAGTTTTAGACAGAAAGCAATGAGCAATGGTTAACAAGCAAAATGGCGATTCTTGCTACGTTTAAAATGGCCGCTTGTTGGTCAAGCATAGCAGTCTATATTTCTATAATTCGGTGCATAAGACGGTTGGCCTACGACCATCAAGTTACGTCTGTCATTCGAATGAAGTGTATTCACTTTTCCAGATTGACAAACCCTCCCTTTGGCCGTATGCCAAATGTCTTATTCATTCATTGTATCCTCCTCTAATGAGGATAAGTCTGGGGTATCTATGTCTGAACCATCTTCATCATTAATGTCTATAGCCATGAATTGTTTTACTGTTTTTGTTTCATCAGTGTCTCTGTTATTTAAGCCATGCGTTTGTTTTCCTCTCGACACCATGTGCATACATCCCTTAGTACATCTATCAGTTATTTCGGTGCAAACTATTGGTAAGCATTGTATGCAACAGCAACAGGTTATGAATATACCAAGTACCATAATTAGTATCGAGATTAACTTCCATCCCCAAGACCGCAATAATCCCCAAAACCAGGATCCTATCCCCCAACCCCCTTCTTCAGTAGAGAGTGTGGAACTTAGGACATGTAATTTCCGGATCGCTTTAAATATCGTAGGGGAGTAATCATCTATATACACACAGCATGCAGTTTTTACGAGTTTGCAAACTCCCCCATGATCAACTAATATTATATAGAGAGCCATCCTGTTTTGGAGTGCAATTAGTCTTATTCCTTTTTCTTCTAACGTCATATTCAATAAAATATCCGTTGTTGAATCTATTGTATTTTTTAATATTCTAGACAGTTTTCTTATATTGTAAGAATTTTCTATTTGGGACAAGAATGGTATAAATGATTTGGATATATCCATTGCTATCATTCCATCCTCGCTACTCCTTTGAGTTCTACCTTTTGTTCGTCTGGCTACTTCTGCTGTCTTCAAGAGGAACACTCCTGGAAACAGTAGACCTAGGTAGCATGTACCTCCCCAGTTCCTAGGTAACCATGGATATGTTTTTTTCCCACATATAAAGTAAACAGGGTCCCCTACGTACACGGGTTCTATTTCGTGCTTTAAAACCACTGTGTTCAGGCAGTTGCTAAACGTTCCTACTTTATAGGAACCCTTTTTCTGTAGACATAGGGGAGCAGTTTCGGGGCTGTGATCCACTGTATAGGCAGGGGGCACAGCATCTTTATTCCATTCATCCCTCATTCGAAATGTCATTACTGATGTTTCTTCTGCTGGCGGGGTTGGTGTATTTTGCCTATGTAATCTATCTAGTCTTGTTGTCTTTCGTGTATTCTTCCTCATGGGATCTGGTGAAAACACGCAAGCTTTGTGGAATATGGAACAACCCACAGGTCTCATGATCACTTCCTCAAATTCATTCATATTGGTCTCATCTAGCTGACCCGTATTACTCTTGTTCCATTTCCCAAAGAACATTGCACTCAATGATACTTCACATGAATAAACCAATGGCAACGGTTGTACATACCAGCCTATCCCTTTCCCACCATGCTGTGGTAAATGGGCACAAACCAAGCAATCTAAAACCGCATGGGTCATGTTCATGATGAGCAACAATGTATTGTTGCCATATCCTTCTCTATGTCTCTCTTCCATTGGGGGCAAAGTACCAGTGATTGCATGAACCGGGCTTTCAGTAGCTGCTTTTGGCAAAAGTGTTTCTAATGGGTGTACGTACTCCAGGAACCATAGTGTAATAGCTGTTATTGTTGGTACTATCATACTTAAAAAACATAGGACCAATGTACAAATCAGTACCTTATTCCTTTTACCATGCTTTTTCCCTAAATTTACAGTCTCTAAATCTATCATCTTTTCAGCAGGGGTGCAGGAGGAGGCTGAAACTGGTCTTAATTTGTTCTTCATCGTCCTTCTTCTTGCTGGCAAAGTTCGTCGCAAATGTCTCTCATTCTCGATGCCAGAAAAGTTCAACGAAAAATGTCGCAGTTCAATTCTGCCAGCCCTTTCACAGCCTAGATCACCTATCCACTCCTAACAAGATTAGTTCTTCTTTCTCCCACTGCTCAGACGATTTCTGAACAGTTCTTTATTGATAGAGTACTATGTGCATCCAGCTTGTCCCGCTCTGGCTTAGGACACATGTATTCTATCAGCCTTAGTACTTATGTACGTCCAGCTTGTCCTGCTCTGGCTCCTGACACATGTACTTTTATAAGTGCACCGAGGAGCCGTGACTCTTGAGTTGTCCGACTTGCACAACACTCACACTTCTCTCCTCTGCGCCCCTGGCTCCTACTCCGTCCGTGAGTGGAACCAAAGGCAAAAGAAAAGCACCAAAGATCTGTGGATTACTTTGCCTGTCGAGGCCGCAAATTATACCGGTTCAGTCCTGGTATTGTATGATCCGTTAATAGTGCCGTTGCACTTCCAATATCAGGCTCAGTGTCAGCCTGTGGCACAATGATGGGTAGCGATGAGCGCCGTGGCAATGATGTAGTTTCTTTCTTTGGCTTTGGTGCATTTGCAGAATATGGTGGGCGCCAAAGTGGTACATGCGTTGTTTCTGCTCGTGTTTGCAATGCGGGGTTTGTGTAGCTCGGCAGTGATGTTGTTTCTGTTGAGCAACGTTGGGGCACTTTTCACCCTCTCCCCTTACTGGCAGCCTCCTCAGGCTCTGTTTCGAGTTTCACTTCTCGCTTGGGCTTTGTTTCAACTTTCACTTCTCGCTCAGGCTGATGCTGTGGCAATGGACTGGCAACAGTTTCTTTTGTTTCCGAGACCGTTTCCTTTCTCTGGTCGTCGGAAGTTGTCAGCAGTCCTGGGAATCTTTTGGCATGCGTTGCATGGATCCATGCCTTCCGTCCGTCTACTCGGATGGCCGTTTGCGTTGCCAAAAGTACTTGGTAGGGGCCGCGCCACCTGGGTGCTAATGCTGTCTTCCGCTCAAAGTTCTTGATTAAGACCCAACTTCCAGGCTCCAGCGAGTGCCCCGGTCCGGTGTATCACGCTGGTAACGCCTCCTGCACCTGCTGATGAATCAAACGCAACTTCTGCATTAAAAGGCCACAGTACGTGCTTAACATAGGATGCTCGACCTCACATAATCTTTTGGGCTGCGGTGCGCACCATACATTTGCTGGTCTCCCCATTATAATTTCATAGGGGCAGAGCCCAGTCTTAGCCTGCACAGATGTGCGCATGCACAATAGCGCGAGGGGTAATGCATCCACCCAACTCAACTTGCTCCCAGCACAGATTTTAGCTATCTTTGACTTTAAGATACCGTTATGTCTCTCCACAAGCCCGGCAGAACTGGGATGCCTGGAACTGTGGAATCTCTTCTCTATCTGCAGACCTGCACAGATATGTAGCACTAATGTGCCCACAAAGTGTGGGCCGTTGTCTGACCATAGGACACGGGGCAACCCAAACCGGGAGAAATACTGCTTTAACATTACTTTTGACGTTGACATGGCAGTACAGTCTTTTAAAGGATATGCCTCCACCCAAATCACCACTAACACATATTTGTAGTTCTGGCACCTTTCCATTTCTATGAAATCAAAATGAACCACCTCAAATGGCATAGAGGGTGGGCCAAAACTACCTACTGGAGTCACGGTTCCCTTCCCTACATTGTGTTGCAGGCACGTAATACAATTCTGCACTTGCCTTTCTGCATTCTTTTTTATGTGCTCATTTTTCCATACTGTGGATAAATGCTGTACCATCTTCTTTGCGCAAATGTGGGTAGGGCTATGTGCCATTGTAACCATTGCGGTCACGTAACAATTTTGCAACATCCAGTTCTTGGTCTCTTTGTCCACCCAACATCCTTCCAAATATAACTCAGCAGAGCCCTCAGCCCACCCCTGAATCTCTTCGGTCGTGGCCTCAGCCTGCATTTCTTTGACTGTGGCAACTCCATTCTCTATCATACAAGGTACTTCCTCAGTCTGTACTGTCATCATTTTATTTCCCAAATCTGTGGCTGTTTGCTTCACAATCCTGTCTGCAAATGCGTTTCCCTCTCCCACTTTACATGTTACTTTTTTATGCGCCTCGCACTTCACTATAGCTAGGCGCTTTGGAAACGTGAGTGCAGACAACAATCGCACAATCAAAGGGCCATGCTGAATCCTGGCCCCATGTGAAGGCAAGAAACCCCTCTCAGCCCAAAGTCGGCCAAAGTTATGAACCACGCCAAAGGCGTACTGGCTGTCAGTATAAATATGCACGTTCAAATTCTCAGAGAGTTCACAGGCTCGGGTCAGTGCTATTATTTCTGCGGCTTGCGCCAAATTGTAGGGGATTCTTCTTCTTTCTACAACACTCGCTAGGGTAGTAATTGCATATGCGGCAGTTGATGTGCCATCAGGTAATTTAAAACAAGAGCCGTCACAAAATAACTCCCCATCTGGCTCTTTCTGTGGGATGTCGCTCAAGTCAATTCTTCCCTTCGTTTCTTCTTCAGTGACCATTAAACAATCATGGGGTTGTGATTCGTTGTCACCAACTTCTGCTATGGGCAGTGGCATTAATTCTGCATGATTCAATGCGCTACACCTCACAATTTGGATGTGGGGTGCAAACAAGATGAGCTCATATCTTGTCAGTCTAGCTGAGGTGAGGTGTTGCGTCTGTGTCCTATTTATAGAACGTCTATAGCATGTGGCACCATCAGAATTAAAGTGTGCCCCAATACCATTCCTTCCATTTGTTTCACTGACGCAGCAGCCGCTGGGATGGATCGCAAACATCGTGGAAGTGCGCCCGCTACAGGGTCCACCGCGGAACAATAATAGCCGCACGGCTAATTCTTCCACCTTGTTCCTGTGTCAAAACCGCCAATGCACATCCTTCACTCTCACTCACAAATAGTCGAAAGATCTTTTTATAGTTAGGAGTCCCTAAAACTGGCGCAGCACACAATGCAGCTTTCAATTGCTCAAACGCTTTCTGACATTCCTCAACACACTGTAAAGGCATCACTGCATCCTTTTTAGTTAACTTTATCATCGGCTTCACAATCAACGCAAAATTACTGATCCACTGCCGACAATAAGAGGCCATGCCTATTACAGCTCTCACTCCTTTTTGAGTTTTTGGAATAGGCATACTAGAAATACTTTCTATGCGTTCTGGTGTTAATCTTCTCCCTTCTTTCGAAAGTAGGTAACCCAAATAAGACACCTCCTTCTGATTATACTGGAATTTCTTCAAACTTGCCTTGTGACCATGGGTCGCTAAGTGTGTCAATAGTAATATAGTACTTTCTTTGCAGATCTCTTTTGTGTCAGCAGCTAATAACAAGTCATCTATGTACTGCAAGTGTACGCAATCTTCGGGTAATTCTAGCATGTCTAGCTGCTCTTTTAGCGCTCTGCTGTAAATGCTTGGGCTTTCTGTGTATCCTTGTGGAATGCGTGTGAATGTGAATGATCGACCTCCTAGAGTGAACGCGAACAGATATCTACTGCTTTTATCCACTGGAATGCTAAAGAACACGTTCTTCAGATCAACTACACTAAAGTATTCTGCAGTGGCCGGTATCATTGTAAGTATCGTTGTGACATCCGGGACCAAAGGGAATTGTGGGTCTACCACTTTGTTTAATGCGCGCAGATCAATTATGAAACGATAGGGTACTTCATTGCCTCCTTTCTTGTAAACTGGAAGAATCGGGCTGTTGCACGTGCTACCTGCAATTTCTTCAACCACCATTTTACCAGGTCAGTAACAATACTTTTGAATCCCTTCTCACCTTCAGAAATTTTATACTGGGGAATTCGTGGTAGTGTAACACCTTCTTTCAAAGTTATTTTTGCTGGCTCTATTTTCAAGCATCGTACATCGTTATCATGCATTTCCCACAGACAGGTTGGTACTCTACTTAGCTCTTCTGGTAATGCTTTTGACATAAATTCAGTCACCGGTGCATCGTGAGGCCACATCGTGAGGAACACCCCATCTGCCGTACAATGTATGACTGCCCCCAATTTTCTCAACAAATTTAATCCTAGCAAGTTCTCTCCACAATTTTCTGTCAAGAGAAATGGACACTGTTCCGTAAATGGTCCTAATGTAATTGGGACAGCTTCGGACATGGGGTTAATTACTGGTGTACCTGCGAACCCTACAGAAACATTCTTTTTCCCCGACAGTGGGATCTCCGGAACCAAGTGGTGGTCTGTCGAGCACTTCGGTGCCCCTGTATCTACAAGGAAACGGTGCTCCTTATTCCCAACTCTCATTTCTACGTAGGATCCTCTCTGATTCACGGGAATAGACACTGGTTCCGACCCCTGCCGTGGGCTGTCCTATCGCGAAAATAACACATCGTCCGATGTGTAATCACCGCTGCTCCTATAATACGTGTTTGGCTGTGTATCAAAAATATTCCCATTTCCCCCTCGGTGTCCTCCACTCTGATCATTTCTCTGTTGGCCCTGCCCACCCTGATTTTGGTTCGAAACACTTTGGTTCAATGCCTGGTTCTGTTGCGCTTGGTTTTGACCATAGGATTGGTTTTGAGTACCTCCATTGGTATATCCCTGCTGCTGCTGCATGCTATTTCTGCTTGGGCCGTTTGACCCCTGATGTCCTCTATGAGGCCTTCTCTGGCCAAGCCCACCTCTATTCTGTAGGTGCGGGCATTGCGCTCGCCAGTGTCCTTCCTCCTTACAGTACGCACATTGATCTACTCCCAATGACACCCCATGCATATTATTCAAATTTCCTCTGCCTTGTGCATTTCCTCTACCTCTATTGTATCCAATGACCTGCTGCAGTAACACTCCTACTATCGTTTGCATCGCTTCTTTTCTCATCTCCAATGGGTACCCATTACATATCTCACTTCCTTCCTTCACTGACGTTCTTTTGTTCGACATCCATTGCATTGTTTCCCCCACCGATACCTGCAATCTTTGTTTATCACCTATTTGTCCCGGTACCGGCAAATGCTTTGTACCACCTGAAAAAACTCTCGCCCATGATTTTTTCATATACAACCTCAACGCCTCCTTCCTACCTTTCTTAATACACTCACTACTATATTCAGGTGTAGCAAACATCTCAGCATATCTGTCTTCCATTTCATTTTTCACTTCAATGAGTTTGTGCACATGTTTTCTTACATCCTCATCTCTTTGCTCACTGCGTGCTAACTTATTCAAATCTAACAATCGCTGTGGTGGTAAATTCCCAAGTATCTTTGTCTATTCTCCCACCAAAATTTCCCCCATGCATTCCAACACTACCTGTCTCTCGTCGCTTCTTCGGTACCCATACAATGAGGCCAATGCTGCCATCCCATCGTTTCCTTCTATGTACATTTCTGCCTCTTGCCGTAATTCAATCTTTCTTTCTTTGCTGATCGCGCTTCGAGTTACCCGTCCAAATCCTGTTCCTTCAGCCCCGCCTCTCGCCTCCCCGGTCTCAATTTCGACTTCGGAAGGGGCGGATGGTACTGAATCTGTCTCTGGAGCGGGAGGTGCGGATGGGACAAGTGACACAGGTGGCATCTGTGAAGGGCCCTCCTGGGTGCTGGGAAATTGCGTGTCCGCGGTCTGCGCTTGTGGGAGGGCTCGAGCTGTGGGTGGGGCTTGGGTTAATGCTTGCGTGAGGGGAAGTGCTTGGGCTACAGGAGGGAGTATGAGAGCTACTGGTTGGGCCTGCGCAGTCACTACTGGCGTGTTTGGTTTCGATTCTGGTTTTGGGCCTCGACCTGTGTTAGTTAGCAAATGTTCCATTAATTCATCTGCTATGTGTGTTCCCGCTGCGGGTATACTCCTTCTATGTTCATTAGCTCACGTCTCCCTTCCCGTCTTAGACTTGCCGTCCACTCCTCCTCCTCCTTTTCTTCTGCTACCTCAAGCTTCGTTTTGTGCCTATGCGCATGCTTCTCTCTACTCCTAAGTCGGAGCATTGCTTCCCTCCTCCAATCTTTGACAGTCTCAAAAGCTGCGGGTCACGCTTTTTTCCTAATTAGCACCCTTTCTAGGTTATCTATCCTGGCAGTCTCAAAGCTACCATTAATGGGCCACTGATGGTCAGGTTGCTTTCTAGTTTGCCTATGCCAAATTTTACAAAATATTATCGCACCCACACCATATTTTGCATACATGTCATAAGCCGGCGTTCCCCCAGGCGGTGCACTTTGGCCATATTCCAAGGACTGTCTACCGCAGCTGAAAAGCCCCGCTAAAGTGGACAGTACTCCAGGCATGTTGCTTTAACCTTCCCCTTTGGTTAGCTAACCTTTACCTGGACGTTTGAATTTGCAAAATCAACACTCTACCAAAAATCAGGTTTTTATTTGAATCGGGGAATGACTCACCTGATAAAACAAGTCGCCTGTCCTAACGCAACCTCTCCCAACGTCGTGTCTGCGCTCCTCTGGCTTCCGCCTCGTCTCGGGACCCTCACCTCCTTTGCCCTCTGGCCCGGTACGTCGATCAGGGATCAGATGTGTGCAGATCTGCGGAAGGAATCTCTCCTCACTTCTACAGGGCGCCCCGTACACCTCTTGATCCTGGCTCGATCGTCCCGTCCTCGCCGTTCTTCCGCCTTTACTCCGTTACAACGTATACGATGGGGCAAGTGGGGGAGGGTCCCTATTCGGGTGCCATCTGGAAAGGGGCCCCTAGGGGTCCCTCGTGATATGGAAACAAGGCAATAACCATACACGAAAAGATGCGCCAGACACAAGGTTCAAATTCCCAAAGCTAGGATTTATTGCAAGCAAAGATAGTCTCAATTGGCCAATTCAGGTCTCACGCCCCACGACGTGAGTTTCCTAGACCTCGAGGGACACAAGAGAACGAATTACGTACATCAGTTACATATATACAAAATGCATATCATACAATCAGCAATGTCATGTTTAACACCCCCCTTTGGTTAGCTTCTTTGAACTCGGTATGACGATGGACATTTCCGACGGGTATGACAATTATGACACTTTCGATGTCTATTCTAGTAACAATTTGCAATTTCGAAAGTGCGGAGGCATCTTCTAGTTGTTGAACAGAACACGGTGGTTCTGTTCTTGGAAGCAAGCTGCACACGGGGGAAGAGCCACATTCCATGCTCTGCTATCTATGAGGTACTATTCGTGTCCTGGGAGCCGACACGCTCTAAAGGGTTTTGTGAGGGGGGGCCATAGGAAGAGCATAATTCAAGCCTTTAGCTGTTTTATTCTAACATATTCTACCATCGTACAAGACTGGCTGGCAGCTGTGAAGTGATTAAATGCCCTGCAGCTCTCTCTCAAGGCTACAGAGAGGGAGCGTGGGCGTTCCTTTCTGGGCCTCTCATGAGGAGTTCAATGAACTCCTCAGTCCCGCGACCTTGTCCTTTCATATTCAGACAACAATGTTAACAGTTGAGCAGAGTAAGCAGAATTCGCAAGAATTGCAAGCTGCAAAGCAGTTTTAGACAGAAAGCAATGAGCAATGGTTAACAAGCAAAATGGCGATTCTTGCTACGTTTAAAATGGCCACTTGTTGGTCAAGCATAGCAGTCTATATTTCTATAATTCGGTGCATAAGACGGTTGGCCTTCGGCCATCAAGTTACGTCTGTCATTCAAATGAAGGGTATTCACTTTTCCAGATTGACACCTGCAAGCAAAGGTAAAATCTAGGGGTCCTTACATCACCACATGTGCCACCCCCTGCAAGCAAAGGTAAAATCCAGGGATCCTTACATCACCACATGTGCAAGCCCCTGCAAGCAAAGGTAACATCCAGGGATCCCTACATCACCACATATGCAAGCCCCTGCAAGCAAAGGTAACATCCAGGGATCTTTACATCACCACATGCGCCACCCCATGCAAGCAAAGGAAAAAACCAAGGATCCTTACATCATCACATGCGCCACCCAAACAAAGGTAAAATCCAGGGGTCCTTACATCATCACATGTGCCACCCCCTGCAAGCAAAGGTAAAATCCAGGGATCCTTACATCACCACATGTGCAAGCCCCTGCAAGCAAAGGTAACATCCAGGGATCCTTACATCACCACATGCGCCACCCCCCGCAAGCAAAGGTAAAATCCAGGGATACTTACATCATCACATGCGCCACCCAAACAAAGGTAAAATCCAGGGATCCTTACATCACCATATTCTCCACCCCCTGCAAGCAAAGGTAAAATCCAGGGGTACTTACATCACCACATGTGCCACCCACTACAAGCATAGGTAAAATCCAGGGATCCTTACATCACCACATGTGCAAGCCCCTGCAAGCAAAGGTAACATCCAGGGATCCTTACATCACCACATGTGCCACCCCCTGCAAGCAAAGGTAACATCCAGGGATCCTTACATCACCACATGCGCCATCCAAACAAAGGTAAAATCCAGGGATCCTTACATCATCACATGAGCCACACCAAATAAAGGTAAACTCCAGGGATCCTTACATCACCACATGCGCCACCCCCTGCAAGCAAAGGTAAAATCCAGGGATCCTTACATCACCACATGTGCAAGCCCCTACAAGCAAAGGTAACATCCAGGGATTCTTACATCACCACATGCGCCACCCCAAACAAAGGTAAAATCCAGGGATCCTTACATCATCACATGCGCCACCCCAAACAAAGGTAAAATCCAGGGATCCTTACATCACCACATGCGCCACCCCCTGCAAGCAAAGGTAAAATCCAGGGATCCTTACATCACCACATGTGCAAGCCCCTGCAAGCAAAGGTAACATCCAGGGATCCTTACATCACCACATGCGCTACCCCAAACAAAGGTAAAATCCACGGATCCTTACATCATCACATGCGCCACCCCAAACAAAGGTAAAATCCACGGATGCTTACATCACCACATGCGCCACCCACTGCAAGCAAGGGTTATATCCAGGGGCCCTTATATCCCCACATCCACACCAGGAGCTGTTACATCACCATATTTACAACCCATTGCAAGCAAAGGTTATAACCAGGGGTCCTTACATCACCACATGCACCACCCCATGCAAGCAAATGTAAAATCCAGGGGCCCTTACATCACCACATGTGCAAGCCCCTGCAAGCAAAGGTAAAATCCAGGGATCCTTACATCACCACATGTGCCACCCCCTGCAAGCAAAGGTAACATCCAGGGATCTTTACATCACAACATGCGCCACCCAAACAAAGGTAAAATCCAGGGATCCTTACATCACCACATGCGCCACCCCCTGCAAGCAAAGGTAACATCCAGGGATCCTTACATCACCACATGCGCCACCCAAAGAAAGGTAAAATCCAGGGATCCTTACATCATCACATGCTCCACCCCAAATAAAGGTAAACTCCAGGGATTCTTACATCACCACATGCGTCACCCCCTGCAAGCAAAGGTAAAATCCAGGGATGCTTACATCACCACATGTGCAAGCCCCTACAAGCAAAGGTAACATCCAGGGATTCTTACATCACCATATGCGCCACCCCAAACAAAGGTAAAATCCAGGGATCCTTACATCACCACATGTGCAAGCCCCTGCAAGCAAAGGTAACATCCAGGGATCCTTACATCACCACATGCGCTACCCCAAACAAAGGTACAATCCACGGATCCTTACATCATCACATGCGCCACCCCAAACAAAGGTAAAATCCACGGATCCTTACATCACCACATGCGCCACCCACTGCAAGCAAGGGTTATATCCAGGGGCCCTTATATCCCCACATCCACCCCAGGAGCTGTTACATCACCATATTTACAACCCATTGCAAGCAAAGGTTATAACCAGGGGTCCTTACATCGCCACATGCACCACCCTATGCAAGAAAATGTAAAATCCAGGGGCCCTTACATCACCACATGCGCAAACTCCTGAAAGAAAAAGTAAAGTCCAGGGGTCCTTACATCACCACATGCACCACCCCCTGCAAGCAAAGGTAAAATCCAGGGGTCCTTACATCACCACATGCGCTACCCCAAGCAAAGGTAACATCCAGGGATCCTTACATCACCACATGCGCCACCCCCTGCAAGCAAAGGTAAAATCCAGGGGTCCTTACATCACCACATGTGCCACCCCCTGCAAGCAAAGGTAAAATCCAGGGATGCTTTCATCACCACATGTGCCACCCCCTGCAAGCAAAGGTAACATCCAGGGAATTTTACATCACCACATGCGCCACCCCCTGCAAGCAAAGGTAAAATCCAGGGGTCCTTACATCACCACATGTGCCACCCCCTGCAAGCAAAGGTAAAATCCAGGGATGCTTTCATCACCACATGTGCAAGCCCCTGCAAGACAAGGTAACATCCAGGGATCCTTACATCACCACATGCGCCACCCCCTGCAAGCAAAGGTAAAATCCAGGGGTCCTTACATCATCACATGCGCCACCCAAACAAAGGTACAATCCAGGGATCCTTCCATCATCACATGTGCCACCCAAACAAAGGTAAAATCCAGGGATCCTTACATCACCACATGCGCCATCCCCTGCAAAGGTAAAATCCAGGGATCTTTACATCACCACATGCGCCACCCAAACAAAGGAAAAATCCAGGGGTCCTTACATCACCACATGTGCCACCCCCTGCAAGCTAAGGTACAATCCAGGGATCCTTACATCACCACATGTGCAAGCCCCTGCAAGCAAATGTAAAATCCAGGGATCCTTACATCACCACATGCGCCACCCCCTGAAAGCAAAGGTAAAATCCAGGGATCCTTACATCATCACATGCACCACCCAAACAAAGGTACAATCCAGGGATCCTTCCATCATCACATGTGCCACCCAAACAAAGGTAAAATCCAGGGATCCTTACATCACCACATGCGCCATCCCCTGCAAGCAAAGGTAAAATCCAGGGGTCCTTACATCACCACATGTGCCACCCCCTGCAAGCAAAGGTAAAATCCAGGGATTCTTACATCACTACATGTGCAAGCCCCTGCAAGCAAAGGTAACATCCAGGGATCCTTACATCACCACATGCGCCACCCCCTGCAAGCAAAGGTAACATCCAGGGATCCTTACATCACAACATGAGCCACCCAAACAAATGTAAAATCCAGGGATCCTTACATCATCACATGCGCCTGTTAGGCAGAATTCTCTGTTTAGGCGGAATTTCCTAACCTAGTGAGTCCCCCAGCAGCTTTGCTGGATTTCTGGAGTTTGTTTTTTCCATCCTGCCAAGAGAGAGACTCTTTTCCTCCCACTCTTGGACGTGAATGTGTGTAATTCCTTTGAATGTCAATGTGTTCCATGGGCTATGGGGTCTTTTACTCCATAGGGTCTCATATGTTTTTCTATGTGTGTTACACCGCACCCTACGTGCCGTAACACTGGGGCATCCTAGCGGACCTCCACCATAGACTCCATACCCGGGGACTGACTACTGTCTCCCCGGGCATGTAAAGTCACCAATGGCTTTACTAGACCTAAATTTACTAACAGAACTAGTACAAACCATCTTATTGTGGACGTACTAGTAGGGGTAATTCGATTACTCCTGGATCTGTATTCGAGGGGGCACTGTCCCGTCCCCCCTCGTCGAGTTTTGGCTGGTGGCAGTGGAAACTACTTGTTATGTTCGACCCCGAACATAACCCTATGGGATTCGTCCCTTTGTTGGAGATTGATACTTTTTCTCGTTGATCTCTAGCATACCACCGGTCTACTTATCTTAAATAAGTTTATCGGATGGTATTTTCTGCCAGAACTCGGTTTTAAAAATGGCGTCTGTGTTCGTCTCTGTGACTCCTGAACCAAATGTTGAGCCCTTTGTTTCACTTTTGGCGGGCCTCTGTACAGAGACCCTCCAAAGTGGTGCCATTCTGTCTGGGTTACCACAGGGGTGTGTGAGGGGGTTTAGGCACCCTGGACCGAGTTGCCTTGCCAACTCTGGTCGCACTCTGGTGTGATTGGCCCAAGTGGTGAGCCTCCCCGCTCACCACTTAGCATGTGTTGATTGACAGCTAGGCTGAATGAATGGGTTTTTTTTTGCATAAAAGCAGGGCTTTTGGGACTGGATCTTCAGAAGTCGCCACAGGACCTAAGAATCCGACGACGGTAATGCTGAGCCGACCTGCACGACGATCCGGTGGAGCCCTGCGGAACCGACTCACCACTTCCCGACGACAGAGGAGATCTCCCTGCCGGAGATTCTCTTCCCCTGACTGGTGGGAACAACCAGTCCCCTTTGCTTTTTCTTCGCCTCAGGACGCAGTGGTCGAATTGCCCGTGCAGAGCACCTCGGCAACCGGATAGCCACTACCCCTGTACCGCGACCAAAAGGTGGTGCCTTGTGACGGAGCACTCCGCGGCTAGTCTCTTCCCTGGTGGAGCACCGGACTTCACTTTTCTTCGAAGACAAGATCATCTCTACTCTTGGCAAAGACCCGACGTGCATCCACCACCAGGAACAACTGCCCCTGCAGGAGCTGTCTTTCCACAAACAAGGTACCGTGTCCGCCTGGCTTCCCTTTCGATCGGTTCGAGTGAGGTGTCTTAATCCTCTCCTTTCCGTTGGGTCGCCTCCAAGCTTTTTCACGTATTGTTCTGAACTGGTTCAATCTGCCGATAACAATTTGCTACAAAGACTCGAATGCATTTCCACTAAGAGACTTTTGGGACATAGCGCCTTGCCTCTCTCCGAGTGGGCCTGGCCTCTGAACTTTATGATCTATTGTGGTTCTTGCCTTCTTACCTTGCATTTTCCCTGTGAAGTATTGAACTGTTTTGATTTCGTAACCTGCCTATTTTTCTCTCCCGTCCTAACTAATATTAGAGTGCCATCTAGGTTGAGGCATACACCTCTGTCTGCAAATAAGTGGTGCCGGTAGAACCTAGACTTGTCGAAATATTGTTAGGGGGATTGATCGTTTTCGTAGAGTAATTGTGATTGAAGTGTTTGCCGTGATAGTGCCATAGTGTTTTCCATAGATGTTCCGTTATAAATAAATACCTTAATATCTTTACACTGAGCCTCGTTGCGTGTTTGCTTGTCTTACTGTGAACAATTGCCCTATCTTGTATACTCCACATACTGCTTAACTCTTCTTGAGGGAAGTCTGACTGCTCAGCCACAGCTACCAAGTGAATCTGTGTGGTACAGACTGCTACCAAGTGGGTTTACTGCCAAACACCTGTAGTCCTAAACCTTTTGCAGTGGTACCAGAGGGAACTGCACTGGTTTCCGCCTAACAGCGCCACCCCAAACAAAGGTAAAATCCAGGGATCCTTACATCACCACATGTGCAAGCCCCTGCAAGCAAAGGTAACATCCAGGGATCCTTACATCACCACATGTGCCACCCCAAACAAAGGTAAAATCCAGGGATCCTTACATCATCACATGCGCCACCCCAAACAAAGGTAAAATCCAGGGACCCTTACATCACCACATGCGCCAACCACTGCAAGCAAAGGTTATATCCAGGTGCCCTTATATCCCCACATCCACCCCAGGATCTGTTACATCACCATATTTACAACCCATTGCAAGCAAAGGTTATAACCAGGGGTCCTTATATCACTACATGCACCACCCCATGCAAGCAAAGGTAAAGTCTAGGGGCCCTTACATCACCACATGCGCAAACTCCTGCAAGAAAAGATAAAGTCCACGGATCCTTACATCACCACATGCGCCACCCCTGCAAGCAAAGGTAAAATCCAGGGGTCCTTACATCACCACATGCGCCACCCCAAGTAAAGGTAACATCCAGGGATCCTTACATCACCACATGCGCCACCCAGGCAAAGGTAAAATCCAGAAATCATTACATCACCACATGCACCACCGAGGCAAAGGTAAAATCCAGGAATCCTTACATCACCACATACGCCACCCCCTGCAAGCAAAGGTAAAATCCAGGGGTCTTTACATCACCACATGCGCCACTCCAAGCAAAGGTAACATCCAGAAATCCTTACATCACCACATGCGCCACCCAGGCAAAGGTAAAATCCAGGAATCCTTACATCACCACATGCACCACCGAGGCAAAGGTAAAATCCAGGGATCCTTACATCACCACATGCGCTACCCCCTGCAAGCAAAGGTAAAATCCAGGGATCCTTACATCACCACATGTGCCACCCCCTGCAAGCAAAGGTAACATCCAGGGATCTTTACATCACAACATGCGCCACCCAAACAAAGGTAAAATCCAGGGATCCTTACATCACCACATGCGCCACCCCCTGCGAGCAAAGGTAAAATCCAGGGATCCTTACATCACCACATGCGCCACCCCCTGCAAGCAAAGGTAACATCCAGGGATTCTTACATCATCACATGCGCCACCCCAAACAAAGGTAAAATCCAGGGTTCCTTACATCATCACATGCGCCACCCCAAACAAAGGTAAAATCCAGGGATCCTTACATCACGACATGCGCCACCCCCTGCAAGCAAAGGTAAAATCCAGGGATCCTTACATCACCACATGTGCAAGCCCCTACAAGCAAAGGTAACATCCAGGGATTCTTACATCATCACATGCGCCACCCCAAACAAAGGTAAAATCCAGGGATCCTTACATCATCACATGCGCCACCCCAAACAAAGGTAAAATCCAGGGATCCTTACATCACCACATGCGCCACCCCCTGCAAGCAAAGGTAAAATCCAGGGATCCTTACATCGCCACATGTGCAAGCCCCTGCAAGCAAAGGTAACATCCAGGGATCCTTACATCACCCCATGCGCTACCCCAAACAAAGGTAAAATCCAGGGATCCTTACATCACCACATGCGCAACCCACTGCAAGCAAGGGTTATATCCAGGGGCCCTTATATCCCCACATCCACCCCAAGAGCTGTTACATCACCATATTTACAACCCATTGCAAGCAAATGTTATAACCAGGGGTCCTTACATCACCACATGCACCACCCCATGCAAGCAAATGTAAAATCCAGGGGCCCTTACATCACCACATGCGCAAACTTCTGAAAGAAAAAGTAAAGTCCACGGATCCTTACATCACCAAATGCGCCACTCCTGCAAGCAAAGGTAAAATCCAGGGGTCCTTACATCACCACATGCACCACCCCCTGCAAGCAAAGGTAAAATCCAGGGGTCCTTACATCACCACATGCGCCACCCCAAGCAAATGTAACATCCAGGGATCCTTACATCACCACATGTGCAAGCCCATGCAAGCAAAGGTAACATCCAGGATCCTTCCATCACCACATGCACCACCCCCTGCAAGCAAAGGTAAAATCCAGGGGTCCTTACATCACCACATGTGCCACCCCCTGCAAGCAAAGGTAAAATCGAGGGATCCTTACATCATCACAGGTGCAAGCCCCTGCAAGCAAAGGTAACATCCAGGGATCCTTACATCACCAAATGCGCCACCTCCTGCAAGCAAAGGTAAAATCGAAGTTCCTTACATCACCACATGCACCACCTCCTGCAAGCAAAGGTAAAATCCAGAGATCCTTACATCATCACATGCGCCACCCCCTGCAAGCAAAGGTAAAATCCAGGGATCCTTACACCACCACATGTGCAAGCCCCTGCAAGCAAAGGTAACATCCAGGGATCCTTACATCACCACATGCGCCACCAAGGCAAAGGTAAAATCCAGGGATCCTTACATCACCACATGTGCAAGCCCATGCAAGCAAAGGTAACATCCAGGGATCCTTACATCACCAAATGCGCCACCTCCTGCAAGCAAAGGTAAAATCCAGGGTCCTTACATCACCACATGCACCACCTCCTGCAAGCAAAGGTAAAATCCAGAGATCCTTACATCATCACATGCGCCACCCCCTGCAAGCAAAGGTAAAATCCAGGGATCCTTACACCACCACATGTGCAAGCCCCTGCAAGCAAAGGTAACATCCAGGGATCCTTACATCACCACATGCGCCACCAAGGCAAAGTTAAAATCCAGGGATCCTTACATCACCACATGTGCAAGCCCATGCAAGCAAAGGTAACATCCAGGGATCCTTCCATCACCACATGCGCCACCCCCTGCAAGCAAAGGTAAAATCCAGGGGTCCTTACATCACCACAGGTGCAAGCCCCTGCAAGCAAAGGTAAAATCCAGGGTCCTTACATCACCACATGCGCCACCCCCTGCAAGCAAAGGTAAAATCCAGGGGTCCTTACATCACCACATGTGCCACCCCCTGCAAGCAAAGGTGAAATCCAGGGATCCTAACACCACCACATGTGCAAGCCCCTCCAAGCAAAGGTAACTTCCAGGGATCCTTACATCACCACATGCGCCACCCAGGCAAAGGTAAAATCCAGGGATCCTTACATCACCACATGCGCCACCCAGGCAAAGGTAAAATCCAGGGATCTTTACATCACCACATGCGCCACCCCCTGCAAGCAAAGGTAAAATCCAGGGATCCTTACATCATCACATGCGCCACCCAAACAAAGGAAAAATCCAGGGGTCCTTACATCACCACATGTGCCACCCCCTGCAAGCAAAGGTACAATCCAGGGATCCTTACATCACCACATGCGCCACCCCCTGCAAGCAAAGGTAATATCCAGGGATCCTTACATCATCACATGCGCCACCCAAACAAAGGTACAATGCAGGGATCCTTCCATCATCACATGCACCACCCAAACAAAGGTAAAATCCAGGGATCCTTACATCACCACATGCGCCATCCCCTGCAAGCAAAGGTAAAATCCAGGGGTCCTTACATCACCACATGTGCCACCCCCTCAAGCAAAGGTAAAATCCAGGGATTCTTACATCACTACATGTGCAAGCCCCTGCAAGCAAAGGTAACATCCAGGGATCCTTACATCACCACATACGCCACCCCCTGCAAGCAAATGTAACATCCAGTGATCCTTACATCACAACATGCGCCACCCAAACAAAGGTAAAATCCAGGGATCCTTACATCATCACATGCGCCACCGCAAACAAAGGTAAAATCCAGGGATCCTTACATCACCACATGTGCAAGCCCCTGCAAGCAAAGGTAACATCCAGGGATCCTTACATCACCACATGTGCCACCCCAAACAAAGGTAAAATCCAGGGATCCTTACATCATCACATGCGCCACCCCAAACAAATTTAAAATCCAGGGATCCTTACATCACCACATGCGCCACCCACTGCAAGCAAAGGTTATATCCAGGGGCCCTTATATCCCCACATCCACCCCAGGAGCTGTTACATCACCATATTTAAACCCATTGCAAGCAAAGGTTATAACCAGGGGTCCTTACATCACTACATGCACCACCCCATGCAAGCAAAGGTAAAGTCTAGGGGCCCTTACATCACCACATGCACAAACTCCTGCAAGAAAAGGTAAAGTCCACGGATACTTTCATCACCACATGCGCCACTTCTGCAAGCAAAGGTAAAATCCAGGGGTCCTTACATCATCACATGCGCCACCCCCTGCAAGCAAAGGTAAAATCCAGGGGTCCTTACATCACCACATGCGCCACCCCAAGCAAAGGTAACATCCAAGGATCCTTACATCACCACATGCGCCACCCAGGCAAAAGTAAAATCCAGGAATCATTACATCACCACATGCACCACCGAGGCAAAGGTAAAATCCAGGAATCCTTACATCACCACATGCACCACCCCCTGCAAGCAAAGGTAAAATCCAGGGGTCCTTACATCACCACATGCGCCACCCCAAGCAAAGGTAACATCCAGGAATCCTTACATCACCACATGCGCCAACCAGGCAAAGGTAAAATCCAGGAATCCTTACATCACCACATGCGCCACCCAGGCAAAGGTAAAATCCAGGAATCCTTACATCACCACATGCGCCACCCTCTGCAAACAATGGTAACATCCAGGGATCCTTACATCATCACATGCACCACCTCCTGCAAGCAAAGGTAAAATCCAGGGATCCTTACATCATCACATGCGCCACCCCCTGCAAACAAAGGTAAAATCCACGGATCCTTACATCACCACATACGCCACCCCAAGCAAAGGTAACATCCAGGATTCCTTACATCACCACATGCGCCACCCCCTGCAAGCAAAGGTAAAATCCAGGGATCCTTACATCACTCATGCACCACCCCAAGCAAAGGTAACATCCAGGAATCCTTACATCACCGAATGCGCCACCCCCTGCAAGCAAAAGTAAAATCCAGGGATCCTTACATCACCACATGCGCCACCCCAGGCAAAGGTAACATCCAGAAATCCTTACATCAACACATGCGCCACCCAGGCAAAGGTAAAATCCAGGGTCCTTACATCACCACATGCGCCACCCCCTGCAAGCAAAGGTAAAATCCAGGGATCCTTACATCACCACATGCGCCACCAAGCAAAGGTAAAATCCAGGGAACCTTACATCACCACATGCGCCACCTCCTGCAAGCAAAGGTAAACTCCAGGGATCCTTACATCACCACATGTGCAAGCCCCTGCAAGCAAAGGTACAATCCAGGGATCCTTACATCACCACATGCGCCACCCCCTGCAAGCAAAGGTAATATCCAGGGATCCTTACATCATCACATGCGCCACCCAAACAAAGGTACAATGCAGGGATCCTTCCATCATCACATGCACCACCCAAACAAAGGTAAAATCCAGGGATCCTTACATCACCACATGCGCCATCCCCTGCAAGCAAAGGTAAAATCCAGGGGTCCTTACATCACCACATGCGCCACCCCCTGCAAGCAAAGGTAACATCCAGGGATCCTTACATCACAACATGCGCCACCCAAACAAAGGTAAAATCCAGGGATCCTTACATCATCACATGCGCCACCGCAAACAAAGGTAAAATCCAGAGATCCTTACATCACCACATGTGCCACCCCCTCAAGCAAAGGTAAAATCCAGGGATTCTTACATCACTACATGTGCAAGCCACTGCAAGCAAAGGTAACATCCAGGGATCCTTACATCACCACATGCGCCACCCCCTGCAAGCAAAGGTAACATCCAGGGATACTTACATCACAACATGCGCCACCCAAACAAAGGTAAAATCCAGGGATCCTTACATCATCACATGCGCCACCGCAAACAAAGGTAAAATCCAGGGATCCTTACATCACCACATGTGCAAGCCCCTGCAAGCAAAGGTAACATCCAGGGATCCTTACATCACCACATGTGCCACCCCAAACAAAGGTAAAATCCAGGGATCCTTACATCATCACATGCGCCACCCCAGGCAAAAGTAAAATCCAGGGATCCTTACATCACCACATGCGCCACCCAGGCAAACGTAAAATCCAGGGATCCTTACATCAACACATGTGCCACCCCCTGCAAGCAAAGCTAAAATCCAGGGATCCTTACATCACCACATGCGCCACCAAGCAAAGGTAAAATCCAGGGAACCTTACATCACCACATGCGCCACCTCCTGCAAGCAAAGGTAAACTCCAGGGATCCTTACATCACCACATGTGCAAGCCCCTGCAAGCAAAGGTACAATCCAGGGATCCTTACATTACCACATGCGCCACCCCCTGCAAGCAAAGGTAATATCCAGGGCTCCTTACATCATCACATGCGCCACCCAAACAAAGGTACAATGCAGGGATCCTTCCATCATCACATGCACCACCCAAACAAAGGTAAAATCCAGGGATCCTTACATCACCACATGCGCCATCCCCTGCAAGCAAAGGTAAAATCCAGGGGTCCTTACATCACCACATGCGCCACCCCCTGCAAGCAAAGGTAACATCCAGGGATCCTTACATCACAACATGCGCCACCCAAACAAAGGTAAAATCCAGGGATCCTTACATCATCACATGCGCCACCGCAAACAAAGGTAAAATCCAGGGATCCTTACATCACCACATGTGCCACCCCCTCAAGCAAAGGTAAAATCCAGGGATTCTTACATCACTACATGTGCAAGCCCCTGCAAGCAAAGGTAACATCCAGGGATCCTTACATCACCACATGCGCCACCCCCTGCAAGCAAAGGTAACATCCAGGGATACTTACATCACAACATGCGCCACCCAAACAAAGGTAAAATCCAGGGATCCTTACATCATCACATGCGCCACCACAAACAAAGGTAAAATCCAGGGATCCTTACATCACCACATGTGCAAGCCCCTGCAAGCAAAGGTAACATCCAGGGATCCTTACATCACCACATGTGCCACCCCAAACAAAGGTAAAATCCAGGGATCCTTACATCATCACATGCACCACCCCAAACAAATTTAAAATCCAGGGATCCTTACATCACCACATGCGCCACCCACTGCAAGCAAAGGTTATATCCAGGGGCCCTTATATCCCCACATCCACCCCAGGAGCTGTTACATCACCATATTTAAACCCATTGCAAGCAAAGGTTATAACCAGGGGTCCTTACATCACTACATGCACCACCCTATGCAAGCAAAGGTAAAGTCTAGGGGCCCTTACATCACCACATGCACAAACTCCTGCAAGAAAAGGTAAAGTCCACGGATACTTACATCACCACATGCGCCACCCCTGCAAGCAAAGGTAAAATCCAGGGGTCCTTACATCACCACATGCGCCACCCCCTGCAAGCAAAGGTAAAATCCAGGGGTCCTTACATCACCACATGCGCCACCCCAAGCAAAGGTAACATCCAAGCATCCTTACATCACCACATGCGCCACCCAGGCAAAGGTAAAATCCAGGAATCATTACATCACCACATGCACCACCGAGGCAAAGGTAAAATCCAGGAATCCTTACATCACCACATGCACCACCCCCTGCAAGCAAAGGTAAAATCCAGGGGTCCTTACATCACCACATGCCCCACCCCAAGCAAAGGTAACATCCAGGAATCCTTACATCACCACATGCGCCAACCAGGCAAAGGTAAAATCCAGGAATCCTTACATCACCACATGCGCCACCCAGGCAAAGGTAAAATCCAGGAATCCTTACATCACCACATGCGCCACCCCCTGCAAACAATGGTAACATCCAGGGATCCTTACATCATCACATGCACCACCTCCTGCAAGCAAAGGTAAAATCCAGGGATCCTTACATCATCACATGCGCCACCCCCTGCAAACAAAGGTAAAATCCACGGATCCTTACATCACCACATACGCCACCCCAAGCAAAGGTAACATCCAGGATTCCTTACATCACCACATGCGCCACCCCCTGCAAGCAAAGGTAAAATCCAGGGATCCTTACATCACCACATGTGCAAGCCCCTGCAAGCAAAGGTAACATCCAGGCATCCTTACATCACCACATGTGCCACCCCAGGCAAAAGTAAAATCCAGGGATCCTTACATCACCACATGCGCCACCCAGGCAAACGTAAAATCCAGGGATCCTTACATCACCACATGTGCCACCCCCTGCAAGCAAAGCTAAAATCCAGGGATCCTTACATCACCACATGCGCCACCAAGCAAAGGTAAAATCCAGGGATCCTTACATCACCACATGCGCCACCTCCTGCAAGCAAAGGTAAACTCCAGGGATCCTTACATCACCACATGTGCAAGCCCCTGCAAGCAAAGGTAAGATCCAGGGATCCTTACATCACCACATGCGCCACCCCAGGCAAAGGTAAAATCCAGGGATCCTTACATCACCACATGCGCCACCCAGGCAAAGGTAAAATCCAGGGATCCTTACATCATCACATGCGCCACCCAGGCAAAGATAAAATCCAGGGAACATTACATCACCACATGTGCCACCCACTGCAAGCAAAGGTATAATCCAGGGATCCTTACATCACCACATGTGCCACCCCAAGCAAAGGTACAATCCAGGGATCCTTACATCACCACATGCGCCACCCAGGCAAAAGTAAAATCCAGGGATCCTTACATCACCACATGCGCCACCCAGGCAAAGGTAAAATCCAGGGATCCTTACATTACCATATGCGCCACCCCCTGCAAGCAAACGTAAAATCCAGGGATCCATCACTGTTAGGGAGAATTCTCTGTTTAGGCTGAATTTCCTAACCTAGTGAGTCCCCAGCAGCTTTGCTGGATTTCTGGAGTTTGTTTTTTTCCATCCTGCCAAGAGTGAGACTCTTTTTCTCCCACTCTTGGACATGAATGTGGGTAATTCCTTTCAATGTCAATGTGTTTTATGGGCTATGGGGTTTTTTACTCCATAGGGTCTCATATGTTAGACTATGTGTGTTACACCGCACCCTCCGTGCCGTAACACTGGGGCGTCCTAGAGGATCCCCACCATAGACTCCATACCCTGGGACTGACTACTGTCTCCCAGGGCATGTAAAGTCACCATTGGCTTTACTAGACCTAAATTTACTAACAGAACTAGTACAAACCATCCTATTGTGGACGTACTAGTAGGGGTAATTTGATTACTCCTGGGTCTGTTATTCGAGGGGGCACTGTCCCGTCCCCCCTCGTCGAGTTTTGGCTGGTGGCAGTGGAAACTACTTGTTATATTCGACCCCGGTTTTTCAACAACGAGTAACAAACAGTGCATTTGCAGAGCAATGCAGTATATATAATAATAGAACATCAACCTTAACATTCCCTTCCCTCCCACTCCACCCTCCTCCCCCCGAGACCGCAGTAAAAACCTCAGTCTTCTATAGGCACACGTGCCGAGCAGGGACTGCCGGAACTGTTCGATGTGCTGTCCAGCGTCGCTGGATGGAGAAGTGGCTCTGTCAGCTCTACCCAGCGGAGAAGATCTGCACTGGAGTCCAGTTTTTGTACCTGGATTGCCATTTCCCAAGCCGCCGTCTCCGCGGCAATCCATCTCTTGAGGTCATTCCACCAAAGGGCCTTGCTTGGACCCCGTACGCTCTTCCAGCCCATGGCTATGCGCCTTTTCGTTGTTATGTAAATCAAATCTAGAAGTCTAGTTAGGGGCTTGTTCTTGCTGCTTCGCTTGTATGTCCCCAATATGCAAGCTGCTGGTTCATGAGTTTCCACCTCGATCACAGCCGTCGCCACCCTCTTTTTCACTTGGGCCCAGAACCTCTGGACCGCGGGACGGCTCCAGAACATATGGGTCATGCCTGCCCGCGGCTCGTGGCACTTGGGACATGTCTGGGGCGTGGCCCTTTTGAACTTCGATATGGCGTCAGGCGTAAGGTAGGCCCTGTTGGTAATGTACAGCTGTATTAATTGGAGGCGAGCATTCCTGGAGGTCTTTTTATGGTAGTGGGTTATTTTCTCCCATGTATTGTCCTCAAATTCAAGGCCCAATTCACACTCCCATCTCCTTTTGCTTTTTAGTTTGTTCTTTGTCGTGGCCAGTAATAGGGCTTCGTATATTCTGGAGGTTTCGTGACCTCCTTCGGCTGTGTCCAGCAATGTTTCGATGGTTTCGTTCTCAATGAATTGGTTGTCTGCCTCTGGCCATCTTTTCCTTAAGGCCAGTGTTACTGCCCTGTGGAGCAAGAACTATCCAGTGGGCAGGCCCGTCGACTCGCAGAGGTCAGGGAATGTCAAAAGTTTGTGTTCGTGCATGAGGTTGCCCAGTACTGCCACACCATAAGGCTCCCACACAGAGCGAGTTTCAGTGTGTCCCCAAGAGGGTTTCGCCATGACTGCAGCGATGGGGATCTGCGGGGAGTATGGGTCCTTTAACCCCATAGCTTTGCAGGCCCGCTTCCAGAGCTGAGTTCCAAGCTTGGTCAGGTATGGGTGACGTTGTGGAGCCCCTTTCTCGACCCATAATAAGTCTCGAAGTAGCAGTCGCGGCAGGGCCGGTTGGAGAAGTCTGGTGTCAGTGGTGGTTTCATCTGCCATCCAGTGCGTTACGTGCCTCAGTTGGCTGGCCAGCTAGTATAGTTTGAAATTGGGGACTTTCAGTCCGCCCTTCTCGTAGGGCCTTTGAAGGATGTCAAGCGACACCCTATGCCTGCCTCCCTGCCACAGGAATCCTCTGCAGAGTTTGTTCAGGTCTCTGAAAAAGGCGGGGGGGATGTTGTAGGGGACATTGGTAAAGCAGTGCAGTAAGTGTGGGAGCGCTACCATTTTGAAGAGTCCTGCCCTTCCTGACACTGAGAGAGGGAGTTTTCCCCAGAAAGCCATGGAGTTAGCGAGTGCATCCCTTGCTCTGACTGTGTTGAGAATGTGTTCTGTATCCGGGTTACGGTGTATGGTAACACCCAAGTATTTGAAGGATGTCACCTGCCACTGGAGAGCTAGCAGGGGCAGGGATCCGTGCTCATTGCTATATAGTGCTGCGAGGGGGTAGAGACAAGACTTGTCTTTGTTTATCTGGATGCCTGTATGTTTTTGGAAGCAGTCTAATGTTTCCAAGATGTAGGGCAGAAGATGCTCAGGGTTATGTAGGTAAAGAAGTGTGTCATCTGCATACATGGAGATGAGGTGAGTCACTCCATCTAGTACGATGCCTCCCCCACCGTATTCCTGACGGATGTACGCGGCCACTGGCTCTGCAGCAATGATGTATAACATGGGGGATAAGGGACATCCCTGCCGTGTGCCTCTGTCGAGGGGCCATTTGTCAGAGTACGTCTTGTTGGTGCACACTCTAGCCATGGGGTGAGTGTAAAGCAATTGGGTCCATTTAAGGAAGGCGGGTCCTATGCCCATCCTGACCATGGTGGCGTATAACCATTCCCAATTAACCGAATCAAAGGCCTTGGTGGCGTCAAGTGACGCCACCGCGTATTTCTGGGAAACTCGCTCTGTGCAGTATATGATGTGGTGCAACCTGCGTAAGTTTTCGGTGATAGAGCGCCCAGGTACGTAGCCAGTTTGATCTTGGTGAATTAGCAGGGGAATCACTCTGCGTAATCTATTGGCGAGGAGTGCCGACAGTATTTTGCAGTCGACATTTAGCATAGAAAGAGGTCTATATGAACCGCAATCCGTCCCATCTTTGCCAGGCTTAAGCAAGGGGATTAATATTGCTTCCCTCATGGAGTCTGGGAGTGAGCCGCGCTCAAAAGCCTCGTTGTATACTTGTGCCAGCAGTGAGGCAAGGGTCACCTCATATGTCTTATAGAATTCCCCAGGAAGGCCACCCATACCTGGCGCTTTCCCAGAGGGTAATGATCTAATGATTGCCTTGACTTCTTCTGGGGTAATCGGGTCCTCCAAGGCTACGGCCAACTGTGGGTCTAGCTTGGGTAACTCTATGCAGTCTAGGGCGTCCTCGATCCCGGTATCTGACGAGGGCGGGGTTTTGGAGTATAGGTCCTGGTAGTACTCAGAGAAAACCGTGTTAATCTCGGCCTGGGTGTGCACCGTGGTGCCATCTGATCTACGAATGTGGCAGATGGGGGTCCTAGGGGTTTCTCTCTTGTACAGCCAGGCCAAGAGTTTGCCAGGCTTGTCTCCCAGGGCATGTGTCCTTTCAGTGTGTTTGGCGTAGCTTAGTTTTCCCAGGGACTCCCAGTGCGACAGACAGGCTTGTCGCTGTGTTATTATTTCCCGTATATGCTCAGGAGTCGAATCTGCCTTGTTCTCCAGCTCCCCCAGCTTCCTTTCTGCTCCCACCAGAGAATTCATAATGGACCTTTGGGCCCCCCTCACTGCAGCTAGCATGTCCCCTCTCATAACCACCTTATATGCCTCCCATGCGGTGCTGATACATTCCACACTGCCTAGGTTGTTTAGCCAGTATTCATCTGTACTGTCTTGTACGTGGTCCCTGAAGGCTGTGTCCAGCAGGGCCTCTGCTCACAGTCTCCACGTGGGAACTGGGGGTCTGGGCGGGTACACCTCCCAGGTGACTGACAAGGGTGAGTGGTCTGACAATACTCTGGGTAAATACTGTGCCTCGCTGAAAGTGGCTTGCTGCTCCTGACTGACCAGCATGTAATCCAACCTGGTGTGGACGCTATGTGGCGGGGAGAAGAAGGAGTACTCACGTCGCTCCGGGCCCAGTTCCCTCCACAGATCGCAAAGTGACAACTGAGTAATCAGTTTGGATAGTATCTTGGCTGGGGGGGATGGGCGGGAGTGTTTAGTATCAGACCTATCTTTAAGAGGGTCTAAGGTGCAGTTGTGGTCCCCACCCCATATCATGATGCTATTTACGTAGGGGCGTAGTCTAGAGTATAGGGAGTGGAAGAAAGTCATGGCGTCGTGGTTAGGTGCGTAAGTGCTAATCAGGCCCAGGTCTCTTCCCTCCATGGTAACCTGCACAAGCGCCATCCTGCCCTCGTCATCCTTCTTGGTGTCCATTACCTTAAAGGGGACGGTCGGGTTGATCCAGATCAAAACCCCTCTAGCATATGGGGAGTAGGAGGATCCTACCAGGGTCCCCCACCAAGTTTTTGCTAGCGCCGTCAGTTTTTCCTCTGTTAGATGTGCCTCCTGGAGCATGGCAATTCCCACCTTGCAGCGTCACAGGTATGCCTGGATCCGTTGTTGTTTCACATAGCTATTCATGCCTCTGACGTTCCACGCCATCACTTTTATTCTCTCAGCCATAGGCATGATGGTTTCCTCTCTCCTGCCTCGGTCTTGGTCGAGGTCCCGTTAGAGGTGCTGCTGTAATGAGGATATCCTGAGGTCTCGATATTTCAACTTTAGAGTTCCCAACTAGGGTGCGGGTTCCCGGCTTCCCTTTCCCTAAGAACAAACTTCCCCAACACATAACTGGTCTGAAAAGATACTCCTCGTCGTGACTGTCCCGTTTCCGCTCCTTAGGACCAGGCATGGTCTTCGGGTGCCCTACGGGCGGGTAAACGTACCCTGAAAACAGAAAAACAAGCTCCAGGGGGTTGAGGGAGCTGAAACTTCGGTGTTCCGCGTAATAGAATCATCTCGGCTGCTCTTAGGGCTAGGTGTATCTGTAACTATGCTCTTGAGGTATGAATCGCTCCTGCTGTCTCTGGTAGGTGTATCAGTGCGGCTTACGCCTTGTGTCATCAATGTCCGGTAGTTGCTGCTCGTCCATCCAGTCCCGGGCTTGTTCCGGGGTGTCAAATAGGTGGGCTCTGTTCTTGTGTATCACTTTTAGCCTTGCGGGGTATAGGATCATATATTTCAATCCAGCGGCCTTCAACCTGGCTTTAGTGTGACTGAAATGAGCTCTGTTCATCTGTACCTGAAAGATGTAGTCAGGGTAAATTGCGATCTTGGCCGAATTCCTCAGTATCTGGCCCCCTGATCGTGAGTGTGCTAGAATGACCTTGCAGTCTCTGTAGCTTAATACTTTCGCTATCATAGGCCTGGGTGGACCTCCTGGCGGGGGCCTCTTGGTGAGCGACCTATGAGCGCTTTCGATGGAGAACCCCTGCGATAGTTTCTCTGCGCCGATCTCCTGCAGCAGGAGGTTTTCGACGTAGTTGGTGGGGTTCGAGCCTTCGATGCCCTCCGGTAATCCGAGCAGCCAGATGTTGTTCCGGCGGGCCCTTCCTTCGGCCTCCTCCACCCTGTCCTCCAAGTTCTTGACCCTTTGCTGAAGGCCGTCCATGTCGTGCAGAAGCTGGGTCTTCGCTTCCGTATTCTCACGTACTTGGGTCTCGAGTGCGTCAGTTCTGCCAGCCAAGGAGCGGACGTCCTGGCGAAGGAGTCCCAAATCTATGGCCACAGTGTCGATTTTATTCACCATAGTTGTTTGGAATAACGTGATGGCCTCCAAGGGTTGGGAGTTGGTGGGTTCAGACGTCGCTGGTGTGGGGCTTGTATCCTTTCCGGCAGTTGCCATGGTTGGGCACTCTGGGTTGGGAGGCTCCTTGGCTGTGTAGGCGTCTAGGGTGGTATGTCGCTGCTTGGACCTAGCCCCCCTCCCCGTAGACTTATCCAGGCTGGACATCCTCCCAGATCTGCGGGTTTCAAGCGCCGCAATCGGGTGCCACGGCCAGGGTCCTTTAGTCGTGGCCCCTGTAGGAATTTGCAGTTGCAAAGTATGACGGCTTACGATTCTCCCAGCACACTTAGGGCTGTAGTCAACCACGCTCTGGGCCCTCTGGCGGGGCGATAAGTGCTCCAGCACCACAGGGGGGCGGTCACCCAGGTCCCATAGGCTCCACAAGGTGCAATAGGTCTGCCTTTATGCCAACTCAGGCAGTGTAGAGAAGAAAGGTGCGTCACGCTGGGGGGGGGGGGGTGTGTGGATTGGTCAGGCCCCCAGTGGCGCCCCGCGGCTCGCAGGAAGTCTCTCTCCAGGGTCGCGCGGGCGTGTCAGCTAGGCCCACACACACATTGCCAAATAAAGGCTGTTCTCTCAGCCCTGCCCGCGGCAGTGGTTGTGGCTCCTCGTGGGCCCTCAGTCAGGGGGGGGCAAGGGGCCCAGACAGCGGGGGGCGGCCCCCCCTTTTGGTTACCTGCCCGCTCCAAGTGTTGCGGTCCCCAGTCTCCTTCAAGTATCTGCGACCCACTTCCAGGGCGCGGGGAGCCAGGGCCACACTGGCCGCGCCCGCGGTGCGATTCAGGGCGGATGGTGTACGCGACTCTCACAGCAGGACTAACCAGGGGCGGCGCGAGGCAGTCGGCGTTCACACTCGATATAGTGCGCGTTCCCCAGGCCTTGATTCCGGCACTCCTCTCCCCTTGCGGGTGGGTCCGGCCAGTCCTCAATCTCCCTCGATCCTCGCCGCAGGTCCGGCAGGCGCCTTCGGTTGTTCCGGTCGTCCTCGCGTCTTCGAGTCTGGAGCTCTCTTAGGCTTATCGCAGTGATCACTTTCCGAGCACGGAGGGATCAGCCGTGGCGCTGTTCACACCCGCTCCGTTCCGCAGTATAGGGCAGCGTTCTCCATGGATCACTAGGCTGACGCCAGGCTCTCCGGGCTCAGCGAATGGAAGCCGCCATCTTGGCTACCCACTCCGTGAAGTACGCAATCCTTGCAGCGCGGCTTCTGGGCTTCCACCCTCGTGTGTGGGGAGTCCAGGAGGCTCCCGCCGCAGTCAGCAGCTCTCGGGGTGGTTTGCAGGCACCAAAGACGATTTTCAATGTTAAAGAACAGCTTATCAGTAGCTCATCATGCGGAGCTTGCCGAAGTCGCGTCCGCTCTACATGGCGGTTGGCCACGCCCCCAGTACCAACCATCTTATTGTGGACGTGCTAGTAGGGGTAATTCGATTACTCCTAAATCTGTTAATCGAGGGGGCACTGTCCCGTCCCCCATCGTCGAGTTTTGGCTGGTGGCAGTGGAAACTACTTGTTATGTTCGACCCCGGACATAACCCTATGGGATTCGTCCCATTTTTGGAGATTGATACTTTTCCTCGTTAATCTCTAACGTACCACCGGTCTACCTATCTTAAATAAGTTTATCGGATGGTATTTTCTGCCAGAACTCGGTTTTTAAAATGGCGTCTGTGTTCGTCTCTGTGACTCCTAAACCAAAGGTTGAGCCCTTTGTTCCACTTTTGGCGTGCCTCTGTACAGAGACCCTCCAAAGTGGTGCCATTCTGTCTGGGTTACCACAGAGGTGTGGGAGGGGGTTTAGGCACCCTGGACCGGGTTGCCTTGCCAACTCCGGTCGCACTCTGGTGTGATTGGCCCAAGTGGTGAGCCTCCCCGCTCACCACTTAGCATGTGTTGATTGACAGCTAGGCTGAATGAATGGGGGTTTTCTGCATAAAAGCAGGGCTTTTGGGACTGGATCTTCAGAAGTCGCCACAGGACCTAAGAATCCGACGAGGGTAACGCTGAGCCGACCTGCATGACGACACCTCTGGTGGAGCCCTGCGGAACCGACTCACCACTTCCCGACGACAGAGGAGATCTCCCTGCCGGAGAGTCTCTTCCCCTGACTGGTGGGAACAACCAGTCCCCTTTACTTTTTCTTCGCCTCAGGACGCATTGGTCGATTTGCCCGTGCAGAGCACCTCGGCAACCGGATAGCCACTACCCCTATACCGCGACCAAAAGGTGGTGCCTTGTGACGGAGCACTTTGATTGATTGTTTCTTCTTCGTAGAGTAATTGTGATTGAAGTGTTTGCCGTGATAGTGCCATAGTGTTTTCCATAGATGTTTCGTTATAAATAAATACCTTAATAGCTTTACACTGAGCCTCGCTGCGTGTTTGCTTGTCTTACTGTGAAGAATTGCGCTATATTGTATACTCCACATACTGCTTAACTCTTCTTAAGGGAAGTCTGACTGCTCAGCCACAGCTACCAAACGAATCTGTGTGGTACACACTGCTACCAAGTGGGTTTACTGCCAAACACCTGTAGTCCTAAATCTTTTGCAGTGGTCCCAGAGGGAACTGCACAGGTTTCCGCCTAACACTGGTGTACAGCGGTGGGATTTGTATCGAGTATACAGTTTAGAGTTCTTTTCGACACTTTAGGATAACTAACCACACAACTTAGCACTAAAAAGCAACTTTCAAAAACATGTCTACGATGGAAACTTACAGTCAAGAATCCTTGTCAGGTGAAAATACTGAGAGTTTGCGAGCTCTCTGTAGGCAAGAGAATCTTTCTGTAAGAGGCAAGAAGCTAGAATTAATAGAGAGATTGCTGGTGAACCAAAGTCTGGGTACTGGTTCAGAGGAACCAATTTCTCCAGCAACTGTAGATAACAGTGATGGTGTTGATCTGAATTGTAATTCTGATGATAGCGATGAAGAGGCTGACGAGGACGGAGAGGCTAACGAAACTGTCTCCCCTGCTCCTCTACCTGCCTTACAAGCTGTGCCTACGGGGCCCATACCAGGTCCCACAAGTAACCCTGCTTATTTTGAACTTGAAAAAATGAAGCTCGAATTAGAATACAAGCGGTTCTTGGCTCAATCTGAACGAAACCAAGAGCTCGAGTTCAGACGGATGAATGCCCAGGCTGAGCAGAAGCAAGCTGAGTTAAGACTCAGGGAAATAGAACTTAATCACGAGTTAGAAATGAAAAAGTTGTCTATCGAAAATGCTTCTCTCTCCTCTGGTTCCTCTAGGAGCTCCAGTCCCAAAAGACCCCGGATGCCGAAAGAATTAGTGGGTATGTATGAACCGAGATTGGATGTGTTGGATTGGTTAAAACTGTTTGAGTACAATCATGGGCTCCAGGACATCACCGGGAATGATTTGCTTCCCTGGTTGTTCTCTAGGCTCCCTCCTGTTGCGACTGATGTGGTAATGGAGTTGGGGGAGGCGGATAAAACGGATTACGAACGTGTGAAACTAGCTTTAATAGCTAGATTCGGGAAGACCCCTTCCCAGTATCTTAAGAGGTTTAGAACCCTCAAAAAGCATGATGGTACCCCTTGGGCTACCTGGGTGAGTGAAGGGTTGAAAAACTTAGAGGGATGGATTAAGGGTTACAAAGTGAATACTTATGAGGGTATGAAGAATCTTTTTATGTTGGAGTCGATTTATGATGCCTGTTCTCCTGAGCTCAGACAGCACATGGCTGATTCGAAGGAGTTGGATTCCCGGATGCTAGCTAAGGCCGCTGACTTGTGGGTTGCCAACAGGGCTACTCATAAGGATTCTGGGGCAACTCAGAAAAAGGATGAGGGAAAACAGCCTAAAAAGGACTCAAAAGAGAATTTGAATAACTCAAATTCCAAAGAGGGCCCCAAACAAAACCAGAAGGGTAAGCCACCGGGAAAACCACAGCAGAATAGTGTGTCTTCTGGTGCCAAACCGGAAGGAGGTCAGAACAAGCCACCATTCCAAAAAGCATTCGGTAAATGCTTTGTTTGTGGCTCAACTGACCACGTGAAAGGAGATCCCAGATGTAAGGGTAAACCTTCAGGGGTCCTGCTTGTCTCCTTAGCCTTCGCTCCAGAGGAGGAAGTCCAAATGGCAAGTGGAAACTTTCTACTGCTAGCTGACAAACCCATTGGAGTCTCAGCCAGCGTTTCTTTAGTATCTCTGGGGTTGTGGGAACAACAGAATTTAGATGTCTATAATTCTATCCCAGATAATACTAAAGAGTATTATAAGGACAGTGTCCAGGTGAATGGTCAGGAGACTCCTGCCATTAGGGACACTGGGGCCAGCATAACTGTGGTGGATACATTGTTTTTTCAGGCTGAGGATGTTGCTAAGGCACCCAAACGCCTCACCAAGTTAGCTGGAGGGCCTGTGCAGATGCTTCCACAATTACCAGTTTTCATCCAGTGTAACGACATGACTGTAAAGATACCTGTCAGCATACAGAGTGAGGTACCAGGACGCGTACTGTTGGGTAACGATTTGAAAACTCTGGGAGTTGTATCGCATACTCCCAGACCTCCTAGTAAACGGTTACAGGAACTAACCAGACCCGCAAGAGAGAGGACCATGCGCGGTACTCTCCAGGAGATGATGAAGAAAGAAATCACTCCTGCTCCACTGGAATTGTCGGCAGCTGTCGCCAAGAAATCAGAAGCGAAAAGGAAACCTAAGACTTCTATCCCGAAACCAGCAGCCAGCATTTCAGTGCAGCCAACACGGACTTCCCCGCGGTTGTCCAAAGTTACACCCGTAACTCCACCTCCAGCTGAGGCTGAGAGGGAGGTACAACCCTGTGTGGTAGAATTAGACTCTGAGGAAGAGCTAATGGAAGGCCAGGAACTCATTGGAGATCTTGATCCTGTTGACCATCCTGAGCTGCAGTCTTTACTGGCAGAAGGTGGACCCAGCAGGGCAGACTTCAGTAAGGGACAGAGAGAATGTCCAACTCTGGAAGGTCTTCCCCACCAGGCAGAAGCTCAGGCTGAAGGGCAAGAGCCTGGGAAATACAGGTTGCACTGGGAAGATGGCCTCTTCTACAGTGAACCGACCGAGGATTAAATCCTCCTGTCCCTTAGTCTGGCGGGGGCGAGTGTTAGGGAGAATTTTCTGTTTAGGCTGAATTTCCTAACCTAGTGAGTCCCCCAGCAGCTTTGCTGGATTTCTGGAGTTTGTTTTTTTCCATCCTGCCAAGAGTGAGACTCTTTTTCTCCCACTCTTGGACATGAATGTGGGTAATTCCTTTCAATGTCAATGTGTTCTATGGGCTATTGGGTCTTTTACTCCATAGGTTCTCATATGTTAGACTATGTGTGTTACACCGCACCCTCCATGCCGTAACACTGGGGCGTCCTAGAGGATCCCCACCATAGACTCCATACCATGGGACTGACTACTGTCTCCCATGGCATGTAAAGTCACCATTGGCTTTACTAGACCTAAATTTACTAACAGAACTAGTACAAACCATCCTATTGTGGACGTACTAGTAGGGGTAATTCGATTGCTACTGGGTCTGTTATTCGAGGGGGCACTGTCCCGTCCCCCTTCGTCGAGTTTTGGCTGGTGGCAGTGGAAACTACTCGTTATATTCAACCCCGAATATAGCCCTATGGGATTCTTCCCATTGTTGGAGGTTAATACTCTTTCTCGTTAATCTCTAACATACCACCGGTTTATTTATCTTAAATAAATCTATCGGTTGGTATTTTCTGCCAGAACTCGGTTTTTATAATGGCGTCTGTGTTCGTCTCTGTGACTCCTAAACCAAAGGTTGAGCCCTTTGTTCCACTTTTGGCAGGCTTCTGCACAGAGGCCCTCCAAAGTGGTGCCATTCTGTCTGGGTACCACAGGGGGTGTGGGAGGGGGTTTAGGCACCCTGGACTCAGTTGCCTTGCCAACTCAAGTCGCACTCTGGTGTGATTGACCCAAGTGGTGAGCCAACCCGCTCACCACTTTGCGTGTTTTGATTGACAGCTAGGCTGAATGAATGGGGGTTTTCTGCATAAAAGCAGGGCTTTTGGGACTGGATCTTAAGAAGTCGCCACAGGACCTAAGAATCCGACGAGGGTAAAGCTGAGCCGACCTGCAACGACGACACCTCCGGTGGAGCCCTGCTGAACCGACTCACCACTTCCCGACGACAGAGATCTCCCCGCCGGAGAGTCTTCTTCCCCTGACTGGTGGGAACAACCAGTCCCCTTAGCTTTTTCTTCGTTCCAGGATGTAGTGGTCGAATTGCCCGTGCAGAGCACCCCGGCAACCGGATAGCCACTAACCCCTGTACCGCGACCAAAAGGTGGTGCCTTGTGACGGAGCACTCAGCGGCTGGTCTCTTCCCTGGTGGTGCAACGATCTTCAACTTTCCTTCGACGACGAGATCATCTCTTCTCTTGGCAAAGCCCGACATGCATCCACCACCAGGAACAACTGCCCCCGCCAGAGCTGTCTCTCCACATACAAGGTACCGTGTCCGCCTGGCTTCCCTTGTGTCGGTTAGCGTGGGGTGTCTTAATCCTCGCCTATCCATTGGGTCGCCTCCAAGCCTTCTTAACTTTCTGTTCTGAACTGGTCCAAACCTTTCTGTGACAATTTGCGCCAAAGACTCGAAGTGCATTTCCGCTGTGATACTTTTTGGAACATTTCACCTTGCCTCTCTCCGAGTGGGCCTGGCCTCTGAACTTTGTGATCTACAGTAGACCCTGCCTTACTTGCCTTGCATTTGTTCGTAAAAGTGTTGGTACTGAGTTGATTTCATACCCTGCCTTTTCTCTCCCGTCCTAACGAATACTAGAGTGCCATCTAGGTTAAAGCATTCACCTCTGTCTGCAAATAAGTGGTGCCGTTGAACCTAGACTTGTCGAACTATTGTTAGGGGGATTGATTTACTTATGGTAATTGTGATTGAAGTTGTTTACTGTATTAGTGCCAGTGTGTTTTTCATAGATGTGTCTTTATAAATAAATAACTATATATCTTTACACCGAAGCTCTGTTTCGGGTTTGCTTGTTCTACGGTGTAGATTGCCCTATTTTGTATACTCCACATACTGCCTAACTCTTCTTGAAGGAAGTCTGACTGCTCAGCCACAGCTACCAAGTGAATCTGTCTGGTACAGACTGCTACCAAGTGGGTTTACTGCCAAACACCTGTAGTCCTAAGCCTTTTACAGTGGTCCCAGAGGGAACTGCACAGGTTTCCGCCTAACACTCACCACATGTGCCACCCCAGGCAAAAGTAAAATCCAGGGATCCTTACATCACCACATGTGCCACCCAGGCAAAGGTATAATCCAGGGATCCTTACATCACCACATGTGCCACCCAGGCAAAGGTAAAATCCAGGGATCCTTACATCACTACATGTGCCACCCCCTTCAAGCAAAGGTAAAATCCAGGGATCCTTACATCACCACATGTGCCACCCCAAGCAAAGGTAAAATCCAGGGATCCTTACATCACCACATGCGCCACCCCAAGCAAAGGTAAAATCCAGGGATCCTTACATCACCACGTGCGCCACCCAGGCAAAGGTAAAATCCAGGGATCCTTACATCACCACATGCGCCACCCAGGCAAAGGTAAAATCCAGGGATCCTTTACATCACCACATGCCCCCCCCTGCAAGCAAAGGTAAAATCCAGGGATCCTTACATCACCACATGTGCAAGCCCCTGCAAGCAAAGGTAACATCCAAGGATCCTTACATCACCACATGCGCCACCCCAGGCAAAGGTAAAATCCAGGCATCCTTACATCACCACATGCGCAACCCAGGCAAAGGTAAAATCCAGGGAATCTTACATCACCAAATGCGCCACCCAGGCAAAGGTAAAATCCAGGGATCCTTACATCACCACATGTGCCACACCCTGCAAACGAAGGCAAAATCCAGGGATCCTTACATCACCACATGTGCCACCCCAAGCAAAGGTATAATCCAGGGATCCTTACATCACCACATGTGCCACCCCAAGCAAAGGTAAAATCCAGGGATCCTTACATCACCACATGCGCCACCCAGGCAAAGGTAAAATCCAGGGATCTTTACATCACCACATGCGCCACCCAGGCAAAGGTAAAATCCAGGGATCCTTACATCACCACATGGGCCACCCAGGCAAAGGTAAAATCCAGGAATCCTTACATCACCACATGTGCCACCCAGGCAAAGGTAAAATCCAGGGATCCTTACATCACCACATGCGCCACCCCAGGCAAAGGTAAAATCCTGGGATCCTTACATCACCACATGCGCCACCTAGGCAAAGGTAAATCGAGGGATCCTTACATCACCACATGCGCCACCCAGGCAAAGGTAAAATCCAGGGATCCTTAAATCCCCACATGCGCCACCCAGACATAGGTAAAATCCCTGGATCCTTACATCACCACATGCGCCACCCCCTGAAAGCAAAGGTAAATCCAGGGATCCTTACATCACCACATGCGCCACCCCAAGCAAAGGTAACATCCAGGGATCCTTACATCACCACATGCACCACCCAGGCAAAGGTAAAATCCAGGGATCCTTACATCACCACATGCGCCACCCAGGCAAAGGTAAAATCCAGGAATCCTTACATCACCACATGCGCCACCCCCTGCAAGCAAACGTAAAATCCAGGGATCCTTATATCACCACATGTGCAAGCCCCTGCAAGCAAAGGTAACATCCAGGGATCCTTCCATCACCACATGCGCCACCCCAAACAAAGGTAAAATCCAGGGATCCTTACATCACCACATGTGCAAGCCCCTGCAAGCAAAGGTAACATCCAGGGATCCTTACATCACCACATGCACCACCCAGGCAAAGGTAAAATCCAGGGATCCTTACATCACCACATGTACCACCCAGGCAAAGGTAATATCCAAGAATCCTTACATCACCACATGCGCCACCCCAAGCAAAGGTAAAATCCAGGGATCCTTACATCACTGCTGACTTTATAACTCACGAAAAGCTCGATCTCCTTGCAGTCACGGAAACCTGGCTTAATGCTGCCTCCGGTCCATCTCTGGCCCTTGCTATACCTAAGCTTCGCATTTTTCTGTACTGCTGCGCCCGGCTACCTTCGGGTTTGGTGCGCATTATAAGTGAATAAAACAAACAAACAAACAAACCTAATGATTATGCCATTATTAGATGCGACAGAAACACCACTCAGACAAAGGGAGGTGGACTCGCCCTCATATTCAGAAAAAGCTTTGACATTATAGTCATCCAGGACGTTCAAATCCCTTCTGCTGAATCCTTGTCCATTAAACTTCCTCTATCACCTAACCACACAGCAGCAATGCACCTTATTTACCGACCACCAGGTCCCATTTCTTCTTTTATAGAGGACATTGCATCACTCATAACCACAGACACCAAACCCAATTCACAAACCATCCTGCTTGGAGATTTTAATCTTGGTTTTAACGACCCGAAGAATACTAACGCCCATGACCTAGCCAACACCTTATCTGATTTGGGTCACACCCACATTATTCATGAGCCTACTCATATCAAAGGCAGAACACTGGACTGGCTCACTCACCTCAACTGCTCTATTGATCTCCTATCCAATAACCCATGCATTTGGTCGGATCATCATAAAATAACCTTTTCCATCAAAGCCAACACACTCCACCCGGCTTCTATCATCGCCCCATCCACCAGCACGAGAAATAAGAAAGACATTACACCTGACAAACTCCTACCCATATTACTCCCCATCCTGAGCAATATTGACTCAGATGCTGACCCTACAGTTTTAGTGGATATATACAACCAGGCTATTCTCAAAGCACTGAACACCATCGCCCCCCTAAAATTGAGGAAACCTAAACCACAGCGTCACCTTAACACTTGGTTCACGCCGCAGTTAAGAGAATTACGCAAAACTAAGAGAACTGCTGAGGCACACTGGAGAAAGTACCCCTCAGCATCCAATAAGACTGAGCTAACCCTAGCTTCCACTAGTTACAAAGAAGCCATCCTTCTTGCTAAAAAAGACACCTATAACAAAAGGATTACACAAGCGGAATCCAACACAAAAGAACTTTTTAAGATTCTGAAAGAATTAGAATCCCCTATTGCCCCTATTGACAAATGTGTTACTGACGCACTATGGTGTAGTAATATTCAGAAGGCCTTATTAGATAAAATAGCTCGCCTACAATCTAAAATCAACGCAAAAAAATCCCTGCTACTAGCTGACCCTGACTACAAACAATTACCTAACAAATCACCTACCTTTAAGTCAACTTGTAAACCTTTCAGCTTCTCACCCCTCTCAATCTGGGAAGTAGAAAACATCATCAGGAAACTTAAAACCATCAAATTGCCAAGGTGATGCCTGCCCTGCCCCGATCATCAAAGCAGCCGCGCACGATCTGGCACCATTCATTACCAACCTCATCAATGCCTCCTTCAAATCTGGAGTAGTACCTGACAACCTAAAAGACGCGTGGGTCATTCCACTTCTCAAAAAACCTACTCTTGACCCAGCCAACCCGTCTAACTATAGGCCGATAACGACTGTACCTTTCTTATTAAAAATACTGGACAGAGCAGCCTATTTACAAATACAGGCCTACCTAGAATCTAACAATCTCCTGGGACTTAGGTAATCCGGCTTCCGACCGAGACACGGTACGGAAACTGCATTAATAGCCCTCACTACCCAGATCCAAATCAAATCCTGAAAGACGATGGCAAACTTGCACTCATTTTACTGCTTGACCTGTCAGCAGCTTTTGATTTGGTCAACCACCAAACACTTTGTCACCACTTGAAAACTGCTGCACACTTTTCAGATGCAGCCACGGCTTGGATCAGTTCCTTCTTGGCGAACAGAACCATGAGGGTCTTTTCTCCCACTGATTCTGCTGAACCCTCACCAGTACCTTGTGGAGTCCCGCAAGGCTTGTGTGTGTCCCCGACGCTTTATAATGTATTCACAAAGCCCCTCTTTGATATCCTTGACTACCTGGGTGTCACGTATACTAATTACTCGGACGACACCCAGATACTCATTCCTATCTCGGGTAACTATGAAACAGACAGCAAAACCCTTAATGAAATATACTCAGTAATACAAGCATGGATGGCACATCATGGACTTTGGGCCTCATTACACGGAAGGCGGTGGTCCAGGGTGCTATTAGCACCCTGGACCATGCCGGTAAATTACCGGCACCGCCTTGGCGGAAAGGGGATTTACCGCCCCATTCCAAGGTTGGTGGGGCAGTAAATCCCCCTTCCGCCATTGCCCTTCCCCATTCCCATTTCTGCCCCATAGGGCTCTATGGGAATGGGGAAGGCGCTAATTACGGCATCGCAATTTTGCGGTGCCGTAATTAGCTCAGAGGTCCCTTAGCAGGTTGGTTTTTAACGCCTGCAAAAAGCAGGCGTTAAAAACCAACCCGCTAAGGGACCTCGTAGTAAGGCGGTAATGGTTAACGGCCACCGTTACCATTAACGGTGGCCGTTAACCATTACCGCCTTCCGTGTAATGAGGCCCTTTGTCTCAATGATGAAAAAACTGAGTTGATCATCCTTGGCTCTCACGTCAAACTTAAAAATCTTAATTGCGCATTCAAATCTTTCACTATAGATGGCAATCTCATCCCTGTTTCAAATAATACCAAAACCCTTGGCATCTACATTGATGCCACCTTATCCTTTTCCAAACAAACTAATGCAGTAGCATAATCAGCCGCTTACACCTGCAAGCTGATCACTGCATGTAGGCCGTTCATCTCTTCACCCAATTGCATTACTCTTGCTAGAGCATTAGTCCTATCCAAAATAGATTACTGTAATGCCCTTTACCTAGGCACTAGCCACAAAAATATCAACAACCTGCAAGTAATTCAAAATAAGGCCATCAGGGCTGCCCTCAACATCCCTAAAAAGGCGCATATGCAAGTTACATTGGCTCCCAGTAGAGCACAGAATATCCCTCAAAACTTTGGCCCTCACACACAAAGCTAGGGCCAACCTTGCACCAGCCTACCTCACCAACCAACTTCCACCTCACACATCATCAAGACAACTTAGAGCAGCACAAGCTAACACTATGTCCATACCGAGATTTAAACTCCATAACTCGGGTGGAGCTAGCGTCCCTGTAGAAGCTTCTAAACTATGGAACACACTCCCGCGCTTTTAAGGGCAGAACATTCATTTAACCTTTTCAAACACAACACGAAGCGTTGGCTTCACAACATGGACTCCATGACAGCCTAACCTCCTGATCCCAGCACGATTGACTGCTGACGGCACACTCTTGTAATTAATGTATTTATCTTAGACTATGTATGTATGTATCTGCAATACTAAGTATGTACCTATCTGTAACTGTAACATAACCCTTGTTTACTGCACCTAATTGTAAAGTAACCCTTGTTTACTGCACCTAATTGTAACTGTAACCAGATCTAACTTACGCGCCCGTATGCCCCCGGGCCTGGCTGCGCTTTATAAATAAAATAAATACAAATACATCACCACATGAGCCACCCCCTGCAAGCAAAGGTAAAATCCAGGGATCCTTACATCACCACATGCGCCACCCAAACAAAGGTAGAATCCAGGGATCCTTACATCATCACATGCGCCACCCCAAACAAAGGTAAAATCCAGGGATCCATACATCACCACATGCGCCACCCCCTGCAAGCAAAGGTAAAATCCAGGGATCCTTACATCACCATATGTGCAAGCCCCTGCAAGCAAAGGTAAAATCCAGGGATCCTTACATCATCACATGCGCCACCCCTGCAAGCAAAGGTAAAATCCACGGATCCTTACATCACCACATGCACCACCCCCTGCAAGCAAAGGTAAAATCCAGGGATCCTTACATCACCACATGCGCCACCCAAACAAAGGTAAAATCCAGGGATCCTTACATCATCACATGCGCCACCCCTGCAAGCAAAGGTAAAATCCACTGATTCTTACATCACCACATGCACCACCCCCTGCAAGCAAAGGTAAAATCCAGGGATCCTTACATCACCACATGCGCCACCCAAACAAAGGTAAAATCCAGGGATCCTTACATCATCACGTGCGCCACCCCAAACAAAGGTAAAATCCAGTCCAGAGATCCTTACATCACCACATGCGCCACCCCCTGCAAGCAAAGGTAAAATCCAGGGATCCTTACATCACCATATGTGCAAGCCCCTGCAAGCAAAGGTAAAATCCAGGGATCCTTACATCATCACATGCGCCAGCCCTGCAAGCAAAGGTAAAATCCACAGATCCTTACATCACCACATGCACCACCCCCTGCAAGCAAAGGTAAAATCCAGGGATCCTTACATCACCACATGCGCCACCCAAACAAAGGTAAAATCCAGGGATCCTTACATCATCACATGCGCCACCCCAAACAAAGGTAAAATCCAGGGATCCTTACATCACCACATGCGCCACCCCCTGCTAGCAAAGGTAAAATCCAGGGATCCTTACATCACCATATGTGCAAGCCCCTGCAAGCAAAGGTAACATCCAGGGATCCTTACATCACCACATGCGCCACCCCAGGCAAAGGTAAAATCCAGGGATCCTTACATCACCACATGCGCCACCCAGGCAAAGGTAAAATCCAGGGATCCTTACATCACCACATGCGCCACCCCAAGCAAAGGTAAAATCCAGGGATCCTTACATCACCACATGCGCCACCCAAGCAAAGGTAAAATCCAGGGATCCTTACATCACCACATGCACCACCCAGGCAAAGGTAAAATCCAGGGATCCTTACATCACCACATGCGCCACCCAGGCAAAGGTAAAATCCAGGAATCCTTACATCACCACATGCGCCACCCAGGCAAAGGTAAAATCCAGGGATCCTTACATCACCACATGCGCCTCCCCAGGCAAAGGTAAAATCCAGGGATCCTTACATCACCACATGTGCCACCCAGGCAAAGGTAAAATCCAGGGATCCTTACATCACCACATGCGCCACCCAGGCAAAGGTAAAATCCAGGGATCCTTACATCCCCACATTCGCCACCCAGACAAAGGTAAAATCCAGGGATCCTTACATCACCACATGCGCCACCCCCTGCAAGCAAAGGTAAATCCAGGGATCCTTACATCACCACATGCACCAACCCAAGCAAAGGTAAAATCCAGGGATCCTTACATCACCATATGCACCACCCAGGCAAAGGTAAAATCCAGGGATCCTTACATCACCACATGCGCCACCCAGGCAAAGGTAAAATCCAGGGATCCTTACATCACCACATGTGCCACCCAGGCAAAGGTAAAATCCAGGAATCCTTACATAACCACATGCGCCACCCCCTGCAAGCAAAGGTAAAATCCAGGGATCTTTACATCACCACATGTGCAAGCCCCTGCAAGCAAAGGTAACATCCAGGGATCCTTCCATCACCACATGTGCCACCCCAAACAAAGGTAAAATCCAGGGATCCTTACATCATCACATGCGCCACCCCAAGCAAATGTAACATCCAGGGATCCTTACATCACCACATGCCCCCCCTGCAAGCAAAGGTAAAATCCAGGCATCCTTACATCACCACATGTGCAAGCCCCTGCAAGCAAAGGTAACATCCAGGGATCCTTACATCACCACATGCGCCACCCCAGGCAAAGGTAAAATCCAGGGATCCTTACATCACCACATGAGCAACCCAGGCAAAGGTAAAATCCAGGGATCCTTACATCACCACATGCATCACCCAAGCAAAGGTAAAATCCAGGGATCCTTCCATCACCACATGCACCACCCAGGCAAAGGTAAAATCCAGGGATCCTTACATCACCATATGCGCCACCCCAGGCAAAGGTAAAATCCAGGGATCCTTACATCACCACATGCGCCACCCAGGCAAAGGTAAAATCCAGGGATCCTTACATCACCACATGCGCCACCCCAAGCAAAGGTAAAATCCAGGGATCCTTACATCACCACATGCGCCACCCCAGGCAAAGGTAAAATCCAGGGATCCTTACATCACCACATGCGCCACCCAGGCAAAGGTAAAATCCAGGGATCCTTACATCACCACATGCGCCACCCCAGGCAAAGGTAAAATCCAGGGATCCTTACATCACCACATGCGCCACCCAGGCAAAGGTAAAATCCAGGGATCCTTACATCACCACATGCGCCACCCCAAGCAAAGGTAAAATCCAGGGATCCTTACATCACCACATGCGCCACCCAAGCAAAGGTAAAATCCAGGGATCCTTACATCACCACATGCACCACCCAGGCAAAGGTAAAATCCAGGGATCCTTACATCACCACATGCGCCACCCAGGCAAAGGTAAAATCCAGGAAACCTTACATCACCACATGCGCCACCCAGGCAAAGGTAAAATCCAGGGATCCTTACATCACCACATGCGCCTCCCCAGGCAAAGGTAAAATCCAGGGATCCTTACATCACCACATGTGCCACCCAGGCAAAGGTAAAATCCAGGGATCCTTACATCACCACATGCAACACCCAGGCAAAGGTAAAATCCAGGGATCCTTACATCCCCACATTCGCCACCCAGACAAAGGTAAAATCCAGGGATCCTTACATCACCACATGCGCCACCCCCTGCAAGCAAAGGTAAATCCAGGGATCCTTACATCACCACATGCACCAACCCAAGCAAAGGTAAAATCCAGGGATCCTTACATCACCATATGCACCACCCAGGCAAAGGTAAAATCCAGGGATCCTTACATCACCACATGCGCCACCCAGGCAAAGGTAAAATCCAGGGATCCTTACATCACCACATGTGCCACCCAGGCAAAGGTAAAATCCAGGGATCCTTACATCACCACATGCGCCACCCCCTGCAAGCAAAGGTAAATCCAGGGATCCTTACATCACCACATGCGCCACCCCCTGCAAGCAAAGGTAAAATCCAGGGATCCTTACATCACCACATGTGCCACCCCAAACAAAGGTAAAATCCAGGGATCCTTACATCACCACATGCACCACCCAGGCAAAGGTAAAATCCAGGGATCCTTACATCACCACATGCGCCACCCAGGCAAAGGTAAAATCCAGGAAACCTTACATCACCACATGCGCCACCCAGGCAAAGGTAAAATCCAGGGATCCTTACATCACCACATGCGCCTCCCCAGGCAAAGGTAAAATCCAGGGATCCTTACATCACCACATGTGCCACCCAGGCAAAGGTAAAATCCAGGGATCCTTACATCACCACATGCGCCACCCAGGCAAAGGTAAAATCCAGGGATCCTTACATCCCCACATTCGCCACCCAGACAAAGGTAAAATCCAGGGATCCTTACATCACCACATGCGCCACCCCCTGCAAGCAAAGGTAAATCCAGGGATCCTTACATCACCACATGCACCAACCCAAGCAAAGGTAAAATCCAGGGATCCTTACATCACCATATGCACCACCCAGGCAAAGGTAAAATCCAGGGATCCTTACATCACCACATGCGCCACCCAGGCAAAGGTAAAATCCAGGGATCCTTACATCACCACATGTGCCACCCAGGCAAAGGTAAAATCCAGGGATCCTTACATCACCACATGCGCCACCCCCTGCAAGCAAAGGTAAATCCAGGGATCCTTACATCACCACATGCGCCACCCCCTGCAAGCAAAGGTAAAATCCAGGGATCCTTACATCACCACATGTGCCACCCCAAACAAAGGTAAAATCCAGGGATCCTTACATCATCACATGCGCCACCCCAAACAAAGGTAAAATCCAGGGAACCTTACATCACCACATGTGCAAGCCCCTGCAAGCAAAGGTAACATCCAGGGATCCTTACATCACCACATGCGCCACCCAGGCAAAGGTAAAACCCAGGGATCCTTACATCACCACATGCGCCACCCAGGCAAAGGTAATATCCAGGAATCCTTACCTCACCACATTCGCCACCCCAAGCAAAGGTAAAATCCAGGGATCCTTACATCACTGCTGACTTTATAACTCACGAAAATTTCGATCTCCTTGCAGTCACGGAAACCTGGCTTAATGCTGCCTCCGGTCCATCTCTGGCCCTTGCTATACCTAATGATTATGCCATTATTAGATGCGACAGAAACACCACTCAGACAAAGGGAGGTGGACTCGCCCTCATATTCCGAAATACCTTTGACATTAAAGTCATCCATGACGCTCAAATCCCTTCTGCTGAATCCCTGTCCATTAAACTTCCTCTATCACCTAACCACACGGCAACAATGCACCTTATTTACCGACCACCAGGTCCCATTTCTTCTTTTATAGAGGACATTGCATCACTCATAACCACAGACACCAAACCCAATTCACAAACCATCCTACTTGGAGATTTTAATCTTGGTTTTAACGACCCGAAGAATACTAACGCCCATGACCTAGCCAACACCTTATCTGATTTGGGTCACACCCACATTATTCATGAGCCTACTCATTGTTAGGGAGAATTCTCTGTTTAGGCTGAATTTCCTAACCTAGTGAGTCCCCCAGCAGCTTTGCTGGATTTCTGGAGTTCGTTTTTTCCATCCTGCCAAGAGTGAGACTCTTTTTCTCCCACTCTTGGACATGAATGTGTGTTAATTCCTTTGAATGTCAATGTGTTCTATGGGCTATGGGGTCTTTTTCTCCATAGGGTCTCATATGTTTTTCTATGTGTGTTACACCGCACCCTACGTGCCGTAACACTGGGGCGTCCTAGAGGATCCCCACCATAGACTCCATACCCGGGGACCGACTACTGTCTCCCAGGGCATGTAAAGTCACCATTGGCTTTACTAGACCTAAATTTACTAACAGAACTAGTACAAACCATCCTATTGTGGACGTACTAGTAGGGGTAATTCGATTACTCCTGGGTCTGTTATTTGAGGGGGCACTGTCCCGTCCCCCCTCGTCGAGTTTTGGCTGGTGGCAGTGGAAACTACTTGTTATATTCGACCCCGAATATAACCCTATGGGATTCTTCCCATTGTTGGAGATTAATACTTTTTCTTGTTAGTCTCTAACATACCACCGGTTTATTTGTCTTAAACAAATCTATCAGTTGGTATTTTCTGGCAGAACTCGGTTTTTAAAATGGCGTCTGTGTTCGTCTCTGTGACTCCTAAACCAAAAGTTGAGCCCTTTGTTCCACTTTTGGCGGGCTTCTGCACAGAGGCCCTCCAAAGTGGTGCCATTCTGTCTGGGTACCACAGGGGGTGTCGGAGGGGGTTTAGGCACCCTGGACCGAGTTGCCTTGCCAACTCAAGTCGCACTCTGGTGTGATTGGCCCAAGTGGTGAGCCACCCCGCTCACCACTTAGCGTGTTTTGATTGACAGCTAGGCTGAATGAATGGGGGTTTTCTGCATAAAAGCAGGGCTTTTGGGACTGGATCTTCAGAAGTCGCCACAGGACCTAAGAATCCGACGAGGGTAAAGCTGAGCCGACCTGCAACGACAACACCTCCAGTGGAGCCCTGCGGAAACCGTCTCACCACTTCCCGACGACAGAGGAGATCTCCCGGCCGGAGAGTCTTCTTCCCCTGACTGGTGGGAACAACCAGTCCCCTTTGCTTTTCTTCGCTTCCAGGGCGTAGTGGTCGAATTGCCTGTGCAGAGCACCCCGGCAACCGGATAGCCACTAACCCGTACCGCGACCAAAAGGCGGTGCCTTGTGACGGAGCACTCCGTGGCTGGTCTCTTCCCTGGTGGTGCAACGATCTTCAAACTTTCCTTGGACGACGAGATCATCTCTTCTCTTGGCAATGTCCCGACCTGCATCCACCACCAGGAACAACTGCCCCCGCCGGAGCTGTCTCTCCACATACAAGGTACCGTGTCCGACTGGCTTCCCTTTATGCCGGATAGAGTGAGGTGTCTTAATCCTCGCCTCTCTGTCGGGTCGTCTCCAAGCTTTCTTAACTTTCTGTTCTGAACTGGTACAATCTTTCGATAACTATTTGTGACAAGGACTCGAAGTGCATTTCCACTGTGATACTTTTTGGGACATATCGCCTTGCCTCTCTCCGAGTGGTCCTGGCCTCTGAACTTTGCGATCTACAGTAGACCCTGCCTTACTTGCCTTGCATTTGTTCGTAAAAGTGTTGGTACCGAGTTGATTTCATACCCTGCCTTTTCTCTCCCATCCTAACGAATACTAGAGTATCATCTAGGTTAAAGCATTCACCTCTGTCTGCAAATGAGTGGTGCCGTTGAACCTAGACGTGTTGAACTATTTTTAGGGGGATTGATTTACTTATAGTAATTGTACTTGAAGTTGTTTGCCGTATTAGTGCCAGAGTGTTTTCCATAGATGTGTTGTTATAAATAAATACCTATATATCTTTACACACAAGCTCTGTTCCGTGTTTGCTTGTTCTATTGTGTGAATTGCCCTATTTTGTATACTCCACATACTACCTAACTTTTCTTGAGAGAAGTCTGACTGCTCAGCCACAGCTACCAGGTGAATCTGTGTGGTACAGACAGCTACCAAGTGGGTTTACCGCCAACACCTGTAAGCCTAAATCTTTTGCAGTGGTCCCAGAGGGAACTGCACAGGTTTTCCGTTTAACACTCATATCAAAGGAAGAACACTGGACTGGCTCACTCACCTCAATTGGTCTATTGATCTCCTATCCAATGACCCATGCATTTGGTCGGATCATCATAAAAAAACCTTTTCCATCAAAGCCAACACACTCCACCCGGCTCCTATCATCGCCCCATCCACCAGCACGAGAAATAAGAAAGACATTACACCTGACAAACTCCTACCCATATTACTCCCCATCCTGAGCAATATTGACTCAGATGCTGACCCTACAGTTTTAGTGGATATATACAACCAGGCTATTCTCAAAGCACTGAACACCATCGCCCCCCTAAAATTGAGGAAACCTAAACCACAGCGTCACCTTAACACTTGGTTCACGCCGCAGTTAAGAGAATTACGCAAAACTAAGAGAACTGCTGAGGCACACTGGAGAAAGTACCCCTCAGCATCCAATAAGACTGAGCTAACCCTAGCTTCCACTAGTTACAAAGAAGCCATCCTTCTTGCTAAAAAAGACACCTATAACAAAAGGATTACACAAGCGGAATCCAACACAAAAGAACTTTTTAAGATTCTGAAAGAATTAGAATCCCCTATTGCCCCTATTGACAAATGTGTTACTGACGCACTATGGTGTAGTAATATTCAGAAGGCCTTATTAGATAAAATAGCTCGCCTACAATCTAAAATCAACGCAAAAAAATCCCTGCTACTAGCTGACCCTGACTACAAACAATTACCTAACAAATCACCTACCTTTAAGTCAACTTGTAAACCTTTCAGCTTCTCACCCCTCTCAATCTGGGAAGTAGAAAACATCATCAGGAAACTTAAAACCATCAAATTGCCAAGGTGATGCCTGCCCTGCCCCGATCATCAAAGCAGCCGCGCACGATCTGGCACCATTCATTACCAACCTCATCAATGCCTCCTTCAAATCTGGAGTAGTACCTGACAACCTAAAAGACGCGTGGGTCATTCCACTTCTCAAAAAACCTACTCTTGACCCAGCCAACCCGTCTAACTATAGGCCGATAACGACTGTACCTTTCTTATTAAAAATACTGGACAGAGCAGCCTATTTACAAATACAGGCCTACCTAGAATCTAACAATCTCCTGGGACTTAGGTAATCCGGCTTCCGACCGAGACACGGTACGGAAACTGCATTAATAGCCCTCACTACCCAGATCCAAATCCTGAAAGACAATGGCAAACTTGCACTCATTTTACTGCTTGACCTGTCAGCAGCTTTTGATTTGGTCAACCACCAAACACTTTGTCACCACTTGAAAACTGCTGCACACTTTTCAGATGCAGCCACGGCTTGGATCAGTTCCTTCTTCGTGAACAGAACCATGAGGGTCTTTTCTCCCACTGATTCTGCTGAACCCTCACCAGTACCTTGTGGAGTCCCGCAAGGCTCGTGTGTGTCCCTGACGCTTTATAATGTATTCACAAAGCCCCTCTTTGATATCCTTGACTACCTGGGTGTCACGTATACTAATTACTCGGACGACACCCAGATACTCATTCCTATCTCGGGTAACTATGAAACAGACAGCAAAACCCTTAATGAAATATACTCAGTAATACAAGCATGGATGGCACATCATGGACTTTGTCTCAATGATGAAAAAACTGAGTTGATCATCCTTGGCACTCACGCCAAACTTAAAAATCTTAATTGCGCATTCAAATCTTTCACTATAGATGGCAATCTCATCCCCGTTTCAAATAATACCAAAACCCTTGGCATCTACATTGATGCCACCTTATCCTTTTCCAAACAAACTAATGCAGTAGCATAATCCCGGGAGGATAGCTCAGCGGCAGCGTGCGCGTCTTGGAAGCAAGACGACACAAAGCAACACAGGTTCGATCCCCGGGTCCGCGCTTGGAAACCTCTGGGTGTTTAAGCGCGTTATAAATACGTAACTAAGACAAAAAAAAAAAAACACAATTAACAACTAAGAAAAACAAACAATTCTTGTAACAGCGCCTCGATGCCTGCGGGCTGTGTGAGCGCTTTATAAATGTAAAAAAATAAAATAAATAAATAAAATAAATAATAATCAGCCGCTTACACCTGCAAGCTGATCACTGCATGTAGGCCGTTCATCTCTTCACCCAATTGCATTACTCTTGCTAGAGCATTAGTCCTGTCCAAAATAGACTACTGTAAGGCCCTTTACCTAGGCACTAGCCACAAAAATATCAACAAACTGCAAGTAATTCAAAATAATGCCATCAGGGCTGCCCTCAACATCCCTAAAAAGGCGCATATGCAAGTTACATTGGCTCCCAGTAGAGCACAGAATATCCCTCAAAACTTTGGCCCTGACACACAAAGCCAGGGCCAACCTTGCACCAGCCTACCTCACCAACCAACTTCCACCTCACACATCATCAAGACAACTTAGAGCAGCACAAGCTAACACTATGTCCATATCGAGATTCAAACTCCATAACTCGGGTGGAGCTAGCGTCCCTGTACAAGCTTCTAAACTATGGAACACACTCCCCGCGCTTTTAAGGGCAGAACATTCATTTAACCTTTTCAAACACAACACGAAGCGTTGGCTTCACAACATGGACTCCATGACAGCCTAACCTCCTGATCCCAGCACGATTGACTGCTGACGGCACACTCTTGTAATTAATGTATTTATCTTAGACTATGTATGTATGTATCTGCAATACTAAGTATGTACCTATCTGTAACTGTAACGTAACCCTTGTTTACTGCACCTAATTGTAACGTAACCCTTGTTTACTGTACCTAATTGTAACTGTAATCAGATCTAACTTACACGCCCGTATGCCCCCGGGCCTGGCTGCGCTTTATAAATAAAATAAATACAAATACATCACCACATGAGCCACCCCCTGCAAGCAAAGGTAAAATCCAGGGATCCTTACATCATCACATGCGCCACCCCTGCAAGCAAAGGTAAAATCCACGGATCCTTACATCACCACATGCACTACCCCCTGCAAGCAAAGGTAAAATCCAGGGATCCTTACATCACCACATGCGCCACCCAAACAAAGGTAAAATCCAGGGATCCTTACATCATCACGTGCGCCACCCCAAACAAAGGTAAAATCCAGGGATCCTTACATCACCACATGCGCCACCCCCTGCAAGCAAAGTTAAAATCCAGGGATCCTTACATCACCATATGTGCAAGCCCCTGCAAGCAAAGGTAAAATCCAGGGATCCTTACATCATTACATGCGCCACCCCTGCAAGCAAAGGTAAAATCCACGGATCCTTACATCACCACATGCACCACCCCCTGCAAGCAAAGGTAAAATCCAGGGATCCTTACATCACCACATGCGCCACCCAAACAAAGGTAAAATCCAGGGATCCTTACATCATCACATGCGCCACCCCAAACAAAGGTAAAATCCAGGGATCCTTACATCACCACATGCGCCACCCCCTGCAAGCAAAGGTAAAATCTAGGGATCCTTACATCACCATATGTGCAAGCCCCTGCAAGCAAAGGTAACATCCAGGGATCCTTACATCACCACATGCGCCACCCCAGGCAAAGGTAAAATCCAGGGATCCTTACATCACCACATACGCCACCCAGGCAAAGGTAAAATCTAGGGATCCTTACATCACCACATGTGCCAACCAGGCAAAGGTAAAATCCAGAGATCCTTACATCACCACAAGTGCCACCCCCTGCAAGCAAAGGTAAACTCCAGGGATCCCTATATCGCCACATGTGCCACCCCAAGCAAAGGTAAAATCCAGGGATCCTTACATCACCACATGCGCCACCCCAAGCAAACGTAAAATCCAGGGATCCTTACATCACCACATGCGCCACCCAGGAAAAAAAAGGTAAAATCAAGGGATCCTTACATCACCACATGCACCACCCAGGCAAAGGTAAAATCTAGGGATCCTAACATCACCACATGTGCCACCCAGGCAAAGGTAAAGTCCAGGGATCCCTACATCACCACATGTGCCACCCCAGGCAAAGGTAAAATCAAGGGATCCTTACAACACCACATGCGCCACCCAGGCAAAGGTAAAATCAAGGGATCCTTACATCACCACATGCGCCACCTCCTGAAAGCAAAGGTAAAATCCAGGGATCCTTACATCACCACATGTGCAAGCCCCTGCAAGCAAAGGTAACATCCAGGGATCCTTACATCACAACATGTACCACCCCAGGCAAAGGTAAAATCCAGGGATCCTTACATCACCACATGCGCCACCCAGGCAAAGGTAAAATCCAGGAATCCTTACATCACCACATGCGTCACCCAGGTAAAGGTAAAATCCAGGGATCCTTACATCATCGCATGTGCCACCCCCTGCAAGCAAAGCGAAAAATCAGGGATCCTTACATCACCACATGCGCCACCCAGGCAAACGTAAAATCCAAGGATCCTTACATCACCACATGCGCCACCCAGGCAAAGCTAAAATCCAGTGATCCTTACATCACCACATGCGCCATCCCCTGCAAGCAAAGGTAAAATCCAGGGATCCTTACATCACCACATGTGCAAGCCCCTGCAAGCAAAGGTAAAATTCAGGGATCCTTATATAACCACATGTGCCACCCCAAGCAAAGGTAAAATCCAGGGATCCTTACATCACCACATGCGCCACCCCAAGCAAAGGTAAAATCCAGGGATCCTTTCATCACCACATGCGCCACCCAGGAAAAAAAAGGTAAAATCCAGGGATCCTTACATCACCACATGCACCACCCAGGCAAAGGTAAAATCCAGGGATCCTTACATGACCACATGCGCCACCCAGGCAAAGGTAAAATCCAGGGATCCCTACATCACCACATGCGCCACCCCAGGCAAAGGTAAAATCAAGGGATCCTTACATCACCACATGCGCCACCCAGGCAAAGGTAAAATCAAGGCATCCTTACATCACCACATGTGCAAGCCCCTGCAAGCAAAGGTCACATCCAGGGATCCTTACATCACAACATGCGCCACCCCAGGCAAAGGTAAAATCCAGGGATCCTTACATCACCACATGCGCCACCCAGGCAAAGGTAAAATCCAGGGATCCTTACATCACCACATGCGCCACCCAGGCAAAGGTAAAATCCAGGGATCCTTACATCACCACATGTGCCACCCCCTGCAAGCAAAGGGAAAAACCAGGGATCCTTACATCACCACATGTGCCACCCCAAGCAAAGGTAAAATCCAGGGATCCTTACATCACCACATGAGCAAACCCAAGCAAAGGTAAAATCCAGGGATCCTTACATCACCACATGCGCCACCCAGGCAAAGATAAAATCCAGCGATCCTTACATCACCACATGCGCCACACAGGCAAAGCTAAAATCCACGGATCCTTACATCACCACATGCGCCATCCCCTGCAAGCAAAGGTAAAATCCAGGGATCCTTACATCACCACATGTGCAAGCCCCTGCAAGCAAAGGTAACATCCAGGGATTCTTACATCACCACATGCGCCACCCCAGGCAAAGGTAAAATCCAAGGATCCTTACATCACCACATGCGCCACCCAGGCAAAGGTAAAATCCAGGGATCCTTACATCACCACATGTGCAAGCCCCTGCAAGCAAAGGTAACATCCAGGGATCCTTACATCACAACATGCGCCACCCCAGGCAAAGGTAAAATCCAGGGATCCTTACATCACCACATGCGCCACCCAGGCAAAGGTAAAATCCAGGGATCCTTACATCACCACATGCGCCACCCAGGCAAAGGTAAAATCCAGGGATCCTTACATCACCACATGTGCCATACCCTGCAAGCAAAGGGAAAAACCAGGGATCCTTACATCACCACATGAGCAAACCCAAGCAAAGGTAAAATTCAGGGATCCTTACATCACCACATGCGCCACCCAGGCAAAGGTAAAATCCAGGGATCCTTACATCACCACATGCGCCACACAGGCAAAGCTAAAATCCAGGGATCCTTACATCACCACATGCGCCATCCCCTGCAAGCAAAGGTAAAATCCAGGGATCCTTACATCACCACATGTGCAAGCCCCTGCAAGCAAAGGTAAAATCCAGGGATCCTTATATCATCACATGTGCCACCCCAAACAAAGGTAAAATCCAGGGATCCTTACATCACCACATGCGCCACCCCAAGCAAAGGTAAAATCCAGGGATCCTTACATCACCACATGCGCCACCCAGGAAAAAAAACGTAAAATCCAGGGATCCTTACATCACCACATGCACCACCCAGGCAAAGGTAAAATCCAGGGATCCTTACATCACCACATGCGCCACCCAGGCAAAGGTAAAATCCAGGGATCCCTACATCACCACATGCGCCACCCCTGGCAAAGGTAAAATCAAGGGATCCTTACATCACCACATGCGCCACCCAGGCAAAGGTAAAATCAAGGGATCCTTACATCACCACATGTGCAAGCCCCTGCAAGCAAAGGTAACATCCAGGGATCCTTACATCACAACATGCGCCACCCCAGCCAAAGGTAAAATCCAGGGATCCTTACATCACCACATGCGCCACCCAGGCAAAGGTAAAATCCAGGGATCCTTACATCACCACATGCGCCACCCAGGCAAAGGTAAAATCCAGGGATCCTTACATCACCACATGTGCCACCCCAAGCAAAGGTAAAATCCAGGGATCCTCACATCACCACATGAGCAAACGCAAGCAAAGGTAAAATTCAGGGATCCTTACATCACCACATGCGCCACCCAGGCAAAGGTAAAATCAAGGGATCCTTACATCACCACATGTGCAAGCCCCTGCAAGCAAAGGTAACATCCAGGGATCCTTACATCACAACATGCGCCACCCCAGGCAAAGGTAAAATCCAGGGATCCTTACATCACCACATGCGCCACACAGGCAAAGCTAAAATCCAGGGATCCTTACATCACCACATGCGCCATCCCCTGCAAGCAAAGGTAAAATCCAGGGATCCTTACATCACCACATGTGCAAGCCCCTGCAAGCAAAGGTAACATCCAGAGATCCTTACATCACCACATGCGCCACCCCAGGCAAAGGTAAAATCCAGGGATCCTTACATCACCACATGCGCCACCCAGGCAAAGGTAAAATCCAGAGATCCTTACATCACCACATGTGCCACCCCCTGCAAGCAAAGGTAAAATCAAGGGATCCTTATATCACCACATGTGCCACCCCAAGCAAAGGTAAAATCCAGGGATCCTTACATCACCACATGCGCCACCCAGGAAAAAAAAGGTAAAATCCAGGGATCCTTACATCACCACATGCACCACCCAGGCAAAGGTAAAATCCAGGGATCCCTACATCACCACATGCGCCACCCCAGGCAAAGGTAAAATCAAGGGATCCTTACATCACCACATGCGCCACCCAGGCAAAGGTAAAATCAAGGGATCCTTACATCACCACATGCGCCACCCCCTGCAAGCAAAGGTAAAATCCAGGGATCCTTACATCACCACATGTGCAAGCCCCTGCAAGCAAAGGTAACATCCAGGGATCCTTACATCACAACATGCTCCATCCTAGGCAAAGGTAAAATTCAGGGATCCTTACATCACTGTTAGGGAGAATTCTCTGTTTAGGCTGAATTTCCTAACCTAGTGAGTCCCCCAGCAGCTTTGCTGGATTTCTGGAGTTTGTTTTTTTCCATCCTGCCAAGAGTGAGACTCTTTTTCTCCCACTCTTGGACATGAATGTGTGTAATTCCTTTGAATGTCAATGTGTTCCATGGGCTATGGGGTCTTTTACTCCATAGGGTCTCATATGTTTTGCTATGTGTGTTACACCGCACCCTTCGTGCCGTAACACTGGGGCATTCTAGCGGACCTCCATCATAGACTCCATACCCGGGGACTGACTGCTGTCTCCCTGGGTATGTAAAATCACCATTGGCTTTACTAGACCTAAATTTACTAACAGAACTAGTACAAACCATCCTATTGTTGACGTACTAGTAGGGGTAATTCGATTACTCCTAGGTCTGTTATTCGAGGGGGCACTGTCCCGTCCCCCCTCGTCGAGTTTTGGCTGGTGGCAGTGGAAACTACTTGTTATATTCGACCCCGAATATAACCCTATGGGATTCTTCCCATTGTTGGAGATTGATACTGTTTCTCGTTAATCTCTAACATACCACCGGTCTACTTATCTTAAATAAGTCTATCGGATGGTATTTTCTGCCAGAACTCGGCTTTTTAAAATGGCGTCTGTGTTCGTCTCTGTGACTCCTAAACCAAAGGTTGAGCCCTTTGTTCCACTTTTGGCGGGCTTCTGTACAGAGACCCTCCAAAGTGGTGCCATTCTGTCTGGGTTACCACAGGGGTGTGGGAGGGGGTTTAGGCACCCTGGACCGAGTTGCCTTGCCAACTCCGATCGCACTCTGGTGTGATTGGCCCAAGTGGTGAGCCTCCCCGCTCACCACTTAGCATGTGTTGATTGACAGCTAGGCTGAATGAATGGGATTTTCTGCATAAAAGCAGGGCTTTTGTGACTGGATCTTCAGAAGTCGCCACAGGACCTAAGAATCCGACGAGGGTAAAGCTGAGCCGACCTGCAACGACGACACCTCCGGTGGAGCCCTGCTGAACCGACTCACCACTTCCCGACGACAGAGGAGATCTCCCTGCCAGAGAGTCTCTTCCCCTGACTGGTGGGAACAACCAGTCCCCTTTGCTTTTTCTTCGCCTCAGGACTCAGTGGTCGAATTGTCCGTGCAGAGCACCTCGGCAACCGGATTGCCACTACCCCTGTACCGCGACCAAAAGGTGGTGCCTTGTGACGGAGCACTCCGCGGCTGGTCTCTTCCCTGGTGGTGCAACGATCTTCAATTTTCCTTCGATGACGAGATCATCTCTTCTCTTGGCAAAGACCAGACGTGCATCCACCACCAGGAACAACTGCCCCCGCCGGAGCTGTCTCTCCACAATCAAGGTACTTTGTCTGCCTGGCTTCCCTTGTTGCCGGATAGAGTGAGGTGTCTTAATCCTCGCCTCTCCATAGGGTCGCCTCCAAGCTTTCTCTAGCGTGTTGTTCTGAACTGGTCCAATCTGCCGATAACAATTTGCTTCAAAGACTCGAACGCATTTCCACTAAGATACTTTTTGGGACATATCGCCTTGCCTCTCTCCGAGTGGGCCTGGCCTCTGAACTTTATGATCTACTGTGGTTCTTGTTTTTTTGCCTTGCATTTGTCCGTAAAGTATTGGAACCGTGTTGATTTCATAACCTGCCTATGTTTCTCTCCCATCCTAACAAATACTAGAGTCCCATCTAGATTGAAGCATACACCTCTGTCTGCAAATGAGTGATGCTGGTAAACCTAGACTTGTCGAACTATTGTTAGGGGGATTGATCTTTTTCTTCGTAGAGTAATTGTAATAGAATTGTTTGCCGTATTAGTGCCAGAGTGTTTTCTATCGATGTGTCGTTATAAATAAATACCTTTATATCTTTACACTGAAGCCTTGTTGCGTGTTTGCTTGTCTTACTGTGTAGAATTGCCCTATGTTGTATACTCCACATACTGCCTAACTCTTCTTGAGGGAAGTCTGACTGCTCAGCCACAGCTACCAAGTGAATCTGTGTGGTACAGACTGCTACCAAGTGGGTTTACTGCCAAACACCTGTAGTACTAAATCTTTTGCAGTGGTCCCAGAGGGAACTGCACAGGTTTCCGCCTAACACTGGTGTACAGCGGTGGGATTTGTATCGAGTATACAGTTTAGAGTGCTTTTCGACACTTTAGGATAACTAACCACAAAGCTTAGCACTAAAAAGCAACTTTCAAAAACATGTCTACTATGGAAGCTTACAGTCAAGAATCCTTGTTGGGTGAAAATACTGAGAGTTTGCAAGCTCTCTGTAGGCAAGAGAATCTTTCTGTAAGGGGCGAGAAGTTAGAACTAATAGAGAGATTGCTGGCGAAGCAAAGTCTGGGTACTCGTTCAGAGGAACCAATTTCTCCAGCAAATGTAGATAACAGCGATGGTGTTGATCTAAATCGTAATTCTGATGATAGCGATGAAGAGGCTGAAGAGGAAGGAGAGGCTAACGAAACTGTCTCCCCTGCTCCTCTACCTGCCTTACCAGCTGTACCTACGGGGCCCATACCAGGTCCCACATGTAACCCTGCTTATTTTGAACTTGAAAAAATGAAGCTCGAATTCGAATACAAACGGTTCTTGGCTCAATCTGAACGAAACCAAGAGCTCGAGTTCAGACGGATGAATGCCCATGCTGAGCAGAAGCAAACTGAGTTAAGACTCAGGGAAATAGAACTTAATCACGAGTTAGAGATGAAAATGTTGTCTATGGAAAATGCTTCTCTCTCCTCTGGTTCCTCTAGGAGCTCCAGTCCCAAAAGACCCCGGATGCCGAAGGAATTAGTTGGTATGTATGAACCGAGATTGGATGTGTTGGATTGGTTAAAACTGTTTGAGTACAATCATGGGCTCCAGGACATCACCGGGAACGATTTACTTCCCTGGTTGTTCTCTAGGCTCCCCCCTGTTGCGACTGATGTGGTAATGGAGTTGGGGGAAGTGGATAAGACGGATTATGAAAGTGTGAAACGAGCTTTGATAGCTAGGTTCGGGAAGACCCCTTCCCAGTATCTTAAGAGGTTTAGAACCCTCAAAAAGCATGATGGTACCCCTTGGGCTACCTGGGTGAGTGAAGGGTTGAAAAACCTAGAGGGATGGATTAAGGGTTACAAAGTGAACACTTCTGAGGGTATGAAGAATCTTTTTACGTTGGAGTCTATTTATGATGCCTGTTCTCCTGAGCTCAGACAGCACTTGGCTGATTCGAAGGAATTGGATTCCCGGAAGCTAGCTAAGGCTGCTGATTTATGGGTTGCCAACAGAGCTACTCATAAGGATTCTGGGGCAACTCAGAAACAGGATGAGGGAAAACAGCCTAAAAAAGACTCAAAAGAGAATTCGAATAACTCAAATTCCAAAGAGGGCCCCAAACAAAACCAGAAGGGTAAGCCACAAGGAAAACCACAGCAGAATAGTGTGTCTTCTGGTGCCAAACCGGAAGGAGGCCAGAACAAGCCACCATTCCAGAAAGCATTTGGTAAATGCTTTGTTTGTGGCTCAACTGACCACGTGAAAGGAGATCCCAGATGTAAGGGTAAACCTTCAGGGGTCCAGCTTGTCTCCTTAGCCTTCGCTCCAGAGGAGGAAGTCCAAATGGCAAGTGGAAACTTTCTACTGCTAGCTGACGAACCCATTGGAGTCTCAGCTAGCGTTTCTTTAGTATCTCTGGGGTTGTGGGAACAACAGAATTTAGATGTCTATAATTCTATCCCCGATAATACTAAAGAGTATTATAAGGACAGTGTCCAGGTGAATGGTCAGGAGACTCCTGCTATTAGGGACACTGGGGCCAGCATAACTGTGGTGGATAAATCATTTTTTCAGGCTGAGGATGTTGCGAAGACAATCAAACGCCTCACCAAGTTAGCTGGAGGGCCTGTGCAGATCCTTCCCCAATTACCAGTTCTCATCCAGTGTGTCGACATGACTGTGAAGATACCTGTCAGCATACAGAGTGAGGTACCAGGACGCGTTCTGTTGGGTAACGATTTGAAAACTCTCTGCGTTGTATCGCATACTCCCAGAACTCCTAGTAAACGGTTACAGGAGCTAACCAGACCCGCAAGAGAGAGGACCATGCGCGGTACTCTCCAGGAGATGATGAAGAAAGAAATCACTCCTGCTCCACTGGAATTGTCGGCCGCTGTCTCGAAGAAATCAGGAGCGAAAGCGAAACCTAAAACTTCTACACCGAAACCAGCAGCCAGCATTTCAGTGCAGCCAACAAGGACTTCCCCACGGTTGTCCAAAGTTACACCCGTAACTCCACCTCCAGCCGAGGCTGAGAGGGAGGTACAACCCTGTGTGGTAGAATTAGACTCTGAGGAAGAGCTAATGGAAGGCCAGGAACTCATTGGAGATCTGGATCCTGCTGACCATCCTGAGCTGCAGTCTTTACTGGCAGAAGGTGGACCCAGCCGGGCAGACTTCAGTAAGGGATAGAGAGAATGTACAACTCTGGAAGGTCTTCGCCACCAGGCAGAAGCTCAGGCTGAAGGGCAAGAGCCTGGGAAATACAGGTTGCACTGGGAAGATGGCCTCTTCTACAGTGAACCGACCGAGTCTGCACCTGGAGACTACAAACGACTTGTAGTACCCCAAGAGAACAGACCACAGTTCTTGCAGTTAGCCCACGAGATTCCTTTAGCTGGACACTTGAGTTTCAAGAAGACTAAGGAAAGGCTCTCTCTCTACTTCTATTGGCCGAAGATGGGGGCCGAAGTGGAAAAACACTGCAGGAGCTGCCACACCTGCCAGGCTTCTGGTAAGGTGGGCTCAAAGAATGTGGCACCTTTAGTGCCTCTTCCAGTTGTGGGAGTCCCGTTTGAGAGAGTAGGGATTGACATTGTTGGTCCCCTTGATCCCCCAACCTCCTCAGGCAACAGGTTTATACTTGTTGTAGTAGACCATGCTACTAGGTATCCTGAGGCAATTCCTATGAGGACTGTTACAGCTCCGGCTGTGGCTAAGGCCCTCCTTGGTATTTTTACTAGGGTCGGGTTTCCTAAGGAAGTAATCTCTGACATGGGGTCAAACTTTATGTCCCACTACATGAAAGCCATGTGGAAAACCTGTGGAGTTACTTACAAGTTCTCAAAAGCTTACCACCCACAAACCAATGGGTTGGTAGAACGGTTCAACCGAACCATGAAGAGCATGATAGGTGCTTCAGAAGAACCCCTTAAGCGTAAGTGGGACCTTCTACTGCCATGCCTTCTCTTTGCTTATAGAGAAGTCCCTCAGGAGGGAGTAGGTTACTCTCCCTTCGAGCTTCTCTATGGTCATCCCGTCAGAGGTCCATTGGCCCTGATTAAGGAGGGGTTGGAGAGTGCTCCTTCCCCCAAGCCAGTCAGAGTGACTGACTACGTGATAGGTCTCCGGAGGAGAATGTCGCACATGATGACGGAAGCAAGCGATAACTTGAAAGCTGGACAAGCATTGGTCAAGCACTGGCACGATCAAAAGGCTAACATGGTTGAGTTCGCTCAAGACCAGCTCGTTCTCGTTATGATCCCAACAAGGCAGAGGGCCTTGCAAGACAAATGGATGGGACCCTTCAGAGTTGTGGGTAAACTCAGAGAGGTCAACTATCTGGTGGACTTGGGCAATCCCAAGGAGGCTCCGACAGTCTTTCACACCAACCGACTCAAAGAGTATGTCTCAAGACCCGACGTAGGAGCATTGCTTCTAGCATCATCCGCGGAAGAAGAAGAGAGTGAAGCTCTTCCGGATCTCCTCAGAGGCTTACCTTTGGACGAAAAAGTTGAAGGAGTAAATCTCTCTTCAAATCTGACACCCGAGCAACAAGAAGAGTGCAAATCTATGTTGAATCAGTTTGCCTCTCTGTTCTCGCTTTCACCAGGCTTGACCCCTTGGGGCCAGCATGACATACTCACTAGTGACTGTCTGCCGGTCAAAAGCAGAGGATACCGAATGTCAGAGAATGTACAAACCCACATCAAAAGTGAGGTCAGCAAGATGCTCGATCTCGGGGTAATAGAGCCCTCTACTAGTCCATGGTCTAGCCCAGTTGTGTTAGTACCAAAGGCCGGATCTAAAGAGCTTAGATTCTGCGTGGATTATAGAGCTCTTAATGCAGTCACCAAGACTGATGCCCACCCTTTGCCAAGAACAGATGAGTTGGTGGATAAACTTGACGCCGCCAAGTTCCTCAGCACATTTGACTTGACGTCAGGCTATTGGCAAATAGCCCTGACAGACCATGTCAAGGAGAAAACTGCATTTTCTACCCCCATTGGCTTATACCAGTTTAAGGTAATGCCTTTCGGATTGAAGAATGCACCTGCTACGTTTCAACGGATGGTAAACCAGGTTCTGAATGGGATGGAGGCCTTCTGTATGGCATACTTGGATGACATCGCAGTGTTCAGCAATTCCTGGGAAGAACATGTAACCCACCTGAGAGATGTTTTGCAGGCTCTTGGACAAGCCAATCTGACCATAAAGGCAAGTAAATGCCAAATTGGACAGAGTAAGGTAGTCTATCTTGGACATGAGGTAGGAGGTGGAGAAATAAGGCCTTTGCTCAGTAAGATTGAAGCTGTGCAAAATTGGACAACACCTACTACTCAAACCCAAGTGAGAGCCTTCCTAGGCCTCACTGGGTATTACAGGAATTTCATAGAGAACTATGGGACCATAGCTTCTCCACTGAATGTCATCACCTCGCCCAAATTTCCTAAAAAGGTTAGATGGAACGAGGAGTGCAATCAGGCGTTTGAAAACCTGAAGAAGGCTCTTTGCCAGGCCCCAGTACTCAGAGCTCCTGATTACCGCCAACACTTCATTGTGCAGACAGATGCTTCAAATGTAGGAATAGGTGCCGTACCTTCATCAGCCGCAAGCTGAAGGATCCTGAAACAAGGTAGGCAACAATCGAAAGAGAGTGCTTTGTTATCGTGTGGGCTCTGAAGAAGTTTAGGCTGTACTTGTATGGTTCTACTTTTGTCATTCAGACTGACCACCAACCCTTGAGATGGTTAATGCAAATGAAAGGGGAAAACCCGAAACTATTGAGATGGTCGATCTGACTGCAAGGGTTTGATTTCACCATTGAGCACAGGTCAGGGTGTCACCACCAAAATGCCGATGGTCTCTCTAGGATGTATGTCATCGACTCGAGGTATGAGATTCATCCAGGAGTGGATTAAATCCTCCTGTCCCTTAGTCTGGGGGGGCGAGTGTTAGGGAGAATTTTCTGTTTAGGCTGAATTTCCTAACCTAGCGAGTCCCCCAGCAGCTTTGCTGGATTTCTGGAGTTTGTTTTTTTCCATCCTGCCAAGAGTGAGACTCTTTTTCTCCCACTCTTGGACATGAATGTGTGTAATTCCTTTGAATGTCAATGTGTTCCATGGGCCATGGGGTCTTTTACTCCATAGGGTCTCATATGTTTTGCTATGTGTGTTACACCGCACCCTCCGTGCCGTAACACTGGGGTGTCCTAGCGGACCTCGATCATAGACTCCATACCCGGGGACTGACTACTGTCTCCCCGGGCATGTAAAGTCACCATTGGCTTTAATAGACCTAAATTTACTAACAGAACTAGTACAAACCATCCTATTGTGGACGTACTAGTAGGGGTAATTCGATTACTCCTAGGTCTGTTATTCGAGGGGGCACTGTCCCGTCCCCCCTCGTCGAGTTTTGGCTGGTGGCAGTGGAAACCACTTGTTATATTCGACCCCGAATATAACCCTATGGGATTCTTCCCATTGTTGGAGATTGATACTGTTTCTCGTTAATCTCTAACATACCACCGGTCTACTTATCTTAAATAAGTCTATCGGATGGTATTTTCTGCCAGAACTCGGCTTTTTAAAATGGCGTCTGTGTTCGTCTCTGTGATGCCTAAACCAACGGTTGAGCCCTTTGTTCCATTTTTGGCGGGCTTTTGTACAGAGACCCTCCAAAGTGGTGCCATTCTGTCTGGGTTACCACAGGGGTGTCGGAGGGGGTTTAGGCACCCTGGACCGAGTTGCCTTGCCAACTCTGGTCGCACTCTGATGTGATTGGCCCAAGTGGTGAGCCTCCCCGCTCACCACTTAGCGTGTGTTGATTGACAGCTAGGCTGAATGAATGGGGCTTTTCTGCATAAAAGCAGGGCTTTTGGGACTGGATCTTCAGAAGTCGCCACAGGACCTAAGAATCCGACGAGGGTAAAGCTGAGCCGACCTGCAACGACGACACCTCCGGTGGAGCCCTGCTGAACCGACTCACCACTTCCCGATTACAGAGGAGATCTCCCTGCCGGAGAGTCTTTTCCCCTGACTGGTGGGAACAACCAGTCCCCTTTGCTTTTTCTTCGCCTCAGGATGCAGTGGTCGACTTGCCCGTGCAGAGCACCTCGGCAACCGGATTGCCACTACCCCTGTACCGCGACCAAAAGGTGGTGCCTTGTGACGGAGCACTCCGCGGCTGGTCTCTTCCCTGGTGGTGCAACGATCTTCAACTTTCCTTTGACGACGAGATCATCTCTTCTCTTGGCAAAGACCGGACGTGCATCCACCACCAGGAACAACTGCCCCCGCCAGAGCTGTCTCTCCACAATCAAGGTACTGTGTCCGCCTGGCTTCCCTTGTTGCCGGATAGAGTGAGGTGTCTTAATCCTCGCCTCTCCATAGGGTCGCCTCCAAGCTTTCTCTAGCATGTTGTTCTGAACTGGTCCAATCTGCCGATAACAATTTGCTTCAAAGACTCGAATGCATTTCCACTAAGATACTTTTTGGGACATATCGCCTTGCCTCTCTCCGAGTGGGCCTGGTCTCTGAACTTTATGATCTACCGTGGTTCTTGTCTTCTTGCCATGCATTTGACCGTAAAGTATTGGAACCGTGTTGATTTCATAACCTGCCTATTTTTCTCTCCCGTCCTAACAAATACTAGAGTGCCATCTAGATTGAAGCATACACCTCTGTCTGCAAATAAGTGATGCTGGTAAACCTAGACTTGTCGAACTATTGTTAGGGGGATTGATCTTTTTCTTTGTAGAGTAATTGTAATAGAATTGTTTGCCGTATTAGTGCCAGAGTGTTTTCTATAGATGTGTCGTTATAAATAAATACCTTTATATCTTTACACTGAAGCCTTGTTGCGTGTTTGCTTGTCTTACTGTGTAGAATTGCCTTTTGTTGTATACTCCACATACTGCCTAACTCTTCTTGAGGGAAGTCTGACTGCTCAGCCACAGCTACCAAGTGAATCTGTGTGATACAGACTGCTACCAAGTGGGTTTACTGCCAAACACCTGTAGTCCTAAATCTTTTGCAGTGGTCCCAGAGGGAACTGCACCGGTTTCCGCCTAACAATCACCACATGCGCCACCCAGGCAAAGGTAAAATCCAGGGATCATTACATGACCACATGTGCCACCCCCTGAAAGCAAAGGGAAAATCCAGGGATCCTTACATCACCACATGTGCCACCCCAAGCAAAGGTAAAATCCAGGGATCCTTAAATCACCACATGCGCAACCCCAAGCAAAGGTAAAATCCAGGGATCCTTACATCATCACAATCGCCACCCAGGCAAAGGTAAAATCCAGGGATCCTTACATCACCACATGCGCCACCCAGGCAAAGCTAAAATCCAGGGATCCTTACATCACCACATGTGCCACCCCCTGCAAGCAAAGGTAAAATCCAGGGATCCTTACATCACCACATGTGCAAGCCCCTGCAAGCAAAGGTAACATGAAGGGATCCTTACATCACCACATGCGCCACCCCAGGCAAAGGTAAAATCCAGGGATCCTTACATCACCACATGCGCCACCCAGGCAAAGGTAAAATCCAGGGATCCTTACATCACCACATGCGCCAACCAGGCAAAGGTAAAATCCAGAGATCCTTACATCACCACATGTGCCACCCCCTGCAAACAAAGGTAAAATCCAGGGATCCTTATATCACCACATGTGCCACCCCAAGCAAAGGTAAAATCCAGGGATCCTTACATCACCACATGCGCCACCCCAAGCGAAGGTAAAATCCAGGGATCCTTAGATCACCACATGCGCCACCCAGGCAAAGGTAAAATCCAGGGATCCTTACATCACCACATGCACCACCCAGACAAAGGTAAAATCCAGGGATCCTTACATCACCACATGCGCCACCCAGGCAAAGGTAAAATCCAGGGATCCCGACATCACCACATGTGCCACCCCAGGCAAAGGTAAAATCAAGGGATCCTTACATCACCACATGCGCCACCCAGGCAAAGGTAAAATCCAGGGATCCTAACATCAACACATGCGCCACCCCAAGCAAAGGTAAAATCCAGGGATCCTTACATCACCACATGCGCCACCCAGGCAAAGGTAAAATCCAGGGATCCTTACATCACCACATGCGCTATCCCAGGCAAAGGTAAAATCAGGGATCCCTACATCACCACATGCGCAACCCCCTGCAAGCAAAGGTAACATCCAGGGATCCTTACATCACCACATGCGCCACCCCAAACAAAGGTAAAATCCAGGGATCCTTACATCATCACATGCGCCACCCCAAACAAAGGTAAAATTCAGGGATCCTTACATCACCACATGTGTAAGCCCCTGCAAGCAAAGGTAACATCCAGGGATCCTTACATCACCACATGCGCCACCCAGGCAAAGGTAAAATCCAGGGATCCTTACATCACCACATTCGCCACCCAGGCAAAGGTAATATCCAGGAATCCTTACATCACCACATGCGCCACCCCAAGCAAAGGTAAAATCCAGGGATCCTTACATCACCACATGAGCCACCTCCTGCAAGCAAATGTAAAATCCAGGGGTCATTACATCACCACATGTGCACCCCCTGCAAGCAAAGGTAAAATCCAGGGATCCTTACATCATCACATGCGACACCCCCTGCAAGCAAAGGTAAAATCCATGGATACTTACATCACCACATGCGCCACCCCCTGCAAGCAAAGGTAAAATCCAGGGGTCCTTACATCACCACATGTGCCATCCCCTGCAAGCAAAGGTAAAATCCAGTAATCCCTACATCACCACATGCGCCACCCAGGCAAAGGTAAAATCCAGGGATCCTTACATCACCACATGTGCCCCCCCGAGCAAATGTAAAATCCAGGGATCCTTACATCACCACATGCGCCACCCAGGCAAAGGTAAAATCCAGGAATCCTTACATCACCACATGCACTACCCCCTGCAAGCAAAGGTACAATCCAGGGATCCTTACATCACCACATGCGCCATCCAGACAAAGGTAAAATCCAGGGATCCTTACATCACCACATGCGCCACCCCCCGCAAGCAAAGGTAAAATCCAGGGGTCCTTACATCACCACTTGCACCACCCCAAGCAAAGGTAAAATCCAGGGATCCTTACATCACCACATGTGCCACCCCAAGCAAAGGTAAAATCCAGGGATCCTTAAATCACCACATGCAAAACCCCAAGCAAAGGTAAAATCCAGGGATCCTTACATCATCACAATCGCCACCCAGGCAAAGGTAAAATCCAGGGATCCTTACATCACCACATGCGCCACCCAGGCAAAGCTAAAATCCAGGGATCCTTACATCACCACATGTGCCACCCCCTGCAAGCAAAGGTAAAATCCAGGGATCCTTACATCACCACATGTGCAAGCCCCTGCAAGCAAAGGTAACATGAAGGGATCCTTACATCACCACATGCGCCACCCCAGGCAAAGGTAAAATCCAGGGATCCTTACATCACCACATGCGCCACCCAGGCAAAGGTAAAATCCAGGGATCCTTACATCACCACATGCGCCAACCAGGCAAAGGTAAAATCCAGAGATCCTTACATCACCACATGTGCCACCCCCTGCAAACAAAGGTAAAATCCAGGGATCCTTATATCACCACATGTGCCACCCCAAGCAAAGGTAAAATCCAGGGATCCTTACATCACCACATGCGCCACCCCAAGCAAAGGTAAAATCCAGGGATCCTTACATCACCACATGCGCCACCCAGGCAAAGGTAAAATCCAGGGATCCTTACATCACCACATGCACGACCCAGGCAAAGGTAAAATCCAGGGATCCTTACATCACCACATGCGCCACCCATGCAAAGGTAGAATCCAGGGATCCCAACATCACCACATGTGCCACCCCAGGCAAAGGTAAAATCAAGGGATCCTTACATCACCACATGCGCCACCCAGGCAAAGGTAAAATCCAGGGATCCTTACATCACCACACACGCCACCCAGGCAAAGGTAAAATCCAGGGATCCTTACATCACCACACGCGCCACCCAGACAAAGAAAAAATCCAGGGATCCTTACATCAACACATGCGCCACCCCCTGCAAGCGTAGGTAAAATCCAGGGATCCTTACATCACCACATGCGCCACCCCAAGCAAAGGTAAAATCCAGGGATCCTTACATCACCACATGCGCCACCCAGGCAAAGGTAAAATCCAGGGATCCTTACATCACCACATGCGCTATCCCAGGCAAAGGTAAAATCCAGGGATCCCTACATCACCACATGCGCCACCCCCTGCAAGCAAAGGTAACATCCAGGGGTCCTTACATCACCACATGCGCCACCCCAAACAAAGGTAAAATCCAGGGATCCTTACATCATCACATGCGCCACCCCAAACAAAGGTAAAATTCAGGGATCCTTACATCACCACATGTGCAAGCCCCTGCAAGCAAAGGTCACATCCAGGGATCCTTAGATCACCACATGCGCCACCCAGGCAAAGGTAAAATCCAGGGATCCTTACATCACCACATTCGCCACCCAGGCAAAGGTAATATCCAGGAATCCTTACATCACCACATGCGCCACCCCAAGCAAAGGTAAAATCCAGGGATCCTTACATCACCACATGAGCCACCTCCTGCAAGCAAAAGTAAAATCCAGGGGTCCTTACATCACCACATGTGCACCCCCTGCAAGCAAAGGTAAAATCCAGGGATCCTTACATCATCACATGCGACACCCCCTGCAAGCAAAGGTAAAATCCATGGATACTTACATCACCACATGCGCCACCCCCTGCAAGCAAAGGTAAAATCCAGGGGTCCTTACATCACCACATGTGCCATCCCCTGCAAGCAAAGGTAAAATCCAGGAATCCTTACATCACCACATGCGCCACCCAGGCAAAGGTAAAATCCAGGGATCCTTACATCACCACATGTGCCCCCACAAGCAAAGGTAAAATCCAGGGATCCTTACATCACCACATGCCCCACCCAGGCAAAGGTAAAATCCAGGAATCCTTACATCACCACATGCACCACCCCCTGCAAGCAAAGGTACAATCCAGAGATCCTTACATCACCACATGCGCCATCCAGACAAAGGTAAAATCCAGGGATCCTTACATCACCACATGCGCCACCCCCCGCAAGCAAAGGTAAAATCCAGGGGTCCTTAAATCACCACTTGCACCACCCCAAGCAAAGGTAAAATCCAGTGGTCCTTACATCACCACATGTGCCACCCCCTGCAAGCAAAGGTAAAATCCAGGGATCCTAACATCATCACATGCGACACCCCCTGCAAGCAAAGGTAAAATCCATGGATACTTACATCACCACATGCGCCACCCCCTGCAAGCAAAGGTAAAATCCAGGGGTCCTTACATCACCACATGTGCCATCCCCTGCAAGCAAAGGTAAAATCCAGGAATCCTTACATCACCACATGCGCCACCCAGGCAAAGGTAAAATCCAGGGATCCTTACATCACCACATGTGCCCCCCCAAGCAAAGGTAAAATCCAGGGATCCTTACATCACCACATGCGCCACCCAGGCAAAGGTAAAATCCAGGAATCCTTACATCACCACATGCACCACCCCCTGCAAGCAAAGGTACAATCCAGGGATCCTTACATCACCACATGCGCCATCCAGACAAAGGTAAAATCCAGGGATCCTTACATCACCACATGCGCCACCCCCCGCAAGCAAAGGTAAGATCCAAAGGTCCTTACATCACCACTTGCACCACCCCAAGCAAAGGTAAAATCCAGTGGTCCTTACATCACCACATGTGCCACCCCCTGCAAGCAAAGGGAAAATCCGGGGATCCTTACATCACCACATGTGCCACCCCAAGCAAAGGTAAAATCCAGGGATCCTTAAATCACCACATGCGCAACCCCAAGCAAAGGTAAAATCCAGGGATCCTTACATCATCACAATCGCCACCCAGGCAAAGGTAAAATCCAGGGATCCTTACATCACCACATGCGCCACCCAGGCAAAGGTAAAATCCAGGGATCCTTACATCACCACATTCGCCACCCAGGCAAAGGTAATATCCAGGAATCCTTACATCACCACATGCGCCACCCCAAGCAAAGGAAAAATCCAGGGATCCTTACATCACCACATGAGCCACCTCCTGCAAGCAAAAGTAAAATCCAGGGGTCCTTACATCATCACATGAGACACCCCCTGCAAGCAAAGGTAAAATCCAGGGGTCCTTACATCACCACATGTGCCATCCCCTGCAAGCAAAGGTAAAATCCAGGAATCCTTACATCACCACATGCGCCACCCAGGCAAAGGTAAAATCCAGGGATCCTTACATCACCACATGTGCCCCCCCAAGCAAAGGTAAAATCCAGGGATCCTTACATCACCACATGCGCCACCCAGGCAAAGGTAAAATCCAGGAATCCTTACATCACCACATGCACCACCCCCTGCAAGCAAAGGTACAATCCAGGGATCCTTACATCACCACATGCGCCATCCAGACAAAGGTAAAATCCAGGGATCCTTACATCACCACATGTGCCACCACCTGCAAGCAAAGGGAAAATCCAGGTATCCTTACATCACCACATGTGCCACCCCAAGCAAAGGTAAAATCCAGGGATCCTTAAATCACCACATGCACAACCCCAAGCAAAGGTAAAATCCAGGGATCCTTACATCATCACAATCGCCACCCAGGCAAAGGTAAAATCCAGGGATCCTTACATCACCACATGCGCCACCCAGGCAAAGCTAAAATCCAGGGATCCTTACATCACCACATGTGCCACCCCCTGCAAGCAAATGTAAAATCCAGGGATCCTTACATCACCACATGTGCAAGCCCCTGCAAGCAAAGGTAACATGAAGGGATCCTTACATCACCACATGCGCCACCCCAGGCAAAGGTAAAATCCAGGGATCCTTACATCACCACATGCGCCACCCAGGCAAAGGTAAAATCCAGGGATCCTTACATCACCACATGCGCAAACCAGGCAAAGGTAAAATCCAGAGATCCTTACATCACCACATGTGCCACCCCCTGCAAACAAAGGTAAAATCCAGGGATCCTTATATCACCACATGTGCCACCCCAAGCAAAGGTAAAATCCAGGGATCCTTACATCACCAAATGCACCACCCCAAGCAAAAGTAAAATCCAGGGATCCTTACATAACCACATGCGCCACCCAGGCAAAGGTAAAATCCAGGGATCCTTACATCACCACATGCACCACCCAGGCAAAGGTAAAATCCAGGGATCCTTACATCACCACATGCGCCACCCAGGCAAAGGTAAAATCCAGGGATCCCGACATCACCACATGTGCCACCCCAGGCAAAGGTAAAATCAATGGATCCTTACATCACCACATGCGCCACCCAGGCAAAGGTAAAATCCAGGGATCCTTACATCACCACACGCGCCACCCAGGCAAAGGTAAAATCCAGGGATCCTTACATCACCACACGCGCCACCCAGACAAAGGAAAAATCCAGGGATCCTTACATCAACACATGCGCCACCCCCTGCAAGCGTAGGTAAAATCCAGGGATCCTTACATCACCACATGCGCCACCCCATGCAAAGGTAAAATCCAGGGATCCTTACATCACCACATGCGCCACCCAGGCAAAGGTAAAATCCAGGGATCCTTACATCACCACATGCGCTATCCCAGGCAAAGGTAAAATCCAGGGATCCCTACATCACCACATGCGCCACCCCCTGCAAGCAAAGGTAACATCCAGGGATCCTTACATCACCACATGCGCCACCCCAAACAAAGGTAAAATCCAGGGATCCTTACATCATCACATGCACCACCCCAAACAAAGGTAAAATTCAGGGATCCTTACATCACCACATGTGCAAGCCCCTGCAAGCAAAGGTAACATCCAGGGATCCTTACATCACCACATGCGCCACCCCAGGCAAAGGTAAAATCCAGGGATCCTTACATCACCACATGCGCCACCCAGGCAAAGGTAAAATCCAGTGGTCCTTACATCACCACATGTGCCACCCCCTGCAAGCAAAGGTAAAATCCAGGGATCCTAACATCATCACATGTGCCACCCCCTGCAAGCAAAGGTAAAATCCACTGATCCTTACATCACCACATGCGCCACCCCCTGCAAGCAAAGGTAAAATCCAGGGGTCCTTACATCACCACATGTGCCACCCAGGCAAAGGTAAAATCCAGGAATCCTTACATCACCAGATGCGCCACCCAGGCAAAGGTAAAATCCAGGAATCCTTACATCACCACATGCGCCACCACCTGCAAGCAAAGGTAAAATCCAGGGATTCTTACATCACCCCATGTGCAAGCCCCTGCAAGCAAAGGTAACATCCAGGGATCCTCACATCATCACATGCGCCACCCCAGGCAAAGGTAAAATCCAGGGATCCTTACATCACCACATGCGCCACCCAAACAAAGGTAAAATCCAGGGATCCTTACATCATCACATGCGCCACCCCAAACAAAGGTAAAATCAAGGGATCCTTACATCACCACATGCGCCATCCCCTGCAAGCAAAGGTAAAATCCAGCGATCCTTACATCACCACATGTGCAAGCCCCTGCAAGCAAAAGTAAAATCCAGGGTTCCTTACATCACCACATGTGCAAGCCCTTGCAAGCAAAGGTAAAATCCAGGGATCCTTACATCACCACATGTGCAAGCCCTTGCAAGCAAAGGTAAAATCCAGGGATCCTTACATCACCACATTCGCCACCCCAAACAAAGGTAAAATCCATTGATCCTTACATCACCACATGCACCACCCATTGCAAGCAAAGGTAAGATCCAGGGGTCCTTACATCACCCCATGTGCCCCCATAACAAGGGGCCCTTACATCGCCACATGCGCCCCCATACCCAGGGGCCCTTACATCGCCACACGCACTCCCCCTGCAAGCACAGTTTATATCCCTGGGTCGGCTGATGATCACGGGTGCGGTGCTTGGATGGTGCCAGAGGGTTAGCAATTTGCATTAAGTGGGCTGCTCAAGCTTTACTCATCGCTTCTGAGTATCGCAAAGATCAGCGTAATTAAGCGCTTGTGCTCAGAGAGCGATGGCGTCACCATTAAATGCGCTTTACTCAACTGGAGCGATGAATTATTCATTTTAATATTGGCGAACTTCCAGGAGATTACTGAAACTGCCGGTCCTTCTTATAGGGGCAGGGCAGGCCTGCGACACATATCCATAGGAAGGCTGGCTATCCAGAAGATGGACAGCTACCTGGCAGGCCAGTGCCTCTGGGAGGAAGGCAGGGCTGGGGCAGAGTCAGACTGTAGTGTGGGTGACAAGAACACGAGTGAGGAGGAGCGATGCGTGTGTCTGCTGTTAGAATATTTGGAGGAGAAAGGGATTCGACATTAAGGGCCTCATTACACGGTAGGCGGTGAACCATGGCGCTATTAGCGCCATGGTTCATGCCGGTAAAATACCGGCACCGCCTTGGTGGAAAGGGGAATTACCGCCTAATTCCAAGGTTGGCGCGGCGGTAATTCCCCCTTCCACCATTGCCCTTCCCCATTCCCATTTTTGCCCCATGGGGCTCTATGGGAATGGGGAAGGCGCTAATTACGGTACCGCAAATTGCGGTACCGTAATTAGCTCCACTGGTCCCTTTGCGGGTTGGTTTTTAACGCCTGCAAAAAGCAGGCGTTAAATTCCCCAACCTGCAAAGGGACCTCGTAGTAAGGCGGTAAGGATTTACCGGTACCGGAAAAATACCGGTACCAGTAAACCCTTAACGCCTACCGTGTAATAAGGCCCTAAGAGTACAGTTTTGGGTCGATCAGCAGATTTCGGGGCCCAGAAATGCCATCACAGTTTGCAGCCTGGCACTGTGGGGCTACTCACCTCATCATCAGTAGCAGTGTGAAACAGCCTTTCTTCTGGTGCTGTGCAGGGATTCATTTAGGGGTCACCAGGGGTCGTCGCTGGAACCCCTGAGGTCTACTTTCCAGAAAGAATAGGAAGAGCAAATAATTTGTCTTTCTCGAATTCTATACAATAATTGCTAGACTCATTAAAGGTTAATTTCAGGCACACTTCAGAGGGTGAGTCACTGATTTAGTTTGTTCTTATCCTGCTCACCTCCGACTTTCATCCTTTTGAGGTCGATAAATGAGTACCAACACAGGTTGGGTGATATTGCATGTATATTTGTTCTGTATGGAGCGCTTAAGCATAAGTGCAACATAATAACACATCATTATTGTTGGGTCTTGGACGTCTGCTTGCATTCACAGTAATTTGGTAATATGGGCCTATACACACTGATATTAATGATACATATGGCGATCCATTCTTGTATGAAATGTGCATCACATTATAGTGATATCGTAACCATATTTTTTACAGTGTACGTAGAAACAATAATATGTGATGCCACTTCCTGTTTTGTCAAGGGGTGAACGATTGTGTTCCATCGCTTCCCGTGATATCACATCCGGGTGGGGTCAAATAACATCACTTCCTGTGATGTCATCAGAGGTCAACGGTCATGTGATGCCACTTCTCTACCCATGCAATTTTGGGGAAATGACGTCCCTGATGCTGTGTTGCCAGTACCCTGAGGTTTAGAGGCAGGAGTACTCCTGTACCCATGGCCTCTATCCAATCATAGGATGCTGCCTTGAAAAGGTGTTATGACGCTGTGGCTTGAAGCTGACAGGTGTGTCACCCTCTGCGCTCCCTGAATCCCTGCATCTCCCTGTCACTAGTGACGCAGTTATAACAAGGCCAACTAAGCCTGGGCCTAGGGCAGCAGGTGTGTTGGGTGCAGCAAGATTTAGTGTTACATTGTTACTTCCGACACATCTTTATTCATGGAGAATGCATGTGGCCTCATCACTAAAAATATCCGGGTCACTTAAAATACATGTTCACTACGATATCAGGTTCTTTCTGTATGAAGCTTATTTTGTTTTGCAGTAGGTGAACTCACAATTTTCCAAAAACCTTCCTCAGACAGAGCCACCCACTAGTGCTCCTCTGCTATTCACGGGACAGCTGTCTGGGCTGCTGGGGCCTGCAGCAACATTTAAAGATTGTGTAGTCTTTTCAACGAAGAACCCTTGTCTGCAACCAGAAAAGTGAGTTCTTTTTGATACAAGACTACGCAGAGAAACATAGGTTTGATCCCCAGGTCCGCGCTTAGAAACCTTTGGGCATTTAGTGCGTTATAAATAATCAATTACAACACAACGTCAATTAAGTTCACACAATCTGTTCTTTGTAGATCTACATCTATAAATGAAAAATCAATAATACAAGTAAATGAAAGAATTACAAAATGGAATCCTATAAATGCCAGGGCCTGTGGAACTTCTTTTGTGAGCTCTTTATGTGCATCTGATAACAATAATGGCAGAATGATCAGGGGGCGGGGTTCAATTTGCAAAGCAGGCAATCGTCTGCCAACATTCCTATTTTGAGTGGGCTTCAGCATTTCCTCTTAAGCAGTTCTTTCGGTGCAGATTACTGTTGTTTCAGCACATGCAGAACCTGTCATACTGCCTGGGCAATCAAACGAATGTTCGGCGGGTCTGTAAAGGGGGTGTGATAAGGGAGGGCAGGCAGACACGCTTGTTTGGGCCTCGGCAGCAGTAAGTCTAAATATGTCACTGGCTGCAAAATCAGCTGAGGGTGACTCTGCCACAAGCTGCCCTGAGGTGTTCTCACCTCTTCCTGCTCTTCCTTCCAGGTGGTACCAGAGAGCATGGGCCTTGTCCACTCACTTCAAGAGATGGACACTGATTGGTGTTTCACCCGCCTCCATGAATCTCCATTACTCCCTCCCAGCACAATCAGCTGAGAGTGACTCTGCCACAAGCTGCCCTGAGGTGTTCTCACCTCCTCCTGATCTTCCTCTCAGGTGGTACCAGATAGCATGTGCCTTGTCCACTCACTTCAAAAGATGGACACTGATTGAGGTTTCACCTGCCTCCCTGAATCTCCACGACTCCCTCCCAGCAAAATCAGGTGAGTGTACTCTCCCACAAGTGGCCCTCAGGGCTTTCTTGTGCCTCACGCTCCTCATCACAGGTGTCACCTGAGGGCACATGTCTCGTCCACTTGTGGCAAGAAAGGGTGTCACCCTCCCCCAGATCTATGGAGATGGCGCTTGTGCTGTTCGCCCACTCCAGTTCACTGAGCATCAGATAGTGCTGCGTAAGCCAAACCAATCCTAATTCTCCCTCCCTGTTTGGGTCCTAGTCACTCATTACCTTTCTCTACCCTTATTCCCACAAGCACTCTAATTACCCCTACACTTGCCTAAATATCCCACGCTTCCTCCAGCAATGACCTTGTGCCTCTCTGAAGGCTGCCTCACACTGAATGGGAGCTCCAGCCGCGCGTCCCCCCTCAAGCTTTGTGCACGAACTTCAGACCAACTCTTTCACCGGTTCATTCAATTTTCTTCTTTAATAATTTGCTCAAAGTTTGGGTGATTCCGGTTCACTGAAGCAAAGAGCATCTAGGTCTACTTGTGTGCCACGGCCTACTCTGCAGAGGGACCACTCTGCACTGGGCCTCATTACGAGTTTGGAGGCAACCATGGAGCTATTAGCACCATGGCTGCCTCCAAACCGGGCTCCATTACCGGGTTCCTGCAATGACGACTTACCAGGTCATTCCGACATAGGAGGACCCGGTAATTCCTCCTTGCAGGAACAATTCCCCATTCCCATTGGAGCCCCATAGGGCTCAATGGGAATGGGCCCTCACCATCGCCATAGGGTTCAGTGGGAATGGGGAGGGAGGTAATAATGGGCAGATTACATCTGGCCCGTTATTACCTCCCTCTTCCCCTCGCGGGACCCGGAAAGGACGCCTGGTTTTACCAGGCGTCTGATCCGGGTCCCGCAAAGGGAAGCTCGTAATCGGCACTCCCGTAATGACGGGGGCCATTCCCGTACCAGCCCCCTTCATTACGGGAGCGTTACCCTTATAATGAGGCCCACAATGTTTGGAACCAGATGTCTCTTGTAGCACCAAAAGGAGGAAAGATGTTACCCTTTGCGGTTGCGTAGGGAATGATCTTTTAAGACTCACCCAATACTGCCCTTGAGAGAGCTTGTTTGCTGGGATGCAGGCCAGCAGGTGAGGAGATGGTGCTACTTATTTATTTATTTATTACATTTGGTAATACGCCGAAACCCGTAGGTATCACGGCGTAGGTTACAAGGTTACTGTAAAGCTTTCTGGTTACGTTGGAAGCAAAAGACATGTACCTTGATAATCCAACAGGTTAGACTGTGTTGAATAGCCATGTTTTTAGCAATTTCTTGCAGTGATTGTGAGAAGGCTGATGCAGTCCCATTGTGCATATAAGACCTGCTTGTTGTGCCTTGGTTCCATATCTGTTGGACTGTTGCACATACACACACATGAACTGGCATCTTCTGCATCTGCATTGTAGGGTCAATCCCCCTATCCCCTCCTACCTTTCTTCTGTGGGGCTCCCTTTGATATCAGTTGTGCTGCTTCTCAGAAAAATGTGCAAAGCCAATGTAGTTTCAGGAAAGGCAGCAGCATACATATTTAAAGGCACACTGGAAGCTGCAGCATATCATTACAATCAGACCCAAGAGTGCACACTTCAATTTCCTTCTCCCAAGCCCAGAAGAGCTTACCTATTACTGCACTGGAATCTACTGCCCTGTCTGGTGGCGATGGGTCCCAGGTATAAAATACCGAGAGAGTTGCGATATTGTCCTATCTGTAAGAATGGAAGCATACCAGAGACCGTGAGTCACCTACTCACCTACTGACCTCCTGTGATATGTTAGCAGAGTACTACTGTAATTACCTTTTAGATTGTGTGCCCTCATTTGAATCAATAAGCTCTAATTAGTCATCATACCGGCTCATTCAATTGCTGTAATTACTTTTTTTTCGGTAAACATTCCATCGAAAAAAACTCCTGCCTGCAAAATGACATATCACCCACCGAGACACAAGAGCGATTGCAAAACTGATACTTTATCGATGTTGTGATATACAGGAATGGAAACTGTAAGTATGAATTTTCATGAACTGTTTTTGGTTTTACCAGAATGCATTAAGCATCAATTGAATGTATGATTTATTGATTATATTTTGTTTTTATAATTGTGTGGAAAGTTTGCATACCTATATCACACTAATACAAATAAATAACAAGAAGTAAAAGCATCTCACCAGTACCTCAAGGCCCCCCACGATCAATCACAAGTCACGCCATTGGTTGGCCTGGAAGGTCATACTGCTTGAGAACAGGATTTATCCCGAGGAGACCCTAAAAAGCCTCGTTGAGCGCCCACTGTTATCCGTGTTTTTGGTGCAGTTAATTTCGGACCAATTAACTAAGATGTTTCAGTAACACTGTGAACAATATCACATTTTATGTTATAGTGCTATATGTCTGATTCCTTCCTCTTCTAAGAGCTGTAATACTTGGTATTATTATCATCCTATTTAGCCGTTTCTCCGGCTCAGAAGCAGGATCAACCCGCCAGGATTCAAACCTGTGATTGCAGGTCGCGAACAGCTATCCAAGGTAAGCACTTAACTCACCGAGATATCCTGTTTGTTACTTAAAGCCTAGCGACTGCATAGTAAACGCCTCCATTTTCCATGTATTGCCTCTCTGTGTGGCAAATATGCTCCATCTTGGTAGGATAGCACATTTGCTTGCTGTGTAAGTACCCACCTCTGTGCCTGGAGTGCTATAAGGTTTCTTAGTGTCTTGGGAGGATAGCAAACCTGCTTCCTGTGTAAGTACCCATCTCTATGCCTGGAGTGCTATAAGGTTTCTTAGTGTCTTGGGAGGATAGCAAACTTGCTCTCTGTGTAAGTACCCAGCTCTGTGCCTGGAGTGCTATAAAAGGTCTGAGGGTCTTGTGTGGATAGCAAACCTGACCACTGTGCAATTACCCACCTCTGTGCCCAGAGTGCTATAATAATTCTCAGTGTCTTGGGAGGATAGCAAACCTGCTTGTTGTGTAAGTGCCAACCTTTGTGCCTGGAGTGCTATAATAGTTCTTAGTCTCTTGGGAGGATAGCACACTTGCTTGCTCTGTAAGTACCCACCTAAGTGCCTGGAGTGCTATAATAGTTCTCAGTGTCTTGGGAGGATAGCAAACCGGCTTGCTGTGTAAGTACCCATCTCTATGCCTGGAGTGCTATAAGGTTTCTTAGTGTCTTGGGAGGATAGCAAACTTGCTCTCTGTGTAAGTATCCAGCTCTGTGCCTGGAGTGCTATAAAAGGTCTGAGGGTCTTGTGTGGATAGCAAACCTGACCACTGTGCAATTACCCACCTCTGTGCCCAGAGTGCTATAATAATTCTCAGTGTCTTGGGAGGATAGCAAACCTGCTTGTTGTGTAAGTGCCAACCTTTGTGCCTGGAGTGCTATAATAGTTCTTAGTCTCTTGGGAGGATAGCACACTTGCTTGCTCTGTAAGTACCCACCTAAGTGCCTGGAGTGCTATAATAGTTCTCAGTGTCTTGGGAGGATAGCAAACCGGCTTGCTGTGTAAGTACCAACCTTTGCGCCTGGAGTGCTATAATAGTTCTTAGTGGCTTGGGGCGATAGCAAAGTTGCTCGCTGTATAAGAACCCACCGTTGTGCCTCGAATGCTATTGATTTATTTGAGACTTTCCATCGACTGGGTTTTTAAGGAAAAAAAAGTCAACTGAAGCTGTGTGATCCAAATTCACCAACAAGGCACTCCTCTATTTTGTATTGATAGCCTATGCATGGAATTGGTTTTAAAACAGTTACACTTCTGTTGTAAAATCTTTTTTATCCATTGATGTGTTAAAGTATGATTGTGTGACATGTCTCAGTGAATAAGTGTTTTATTTGTTTCATAATGTGAAGACTATGGACCGAGCGCTCTGCCTCGCCATCAAAGATGAAACCTGTCCTACAGTTCCCCATGTTTGTCCTAAACTAATGGTTCTATATGCTGGAGCTTCAGGAATTAAGAACATGCTATATTTCGGCCTTCCCAAATATCTACTAGGATTTAGAGATCAACTCACTTAGTCTGAAGTCAGCCTGGGCGAGCTAAATTTCCTAATTTCCTAATTGTGGGCGGGACAAAGACTGATATGCAAATGGATATTTCCCATCTGTGAAGGTACAGTGAGTAAAAAGCAATGGCTGCAAACTCTCAATGTGGTTAATAACCACTGAACAGGTTATCATGCCTTGTTCTTTCGAGAGAGGGGCGCCTGCAACCTTTTTTGTATTTTTGAAAGGAACTTGGGGTTGGTCACCCTAGGTTACCTGGGGGCAACCAGACGTGGACTCCCTGCTCACTGTGTTTAGAGAGGCTCAGCTTCACCTCACTGATGATGCCCAACAAGGCTGAAACACGTGTATGGGGTTGCTGATGGTACTCTTGTTCAGAGAGGAATTGCCATAGCATTTCGGTGCTGGACTGCCCTTGTGGGCGGGACAAAGACTGATATGCAAATGGATATTTCCCATCTGTGAAGGTACAGTGAGCAAAAAGCAATGGCTGCGAACTCTCAATGTGGTTAATAACCACTGAACAGGTTATCATGCCTTGTTCTTTCGAGAGAGGGGCGCCTGCTACCTTTTTTGTAAATTTCCTAATTATTCAATTTCCAGGTGATTCGGCTGAACCAAACTTCCTTCTAGGTTTGGAAACAGAGGTCTGGGTAAGTTCAGCCTAAAAGGCTATAAATAGAGCATGCTCGGTTGGAGTATGTGATCTATCTTGCACACAGAGTCAGAGAGAGGAGAGTTGTTAAAGCAGTCGAGGGAGAGGCAAAACATTGACATTGAATTACTTTGAAGGAGAGGGATAACATTAAAACAGGATTAGTTCTGGGCTGAGGTAGAGTGTTAAAATAGGATAATCTGAGATAAGACAGGTAAGCCCTGAGGAGAAAGGGCTGGGAGCTGCTGTTTTGCTGTTTGGCGATTTGGCGATTCCCTGTAATTACAGGTTATCAACCGCGGAGCAGATGCCAGGTGCATGTCGAGAACGAGAGAGAGCGGGAGTTCATGCCAACTACTCCCTTAAGAACGCGCGCTCAGTGTAAACTTGATGGCTTGGTAGAGGACTCAGAAGTGGCTCCCCGTGCACGTCAGACACAAGTAAGTTGTTACATTTCTTGTGAGTCTGAGTCGGAAGAGCCGACTATGGCTGTGTCATCTGCTTCAATGGAAACACCAGCGCCCATACTATTAGTTGATGCTACACTGTCCCCGCTGAAGTCCATAAATGTACCGGAAGTGATTGATACAAACAATGCTGTGACTTCATGCAGTCGGCACTCTGCCCCTGTCACTGTACAGCTACGGCAAGTTCTAAGCGTATGGTCAAGTCCAGGGACGAATGACTATTCGGGTAATCCGCACAGGGATCGATCGGTGGAGCATGACAGCTGATCTTGTGTGTGTGTCCGGTGCGTGAGCTGCACTGTTGGTGAGCTTGGGCAGAGACAACCTCCATCTTTGCGCGTACTGACGTGGCGTGCAAATAAATGGAGGGATACCGACATTAGTGAAAGTGATGTGCTGGCAGGCATTACTAAAGATAGGCTGACGTCTGTTCCGGCTCGGAATATGCAGCCCTTAGAGTTCTATCAAGAGCGAGTCAAAGGGACGGACGACTCTGCCACGGCCAATGACTCCCTTCACCTTACTCTTCAAAATCAACCATTCTCTCATACTTTATTAGAAAAGACGTTGAAGCAGTTTCCTCGAGTGTGTGTTGACAATATTAATTTGGATACTAACATATGTCCCTTGGTTAATGCGCCAAAAATGCGCTGTGGTACAGAGATAAACGATGACGTCTTTTACGCATTAACCTCTGAGTCTGTTGACAAAACGGTTGAGCCATGCTCGTTCACGCTGACAGCAGGCGAACAGGGACGGAGCAATTCAATGGGGTGCGCAGTGGAAGGTTGTAGCAGCACAGACAGGCGAAATTCACTAGAAGTAGTGAATAAAGTGCTGCAAAACCTGGTCCGGATTAACAAAGAACGCACTTTAAAACATCAATTAGTGAGTAATGCTGAAGACGCTTTTCAAGAAAAAGTTAATTTAAAGAGGAATAACCATCAACTGCTGGATACAAGTGAAGACATTTGGGAGAGTGGGGAATACACACGAAGAAGACTGGGGGAGGCTAACCGCAGGTGTAATCCTGCTCAAGACTTCCCATCCGTACTACCTAACTCTCAAAAAAGACTAAGGGCCTCATTACACGGTAGGTGCTAAACCATGGTGCTATTAGCACCATGGTTCATGCCGGTAATTTACCGAATCTGCCATGGCGGAATGGGGAATTACCACCCCATTCCGAGGTTGGTGGGCGGTAATTCCCCATGCCGCCATGGCCCTTTCCCATTCCCATTTTTACCCCATAGGGCATAATGGGAATGGAGAAGGCGCTAATTACGGTATCGCAAATTGCGGTACCGTAATTAGCACCAAGGTCCCTTTGCGGGTCCCTACTTTAACGGCTGGTCTACACCAGCCGTTAAGGTCGGGTCCCGCAAAGGGACCTCGTAGTAAGGCGGTAAGGGTTAACGGTCACTGGTAGCATTACCGGTGACCGTTAACCCTTACCGCCTTCCGTGTAATGAGGCCCTAAGTGAGAAAAAGAGAGTTGACAGAGAAGAAAGTCACAGGATGAGGAGTAGGCTGCATATACAGGATGGCGAAATTTCAAATTCTGACGACAGCTTAACATCAGACTCATCCTTTATGGACAGGCCTTTTCCTAAGATTAGAAGAGTTAAAGGGATGGTCTAGTAAAATGTTTTATTTAAAAAATAGATAGGCAACATAAAAAAAAAATACTAGCATTCTCCGTTTTAAAACTTCCTATGTAAAATTTTGAGCTATTCAAGCTCAAAATTCGCAAAAGCAAGCACATGGGCGCATCCATTTTGTGAAATGGAGGCCCTCCTGTGCTGGCTTTTGCTTTTGTGGCACTAATGAAGGAAAAGCCAGCCAGCTGTAGTAAACAAAGGCTACCGCTGGGTGGCTTTCCCTTCATTAGTGCTGTAGGCGGAGGACGGGGACCGGAGACCAGAGCAGGAAAGCTGCAGCTGAATCTCGGTAAGTGCTATTTATTTTTTTTTTTAAATAAGCACTAGCTGTGTTTTTTTTCTAAGTTTTCCGGGCTGGAGGAGGCCGGAAAACTTAGAAATAAAACCGCAGTTTTAAAAACGTTGTATTTATGTTTGCGGTCGCTTTTGAAGCGACCGCAAACATAAATACAACGTTATTGTGTTGGAAAACGCTGCGGTTTTTCTTTCCAAGTTTCTCAGGCTCCTCCGGCTCCAGGGGAGCACCGGAGACCCAAAGTGAAAGCCACAGCAGGCAGAAACACACGCGGTTATGTTTACATGCCGCGTAGTGTTTCTACCTGCAGCTGATTTCCCATTTGGGGCTCTCGGGCTCCCCGTGGGGAGCCCGAGAGCCCCAAATGGTAAAGCAGATTCAGGCAGAAACAACGCGGTTGTGTTGGAAAACGCTGCGGTTTTTCTTTCCAAGTTTCTCAGGCTCCTCCGAGCCGGAGGAGCCTGAGAAACTTGGAAAGAAAAACCGCAGCGTTATCCAACACAACGTTGTATTTATGTTTGCGGTCGCTTCAAAAGCGACCGCAAACATAAATACAATGTTTTTAAAGCTGCGGTTTTATTTCTAAGTTTTCCGGGCTCTTCCAGCCTGGAAAACTTAGAAAAAAAACCGCAGCTAGTGCTTATTTTTAAAAAATAAATAAATAGCACTTACCGAGATTTAGCTGCAGCTTTCCTGCTCTGGTCTCCGGTCCCCATCCTCTGCCTACAGCACTAATGAAGGGAAATCCACCCAGCGGTAGCCTATGTTTACAACAGCTGGCTGGATTTTCCTTCATTAGTGCCGCAAAAGCCAGCACAGGAGGGCCTCCATTTCACAAAATGGATGCGCCCATGTGCTTGCTTTTGCAAATTTTGAGCTTGAATAGCTCCAAATTTCACATAGGAAGTTTTAAAACGGAGAATGCTAGTATTTTTTTTTTTATGTTGCCTATCTATTTTTTAAATAACATTTTTTACTAGACCATCCCTTTAAGGCAGACACACTAAGGAGCACCCGTACGATGCAGGACCAGCTGTCTAACATGGAACCATGTGTGGTGGTTGGAGAGCATGTTCTCACAAATGAGTTGCAATCTGTCCTAATTTCCTCTATGGCGTTATCACTTACACCTTTTACAAAGTTATACAAGCATATAAATGAAAACTCAAAGGACCTAACGACACTAGTGGCACTAATGAACTCCAAACTGTCACAGCTGGAGGAATTACTTGGTCGATCCAATAATAAACAAGAAGAGGCGATCAAAAGGATCGAGGCGGCTTTAATTCTTTTGAGTGAACAAAGGTGCAATGACATTACGGACAAAAAAATTGTTGGCAGAGGTAGCTAAAGAGGCCTTAGCATTATTCAAACATGATAAGAGAGGCACAGGAAAGTCTCCATGTTCACATTAAGCGTCGGAAACCCTTTAAAAAATAAATGTCTCGGGATTCCACAGGAAAAACAAACTCAGCTACTACCTGTGTTGTATCAATCAATAAGCCAGGCAAGAAGGCACAGAAGCAATGCGCTGCTTCAATTGAATCTTGTACTGGGAGATCCACAGAATTGAGAAGTACAAATGTAGAACTCTTGTTATCTTCAAACAATATTGAACCTGTGTCTGAGGTTTCACCTTCCTATAATGTCGCTGAGGTCTCCTTCAATACGGTTTTTGAACAAGCAAGAAGCCAAGAAAATCAAGCACATCTGGATGTACAATTAGCCATGTCTTCAAGTGATCAAGATTGAGGAGTAGACAAAAGTGGTGAGGAGTTACCAACTGTGGATTCTTAAAGCAAGACACCTGGTGTTTTGGCAATTTTTAATAGTGGTACTCTATTTCCAAAGAATACAGCGAAATCCAAACAACTAACTACAAACTTACCTATGAAATCTAAAAATGTACCAGGGAAAAAAAACTCCAAAGTAACTGGTTCAAGAACATTTTTGAGGAATATAAAAGTTGTCCATATATTGGCAAAAGAGAATGAATCAAATTCCCGTAATGACGTAAGCAAAACAAAAAAAAGGCCTCCACTGCGACCCAAGACAGTGAGGTGGTACAGATTGACGATTCGTTACACGAGATCTCAGCTGAGCTCATGAATATGTCAATTTATGATGATACAGAAATTAACGACCATGACAAGTCAGATATACCCTCTGGGTCAGTTAAAGTATTGGACGTTAAATCTATCCCTGAAGATCATCTTGATGACAATTCCAACAAATAAAATGAGAGTACAGGGGTCCAGAGCCACGCCGACGAACATGAGCATATGAATCATAGTGGCGGAGGTCCATTGGCCACTGTAAGTAAGGTCACTGTTGGAAGATCATGCATCATCATCCCCAACAATGAAGTCTGTCCCTCACCGAGCATGGTTCCCTTGAGCCCAGTGTTTGTCACGCTTCATGAGAAAAGAGAGAAGCTTTGTGATAAAATGAATATGTATGCTAGCGGTACTCAGAGTAGAAACCATCATTCTACAAAGTTTGAGTTGGCAGCCGAAACGGGTAATTCCGGAACATCACAGGCTGCAATAAAACAAAAGCAATTACAATGGCGAGAAGAAACCTCACTAGTAAATTCTCCACGAATTAGCCACACCACATTAAATCAAATGGAACGGAGAAGGAACAATGGAAAGCTGTTCTGTCTTGATGGTCGTGCAGATATGAAATACCTCCGTCCCCAAGTACCGCACGGGTAAAAGTAAAAACTCACTACCCTTGCAATCTTTGAGGCCACAGGTGTAGAGTGTCAGCAGCCTGGAAACCGGGAATGCCGGAAGGACCCCCTGACCGCTGCAAGGCAAGAAGGTTATATTATACAGTGACAGTGAGCAGTACTTTCTCATGACAAGGATTAGACCCAGGAGCTTACCTAATGGTAACAGGGAGGCCCCCTGAAGATGGAAGCAGGAGGGTAACAAGCAGCGGCAGCAGGCTGGTGAAGATCTGATGACACTCTGAGAACACACCGGAGCCGGGTAGTGATCAGGATTCGTAATGCGTGAGCAATCCAAAAAACAATCCGAGGTCGTAAACCAGCAATTCAAACCAAAACCATGGAGAACCAGTTCAATATCCAGTAAGCAAACCAGAGGTCGTAGTCCAAAAGATCAGGGATAGTGCCGAGGTCAAGGAAAATCCAGAGATAGTCCAGGAAAACGTTCCGTAGTCGAGATAACACCAGGGAAGCAAGAAAAACCAGACGCCAAACAGTCCTTCGAAGAAGTAGCTGTGAAGCGTTGCTTCCGCGTCTGTTCAATCTTTTTGAATGCGAGGGATTCACATGACGCGGGTCTCATGACCGTGGGCAGCGTGTCACGTGACCCGCGACGAGGAGAATGACTGGGTATGTCCTACGTGCTGTTGCTGTCGTCTTCTGGTCACGTGACGGGAGGGTTTCCAAGGCGCTGTGTAGTGCCGCTTAGCGTGTAGTCACCATGGCAACCGCCAGCACAGAAATGGTCGCGGGGATCCCGGTCCACCAGTTGGGAAACCCCGCCTCTGGCTGTACTGCTGCCGCTGCCGCTGGGTATGTGAGAGAGACTGAGGTGTGTGATCGGACATGACAAAAGCAGCCTGTGTGTAAGCTCGCGATTGAGCGTGTAGACTCTAGAGATAAATTGATCCTAAATAGACATAATGTGATGAAATTATTACACCATGTCCCAGGTCTGCGACTAATTGACTCAAACAACGTAAAGATAGTGGAATTTCCAGATGAAGGTCGGAATGACAAAGTAGGGCTGCACTTGGTATCAAATATAATGGCATTAACAATCTTAGAAGCATACAAAGCACTGCTATCATTGGGCTTCGATGTCTATAAACGCCATGATGAATTGCCGATTGCATCGACTAATGAGACTATCGAAAATTCCACTACAACGAAGATGGGTATGGTATCACGGCTTTCACCAGCAGCCACAAATGGTCAGCGAAAGCCTAAGAGCTCTGGGCAAGAAACACACATCCCTGTAAGAGATGTTGAAAAGGTTAATGGAAAGTCAAATTATGAGAATCATAAAGTCATGTTTGTTGGTGTTGATCCAACCCTAAAAGGTGGTCCAAAAGATAAAATCGAAATAACCATAAAAGGTGCCAACAGTGCGGATCTCACTATTGAAAGAGACAATAAAAACTCTTATAATATGGAACAAAATCTTGAGTGGCAATGGCTGGCAAAATCTTTGAATTCCAATATGCAACAATAATGCCAGAAGGGGGAAACTGCCAAGGCGTGTTTTGTCGCCTCGTGGATCACAAGAGGTTTCAGTCATTTGTTTACATCAAACTGGTTGGAAGGGTTAAAAATCGTATGTTTACAAGAAACTTGGATCTGCCAGATGCCGGTAGTGGCAGAGTTTGAACTTGCCTTCAATCCGGCTATAAAATCTGATAAAGGGCAGCCGATGGCAGGTCTAATAACATTGGTTCGAAGAACCGTAGGTTATCGAATTATAAAATCTATAAACTATTCGCCATTTATCCAAGTAACTACTATTGGTAAGCCCAATATATCGAACATCTTTTTGGAACAAATAACGTTAGTGAATGTGTATTGGAACCTAGGCAGAGCTGGCAAGCTCTTATTTGTAGACCAAATATCAACTATATTAGACAACCTGTTAGAAGTGGAAAATCGTGCAAATATAATTATTTGTGGGGACCTAAATATAGATTATTTTAAGAGCATGCAACCTGATAAAACAAATTTAGCAAAAGAATGGCATGAGGAAATGGACGCAAGAAAAATACAGATGTTGAATGGATGCACTCATGGGGATATACCACTGGCTGCAACATGGCGTCGAGCCGAACAGACTTCAATTATTGATTATATGTTCGTCTCAGACGCGCTTCATCCAAGAGTGAGATCCATGAAAGTATTACAAATGAAATACAGTGACCACGATATGTTACAAGCGGAGCTATTAACATCAAAGACTCAGTCAAGTTTAACGTGATCTCATAGGGTTCTGGTACAAGCTAACAGAGTTCGACTTAGGTTGGAAGCAACAGAAGTCACTCACCTTTCTACACAGATCGGTTTGAGAGGAACGTCGGTAGAATACAAAGATCTTCTATCTCAATTTAAAACAAAAAACATAGGCTTAAGACACCTGAACTTTGAGCACACACATTGTTTTAATGTGGAAATATTAAAACGAAAGCGACAGATGAGAGCAGAGCATCGCCAAATCCAGTTTCTCGACATATAATTAAGAAAGCTGAAAAATCATGCAGCGAAACAGAAGTATAAAAACTGGTTAAAATCACAGAAACATCAAATGCTGCAAAATGATGCTGAAAAAATGTTGGAGAGCCTAATAAACAAAAATACCAGAGATTTTTGGTGCCTCATTAAAAACACACAAGGGCCACAAAGAGCCTTACAAACCAGTTTGGTGTCCGAGGCTGAGTGGATCTTGCATTTTACGGAGTTATACAAGACAAATAAAGTGACTAAATCACCAACGGATGGAAGCAACATGAGTTGGGCTCTATCCTTTTCAAAAGATGATATTGAGAGGGTAATCACAAAGGCAAAAAATTCTAGAGCCACAGGCCCAGACGGTCTAACTAATTTCACAATGAAACTACACCCAGAAATCTGGTCAGAGATGTGTTTGTCATTATCTGAACGAATAAAGTTGCAACATCAAACACCGAAGTCTTGGAAAACTACGGTAATAGTGCCTATTTTTAAAAAAGGAAATAGAGCATGCCCAAAAAACTATCGTCCAGTAGCATTACTAGACGTAATGGGAAAAATATACGCTACCCTGTTACAACACAAACTGGTCGATTGGGTTACAAAATCAAATCGTATGGATATGAGACAAGCAGGCTTTGTTAAAACTGTAGGATGCTCACTAAATATGTTTCTCCTAAATTTGATCAAAGTGGAGGCTCTGAGAACAAATATGCAAGTCTACCTGCCATTCATTGACCTTTCTTACGCTTTTGATACCATCGACCGTGAGTTACTATGGGAAAAGTTACAAGCTTGGGGTTGCCCTGCTGATTTGATGGCTGCAATTCGAGAGTTGCACACAGAAACTTTCATCAGAGTTCGGCTAGACCAGACTGGCATTTTGTCTGATGAGATTAAAACATTTAAGGAAGTGAAATAAGGCTGCCCCTTAGCCGCGGCGATTTTCAGTCTTTTCACATCAGACATTGGAACCACTGTAGATGCTGTGAAATCGTTCCCACCCAAGTTACACAAAGCACATCTCAGTTGGCTCCTATATGCAGACGATTTGATCCTGTTGGATGTTACGCCAATTGGTCTGCAGAGGAAGCTCAATGCTGTACAGGAATATGTGAACTGTAACCAGTTGAAGATCAACACAAAAAATGTGAGATCCTTTTGCTTACAAATTTGAAATCAGCAAGAGTTAACAACTCTAATAAAACTACCTGGTACCTGGCGCATGAACAAGTAAGATTATTAAATAGTTTAAAATACTTGGGTATGACGATAAGCGCAAGTATATATGATGCCCATGGATCCAAGAGATCAAGAGGAAATGTAAACAACTCGCAAGCCAAGCGTGTGTGTTGAATAGAAAATTCATCAAGTTTTCGTTAAAACCAGTGTTATCTTTTTACCAACAGAAAGTAATCCCGGTTTTAATTTATGAAGCCGAAAACGCGCTAGGATGTCCATACAACTTATGGTCTACTCTCGAAAATATCTACTGGTCGAACCAAAGGGCACTTCAACGGCTTGCATGAGATATGAATTATCTTTGATATCAATACATGCCAGAATCTGTTGGAAGTTACTGTCTTTATTTTGGAAAACAAGATCGACAGAACAAATTCCTCAATTTGAACTTCTACATAGTACAACATCGAAGGACAATGACATCACTTCGATGTGGATAAGGCGCTGTGAAAACCTACTGATAGAGTTTGATATCACTCTAGAGCTGCTACATGGGAATCCAAATGCAGCACGGCTAAAGATTTGGCGGGATGATTGGTATTTGACCTCCACACAGAGAGCTGCATCGAAGATGATGGTTGATGCACCGCCTGAAGAAAGGGGCTTTAATAACCTACAAAGTTACATTGCCCTGTTTCCCGATTCGAACGTGAGTAGACTTTTCATGCTCTTTCGCTTGAATGCCTATAAAACCAAAGGGCATCTCGGTGTATGGTCAGGGAATGCAGGTAAAGATGCAACTTGTAGAGTCTGTAAAAGTGAAAGAGAGTCCCTTAAACACCTGGTGTTGTTTTGTGGTGAACTTCGATCTGTGAGAACAATTCACTTGGGCACTTGGTCAACAAAACACCCTTCTCTGTGTGCTGACGATTGGTGGTAGCAAATGTACAATGGCATGGATATGAAATTGTTAATTCCTCTAACGCTTTTGCTAGTGGAAATAGAAAGTCGGTTGCAGTCGGAACCAGCATAGACAGCATACATTGAGTTGGGGAAGAGACGGAAGGAATGAGAAGGGAGGGGTGGGCTTAGCGGAAATTTTGCTGAAAGACATGTTGTGTTGTTCTGTTTTGTTTTGTGTTATTTTAAAGGTTTTTGTACTAACCAATAAAATAAAATTAAAAAAAACAGGATTTAGTTGAGGGAGAGGTAGAACATTGAAATAGGATTTAGTTGAAGTAGATGTAGAAAATCAAATTGATGTAAGATTTGAGGGAGAGGCTGAAAACTAAATCAGATTTAGTTGATGTAGACGTAGAACATTAATATAGGATTTAGTTGACGAACATGTAGAAATGTACTATTTTTTGATATAGTAGGTGTGGCAAATCTAAACACTAAGATGTATTTGGGGAGAGGTATAACATTAAAATGGGATTTAGTTGAGTGAGTGATAGCAAACTGAGATAGGATTTAGTTGAGGGAGAGTTAGAACATTGAAATAGGGTTTCTTTGAGGTAAATGCAGAATATTTTTGAAAGATTTAATTGAGGGAGATGTTAAAAATGTGAACAGGATTCAGTTGAGGTAGATGTGGAAAATCAAAATACTATTGTTTCTTGAGAGAGAGCTAGACAATAAAAATTGGATTTAGTTGAGGCAGGAGTAGAAAAAAAGTGAAATAGGATATGATTGAGGGAGAGGGAGAAAATAAAAAATATAGTTTAGTTGAGGGAAAGGTAGAACATTAAATAGGATTTAGTTGAAGGAGGGGTAGAAAATTGAAATAGGATTTGATTGAGGGAAAGGTAGAACATGAAAATAGGATTTAGCTGATTGAGAGGTAGAACATTAAAACAGGATTTAGTTGAGGGAGAGGTAGAACATTAAAATAGGATTTGATTGAGGGAAAGGTAGAACAATAAAATAGAATTTAGTTGAAGGAGGGGCTAGACAATTGAAATAGGATTTAGTTGAGGGAGAGGTAGAACATTAAAACAGGATTTAGTTGAGGAAGAGGTAGAACAGTAAATGAGGTTTTAGTTGAGGTATATATAAAAAGGTGAAATAGGATTTGATTGAGGGAAATGTAGAACATGAACACAGGATTTAGTTGATGGAGGGGTAGAACATTTAAATAGGGAGTAGTTGAGGGAGAGGTAGAACATTGAAACAGCATAGACTATGTTTGTGACTACTGAGATGGAGAGAGCACCAGTGACCACCTTGCATGGCATACCCACATGTGACATTGCTTGTCATTGACTAGAGAGTGAGGAGAAGATCCCAGAATTTGTTGGAGACAGGCAGGGAATTACATTCAGTGGCTGCAGCTGAGGAAGTGAGTGGTCCATATTTTTGTGATTAGACATATTACTGGCAGCAAAGAGAAATTCACACAATTGTTTCCAGACAGGAGATTCAATTTAGTGGCTGTAACTAAATGTGCAACACAAGTCCCACCCTCTCCTGGCTGTATTACTGGGAGTGATTGAATCCCAGTTACGGCCTTGTGAGATATACACTCCCTTCACATGTCTTCTTAATGAGAGGAGAAAAAAACAAGTGTAGTGCCAACATGTCTCAAGCACATACAGGTGCCAGGAGAAGGCCTGCAGATAGTGAGCATTTCACAGTAGCCACTGCAACTGGCACAAGTGATGCCAGAATTGCATGTGATAAATTGGAGGTATCAATCTTGCATTGAGAAGCACCTCCTGCCACACATCACTGCAATGATCTGTCACAGTTTAGACAAACTTTAGGATACAGCCTTGTAAAGGATACAGTCAGCATCCACTTTCGGGGAGCCCTTCCGCTCTGGGGTATCTTGAACGTGCAGCGAACCAGATTCTTCCGGGACACCTTGCGTGTGATGCTAAACAAGACTTCCCCCCCAAGAGCATAGCCTGTAGGAATTTAACTACAACTAACAGGCCAGGGGCTTGAGCGAAAAGGCAGGAGCAGCGACAACAGAGCTAAGGGAGCAAACAAAACAATGATTCAAAAGAGCAACTAAGGTTACCCAAAATACAGCGACCAGCCACCCACAATTACCCTCTCTTACCTGCTTAGCCAGAGAGAAATCCCATAACCTTATGTAAGTCCAAACACACCACGGCAACCAGGTGATGCAGGAAGAAAGTCCCAGTTGGTAGAAGTTAGTGCAAAGATTCACCTAACCCGAACGGCACGAGGGCGCAGCTAGTGTCCAAAAAGCAATCCCAAATTCCATGCAGCAAAGCGTCCCTGAAGTGAAGGTAAGCAATCAAAGTAGTGACCAGTAGAATCAGGAGAGCGTTCGTTTAGTCACGTTGATGCGTGGAGTGATGTGTTTTGTGACAAAATGAAAAGTACCATTAAACAATCCAGAATACGTAGATAATGAAGGGAAATTAGGAAGTCCGTGCAGATAGCAGCCAGAGGGGACAAACAGAGCTTAATTTGAAGTTCAGTGATGGGGAAGCAAATCCGAAAGCGTCACAACAAACAGGAGCAGGAGAGAGCAATCCGTATACAAAGCCAGGAGTTTGATTTGGCGCCAGAAATGGTAAGGGAGGAGACCTACGGAATAGTCCTTAAAGCATGAGCCGGGTCCAGGAGATTTCAGGAAACAAGATAACGTGAATCGGGCACTTAAACTAACTGCTTAGTTTTAGGAGCACCCGTTGCATGGACAAGCTGAGTTAAGTACGATTATCTTTCCCAGGACGTGAGACGCGTTGCCGGCGTGTCACGTGATCGCAAAAAGGGAAATGCTGGGAAATGTAGTGCGGCGTGTCCCGCGACTTGGAAGTAGTCGCCAAGGAACTTCCACATGGAACGGATGACCCTAGTCGTCCGTGTGCAGGAACGCGGGGCATGACAGTACCCCTCCGCAAAGAGCGACTACCCCTGCGGGCACGCAATCTTTCCAAAAAAAAGGCACGCAAAAGCCGGGGTGCATGCACATTTGAGGCCGGTTCCCAAGTCCTATCTTCGGGGCCGTAACCTTTCCAATCAATCAAGTAAGATCGCACTCCGTGACGCAGACGAGTGTCCAGTATAGCATGTACTTCGTATTCGTCTTCCCCCTGCACATTGATGGGAGCAGGAGCAACAGAAAGCCAGGTGCCAGGTACAAAGGGGCGGAGGAGGGAAACATGGAAAACAGGGTGAATCCGCCAATGAGATGGAATGTCCAAACGGATTGGAACAGGATTGAGACAATGCAGTACCTTATAAGGACGTACATAGCAAGGCAAAAGCTTTCGTTTACCCCGAATGTTGAGATGCTTGGTCGAGAGTCAGGCACGATCACCTGGTACATAGGAGGGGGCAGGTGAACGATGCCTATCCGCTTGTGTTTTTGTCCGGGAATGCGCAGCCAGTAGATGAGACACAATCGAATCGCGTATAGCAACCAATGTGTCTCTCGTAGATTTTGCAGCAGGGATCTGGTCCAATGAAGGTAGGACATGCGGAAGAGTCCTTGGGTGTAAACCATACAAAGCATAAAACGGGGAACAACCTGTTGAAGAGTGCCGAGAGTTATTATAAGCAAATTCCGCGGTTCCCAGAACGGACAACCAGTCGGTCTGATGTTGCAAGCACAGACAACGAAGGTACTGCTCCATGGTGCCATTGGTGCGTTCGGTTTGTCCGTCCGTTTGAGGGTGGTAGGATGATGAAAGCCGTGCATCTATGCCCAAGGAATGGGTAAGGGCTCTCCAGAACCGTGAGGTAAACTGGGTGCCCCGATCGGAAATCATGATTGCAGGAAGACCGAAGAAACGCACCACATGATCAAAGAACAGTTTAGCCAACAATGGAGCAGTAGGTAGACCAGAACATGGTATAAATCGTGCCATCTTTGTGAAAACATCCACTACCACAAGTACAGTTGACATCCCCCTGACCACGAAATCAAGAGTAACCGTATGCCACGGATGTGGTGGGAGAGGCATTTTCATCAATAGACTGAAAGGTTTCCCAGGTTGTCTCTTGCATTGTATACACACCGCACACTTAGATACGTATGAATCAGAATCTTTCTTCATGCCCGGCCACCAGCACCATCGATGTAACAGGTCATAGGTTTTAAGCTGACCCGGGTGCGCTGCCAACGGGGTATCATGTGCCCATTCCAAGGCCTTCCGTCTGGCTTGGTCATCAGGTAAATACAAAAGCCCATGAACGTAAGGAAGACCCGTAATGATTTGGGCGTCCAAAGTATTGAGAAAAGAAGCATGGTCTTTGGTCCACTGTCGTACTCGGTCAAGGAGTGAGGTGGAGACCGAACAGACACATACTACAGAACCCGAGGGCAATATAGGCGATACCGAGTCCTGGGTGTTAAAATCGGTACCGACACGGGATAAGGCATCCGCCTTCCCATGTAGAAGGCCGGGGCGATATGTAACCGTGAAATCGAAAAGTGTGAAGAACAAATGCCAACGTATTTGGCGGGCATTGGTACATTTTGCATGTGAAAGAGCTTGGAGGTTCCGATGGTCAGAGTACACCGTTATGGTGTGTCGAGCACCCAGGAGATGGTGTCTCCACTCCTTGAAAGCCGCTCGAATTGCCAGAAACTCTCTCTCCATGACGGTGTAGTTGCGTTCAGCCGGGGACAGTTTTCGGGAGAAATAGGCCACCGGATGCAACCGCTGTGTAGCAGGGCAGGTTTGAGACAGGATGGCCCCCACCGCTATCGTGGAGGCATCAGCCTCCACTATAAAAGGGAGAGAGGAGTTCGGGTGTTGCAGAACAGGAGCTGTGGTAAAGGCCTTTTTTAATGCCTCAAAGGCCGACTGGGCTTCGTTGTCCCAAACAAAGGGGACTTTGGGACTAGTGAGACGGGTAAGAGGTGCCACTTTTCAGAGAAGGAGGCAATAAAGCGTCTGTAAAAATTTGAAAAACACAGAAAAGACTGGAGCGCTTTTACAGAGTCCGGAACCGGCCAGTCCATCACAGCTTTGACTTTGGAAGTGCACATGAGCACCCCTTTTGCCGATATTTGAAACCCTAAGAACTCGACTGAGGCGGCGTGGAACACACATTTCTCTAGCTTAGCATAGAGGGAGTGAGTACGCAAACGCCGCAGCACGGAGCGGACATGTTGGATGTGTTGAGTGAGTGAATCCGAAAATATCAGGATGTCGTCTAAGTAGATCACTACATAACAATCCAGCATGTCTCCAAAGATGTCATTAACGAAGTGCTGAAAAGTGGCTGGGGCGTTACAGAACCCAAAGGGCATGACACAGTATTCGTAGAGCCCAAACTTCGTCTTAAAAGCGGTTTTCCATTCATCACCGGTTCGCATTGTGACCAAATTATATGTCCCTCTGAGATCTAATTTGGTAAAAATGGTGGAAGATGTCATCTTGTCAAGTAGTTCCGTTATGAGGGGTAGCGGGTACTGGTTTTTTATTGTTATCTTGTTCAAGGCCCTATAATCTATGCAAGGGCGTAGGTCCCCCTCCTTTTTTGGCACAAAAAATATGGGAGAGGCAGCAGGGGACCGGGAAGGTCGAATATGTCCCAGACGCAATGCTTTATCCACATACTCTTTTAGATGTTCCTCTTCCTTGACGGACAAGGAGTAGACACGACCGTGAGGCACCACTGCCCCAGGCACCAAGTCGATGGGGCAGTCGTTACAACGGTGTGGAGGGAGTTTCTCTGATAGTCCTTTGTCAAAGACATCAGAAAAGTCCTTGTATACCGTCGGCAGTTCGGACGTTGGATCCCTCCGCGTGGCATTAATGGAGGGGACATTAGCCACCAAAGCCAAACAAGGAGAAGCAGACGTCATACCCGGGTTTTGAAGACAATGTTGGGTACAAAACACAGAAGAAAAATGCACCGTCTGTTGGATCCAGTCGATTACAGGGTGTGAGTCCGAAGCCAGGGGAGACCAAGAATGATCCCAAACTGAGGGGCCGAAATAAGGTCAAACACTATATGTTCAGTGTGGCCTTCTGTGGTGGACATGCAAAGCGGGGTTGTCTGTTCCGTTACCCATCCGGATACCAGACAAGAACCGTCTACAGCATGCACCTCCTCAGGTCTAGCCTTAGGAACTACCATTAAACCATGGCATCGAGCCAACTGTGTATCCATATAGTTACCGTTAGCCCCTGAATCAATCATGACTGGATTGGTGAAAGGCTCAACACCAGGGATCACAAAATACATGGCCAGATAGATGTGTGAGGAGGGAGGACATTGTTCCGAGACATCTGTTTGGTGACTCATCCTTAGGGCTCGGCTTAAGGACGAGTCTTGGCGTTTCCCGCCGTCTTGACAGGTCGCCTAGGGCATGCACGGATGTAGTGGCCTGACTAGCCACAATAGAAACATAGGTTATTAACCATACGCCGTTCACGTTCGGCTTTGGTTAATGGACCTCTGATAGCCCCTATTTGCATCGGTTCGACTTCTCCTGGAGAGGTAGAAGAGGAGGTTTCTGACTTGGCTGGAAGACGAAGATCAGGGATACGCCGTTTGCCACGTCTCTGTCGTAGCCTAGCATCGACCTGTAAAACCAAGTCTACCAGTTCCGGAAAACCGGACGTAGAGCCGGTACCACTGATAGAGCTTCTTTTAACTCTTCTGAAAGTCCCTTATAGAAGACGGCTGCTTTCTTCTGTTCGGGCCAGGTAGTTTCCGCTGCTAACTGTTTAAAGCGGGCAAGGTAGGATATAAGGTCCGTTTTGCCCTGGCTGATAGCAAGGAACTCGATATCAGAAGTTTGTGCCTTGTAACGCATGTCGAATACACTATTCATGGATTGAATAAGGGTATCAAAATCATACAAGGCTGGGTCGTTGGCTTCGAGTAACGGGTTAGCCCAAGCCGCTGCTGTTCCTCCCAAATGGGAAAGAAGGAACGCTGCTTTAGTAACAGCGTCAGGAAATGCCAGTGGCCGACACAGAAAATGCAGACGGCACTGATTTATGAAGGTCCGATATGTTTTTGGATCTCCAAAAAAGCGTTCCGGAGGGGCCAAGGGGAAAGGTCCATGAAGCACAATGGGGGCTGAAGCAGGAGGCTGAACTTGGGGTGTAGGAGGGGCTGCTGCTGCAACAGCATCACCAAACTCCTCATCGGGTGGTAGTGGCTGCACGAAACTCTGTAGTACATCCATGCGCTGATGGAGGGTCGCATGTGCTGATGCCATGTCGGTGCGCAAAGCCGCAAAGGCTTGCATCAAGGCAGCCATTGGATCAGCTCCGGTTTCCATGACCGACAGGCAAAAAAAATAGGCTCCTAAATCTGTCAGTTTAGACAAACTTTATAAAAGGATACAGCCTTGTAAAGGATACAGTCAGCATCCACTTTCGGGGAGCCCTTCCGCTCTGGGGTATCTTGAACGTGCAGCGAACCAGATTCTTCCGGGACACCTTGCGCATGATGCTAAACAAGACTTCCCCCCCAAGAGCATAGCCTGTAGGAATTTAACTACAACTAACAGGCCAGGGGCTTGAGCGAAAAGGCAGGAGCAGTGACAACAGAGCTAAGGGAGCAAACAAAACAATGATTCAAAAGAGCAACTAAGGTTACCCAAAATACAGCGACCAGCCACCCACAATTACCCTCTCTTACCTGCTTAGCCAGAGAGAAATCCCATAACCTTATGTAAGTCCAAACACACCACGGCAACCAGGTGATGCAGGAAGAAAGTCCCAGTTGGTAGAAGTTAGTGCAAAGATTCACCTAACCCGAACGGCACGAGGGCGCAGCTAGTGTCCAAAAAGCAATCCCAAATTCCATGCAGCAAAGCGTCCCCTGAAGTGAAGGTAAGCAATCCAAGCAGTGACCAGTAGAATCAGGAGAGCGTTCGTTTAGTCACGTTGATGCGTGGAGTGATGTGTTTTGTGACAAAATGAAAAGTACCATTAAACAATCCAGAATACGTAGATAATGAAGGGAAATTAGGAAGTCCGTGCAGATAGCAGCCAGAGGGGACAAACAGAGCTTAATTGGAAGGTCAGTGATGGGGAAGCAAATCCGAAAGCGTCACAACAAACAGGAGCAGGAGAGAGCAATCCCTATACAAAGCCAGGAGTTCGATTACCAAAGGGAAAACAGTCGAGGGTTTTGGCGCCAGAAATGGTAAGGGAGGAGACGTACGGAATAGTCCTTAAAGCATGAGCCGGGTCCAGGAGATTTCAGGAAACAGGATAACGAGAATCGGGCACTTAAACTAACTGCTTAGTTTTAGGAGCACTCGTTGCATGGACAAGCTGAGTTAAGTACGATTATCTTTCCCAGGACGTGAGACGCGTTGCCGGCGTGTCACGTGATCGCAAAAAGGGGAAATGCTGGGAAATGTAGTGCGGCGTGTCCCGCGACTTGGAAGTAGTCGCCAAGGCAACTTCCACATGGAAACGGATGACCCTAGTCGTCCGTGTGCAGGAACGCGGGGCATGACACGATCAAGAGCAAATAGCACATCCTCAATTATTGCAGCCGGAGAAGTAGGAGGTCAGTCTGCTGTCATTGGGCAGAAAGGGGAGAAGTGTGGACTACCTCCACTGATGAGCTGGCAGAGAGGAACCATTGTGCTTGATGCCAAGGGAGAAGCAGGCACAGTGCGCAGAGCAAGTAATCACAACAGTCTTCACAGTGGGTTTCTCAAAATGGGAATAATAGTTCAAGGAGGTTCACAAAACAAGCACATTCAAAAATAAAATGTCACCAACAGGGAATCAAACATGAAAAATAGATGCAGAAATGCTCTGAATGGCCACACCACAAACTCTCCTGGTTCCTCCTGATCCAAAGAGAACAATCAAGTGAGATGGGCCATTTATATGGTCGCTGTTAACACTCAAGTACACAATAATGGGGGAAGGTTTGTCAACACTCTCCCCCGAACCACAGAAGCCGAATGTAGTCGACCCTCCACCCGTGGTTGGCTCTGATACCTGATTTATAATTACAGGATACCACGTGGCAGCCAGTGGGGGGAAGAGGGTTAGGGAGAGGTTGTGGACGGGAAGGGGAAATGTAGGAAAACCGGTAAGGGGGTTAGGGAATGCCTAAGGTGATAGGACCGGGGAAGTAACAGGGGACAAACCCTACACTACCTCCTATCACCTTTCGTACCATAGACCAGCACAGAAAAACACTACACACCAATAATCCCACTTAATACTGGATACTGATGTTCATCCTAGAAAACACTTGCACATCCCTAATACTCCTTAATACAGGCACAGGTTGTCATTAATTTACATGGACCACATATAGGCAAGCAATGATGAAACAGACTGTTGGGATGTCATTCCCACATGAAGAACGTAACGCATGGCCCTCTGGGCAAGCAGTTGCAACATATATATATATAACATAACACATGTAAAGTCATGGACCCCAAAACGTATATGGTGAACACACACACTCTGAGAGATCGAGTTGGCAGCACTGATACTCGAGTGTAGTCTATTGTCAGACCCTAATGAGAGCAACCAGGCGTTTTATATACATATGCACAGCCCATTAATAGAGCTTCCTTAACTCTCGCAGAAACATGAATCCGCAAAAACAATGGAGTATCAAAACCCTTCCCGCACTTATCTTTTCGTCCGGGAAGCTAATCAGCATTCCCGGACATAATCTCGTATCGCCCAGATAGCAGCGCAGGTCCTACATTCAGGCACTGCACCTTTGAATCTGGCATCAACATGAATACACAACATCAAACCCTTCCCGCACTTACCTTTTCGTCCGTGAACCTAGACAGCCTTCCCGGACGTAATCTTGTGTCGCCTTTAGAGCTGTGCGAGTTCCTCTCATGGCACGCCAGTTCAAGAAGGGAAAAATTGCAGGCGCAGGCAGCGTTCCTCAATCCTCCTGCATGGCTTCAGCACACAAACAGAATAAGCCACACCCGCCGTGCGCCGTTGGCCCTTGATAAGCTGTAGCTAATTAGTGTCAGCTGGCCAACGCGCGCACGGCAAGAACTACTCAATGCCCAGGAGACTGCTGGGAAATGTAGTTTATAGCCTCCAACATGTCTTTTAAGCCTTTTTGAAACCCTGGCACCGCTTTCGTCTCCACCAGCCCATATTCCTAACATTACCTCCTCTCCCAGGGCCCTTGCGAGGGCATGTTTTATCCAGATGTTGCCGATGGAATTGTTTGACCAACTTTGGAGCGTGTACCGCATCTGCGGGTTCCCAAGAACAGTCTTCTGGTCCATAACCTTTCCACTGAATCAGATGCCAAAACTGACCATTCCTTTTCTTTACATCCAGAATACGCTGCACTTCATATTCTTCTTGGCCTTCTTTCATGATAGCGGGAGGTCGCTTCGTAATCATGCCCGGAGCTGCGGGTTTAAGTAAAGATACATGGAACACCGGGTTTATAGGCAAAGCTGTAGGCAAACACAGTTTCATAGCAGTTGCAGAAATACATTTACTAATCTCATAGGGTCCAATAAACCAAGGTAAAAACCTTTGTGAGCCTGTTAATGACAGATTTCGTGTTGACAACCACACTCTGTCCCCCATTTTATATTGAGGACCTTTCTGACGATGTCTGTCAGCTTGCTCTTTATACTGCCTCTTGGCACTCTCCAGATTTTCTGGTGCCCTCCGTCTTATCTCATGAAGCAACTGTTTGCGCTCTTGTACACTGGCATATTTTCCATTTCCGGCAAATGTTCCGGTAACATATTCAATTCATGACCATATAAACATTCATTAGGTGCCATTCCCAAAGAAGTATGATATGTGTTGTTATAGGTAAATTCTGCCAACCATAAAGCCTGTACCCATGAATCCCTGCCATCACCCAGATAACCATGTAAATATTGCTCAAGGGTTTGGTTTACTCTTTCAGTCTGTCCATCTGTCTGGGGATGATAGCTGGTGGAAAGCGCACAGTTGATTCCCAGCATTCGACAGAAGGCACGCCAAAATCTGGAGCTAAATTGCGAACCTTTATCTGAGAGAATACTCTTTGGCAACCCATGCAGCCTTACCACATGTTGTAGGAATAACTCAGCCAACCTACCTGCCCCTGGTATTCCCTCACAAGGAATGAAGTGGGCTTGTTTTGACAGAAAATCTACCACCACCCATATGGTATCATATTCATTATCGGGCGGCAGATCAGTGAAAAAATCCATAGAAATGTGTGTCCAGGGTTGCTCAGGAGTGGGTAATGGCTGTAGTAAACCTATTTTCTTAACATGTTCTGCTTTGTTACGTGCACAATTGTCACATAATGCCACATAATTTTCCATGTCCAGTCTTAATGTGGGCCACCAAAAATATTTTTCTAACATGGTCTGCATTTTTCTCAACCCTGCGTGTCCTGCTAAGGGAGACTGATGACACCAATATAATGCCTTGTCTTGCAACTGTTTCGTTGGTAAATATAATCACTCCTGATGATATGGCAACCCTTCCCATATAGTTCGTGCCGGATGACTGTTCCGCCACTCTACCAATTGTCGTGAGTTTAAGGCTTTCTTGACTTGTTCAGTGACTTGTGTGGTAATAGCCCCAACAATTTTCTCTGGTGAGATAACAGTTTTCACTTCACCTATTGTATGGTCCAAATTTTGTTGCCTAGAAAGTGCATCTGCCTTTCCATTTTTGCTACCTGGTCTAAAAGTAACCACAAAATCAAATTCATTAAAGTACTGAGACCATCGCAGTTGTTAGGACTGTTTTAAAATATTGCAGATTTTTGTGATCAGTTACCACCATCACCTGGTGTCTTGCTCCCAGTAAATAATGTCGCCACTCAATGAATGCAGACTGAATTGCCAACAACTCTTTATCAGTTATGGAGTAAATTTGCTCACACCCTGACAATTTTCTGGAATAATATGCTACAGGGTGCCGCACTCCCTTTTCATCTTTCTGCGAGAGAATGGCTCCTTTCGCCACATTACGTGCATCTGTTTCCACTTGAAATGCCCTCTTAGTGTTAGGATGTTTTAACATGGGAGCAGTAGTGAAAGCTACCTTTAGCTCCTGAAAGGCTTTCTCTGCTTGAACACTCCAAGTAAATCTCACCGCCTTTTTTAACAAATGCGTGATTGGAATAACAATTTTGGAGAAATTGCTGAAAAATCGTCTATAAAAGTTGGCAAAGCCTAGAAAAGATTGTATGTCCTTGATGCATTGTGGCGAGGGTCAGTCTCTAACTGCCTGCACCTTCTTAGGATCCATCACAATTCCTGTATTAGTCAAAATAAATCCCAAAAATTCCACCTGTGTCACATGAAATGCACATTTCTCCAATTTGACACACCGGTACAATCCTGTAATCATTTCAACACTGTCCTTACGTGTCGTACATGCTGTTCTGGAGATTCAGAGTAAATCAAGATATCGTCAATATAAACAATGACAAAAACATCAATGAACTCCTGCAAAACTTCTTGCATAAAGAACTGAAAAGCGGCAGGAGCATTACATAAACCAAAAGTCATTACCAGATATTCAAACAAACCAAACTTAGTTCTAAAAGCTGTTTTCCACTCATCTCCCTGTTTGACCCGTATCAGATGGTAAGCGCCCCTTAAATCCAATTTGGTGTACACTTTAATGGACCTCACTTGATCTAAAAGAACTGAAATCAATGGCAACGGAAATCTGTTCTTTATAGTTACCTTATTTAAGGCCCAATAATCAATACAAGTACGTAAAGTGGCTTCTTTCTTGGGAACAAAAAATAAAGGTGAGGAGACTGGGGACGAGGAATGTCTAATAAAACCCTTAGCCAACATCCCATCTAAATATTCACGTAAATACTGATTTTCCTGGTCTGTAAGTGCATAAATTCTGCTGCAAGGCAATTTTGCTCCTTTCCTCTAAATCAATAACACAATCATAGGGTCTATGCGAAGGTAATAGTTCAGCAATTCTCTTGTTGAAAACTTCACTAAACTCCTGGTACTGAACAGGGATTCCCTCTGTCACTGCTCCCACAATCTGATCTTCTGACCTCTTTTCAACTAACCATGTTGCTGGTCCTGCTTCTGAAACAATATGCTCTTGACACCTCTGCTCCTCAAACCACACTGTTTGTTTTTCCCAATCAATCCTTGGATTATGAAGCACCAACCAGGGCACTCCCAAGATTAATCCAAATTGAGGGGCTGCTATTAGATCAAATGTAATTTCCTCTTTATGACCATATCCACAAATCATTTCCAATCTTTCTGTCTGCTTTCTTATAGGCCCTGATACCAAAGGAGAACATCCACTGATTGCACTCCTTCCACCTTGGTTTTGTCCAACAAAGGCAATCCTGACTGCTCTGCCAAAGTAATATCCACAAAGTTTCCCGTAGCCCCTGAATCCACCATGGCCAATACCTCCTGTTTAGTTAATGCAAAACATAACATCACCAAAATGTATAAGTGAGAAGTCTTTCCCTCCAGTGTATTCGCAACCCATCTGGGGAACTTGATCTCCATCGGGCCTGTCACCTGTGTTCCCCTTAAGGCCAGCCCATCTCTTTTCCTGCTTCCTTTGCACTTTTGTCCCCTCCTCCACTTTTCTGCGGGGTATTGGGACATGTGCATATGAAATGTCCTGCTTGTCCACAATAGAAACACAATCTATTAGCCTTACGCTGTTCCTTCTCTGCTGGTGACAAAGGTCCTTGTATACTACCAATTTGCATTGGTTCTACCTCACTGGTCCTTCCTCTACTCCTGTCTAACCGCACAAAAGGCCCTGTTTCTGGTCTCTTTTTATCTCCTTTCCTTTCATTCATGCGATGATCCAACTTTAAAGCTAAATCAATCATGGCTGTGCAAGTACTTGGTTGCGGCTCCACTTGAGCAATTGCATCCTTCAGTTCCTCGCGTAATCCCTGATAGAATAACACCGTTTGGTTAGCCACAGGCCACTTAGTCTCAATTCCCAATCTATTGAACTGGGTAACGTATGTAGTCCTAACAACTCCTTATCTTGAGCTAATGAAACCTCTCGGCGATCAAATAGCCTGCCAAATTCTCCTAGAAAACCATCCCAATTATATAGCAAGGGGTCGTCTTTCTGCACCAACGGCATAGCCCATGCCGCTGCATCCCCTGTCAAATATGAAATTACGAAAGCCGTTCTATCCTGATTAGATTCAAAAGCAGTAGGTTTACACAAGAAATGAAGTCGGTACTGAGTCAGGAATGTCATGTACTTCCTAGGATTACCTGAAAAGCGCTCTGGCGCTGCCAATGGAACACTACTAGGAGGGTGGACAATTACCATGGGATTCTGATTCTGCGAAACTCTCGCAGCACTAGCCCCCTCCAACATGGTTCGCTGAGCTACCAAACTCTGTACTTGTGCTTTTACCGTATCAGATTCCTGTCTTGCTTGTACTAACTCTACCTGAATATCCTGAAGTGCCTTGAGCACATCGGCCAAGGCTGGAGTGCTCGCCTCCATTTTGCTCAGGTGGTTGTAAGTATCCCAATATGGGGGTGGCTTATTATGTTAAAACTCAAGTACACAATAACGGGGGAAGGTGTGCCAACACTCTCCGCTGAACCACAGAAGCCGAATGTAGTCGACCCTCCACCCGTGGTTGGCACAGATACCTGATTTATAATTACAGGATACCACGTGGCAGCCAGTGGGGGGAAGAGGGTTAGGGAGAGGTTGTGGAGGGGAAGGGGAAATGTAGGAAAACCGGTAAGAGGGTTAGGGAATGCCTAAGGTGGATAGGACCGGGGAAGTAACAGGGGACAAACCCTACACTACCTCCTATCACCTTTTGTACCATAGACCAGCACAGAAAAACACTACACACCAATAATCCCACTTAATACTGGGTACTGATGTTCATCCTAGAAAACACTTGCACATCCCTAATACCCCTTAATACAGGCACAGGTTGTCATTCATTTACATGGACCACATATAGGCAAGCAATGATGAAACAGACTGTTGGGATGTCATTCCCACATGAAGAACGTAACACATGGCCCACTGGGCAAGCAGTTGCAACATATATATATATATATATATATATATATATATATATATATATAACATAACACATGTAAAGTCATGGACCCCAAAACGTATATGGTGAACACACACACTCTGAGAGATCGAGTTGGCAGCACTGATACTCAAGTGTAGTCTATTGTCAGGCCCTAATGAGAGCAACCAGGCGTTTTATATACATATGCACAGCCCATTAATAGAGCTTCCTTAACTCTCGCAGAAACATTAATCCGCAAAAACAATGGAGTACCAAAACCCTTCCCGCACTTATCTTTTCGTCCGGGAAGCTAATCAGTATTCCCGGACGTAATCTCGTATCGCCCTGATAGCAGCGCGGGTCCTACATTCAGGCGCTGCACCTTCGAATCTGGCATCAACATGAATACACAACATCACACCCTTCCCGTACTTATCGTTTCATCCGGGAAGCTAGACAGGCTTCCCGGACGTGATCTTGTGCCGCCTTTAGAGCTGCGGAAGTTCCTCTCACGGCACGCCAGTTCAAGAAGGGAAAAAGCAATTGCAGGCGCAGGCAGCGTTCCTCAATCCTCCGGCATGGCTTCAGCACACGAAAAGAATAAGCCACACCTGCCGTGTGCCGTTGGCCCTTGATAAACTGTAGCTAATTAGTATCAGCTGGCCAACGCGCGAACGGCAAGAACTACTCAATGCCCAGGAGACTGCTGGGAAATGTAGTTTATAGCCTCCAACATGTCTTTTAAGCCTTTTTGAAACCCTGGCACTGCTTTCGTCTCCACCAGCCCATATTCCTTACAGTCGCCAAACCGCCCAAGCGATTGTAGTGCTCTTGGATGGGCAAATATCCCTGAGAGGTTCATTGGTTTTGGTCGGACCACCAAACTCAAGCCCACCCACTCAACTCACACGTGAGTTCGGGCTAGCCTTCAGATTGCCACTGAATCTTCTAAGAACTCTTCAGCCTACTGAATCACAAACATGATATTCTGTTTCGCATACAGGTTGGGTGGCCAGGAAGTTCCCCCAGCCTAATCTTCTGCCATCCGAAAACAAAGATTCTACTGCTGGCACATGTAGGAGCTGATGGGACACCTGACAATATGGCTGGAGACCTGCCACTTGGTTTGCTTGACTCATTGGGTGGTCGACTCCCATTCTGGTTCTATTGAATCTTAACCGGGTACATTTGACAAAATAGAGAATAATAATCATTCATCGAGCCCAGTAATCTTTTCTAAAATACAAATCAGAAATTATCTTCATAAAAGGCTTCACATGTCAGCAATGCTCCAGATAAGATTTTGAGCTGGAAGTATTTTACTCCCTATTTTTAAACTTTGATGGTAAATTTCAAGAGGGTAAAAATGACTTTACTCCTTTGCAAGAGAGAAATGTATTTGACATCCAGCCGACGTGTGCAAAAGCTGTATGGAAATCCTTACAATGTGGTAGCTTTCCGCTTTGTGACAGAATACACCTTACATTATTTCTCTAAGGTCTGGTCATTTGATATTTTGTGTATATATTTAAATGTTGAAAACACAACCACTTAGCCATTTACGTAGTAAATACAAACATGAATTGTATTGTGTGTTTTGAGGTTCAACAGCAGAATTTTCTTTTGATGTTTAATGAAAGTCCTCATTTTCGGTAGCTATTACTACCAAATGGTTTGCCAATGTTACGATACAACAGTGCAGCGAGGCAAGGATTCCATGTTTGATGCTATACCTAATCTTTTGGACAAATACTTATTTATATAGTGCTTTTGGCAAAGTACTGTACAATGAACATATTTATCACAATTATCACCAAACCGAAGTCGGTATTCCTTTATCGACCTCAATAGGATGAAAGGCTGATTTGGCCTTGCCGGGATTCGAAACTGCAACCTACAGATCACAATCAGATTACATTAACGAGCGCCCAGGCTGCTGAGCTATCTTATTTCTTTCCTCTGTTCTCCCCTGATGAGGTTTCTAGACAAGTCTGATCTATGAAAATCTCATCAAAACAGGTTCCGCCCTGTTCTTCCAAAACCATCAAGGACCACATTGACACCCACGTTCCTGCCCTGGCTGACTACTGCAACAACTCCTTCACCACTGGAGACTTCCCTTCCACATGAATCACTATCTTGTGCATCCTCTTCTCAAAAAACCCTCAGCCGACCCCTCCTTCCCATCTAACTATCATCCCATCTCCATCACTCCTTTCCTGGGCAAACTCCTGGAAAAGCAGGCCATCTCCCAGCTTAATTTTCACACTGAATCTGTTGGTTGTCTCCATGACCAACAGCCTGGCTTTAGAGGATCCAGAAGCATGGAAACTGCTCTCCTGAACATTTGTGCAGACCTGCTCTCTAACCTTGATTCTAATCTCCCCTCTGTCCTCCTCTTACTCGATCTCTCTTCTGACTTTGACACGGTCAACCATGGCACATGCCACCCTGTTCAATTGTCTCCGTAATAACTTGGGTATCACGGAACAAGCCCTGGCCTGGCTGACCTCCTTCCTCTCTGATCGATCCTCCCAGGTCCAACTTGGGTACTTCCTTTCCTCTATCTCATTGTCAACCTGTGGTGTTCCCCAGGGGTCTAACCTCTCTCCCTGGCTGTTCAACCAATACCTGGCACCTCTTGCCCACCGCATTGCTGCTCTCTGTTCCAACTTTCAGTGCTATGCAGATGACACTGAGCTCGTTTTCAGGCTCCCCTCTGCCACCTATTCAACCTTTGCTCATCTCTGACTGCCTGTCTGCTATCCAGGAGTGGTGTGCCGCCAACAATCTCTGCCTTAAAGCCAGTTAGATGGGGATTTCCTCATCGGCACACCTGCACCCTCCTTTCCTGTCACTCTCTGGCCGGCCTCCCTTGGCCCTCTTCCTGCTCCCACCTGTGAGGCTAAGAACTTCAGGGTCATCTTCGACTCCACACTCTCCTTTTCTCCTCAAATCTCTGATGTCTCTAAGAAGTCAAACTACCAACTGCACCTCCTCAGAGGTATTCTTCCTTTCCTCTCCTTACCCCAGATGGTCACTGGCTCTAGAGCTATGGTTCTCTCTAGGCTGGACTACTGCAACATCCTCTTTCTAAATCTGCCTGCTTCTACTCTCCGCCCTCTGCAACTCATCCAGAACAGGACTGCAAGACTTGTCCTTGGCCTCAAGCCGAGGGATCGTATCTCTCCAGCACTGAAATCTATGAATTGGCTCCCAGTGGCTGTAAAGATTAAGTTGAAGACCCTCTGTATTGTCCACAAGACCTTCTGGGGCCTGGGTCAGCAAAACCTCCAACCCTCTCTTCGTAAATACCTTCCTACACAAACTTTTTGCTCCTCCACCTGCAACACCCTCAGGGTCAGTCGCTTCTCCAAGCAACCAGTTGGTGGTAGATCTCTCTGTTCAGCTGCAGGCTCCCTCTGGAAAAGCCTCCCTGCCTCTCTGAAACTTGAGGAGTACCATCTCTGGTTGTGGAAGCACCTCAAGACCTTCCTCTTTGCTTCGGCATTTTCTCTTCCTCTCCCCTGCTGATTTCCTGTCTGATACTGCACTGGTCACCTGGCTTCCCTCTGATTTCGGGCCCAGGCCCCTGCCCGCCCAGTTGAACACCTGCACTGCCTCCCGGCAACCCTTGCATTTGGGTCTGTTCTGTAACCCTACAGTCCCCCTACCTGCACTTTTGGACACCTACTGTCTGCACTTACCCTTGCACCTGCCACCTTCCCATGTACAGCACTGCCCGCTCCCCTTTCCCCTGGCACTTTATCCTCCCCCCTCCCCTGCACTTGCGCGATCTCAATGTCAATTGGCCTAGTAAGATGGTTGTCTCTGTCATCCCTCTGTTCCCCCTTCCTAGCCTCGTCGCGCCTTGAAACACTTGTGTATAGGTGCGTTACAAATGCCAGATCATATCATATCATATAATATTGGCTAATGTCCTTCAGAGGTTGGTAAACTGAGTATCTACTGAGGTATAATAATCACAGTGCCTAGATCTTGGATGAACCATGTATAAAGCGCTACATAAAGTTACATACCTATCTGGATTATAAAAGGACAAAGGTTTGGCTGAGTTACTATTTCAATTACAAATATAACTTTCATTTGTTTGTTTTTGAACAGTGCTTGCACTTCCTTGAGAGTCAGGTTTTGGATGTTTTAATTGTAGTCTTGAAGATTTGAGACGCTATAACACCTGTGATTAGTGTAATGACAATCACTCACCCTTGAACAAAGACTCTGCTGCTGCTAATGATTTATAATAATGTACCCGATTGACTGCAAGTTTGAATGGATGTAAGCTAGACTGTGCATAATCATTATTTTACACACTGTTTTTATAATCAGAGTGTAAATTAAATTATAAGTGTAAAAATGATCTGTCTCTGCATGATTAGGCACACAGCAGAGGAACTCTGAAAAATACAATTGTGCAATACTGGTTTGCTTGCAATGGGAAAAAAGCATAATTTGGTACAAAAGATTAATTCTCATTTCCATCTTGTTAATTATACAATCCTAAAATGCTAGGAAAATAAATATGCACAAAGCTTCTGTTTGCTCGATCACATCAACACAGCAGAAGCTGAATTGAAAGAAACGATTCCTTTTATCACAGTGCAGTCGTTTTTTGAAAGGCTTCAGAGAAATACATTCTGTTTCAGAGGCTTTTCTCCATGACTTGTGAAGGCAAGTCCCTTTTTACGCACACTCCAGAATAAAGACAGCCCGCTAGGGTAATAGGCCAGGAGATAGCGTTGCAAGGATAAAAGGTTTAATTGTACAGAATACAAACGTCAGCAAAGGACTCTGCTGCTCGATAGTGCTCTAACTATTACAATCACAAACAGGGGCTTCAAAACCCCAAGCACATCATACTATTCAGTACAAATGGGTACGCCTGATTGGAAACACCATACTCATGAGCATGCTCCATAGGGAATGCCAGGCAGTAATTGGTTAGTTCTTTCACATCTGTCTAGATCCACAAGGGTCTGCTGGGCTCATCCTCAAGGTGAAGGTCGGGTCACACATATATTGTTCCTGTCTAAACTAAACATGCTAAGCCTGAATCTTACATCATTGTGGCAGGCACCTGGGCGGCACGGGAAATGGTGCCAGGGGAAAGGGAGGATAAAATACAGTCACGCTGACCCACACATTCAGGGCTTAATTGATGCCGAAGTTCCCACACTCAAGGTCTCCACCCAGGGTTTTGATCTTTAATGTATCGCTCCCTGTACCTCGTGTTACAAGGGATATGTGTTAATTCTAAAAAGAAATACAGCCGCGTATGCTTAGATCCCCTGTGGACACTTGATTTGTGTGAGGACTTGAGGGTTGCTTCCTTATCAGGGAATGCAAAGGTGTGGGGGTCTGGTCAGTGGAGTGGTGCTGGCTCCGGCCTGGCTGGGTGTGGGGGTTAGAGGCCTTATGGCAGTTTAGTGGAGATAAATTAATGCAGAGCGGAGCCTGGTGTTGTCTCACGCTCTTACAGGGCACATTCCTTTAGAAGATACTAAATATTCGCAACACTAGAGAGACGAGGGGAAATGGACTTCCGTGGGAACAAGGCTCGTGCGGAGTGTGGTGCAGAAATTAGACCTTTTGAACCAGTAAAGTGAACAGCGCAAGCCTGCAACTTAAGCCTAAAAAAAAATGAAGTCAAGGGCTGTGGGTTTTCTAGTGCTGCGCATCATCTTCTAGGTGCTACAGAGCTTCTTCATGTGGCCTGATAGTGCGGATTACTCATCCCTTGTACGTTATATTACTGCATATGGCTTTCGCCTTACTTAGAAGTGTCTATGGGGTGGGATAGGCTCATTTCCATCCCATCACTTGCAATTACATCCATGTAGATAAAAACCAAAAGAAGCGTTCTCGTTTCTGTCGAGTAACCTGACCTTTGCACTGCCCTCTGCTAAACTTGTCCATAAATGTACACAGGATAATAATAAAGCTGTCGTATTTACAAGATTTGTATGAGTAAGAAGGCCTCTTACGAACCTTATCTGGAAGCCTGCGTGCCGGGACTCCTTAATTTTTTTCTTTTCTTCTTTTCTTTGTTCTTTTTCCACTGGCAGTCGGCTACACAACCATGACCTCCATGACAACACTAGAAAATCAGGGAAGAGCTCAGCGACCATGTGGAACCACATTTCAAAGAAAGAATGCTCAAGAAAAATAGTATTCTACAATTAGGTCATATCTTGTTAGTCATCTCTTTGCTATCGAGCCAAGACAATCGGACAAATTCATCAAACCAAGGCATGTCCCAAAATCTCTTATCCAAGAACAACATCCTTAGTTATAGCATCCCCCACAATGATTCAACCCCCTGCGGAAACAGGGAAAATAAGTCAATATCAACTACTCGAAATTCTACGACGTCCAAGATCCAGAAACATCACTAATACTAGGCCTGCCTCCATGAGAATAGAAGGTCCTTCTCCGAATACGGGCATGGGCAACAGTAGATTTGCCATATGAAATGCCAACCCCATTCATCATTGCATTGAAGAGTTTACTATTGAACAGTTTGGAATTACAGAGACACAGGGATCAGAAATAATTTTGCAATGTTTGTAAACTCTATTCTACCAATGTGTCATGAATTACTCGCCATAAATAAGGGGCTGGGGTGGAGAGCGTCAGCAGCTCTCATGTAGCCAAAGAGGTTGAGAGTATCTCTGGTTTACGCATCCACAGCTCACAGTTTTATTTATTTATTTATCTGTTTATTTATTTATTACATTTGTTATACGCCCAGACCCAGAGGTATCACGGCGTTGGTTACAGAAGGCTTAAAGATCTGGTTACAGGGAAGAAAAAATGTTACATTACCAATAGATAATATTACAATATGTACAAAGAAAGCCAAGGTTCTGGTTACAGTGTGGAAATAGGTTCCATTACCAAAACTTTACAGGGTATTGCTTTGTAAAAATAGTTTGCAAACGCAACATAGCAATACATCGAGGACAAAAAGGGTGGTCAGACACCCTCCAGGTTGGAGCCGCCCTTTCCACCGCAAAAGGTGACCTTTTGGCCAGCATTCAAATCATCTTGAGTAGATTGCTCATCATCAGGGTCGTAAATCTATTGCGTGACCAGCTGAAGACCCCAAACTCCAACCTGCTCATCAAGAGGATTAACAATCTGGGATTTTATCCTGCAAAAATAGACCCACCCATAAAGAGACATATGCACTGGGCATTGTTTTCTGATTTAGCGTCAGCCTAATAGATACCACTCCCTTTAGCGCTCTCCTGGTCTGACCACCACCTCCTTCTGAACAAAAGGGATCTTACTAACCAAACCACCAACAACCATTAAAAGAAAAGAAAACCAAAGCTACCCATCCTATAACAAAATAAACAGACAACATTCTGCTGAAAATTGCATTCCCTCCCAAGTACAAAAGTTCCATGTTGGCCAACTCCACCTTTCTACTTGATAATTTGAATAAAGAAATGACATATTCACTGGATTTCATTTTATTTCTTTATTTTTCTTTTAGCATGTACAGCAGCGCACCAATTCCTCAGGTATCAGGGCGCTAGTTAAAGTAAGTGCAAGTGACATTCTTCAAAGTGCAAGGTCATGCATACAGGTTACAGTATACAGGCGGTAACACATAATCTAGCAGAGGCTCACCTTATGGTAAGGGGAGCACTGCAGGTAAGCATGCAAACATGGCATGAGTGCCCATTCTGGCAAAGCCTCGCCTCATGGTACAGGGGCTATATCAGGAGTGTAAGCAAACATGAGTGACAATATAGGTATGAGTGCACATTCTGGCGAAGTCTCGCCTCATGGTACGGGTGCTACATCAGGGGTGTAAGCAAACAAAAGTGACAATATAGGTATGAGTGCACATTCTGGCGAAGTCTCGCCTCATGGTGCACATTCTGGCAAAGTCTCGCCTCATGTTATGGGGGCTACACCAGGAGTGTAAGCAAATAAGAGTGACAATATAGGCATGAGTGCATATTCTGGTGAAGCCTCGCCTCATGGTATGGGGGCTACATCAAGAGTGTAAGCAAGCATGTGTGACAATATAGGTATGAGTGCACATTCTGGATAATCCTTGCCTCATGGTACAGGGGCTAGATCAGGAGTGTAAGCAAACAGGAGTGACAATGTAGGTATGAGTGCACATTGTGGCGAAGCCTCGCCTCATGATAAGGGTCTACAACAGGTGTGCAGGCAGACATAACATGACAGAATGAAGAGACAACGTATGGTTATTACAGGCATGTTAAGGATTTAACATTAGGCTATGAGACAAAGCAGGTAACGTCCATAAGCAGCAAAAAGCTACATACATGTCAGATGCAGTAGATTACAGGTAATATCCAGCTGCAGTTACATGCTGCAAGAGTCAAATCGGTGGCTTGTCAGGGGCACATGTGGCCTTCGTGATCTAGACGACTAGGTTCTAGATGCCGAAATGTCACATACAGCTGGGGCAATGCAAAAGCATGTGAGAGGCCTGTGACATGTATGCACAGAGTGGGGAAAGCCTCCCCTCCTAAGTCCTAGGGCAGCATTAACTGTGCAGGTGGGCAAGATAAAGAAATGCACGATATAAAACACCTGAGGTTAGAAAGATTAAAAAGAGTGTCAGGCGAATTAGAAGTGCAGACGTATGGGGGCTAATAGCTTGATCGGTGTGATATGCAGCCCCAGCCTTGGGCCGGGCCTGCAGGGGTCGTGGAGCATAGCGTGGGCATGCGCGCAGTAAGAAGACGCAGACACAGTAGCTCTGTAGTCAGAGCGGGAATTGGCCTTCACAGTCTTTCCTGGCACCTTTATTCATTTGTCCACGTGATGCTTGTCACGTGGACATCACATCCCTTTCCAACTTTGGGTGAACAGAACAAACAAACAAAATAAACAGTAGTCACTTCTGTCCTTCTTGTGGTTCTCTTTATCAGCGGTTTTCTCCATCGGCAGTCTTGGACCTTCAGTTTCCCACGCGGGTGTAGATGCCGTTCAAGATGTATCCTTGTAGCCGAGTTGATGGTACTAACCGCTTCCGGAGTGAATATCGTTCTCCTCGCTCTCGCTGTGGGGAGTGTGGTCTGGCCGGACTCTTGTCCTCTTCGCATGGTGCCGAGCGACTTTGATTTGGATCTTCTTCATGTCCTTTTCTTGGTGGTAGGCTGTCCTCCTGTGCGGGGCAGGTTTCCATGGGGCTTGTGTTCTCTTTTGACTCTTCCCATAGGGCCGGAGGGGTCAGTTGGAAGTGAGACACATTTCGGGTCACAGTCCCATGCCTAGCGTGGCAGTGGCGAGGCCATGTTCCCTGTGGGTTATGGTCCAGGTGACTGATTCGTAGAGGAGGGTAATTTTCCCTCTCTGTGCTCTGTTCTTCACAAGTGTTGTGTCCCCTACTTGGAGGGTACTTGGTATGGCCTTCCTGGCTCTGTCTTCTCTAGTGTTGTGGTCTTATCGTTGGCGCTCTACTTGTTGCAGAGGTCTACTGGTGGGGGTCTCCATGAGTGGTGCAGTGGTAGGCCTGCCTGGATGGGTACCCTAAACATCATGCTGCGGGGCTGACTTGAGTTGCCGAGTGGGGGGTCAGCCAGTATGCTCGGAGGAACCTATAAAATCCAGGTAGCCATGGTTATCCTTTATCTTTTGTGATCATCACTGACTTGTTTATGGAGACCATAAACCTTTTGGTGTACCTGTTGGCTTGCGGCCAGTACGGGGTGATGTGGTGGTGCCAGATCCCTAGGCTGTCGACAAAACTTCTGAAGTCCCTGCTCGTGAAGGGTGGGCCCTTGTCACTTTTTATGGAGGAAGGGATGCCATGGGTTGCAAACATCTTTTCTAGCGTGATGGTGACTGATGCCGCATCTGTCGAGTTGACTGGCTCCACCTCCGGGTACCGGGTGTGCTCGTCAATGGCCACAAGGAGGTATGCCTTGTTTGCGATGGTGCAAAAGTTGATGCTTATAGCGCCCCACCAGTGTTCGCTTCTTGGGGGACATTCCATGGGTTCAGGCGGTCCTGGCCGGCGTGTGGCTAGACATGCGGTGCACGTTTCGACAGGTGCCATGACTTTTCGTTGTATCTGTGGTATACATATGCATAATTTGAGGAATGCCTTTCTCTTGACTATCCTTTGGTGGCCTTCATGTGCCAGTTTGAGGGCTCTTTCGTGGAGAGTGTTGGACAGCACAATATGATGGCATGGCCTTTGAGGATGAGGCCTTCGAGCAATACTGATTGTTCATGGTGTATTCCAAATAGTGCCTGTATCATTTCCTGAGCTTGGGGCGTCGTCTGGGCAACTGGGCAACTGCCGGTAGGACCGTTTTCCATTCTCCCGTCCGGATCGCTTTCGGTTAGCTGGAGACAGGGGTCATTTTTCGTTTCCTCAGTAATTTCATTGATCTTCTTGGTCTTGGGCCTGGCACAGGCAATGACCTGGCATACGTGCTCCTCTGTCTCCTTGGCTGCTTCTCGTTCTGTGGCGGTAGCTGGTCAGGGGTCTCGTGACAGGAAGTCTGTTGGGTTGTTGGCTCCTGTCCAAAAATTAACCTCATTTTTTATTATTTTTAATAACAACAACAGTCAACAAAAACAGTCCAACAGTGCATGTCACAGTTGTCAAGCATCAGATACATTACCACCAAGGGGCCATTGTTCTCCATTTACCCTCCCCCTTAACTCGAGCTTACTCTCCCACGCCCTCCACCTTATTGTCTGCTAGAGGTTCACCTTCCTCTGTACTCAAGATCGAATTGTTGTAGTTGTAGTAACTAGTGCTCAATCCTGGCTGCCGAACCTTTGAATATGGGGACCAGTGGCTTGTGTTCTGTCAGCGCCTTCACTGGGTATCCTAGGATGTACACAAAGTGTTTGCATCCCCATATGATCGCCAATGCTTCTTTTTCAATGTGGGTGTAGTTCTGTTCGTTCAGCGTGAGCGCCCTGCTTGCAAAAGCGATGGGGAAGACAGTTCCTTCTTTGTCTATTTGTGTAAGCACGGCCCCTATCTCTACTGGGTGGGCGTCCACCAGTAGCTCTGTTGTGCGTGTTGTGTCGAAGAATGCAATGGTGGCATCACTGGAGAGGGAGTCTGTGATCCTCTGAAATGCACTTTCTTGGGTTTCTCCCCATTCCCAGGGTGTCTTTGTTTTCGTGAGTTCCCTCAGAGGGGTGGCGATGGTGGCCAAGTCGGGGATGATTCGTCCACAGTATGTCGCCATACATAGGAAAATCTGCACTTCGGTTTCTGTGGTTGGGGCCTGGTGTTCTTGATATCTTCCACTTTTCCTGGATCAGGTGATACACCCTTCTCATTGAAGACGTAGCCAAAGAAACTCAGTGTGGGTTCCCCAAATTCACACTTTTCTTTGTGAAGTGTTAATCCTGATTCTTCCAGCTGCTGTAAAGTGGCTGCTAGCCATTTGTTTTGTTCATTCTCAGCTTTGCCGTATACTAAGATGTCATCGCTGACATTTGTGATACCTGGCAGGTCTTGGAAGACTTTGCGGATCTCATGCTGGAAGACTTTCGGCAGCTGAAGATATGCCAAAATGAAGGCAGCGGTACCATCTGAACCCCAGATGTGAAGAAAATGTTGTGATGTAGCGAAACTCTTTTCATATGTGAATTTGATGGTAGCCTGATCGTAAGTCCAGCTTGCTATAGATGGTTGTGCCAGTCAGGTCCACAATCAGCTTGTCTATCGTGGGAGTTATGTGTCTTTCTCTCCCTATCGCTGCATTCGGGAGGCGCATGTCGATACATATGCGTACTGCCTGGGGTTGTTTGGGTTTGGCTGACACTACTATGGGCGATAGCCAGATGTGGGGCCGGTGGTCTTTTCAATGATCAAGAGGTCTTCCAGTTTGCTTAGTTCTGCTTCTACCACTGCCATCATGGGCAAGGGCACTCTCCTATGCCGCACTACTCGTGGTTCTATCGTGGGATGAATGTGGAGTTTTACTGATCTGCCCTTGAAACAGCCGATGCCATTGAATAATTTCTTGTGTTTCGCCAGCAGGTGCTTGATTTCCTTAGATTGAATTGCAAAGTTGAACTGAATGAGTACCAGTCGTTCTGCCATTGGGCAACTGAGCAGCTTTCTATCCTGGCGTCTACGACATAGATGTGGGTTTTGCAGCTGATTCCATGATGATTCCATGATGTGCGAGGACAGTCTTGAAGTATCCCACGAAAAGGACTGGCTTTTTTGCAGCCGTAGGTGTACAGCAGTACGGTCCATCACCGGAGGTGGGGTTTGGGATCGAGTTTGTCAAACCTGGTGGTTGGCATGATGTTAACTATTGCCCCTGTGTCGATCATCTAGGTCACTGGGCTATCTCCTACTGTCACACTGCAGCGGCGTGATTTGTGTTCACTGGTTTGCTTGCCGTGCTTGGGTTTGACAGCCGATATCATGTGGACCTTTTCTCGCCGGGGGTTCGGTGTCTCTTTGCAAAGCTCGGGGACTGTTCTCTGCTGGATTGTCCGTCATCACTGCTGTTGCTGTCAGTGTCTTCTTCTATTGCCCAGGCCCGTCATTTCCTGCTTCCTCGTGCTTTGCCTGGTTGTCTCTTCTGCCGGCGATTGTGCTGTCTTACGTGGTCTGGTATTGTGCTTCGGGACCTTGCCTCATTCCTCCAGTCCGGGGTGTTGCTCCGGGGCGAGTGATCCCTGGTCTTTTGAGAACTCAAGCACACTGATGCATAATGATTTACCTTCCTGCATTTGTGACAGGTTGTGCCGTACGCCTGGCAGCGTTCATCACTGTGTTGCTGTCCGCCACACCGCAGGCAGGCTTTCGGTCGGGTGGCTGTTTTCCCTTGTCCGGGTCTGTCCTTCCGGAGGGCATTGATTGTGGACATGCTGTTGTGTAGTGTTTCGGTGTCCAGCGGCAGACGGCTGATCATTTGCTCCATCTCCGACACATGTTCGTCAGTCCTTTCCTGCAGTCACCCCATGGACAGGATGGTCTCCAAAGGCAGGTCTGTTTCCGATAGGATGGATTGCCGGAACTTGCCTGAGGATAGTCCGTGCATGAAGGTCCCCTGTGCGGTGTCCAGCCATGTGCTGGTGTGGGAATTGTGGCCTTGTGGCTTCTGTGGCGTCACTGTGGGGTCACCCACCATGTTGAGAGGTGTCCAGATTGTGCTTGCTGTGCCTCCTTGCTCCTGCACTGGTGATGTGCTTGTGCCTTGCAGTGATTATGGGCTGGGGCTCTCTTGCATGGCACTGGTTGTGATCATCGTGAGTGGAAACTCCTTGCCAGGCTGGGGTTTATGCTTCCAGTTCTGAGTTGGCCGTCTGCCGGGTGTGTGTGTGTCCACTGTGTTGTCCTGGCTTTGCAGTGCTTCTCAGGGCCTCCTGTTCCCGGCTCGATCACTGTGCCTTGCAGCCACCCTGTGGACTCCCGGCCTGTTGCATTTTCATGGGTTCCTGGGGTCTCTCGGTACATCCTCTGTTAGTGCTGCCGCTTAAGGGGCACTCGTGTGCTCGTGTGTCCTACGTGCTTGCAGGGCTGCTGTGTTGGGTCTGTGGCTGTAGGACGACACAGGAGGGGTGTCACCTAAGTTGAATTTTATTCTTTTGCTGCGTGTGCGGTGCCGATGGCGCACTTACTTCATGAGTTGAGCCGTTTTTTTGGGGGGGGTTCTCTGCTCTCCCGCGACGCCCAGGCACCTGGTGGGGAGGGCGCGATTCCAATCAGCGAGCCGCGAGCCCTGGGGGTCCCTGGGGGTCCCTGGGGTGCGGCAATGGAGCATATTGATGCGCCTTGGCTCCGCTGCCACCCGACGTGTTGCAGCTGCTCAGGCACCTTGGGGGACGGGTGCGATAGAGCCTCCAGCAAGAGTGGTCCTTTAGAGGGGAGATGCATGGGAGGGATCATGAAAGGTCTGTGGGGGAAATGAATCAACACACAGAAAACGCAGTATCCAGCGATCATGCTTACCTGCATAACGTAAATAGGAGTGTGGCATGTGTAAACCTGGTATTGTAGTCGGAGATGGTGAACAAACAAATGGTGGAAAAGAGGTGATTTGATCGATGGTCAAAAGGGTGTTGCCGGCACACTGGCTATGGCCGGACAGGGTACCGGGCCTTGTGTGTGGGACTTCGGAGGGGGGGGCGGCTTTGCCTGCTGGCTCCTTGGGACTGGATGGCACACTACATCAAGCATTCAATGAACAGTGCGTGGAAGTGAGCAGGTCCCAAGCCGGAGGAGGATAGGAAATACGGCGGCCATTTTTAGAAAGTGAATGAAATCCGATTTAGGCAAATGCAGCCCTGCAGGGCTTTTCTTCCAGGCAGCAGTGGTCTTCCGGAGGGCGCAGGGCCATACTCATGAGGCTGAGCATAAATGCTGAAGTGCCTATGGACCTGGAGCGAAGGTCTTCCCTGCATATTTTCTCATTTACAAACATAAAAAGGAACATCTGTGACCCTAAACAACAACAAATGGTTGGATGACGAACTAGCACATAAGTCTACGGAGGAAATCTATATCGCCCAATGACCAATACCTTGCAAACTCCATAAAGGGGGTTTGGAGAAGGTCATTGAAAGAGCAGAATAACTATTGATACAAAACTGCAACACCACCAAACCAAATCAGAAATCAACCTAAACTCTATTCCAAATTCTATTAAGCAGCAGGAAAGATGAACTAATGACATGATAAAAAGTTCAGATAGTCCACCTGGGTTTGAGGAATTTATCCCAATCGTGCCATAAGGCCTTGTCAAATGCTCTAAGAAACGAAACACATGAGCGCAACAATATGACCCCCCTCCCACCTGCACGCCAACCACAAAGATTAAGGAACAAACTCCTTTTGGACTCAACTTCATGCCCCCTCTAACCCTTTTGTGTTACTCCTATGTAATTTATTTTTGCATTATCGAAATAGTATGTCTTGATACATTTTCGAAGCGTGGACGTTTTTGCTCAATTTCGTTGGAGTGTTTTCTTGAAACAATGTAGTCGAATTGTGTAACCTGGAAGCATTGCAAATGATCAGCATTCCAATGATTTGACAGGCTCAAAACCTGCAAGCTCAATGAGCGTACTACGCATAGCAACAGTAGTACAAGGCGCACACCCTGAAAACCAGGGCGGCCATTTTGAGTTTGCTAGCTTTCCAATGATTCTATTTAATATTATCAAGCTTGGCGCAGCTGTGGCATCACACATCTCACCACAAGTATTCACGGGCAGCTGCACCTTTGAAACACCCTGTAAACTCGTCTTCACTTTCACAATACACATGGAAGCATCGACTGGCACAGAGGCTCAGCATCAGCAGCCGCCCCCAAATGGTACCCTCAGATTAACAAACTATCGTGCAGTGAAAGTAATCCTTCTGGCAGGCCACAACTTCCAAGCTTGTGTGGTCTCAGGTGACTATTACCCTCATCAGATCATTACATGAACTTTCAGGATTGGAGTCATGGTGTCCCCTGTGACATGTAATCCTCTGGAACCCATAATTCCAAGCATTATGGTTTTCCTACCTACGTCATTTACTCACAGGTGTACATCAAGAACAACTTCAGCGGCAAACATGATATGCAAACCATTTTTTTCAGAGCTGAACTGATTAGAGAATTGATGGCAACCCATCATACAGAGTGGTGGAAACTAGCTTCAAGTTGACACAATGCATACCAAAGGGGTGTTAGCCCCGCTTTCCTGTTGTCTTATTCGGTGACCAAGCCCCTTCAACAGGCTTGCCTCAATTATCTCTCATTAGTATGCACTGCCAGCAGCCTAACTAGACAAAGGGAGAGCAGATACATGGAACCTTTGATACTCTAATTAGGCTGCCCATGGCTGGACGAAGTTGTGTCTTCCCCCTTCTTGTGATGGTTTGATGTACCAGTGGCTGTCACATTCCTCCTAGACATGACAGGGGAGGGCTGCACCTGTAGACTGCGACCTCCCGGACTACACAGGTCTATGTTTTCTGTGCGGCTTGCAGAGGAAATGTGTGTGGAATGGCCTCACACATTTCCAGAGGCTGATCTCCCATCATTCATTTTCATTTATCCCCAAAACATTTTTTAAAACAGGCGAACACACACTCCCCGTGCAGATGGTCGAATTCCTCACATGACCCCCAGACTCAACATGTGAACCACCATCCTAGTGAGGGTCTGGTTTGTCATCAAGGGGAAAGTACCAGCTGAGGCCATCTGCATTTCCAAGCTTGGATCCTGGCTTGTGCTGGATGTCCCTGCAGAGATATGGCCCAACGCAAAAGCTTAGAGTTCTCCTCTTGCATGGCCACTAACCATCGCAGAGGCCCGTGGTCCATCTGGATCGTAAAGTGAGAGCCAAAGATATAGGGTTTCAGCTTCTTTACAGCCCACACGACCACACACACCTCTTTTTCTATGACAGCCCAGTTCCTTTGACTTTTTATCAACCACCTACTAATGTAGGCAACAGGTTGCTCTACCCCTTCAGAGTTCAGCCGTGCTAACACTACTCCAAACCCAAAATCACAGGAATCTCTCTGGATAATGAATTCCTGACCATAGTCCGCCACTTTCAGAACTGGGGCCCTGCACAATCCATGCTTTAAATCCTGAAAGGAGATTTGACAGGCAGGGGTCCAAGTTACCTTCTTTGGCATCTTTTTGGATGTTACATCATTCCGGGGCAAGGAAATGGTCCCATACCCTCTAATGAATGACCGATAGTACCCCAGTGAGACATAGAAAGGCTCTCACCTGTGTCTGTTTGGTGGGGATGTCCCAATCCTTTACAGTTTGTACCTTTGCTTCGAGAGGTTGTTTCTTACCTCCACTGACCAGGTGGCCTAGGTAAGTCACAGTGCCCTGTGGTATCTGGCACTTCATGGCCTTGATGGTCAGGCCTGCATTCTGGAGTGCCTGAAGCACTTGTTGCAGGTGGGATACATGATCCTCCCAGGTGTGGCTGAACACAGCAATGTCATCTAAATAGGCAGCACTGAAGTTTTCCAGTCTAGTTAAAACCTGGTTAACCATCCTCTGAAAAGTGGCAGGGGCATTCCTCAATCTGAAGGGCATCACAGTGAACTGATAATGTCCTTCCAGGATTGAGAATGCTGACCTCTCTTTCGCTGTCAAGCCGACCTGCCAATCCCCCGCTGTGAGGTCAAAAGTACTTATGTATTTGCTATTGCCGAGCTTGTCAATTAGATCATCTGCCCGTGGAATGGGGTGAGCATCTGTCTTTGTGACAGAATTGAGCTCCCTGTAGTCCACACAAATGCAAACTTCAGTCTTCCCACCACTGGTCTTTTTAGGGACCAGTACCACTGGGCTAGCCAAGGGGCTGTGCGATGGCTCTATCACTCCTGGGATGTCCACACCTTTGTGGAACTCTCTCGTCCCTTGCACACCCAATTTATGTTAGAAAACAACCAAAGATGTTTTATGGGTGGCCACCAGGGGGCGCACAGGCAATGGCTGCCTGACTGCGGTGTTCCCACCGAGGCTGGGCCTATTTAGGGGATTGAGCCCCCCCGAGAACCCCCTTAGCGAGCACAACGGGTGGCAGGAGCTGGTGAACCCCCCGTCATGCCCCCGCTCGAAGAAACGGACCTCCAACTTGAGTTCTGGGAGTGACGGTGCGCGACTGGGCAGGCGCCGCGCGCGACAGCGCTGGATGAGAAGGAGCCCCTCGCAGCGAGAAGGTCAGGGTGATGATCCGGGCTCCCCCCGGCCCCGGTGGTGGAAGGCGAGTTTTGGAGGGGGTGCGCTCCCCGGGCGGGGACCAGCGGCGCCCGCCCCCGCCCGACCTGATACAGAGGAGAGGGACGTCTTTCTGGCCCTGCTCTGGGTCCCACGGCGCAGCGGCGCGGCCCCAGGGAGACAACGCCGGAGGAGGCCCAGGAGAGGAAGCCCGCAGTAATGCTCTGCCTCGGGCGGTCGGCGGACCTGCCCAGCCCCCACGAGGACCGAGGCGACCGGCGTGAGCTGCCCCAGCCTGGGTCCCACCCAGAGCCACGACAGCGACCTCCGGCCGGAGAGCAGACGGAGAGGTCCCCCACGGCCGTGGGCACGGCGGGGGGAGGCCCCGGGCCGGGCCCCGGCGCGAGGACCTGCCAGATGACGGATGACCCCTGGGGAACTACCCTGGGAGACGACAGCGACTCAGCAGCCCAGGTGAGAGGCCCCCGACCGCAGGCGGTGGGGCGTGTGCCCACCTGGGGGGCCATCCCATCCCCCATAGGGGTCAAAGCTCACCCCTGCAGCCCCCACCTGAGAAACGTGCAACGATACGACCATGGGACAGCACAGCACACCCTCAAGGGCCCACTAGGCCGCAACGGACCACGCAGCTGGGGGTCAGTATGCCCTCACGGACTGAAGGAAGACCCCACGATCTACCGCTCTCATGAATTGGAGAGCCCCTTTGGCGTTCTCAACTTCATCGGGCCCACGGCCTACCCTGAACCCACAGGCAGCCCACGACCCAGGTGAGAGGCCCCCGTCCTCGGTTGGCGGGGCGAGTGCCCGCCTGGTGGGCTGCTCCACCCTCAGCACGGGATAATTCACCGTCTACAAACTCCACTGGTGAAACCTGAACCTGTCTGGCCCCGGGGCGGCACAGCTTTCCCCCCAGAGGCCCCCTAGACCGCAGCGGACCCCGCCACAGGGGACCAGTAGCACCCCATAAGCTGGAAGAAGACCCTACAAACGTTTCGTTTTCAAGAAACAGAGATCACTACCAAGGTCCCTACTCTCTCCGGAATCATGGCCCACCCTGAACCCGCTGGCCAACCCGCAATGACGATGGAAAGAGGTTTCGCCTCCATCCTCCAGGAGATTAGAGAAATGAGATCTGATATTGCCCAGAAGTTCGAGAAATTGGACCAAAGAGTTGACAAAATCGAGGACAGGGTCCTACAAGTGGAAAACTATCAATCGTGCTCCACATCTCAGGAAGTCCAATTCGGCACGCAGCTCGCAGCCCTGGAAAAGAGGGATGAAGAGAGAGCCAGGTTAATGGACGACTATGAAAATAGGGAGAGACGGAATAATCTAAGGTTCTTTGGGATCCCGGAACCAGAGGGCAAAACTGAGAGAGAGTTGACCCGAATGGTGAGAGACATTATCACCATCCTGTTTGCAGAAGAAATGACAATGGAACTCACGTTTGACCGGGTGCACAGGGCCGGGAGAAGGTCGGGGAGCCCCAGATCGGTTCTGGCCCGTTTTCACTATTACACCGAAAAAGCCAAAGTTCAGGAGGCTGCGAGGAAGGCGGGGATGATAACTTACAACTGCGCCCAAATCTCTATTTTTCAAGATCTCTCAGCTTACACCCTTGCCAAACGAAGGATGTGCCACCCCCTGACACAACAACTGAAAGAGAAGGGCATTCGTTATAGATGGGGATATCCCTTCTCCCTGTCTTTTGAATACTCAGGCCAACGCACAATGCTGGTAACGGAAGAGAACATCAGGGGTGCTATCCAGGACTACGTGGGTGAACCCGCCCCCAGGAGGGGGCCCGGAAGCACTCAACAGGGGCACCCCCGGCCAGTCTAACTCCAGAAGAAGGAAAACCGGCGCTAGGAAGCTCAAGAAGTTGAACACACCACCGACACCGATGGAGGAAGATCACGCCGATTCGGAGGGGTGACAACAGCGACCCCACGATGATCATCGGGAGCAGACAACTGGAAGACTCTGGAGACGCTTTGCTCGCTGCACCCCCTAGAACTGCAAGTATAAGGGGGCATCAGGGGGGTCACAACCATGGGCGCTGTGAGAAATACCACCCTGGGCCCAGGGGACGGTCGCCCACGGGGCGGGGGGTACAGCCCAGATCATCCATAGATCGGGCCCAGACAATCGGGTGGGGAAGACATTTTTAGTTCCCCCTCAAGCAATGCCCAAGCCAGGGAGTTCAGGGGGGGATGAGATGGAGGGGGGGGGCTCACGTTAGCGTGCTTTGTTATTGACGCCTGGCCGTAGGGAACCGGCTGGTGGTCCAGCCAAAAATCCAGGAATGGAGGGACTAAATGGCTGGACGCCGGGAGGGGGGTGGGGGTTAGTACACAAATTGTGGGTTTCGGGGTGGGGAACGAGTTGGGGGGTAAATTGGGGAAAGGTTTCGAAAATGTCCAAACAAGGAAATAGAGAATGCAGGGAGGGAGCGACCATGCGACACCGGTGACCAAGGGGGAAGGTGACAGCGATTATGGCTGACGACCGACCAGCCTTAGGGATGGGAACCCTGAATGTGCGGGGCCTGAACACCCCCACGAAAAGATCCCTAATCAGCAGAGAGTTTAGGAGGGCTAAGCTGGACCTACTCTTCGTGCAGGAGACGCACTGGGCGAGGGGGAGGGAGCCCAGAATGCGTGGGGGCGGTATCGAGGAGATTTTTTATGCATCCCACAAAGGGAAGAAAAGAGGGGTTGCAATTCTGATCGCTAGGGGGTTGGGATTCGAGAAAGACTCCATCCTCTGGGACCCCGAGGGTCGCTACCTCTTGGTACGGGGCTCCCTACGGGGCATGCCCATAACCTTGGCAGTGGTATACGCTCCAAACGAGGGCCAGGCCCAATTCTGGGAGGGAGTGGGGGAAAGGCTGAAAACTTTTGTCCAGGGCCCATTGGTGGTGGGAGGTGATTTCAATATTGTCCTTGACCCATCCAGAGATAGACAGCGAGTGGGCACTTCCAACCCCAGACCCACAGGAGACGCATGTCACGCTGCTTACAGAGGGTGAATGAGGGCCTGGGCCTGGTGGACACGATGCCCACCCCCCGAATGGGGACTGCCTCTTTCTCATACTACTCCTCCACTCACAAAGCATTCTCCAGGATAGACTATATTCTCGTGGACGAGGTGCTCCGCCCACACGTAGCGGGTTACAGGACAGACCCCGTGCCCTGGTCGGACCACGATTTGGTCAGAGTCACCTTGGCAAGGGACTGGTGTAGAGAATGGAGGGGACGCTGGAGATGTAACGACGCCATACTGAGAGATGAGGTACATGCCCAGGCCGTCGTGGACGCCATTTCAGAGTTCTTCGAGCTAAACGATAACAGGGAGGTGGGCACACACACCCTCTGGGACGCCTTCAAGGCGACCCTAAGAGGAGTACTTATTAAAATGGGTTCTCGTCAGAAGAGGGAAAGGGAGATCCAGGAGAGGACTTTGAGGGAAAAAATAGCACGCCTTCAACCGGGGGGTTCCCCGGTACAGATCCTAGACCGAGACCGCGTGATATGATATGATATAATATGGCATTTGTAACGCGCCTATACACAGGTGTTTCAAGGCGCGACGAGGCAGGGAGGGGAGGAACAAGGGGAGACAGACAACGATCCTACTAGGCCAGGTGTCATTCAGATCGCGCAAGTGCAGGGGTGGGGGAGGGGGAAAAGTGCAAGGGGAAGGGGAGGGGGGGAAGTGCAGTACAAGGTAAGTGGCATAAAGTAATAAATAAATAGGGCCAGCTGGTGGCAAGTGCAAGGTAAGTGCAGAACAATTGCTGGAAATGTGGGGGGCTGTAGGGATACAGAGACAGTCCCGCAGTGCAGAGGGGTTCCAGGGCATCAGTGCAAGTGGAGAGTGGCTGGGCCCAGGACCGAGGCCATTAAGAGTGGTCCAGTTGCAGAATCAGTGCAGTTTCAGTGTAGAATATTAGCTGTTCAGCAGGGGAGAGGGAGAGAGAAAGCAGAAGCAAAGAGGAAGGTTTTGAGGTGCTTCCGGAACCGGAGATGGTTCTCCTCAAGTTTCAGGGAGGCAGGAAGGCTGTTCCAGAGGGAGGCCCCTGCTGCGGAGAGAGATCTACCCCCAGCTCGTTGCTTCGAGAAGCGGCTGACCCTGAGGGAGTTGGAGGCGGATGAGCGAAGGACTCGGGAAGGAAGATATTTGGGAAGAGAGAGTTGAAGGTATTTAGGACCAAGGCCCCAGAAGGCCTTGTGGACAATGCAGAGGGTTTTGAACTTTATCCTCGCAGCCACTGGGAGCCAGTGTAGAGATTTCAGTCCTGGAGAGATACGGTCCCTGGGCTTAGGGCCACGCCAGAGCCTGACCAGTGATACCCAGGTGACCCTGGAGGACAACAGGCTCCAATTAAAAGACCTGCTCCTCCATAAAACGGAGAGGAGACTCAAAATGGTCAAACAAAAATACTACGAGAAGGGGGACAAAGCGGATAGGATCCTGGCCTGGAAATTGAGGGAGTTTTCAGAGAAGCAGGATGGTGAAACAGGTGAGGGACAACAGGGGAACACTAGGCTATGACACCCCCCACATAAGTGAAGCTTTCCGCCAGTACTACGAGTCATTATACGCCTCGGAATATGACGGTGGCGACGCCCAGATTGAGGAGTTCCTCGACTCCATACAGATACCGTCCCATCCTCGGGAGCTGGCAGAGGGGCTGGAGGGTCGGGTGACCGAGGAGGAGGTGGAGAAGGCGATCAGCGGGATGAAGGTGGGGACCTCCCCGGGGGAAGACAGCTTTTCGGTCTATTTCTATAAGAGGTTTCGCTCCTCCCTGTCTCCCTACCTGGTGAAGGTTTTCAACTCGGTTTTGGAAGGGGGCACCCTCCCCGACTCCATGATGGGAGCCATCATAGTGGTCCTACCCAAGGAAGGTAAAGACCCAAGGGAATGTTCGTCCTACCGGCCCATATCATTGCTCAACATCGACGTCAAAATCCTGGCCAAAGTGGTGGGTAGGCGGATGGAGGGGATAATGCAGAAGCTTGTCCACGGGGACCAGGTGGGCTTCATTAGGGGCAGACAAGGGTCGGACAATATCCGCAAAACAATAGACCTGGTACATTTCGCCCAAAACTCAAATCTTGATGCATGCATCCGTTCCCTGGATTCGGAAAAAGCTTTTGACAGAGTAGAGTGGAGATACATGACCCTCCTTCTCCAGCGAATGGGCTTCAGGACGCACATCCTGAGTTGGGTGGCTGCCCTCTATAGAGCCCCTACCGCAAGGGTCCAGGTAAACGGATTGCTGTCAGAATCCTTTCCTCTCACCTGAGGGACTACACATGGCTGCCCTCTCTCCCCCCTGCTATATGTCCTCACGATGGAGGCTTTGGCCATAGCAATTAGATCCCACCCAGACATCAGGGGTATTAGAAGGGGATAGGTGGAATTCAAGCTCTCCCTGTTTGCCGATGACATCCTGGCATATCTGGTGGACCCGGTCTCTTCGATCCCTCCCCTTCTGTCCCTGGTCAGCTCCTTTGGGTGTTTTTCAGGCCTGAAAATGAACACAACTAAGTCCGTTCTCCTTCCAATGCGCCTGGTGGACCCGATACTGGACCCCTTGACCAGGTTTCATGGGATAGCTGTGGGCAAGAGCACCATAAAATATCTGGGCGTCCTTCTCACTAGGGACCTATCAGAACTAGGAACCTCCAACTACGAGCCCATATTGTCCGAGATCACTTCTGACCTGAGGAGATGGGGAAGAATGATCCTCTCATGGTATGGCCGGATGACGGCAGTTAAAATGAATATACTGCCCCGGATTTTGTACCTCTTTACAGCCCTCCCTACCCGGGTACCCGCTCAAACCTTCATAGACTTGCATAAGGGGGTCCGAGACTTCATTTGGCAGGGAAAAACCCTGAGGGTCGGAAGAGCCACCCTGATGCTTCCAAGGGAGGAGGGGGGATTCGGTCTCCCAGATTTCCAGTTGTATTACCATGCAGCACAACTGCGGGTCCTCCAAGAACACAGGAAAGAAGGCTTGCAGACATATTGGTCGTATCTGGAGGACATGGACGTCCACCCCCTCAAAGTCCGAGACCTCCTGTGGGCCCCTCGCAGGTCAATTCCGAAACATGTACTGGCCCACCCGACCCGGGGTGTCCTTTAGGAGATTTGGAGGGAGGGTCCCCGGACAGCCCACCTTTCCTCTTGGCCGTCCCCTATGACCTCCTTGTGGGGGCCCCCCCTGAACCTGGGCAGCAGAGGGTTTAGACAATCCCAGCATTGGTCTGATGAGGGCCTGGAATGGGTGGGCCAGCTATTCAGGGAGGGAAAATTCCTGAGTTATGAGGACCTCAGGGATGGGCTGGGTGGCGGGATCCTCTCCATCTTCGAATACCTTCGTTTTAAGGGCATTCTCAACGACCCCGCATGGGGCTCAAACCTGCGGAGACAACTAACTCCCTTTGAGAAAGTCCTTGACCTAGCAACCTCTAGAAAGGGGTGGTTTCCTGTATATACACATAACCTTCACGCTAGGAGAGGCTTCCATGGGTTTTGGAATGATCTGGCGGAGGAGGAGATATCAGAGGATGCCTGGGCTCACATTTTCAGGATATCATTTCATGGCAATCTCTTCACCTCGGACATGGAACACAACTTCAAAATCCTGCAGGGGTGGCACAGAGATCCGGCAAAGCTCTCGGAAATGTTCACAGGGGTGTCACCAGAATGCCAGAGGGGCTGTGGCAAGGTAGGGACTAGAGGCCACATGTGGTGGCTATGCCCGAAAGTGCAGACCTACTGGGAATCTGTGAGAGATTGGATAGCGGAGGTAACGGAGGACCCCCTGGCCGTCAACCCGCTGACCATGCTGCTGGGCCTCCCTCCGGAGGAGGCAGATCTGCACAGGTACCCAAGGATGTGGGAAACTATGTTGAGAGCGGGCAGAGTGGCCCTGGCTCAGAGGTGGAAGAGCCCGGAAACACCTTCTAAGGAAGATTGGATGAAAAAACTCAAAAACATGTTCTTAATGGACAAATTGACTGCCTTGGTGAACAATGACTCATGCTCATTCCTCGCTGACTGGTATGGGGTCCAGCAGACATGGGAATGGGACGTCCATTAGTTCCAGGATCGTGCCCCCGGATGGTCAGGGCGTGATCGTCACTGAGAAGGACTACACCCAGTGATCCCACGACCCGGGGCGACGACGGCCTCAAGCCAGCTACTGAGTTGGTCACATGTCGCATTGCTCCAAAGACCGAGGAAATGATATGAAAGTTTGGTCTCTTTACTGCTGTTATGTTTGAATTGGATATGGGGGAGGCGGGGAGGAGGGGGGTTTACGTTAGGGGGGTTTGGGGTATGTAATATTTTCCTTTTTGTTCTTTGTCTCACAAAATACCAATTAAAACCAAAGTTTTTTAAAAAAAGATGTTTTATGTATTATATCTTTAATAAAGATGTCACTATAGACATAGTAGGTAATAAAAATAATATCTTTACTGTTCCTGTGCATTTGATTTAATATGAACAGTTTTGGATCATGTTTAACACACACACTTCAATTACTTTATTGAAACAAATTCAATCCAAAAATAAATACCAAATATAGCATTGATAGAAATACAGTTTCTTTTGCTATTCTTACTTCAGAAAGTATAGTACAACCATCAGTCCAATTATTCCCAATCAAATCCTAAACCATTTTATCAATTGGAGTATTTGTGGTCTTGATAGTATCATAATTTCTTGAATGTCTGCTCTATGCATTTTGGGAAACCATTCCCTTCCTCGGAAGCTGTTAGTTCGGTATTATCCCATTCCCTTTCTTCTCTGGATGATACTTTGTTGCAAAAGAGTTCCGAAAACTTCCTTCTATCAGGATTTCCTGAAAGGGCCCAGTTCCTCCTGTGTTGGGGTATCAAACATCCACTGCTCAGGTTTAGAGAGACATGTGTCCACTCAATTTCAAGGGACATTCAATTTCCATGTACCTCCATAAGGTGTGCCATCACAAAAGTCCATCTTGCTTGCCTATAAATGTATGATGCATAGTAGACTGCTCACCATGCCCGTGTGTAGTCCTGTTCTGCACCCTGCACTTTGTGAAGAAACTGAAAGTGTGTTAAATATGATCCAAAACTGTTCATATGAAATCAAATACACAGGAACAGTAAAGTTATTATTTGTATTACATATTATGTCTATAGTGAGATCTCTATAAAATATATAATGCATAACAAATGTTAGGCTATTTTTCAACATAAATTGAATGTGTGAGGATGGGAGAGTTTGTTAGGGAGAATTCTCAAGAATGGCTAATTTCTCTTACCTACTGAGTCCCTCAGCAGCTTTGCTGGATTTCTAGGATTTATTGTTTTCACCTGGTAAGAGTGTGAGCCTTTTTTCCCCCTCTTACATTTGTTTTGCTGTGTGTGTTTAACATTCTTGTGTTCATAGACTGTGGAGCCTCACCTACTCCACAGGCATCATCGTTTTACTGTGTGTTACACAGCACCTTCAGTGCAGTGACACAGACTTGTCTCCCAGAACATGAAAAGTTGCCATTGACTTTATTAGTCTCTTTTAAATCCACAGACCCAGTACAACCTATCTTACATAGAGTACTGGAAAGGGTTAATAATTTTCCCTTTTGGTCTATTTCTCTTGGAGCATTGTTTCGCTCCCTTTTCATTAAGACTTGGCTGATGGCAGTGGTAACTACCCTATTTTTCCTACTGTGGATATCTTAAATAACCTTGGTATTGTTTTAGGTTATCTTGGTAGCCTGGAACTTAAACCCGCTTGACCATATTGTTTTTAATATTGCTCCGGCTGGATTTAAGCCATTTCTTTTTGGAAAAGTCTTTCTCGTGTTCGTCTCTATGCGCCAAACCAGGTTTGGTTCCTTTGTTCACCGTCTTTTCGTAGTCTTCTGCACAGAAGCCCTCTGTAAGTGCCTGAAAGTCTAGGTAGGCAGGATGTGAGGGAGGGGTTTCAGGACCCCTGCCATGGGTTCCCTTGGTAACCCAAGTCCCACTCCTGTTTGATTGACTAGGTGACTGTCCCGGCGGGACAGCCACCCTGCTGTGTGATTGACAGCCAGGCTGTGTGAATCGGGGAACACTGCATAAAAAGCAGGTCTCTGGGTCTGGAAGAGGAGAGTCGCCACTGGAATGAGAGAACCGAAGAAGAGCTGACAGAAGAGGACCCCTACAACGACTGAACTGCCCGGTGAAGCCCTGCTGCAGGTCCGAATCTTCAGCCTCCAACGACAGAGAGGATCCTCCGGGAATTTTCTTCCCTTGAGCTGGTGGGACCAACCAGTTCACCTAAACTCCAAGCTAGGCCTCCCTCCTCTGGTCAAATTTGCTGTAGAGAGCTACAGTGAACCGGATAGCCAGGAAGGTCAGACCCTGCTTGGGTTTTAAGGGGCGCACCTTTTATTTGTTGCTTTGCTCTGCTGCTAGTTTCTTCCCTGGGCAGTGCAGGACCCTCCAGTCTTCCTACTTCGTGTCAGTCTGACAGTCACTTCAGGAACCGGGAGCCTGCAGGATCTGCCAGGAATGTCCGGCTCAGCTACAGCTTCTTCTCTATTTAAGGTACTGTTCAACATCCGGTTGTTCATTTCGTCCAGCCGCTGTGAAGGTGTGTGAAACCTTTCGCCAATCCGAGGGCTTGTCCTTCGCTATTCTTTAAACTAACTTTTCTGCCCACCAAATACGTTCTGAACTCTTGGCAAAGAGTTAACTGCGAACTACTCTGAACTGTGTGATCTTGAGCAAAAGACTTTTGTCCTATTGACTTTGGCCCTAAGCCTTTTTAATCTGATTTCCTCACTGTAGTTTCCTTTTCTAGATTGCCCTGCTTACTTACTTGTTGGTGTTACTCAATTTCTGCCTAACTTTGTCTTTCCCTCACTTTTTTATTATTGGAGTGCCATTTTGCTCTTACTTCATTTTTGAGCTTAGCTTGTCCAAAATCTATTGGGAGTGGTGTGGTGTATTAAGAGTGTGATTTTTCAACTGTTTTACTTTAGTGAAATGTTTTACAACTGATGTGTAAATAAATGTCTATTCTTTTAGATTTTGATTTTGATTTTGGTTATTTCTAAACACGCACCAGGCAGACCAAACTGCATTCGGGCGCAGTTGTTAACTAAGAGTCGACATTTAGCTGTGAGGGGCTCTACTTGCCCTATAGTTGGGTTCACTTAAATAGGTAGGTTTTCAATTCTTTCATGAAACCCTCTAGAGACTTGCATGATCGTATGGCAAAAGGTAGCTCGTTCCATAATTTTGGGCCAGATACAGAGAACCTCCTATCACCTTTCGAGGTGCATTTGGTCCGTGGAACATTCACCAAAAGTTTATCTCCTGACCGGAGGTCTCTGGTTGGTTGATGATGGTGGATTCTTGTGGTCAGGTATCTGGGTGTAATTTTATAATAACACTTTTACATAAGGCATGCCACTTTGAATTTTACTCGATCCTCCACCATGAGCCAGTGGAGTGCTCTCCGGGATGTTGAAGCATGGTCTCTTTTCTTTAAATGAGCGATAAGCCTAACTGCTGCATTCTGTGCCCTCTGAAGTCTCAACATCTGTTTAGCTGGAATCCCTGTCATCAGACTATTACAATAGTCGAGATGTCGGTTTACCAGCGCTCCCACAACTACAGAGTGATCTTGGGGTGCTATAAAGGGGAGAATGTTCCTGAGCATCCGTAAGGAATGGTATACAGCTTTTACTTTGGCCCCTACCTGTGCCTCACTAGCCAGGTTTTCTTGCCATATACTCCCAAGGTTTTTCACTTTCTTCGCAAACGGAATCTCTTTGCCCAGAATCTGCGGTGTCATATTTAATTCTATGCTTCTGTTCTTTTTTTCTGATTTGAACAGTATCACCTCTGTTTTTGCTGCATTAAGCTGCAGCTGGTTGCATGCCATCCATTTTTTTATGTCTTGCATACATCTATTGATCCCTTCAAATGCTTCGGGCAGGTTTACTGTCTCCACATAAATCTGCGTATCGTCGGCATAAGAATAGAAACGTAAGCCATGTTTCCTCAACAGTGGTCGAATATACAAGTTAAAAATCAGAGGTGAGAGCGCTGACCCCTGGGGGACACCACAGCTCAGCTGTATTAGCTCCGATAGAAAGGCTCCCAGGGTCACCTGTTGGGTTCTCTCCTGCAAAAAGGAGTCAAACCAGTCCACCACTACTTTGGCAGCTCTCCCTATTTTTCCAATCCTTTGAAGGATGATCTTGTGGTTGATGGTATCAAATGCTGCAGACAGGTCAAGCATCAAAAGTATGGTAGAATTTCCCCTGTCTGCAGCTTCCAATAGATCATCCTGGACTGTCAAAAGGGCGGTCTCTATTGCATGGTTAGGGCGAAACCCTGATTGGCATTCGTCTAACAGCTCTTTACTATCTATAAACTGCTGGAATTGGCTGCAGAGCACTTTTTCCAAGATTTTGGTTGGCCAACATAAATTAGCCACCGGGCGATAATTTTTCAGCACCATAGGGTCTAAATTAGGCTTCTTCAATAACGGTTTTACCAAAGCTCCTTTAAGGGAGCGTGGAACACAGCCCTCCCTCAACGATTTGTTTATAAAGGAAGTTATAAATGGGGTAAGGTTAGCAGCCAAGCGAATGGGGGTGCATGCTGGCAGGGGAAAGGCCAAGTCTTTTGTGGGTTTTAGTTGTAGTATTAGAGCTTTCACTGTTTCCCTCTCATTGGCTTCAAAACAGACATTCTCCTCTTCTTCCTGATTTTGCTCCACCTTTATCTCTTCTCCAGGTTTTTCCCACTTTTCTACAGTCATCACTTCAGTAATACTTTCCTGAATATCCACAATTTTTTGTTCAAAGAAGCAGTTAAACTTGTTAGCTTGTTCCTTTGAATCAGCGGTGGGTTCTGCCATGCATTTGGGGTTCCTAAACCTTGCCACCACCTCAAATAAGGCTCTGGCTTTGTTACCTGCTTGCTTGATTTCACTTTGAAGAAATCTTTTTTTGCAGCAAAAATAGCTGTTTTATATTCCTTTAAGCAGGCTCTCGCCTTCTCAGTGTCACTATCCGCTTTGGGAGTCTTCCATAGTCTATTGGCCTGTTGTACCTGTTTACGCATCAATCCCAGTGCTGGGCCAAACCAAGATTGGGATTTTTTACTAACTTTACGTTTTTTCTCTCTTAAGATAGCTGTTCCTTTGTTGAAAAATTCTTCACAAGGAAGGCCAGGGTCTAAATTTGCCAGTTAATTCTCCACTTCCTCCCCAGGGATTTTTTCCAAATCCGTTGCCTTCCGGCCCCAGACTGGAGTCGCCTCCCACCCTTTCTCCTTATGTAATCCTTTAATAGAGAATAATTGCAGGTAGTGGTCTGACCACAGAAGGGGGATAGATTTACAAAATTGTGCAACCCCTCCTCTTACTTACTCAGAAACCTTCAGTCAGTGTTTGTTTGAATCATAGTAATTGCTGTCCTTTGTGTAACTATTGATACTGTTCACTTGCTCTTGAGAAAAGCCTGGCTGTTCAGCCATTGCTACCACTTTACTGTGTAGTGCAGGCTTGAACCAAAGGTGAATTTGTGCTGCCACGTTTAGTCCTAATTGTGTGTGGTGTTCCCAAAGGGTACTGCATATAGTTCTGGCTAACAGAGTTCCACAAAGGTGTGGACATCTTCTGTGTTTCATTATTTGTAGCACCTTCTGCCAGGGTTGGTTTATCTCCCCCACACCCTACTCCATATCTTAAAATTATAAACAGTACTATAATCAAAATGTGTGCTCCTAGACTCTTGGAAAATAGTCTATCACTCCTAGAGGCAACATCTTGTTAACTTCCTCCTCCCCCCTTCTTGAGATCCTTTTATGTACCTGTGGCTGTCACATTCCTGCTGGACATGACAGGGGAGAATTGTGACTACAGGCTCTGTACTCCCACGGTACACAAGGCTATGTGTTTTATGCTGTGAGCAGAGGAAATGTTTGTTGAATGGCCTCATACATTTCCAGAGGCTGATCTCCCATCATTAATTTTCATTTATAAAAAGAAAAAGAAAACAGGCGAGCGCACCCTCCCGTGCGGATGGTCGAATTCCTCACAGAGACTATTTGTAGTCCATTCTCCTTGTCGGTAAGGCTCACAAATGCACCAATCTATTCATTTGTTTCAATTTTCATATGGTGCGCCAGGTACTAATGTGGTTTAGTGAGGGCAGAGGGTGCTCTGAGGGAGTACTTGGTTTGTTTTCCTTCACCTGTGACTTGTTCTGGGGTTATCTTACTCTTGTTACCCAGAACCCAGAAGTGAGTTTTCCTTTGAAAGCAATGGAGTTAGACCTTGCTGGACATTGGAGTTGTGGGGAGGAGTCTCTCGTACATCCTGTCTAGGTCTTGGGAAGTCGTGCCTGGTAATGTCCTGACTCCAGACCACCTGTGGCTTGTTTTCCATGAAGCAAAAGTGGGCATTCCTTTCATAGAAAAGGAGTGGTTCTTTGTTTAATAATGGAGTTTTGAGGAGGGGCCTCTCTTGCAACCTCTCTGGGTCTTGGGAGGTCTTTGTAATTTCTCTGAGGGATACGCTGTTCCAAAAAACCTCCCCAAATAACAGGCCTTTAAATCATTTCAAAGTTCAGGCCCAAATGACTCAAACCATCTGAGCTGATTCAAACCCACATTGTTTGCACAGGCTTGAATCTTACAGGAGCTAGTTCTCCCACCATTATTTTCTACATATAGCCCACACTCACTCCACAATAGATAAGGATATCACCCTTTTGACCACTGCTGGTTCCCTTGACAGACCATATATGGTAAGAATACTTAATGACTGTTCTCCTAACACGTGGGACCTTAAGGCTGTTCCACATATAAGGTCTACTTTGTAAACAATTGTGTGACTATACACGGTTATAGACTTTGATCTTGAACAGTACCACATAGTGACTATATCTTCCACTATCTTATCCAGATACACCCATCTTTTGGCCTGATCCCGTTGATGCAACTCATTATGGATGCTGAACTTTATCCACTGAAGAAGTTGAATTAGTATACATCCTACCTTGGATCAAAAGGTAAGGTGTGCTGCCTTTCAAGGCTGTATTATCCCTAGACAAAGACCAATACTTGACATTATGTTCTCGTTATCCTCATCTCTCTTATCTTCTGAATAAATCCAGGCGATTGCTTACTCCTCAATATGTTATGTTATGTTATGTTATGTGTACTTGTACCGCGCCGGTAGGCCACAGGCATCAGGGTGCTGGTAAAATATAACAATACTAGACATACATTGGGACACGCATTAAGCATCCAGATGGACTCTCTATTTTCTAAAATAGGTACAATCACTTGAAAAGCAATGTCTTCAAGCATTTCCTAAACGTTTGATAATTCTCTTCCAACCGCATAGTGGGTGGTAGTTTATTCCATTGTTGCACGGCACGCACTGAAAAGGATCTGCCCATTCCTGCCTTGGTGGCACATTGAGCAGGCCTTTATCCGCTGAGCGTAGCTGTCTCAAGGGAGGGTATCTTACAAATAGTTTTTTGAAATAGCGGGGGGCGTCTCCAAAGAGGTACCTGTGTATGATGGTCATTGACTTAAAGTTCACTCTGTCTTCAACTCTTAGCCAGTGCAGGTATTTTCTTGCCGTTGTTATGTATTCCCTGGTTTCTATTCTCTTTACTATACGTACTGCATCGTTTTCTGGTACTTGACATCTGGCAAGATCTTTTTTGGTTGCTCCGATTAACAGTGCATTTCCGTAATCTAGTCTCGACAGAACTATTGCTCTAGCAATAGTTGCTGTATTTTCCTCATTCAGGTACGGTCTAATTGCTCTCATGAGGCATGGGTAATAGGCATTATTTTTATGCAAGTAATTGACCTGAGCCTCTGAGCTCACTGAGGCATCCACCATCATCCCCAGTGTCTTGACCTGGCTCATGACCTGTATTTTGCCCTCTTTAATAGAGAAGGTTTTGTACTCCTCCCCTAATTTAGCTCTGGCTATGCTAGTTCCGAAGATCATTAGCTCTGTTTTCGTGTTGTTTAAACACATCCAGTGTTGCTGCATCGAGAGATTTATCATGTAGTACACTTCGGCTATTTTAGCACTATCCCTGGTATATTCTCCCTCCAATTCAATAACAAGTTGCCTATCGTCTCTGTAATTTGTGAAAAAAAATGCAGACGTCATCCAACGAGTCACAGAGGCTTCTTATGCATATATTAAAAATCAGCAGAGATAAACTTGCTCCCTGAGGTACTCCAACGATAATAGATATGGCCTCGGAAAACATTTCCCCCCAGTGCACTCTAGCCTGGCGCTCCATTAGAAAAGATGTGAGCCAGGCCGGGGCAACCGGAGAGCACCCAGCTATTCTCCTTAACGCTTTTACTAGGAGCTGGTGATCTACCAGATCAAAAGCTGCGCTAAGATCAAGCAACGTCAGTATCCCTGTTTTGCCTCTATCAACTAACTCAAGCATATGGCTTTGCAGGTCCAAAATGGCCGTTTCCGTACTATGGACGGCTATAAAGCCTGATTGTTGTTGATGAAGTGATTGCTGGTCTTCTATGTGTTTCTGTAGTTGATTAGTCGCTATCTTGTCTAATATCTTGAGGATGAAATTGGAATTAGTAATCGGACAAAGATTACCTGGGTCCTTGAGGTCAAGACCTGCCTTTTTGACCAGTGGCGTGATGGATACTTTCTTGATTTCCTTAGGCACGGAGCCTTCTTTGAAGGATGCATTGAATATTCTAACAAAAACTGGAGCAAATATTTCTTTATTTTCTAGTATGATTTTAGATCGCAGAATGTTTTCAGCACACAATGTTGGTTTCATTTGATTCAATACCCCCAGCAATTCTTTTTCAGAAACTGGTGTGAAGTTTAAAGTATCTATAACTCCCAGATTAGGACAGTCTTTCTCTGGAGTGGACTTTACTGAGATTTCTCTGGCCTTAATGATATTATTTCTTGCCTATTGCGTTTTTGCTTCGAAAGCGTTTTGAACTATGTCGCAGTCTTCCTCTGAGAAACCTGTGAGGACCTTTGTTTTTTCAATACTTTTAATTATCTCAAATATTTTACTAGTGGTATTTGATGCTGCTGCTATTTCCTTGTTATAATGATTAGCCTTAGCTTCTCTTATGCTTTCCCTGTAGTTTTTGTTTGCTTGCTTCCAATTGTCCTTATTTTCCTTATGGGAGAAAATACCTCTTTTACACTCAGGATGATACTGAAACAATATAGATGAGACTAACAATCTATTGAATTTCTGTGCTTCATGTATAGATATGAATTTGAAGATTCTGGACCTATGATGTATCGTTTTTGCTCCTGAAGAAGGGTTTTCAACCCGAACTGCATAGAGCTCTGTATACCTTATTGGAATATATAATTTCGTTGTTTATCTCATTCTCTTTTGATTAAAATATATTTGTTGTTTTAAATACAACATTTGTGTAAATAATTCTACATTGGCACTGTCAGTGAAAAGTTGACTGATATCAGTATAGTGGTGTGCAGGGGGCACGAGAGTCCTTAACTTTAGGACTCTTTCTTTTTCTTTTCATACTTTAGGCGGCCTTGTGCCAGGGCTGCTCTTTTCCTCCTGCACCCTGAGCGTATACAATATATCACACTTACTCCTGAATAGATGTATTATCCGCACACTGGTGTACACCACTAGGGAAACAATATACACGATTATTGGCCAATCTCATTACTGACGTATCCAAGAAAATGACTGGAGGTGGTGCCTGCATCCCAATTGCAAGCCTTTGTTGAAGGTCAGGGCTTGTTGGGTGAGGCCCAGGCAGGATTACACCCGAGACACTGTATTGAGCTTGTGGATTTGTATTTATTTATTTATTTTATTTGTATAGCTCGAAACATGAGCCCGGAGGCATAAAGGTGCTGAACAGGTTGAATAACAGTCAACATAAAAGAAGGAAGATGGGATTCAGAAAGAAGTGAAACTTAGCAGAATAGGATAGTGGCTGCTTTGGACGACTGGCACCATATAGTAGATGCTGGCAGATCAGGGGCTCCCATTGTGTTGATAGCGTTGTCCACTCCCTCTTACTATCTCACCTTTATCATGTCGGCATAAGAGATAACGCTCTGTCCTGGATTTCTTCATTACTTAGAGGGAGATTTCAATCAGTCATGAGGCCCCCTTTGAATCTTGCAAATCTTCAGTGACATGTGGAGTCCCACAGGGTTCTCTTCTGAGCCTATTGCTCTTTAATCTGTACATGAGACCCTTAGAAGACATTATTCGATCCTATGAGGCCACTTTTTACATTAATGCAGACGTTATTCAACTCATTTTTTGGTTGGGGTTGGGGTATGCAGACGGGCAACAGACCAAACGCCTTAAAGAGTGTTTGTAGCAGGTCAGTACCTGGATGACTGTCAACTGTTCAGAATGTAACATTAAAAAAACAGGCACGATGAGCTTCTTACGACTGTGGATTCCACTCATTGGGTAATGGATGTTTGGCAAAACACTCCTGGACCTTGCCCTAGTCACTCTCATGGAGTGAGGTACTTGGGGGTCTGGTTGGACCCCTGGCTCTCACTTGATCCTGAAATCAGTAAAGTGTCTGGCATATGATTGCACCATTTGCGCACCTGGAAGAGACTATTGGACTACTTCTCATGTTCATATAATATCCAGCTGGTGAATGCTTTTATAGATAGCCGTCTGGACATTTGCAATGCAGCCTATCTGGGGTTACCCAAGTGTGCCATTTCTAAGTTGCCAATTGTGTGGAATGCTGCAGCCGCGTGATTCTACATTTGAATCGTAGGGCACATATCACCATTGGGCTGGAATCATTAGACTGGCCTCCAGTGGAGAAACGAGCCCAATCTAAACCTCTGTGCCTTGCGCATAAATCTTTCTACAATCTGACATCTCGTTTTTTTAGGGAACGGTTTAAGAACTATAAACCATTACATATTTTACATTCTTCTCCCACTGGTCTTCTAGAGGTACCTTGAACTGAATTGACCAGATTGGGGGGGTTGGGGGGTTGGGGGGGATGGTGCTTTTTTCTTTTTTGGCTTTCAAACTTTGGAATGCATTGCCTGCCTATCTTTGATTTTTTGAAAAATTATCTGGAAAGAAAATACATTTTTTATTTCAACTGTAAATTCTGCCTGTGAGGATAACCTAGTTGCTTTTTTACCATCTAGTGCCTAGTCACCTTTTCAAGGAGATTTTGAGCTAGACTAGTACATGCTACCATACCATACATACCACACACTATACACCACTGATATGCCATAAACGTGAACCCCGTGTTCTAGGGCAATTTAAGACAAGGTAGCAGTACTTAGAGATGGATGGGGATGCAGAACCTACTCATACATCAATAATCAGACCGACTCAGGAAGTTGGCAAAATAGGGCACTGTTTTATTAACAATTATCTAAAACAGGGAGTTACAACGATCATCAACGGACGCTCGCTCGATTTCTCTCAAAGCATTTAATGAAAAAACAGTATTCTTATACAAAAAATGTGTCACTGCTGACGTCATCTTACGTGACAAAATAAGAAAACCTTCTAGGGAAAGTGGTTGGCCTTCAAGGAACATCTCTGTATACGTTCTTTACAGCCGGGAGTAGTGATTGGGTCTCTAGGATCACGTGGACAACTAAGCCCACCCCAAGTGCAAGTCATCTTCCTTGTCATACTAATACTCGACACCCTATTGGCTTCTCAAACTATAGGGCTCTGTACTACGTGGCCCTCTACAATTGGATGGCACGTGTGTACCCTTCTGGAATATTCCACTTGCTAGCAGCAAGCAAGCTGGTACCCCAGGTGCCAGGGGGGGATTGGCCTCCCCTGGCACCAATTAGCCCTCATCCATCATCACTCCTGCGGTCTGCCATTGAATTAAGGCTTTCAACTCGGCCTTGTAGCGCTACCCGTGCCTGAGAATAAGAGGGAGTTTGGCATGGTCTTATCTTCTGGTGTCGGTGTAGGTAAACCTAAAGTCTATTTTCATCTGACCATGTGACAGTATACCACGTTTTTGAGCTCTTCTGTTGCATAAAATACTATTAAATGATTAACTCTTGGCACCTTCAGTGTTTTCCCATTACACCTCAAACAAGAACTTGCTTCTTTCTCACGTTCATGTAACTTCTTGAACAGGAAATCAGGTTCACGGTGGCCTCGACTCTTGACACTGGACCAGCCAGCCTTTCTTGAATTCTCCCTCCATCAGCTACTTTATTCAACTGCGACACAGTCAAAACCTCTTCCGTTCATGGGATTCAAGTTTGCTAAAGTGCCGTGTAGAATATCCAGATCCGATACATTCCTATATATATACATAGGAGCATCGCCTGCAGTCTATTTCACCACATAGCTAGCCTCATGATTACTTTGTCTGCTTGCATTACATCATCTGAAAAATTGTAAACCAACTTTACATTTTCTTCGGTGCTTCTTTGCATGAGCAGTCATCATTTCTATCCCGAAATGTTGCTATCTTCGATACGACATCATTATCAGTTTCCCCATAATGTCTACATTCTTCATTATTGGCATCTCACCTAGGTGCGTCATTTTCATCTCGCATGACGTCACCAGTCGTCTTTCTCGTTTATTTTCACACTTCTTCCGGGACTTCCTTCAGAAGACCATTATTTCTTCGTGCATGCTTATAGGGTTTTTTCAATGGGTACCTTGTCGCCAGGATTCTTTGTGGTATAGTCACCCTTACTGGTACTGCGCATGTTGAAATTTCCGGTTCCCAACATACAGGCAGCATAGGGGTGGGGCTTTTGGTAGAGGTACTTGGCTCCTCCTCTACACTTCCCCCCTCTAGGCGATTCATCGACCACTCTCTCATCAACCTTCAGATCCAGACATCCTCTTCTGAAATAGTGTTTCTTTGGCGTCCATATCTTTATGACTCCCTTCAGGCAACCTGCTGATTTCACATGCTCATCAATGCTTCAGGTCATGTGACTGCATGCATTGTCCGTTTGGACTGCAGTAGATCCATCTTCCCACATACTGCTTGTGCTTCCTTGGATACAGGGACTTTCTTTCCCTCAGGTGCATACATACTCGCCTTCACATAGTTTCTGATTTCTTTATCTGTTAGCTCTTTGGTTTTGAACCCTGATTCAACATTGATCATGATCTCCATTCCTGCTTTCTTTGCAGTCTTCTTGCATTGTGTGATTATTATCATGATCACACAAAATCCAAACATTATCATCACCGACAGGGCTCCAAGAAACTTGGAAATATGTGCCATTCATTGTGGAACCCATGAGAAAATCAATGCAAACCAGCTGTCATCTGCAACGCCTTCTACTTCATCATCCATCTTGAGGTGTAATTTCGTCAGCATCGTTATGGGCTCTGTCAAGGTGCCATTCTCATTGTCGTGAGAAGGTATGAATGTGCAACATGATTCTCCAAATTTGGCGCAGACACCTCCATCCATTGCTGTAATAATATCCAGGACATATCTGCTCTGGAGAGCCACCAATCGTATGGCTCTAAGCTCGTCTGATCGCATTGAATCCCTTTATGGTAGTGTTGATCGTCTGCAGAAGCTCCCATCTGGTTATTTGCAACCACTTAGTATTTGCCATCGTCTGCATCCCTGGCATGAAGATTGTCGCAAACACTGCTGAAGTCTGACTGAACAACCTGTGTTCATATGGAATGTCATTAAAGGCTTCTATCAATTTTGCTGAGAAGTAATTCTCCCTCTTTGTTCGATTGGGATCTCCAACTGATCTCCTTTTCCTCAGATGTGCATCTGCTTTAGGAAGCTCTCCGATTTTCAGGTCACTCTTTAGAATCACTAACGCTGGAACATGGACAATCACCATGGAATATAATCCTCCCCAATTTCTGGGCAGCTTCATATAAGCTCTAGATTTGCCGGCCCAGTAGTGAGCCATTATCACTACTGTCCCATCCTTCATTCCTGGTACATCGAAGATTCGACCACACTGTTGATTCTCTCCAACTTTTCCTGTGCCATTATTTCTGAAGCAATTCTCTGCACTAGCCAAAGGCACTATCTGCAACAGGCCTCCTTTGTCGTTGAACCATGATATGATATGACAGGTAATTTGTAACACGCTTAATACCCAGAGGTTTCTAAGCGTGAACCCGGGGATCGAACCTGCATGCTCTGTGTCATCTTGCTTCCAAGGTGAGCACGTTGCTCCTGAGTTATCGTCCCGAGACAAGTCAGCAATTTGGCAAGTCCCAGCCATAGAAGTTTGCATCCTTTTTCTATAACGGGCTTGTGATGACCAGTTACTGCCACAGCTCTGCATATTACCACACCTTCTTCCCAGCCATCTGGAGAAAGTAATGTTTCCCATCTGGCCTCTTTCCTTACAGCTTTGTATTTCTTTATCAGTCTTTCCTTGACAATTGAGTCTTCTGTTTACTTCCCATCTGATTCCTGCTCCTTTCATTTCAGGCTGCTCATATCTTATCACATGATTCTTTGTGTGTGGTTTTGCTCTTGTCTTTAAATCTTGAACATAATCATCTTCATCTGGTACTGACCATTCTGTGACCAATACCAAGTATGCTGTTCGACCCTGAATTGACCTCTTCTATGGCAGAGTGCAAGGTGAGTCATACAATAAGCTGTTTGGACATCCATCTCTATAGCTATAAATATCTTGGACTTACCCATAGAATAAGGTAGGAGTGCACATACATAGCAACCCTCCTCAGAAGTTATCTTTCCCACCTCTTTCAAATGTTGATACCACATGTTATTCCCGAAGTGTGCTGTACTGTCTAGATAATCATTTAGCTCATGATCATCATCTCTTGTACTTCTCTTGGGTCTCTTTCTCTGTTTTTCTAAAAGGGCTTGTACCTGGTGATCATAGAAAATATTAAAAAAAGACCGCCATGCAAAGGGAATCACAGGAACACTTGTCAGGGAAATCGGTGATTTCACATGTGTCATTGGTTTAGGGACAATCACATAGGCCTTGGCCTTCTTGCAATGTCTAACTCTGCATATGCCACTGTAGTACAAAGAATCAGAGGGACTGCTACTTTCTTCAGACCAATAAAATAAACAGTGTGTATCAATAGAAGCAGAACAACAGCAATGAATATTGTGCATGCATATATTATGCACCAATACATTACGCCCCACCATCGATGTCCCTCCAAACGTCGTTGAGTGTTCTCACTCTCTGGAACTGCATTATGCTCAATAGATCTCCTTATGACTGTTATCACTTTTAAGGAAAGAAAAACTTCTTTAATCAGGCAATCTGGTTAGGTGCTCAGGTAGCTTCTGTATTTGTTCCATTATTGCCATAAGTAACCTTCTAATCGCAGGGTCATTTTTACGATCTTGGATAAAAGAGTGTACGTCAGTGCTGCACCCAACAAGAGCAGGGTAAGCTTGGAGTATAAAAATGAAGACAGCAAGAAGTTGTGTACATCAACCATGTGGCCCACCAAAGAGGAACTCAGAAAGAAATGAGTCTCGGAACTGCTCCCTCTGCCAGTCGTCAAAGATAAAAGTATTTTGCCAAAGGTCAATGTAACAATATCTTTGGCTCAAGAACAGTTGCTTTTTACGAATTGGAATGGTATCACCACTAAAGAGTTTAGGTACACATAGTTTCTCAGGTCTGGTTGTTGAATGGTCTTCATCTATGTCCTGAGACCGACACCCCTTCCACTTGAGTTGATCTGAAATTACAGAGATACTATCGGTCATACATGTTAAATATGCATGTAACTCAGTTCCAAACAATTCTGCAGTTGTCTGGGCATCACTTCTATTCCTCGATGGAGGAGTCAGAGGAGTTCTCATCCGCCTCCCTGTAACTAACTCATGGGGCATGAGGTGGTGGTCTGACCCGGGCTGATGCCTTAATGCATATAATGCAAGGGGCAGGCAGTGCCACCACCCCCTTTTCAGTGTCAGTTTGAGCTTGTCTATCCTTTCTTTGAGAAGACCGTTGAGTCTCTCACATATTCCGTTCGCTTGCAGGTGATAAGCAGAAGAAACTTATGTTTAACACTGAGTAGAAGACTGATCTGTTCGAGCACCTCATTTACAAAATGGGACCATTGTCGGACCTCAACACCTAATATACTCCCTATCTAGGGAATACTTCCTGGACTAAAAACTACACAGCGCAGGTGGCCTCAGGATGTGTGCATGGACACTGCTTCAATCCATCTCGAAAAGGGGCACAGTATCATATACCTGTATCTGTTACATATTTGCAGTAAATCACATAATCGATATGTAAATGCTGAAAAGGACCATTTGGTCTAGGAATCACTCCCCTGATTGTTTCGCAGTGTGTGCCCAGCAGGAACTTTTGACATACTATGCAATTTACTACATAAAAAGCAACATGTTCTAACCGGTTCGATACAAACCAGTCCTCTGCAATCGATGCTGAACGGATCTTCCTAGTTACATGCGCAGGGTAGTGTAGCTGTTCTAACGCCACCCTTAATAAGGCTACAGGCATCACCAGCTTTCCAGTGATGTATTGCCACCACAATGCTTCAGAGGGAGATAAAGAACACCCCCTGTACGTCCACAGTTCTTTCTCTTCCTGTGGAGCACAGCCTTAAACTTCCATTAGCTGCGCTCTAGACAAATGGTTAAAACCTTTGTTTACAATCATAATTGCAACAATGTTTTCCTTCACATCTGGAGTATCGAAGCTCCTAATATCAGGTGAATATGCCATTATTTTGGCCTCTTTGTCTACTGCTTGGTTACCCTATGAAATAAAATCAGTTCTCTTAGTAGGTGCTGCACATTTAACTATTGCGATGGCTTTTGGGAGTTGTAGTGCCTTAATGAGTCTGTCCAATGATGCAGCGTATTGCACTGGAGTGCTGTCTGCTCAGAGGTAGCCCCTCCTCTTCCAACGAGTTAACACTGCGTGCACGGTTGACGTCACATAGGCAGAATCACTGTACACCATCACTTCCTGCTCTGCATGTTTTTCAAGCGCGACAATGAGCGCCACTAATTCTGACGCCTGTGCCGAAAAGTGAGACGGTAGTCTTGCACTCGTCATTACTTTGAATTCCCCATTATCTTTGTGCTTTACTACGGCAACACCTGAATTCCTTTCACCATCAGTTTGATACATTTTCGAAGAACCGCCATTAAAGAGAACCTTCCCCCGCTAGAGCATTCTCCTTGACCCTCAGGATTTCATCATAGAATTCCTCATAATTAGAGCAATCATGCACTTGCTCATCCGCTGCCAGTGGTTCGGCTAAAAACGTGACAGGATTCACTATTTTACATTTCACCATTTTGATCGCTGGATTCGATATAACCACTTCATAAGCATAAACTCTCTGAGACATTAGTGTACCCTTAGGTTTCTCCAAAACAGCAAACAAGGCATGCTCAACAAATAAAGTCATAGAACACCCCATCACTATGCTTGTAGACTTCTCAATAGCGAACACAGCTGCTGACAGCGATTTTTCACACAGGAAATACACTCTCATGACTGGATCTAGAAACCCACTATAATACGCCAGGGGTTTATACCCAAGCGTGGTTCTCTGTGTTAACACCAGTGTCATAACTGTTCCATTCGTGTGTGAAAACAGGAAGAATTCCTCCGAATAAATGGGAATTCCTAATACTGGAGCTGTACAAATTGCTCTTTTCAGCTCTTCAAATCCTTCTGCCATTTTCTCAGTCTATTCAACTCTTTCTTTATTTACTTGTGTTTTCTTCGAAGCCTGCAAAAGGGGTCTTGCATACGCACTACAATCAAATACTCATGCTCTAACATAATGGGACAGTCCTAGAAACTGCTGCATTTGCTTTATCGTGTTCAGTTTTGGCGTTTTCATAATTGCCTCAACCCTTTCAGGTGTAACTTTCTTCCCTTCATGTGAAATTAACTGGCCTATGTACAGCACTTCTTCCTGACAGTATTGCAATTTTTCTTTGTCCACTTTATATCTTTTGTCTGCAAGGATAGTCATCAAACGAATCGAGTCTCGTCTGCACTCTTCTTCTGTTATGCTACAAATTAAAATGTCATCTACGTACTGCAGCACAACATTCAGCAAATCAACATTGCTTAGGTACATCTGCAGGACCCTATTAAAGATCAATAGAGACTCACAATACCCTTGGGGCAAACGTGTGCTTTTCAACTTAGTCTGATGAAACATAAATGACGTAAGGTCTTGGGAATCCTTATGCAACAGGATTTGAGAAAAACGCATTTTTCAAGTCAATCACCATGAAATATCGTGCTTCTGGGGGAATACTGCATAGAATTGTCACAGAATTAGGAACTAGAAGGAACTCTGCTTCTACAGTCTGGTTAATTGGCCTGGATTAAACGCCATGACCCTCCTTTCAATTTCTTCACCGGATACACTGCAGTATTACATGGTGACTCTGACATCACCAGAATACCTTGTTCCATCATAGCTGATATAGGGCCTCATTACGAGGTTGGAGGTAGCCATGGTGCTATTAGCACCATGGCTACCCCTTACCACATTCTGGGTCTGGGTTGTCGGAATAGGGACTTACCGGGTAATTCCAACCTTAGAGGACCCGGTAATTCTCTATTCTGAAAACCATTCCCCATTCCCATTGAGCCCCTATAGGGCTCAATGGGAATGGGGAAGGAGCTAATAACAGGCCTGCAAATAGCGAGCCCGTTATTAGCTCCATGGGCCATTAGCGGCTCCCGCTAAGGGCGGCTAGTAAAACCAGCTGGCCTAGTGGGACCCGCTAAGGGACCTCAGAATACAGAGGTAAGGGGTTACCGGCACCAGTATCCTTACTGGTGCCGGTAACCCCTTACCTCCAACCTCGTAATGAGGCCCATAGTCTTAAAATTCTCCTCATCTGCCTCTCGAGACATCGGGTATTGCCTTACTCAAGGCAAAATTGCTCCTTGTGCCAGCTTAATCTTCACTTCTCCCACCCCCCTCAATAGGCCTACATCATCAGGGCCTGTAGTTCTTTTTCCATATCCTCATCAAAAAATGCTGGGCGCTGCCGCACCATCGCCATTCACTGTGGGATTTCCCTTCTTTCTATCCTAATCCAATAAGTAATGCTCATTTTGAACACCACTTCATCATCTGACGGATCTTCTCTGAACATATCCTCATCAGTGACATCAGTCAATCACAAACAGGCAAAAAACTAACTCACGTTGAGACAACATGCTACATGTCTTTCAGAGAATGTAATTTATGCAATCAGATGTCCCTGCGGGAAATGCTAGGTTGGAGAGACCTCACGTAAGATCCGCATTAGAATTAATGAACATAAGTCTAACATCAGAAACAAGAACAGAATGTCAGCCGTTGCTAGGCATTTTAACGATAATGGACATACGGTGAGACAACTGAGATTTTTGGTACTTGAAGTAATGCCTCAGAAAAGCCAATCTCGGGACATTAAACAATGGCGAGCACAGAAAGAAGCTTATTGGATTGACAAGCTCGATTCACTATCACCGAATGGGATGAACGAGGAACTTGACCTCAGCTGTTTCCTTTGATGGATGAGTGGTTACATCATGAATTATCACGATTGAGTTTGCAACATGTTTCAGAAAGTTCAGCAACACAGTGACCACACCGAAGATCAACCTTAACCTCAATGTATTTCTTTCTACTCACGTTTGTGATGATCTGTATAAACCAACGTTGTGTGTAAAGAATCTCACATATATCTTACATGATCTGTCCTGTCCGTCTTTTGTTTTCAATTTTATTTTATTTTTTACTTATCTTCTATTCTAGGTAATTGTGATGAGTTTCCAATTTTGTCTCATTCTCACTCCTTTCCTCTTTTTAGGTAATTTCAATTTGTTTCATTTTCTCTTTTTCAGTTGAGTTTTTCTGAGTGTATTCACTGATCAACATCTAGAACTTCTGCCGTTCGGTTTGCTCCCTCTCGTTTTCACCTCAACTTGAGGTTACTATTGAGTTTGAGCGGAAGACATCTTCTGTCTATTACCGGCCCCACTTACCTGGTTTTAGCACTTCTCTACCGTTCCCAATCAGCTAAGTATCGGTTTTTACATCACATGAGCAAATTGAGTAGCGCCTTATTTCGAGCTGTTGATATTACCGATTGAACATTTTTAATATATATTTTTTCGGTTTGAGTAGGTGTACTACAACATTGAAGCTAATAGCGCACTCCATTACGTTCTAACATAATACTATACTGCCCATTAGCAGCCTCTTCACTATGGCTGCCGCATTTACTACAGCTTTCTGATGTTTCCTTAGCAACAGAAGGTAAACAAGTATAAGTATCAGGTACGCGCAGGGCGCGCTCCTGTGGCGCCCACCTCAGAGTCACTCGCCTGTCGTTGCTGGGTAAGATACTTTCTCTTTCTGGAATCTGTACATTAGCATTTGGATACACTTAGGCTCTGCTAGCTTAACATGTATCAAGGAGTTAAACACCATGGTGCATGTCTCTTTCAGACAGAGACTGCATGTGGTGAGCATCGCGCAGACGACTACTTCAAGATTTGCATTTATGCTGTGTTTTACGGCAAGGTTAGTGTATAGTTATCTATACGACTTCACTAAACCACAGAGAAAGAAGTAGCCCATTGTTCATTCTTTGTCTCTTTTGCTATCTTTTCTATTCGCCTTGATACTTCATCATCATTGGGATTTGACAATATCTAACAAGACAAACGTTACGGCTTTGCCCGTATGTATTGTTTCTTTTCTCCATGCGATACAATGTTTATACATATTTATGTCTCACATACACACTATCGATCATGGTCTGGACACGTGTTTATGTCTTTACACGAATATAATTGTTTGTATCTTTGGTCACCGATTTGGAACATGTATACTCGTTGAAAACGGGGACTTACTCCCGGCATATTGGAACACTGTAACCACGATAATGGACTTGCTGACTGCTCTGTTGACCTGCTTCTCCATGCATTTGTTTATGAATTAACTTGATGAATGATGCTTTTTTCTCAACTATTGCTATGTTTACACGTAATTAATTGTGGGTAACAGATTTGCTTGTTGGTTTATTTTTGACAATCGAATCATAGTACTTTGAGTAAGAGCTGGCCCTGACGAAGGAATTCATTTTCCGAAATGCATTGGCCATTATTTGAGCTCACCCTGCACATCTGCTTTCACTAAGATGTACAATCGCTAAATGTTATATATTAAGCTAAGAATAAGTAGCCATACTTTGCAACAATTTGATGAAAACTGGCTATTTCTTTTGATCAAATAACATAGAATTGACACACCACGTTGTGGTGATTGGTAGTGCAGCCCGCACCGCTGGCTTAACGGCCTTGGTCCATACCCCCTGATCAGTCAATCTATACCCTTCCCCAATTGCAATTACTGTTCTCCATGGCCTGCCCTCGTCATTGGTTCCTTCGAGCATGGCCAATTCCCCTTGTACTATAGCTGCTTGCAATTCTAAGGGAATAATCTGTCCCCCCTCTTCGTCCATGGGTACCTGTGGCCTGAACAGGAATTCATTAGGTATCCTCTTAACCTTGCCCACTTAACCGGGTAAAAGGTGTACCCTCTAGTGAAAGACTTCTGGCTCTAATGCGTTCCTCGCAGTGCTATTTGTCCTGTAAATGCCATGATAAATTCACCCACATTTAAATGTATTCCTGGCATGGAACACACTATGCTTTCGTCAGTAAAAGAAATTGTCTTATCTAACTTCGTCATTAAATCTTGCCCCAGAATGTTAACTGGTGTCTGTCTCGAATAAAATAATGGGACAGACATATCACATTCTCCTATGGAGACTGTCAATTTCTCAGTAAAAGGAACCCTACTTACTTGTGGCTCCAGAGAAGCCTTGAGCATTCATGGCATTTCCTGACAACGAAAATGTTGCCTCTCGTATACATGAGAGAGTTGCCCCAGTGTCTACTAAAAAAAGAAAAGGATTTGCCTCCTATAGAAACATCAACCCTTGGTTCCTCTTGAGGATTGGGTGTCACCGATAGTACTGAACACATCAAGTCGCCCTATGAGTTGTACAATTGTGGATACATTCTTATTCCCATACCTGTAAAATTACTTACTCCAATGACAGTGACGCCCCCTACTCTAGGAGTCAATCTATAGCTGTCCTGTGTTTGTAATCTGCTGTATCTGCATGGGTGCATGCTGTAACTGCCCTTGCGGATGATTCAATGGTGCTTGCTGTGGTTGTAAAGCCTGTTGCATTTGCAGCGCTTGCGCCTGATACACTCTCTGATCTTGGCTGAACCCATCACTATTTTGTGAGCTATATGCTGGAGAATAAGCTGTCCCTCCTCTTGAGAAATGCCCATTGGGTACATACCATTGACTCCCACATGTTCGTGCAATGTGCCCTGTCTTTCCACGTGTCCAACATACAGGAGGGAGTTTTTCTGATCTGCCCTCCCTGCATGTTTTGATTATCATTCTGCATATTCTGAGACCAACCTTGGTTATTCTGAAAGCCTCCTCTTCCCCTGAAAGCAGTTCCCCTGCCTCTCAGCATGGACCCATCCCCTCCTTGATCTGACTCGCATTGATTATTCGGCTGTTGCATACCCGCTGTCTGCTGCGTTCCCACCCCCTCTCTGCTTGTCAGTACCGCTCCTTCTATACCGTACTTTGACTGTTTCTTCTGAACTAATTTAGCTTCCTCATGTTCTTTAGCCTCTTCCTTCTTCTTATTTTTCTCTTGCATTAATCAGCAATGATGTGCAATGGTCAGCTGTATTTCTACCCAAGGCTTTGCTTCCATACCCACTAATTTCTTGAGCTGCCTGTGAACATGCTCTGGCAACCCCTGACATAGAATGTGGTCAAATACTGGTATAGCTTTCCCCCACGGCCCACGAGTTTCCAAAGCCTGACGCTCTAGAAAACTTTGAATATAAGAGAGCGGATCTTCGTCCTCGTTCATTTTATGGCGTCATTATTGCACCCATATCTGAACTATCAGGATATTGCACTCCAAGTACTTTCCAAACTGCCACCCTACAATTATTATACAGTGCTCCGTCATGAGCTGTGTTCTGTGCTTTGACACTTGAGTATCCTGCTCTAGTCCAACTGTAATCAGCCTTTTCCCCAAGGATAGCTGCTAGGAGACCCTTACAGGGTAATTCATAGAATCCAGCGCACAAGTAGCGCACGCGGCTGGCGCACAGCGTGCGCCTGCGATAGTCTGCGCCAGCCGCGTGCGCCAAAACCGAATCCGGCGCACAGCGTATTCATGGATTTTAGCTTCCCCAGGCAGCCGTGGCGCACAGTGGCGCAGCGACTCGCTGCAGCGCCAGTTACGCCCCCAGGAACGCCCCTTGCGCTGGGAAATCTCATAAAAATCACAAACCAGCGCAAGGGGCTGCGCTAACACTGGACCATCACGGCAAGCGGCCCATGCGATTTTCAAGGGTGCGCGGGAAGTTTCACACGTCAAATCCCAGGCTACGTCCATTTCAGGGGTGCGCGGGAAGTTCCACACGCGAATAGCCTGGCCGCGTGTATTTCAGGGGTGCGTGGGAAGTCCCACACGCGAATAGCCTGGGCGCGTGTATTTCAGGGGTGCGCGGGAAGTCCCACACGCGATTACAGCAGGGTACGTGTATTTCAGGGGTGCGCGGGAAGTTCCACACGCGAATAGCCTGTCCGCGTGTATTTCAGGGGTGCGCGGGAAGTCCCACACGCGATTACAGCAGGGTACTTGTATTTCAGGGGTGCGCGGGAAGTTCCACACGCGAATAGCCTGGGCGCGTGTATTTCAGGGGTGCGCGGGAATTTCCACACGCGAATAGCCTGGGCGCGTGTATTTCAGGGGTGCGCGGGAATTATCACACGCGAATAGCCTGTGCGCGTGTATTTCAGGGGTGCGCGGGAATTTCCACACGCGAATAGGCTGGGCGCGTGTATTACAGGGGTGCGCGGGAAGTTTTACACGCGACTTCAGCAGGGTACGTGTATTTCAGGGGTGCGTGGGAATTCTCACACGCGAATTGGCTTGGTACGTGTATTACAGGGGTGCGTGGGAAGTTACACACGCGATTAGGCTGGGTGGGCCCTCACAGGTGTACCCTGTACACCCTCCACGGCCCCTGCAGGCAGCCCACAAAACAGGGGACTACCCTGCACACCTGATCATGTCCCCCTGCACCCCCATCCACCAGGGGCACCCTCCACCAGGCCCCCACCCATGTCTCCCACCACCCCCACCCCCCATCCACCAGGGGCACCCTCCACCAGGCCCCCACCCATGTCTCCCACCCCCCCCACCCACCAGCACTGTGGGGCACGTGGCCAGCAGGCAGTCAGGCAGCAGCAGATGGCAGGTGGGAGCGTGCTCAGGGCTCTGGGGGACTGTAATTTTGCCTCCTGGCCAGGAGCGTGGTCTTTCGTGTTTGAACGCGTGGACAGCCTGATAGGGAGTGAATCTGCACGTGAAAACCCCACACTCAGCGAATCGCGCGAAAACCCGTCACCAGCATATGTGCGTCTATAGTTACCTGCACGTGCAGTGTCAAAGCGTGTGATTGGTGAAAATGGATCTACACGCAGGAGTGACAAAGCGTGTGATTGGTGAAAATGGATCTACACGCAGGAGTGACAAAGCGTGTGATTGGTGAAAAGTGAGCTACACGCAGGAGTGTCAAAGCGTGTGATTGGTGAAAAAGGATCCACACGCAGAAGTGACAAAGCGTGTGATTGGTGAACATGGGCCAAGCACGTACACGCCGTAAGTGACGCTGTACGTGTGGGCCTGTATATAAGGTAGTGTTGAACACCATTTCCTTGTACGTGCTTTTCGTGGAGAGCGAGTGGGTGAATTCTGTACTTCTTGTCGTTTCACACGCAATTTACTTCACGGCGTTTCCAGTTCGTACTCCCTGTTACCTCTGACAGCTTTTTCTCTTTTTCCTCTTGTACTGGTTTACCTGGGCCTGTTCCCTCAAACAGTGTCCCCTTCTACTGTTGTCCTGTCTCCTCAGACAGCGTACACATCTTCTTTTGGCGGGGGTGTTGCCAACCAAACGCGCTCATTTTTCACGCTCTTTTACCTGGCAGACAGTGAGTCACGCACGTATCTAACTTCTGTGCTTGCCCCGTGTGTAGCCTACCCCTTCAGAGGTCATTCTAGGCTGCGTGTGACACGCATACGTTCATTGTGTTACTGGATGCCACAGCGTAGTGCAGGGTTTTCCATCAGCACACGTGGTCTAGGAGGGGTATTGTGCACGTTCCTTAACTTTTCTGGGGTGCCTGTGCGTTGCGTGACCCGTCATCTTTCCCCAGGGGTGTCATATAGCCTTGCCACTGCACTAGGGTACGAATACCATCTGGTACCCAACCCCTTTGACACCCAATTGCCCAGGACAATTGTGCACACCGACTCCCATACGCACAATAACATCAGTGCCATGGTTGGGAGGTGTGCAAGCCGTAAGGGTGGCAAAGGTGGCCGAGCCACACGTGGTGGCCGTGGAGGATCCACTAGGGGACGTGGTTGTGACTTGCAGGGTGCCCCTGTCCCCCCCAGTCTGGAGGACCAGTCAGGGACACCCATGCCCCCCCCCCCAGTTGAGGGTCATGTGGCTGATACCAACCCTGATCAGCCCTTGTTGGACCAGCCCATTGTGGCAGCAGACCTGTCCGAGGGTGATCCCGTCGCTGACATCCAGGTCAGCAGGTCCACTGCACGTGCACCGGTGCACATTGGTGTCATCAGGGCACGCGCATCTATGCCAGATAGGTCATCTGCTGGCCCCCGTAGCCAGGGTGTGGCTCCATCCACCCCACCTCTCATACACCCTGCCAAGACTGTGTCGGTCCTAGTTCATGCACCTCAGATCAGGCCTGACCCCATCCCACTACCCCCAATGCCTGCACCTACTCCCATGCTGAGTGTGCAATCCCACACACCCAGTACTGAGTCCACCACGGCTCCTGCCCCTAGTGTCCACAGCGGCGTAGGACACTCTGGATCCCCACCCCCTTCCAAGCGCAAGAGGAAGAGTGCACGTCCGGCACAGGCTGATTCCCCAGGCACGGCTGCACAGTCCGGCCCATCAAGGAAGCCAAGCTTCACAGACGCCGAACTGAATGCACTTGTTCAGTATGTGTCAGATCATGATAGGGAAATGGTCATCGTTGCAGGGTCCAAGACCACACATGCCAGACGCCAGGCACACTGGCAGACCATTGCTGACAGAATAAGTGCCCTTGGAGTAGTGAGGCGCACAGCTAGTGATTGCCAGAAGCGCTGGAATGACCTTAAGCGCAGGGCAAAGGATAAGATGGCCTCAAGTCATGCCGCAACCTTGGTGACTGGAGGTGGGTCCCCAGCACAGGAAATAGAACTCACACCACACGAGTCCGTAGCTGGATCCTACGTCACCGAGGGACAACTCCAAGGTGTGGGAGATCTCCCTGATTACGAGGCATCATCCGGTGAGTGCACATGCATGTGTGTATTATCCATGTGCATGGTGTGTGTGTGAAGCATTCATGTTGGGTGCCTGTCAAGGGGGTGTGTGGCAGAGTAGCTAGTGGCACCCATGTGCCTCATCCAGTATGTTCAGTGCAACACCATCTGCCCACAGCACTATCCCAACTGGCAACAGTGCACATATGGCCCTACACCAAGGAAGTTGCCCTTGAATTGTCATTTTGTCACTACATTGTTGCTCATACTCCCCTGTCTATTCATCTGATGTCTTACATACCATTCCTATACTTTCCCCCAGCCAATCAAGTTTCATCTTCACATGCCTGACATGCAATGATACCACATGCTAATGCGTCCTCTGTATATAAATGCCTACCAACATGCTGTCATACTGTGGATGTTGCCTTGACATCCACCTCCTACCTGTGTGCTTTGGTACCGTCTGGTTTCGAGCCCCATTCCCTCACACTCCATGCTGCTCTTCATGGTCTATCTTCCCTGACTTCTACAGTTCAGACCATCGTGCCCTACTCACGACACCTGCTTGCTAACAGTCAAATGAGGGCACCCTGCCCTCCAATGCGACCCACCCTATTGCTGACAAGTGCATCTGAGCCTACTCAAAGCCAACTCTCACTGACATCTGCTCATACATGCCTGTGCCTGTCCCATAGACCCTTCACATGGTCCCTGTCCTCTCTCCTTGCTCCTCTTCCACCATCAATGGTGGGACCCGTTGGGGTGTACTCCTGGCCTCCTTCCAACCCTCAGAGGCCACAATTGATGTGCATGGTAATGGGAGCATCTCAGTCCAAGGCCCTTACGCCAACCACATTCTCCTTGAGAAATGCTAGCCACATCTCATCAACTTCCTTACCTCTCCTGCTGTCCCCCCTCCTCTCTCCTCATCAATCCTGCACTGCCTCCCTGCACCCTCCCATGATCCTTCTCCGCCTCCCACTCCAACTCCTACACATGCTGCACCTCTGATCTCTAGCACTCCCCGTAAGTCCTCCAAGGCTGTCAACCTCCTCCACAATTACACTCCTTTCACTGCGGCTGCATCAGGCATTCCTCCGATATCTGTCACTTACATGAGGTTATGCACCTTGACATCCTTGGTCTCATGGAAACATGTCTGACGGCCAGCTCTGTCTGCATCCTTCACACACTCCTACCTGATGTTCAGGAGACCCTCTCCTTTGCCCGCCACTACTGTGCAGGGGGGGTGTGCCCTTGGCTTCCCTGAGGGTATTCCTGCCACTGTCACTCCTACTTAGACCTACTCCACTCTGGAATGGCTTGTGTGACGTCTCTCTCTACCACACCTTGACATTCACAAACTGTGCGTACTGTGTCTGGGAAAACTGGTCAAATGTACTACTTCCTTTCTGAGTGTCCTCACCTCTCCTCCTCACTCATGTCCCCAGACACAGAAATCCTCTTCCTTGTTGCTGTACGCATCCACCTGCATGCTTGTTGACCCCCCCACGTGACCTTTCTGTGACCTCAGCAACTCCCTCTCACCCTCTAGACTCCCGTCTGTCCCTACTCATTCTGCAGGGCACACTCTTGATGCTCTGATCTCATCTGACTTTCCTCTCTCCTGGAGTGATCACATTCTCCTCTCCTCCCAGCTCACCCTCACCACACCACAGGCAAAGCCACCCTCACCAATGTCACACACCTTCTTGGTATTCCAACCCATGAAGTGTGTGTCAGTCGAGGCTCATGCTGCCAAAATCTCCCCCCCATCCAGCTCCCCCTTAGGCTCACTCCCATCCTGACAGGGCCCACTCCATGCTCCACTCTATGTCAGGTACACTGGATGTCTTTGCCACGGTCATGACCACCTATCTGAAGCCCCATGCCAATGCAGAGTCCTGGCATGACTCGGATCATGTGAACCCAGACCACAGGTGCCGGGTGGCAGAGAGGGAATGTCCTGCATCATGCTCATCCTCTGGCAAACTGGCCTGCCACATGCTCCAAAGGCAATAGCGCCTCACCCTTCTCACCAAGATGAGATCCCCAATCCAAGGGCACATATCTGCGGCATGTGACAACTCTGCAGGACAGATAGAAATCTGCAAGGACCTTGCCGAGCCAGATGCAGTGTGTACCTCCCCTGTCCCCTCCGAGCCCACAGCACTGCATGATTGTCTCTGTACCCCTATAGGCCACCCCCCCCAGCACTTGTCTGCGCCTAACACCATCTGCCCTTGACGTTAAGTCCTACTTACCTTGTACAGCACTTCCAGCCGCCACTTCCCCTTGCACATCATTGTGCCACCCACCCCTGCACTTGCGTGACATGAATGACACCAGCACCAGTAGGATTGTTGACTGGCATCCCCTACTGCCCCACCACCCCTCAGTGCTCCGCTGTACCTTCATACATTTCTGGACCGGTGCTTCACGAATGCTATATGATTCCTTTACAGGTGATGGGGAGGTGGAATCTCATTGTTTACTGCATTTTGTTGATGTAGACAAGGCACTGTGCATTGTGGCCAATTTGGACTAGCAGATCCATGTACAACATGTCAACTTATTGATGTGATGATGCAATGTCAGGACCAGAGTGGTAGAAATCCTAAAAAGTTGCCCTCCTCTCCCTCTTCACTTGGTGGCTATGTCACATGCCATGTGTGTGATGGCATGTGCCTTTGACATGGCAATCACCGGCCAATGTGTGATGGCAGTGCTAGGCAGCTTGGTGAGCAGGCGTTGCTCTCCAATCTGTACATTGTATGCCCTGAGCCTCCCCTACAGACCCAGTGATGGTGAATGCATAGGAGGTCTCCCAGTCATGTGGGACATGTGTCGTAGAACTACTGCCTCTGTTGTTCATCAGCCCTTGTTGCATGCCATGGTGCTAATGCCTGTTTCCATTTTTCTCTTTCATGTCTTTGCAGGTTACGAAGCACTTGTTGATGCTGGGGATGTGGTGGTTGAGCCGTCCCAGGAGGGCAACCCGGGCCGACCTTCCACAAGTGAGGGACGTGGTGTGTTTGTGGGTGAAAACCCACAAGTGCTGCAGGTCGTGCTGTCGAGGGGTGTCTCTGGGGGTTCCTCCCCCGAGCAGTATTCAGGTGTAGACTCGGAGGATGACACCTATGTGCAGTCGCAGGTGAGTGTTCTTGGGAGAGAATCTCCTCTGTCCGACCCACCTGCAGCCGGGCCATTGCCCTCAATGGGGATGTCAGTGTCGGCAGCTCAGCCTCCGGTGGTTACGGATGCAGGGCCACACCACACAATCTCTGATCCTGTTCCTGGGGCTGCAGATCAGAGAGGGAATGCAGTCCTGCAGCCTGAGGCCTTGCCGGCACAGCAAGGCGCAGTCCGCCTTGCCCCAGGCAGGTGTGGTGCCCGTCAACGTGGTGGCCGTATGCCACCTGGCAATACCGCTTGGGAGCAATCCATCTATGGTATGGCCAACCAACAGGCAGCATCATCCGAGATGATTGCACAGGCCATGGATAGGGTGGCCACTTCCATTGTCCCCCCAGAAAGGCTGATGGAGCGACTGGAGCAGGCTACAGAGTCCATCAGCCAGGCACACAGGGAGGATATGTTGGCGTCCAACAAGGACAGGCGGGCGGCACTGGCGACTCTGCGGGAATCACATTCCATGGAGTCCCAGCGCCACAGGGAAGGCCTGAGGGAAGAATTCCGTCACCTCAGGTCGACCCTGTTAGAGCTTGAGGCTTCATCCCATAGAAGGACAGAGGAGCAGCTGGAGCGTCTGACACGGACGCTCTCGGCCGAGATGCAGGCAACTCGTGCGGAGGTCAGGTCATCCCGGGAGTTACTGCATGGGGACCTCCGCATGATTATAACCCAGAACCAGAACTACCAGACCCGCCTGCTTGCAGCCATGGAGGAGCAAACTCGTGCTTTGCGTGGGCTGCCTCCCATTGTCACACCATCTTCTGAGGCAGCTCCCCCACCTCCTGAGTCAGCTGCAGGGTCTGGCCAGAGCGATCGCGACTCATCTCCCACAACAGAGTAGCCGTGTGGGCCACGAGCCTATGGGGTGTTTTAGTTTCCCATGATCCACACAGGTGGATTGTGGCGTGCATCCTGTCCTCGGACCTCATAGGTGCCCCCCCCCCCCCGCCGGCCCTTTCATGGCCATTTTTTCTCAATTTTCTTTTTTCTTTTCCAAGAGTGTTGCCTTGTGTGGGTACCTGGGCATACACTGTATTGTGGCTGGGCACATGCAGGCTTGTCCTGAGTTTGGTTTAGATGCTTGGGTAGCAGACATCCACACCCCTCCTGCTTCCGTTTACATGGGCTTGCAAAGGGTGTGCCCAAGTGACAGCAAATTACACGGTGACATTGGACTCCCATGAGCTGTTGGCCAGTCCATAGTCAATACTGTGTAGACATTCATAGTGTACATTGTTGTTGCACCTAACTATGCATGATGGTTTGATATGTGCCTCTACTTACATATGTTGCTCATGTTTTGCAGGTATTTCACACAGTTCTTCACACGGGCATACTCTCTGGAGTCAGACTACATGTCGGTAGATGTGCACTGACACTTTTGCGTGGCGCCATCACTGTACATCTGGACGGTGAGGACATACCAGCAGAATCAGGTAATGAGACTACCATTGATTACATGCATTGTGTCTTGTTTGGGTGGGCTTCAAGGTGGGTTGGTGTGTAATTTGATTGAAATTACTCTTACACAGGTGTGTAGTAGTGGCTCCAGCGCGGTTAGCTGTTCAAGTGCGGCTATGTTCCATTTGGGGCACTGCTATTTGTGACACCGGTGTCATGTTGTGATGGCCAGTTTGTTTGCTCTCACATACCATGACATGGTGTCCTCAGTGGCGGGACTGTGAAGGGAATGGGTGACATGGCAATGTTGTCATGTAGTGAATCGCCTGTGGCAATGCATATTTGATTGATGGAGTTGTGTCTTCTCGTTGTGATGCATTGCTGGTGTATGTGTAGGTAGGGGTGCACACATAGTGACACTTCCATGTTAACAATCTCAGGCTGATGTGTATCTGACAGTTTATTGTCGAGTAATTTTGTGACATTGTCAGGTAGTGTCATCATTGATTGTCAGATGGTATGTGCCAGAGCAGTGTGCACTAGCCAGCACTGTGATTCCTAGGTGAAGAAGTTGGCCACCAGTTGCGTACGGGCTGCCACCCCCCGTGCCCTTTCCCCTCCCATGCGCAGCGGGCGTGCATGTGGTTGTGGATGTGGGGGCACCACCATGTCCACAGGCAGGCCCCGGCGTGTTGCAACAATGTGCAGGACACATGCTGCCACTATGATCCTGCACACTATTCGGGGAGCATATAACAGCTGCCCGCCAGAACGGTCAAGGGAGCGAAAGCGTGACTTCAGCACTCCGAATGTGCGCTCCACTATGCCCCGTGTTGCAATGTGGGCTGTGTTGTACCTTACCTCGGGTGGCGTGGTGGGGTTCCGGATTGGGGTCATCATGTGGGGGCTGATAGGGTAGGCACTGTCCCCTGCGGAGGTGGTGATGGGTATCATTAGTGGTGTTGTGTCATGACCCAGTATCTGACATGCATGCACGTGCAGTGGCATTCATGCTCACCAAGCAGCCATGTATCTCCATGCTGGCCAGCCTCCAGGTCCCGGCATAGTGTAGACATTCTGTAGATGAAGCTGTCGTGGGTGGACCCGGGATAGTTGGCATATACTGATGTGATTATTCCCTTGGCATTGCATACAACTTGCACGTTGATGGAATGCCAGTGCTTGCGGTTTCTATAGATGTGCTCTGTTGCCCTGGGTGGACGTAGAGCCACATGTGTGCAGTCAATTGCACCAAGCACTTTGGGGAATTGAGCCACACCATAGAATTCCTGGATGCACGTCCGCCTTTCTGCATGAGTCCTGGGGAGATATATGTGCCTGCGGACTGATGGCCGTGCAGTGATGATGTTCAAGACCTGGTGTAGGCAGCGTGACTGCGTGGCCTGTGACACACCACCCACTATGGCACTTGTCCGCTGAAAGGATCCAGTGGCCAAGAAGTGCAGTACATTCAGGACCTTCTGCAGGGGGCTGAGTGCTTGGGAGCACAGGGTGGGTGATGTGAGGTCATCCTCCCACTCACTGACCAGGTCCAGTATGATGTGTGCTGGAAACCTGTACCTCCCATACACCTGGTCATCAGGCATCCCGAATAGGCTGGTTCTGGGTGTGAATATTCTGGCCCTGACTCTCCTCCTCCTCCTCCTTTGGTAGCCCACTGCCACTGCTGCTAGGAACGGTATGTTCATCCTGGCATCTGGCTTGTTTATTGATAAGTGCGCAAATTAATGCCTTGCGCGTGTTCTAGGCGAGCGTGCAACCCTCGCACCCCTGGAATCTAGTTCCCACTCCAATAGCGTGTGGAAATTCCCACGCAGCAGGCATACAGGTGCGCTGACGTACTTGCGTGTGTAAGTGCCCGCGCACCCCTGTAATACACGTACATAGGCCAATGGCGTGTACGCGCACTTTTGGCCAATTACACGCGATGTAATACACGTACATTGGCCAATCGCGTGTACGCGCACTTTTGGCCAATTACACGCGATGTAATACACGTACATTGGCCAATCGCGTGTACGCGCACTTTTGGCCAATTACACGCGATGACACTCTGACGTGCAGTATTTCCACGTGTGCTCCGTCATCACGTGCTGAGTGGGGAACGCCCGTGCGGATCACGTCAGATGCGCTTACGCGGTGAGGGACTCTGGTCCAATAGAATCGCGTATGCGTGCTGATGCACTTACGCGCTAAGGCCCTTTCCTCGGATTTCACGCTGACGTGCAGGAATTTCACGTGCCAAATCACTCCGTATCAAGCTGGCCACCCGAAAACACACGGAACACCACGCTCCTGCCCAGAAGGCCGAGTTACTGCCCCCCCAGTGCCCTGAGCAGCCTCCCACGTGCTATCTGCTGCTGCCTGCCTGCCTGCCTGCCTGCTGCCACCGTGCCCTGCCATTTGGTGCCTGCACATCAGCCATCTGCAGGGGTCCAGTTGCTGTGTCCACCCCTGCTGGAACTGAAGACTCCCAACTGGGATTACATCGCTCCACAGCCCAGCCCCAGGACCCAGTTGCCCACCCACACCTGCCTCTGGGGTTGCCATGTCGGGCACTTCGACATCTGGCACCAGTGGCAACCCCAGGCCAGAGGGGCAGAGGGGCACCAGCTTCACTGCCACCGAAGTTGGTGTCCTGGTGGAGCATGTCCTGGGGCAGTATGATGCCCTCTTTGGATCGTCCCGCGCCAGCAAGGAAGGACGGGAGAGGATCTGGGCCGACTGTGTGGTTGCCATCAACGCGGAGGGGGTGGCAACCCGCAACGTCCAGAAGATCAAGAAGCGCTGGGAGGACTTGAGGTCCAGGACCCTTGTGAAGGCCCGGCGCCTCGTGGAGGGGGGCCGGGGCCGCATGAGTTCCATCCAGAAGAGGGTCCTGGAACGCGTACGCCCAGCGCTCCACGCCCAGGTCCTTGAGAGGGAGGCCCGTCTGGAGTTGAGCGGTAAGTGTGCAAGCATTACTGTGTGAGACAGGGCATGTTGCGGTGTGCTGGTTCTATGATACTTGCCTGTATGTGTGCCATGGGCCATGTATGCATGTATGTGTGCAGGGACATCATGGTAATGCATGTGCGACCAGTGATGTGTGACCCACATGGTTGTTGCATGTGTTGAAATGTGGCATGGGGAGCCCTATGCAGATTTAGGACATGAGAGCATGCCAGTCTCTGTACCTGGACATGGATGGGGGTGAAGGATGGGTGCTGATGCCAGGTACATATATGGTAGCCATGTCTGTGTGCCTGACCTGCGTGTCTGTGACTTGTGCATGCCATGGATGCATGACACATGTGTGTGACAATGCACAGATTCTGTGACGCACCCAACTAACCCTTGTTTCGCCTGTGTTCGTTGTGTTTGGGGCCAGATGGATGTGACTGAGGTGAAGTGTGTGCATGTGATATGCATGAGCCATGATGCATGTGAGTCACATATCATTGAATGTTTCAAGAGTCAATTGGACATGCATGGAAATGTGCATGGCATGCACCATGCCTGTTACTGTGTGTGTTTTGCCTGGACTGACCCATGTGTTGTGGAGGGACATGATGGAAGTGTACTTTGACAGGGGTGCTCATCTGCTATTGCTTCCTGTCTAGGGGACCATTTTACAGTAGCCTGATGCTTGTGTCCTTTGTCTCCCTCTACGCAGCGGCTAGTGAAGAAGAGGGCGGAGACGGCGCTGTGGAGCAAGGCGGCGGGGATGCCCCCGCGGCTGCAGCGGAAGGGGTGGGTGAGCCCCCACAGGGGCCTGCTACGGCGGGAGACGGTGAGGAGCCATCCAGGTTGGTGGTTTGCACAGAGGAGGAGGAGGCCGACACTGGTGCACACATGGGGCCTGGTGGGAGCATCCCTGCTGGTGCAAGTGGTGCAGTCCAGGGCCAGGGGCAGGAGGCAGCACAGGTCACCGTGGAGGTGCCTGTGCATGTCGCTGTCCCTGACCCTGTGAGTGCACCACCATGCACCAGCAGGGATGCCCCGTCCCAGGCCCGTCCGCAGGTAGTGGGGATGTCCATGTCAACTGACTCCCCTCCACCTGCGGCCGTGGGAACCCCTGGCCGCGTGGAGCAGGTCCTGATTGGGGTCGCGATGCGCACGGCTGTGATTCGTGATGACGTGCGTGCTTCCCGGGAGGAGCACGCACGTCATCACGAAGTGCACCGTGCCGACGTGGCCCAATTGGGATCGGCCATGTTCGGGGGGTTCCTGCATGTGTTGGCCAATCTGACGGCCCTCTCCTCCTCTGTGCAGGCTATCCAACGGTCGTTCTCCTTGCCGTCTTCCGGCCCAGATGCCACCATGGCCCCCTGTGGACCTGCCCCGACCAATGCAGCCAGCTCGGTGGGGATCCCATCCCTGCCACAGTTGGGAGTCGGAGGTCCAGCAGGGGTGGACGACACAGCAAGTGGACCCCAGCAGATGGAAGATGTGCCGGCATCATCGGGCAGGGCACGTGCACGACGGCGTCGGTGGTTACCATCAGCCTGGATGCCGTCGTGCTGGCAGAGGCAGTGGCGTCGGAGGCAGCAGCGGGCTCGACGTGGGAGGCATCATGGCTCAGGGCCATCAAGATCAGAGGGGCAGGCATCGGCCGGAGGGCAGGGCAACCCTGGCATGGCGGTGTGTTCCGTGTGGGAGGAGTTTGGCCAGCGGATAGGTGCGGAGCGGCAGCGGGCGGAAGAGGAGCGGCTCGCCATGGCCAGGGCGGAGATCTCCATGCATCGGGCATTGAGGCGGGCTGAGTGCCTCGAGGAGGCTCGCAGGGATTTTGGTGAGCACATGGGGTTGTCCCTGCGAGACCTCGGGGCCAGGACAGAGTCCCGCCTCCAGGACATTGACATGGAGTTCGAGGATGCCCTGGCCAGCATCACCAAGTGAGCCGCAGGACTAGCCCGCTGCCTTTGTATATAGTTTTTTAGTTAGTTAGTGCTAGGTTTCCTTTATTTATTTTTATTATTTTGGACCGCTCGGACAATGGCCACTTTTTTGTACATATTTATTTTATTAGTTAGTATTAGGTTTCATTTGTGCTGTTGGGCTCATGGACCCTGGAACATTCCTGTATATATTGTTATATTTTGGGAGATACATTTTTTTATTTTTTTATTGTTTACACCATGACGTAATGGTTTTTCTTTGATTTCCTACTACATGGTTTTGCTTTGGACAAATTATATTGATTTTTTAATCCTTTGTTTTTTGGTTTATCATTTTTGTTCTCGGACATGGACCTTTTATTTACTTTGCCACATAGTTGTATGTTTTATTGGTTTACTTGATTTGTGTTTTTAATACATTTTTATATTATCTTACACTTGTGTTATTTTCTCTTTGGTTTCTTACATGTCATGATATGGGTTTTGACATTCACTTGCACCCATTGTGTATGTGTGTGTGACAGACATATGTTCTTTTGCATACTTGCCTTTGGGGTTGTGTCATGTGATTGCATTCACTATGTGGGTGCATGCAATCCTTGCCTGGGTGTTTGTGCTGGGTATGCTGGCCATTACTGCCATGATTGTGTATCGTCAGGACCTGGGGCCAGGGGGACATGGGTGGGGGCCTGCTGGCAGGTTCCCCACAGTGCTGGGGGTGGTGGGAGACATGGGTGGGGGCCTGGTGGAGGGTGTCCCTGGTGGATGGGGGGTGGGGGTGGTGGGAGACATGGGTTGGACATGGGTGGGGGCCTGCTGGCAGGTTCCCCACAGTGCTGGGGGTGGGGGTGGTGGGAGACATGGGTTGGACATGGGTGGGGGCCTGCTGGCAGGTTCCCCACAGTGCTGGGGGTGGGGGTGGTGGGAGACATGGGTTGGACATGGGTGGGGGCCTGCTGGCAGGTTCCCCACAGTGCTGGGGGTGGGGGTGGTGGGAGACATGGGTTGGACATGGGTGGGGGCCTGCTGGCAGGTTCCCCACAGTGCTGGGGGTGGGGGTGGTGGGAGACATGGGTTGGACATGGGTGGGGGCCTGCTGGCAGGTTCCCCACAGTGCTGGGGGTGGGGGTGGTGGGAGACATGGGTTGGACATGGGTGGGGGCCTGCTGGCAGGTTCCCCACAGTGCTGGGGGTGGGGGTGGTGGGAGACATGGGTTGGACATGGGTGGGGGCCTGCTGGCAGGTTCCCCACAGTGCTGGGGGTGGTGGGAGACATGGGTGGGGGCCTGGTGGAGGGTGTCCCTGGTGGATGGGGGGTGGGGGTGGTGGGAGACATGGGTGGGGGCCTGGTGGAGGGTGTCCCTGGTGGATGGGGGGTGGGGGTGGTGGGAGACATGAGCAGGTGTGCAGGGTAGTTCCCTGTGGTGTGTGCTGCCTGCAGGGGCCGTGGAGGGTGTACAGGGAATGCCTGGGAGCACACAGCCATATCGCGTGTGGAACTTCCCGCGCACCCCTGAAATCCACGTACACGGCCATATCGCGTGTGGTACTTCCCGCGCACCCCTGAAATCCACGTACCCTGACTAATCGCGTGTGGAACTTCCCGCGCACCCCTGCAATCCACGTACCCGGACATATCGCGTGTGGAACTTCCCGCGCACCCCTGAAATCAACGTACCCGGCCATATCGCGTGTGGAACTTCCCGCGCACCCCTGCAATCCACGTACCCGGCCATATCGCGTGTGGAACTTCACGCGCACCCCTGAAATCAACGTACCCGGCCATATCGCGTGTGGAACTTCCCGCGCACTCCTGAAATCCACGTACCCGGCCATATCGCGTGTGGTACTTCCCGCGCACCCCTGAAATCCACGTACCCGGCCATATCGCGTGTGGAACTTCCCGCGCACCCCTGCAATCCACGTACCCTGCCATATTGCGTGTGGTACTTCCCGCGCACCCCTGAAATCCACGTACCCTGACTAATCGCGTGTGGAACTTCTCGCGCACCCCTGCAATCCACGTACCCGGACATATCGCGTGTGGAACTTCCCGCGCACCCCTGAAATCCACGTACCCGGCCATATCGCGTGTGGAACTTCCCGCGCACCCCTGAAATCCACGTACCCTGCCATATCGCGTGTGGTACTTCCCGCGCACCCCTGATATCCACGTACCCTGACTAATCGCGTGTGGAACTTCCCGCGCACCCCTGCAATCCACGTACCCGGCCATATCGCGTGTGGAACTTCCCGCGCACCCCTGAAATCCACGTACCCGGCCATATCGCGTGTGGAACTTCCCGCGCACCCCTGAAATCCACGTACCCGGCCATATCGCGTGTGGTACTTCCCGCGCACCCCTGAAATCCACGTACCCGGCCATATCGCGTGTGGAACTTCCCGCGCACCCCTGCAATCCACGTACCCTGCCATATCGCGTGTGGTACTTCCCGCACACCCCTGAAATCCACGTACCCTGACTAATCGCGTGTGGAACTTCCCGCGCACCCCTGCAATCCACGTACCCGGCCATATCGCGTGTGGAACTTCCCGCGCACCCCTGAAATCCACGTACCCGGCCATATCGCGTGTGGTACTTCCCGCGCACCCCTGAAATCCACGTACCCGGCCATATCGCGTGTGGAACTTCCCGCGCACCCCTGCAATCCACGTACCCTGCCATATCGCGTGTGGTACTTCCCGCGCACCCCTGCAATCCACGTACCCTGACTAATCGCGTGTGGAACTTCCCGCGCACCCCTGTAATCCACGTACCCGGCCATATCGCGTGTGCAACTTCCCGCGCACCCCGGTATGCACGCACACGTTTATTTTTTCTCTCAGCGCGTGTCTGTGTTTGTGGGTACCCCTTTGTACGTCATTTGTCCTGGAGGGCCACAGTATTGGACATTGATCATGTCTGTATATAGGTGCTATTTGTTGGCGCACCTTTTAGCGCACATTTCTTGCAGGCGCAGAGACGCTACCGCCTGCTTTCTTGTGGCGGTCGTGTTTGTGCCTGTTTGTGCCTGTGCGCTGCTTTGAGCGTGCGCTTTTTTGCCCTATTCTATTCCATGAATACGTGTTGTATGCGAGCGTGTGGGCGTTCCGCGCACTTGCCTCCTATACTTTCCCCGTGCCGCCCACATTCTTCCCCATTCCGAGTGTTGTGCCCCATTTTATTCCCCATTCCGAGTGTCCCGCCCTGTGTTCCGCCTACTTTAGAGCTGTGCGCTACGCTCGGAGTGATAGCGCAGTGGCCGTGGCGCACGACGTTGGTTGACCTGTGCGCCGGCCTGCGCCGCGCGCTTTTTCAGCGCACGTCCTCTGCTTTTCTTGCGCACGGACTTCCATGAATCGACGTGCGCTGGTTTCCCTGCGCTTTTCGCTTATTTTCGGCGCAGCGCACGTATTGGCCCCTCTGCGCCGGGATTTTCGGCGCACATTTATTCCATGAATCGGCCTGTTAATGTCCTCTATGGCTAAAGTGATTTCCCCAGTCATTTTTCTAACCCCAAATCCATTTTCCTGCACCCGTTGTTAAGCTGTGAAGTTTACATCTTAAATTATCCTTATCCATCTGGGGCCAGGGGATATACTACAGTCTGACCCCTCCTTTCTCCAATAAAGGAAATTGCAAAATCCCAAAATTGCAATTGGCTCCCATTGTCTGCCTATCCATAGTTTGGACAATAGTTCCTGATCGTCTTCTATTTGGCAATGACCTTAACCTGCTCACATATGGCGTCAATTCCCACCCTCTCACTATGAGATCGCCCCCTAGGTCGCTCTGAGCATGTCATAAACTGTGGCGTTCTATCTATAGGTTGGTCTAAATTCGACCATCTTCTTTGTCTGTCTGAAATCATCCCTCAGGACCGCATGCACTCGTTCCCTCCCTCCCACGGAAGGTTTCTCTTTATTCGTCGGACCTATCTTGTCCCCAACGGGTGTGACTGTTATCTTTCTCATCTCTATTTAACGTTAGCAAGTCCAAAGACAAGGCTCTGTGCTTGAGACTAAACAGGCTTCTTTCTTTGCCTCGTGACTGGGCAACTAAATTTCGATCTTCCTTTCCCTTGTTCCTTGATAAGCTTTTTGTTATCATCTCTTGATAAGGTTTATCAATGCTATACCTGATGCTTCCAATCTCAAAATTCCCATCTAGATTTACTCTAGACGGTCCTGGCATTGCTTCTTGCGATGGGGAAAAACCCTCTATGTCGCCCCATAATATGACTGGATTCGGTTCCATCAGTTCTTTTTCAGTGCGATCAATGTCCCTGGTACCCAGATTCTGCTTTTGCTACAAGCCAAGCAGTCTTTTCCAGCGTGCACCAGCACTGGATAATGGCCGCCTTCATTTCTGCATCCCTTCGAGTAGCTCCATGGCTACGCATCAGCTCCCTCTGATTGGATAGGCTGTAGTCAGTTTATCTACCAATCAGGGTGCCCGGTAGGTGGGAGCCGGCACTCTGTTAGAAGGCCTGTGGTAAAAGGCTTGTCTGTGCCTGTCTGTGCTGTCCAGCCCGCCGGGACTGTTACGCTCACCTGGTATCCACAGGGATGCCACCCAGCCCTGGTTGGATGATTTGCACCCTCGAACCCTCTCTGGTCCCTTGGTAAGGCCTCTGGTTAAAGATGGGTCTGCAATATAGGAGAGCTGGATTCAATACTAGATTGTCTTTATGTTTTCCCACCTCCATTGGCCTCAACTCCTTCCTCCCCCTTGGGCCTTCTCCTCACCTTAATATTGTAAAAGGTGGATTCTCCGTCCTGCTCCTCGTGGCAAGGGCGCGTAGATGTGTGGGGTGAGCAGCGACCAAGTTACTTCACTGGTGCAAGCCCCCCTGTGGGAATCCACACCTGCTGCGACTCCGTGGGTTTGCTGCTTTACAGTCTTTATATGCAGTTCTTATGTTCCTCTTAGTTTGAATAATAATGTCTTGCTTCTTTCCTTTTAGGTTGGTATTTTGGTGTTGTCATGCAGTTTGGAGATGAGCATGGGCCGGTAGGGGAAAGCGCGGTGTGCACGATGCTGTCCGGTGAGTAATGCGCGATGCACAGCGCTGTTTCACCTTTTATCTTGCTAACCTGTGTCTTTTCTCTCCTTGCAGGTCGCGATGTTCCTCGCTGAGCGCCGTAATGTTCCAGCGATGATACTGACCAGGAGATGACTACCCTGGTAAGAATTGTGTGGTTTTCTTCGATCGGGAGGAAACGTGAGTAAACGCTTACTAATTCTTTCTTTCTCCGCTTTCTATGTTATGGTATTCCAAGATGCATGCAGTGCCGGATGATAGAGTTCGTACCTTCATGTGAGTGGAACTGAAGTCGGTGATGGATTGAAGACAGGATACTGTTCCAGGTAGGTTTCGTAGTGTTCTTTCTCTCTCTGCAGGTCCTTGGTTTCAGGTAATCTGGCATCTAAGAACTGGACACGGTGAGCGTTACGCTGCCCACAGCAGAATAACGCGAAGCATGTTCGGCTGTTTGGGTGTGGTTTAAATAGTCTCAGGTAAAGTAGTCCAGGTAAAATAGTCCCAGGCCTGCCACACCCAAAGTAGTCCAGGTAAAGTGGTCCCAGGCCTGCCTCACCCAAAAGACTAGACCGCATAGCTCAGTTCCTTGTAATTGAGCTATGTGTGTTTCTCCATGTTGGCTGAACCCCCCCAAGTTAAATAATCCCAAGTAAATAGTCCCATTCTAATGTTCGTCTTCATGAAGGTTATGAGCCTGGTGCCAGGACTCACTCCAAGAGAGTCCTGGATGAGGTTTTAAGGCCTTTGACCTGGCCCTAACTGGAAGGCTGACTTGCCAGTGAGGGCCAGGGGTGAGGGTCATGACAGGACCCAGCACCCGGACCGTGCTACTCTGCCCATTTTACCTTGTTCTACCGCTGCAACACCAGCTCCACTGATACCACGGTAAGACATTACAGTGTCGCTCCTCGGAGCATTGGGACCTAAACCCCTGACCTCAACTCCACAGACTGGACACTCGCTACCAACCTCTCAGATCCACAGCCCCATTGCATTCCGCGCTCCCCTACCTGCTCATAACCCCATGTCCTACCATAAAGTGATCCACCTTACCTATATCTCTCTGCAGTATCGACCACACAGACCCGTATCCCTGGCGGCACATACACTACTTTGCTCACTGCCCTGCTGCTCAGCCTGCTAGTTCCCCCAGCACCCAAGCGATTGATTGCCATATTTTCCCTGTTTATACTGCCTGCCGAAAATGATGCACTGTAATGTTTGTTGTTAGGCCTGCTATTGCCCCCAGCACCCAAGCATTCGGCTGTCACATGCCCGCCGTATAGTTTGCACCCCAATAAGGCTACTGCAATACTAAATGTGTCCCCCCAGGTTGCTGCCTACTGAGTTCTCTCCTGGGCTACAAATACTAATACTGCATATTTGTGCCTATTCCTGCCGCATTGACAAGGGTACTATCACACGCTACAGATTGCTCCTACCTGACACTGGCCAACCCACTTTGACCACAGCCTCCTGATAGGCCCTTTCATTTAGTCCCTTAGCTTCCACCAACATGTCATTAGCACCATGTGCCCCCGAAGACAGACCTCCCGCACCATACCCTCAATGGGCGCCTCCAAGCTCGTACCCTCACTCTCCCTCACATGACACAACCCCTCAGCACTTCCCACTGCAACCTCAGGCTGTGCTCCAGGGACATGGGCAACACCGAGAACATTTTTCTCAATCCCACCACAGACTCACCCAAGGCACAGGCCCCCCTCACCACTTGCCCCTCCTAAACCTCCCTCACGTAAGCCTCTCCCCAGCACTGCGACCCAAGTACCTGCAACCACAACTGCAAACCAGGCCATCACACAAACACAGCTCAAATGCACCATCATTAATGCACCATAGGTTGACTATCCCTCCACAACTGCACACCGAATGTCACTAAAAATCTCCCCCTTCCTTGGACCGACCACCACCTCATCCTCTTCACACTTACCACACCTAAGGCTACTAAAGCCAACACTTCACCGCTCCCCACGGCCTCAACTAGAAGCACACGACTCCTCACAAGAGAAAGGCTAGCACCTTACCTCATGGTCCCAGCCCTTCAGGCGCCACTCTCCAATGACCTAACGGAAGCAATCAAGGCCATTGCCCCTCTACAAGTCCGCAAAGCCAAATACACTAGACACTCAAACAATTGGTTCACCCCATAACCAAAAAGCACTCAGCCCTAGCCAAATGGCAAGCCAGCCAACTTGCATCTGAAAGACTGGAATTCAACAAACTCTCTGATGAAAACTTAAAAGCCATTATCACCGCCAAAGCTAACTCTGTCAGTAACAGAACAGACAATGCTAAATCCAACTCCAAAGAAATCTTCTCCATTTTCACAGAGTTAGAAACCCCTGCCGCACCCCCTTCCTTCCATACTAAAGAATCAGTCTTGGTGTGCTGACATACAAGCAGCCATGTTCCACAAACTCAACACCTTTCAGAACAAAATCAGAGCTAACCGACTCAACCCTCTCCTCGCCAACTCATCCAAACCACCCAAAGCTCAACAACTGACTCCTGACACCACTCTCTTCTCATTCAGAGACGTCAATGAGACGGAAGTCCGAAATATCCTCAAGAACTTAAAACCCTCCACCTGCAAAGGGGACTTCTGCCTGGCACCCCTCCTCAAGGATTGCGCTGACCTACTCACACCCTTCATCAGAGCTTTTATCAATGCTTTTTTTGCCTCACGATCATTTCCCCCAAGCCTAAAGGAAGCTTGGATCCGTCCCCTCCTGAAGAAACCATCACTTGACCCTTCCAATCCCAACAACGACAGACCTATAATCACTGTACTCTTCCTGCTCAAGATTCTGGACAAAGCAGCCTACCTACAAGTCCAAGAATTCCTTGAATCCATTAAAATCCTAGGCACTCGGCATTCTGGTTTCCACCCTGGTCACGGCACAGAGATGGCCCTATTGGACCTGAAAAACCAAATAGACAATATAAGGTACTCCGGTAAACTGGCCCTCCTCCTTCTCTTAGATTTATCGGCAGCCTTTGACCTTGTGGACCACAATCGGCTATGGCAACATCTCTCCTCGTCTGCTTTCCTCTCCCCTAACGCAATCACATGGATCACCTCCTTCCTTGAAGGTAGAGCTATGCGTGTCTTCTCAGACCTTGCAGCTGCTACACCAGATACCATCCTTTTTGGTGTACCGCAAGGCTCTTGCCTATCACCCCCACTATACAACATCTTTACTATTTCCCTCTTCAACCTACTTGACTCGCTCCACATCATGTACACCAATTATGCCGATGACACTCAAGACCTCATCCCTCTTTCAGGCAACTATGACAATGACTCTAATACCCTTAATGACATTTACGCCACCATCCACACCTGGTGGCTGGGAACTGACTATGTTTGAATGGGGACAAGACAGAAATACTTCTGCTAGCCCCCACAGATTCACGCATCATCCTGGATGACAAATACCAATTCTTCACCATTGACAACATCACCATCCCTGTCTCACAGTCAGTCAAAACTCTAGGAGTCTACCTCGACAATAACCTCACCATGTGCAGACAAGTAAGCGCTATAGCAACCTCTTCAGCCTACTACTCCAAACTCATCAATGCCACCAGGCCCTTCCTATCCAACACCAACTCCCTTTCAATTGCGCGAGCCATCATAGACTCGAGGCTAGACTACTGTAATGCACTCTTTACAGGGACCTCTTCAAAAAACCTGGGCAAACTACAGAGCATCCAGAATAATGCCCTAATGTTGCCAAAAGAGAACACATATCTACAGCTACAAAAAATGCCCACTGGCTGCCTGTTCGACAGCACATTCAGTTCAAGGCCCTGGGCGTCATGCACAGATGCATCCATCACACCGCTCCAGCCTACCTCTCTGAGAGAATCCTCCAGCCCCCAGCAGCGAGACCCATTACAACCCCTTACACCAGCCTACTGCCAATCCCTACAATTAAAAGGGCAAGAGGAGATGGCGCACGCTTCCCCTTCATTGCACCCAGGCAATGGAACTCGTTGCCTCAATCCATCAGAAATGAACCCTCTCACCTTGCCTTCAGCAAGGCCGTCAAAACAAGGCTATTTAACTAGATAGCATTTTCTGTATGATGATGACGATGATGGATACGTCCAATGACTACTACCAATGTATTCTGTCACCTGCAGCCTAATACGCACACAATTCCACACTGTAAAGAGTTAACCACCTTTCAACTTGAAAGGATACCGTAACTTATCCAGCTACCAAAAATGTACTACCACGTGTATTTGGGCTAATGTAACCTATGGCGCATTTTGATTCTGCAACTAAGAAATATTCATGTAACAGCGCCTCGATGCCCCGGGCTGTGTGAGTGCTTATATAAATGCAAATAAATAAATAAATAAATAATGTTATGTGCTCTCTGTCTTCTCTTCCATTCCATTTCTTTGATAAATTCCTTTTGTTTCCTCACTTCCTCTCTAACCCTTTTCTTCTTCCTGTCTTTGTGCCGGTAGTTTCTGAAGTACCCGTACATCCCTGGAACATAACAGTGCATAAGGGTTTTTACGGTGGAATATCAGCTGAGCACCGAATATTGGCTTGGGTGTGCTGGGCCGAGAGGTACGTCCTAGTATTGGAACTCAGGTAGCTCTCGCCCGTTCCCAGCTACCACAGCTGGAAGTGCTGTGACAGGGAAGCTGAATAACGGTTTGTTCTATTAATATGTCCCTGGGCTGGCACTGGGTAGTCGGTTCTGGGGATAAAGGTATAGGGCTGGATCTCCCTGCAGCGTGTGGACTGAAAGGGGGGTATACGTCTGCTTCTTATTATTACATACACCCATCCTTCAGGCATGCCTGTTGTTAGAGCAGGAGCAGGGAAATCTATATTGAAATCTACAAATGTGTGTTCTTTTTCTAGGAGGCAAATCTAAGTGTTCCTGAAGCCTCTAATCCTATAGATTCCGTAAAAGGTTCTGCACCTCTGCATTTCCGCGAGCCGGTTCATCAAAGTCAGCCGGAGGAATGTATCCCCAATCTCAAAAGGGAGGAAAGAGATTGCATAAACTTGGCTTTGAGTAATGCATTCGAATGTCTGTCAAACAGCATGGACAGTGTCATCATTGAAGCACGTTCTAATTGTGAGCAGGTCGAGAAGGGTATAAATGTGGCAAGCTGTTGGCAAACTCTGAAAGATAGAATAATTTGTGATTTGGTTAAATGTGAAACCATGATGGAATTTTCAGCCTGGGTCGACTCTATTGATGCCATAATTCCCCAGCCAGAGAGGATGGCAAGAGAGTGTCAAAGAGACGACCTGATGACTTCTTTATCTGTTAGTAAGGCAGAGGAAGGCTGCCAAACTGACCCAGAACCTATTAGGAATTTGGTGAATGGATCTTCTGCTATTTCACAGAGTGTAACTACCTTGTCTGACCCCATTAGCCCAGTCCACACTTTAAGCGCAAATTGTCCAAATCCATCAATATCTAACCATGCTAAGATTGACCTAAGATTGACCTACTTGTCAGCCATTGAGTAAAGACATACGTGTTAGAAAGGCTTCTATGCCAGTGATTGCGGACTCATATACGAAAGGGCTGATAGAGGACAAAAGAAATATGATTATTGTGAATGTAAATAATGTAAAGGGACCTGAGACAAGAGAAACCCTGCAGACTAAAATCCATGATTGGTTTAGTTGGAAAGTGGAGGGAGCTGTATTAGAACCCAAGATCTTAGATTTCTCCGGGGAGTTCAATTAAAGAATGGTCGTCAGAGAAGAGCACAGGCTGTATTGTTATTGGTTGTAGCCGTTGCAATCTTCCACTCTTTCTTAACCATTGAAACTCATTAGGAAACCTGTCTTCTACCACATGTCTTAGAATTGTTATAGACTGAGTTGTCCTTTTTAAAGTTTATTTTAAATTTAGTTAGTGTTCATTACTAACATTGCTAGCTATGTTCCCATTGCCATTTAGAATTTCCCCCATGAATTTTAGGTTTTCCTTTGTTCTGTTCTTGTTGTTGTTGTTTTTTGAGTTGATGTTTGGCGCCCCGATGCCTGCGTGCTTTCGGTGTCTTATAAATATATAAATAAATACAAATACACCAGACACTCACATAACAAATATACATGTACCACTCAGACACCATACACACAAATGACATACACTATACACCTTACAATCATATGACATACTGAAGAGAGGGTCGCTGGAATGCCCCTCTTGACCCCCATAAGCATGACAGCACGAAGAGCCAGAAATGCAAGATGCCAATCACTGTTTGGCCAGCTTCTAGGAGGGCCAGTGACATCCACATATGCGAACAGATATTCCCAGAGACAACCATTCAAACCTTACCCGGCTGAAGTCTTCCTGGATACAGGGGCATCAACATTGATCATGGATGCAAGTGCCTCACTGGACTTGATCAACTGATGACAGATATCTAACTGTGCTGATGTCATTAGAGACACCACGATATAGCAACATAAGCCATGAAGCAAACTCGCATCCCTGCATGAAGTTACACGAACACACACTTGCACACACAAAGAACATGCTTATACAGTTCTGTGGACAGAGGACTGATACATATACATACTGTCGAAAGCCTTTATTATTTTTTCTCATTAGCCAAATGAAGAAACACAAGAAAAGCAAGAGATGCAGAGCAAGGTTGCAGTCGCTTATTGCAACTAACCAAATGGAACTACAGGATCATATAAGGAACCTGGAAGACCAAGTACCACTAACCCATAAGGAAACAAATACAATATAGATATATAGAAATTATAGCACAACTATAGAAGAATTCCATGAAACCACAGGCCTTAGAAGACGGAACAAAGGAAAACTGATTTTTCAGCACACTGTCCAGGACTGGTGCTCGCAGCCAAGGTCAGATAGGAGCAGAACATTCCTGGCCACAGAGCCAAGGAGCCACCTGCAAAATAGCAGAATAAATCCTCACTAATTGCAGACCAGAAAGCTGAATTTTGTGGTCTTCACCCACGTGGTGCGACCTAGCCGAACAATGGCCATTCATCCGCGGTCGCAAGAGGAGCAGTTCCCAGCGAAGCAGACACAAAGTGATGCATGAGTTGTTTTACAAAGTTGCAACCCAGCAGGCACTCTCTAAGGCAAAGTGGTTATACTGATGGCAACAAATGGGGACACATAGGGCCTTAATATGAGTTTGGAGGTAGCTATGTTGCTAATAGCGACATGGCTGCCTCCAAAATCGTGTCCGAGTCTGGGTCCTGTGAATGAGGAATTACCGGGTCATTCCAACCTTGGAGGACACGGTAATTCCTCATTCACAAAACCAATCCCCATTCCCATTTGTGCTCCCATAGGGCTCAACGGGAATGGGGATGGAGCTAATAACGAGCCTGTTAATACCAGGCCTGTTATTAGCTCCCTGATCCCCTTGCGGAACTCGCAAAGGATGTCTGGTCTGACCAAACGTTCTGAACGGATCCCACAAGGGAACCTGGTAATAGGGTGGAATGGGTTTACCGGCACCGGCACCATTACCAGTGCCAGTAAACCCATTCCGCCAACCTCTTAATGAGGCCCATAGTCTTTCTCATCACTTTGAGAAGGCACACAGAGCGCTGAGAACAGAGCTGGGTTCCAGGCTTGGGGAAATCAGCCCCAGCCAATCAGGGAACACGAATTGAGGGGTGGATGGCATAGGGCAAGGGCCAATGGTAATCCTGCGACCCTGCAACAATGTAATAGATAGTTTTGGGGGAAGGTTCAGGTGAAACCACCAGACATACTAGGGCCAGTCAGATAACCTATATATGTGCCATCTAGAGGTACTATCACCCCAACCATGCAATCGTGTAAGTTCTTAAGTTTTTGGGGAAGAGCCCTGGCTCGTGACCTCAGACTTCAACAAAAACCCCTGACACGTACTCAGGAGCTCTGATTGCTGGATATTTTGCATTTCCTGTATGATCCCTGTCTGTTATGGAAAATAAAGGACAGTTCTAGCTTGCTGTTGGCTGAGTCCTCTGCCTGTGTACCTGTGGGGGTTTGTTGGGCCCTGGGTGCTCTGAATCATGAATGTGTAGTAAGAACCTCGGTTCTCGGGTACACCAAAAAAGTGGTAGCAGAGAGATGGTTCACTGCGCCCATTCGGCACAGAGCCACCTCTTCCATTGCAGTTCCTGGAGGGCTGGGAGGCATCCCACGGAGCATGAGACCACACAGGAGTGCACCTCGTGCAGAGGCCATCAGATGCCATCTTGGAAATATCCTGCCCGCAGTCCATGAGGAGCCCAGCAGACCAGAAGCGTGATGTGGCAGTTTTGGGGTGAGCCGATGGCCGAGAAGCATCACTGGATCACTGAGTGTAAGTATTCACTTAGCCACTCAGCAATTGAGGGGGGTGGTAGGGAAATGTGGGCGGGGGGTGGTGATGAGTATTGTTGAGTATCAGTGTGGTAATGTGGGGTATCGTTGAAGTATTGTCGAAAAAGAAGCGTAAGTAGATGTCATTTGTTCGTGGTTAGGTTACATTTGATCTTGGGGTTAAAGGTTCAGGTGGTTAGCCTAGATGATTGACTTAAGGGTATGACAGGGTTTATTGACTTTGCATCGAATCTTTTACATCAAATGCATTTCCATCAAATTTTTTGCATCGAAAAAATATGCATCAAATGCATTTCTTTTTTTCTGTTGGGGGTAGACCCTCTAACCCCCTGTTTTTAACCCATTAAAACCCACCACAATAAAAATTAACCCTTTACCCCCAAAAAACATGGATTTGATGCATATTTTTAATGCATTTACCTCGATGCAAATGCATTCGATGGAAAGGTATTAGATGCAAAGTCCAGATACCGTTTGACAGAAGGTATGTAAATACTGGATTTCCTGGCGATTGGGCATTTTAGCTCGGGTCATGGATGATGGGACCCCTGTGTATAGGGCTTAGCAAATGGAGCTGGCTTAAATAGTGGACGGTGTTCTTCTGATTAAGTCTCGCAAAGGTGTTTTATTGACAAGGGGACGCTGTAGGTACAGATATAGCATGAGAAATATTTGTATCCCCTATTAGGAGGCAGGACGACGGCTGTGGGTATAGGTTTGTTGGGTTTTTTAAAATATCTGTGTAATGAGAGAATATCGTTGTGAGCTCTGTTAGTGATTTCTATCATTCCCTCGCTTAGTAAAGAGGTGACGTCACCAGGAAGGTCTGTGTATAGAACAAGGAGAGCACAAGGAGGTACAGAATTTGGTTTTGACAATCAAACATTGATGGAACAAGCTGTTCTGTGGTGGTGCGCAAGATTGGTGGGTGTGCCTGAGGAGGCAGAGTTGCAGAAGGGCGATGTGCGGAGCACACCTGAGAAGTTGGTTGGGAGAGGCTTGTAATGTTTGTAAGGAACTGGTATCTGTAAAGTGCATGAAAAACAAGATTAAATGTATTTTTATGTCTGAATATCAACAGAAGTTTCGAAAGCCTGGACTTGAGGTCAAGTAAGTATTAAAACGTGATGCATTGTGGTGCAAGGGACACCGCCCTACAGCAACTATGTAAGGCCCTTCTGCTATATAAAGATAAGATTTGTAAATATAGGGGGGAATGGACGAAGACACAGATGAAAAATTGACTAAGCCATGGCCAAAGAGTGGGAGCTTCTCCAAATATGTGCAGCAACCGTTACACACACATTTACAAGAGGTTTATAAATGGAAAACGTTGAGCAATCGTATGGCGATATTTGAGCTCTGGAAAATGTTTCAGGATGATGGGGGTTGTGATGAGGCATCAATGGATGCTGGGCCAACAGGAGACCCCAGGCGAACAGCTCTCGGCACCCACTTCCCCACCTCTTCCTGACCATGAGAGCGAAGTGGGTAGGAGGACAACTACTTCTGAAATTAGATGGGACGACAGCGGGAGAAATAGGAGGGGCGAGTAAGGAAGTAGCTGGCTGCAAAAGAGCAGGGAAGCATTAGAGTGGTCACAGATAATAGAAGAGTTGGAGAGAAAAGAAAAATAGCAACATGAGGAATGTGAAAAAGTACAAAGGGAAAAGGGAAAGGTTTAGTTTAGTTTAGTTTAGTTTATTCATTTAGAGTGCGCACCAGACCCAAGGGTATCAGGGTGCAACAATTACAGGTAATGCAAGGCTTGATTAACAGTTTACAGATATAGAAATACAATTCAGGCATGGTAATGTAGGTGAGGTACAGAAATGCAGTTAAATATACATAGGTGAGAATATAATAAAGATATAGCAAAAGTACAAAGGCACAATATATACAAATATGATAAAATGCATATATACAGGTACGGTGCAGTGGTACAAGGGTATAATCATGGGTACAGGATGTGGGATACACACAAAGGGATATTAGTTATCGTTCGACTTGAGCTATTTGATGTAGCTTAGTCTGAAATTCGGATAGGACTGATCTTCTCTAATGGGGTGTGGTAAGGAATTCCACAGTTGGGCAGCTTTGACGGGGAAACAGTTGCCACCAACCTTAGAGAGCTTGAATCTGTGGATAGAAAGGCAGTTGGTATTAGCTAGTCTCGAGGGTCTGGTGGAGGTTCTCCTTTGGAATCTGTTTGTGAGGTAACGAGGGGCAGCATTATTCAATGCCTTATGAGTCAGAGAGGGCGTTTTTAATTAAATTTTGTTGATGGTGGAAAGCCAGTTGTTTTGACGTCTTATCACCGATACGTGTGATCTTTTGGGCATGCCAAGAGCTGCTCTAAGGGCATTATTTTGGAAGATTTGTATCTCTTGAATAATTGATTTGTTGGCACCAATGTATAGGGCTCAGATACCACAAATGCAGAATAACACGCAGCCATCATACACGGCACAGCCAAACCACAAGACACTGGCAAGCACGGACTACATGATAATGGGCTTCATTACACAGAATGCGGTAAGGGTTTACCACCTTACTACGAGGTCCCTTCGCAGGACCCGACCTCAACGGCTGGTTTTACCAGCCGTTAAGGAACGGGCCCGCAAAGGGACATTGGAGGCATTTGCGGTACCGTAATTGCCACCTTCCCCATTCCCATTGAGCCCTATAGGGGCTCAATGGGAATGGGGAAGTGCCATGGTGAATGGGGAATTACCGCCCACCCACCTTGCAATAGGGCGGTAATTCCACCATTCACCATGGCGCTAATAGCACCATGGTTACCGCCTACCGTGTAATGAGGCCCAATGACTCCTATTAGAAAACTAGAGGGTGTTACTGTAGTGGGGCAACCTATTCGTAGGAAACGGAATGTCATTACACCATCAATAGGAGAGCTCACAGACAGACCTGATATGTTCCATCCTATCGTTAACACCCAACCCAGTGGAGGAACCACACATAGGGGTGATGGTAGGTGACAAAACAGTCTCCTTTCTTGTAGACACAGGGGCGACTAGATCCTGCCTCCAGGAAGTTTAGAATGTCAGGCGACGCCATGAATGCTCAAGGATTGTCTGGGGTGACGGAATTGGTTCCATTTATAGACGATATTGCTCTTACTATAGGAGAGCACAACCTAGCTCTACCATTACCATATTCACGACAGACACCAGTAAACATAATGGGAAGAGACATCATGAGCGAACTTAACATGACCATCTCATTTACCGACAGGGCGATAGTGTGTTCCACACCTGGGATACACCTTCTAAACATGAGGTAAATTATTCAAGCTTATTTCAGATGCTAGGTACAGAGGTGGGTGCCAACAGATGAGGAGCTATTTCAATATGGGACTGAAATAATAATAGCATGGCTCCCAGGGATTCAGGGAAAAAATGTGGCACATTCCAAATGAGTACTTGTTCAGGCCAGAACGACCATTAGATGAGAAGGAAGAGACGATGGTGCCGCTAGAATTAGAGGCAGTAATAGTGGGGATGACTGGATAACAGTACATGGGGCAGATGGCACAGGACGACCATGGTGATCAGTGATCGCTGTGGCAGAAGAGTACAGATTGACTTCTGTTACAGATGAAGAACTGTTCAAAGACAATCGATCAGATCACGAGGTAGTGTTTGAAATTGGCATCACATACTGGTTGAAAATACATTACCGCGAGGTACCACAGAGACTGGCATGATGCTACAAGCACCGCCAACATTTCTCGAGGTAGACTTGGCAAAAGTCTGCAGCATTTTATGGCCCACAAGTCCCTATGATGTGGGGCTTCTGAAAGGGATAGGAGCAGTGAAAATAAAACTGAAGCCAGGAGCCATTTTACCATGAGCTATTCAATATCTCCTGTTAAGGGAGGCAGACGCAGGTATTTATGAGACATTTGCATCACTAGTGAAGCGGTCATCCTATTACCATCAGAATCACTGTACAACACGGCGGTGTACTCACGGTCATAGATTTGAAGAATGCTTTCTTCTCTATACCATTGCACCCAGACTCACAAGACTTAACTTAATTTCTATATATAAAAAAGAAGTGGAAACATACAAGACGTCCTCAAGAATGCTGTGAATCACCTTCTATATTCAACAGAGTACTTCAAATGGATTTAGGAAATGTAAAATTAAAGAGCAAAATTATACAGTACATAGGTGACATATTGATTTGCAGCACGACAGAGACACAGTCTAGAGATGACTCGGTACACATGTTGACAGCACTAGCAGAAAAAGGGTACAAGGTAGACAAGGCTAAATTACAATATTGCCAGAAAGAAGCATTGTACATTGGGAACTGACATCCTAAGACAGGTGAAATGTGACTCCAGAAAGAGCAGAAGCAAGACAGTCAAGCCCACAAGCATAAGACAAATGCAGTAGTTTCCAGGACTATGTAACTACTGCAGAGCATAGGTATCTGACTACAGCACTTGCATTAGACCCTTATTGAGTGCACTGAAGGAAGCACAAAGAGGGGAAGGAATGTTACAATGGACAACAGAAATGACTGAGGCATGTGACAAGCTGAAAGAACCAATATGAACAGCTCCAGTGTTAGGGATCCCAGACTATCAAAGTGAATTTTCCTTATTCTCACACTCCAATTGAGCGGTTATGGCTGCAGTACTGACACAAAAGACAAGCATGGGGCACAAACCTCTAGCATATTACAGTGGGAAGTTAGACCCAGTAATGAGAGGACACTATGCATGCGAACAGGTATTGGCTGCCACCACATTCACAGTAGACTAATCAGTGAGTATTACCATGGGATGCAGCACCTCCCTTAATGTGGAGCATGCGCTCTTCACAATACTAGAAAGGCCCAAAATTACATTGACAACACAGAGTGATTCAGGGTACGAGGTGTTACTGCCAAACCCAGCTCTCAAGATAGTGAGATGCAGAGTTGTCAACCCGGTGACGTTCATCGCCGAACCCGTAAAGGAGGGTGGCTATATGCACAACTGCACAGCCAACATAGAACAATTCAGCGACACCCCTAAGGTACAGGAAAATGAACTTGAGGGGGAGATGTGTTTTATATGGATGGGACATCAACAGTTGACCAAACGACTTGGGAAAGACATACTGGGAGAGCAGTAGTGAGATTGAGGGAGGATGGTACGAGCGAGGTGGGAACAAATGCACATCTACGTCACATTTATCAGAACAAGCAGCACAATTAGTAGCTTTAATATTTGCAGTGGAGCACAGCAAACTAAAGGAAGTGACAATGTATTTGGATTCATGCTATGTGACATCCACAGTGCATTCTGGACCATCACATTGGCTGAGGAGGGGGCTTCAGACAACGTGCAGACTGAGAGAGGTGTAGAGGAGCAGTTGCATGCCTCTACAGGAAACCCTGCTCCCTTACCCCGCATATGTTGGAAGCCTGAGATCATGCCATGTTTGACACCAGCAGTTGTGCCAATAGTGCAATGTATGTTCGAAAGAAGATACCCATTGAGACAACCCTATTGAATGCATGCCCAAGGGATGACAATTTGAGTAAGGAAATCCATGAAGGAATATGAAAAAGAGCAAAGAAAAGAAGCCTGTGACATCATGATAAAGTATGAACAACGTCTCAGGATACTGACTGAAAAGGATATATGGGCCCTACAGAAACTAATGACGAAGTGAAGAATCAAGTAAACTTTTCAATACGAAAAAGAAGATTACATGTGCACAAAGTGCTGCAGAGAATCAACCGTTCAATGATTTTACAGACCCTGAAATGCAAGTACACTAAGTCATCAAAGAAGCTGGCTATATGCAGTGAATCGAATGCAGGCGAAGCCGTCATTGTATAGAAGCTGGGCATCGGTATCACAAATTTAGTAAGCCAAGACCCATGAAGAGGGAAGAGAAAAACTATGTTGCAGCAAGAATATGTTGAATCGTGGAGCTGCATGGTGAGGCTGTCCGGCCTGGAGTCAAGACTGAATCAGTCAGGGTCAGCAATCTTTTCTGGAAACAAGCAAACATACAAAGGATGAATCATCCCTTGTTAAGGTGTAAAGAAAGAATGCCAAGAGTGCCAAGTTTAATTTAAAAGCTGCAAAATGGACCAAATCATGGTCTCGTGTCACGTGAGCCAAGGATGAAAATAGAGTTTGAACTCAGAGTCCTAGAACACAATAGCAAGTGCCCTCACTCCCATGTATTCTCAGAGGATACTTTGCAAGACCAACTTCAAAGACAATCTTCATGGTAGAAGGCATGGGCTATGAGAGATGTTGGGCTAATTGGATGGGGAGATAGAGTCTGGCCCACCTCCTTGCACCTGGGTCTGGGCTTACATGCTGCTAAGTGAATCGAATGTTCCTGATATGGTACAAGCGTGCCAACCAATTGTAGTAGTCCATAAAACAAAGGACCTTATAGTTTGAGAAACCAATAAGAAACCGTGTACCTAATGTTTTTGAAGATGACATGTTTTAGAGGTAGACATATGTAGTCCACCTAACAGTGGGCAGCCAATTACAAACCTAGTTCCTATATATGATATACTTAGATGCTCCCCTTAAGCCTATCCCGATCCCCAGTAGGTTTTTCATCATTTGCCATGTAGTATGATGTCATCTCTTGATGTATTTTTCTTATATACTTTAGTTTTGTGAAAAGATTGCTGTGAGAAATCGAGCATACATCCATTGATGCTCGTTGTAACTCCCTGTTTTAGATAATTGTTAATAAAACAGTACTTTTCCCTCTTCTAAGTTGGTTTGGTTATCCCGAGACCTTCCAAGGCCAATTTGTCCAACTTGTTAGAAGATACGACAGTGATAGAAGATGGCATCCTAATATGTTTTTCCAAGTGTTTATAGCTTATCTGGCCCAAGTATATCCACACCTAGAGATAGGAAACCCATCTGTGCTTGCAGTACTTCATGATCCGAGAATACGCACAGTTTGGGAACAACTAATCCTTATTGCAATGACCCAACACTGAGTAGTTCAAAGATGTGTATGTGATTGAGGGCATTATTAAAATAATGCTTATCTTGTCCTGTATCTTATTCTCATGTAGTATTTTCACCCTCATCTTTTGGCGAATGTCATTATGTTGCTAGTAATACCACTGTGACCTCTACTAACACAACCCCAACTCCAGCAGGTGGAACGCACATGTCAGATGGAAAGGTAAGCACTGTAAGTACAGTAAAGAGCGGTAGATGCAGACATGGGGGGTGGATCTCTATCTCACCGATACTGCTTGAGTATCTAATAACATGTGGTACAAGCACATAACTAAAGTAGGCAAACAAAACACAGGGGACAGCTGCTATGTCTGCTCACTAATTCCCTATGCCATGAGTGCCTCCAGAACATTTGTAGCAACTGAAATGCCAACAACAATAGCACATTGCCTTATATACCTGTCCATGTTTACAACCCGAGAAAGATTCTAAGGGAGAACAGCAACATTGAGATGGATGTCAAATGCAACATTCCCCTATGAAGACAGCTATATAAAGAGACTTGACATGATGGAAGAGTACTGGAAAAAAAGACCAGGCTATACAAAACATAACTGATGGCCCACAGAAAGGAGAGACAAAACAATAACACTGAAAGAATGACCATGTCCTAAGAAGGGACCCAAGGAAATAGGAGGAGAACAAAGGATGTTGGGAACAACCACAGATGCTTGTGTATGGCCAAGAGTACACAGCTGAAGGATGGAAGGATGGAGTTTTAGGCAGCAATGCACACACGCTCCTACAAACTTCAGTAAACACAGTACAAGCAGAAAATGATAAATGCCTGATAGAATGGGATGCAAGCACAACATTACAGACCTGTGTGGACAATGAAGCTGGAACAATGCCCATAATACCACTGAAGAAAGCAGCATTGTGTTGCCAGAATGATGGTGCAGTAAAGGTTTAAGAAAACAAAGAGTGCAAGTAAACAGAAAAGCATCCAGCAATGAAGGTTGGGATGGCATTATTAATGGATCATTATTGGGTGTGCGGATCCAAGGCGTATTAGATGCTCCCACTCAAATGGAGAGGAGTATGTTCATTGGTACACATCAATACACTGGCACTAGTAGTACCACAAAAAGACATCAAAACAGAAGTCTTCCCTGAGATGGACAATGCAAGAAGAAAGAAGAGGTCAGTGGAAGTGAGTAGAGTGAAAAGAGAGAATACTTCTCATAAGCATCAGAGGAATCAGTTGACAATGTACCACCTGAACGTCGATTGCTCAGTAGGACAGAGATGTTCTTTGCATCAGTAGTTCTAGCTGTACAGACATACACAAATGTGAAATGGCTCCAGATTACGATATGGGAACTGATGCAGACCATAAACTCAACTGTAAATGACTTCAATGCAATAAAAGAAGAGCTCCAAGTAGTAAGGTTGATGGCTCTCCAGACAGATATGTTCTAAACCTTCTCACAGCAATGGAAGGAGGGGTTTGTGCCAAGATCGGGTCTTCTTGCTGTACATTCGGGCCTGCAAATGATGAAGCAAATGGCACACTGACAGGAGCAGTAATACGATTGTCAAAAATGCAAGGCAAAATGGAGAAAGAAGCCAAAGGAACAGGAAACGATCAAAGCTGGCTGTCATATTTATTCCCATGGATGCCAACATAGATGGAAGATGGACTAAAAGTATTACTAGGAGCACTAATATTAGTACTAGGAACAGTATGTGTGATAAAGATCTGCATCATGCAATGCCGCAAGATGACAGAGAAAACAATAGGGATGAAAGTAATAGTAGATATAAATACGAATGGTGAAGAAGATTATTGTAGCAACTGAAAAACACATTATGTATAGGCGCTATATAAATAAACAATCATATCATATCATATCATATCATATCATATCATATAGTAGAGGAACAAAATAAACTGAGGACACAGATAAAGGAGTGCCCATTGTTTCCGACCAAGATGATAACGTTCAATGATCCCGTGGACAACAAGAGGTACTGGTCGAAATGGATATGGTTAACCCAGAAGGAGACTGCAGTTACGAGTTTCAATGACCATGAAAATGACTATGGACATCTTGTTGGAATATCAAAGATATGGCTACCAAAAGCAATAGTGAAAAGGTTTGGTAGAGTGGTCGACAAGTCGACCAGAGGGGGGACTGAAGAGAGGGTCCCTGGAATGCCCCAATTGACCCCGATATGCATGACAGCACGAAGAACCAGAAATGAAAGATGTCAGTCACTATTTGGCAAGCCGCCAGGAGGGCCAATGACATCCACATGTATACGAACAGATATTCTCTCAGACAGCCATTCAAACCTTATCCAGCTGACGTCTTCGTGGATACAGGTGCATCAACATTGATCATGGTTGCAGGGGCCTCACTGGACCTGATCAACTAATGACAAATATCTAACTGTGCTGATGTCATTAGAGACACCACAACATAGCCACATCAGCCATGAAGGAAACTCGCAGCCCTGCACAAAGTTACATGGACACCCTCATGCACACAAATGCAGAAATGCAGAAACTCAAGAAAAGCAAGAGATGCAGAGCAAGCTTGTAGCCACTTATTGCAACTAACCATATGGAACTACAGGATCGTATAAGGAACCTGGAAGCACCAAGTACAACTAACCCATAAGGAAACTAATACAATGTAGATATGTAGAAATTATAGCACAACTATAGTAGAATTCCATGAAGACACAGGCCTCAGAAGACGGAACTAAGGAAAATACATTTTGCAGCACACTGTCCAGGACTGGTACTCGCAGCCAAGGACAGAGACGAGCAGAACATTCCTGGCCCCAGACACAAAGAGCTACCTGCAAAATAGCAGAATATATTCTCACTAATTGCAGACCAGAAAGCTCAATTTTGTGGCCTTCACCCACGTGGAGCAGCCGAGTCAAATAATGGCCATTCACCCGATACAAAGTGATACATGTGTTGTTTTACAACGTTGCAACCCTGCAGGCACTCTCTAAGGCAAAGTGGTTATATTGATGGCAACAATGGGGACACATAGTCTTTCTCATCACCTTGAGGATGTACATGGAGCGCTGAGAACAGAGCTGAGTCCCAGGCCTGGGGAGACCAGCTGGGGAGACCAGCTCCAGCCAATCACGGAACATGTAATAGATAGTTTCTGGGGAAGGCTCAGGCAAAGCCACCTGACATGAGAGGGCCAGTTAACTCACATCTATAGGTGCCGGCTATACACCCCAACCACCCAATCGTGTATGCTCTTGGGTTTTTGGGGAAGAGCCCTGACTCGTGATGTCAGACCTTCACAAAAGCTCCTGACATGGGCTCAGGAGCTGTGATTGCTGGAGACTTTGCATTTCTGTATGATCCCTGTCTGTTATGGAAAATAAATGACAGTTCTAACTTGCCCTTGGCTGAGTCCTCTGTCTGTATATGGGGGAGGGATTGTTGGGCCCTGGGTGCTCTGACCATGAATGTGTAATGAGAACCTTGTTCCTCTGGTAAGCCCAAACAATACACTGATATACAATACACACACAACATAAATGCATGCAACACAGTAGCGGTTTATTATAAGGTCACAAGCAAGTCAGGGATCTTCTTCCCCTACAATGAAGGTGGCGTGCAATGAAACGCTTGTATTTATGTCATTAGGTCCTTTGTGATAAGGCCTCCAACCCGTCTCGCACAGAACTTCAACAAACACCCAGTGTCACAATGAACTAGTAACCAGGCCGGTGTGTAAGATATTTATTAATATATTTATTAAAGTCAAATTAGAACAAACAGATTACATCAGCCACGAATGTTGTGGCAACACAAAAACACAATTACCTCTATAAAGTGACCAGGTTGAGATATTTTTTTTTTTTCCTTTATTTTGGTTGGTTAAAATTAAATAACCTTTCAAAACAAACATTTACATAAACAGATCAATAAATGTATAACTATATAATTTCTTTCTCATTATACATTGATTTGATTAATCAAAGACATCAAAGAGCGAGACAAATTTACGAAATTCTCCACAGGAAGAGATATACTTACATAGATGTAAGTCAATATTACCTGCAATACAATTCAATTGATTAATTTGCAAAATCTCGAAAAGCCATAAGATAAAGCAATCCACAATGGGTAGCTGTTAGTTCTCATTATTATGGTGCATCATCATACAAGAACGGTCAGCTGATTGCATTACCGATTCCAAGAACTGCATCGTGGCTATTCTTATTGAGATTTTAGTTGTTGCAAATAATTCACACCACAATCCATTATCAGAGCGAGCTATGTAATGCAAGTGTGTTAGTTTCTGCAAGATTGTTTCTCTTTGTTTCTTTAATGAGCCACAAACAATCAATAGATGTTTAAGAGTCTCTTCCATTCCGACAATTTTGCAGAAACGACAATACGCGACTTCTGATTTTATTATACCTCTCCTTAATAAAATTTGATTCGTTGGCCAGAGATTCATACGAAATCTTAAAATTTGAGTTCGAAGTTTAGATGAAGGACATTTTAAAAGATAATCGGCTGTCTGTCGAAGTTTTTTATGACCAAATAAAGTTCTGTCAAAATCTTTTAATCCCAGGCATTTTTGTTGTGTATATTGCCAATCATATTGATGCAGTTTTAGTTTGGCTCTGTTCGGATTATTTAGCAATAAGTCTATTGAGATGTTTGCCATATTCAGATCATCAAAAACTGCGGTTCTCCATTTTTTCGGAAACAGATGTTCAGAGCGAAGTAAATAATCTGCCAGTGTCGCCAGCACATTTTTTGCCGACAGACCTAAAAGACATTTCCGAAGGAGACTGCACCTTTTCCATACTACTTGTATGTGTAGCGAAAGATTACCTAATTCAAACCGTAACAGGGCATTAGGAGTAGAATTAGGAAGATTAAGTACTTTCTTCCAGAATTGAGCTTCAATTCTGTCCCAATATGATCGGTTTTGGGGAATCCAAGTTTCAGCCCCATAGGCAATTACAGGAATTACCTTCTGTAAATAAAATGTTATAACATGGCTACACGAGAATTTGCCAAACTTGGCTAAGAGTATTTTAGCCTGTGAAGTCAGCGATAAAAGCTTTCCAGATATACTGTTTTGCTGTGGCTCATTCAGGACTGAATTGCTAAACATAATGCCAAGATATTTATATTCATTTATTAGAGTTAATTTCTGCTCTTGTAATAGCCATTCATTATGTTTCCAATGTTTCAGCTTGGTATTTTTCAATTCCATTACTTGGGTTTTTTCCAGATTAAGTATTAGGTTGTTTTTGGTAACATAAGATCCCAGCTGATTGAGCAGCAACTGCAATCTGATTGGCGTTTGCGAAATTAAAACCAAATCGTCGGCATACAAGAGCCAGGCAACAGCCTGATTACCAAGCTTTGGTGCATCATTAATTACTTTTAAGAATTCGACACCCAAATCAAAAATAAATAAATTGAATAGTGTTGACGCAAGAATGCAGCCTTGTTTAAGGCCGCGTCTTGTATGAATAGTTTCTGATAATAGTCCATTTAGGTTAAGTTTGACCTGCATTGAGGTATTAGTGTGTAGTAGCCTTATTAGTGAAATGAGAGAAGGTGGACAGCCATAATTCGTTAGTTTATTGAGTAATAATTGTCGATCAACAGAGTCAAATGCGACTCGGAAATCAACAAAAGCAAGGTAAAGAGGTTGTTGTTTGACTGCATAAGCTGTTTTAATAGCATTAAGTATGGTTATGTTGATAGCAGTACCTAAGCCCGCAACAAATCCTGTCTGAAAGGGATCACAACAATTTTCTTGAGAGGACCAAATATTTAGGTCTCTCAAAATAATTCTAGCGAAAATTTTTCCAGGAGCATCAAGAAGCGCTATAGGACGATAGCTCGCTGGGTCCGTACGGTTCCCCTTTTTATAAATAGGGACTACCACAGCTCTACACCAAGAAGAAGGAATACATTGCTTTGCTTGGATAGAGGAAAACAAGGAGTATAGAATGCTGGCCCACAGTTCCGGATTTGATTTCAGAGTATGATTCGACAGATTATCTGGCCCTGGGGCTCTAGATGAACTTGCTCTATTGATATAGAGCAATATATCATCTCGGTCGAATTTAAGAAAAAACCTAAGGTTAGCCGATCTCAATATTGTAGCATGACAGTTATTTGGTGGTAGAGCATACATATTTGAGAAGTATTCGACCCAACACTTTTCAGGTACATCATTACTTTGAGATGAAAGTTGAGATGGCACTGTACCTGCATTTATTAACTTCCAGATCTGAGAGGTATTTTTCATTTGTACTGCCTGAAGCCATTGCTCACCATCTGTTTGATACATCTTAGCTTTATACGCCCGAATCCAGTTTTTGTAGTCAGTCTTTATCTTTCTTAAAGCTGAGTCACGATATTTCGCCATCAAAAGCAATGACTGTCTTTTCTGTTTCCTAAATAGGGACTTTCTATTTCTGACCATTTGATCGTATATATGCGTAGGGCGCATATTACTAGATAATTTATGACAAGATGTATTAACAGTGGCAAACATATGTATTTTATCGTGATATTCTAGTAAATCATGTGCTCCATCTGAAGGAAAACACTGTTCTCTCCTAAAATCTTTGTCTAGTGCTTCCAAGGCAGAATGCGTCCAGCGTAATCTAGTGAGCTGTGAATTGACATTCAAATTTTTTATCTGATGTTGACATTGCTGTTTCCTGCTATGACCATGAAGCCTAATTTCAAACGTCAGCATCAGATGATCACTGTCTACAGTAGGCAAAACATCAAATTTTGGGATCTGATCAAATAACAATCGGTCTACATAAACATAATCAAGAGTTGCTTTGTGTGACCCGCTTAACCAAGTATGGGAGGCTGGAATATCAGTTTTGTAAGCACCATTTAACATTAGCAAGTCCCAGGTTTTAACAAAGCATGACCACTGAGTGACCCGTTCCGACTTTCCTTTTTTATTTGGAGAGAAAAGATGAATATTTAAATCTCCAGCAAGAATAACATGTGCAATATTAGAAGAGCCTACAATGTTCTCCATAATTATATTGAGATCCTTTATGAAAGTAGTGGTTAGTATCGCTACGGGATTCCAATAGAGATTGATAATCGCTATTTTAACATTTCCGATTGAGATTATAGACCATTGCATAAAGGAATTCGGAGAGGGACAGTCAGCTTCATTGATTATAGTATTGAGATCAGATATTATTGCCAATCCAGACATTGGTCTACCTTTCTGACCTTTAAACGCAGGGACTAAATGAATGTGATGGTTGTCCCAAGACGGTGTAGTCATTAACCAGGTCTCTTGTAGAAGCACTACATCAAATTCTTTCAATTTACAATTTACGTCATTCAATAAGTGCTTGTAACCTCTAGTATTCCAGCTTAGGATTCTAATTTTCTGTGTCAAGGGACACAATTCATCATAAGCTAGTTATGCATCCTTATAACAACAACAACTATTAGCCTTAGCTACAGAGACCGTACTTTCTTTAGGAGCGATGGCGGGAATTTGTCCCCCAGTCACCGCTCTTCCTAGATGTTGCGTGTCTTCTATTGAAGGACTTTCACCCTGGGTAGGGATTAATTTAAATCCTAACTCAAAAAGCTCCAATCTTGCGGACCATATAATATTAAATATTGCACGTGATTTGATCCAAAGACAGGAGACAGTTAGATCATTTTCATCAGGAAATTCTATCCAATCAATATCTCCTGAGGCCAGACACTCCAACATTGGGATATCGGAGAATATTTCCATAATACTTCGCCTATTCATAGTATATTTTGCAAAGGATCCTCCTCGACAACTAAGGAATACTGAATATAATTGGGGCAATTTCTTCTGATTACCAGTCCCCAAGGACATAGGGGCCACTTTGCCTGTATGTGATGCTTCTAAAATAGTATTTGATTTATCATTTGCTTCTGGCAGTTTAAATGTAACATTCCTAGAGTTCACTCTCTGGTCTGCAATTTTTAAAGAATCGTAACAATTAGATAATTTCATAGCAGATTTGACTGTCTTTTGCTCTAAGGTTAGGGCCACCAAACAGTCCTTAATCGAGGATAAAATATCAGTTTGGATATTTGTCTGTACTACCGGTATAACTGGTGTGACAGGCATGCTTTTAGTAATTTCCGCATATTCTTCATCCTGAGACACCAGACTAATTGGATCCGTAATAAGATCAGCACTTTTAATCAAAGTTTTGGGCACCGCGGGGGACAGCGGATGAGATATAACTGGATTTGATTGAAATTGACTCATATAGTCTTCTACTGCTTTCTTAATTTCTGCATGGTTAGATGGATGAACAGATTGAGCACAGTTATTTCCAGAAACCAGCTTGGATGGTGCTGTTACCCGCACTTCGACAGGCGAAGTCTCGCGCTCACTTTCACAAGTCTCTACCACCTGCAGTAACTCATCTAATGGTGAGTGGTTTAAGTTTATCTGCGGGTGGGTCATCCCTTCTTTTGTATTTTTTTTCTTTTCTTGTACTAGATTGGTATATTTTTTAGTTATAGCATTAGATACCAATCTCAGACCACTAACTGGTTTTGGGAGCGATTTTATAAATTGTTTAGTGTGAGCAGTAGATGGAGCTCTCTTATTTTTTTGATTTTTTGTTTTCTTAATAGATCTAATAGTTTCAGATCCGTGTTTCTTATTATTTTTATCAAAAATCATATATGCTTCTTTCTGTACCGGCGCATTTCCTACTATACAAGATGTCTTTAATGGAGAAACCGTGGGTAGTTCAACTAATGGTTCCAATGGTAATGAGGGTACTGTGATAGGGATTTCATCAGAGATTTCACGAATTATTCCCTCTATAAAAGGGACAGCAACCTTAGAGCATGATTCGGGCTTATTCGTTGTGCAACGAGTACCTTGTGATCCACTCTGATCAATAGTCATTTTCAATAGGGTTACAGTTTCCAGTATTTGACTTAAAGATGTCAAAGCAACTTTGTCATCAAGCACTTGCCTCTGGGCCAGGGAATCAACTATCGATTTTTGCCATTTAACCGTATTTTTAAGATTATCAGTAATAAAGTTTACCTTTGAGTCAAGCACTTCGAACAATTTAGCAAGAGATGTAATTGCAATATTCATCACCTCCAACATTATAATTGGGGATTTTTCTAAAAATGGCTCTCTGGTTGTAATATGATTCACTCGATCAGGTCTTCGTGGTGTTGGGGGAATAAATGAAATGGAGGTTTCAGAATCAGAAATACTTTCATTCTGAAATAATATAGGAGATTTGGAGAGATCATGATTATTATCCTCAGCCGAGAAGCAAGAAGCCGATGAATGAAGATCAATAATAGCATCATCCACAACATCAACAGTAACTTTAGACTTTTTTACTAAGCTCATACCATTGCCTGTGCGGGCATTCTGTAATATCATAGTGTCTGACAGTGAAATATTACAGGGCTGTTCACAGCCTTTGTTATTAACATTTGTATCCAATAAGGTTGGTGAACTCATTAACGGTTGTTTTTTAACCAAGGAGTCTTGATTAATAGAAATCGGTTGGGCCTCCACATTTGATACACTTAGGTTTGTTAATTCTGGCATCTTTGCTAACGAACGACTAGCATGCAATACTCCAAACCCAAAATTTCGGATATCGCCAGCCGGTGTAGTAGGGTGAGTGCTTTTTCTTCCAGCTCGTTTGTCCGACTGAGGGCCCTTTAAAAAAGGTCGAGTTAATTTTGGGGCTGCCGCAGGAGTAGTTCTCTTTGGACAATCTGAGTACACACGTAAACGTGAGGGGCATGGCATATCCGTGCACAAGTTATAGATTGTACTTCTTTTGTCCACCATAATAAAATATAAAAAAGGATATACTGACCACGTATACCTGATAAGTTATTAAAAAAGGAGAGGATGTGGTTAAAAATAGAAGTTAAATTACACCTGAAAGGTCAATACTAATGACTTCACAATTGGAAAATAGAGCCCCCCCACTGGCTTTCACGGGTGCGTACGCGCAGTTCGTGCACGAGCCAGCTTATATGGGCATGTCCACTGATAGAGTGCAATAACTATACCACCCAAAATAGATGGTTAAGTAGCGAGTTACTATTTAAAGTCAATTTTTATAAGCTTCTTCTGCGTGTTTGAGCCCCAAAATCCACGTACCACACGCCGCGACAACACGCCTGCGTGGATTAAAACTCACAGCCCTCTTACAGTATCGTATTTAGTATGTAGAATTTTGATTTGCCTCTTTACCTCTTCACCGCCCAACAGCCCAACAGAAATACAGCGCCCTTTTCGCTGCCGGGTTTATCGCCGCAAGGGTGCTTCACGGGTGTTTAAATCGTCCGTGTGGGTCACGTGATTCGTCACGTGTTATCCTCGAGCCCCGCCTCCTCCAGGAAGCAACACGGAGAGTTAGATTCCAGCAAGAGCAGAATCCTGGCTCGCAGTGCTGGTTTAGAAGAGTAAGTAGTTTTTGGGCTATTCGCAGCAATACACACTCCAACAGCAACACCCCGCTCGGGCGCTTCACGGGTGTTTAAATCGTCCGTGTGGGTCACGTGATTCGTCACGTGTTATCCTCGAGCCCCGCCTCCTCCAGGAAGCAACACGGAGAGTTAGATTCCAGCAAGAGCAGAATCCTGGCTCGCAGTGCTGGTTTAGAAGAGTAAGTAGTTTTTGGGCTATTCGCAGCAATACACACTCCAACAGCAACACCCCGCTCGGGCGCTTCACGGGTGTTTAAATCGTCCGTGTGGGTCACGTGATTCGTCACGTGTTATCCTCGAGCCCCGCCTCCTCCAGGAAGCAACACGGAGAGTTAGATTCCAGCAAGAGCAGAATCCTGGCTCGCAGTGCTGGTTTAGAAGAGTAAGTAGTTTTTGGGCTATTCGCAGCAATACACACTCCAACAGCAACACCCCGCTCGGGCGCTTCACGGGTGTTTAAATCGTCCCAGGTTGAGATATACTGTCACAATTAATTCCTTTTAAATTACAAGACAGTAGAATAACAATTCAACACATGACAATAGCACAATGGTTAAGCGTTCCCCCCAGCAACCCTCAACCCCCAAACATAAATGTAGGCTTCATTCCTTTGAATGGAAGGCAGTGGCAGGGAGTAGGAATGCAATAGGAAAACTGGTTTTTGGGTGATGTTCACAGAAACAATAGGGGACACATAAGGAAAGGGGAAAATTCACTTTGCAACGCAATGGTAAAATGCATTTTTTAAATGTATTTATCACAACTGCTATGGGAAAGAATAGAAAGAAAGGGAATTAGTTTTTCTGACACTAAAAAGATAGGCAGGGCTTTAAAGAATACTAGTCAGCACACAAGGGTAAAATCGGATTTTGGAAGGCTTAATCACAAAAGCAAGAAAGAGGAGACAGGCATGCAATGGGAAAATAGTGGTTTACCACACCTGACAATAACACACAGGGCTTTCAATTTATTCTCACAAACATTGGGAAAAACGATTTTGGGATGTTTAGCACAAGGGCAATGGGAGCAAGAAAATGCAAATGGTCATTTGTTTTTACCTTACCATGGGAAACTAGAGACAATTTCATTTTGCACCTTACAGTGGTAAAAGAGGGACAATTTCATTTTGGGACAATTTCGTTTTTTTGCACCTTACAATGGGAAAATAGAGACAATTTTGTTTTGCACCTTACAATGGGAAAATAGGGCTTTTTGAAGATAATTATTTTGGCAAATCTTTAGAACTATACTGGCTCACAAAACAATGGGAAAAGATTGTTGTTTTTGAAGTCCACCAATACAGATCCTGTGGATTCAATGGGGAATTAATTGATTTTCTTTGGTAAATAGGCGAAGGATCTTTACAGGCAAATGGGGAATTCTTAAATGGGGAGATGACTGAAATACACTGGGAAACAAGGGATTCTACATTGGGAAATGACTGAAATACACAGGCAAAAAGGGATTTTTCCTTGGGTAAATAAATAAGACAATGCTGAAAGAATACAGGGCCCGCACACTTTATGGCTTTTGGGGGTTTAGTTCTACTTACAGGAGAGGTCTGGACTGGACATCAGGTAGCATCAGGGCACTGATGGGACAGCAAAATGGGGTCAGTCAAGGTTTCTGCTGAGCCCTCCAAGGAGTCCCAAGTCAGCTTCTACATCTGCAGGCTCCTCTGCAAGATCAGGTCCCCCTGTGCTGGAGATGTTTCTCCAGATTTCGACAGCAGATCACCCCGTGGGATTAGTGGGAAAAATCTTCTCTAAGGCGGGCTGATTTAGTTATAGTGCAAATGACATCACTAGCTTGTCATACTTCCCGCAGAAGGCATTGGTTAATGCTCCAGTAGCCCCCCGTCCACCTGTGTTCTGATAGGTCCAGGGAATGTGGGAATGCTTTGGGACACCAGGGGAGGAAAGCCCTCCATCATCTCATTTGACAGGTGGGCTCAGCCATGTTCTTGTACTTACAATCTCACTACCTTGCAAGTACCCTTAATTTCTAAACCTTTACATGTATGCATACATTTTTTACACCAATATTTTAATTGGAATTAGATCAAACTAATCTGGACTCTGCATGTCCTTTCTGTGCAGAGAATAAGTTTTTCTTCACTTACTCTGGAATCATATCAGTGACAAATACGCCATTTATTTTACGGGCATTATACTGATCATATTTTACACGCTTTATACATTTTTCACCCGACTGGTTTACACAAGAAGGTCCAAATCACGTTTTCCTGAATAACTTTAATAACTTTAGTTGTGTTTAACTCACAAACATCGTTTTGCGATGACCAGAAGGGGATTAATGTCATCTTTCCAGAAATCCTACAACGACTATTGTAATCAAAGTGCAACTACACAGCTCCACTACTCCTTGGCTCTGGCCCCCACCCTTGCTTTCCCAGTTTCGTTTCTCTTCAAGTATGTGACGTCAAGAGGGGGGCCTGTATTTACATTAGCTCACCCTTTCCAAGGTCTAATGACCACTAATGCACTTTTTTATTTAGGCTTGTGACCTGGAGGTCAGAAGTGCAGCAAAACAGACCTCATTATCTGGTTTTTCATCGCAAATATGATCTCAAACTATTTAGGATTGTATTTTTAAAGGAAGGCACTGAGGTTTGAAGTTGCAGGTCAGGGCTAGGTCTCCAAGACAACCAAGTGAAAGAATGCAGTACATCTCATCTTGAAAAATGGCAAGCAGCACAAAGCCTTTCAAACTCAGCTGCGAATTGCCTTTTACACATTTTACTTTTAACTAAGCTCTTTAGAATGCACACAGTTTCAGTATATATAAGTATCCTGCAAAGTAGTCCCTTGCACACATCTGTAAAAGAAGAACATAATAATCACACTTTTAGTGGCTTTGGTGAACCTTTTTGTTTTACAGATTGTCTCTTTGGAGAAAAAACAAAATTAGATTTTTGAATGTTCATGAAAGAAAGTGTACCGTTTCACTGCAGCTGCTTGAACACACAATTCTAATATCCATTTCAGGGTTCTGTGTACTGCTGTTTCATGGAAATATCAGTACAGCCCTTCATGGATTTGACAAAGTGTGTTTTCAAAGTGTCTTTTGCTTTCTTGGTGAAAGGCAGTTCTCATATTTCCATATTTAGCAATTTTAGCACATTTCCTTTCCTTTTGATTTGAATGTACTAGGCCTTATATTGGACCTCATTTCTGTGGCAGCCTGGCATTTATTTCTTTCATCCAGGGGTTATTTCACCCAACAACATGAACACATATGCAATACACTCACATGAAATATGCCATACACTCATATGTCCTGTGCAGTTCAGTCATAGATTATACACTCATATGCCATACATTCTTCCACAATACACCCATTTGCAATACATTCATATGGCACACATGTAGGGCATACACACATACACCCTATGCTAATGCGCTCATACACCATACACTCCATACACTCCATACACTTATACAACATACATTTATACTGAATACCCTGTTACACTATATAGCATAGGCTCCCACAAAAACACTGGAAAAAATGTAAACAATATTTTTAAAAAGGAGTTATGGTTACACTAACAAAAAGTAAGGTCTACCAACAGTAGAAATAACATCTTATGGCCCAAACACTCGCTCTACACCACTACAAATTCATCCACCAAACATGAAGTATGGAAACCCACTCCATGGCAGTACAAATCCGACATTAACACTCACAGGTTAAATCGATACCATAGTCAAAGTGAAAGTTAAGTTTAGGTTGTATCTGAAGTGGTATGGAGTGAGTAGCCCTCATTACGACCCTGGCGGTAAGTACCGGTCATTACCGGCATGGCGCAATTACCATGTCTGTGCTGGCAATAGACCGCTAAAAGCGGCCCATTACGAGTTCACAGGCACGAGCTTTGCGCCATGCCGGTAATAAACTCACCGCCATGCCGCTAAAGGCCAAAAGAATCCCCCTTTCCGGCATCGTATGGAGTGGAAATAGCACCTCCGGCATCCTAGCCATTGGCATTAGCTGCCACCGCTAATAGCGGTCACCTCAAATAGCGGCAACTGCTATTAGCGGTGACTGTAAATAAGCGGATCCGGAAGTAGCGTCATCACACAGGAACGGGAAAGAGCATGGTGGCCATCTTTAAAAACACAATCCATTGCCATCCACCACAACCAGGAGCCATCTGACCCCCAGAACTCACACACACCTCAACCAACACCTGTCTGAATTTAGGATGCCAAAAGTTGTGAAAAAAAGTGGAGATCGGCTGCGCCAGGAGCGCTTCTCCAGAGAGGAGCTCACCATGTTGGCTGAAACACTTCGGGAGCATGCAGACGTGGTGTTTGCAACTGAAATGACCCGACCAGCGCTGCTGCGCAAAAAGCAGATTTGGGCATTGGTTGGCCAGAGGGTCAGTGCTGTCGGCACCACACGCCGCACACCAAAACAATGCCGCAAGCGATGGGACGACCTACGTCTACGTGTGAGAAGCATACTGTCGGCAAACAGAAACCTCGGGATGGTGACAGGTGGAGGTGCAGAGTCGCCTCTAAAACTCCAGCCATGGTAGGAGATATGTGCCTCCACCATAGGCACTGAGTCAATAGAGGGAGTCGGGGACATGGAGAGATGAGCCCCGTCATCAGCAGATGCAGGTAGGTGTCTCAAATCAAACAATGCCAATACCACCACGATGATGTCCAGATGAACTGACAGTACAATGATGTAAATCAGGGTCCACCAGACACATAAGCACAGGACTGCCTACAGGCAGCGCAGAGCATCACCTTGTCCACATGCATGATGCACCCCATTTGTGTTGCAACCCAAATGCCTCCATGCATCACCCAGCCAAGAGTGAGACAACCTGTATGTCACTCCCCCCAATGTGACTCATCTACCAATCCATATAAATGCAGCCACCCAACAGGAACACAATCAGACAGCGCTGATGAGGACACCGGTGCCACACCAGGGAAGAAGGCCAGGGCCGAGGATGGACAACACCGGCCTTCCACTTCAAGGGGTATAGGCCAACCGCTACGACATCAGAAGGCCAAGAGCACACCACAGGCCACGGCACCAATGTACTCTACGTCCCTCACTATGGCACCCACAACAGCCAACATCACCCAAATGTCGGCGGCAGAAGGGACTGCATCGGCTGCATGCAGCACAATTGGCGAAACAGCTGCCACAGCAGCAATCTCCGATGATGAGGAAGGGGATGTGCTGCATGTTGCAACTCCCCCCACTGGCCCCCTGCATTCCCCACACGTGTCCCCATGCAGCCTGCCCGACACCAGCATGCACGGGCTGTCGCCGGCTAACTCATGGCTACAACAACATCAACAACAACAACAGGCAGCACAGAGGAGACGCAGGAGGAGAAGGAGGGCAAGGCAGGGCCAGCATGCCCCACCAGCACAGCCAGTGGCACCACGCAGGCAGCCCCCAATCCCACGCATCAGAGCCAGTCCATTCAACCTAACCACTGAGCAGATCCACACCCTGTACCGTCTGGACCGGGACACCATCACCACCATTGTGGACATGATACATGACGACATTGTCAGCCTGTTTGAAACACGCACAGCCATCCCACCCCTACTGAAGGTAGTGTCTGTGCTCCACTTCCTGGCCACAGGCACCTACCAGGACACAGTGGGGCACTTGTATGGCATTTCACAACCATTATTCTCACGCACGCTGAACCAAGTGCTTGATGCCCTCCTCAAGCACACATATGACCACATTTGCTTACCACGGTCTGCCCAGGAGATCTCAAACACCAAAGTAGGTTTCCATTCAATGGCCGGCATACCTGGTTGCATTGGCGCCATCGACTGTACCCATGTGGAATTGGTGGTCCCACATGCCATGGAGGTAGCGTACCGCAACCGTAAGCTAAACCACTCAATCAATGTGCAAATGGTATGTGACTCGAACAGAATCATCACACATTGTTGTGTGCCCGATTTCCCAGATCAACCCATGATTCAATGGTCCTGCAGAACTCCACCATACCACGCTACATGGAGCGACATGCAGGGCAGAGATCCTGGCTTCTCGGTGAGTCGCATGTTATGCCCATGGAAATGTGATGTGGGTAGATGATTGAGGTATAGATGCATACTTCACCTGACTGAGATGGGGGGGGATGCATACTTCACCTGGCTGAGATGGGGGGGATGCATACTTCACCTGGCTGAGATGGGGGGGAGAGATGCATACTTCACCTGGCTGAGATGGGGGGGAGATATGCATACTTCACCTGGCTGCGAGTGCCAGAGGGAATGGAGCATGCTCATACCCCAAAGCAGCCCAGACTGGAGCTGACACCTGACCGCATAATGCAAGATGTAAGCAGCCCTACCCTGTAAATGAAGCAGTGTCACAACCATTCCACAGCCATCCGCATGTGCACTGTACCAAATCAGACCGCATCCCCCTCAACAAAATGCAGCTACAAGCAATGACTATAGCCAATACACAGCACCAAACACCATCAACTGAAAGGACAGTCCCCCATTACTGCGTACAAAGGAGTCACATGAGGGTCAAATACATCAATACACCACTACATTGACACAGAGGCCCAACTCAATTGCATGACACCATTTGTTGTGCATAGTGAGATCATCATGAGGCTGACATCAACGGTGCCAGGATGAAAGCATACAAATTACTGGACATCTGCCATATCACAGAAACAACCACTGTGGGCTAACACAGTGCATGGGCACTCACAAGGAACTGGACCCCCCTGCTCCCACTAGTTGATGGCATGCAAACCAGTCCATAAGAGGAATACACACATAGCAGTCACATCGTGTGTCTCCATTCATGCATGGAAATGGGGTTGAAATTAAGAAATAAATGCATGCCATGGTGTCACTTAATGAGGTCAAATATGATGTGATAACTTACACATACATTGTTGCCCACATGCAGGTGATGCAGGCTATCCCTTGAAGAGGTGGCTCCTTACCCCAGTCCGGAACCCACAAAACAGGCACGAGGAGGACTATAATCGTGCCCATACACAAACCTGTGTGGTGATTGAGCAGACATTTGTGCTCTTGAAGGCACGGTTTCGCTGCCTCAGCAGGTCTGGTGGGGCATTCCTGTACCGCCATGAGAAGGTGGCAAAGTTCGTCATGGCATGTGTCATGCTACATATTATGGCCATCAGACGGAATGTGCCCCTGCCCCCTGACACTGAACTGCAACCACCTGATGAAGAGGATGATATGATATGATATGATATGGTATTTGTAACGCGCCTATACACAAGTGATGAGGAGGGTGGGGATGGGGCAGCACCTCAGGGAGGAAGCAATGCACAGGAGGGACGTGCCATGCGTCAGACTCTGATCAACCAATGTTTCTAGCACACACCACAGGCCACGGCACCAATGTACTCTACGTCCCTCACTATGGCACCCACAACAGCCAACATCACCCAAATGTCGGCGGCAGAAGGGACTGCATCGGCTGCATGCAGCACAATTGGCGAAACAGCTGCCACAGCAGCAATCTCCGATGATGAGGAAGGGGATGTGCTGCATGTTGCAACTCCCCCCACTGGCCCCCTGCATTCCCCACACGTGTCCCCATGCAGCCTGCCCGACACCAGCATGCACGGGCTGTCTCCGGCTAACTCATGGCCGGCAACTCCCAGCCCACCCACAACTGTGCACGAGGAACATAGTATTTCGGGCACCCCTCAAACATCCACCCTAGCCCCAAACACCCAAGAGGGGGTCCAGGACATTGTAAGGTGCCAGCAGTAGCTCACTGGCCTCTTGACACAGCACATTACTGAATGTGGTAGTGTAAGGGAGGACATCCGTGAATGTGCTGCTTCCCTGAAGTCAGCTATAGAGTCAAGCTCAAAGGACATATGAGCAGAACTGGCCGCAGTGTGGCACGTACTGTCTGAGATGGTGGCAGCAATGCGGGACATGCGTCCATCCGAGCAACCAAGTACATCCTCAGCTGCTAGTTCCACCAGGACCAGCCCCGTGCGCAGGTCTGGCAGGAACCTACGGCGATCAGACAGGGGGGCACCTGGTGCAGGAAGAGGGCGATGCCAGTAGGCACAGCCTTGCGTACTGGTGCCATGTGGTCCACTGGTGTACAGTACTGCACACCATGTGTTGGGGAGTTGAGGGGGGAGGGGGAAGTGGGTATGTTGGGGAAGTGAGGAGGGAGTGGGGAGTGGGTGTGTTGGGGAATTGAGGGGGGAGGGGGCAGTGGGTGTGTTGGGGAGTTGAGGGGGGAGGGGGAGTGGGTGTGTGGGGTGGAGGGCTTGTTTACTTAGTTATGCTTCTTCAATACACATTTTGGTTACTCATAATTCACATGTGTGGACATTGCTTATTGTGTACGTGTGCTTTATTGGTTAACAGTCTACAGTTCCATGTCCCTGACACACCCAGTGCCCCGAGTGCCATCTCCATGTAACACCCCCCGTCCAAGTGTGCTAGAAACATTGGTTGATCAGAGTCTGACGCATGGCACGTCCCTCCTGTGCATTGCTTCCTCCCTGAGGTGCTGCCCCATCCCCACCCTCCTCATCCTCTTCATCAGGTGGTTGCAGTTCAGTGTCAGGGGGCAGGGGCACATTCCGTCTGATGGCCATAATATGTAGCATGACACATGCCATGACGAACTTTGCCACCTTCTCATGGCGGTACAGGAATGCCCCACCAGACCTGCTGAGGCAGCGAAACCGTGCCTTCAAGAGCACAAATGTCTGCTCAATCACCACACGGGTTTTTGTATGGGCACGATTATAGTCCTCCTCGTGCCTGTTTTGTGGGTTCCGGACTGGGGTAAGGAGCCACCTCTTCAAGGGATAGCCTGCATCACCTGCATGTGGGCAACAATGTATGTGTAAATTATCACATCATATTTGACCTCATTAAGTGACACCATGGCATGCATTTATTTCTTAATTTCAACCCCATTTCCATGCATGAATGGAGACACACGATGTGACTGCTATGTGTGTATTCCTCTTATGGACTGGTTTGCATGCCATCAACTAGTGGGGGCAGGGGGGTCCAGTTCCTTGTGAGTGCCCATGCACTGTGTTAGCCCAGAGTGGTTGTTTCTGTGATCTGGCAGATGTCCAGTAATTTGTATGCTTTCATCCTGGCACCGTTGATGTCAGCCTCATGATGATCTCACTATGCACAACAAATGGTGTCATGCAATTCAGTTGGGCCTCTGTGTCAATGTAGTGGTGTATTGATGTATTTGACCCTCATGTGACTCCTTTGTACGCAGTAATGGGGGACTGTCCTTTCAGTTGATGGTGTTTGGTGCTGTGTATTGGCTATAGTCATTGCTTGTAGCTGCATTTTGTTGAGGGGGATGCGGTCTGATTTGGTACAGTGCACATGCGGATGGCTGTGGAATGGTTGTGACACTGCTTCATTTACAGGGTAGGGCTGCTTACATCTTGCATTATGCGGTCAGGTGTCAGCTCCAGTCTGGGCTGCTTTGGGGTATGAGTATGCTCCATTCCCTCTGGCACTCGCAGCCAGGTGAAGTATGCATATCTCCCCCCATCTCAGCCAGGTGAAGTATGCATCTCTCCCCCCCATCTCAGCCAGGTGAAGTATGCATCCCCCCCATCTCAGCCAGGTGAAGTATGTATCCCCCCCCATCTCAGCCAGGTGAAGTATGCATCTATACCTCAATCATCTACCCACATCACATTTCCATGGGCATAACATGCGACTCACCGAGAAGCCAGGATCTCTGCCCTGCATGTCGCTCCATGTAGCGTGGTATGGTGGAGTTCTGCAGGACCATTGAATCATGGGTTGATCTGGGAAATCGGGCACACAACAATGTGTGATGATTCTGTTCGAGTCACATACCATTTGCACATTGATTGAGTGGTATAGCTTACGGTTGCGGTACGCTACCTCCATGGCATGTGGGACCACCAATTCCACATGGGTACAGTCGATGGCGCCAATGCAATCAGGTATGCCGGCCATTGAATGGAAACCTACTTTGGTGTTTGAGATCTCCTGGGCAGACCGTGGTAAGCAAATGTGGTCATATGTGTGCTTGAGGAGGGCATCAAGCACTTGGTTCAGCGTGCGTGAGAATAATGGTTGTGAAATGCCATACAAGTGCCCCACTGTGTGCTGGTAGGTGCCTGTGGGGAGGAAGTGGAGCACAGACACTACCTTCAGTAGGGGTGGGATGGCGGTGCGTGTTTCAATCAGGCTGACAATGTCGTCATGTATCATGTCCACAATGGTGGTGATGGTGTCCCGGTCCAGACGGTACAGGGTGTGGATCTGCTCAGTGGTTAGGTTGAATGGACTGGCTCTGATGCGTGGGATTGGGGGCTGCCTGCGTGGTGCCACTGGCTGTGCTGGTGGGGCATGCTGGCCCTGCCTTGCCCTCCTTCTCCTCCTGCGTCTCCTCTGTGCTGCCTGTTGTTGTTGTTGATGTTGTTGTAGCACTTCCACTGCAATCAGGTCCTCCAGCCCCAGCATTGCTAGTAGTATTGGAATCATTGTGGAGTGTGACTGGTTGTGGGAAGGGGTTTGTTGTGCTCCTTTTGAGCTTGCCCAGTCTGTATTGCCTCCACTTGTGCTGATTGTGTGCACCTGTGGCAGTTGGGAACACTGCACATGGCCGTTTACGGTTGGTCCGCAATGGCGGTATTTGCACCATGGCGGTAAGGTACTTTACGGCCTTCACAAGGGCGTTAATTGCATGTCCGCGTGACTCGTAATGTTCCCCACTTGGCACCATGCCGGTATTTACGGCATGTGAGGTTGCGTGCCCGCGCCCTTGGCGCTTTTAGCGGCACCGTTAATTACGGTGCCGCTAATAGCGCTTTATCGGGTCAGAATTGGCCGGAACGGTAAACAATGCTGGTAATTCTTTACCGGCATCATTTTTCACTTACCGCCAGGGACGTAATGAGGGCCAGTGAATTTATAGTATAGAGCGAGCGTTTGTACCTTAACATTGTTATTTATATTATTTGTAGCCTTAACTCTTTTTCATTGTTTTATGTGTATAAAAACTGGTGTTTGTTAAAAATGCCATAATTCTCCAACCGCAAGACTGTCAGACTATACTATACAGATGACCCCCCCCCAATAAGGGTGAAACCGGTCTGTAGCTGTCTGCAGCCTTGAGAGATGTCTGCCTGGTATTACCCAAATTGTTCGAACACAATTGTTCGAATTACCGAATTGACCGAAAGTCGAGGGTCCGAATTGACCTTTGCACAATTGACCGCACACATATATATATATATATATAAAAAAAAAATATATATATATATATATATATATATATATATATATATATATATATATATATATATATGTTGGTTTGGTAATATATATATATATATATATATATGTATATATATATATATATTTATATATATAATGGGGGGTTGCGGGGGGTTTCCCCCCGCATATATGTAACAATTGACCTTCACAATTCGGTCAATTGTGCAAAGGTCAATTGTAATTCGAACAATTGTAGTTCGAACAATTTGTATACATCCGTCTGCCTTGGGTTGATTAAGGTATCTATAAAGCAGCACTGCCCTCTAAGACAATTGAAATGTTCTGGTGTCAGAGGCTTCCATTTGTGCTAATTTGCATTCCCACAATGCCTTGCTGATGTGACTCTGAACTGGAGGTGAACTTGCAGCCATGGTTACAAGATGGCATTGTGGCCTGTGCGACTTGGCTCAAATGGACATTTCTTTCACATTTCATGTGGATGTTTTTTTTTAAAGCCCTTTTAAACCCACCATAACTTTAGTCCGATTCATACGCCAGACACTCATATGGCAAGCGCTCACATACCAAACCCTCATAAGCCACAGATACACCAAAAACTCATATGGCCGTACAGAGATGTAGATGTCTATCCACCCAGCAAGTCAAAAGTTATCAGCAGTAGAATGTTGGGAAATGTCTATGCACACAGCCTTTACCTTAACTATAATATATATATAACATTCAATATGTACTGCAGGGTTGAACATTTGGGTTTTGCGTCCGCTCCTCGTTCTGTTCTCAGAAATCTGTATTCATTTTAATCGAACAGCTAGCCTCCATTTCCTCACTTTCACACAATGACTGCATTGCGTGGTTAGTTGCAAGTGCCTTTGTGTGTGATGGCCTTGCATGGTGTGCTTCCAGACAGGCCTAATTGTTTTTAGTTTGTACACCCTGTACTATTAGGCAGCCTCGGCATGAGAAAGCACTGTGTGTTCTGACAGCAAAAGTGTCTCTTTGTGATCTCGAGCAAGCTTTCTGAAAGCTCGCGAGCAGTGTGTGCACAAGCTTGCCCGGCCTATTACTGTCTCACACATTTGCCACCCTCCTGCCAAGTTCTGTAATGATATCAGCAGCCCACAATGTCGGGAATAACGCGGGAACAAGTTCCCTGGCCTACTGAAGCTCTCTTTAGAGAACAGTATGTGCATTGAATGAAGCACATTAAGATTCCCTCCAGTTTATATTTGACACAAGCAGTAAAGCACTTGCGGGTGCGCACCCAGACAGGAACACACACACAAACAAGTATCGTACTGATGTGAAATTAACATTGCTAGGGACTGTCATCTCCTTCTCCCAAGCCTCAGCCAGGGGCATTGATCAATGCTGGCTCATGCAGTGGCGTCCTCACGCTTGTGCCACTGCAATTGCTGTGCCTTACTGTAGAAGGGGCACTTTTATCATACTGCTGAATTCTCTGGAGCCGGATGTTGCAGGTAAATCTTCCACTTCAAGGTCAAAAATCATCTGATGTACAGTCGCAGAATAACTGCTTCTAATAAATCTCAAGAATAATATGGGTAGGGACGCTCTTTTTTGATATGGGGGGGGGCTGACTCATGAGGGACTTATCAAAATGAAAACATACAGGTGAGTGCAGGCTACCCCACTCTTCCAGACAATAAGGTACGGATAGTGGCCAACAGAAGGATTTGAGTGCAAGTCTTGCTGTCGTATCTGACCAGCTAACAATTGAAAAACTGGTAAAACAAGATGTATTCAAAATTCAAAAATATTTAAAAAACCATATACACATATATGTCTGGCAGCATTATTGATGAGCTAAATTTCAATTTTGCGAAGTATATCAGAGTTAACAGAGCTATGTTGTGGTTAGTGGCTAAGGTGCCTGTATGTACTGGATTAATTCTCCGACACTTCGTGGGCCACCACCAGGGGCGTTGCTAGGGGGGGGGGGGCTAAGGGGGCTATAGCCCCTGATCTTTTGGTTGTAGCCCCCAGGAGCTACAGCCAAAAGACTAGCTAGCCCCCAGTCCCAACAGTTCCAACATCAGCTTAGCCCCGGGTCTTTTCCAGACCTAGCAACTCCCCTGGCCACCATGTTTGTGTTTCCAGCTCGGGGGTAACTGAAAATGGTTCCAGTTTGAATGTATGATCTATCCTGCCGGCTTTCTTCAGGACTCTATTGCTTTATGATATGTAATCTTCTTGTGAACTCCCAGCGAGCATTGACACTGACGTGACTTTGGAGCTGCAGACGCAAGGCTCTACTCTGCAGTGAGCAACCACGTAGTGTGTGGTTATTACCACACCGACACAGCTTCTGAAATGAAGGAAAAGTCCCCATTCAATGCCTGGTGACCCACGCTATCAGTATTTATCAGAGATGTAAAAAAAATTGCACTGTACCGAGGACAGCTTCATACGAAACAGCCGAAGACACAAAGAAGCCATTGTAGACTGGACGAATCTCTCCACGCCTAAGGGAGTTCACAACAAGATGAGACGTGAGACAGACCCTTATAAGAGCCTTACTACCAGGGACGTCATTTGGGGGTCGCCAGAGGTCGCAAGAGCGACCGCTGCCGATTGGCCAGCGACCTCTGTCACTCTCTTGCGACCTCTGGCATTTCCTCCAATCAGAGGAGGAGGGGGCGTGGCCACCACTCAAGCGGTGCAGCGTGCTGGTGGTCCTCCATTTTGTGAGCACTGCAGCGAAGCCAGCGTGCAGCAGCAGCTTCGTGGTTTCTCTTGGTGCCAGAAAGTCCAGGCCAACTAACTTCTTCCAAGCTAACACACAGCGGTGAGTCAGTCTGTGTTGTGTGTGTGACTGAGGTCGGGGGCGAGCGGGTGTGTGTGAGCTGCTGGGTGGATTAATGTTGCTGGCGTGTGCCGCCGTAGGCCCCAGGCCAGTGCCTTAAGTGGCACTACAAATCGAGCCGGGGCCCATCGAGGGAGCGTGGCCCAACAACGTGGTCTTGATGGGCCGTTAGGCCACGCCCCCTTGACGAGCCCCGGCTCAATGGGCTACTGGCACCCCTGCCAGGCAGCCTTTTGTAGAGATTAGCACCCTCTCCCCTATGGGGGAGAGGGTGCTGATCTCTGCATTTATTTTGTATAGGCTTGCCTGGCAGGGGACAGCGCCTCGCCTATTCAGCCTTAATGGTGGTGCTGCCCCTCGCCAGCTGGGGAGGGGCAGCGTCACCATTAAGGCTGAAAGGGTGAGGCCACTGGAAGCAGAGGCCTTTTTCCTAAAGACTGAAACTCCCGCGAATCCGCGGGAGCTTCAGTATTTAGGAAGCAAGGCCTCTGCTTCCAGCGGCCTCACCCTTTCAGCCTTAATGGTGGCGCCGGCCCACGTGCATCCCTTGATTAAAGGGATGCCTCGCAGGTGCGGCGCCACCATTATAGCTGAAAGGCATTTTTTTCTGAAGCCTGAAGCTCTCGCACACGAGCGAGAGTTTCAGGCTGTAGAAAAAAATGCCTTTTCGTGTAGTGGCCGGGGCTGCCCGGGGAGATTAGTGGGCCCCGGCAGGGCCCCGCCTCAAAACGAAATTTCGGAACCTGCCGGGGCCCAGCCCCGGCAGGCCCCGGCCCACTTAAAGCCCTGCCCCAGGCTGAGGTCAGATGTGTGCTCTTGTGGCATTCCCCTGCGGCCGCCAGGACCAGGTGGAGCCTAGGTTGCGTGTGTGCTGTGCTAGCCCACTACCCGCCTGCGGCCGCAGGCGGATAGCTTGGCACCTCAGGCGACAACAGCTACACGTGTTGCTTAATACCCAGAGGTTTCTAAGCATGGACCTGGGGATCGAACCTGTTTTGCTCCCACGTCGTCTTGCTTCCAGTTGCCCCTGAGCTAGGAATCTGCCCCACGGACTGTCGAGTTGCTAAGGTTTAGCCACCCCAGTTTCTCCCCCTTAGAGTCCCTAGAATATAGACAGTGGCCCCGATTTATAAAGTATCATGTGTGTCCTGGCCTTGCAATATTCTAAAATGTCATTGGCAAGGAATGTCAACATATGATATATTATGGCATTTATAACGCGCCTATACACAAAGTAAAACACAGTACCATTGGAGAATGATGAAGCTTCTCTCTGCCTCTTTCCATAGAATTGGGGGTTTTGTGAATTTACCTCATTGGCGAAGGAGCATGGATTCAATACAGCAACTAAGTGCGCTGCACACATCTGTAATACCTCAAATACTTACACACAATTGGAGCTAAAAGCCTAAAATCTGATTCCTCAAGCAGAATGTAATCAGGGTCCCAACACACTCCACTGGCAGGGTGCCTGTGGCCAAGGGCAGGGAGCTCTGCTTTCGGGGTGGGGGTGTGCATGCATGCAAATGTCTGCTTGCTCTAGTCTGTGTGTGCGTTTGTGGGATGTGGGGGGCCTGTATCTGGAGTGCTGCAGGGCTTGGTTGGCCCAAATCAGGGGGCTTTATCTGGAGTGTTGCGGGCTACGCTCTCGGCCCCCTAGCTGTGTGGTCTGTGCGCTCCCTGGTATCTGGAAGGGACCCCTGTGCCTGGGGTGCTTCTCTGGCCCCTGGGTCCGTGCTGTGGAGGTGTGTCTGGAGTGCAGGGTGTACTGTCTCTCTGTGGCCTCCCTTCTCTCACGCCTCCTTGACTGGGCAAGTGTGGTGGGAGTCGTGGAACCCTGCCGGTCCCTCACACAAAGGGGACATGTAGACTTTTCAACAGAGTCACTTCGCAGCACAATCGCTCCTTACCTGAGACAACTGTCCTTCCTGCATCTTCATTGAAATGCCTCCTATGCAGCAGAGATCATATTGAGTTGCTCAGTGCTCGCTGGAATCCAGCTCTGTGCATTCAAAATATCATCATCATAAAAATAATGGGCCAATGAATATCTGCCACAATAATCAGTTCTGCCTCTGGGTAAATAGTGAGGGGTTACGCTGCACGCCCCAGTTTCCCAGTGTATGACCTCACATGGTGATGGGACGTCACCATCCACCTCTTCCCAGCCACATTAGGGTCACTGGGTGTAGGGTATTCAGTTTCAGGAGTATAATTCGATAATATCACGTCACCCCAAGTGCTCATGTGAGTGAGGGGAGGCTAGATGTGCCGGGATGAGAGGTACCACAGGCTCCAGGGATGCCGGGAAACGGAGGGTGGAATAGGCTGCTGGGTGGCCGGATTGCAAGGTCAGAAGCAGGGCACTGCAGTTAATGGTAGTCTGGAAAGCACACCCCTCAGTGCGTTCAGTCAGTATCTTGTCTCTATGACAAATGATATTCTGGTGTGCTGTTGTACAAATGATTCTTCCATTCTGATAATTTGTTTTTTATTTTCAGACCTGCATCTTCATGTGGAGTTCCTTCCTTTCTGTGTCAGAATCTTCACCTTACATGCCACTGAAACAGCAGCCTCGGACACATCTGTCAAGCCACTGTTCTGCTCAATCTGGTAAGAAACTACATTTTAAGTCTTATGATCAGAGTGAAGGGTTGGGCATTATCCCAAAATCTATACAATAGTACTAATTGTTGGAATGTGTACCATTATGGAGAGGTGAGGGGTGTGGAGGACAATGAACATGTAGGAACAGAAACCTAGGCATATAAAGAGTGTTGGTGAGTGTGGGAGTAATGCAAAATGCAGCCAGGATTTTTTCCCCGTAAAATATGGGGACATGACTTATGAGGCTTTTGGTACTGAAGGTGGCATCGCTCAGTAATGCACTGTACACCTTGAACACATTTTGAACTAATCTTTTGGCAGCCAAAATAACACAAGAAGAAGAATTATTAAAAACTGTGGATGCCATACATGTTTTCTGGTGAAATATTCTCCCTCTCGCCTTTTATCCTGGCTTTCCCCTATCCCCATACCCGCCTATCCGTCCCTGTCCCCCCAGAATGTGATTTCGCTCTGTAGTCCTGTTGAACTAACAGGGCAGATCCAGATTAAGAGGGGATTTGGGTTCATACACTTCGCGTGGCAACATGGACCTTGACACTGCTACATATGATGATCCATTCTTGTATGAAATGTCACAAAACACTGATATCGTAACCATATATTTCTTAGTGTACTGAGGGGATAATGCTTTATGAGGCCACTTCCTGTGATGTCATGTGGAGGGCGTGGTCAAATGACATCACTTCCTGTGATGTCGAGCGGGGTGTGGTCAAATGACATCACTTCCTGTGATGTCACTCTTATGGGCGTGGCACTGTGATGTCACTTCCGCTACCCCTGGCGTTTTGGTGAAATGACTACCACGTGTTATCTGTGAGAGTGTGCTTAACAACATGCCATTAGCAGAGGTGTAGTCATGCGAGCTTTTTTTGCTTTGCCGCACAGCGTGAAGGTGTTTGTCCTTCCGGAAAGTGTGCACTGCTAAACAGACACACTTTCTGCGCATGCTCGGTGGCTCCACCTGACGTGACTGCAGGCTCAGTGTGTGCGTAATGTAACCCCCGGCCTCCATACAGTGGACACGTGCACATGTCTGCTGTGTGCCGTGCCAGCAGCCGATGCAAAGCTTACTTGCAATGCCAGGTGGGCACATATTACACGGTGTAGCAGCCTCTTATGTCATCTTCCTTGAGGAGCCCATTTGCTACCTGAGGGCGGGGTAGTGGGGTAATTCGAGTTTATTTCATATGCACACTAGGCCTCGACAGGCCTTTCATTCTGAAGATTGGACCATCAAGATGTATTGATCATAAAGACACATTTGATAAGAAAAACAGAAATTGATTAAAAAGTGTCGCAGCTGGCCCTTCTTACCGTGCCCGATAAGAGATACCAGCAATTCAAAGACACCCATCACAGAAACAGAGCATTAGAAGAGCGGACATCTTTTTAAAAGTAAGCGATGCTAAACTGTCATTGCCAGCAGTTCTAAAGGTCCAGTTCAAAAGGCAGAAGATGCCTGACTTTTCTTGGATGGAGCTTCGGGGTCTTGGAATGCAGTTTGGGGGGCTCGCTATACTATGCTCCATTTTGCAACTGCGGGCTATCGGCGCGTTATAAACAAACACATAACAGTAAGAAGTAACTCCATTTAGCTTCAAGAAGTAGGCAGCCCACTGCAGCATTGGTGGCAGCCGCATGCAAGTAACAGACTTAAAAAAAACGGCACCCAGGCTGCAAATGATGTTTTCTCTTCTTAAAATGTTTGCCAGGTGTTTTTCTTCTGGCATCGTCATGGCTTTCACATTCCATAAAACAGGACTCAAGTTTTCAGAGGACATTTTCGCCATCCATAATTTGCATCTTGGGCAATATTTCTTTTCCTATACAGGTTACGCAGGGTAAGGCTGTTTTACCTTGCTAATGCATTATTGTGAGCCTAATAGTCTATGTAGGTAGACTTTAGGGACATTCAGGCTCAATATGAGCCTGGTGGTAATACAGCAGTAATTACTGTTCCTGCCGTGGCATCTGGCGGAATCACTGCCATATTACAATGTAGTAAAACAGTAATTCCTTCCGGTGGTATTACTGCCGGAAGTCCAAAAGGTTAATCCTGCCAATATTCGGTGGAATTACTGTTACGGCCGTACACTCAGTGCTAATTTCACTGCTGGAATTACCGCCGGAGGAAATAGCATCATCGCTGGAATTATAAGAACATTGGCTACACAATCCGCCCTGAATCCACCACTTCCTGTAGACATCCAGACCCACAAGGGAGGGAAAACATGTCCCAGGAAAAATCAAAAAGAAAGCTGCCTGATCTGATGATGCTAAAGTTCAGTGAGGCCTTGCTGCACTGCCCAGCAATGGGAAGGCAAGAGTCAGAGCAGGTGTAGGACACCAGGGCCCAGCACTGCCACACATTCCAGCACCAGCGTGGCACCTGATGGCAGTGATGCCGACACAGCTGCAGGTACTGCAACCCCGGCACATGCAAACGCCACCCAGCTGCCAGCCACTGTGGTCGTAACAGAGGAGCCAGATGCTGGCAGGTGCACACAAGGAAATGCGCCCACACCTACCCATCTCCCATCTGGCTCATGACACGCCTCGTCAACTGAGGGGTACGACCAGTCACATGGTCAGTGTGGTCTGAGGTCTGACTATGGCACGGATGGTAGTGTGGGTGGCAGGTTTTACGGCTCACCCTGCCTCAGCAGCAGCCCTCCCCATAGCCCACATCCCATAGTGCAGGTGTCACAAAATGCCATGTGGAGGAGGCTGGACACCATCGAAGAGCGACAGGTGTGGTTAGAGACCACACACATCCAACACCTGCAGGCCATCAGGTACTGTGTCCAGGGCGCCTCTCGGGGGCTACTGAGGGCCATGGTGTTGGGGGGATCTCCCGGGGCCGGCTGAGCCGTCCGCGGACCTCCGGGGCTGGGGAGGCCCCAACTCCTCCCGTGTCCCAAAAGGAGTATGACACAGGAGCAAGGCAACTACTGCTGTTTGTTAGAGTATCAGCAGGGATATGCTCAGTCCGTATGCATCCGGAGAGGCTCTCGTCGTTAGCAGGGCTCGCAGGCCCTTTTTACAGCTGTATGACGTGCAACTTGCATCACCAGGGAAAATCATCACAAAACCCATCGCCACTTCGGGTTGGTTCCCCGAGTGGTAGGGTTAGTATAGATCCCCTATGGGAAGAAATGTTAGTGGATGAGGACGGCTCAGGTGGTACACTTGGGTTGTCCCTAACAATTGTTACATTGGAATTGTTACAAGGGGACCTTTGGTGATTGGCTAAGAGTAATAGCGTCAGTAATGAGCCCCCCTGTATTCTGATTGGTTCTCCCACGAGCCCCCAAGCCTGGCACCATCGTCGTTCCCAGCTCGCGGTGCACCTTACATTAGCAACAATGTGCAACTATGTGTTTGTGCAGACAATGGACAGGTTTGCTTACGGGCTGGTGAGCAGGTCTTTCCCATCGCTGTAGGTGTCCAATTTGCCGCTTCGTTCTTGCAGATTGTGTCCAGACGTGGGACCCTGGCAGTTCTCTGTCTTGTAGGCTTGGCACCTTGTCAGTTTGGCTTAGTCACGTGTGGGGAGACCGTAGCTGAAGTAGAATTATGAGCATTAGATTTTGTATTTTGTCTCTGAGAGCTTGGCACCTGTAGGTATAACCTTGGCGCTGGGCGCTCGGCATGCAGGTTGCAACATCCTGGCCTTGGCTGCGGGCTCTCGTTGGGGCTCGTTCTGCATGGTCAGCACTTGTATTTCGTTCTGAGAGGCTTATCGTTTGCGCGGCTCTTGCCTGGGGACTCCTGCTTCCGGCCTACTTGGGCCTAGTCCGTGGGTGGCGGTACATAATCCATACCATGGGGGTCGCAGGGTGACAGAGTGCCATACGCAGCATTAGGCATACATGGTGGAATCTTCATAGTGATAGGTAGCAAGAAAGCATCGGCAAGCATATACACGAGCTCTTCAGGCGTCTTGCGTTTCTGCGGTGCTGTAGAAGACCTATGTGAAAAATAACAATGATGCATGTCCTTCGGTATGTCAGTCCGCTATGTCATAGCACTGAGTATATTCTTTGTGTTGGTTGGTGTGTGAGTGACCAGTGTGCATGGAGGCACATGTGTTCTTATCTGTTGGCTATGTCGTCATGGCATCTCTAACAATGTGAATACTTGTGGCTGTTGTTCTAGTCGAGCTGATCCATGTTGCAGGCGTCGGCTTGACCCGGACGTACTAGTGGGCAAATTCTTCGTATATGCATGTTTTTTAAGCAGGGTACTTTGTCATCTGGTAAATAAGCGAACTCCTCTCGTGGGGGGTGCCTGAGCCGTGATCCCCTAGGCCATGGTCTGTATGAGATCAGGGGGACGGTGTTTTCCCATTCTCCCACTTTAGTCCCCCCTCTGGTCGACTTGTCGACCACAAAATCATCCTTCTCCTTATCTCCTTTTACGCTCCATACTTTTGTTATTCCATAGTGGTTGACATGATCTTCAAATGACCAGTACATATAAACGCATCCGCCGCCGGGTTTACAATATACCCATCTTCCAACCTAGCTCCTGGGGTTCCTTGGTTTCTCCACCTTCACAGATGGCGGGTCTATGTGATTTTCAAGTATTTGTTTGCGCAACCTTTCTCTTTCTTGTATAATCATGTCCGTGTGCTTGTCATCTTCGGCTGGTCGCAGGGCGTGCATGCCGACCATTTCCATCATCTCATCCGTTGTACGTTCTTTTCTTGCCTTCCAAAGCCTCATTCCTATTAACATGGCCATTCCTATTAAGAAACAGCCAACTATCAATTTCAGTCCATCCGACAGCCATGAGGGCATCCATGACCATAAAAAGGAGAACCAGCTGTCATTTTTCTTCACTCCTTTAGTTTCTTCAACCATTTTCGAGTGCATCAGGGCAAGTTGTGATACTGCTTCAGTAAGTGTTCCATTGTCTGCGTCATTAGCAGGATTAAATGTGCAACATGATTGTCCAATTTTTGCACAAACTCCTCCTTCCATTGCCATGAGGCGGTCTAGCACATATCTGTTTTGTAGGGCTACCATTTGTACCACCCGCAGTTCTTCTTTTATTGCATTAAATCCAGTAGCTCCAATCGGGTTATCTGGAGCCACTTTGCATTTGCATATGCCTGCAGTCCTGGGTGTATTATTGATGAGAAGAACATTGCTGCTCTGCTAAATAGTCTGTGTTCTGGTGGAATGGCAGTGAGAGCTATTTCCGATCTTCCCCACAGGTAGTTTCCCATCAGTGATTCTTCTTGTCTTCTCACTCTTGACAGAATGTCTGTGTCGTCATTCTCGTCCCTTTCTTTAGGCGTCACAGATCTTTTCCTCCTTTTTTCTCCTTCGTCCATCTTGGGGAAGTTGGCCATGTTGACATGTTTCTGAGGCACAACCAGAGATGGTACGTTGATGTGTATCATAGTGCATATGCCATTCCATGAAGAAGGTAATGTGTGGTATGCTCTATCGCCGCAGGCCCAATAGTGGTCCATTAGAACTGCTGTGCCGGCACCCCCCTCTGGTATCAATATTGTACTTTTACAGTTGTTGTTATTTCCAACATCAACTTCGCCATTGTATTGATAGCACAGTGTGGGTGCAGTTAGCGGTAGTATAGTTATTGCATCTTCATCTTTCTCCAGCCATGTTAACAGTGGTACACTTTTTACCCACTCCATCCAACACTTGTGGTTTGTTTCGTTTATTGAGTTCGCATTTTTATTTGTTCCCATATTGCACCCTACCACTCCATCTGTATATCCTTCATTTGTGTATATCTTCCCATATATTACAATGAGAGCTCTTTCCCAGCACCCTTGTTCACCAGAAATTTCACCTGCATACCAATCAGACGGCAGGTATTGTAACGTTACTTTCTTCGTCGCTCCTTTTTCAGGGCCATCCGTTACATATCTGAACCCTTGAGTGTGTAGGCGGTAGCTGTTGTACATTTTAAGTGTTTTGATGAAGTTATTTTCATATGTGTATGAGTCTCTTGTCTTCCATTGCAATGATACCACTGTCCCTTTAAATCATCCTTTTGTTTTGAACAGTGCCATATATATCAGGCATTCAACTGTCCTTGCCGGTACTTCAGTAGCTACAAATGTTCTTGACACGCTCATAGCGTATGGGATCAACGAGCACACATAGCAGTTGTCCTTAGTTGTCTGCTTACCAATTTTGGACATGTGCTGATACCACATGTTGTTCGTGACGTGTGCTCAATCTGTGAGATATGTGTCAATTCCATTATTATCTCCATATGTGCTACGTGTAACCCTATTCCCATTACCTCTTGTGTTACTTGTACCACCTGACACCGTACCTGTTGCAGCTGTGGGAGGGGGTATATTAGTTTTAGGTACAGCCATAATTTGAGAAGCATAGTATGTCTGCCAGACAGAGGCAGCAAGTAGACCAGTGATGACCAACACTCCTACAGTTTTTATTACAATAGCTTATATCACCGGCATTTTGCGCTTACCTTTGCTGTGGTCCTGCAGCGAATTCTTTGTGATGTTAAAGGTGCCCGCCTGAAAATCTCTAAAAAATATGCGTTAAGGTGTTAGTTATCAAACTCTCCCTATCAGGTAGTCGTTTAATGCCCAGGCGAAAAGCTGTTCCCACACTAATCTCAGCGACCTATCTCTCAGAGCTGGTAAGCGCTTGTGGAGATGAGGGAATGATTGTTCTATGGCCAAAATGAACGTGTTGTAATATACACATATCCTTCTCTTCTTTAGATATTTTGGTCTTTTTATAGTGTATACAAATTGGTGTGACAAAGCTTCAGGAGTGTTATCTTCTGTGGGTAGCATTTACCCCTGGGCAAAACGCAATGTTAGTTTCTTCACTTTTCTTTTACAGAAACAGTTGTGCGCAGTACCTGCATGTGCGAAACAAAAAAGAGAGAGAGAACATGCACATGTCTGCAAGTGTGGTGCAATGTAACAATTTGTTAGGCAATGTCCTTTATTTGGGTAGTGGCAGGGGCGTGCTGGCAGCGGCAGGGTTTTGTTTGGCCTGGGATCTCATGACCATGGGGTGGGCTGTGGGCGAATGTCCAAAGTTTTTATAGTCTGTGGTGGGTATGGGTCAGGGACAGTGTCGCAATTATCTTTTGTTGCAGCTGCTGCTGTGTTATCCTTTGTTGTGGTTTTTGCAGTGTTGGCCCTGTCGTCAACGCAAGGGCAGGTCTGGTCTTTATAGGGCTTGACGTCATGTAAGTAGTTCCACACTTTTTTATCACAGAGCTTTACAGTTCGAGGATCTACTTCTTCCACCTGGTGGGGCCCAGTAAACATGGGCTGTTCCACCTGCGGTTGAAGTTGCGGAGGAGAACGTGGTCTCCTTCCGCAATACTCCAGTTAGCTTGTTGTCCTTGCTCTTGTTTTTTTCTTCTTGTCCAGTGGTTTTCAACCCGACCCGCGTGCGCTCGAGCTGTTGAAAGATAAAGGCAACACTAGTAATCAAGGAAGACACATATTGATACATTTCATCGCCAAACACATTTGCAGAGCTGTCATAGTCGGTCAAGGCCCTTGATGGTGGCGTTAGTGGAAGGCGCATCTGACGTCCAGTCACCACCTCGTGGGGTGTGAGGTGGTGATCTGACCCTGGCCTATTCCTTAACTCAAACAGAGCCAAGGGGAGGCAGTTCAACCAGCTTTTCTTAGTTGTCTGTTGGATTTTTGCAATCTCTTCTTTCAGGAGTCCGTTCAGGCGTTCACAAAAATGCAGTTAGCCTGCGGGTGATATGCGCATGCAAACTTGTGTTTGATGCCAAGCAGTGCAGTTATGTGTTCGAACAATTTGTTTGCAAAGTGCGGGCCATTGTCTGACCGCAGCACTTCGCAAACTCCCCACCTCGGGAAAACTTCCCTCACTAGAAATCTTGCTGCTCTGAAAGCATCTGCATGAGAGCAGGGCCCAACCTCTATCGACCTTGAGAATGGGCATACTACTACAATCATGTATCTGTGTCCTTGACATACATTGATCATGTCAACGTAGTCAAAGTGCAGGTGCAGGAAGGGTCCTTCTGGCCGGGGTATAGTACCTTTCATCACTTGCAGCATGTGACCGGCTGTGAACTGTTGACATGTTAGGCATTTGCTGATAAAGTTTGCATCATGTGAATTTAACTCGGGACAGAACCAGGCCTCCTTTATTCGTGCTGCAATCACTTCCTTTCCTGTGTGTGTTGGATGGCGTAGCTGAGCCAGGGCTGTTTTCAATAGGGCTAGGGGCATCACTACGTTGCCTGTATTATTCTGACGCCATAATGCATCTGTAGGGGACATTGTGCACCCTCTTCTGACCCACAGCTCCTTTTCCGCCATGGGTGATGCTGCCTGTAATTCCATTATCTGTGTTTCAGGGATGTGAGTGTATCCCTCCTTCATGAGTATTTGTTTTGCTCCCGTCCTCCCTTTACGTTCTTGTTTTTCTTGGAGGGTCCACATCTCACCATAGTATGCAGCATGCTTGGCATGTGCATCTGCTTTTTCATTTCCTTTTGCGATAGGGTCATCCCCATTAGTGTGTGCTTGACACTTCACCAGGGCTATTTCCCTAGGGTCATTAATTACTTCAATCAGTTCAGCAAGTAATAGGGCATGTTGTACTGGGGTACATCAGCTCTTCTGAACCCCCTTCATTGCCATTTTATTAATTCTGAGTGTACCGTTGATGTGACATATGCACTGTCTGAATATATTGTTACTCTTTTATCATAGCTCTCTTTTAGTGCCAATATTAGGGCCACTAGTTCTACCGCTTGGGCTGAGTAATGTTGTGGCAGCTGTACACATTTTACCGGGACATACATCCAATCCTTTGTCAGCCTAACCACTGCTGCTCCTGTCCATCTAACCCCATCACTCTGGTCAATTGTTGAGGACCCATCAATGTACTTTATCTCCCCCTCCCTCTAGGGCATTTTCTTCAACCTTTCTTGTGCTGGAGTAAATTTTGATGGCCTGTGTGCAATCATGTGCGTAGTCATCGTCTTCAACTACCTCCGCTATAAACCTGGCTGGGTTTACATTGCTGCACCTTACAATTATTAATTCTGGTCTAGATAAAAGTATTTTGTAGCCTGATGCTCGCTGTGTGGTCAATGTTGATTTGGGCTTGCTCGATATTGCAAAGAGGGCGTGTTCCACAAATAGTGTGGTTGGGCACCCCATCGTTATCGTTGATGATTTTTCCACCGCAAAGGCTGCAGCGGCCAAACTCTATTTGCAAAGGGGAGAGACCTAACATTACAGGATCCAGGTGTCCGCTGTAAAATGCTATAGGCTTGTGTCTCATGCTTGTCTTTTGTGTCAGTACTGTCTTCATTACTGCTGAGTCGCAATGTGAGAAGATAAAAAATTGGTGGTCATAGTTTGGAGTGGCTAGTACTGGTGCTGTTGAGATGGCATGTTTTAATTCATCAAATGCTTCTTTCATTTCTCTTGTCCACCCCAACCTTTTGTCCCCCTTCTGTGCCTCCCTGAGGGCCTCGAGCAGGGGTCCTATGTATGAGCTGTAATCAAAGACCCATGCCTTGCAGTAGTTGCATAGGCCCAGAAACTGCTGCAGTTCTCTCACTGTCTGTGGTTGTGATGTGTTCGTTATAGCTTGTGCCCTTTATGGTGCAATGCTCCTTCCATTATGTGAGATGAGCTGACCAATGTCGAGTACCTGTTCTTGGCAGTACTGTAGCTTTTCTTTGTCTACCTTGTACGCCTTCTTAGCCAACGCTGTGAGCATCTTAATTGAGTCCTTCCTACACCTTTCTTTTGTGGTGCTGCAAATGATGATGTCTACGTATTGCAGCACCGTGCTCTCCATCTCTATGTTACCCAAATCCATTTGTATCACTCTGTTGAAGATGGATGGTGACTCACAGTACCCTTGGGGCAACCTTGTGTGTTTCCATGTTGTGTTGCAGTATGTGAAACGTGTCAGATCCTGTGAGTCTGGGTGCAGAGGTATCGAGAAAAAAGCATTTTTTAGGTCAATCACGGTAAACCGTGATGCCTCTGCTGGGATCCCACATAGTATGATAGCCGGGTTACCTGCTATGGGGTACTCTGCCTCTACCATGTGGTTCAAGGGCCTTAGGTCCTGGATAAAAACGCCAAGACCCTCCTTTCGCTTTGCGTACAGGGTACACATCAGTGTTGCAAGGTGATTCTGATGGTACCAGTATACCATTGTTTATTAGGGCAGTTATTGTTTCATATATGCCCTCATCTGCCTCTTTTGATAGTGGGTATTGTTTCACTCTTGGTAGCATTGCTCCTTTTTCCAGGTTTATTTTTACGCCACCAATGCTCTTGATGCAGCCAATGTCATATGGACTGGTGGTCCTCAGTGACGTTGGTACAGCTGCCATGTCTTCCTCGTAAAATGGCACTGGTGTAGGGGCAGGTGCCTCGAGTGCCACTGCCATTTTCTGTGCCACCTGCTTGTATGTTACCTTCAACCAAATGTTAATGCTCATCCCAAACACCATCTCTCCCTCTCTGTTGTCATCTGAGAAGAGCTCCTCATCAGACACCTGCGTAAGCCTGCATCCCTCTGCCAGTGCCATTACAGCTCTCCAAGCTCTCCCTTCCCTGTCCTGGGCATGTACTGCAATGTAGTCAGCAGTTGCCATAATGCTCTCGATGCTCACTGAAATAATTTTCCCCTCAATTTCACTCGCTGGTGCCTCTGGTCTGAATAGGTATGCTGCTGGCCTCCTCCAAATTTTGCCCTCAATTCCAGGCAACCATGCAATTGTCATGTCTGTCCTATATTGGAAGATTTCTGCACATACAGGCTCAGCCCGAGCCACTGTTTGGCCACAGTAAGCCTGCAGTATTTGTTGTGCTGTGAGCATGTTAATTCCTGGTGTTGAGCAAATTATGCCTTTCTCCGTGAAGGAGATGGTCATATTCAACCTGCTCATTATGTTCCTCCCAAGTATGTTTACAGGTGACTCCTTCGAGTACAGAAGTGGGAAATACATGTCGTGATCTGCTATAGATAAAGAGATGTTATCAGTGAAGGGAACCAACCCTCGAGCCCCAGAAAATCCTTGAGTGTGCATGGCATCGCCTGACAGCTTAGATTTTCCCTCCCTTATGCAGGACCTGGTGGCCCCAGTGTCAACTAGGAAGGTATTAGGTTTTACGGATAGGATGGGACACATCAAAGACATCTGTGGGCTGTCCTATTGTGGATATAGTGACTGACCGCTTCCTGTGTAAGGGTTGTGACCCAATATTGTCACCTTCCCCAGCTGTGTCTGCTGTAGTGGTTCAGCAGTTGTCGATATTGCATTGTCCTGTATTTGTGTAAGCTGTTGTGCTGGTTGTACTTGATGTTGTTGCGTTGTTATCGCCTGTTGCTGTGGTGGTGTGTATGTTTGTACCTGCTGCTGTGGTTGTTGCAGTGGCGCTTGTTGTTGTGGTAGGCATTGTTGTATTCCTTGTTGTTGTTGGTAAGCTTGTTGTTCCCCCATGGGCCCTTGCTGCTCTTGTTCCCCCCAGGCTGTTTGGGTGGGCCTCATCCTGCAAGTGCGTGACATGTGTCCCACCATCCCGCAAACCCAACATATTGGTGGTTCTCTGGCTTGCCATGGGAAACCCCCTGTGTTGTCCTGGTACCCTTGTTGTCTGTTTGTGTGGCAGTGCCCAGAACCCTCCCCCTTGCTGTTTTGCAGGTTGACCATAGCCCCTCCCTCTTATCATGCTGCCCCTCCCCCTGTAGTTGTTGTAGTATCCATTTCCCATTAGCATATATCCTCCTCCTGCATTTGCCATGTATGTTCGGGCGGGTGCATCTGCTGTGTTATAATTTGGGCTGGCTGCCGTACTTGTGCTACCTGTTGTTATGTTGTGTCTTGTGCAACCGTTACTTGTGTGGGGGTTGGTGTTACTACCGCGGGCGTTGTTATTAGTTCTCCTTCCATTGCATATTTAGATAACTTTTTCTGTACTAATTTTGCCTCTTCTGCCTTTCTATCTTCCTCCTTTTGTTTAATCTTTTCCTGCCACATCCTGCAGTGGTGTACTATGGTTAGTTGTATTTCCGGCCAGGCCTTAGCTTCCATCCCCACTATTTTCTTCAGCTGTCTCTGTACTTGCTCCGGGAACCCTTGTACTAATATATGGTAGAAAATTGCTAGTGTTTTATCCCACGGCTCTCGAGTTTCCAGGCGCCACTTCTCCTGAATCTCCTGGATGTAATCAACAGGATCTTCATTCTCACGCATCTTGCGTGACGTTATAGCTCCTATGTCTGACGTGTCTGGGTACTGGACCTTTAGAGCCTACCACAGCGCATGTCTGCAGTTGGCAAATGGCGCTCCCTCATGTGATGTGATATTAGGAGTCCCTTCACGTCCCCTACTGCCCCACAGTGTTTTTTCCATCTCATATATCCACTTCCCTGCTCCTCCACTTAGTGATGGGAGCCTGCATTTAATATTCACTTTATCGGCATGCTTCCAGGGGACATATTGTGGTCTTGCCCCTCCCCTTTCCAGAAGTGGCATTAAATTGTACCCCCTCATTTCCCCCAGTGCCCCTGGGGTTATGTCTGTGTATTCATCCTCTTCCTCTGTGTTGGGTAATTCTACAATCACATCACTATTACTGTTAATTGCTCTATCGTTACCTTCTTCTCTCACTGTGGGCGTTCTTACCCGTTCTTCCTGTCTGCGTCCTGGGAGGTCCCTAAGTCTGTCGACATATGGGGTGTCTAGAGGTCGTGTTGTTAGAGTGCATGGCGTTTGTACCGATGTCGGTGTTAATAGTTGTGACGCGCTCCTTGCTACCTCTTTTACCTTCTCTTCACCTTTCTTATCTTCTTCCCTCCTTTTGCACGACCATGGTGACTCGTGGTTGGTGCGTGTAATGCACAGTTTCTCTAAACTTTCCCCATTGCCATCGCCTCCACTTTTTCCTAAACATTCTTCCTCCTCGCTGCAAAATCCATCAGGAAAAGACAATCCCCACTCTGTGCGTTTTCCACCCACTGTCACCGTCCTTAGATCTATTAAGTCTGCTTCCTTGTGCTCTCCTCCTTTAACAGCTGCCCCTTGTGTTGATGTTGTAACCTCCTCCAAATCCTGACATGTGTATGTTCTTACACCGTGCTCCACCCTCCTATCTGCACTCTCCTCATCCTTTTTTCCTATTATTTCACCGCGTATTTCCGCTCTCTTCATTTTTAGTTCTTCCAACACCTCCGCACTTACCTTCGCTATTATCCTCTCTTCCTCTTCCTTCCTTTCCCATTTTGCCCGTTCTCTTTTTAATATGCTCTCTATTACTTTACCCTCTTCATATTTCTGGGCGCTTTCAGATAGTATTTTCTTTTTCCACAATTCCATTTCTCTGCCTTTCTCTTCCTCCCTGCGTTTCATTTCTCTTTGCTCCGCTCGTGACACCCTCTCTGCTATTGCCTTAATCCGCTCTGCTTCCTTCTTCCTTTCTTCCATTCATTCCTTCATCCTCTCCTGCTCATCCCTATTCTCCTTTCTCTCCTTCTTCCTTCCTTGTGTTTCTTGCTCGAACTGTCTGATCAGTGCACTTCGTGCATCTCTTAATTCAGCCAACCTTTCCTCCAACATTTCTTCCTCTGCCTGTGACAGTTGACCTTCTCTTGTCTTACTCACCTCGGTCCCTGTCTGTGTTATATCCATTTCATCCTTTGCCATCCTCCTCACTACGTCCTCTTCTTCCCCTGTTAATGTCCCTCGGAGCTTTAGGAACACCTATGCTGCTATCCATTCATCTGGTCCTATGGTTGCTATGTGTTCCCCACTTTCTTTCCTTACCCCCCTTCGTTCCTGCCTGTGTGGAGTTTAAGTTCATCGTGCTTGTCACCTCCTTGCCCCTCTGGTAGCTATCTGTAGGGACATATGGTGGAGGGCTGTATGCGGGGTTGGAGTACCCCTCAGCGGCTGTCAGGTGTTGTCTGGCAGCTTCTCTTAATTCCGTTACTGGGTACAACCCCCTTCTTCCTTCTTCACTACCTTCACCAGAGGCAAATCTTCTGTCCCTTCCTTTTTCACCTTCTCTTCTGATACTGTACCCGATCCTTCTTTCTCCTTCTTGCTCTCTTCTGCGCATAGTGCATTGCTGCTCGCCGTGCTCATGCCCCCTCCGTTCTCCTCTTTGCCTCCCTTCGTTTCTTTGCTCCCTTTCTCCTCTGCTGCCCCTTCCATAGTAAACATCCCCATTGCCCCTGGCCTGGCTCCCTGAAACATCTTCCATAAGTTAAACATCTCTATATGGCGAGCTAATTTCTTTCCCTTGTATGTGTTGTGTATATATGTCAATAGTGAGTTTTGTGTGTATGAGTCAAAACTGCCGTTAGGCGGCCATGGTGTCAGTATTTTGTTGTCTGTTCCTTGTGTCCAGTCGATACTGTACTAGATAATTTTCTCCTTGTATGGTGATAGTGACGTGCAAATGTGTTGGAGGGGTGTAGTTAAAGCGTTTCCCCTCACCCCAGACCCCGACCCGTAATATGTGGCCATGTTATGGTTTTTGTTTTCTCAATATCAACCTTCTTTACATGGCCCCGTAAACTGGGGACTTCCGATCCATCCGCTGAAAGGTAATACAATTGCAAAATATACAGTTCTTTTCCTTTATTATTTGTACTCCTTGATGTCACCAGTATGGACCCCTACGGCCGTGGAGCACGGAGCCCCCTGCTCCTGCATACCCTGTGTGGCGTGCTTTTACAGCCGCCCCACCTTTCCTTCTTCTTCAAACCTCTCCCTCTCCTTTTCCAACCCCCTTGCTGAGTGTGACCAGCGTTCTCCGTGCGCGGCCACCTCTCCCCTTTTCGCCCCTCCCTTATCGAGAGTTGATGGCGTTCTCCGTGCGCGGCCCTCTCCCCTCTTCTATCCCACCCTTTCCCTTTTGCTATACCCCAGCCACTCCTTGATCAACCCGAAATGGTTGCGGTGTCCTATACAAGCCCTTTGGGTGACGTCACCACCTTCTGTAACTATTACTGGTTAGAAACCTTTATAAGATGAAAAAAGGAGCGCAAAATATGTTTTAACCCTTTTGTCCCCCGTAAACCCCACAGCTGTCCTCTTGCTTCAACCGGAGCAAGGTAACTCACAATAAACTTTTATAATCGGACTGCGCAAACTGCTTCGCCTCGCATGTGATACGCCCCTCACCAGGGGAGCTTAACCAGCCAATTATCTTCCGCACTTGGAACCAAACTAGCTACCTCCTGCAGGCAAACTTCATCTACCTAGCGAGCTTCAACACTCAATTAGTAGGGATCCTCTCTACTCATTGATCTATAATGCCAATTCATAGGAAAGCCATACCCCTTCCCTACAGGTGCCCGTGAACTGAACAAATCAGTGCCTTCTGACAACCACACGTGGTACCTTTCGGCTCCACCCAATTCACTCTGTGACGCAGTAGGAGACGGCCCTCGTGCCTGTCCAGCCAATGCTCACTCGTCTATCGTCACTTATTTATCAAATCTTTTGCGGCACACTGTAAACGCCTCCCTCCTCTCTTTTCACAATTCTTCTCCCCTCCCACACATCATCACATTGCTTGTTGGGTGTGTCATACTCACCAAGTCCTCTTGAGGCGGGGCCGCCCGACTGCGCGCACCCCTCCAAAGCGGCTCGCCACCTCCCCTCATCTGGATCTCGTCTGGACACTCGCCAACCACGGGCAGGATACTTCTCAAGTCGGCTCCTGAAGGCCAATATCCGGTTTGCGCTCTCCGGTCTTCTTGCAGTTCTGCGATGGTCCTGTAGTCCTCAAAAGGGGCAACGGCAGAGGGGGCCGCGCTGCCGGGTCTCCCCATTGCAAGAGGTCCTGGAGTGGTAATAGACCTCAAACCTGTCGGGGTGATCTCCTGGGGCCGGCAGAGCCGTCCGCGGACCTCCGGGGCTGGGGAGGCCCCAACTCCTCCCGTGTCCCAAAAGGAGTATGACACGCACACAAGGAGCAAGGCAACTACTGCTGTTTATTAGAGTAACGGCAGGGATACGCTCAGTCCGTATGCATCCGGAGTTGCTCTGGTCATTAGCGGGACTCGCAGGCCCTTTTTACAGCAGTATGACGCGCAACTTGCATCACCTGGGAAAATCATCACAAAACCTATCGCCACTTTGGGTTGGTTCCCCGAGTGGTAGGGTGAGTATAGAACCCCTATGGGAAGAAATGTTAGTGGATGCAGACGGCTCAGGTGGTACACTTGGGTTGTCCCTAACAGTTGTTACATTGGAATTGTTATAAAGGGACCTTTGGTGATTGGCAAAGAGTAATAGCGTCAGTGATGTGCCCCCCTGCATTCTGATTGGTTCTCCCACGAGCCCCCAAGCCTGGGACCATCGCCGTTCCCAGCTCGCGGTGCACCTGAAATTAGCAACAATGTGCAACTATGTGTTTGTGCAGACAATGGACAGGTCTGCTTACGGGCTGGTGAGCAGGTCTTTCCCATCGCTGTACGTGTCCAACTTGCAACTTCGTTGTTGCAGATTGTGTCCAGACGTGGGACCCTGGCGGTTCTCTGTCTCATAGGCTTGGCACCTTGTCAGTTCGGCTTAGTCATGTGTGGGGAGACCGTAGCTGGAGTAGAATTATGAGCATTAGATTTTGTATTTTGTCTCTGAGGGCTTGGCACCTGTAGGTATAACCTTGGCGCTGGGTGCTCGGCATGCAGGTTGCAACATTGTGGCCTTGGCTGCAGGCTCTCGTTGGGGCACGTCCAGCATGGTCAGCACTTGTATTTCATTCTGAGAGGATTTTCGTTTGCGAGGCTCCTGCCTGGGGACTCTTGCTTGCGGCCTACTTGGGCCTAGTCCGTGGGTGGCGGTACATAATCCATACCGTGGGGGTCACAGGGTGACAGAGTGCCATACGCAGCATTAGGTATACATGATGGCATCTTCATAGTGATAGGTAGCAAGAAAGCATTGGCAAGCATATACACAAGCTCTTCAGGCGTATTGCGTTTCTGCGGTGCTGTAGAAGGCCTATGTAAAAAATAAAAGTGATGCATGTCCATAGGTATGTCAGTCCGCTACGTCATAGCACTGAGTATATTCTTCGTGTTGGTTGATGTGTGAGTGACCAGTGTGCATGGTGGCACGTGTGTTCTTGTCTGTTGGCTTTGTCATCATGGCATCTCTAACAATGTGAATACTTGTGGTTGTTGTTCTAGTCAAGCTGATCCATGTTACAGGCGTTGGCTTGACCCGAAGAACTAGTGGGCATATTCTTCGTATATGCATGTTTTTGAAGCAGGGTACTTTGTCATCTGGAAAATAAGCGAACTCCTCTCGTGGGGGGTGCCTGGTCCGTAATCCCCTGGGCCATGGTCTGGATGAGATCGAGGGTGGGGTGTTATCCCATTCTCCCACTTCAATGGAATGGGACCGATGACAGTCGGCTGTCACATTATAATTACACTGACACTACAGCGCATGTGGGGGCCTGAATCGGACCAATCCACCTCTGTCACCACCACATGGGGCTTCTTGCCCAGCACTGAACACAATCTGGCTTCAAATGTGCTGGAGGAGACTTGTAAGGCCAACAGGCCATGGAAGTGACTGTACAGAGCACACTCTATATATGCACAACAGAGGTGGGTGGAGAGGGTCTGTTGGGGTTGGTGTTGTGGGGGAGGTGAGGTGAGTGGCGAGAGTGTGTTAGAGATGGCATTGTGGGGAGGGAGAGGTGGCTGAGGAGGATGTGTTCACATTTAAAGAACATTTCCCCCCATGAATTTTAGGTTTTTCTTTGTTCTGTTCTTGTTGTTTTTCCTTTTTGTGTTGAGGTTTGGTTCCCTGATGCCTGCGGGCTTTCAGTGTCTTATAAATATATAAATAAATACAAATATGCCAGACTCTCATATGCCAGACACTCACATACCAATGGAGGGCCAGTGACATCCACATATGCAAACAGATATTCTCTCAGACAACCATTCAAACCTTACCCAGCTGAAGTCTTCCTGGGTTCAGGCGCATCAACATTGATCATTGATGCAGGTACCTCATTGTAACTGATCGACTAATGACAAATATCTAACTGCACTGACCACATTAGAGACACCACGACATAGCAACGTTAGCCATGAAGCAAACACGCATCCCTGCATGAAGTTACAGCGACACACACGTGCCCACACGAAGAACATGCTTGCATATTTCTTTAGATAGAAGATAGATACATATAAATACTGCTGTAAGCCTTCATTATTTTCTCTCATTAGTCAAATGCAGAAATGCAGAAACGCAAGAAAAGCAAGAGATGCAGAGCAAGCTTGAAGCTGTTTATTACAACTAACCCAATGGAACTACAGGATTGTATAAAGAACCTGGAAGGACCGAGTACCACTAACCCATAAGGTAACTAATACAATACAGATATATAGAAATTATAGCACTACTATAGTAGAATTAGATGAAGCCACAGGCCTCAGAACATGGGACAAAAGAAAACAGATTTTGCAGCACTCATTGCAGGGCTGGGGCTCGCTGCCAAGGTCAGGGACAAGCAACAAATTCCTGGCCCCAGAGACAAGGAGCCACTTTCAAAATAGCAGATCAAATCCTCACTAATTGCAGACCAGAAAGCTCTATTTTGTGGTCTTCACCCACGTGGTGCAGACTAGCCAAACAATGGTTATTCACCCGCTGTGGGAAGAGGAGCAGTTCCCAGTGAAGCAGACACAAAGTGATACATGTGTTCTTTTACAACATTGCAACCCTGCAGGCACTCTGTAAGGTAAAGTGGTTGTAATGATGGCAACAATGGGAACACATTGTCTTTCTCATCACCCTGAGAAGGTACAGAGAGCACTGAGAACAGAGCTGGGTCCCAGGCCTGGGGACACCAGCTCTGGCCAATCAGGGAACACAAATTCACGGGTGGAAGGCAAAGGGCAAGAGCCAATGGTAATCCTGCGACCCTGCAGCAATTAGATAGTTTCTGTGGAAGGCTCAGACAAAGCCACCTGACATGGGAGGGCTAGTTAGCTAACATCTATAGGTGCTCGCTATCGGCAATACCACCCCAACCACCCAATCTTAGGTTTTTGGGGAAGAGCCCTGACTCATGATGTCAGACCTCAACAAAAGCCCCTGAAATGGGCTCAGGTGATTGCTGGAGATTTTGCATTTCCTGTATGATCCCTGTCTGTTATGGAAAATAAGGGACAGTTCTAACTTGGCTGAGTGTCCCGTCTGTATACTGGGTGAGGGCTTGTTGGGCCCTGGGTGCTCTGAACCGAGAACCTCGGTCCTCTGGTATACCCAAACAATACACTGATATACAATACACACACAACACATGCAACATGAACACATATGCAACACACTCACATGAAATACGCCACACAATCATATGTCCTATGCAGTTCAGTCATGGATCATACACTCATATGCCATACATTTTTACATGATACACCCATTTGCAAAACATTCATATGGCACACATGTAGGGCATACACTCATACACCCTATGCTAATGCACGCCTACGCCATGCACTCATACACCATACACATATACAACACACATTTATACTGAATACACTGTTACACTATATACCAAAGGCCCCTACAAAAACACTGACCAAAATGTAAACAATATTTTTAAAAAGGATATAATGCTATGCTAGCAAAAATTAAGGTCTACCAACAGTAGAAATAACAGCTTATGTCCCAAACACTCGATCTACACCACTACAAATTCATCCACCAAACTTGAAGTATGGAAACCCACTCCATGCCAGTACAAATCCGACACTAACACTCACAGGTTTAATCGATACCATAGTTAAAGAGAAAGTTAAGGTTGGATCTGAAGCATTATGGAGTGAGTGAATTTATAGTGGTATGGAGTGAGCATTTGTACCTTAACGTTGTTATTTATAATGTTTGTAGCCTTAACTCTTTTTAAAAAACATTTTGTCATTATTTTATATATATAAAAACTGGTGTTCGTTAAAAATGCCCCAATTCTCCAACCACAAGACTGTCAGACTATACTATACAGATGAGCTACCCCACCAATAAGGGTGAAACCGGTCTGTAGCTGTCTGCAGCCTTGAGAGATGTCTGTCTTGGGTTGATTAAGGTATGTATAACGAAGCACTGCCTTCTAAGACAATTGCAATTTTCTGGAGTCAGATGCATCCATTTGTGCTAATTTGCATTCCCACAATGCCTTGCTGATGTGACCATGAACTGGAGGTGAACTTCCAGCCATGGTTACGAGGTGGCATTGTGGCATGTGCGACTTGGCTCAAATGGACATTTCTTTCACATTTCAGGTGGATGTTTTTTTTTTTCAAGCCTTTTTAAACCCACCATAACTTTAATCCGATTCACACGCCAGACACTCATATGGCAAGCGCTCACATACCAAACCCTCATAAGCCACAGATACACCAAAAACCTATATTGCCATAAAGAGTTATAGATGTATATCCGTCCAGCAAGTCAAACGTTATTAGCAATAGAATTTTGGGAAAAGTCTATGCACACAGCCTTTACGTTATATAATAAATATATATCATTCAAAGTATACTACAGGGGAGAACATGTGGGTTTTCCATCCGCGCCTCGTTCTCTTCTCTGAAATCTGTATGCATTTTAATTGAACAGCTAGCCTCCATTTCATCGCTTTCACACAATGACTCCATTGCATGTTTTGTCCCAAGACCCAGTGCCTGTGAGTGTGGTGGCCTTGCATGGTGTGCTTCCAGACAGGTCCCTTTGTTTTTTAGTTTTTACACCTTGTACTATTAGGCAGCCTCGGCATGAGAAAGCACTGCGTGTTCTGACAGCAAAAGTGCCTCTTTGTTATCTAGAGCAAGCTTTCTGAAAGCTCTCGAGCAGGGTGTGCACAAACTTGCCCGGCCTATTAATGTCTCACACATTTGCCACCCTCCTGTCATGTTCTGTAATCATATGAGCAGCTCACTGTGTTGGAAATAACGCAGAAAAAGTTCCCTGGCCTACTGAAGCTCCCTCTGGCGAACACTCTGTGCATTGAATGAAGCAAGTCAAGGTCCCTGTTCAGCTGGATTGCCCAGTACAATAAGGACGCGACGCCGGAGATTCAAATAACACCTTCTTTATTCTGAAACTTAATGCGTACTGAATTATCCCTTTTCTCCTCCCCACTCCCACATCATCCCCTCGTGGTGTCTGTCTCCTTCTTAAGGGGCAGAGCCTTGCAACTTCACCCCCGGACAAATGTCCTGACGTCCACATAGCATTCTTCTACTAAGCAAAGTGGTCTTTGGTGGTCCGGTGAGGCCTCTCACTCCTCTCATCGCTCAGGAGTGGTCCTGTTGCTTCCCTTGACTCTGTTGCTCGGTGCTGGGTTCCCTCTGGGGTACTCCACAGGTCATCCCTGGTTTCTCGCGGTGTAGGGTCAGGATCAGGGGCAGAGGTCTTTCATCCTCTATCTTGATGAAATATCTAAATTGGTCTTTTGTGACCTCTTTGTCAGCATTGGCTGCCGTCACCATGGTGCCCTTGATGGCTGTCACATTGAGAGGCTTTGTCGCAAACTGAGCGTCTATCTTCTTGGAGGTCGCTTGCTGTCCCAAAACATTCTCACCCACTTGAAACTCTTTGGGCTTTGCCCCTCTTCTAATATCTGTTTCCATTTGAGCCTTCTCTTTCTTCTCTGTGTCTCTCTCTGTGACCTCAGTGTCTGCTTCCTGCTGGGTCGTTGTGTGTCTAACGATGCAAGTGTGAACCTGGTATCCCATCATTAGCTTGGCAGGAGTTCTGTTTGTAGATTCATGGGGGGTGTTCCGGTAATCTCGGAGTAGCCGGCACAACGCCTGGTGAGGGTCAGCGTTCTCGATGCAAGCCCTCTGCATCATTTTTTGATGAAGGCATGAATCGCTCGGCCATTCCTTTGGCTTGTGGCCATCGGGGGCTAATCTTCTGATGGGTAAAACCCATGTGGTTTGCGAAGGCTGTGAACTCACGGCCACTGAATGGAGGCCCATTGTCGGATTTGATCGTGCCAGAGATTCCCCATTCGCTTAGTACATTGTCAAATACTGCTGCTACATGAGCGAATGCAGGAGTCGCTACTCTCTTGACGATTGGGAACCTTGAGTTTTCATCTATGAATAATAGGAGGTACTCTGTAGATTCCAGGGGTCCATAAAAAACAACCGCCACACTTTCCCATGGGTGCTCTGGGATACGTGTTGGTTGGAGTGGGCTGGCACCTCAGCCCTGGCTGTGTATTGGCATGCTAGACAATTCAGCACCCATCTGTCAACCATGGAGTCTAGGAAAGGAAACTACACCTGACACCGGAGCTGCTTCTTCGTGTTGTTGGTGCCTCTATGTCCCTCGTGTGCCGTCTTGATTACTTCTGCTCTCAGTGTCGTAGGGATGACCACCCGGCAGCCTCCGAGCAGCGTTGAATTGTCTTTCATGGCTAGTTCATTGTGTACCTTGGCAAGTCTGTCCATTCCATCCCTGCACACCCCTGGGTGGCTCAGAACAGCACGTTGGCAATCCCTCCATTTGTTGTTTTTGGTGAGGCTGATGGCTAGCACCATGGAGGCATCCGCAGCGGAGGCAGCCACAACCATAGATCGAAAAATGGCAGGTGGGAGTGCATTGGAAGCCACATAGTTTTTGTATTCCGTGTCGCCAACTCTGGTGATGGGTTATCCAACTGGATGCTGTGACAGGTAATCTGCCAGGTTGGGTTCGCCCCGGGCCTGTGAACAATGTCAAAATCATATTCTTGAAGTCTGAATCCCCAGCGTTCTATCCTGTGGGGCATCTTAGTACAGGTATTACCAAATAGAGACAGCAGAGCTTGATGGTCTGTAACGAGCGTCCATTTTCTTCCTATGACAAAGTTGTGAAAATGTTTGCAGGCCCACACTGCCACCAGGCTCTCCTTTTCAGCTTTCCAGTAGGCAGACTCAGGCGGGTCAGGGCTCTGCTCGCATAGGCAATGATGTGCCTGGGGGCGCCACTGTCTGTATCACGTCTCCTTCATTGAAGTGTATGTCGATGAGTCCTAAGTCCTAAGTGTGTAAACTCAACAGACATCGCCCCTTTGTTGGACTTTGGATGACATGGATGACTTGGATGTGGACCGTCCATTGTGTAGGAGCTGGTGCTAGAAATGGCCAATGTCGTGTAGGGGGAGGTTCCCGCCCCACTGGAAGATTTTTGACATTGTCTTGGCTAGCGTTGGTCTTTCACAAATTTGCAGGAACTTTGTTCCCCCATAATGTTGACGGTGACGCCTGAGTCAAGCAGAAAGCAGAACTGTCTCTCACCAATGCTGACAGCAATCCTGGGCACTTCCCTCGCTTCTTTGTCGTCCAGGATGAGGTTTACATACTCGTCTTGAAAGTATTGGTCGTAGTCGTGTACTCCGTAGAGAGGTCAAGATAATGGCGGCGGGTAGTGACCATGATACGGCTGAGGTGGTCTGTTATATTCGTCTGTGAGGTGTGGTCCTTGCTCGTATGTTTCAAAGTCTTGGCAATAGTCCTCGGGGTAGTGCTCTTCAACTCCTCTGATATAGCGTCTCGGCCCTTGTTGATATGGTCACATGTGGTATGCTGGGTTCTGTGCAGTTCAGTTATATATCCTGTGTTGAGGTTGGGACGGCAGTCGTGGAGTGTGGAATGGTCTGCCTTCCCTGCAGATGGACTGAAAATGTCCTTCCCTGCTGCAATTGCTGCACCTTTGAGAGAGTTTGGGGCACATACCTGAGTGGGGGGATGCCATCCTGCAGCAATAGCACTGCCTTCGTGGTCTGGGGGCAGTTTGGTTACCTCCTACGGTTCCCCTGCCCCCTGGGTGTTGGCTGGCAGGGTGAACCGCTACGATGAGTTCAGTCTTGTCCTGTTTTGCACTTGTGATAGCTGACATCGATGCCACTTGCACATCGACTCTCTCGAAGATCCTTGCCAGCTCGCTTACTTCGTCTATGGAGAGTGGCTTTTTCAGTAGTTGTTTCTTCAGGGTTTGGGACAAGCACCCTTCAGTCACTCTCAGCCGTATTGCTTCATCGAGTGAAAAGGTGTGGAATTGACAATGTGCGCCTTTGACTCTCAGGCGAGTGATGAACTCATCGACCGTCTCTTCTTCCCGTTGCGAGCACTGGTTAAACATATAGCGCTCATAGTCGCGATTGGGTTCGATCACAAGTTTTTTGTTTAGGGCCGTTATTAGCGAGTCAAAATCTGGCCGTTCTTCTGGGGGAATGGTCTTGATGATTGTTTTAACTTCACCGCCGACGGTGTTAATGAACATGATCTGTGGGTTTGGAGACTTTTCTTCACCTGCTGCCTTTATGAAGTTGTTGAAGTGGTCTAGCCATTCAACCCACCTCTGGCCTTTGTCTGCCTGTGGGGTCATGCCAAGCGGGGGTAGCATTCCCAATGTGGTAACTGTGGACCTGGTGGGGGGTTTGGTGGCATAGGATCACTCATCATGGAATGTGTGGCATGAGCATGTCGTCGTGCCTGAGTCTCCCCGTGGGTAGCGGCACGTGTGCTGTCTCCACTCTAAGGGTGGTTGCAGAGTTGTTTCTAGTAGCTGCTTGCCTAGCAGTGGGCCTGTAAGCAGCACTAAACTTGTGGTGTGTGGCAGTTCATGCTTTTTTCCAGCTTGTCATTTGCCTTGTTTTGACCACTTGTGCTCATGGTTGGGGTGCGCTGACAGGCAACGGTACACGTGTTCATTTTAGTCTTGTTATCTATTTGAATTCAAATGGAGGCTTCACTGTGGGGGAGGTGCCACATGGTTGCCAGTGCTCTAAAAGTGGTTGGAGCCCTCTGAAGAGATCTGGGTCGGGACAGCCGTGCGGACATCTGGTGGAGGTTGCAGGCAGCCCGTGACAGTCTAGTAAGCAGATGCGGCTCTGCGTAGCATCACCAGGGACACCAGCAGTGAGGAGGAGATGGCACCCACCTGATGGGTCCTTCTGAGCTTCGGTGCTCCTGCACGTGGAGTGATGTCTGGCCACTGGCAGGCTGCCGCGCGCCATGGGCAAGCTGTCTTTGTGACAGGTACCCCCTGTGAAGCATCTGGTACGCACCCTCTTCGAGATACGAAGTTGGGAACTGGAAGTCGGCGGGATCGCTGTATGCCATGGAGCGTGCGGTGGAGACGCACTGCAGTAGGACGCTGGGATCAGCGGTCGGGGTGGTGGGATCACTGCCAACATGGAGAAGGGACTCCGGGTCACGGGAGACAGCCTCATCGCCAGTTGTTAGGCCGGATGGCCAAGTACAATAAGGACGCAACGCCAGAGATTCAAATAACACCTTCTTTATTCTGAAACTTAAAGCTTACTGATTTCTCCCTTCGCTCCTCCCGCTCCCATATCATCCCCTCATGGTCTCTGCCTCCTTCTTAAAGGGGCAGATATTTCCAGTGGATGAGTTTTTTCAAGCCTTTTTAAACACACCATAACTTTAGTCAGATTCATACGCCAGACACTCATATGGCAAGCGCTACCAAACCCTCATACCCACAGATACAAAGCGCTACCAAACCCTCATACGCCACAGATACACCAAAAACTCATATTGCCGTACAGAGATATAAATACATGTCTATCCGTCCAGTGCGTCAAAAGTTATCAGCAGTAGAATTTTGGGAAAAGTCTATGCACACAGCCTTTACCTTAACTATTATAAATATATATCATTCAATATGTACTGCAGGGTTGAACATTTGGGTTTTCCATCCGCGCCTCGTTCTGTTCTCTGAAATCTGTATGCATTTTAATCGAACAGCTAGCCTCCATTTCCTCACTTTCACACAATGACTGCATTGCGTGGTTAGTTGCAAGTGCCTTTGTGTGTGATGGCCTTGCATGGTGTGCTTCCAGACAGGCCTAATTGTTTTTACACCCTGTACTGTTATGCAGCTACGACATGAAAAAGCACTGTGTGCTCTGACAGCAAAAGTGCCTCTTTGTGATCTCGAGCAAGCTTTCTGAAAGCTCGACAGCAGTGTGTGCGCAAGCTTGCCCGGCCTATTACTGTCTCACACATTTGCCACCCTCCTGCCAAGTTCTGGAACAATATCAGCAGCCCACGGTGTCGGGAATAACGTGGGAACAAATTCCCTGGCCTACTGAAGCTCTCTTTAGAGAACAGTATGTGCACGTCAAGGGCCCTTCCAGTAAATATTTGACACAAGCAATAAAGCACTCGCGGCCGCACGCGCACCCACACACACTACACACAGGAACACTCACACCACATACACACGCTGCATACGTGGCAGAATGAGTGCTTGTGATAAATGCCACAATGTCCCCATGGATTCCAAAAGGGGAGAATTCCGCTGCCATTACCCAACTCTGAATCCTGCAGTGGATCTGCGGGACGGAGTGGCAGTAACAGTAAATGAGTCTGGCGGTAATTCTGCAGGAATGCCACAAAATGGCTGCCAGCCTGTAATGAGGCGCAAGGCCCTCCACCGAGCCCAGCTTCTGTCATTGCCATTAGGAATCTCTTTCCTATAATATCGACATCGTATTATTGGTCTCCAGCCCGTATCACTGTTCCGCCATACCGGTGATAAAGGCATCTATTGTTTTCACAGGTCCTGGACTTCCGCTAGTGAACAAACGTATACAAGGTGCATGGGTGCGTGTGCACACAAGGAGCATTGTTCTTGTCAAAATTCATGGGCCCACATCTGTATGCAAGGTGAGTGGGCCGACAGAACATATTTGCATCCGGGCACATATAAGATGTGTAGGTGGGCCATAGCGCATTCTGTAGGAGCCTGGGCTCACCAACACACGTATGCAAAGGCCCATGTGCACTGTAACGTGCACCTGAACAGACATGTCAACTGGCATTTGCCTACACACACACACACACACACACTCTCACCCATTCACCCCAGCCACCCCCCCACACACACATGCATTCACCCCAACCTCCCCTCCACACACTCCACACACACACACCCACGCACCCCAAACCCCCACACACATGCACTCACCCATCCTTCTCTCCACACACACACATACACACACCCCAAACCCCCCACACACATGCACTCACCCAAACCAACCTGCCCTCCATACACACACACACACACACAAACACCCATGTGCCCACCCCAACCCCCCACACACATGCACTCACCCATCCTCCAATCCACACACACATACACACACCCACACCCCCAAGCCCCCCACACACATGCACTCACCCAAACCAACCTGCCCTCCACACACACACACACACACCCATGTGCCCACCCCAACCCCCCACACACATGCACTCACCCATCCTCCAATCCACACACACATACACACACCCACACCCCAAACCCCCCACACACATGCACTCACCCAAACCAACCTGCCCTCCACACACACCCACGCACCTCAACCCCCCACACACATGCACTCACCCATCATCCCCTCCACACACATACACATACACACACCTACACACCCCAAACCCCCATAGACATGCACGAACCCAATCCAACCTGCCCTCCACACACACACACCCAAGTGCCCACCCCAATCCCCCACACACATGCACTCACCCATCCTCCCCTCCACACACACACACACCCACACACCCCAAGCCCACCCACACACATGCACTCACCCAAACTAACTTGCCCTCCAAACATACACTGCTCCAGAGAGAGTGATTGGATGGTTCTTGCACGGTTCCATTTCTGTAGACCCTTCACTACTGTTATGAGCTCCTTATCAAGACTGACGCTAGTGATTTGGGAATTTATAGAGTTTCCATGTACCTGCACACTACAGGGGAAGCCCCTCCTCCTGGCACCTTCACTAGCATATGGTTAAGAAATAGTGAAACTGTGGCGACATAAAAGAGGCATTCGCTGCTGTACAGCTGGCTTCGCTTTGAAATCCTGTCGATGTAGTCCCCATGTTCTGCTTCAGACCAACACAGTGGCTCAGGTGGTAAAAGGCTCTACACAAGGAGAATCCAAAGGTTTTGTGTTGGGTCCTGTCCCTAAAGGGATGTGCTGTGGACATCCACCACAATCCTGGAACAGAACACAAACGTAGATTGCCTCAGTAGGTACTTTCGCTCAGAAGATGAGACAGACCCTTATAAGAGCCTCACTACCACGTGTTATCTGTGAGAGTGTGCTTAACAACATGCCATTAGCAGAGGTGTAGTCATACGAGCTTTTTTTGTTTTGCCGCACAGCGTGAAGGTGTTTGTCCTTCCGGAAAGTGTGCTCTGCTAAACAGACACACTTTCTGCACAGGCTCGGTGGCTCCACCTGACGTGACTGCAGGCTCAGTGTGTGCGTAATGTAACCCCCGGCCTCCATACAGTGGACACGTGCACGTGTCTGCTGTGTGCCGTGCCAGCAGCCGATGCAAAGCTTACTTGCAATGCCAGGTGGGCACATATTACACGGTGTAGCAGCCTCTTATGTCATCTTCCTTGAGGTGCCCATTTGCTACCTGAGGGCGGGGGAGTGGGGTAATTCGAGTTTATTTCATATGCACACTAGGCCTCGACAGGCCTTTCATTCTGAAGATTGGACCATCAAGATGTATTGATCATAAAGACACATTTGATAAGAAAAACAGAAATTGATTAAAAAGTGTCGCAGCTGGCCCTTCTCACCGCGCCCGATAAGAGACACCAGCAATTCAAAGACACCCATTACAGAAACAGAGCATTAGAAGAGCGGACATCTTTTTAAAAGTAAGCGATGCTAAACTGTCATTGCCAGCAGTTCTAAAGGTCCAGTTCAAAAGGCAGAAGATGCCTGACTTTTCTTGGATGGAGCTTCGGGGTCTTGGAATGCAGTTTGGGGGGCTCGTTATACTATGCTCCATTTTAGCTTCAGGAAGCAGGCAGCCGCGTGCAAGTCGAAAACTGCACCCAGGCTGAAAATGATGTTTTCTCTTCTTAAAATTTTTGCCAGGTGTTTTTCTTCTGGCGTCGTCATGCCTTTCACATTCCATAAAACAGGATTCACGTTTTCAGGGGACATTTGCGCCATCCATAATTTGCATCTTGGGCAATATTTCTTTTCCTATAAAAGGTACGCAGTGTACGGCTGTTTTACCCTGCCAATGTATTATTCTGAGTCTAATAGTCTATGTGGGAGAAATTCGACCATCCGCACAGGGAGAGTGCTCTGGCCTGGGCTTTTTGATTTTTGTTTATTTAAAAGCATGAATGATGCTGAGATCAACCGCCAGAAAATATGTGGGTTCCATTCCTGCACGTTTTCCACTCTCACCGAACACAGCAGAAGAATAGTCATGTACTCTGGCTCTTAACATTCATCAGAATTCGTCACCACCAGCAAGGCGTAACAATGGTGATGCTAATCCAGGGGGCCTTGAAATGCTAATCCTATCTAGATGCGACGCATGCTAAAGTTAAGAATTCCATCTAAGTGTGGCTTAAAATAACGTTCATAATCCTATCTAGATGCGACGCAGGCTAAAGTTAAGAATTCCATCTAAGTCTGGCAGATGCTAACATTCATAATCCTATCTAGATGTGGCACAGTCTAAAGTTAAGAATTCCATTTAAGTGTGGCTTAAGCTAACATTCATAATCCTATCTAGATGCTACGTGGGCTAAAGTTAAGAATTCCATCTAAGTGTGGCGCATGCTAACATTCATAATCCTATCTAGATGCGACGCAGGCTAAAGTTAAGAATTCCATCTAAGTCTGGCAGATGCTAACATTCATAATCCTATCTAGATGCTACGTGGGCTAAAGTTAAGAATTCCATCTAAGTGTGGCTTAAGATAACATTCATAATCCTATCTAGATGCTACGTAGGCTAAAGTTAAGAATTCCATCTAAGTGTGGTGCATGCTAACGTTCATGATCCTGTCTAGATGCTACGTAGGCTAAAGTTAAGAGTTCCATCTAAGTGTGGTGCATGCTAACAGGGACGTCATTTAGGGGTCACCAGAGGTCGCAACTGCAACCTCTGAGGTCTCCCTTGCGACCTCTGTGGTCTGCCTTGCGACCTCTGTCTTAAAAAAAACGGGAAAAAAAATGTTTTTTTTTTTTTTGGTAATGCAAGCTCCTGGGCTGTGGCCAACACCATGTGGCTCTTTACTTCTGGAGGGGCTGGCTTTCTTGTTTCCGGCCCCTGTAAGAAAAGAAGAAAAATAAGAACAGGAGTGCCACAAGTCTAACACTTTGAGCAGTGACCCTAAATAAGAAAGAATAGCAATACCAAATAATATGTCTTTCTGGAATTCTATACAATAATTGCTAGACTCATCAAAGGTTTATTTCAGGCACACTTCGGGGGGCGAGTCACTGATTTAGTCTGTTCTTAAATGCCTCAACTCAGTCTTTCATCCTTCTGAGGTCGATAAATGAGTACCAACACATGTTGGGTGACATTGGCTGTACATTTTTGTATATAAAGCACTTAAGCATAAGTGCTATATAATAACACATCATTATCATTTGGTCATGGACGTCTGCTTGCATTCACAGTAATTTAGTAATATCACCCTACATACACTGATCTTAACGATACATATGGCGATCCATTCTTGTATGAAATGTACATCACATTATAGTGATATCGTAACCATATTTTTCGTAGTGTACAATGCTATGTGATGCCACTTCCTCTTTTGTCAACGGGTGAAAGGTCGTGTTTCATCGCTTCCCGCGATATCACTTCAGGGCGGGGTCATCAGGGGGTCAAGGGTCGTGTGATGTCACTTCCGCTACCCCTGGCATTTTGGTGAAATTTCGTCCCTGCATGCTAACATTCATAATTGTATCTAGATGTGTCGCAGTCTAAAGTTAAGAATTCCATCTAAGTCTGGCAGATGCTAACATTCATAATCCTATCTAGATGTGGCGCAGGCTAAAGTTCAGAATTCCATCTAAGTGTGGTGCATGCTAACATTCATAATCCTATCTAGATGTGGTGCAGTCTAAAGTTAAGAATTCCATCTAAGTCTGGCAGATGCTAACATTCATAATCCTATCTAGATGTGGCGCAGGCTAAAGTTAAGAATTCCATCTAAGTGTGGTGCATGCTAACATTCATAATCCTATCTAGATGTGGCGCAGGCTAAAGTTAAGAATTCCATCTAAGTGTGGCAGATGCTAACATTCATAATCCTATCTAGATGTGGCGCAGGCTAAAGTTCAGAATTCCATCTAAGTGTGGTGCATGCTAACATTCATAATCCTATCTAGATGTGGCGCAGTCTAAAGTTAAGAATTCCATCTAAGGCTGGCAGATGCTAACATTCATAATCCTATCTAGATGTGGCGCAGGCTAAAGTTCAGAATTCCATCTAAGTGTGGCAGATGCTAACATTCATAATCCTATCTAGATGTGACGCGGGCTAAAGTTAAGAATTCCATCTAAGTGTGGCATAAGCTAACATTCACATTTCTATCTGGATGTGATGCAGGCTAAAGTTAAGAATTCCATCTGAGTGTGGTGCATGATAACAAATGGAGGAAGTATAGAACTTCGGACCGTGCCATCAAGGTCAAATTGTACTTGAAAGAATATAAAGCAGCAATTTCTAGAGAAAACTCAAACTAGAAAACTTTTCACTGTTATTTCTAATTTCAGCCATCCCAATTGTTTATCCTCCTGCAAGGAACCCTCCGTGGCACAGGCTAATGCATTCAACATTTTCTTTCATAGAAAAACTGAACATATTCAGGAAAAAATCTTATCCAGCTTACATCAGAGAATAGATATCGACATTTCCCTTAAGGATCCCCTCTTGGTGGTGGACCGGGGAAAGTCTTATGGTGCTTTACCTTTTGCATTCACATCAGTATCGGAGGAGTTTATTCAGTCCTTATTGGAAGGATTAAGACTACTAACAACGTACTCTTCCCACGTCCTGCGAGTGTGGGGAGATGTCTGGCACGGGAGATTTCACTGTTCATGACTTAGTTTGTGAGTAAATCTTTAGCATGTGGTTCAGTACCTCTGGAGCTGAAAAAAGAATACTGTTACAACTCTTTTGAAAAAACCCAACCTGGAGCAAGAAAACCTCTAGAAATATCGGCCGATAGCCGGCCTTGCTTGGCCTGGCAATGTGTTGGAGAAGGTAGCCCCAGTGCAGCTACAGGAATATGTTTAGGAGGAATCTTTACTGGACCCCCTCCAATCAGGATTTCAGCCAATGTTTAGCAGTGAGACTGCCTTATTGTCTGTCTGGGATGACCTCTTACAGACCGCAGATCAAGGAGAACTATTGTTTTTGGTTATGCTGGACCTGTCGGCGGCCTTTGATCCAGTGGATCACTGGATCCTACTCAATTGTCCTTAGAACGGTTGGTAAGGTATCAGAACAAGCCATTAAATGGTTTGAATCATTCCTTTCAAACGGGCAGCAACATATAAGGCTGGGGGAGTTAATTACAGACCTTCTGCCTCAGAGTTGCAGTGTACCACAGGGGTCTTCACTGTCCCCTTTATAATTTAATGTATACCTCAGATGCTGATTGATATTTTAAGGAAGCATGAGGTTAATTTCCATTCTTACGCTGATGACACTCAGGTGTTCATCACAATAGGAAATGTAGAGGAATCGTTTCTTTGGGTTAAACAGTGCCTGGATGTGGTCAGCAATTGGAAGCCCTCCAACTGGCTTCACCTTAACTCAGGTAACACTGACAATGCGCTGTTTGGGAACCAAAAATCTTTTTAAACCCAAGAGGTGCCCTCATCCACCTTGTTTCTTTAGTTCTGAATTGACATTCACGTCTAAGGGGAGGAAGGATTGTGAAAACAAGGAAATGATATGAGGCAGGGTAACCAAAAAGGAAAAACACCAAACACAGGTTACAAAGGAACATACAAAGTACTTTATTTTATACTGAATCCAGTTAAAAAAAACAGAACAAAATTTAGATAGCTATCGACCCTTAGTACAACGCAGCGAACTCTGGCGTGGTTCGGTGTGCTCAGTGAGTGCAAATATTCATTGAAACAGTCAGGCTTTTATACATTTCTCCAGCCTGTTGTTCAGCCTTTCTGCAGGTTAACCATTCCATAAATAAGTTACTGCTCTAGGGTCCCTTGCCAGGTCAAATCTAGTTCATCTTAGGTTTATACATTAACAAGAAGAAATGGGAATAATGTATGCTCTAGGCCTAACATTACAATGCGGGACTTAATTTATACAATATAGTTAAGCAGGTGTTCTCATTCAATTATAGATCAGTTTCGGTGATACAGGTAATCCATTGCACACAGGTCAGCAGAAGGACAAGGTCTCAGCTCATGACCCTAACAAGTGGCCTGCAGGCAAGTTATACATTGGCTGTACAGAGATCATGACAATCGAGTTCTGTTCTGAATAACATAGGCTACCATTTTAGCTCACATGGTGACTTTATAGAGCAAGAAAACCTAAAATGGCGGCTTGACCCAAAATGACAGTTTACATGGTTTCTAAGGTCAGGACCTTGCAATGCGAGTTTATTCACATGTAGTTTATAAGCAGCTTGTTAGCAGCTTGGCGTAGGCCAATATATATATATTCATAGCAATAGGAGGCACAATATAATTTCTAGTTTGACAAACCCTCCTTTTGGCCTATGCCAAGTGCTAAACTACTTCTGATCTCCCTGCAAATAACTCATGTGTCATTGTCCATACACCCTGAATAGCTGTCAGAAATATCTATCGCCATTAGATCTTTTACTAAGATCTCTTTCAGTACATACTCCTTAGAGGTTTTATCCGGGGCATACACGTTATGTCCTATTGTACCTATCGCCTGAGCGCAACATCCCCCTAGCATTAAACATATACTTGGTAGACATTGGATACAACAAAAAAGAAATAGCAGAATTCCCAAAATAATCAGCAAAACTGAAAGCACTTTCCAACCCCAAGACCGCAAGAAGTCCCAGAACCAAGCGCTAAGATCCCAATTTCCCTCGGGAACATGCACTTCTGAACTAAGAATGTGCAGATTCTGTATTGCCTTAAAAAGAGTTGGGGAGGAATCCGGCCCGAAAACACAGCAAGCGGACCTCACTAGTTTACATACTCCACCACGTTCAGCCAGAATGACATCTAATGCCATCCAGTTCTGAAGCGCTACCAATCTGATCGCTTTCTGCTCTAAAGTCATATTATAGAGTATATCTGTGGTCCAGTTGATGGTTCTCTCCAGTACTCTCGCTAGTTTCCTGATATCCTCAGAATTCACTATCTGCCCAAAGAATGGAAGGAATGATTTCGCTACATCTCCTAAAACCTGTGCTGGAGTGTCGCCATTCTCGTCCCGCCGTGGACGAGCCTTCGAAACCTCTACAGTACTTGCTATAAACACCCCAGGTAACAGGATTCCTAAATAACAAGTTCCCTGCCAATCCCTGGGCAACCATGGAAATGCTACAATACCGCAAACAAAATAGATAGGTTCGCCTACATACAAAGGTCTGTCTTCCCCAGTCAAATTTGCAACATTGGCACAACCTTTAAAATCTCCCATTGACCGGGTGCCATTCCTCTGGATGCAGAAAGAAACTGAATCGGGGCTATGGTTAACAGTATAAGAAGGAGGCACGGAATCCTTATTGCCTATCAGAGCCATTTTAAAGGAAATCAAATATTGAAAGGACGAGACAGTCTATCAAAAGGTCTAATAGAAGCAATATTGAGCTTACTCCTATTTGCGAAAAGCGAGCATCCCAGGGGAGTCAGAACACGTTTCTCAAAACTATTCAAATTAGTGCCATCAAAGTTCCCCGAGATGCTATCGTTCCATCGGCCAAAGAACAGTGCTCTAAGTGAAGCATAACAAGCAGTTGTCAAAGGTAAAGGGTGAATATACCAACCTAGCCCCTTATCCCCATGTTGCGGTAAATGCGAGCAGACCCAACAATTAGTCTTATTAAAAATGGCATGTGTTGCATTCATTATAAGCAACAAGGTATTATTGTGATACTTCTGTCTATGCTGTGAGTCCCTAGGTGACAGAGTATGCAAATGTACAAAAGCTGTAGGAACAGTGGGTACAATTTCAGTCGGCAGCAAAGACTCTAAAGGATGAGTTTCTTTGAAATACCAAAGGCCTAAGACAGTGACTATTATAAAACCAAATATTATCATAAAAACACAGCAATACGTTTTCGGGGCCCAGGCACATTGTTCATTGTCCGAGTTGGTCACCCCCTTATTTATAAGTCCAATACGAGCAGCAGCGGTGGCGGTAGCAGGCATTGTAGATTTTCAATTGACGACCCCAATGTTCGTTGCTGGCGACACTACGGATTAAGAATGCAGCACCTCCTAATTTGAATGTGGGGAGCAAACAAGATTAATTCATATCTTGTCAGTCGTGCGGAAGTGAGGTGTTGCGTTTGGGTTTTGTTCAATAGAATATCTACAGAGTGAGGCACCATCAGGGTTAAATCATGGCCTAGGACCATTCCCTCGCTCTGTTTTACAGACGCAGCAGCAGCAGCGACAGCGTGCAAACATCTTGGCAAAGCGCATGCAACAGGATCAAGGGCGGAAGAGTAGTAACCGCATGGCCTATTCTTCCCTCCATGTTCCTGCGTTAATACAGCCAAAGCACATCCATCACATTCATGCACAAACAACACAAAGGCCTTCTCATAGTTCGGTGTGCCCAAAACTGGCGCCGAACATAATGCAGTCTTGAGCAACTCGAATGAATGTTGATGCTCCGTATTCCATGGCAATGGCGAAGAAATACCCTTCTTCGTCAAGGCCAACATCGGTTTAATCACTAGTGAGAAGTTTGGGATCCATAACCTACACTAAGAAGCCATACCTATCAAGGCTCTAACTTCCTTTTGTGTATTTGGGACAGACATGCCAGAAATGTGTTTTATTCTTTCAGGTGTCAATCTTCTTCCCTCCTTTGACAGGACATAGCCTAAATAGGCGACCTCCTGGCAACAATATTGAAACTTTTTGAGCGAAGCTTTGTGACCATGCTTAGCTAGATGGATGAGCAACAACACAGTGCCCTCTTTACAAGAGCTCTCAGAGTCAGCGGCTAAAAGCAAATCATCAACATATTGAAGCAACGTACAAGTAGGGGGCAATCCAAGGGTATCAAGCTGCTCTTTCAAAGCCCTACTATAAATACTAGGACTCTCAGTATAACCTTGAGGTGCACGAGTAAATGTGAATGAGCGTCCCCCTAAGGTGAACGCGAACAAGTATCTACTATCCTCATGTATAGGAATACTGAAGAAAGCATTCTTTAGGTCCACAACACTGAAGTGAGTAGCCGTAGCTGGAATCATGGTTAATATTGTCGTCACATCAGGCACAATTGGAAATTGCGGAGCGACGACTTTATTAATGGCACGTAAATCAATTATAAAACAAACTGGAATTGCATTATCAGCTTTTTTGTACACGGGTAAAATCGGACTATTGCACAAACTTCCTGCAATCTCCTCAATCACCCCACGATGCACAAAATCGAAAACAATGCTCTTCAAAGCTCGCTCGCCTTCAACTGAGATCTTATACTGTGGAATACGGGGCAGCTTAATTCCATGTTTCAAAACTATTTTAACAGGCTCAATCTGCAAAACACCGACATCATTGTCATCAACTGCCCACAAACACTCTGGTACATTACTGAATTCTGGCGGCAAAGGTCTAGTCAAGAATTGCGAAACAGAACATTGCTGTGGTGAAATCGTCAAACGCACTCCATCAGAAGAACAATGAATTACCGCATTTAATTCCTTCAACAGATTCAACCCCAGCAAATTCTCTCCACAATTCGAAGTCAAGAGAAATGGACAGTGGTCCGTAAAGGGACCCAAAGAAATAGGTACCGGTGAAGAAACCGGACAAACAACTGGTGTGCCAGAAAACCCTACAGAAACATTGGTTTGCCCTGACAGTGGAATGTTTGGAACCCGAGAATGATCAATGGAGCACTTCTGTGCTCCAGTGTCTATCAAAAATTGATGTTTCCTATTTCCCACTACCATTTCAACGTAGGGACCTTTCTGATTAACGGGAATAGGTGTAGGTTCCAAACCCTGCTTCGGGCAATCCTAACGAAACAAAATATCATCAAAAGGAAGCTCTTCAGATAGATATGCAGCAGAAGGATGATCAAATATGTTTCTAGTACCCACACTCGAAGTCTGATTATCCTGTGAAAAAGGTTGTTGGGGATCCTGCGAAAACTGGCCTCTACCAGGGCCCCCTACACCCGGGCGACCTATGGATCGTCTACCCATATTTCCAAATGTGTTATTCGACCTCTGTCGAAGGACTGGGCATTGTGCACGCCAATGACCCTCCTGGCGACAATAGGCACACTGGCTAATATTCACAGGACCCAAGGGCACATTCCCTTGTGGAACATACTGACCTCTAATCTGCGAACTACCCCTCTGGGGCCTCTAACAATTTGCTGTAACAATACTTTAGTCTTCAAATCACCTTTTCTCTTCTCGACTCTTTCTTTTTCATTATTGACACGGTTCTCGTAGTACTGAGCCATGTGCAGTACTTCTGATTGGGATTTCGCCCGCCAAGCGCTCTCAGAAGACATCATTTGTGACTGGATGTCAGGCAGCAATCCACGTACAAATTTGTCCACAAATAATCTTTTCCCAGACTCTGTGCCTAAGTCTTGTCCACTGAAATCCGAGAATACCTGTTCGAACCGATTAAAGAACTCGGTAGCACCCTCAGATTTTCCTTGGACACAGGCCGTAAGCTTGTCCCAAATAATTCTCTTTTCGGGGATTATAGTTTTCAGTTTTGCAATGATTCTGTCAGGCAAAGTTAGTATCACCTGAGGTGGTCTCTCACCAGCTGGCCTTTCCCCATCAAGCCTAACTATGTTAGCCCATGTATCTCCCAACCCTGGTACATCGTCTATAGTTCTAACTTGTTTCCACAAATCTACAGGCAGGAGTACAGGGAATAGCAAATCAATGTCGCCTAGGGTAAACACTGAGGACTGCAAAACGGACTCTATCTCTTTATAGAACCCTGTCGGATTTTTGCTAATGTCAGGATTAGTTTGTCTAATAGTATTCACTTCCTGTCGTGAAAACGGGACGTGAACAAACTGCGATACATAATGTGCAGGAATGTCCACAGCAGGTGTACCTGCTGCAGCATTAGCAGGAATCTCAACCTTTGGGACAAATGTCGTAGGAACCTCTCTCATAGGCAACTGAGATGTAGGCAACTCCGAACGCTTACTAAGCAACAGAGCTAAGTCGAGCGCTAAAGCAGTTGAAGAAGTGTCAAGTGAAAAAGCTTTCTTATAAATGCTCAATAACTCTGTGGGACAACTAACCTTTCTCTTTAAACATTCATCCTGCAGGTACTCTACCATTACCTGTATCACTTTCCTCTGCATTTCTAGCGTATATTGACTGTATGTGTCATATACTTCAACTGGAGTTATCGATATGTCTGAAATCCATCTAATCGCATCTTTTCTACAAATTCGCGCCTCCTCAGATGTCGATTTACGACACGGAAGAAATCGTTTCTGTACATACATACTTTCTTCTTCGTCATCCTCATTCCGTAACCTTTCCAACTCCTTTCTATACTCAAATATCCTCTCAACATGCTCATGTACCTTCTCCACAGTGTCTCTTGAAAACGCTAAAGTATTCAGGTCCCTCAACCCTTGTCGGAGGTCTGCATTATTTAATTTACCCCACATTACACATAAATGAATCCCTAAACCTTCAATGAAAACATTTTTCTCAGGAAAATTATCCATATTAGAAAGTGTGGCAAGAACATTAGCTCGATCATCTCTCTCCATACAATGCTTAGCCCATGCAAACAAATCCTGTTTCTTTTCTGTAGGAACAGTATTACGAGTAACAATCCTCGACCCCGCACCCTGATCAACTACAAGCGGTACAGAACTACTTGGGAGTGAGGGTGCAGGCAAATTCAATGGAGGTACTATTACTGGTGCAATGGGAAGAGGCAGAGGAGCAGGTGGAGGAACAACAACCGGAGGAATAGGAACAACAGGTTGAGCAGGAAGAGCAGGAATAACAGCAGGAAGAGGTACAGCAGGAGGAAGAGGAACATACGGAGGTGGTGCAGAGGCACCAGGCCTTCGTTCATTTAAATATTTGTTGATAAACTCATCAGAAACATGAAGATCTTTAGAAGGATAGATTTTCTGAATACCGAGTGAGAAAGCCCTGTCCATATTCCTAACCGACTCAGACTGTTTGTCCTGATCATATAACAACGCCTTTTCAGCATTTGTTTTATGACGGCGCACATGTTTTTCCCTACTTTTAAGCTGCTGCAACGCTTCTCTTTTCCAATTTTGCAAAACATCAAATGCTGCAGGTCTGGCCTTCTTTTTTAACAAGACTGAATCTAAATATTCAATACGAGGGATCTCAAAAATACCATTGACTGGCCAAATTCAAATTGTCAGGGTTGAATTAAGAGTCGGGTAACGACTCACCTGACCAAACCTAACGAGCACCGATCGGTTTACAAAGGACTTACCTAACAAATTTTACCTTGTGTATGGTGATTTCGGCAAATCTGCCCGCCTCAAAAAATTGACCCTCGTCAAGATGCCGTCTCAGACCACACGGCTATCGTCCAGGGAATGGATCGTGCAGCGCTGTTGAGGTGTCGCGTCTCGTTCAGTCGAGCCCGTTATGTCACACCGTCCGATCCCGGTCCGATAGCGTGCGTCAACCTTCAATAATCCGGCATCAATCTTGAGGGTCCCTATTCCGGGCGCCAACTGTGAAAACAAGGAAATGATATGAGGCAGGGTAACCAAAAAGGAAACACACCAAACACAGGTTACAAAGGAACATACAAAGTACTTTATTTTATACTGAATCCAGTTACAAAAGAACAGAACAAAATTCAGATAGCTATCGACCCTCAGTACAACACAGCGAACTCCGGCGTGGTTCGGTGTGCTCAGTGAGTGCAAATATTCATTGAAACAGTCAGGCTTTTATACATTTCTCCAGCCTGTTGTCCAGCCTTTCTGCAGGTTAACCATTCCATAAATAAGTTACTGCTCTAGGGTCCCTTGCCAGGTCAAATCTAGTTCATCTTAGGTTTATACATTAACAAGAAGAAATGGTAATAATGTATGCTCTAGGCCTAACATTACAATGCTTGACTTAATTTATACAATATAGTTAAGCAGGTGTTCTCATTCAATTATAGATCAGTTTCGGTGATACAGGTAATCCATTGCACACAGGTCAGCAGAAGGACAAGGTCTCAGCTCATGACCCTAACAAGTGGCCTGCAGGCAAGTTATACATTGGCTGTACAGAGGTCATGACAATTGAGTTCTGTTCTGAATAACATAGGCTACCATTTTAGCTCACATGGTGACTTTATAGAGCAAGAAAACCTAAAATGGCGGCTTGACCCAAAATGACAGTTTACATGGTTTCTAAGGTCAGGACCTTGCAATGCGAGTTTATTCACATGTAGTTTATAAGCAGCTTGTTAGCAGCTTGGTGTAGGCCAATATACATATATTCATAGCAATAGGAGGCACAATATAATTTCTAGTTTGACAGGATAGCTCAGGGGTATCGCGGTGCAACACAGGTTCGAATCCCGATCCAGCGCTTAGAAACCACTTGCTGGTATTAAGTGAATTGTAAATGAAAAATAATATAAATAAATAATAAAGGATTAATAATGGAGGCTTAATTTGGCAGGAGAATCTGAGCAGTGGGTGACAAGGTGCAGTCGGTTTTCTACGGCAGGCGTTTCAATGTGTCCCTTAGTGAGTTCATGCAGTGGGGGCTTTAGTGAACCGGTTTTCTGCAACAGTCTTCTGGGAGGAGTCCCTCTTAAACAACGCCAGAATGCAGAAAGCTCAAATTGCTGCAGTCCGGTGAGGTATTCAGAGTGGGGAAGTCTTCCCCCATTTTTGGACTGCGATGCTCTTTGCATTGGTTAACAGTAAATGATAGAATAGAATTTAAGGTTCTTTGTTTAGTATTTAAATGCATGAACAGCCTTTTTCCATCAGTCATAATTGCTGGAAGAAGTCAGCAGATACCAACCCACACGCATGCTCCGGTCTGGCGAGGAAATGCTTCTGACAGTTCCACCTTCCTCTTGTGTTTTAGGGGCAACTGGAGATTTGCAGTTTATGGGCCTACATTATGGAATAACCTTCCGCTGAAAATTCGGTCACTTAAATCCCTTTGTCAATTTCGTAAGGCTTCAAAACACTTGTTCAAGTGCATTATTGTGAAGGGGCTTTCTCTGCATGTGGACACTGCAGAATCCCCTTGGAAGTGACTCATTCGTCCTGCCTTTCTCTGTCATTTGTTTACATCTGCGCCTAGATACGATTAATTTCATGCGTGCGTCATATAAATAATTTAAATCTAATCAAACATGCCCCTTGAGGTGTGCAGAGAGGGTGAGGATAGGCCTTTGCATGTGTGCAACTGTGATGCACACATTCAAATGCTCTTTGAGATTGTGGCACATCTTCATTTTGCACAAATAATTAATTATATGCTCGCGCGCATCTCCTCCTTTATGCAGACATTTATTTGAGAATTTGGTCCTCGAACTTTTAGTCCATTCTGTATGACCTGCTGTTCTTTAAATGTTGTCCACATGTCTCCTGGTGCTTTTTTTTAAAACCACCTATGTAAAAAGATCATGGGGATTTTGCATGGGAAAGCAAATAGGACTTTTATAGCACAATCTAATGGGACACCCATTTTATATGGTTGTGCTGATTTCCCAATGGACACCAACTACCGAAATAATGAAGGAAAACATGAAATAAAGAAAGAATGCAAACAAATCCATTTCCGGTTTCGTAATGTACATCTCAACAGAAAACCGTGTGTAAGGTCATTAAAAGCAGCTGTGATGAGCTTTGAAGCTCACCCATACATGTTACGTGGCGAGGCCATGAATGTGTACACGGTACTTTCCCCATGATAGCATTTACGACAATTGTCTCTTATAGGCCTCATTCCTATTGTTCACTCTACAACGTTTTGACTGTCCCACTAACCACAGCCCCACCCTGTAGGAAATCCTATATGATTCCTACTAGACTATCCTATAAAGATCCCAGCACATCCTTTCATATTGCTCACCAGGGCATTTCCTAGACTTGCTACAGCCCAAGGAACCAATAGTCTTACACTACGAAACGTGAGGTGCATTGTTCCATAATGCACAAGTCTGCCTAAACACATAGGGGCTTATGTTCAATGGGGGGCGTGGCGTTCATGGAAAGCGTAAAAGCTGTGCATGGCATTTTTACGCCTTCCATTAATGTTACCTCCATTTTCAATCATTTGTATGGCGCAGATGAGGATCGGACCGCAGCCAGTGTTTCCTCCACCTCGTTGCCGCTCCGCCATTCAATGCTCCAGCATCTGTGCGGGCAGGCACTTTCATGCAGGCACAAACGCTAGTGATCTCTATGGGGTCCTCCAGCTTTATGCACCAGCATAAAGCAGGCGGAGCCCATAGGGATCCATTGTAAACAATGCCTGCCATGCTTGCCCGGAAGGCAGCGTTTACAATTACAAGTAAAGGCTGTCCGGCATGCTAGCATGTCAGACAGAATACATTTCTAATTGTAAACACTGCTTACCCTACGCACATGGCAAGCAGTGTTCACAAATGAAAATTAAACATTCTCCGATGCGCTTATGATATTATATGATATGATATGGCATTTATAACAACCCTGTTTGTGTTTCTAAATAAACCACAGTAGATTCTTGCTCCTTGCGTGGACCATGGCTTCTTGGGACCTGGGAGGGCGTCAGGGCCCTCTGTGAGCTGGAAGTCTGCGGACCCTTGGCACGGCTCTGCCGGCCTCAGGAAAATTCCTTGACAGCGCCTATACACAAGTGTTTCAAGGCGCGACAAGGCAAGGGAAGGGGAACAGCGGGAAGAAAGAGACAACAAACTTACTAGGCCAGGTGTCATTCAAATCGCGCAAGTGCTGGGTAAGGGGGTGGGGACAGTGCAGTGCATGGGATACATAGAATAAGTAGAAGCAATAAGTCAAAAGTACGGCCATCTGATGGCAAGTGCAGTGCAGACATCAGGTGTAAAGTGCTGGTGGGGGACTGTAGGGATACAGAAAAACAGACCCCAAGTGCGGGGGGTGCCCGGGAGGCAGTGCAGGTGTGCAACTGGCAGGGGAGGGTATCTGGGCCCGAGATCAGAGGGTAGCCAGGTAACCAGTGCAGTTTCAGGTATAGTCAGGAGTTCAGCAGGGGAGAGGCGGAGAACAAGCAGAAGCAAAGAGGAAGGGTTTGAGGTGCTTCCGGAATCGGAGATGGTTCTCGTCAACTTTCAGGGAGGAAGGGAGGCTGTTCCAGTTTAATCTTAATTGTGAGCACTGCTTGCCATGCGTGCCAGGCAGTGTTTAATCACTTTGCACAGTGGAGTGCAAATATGAAAGGCAAAAGGAAGCATACAAGCATGCACCCCAACTTTTGCCCTTTACATTTGGACCTTGCAGTGCAAATTACCAAACGAAGATTCACAATTAATTTAAAAAGACTTTTATCATGTAGGTCTTTTTCTCATCAACCACAAGTTGCACTGATTTAATGTATGTACAATTTCTTTATGTAATTTCCAGGTGATTGTAGTGATATACAATTCCGCAACCTACGACTCAGGGAACTGTAATGGCCAGTTAAACTAGTTTTCTGGCTGATCTGAACATGTTCCAGATGTGAGAGTTAGTGAGGCGATGGAGAATAAAATTAGCGATATTGGTAATAACGTACATATTTGTAACTGTTATGCTTTTTATGGAAATGGCAGAAAGGTGCCACATGACCGTGCTACATGGTACGGATCTGGTGGTCACCTTATCTAATTTCCCATGATTAGTTGAATCAGAAAATGTATATATTATGGCAATTGCTAGAAAATTATGAAGTTGTGGCACACAACTAGTTTTTGCCAACATTTTGAAAGGAGAACAAATGGTGATTACAAATGGGAATTGACTTATGTTGCTCCAGACCCCTAAATCAATCGTGACTTGGAGGCTGGGTTTGGGAGGAGAGAGGAGGGTAACTGTCCAATACTAGTTGCAGGAATTATTGCAGGGTACATCCCCAAGATTGTAAAATTGGTGGTGACATCGCTGTTCTGTATGGGGGATACACACAGGGACAGGAACAAACACACAGACAGAGAAAGAGAGAGACAGAGAGGGCTGCTGAAACGTACCATCTAACAGCTGTAAGGAGACACCAGAAGAGATTTCTGAGAGTGCATATGGGTGGCGCTGTTTATTATTATGGCCTCAAAGCTGACTGGGTCCTATGGTGGAGAGCGGGAGGCCATCTTTGAAAGTGGAGTGACCAGACCCCTGCCCATCTTTCTAGAGTGCCCTGAGATGCAGCTGGCTTTTCTGAACTTTAAACAGTGGCTTTCTGTGTAAGTAGAACTGAGCCCTGGGAAACCAAATGGTGGGGGAGTCAGCTTGCCTTGAATCCTTTTGCTTCATAGTGTGCTGGAGGGCACAACTGTGTAGATCCTTAGCCTATTAAACTAAAAATATTCATTTAATTAATTCCCAATTTGGCAGAACACAGCGGGTGTATTATGTTAAAATTCGAAATTAACAAAGCTATTTTCGCAGTGTGTGCTGAAAACTATAGCCTATAAATTAAATGGGTAATCCTTTTTGTCCAAAGACCCTGACTTCTTTAAGTAAGAGGGGTGTATATCTTCTTAAATCAGTCCAACCTTTTTATCCAGCAACCCAACACAGGCCTTTCAGTGGCGGCGGGTCTGAAATCCACAATTCTCCAAATCGTTCAAATTTTTCTGTCCGGCTTCCCCAACAAACACCAAAGTGGGGGGTGATGGTCTGAAAAACAAACCACTAAATCACCCTGTGTTTATTTTAAACCAAAAGTGTGGGCAAAATTATAATTGCCATATGTATTTGTACCAATCTTGAAACCCTACTGCTAGCCTTTTAAACCCGCAGGAAAATCAGAATTGCACAGCACTACATTGATTATAGTTTTTTGGTTGTTGCTAGTGCAAAGTAACTGTAACGTCTCTGTAACAAAGGTTTTTGCACTGAATTTGCTAGGTTGTTCTTAGGGCAACTGAAGCATAACATCCCTTCACCAACGTATTTTCACTGAAATTGATAGGTTTTTAGTAGGGCACTGTAACCAGAACCTTCCTTTAGCGTAGCTTTTTCACTAAAGGGGATAGGTTTTTAGTAGCGCACCTTAACCATAACGTCCCTTAAACCATGTTTTTTGTTAGTGACTTTCACAGGTTTTTAGTAGGGCACTGTAACTGGAACGTTGCTTTAGCATAGTTTTTTTAGTAAAGGTGATAGGTGTTTAGTAGCGCAACTTAACCATAACGTCCATTTAACAATGTTTTTTGTTAGTGAATTTCATAGGTTTTTAGTTTGCCACTGTAACCACAATGTTGCTTTATCATAGTGTTTTCTGTAAAGATGATAGGTTTTTGGTATCGCAACTGAACCATAACGTCCCGTTAACAACGTTTCGTCACGGATTCCTTGGCTGCCCTCATGACGAACTTATTGAAAGCTCAAATTCCACTGTGTATGTATCTATTTGTGCTACCCCTTCCCTTTCCTAATAGTGTCGGTGTATCTTAGAAATTAAAGGTGTACATGTTAAGTGTTGGTGAGTGTATGAGTGGTTTTTCATTTTGTGTTAACATTGCATGGTGAGTCTGTGCTGCACATTACTGTCCGACATGACTGCAGGTTGGCAATATGGAGGTTTTCTAGCGAGACTGCATCTGGCCGGCGTATGTGCAATCACAATGCAGGTATCCGTAGGACTCCAGTACTGGCCGCATGGCTGCATATTCTAATGCACTTTTAATTAGTTGTGGGAGTGCACGTCTGTCTGTTGCACAGCTATGCGCATGCGTAAGGCATCCTCTGTGTGCTGGTCACACACCCCCAGTCGCCAGCCCTACGGATTTGTACGGTAGATTACCACATTTCAAGTAGTCCTGGCGACTACGTGGGTTTCTGTACAAACCTACCAATTTATGGCTGCAGCACACCTGGTTGTATGAGGCCCACTGGAAAACAAGGAACAGCAACCTCCAGCAAACGGTGGGTATGTTAAATGTTGCATTCATTGGATTGATGTGCTGCTTTCCTTTCCATGACCCATGAAACAGACACACCATCTCTGTACTGAGCACTGAGACGGAAAGTGTCAAGGGTTCGCCTACGGGTCATAGAGTTAGAGAAAACATTTAACAGCAGGTGTGACAGTTTGTAGTGGGTCTGCAAAATGGCAAAGCTGGTGCGGCTTGGTCACTCACATGCTAGTGCATGTAAAAAGAAGTAAGCAAACAGCAGATTCTTCAGAGCGCAAAGAATATCAGTGTTGGTTAGAAAAGTACTGTAGCCACATGGGTCTCACTGAATAATTATCTTCCTGCTCCACGTAATCAAGCTGCGTTTCTCGTTCTTGTAAGCATTCTTGTATTTCTGAATGTATTCATCTCCATGAATGCTGGTCCTACGGCTAATGCTGTACCATGAAGTGTCCGTACTGATGTGATGAGAACTGAAATGGAAGCACAATGGACCAGTGGGCAGGGTACTGCCCTTCCAACAATGCAGTAGGGTACAGCATTCTCCACATCTGCTGTGGCCAACAACTAGGACACTCCTGTAGGGCAGCAGATCTTTAAATATCCTTGCAGACCATATGCTACTCTACAGACCCTTAGCTGGCAAAGGGCATTGTATTGTGACACGCTACTCTGCAGAGGGAAGCTACTTAGAAGTGCTTGGGAAGGGTCGGTCTGGGAGCATGACAATGACTGCTGCACATTTAAGTGAGGGCCACCCTACATTTCCCTCTCTTTGCACGTCCCATATGTTATCCCTGTAGGTGCTGCCCCTTCCGTATCGTCCTTTGCCTTCTGTTCCATCTGTGTCGTGGGTTACAAGAGCAAAATAAATAGAAATCAACTGGAAAAGGAAAAAAGTTAAATAAAGAAAGCTCCTTTCAGAGTTGAACAATGGAATTGACAATGAACGGATGCAGGGCGCTGCGCACCGTATACGCTCCACAGAATGTGCAGAAAATAAAGGGAGCCGTGGCACTGTGGAAAACACTGTAGTGGAATCGGGTAGAAAGTGCTTGCTGTAAAATGAGTTTTTTTACACGTTTTGAAGAGTTTAAGTGCGCAACACTGACTACAAAAATTCTTCCTGTACTTCCAAGAGGGGCATCAAGGCATTCTGGATAGGGCGTACAGAAATCGGAATGGCAGGAATAGTAAGATGAACGCTACTGGTGGGAAAAACTCTTTGTACTGTGAAACGTCATATTCCCATTTTTGAAGTACAACATTGGCACATGACGTAAAAAGACACAAATAGACTTCTTCACAATGTACCGCGCTTTCTCCATTTCCGTACCAAATGAAAAATAACGCAACCACATCTGTGCCTCCGTAATGCGATAAAAAATGATGCAGGAGATCAGAAACAGACGCATGACGTGGGAAAGTGCCTCCTTCTTCGCAAACGGCACTGAAACGCGTGTAACATGTTGTAAAATGTTCCCTCCACAATGAAGAACAATAATGTTGGCATGATCACGCGTCACCAAAGTCTCACAAGGACAAACCAAAATCAGTCACTTCATTGTAGGTACTCCATACCAATACAAATCGACATGATAGAATCCAAAATGAGCAGCCACTGTACATTGTTTTCCATTTACTTTCAATCAATGTATTCAGAACTCACCCAAAAACCATACGCTGTGGATCGTGAAACACACAGCCATAACCGTACCTTCTGCATTTCTGTCGACAAATGCACCATGTACCACAGTCTGTGAGTACAAACCACACCCAGAAACATTATTGAGCAATCCGTAGCCTCCACAGGACCATTTCTATGGCCACCATCTGCAAAAGGGCCGTATGTGACACTTTTCAACCCCGCAATATTGTGATGTCAGCAGACTTTTTGAGCTGTGCACACGGGGGTGTAAAGAAATAAATTTCAATCAGGATAGGGGACTTTGTTAGTAGTGATGACTCTGAAAAGAGCCTTTTTTATTTTTTTAAAGGTGCTTCCATAGAAACACCTTTTTTTCGTTTTGTATAAGTATTTTTGTGTTTTGTAGTTCAGCTCACCTTCTTACAATAGGGTTTTCAGTGGCGCCTGTAGATTGTGAAACAAAATATCATTGCCACTGGTTGACAAAGAAATGCCATTTGCATTGAAAAGGTGTATATAATCGATAACCAATGTTGTCATTCTCACAGGAGAACCTCCCAGCAGCTCTCAAGAAGTCACACATGCTTCTGTTGATAAGGCCCCTTCCTGCCTCTGGCTGGCGACACCAATCATTGGAATAGTCCCATACCATTCTTGGTGGTATACATGAGAAAAGCATGTTGGCAGTGGGACAAATGTGCTTCACTGCTTTCATCAACTTCTTCAGTCGACGGTAGACATGGGAACAAGACATGGAACTCCATAGTGCACGACTACACCATGTACAGTAACGAAAGTGGCCACTCGTCGACATTCTGAAAGCACAACGGCAAAACTGCACACATCGCCACAGCACCACAAAGCCTCCACTGCCTCCAAATCGAAATTGCCATAAAAGCCTTTTTCGATGGCATACTGGAACAGATCTTCCACAAAGGCATCGCTGACAGTGTGTCTCTCCATCTTTGCATGCCACTCTCACTACACAGAGTAATAAAAAAAATATTGCCGCCCTTTCCTGTGACAAACACCGTGAGCACCTGATTGGACAATCCCCAGAGTCCCATTTCCATTGGCCAGAATGGTGAGAAGTGCAGAATGTGGCACGTGCGCTTCCCTAAGTACTGCGAGGGCTGCGCCCCAGTAAAGCAGAAGCAGTTCTTCTCCCTTTCCACTATTTGTTGTCCATCACTACCTCATTGGGTACCGTGAAATAGTCACACAAGCATACACTAATGGCATCCAAGACGTTAGCATCTAACACTGTCACTTCTTTACAACACTTCATATGTACCGTTGCACACTAAGCCTCCAACTGTCATGTCATTGAAAAGCACATCCAGTAGAAAGTTCAGTAAAAGAATGCAAGATTTGTGCATCAACATTCATCCACATGAGCACACATAACCACAAAGTGGAGGTATGAAACCTTCTCCTGCAGTATGTTTACAACCCTGTTTTAAGTGCCTGTGCGGATGGTATCTGCCAGTGAACATCCATTACGTTCTTAAAAAGGTTGCTGTTTTTTTCTCCCTTCCACTACTGTTAAGTGGCAGTTCAGTTGTATATGCTTGCAATGTTTCCATTTACCCATATCACCCATTGTAATATCGAAACAGGGACTCTCTTATTTACTTCTGACAATACAACAAATTTGTTTTTCCACTAATGCATCTCCTACATACATTGTAAACATATGGCACCAAAACCAGCACTGAATGTATGTTACAAACCTAAAGCAACATGCGAAAAGCTCACTGTCTCTACAGCTGTGGATCTCTCTAGGCTAGACTATTGCAACAGCCTCATTCTAAATCTGCCTGCTTCTGCCCTCTGCAACTTATCCAGTAGAAGACTGCATGCCTTGTGCTTGACCTCAAGCCCAGGAATCATATCTCTCTGGTACTGAAATGTCTGCATTGACTCCCAGTAGCTGCGAAGAATAAGGTCAAAACTCTGCATTATGCACTAGGCTTTCTGGGCCCTGGGGCCTCAATACCTGCAACTCTCACTTCCTAAATATCTCCATGCTCAAGCTCTTCACTCATCCGCCTCCAACTCCCTCAGGGTCACTTGCTTCAGCAAGCAACCAGTTGGGGGTAGATCTCTTTCTTCGGCTGGGGCCTCCCTCAGCTACAGCTTTCCTGCCTACCTGAAACCTGAGGAGAACCATTGCTGGTTTCAGAAGGACCTCAAAACCTTTCTCTTTGTCTCTGCTTTTTCTCCTCCTATCCCCTGCTGACTTCCTGGCTGAAGCTGATTCTGCACTGGTTATCTTGCCACTCTCTGATCTCGGGCTCAGGCAACCTCCCCCACCAGTTGCACCCCTGCACTGCCTTTCTGGCAAACCCCGACTTGGGGACAGTTTTCTATATCCCTAACATTTCCACCACCACCACCTGATGTCTGCACTTGCCACCATCGGGCCGTATTTTTACTTATTGTCATTGTTTCTTCTTCCCATGTACTGCACTTTCTCCTCCCCCCATGCACTTGATGGTGATCTGAGTGACACTTGGCCTAGTAGGTTCACTGTCTCAAAAACGTGTGTATATGTGCAGTATAAATGTCATATCATACAATATCACATCATATGATATTATACACACATTGTATTCATACCAACAGGATGCCTACCACTTACCTTGTACACTTCACAAAAATGTTTTCCACAGCACCCGACTTACTGCAAACTTATGAAAAATGATCGCAGAAAAGCAATACTAAGGGCCTTATTACGAGGAAGGTGGTAGAGGATTAACAGCACCGGTAGAGCTGCCAGCGCTGTTAACCCTCTACCGCCTCATTACGAGGTCTGCTCGCAGGTCCCGCTAAGGACGTCTGGTAAAACCAGGCATCCTTAGCGGGACCCGCTAACAGACCAGGATGCTAACAACAGGCACGTTAATGACGTTAGCATCCTCCCCATTCCCATTGAGCCTTATGGGGGCTGAAATGGTAATGGGGATGTACCGGGTCTGGGTCCCAGGAAAGGGAATTACCGGGCTCTCCAAGGTTGGAATGGCCTGGTAATGCCTCATTTCTGGAACCCGGACCCGGTACCCGGTATGGGGAAAGCCATGCCGCTAAAAGTGGCATGGCTACCTCCATACTTGTAATGAGGCCCGAAGTGTATGTTAACAACTTCAAACAAGTACATACAGTGCAAGCATACAAACAGGATGCCTGACCCTTAGCTTGCATACTTCCACCATAGTCATCTGCATTTCTCTGTACAAAGAGACCTTCTGCAACAGTTTTTCCATACACACCACAACCAGAAACTTTATTGAGCAATCCCTTTGCCTCCACAGTCCCATTTCCATGGCTACCATCCTGAAAAGGGCCGAATGTGGCACGTTAAATCTTGAAACTATTACGGAATACGCTGAGTTATCGTGCTAGGAAGGGGGATGTGGGGGGAAGAAGTGTGAAACAGGTTAGGGGATTGGGTCTTTATTAGTCCCTCGGGAAATATGTTTTTTTTTAAATTTATCTTGTTTACCTGCTTACAAAGAACCTTTTTTGTTTTTGATGTTTATCAGAGTTTCTCTTTTGTTTGCCTCCTTACATTGTGACAGGATTGTCTTCAACACTTTTTGCACAGTGTAAAACAAAACAGCTTTGCCAATGTTGGTCAAACAAATTCCATTTTCATGGAACCAGTGCAAATTTCGCTCATGAATGATGTCATAGTCGGTGGAGAACATCCCAGCAGTGGACATAAATCGACACATGCTTCTGTTAATGAAACACTTTCCGACCTCTGGCTGGGGACAAATTACACCGGCATGGTCCCAGCTCCTCTTGGTGGTATGCTTGAGAAAACCACCTTCGAAGTGGGACAAATCTGCATCACTTCTTCCATCAACTTCTTTAGGCGACGGAGCAAACGTCACACGACATGTAGCCCAAATGTAGAGCTCCATAATGCAGTACGACAACATCAACAATACTGACAAAAGCCACACATTTGCAAAGGTAAACCATACCACCGAAACTGCACTCATAGACAGTGCCCCAGAAAGCCTCCACTCCTTCCAATGCAAAATTAGCAGCCATGCTTCTTTGCACAGCATACTTGTACAGATCTTGCACAAAGGTATCACCCACTATTAGGACTCTGCATCTCTCCATCACTACCTGCCACCCTCACTACACAGACTGATGGGGGAAAAATAGTACGGGCCCTTCCTGTGAGGCACACCCTCGACACCTGATTGGCTAATTCCCACAATTCCATTTCCATGCCCACCATGCTTAAAAGGGCATGATGTGGCATGTGCGATTTCCCAGCTACAGTGAGGGCCATGACACAGTAAAGCAGGGACAGTCCTTCTTCCCTTTCCACTACAGCCATGCATCCACGGCGCTAGACCCTCACCACAGAGAACACACAATGGTACACCACATGTTTACATTCTCATGTCATGTGTAATGCATTCCCCATCTGCAATTGAGCCTGCCAGCTTTCACCCTGGCCACATATTTTCATGCATGGCTGCATAACGTTACGTTGGGTGTGCTGAACGGTAAGTAGGAGGCTGTGTACATTGGCCATATTTTACATGTGTGTTGCTGAGCATTTCTTTTCATGCCACAATATCTTCAAACACTTCCTAAAGCAAGGGTCTTATAAGGGCCTAACCATAGCAAACGCAAATGGTGACTTTGGCTCCCTATTGGGCAACAGGGGCAATGATGTACACCATATGCTAATGTACGCATAGCAGCTCACTTCTGCTGTTCTACTAAGTCTACAATGTCCTCCACAACCATTGTGTAAAAGTCACCAAATTCAAATACATGCTGAGTTACAAATGCATGCCTGCATTATGTTGTGCTGGATGTGGTGAAGGCCTAGGCTGTTTGGTGCATGGTCTACATCCTACAGCCTTTGGCCATGTACCCAACAATCTAGGCCTTGCCAACACCCACCACAACATTACAGAGCCGTGCAGGTGAACATGTAGCCAGGTACCAGAATTTACAAATGCAACATAGGCACTTCTACCCAACGGCCACCCCATAATACAGCAATACATGCAAACATGTTCCAGTTACCATAATCCAAAAATATACCACACTGTTTGGCACCCCTGCCCACTTCCATTCACAAAGCATTCTATTACTGCCAACCAAACAACAAAATCTTGACAACATTGGTCCTGCTCCCGACACTCTAGTAAGTGCATAGAACCAATACTGCATAGTGCACGACAACACTTACTAATCTGTGCAATGCAAACTACCCAAGCACATATAAGAACCAGTTCAACCGGACCCTCTTTTATATGGACACTATTCCAACACTGTACGCAGTGGACATGCTGCAGCACTGCTAACTGCAGCATCTCCACCCATACAGTGACAACTGTAAGAAGTAACTGCATACAAGCAATATTGCAGAGTGTAGTACAACACTTACTAACCTGCTTAATGAAAACTACTCAAGCACATATTGCATCCACTTCAACCGTGCCCTCTTCTATACGGACAGTAATCCAACACTCACCCAGTGGACACGCTGCAGCACTGCTCACTGCAGCATCTCCAGCTATGCACCGACAACTGTAAAATGGTCTAACAATCACCACACCCATTGAACCAACAATTTATGCAATGCAGCCTAACGACACACAAAGCAAGAATGTCAAACCTACTTGCAACCAGTGGACATACTTGTCGGTACAAGGGCTCCAGCCATGCATCCAATGCAACATTTGAAGGCTCTTAGAAAGGGCAAACCCTAGCGAACGCAAGTCTTCATATGTGACTCCCTAATGTGAAACACGTGCAATGACCTGCACATATGCTAATGTACACATAGCAGCTCACTTCTGCTGTTCTAACAGTTCTACAATGTCCTCCACAACCATTGTGTAAAGGTTCCCAACTTCGAAGACATGCAGAGTTACAACTGCATTGCTGCATTATGTTGGGGTGGCTGTGGTGAAGGCCTAGGCCTAGACTGTTGGGGGCATGACCTATGGCTATGGCCTTCAGCCATGCACCCAACAGTCTAGACCTTGCCCACACCCAGCACAACATAATAGAGACATGCAAGCGAACATGTAGCTATGTGCCAGAATTCACAACATAGGCACCAGCACTTCTACCCAACCGCCGCACAATAAAGCAGGGATGCAAGGACACATGTTCCACTTACCATAATGCACAAACATACCACAGTGATTGGCACTGCTACCCACTTCCATTCATAAAGCATTGCATTAATGCCAACCAAACAACAACATTTTCACAACATTGGTCCTGCTCCCAACACTCTAGTACGTACGTTTAAATAATACAGCATAGTGCACTACAACACTTACTAATCTGCGCAATGCAGACTACCGAAGCACATATAAGAACCAGTTTAACCTTACCCTCTTCTATATGGACACTAATCCAACACTGCACCCAGTGGACACACTACAGGACTGCTCACTGCAGCATCTCCACCCGTACACCTACAACTGTAGGATGTTGTAACAATCCCCATACCCATGCAACCATCAATGTGTGCAAGTAGCCAAACCACACACATAAAGAAACAACATTACACCTACTTGCAACCAGTGGACATACCTTTTCAACCAGTGGACATACCTTTCTGTGCAAGGGCTCCAGCCATGCATCGAAGGGGCTATGGAATTACCACACACAACACACCATAGTGCACGCTATACTTAAATGTTCATGTCATGTGGAATACACTCCCCTTCTGCAATTCACCCTGCCACTACTCATCACAGAAAGAGATCGCCCATGGAGCTGTCATGCCATAGCAAAGGCTGCCTGCAATCAACACACAAGGTTGTTGCCTGTTTAGGTAACCGCGAATTGGCATAGTATAGCCAAATCCAACATTAGAACCCAGAACACAAAATCACCAGTGGCAGCACACTTCAAGAACAGAAACACACCATTGCACAACTACAGTGTGTGATTTTAGAACAAGTTAAATCAGCCTCTAGAGGCGGCAATTTACGGAAAAGACTGTTACAACGAGAAATCTTTTGGGTCGACAGGTTGGATACGTTGTACCCAAGAGGAATGAATTGTGATTTCGATTTAATGTGTTTTGTATAAACTGGATTGTATCACCCTATGCGTCCAAACAAACAGATTGTGAGTGGAATCTCCAACAGATGCCTTATACCATCCAAGAGACTGATGTAATTCATCTGAGTATATGATATGTTCCATGTAACACTCTGCTACCCCAAAGTTCCCCTCTCTGAATATACGGAATGATTTCTGTATAAAAGTGCCACTCCCCAGATATGGTCCCCATGATGAAGCTATTGAATATGGGTGTAGTATCTCTCTCTACTCCCCGAATGCAAATTGTGAAGGAGTAATATGTGAAAGATGCATATTCAAAACAAAAACGACAGGTTATGACCCAGGTGCTCCGGAGGAACGAGGGGTTCATTCCCAGCGTTCCGACTGCACAGCACTTAGGGTCATACAATCACGTTTTTTACCGTCACCGCACTCACCCAGAAAGACAGCAGGATCGATTTATCAATCTGTTATCCTAAAAGCGACCCCCAACAATCATTACACTCACCCATTGAAATGCAGGCTGTGATACACACAACGCCGCTAGAATATCAATACAAACGGTTTCCATGACTACATGGACTCAGCCTAGGAGCCCACACTAAGATGGCAGGCGCTATATTAGGATACACGCATGCGCACAGTCACCACAGTTACGAGAATACAATCTCGATGGCGGCCGCTTTAGCCTCACGGTGAGAAGAGCAGAACACTACGAGAAAGGTAAATGGAATTATGATATTATACCACCGCAACCTTTTCCGCATTCATAGATACCCCTTCAACCGATTTATAAACATAGATACACTTTCAGAAGTTACGAGCGCTAATGGGAAATCACAAGCTCGATACAATCTTGAACACATAGAAGCATTGGTGTCCCGCCGTATAGCACACTCGAAAATCTGGCTCAATGCGGTTACTCCGTACGAGCACACGTATGAGGCATTATGTGAAACTGAAGCCGTAAGCACATTGTACTGAAATAAGTTTCATTTTTTCAGAGTCTGGTAATATTTTCTGTGGGCGAATGACCAGCTATCCTCCAACACCATACTTACCTCGGAGAAAATACACTCGCCCTTGTGGTGAGTATTAATCCCCATACTTATAGACCCGAGTAAACGAAAGTTAGGCTTTATATGGAATGGATGAAATTCTAAAAGCTACCTAATTGACAATATTATTCTAACTGTAAGAAACGAGACATTGTCAAACCACTACAATTAAGCCCATCTCTGTCTTTCCTACAGAATGGACATTTCCCTTTGGAACAGATCACTTGATGGCCCTGAAGATGAACTTCATTAAGTTCGAAACGCGTTGGCACTAATTTCAAAAACATTGTTCCTAGTATCCTCTGGATCCTGAAAATAAATCTAAAAAGGACTATCCTGGATATTTTATAATCTAAAGACTTACCTATGTAAAACCCCATGAAGTCAATGGGGAATAGATAGACTCTGAACTACCAGAAACTATTTGACAATTATTTAATTTTTATGTTTAAACTGAACTTTTTGCCCTTACTTTGAATACTGAATTTTTTGTACAGTTTGAAGTCAAGACTGCATACAAAGCTAATAAGGACATGCTATGAATGCCTATTGTGATTTACTTGATTAAAATGTGTATATTTTCTGATTCTCTTGGAAATACATATTTATGACTTCTAATATTTACTCCTAAAGAAACAGTAAAGTATTTGAATTTACTTTGATTGAAATGGTTACCAAACACCGGTAACGGTGCTATAAGCGAAAACATCTGAACTCGAGAAGTGGTCCTTTTTCGAGTAGGAAAGGGCACAAGAAGGGCATTGACCCTACAGGAGTGCAGGAAAGGTTCACCCCTTTACAAACAAGGGGTAACCCTTTGTATCTTACTATTTTGGGGTCCCTTTTGGTCTAGAGACTCTACACTTTCCAGCACCTGAAATAATCAGGTTCATCTGAACCCAAATACAGGAATGTTAACAGAATTATTTATTACACACACACACACGAACGAGTAGTGCACCTCTAATCCCTTCTCTTTTCCCGGATTTCCACCAAACACACAAAAGCACGCTTTCTGAACCAAGCCCCCTCACCTGCCGCATATTTGGTGAAAATCCATACAGCCGTTCGGCCTGTAGCCGTGTGCAAAGTTTTTGCCCATTCAGTCTAAGTTTGGTGAGGATTCCTCGAGGGGGAGCAAAGTTATAAACTGCAGAAAAAGTGGTCTCCCTATGGGTTTAACAACGTAACCATAACTATACGGCCGTTACCACAGTTGGAATTGGTATTGTTTATTTGTAAAGCGCCTATACAATCCCCTCATTCCGTAGGCTTTTGCATTATGTTGTTGTCACTGTGACGTGTTTTTGATATAAAAGGTATTGTTTTGTATGAGAACTCTGACAGCTGCAACCCTATTGCTTGTATGCTGTCACCGCTTTATTTTGTGTATTAATACCTTTGACAATGCTTGGATTAACAGGAATTCGGTGCAAGGAACAGATCAAAGGACACACTTATATATTGCTTATGAACCAAGTGGCTTAAGGCATACTTGGTTATCACATTTGTATTGCACCAAGAGCTGATTTCAGCCGCATTTAAGCCAATACCTTCTTAGACGACTCTTAGAAATAAAACGGATAGCTCAAAGATATACTAGGGGCGAAGGGACAAATGTTTTGGGTGGAGAAGGACAGGTAATGGGAAATGCTGGACACATTGACATGCATGGCCATGGGCAGTCAAAGGGTGGGTAAAAAGCCAAACAAACCCCACAGGCTGTTTCCCTCCTCATACCCTCTCTGTTATCCTCACTTGCCGTGCCATTAGTTTCAGTTTACAGGCAATCATATATAAAATAACAGAACACAAACTCACTTTCCCTTGAAATATATGTTATTTCTTTTAAATGTTAGAATATAATCCTCCTTTAAATAATGCAGACTGCAAGGCAAGGCACCCTGAATTATTGCTGCCCAGAGGTCCCTGTGGCTCTTAATCTGACGGTGAAAGATTACAGCAGGTTGCCTGCACTGGACCTTGCTTGGTATATTCGACATTTGAAAACTGAATCTCATGAGTGTTTTGCAGCGAATGTCTCCGTTTGTAAAAATCAGTTTGTGAAATGGGGTTAGGCTGGTGGCTCAAGGGTCATTTCAAAGCTGATGAGCAGCAGGGCCCATTGTTCCTGGACTGCACAAGCTGGGACCGGGAGACACGCCTCATTGCCCCCCCCATCACCCCTGGCCAAGCCGTCTGACCAATCGCACCTCTGTGCGCAGATACAGACTCTCAAGGGGAAGCCGGAATCCGAGCAAATCCTACTGTGACTACGCCGTGGGTTTAAGGAAATTCGTTTTCTCTATAAACTCAAGGTTAATTGCCATGTAGCAGTGAGCGTGACGTGGCGCAATTAACAACACGCCGGGCCCCTCTTGCAATGCCAGCGGGGTTCAGCCTTGGATGAGACCGTGGACGTCATCAGGAGATGACAGCCTGTTATTTTATTTTAGGATTGCACCAAATTCTCCAGAGAGCTGTGGAGAGTTGAATAGTTTCTATGCGGGGAGGATATGTAACTATTTCCTAACAATCAGCTGCCGATTCTTGCAGTGAAAAGATTTTGTACTGCAAAAGTGACTGCGCTGACTTTGCACTGCAAAAATACTATACTATTTGCACAGCTCCATGAATCAGGGTTTGTGTCGGCAGTGCAAAGTCCCTTTTCATCAGTGCAAAGTCACTTTGAACCGTGCAAAATATTCTATGAATCGGGCCCATAGTTTAGCAAGTCGGGGGTTTCACCCTCTCCCCATAGACATGTTTTAAATAATGGATTAATCGATTTATTTTCATTAAGCTTTCTGTGACAAATTTAGTAAAAATCCTGTCAGCTTGGAATCGTTTCTCCAAAGTGTCACCTGAAAAACATAAAATAGATGCCAAGTCACCAACAGTACACAGAAGCATTGTTAAAAAGCAGTTTTGGGATGCTACAGGCAGTAATATATGGCAGCATTTCCACTGTGAGAATATATTGTTGTTGGTTATGCCAGTACTGCCACTGTAAGAGCACATTTGCCTTGAATTTGCCCAGTAATGCTAGAACTGCAGAAACATACCACATCCATTATGGTTTGCCCAAATAGGGTCACTAACGCCACCCACTGTAATAATAATGTCCCTATAATGTCAGTAGTGTGAACGCAAGAACACGGTTTTCTTGGCTTTGCCCAATCACGCCAGCTTTGTAAGAACACAACACACCCACTGATGTCTTTGCCCGAAAAACAAAACAAAGAAGTGTCCCTTAAACATCTGTTAAACACATTAAGGGCCAAGTTCACAGAACATTTTCCAATGGGGTTTTGCCATTATAAAACACTTCTGCGAATCAAGTAATTACAGTATTCTATTGACTTTTTTCTGTTCAGAAGACCAATTTACTGAACCAAAGTTGAAACCCATAGATATCTTTAAAACACCATTTCACACAAAGATTCATTGATTATCGTAAAAATATAACAAAGTGCATCATTAAAATAATCCCCCACAACAACCTCAGAAGACTGAAAAAAAAAAAACATCTAAACGGAACAAAAAAAGAGCAAAAAAAGAGCAGAAACAAAAATTACTCTGATGTGCTGTTAGCTTGTATGTGATGTGCAGTGTGGAAGGTTGAGTGAATGGAAGATCCAAAATATGAGGAACGGCAGTCGAGGGGGAGAAAGGATGCTGGATGGATGGACGCTGCGCTGCTGGTGGGCTTCATATAAGAAGACTTAATTAAACTACCTTTTACTTCAATCCTGTCCGGCCTGATCACTTCAAATTGGCAACAGGCTCGCACCGGACGGGTCTACGTGTGCCTAGTGAATTCCTGTTTTGATTAGGGAAAGCCTTAAATTCATGGGTAAGAGCGCAGCGATCCGCTCCAATTTAACGGGATCCCGCAGAGATCAGTCCAACTTATGCTGCAGACAGATATAATTCATTAGGACGAGCGCCCGGAGGCAGACGTTAGCAGCAATCCCAGAGCAAGCGCTTGAGCGCAGCCATTAGTAGCAGCTCCAGAGCATGCGTTGCTAGAGGAAAGCACCTAGCGGCTTTGTGAAGCACTGTGTGGAGAGGATTTGAACGGCTTGCCAGTGAACCATAAACAACACCTGCCGGACGCCGCAGAAAATCTGCGAACACTACACCAAGTGCAGCGCTAAATAAATAATTAAAGTCAAGTGAAAAAAGGACAGAGGAAAAAGTCTAAAGGGCAAATCGTGATAAGGAGACAAATGTATCAGTGGTCTGATAGCAATTGCATTACTCAGCACTGGATTGAAGACAAGACCCGTACAGTCATCTCCACACAGAAAACCAATTAAAACAAAATTGCATCTGGTGATCGGGAGAACGTGGACCTTGAGATGATTCAAAACATATCACCACCCATCAAATTTGTGTCCATCCCAGGTGAACCACCTGTTCCTTGGAAGCATTGACAGAAGTCATTTGAGCACTATGCTGCAGCTGTTTGTGGTCCGAACTGTGGGGCAAAACGGAAAAGGCCCTTACTGATGCACTGTCTTGGCAATCCTAGACAAGAGAAATTTGATGACTTACCTGATCTGCCAGAGGAAGAAGCTGTCAATCTCAATGAATATGAGAAATGCATTGCGAAGTTGGACAAGCAATACAAATGCAAAATAAGCATTATATTAGAGAGGTAAATACATTCGGAAAAAAGACACAAAATGAAGGAGAGTCCGTTGAAATGTTCATTGCGGCTTTGAGAGGTCTGGCTAGATAATGCTACTTTGGCCAACAGAATGGTGAAAGATTGAGGGACAAGTTCATGCTTGAGTGCAGGGATGGCAAGATCAGGGAACAGCTCTGGCCCAAGGGTGATCTGCCTTTGGATGAGGTATTACGAATCAAGAAAGAAGTTGAGCATACCAATAAGTGTATGAAAGCTCTAGAAAAGAAGACCCAGCAAGTGAAGTTACCAGAGGGGAAGACTACCAATGAAACTGATTCAACCGCTGTGGTCTGTGGATGGTAGTGTCTCTCACCAAAGTGAAGGGGAGTAATACTACTAAAAGGCCAAATTTCACTCCAAGGTTGGCTCCTCTTAAAGGAACAAGCTCTCAAAAGAGATGTTACTGATGTGATGCCGTTGGTCATTTTGCTAACTCTCTGACCTGTCTGGCTCTTAAAGTCAGATGTTCAAGATGCAAGAGGAAAGGACACTTGAATAATTGCTGCAGGTCTAACACCATCAATATGGTGGATGAATTCTATGAGCAATCAGAAGAGGCAGTCTTCTCTGTGGCTGATGAGGAAGAGAAAGACTTGGCTGGACCATGAGACATGGTAGTCAAAGAAGGCTGCCGAGTAGAGATGATGATTGACTCCAGAGCGCAATACATGCTCATCCCCAAAACAATGTTTGAGAAGATGTTTCCTGGAAGGCACCTAATGGAAGTCGATATCAGGCCATCAGCATAAGTTGGCGAAAGATAGATGTCATTTGCAATTTAAAGGAAGTTTGGCTCTGAGTAAAGTGCATGTAAGTGAAAAAGGGTCTGTTCCATTTTTGAGTTGGCTGCAACAAAAGAAATTCATAATCAAATTAAATCCTAATGAAGCTGAGTGCATCTTACAAATTGACACTGATGAACTTCAGAGCCAGTTATTTAATGTGAAACTTGCATTTTTGAAGGGGTTCATGCATCAAATTCAACTATTGCAAAATGCCAAGCCATTTGTTCAGAAATTGAGGACTGTTCCTTTAGCCACAAAAGAAGAAGCAAGGAAATAATTACTCAAATCGGAAGAGGGTCGTATAATTGAAAGGATAGAATCCTCCCAGTGACTGTCACCTGTGGTAGTGTTAGCCAAACCAAATGGAAAACTAAGACTGTGTGTAGATCTCTGTGGCTTGAACAAATATGTAATACCTCAGGGGCAACATACTCGCCTTGGAACCAAGACGACACAGGGCAACACAGGTTCGATCCCCGGGTCCGCACTTAGAAACCTCTCGGTATTAAGTGTGTTATAAATAACCTATCATATCATATCATACCTAATTTCCATCCTCTTCCTAACATTATAAAAATGCTGTCAACACTGGGTGGTGCATGTGTATTTATTTCTTTGTATCTAACATCAGCGTATAACCAAATTAGGCTTCACCAAGAATTGAAGCAACTCACAGCCTTTATTACACCAAAAGTGCTGTTCCTGTTTGTATGAATACCATTTGGTCTTGTGTCAGCTGCTTCTGTATTTCATTGGATAATGCATGACATTTTCAAAGATGAAGCAGGGGTGATCTGCTTTCAAGGTGTTATTCTGGTATTTGGCCCGGATCAGCGCACACATGATCAGAGACTTGACAGAGTGAGGAGTATGATGCCGGTAAAGCGTGGACTAATGTTGAGCAAAGATAAGTGGAAGCTCAACTAGAAAGAAACAGAGTGACGGATGATGGGGTGAATTTGAAAGAGAAAATAGCCAACAACATTAGGAATGCAATAGAACCAACAAACAAAGATAGCCTTTGCACATTTCTAGGCATGGCAGAATACTATTCAGGGTTTATTCCCAGTTTTGCTGATAAGTCTGTGAACACGAGATTGTTGTTGAAAAATCACACTCAGTATCAATGGAATTCTCACTGTGCTGAGGAGTTCAAATCCATCAAAATTGCTTTAGAATCTTCACCTTCTCTTAAGTTAGGCAGGACAAACATGAACTCCATGGATGCCAGCAACACAGGTTTGGGTGCAGTGTTCATTTGCTTCATGTCTACTCAGGGGAGCTGAAGTAAACTACTCAACAATTCAGAAAGAACTGCTTGCCATCAAGTGGTACATAGACAAATTCAGGACATTTTTATGGGGCAGTACTTTCATTGTGCAAACTGATCACAAGGCCTTGAAGGAGACTGTACAGAAGAAAGGAATAGATGGAGTTTTGTCAAGGATAAGAAGATGGGTAGTGTCCTCCAGGTGTACCAATTTGATGTGGAATACGTTCCTGGGAAAGGGAATATTCCAGCTGACTGTTTATCTCATATGGGCATACGTAAGGAGGATGAGAGTAGCGAGAATGAGGAGGATTGTCTGCTATATGTTGAGCAAAAGATGGTGACAAAGGAAGAGTGGGATAATGGTATGAACGAAGATCAAATTCTCCTGAAGGTTAAAGATGTGTTGAAGAGAGGTGGAATGTTGAAAAAGGAAATGGTGAGAGGTACCAATCTAGAAGGCTTGTGGATTGCGAGAGATAAGTTACATGTAGTGAGAGGCTTTGTGATGAAGCGGGACAGAATTATAGCCCTGTGATGTGTGAGGAGTAGAATTGTAGAACTAGCCCATGAAGCTATTAGGGCATTACTAAAACAAAGCAAGCCGTGCAAGCAAAATTTGGTGGTGTGGATGTTGATGGTGGAGACAGTGGTAAAGAACTGTGTTTCGTTCATTATGAGTGCTAAGAGTTAAGTGGGCCAACAGAGAGGATTGGGATGAAGTACTGTTGAGCAGAATAGAGGCTCATAGGTTTATTCCACATACAACAATGGGTATGTCTCCTTTTGAGCTATGCAGGGGTAGACACCCAAATTATAAATTCAACTTATGCAGTTCATCCCTCCTTCTCCTTCTATGCTGTGGACTGCCTGCCCCCACCTCCTCTGAGCTCTCTACATCCTAGCATAGCAGTATAACCCTGACACATCTCCTGGTAAACCCAAGAGGGCTTTTCACTTCGTATTTCATGTTTGATCTGCAGCGTTCCAACACTGAGTGCATTTCTGCAACATGATCTGGAAGCAACCATGTGCTTCCTAGTTTGTATGATCTGTGTGTTTGACCTCAAGGGTCTGTCCAGCGTAATCCAGCCCTCTTGGAGTACCTGAATTTCTTTCTCGCTTCGGCCACCATGATTGGCCCCCTCGGCATACATAGAGCCAATGGGAGAGCCGACATGCGTGGAGCCCACTCTCCTTCCAAGGCCCTCTTCAAAGGCCGCTGTCTGAGCCTGTCAGAGCGTGACAGAGCACCTCTCCATAAATCTTTTTCCAGGACTTTCAACACTGATGGATCCATTAGCACTTACACTCGATTAGTAAGCAGCCTTGAGGCAAAAGGCTCCATCCTCCATTCCCGGACACTTACCCTGTTCTTATTGCTGCATGCTTTCCCCCTCTGCCCTTTGAGAGCTACCAAGCCATCACCAACAACGTCACCACCATGTTATGCTTGCCTTAAGTGCCATTGCCAAAAAATGGAATCCAGGTGTTCTTACACCTGGGCAGCCATTTTCGATTTTGTGCTTTGAGTGCCTTGCTTAAAAATCGATTTTGGGTGTCTCTACAACTGTGCAGGCATATTTGTTGCTGTTCTTTGAAAGCCTTGCTTGAAAAAAAGTAGAATCCAGGTGTATTTACACTTGTGTAGCCATTCTCGTTATTGTGCTTTGCATTGAATTTGCGTAAAAAAATCAAATGTGGGTGTCTTTACACCCGTGCAGCCATTTTTTGTGTGTTTTGAGTGCCTTGTTTAAAAAGTCGAATTTGGGTGTTTTACACCTGTGCAGCCATTTTCGTTTTTGTGCTTTCAATGCCTTGCTTAACAAATAGAATCCAGGTGTCTTTACACCTGTGCAGCCATTTCCGGTTCAGTGTTTTTTGTGCCTTGTTTAAAAAATCGAATTTAGGTGTTTTTACACCTATGCATACATTTTCGTTTTTGTGCTTTCAGTCCCTTGCTTGAAAAAATCAATCCAGGTGTCTTTACACCTGTGCAGCCATTTTTGTATGTGTGCTTTAGAGTTCCTTTAGAGTGCCCCTCATGTGGGTGAGACCTTACCTCCATGCCTACTGCTTATTATTCACTTACCTACAGAGCATTTACTGTGTGGCAGCCAATTGGTGGTTCCCATAACTCCATGAGGTGTGGATTTGTCAGTCTGTGTAAACATACTCATTTGACTCATATGTTGCCTGATGTAGCCCTCTGTAACATGAGGCTAGGCTAGGCCAGTCTGTCTAAACATACCTATTTGACTCATGCTGACTGATGTAGCCCTCTGTAACATGAGGGGTGGCTTTGCCAGTCTGTCTAATCATACCTATTTGACTCATGTTGCCTGATATAGCCCCCTGTAACATGAGGGGTGGCTTTGTCAGTCTGTCTAATCATACCTATTTGACTCATGCTGCCTGATGTAGCCCCCTGAAACATGAGGCGAGGCTTTGCCAGTCTGTGTAATCCTACCTATTTGACACATGCTGCCTGATATAGCCGCCTGTAACATGAGGGGTGGTTTTGGCAGTCTGTGTAATTGTACCTATTTGACTCATATGCTGCCTGATGTAGCCCCCTGTAATATGAGGCGAGGCTTTGTCTGTCTGTGTACACACTCCACTTATGTCTGTAACCTAGTCCTGGGAGGATAGCTTAACGGCAACGTGCGCGCCTTGGAAGCAAGACGACACGAATTAACACAGGTTGGATCCCCGGGTCCGCGCTTAGAAACCTCTGGGTGTTTAAAGCACGTTATAAATACGCAACTAAGACAAAAAAAAAAAAAATTATGCAACTGAAAAAACGAACAATTCCTGCAACAGCGCCTCAATGTGTGAGCGCTTTAAAAATGCAAACTAAATAAATAAATAAAAATATGTATATTCTTGCACTTCACTAATGTACCTTGCATTTTCTGTAACTAGCGCCTAAATGCATAAGGGCTGTGTGCATTGAAATAAATGCAATTAAATAAGTTGTTTCCTCTGTGGGTGAGGAGAGCAAGATTGACGTGGGAGAGTACTGTGCAGAAGGGTGATTTTGTCAGGGTCAAATTACCTGGTCCTTTGAGGCAAGGACCCATGCGGTGGTCCTGACCATGTATGATTGAGAGCACCTTCCACAACTCAGTGAAGACAGAGGATGCAAGAACATGGAATATGAACAGAGTTGTGAAAGTGAATATGAGAAGCTAACTATGAGACAGTCAGGGATCTGGGTGTGAGAGAAAATGTGGGTGGTGGTGTTGTAAAAGCAAAAAGAGAAATATCGAGGCTGAGTACCACACAAGGAAATACACCAAAAACAGACTTATAAAGATTCTCAGATCTTTATTCAAATAACTGTACAGTCTACAAAGGAACAAAGTATCAGATAGCTATCTGGTTCTCAGTACATCACAACGAATACCAGCCCTTTCGGTGTGAGAAGTGAGAGGCACTGGACATCTACATACCCTCATCTTTTATACAATTCTCAATCGCAATGTCCAGCCCCACTGCAGGTTAATTATTTTCAGACTAGGGTTTGTGCCGAGTTCACCCCTAGTTAGTCCAACTATATGCATGTGGATTACATCTAGTTTATAAAACAGCAAGTCACAATGGCAACAGTGTATCTTAGAATTTGACATTAAGCCTTGGTACATGTTTTATACAATGTAGTTCAACAAGTGTTCACATTCAGTATTTAAACAATATTGTATTCAATGTATGCCCGCGGATCAGACTTGTTGGCGCGAGTAATCCTTTGATCTTCAGGTCAAACATAGGGCATGGTCTTATTACACGATCCAAACATTTAGCCTACAGGCTGTTTAGGCATTAACCTGTGTAAAGGTCAGGACAGCTAAGGTTACGAGCAGGAGAACACTGTCCACCATTTTAGAATACAAAGTGACTTTGAGGTGGAGATCAAAATGGCGGATGTTCCCAAAATGGCGGCTAGGTCGATTTAAGGTCGGAACCTTGCAACTTTGATTTCTTTGCAGAGCGACTGAGCTTAGGCTAATATATACAATAAAGGAGGCATAATATGATATCCCGTTTAACAAACCCTCCTTTTGGCCTAAGCCAAGCGCTAAGCTACTTCTAGTCACTTTACGAGTAACTCCACGTCTCAATGTCCATACATCCTGAATCACTATCAGAAATATCAATTGCCATGAGGTCGGATACTAAGATTTCTTTCAGCACAAATTCATTGGAGATCTTCTCTGGGGCGTATACTTTGTGCCCTAATGCACTCATCGCTTGTGTACAACATCGTCCTACCATTGAACATATACCAGGAAGACATTGTATACAGCAACAAAGAAACAACAGAATACCTAAAATAATCATCAAGACTGAAAGTACCTTCCGTCCCCAAGATCGTAGGAGGTCCCAGAACCAAGTGCTAAATTCCCAGTTTCCCTCAGGAACATGCACTTCTGAACTAAGGACGTGCAGATTTTAAATTGCTCTGAAAATCATTGGGGAGGAATTTGGGACAAAAACACAGCAAGCGGACCCCACTAATTTACATACCCCACCACGTTGAGCCAGGATGACACCTAATGCCATCCAGTTCTGAAGTGCCACTAACCTTATTGCTTTCTGTTCTAACGTCATATTATAGAGTATGTCGGTGGTCCGGTTGATGGTCCTCTCCAGTACTCTTGCTAGTCTCCTGATGTCTTCTGAGTTCAGCATCTGCCCCCAAAATGGCACAAAGGATTTAGCTACATCGCCCAGAACGTGTGCTGAAGTATTGCCATTCTCGTCCCGCCGTGGACGAGCCTTTGAAATTTCTATAGTGCTAGCAATGAATACCCCGGGTAACAGAATCCCTAAATAACAAGTTCCCTGCCAATCCCTGGGTAACCATGGAAATGCTACATTACCGCAAACAAAGTAGACAGGTTTGCCTACATACAAAGGTCTGTTCTCACTAGTCAAATTCGCAACGTTGGCACAACTTTTAAAATCACCCATTGACTGTGTACCATTCCTCTGTATGCAGAAAGAAACTGAATCGGGGCTGTGGTTAACAGCATAAGAAGGTGGCGTGGCATCCCTATTGCCTATAGGATCCATATTAAAAGAAATTAAAGATTGGAAAGGACGGGACAGTCTGTCAGAAGGCCTAATAGAAGCAACATTTGGCTTGCTCCTATTCGCAAAAAGTGAGCATCCCAGAGGCGTCAGAACACGTCTTTCAAAATCGTTCAAGTTCGTCCCATCAAAGTTCCCTGAGATGCTATCGTTCCATCAGCCAAAGAATAGTGCTCTAAGAGAAGCATAGCAAGCAGTGTCAAAGGTAAAGGATGAATATACCAACCCAGCCCCTTATCCCCGTGTTGTGGTAAATGCGAACAAACCCAACAATTAGACCTATTAAGAATGGTATGTGTAGCGTTCATGACGAGTAATAGAGTGCTGTTGTGATAACTCTGTCTGTGCTGAGAATCTCTCGGAGATAAGGTATGCAGATGCACAAAAGGAGTAGGAACAGTGGGTACATTTTCAGTGGGTAACACATTTTCGAGCAGATTTGTTTCTTCCAGATACCAAAATCCTAAGGCAATGAGTATTGTAAAACCAATCAACATCATCACTAAGCAACAATACGTTTTCGGGGCCCACAAATTTGAATGTTCTTTTCCGTAGCTGGTCACACAGTCTCTTATCTTTTCATTACGAGCAGGAGCTGTTGCAGGCATTGTTCTCCAAACGATTTACACCAACTTTATTTGCTGGCGACCTCCAGGCCGAGCGTCTTCTTAGTCCTTTCACAAACCCTAGCTAACAGAATCCCCTTCTACACAGATGATTGGGCCAAAAAGGCAAGCCCTTGATGACTTTTCTTCAAAGTCACAGCCGAACCGTGCAGTAGGTCTATTTCCTCGGACGCAGATCGTACCTTGTAATCCCTGGTACTGAATGATCTGTGAACAACATTGGAAGCGACAAATCCAAAGCAGGATCTGATGCAAGATCCAGAACAAATTCAAAAGATGAAACTGTTGGAGAGTGTGGAGATGAAATGGCTGTTTTCCCAGGCCTCACAGGCTCAGGGAGAATCTCTGATACACTCTCGATGCTGTTTACTGCTTCATGATCATTGGTTGCAGTACTGGTGAGGGGTTCTGTATCTTCTGTAGCGTGTGGCACAGGGTGTGGAATCCTCTTGATGTGTGAGGCGTGGATCCAATTCTTCTTTCCTGCTACCCGCACCGCCGTCTGTGTGACCAGGAGGACCAGATGCGGGCCCCGCCAATGAGGTGCGAGGTAAGAGGATTGCTCTAATGCTTTCGTAAGGACCCAGTCACCCGGCTGTATGCTGTGGCCAGGGCCCTCATATTTCACAGGTAAAGCCTCTCGTACCTGGTGATAAATCAAATACAGAATTTTAGTTAACTGGCCACAATAGTTAACTGGTCACAATAATCAGAAAGAAGTACATTATCAACCTTTGTGCAAAGAACGGGGTCTGGGGACATTCCAAATGTTAGCTGGCCTACCCATGACCACCTCAAAGGGAGAGAGCCCAGTCTTAGTTTGAGGGGTCGTCCTCATGGACAATAATATGATCGGTAAGGCGTCCGGCCATTTTAGTTTGGTGCCGGCACACGTCTTAGCGAGCTTGTTTTTGATGATGCCGTTGTGTCTTTCTACTAGTCCAGCACTCTGTGTGTGTCTGGCTGAATGGAATCGTTTATCGATCTGTAATACCGCGCATATCTGCAGAATTACAGCAGCGATAAAAGGTGGACCATTGTCCGACCAGATGACTCTTGGCAAACCAAATCTTGGAAAATATTCCTTTAGCATGGGCTTTGCCGTGGTCATGGCTGTGGCATCTTTGACGGGAAAAGCTTCAACCCATTTGCTAAAGGCACAGATGACAACTAATACGTACTTAAAATTATGGCAATGCTCCATTTCGATAAAGTGAAAATGAATCACCTCAAAGGGGACATAAGGTGGACCAAAACTACCCCTAGGAGTTGATGTGCCTTTTCCCACATTGTGCTGCAAACAAATCATACATCCCTGAACGAATCGTTCAGCTACTTTAGGGATTTTATCATTTACCCACACATTTTGCAACATTTTAGTGACCTTACGAGCACAAATATGGGTGGGTCCATGAACCATAACAACCATCATCATAACATATGCGTCAGGCAATAGCCATTTCCCTTCAACTTTGTTCACCCAGCACCCATCATCATCCAGTTTTCCCAAGCCCTCAGCCCATTTCTTAGATTCTTCTAACGTGGCATCGGCTTGAATATTCTTTACAGAATCAATACCCTCGTCCAAAGTACAGGCATTTGTGACTTCCCTTGAAGTATACATTTCTGATGAGGGATCAGTGGCAGTCTGTTTGGCTATCTGGTCAGTGAAAGCATTACCTTTTACTACATTGTCTATGACCTTCTGATGCGCTGCGCATTTCATGATAGCTAGCTGAGTAGGGAGTGCAAGCGCTGAGAGTAACCGTACTATCAAGGAGCCATGTTGGATGATTGTACCATGTGAAGACAAGAAACCTCTTTCCGTCCAAAGTCTGCCGAAGTGCTAAACCTCTCCAAAGGCATACTGACTGTCAGAATATATATCTACTGTAAGCCCTTCGGAAAGTTCACAAGCTCGGGTCAATGCTATAATCTCTGCAGCCTGCGCAGAGTTATGCGTGATTCTTTCGGTCTCCACGACCATGCTCAATTTGGTGATTGCATAAGCAGCTTTGGATGTACCATCCGGGAGTTTGAAACAGGAGCCGTCACAAAACAGCTCCCCTTGCGGATTATTTAAAGGATTTTGCTTTAGGTCAATTCTGCCTTTAGTCTCTTGTTCTGTGGTGTAAAGGCAGTCATGTGACTCTTCGTCACTGCAAACAGTACCTTGCGGGAAAGGTAGAAGTTCAGCCGGATTAAGGACACAACACCTCTTAATTTGGATGTGCGGTGCAAACAAGATCAATTCGTATATCGTTAATCGTGCGGAGGTGAGGTGTTGCGTTTGTGTTCTGTTTAATAGAATATCTACAGAGTGAGGTAACATCAGGGTTAGATCATGGCCTAGGACCATTCCCTCGCTCTGTTTAATGGATGCAGCAGCAGCAGCAACAGCTCTCAAACATCTTGGCAAAGCGCATGCTACAGGATCAAGGGCAGAAGAAAAGTAGCCGCACGGCCTATTCTTCCCTCCATGTTCTGCGTTAATAAAGCCAAAGCACATCCATCACATTCATGCACATACAACACAAAGGCCTTTTCATAGTTTGTTGTGCCCAAAACTGGTGACGAGCACAATGCAGCCTTGAGCAGATCAAATGATCGCTGGTGTTCCAAGTTCCGCGGCAATGGTGACTAAATGCCCTTCTTCGTCAAAGCCAACATTGGTTTAATCACTAAGTAGAAATTCGGGATCCACTGCCTGCAGTAAGAAGCCATACCTATCAAGGCTCTAACTTCCTTCTGTGTATTTGGGACAGACATGCTAGAAATGATTTTTATCCGTTCAGGCGTCAACCTTCTTCCCTCCTTTGACAGGAGATAGCCTAAATAGGCGACCTCCTGTCGACAATATTGACATTTTTTAAGCAAAGCTTTGTGTCCATGTTGAGCTAGATGAATAAGCAACAACACAGTGCCCTCCTTACAAGCACTCTCTGAGTCAGCAGCTAAAAGCAGGTTGTCAACATATTGAAGCAGTGCACAAGTAGAGGGCAACTCAAGGGTATCGAGCTGCTCTTTCAAAGCCCTGCTATAGATGCTAGGACTTTCCGTGTAACCTTGCGGTGCACGGGTAAAAGTAAACGAGCGTCCCCCTAAGGTGAACGCGAACAAGTATCTACTGTCCTTATGCATAGGGATACTAAATAAGGCGTTCTTTAGATCCACAACACTAAAGTAAGTAGCTGAAGTCGGGATCATAGTCAATATTTTTGTCACATCAGGCACAATAGGAAATTGTGGAGCAACGATCTCATTAATTGCATGTAATAAAACGGAAGGGAATTGCATTATCGCCTTTTTTGTACACGGGCAAAATCGGACTATTGCACAAACTACCTGCAATGTCCTCAATGACCCCTCGATGCACAAAATCGGAGACGATGCATTTCAAAGCATGCTCACCATTGACCGAGATCTTATAATGGGGAATACGTGGCAACTTCACTCCATGTTTCAAAACAATCTTAACGGGCTCAATTTGCAAAACACCAACATCATTGTCGTCAATCGCCCACAAGCACTCTGGAACATCTCTAAATTCCGGTGGCAATGGTCTGGTCAAGAATTGATAGACAGAAAGTTGCTGTGGTGAAATCGTCAAACGCACTCCGTCAGAAGAACAATGAATTACTGCATTTAATTCCTTCAACAGATTCAACCCCACCAAATTCTCTCCACAATTCGTGGTCAAAAGGAATTGACAGTGGTCCGTAAATGGACCCAAGAAATAGGTACCGCGAAGAAACCGGACAGACGACTGGTGTTCCAGAATACCCTACAGAAACATTGGTTTGCCCTGACAGTGGAATGTTTGGAACCTGTGAATGGTCAATGGAACACTTCTGTGCCCCTGTATCTATCAAAAATTGATGTTTCCTATTACCCACTAACATTTCAATGTAGGGACCTTTCTGATTAACGTGAATAGGCGTTGGTTCCAAACCCTGTTTCGGTCATTTCTAGCGAAACAAAATGTTGTTGAAAGGAAGTCCTTCAGAGAGGTAAGCAGCAGAAGGATGGTCAAACATGTTTCTATTATCCACACTCGATGCCTGATTGTCCTGCGAAAAAGGTTGCTGTGAATCTTGTGAAAACTGACCTCTACCAGGACCCCCTACCCCTGGGCGGCCTCTGGATCATCTACCCATATTCCCAAATGTGTTATTTGGCCTCTGATGGAGGATCGGGTATTGTGCACGCCAATGTCCCTCTTGTCTGCAATAAGCACACTGGTTAATGTTTACAGGACCCAAGGGCGCATTTCCTTGTGGAACGTACTGACCTCTAAATTGCGAATTACCCCCTCTAGGGCCTCTAACAATTTCCTGCAATAGTACTTTTGTCTTTAAGTCACCTTTTCTCTTTTCAACTCTTTCCTTTTCATTATTGACACGATTCTCGTAGTATTGAGCCATGTGCAATACTTCTGACTGAGACGTTGCTTGTCAAGCGCTCTCGGAGGACATGATCTGTGCCTGGATGTCAGGCAGCGATCCACACACAAATTTGTCCATGAATAACCTTTTCCCAGACTCTGTGCTTAAGTGTTGCCCACTGTAATCTAAAAATATTGTTCGAACCGATTGAAAAACTCGCTAGCACGCTCAGATTTCCCTTGGACACAGCCCATAAGCTTGTCCCAAATAATCCTTCTTTCAGGTATTATAGTCTTCAATTTTGTAACTATTCTATCAGGTAAAGTTAGTATTACCTGTGGTGGTCTCTCACCAGCTGGTCTTTCTCTATCGAGTCTAGTCATAGTATCCCATGAATCTCCTAACCCTGGTACATCATCTATAGTCCTAATCTGTTTCCACAAATCAATGGGCAGGAGTGCAGGAAACAACAGATCAATATAACTTAAGGTGAATACTGAGGATTGCAAAACAGACTCTATTTCTTTGTAGAACCCTGTCGGATTCTTTCTAATATCGGGAATAGACTTTTTAATGGTGTTCACTTCCTGTCTCGAGAACAGGACATGAACGAACTGCGACACATAATGTGCAGGAATTTCTCGAGCAGCAGTACCTGCTACAGCATTAGCCGGAATCTCTTCTTTTGGGACAAATGTCGGAGGGACCTCTCTCATTGGCATCTGAGAAGTGTGCAACTCCGAACGCTTACTAAGCAACAGAGCTAAATCGAGCGCTAAAGCAGCTGAAGAAGTGTCAAACGAAAAAGCTCTCTTATAAATACTCAATAACTCTGCGGGACAACACATCTTTCTTTTTTACGCACTCATCCTGTAGGTACTCTACCATTACCTGTATCACTTTCCTCTGCATTTCTGGCGTATACTGACTATACATGTCATATACTTCAACGGGAACTATTGATGTATCTGAGATCGACCTGATCGCATCTTTCGTACAAATTCGTGTTTCCTCAGTTATCGATTTTCGACAAGGACAAAATTGTTTCTGTATGAACATAACGTCCAAGCTATCACCATCTACATCTTCATTCTTTAGCCCTTCCAATTCCTTCCTATACCCAAAAACCCTCTCAACATGCTCTTGTACCTTCTCCGCAGTATCTCTAGAAAACGCTAAAGTATTCATATCCCTTAACCCCTGTGGGAGATCTGTATCACTTAGTCTGTTCCATATTACACATAAATGAATTCCTAATCCCTCAATAAAAACGTTTTTCTCAGGAAAATTGTTTAAATTATAAAGTGTGGCAAGAATATCAGCTTGGTCACCCTTCTCCATGCAATGCTTAGCCCATGCAGTTAACTCACGCTTTTTCTCTGAAGATACAGTATTACGAGTTACAACCCTCGATCCCGCTCCCTGATCTACTACAAGCGGTGTAGAACCACTTGGAAGAGGGAGAGTAGGCAAATTTTGAACATCCGGATACAGAGGTACTATCGCTGGACCGGCAGGCAAGCCCACCGGACCCGTAACAGTAGGCAAAGGTGGAAGAGTGGTGACAAGGGGAGGAACAACAGGGGGAAGAGGAACATTAAGAGGAGCAATAGGAGGAGCAGGAGGAGCAACAGGAGGAGGAATGACAGCAGGAAGAGGAACATACGGAGGTGGCGCAGTGGCACCAGGCCTTCGTTCGTTTAATAGTTTATCGATAAGTTCATCAGATACATGAAAGTCTTTAGAAGGATACATTTTCTGGATACCAAGTGAGAAAGCCCTATCCATATTCCTAACTGATGCAGACTGTTTACTCTCGTCATATAACAACACTTTTTCGGTGTTCGTATTATGACGGCGTGCATGCTTTTCTCTACTCTTAAGCTGCTGCATAGCTTCTTTCTTCAAATTTTGGAATACATCAAATGCTACAGGTCTAGCCTTTTTCTTCAATAATATAGATTCTAAGTATTCAATATGAGGGATTTCAAAACTACCATTGATTGGCCATTGAAGTTCGGAAGCATGTCTAGTTTGTATGTGCCAAATATCGTTAAATACTATACTACCAATGCCGTGCTTACAGTACATAGTACACGCCGGCGACCCCTCCATTGGCGCCGGTCGGCCAAATTCCAAAGATTGTCTGTCACTGCGGAATAACGCCCTGAAGCAGGCAGACAATTTCCCAGGCATATCAGAATACTGGTGTTACCTGGTCAATAATTGTACTCGCGAGTGCAATGCACCAAAACAAATTATCAGGATACTTAAGAATCGGGTCACGACTCACCTGATCAAATCCTAAGGAGGTCCGATTGGAATACACATTTTTCTAACTAAGGTGCCTCGTGGTTGGTGATTTCGGCAAATCTGCCCGCCTCGATATATGGACCCTCGTCAAGATGCCGACTCGGACCGCGGGCTCACCGTCCAGGGATCGGGTCATGCAGCGCTGCTGAGGTGTCGCGTCTCATCCAAGAAAGGGGACCCATTTTACACCGTCCAATCCCGGTCCGATAGCCGCGTCAACTTTCAACGAGCTGGCATCAATCTTGAGGGTCCCTATTCGGGCACTATGTAAAAGCAAAAAGAGAAATATCGAGGCTGAGTACCACAAAAGGAAATACACCAAACACAGGCTTATAAAGATTCTCAGATCTTTATTCAAATAACTGTACAGTCTACAAAGGAACAAAGTATCAGATAGCTATCTGGCCCTCAGTACATCACAACGAATACCAGCCCTTTCGATGTGAGAAGTGAGAGGTACTGGACGTCTACATATCCTCATCTTTTATACAATTCTCAATCGCAATGTCCAGCCCCACTGCAGGTTAATTATTTTCAGACTAGGGTTTGTGCCGAGTTCGCCCCTAGTTAGTCCAACTATATGCATGTGGATTACATCTAGTTTATAAAACAACAAGTCACAATGGCAACAGTGTATCTTATTTATTTACTTATTTATTTATTTATTTGCATTTGTAGAGCGCACGTACAGCCCGGGGGCATCGTGGCGCTTGTTACAAGAGATTACAAGGAATTTTCAGTAGGCAGGTTACATATGACCATACAGGTCTCTTAGTTGCACGTACAGAGTTCATAACAATTTTTCTTAAGGCGGACATATCAAAACAGCTTGTTGGTTAGATGAAAAGTTGTGTCTTGAGTGCTTTGCGGAAGGCTAGGTGGGACTGAATCATTCTGAGGCTCGGCGGGATGGCATTCCACTGCGTGGCAGCTATCGTGGGGAAGCTGGAGCCTCCTGCACGGGCCTTATTGGTTTTGGGCATTAGGATAAGGTTAGAGTAACCTGCCCTAAGGGGTCATGTGGCAGTGTGTTTCACAATCCTCTGTACAAGGTACAGAGGGGCAGTATCATGGAGGCATTTGTGCGCTAGTGAGAGAGTTTTGAAAATGATTCTCTGTTTAACCGGGAGCCAGTGAACTTGTCTCCTGATTGCTGAGATGTGTTCTTTTCTTGAGGTCCCGGTAGCTGCCCTGAGGGCATTGTTTTGCACTACTTGCAGTTTAACAGGTTTTTGCTAGACGTCCCAGATAGTAGGGCATTGCAATAGTCTAGTCTAGAGCCAACGATGGCTCTGGCTATGGCTAGGCAGTTCTGTTGTGAAAGGAAGGGTCTGGCTGCATTAATGATTTTGGAGTAGTAAGCTGATGAGGTAGAGATGGCATTTACTTGTCTGTCCATGGTGAGGTTTGAGTCAAGGTAGACGCCCAGTGTTCTGACGTGGTCAGACACCTTGATGGGTGTATTGTCAATAGTGAAGGAGGAGTATTCCTGACTGAGGTTGCCCAAGGTGGTGGGTGAGCCGATGAGTAGGAGTTCTGTTTTTTCGCTGTTTAAACAGAGCCAGTTGTCAGCCATCCAGGATTAGATAGTCAAGTATATAGCCGTGAGATTAGACATGTCAGTCTTGTAGTCACCTGTAAGAGGGATTAACACCTGCGTATCATCCGCATAGTTGGTGTATGATATGCCCATGGCATCCAGGGTGCTAAACAGTGGCCTGGTGAAAAGGTTATAGTGCGTGGGCGCTATGCATGACCCTTGTGGGACTCCACATTTAAGTAGGCTCGGGGTGGCCGAGGCAGAGTCCGAGAAGACTTTCATGGCCCTATTTTTGAGAAAGGAAGTAATCCAGTCGCGTGCTTTGGGAGAGAAGTTGGTCGCAGAAGCAAGGTGACGGCACAGCGTGTTGTGGTCGACCAAGTCGAAAAGCAGCTGATAAATCAAGGAGTAGGAGAAGTGCAGGCTTGCCTAGGTCTCTCAGGTCGTCCATTTGGTTTTTTAAGTCGAGGAGGGCTGATTCCGTGCCATGTCTTGGGCGGAAGCCTGATTGGCGTAGGCCTAAGAGTTGGTTCTCCTCCAAGTATTGTTGGACTTGAATATAGGCCGCTTTGTCGAGAATTTTTAGCAGGAAAGGGACTGTGCTGATTGGCCTGTAGCTCCTGGGGATGGTAGGGTGGAGTGATGGTTTTTTTATTAATGGGCGTAGCCACGCTTCTTTGAGGTCTTTAGGGACAAGACCTGATCTGAAGGAGGCATTAATGAAGGCAGTGAGGAAGGGAGCCAAGGCATGAGCGGAGTTTTTAATGAGTTGAGCTGGACAGGCATCACCTTTGCAGTTCGATGGTTTAATGGATTTGAGGAGGGTAATGGCCTCTGATTCAGTGATGTCTCTGAATTCAAATGGGGGAGAGGGTTTTGGTGCTGGCGAGGTAGGTGCTTTGCTGTGCTGGCTAGCTATCAGTTTTTCTAACGTTTTTTGGTGGCCAATGATTTTGGCCTGAAGGGTATTAAGCTTGTCTAGCATTGCTGATTGAATGCTGTTGCACCATTTAACATCCTTAATGAGCGTGGGAGGAGGGGTGGAGGGTTTTTCCAATTCTCTGAAGATGGAGAATATTTCTTTGGAGTTGGATTTGGCGTCATTGATCCTAGTGTTGTATGAGAGAGCTTTGGCTTTGATGACATTATTTTGTATGATCTGGAGATGGTTTTGAAGGCCTCCCTGTTAGTTTCTGAGGGGTTGGCTTTCCAGGTAGAGAGGGCAGATCTTTTTTCTGAGCATTGTTTGAGCAGCTCATTGGAGAACCAGGAGTTGGAGTGCTTAACCTTCTTGGCTTTCTTGTGGGTCAGGGGTGCAATGGCGTCTATAGCTTTGGAGATGATATTTTTGAAGGTACTTGCGAGAATTTCTGGGTTGCTGGAGGTGGGCTTTTGTAGCTGTGGAACCATAAGGAACGGCGCCAAATTTTCTACTGTAAGTTTACGTGAGCTCCTGGCGAGTTCCGCTGGGCAGGGGGTCTGAGTGGGGGCAGAGTCTTTTTTAGTGGAGAGGCTGAATTGGATATAATGGTGGTCGGACCATGGGATAGGGGTATTAGCAGTGACCATGATGGCGCAGTTGTGCTGGTTGATCCAATCCAGGGTGCGTCCTTTGATATGGGTAGGTTCAGTGATGGAGGGAGCGAAGCCGAGTATGGTGAGGGCTTTGTCGAGCGCTTTGGCGTGATGGTCTTTTGGGTCATTGAGGCCTAGGTTGAGGTCACCCTAAAGGATGGTTTGGGAGGTTTTTTTGATGTTGTCTGATAGTGCGTGGACAAGGGAGTCTTGGAAGTCTGTGCAGGGACCAGGGGGTCGGTATACGATGTGCATGTTGATGGTGCAGGTGTGTGACACATTGATTTTAAGTGGGAGGTAGTCACAGTTGAGCCCAGTTAGTCCATGGTGTCCTGGTGATTCCCTAATGCTTATGGAGTTTTTGGCTATGAGGGCGACACCCCCTCCTCTCTGGTTGGAACGGTCTCTCCTATAGATAGCATAATCAGCGGGGATGGCTAGAGACAGTGCTGGTCCTGAGCTGTCGCTCAACCAGGTTTCCGTGATTGCAAGTATGTCTAGATTGGCTTTGGTGATCACATCGTGAATGTCAAGGGGATGCGCAGGAATAGAGCGAGCATTAACTAGTGCACACATAAGTGTATGTGCAGGGTGATGTGGGGCGGGTAGTGGTGTGGGCATAGGCATAGTGGCAACATCAATAGGTGCAGGCAGTTCAGTAGGCATAGTGGCAACATCAATAGGTGCAGGCAGTGCAGTAGGCATAGTGGCAACATCAATAGGTGCAGGCAGTGCAATGGGCATAGGCACAGTGGCAACATCAATAGGTGCAGGCAGTGCAGTAGGCATAGTGGCAACATCAATAGGTGCAGGCAGTGCAGTATACATAGTGGCAACATCAATAGGTGTAGGCAGTGCAATGGGCATAGGCACAGTGGCAACATCAATAGGTGCAGGCAGTGCAATGGGCATAGGCACAGTGGCAGCATCAATAGGTGCAGGCAGTTCAGTGGGCAAAGGCAATGCATAACCAGGTTAGCAGGCAGGGTCACTAACGTGATTCAAGACATCAGTGCTATGGTTATTAGTGTCAGTTCTTATAGCTCTCTTTGTAAGTCTTTTGATGCGGTTGTGTTCAGTGGAGAGGGCTTTCCTAGGGTTGTTCAGAGGTCCGCGTATGAGAACGTGTCGGCGGGTGGCTACACGTCGAAATCTACTAGCAACTCTGCGGTTGCAGACGTTCGTGGGCGGAGCGTAGCATCGCATCAGAGTTTATAAGATGCGTGAGCGGAGACGCAGGTTCCTGACAGGTAGAGCTGGGTGTGAGTGTGTGGGGGGCTCGAGGCAGCACTGGCCATACGTATGAATGAGTATGTGTGACATTCTGGGATGTGAGCTCTGATCCTTACCCCTTTTGTTACGAGGTGCGCCTTCGAGCCTCGACGAGCAGCGAAGAGCTGCTAAGAGGGATGAAGGCCTTTTCTCCTGGCCTTCCCTCCGCCGCTTTGCCTCGCGGCGAGCCTCCTCTCCCTTTAAAGCAGGAGAGGAGGTTGCAGCGAGGTGTGGGAGCCAATCCGGCATCCCAGAGGCTGGTGTTGCGTCGGTTGAAGCCAGGGCGGCCATTTTGGGTTGGGTTCGCCGCTTCACTATGTTCCAGACTGGAACAGCTGATCGCGAAGAAGTCGGCATTGGGTGGGTGGGAGGGATATTAGCAGGAGTGGACTTGAATGCTATGCTGGTGATCCCTCGCAGCAGAGCTGCTAAGAGGGATGAAGGCCTTTTCTCCTGGCCTTCCCTCCGCGGCTTTGCCTCGCGGCGAGCCTCCTCTCCCTTTAAAGCAGGAGAGGAGGTTGCGGCGAGGTGTGGGAGCCAATCAGGCATCCCAGAGGCTGGTGTTACGTCGGTTGAAGCCAGGGCGGCCATTTTGGGTTGGGTTCGCCGCTTCACTATGTTCCGGACTGGAACAGCTGATCACGAAGAAGTCGGCATTGAATGGGTGGGAGGGATATTAGCAGGAGTGGACTCGACTGCTATGCTGGTGATCCCTCGCAGCGGAGCTGCTAAGAGGGATGAAGGCCTTTTCTCCTGGCCTTCCCTCCGCGGCTTTTTATCTTAGAATTTGACATTAATCTTTGGTACATGTGTTATACAATGTAGTTCAACAAGTGTTCACATTCAGTATTTAAACAATATTGTATTCAATGTATGCCCGTGGATCAGACTTGTTGGCGGAAGTAATCCTTTGATCTTCAGGTCAAACATAGGACATGGTCTTATTACACAACCAAAACATTTAGCCTACAGGCAGTTTAGGCATTAACCTGTGTAAAGGTCAGGACAGCTAAGGTTACGAGCAGGAGAACACTGTCCACCATTTTATAATACAAAGTGACTTTGAGGTGGAGATCAAAATGGCGGATGTTCCCAAAATGGCGGCTAGGTCGATCTAAGGTTGGAACTTCAAAAGCGGATTTCTTCGCAGATGTCATGAACCATCGGACGTGTCCTTTCTGGACTTCCTAGTCCCTGACCCATAGGGGCTTGCACTCAGCAGTACTCCCAACATGGCCGCCGAACGCGGAATACTGTTTACCATGTTCCGCGCCGTACGCATTACGTTCTATAAAGCTGACACGCCCCCGCGACCCTGTGCGTCTCAACACTACCGCTTGCCGTGGCTAGACGCGTGCTGCCGTAGTTCGCTTGTGTTTTTCCTTTGATTCTTGGTTCCCGTTACCCCTATATTCCTCCTCCTTCACTCCCTCTCCTTTTGGTCCTCCTTGCATCCCGGATCTCTGTGCACTCATCTTCCGTGTGCACTCTTCGCTGTTTCCTGGATTTCCTCGGACTTCCCGGACATCTGAACATTCCCAGGACTCGGAACGCTGAACGCACGCTGGAACCCAAGGACCTGCACGCGGGGTTATAAAAGACCCGAACTCTACGAAAGAAGACTCCATCGAAGAACTCCAACAAACAACAAAGACAGGTGAGAAGGGGGGAAACCTGTGACAGATTGAGACACCAACAAACTGATACAGATACGGACATGGAGGCTGCAGTTCAAAACCTCATGTGCGGCATGCAAGAGTTACCCACAGAAGTTCAGAATCTCAAAGCTGAGAATGCCGCATTAAGAAAACTAGTCCTGTCACGTGATTCCGCGACCAAGGAAAGTGTATTGCTGGGCGGAGTAGTGGATAAATATGATGGCTCCTCAAAGAACCTTGTGGCTTCCTTGATTCATGTTTAGTGCACTTTACCTTTAAGCCCTACTACTTTTCCACCCACAGGGCAAAGGTGGGCTTTATGATTTCGCATCTCTCCGGGAATGCGTTAACCTGGGATATGCCCTTAGTTAATTCTGGAGATGCCCTCCTGGATGATTATGATGGGTTTGACAGCCCAGAACAGGTTTACAGTGCCCAAGAACGTCTATTGGATTTCCAACAAGGGTCCCAGGACATGCTTAAATATGTGACACGCTTTAAGCAACTGGCCAAGGAAGATTGTTCCCCGGAGGCCTGTTTTACTCTATTCTGGAGAGTACTAAACGAAGAAATAAAAGACAAGCTAGCCAGGGTTGCTCGCCCAGGTTCCTTCCAGGCCCTTATGGACCTCTCTTTACAAATAGACTTTCGAATCCAGGAAAGGAAGGCAGAAAAGAAGAAAACGAAGATGCCTTACCAAAAGACCTCTATAGAATCTCCCTCTAAACCCGAGCCCACTCCTGCCCCGACCACAGAACCTGAACCCATGCAACTGGGGGCCTTCTGCGGACCCATATCCCTGCAAGAAAGATTGCGAAGGATCCACACCGGGCTGTGTATGTACTGTGCCTCAGATAAACATCTTGTGAGAGAATGTCCTTTGGCCCCTCCACGGCATTCGGGAAACGCCAGCTCCCGATCCTAGATGGAGCACAGTTTCAGGAGAGAGATGTTTGCTCCACATCTATTCCATCCTTGAACTCTCCTGGACAAAACAACCTTGTGATCTTGCAGGCCTTTCTATCACCATCCAAGAAAGAAACTTACCCCATTCTGGCATTAGTGGATTGTGGAGCCATGGGGATTTTTATAGATCAGGATTGGGTCACAACCAATCACATTCCATATGAAACTCGAGACATCATGCAACCTGTAGAGGCCATTGATGGACAACCTCTCTCTTCAGGACCAATCACCCTGCAAACCAAAGAGATCCAGCTCTCGATAAACCATCATCAAGAGATGATCAAGTTTGACATCATAAAGTCTGCCCATTATCCAATGGTACTGGGTATGCCCTGGTTACAGAAACACAACCCATACATCAACTGGGCAGCAGGAACCTTGTTTCTTGGCTCCGAACATTGCATGTCTCACTGCCTATCCCTGAATTCCTCTGAAGGTACGCTGACAGACCAGCAAGGCCCACTCACGGTCTCAAATGTTATCCAGGTCCCCAGAGCCTATCAGGACTACACTGATGTGTTTTCAACTGCCATAGTTCAAGCCCTACCCCCTCATAGACCTGAAGACTGCGCTATCGATACTGAACCCTCGGCAGTGATTCCCATTGGAAGGATGTTCATCCTATCAGAACCTGAGAAAAGGGCCCTCCAAGAATACTTGGATACCAACCTAGAAAATGGCACCATACGACCATCCAAATCCCCAGTGGGAGCTTCGTTGTTTTTTGTTCCCAAGAAAGATACTAACGAGCTTAGGCCTTGTCTTGATTATCGTGGTCTTAATCAATGTACCCTCATGGACCGCTACCCATTGCCCTTAATCTCGGATATCCTGGAAGGGGTGAGAGGAGCCGTAATCTTCACGAAAATGGATCTCAGAGGTGCCTACCACCTGATCCGTACAAAGGAAGGTGACGAATGGAAAACGACCTTTAGAACACCCTTTGGTCACTTTGAATACCTGGTCATGCCCTTCGGACTCGCCAATGCCCCAGCGGTCTTCCAACGTTTTATGGACCGGGGGTTCTCCGATATGCTGTTCCTCTTCGTCATACTATACCTGAATGACATACTGATATACTCCAAGGACCATTTTAAACATGAAGAGCATGTCAACATAAACTCCTGGCTAAACCCGAGAAATGCCTTTTTCATGTCTCTACTGTTCACTATCTCGGATTTGTCCTTAGTCCAGAAGGAATTGAAATGGACCACTCAAAAGTAAATTCTATACTATCCTGGCCTGTTCCAACTACTGTGAAACAGATTCAATCCTTCCTGGGGCTTGCCAACTTCTACCGGAAATGCATACCTTCCTTTTCGAAGATAGTTCAATCGATCATTACATTGTTGAAGTAGGATACTCCCTTCCTCTGGACCACAGCCCAAGATGAAGCGTTCCAACCTTTGAAGTCGGGGTTTACACAAGCCCCCTGTAACGCTCACCTGATTCCCGTAGAGGCGCCGGTCTTGACTGGGCGTATACCGTATCTTCAAAGGTGATGTGTAACACACGGCTGGCTCTTTGGGCTGGACCTCTGTGCACTGTATGTCTGACTCGAAGGGTAAGATGTCTGCAGATAGAAAATATGGGATTAATGAACTGGGTTATTGAATGTCTCTCTCTTCTTCCCTTTCTCTTCTCCTGTAGAACCCCAAAGGTTAACGCTCTCACCTTAGGTAAGTGAACGCCGTGCTCTCCATCTGCCTCGGGGCAGGGTGCTGTAACCAGTTTCTTCACTGGATAAGGGGAGCAGGCCTCTTGACTTCAGAGGACTGCTGTCCGTCGTTTACTGCACGAACGGTAAGTTTCGAGTAATTCTAATGTCTTTAAAGTCTTTAGTAATGATGTCTCTTGTTTTTGCAGGGTTCCGGCGATGGCGGATGACGGGCTGAAGTGAGTTGAAGATGGAGCCCGTGTGATGAATGGAAGCGCCTGGAAGCACGTAAGTAAGCGCTTGTTGCCTGCTTCACGATGCGCTCTAACTGTCTTTTTATTTTGCAGGTACAAGTTCGGAGCGGCTGCAGGGTGCCGGAATACCCACTGGGTTAGATGTGGAAAGGCACGTGAGTATTAAAGTTCTCCAATGTCTTTAAACGCACCTTGTTTTGTCTTTCAGATGCGGGATGCAGCGCCGAAGGTCTCCGGAGCGTGCGAAGAGCTGGTAAGCTTTTGTCTTTCAGTTGCCGGAATGCAGTGCGAAGACCTCCGGAGCGCACGAAGAGTAGGTAAGCCTTTGTCTTTCAGATGCCGGAATGCAGCGCGAGGCGTTGGTGACAGCCGATGGACCAGGTAAGTGAAGCGCTGTCACTGAAGACCGTAATGCTAACCTGTTCTTTCTTGTCTTTATAGGTGTTGCTGAAGACTGGATTCAGGATGGTAAGCCTTTTTCCTTAGGCCCAGGATCAGATGCAGAAGACACGATGAGCGTTCTGCTGCAGAGGATGCAGAATAACACAAAGCAAGATTCATCCATCGGGTGTGGTTTAAATAGCCTCCTGTAGTGCTTAGGTGTCTCCTTCCACAGCCACGCCTAGGTAAGAAAAGAGTTCCTGCTTTCCAGAAGAGTTCCAGTGTTCTGAACCTAGGAAGTGGCTCCTGCCCCACCCAACAGGAAAAGTAGTTCCAAACAGAAGAGGATCAGAGGCTCAACTGGCAGGCAAGTAAGCAGCATGGTCTGCTGCAGGTAAGTCCACCCAAGCATTATGAGCCCGGCGCTTCCAGCGCTGGGACTGGGCATATTTATGAGCCTGGTGCCACTGGCGCCAGGACTGGGTCCAAAAGGTTCCAATTGGGACTGGTTGGCACTCGGAACCTGGGTTATGGATCTGCTTCCAAGGGAGTTGGGAAAACCCTGACCTTTTGGAAGCAGAGATCATGACAGTACCCCCCCTCAAGGCCCCTCCCAAACCGGGCTTCTCCGGGGGTTTTGGCTTGTCAGGAAATGTTCGGTGAAATCTTTTGATTAGGCAAGGAGCGTGGACATATTCAGCAGGTTCCTAGGATCTCTCTTGGGGGCCGTAGCCTTTCCAGTCAATTAGGTAAAATAGTTTAGATTTGGAGATCTTGGAGTCCAGAATGCTTTTGACTTCAAACTCGAGTTCTCCATCAACTAGGATGGGTTTTGGAGATTTAGTTAGTCGGGTTTGAGGTTGCACGGGTTTTAATAGAAAGACGTGGAAGACCGGATGTATCTTCATGTGCGGGGGCAAGTCCAACTTGACCGCTACTGGGTTTACTATGGTAGTGATGGAATAGGGACCGAGGTATCTTGGGTTGAATGTGCGTGGCCCTTTTAGAGGTAGATATTTGGTGGATAACCAGACTTGATCCCCTACTTGATATTGAGGGGCTTCCTTCCGATGTTGATCTGCTCCTTTCTTATATTGTTCTTTAGCCCTTTGAAGGTGAGAAACAGCTTCCTTAAAGGCTTGGGTGATTGTAGAATGCAGGTAGTCTACTGCTGGTGTTTCAAGATCTTGGAGGGGATCCAACTCCGAGGTTCGAGGGTGACTGCCGTATAAAAGAAAAAACGGGGTTTTCCCAGTTCCCGAATGGACAGAGTTATTGTAGGCATATTCGGCTATCCAAAGGATGTCTTTCCAAGTTTTTTCAGTTTGTTGCAGCATGCAGCGTAAATACTGTTCCAGAGTTTGATTGGTCCTCTCGGTCTGTCCGTCGGTCTGAGGGTGGTGACTGGTCGATAGTCTCACATCAATTTGAGCCGACCGACAGCAACTTCGCCAAAAATGAGAAATAAATTGACTACCGCGATCCGAAATTAGAAACGAAGGAAAACCGTGCAGTCGGACGATGTTTTCGAGAAATTCTCGGGCCAGAGTTGCTGCTGTTGGCAAGCCTTTGAGCGGAATAAAATGCGCCATCTTGGAGAATAAGTCCACGATTACTAGAATCGTAATATATCCGGAGCATGGAGGTAGATCGGTGATGAAGTCCATAGAAAGCGTATGCCAAGGGCGAGGTGGGATGTCAATAGGGCGTAAGAGGCCTGCTGGTCTTTCCTTTTGACTCTTGTTTTGGGCGCATACTCCACAGGACATTATAAAGTCTCTGATATCTTTTTTCCAAGACGGCCACCAGAAGTAGCGCTTGATCTTTTCTGAGGTCTTGGCCATACCGGGATGTCCTTCCATTAAAGAATCGTGATAACAAGAGATTACTTTTTTCTGTAAATCTGTGCTGGGCAGGTATAATCGTTCTTGGAAATACAATAAGTTGTCCTTTACTGCAAAGTCCTTTCCCTGCAGATGCCAATTCTGTATGTCTGCTGGAGTTACAAGTTGCCTGGCTTTATCCTTAACTTCCTCTATGGATTGTGTGGCGATTACACCCAGAATTCTTTGTTCGGGAATGATTGGTACAGGTTTAGGGTTGATCAAGTGTTCTTCCACTCCCATCCGAGAAAGGGCATCAGCTTTACCATTTTTTGTACCAGGTCGATAGGTAATTATGAAGTCAAACTCGGCAAAGAATAATGCCCAACGGAGTTGTCTAGAGGATTGGGCTTTTGCGGTTTTCAAATATTGCAGGTTTCGGTGATCCGTAATCACAGTAACGGTGTGTCTGGCCCCCAGCAGATAATGCCGCCAAGCCTTAAAGGCAGACTTGATAGCCAGACGTTCCTTGTCAGTAATCGTGTAATTGATTTCAGGAGGCGAGAATTTGCGGGACCAAAATGCCACAGGATGCAACTGATTGGTTACCGGGTCCTTTTGTGATAGAACTGCCCCCATGGCAAGGCTTGAAGCATCAGTTTCCACGATGTAGGGGAGTTCGGGGCGAGGGTGTTTTAAGATTGGTGCAGAGATAAATTTAGTCTTCAAATCCTGGAAAGCTTGTTCCGCCTCGGTAGACCATTCAAAACGTTTGTTTTTCTTTAACAAGGCAGTGATGGGCTGGACTATTCGAGAAAATTCGGGGATAAACCTGCGGTAAAAGTTAGCGAAGCCTAACATGCTTTGCACACCTTTTACGGAGGATGGTGATGGCCATTTGAGAACTGCATCGACCTTCTTTGAATCCATACGCACTCCGCCAGGTGATAATATGAATCCCAAGAATTCAACTTCAGTCACATTGAAAACACATTTTTCCAACTTAGCGAAAAGTTTGTGTTGACGCAATCTTTCGAGGACCATTTTCACGTGTTTCCGATGTTCAGATTCCGATGAAGAATAAACAAGGATGTCGTCAATGTAAACAACAACACACACATCTATGAGCTCTCTGAGGACATCGTTCATAAAATATTGAAAGGCGGCCGGGGCATTGCAAAGTCCGAAGGGCATGACCTGATATTCAAATAGCCCATATTTGGTGCGGAAGGCCGTCTTCCATTCATCGCCCTCTTTTACTCGTACCAAGTGGTAGGCTCCTCTAAGATCCAGCTTTGTATATATGCATGCTTTTCTGACTTGGTCCAGGAGTTCAGGGATCAAAGGTAACGGATATCTATTCTTGACGGTGATCTGGTTCAGGGAGCGATAATCTATACAAGTTCTAAGGTCTCCTTCATTTTTTGGAACGAAGAACAAAGCTGAAGAAGCAGGGGACTTGGAAGGACGAATAAACCCATTTGCCAGGTATTGATCCAGGTATTGTCGAAGGTGAAGGTTCTCAGGCTCGGTGAGGGCATAAATTCTACTACAAGGAGGAGTAGATCCAGGTATCAGGTCTATCTGGCAGTCATAAGACCTATGAGGAGGTAGAGAGTTAGCCTGGTCCTTCCGGAAAACATCTTGGTATTCTAGGTATTCGGGAGGTAACTGGGGAGTCTCTGAAGAAATTGCTGCCAGTGCAACACCAGGTGGAGGGTGACAAGTAGAAACACATTCTGGAAACTGGACCGTTCTTGCTCGCCAATCGATCAGAGGATTGTGTTTCTCTAACCAAGGTATTCCTAGAATAATCTGAAACTGAGGAGCCTTGATCACATCGAACACGATCTTCTCATGGTGTCCATCTTGACTTACTAGCGTCACTTCTTGAGTGGTATGGGTTACTGGTCCGGAGGCTATCTCCGTTCCATCCACCGTAGTAATGACGTCCTTTACAGCCTTGGGACAAAGAGTTAGATTCATCCTCAAAACCATTTCATGATCCACATAATTGCCGATGGCACCGCTGTCGACGTAAGCTTCAATTGCATGTAATCGATCCGGATTATCAGGGCTGAAGAGGACCATAGGTATCACGAAATGCGAGGTCACGGAACTGGTTTTCACGCTCGGCAAGAGGACCTCTATTCTTGTCGGGCGAGGTCGTTTCCCTGCTCAGAGTTTGTAACTTTGGTAACTGCAGCTCCTACTGCCTTCTTGGCAGGTTTCACCGGACAGTCTCGAAGAAAGTGCCCTGAGTTTCCGCAATAGAGGCATAATTGCAACTGTTTTCTCCTTTCCCGCTCCTTTTGTGTTAGAGGACCTTTCAGGCCCCCTATTTGCATGGGTTCCCCGGAGTCTACTCCTTTGGAAGGAGTTGGCGGTTTGGAAAATACTCGAGCATCAAACTTGGAACGATCGGCCTTCCTGTTCTGCAGTCTGTGATCTATTTGAACGACTAAGTCTATATAGTCCGAAGAATCTTGTGGGGGATTCACTACTTGGGCTAACACATCTTTGAGCTCTCCACGTAGACCTCTATAAAACAGCGTAATCCTTTTGTCCTCAGGCCATTGAGTTTCCACTATCAGTCTGTTGAAAGACGCAATATAAGCCAAAAGGTCTTGATTACCTTGTCGCAACGAAAGAAGCTCATTGTACAAGGCCTGCCCCTGTGAATGTCTTGCGAACAGTTTTTCCATACTGAGCTGAAAAGCTTGAAAATCATGGAGGACCGGATCATCTTGATTTACTAGAGGGATCGACCAGTCTGCCGCATTGCCACTAAGGTACGAAAGCACGAAAGCTACTTTAGCTTGATCAGTTGGAAAGGCTGCTGGCCGGCATAAGAAATGCAACCGGCACTGATTGATAAATACTGCAAACCTCTTTGGGTCACCAGAAAATCGTTCGGGCGGAGCCAGAGGTACATTCCCAGGTAGGTTGATCTGCACTGGATTCATAGAGGATGTAGAAGGAAGATTTCCCCCAGATGCGGGTAACGGGGTCTGTCCGGCTTGTGACTGTAGCAATTGTCTAGCGAGATCATCTGTTCGCTCCTTGGAAATAATCAGTTCCCTTCTTAGAGCGTTCGTTTCCTGACGGGCTGCATGCACTTCTGCCCTTAGTTCCCCAAGTAACTGGGCTAGCTGGTCGGTATCCGAGTTTTCCATAGCGCCTGGACGGGAGTTTTGCGGTAGGCTTTGCGTTCTGTAACGCTCACCTGATTCCCGTAGAGGCGCCGGTCTTGACTGGGCATATACCGTATCTTCAAAGGTGATGTGTAACACACGGCTGGCTCTTTGGGCTGGACCTCTGTGCACTTTATGTCTGACTCGAAGGGTAAGATGTCTGCAGATAGAAGATATGGGATTAATGAACTGGGTTATTGAATGTCTCTCTCTTCTTCCCTTTCTCTTCTCCTGTAGAACCCCAAAGGTTAACGCTCTCACCTTAGGTAAGTGAACGCCGTGCTCTCCATCTGCCTCGGGGCAGGGTGCTGTAACCAGTTTCTTCACTGGATAAGGGGAGCAGGCCTCTTGACTTCAGAGGACTGCTGTCCGTCGTTTACTGCACGAACGGTAAGTTTCGAGTAATTCTAATGTCTTTAAAAGTCTTTAGTAATGATGTCTCTTGTTTTTGCAGGGTTCCGGCGATGGCGGATGACGGGCTGAAGTGAGTTGAAGATGGAGCCCGTGTGATGAATGGAAGCGCCTGGAAGCACGTAAGTAAGCGCTTGTTGCCTGCTTCACGATGCGCTCTAACTGTCTTTTTATTTTGCAGGTACAAGTTCGGAGCGGCTGCAGGGTGCCGGAATACCCACTGGGTTAGATGTGGAAAGGAGTAATGGCACGTGAGTATTAAAGTTCTCCAGTGTCTTTAAACGCACCTTGTTTTGTCTTTCAGATGCGGGATGCAGCGCCGAAGGCCTCCGGAGCGTGCGAAGAGCTGGTAAGCTTTTGTCTTTCAGTTGCCGGAATGCAGTGCGAAGACCTCCGGAGCGCACGAAGAGTAGGTAAGCCTTTGTCTTTCAGATGCTGGAATGCAGCGCGAGGCGTTGGTGACAGCCGATGGAACAGGTAAGTGAAGCGCTGTCACTGAAGACTGTAATGCTAACCTGTTCTTTCTTGTCTTTATAGGTGTTGCTGAAGACTGGATTCAGGATGGTAAGCCTTTTTCCTTAGGCCCAGGATCAGATGCAGAAGACACGATGAGCGTTCTGCTGCAGAGGATGCAGAATAACGCAAAGCAAGATTCATCCATCGGGTGTGGTTTAAATAGCCTCCTGTAGTGCTTAGGTGTCTCCTTCCACAGCCACGCCTAGGTAAGAAAAGAGTTCCTGCTTTCCAGAAGAGTTCCAGTGTTCTGAACCTAGGGAGTGGCTCCTGCCCCACCCAACAGGAAAAGTAGTTCCAAACAGAAGAGGATCAGAGGCTCAACTGGCAGGCAAGTAAGCAGCATGGTCTGCTGCAGGTAAGTCCACCCAAGCATTATGAGCCCGGCGCTTCCAGCGCTGGGACTGGGAATATTTATGAGCCTGGTGCCACTGGCGCCAGGACTGGGTCCAAAAGGTCCCAATTGGGACTGGTTGGCACTCGGAACCTGGGTTATGGATCTGCTTCCAAGGGAGTTGGGAAAACCCTGACCTTTTGGAAGCAGAGATCATGACACCCCCATCTTGGCTCAACCTGACATTGATCGACCTTTCCTAGTGGAGACTGATGCCTCTAACTACACCATCGGAGCAGTCTTAAAGCAGGAATTCGAGGACAAGTTAGAACACCCCATTGCTTATCTCTCGCGGACCCTAACTCCTAGCGAGACCCATTATTCTGTTCTGGAAAAGGAACTGTTGGCCATCCGTCAAGCCTTCACAGAGTGGCATCATCTACTCCTGGGAGCTAAACATCCTGTTCAGGTCCGTACGGATCATTGGAATCTCCAAGTCCTACAATCCATGGAATGTAGGAATAGTCGTCAAGCCCGTTGGGCCTTCTTCTTTGCCCAGTACCAGTTCCAAATCCATCATGTACCTGGAACACACAACATAATTGCTGACGCCTTATCCCAACGTCCCGACTACGAAACTCTTAAAGATCGATCCTTCCCAAAGGTATTTCCCCCTACACTTTTCGTAGCTCAAGCAATCACTCTCCTGGAAGACATTCGGATTCAAACCCAGTCCTCTGAGATCTGGAAGGAATTTACTGAGAAGAATCGATGGAATCTTAAAACCAAGGACGGGTATTTGTTCAAGGACAATGGCCTGGTCATTCCCACACAGAGACTGCGAAAAAGGATTACAAGCCTCTGTCATGATACCCTTCATTCAGGACATCCTGGCATTACCAACACTCTCCATTTAATACAAAGACAGTTTTGGTGGCCAAAAATGAAACATGACGTCCAGCAGTGCATCCAAGCCTGGGCAGTTTGCAATCAAAACAAGCATGATAACAAGAGGCCGGCGGGTCTCCTACTCCAACCAACGCTAACAACAAGGCCCTGGGAATTTATTGCTACAGACTTTATTGTGGAACTACCACCTTCCAGGGGATACACAACTATCATGGTTAACATTGATTTATTCACTCACATGGCTCATTTTACAGCCTTGTATAAATTACCATCTTCCTCAGAACTTGCTGGAATCTTCCTGGAACACATATTCCGACTTCATGGACTCCCTTCTGAGATCATATCAGACAAAGGTCCTAAATACATATCTCAATTCTGGAAACACTTATGCCGTAAACTGGGAATCCAACAAGCCCTCGCCTCAGGTTATCATCCACAGACCAACGGAGCTACAGATTGTGTGAACCAAACTCTGGAGCAGTATCTTCGTTGTTTCACCACCAAGGTCCAGGACGATTGGTCTCTTTTAATACCTGTGGCTGAATTTGCCTACAACAATTCGGATCACTCGGCTGTCAAGACCAGCCCCTTCTTCTGCAGCCTAGGATTCCACCCTTCGGTTCTACCATCCCTTCTCCCACATCCTACACCAGTTACTACAGTCGACTCCTGGATTGAAACCCTCATCAATGTACACAAGGAAGCCAAAGAACACCTCGAAAGGGCCCGAGCTAACACCAAGCACTATGCGGACTCCAAAAGAGGACCAGGACCTTCCTATGCAGTGGGTGATAAAGTCTGGCTATCCTTGAAACTACTGCCTCGACACTTACAACCTAATAAGTTGGCTCCTCGGTACTATGGCCCTTTTTCCAGAAAGGAAATCATTAACCCAGTGGCCTTCCGACTCAAATTACCAGACTCCTGGAATAGGATCCACCTAGTGTTTCACACATCTCTAATGAAACCATACGTCCAGACCTCCCGGTCTGCTCCAAGATCTACCCTTGTGGTTGTCGACGACCAGCTAGAATACGAAATGTCCCGAATATGTGACTCCAGGTACAGACGTGGTCAGCTACAGTATCTGGTGGAGTGGAAAGGCTATCCACCCAGTGAACACACCTGGGAACCGGTCTCAAACCTAAACGCCCCCAGGCTACTTCAAAGGTACCACCTTATACACCCGGGCAAACCCGGAGGAACAGGCCTTCGGAGGAGGCATGCTGTCATGAACCATCGGACGCGTCCTTTCTGGACTTCCTGGTCCCTGACCCATAGGGGCTTGCACTCAGCAGTACTCCGAACATGGCCACCGAACGCGGAATACTGTTTACCAGTTTCTGCGCCGTACGCATTACGTTCTATAAAGCGGTCACGCAACCGCAGCCCTGCGCGTCTCAACGCTACTGCTTGCCGTCGCTAGACGTGTACTGCCGTAGTTCGCTTGTGTTTTTCCTTTGATCCTTGGTTCCCGGTACCCCTATATTCCTCCTCCTTCACTCCCCCTCCTTTTGGTCCTCCTTGCATGCCAGATCTCCGTGCACTCATCTTCCGTGTGCACTCTTCACTGTTTCCTGGATTTTCTCGGACTTCCCGGACATCTGAACGTTCCCAGGACTCGGAACACTGAACGCACGCTGGAACCCGAGGACCTGCACGCTGGGTTATACAAGACCCGAACTCTACGAAAGAAGACTCCATCGAAGAACTCCAACAAACAACAAAGACAGGTGAGAAGGGGGGAAACCTGTGACAGCAGAGCCACTGGGCTTCGGCCAATATATACAATAAAGGAGGCATAATATGATATCCCGTTTAACAGTGTGACTGTTCTTAGCCACAGACCGCTCAGGTCTGTGAATCGACCAAAGAGATTCAAGGATTATGTTGTAGGTTAAGGAAAGGGAGATGTGAATTGTGCTGGTAACTTGTATGTGTCCCGTGATGTGCAATGTGGAAGGTTGAGTAAATGGAGGAACCAGATTGTGAGGAACGGAGGTTGAGGGGGAGAAGGGATGCTGCTTGGATGGACGTTGCACTACTGGTGTGCTTCATGTAAGAATACATTTTAAAAAACAACCTTTTACTTCAATCCTGTCCGCCTGATCACTTCAATGGCATACATTGACCAACAACACAAACTTATAACACTACACACAAGGTTACATATTGATGTAATTCCGGCACATATAATTTCATCATGTGTCATGCTGATTAAAACATCAAGAATGTATACCTACACCTAATCCAAGGTGTGAAATTAACAGTTGCAGTTTTTTAAAACTGTATATGCCAACTTGAGTTTTGGCTAAACAGTCATGTTTCTTCTCTTGGCCCAGCCTTCTTCAGGACGTTTCATATTTCGTGGAGGAAGGTGCTTTGGGGATAGATGTATCCATAGAAGTATCCAAATATAAAGGGTACCTGGTAGCGGGCCTGATCACCCGGGCAGTAAAGGAGCTCAATAATATATAATTGATGAGGGTCCCGTTCCAGTTTGGATAGACTACGGTGCTGTACTGAAAGAATATCCCACCAATACACAGACTCATAGAGAAATACATTATCTTTTGAGTCTAGCACAATCACTTAAAACACAGACTCATGTATGCTAACATGAGGTCTCACACCCTGTAGAACAGGATTCCACAAACCATATATATGTGTCAAATAATCTGAAAGAACCAAGTAAATACACAGAAACAAACATAAACCAATGTACATCAATAAAGATTTAAACACTGTTCATTGTGATGATCAAATGACCCAATACATTTGTCATGGGATTGTATCAGGGGTCGCCTCGTTGAACTCACCAAAAAGATCCAATGGTAGTCAAAAAGGAGTGTACGCCTGTGAAAGAAGTAACACAATGTTATTCATGGCCCAAGATGCACCTGGGATAATAAATTCAAACAGAACTTTGAAAATAACTGCATGTTAAGGCGCTGTCATTGAACTGCCCTCAAAATGAAAACTTTTATAGAAAGCAAAATAATGAGCATTTGCAATCATGCTAAAATAGAAGAATTCTCCCCACACAAAATGATTGTCCCTCGCCTTTTGGACCCCTATAGGAATACATACATTCCGATTAATCATTGGGTCTATGAACCTTTCCACATCGCCCTCAATTACAGAGTTGTGACATCACAACCCCCCCCCCAATTCCCACAACACAAAATTATGTGACTGAAACATTTGAGGCAACCAGCAGAACTTTATTTTGCTGCCCTGGTTGCCTCTTCCTGATTCTCATGGGAACGGTTACCCACCATGACATCATCTGAGCCTTGAACCACGGACATACTGCAGTGTAATTGTTGCATATTGGGAACACTCTAACCCTCTTGCCAGGGCAAGTGGTCTGCTGGTGATTTGAAATTGCTGTGGTTCTTGCCGGCTTCATTAGGAAATTGCATTTCATAAATGATTTTGAATTTTAAAATGGTCATATATTTCCCTTTCACTGGCAGACCCTGTAAGCGCTAGTCAGTTTACCTTGCAAAATAACAACCTCTGTGGGCTTCTCTTAACGCTGGCCTTGGATCGCATGCTCTGTGCTAATGAACCAGCTGCAGCGGCCTTTGCCACAACAAAAACGCTTGCACACGTTTAAACCAGAAAGCAATATTTTGGGGCCTATTTACCGCACTTCATCCTACCGGTAAGTATGATTACACTTACCTGTGCCCCAAGATTTATGGATCCATTTTAAGTTTTTCATTTCACAGATATTAGAAAGTGCCCCTTCCCCTTTTATAATGCTACTCTTGCAGCTTGATAAGTGTGTTCCTTCATACCGTGCTGACTTGCATTTTTAATACAGGATTGTAGCTCTTGTTTATTATTACATATCACAATTAGTATTGTACATTTTGTGCATTTCTTCAAAAACAGACTTTATGGTCAATAGTCAACATGCTGTGTTTCAGCCTTAGACAAAGCAGTTATTGTGCACCCAGTATGGTAGACCTTCATCAGGACAATCAGAAAGTAATTAAGATGGGGAGATCCTGTGATGGTGGATCCATTGGGGGGCTTTATTGCAGATATCCTGACTCCACTTGACTTGGGGCAGGGTACAGATACTCACTGGTTATCCTGGAATTACTTGCATCTTAGTGAGATGTAGAGCTGAACAGTGCGCAACTCTTGCAAATGGTGTCTTATTGAAATTGAAAACTGTATATGAGTGGTAACACTTGCGTGTAAGCGCTGCAACCCTGCACATCAAATGCTGCAGGAAATGTCAAAGCCCCTTTCCATATCAAAACCTCCACATCGCATGCGGTAAACATCTACAAGTATCTACAGAATATAATATGTAGATGTAAATGACAGAATAAGGCGCAACTTTGTGTGTGTAAAACAACTAATGTTTGTAAAGTGCCTTTGTAGAGTAAAACACGCCTGAGTAAAAGGGCGATATTGGAATTTCAAAAGTGATTACTGGAGTTCAATCGAGGACTGTGTGTTTCCTCTGTTTTGTTCACAAATATCCTGACATGCTGAAGCAAGAAAAAGAGACCAATTCAGTCTGGGTCTGCTTAATTTCATTTGTCAAGGATCGAATGCTAAGACGAGTCTTGTGTTTTAAAAGCCCCTTCATAGTAAAAACGTTGACAGAGCCTAACTTCTTACTGGGTTAGTATATTTAAGTGGATTCGCTCCGTAACCACCCCCCCCCCCATGTGTCATCATAGAGCTCTCCATCGGCAAGATGGAAATTAACTTGCTCAGTGAATGGTGTACAAGCCTGCACTGAGGCACAAGGATAAATAAATGTATGTGAACCCACTGTAGTGTAGTGAAATTTCAATTAGGGAAGGAAACTAAACTTCACAAGAAGATCCTAGTGTTGGCTTGCTCCTCACTCCGCAAATGTATTGCAAATGCTTCCTCAGTCGACAAGTGTGTTTGGAACGTGTTGGCGGCATTCACCTAAAAACGACTGGAATGCTTGTTTTACTTTAAGTAGAAAGTACTTGGCCTCGTTCTTGGATGTAAATGGATCCATTGGCCTGCAACACAGCTGCCTATGGCACAGTCGTATTAATATAAAGTAACATCAGTATCCTTGTTGCTATAACAGTCAATCTAGCCTATTTTGTGGCATGGATGGTCTCTGTTCTAAATATATTTTCTCAACCTGCCATCTTTTCTATGTACAGCTTCAGGATCTCTATCCTAGTTGCAATAATAGTCTGGTCAAAATGAAAAGGCATGTCCTGAAATCCTTGCACAATGAATGTGTATCCCTGGGTCAGCCGCACATAAGTACTCTGAGCTCAAGAAATAGATGCTTACACCCATATTTTGGTGGTTGAAGGTGACACACATTCACACCATTCAAATAGTTGTAAAGAGTGTAAGTCAAACATCAACACACTAGTGATCCTCACTGTATGTCCTCATTTAGACCTGCCTCGTGGGACTTCAAACAGTGGATCAATTTCTGCTTTAATCAGTGTAGCCGATTCGTGATCCAAAAATTGTGTTTGTCTGGTTTTATCAAATCAGTCACCATCCATTTCAAGTCATGATCTCCGTGGTTGCACGCTGCCTAGTGCTCAGCCAAGGGGGCTGATAATGTTTTATTGGAAATGCTTGATCTGTGTTTGCAGATTCCGGTGGAGGCTTTTCTGGAGGTCATGTCAATATAAGCTTTAGAACAGGGGGCAACACATCATGTATGTTGCAGTTTTTGCACTGCTATAAGTGTGGTTTTTCAGTGTCCTGTATATTTCAGTGTGGACAAACACTACTCTAGCACGTTTGTTTGTTTATTTATTTGTATGGAGCACCCGACCCAAGGGTAACTGGGCACCTTTGCAGAGTAAATTACAAGAATACTTGTACATCATAGTCCTCTTTGAAAGAACAATTGTGCTCAATGCGCTAAAATTGGCAATAGGGTACATTTTCCCCCCATAAGTTTTAGGGTGCTGACTATTACATCACCATTCCTTCTGGTATAATGAGGTATATCATTTTCTCTGATTATGTCTGATCATGAAATCTAGATATGGTACACCTTCAGGGACACATTGGCAGGCAAATTGAAAGTTAACATTGCGTTTATTGAGCCAATCTGAAAAACTCATTCAACTTAGCCACATTTCCTGTTCAAATAAAAAATATGTTATAGATATATTGTTTCCAACACTGGATGTTTTCCAAATATGGATTATTGGAAAAAACATGCCCGTTTTAAAATCTGCCGTAAAGATATTGGCCAAACAGGGCGCGAATGCTGCCCCCATGGCGGTTTCTTTCTTTTGGAGGAAAAGCTCATTGCCAAATACAAAGTAGTTGTTGCATAAAACTACTCGTAGTAGATCTGTAATAAACTGTGCTGGAACGGTATGTGTGGGCATTCATTTAATTTGCCAATAACAACCTCTAAGGCATCTAATTGGGGAATATTTATATATAATGCCGCAATGTCACAGGTGACCAAGAGTTTGTTGTTAGAACACCATTCAAGGCCTTACAAATGAGTAATCGCTGACATGGTATCTTTCAAAAACAATCTAGTGCCCAATACCAAAGGTTGCAAAAAGGAGTCAATATATTTCCCACTGGGTTCTGACAGGGAACCACCTAGAGAGACAATAGGCTGAACAGGAGGTCTACTGTTGATTTTGTGAGCTTTCAATAAAGCATATATCACCAGGTTTCTGACATCTCTGGGTGTCAGGAGCATCACCTCTTTCTGAGTAAGGAAGCTTGAGTTAACTCCCATGTCCTTAATGCCTGACATTCTGCCATCACACTATCTGTTGGATCTAAGGCAATTTTGGAGTAATGGTCTATGTTATCTATTTGGGTTTTGATCATCTCCACATAGTGTGTTGCGTATCCATGATTACAATTGTTCCCCTGTTGCCCACACAGCTGAACCACAATAGATGTGTTGCACTGTGGGCTTTGTGTTCTTGTGTCGTTGTGAAGCTGTAAAATGGGACACTTGCCAGGGCCTGTGGTAATTCATTAAGTACCATTTTCTCAAAGCTAAGAATTTCAGCTGGCGTATCTTGATCATTATGCGTAAATTTAGAGAGTGGCCTAAAGGGAGTATGCTCCCTTTCTCTCTCCTCCTCTTTGCCTTAAAAAAAACCACTTTCAGTCTAATACTCCTGAATAATGTTTTAAGTTCCACCTCTATGGTGTCAATACTGACATTCTGGGAAGGAATGAAGTTCAGCCCCTTTGAAAGGAAACTTATTTAGGCTGTTGTCAACTCTTGTGAAAATAAATTAAAAATAGGTATTTTTATTTTGGGTATTTACTCTGCCGGGTGCTGAATGTCCTCTGCTGTCCCTGGTTCTGGTAATACCGCTGCTGTGGCAGTCTGCAACCCCATGATTGGTTCATCCCTAAAAGAAGCCTGTTCTCTATATCGGGTTGATCCGGGTATGTCACGTTCTGCGCTTTCTCATTGGAGGGACTACTTGTGTCCCAGAAAGTAACCCACTTTTTCTATCTCACATCTTGTGGTTTTTGGGATTGACCTTAGAACACAGCAGGCAGTCTATGATCAATCAGACAGTAAGGACATTCCCCTTCCTTTGAAAAGTTGATGGTATCTTTTTTTAATTTGCTAAATTTTTTGCAAGTTACCATTTCTAAATTTGCTCACCTCCTTGTTAGTCCGCTCCCATTCATTTTTGGCATCTGAAATAAGAGTATTGGTGACGAAGGCCTGGTCATACATTTCCAATTCTTCTTTCATTTTTTGGGCTGGTTTTGCACCTGCATTTATTGCGTGAATCATGAGATCTCTGCTACATTTTGTGGTTATTTGTGAAAAGACTATTTTGTAATCTTCGTCTTCTAGAAACAATATTGTTTGTATCTGGAGGCCTGTTGGGATAATTCTCGCCTTCAAATACTCTTTGAGTAGAGGGCCATGCCATTCTGTACGGAACGCTTCTTCCTTTAATCTCCGCACCAGATACTATTTGATATGGGAAAGATACTTGGCAGAGCCCCGGGACGGTAAGGGGTAGAGGGAAACAGGGGTTGAGGGGGAGGAGGAGGAAATGTTTAACATGTTGTAAAATCAATAAAGTGAAGTTAGAAAAATAATAGTAATGGTCTGCCCGATAGAAGCCGCCACTGCCAGCCAATGTATGAACACACTTTTCTGGCTTTGCAGCCACAGTTGGCACACATATGTCTTGGCAAAGTAGAAATACATTTGTGTTGGCCCAACAAATGCCAGTAGGTTCCAAAGTAAGACCACTAGTGCAGGCTGTGCCCACGGCCTAGTAATGCCATATTGCCCTGTAAAATAAATGTCTATGGTGCAGGGCAGGCTGCACTCCCTTGGCAAATACCTGGCGGCAAGCGGGCCTGCTTCACACCATGGAACCCCTTCTCTCTCACACACACAAACATGCATTTAAGCACACATTCACAAACATATGCAGGCACATGTTTTTTATCTTTTGTCTATGGCAGTGATGGCTTCTCCCTGAACACAGCATGTCCGGGGTCAGGAGACTCCCTGTTCACCCCGCCCTCTCCTTGCTATAGAATCAGGTTAGGTGTGGGCCCACATCCAGCCCCAGGCAGGCAGGAAAGGGTGATGCGCTTGCATGACCTCAGTGGGTCGGGTTTTAAGTGCCCTATGAGGCCTATGAAGGTAGTGACTTCACAGCACCTATCTATACTGACCTCCATAGGGCTTTGCATGAGTTAGCGTCAGGGCACTGATAGCTTTCGTCCCTGGCTTGTGTGCAGTCCAATGAAAGGCTTACCAATCCTTTTATTTGGAAAGAATCTAAATAGTTAATGTTTCTTTGGAATACATTATGGAATGAGTGTAAGGCACTCACCCTATTGTGAAATAGGTGTGGGTTCTGTCATGTGACCGCCCTCTCATTTTCCAACATTCAATTAGTGATTTCTTATATAACACTTCATGCTGGATTCCTCCTGCTTTTAAGTGCTATAATAACAGGTGTTGGTACCCAATGTATTGGTACTCAGTTTATCCCCTTTCTTCACACTGACCAGCATCCAGCATGTCCTCAGGACTGAAGCATATTCGGGGGGTGGACTGGGAACTCACGTATTTTGAACATGCACAGTAAAAGTGACTTACTCAAGTGTTAGTGTAATCTATTTTTCCATAGTCTAGCAAGGGAACTATATCCTGTATCAAGAGACAATCGTCACCCGCAAGAGGGGGGACACTTGTGAAGCACCAGACACTTTATGATACAAACTATTCAAGAACAATATTGAATTGGGGAGAACAATAACATTGACATTGGGTAAATGATCGAGATGGGGGCTCAGAACAGTAACCTGGTCCTCCCACAAGCAGAGGGGCACTCTCGCTCCTCTGAGAGAAAATGCTGCCGTCTTACTTACCGCACTATTATGTATTTATGCAAAGTGTTTATCATAATTTTGCTGTCTTTGATGATCAGAACTGCATTTTTTCTTGGTGCACGAAGCGTTCCAATTTCAGTGCACCCACCTGATGATGTACGCATGAGTCCCACAAAAGCACCTATATCCTATATAATTATTCCAGTCCAGAGGAAATCTGATGGTAAATTAAATGAACTTGAAATGAACGTGATTGATAATGGTATGCACACACTTGTGGTAACGAATGACCAGGAAAGCCGGAGACAGGGTCGGCACGAAATACATGAAGACAAAGCACTGACACCCACACGCGCACACACACTGAATATACAGGAACCAGGCCTAGTGTAAATAACCACAGAACCTCATACGAAAACTACAGAAAAGACGAGACTGCCTATCCAAAAGGCCTTCACAGGAGATGGTGAGAAAAAACGAAATGAAGTAAGAGGAGAGTCAACAGAAGTAGTACTGACAGACGCCCTGTGGAAAACAGAAGCGGGCGCAGCAGGACTCTCCACAAGGACACAAATGTTCGTAAATCTTCTACTACCAAACATAGCCAGAGTAAGAAAACTAGGCTGTACAATCCAGCACGCATAGTGCAACGCAAGGGACAAGTACCAGACCTACCATACAGCCATGCACCGGACCAGTGTTAGGCATGGTTAGCATGGGCAATTGTATGCAACAGAGAAAAGATGCACGAGGACCAGGAAAGAGCAGCCAGACTCTTGTCCACTCTTGTCCACTTAAATGGCACAGATGAAGAAGCCTGCACCATGGACCAGGATACCTGAGAATCCTCCAACAAGAAAAAGCCACACAGATGCATTTAGGGATGTAGTTATAGCAAACTACAGGAAGACCCTGAGAATCAAGAGAAACCTACATGAAGATAACAATGAACTAAACGACTACCTGGACAGCACAGCACATCTAGGAAACAACATTTGGTACCAGCACATGAAAGAAGTTGGAAGACGAACTTCAGAAGCAGAATGCTTCGTTTGTGGACTTCTACCGTACAGCATGGGGAAATCCAAGATCTTCGTGGCTGTCGAAATAGGTGCCCCGACAACACATTGTCACACGTAGCAATGTGCAACACCAGAGGCCAGTTCCTGGGCAGGGATGCCTCATTGATATGCGCAACTGAAACAGATTACCCCGATGAAGATGATTATGTTCAGGACATTAAGACGAGAAATAGAGCTCACACTAGGAATCACGTGATCAGGTACTAAAAGCCTGAAGTTAAAGGAACAAGATGGGAAATAAATCAGAGACTGAACGTCCAAGGAAAAACTCCAGAAGAGGCCCAAATTTGGAAGAACACAGGCCAAATGCAGATTTTGGGAACAGTGCTTTCCCCCAATGGATGGGAAGAAGGAGTGGTGATCTGCCGAGCAAGGAACCGGCAAGGTGGCAATAGAAAACTCACAGAGGTTGTGCAAACCTCTATGGCCGAGACTGGCATGGGTCGAAGACAGAGGAGGACCCCTGCAGATAGTGCCACTGGAAAGCCCAAAATTGTGCTTCAGGAACAATGGCACAAGGAAGATGGGAGAGAATCAGAACTGCAGACACATTTCTGAAGCTCCAGGAATGACTCACAGAACTGCAGTAATTATGGATCATTATTGGCCGTGTGGATCCAAAGCATACATAATACTGCTGAGGAACTGGGGAGGCATATGCACAATAGTGAACGTCCACGTTCCAGCACTAGTGATCCCGAAAGGTGACCTGAATATTGACAGTTTCCCGAAAGCAGATGCGCACCTGAGGAAAAGGAGATCGGTTGAACTGAAAATTCGAGCGAAGAGAGAAAATTATTTTTCTGCCAAATCAGAAGAAGCATTTCATGCAATCCCATATGAACACTGTTCAGCCTCACCTCATCAGTGTTCGCGACAATCCTCATGCCAATATTCCAAGTTGGAGCAAACACTAAATGGTTGCAAATAACCTGATGGGAATTATTGCAGACCATCAACTGGACAATAAAGCGATTCAATGCGATCAAGGAAGAGTTAAGAGCCATTCGATTGATGACCCTCCAGAACAGATATGTACTTGACATGATCACAGCAATGGATGGAGGTGTTTATGCAAAAATCGGAGAATCATGTTGCACATTTAACCCTTCTCATGACGAAGAAAATGGAACTTTAACAGAAGCCATAAGTATGCTAACAAACCTGCAGAACCAGATGATCGACGAAACTGACGTAGTTTATGATGACAGCTGGTTTGGATCACTATTCTCATGGGTCCCACAATGGATGGCAGACATATTCAAGTTCCTGGGAGCCCTGCTATTGATGATACTACTAGGATTTTGTGTTATCAAGATAATAATCTTGCAATGCCAGAAAACGGCGAAGAAAGCCATAGGGATGAAGATCAATTTCAAGCCAGGATGGAAGCCCAGAGACCGGACTGATGATGAAATAAGAGACTTTGTGAAGACCAGCGAGTATGCGCCAGAAGGAACAAAGTTTATGTATCCCAGGAAACGAAGAAAGTATGAAGGAAAGTGGAACTATTGTAGCCCAAATGGACAATGTCAGCTAATGACATGGAATAAAGACGAACATATGAAAACAGCAGGAAACTTGAAGGGAGTGATCAAAATATGGACTCCAAAGACACATTCCTTCACACCATCATGTACAAACCCAGAAGACGAAGAATTGGATACAGAAGAACCAAGTAAGATGAATCCAAAGGAGGAAGCAGAAGTGGTCGATGAACCGACCAGAGGGGGGAGTGTAGAGGAGGTCCCAGATATGGCCTGCACTCCAGCCACCCATTTTGAAGTACCAGGAAAGTACACACCAAGATATGTGACATATGATGAACAAATAAACCAGCAGAGAGCTGCACTAGGGCTCTGCCCAGTGCCCATCAGAAGAGCAATGCCCATTGAAGTGCCAATAACCAGACAACCATGGGCAGTGTGGTATCCATTGAGACAACCGTACCAGCAGCTGACACGAAATGAAGACTACTTGCAAACTGTCCCAGAAGCGACCCGAAGGGCCTTAATGGAAAGCGAATGGTGATGACACAGGGGCCCGGACAGACTCACAGATGAAAGAAACGACAACCAAAAAGGTGATAAACAAAGACGAAATGTTACGAATAATGACGTAACTAGAAGAAGAGACGATGACGAAATAATAAAGAAACATAACTATAAAGCAGGATGAAAATATGCAACTAGCTAACGTCTGTAAATAGGCTTGGAATGCAAGAAGCTAAGAAAACAGTGCTGCTTGCTATTCTTAGTAGAAGAATAGAGCGGCAAGCGCTAACTATGTATCTACCTCAATGAAGCACATTATATGAGTGCGAGTCCACTTTATACAATAGCAGAATTAAACCCAGGTTGCTAGGGGTCAAGCAGGCCAGGATTCGTATGCCAGCTCAAAGCCAGATGAAAGAGCGGAATCGAAACTCAGCAAGAGGCAGCTTGTGCCTGGGAAGTTAAGATCAAACCAAGTGAAGAAGGCAGACAGTAACCTCGGAGAATCAAAACTTGCGAGAAGAACAGCCTGCCCCGTGAAGGTCGAGATAAGGAGGCCCAGGCAGGTGGCAGCCGAAAATGAGAATTAAATGCACAAATAGAAGGGAAAAGAAGCAGATTCATGGTGTACTAACACGTGAACAGCCGAGCACGAAGAGGTACCAACGTCTGATGTCACCCAAAAGCAGAAGATACCATAACTTTTCCCGACAAGGAGCTGCAGTTTCGAGGCCAACCTCAGCCAACTAATTGACACATAGCCCTAAAGTATTGATTGATGGAAGGGCGGCAAGGTGAATCTTGGGGCATACTGCATCTGGATGACCATTCTGCATGCTGCTAATTAAAGTGGAGATTTATGCTTAGGGTTGTAGCCAGCCCAATCACAGAGGGCCAAATAATCTAAAGTCCTATAGATAGTAGAACCAATGAGACATCGTACTTCTTGTGACGTATACATGAGTAATGTAGAGGGAAGGGCGTAGATGCCCACCCTATAAGAGTTATCCAATCCTCACACTCCTTTACCATATACTGATATAACACCTATACTTAAGTTACCTTTTCCAACCTATAAAATTGCATGACAAACTTAGTGTTAAGCCTCAATGATGACGAATTTTGACTATAACTATTGCTGTTGAATGAAGATTGGAGGGAGTTGAAGCGAGATGGGCAATCGCATCACTGTTGATTTCCATGTTGCCCCGTTTTTTGTACTTGTCATTAAACGGACTTCCCTTTGCCAAACCATTGAGTTGTCCTTATTGATTTGTGTTGGAGTAAGAGAATCCCGCACCCCATCCACCTCAAGGTGCAGCTATCTCATCCTAAAGTACTCGAGGGAGAGCTCTGATCCTATGGGCCCGTCAGAGGTCACTCTGCCCTCTTTTACACGGCTGTGGGGTTCAACACCGGAAGATCACCCCGCTGTGGCCAAGAGCTAATGGGGAGGCGGAAAGACTGATGCAGACTCTGAACAAAACATTCTGCATAGCACAAGGCCAGGGCTGGTGCCTGAGAAGGGCACTCTACCAATTTCTGAGGGTCTACCGGTCTACTCCCCACACATCCACGGGAGTGCCCTGGCCGGAAGCGCTGTTCAAGCGGTGCCCAAGGGGGCTGCTGCCAGAGGTCAGGGAGAAGGAACCAGGGTCATTGACGACCAGCAAGTGGAGTGAGATCGCTGGCTGAGGACCGAACAGGAGAACGTCAGAAGAGGCCTCCAGCCCCAACACCTGGTGCCTGAGGACAAGGTGCTAATCCGAAATAGGCACCCTCATGGGAACCTGTGAGCCAGAACCGTTGGATGTCGTGGCCGTAAAAGGCTTGATGGTGACAGCCTTCGATGGCAGATCATCAGTCATAGGGAATGTGAGTTTTTTCAAGAGACTGGGAGAAACGAGAACTGATATACCCCAGGACCAGGACAATGTGGAGGTACCCGACAAGGGTGGGGCTGCTGGACCCCTCCCTCCATCTCAAGCCGTGGGGACGACAGCTGATGGATCCCCCAGGCCGGAGGTGAGCAGAGGACAGGGCGAGGGAAACCTGTTTGTCTCATGGGCGTGGTAGTCAGAGAGGCACCCTGGGTGGCTGCCATTAAAGGGGTACCGTGGTGTGCTGTGTTATAGTTATCTTGGTTAATCTGTTTGGTTGCTGTGTGAGTTTGGAAAGCGAATTTGTTGTCCTCATGAAAAAGGAGGAGTGTGGTGCTGTCCCTTTAAGGGAAGTAGCACGCGGCGGAGTGACGTTGCACTCTGCCGCGTGCTGTATAAATAAACAGGGTGTGCCCAGCCTCGACAGTGCGACCAGGGAACCCAACGGATGTCTGATGCCTGAGTATGTAAAGGGTGTGGGGGCTTACGGGCATCGCGGAGGTGACCAGGATACACCTCCAACACAGCCCCAGGCAGGCAGGGAAGTGTGATGCACTTGCATGACCTCAGTGGGTTGGGTTTTCAGTGCCCTATGAGAACTATGAAGGCTGTGCCTTCACAGCAGCTATCTATACTGACTTCCATTAGTGGCAGGGAACTGACAGCCTTCGTCCCTGGCTCGTGTACAGTCCAATGAAAGGCTTAAGCAACACTACCAGTCCTTTTATTTGGAAAGAATCTAAATAGGGAAAGTTTCTTTGGGATACATTATGGAATGAGTGTAAGGCACTCACCCGATTGTGAAATAGTTGTGGGTTCTGCCATGTGAACACCTTCTCATTTTCCAACATTCAATTAGTGCTTTCTTATATAACACTTCATGCTGGATTCCTCCTGCTTTAAAGCGCTATAATAACAGGTGTTATCACCCAATGTATTGGTACTTGGTTTTTCGACCCCTCGCAGATAAAGAGCTCAGTCGGCCATGCAGTAGGATGTACAAACTTTCAAAGTGCATGCTTCTTCAATTCTTAGGTGGCAAGAACCCTGAGGGTATCCATGCAGATAGTTTAACGATCGTTAGTACATGGAGATTGTTATTGACCTCCTCTAGCCAATCGGAATGTTTACAGAGCAGTCAATAACTACTGGTTTTGACTGTATACGGAACATTCCGTTTTCAGAAGCAGATAGGGAAACAACCTGGCAATTTCCAGGCACTTCTTCTCTGGGAGGACCTTTATTTTGCTGAAACATTCTATTTCAAACACGAAAGAGAAAACTAAACTATTTGGATATGCTTTCAATTTCTTATAGAGAAACGATTCACTTTTACATGACATCAAATGCATGTGCATGTTAAACCTGTTCCAGTTCAACCAAGTTGTAATTAATTGGCTTAACTTATGAAGACAACCACATTATTTAAATACTACAAAATAAAATTACATTGTTTGTTTGTTTATTATTTCTAGAGCGTGCCACAACCTAAGGTATCTGGGCGCATTGCAAGACATCATGGCAAAGTGAATACATAGGTACATGACAGTGAGGCAAGTAAATACATACATACATCATGGTAGAGGGTAAATACATAAATACAAGAACAATGGGGTGTGTTGATACATACACACCTCGTAATAGAATGCAGGCGGTTCAAATAGCATTTGCAGTGCATGAGTAATTACATCAAAGGAGTAGATAGCAAAAAGATCATAAGTGCAGGCTATATGGCAAGGGATGGCAGGCTAGCAGAACTCAGATGGATGAGGCAGAGGTATTGTTAGTAAGGAGCCATTTTTTGGTGTTAGATCTAAAGCTATGGAAGGTTTGGTTAATCTGTAAATTGATTGGGAGGGCATTGAGGCTAGGGCTGCTTGTACTGGAAAGCTAGTGCCTCCGGCTCGTTTCAGGTTAAAGCGAGGCGTATTGATGCAGAAGGAGTTAGCTGATCTCGTGGGTCTGGACGAGGATTTTGGGGTGATTTTTACTTTCAAATATTTGGGGGCAGCATTGTTGAGACATTTGTAGGAGATGGTGACGAGTTTAAAGTAGATTCTGTCCCGAATAGAAAGCCATTTCTGGTTCCGTCTTGTTTCAGAAATATGGTCTCTCTTTGGAATACTCAAGGCTGTTCTCAAGGTATTATTTTGTAGGGTCTGTAGTTTATTTATCACTTCCTTATTAGCTCCTGCGTATAGTACGTTGCAGTAATCAAGTTTGGACAAGATTAGTGCTCAAGCTAGTGTGATACGACTATTTGTGGACGGATAGGCTTTACAGGCATGGATGAGCTTACAAGTGTAAGCGGTAGCTGCAGCAGTGGCGTTAATCTGTTTCCTAAGGTTCAAGGTGGACTCAATATAAAAGCCTAAAGTTTTGGTTTCCTTTGCAGTTTTAATCATGTTGCCATCTATGTCTAAGACACATATTTGGGGTTGAGTTTATTAAGGTGAATGGGGCGCCTAAAATGAGAATTTCGGTCTTCTTGTCATTCAGGCAGAGGCTATGGGTAGCCATCCCGGCCTGAATGACGAGGTAGATTTTGTTTAGTAGGGCGTTGTCGAGGTCATAGTTGCCAGATAGCAGTATCAGTATCTGGGTGTCATCTGCATAGTTGGTGTAGATGACACCCAGGCGGTCCAAGATGTCGAAGAGGGGTTTGGTAAAAACATTGTATAATGTAGGGGAGATGCAGGAGCTTTGTGGCACTACACAGGTGATAGGTATAGGCTCAGCCGCATCAGATAGGGAGGAGACTCTCATTGTTCTGTTGTTTAAGAAGGACTTGATCCAGTTTGCAGCCTCTCGGGAGAAGGTGGCCGCTGATGTGTGGTGCTCGCAGAGTATGTAATGGTCCACCAGGTCGAAGGTGCCAGAGAGGTCTAGCAAGAGAAGTAGAGCGCATTGTCTATTGTCTTTCAAGAGGTCAATTTGAGTTTTCAAATCAATTAGGGCAGTGTTTGTTCCGAAGAGGTGTCTGAAGCTGGATTGTCTGAGTTCTAGAAGGTTGTTGGTCTCAAGGTAGGTCTGGATTTGAATGTAAGATGCCTTGTTGATGATTTTAAGTAAGAAGGAGACTGTGGTTATTGGTCTGTAGTTGGTGGGTGTGGTACGGTCAAGGGAGGCTTTTTTTAGTAAAAAGAGAACCCAGGCATCTTTTAGATTGGTAGGGACCTGGCAAGACTGGAAGGATGTGTTTATTATCCTAGTGATAAAGGGTGCGAGATCTCTACCTGCATCTTTTATGATTTGCACAGGGCAGATGTCGCCTTGGTAGCGAGAGGGTTTCAGACAGGCAATCATTTTTTCGACCTCAGGTGAGGTAACTTGGGCAAATTTGAATTCTTGTAAAGAGTTAGGGGCAAGTATTTTTTCAGGTTTCTGAGATAAATCACTGATGCTGATGTTGAGTCATTTGGTAGCAATTTTGTATTGTAGAGGGGCAATTTTGTTGGCCAAGGCATTTTGGATGCCTGTGCATAAGTCTTTGTGTTTAGGGTGAGAGTCGTTAGGGGCTATAGGAGATTCTGATTTACTTAGAAGTCCAAATAGTTCCTTGATGCTAGAACTTGCATTCTGAATCCTGTCGTTGTAGGTTTCCTGTTTGGTTCTAATGATCTCGGCTTTGTAAAGAGAAGAGACTAGACTTCAGTTACTTTATCTTTGGTCTCTTTAGAAGGCCAGATCTTTCAAGTGGTTTTGCATTTCCTTTTTTCAAGCCTAAGGGTTTTCAGTTGTGGTGTGAACCACATATTGAGGTGGACTTTAGGTTTAGTTTTGCGGAGTTTCAGTGGGGCAATGGTGTCTAAGGCCTAGGTCATTGTGTTATTGAATAGTTCAATCAATTCTTCAGGGTCTTCAATACTGTTGGAATTCAGTATTGGGATCAAGATAGGAGTTTGTTTCTCAGCAGTCTGCGGTCAGCAAGGGGGAGGAGCGGATGAAATAAGGCAATTGGGGGTGAGGGGATGTAAATACATTTTTAAAAAGGGGACGGAAGATGGCGACGGGGGAGCCAGTCATCACGTGGCATGGAATGCAGGCTTTCACTGGCAGTTCAAGCTCACGTTCCTAGCCACCTTACTGGCTGGCACCCCCCACCAGGGTGCTAATTGTCTTTAATGAGACAGTCACAGAATTGAATCATGGCTAGTCTGTCTCCACATTAATTCACTAACTCAGTTTGTCTATTTACTTTACTCACTCTTGAAGTAACCATTTTTTACTTCGCAGCCCAAACTCCAAAACCTGTGTTTCTACTTCCAACAGGTTCCAATAGCCATATAGAGGTTGGTTTCTTTTTGTTGAAATGTGAAGAACTTATTTTCATTGATACTGGGAAAAATGTTCTGTTTCTCGGCCCATATGTCTAGCTTCAGAGAGACAAATAGCGATTACACAGTTTCAAGCTTCTTGTCAATATAAATGAATGAACATCCTGTTTTGCCCTCAGTTCATAGATGCATCTTCACCTTGCTTGTATGTTAGAAATCAAATATGGTGATGGTTCATTTGTTATGCTCTTTCCTAATTTAAAGTGCTGAGGACGAGTGAGTATGCTCGTCCTATTTGCATAGACATGCATAATGGCCCAGCAGTTAAGGGGTTACAAACAGCATTATCTAATGAAACAGGTGAGTCATTAAATGTATTTTACGTTAACTGAGTTCCAATGAATGATGTATTTTCACAGAGACTGCTTCTGACCCACGTGTTATTATTGCTAGGAGGCAAAAAAGGCATAACCTCCCTGGGTTTCTTTAGGGGAAAAGACCAACCCTGTCACTTTACAGCCTTAGGCTCTGTCTAGAGGTTCTGGGATGCACATGGGTCCACAGTCACTCTCCCAGGAAAAGGATGTCACCTTACTCTAAAGAGTCATGCCTAGTAGGAGATAGCTGTAGACGGGACCTTAAGTTGGAACCAGAATCTTGGTTTGCATCGTGGACCGCCTTTCCGTACAGTAAAGCAGACCCCATTTAATTCTGCTCCCTGGATCTAGACCATGGGGTCTCCCAATCTGTAAGGCACCCTCATTATACACAATTCTCCTTCCAGTGACATCTCCCGCTTGGCCTGCCAGATAGTGCCGCAGAGGCCTCACTGCACTCTTCCACTGGCTAATGAAATCCCCCCCCAAAGAATCACATGGCTCACCCTGACGCAGTACAAACACTTTCAGTATCTCCCACTCTCCAGTTTAGTCACTTTAACCACGTATTCGTAGACCTGTCCCAGATGGCAGACAGTCTGGGCTCGAGGAGAAGGGTATGTGCTAGGTGAAAAGCGTAGGAATATAGAAGATTCTAAGCTTCTAAAAATCAGGCAACATTCTGAATTCTAAAAATGTTCTTGTGTTGTTAAGACCCTGACAAAGGCTGGAACGGGGGGTAACAGCCCGGAAGCCCAAGTTAATGGCCTGAGCAAAGCAAGGGTCATTAACGAGGGCTCTGGGCCGTTATCCCCGTTCCAGCACTTGAAACAGGGGCTTAAGGCCATTAGGACCCCAAGCTACCAAAGCGGTAACCCTGGGTCCTTAAAAAAAAATGATTTTCCTTTGTTCAACGGGACACTCTGCGCATCCAGTTGAACGAAGGAAAATCCTTTACAAATATAGCCATCATGGAAAGGGAAGAGGGGCTCCATAATGAGCCCCTCTTCTCCTTCCATGGTGGTCTGCGGGACACAACGGGAAGGAGCAGATGAAATAATGTAATTAGGGGGGTGAGGGGATGTAAATACATTTTTAAAACGGGGACGGAAGATGGCGCCGAGGGAACAAGCCATCAGGTAGCATGGAATGCGGGCTTTCACCGCCGGTTCAAGCCCACGTTCCTAGCCACCTTATTGGCTGGCACCCCCCACCAGGGTGCTAATTGTGTTTAACGAGAAAGTCACAGAATTGAATCATGGCAAGTCCGTCTCCACAGTTCCTCCCTCTGATGTAAGTGAAAAGAGCAACTTTGAGCTTTAAAAAAAAAAATAGATACTATTATAAATAATCAAAATAAAGGTTATTCGAAATGCATGTTCCTTCAATTTTATTCTGTCAGTGCCTACATTTTTTCCATTAGTGCCTAACAATGAAAGGAACATATTTGTTAATGATCACAGTCTTTTGGTGACAAATGTCCCTGTCTTAGAAACATGCTAAGTCAAGTCACCCAGCTACCTTGAAGAGAAACTCAGCATTTCCGGTGGCCAGCGCACCACCAGAACCCAGGACACGTGAGGAAAGGACCAGAAGACGAGCTTTCTCTGCCTACGCCCCAAGACTATGGAACGTCCTCCCCGTCAGCATCAGACCCGCCCGCACGCTCCTACAATTCAGAACACAACTCAAGACCCACCTCTTCAAGGAGTCTCTCCTTCCCAACACCTAGGCCATCACATTGCCTCCCTGTCTCGCTAGATAACACCCGCCCCTCTCCTCCCTGCCACCCTGTACAGCTGTACCCCTTCTCTGTGCCCCTCTGTATCCTACCCCTGCTGTATATCTGTTCTGTTGCATACCTCTGTAAAGCACTCCGTTGCTTCTCGAAGCTAGGTCCGTGCTCAATAAATACAATAATAATAATAATAATAATAATAATAATAATAATGCTATATTCACAGAATATCACCACAGTAAATGTGTAGGTGGGGTGTTTGTTGCCTTATCAGAGTAGCAGTCAGTGTGTTTTTAAAGTGTGTGACATAACTGTTGTCCCCGGTTAGATGCAAGTGAGCAGGAACCAACTGCTTGAGTCTTGGGGAGTTCTCCCCGAAAGGCATTTTGTTTAGATGTGTTGAAAGAGTGATTTGTTTACAGAGAAGCAATCGGATGAAAGTGGACGTCAGAATGCTATAGCATTCATATGTGGTGCTGAAGGGCAAAATGTGAAATACTTCAACACATCAGATGCCAGGCCCCATTGCTCCCAGGCTTGCCCAAATATCACTCTTACTACCTGGGGCCTCAGTTCACCTGGCTCTTACTGACCAGTTGTTCTCCATGCGCTTCTAATTGATTCAATTCTCGTCCATGTGGTTTTCACTGTCCCAGTTCTGCACATGCCTCCCACAGACCCAGCTCTGCCCCTTATCACTTTCACTGCCCCAGTTCTGCACACGCCTCCCACAGACCCAGCTCTGCCCCTTATCACTTTCACTGGCCCAGTTCTGCACACGCCTCCCACAGACCCTGCTCTGCCCCTTACCACTTTCACTGTCCCTGCTCTGCCCATGCCTCTCACAGGCCCAGCTCTGCCCCTTACCACTTTCACTGTCCCTGCTCTGCCCATGCCTCTCACAGGCCCAGCTCTGCCCCTTATCACTTTCACTGCCCCAGTTCTGCACATGCCTCGCACAGACCCAGCTCTGCCCCTTATCACTTTCACTGCCCCAGTTCTGCACATGCCTCCCACAGACCCAGCTCTGCCCCTTATCACTTTCACTGCCCCAGTTCTGCACATGCCTCCCACAGGCCCAGCTGTGCCCCTTATCACTTTCACTGTCACTGTCAAAGTTCTGCACCACAGGCCTCTCATAGGCCCAGCTCTGCCCTTATCACTTTCACTGTCCCAGTTCTGCACACGCCTCCCACAGGCCCCGCTCTGCCCCTTATCACTTTCACTGCCCCAGTTCTGCACTGCATACCTCTCACAGGCCCCGCTCTGCCCCTTATCACTTTCACTGTCCCAGTTCTGCACCACATGCCTCTCACAGACCCAGCTCTGCCCCTTATCACTTTCACTGCCCCAGTTCTGCACCACATGCCTCCCACAGGACCAGCTCTGCCCCTTATCACTTTCACTGCCCCAGTTCTGCACCACATGCCTCTCACAGGCACAGCTCTGCCCCTTATCACTTTCACTGCCCCAGTTCTGCACCACATGTCTCCCACCGGCCCAGCTCTGCCCCTTATCACTTTCACTGTCCCAGTTCTGCACATGCCTCCCACAGACCCAGCTCTGCCCCTTATCACTTTCACTGCCCCAGTTCTGCACTGCATGCCTCCCAAAGGACCAGCTCTGCCCCTTATCACTTTCACTGGCCCAGTTCTGCACACGTCTCCCACAGGCCCAGCTCTGCCCCTTATCACTTTCACTGTCCCTGCTCTGCCCATGCCTATCACAGGCCCAGCTCTGCTCCTTATCACTTTCACTGCCCCAGTTCTGCACACGTCTCTTACAGGCCCAGCTCTGCCCCTTACCACTTTCACTGTCCCTGCTCTGCCCATGCCTCTCACAGGCCCAGCTCTGCCCCGTCTCACTTTCACTGTCCCAGTTCTGCACACGTCTCCCACAGGCACAGCACTGCCCCTTATCACTTTCACTGTCCCAGTTCTGCACATGCCTCCCACAGACCTAGCTCTGCCGCTTATCACTTTCACTGTCCCAGTTCTGCACACGTCTCCCACAGGCACAGCTCTGCCCCTTATCACTTTCACTGCCCCAGTTCTGCACCGCATGCCTCCCACAGGCCGAGCTCTGCCCCTTATCACTTTCACTGTCCCAATTCTGCACATGCCTCCCACAGACCCAGTTCTGCCCCTTATCACTTTCACTGCCTCAGTTCTGTACACGTCTCCCACAGGCCCAGCTCTGCCCCTTATCACTTTCACTGTCCCAGTTCTGCACATGCCTCCCACAGACCCAGCTCTGCCCCTTATCACTTTCACTGTCCCAGTTCTGCACATGCCTCCCACAGACCCAGCTCTGCCCCTTATCACTTTCACTGTCAAAGTTCTGCACCACATGCCTCTCATAGGCCCAGCTCTGCCCTTATCACTTTCACTGCCCCAGTTCTGCACTGCATGCCTCTCACAGGCCCCGCTCTGCCCCTTATCACTTTCACTGTCCCAGTTCTGCACCACATGCCTCTCACAGGCCCAGCTCTGCCCCTTATCACTTTCACTGCCCCAGTTCTGCACTGCATGCCTCTCACAGGCCCCGCTCTGCCCCTTATCACTTTCACTGTCCCAGTTCTGCACCACATGCCTCTCACAGGCCCAGCTCTGCCCCTTATCACTTTCACTGCCCCAGTTCTGCACCACATGCCTCCCACAGGACCAGCTCTGCCCCTTATCACTTTCACTGCCCCAGTTCTGCACCACATGCCTCTCACAGGCCCAGCTCTGCCCCTTATCACTTTCACTGTCCCAGTTCTGCACATGCCTCCCACAGACCCAGCTCTGCCCCTTATCACTTTCACTGCCCCAGTTCTGCACTGCATGCCTCCCACAGGACCAGCTCTGCCCCTTATCACTTTCACTGGCCCAGTTCTGCACACGTCTCCCACAGGCCCAGCTCTACCCCTTATCACTTTCACTGTCCCTGTTCTGCCCATGCCTATCACAGGCCCAGCTCTGCCTCTTATCACTTTCACTGCCCCAGTTCTGCACACGTCTCTTACAGGCCCAGCTCTGCCCCTTACCACTTTCACTGTCCCTGCTCTGCCCATGCCTCCCACAGGCCCAGCTCTGCCCCGTATCACTTTCACTGTCCCATTTCTGCACACGACTCCCACAGGCACAGCTCTGCCCCTTATCACTTTCACTGCCCCAGTGCTGCACCGCATGCCTCCCACAGGCCCAGCTCTGCCCCTTATCACTTTCACTGTCCCAGTTCTGCACACGTCTCCCACAGGCACAGCTCTGCCCCTTATCACTTTCACTGCCCCAGTTCTGCACCGCATGCCTCCCACAGGCCGAGCTCTGCCCCTTATCACTTTCACTGTCCCAATTCTGCACATGCCTCCCACAGACCCAGCTCTGCCCCTTATCACTTTCACTGCCCCAGTTCTGCACACGTCTCCCACAGGCCCAGCTCTGCCCCTTATCACTTTCACTGTCCCAGTTCTGCACATGCCTCCCACAGACCCAGCTCTGCCCCTTATCACTTTCACTGTCCCAGTTCTGCACATGCCTCCCACAGACCCTGCTCTCCCCCTTATCACTTTCACTGTCCCAGTTCGGCACATGCCTCCCACAGGCCCAGCTCTGCCCCATATCACTTTCACTGTCCCTGCTCTGCCCATGCCACTCACAGGCCCACCTCTGCCCCTTATCACTTTCACTGCCCCAGTTCTGCACCGCATGCCTCTCACAGGCCCCGCTCTGCCCCTTATCACTTTCACTGCCCAAGTTCTGCACCACGTGCCTCTCACAGGCCCCGCACTGCCCCTTATCACTTTCACTGTCCAAGTTGTGCCTCAACAGTTACTCTCATTGGCCTCATCTCTGACCCACGCCCTCACCGCTCATTGCTACTGCTGTAAGTGGGAACCTGCAAACAAGCCATGTTCCCATCGGCCATTTTGGGACTGAATGACGCCCCATGTTGGGAGTTGTGGGAATGGCCAGACCTGTTACTTGATGATGAATGAATAATCCATGGCGGTTCCTGGGGACTTTTCCTAACTGTTTCTGGCCATGCGAGGACTAGCTCTACCTGTTGCTGGCCAATATCACAAGTGGATTTAACGGCTATTGGTAATTTGGGGTATGACCGCAGATGCTGTTGAGTTTATGGGACTTGTCACGCATGTTTCTAAGCATGTGGGCACTAGCCATACCATTTACCGGTTATATGAGGACAGGCCATACCTTTTCCTGCACATTTAAGAGGTTTGTACACAGCCAAGAACCAGGAAGCATCAGGACTCCTGGGGAACATGAATCTCACACTGCCTTTGTGCCAGGCTGAAATTCATGGGGTGATCGTTCGTTTTTGAGGCTGAGACAAAATATATATGTTTGTAGTCTTTTTTTTTTAAGGAGGTGGGATGTTGGTGTGTGCTCAACTCCCTAGAAGGGCTATTCCAATTTTTGGGGGCCTTGACTAAAAAGCCTGTTCCCCCTGCAGATTTTATTTTAAATCTGGGAGTGTTAATGAGAGGTGCCTCTTGGGACCTTCTCTGAGTGTAGGGGACACTTTCTTTTTAGCTGTAGTAGATTTCTGTTATATAAAGAAGAGTAAGTCAGGGTAGTAACTTGTATGTGATTCGAAAGCTTGACTGGGGCCAATGAACTTTATAGAGTATTGGGGAGATATGTGGGTGAAAAGGGGGTGTGCGGAACACTATGACCAATTTTATTCTGCATTATTGAAAGCCTGCACAGAGAGCAACAGAAACCTAATTTTATGATGTGTGTGGATCTGGCTGTATAACTGAGTTGGTCTTTTCAGAGAAGTGCGCCTATTTTATTTCAAAGTGGTGGGTTCAGTAGATCAAGGTACCTGTGATGTGGCTCACATGAGAGGCCGTATTACGCTGGCCATTAACCCCTTAAGTGCCAGGCTATTATGAAGGTCTATGCAAAAAGGACGAGCATACTGGTCCTTGGCACTTAAAAGAGACCTTGAGCATTTTCATCTTTTAAAATGAGGGGAAGCAGAGTAGCACCTTTCTTTGTGTTATCTAAAGTACTCATAGTGGATAATCCACTCTTAGCGCTGGGTACCTCTGCCAGCTGTTTGATATGTTCTTCGGGCATTATCGCTTGGGAGTGTGAAATAAACCTGAGTATCCTCTGCATAGCAGTCATTTCCCACGCCCATGTCTGGGAGAAGGTGTTGATATGTTCTTCGGGCATTATCGCTTGGGAGTCTGAAATAAACCTGAGTATCCTCTGCATAGCAGTCGTTTTCCACGCCCATGTCTGCGAGAAGGTGGTGCAATGCTTTGATATATCAGTTAAACAGCAGAGGTGAAAGTGCAGACCCTTGGGGGACCCCACAGGTGGATGGCCCGGTGGGAGTTGGGAGACCATTTCGGCATAGAGGTCTGCTGGTTTGTGAGAAATGATGGGGGAAAAAAAGCAGTATTTGACATCCTAGCAACTGATGTAAGTCGCGCTTGAGTGATCTGATGGACTAGGGTGCCAGATGCCACTGATAAGTCAAGCATGACCAATGGGGCACCCTGGCAGTCGTCCGTACTCCAGAGCGGCTTTTTACTCGGGCCAATCAGGGCAGTTTCTCTTTGCTGATAGGAACAAAATCCAGATTGCTTATGATTTTGGAAGTTCTGACATTCAACAAAATCCTGCAGCTGTTTTGTAAGCACCCACTCCAAGATGTACCTACAAAATAGGATTTTGTGATTGGTTTATATTTAAGTGGAAAATTGGGGTCCAGAGTGAATTTCTTCAAGCTCAGTGCTATGCAGAAGCTTTGAAGGTCTGGTGAATTCTGTTATAAATGGCAGCTTCTCCGACCATTACTTTACGATAAGTCTCGGGAAGGCCTTGGATGGGAAGGAGGAAATATTCATTTCTTCGTTAAGTGATCTTAATTTTTCTGCGGTGACGCAGCTGAAATCACAGATGGTGACATCTGACCTCTTGCAGCGGTTCTGGAGTGATTCCTTGTTAAGGTGGTCTTCGTCACACCGACGTGTCTGTAATGGCTGCGGTGTTAGTCCTGAGTGTTTCTTGAGGTAAGAGGAGTCACACCAGAGTGATTGGCTTGGAGGGATGGAGTGGTTTTATTTTTCAATTGTCTCAGAATTTAGAGGATTGGTTAAGATGAGTTTTGGTGGCTCATTGGACAGTGAAAATAATCGTTTTTACATTGATTATAGCACCTTTGCTTTAATAGTACAAACATTGATAACAGCACCTGCCCCTTAGCAGTGTGAGGTTCCTCTCTGGAAATGTTAATTTATTTCAGATTCTTTCAGCTTTTCTTAGTGTTATTTATAGTTTTGGAGGTTAGGTGGGTAGCAGGATTGTTGGGGTATTTTTAGGGTCGTTTATAGGAGCTACTTTGCAAGAATAGTATTGCTTAGCTCGAATTGTTGAGAGCGTGTTAAAAAGCATCCTTTACGTAGGGGTTGGAGCAATAGGTGTTCAGCATTAATTTTGGGTCTATCAGATGCATCCACATATTCAGATTCAATCTGAGGAAGGTTAGTCAAGGAGATTTCTCAAATGATCACGCTCATCCAAGCTTTGGGTATTTTTATCAGATATTACCCTGTTTTTACATTAAGACCCAGTCAAGTGAATGGCCATTAATTCTTGTCAGTCCATTGGCCATGTGTTGAAGCCCCAATGGTCCTGACTGCTCCAGTCTGATTACAGAGACCAAATACTGTATATGGTCAGGTCACTGCGCCATTTAATTCCAAAACTTCAGTAAAAGAAAATTGGCTATCGCTCATGCCCCATGTAAGGAAATTCATGCCAGAAATTATAAAAAGGTCTCTGAAAGGGACCTGATGAATGTCTTAGCCTCAGTAATGGCGCGCACAACTGGTGGAGATGAACCAGAGCTTCTAATTCATGTTTTGGAGCAATCTATGACCAAAATGCTAGACCAGGTTGCCCCTGTAAAGAACTCGATTGTGAGAAATAAAACCCACCATAACGAATGGCTCACTAAAGATTTAAAAGTGATTCAGAGAGAAAAAAGGCATGCCGAACGTCTCTGGATGAAGACAAACTCTGGCCGCCATAAAAAAAGTCTGCTATGAACTAAAGAAAACCTATAGAAATGCTGCATACAATACCAAGAAAGTTTACTACGTGAAACAAATCACCAGAGCCAATAATTGAACTAAAGAACTTTTTAGAATTTTAAAAAAAATTGAAAACCCCAGAAAACACACAATTTCATTTTCACCTTTTAAAAATGACTGTATCCGAATTCAAAATGCTTTGCTGATAAAGTCCTATGGGCCAGAGATGAGATTAAAATACCAGTAGCGACAACCCCTAAAGTTAACCTCTTGTCTACGAGTGCTTATGACATGATCAGTGATCACTCCGGAACTACGGAGGTGGAAACACAGGACTTTTCCTTCCAAGATATAAACATAGCAGGACTCTTGGAAATTATGAAACACAGGCACCCTATATCCTGCTCGGGGAACATTCTTCCATCTAAGATCATTTTAACTAATGCAAACATTTTGACCCTTTCTTACTCAATTTATTAATTCTTCCGTTAGATATGAAGAGGTTCCCATTTGCATAAGGCGAGTCACTGCCACACCTTTAGTCAAAAAAGTGGGGAAATACCCCAATGACATAACTAATCTTAGACCAATCACAAACACCCTCTTTTTCTTGAAACTTGTTGATAAAGTTGCTATAAAACAATTTCAAGAATTCTTGGAAATCCACAATGTTCTTCAATGAAAATCGTCAGGCTTTAGGCCCCACTACAGTACTGAAAGTGCACTTGTGGACCTACAGTCAGACATGTTGAACATTGTGGACTCTAGTTGATGTGGCCTGCTGGTCCTTCTGGACTTGTCAGCGGCCTTCGATTTAATGGATCCTGACACACTAATGGCAGCCTTGCAAAAGACAGGAAAGTGTTTGCCTATGGCTGTAAAATGGATCTATTCATTTATGTCTGAAGTAGTCTGAGCTATTCATTGGGGGAGGCTTTGTCAAATTATGCTCCAATCTCTTTTGGAATGCCCCAGGGGGCATGTCTGTTCCCTTCCCTTTTCAGCCTCTATATCAAGCCTATGTGTCATCTATTGGAGAACTTGAATTCCCGGTTCACTAATTACGCTGACGATGCTCTCAGCTTCTGCTGAGTCTTGGTGGAAGTTATGCACAGGACTCGTGAAACTGAATGATGTTTTTAAAACTGTAAAACAGTGGATGGTGGTACATTGGATGTGTTTGAATGATACCAAATCAAAGGTGTTGCTATTTGCTCATCCTCACAGAGATCCAACTTGATCATGGATACACCAAATGTAAGCTTGATGGATGTGTGATCAAAATAGAGTCTAAAGTCAAAATTCTGGCCATAGTGTTGGATTGCAATGTTAGCACAGATGCACAAGTGAACTACATCACCCATAACACACAATGTCATCTGAAACTTCTTAGAAAAATTAGACCTTTGATCTCTGAAAACAATTTGCGAAACTCTGGCTAGGGCTACCATTCTGCCGAGAATGGACTACTGCAATGCCCTTTTGGGAGGGGCATCTAAAAAGAATTTGCATGCCTAACACGTGGTCCAAAATAATGCTGTGCGCATTATAAAACAAGTCCCTTGCGATGAACATATCACTTCACATCGAAGGAATCTTCACTGGCTACCTGTTAAAGCCAGAATCCAATTTAAAATAGCAGTCCTGACTCATATAGCCATACATGGCACTGCCCCAGAATAGCTAAAGAAAATAATCACTATCTGTCAACCAGCTAAAACACTAGTTTCAAGCAACATTATGCTGCTAAACTGCTCACAACCAAAATAGATGAAAGCAAATGGGAAATAATTTCTGTACGTTGCACCCTCCCATTGGAATACCCTTCCGATGAACCGACGTTTGGGTCGCAACCTGGCTTAATTTTGAAGGGGACGGACAACATAACCATTTGAATAGTTTATTTCTATACCCTTAAATTGACGTACCCCCCTAAGCTTTGTGTAACTTGTATTGTCCCGTGTGTTTTGTGTGCTCACGCACTGATACCTGTCGGGTTTTTGGCATGTAATAAAACCATATAAAATAAATAATAAAGTACACTGTGGTTGAGGGGATCAACTTGATTTGTCAGCCCATAAATCAAACTCCCCTAATCTTAAGCACCCATCACCCGAGACATTCAAGGTGAGAATAGATGCAATGGTTTGGTACTTGAGAAAGTGGGCATAGGATTGGGGTCTTGGGGGTAGTAATCTTTAGCTGAAGTCCTTCAGAGGATCTAGCCTGGGTGATAGTGATCTGATGCCCTTTTAGAGAGTATTTGTGTACTCTGGATAAGCAGCTTGCACCTGGGCCTATCCGCATGACAGCAGGACACACCTATTGAGGTCCATATAAGGGACCCACACTACTTCAGAGCTATTAGGAGAAGATATACTGCTGGTCATTAGTCGACAATGCATACATACTTATTTTTGAGAAATTGCAAATGCTGCAAAGGAAACTCACGCACATCAATACTAGCCTTGAGAACGACCTACGGTCGAAACACGTGTCGGCTGAAAGCTATTATATAGCACCTGATTTTGAATAAATCACAATGGTGAGAACATTTAGCACTTTATGGATTAATTTAATTAGTAAACAAAGATACTTAACATAACCAGTTTGGAACATATTGATTATGTTGGCCCTGTGTGATTAGCTAAATCACCACTTTTAAACTAATACTCAAATCAGACTCCCTTTCCAAGAACTAGCATCGCCGGACAGCCTTTATCACTCGTGCGTGTCTGTTTGTGGGTGCTGAAGACACTGTGGGAGTTATGGGGAGGGGCGGAGTAAGGCAGAGGGCGAGGGGCACACTGGGGAAGCTCGGAACGTGGGCTTATACCAGAGAATACAGCCTTCCATTTTAGCTCCCTGCACGACTAACCCCCGGCCTAGGGTGCTAATGAGCAGTATGAGCCCCACTCATATTGATTCATGGGGAATGTATCAATACCCGTTACTTGGCACATAGTGATTAGCCACATGTTTCGGCTGGCAATGTGGGAAATTAGTATACATGTTCCTGAGCATGTGGGCACTGCACATGTATATTTCTAGGCCTTTCAGACTTCTCACATCTGTTTGTAGCTATATGGCACCTAGCTATACCTGATCTGAGTCATGTGGGACTTGGCTGTACCTGATCTGAGTCACGTGGGACCTGGCTGCACCTGATCTGAGTCACGTGGGACCTGGCTATACCTGATCTGAGTCATGTGGGACCTGGCTGTACCTGATCTGAGTCACGCGGGACCTCGCTGCACCTGATCTGAGTCACGTGGGACCTGGCTGTACCTGATCTGAGTCATGCGGGACCTGGCTGTACCTGATCTGAGTCACGTGGGACCTGGCTGCACCTGATCTGAGTCACGTGGGACCTGGCTGTACCTGATCTGAGTCACGTGGGACCTGGCTATACCTGATCTGAGTCACGTGGGACCTGGCTGTACCTGATCTGAGTCATGTGGGACCAGGCTGTACCTGATCTGAGTCACGTGGGATCTGGCTATACCTGATCTGAGTGATGTGGGACCTGGCTGTACCTGATCTGAGTCATGTGGGACCTGGCTGCACCTGATCTGAGTTACGTGGGTCCTGGCTGTACCTGATCTGAGTCACGTGGGACCTAGCTATACATGATATGAGTCATGCGGGACCTGGCTGTGCCTGATCTGAGTCACGTGGGACCTGGCTGTACATGTTAAGGGGGAAAGCACTGACAGGCCACCCTGCATGCTGGGCCTGTTGGTACTAGCCATATCTTGCACTGGCATGTGTGTCCTTGCCAACCATGTTACCTGGCATCTGGGGGGCAGGAATGATTGGTCACTATCCATGGGGAGATCTGTGCTATCTACTAGGGGGTATTTGTTTATTGGCATTATCTGTTGCTGGCTGCATGGAGGCTGGCCTTGTTTTGGTTCATGCCCATTGGAGACTGGCATTATATTCTGTTATTGGCCATTGGGCATTCATCTTTTTATTATTGGCAAACTGGAGATTGTTCTAAGCTTTAGAACACCCATGACCACATTTTAAAAAAGGCAGAAATTTACTAGTTGTGGCTTGATTTTACATGGAAAAATACGGACAATAAATGTAAGAAATACATAATGAGGTGATATGCACCGAGGTGGCGAGCAGGCCCTGTCAGTAAGTTTAGGGTCCAAGCAAAGCAAGGGTCCATTAACGAGGGCAGCGGTGCTGTTAGCGACATGGTTGCCCGCTGCCAAGGGGCAAATTGCCATTAGCACCTGTGTAGTTAATTACCTTTCCGGCGCCGCGCAGGTTTGGTGTCCTGGAAGTCCCTTTTCACTGTTGTTGACTGTGCATCAGCATGAAAACGGACGCCCGGTGCCGCGCAGCCAAGGTAAGTTTCTTTTTTTTATTTACAAAAAAACCTCATTAGCACCTGTGTATGAAACTAGAAGGGTGCTAAGGTGAAGGGGGAGTGGGAAAGGCAAGGGGGGGCTGGCTTCTGAGGCTGCTCAGAACACGGGCGTGTACCATACATTATGCCCTCGTTACGAGCATCCTGATTGTCTAGTGCCCCCCATCAGTGTGCTAATGAAAACTACAAGCAGAGTTGTCAGGAAAGTATATCTATAAAAAGAAGCCTTAATTATTGTGTTTTGAGTGACTTGTGAGTCATGAAACTTACTTTTTGTTCCCGGAAAAGCTTTCAAGCAAAAATAAAAAGAACGATCACACAACCGTGCTAATGTGGCGGTTTATAAATGACAGCACTATCACGCATGCGGGCGATCATGACTTGAGGAAAAGATGTCTTTTCACTGGCCTACAAAGGAGATACATAATAGAGGTTTCATGTTGGATGTTGGTGGAAGACCCCTTTTAAGGGAGGGGGGGTAGCAGAGCACTCTTTTGATAACATATTTTATTGATTTTATAAACATACAAATTAACAACAATTAATATGATCACATCGATCGGGCATACAAGCATTCTCTAAGCACGGTTCTCCATACACATTTCAATTTTCAAATAGCAAGGTCCTTCATATAATAAGTTACAGGGCTTCCAAATTATACATGGTGCAGATGGGTCTCTGAGGGACTCCAAACGTCTATCGAGTCTATTCATGAGTTCGCAACATTCTATGTGTCTTCCCATTTTTGCCAGATCTTGCGTGCTTTCCCTGGGCATCTTCTGGTAGTGTATATTCTCGTTTCCATTTGCACACAGATATCTACGTCCGTTATCCATTGTTCGTATTGTGGGGATGAGGGTGAGCCCCATAGTTGTGCCAGGTTCCTCTTTACGAGTCCTGTGGTTGTTGCCAGCATGAGTTTCTCAAATCGGGATATATCTTAGTCTTCATCCATCCCGAGTAACAGCAGTTTGGGGTCTATAGGTATTTGTTGGCCCATGACCGCTGATAATCTGTCACAACATTTCTGCCAAAAGATCTGGATTCGTGGGCACTCCCACAAGATGTGAAAAAAGGTCCCTCTCGCCTGTTGGCATCTTAGACAGTTGGGGTCTGTTGCTCTCCCCCATTGATGTAAGGCCTCTCTTGGGTAGTATACCCTCTGTAGGATTTTAAGTTGGATCAATCTGATTCTAGCCGACATGGCGACTTCCCTTGGGTACATGAGTGCTTTGATCCATTCTTCCGGTTGTATTGGTCCCACATCTCTTTCCCATTTTGCTTTCAAGTCTGTAAGTTCCGTTGTGGCGAAAGAGGCTATTGCATTGTACATTATGGAGGTTATTTCACTATCGATACGTTCTACCATGATGTTCCTCTCAATTGGTGTGCAATCTGGAATGTTCGGTGGGTCTATCGCACATGTGGTAAGTGCATGACGCATCTGTCTGTAATGAAAGTGTTCTGTGGGAGATAGCTTGAATTTGTCTCTCAGGGTCTGGAATGGCATTATTACTCCATTTTGTATTATGTCTGCTAGCCTTGTTATCCCAGCTACTTCCCAGGTTGCCCATTTCGGGGGTTTACCAAGCTCCGGTAGGTGCCTATTTCGCCATAGGGGCTGTGCCAGTGTGAGCTTCCCATCCCATCCTAGGTGCTTGTGTGCGTCTAGCCATATTTGCGTTCTGTGTGCTTTAGTTGTGTTGGGGATCATGCGTACCCTGCTTTGGTAGAGGGTCTCTAGTGGGGTGAGCTCTGTTCTCATCTGGCTATCCGCTTTAATGTGTGGTAATTCAGGGTTGTTGTGAAGGATGTCATTTATTATCGGCATTTGGGCTGCCCAATAGTATGTTTGTAGGTGGGGAAGTCCTATACCTCCTTCCCATACGGAGCGTAGTAGGGTTTTTAGTGCAATTCGGGGGTGCCCTCCACCCCAGAGGAGCTTTCTGAGAATCTCGTCTATTTTGTGGAATTCTATTTTGGGTACATACAGTGGAGCATTCTGGAGGATGTATACGAATCGTGGTAGAGCCAGCATTTTGAACATTGCCGCCCTTCCTAATAGGGTAAGAGGGAGGGTCATCCAGTGTTTCACATCGTTTGCGAATCTATCTCTGATTGGGTGTAGATTTTGGGATGCGTATTGCGTGAGGTCCGTCGTAACCTGTACCCCAAGATATTTGAACTGCTCAGTTTCTATTCTGTATGGGCAATTATTTAGAGCTGTCGCTTCAATTCCTTTAATCGGGAATAGAATGGATTTGCTATAGTTTACCCGTAGTCCGCTAAATGCTCCATATCTATTTAGTATGTGGGTGACGATGGGGTATGACACTGATTGATCGCTCAGGTAGATCAGTAGATCATCGGCATAGAGGGAGACTCTATCCTCCCAGCCCTGGGCCCATTGGAACCCCTTCCACAGCTGTGATACTCTCAGCATTATTGCCAGGGGTTCAATTGCCAGTGCGAATAGCATCGCCGAGAGGGGGCAGCCCTGCCTGGTCCCTTTGCCCAAATTAATGCTACGTGAGGTCCATCCGTTCACCCTTATCTCAGCTGTCGGTGCATTGTATAGCAGCTTGACCCAACCTATGAATTGTTCACCCAGCCCCATTCTACCCATGATGCTCCACAAGGCCTCCCAGTGGACTGAATCGAAGGCTTTTTCGAAGTCAATTGTGAGGAGTGCTAGTGACTCCCGCAGTGTTGGGGACTTTTCAATGGCGGCGTGCAGCCTATGGATATTCATTCGTGTGGATCTCTGCGGCATGAAGCCACATTGGTCTGGGTGGATAAGAGTGTTTATTACTGTCTGGAGCCTGTTAGCCAGTATCTTGGCTAGTATTTTGGCTTCTATGTTTATAAGTGAAATCGGCCTGTAGGAGCTGCATACGTCTGATGGTTTGCCTTCCTTATGTATCACCACTATAGTGGCCTTTCTTAGATCCGGGGGCAGGATTCCTCTTTCTTTGGCATACAGGAACATTTTATGCATATGTGGTACTATTTGTTCATTGCCGATCTTTTTCCAAGCCTCTACTGGGAAGCCGTTAGGCCCTGGGGTTTTCCCATTTTGGACTTGGGATAGGGCTGTTGATAGTTCTTCTTCTGTGATTTCTGTTTCTAGACTCATTCTTTGCGTATCGTTTAGGTGTGGAATGGTGAGTGTATCTAGGATGCTGGGGTCCACCGAAGTCGTCGGGGAGGCGTATAGCGCCTCATAGTACGCTGCGAAGGTTTCAGCAATGGCTGGATCAGTCCAGGTCCGTTCTGCATTTATGGTGGTTATACATCTTATCTGGCGTTGCCCCTCCTCTCTCTTCTCCAACCACGCCAGCATCTTGCCGGCTTTGTCTCCAGTCTCGTATAGTCTAGTGCGCATAGCTCTGTGTGCTTGTTTCGCACAGGTGAGTGTGATATTATGCAGCTTCTTTTGTGCCACTTGCAGGGTTCTGTTGTCATCTGGAGCGCCTGTGTTTATATATTGCATTTCAGCATTTCTGACCTCCGTTTCAGCGTCTTCGACCTCATTCCTGTGCGCTTTTTTGTAAGCTGCTGTCCAACTCAGCATTTCACCTCTCAGAGTTGCCTTATACGCTTCCCATATGGTTCCTTGGTCGTTTATCAAGTCTTGATTTAGTTTGAAATATGAAGCAGTGGCTTCTTGAATCTTTTCTACTAGCTCTGGGAATCCTAGATAATATGAATTTAGTCACCATGTCAGTGGGGGCAGGGGTCTTTCTGTTTCAAGTAGGATCATCAGCGGAGAGTGGTCTGAGATCCCTCTGGGCTGTAGAGTTGCCTCCGTTACCTTGTGTATGTCTTCGCCAGGGAGGAAGAAGTAGTCCAGTCTAGACAACGATGCGTGTGCACCCGAGTGGAAAGAGTATTGTCTTTCTGTCGGATGCAAATCTCTCCATGCATGCTTCAGTCCCATTGCCATAGCGAAGGTGGCTATTTTAGTTGGTATCGCTAGATTTCTCCCTCTTATATGTGTGCGGTCCATATTGACATCCATTACTTCATTGAAATCTCCACCTATTACTAGTATATCTGCAGTATTATTGGCTATGATCGGTGTGATGTCGTCGAGTAGAGTAGTTATAAGCGCCGGGGGAGCGTAGACCGCCAGTATGGCAATGGTTTGGTTCCATAGTGTTCCTTTTATGAGGACAAATCTCCCTCCAGTATCCTGGGTTATACTGGATATCTCAATAGGGATTCTCTTGTTTATAAGTATTAACACACCTCTCGAGCCCATTGAAAAGCCTGCATGTATTGCTGTACGGTATTTGGTTCTCTTGAAAAATTGGCATCGTGTGCCAGCCAGGTGTGTCTCGGTAAGTAGTACTATGTCTGGATTATGACGATTCAAGTATTGTGTTACCAGTCTTCTCTTAATACTGTTTACCAGGCCATTAACATTCCACGTCATGAGAGTAAGCTTTTTGGTATTTGGCCCAGTCGCACTCATTCCTTGTTGTGTATGAATGTCTGTATCAGTTTAGACGAGAGGAGTCCTGCGCTGTGGCTGTTTAGGCTGTCCTGGTGTCTTCCCATCTCAAATTGCATGTCTAAGCCGTGCTTTCCTTGTTGCCAACAAATAACGTGAACAAGTCCCAACTCTCCCACCTCCCCATGCTCCTTCCCCAACTGAAGCATCTGTCGCCCACACAACCAAACTTAATCAAACTGTTGAACTTGGGGTATCTCTTGTCACTGTGCGTTGGAGGTGCCGCAGTGGAGACTCTGGGTTTTCTTTTCGCCGCCGTGGGTTGGAGATGCCACGGTGGGTGATTGCAAGCTTCCTTCTTTGCCGGTTGCAATCGAGGGGGTGGATTACGTGGTGTGGCTTATCGTAGCCGCCAGCCGTTCTGTGTGGTATTTGTTCCAGCTAGTGCCTCCGTTTGTCCACTTGCGGAAAGTGTTTCATGCAGTTGTCTGTTGGTTGTATTTAATCATCTACGTTCTGTGGTATTTCTTCCATTTGTTGCTGTGGCGGCTCATTTGGTGGTCTGTTTGGTCGGGGTCTGTTTCTCCGGTTTTCTTGCCCGTCTCCGTGGGCCCCATTCACCTTCTAGGTTGCGTTCCGCCCAGCTCCATGCCTCCTTTGGGTCTGTGAAGTGCACTGTTGTGCCCTTATGGTATATTTTCAGCTGTGCCGGAAATAGCAAACCGTATTTCACATTCAGCCCTTGTAGCCGCTTTTTAAGAGTGTCAAAGGATTGCCTTGCTCTTTGTACTTCTCTAGTAAAGTCAGGGAAGAAGGCTATCCTGGAGCCGTTATATGTCATGGTCCCCTTCGTCCTCGCCATGTGGAGTATCGCATCTCGATCCCTGTAATTTAGGAACTTGGCTATCACTGTTCGTGGTGGTGCTCCGGGAATTGGCCTGCCAGTTGGTATCCGGTGTGCCCGCTCAATTGAAAAGAAGCTTGAGAGGGATTTGGGAGCAAATAGATCGGCGAACCATTGTTCGAGGAACAGCTCCATGCTGGGTCCCTCTGTTTTCTCGGGCAGGCCGAGGATTCGAATATTATTCCTTCTCGATCGGCCTTCTCCTTCTTCCACCCTCTCCTCCAGTGCTTTGATGTGGTCTAGTGCGGTATTCATTTGTTGACCCATGCTTCTTATAATGTCCTCCGTCACTGATATGCGCGTTTCTGCCTCCCCTGTTCGAGATGATAATTTCTGGAGATCATGACGCAGCAAGGAGACCTCTGTACAGATGCTGTCCATTTTGACTTCCATGGCGGTTCGAGAAATGGAGATGGCATTCATCACGTCTCTAAGGGATATGTCGTCCTCGGGCTCTTGTGATTCGTCAGTTTTATTCTGATCCATAGGCGGTGTCGGGGTAGACGTTGTGTATTGCTCCATTGTGTTCTGGGTTCCAGTTCTCTTAATCCTTTCTTTGCCCATTTCCGGTGTGTGGGGGTACAGCGCGTGGTTTCCCCCGGGCTATTCTTAGCAGTAGGTCAGGCTTTGGAAGTCAGGGGGGTGGAGGCGGGCAGGCGGACTGTAAGTCCGGGGTGCCGTCTGCTATGCTTCGGTGTCTCAGGAGATCTCCGCCCCTCCTCCCCCTTCTCCTTACCGGTTCTGCCTTCCGCTGCTCTCCAGGTTCCCTTCGTCACCGCAGCGGTCGCTGTTGCTGGCGGCAGGCGCTCTACGGGGGACCGGAGCGCCCGCGTGGTCCTCGGCCTGCCGTGTGTTGGGCGCGCGCACTCGCCGGATGGAGGTAGGTCTCCCAAGGTACGCTGGTGTTGTAGGCCTCGGTGAAGCCGGGATGTCGTCCCGGAGGATGGCTAGCCCAACGAGGGCCACGGGGGGAGGGGAGGTGCTTGCTCTTTTCGGTCAGCAACGATTGACAGAGTCGGAGCGGCTGACTTTTCCAGGCGGAGGTTGGCGCCACTTCCGTCGGATCTGTGGGCTGGGACTCTCCCAGTTTCATACGATTTATCTTCGGCTTCCGCGAGAGGCAGCGCCTGTAGTTTTAGATTGTGTCGCCGTCGGCCGTTTTGGTTTCGTTTTGGCGCCGACTGCTTCTCTCTCCAGCTGTAGATATCTTGGGATTGACGCTTCGGAATTAGCACCAGTTGCAGAAAGTGTTCCTACTGGTTTTCCGCCACCTTTGAGGAACCTTTTTAGGGATATATTTGCCCAAATTCCCAGGATATTTCAGAATGTGGCTGGCGGCTTCGGGAGCTCTACGGGCTCACGTCTTCATCGGTCGTCAGCTGGCCACGCCTAGCAGAGCACTCTTGACGCGTTCCTGCATTGCACCCCATCGATGCCCGCCCATCCACCCACCCACTGTTTAGATATGTTGCAAGTGCTTCTGTGTTGTAGCCCTTCTTAAGTCTGCCTTTTGAGTACCTTGTATTGTGCTTTTATGCACTTTGTATAACGTTATATTCATAAATAAATAAATGCATACATTATTTTTGCCGCTTGCCCTTTGTGTACTGTTGATGAGACTTTCACAATTTGAACTGGATATTTGATGAGCGGGAACCATTTATGAATTGGCTGCTCAGGGTTCGACATTGCCACGAGCTGGGAGCTGTTTAGCGCCTGGTAACAGCCGAGGGGAGCCTGGTTAGCTTGAAACCAACCGCTACCACAAGCTACTTTTGACTCCCCAGGAAAGTGGTGACATACAAACCTCGCTAAGTGATATTAATGGTGTAGATTTGAGTATGTATACAAAACAGCTTAAATAGCACACCAAATGGACATTTGAAGAATATTGAACAACGTTCACTGGGCAAAAGGTTGAGTTTGCATCTTATGCACAAGTTAAGGTTTCTCTGCACTATGAACAAGCTCATGGTTCCCCAGAGGTAGCTCCTGCCTAACATGTGATGCCCGATACCCACAAGCTGCTGTTTGCTCCTGGTCAACAAATTTTAATTTCAAACCCTGCTGCTGAAGCACATTGTTCTACCTGGACTCTGGGCAAAGTCCTGCATGCCCCAGTAGGTCAGCAATAGGCGTGGGCTGGTGGCATGTCGTCTGTGCTCCCAATCAGAGCGAGAGTTTGACGTCAGGCTTGGTTCCGGGACTGCCTTCGCTGACATTTTGGATTTTTCAATTTTACCAGAGCAACATTGACAGCCAGAGGGCAAACAAACTACAGGAGGGTGCTAAGGCCCTCCAGGAGACGCGATCTGGTTAACTTGTAACACCATCCAATGTTGTCTCGGGAGGATAGCTCAGGGGCAACATGCTTTCCTTGGAAGCAAGACGACACGGAGCAACACAGGTTCGATCCCGGATCCGTGCTTCGAATCCTCTGGGTATTAAGGGCGTTATAAATAACCTATCATATCACATCATAATCCTGCTGAACCTCCATCATGTATGTTGGGCACCTGTGCACAATTCCTCTTGAAAGGCTTGCATGAGACTGCCAGTCGATGACTGGTTTTCGTTAATATTAACTCATGAAGGGTGAGGTGAGCACATGAATGTGCTACTGGATGAATTATTACTCTGATCTCTTATTTGTAATGTTTGAGCTATGGTTTCAATAACAGGCTATAATCGAGAAGGAAACAGATATCGTGTCTTTCATTGTTTGAAGATGTGCAGATGTCTGGAATGTCTTTCAATATATCTTTTTTTACGTATAATTATCAAAAGATGTCTGTGCAATGGAGACTGACCAGCACACAACCCTGGTTCCCCTCGCAGCCCTTCTTCTGAAATTCTGGCTCAATAAAATGGCAGACTTTGCAGCAATTTTATTTGCACACCCTAAACCTAAAGCAGGCTTATTGAGTATATAGAGCTCATTGTTACAAACACTTTAATGTTAGGGTTAGTTTTGGAAAAAGTGAAATGAGCACCAGGGACAGTGTGCAGTATGTACTTAGTGATTCAAGCACACAACCCTTTAATCACAGACACATTTGTCAAATGTAAAGATCTGTGTTTTTTGTTTGTTCCCAACATGCTTTTTCATTTCACGCAAAGCAGCCAGAAACCCTCATTGGTGCTATATGTTCCTTTCCCTTTTCTCATAGGAGTGTTTAGAAATAGTATGATAACTAGACTATCAACCTTGGAATGATAACCTTCTATCCGAAAATGATACATTTAATTATTATGGGATTTTATAATGGTTTGCTCTTTAAGAAATATAAAATGCTGATTACAACTTACGTACGAAATGAACAGTGTGACAGTTTTAAAACATGTTGAACTATTACTATAATGACATTCTATGTTTTAAAAAAAATATATCTCCTTTTGTCGAGAATTCAGACCCTTTTATCTCTCAAAATGTCCTTCCTGGAAAGGGCTGTGCGCAGATCAGAACCAATGATCTGTTTCCACTTCTGTGGGCAACAAGACAAGGTGGTTCCTGGGAGGAAGGAAGAATGAGTTTCTTCCCGGGACACCAGTGGTCTTTGGATGAAGAGGAGCGGGGAGGGTATATATATTTAAGCTGGAAGGTCCAGGAAAGACTGGCAGCAAGTTCTTGCAGCGGGTTTTTTGCAGCACAACAGTGGCCTTTCCTGCGCCTTGCGGTTATTTGTGAGGTGTGTGGGTGGCGTGCCAGTGTCCTGACAGCCGATTGGATGTAAGCCAGGAAGTGGAACAGAGCTCCAGGAAGCCGAGCCATGACTGGATTAACCAAGCAAAAGGTTCATCTGCACCAGGTCCCCTAATCTCCAAGCCTCGCTCACCCCCGTGCACATCAATTTCACACGTTTCTACTTACATCTCCTGTGTGAGAATCCTCCCTGGAAGGCTGAGCTAGCTGCGTTTTCTCTTGTTGTTATTCTCTCTAGCAAGGGCCGTCGTTTCATATTTTCATTCATAAACATTCAATCCGTTTAGTTTAGCTCATTTTAATTCAAGAACTGTTTGAAAGTTTTACATTTGTGAATCTTTTAACCGGTTGTATATAGTTGCGGTTCACAATAGTGCCCAAACACAGTAAAAGAGGCGCAGGCCTGTGGGGGGAGTGCCTGCAGGACAGTTTCTGGATAGCACACCACCCCAGGTGACATAGTAGAATGCACCTCAATATTGCAAACCCCACGCTGCAAACCCTTGCAAATAGTATAAAATGATTGCAATATAAGCAAAAGTGAGTTTTATTAAAGGATGATGTGGCAGGCCGGAAGGACTCGGACCAGAGGACATGGACTTCAAACACTTTGCTCTGCTTAAAAGTAAAATGCCTCACTAACCCTATTACTATAGGTAGCTCCCTTCCTAACCAACACTAAACTAAGGAGCTTCTGGACAGTCCAATGCATATTTGAACACGGCTCAACAACACCCAGTCTTGCCTCATCTTAATCTTGTTAACCCATGGTAATGCCAACCTGGATTCCACTGATATGACTATACTATACCATCTGACTGTAACATGTGACATACAACACCGCTGCCTACTGTAACCCGCAAGTGGTAACTAAGCTTTGTCTCTGCATGCTGCACTCACTGTATTTCTCTGTATTTCCTGTAACTAAGCTTTAAGTATTCTTGTTCTGCTGGGCCCAGCTACCTAAGGGTTCGGTGCGCATTACCAAATAAATAAACAAACAAACAAAATCAAAGAGCCCTCAGTCCAAACCTGAGGCCCTACTACTTAGGTGGAGGGATATTTCCCTGACCCCTCGCCACCCCTTGTGTGGGTCTCTCCCTACTTGGCTCAGTGCTTCCCTCTTATCTGTTCTTCGTTTTCTTTACTGGGCATGGCTGGCTCGCTGGGGTTTATGTGTCCCAGTGATTTTCCTGGTTTTCGAGGTGGGGGCGGGGGTGTACTAAAGGTCTACTTGCAGGAATCTGGCAGGGAATATTAAAGGCACGCCATGTTAGGAATAGGAATGGTGGCGAGTTTCACGCACTGGGGGCTTGGAAATGAACCAGTCTTTTTCTACTTGTTTTGCTAATCTTCTGATTCACGGCAGGTCCGGGAGGAACTGAGAGAGTCCTGCTCACAAACTTTCACCCAACTGCAACAAGGTTTTCTGCATATTTCTACACAGCGCAACAACATTGGTTCTTGCTCACGGCTACTATACGGTGAGTGATTTCGCCTCATAGCATGAATAATGGAAACATTATGGTCTTTTTGTTAGTTCAGTCTTGAATACAGTTCCCCAGATATGGTGAAAATGCAGGATAAATTGCCAGTAATTCTGCAGCCAGAATTTTTACCGTACCGGTGAAACACAGGTTTGTCCGTGGTGGCAATGAATCTACCTCCAGGCCTGGCCTGTCAGTAAATCAGGCCCCCATTGGCAAAAAAAGTGCTGCATTTACCCTTTACCGGTATTACCGGTGGCAGTAATTGCAGCAATCCCCTCCATGGAGTCCAATGGGATTTCCCGCCATTGCCATCACCTGGAATGTTCAGATAATACTGGGATATCAGGCGTCGGTAATGGTAGCGGCTGTTTGCCGGATACCGGCAAACTCGTAATAGAGGCCCTAGTCTAGGATAAATTCCTGATTGGAGATTAATGGTGCATATCACACATTTTATGTGATGCCATTTGAGACTTTCCGAAACTTTGAGAGCCAATCGATAGCCCATGATCAATTAAAAATGGCTAAATATATCTATGTTTATATCCAACTTTATGGTGTTCTTGCCATATCATATTCGGTTCTATGTCATTTCATCGACGAATGCAAAACGAGTATGTTTTACCGAAAAAACTCATTGAAATTATTTTTTTTTAATTTTTGCAGGGGGGGGGCCCAAACCCCATTCCCTATTGTTTTTCTTAACTTATTTCCAACCTCTGCACCACTTATATATAATTTTCCAACCCCCCTTATATATTTCGATTCAGTGTTTTTGGTAAAATGTACTCATTAAGAAAACCATCAAAATTGCACATGTCGATGAAAGAACGTTATTCCTTATATTCATAGTTGTCTGCACACATTCTTGCTATTTGCTGTGATTGTTTACACTTGAGATCTGATCTTGCACTTAATTTACATTTATAGATTGAAGGAAATCTATTATACAATAATTGCTGATGATGTGATTAATTTTGATAGAAAACACAATATATTTCGTCTTTTCAATTGTTGTCCAATAAATTATATTGTATCTTCCCTTTTCAGTTCAGTTTATAGACAATTTTAGATTCATTCTAATGTTGATTTGACTGAATTGCATTTCTTTGATCTATCACTTGAGAAGAGTTGTTTTTAATTAATGTTATGTTCCCCTTCTCCGCCTGAGTTATAGGGACTCCCTAGATTTCGTCTCTATGTTTACTATCTGCCTCTGCATGGGCCCGAGTCTGTTAAGTTCCTCCATGCAGCAAAAGGAGAGAACGCATTGGTCTTGTGCTTCAGATAGGGCTGTCAACAGAACTGGGTCAGAAACCAAGGCAGTTCCTTTAAAAGGGCCCTGCACATTAAGACACTGGTCCACTGCCATACACCCATAAAATACTTTGGAGTCTGAACAACAGGGAGGTATGGCAGGATCTCTGCTTGGGGATGCCTTGTCTCTCCAGTGAGATTCCCCTTGACCTGTACACTAGGGCGTATATTGTGTAGCGCGCTCCTAGTCCCGAAGGGGGCCGCTCCCTCTTGGGGGAAGGTACGAATTCCCTGGATTCAGCACATACACCTTCCTTCAGATTGGAGCTCACCTCTAGTTATCCTCAGGCAGTGATCCCCAACGTGTAGCTCGCGAGCAACATGTTGCTCTCCTGACCCTAAAATGTTGCTCACCAGTTGCTCTGGGCCATTGTGTGGAGGCTAAGAAGAACATCATTCAGGGATGAGACATCAATGGCAGTCTAATCTGAGCCAGAACTGCGCAGGAAGGCTAGCCAATCAGTCTGCTCTATTTGATTTACATGACATACTGTTAATTGTTAAAGCATTTGTTGTGGAGGCATCAGTAGAGCGGTCTGAGTGGGGGCAGGCTATATCGGTGCAGGGAGCAAGAGGTTGGCTACATAAATTAATCTCTTGGGGCTTCAGATGAGACAGACCCCAGTGATTGAAGAGAACTGAAGCACAGAAATTAGGCTGTATTGATCTGTCATTAGGACTAAAAAAAACTCCCTTAGTGAAACAATCCCTGTTTTTGCAATCTGAAATTACCATGTCACTTGGAGCTCTGGTACACTATGAGGTGCATCACTGGCTGGATCAAGTACACAATCTAAGAAGATAATGTTGCTGTCAGCTGAGCCTTCCCCTGCTGCACTTAGGGAGACAGTTAAAGGGTTAGTTGCCGAACAGTACGAAAATAAGTAAGAAAAGAAGTTACTTGAATGCCCAATTGTCAAGGAAGTTCCAATAAGCTTATTTTGTACATGTATGATTTGCATCTGTTGCCAAAATGCAATTTCTTGGTCCAAAATGTTTCACATTAGTTGCATAATCTTTGTTAAGACATTTTCATCTTCTGATTCTTCTTTCCAGTATGTAAGTGATTTAATAGAAAAGATAATCGTACCAAATGCCCATGTTTGTGTTCTGGCGACAATTGCCAACTTCTGTGTCTTTATACACCCGGAACTGCATATTGGACAAAGTGGCATGCATGCTCAAACATTCCTTCTTAAACAATTGGCTCATGCCAATTTCTTTACATGTGAAGTTTGTGTTTGCGTGGCCCATGCATCTTAATTTGCAAACCTGTTACATACTACTTGCATTGCAATACACGGCGGGAAAATTCACACTGTATGATTCTCTGTTTATCTAGCATGTAACTAATGGGTTGGCAAGGGGAATGAATTTAGTAGTTACTGAAAATAATTTCTTAGTGCCATAGTAATTATTTTTACTTTAGCATAGTATTTCTTGCTAGATTCTTCCTGCTTCTAAATTCTTTAAGAACGGATATTACCCAATCTAATGTACTGAATTCATTTACCTCGAGCGATGAATTGCTAAGTCAACCCTGAATTGCGAAGTGCAGGCTGACCCCATGTCAAGGAAGTGCGCTTAACAAGTGAGGTATACAACCATAAATGTATAGGAAATGAAAAAAGTAGGTCAGGCGTGCACCCTAGTTCCCAGTAAAAATTCTTAATGCAAATAGTAACTGGGTTAAATCCCAACTACATGCAGTAGTAACAGGGGTGAATGCCATGATGCAGAATAACAGGTTTGAATCCCATGTGTTGCAGTTCCAATTCTTCTGTTGATTTTCTCCTCCTAGTACTTTCCTGTATCAAACATTCTTCAGGGAGGCTGTAACCTTTTCAAGTGCTGCTAACTACTTTCTGATTTCAGTCTCAAAGGATTCTGGTACATGTAGTGATAACAAAGTTCAGTCATTTCAGGTGGCCAGGAACCAACACCCCTCCAAAACACAGTTTGTACCCACAATTGGGGGAGGGGAGAGTACCAGCATTGTGCCCCTCCATAGTGGGGCATGGTAATCCTTGTGCTGCTGCCTCGGAACTCATGTAGAAAAAATGAAAAAAGTAGGTCAGGCGCGCACCCTAATTCCCAGTCTGGTACACGCCCCTCCCCCAATTTGGGGGAGGCGCAATTTAAGAGGAAGAAAGGTCTGAGGTTGAGGAACCTGGTGACCTTGATGATGCTCCACTTTTTTCTGGAGACAGTCAGTTGGAGGAGTTGCAGCAGACCCTCCATGATGCCAGTGGGTTGGACACTTCTCCGCACGTGGAATTCGGTAGGCCTGAGCCTGGGGCTCATGCAGAGTCTTCATACAGGAGGCTCATGGCGAGGGTCTCGGAGTATCTGGGCTGGTCCAGTCCTCCTGAAGACTTTGTGCAGGATGATCTGATGGACATTTTAGATCAAGGTCTGTCCTCTGACCCTGTTTTGCTATTTCATTTTAACTTGCAGAAAAGGGTGGCAACTGCTCGGCAGTCCCCGGAATCTCTTCCGGCTGTTAATAAGTCTTTGACCAAGAAATACTGCCTTTCCGTTAGCGATCCTAGCTATTTATCCACTCACCCCACTCCTGAGAGTTTGGTGGTTCAGGCGGCTACGGCCACCTGGAGGCAGGCGGTGTACCCTACCATCCCTCCGGATAGGGATGACAAGCGCTTCGACGGTTGGGCCCGGAAGGTATTTTCTGCTGGGAGCATGGCCCTGAAATCTGCCAACACAACGTGTGCCTTGGCAAGGTTTTCACACACTCTGTGGAATTGTGTTTCTTTGGCGGCTGAGCATATTCCCGAGGGGGAAGAAAGGGATGGGTTCCTTGCTCTTGTGCAGGACAGCAGGGATGCCATGTTCGAATCCCTTCAGTCAGGTTTGGATACGGCCGACAGTGTTAGCCGGTCCATGGCTGCGAGCACCGTTGTAAGCAGATTTCAGTGGTTGCGGAAGTCGGGCTTTGCTGCAGATGTTCAGGCCTGTCTTCTGAACATGCCCTTTGATAGCGCACATTTGTTTGGCAGCAAGGAGAGCCTTGAGAGGTTGCAGACCTCAAAAGCTGTGGCTAAATCTTTGAGCGCTGCAGTGCATCAACCTCTGCCTTTTTGTCCTAGGGGACAGCAGTGGAGGGGAGGTTTTTTCGATACTACTCCTCCTTTGGTAGAACGAGAGGTGCCGCCTGTCAAAGGGGCCAGCAAAAAAGTACCTCTGGTGGTTGGGGAAATCGTGGTGCCAAAGCCGCTCAGGCAGCTGCCTCTTTGCCTTCTGGCACTGCCGCAGCCGCTTCCAAACAGTCATGAGGCCCTGTCCCATGGTTCGCTGGTTGGGGGCAGACTGTCTCAGCATCTCAAAGAATGGCGGGCCATTACTTCAGATGCGTGGGTTCTGGATACCATAGCCCTTGGCTACTGCCTTCCCTTCCTTCAGAGGCTTCACGACAATCCACAGGGGAAATTCTTTGAAGCTTCCGGATCCGCTCCTTGCGCAGGAGATATTGTCCCTGCTGGCGAAAGGCGCTATAGAACTGGTGCCTGTAGCGGAGCGGAACAAGGGATGGTATTCCCCTTAATTTTTTATATCCCGAAGAAAGACAGGGTTTTGGACCCATAATCCCATAATGTACTTGTGTTGGTTGAACAAACTTCTCCGGAAGGACAAGTTCAAGATGGTCACTCTTTCTCAAGTCCTCCAGGCCCTTCAACTTCAGGATTGGTTGGTGTCTCTGGACCTCAAGGATGCTTACTTTCATGTGCCGATTAATCCTGCGCACAGGAAGTACCTGAGGTTTGCGGCTGGCGACTCGTATTTTCAGTTTCGGGTCCTGCTGTTCGGATTGATCTCCGCCCCCGAGGGTCTTCACGAAGCTAATGGTGGTGGTGGTGGCAGCGTACCTCAGACGAGGGGGGATTCACGTCTACCCCTACCTGGACGACTGGCTGATCTGGGTGTGCACTCTCGAGCTAGCGTTGGATCATCTTGGTGTCACCTGCCGCACCCTCCACAGGATGGGCTTCTCCCTGAATATCAAGGAGTCTCTTCTGAAACCTTCCCAACTGCTCCAGTACATTGGGGCTGTGTTAGACACATCCTTTGGGAAGTAATCGCCTCCCAAGGTAAGGGCTCATCACATTGTGCAGATGGTGGACAAGTTTCAACATGCCCAGAGTCTCCCGGCTTTTGAATTCTTAAGGTTGCTCGGCCTCATGGCATCCTGCCTTTTTCTGGTGCCAGAGGCCCGGCTGCGGATGAGATCCATGCAGTGGGCTCTCAAGATGCAGTGGTCACAGTTCTCCGGCAAGATGACGGATCACGTTCAGATTCCACTCTCGGTCTCCCAGGATCTTTTGTGGTGGGCCAACAAAGGGAACCTGATGAAGGGGTCACAGTTTTGGCAACCGTGGCCGGAGGTGACGGTAGTGACAGATGCTTCCCTCACAGGATGGGGTGCTCATGCCAGCGACTTGACTGCCAGTGGTCATTGGTCTCCGTCGGAGTCCAGAATCCACATCAATCTGTTAGACCTGAGGGCCATCAGGCTAGCCCTGAAGGCTTTTCTGCCCTCTGTACGGGGGAAGAGTGTCCTGATCATGACGGACAACACAGTGGCCATGCATTACCTCAACAAAAAGGGGTGGGGTAGGGTCAATTCTTTTATGCAGAGAGGCAATGCAGCTCTGGTTCTGGGCCATGCAGCAGAAGATTTCGATCTCGGCAGTTCATCTGGCTGGAGACGAAAATGCAGCAGCGGACGCTCTGAGCAGGCAGAGCTCGGTCTCCCACGAGTGGGAGTTGGCTCAGGTAGTCCTTCAGAAGATCTTCGCCTTTCGGGAACCCCGCAAGTGGATCTCTTCACCACCAGTTTCAACAGGAAGTGCGAGAGATTCTGCTCAAGGGAATTTCCTCTAAGAGGAGCCTTAGGAGAAGCGTTAGTGGTGGTTTGGTCATTCCCACTGCTGTACGCATTTCCTCCAGGCCTCGTCATTCCTCAAGTGTTGTGGAGGTTTGGTTCCCACATGATTTTCATGCTCCGGATTGGGTCAGGAGAGCGTGGTACCCGGACCTTCTAGAAATGTCCATCTGCCCTCCACGCCATCTTCAGAGGATCTGCTCTTGCGTGGGGGGGATAAGGAGGGGGGGTCAGGTTCTCCATCCAGGGGTGAAGACTCTCAACCTTCACACTTGGTATCTGAAAGGTTGAGGTATAAGGATTGGGACCTCCCAGATTATGTGATGGAGGTGTTGCTTTCGGCCAGGCGGCCTGCAACAAAATCCCTGTACCTTTGCCGTTTGCGTAAATTCTGCGACTGGTGTAAAGATCACAATGTTGATCCTTTTCAGTGCTCCATTCCTATGGTTTTGTCTTTCTTACTTTTTGGCCCACAGGGGCCTTCAAATGGGTGCCATTAAAGGATACCTGGAGGCGCTGTCTACCTTTAAGAGCTCGTCAGAAGAATGTTCTTACTTTAAGATTCCTTTTGATTTCTCAGTTTCTTAAAGGACTGACTAATGTATTCCCGCCGTCCTCTTTCCAGGTGCCGGTTTTGGATTTGAATTTGGTTTTGAAATTTGTCATGGGTGCTCCGTTTGAACCTTTGAACTCTTGTCCTTTGATATTACTGTCCTTCAAGGCGGTGTTCTTGGTTGCGGTTACTTCCGCTCGCAGAGTGAGTGAATTGCAGGCACTTTCATCTAAGCCACCCTTTACTGTCTTTCACAAGGACAGGGTTGTACTGAGAGTACGTCACACTTTTCTACCTATGGTAGTTTCTGAATATCATTTGAGTCAAAAGGTGGTTATTCCATCTTTCTACCCTTCTCCTCATCCTGGTAAGGAAGAGGAGCGACTCCATCGGTTGGATCCTAGGAGGGCTCTGAGCTTTTACATTTCGAGGACATGCAGGGTTAGAGTGGACGATCAACTCTTTGTAGAATATGCTGGACACTGATTGGGCCAGGCTGTTACCAAACAGACCTTGTCCAGGTGGAGTATCCTTACCGTTACAGAGTGTTACCGATTGGTGCATAAGGACCCTCGTGAAGGGTTGAGAACTCATTCCACTAGGGGCGTGGCTACTTCCACCGCCCTCCAGCGGGGTGTTCCAATTAGGAATGTTTGTGATGCCGCTACATGGGCTTCCATCCACACCTTTGTTAAACATTATTCCCGGGATACGATCCATGGTCAGGATATGGTCTTTGGGAAGGCGGTTCTTTATTCCGCAATCTAATTGGGTTCTCTGAATTCTTTTTCCTACTCCATTTACTGGTACTGCATTGGGAGTCTGTCAAAGATGTGGAATACGTTAGAGGACACAAGCCATTCTAAGAACAAGTTACTTACCAAACTGGTAACGTTCTTTCGACTGGATGTTCCTCCTACGTATTCTGCATCGCCCTCCCAGCCTGCCCCTCTGGAGAATTTCCTATGCGATTTCAGCTTCAGTTCTAAGTTCTAAGTTCAGTCAAGCAGGCATGAGACTGGTGCCACATGTTCTGAGGAAAAAAAACTTAAACTGAGGCTACGGGCGCCGTGCGTCCTATTAATAACATCCAGTGACGTTGCCCTCGACGGAGGCCTTCGAGGGACATCGACCCAACGTCATCGACGCAGGACGCCCTCTGCCGAAAAAGTTTCCAAAGTGCACAGCCATGTCAAAGATGTGGAATACGTTGGAGGAACATCAGTCGAAAGAACGTTAACAGTTTAGTAAGTAACTTGTTGTTCCCAGGGGATTGCTTGGGAAAAGAGTACCCAAAATCCATCAGAAAAATGTTTTTTATTCCTAATCACTTGTCTTGAATGTGACAGACCTTGAGTGCTTTAAAAAGCACTATTTTCCACTAGATTTCTTGGGTGGATAACCCCTCACACAAAGCATGGCTTAAATGATCTTTACATTCTACCGTATTCTGTCCAGTGTTCCTCATCCTGTTCTCCTAATAATGTACAATTTGCCCCTAAAGATCCTGACAATCCCTTTGGATTTGGGTGGGGTAGCACCAAAATAAGCCTTTATTTTTTGGAGTAAATGCTACTGTGGAAACGTGCTTAAAACACATTCGCAATTAAATCGTTTGAAAATTTCCTGGGAGAGAACTCCAAGCAGTCAAATATTTTGTTGCATCCTGTAATGTTTTTGAATAGTTTTGCTGGCATAGCACCTAGAAATGCACTGTTTGCCACTTCATTTACTAAACATTGTATCTCTATACCAATTTAATGTCAAATGATGTGTAAGTCCATTATGAATTGCATGGACTAGGCTTACACCTGGATGAGATTACTGTTAATTACTGACAATTAACAGTGCTATCAGCAGTATTGAGTTTAGTACAGTTATGATTAGTTCCAATCATTTTACCACCGACTGAATGTGATAAATTACATCAAAGTACTGAAGTTGCTCACCATTTCATCTGATGCTCAAATGTTGCTCATTGCTAACAAAAGGTTGGGGACCCCTGTCCTAAGGGAAAGCACCTGAGAAGATCCACATTCTCTTGTTATTTTCCCTGTCCATGTTCTACGGTAAAGCAGAAAGGTTTTAGGTCTAAGAACCATCTCATGACTCGGGTATGGGAGTTTTTTTCTTAGACACAGCCATTTTAGGGGAGAATGGTGAGTGATAAATTGAAGCTTCCGCCCTGTCAGGTAAAGCCGTACACTGGTGACAGCCCATTTAACCACCAGAGCCTTTAATTCTACCTTGGCAGAGGCTTGTTCTATGGTGAACAACTTTCGGCTAGTATATAGGACTGGATGTTCTTGCCTGCCATGCACCTGTGAGAGTACTGCTCACAGACCTTCATGAGATGTGTCAGTCTGTAAAATGAACTCAAGGTTGAAATTGGGCATCTTTAAAACTGATTCATCGCACAGTATTTGGTTCAGCCTGTCAACATGTTTCTGGTCCTTTGACTTGTCAGTGATACAGGCCACAAGAGATGAGAAATTAGGTGTAAATCATCTATAGTAACCAGTCAGCCCAAGAAAAGGCCCTGAGTTCTAGATTGGCTTTAGGGGGAGGTATTAATACTACTGCCTTAACTTTTTCAGTCTCTCATTGTATAAGACTATTGCCCACAAAGTAGCCTAGGTAGTTAACAGCACTCTGGGCTAAGTGGGAGTTTTTTAGATTGGCAATGAGCCCCACCTTTCTTAATGCACTGGTGATTTCAGATAGATGGAATAGGTGTGCTTACCAACTTTTGCTATGAATCATGATGTCATCAAGATAAGCACTTGCAAAGGTAGAGTAGGGTCATAGTACTTTGTTCATTACCCTTTGAAAGTTAGTTGGGGGTCCATGTAAGCCAAAAGGAAGGACAGTAGATTGGAAAAGGCTGTTTTTTCTTTGTTAGAGTGGTTATGGGGGACCTGCCAATAACCCTTGCTGAGATATGTTGTTAAAATGTGGTTGGTATTACCCAGTCTCTCAATTAATTCATCAATCCTACACATGGAATAATTATCAAAGGCTGAGATAGAATTCAGTCTCCTAAAGTCAATACAAAACCCTCTACGATCTATTGGGTTTGGACACATATACAATTGGAGAAGACCATGGGCTATCGGAGTCTTCAGTGACTCACAATGTTAGAATGTTATATATTTTATCTTATATGGGCCATAACATTTGGACAACACCTTGTTGTCAGAGGTGGGTAAAAAAAAAAAACCTGGTCACCAACCAAGAAATATTATTCTACGGTTTGCTGGTCATAAGTGTCTTTCTGGCATTCCCATGTCTATGGGAGGTATAGATTGACAATCTCCCGGACAACTTTCATGTGTGATTCTACTTTATGAGCAGCCTGAGATATGGGTATGGTGGTCTCTTCCCTTTCTTCTCATGTCTCTTTTAACATATCTAGGATGTCCCTAGGCTCTCGCTCAGAAAGAAGTTTCAATGGAGAATATCCCAAAGAGGGTTGGGGAGTCTTTTGCACAGCAAAAAGGGCCCAGGGTATCATAAGATCCCATTTGCGGCTGTCTGTTTCTACCAGTTTATGGATCATACGTTTCAACATCTGGTTGAACCGTTCTTCCAGAGCATCGGTCTGGGGAAGATAGACAAAGGTTCTTAGGGTTTTTATGTTCAGAACTTCCTTCCCCTACTGCATGAGGCGAGCCATAAACGTGGTGCCCTGATTGGAGAGCATTTCCTGGGAGAGGAAGGGGATCAGATGTTTGAGGATCTGTGGTCTGGGGTTGTTCTTCAATGGGAAAGCCTCATAGTAATGGGTGGTGAAATCCACAATAACTATGATATATTTATTCCCCAACTCAGATGGTTCATGGGATCCTACAAAATCCATAGTTATCCTTGAAAAAGGAACTTCGATGATGGACAACGGTTGCAGTGGAGCTCTTGGTAAGGGGTTGCGAGGGGTCTTACAGTAGATTTTGCAACCTGTCACACAAGCTTAACATTGGCATATATACCTGGACAGTCACATTTATTGAAGACCTGTTCTTGGGTCTTGGTTATGCCATGGTGGTCTGCCATTAAATATGAATGTGCAATTTCCATCACGACGTGCCTGTGGGTCAGAGGAATTTCAATTTGGGTCTTCCTGGTACCATCTTGCTCCAAACATCCTCTACACAATAAGCCCTTTTTTCTTAAAGACAAAATGTCCATTCTGATAGACTCCCTATTTTTCCCGGACAAGCCTATCAATTGCCTCAGCCAGATTTAGATTGTTCTTTGATCAAAGGCTAGATCTGGCAACTTGGTGGTATCATCTCCTGACTTTGTGGGAAGTGTGGTGAAGGTTTTGCTGGCTTCTCCAAAGCCTAGGAAGCCGCGAGAGATTTGAGAGAGATGAATTACCTCTTTTATGGAGGGATTGAGAGCTTTTTCAAGGATTCCCTGGGTGGAGGGTTTCCCTAACTTTACAGATTAACTCTGACCCCCTGTATGTAGTACCGTTTGGATCTCGCCTCAGTAACACGAGTCGAGAACCCTAGCAGCCACATCAACATAATACATCCAGGCTAGACTAGACTTGGCTGCCAATCTAAGCTATCTGCTAGGGGTGGGGAGATGCTATTCCCAGTGGGGATCAGCCTTCTTTACCTGCTCCAGTTTCCAACTTCCTGAATGCTAAAGAAGTTCAAGCCAATAGTTAGGGGCATGGCTTTTGTAGGTAGGCCATTCGGCTATAGGATTCAGGCGTTGGACTCGCATGGATCCCAACCTTGTGTTTGGTTTGTCAACTCCCACTTCCGATACCACATGTGATAAATCAGACATAGAAGGCGGACAAGAAGGCATGGTTCAAAAAGTTTTATTACAGAAAAGGAAATCTCAACTAACCCTATAGCTATGATGATGGGTCCCTAACTTCAAAGAAAATAACAAACTGGTGCTCGCCAGGATGTCTTCCAAAAATGCTGCCCTCTGTCCATAACCTAGTATATCCTATGCTCTCTCTATCATTAAAACAAAACACTATACTTAGCTTCTGGTGGCTGGATTTTGATGCCCGCTCAATTCAGTCTTTAGTTCTCTCTACCTCTCGTTCAAGCTCCAGGCTGCTGATAGAGTTCTAAGAAAGGTCCTTTCAGTCTTTCTCTCCTGTTGTAGATGATTACTCAAATCAGTTTGACTGAATTGTTCAAAACACTTCAAAAAACGTTTCCTTTCACATAGGATTGCCTGGTGCTCTTGACTTTGCTTCTCTTGTCATGCACCCTGCCTCTGGAACTCGATCCGGGTATCAGGTTTGAATGGTCCCATAATTTTTCAATTTTGCAAATCTCTCAAAACATGGCTTTTTCAACAACACCAGACCAAGGACTAATCCCAATGGGCACACTGACGCACAGACCTCAACTCACAGTACTGCACTACTGTTAAACGATAGCAGCTGGAATGCTCACTACCCACACTCTGTACAGAGCTGTGCTGCTCTTGAGCTAGGTCTGTGCTTTAAACAGTAAAATAAAATAAAATAAAATAAACTAAGGGGTAGGCCATACTTGAAACTGGTCATATGCAGATTGCTGTACCTGCAACAGGACCAGGGCTTAATTCGAGGGCACACACGAGTAGACTGTGTCCGCCCAATTTATTCAGAGGGCGCACACCGTACCCTCATTATAAGTTTGTCGATCTGGAAAAAAATGCCGATAACAATGGTTACCAACACCTTTTCCAGACCGGCAAAGTAGAAGTCTGCCGGTGGAGGCTGTGAACTACTGCCAAACCCCTACCGGCAGATTTTTCACGTAAGCACTGGCACTGTCACTAGTGGTGCCAGTGTTGCAGTGTTCCCATTCCCTTGGAGTTCTGACTTCACAGAAATGGGAATTTATCGTTCCTCCGTCACCCGTAATATCCCGGTATTACTAGGATATCGAGCAGCGGAAATAGTGAGGTGAGTCTGCCGGTAACACACCACTGGCAGACTCAGAGTGAGGGCCATTGACTGTCTTATTTGAATGTGTACCGACCTCTGGACTCAAAACGTGGTTGCCAGGTTAGCAGGGTAGTCAGTCATAATATCGGGAAAAAATGTCGAATTACAATAAATTTGAAAACTTAATGTCTAAAAAAAAAATCTAATTCTTTACTTGTTTATTTATATATTTTTTTGGGGTTCCGCATGTAAAAAAAAGGTAAAAAAAAAATACAAAAAAGAGGGGTTTGGGGGAATCCCCCCATTTCGAATAAAAAACATATTAAAAAAGAAATGTGAAATTTTTTTTCGACATTATTTTTTCGATTTTTGGACTTTTGACATTTTTGCATTCGATTTTATGACTATAAACTGCTTAGCAGTCCAGGCACTTCACCACTGCACCACATGCAGCACATGACCTGATGAAAACCAACACACAAGTAAAGGTGAAATGTCACATTTCGGGACTGCAAGTTCCAGGGAAATAATTGAACTTGGCTCTTGGAGTTTAAAACATGCACACATTTGACAGGGTAATTCATAGAATTTTGCACAAAAGTGGCGCATGCGGCTGGCGCACAGTGTGCGCGTGCGAATGTCTGCGCCAGCCGCGTGCGCTCAAATCGATTTCCGCGCACAACGTATTCATGGATTTTAGCCTCCAAAACCAGCCATGGCACAGAGTGGCGCAGCGACCCTGCAGCAGCGCCAGTTACGCCCCCAAGAATGCCCTTGCGCAAGGAAAATCCATCAAAATCCCCAATTCATCGCAAAGGGCCGCGCTAACCCGGACCAGTTTACAGGGCTGCCAAACAGCAAAGCCAAGCGGGGCACGTGTATTACTGGGGTGCACGTAAAGTTTCACACGCGAAAGGGCCTGTGCGAGTGGGGTACGTGTATAACTGGGGTTCGTGGGAAGTTTTACATGCAAAAGGGCCCTCTGCGAGTGGGGTACGTGTATTCCTGGGGTTCGTGTGAAGTTTTACACGCAAAAGGGCCCTGTGCGAGTGGGGTACGTGTATAACTGGGTTTCGCGGGAAGTTTTACACGCAAAAGGGCCCTGTGCGAAAGGGGTACGTGTGTAACTGCGGTTTGTGTGAAGTTTTACACGCAAAAAGGCCCTGTGCGAGTGGGGTACGTGTATTCCTGGGGTTCGTGTGAAGTTTTACACGCAAAAGGGCCCTGTGCGAGTGGGGTACGTGTATAACTGGGTTTCGCGGGAAGTTTTACACGCAAAAGGACCCTGTGCGAGTGGGGTACGTGTGTTCCTGCGGTTTGTGTGAAGTTTTACACGCAAAAAGGCCCTGTGCGAGTGGGGTACGTGTATTCATGGGGTTCGCGTGTAGTTTTACACACGAAAGGGCCCTGTGCGAGTGGGGTACGTGTATTCCTGGGGTTTGCGTGAATTTTGACACTCGAAAGGGCAACGCCCGTGTGCGAAACATCACAGACGCGCTTACGTGCTAAGGGCCTTTGGTCCAATGAAATCGCATACGTGTGCTGACCCGCTTACGCGCTAAGGGCCTTTCCTCAAATTACACGCTGACGTGCACATTTTTCATGTGCCAAATCACTCCATATCATGCTGGCAACACATACACACACGGAACACCACGCTCCTGCCCTGGAGGCCATTTTCCTGCCCCCCCAGAGCCCCGAGCACGTTCCCACCTGCTATCTGCTGCTGCCTGACTGTCTGCTGCCCACGTGCCCTGCTATTTGGTGCCTGCACATTAGCCATCTGCAGGGGTCCAGTTGCTGTGTCCACCCCTGCTGGAACAGAAGACTCCCGACTGGGATACCATCGCTCCACAGCCCAGCCCCAGGACCCAGTTGCCCACCCACTCCTACCTCTGGGGTTGCCATGTCGGGCACATCTCCATCTGGCACCACTGGCAACCCCCAGCCAGAGAGGCAGAGGGCCACCAGCTTTACTGCCACCAAAGTTGGTGTCCTGGTGGAGCATGTCCTGGGGCATTATGATGCCCTCTTCGAAACATCACGCGCCAACAAGGAAGGACGGGAGAGGATCTGGGACGACATAGTGGTTGCCATCAACGCGGAGGGGGTGGCAACCCGCGACATCAAGCACGTCAAGAAGCGCTGGGAGGACTTCAGGTCCAAGACCCTCCACAAGGCCCGGCACCTCGCGGAGGGGGGCCGGGCACGCAAGAGTAACATCCAGATGAGGGTCCTGGAACGCGTAGGCCCAGTGCTCCACGCCCAGATCCTTCGGAGGCAGACCCATCCGGAGTTGAGCGGTAAGTGGCCAAGCATTGCTGTGTGAGACAGGGCATGTTGCAATGTGCTGCTAGTCTGATGTTTGCCTGTATGTGTGACATAGGCCATGTATAGATGTGTGTGTGCAGGGACATCATGGTCATGCATGTGAGACCAGTTATGTGTGAACCACATGGTTGGTGCATGTGTTTTAATGCAACATGGGGAGCTCTATGTGGAATGCACACATGAAAGCATGGCTGTCTCTGTTCCTGGACATGAAGGGGGGTGTGGAATGGGTGCTGATGTCATGTACTTGTATGGTGCCCGTGTGTGTGTGTGCCAGAGAAGTGTGTGCGTGACTTTGAAACGCCATGGCTGCATGTGACTTTGAAGGCAACATCTTGGTTTACAGGGACCCTTCTACATGGATGTTGATGTTGATTGCAGGCGCCAGGACTGTTTCTGCATGTGTGTTGTGTGCATTGACCCATGGGTTGTGAAATGACAGGATGGAAGTGACATTTGACAGTGCCACTCATGTGTTATTGCTTCCTGTCTAGGGTATTTTGTACTGTACCCTGATGCTTGTGTTCTATGTCTCCCTCTATGCAGCGTCAAGTGAAGAAGAGGGTGGAGACGGCGCTGTGGAGCCAAGCGGTGGGGATGCCTCCACTGGGCGGCGACGCAAGGCCCAGCCACCCTCCCAGGAATTACCATCATCCGGGACCGAGGGGGCTGGTGCTGTGTCTGCCACAACAGCTGTGGCGGAAGGGCCGGGTGAGCCCCCACAGGGGCTTCCAATGGCGGAAGACGGTGTGGAGACATCCAGGTTGGTGGTCTCCACAGAGGAGGAGGAGCCCGCTACTGAGCCGCACATGGGGCCTGGTGGGGGTAGTACCACTGGTGCAAGTGGTGCAGTCCAGGGCCAGGGTCAGGAGGCAGCACAGGTCACCGCGGAGGGGCCTGTGCATGTCGCTGTCCCTGACCCTGTGACTGCATCACCGTGCACCAGCAGGGAAGCCCCGTCCCAGGCCCGTCCCCAGGTAGGGGAGAGTGCCATGTCATCTGCCTCTCCACTACCTGCGGACGAGGGGTCCCACGAACGTATGGGCTCCATCCTGGTTGTTGGGTCCCTACATGTGTCGCGCACTCTGGGGGACCTCTCCTCCTCTGTGGAGACTATGCGCCAGTCGTTCTCCACACCGTCTTCCGGCCCAGATTCCAAAAGGGCCCCCTGTGGACCTGGCCCGACCAACAAAGCCAGCTTGGTGGAGCTCACATCCCTGCCACAGTCGGGAGTCGGCGGCCCAGCAGGGGTGGAAACCACAACTGGAGACCAGCTGATGGAGGATGTGCAGGCTCCATCAGACACGGCACATGGACAGCAGCAGCAGGAGCAGGCTCTACGTGGGAGCAATGATGGCTTGGGGCCTTTGACATCGGAGGGGAAGGCATCGGCCAGAGGGCAGGAGGACCCAGGACTGGAAGTGTCTTCCATGTGGCAGCGGTTAGGCCATGCTATAGATGCGGAGCGGCAGCGGGCAGAAGAGGCACGGCTCACGATGGACAGGGTGGAGAACTCCATGCGGAGGGCCCTGAGACGGGCCAAATGCCTCGAGGCAATTCGCAGGGAGTTGGAGGAGAACATGTCGTCGTCCCTGCGAACCCTCAGGGCCATGGAAGAGGACCGCCTCCAGGACATTGAGCGGGAGTTCGATGATGCCCTGTCCCGAGACATCAAAAAGTGAGCCGTCGGACTAGCCCACTGCCATTGTAAATAGTTAATTAGTTAGTGTTAGGTTTCATTTTTGTTTTCATTTTATTTGTGGTCAATGGACAATGCCACCCAAATTTGAATATAGTTATATTTTTAGATAGTTAGGTAGGTAGGTTTCATTTGTTTGGTTGGGATCATGGACCCTTTACATCCTTGGACAATGGATTGTAAATAGTTGGACTATGGATTGATTTCTCTTTTATTTTTTATGAACATGAAGCAATAGATTCTTTTTTTTTACATTTCCTTTGGATTTGCGTTGTTGGAGGGTGACTTTGGACTGTTTTTCTTTCAAATTTACATGGATTGGTTATCATTTTCATTCAATCATCTTTTTCACATGCTTTTCATTTCATGTTTCATATTTTGGTATGCTTTCATACATTTTCATTTTTTAGTTCCATGTGTGGGATTCGCTCATTGGCTTGATGCATGTGAAAATGTGGGTTTACACAAGCAAGGCCAACCAGTGTATGTGTGTGACGGACATGTGTTGATGTACATAGTTTTGACTTTTGGTTTGTGTCATGAGATCAGCATTTCACTGCTGGGGGGTGGAGGTGCAGGGGGACATGAGGTCCCCCCCCCTGACCCCACATGGCCATTTTTGATTTTTGATTTTTTTTACAGTGTGTTGCCTTGTGTGGTTCCCGTGGGCATCCACTGTATTCCGGCTGGGCACATGCAGGCTTGTCCTGAGTTTGGGTTAGATGCTTGGGTTCGTGAGACACACACCCCTCCTGCTTCCCATTTCCATGGGCTTGCAAAGGGTGTGCCCAAGTGACAGTGACTTACACAGTGACGTTGGACTCCCATGAGCTGTGTGGGAAGTCTGTAGTCAATACTGTGTATACATTCCTAGTGGATATTGTTGTTGAATTGTACACTGCATGGTGTATTGCTATGTGCTTGTGCATCCATGTCTTTCGCCTAATTTGCAGGTTCATTCCTCATGTCTTCACAAGGCCGTCTACTTTGGAGATGGAGATCATGTTGTAAGCAGTGCACTTAGACATTTGCGTGGCAGCAGCACTGTGCAGTTGGAAGTGGCCGGCATGATCAGGTTGTAAGACTACCACTACTTTAACTTAGAACTGTCATGTTTATACTATGTTTGAGGTTGTGTAGCTGCATTGTATTGTTGGTAAGTATTTGGTCATGTGTGTTGTTAGTTCTACATTACTGGGAGCATATTGTGTGTGGGCAGTTTCCATTAGGGACACTGTACTTTGACACTTGTGTCATGTTTTGGGGATTGCTTTGTTTGCTCTCAGATAGCATGACATGCCATGGTGTGTTGGGTGGTGGTGCTGGGGAGGGGTTGGGTGACATGGCACTGTTGTCATGTTGTATTTTGCAAGGGGGTAATGATTTTAGCAGCATAGAAGTGTGTCTTTTGATGACACAGCATTGGTGGTGTTTGTGTAGGTAGGGATGCACACAATGTAACACTTCCAGATGACCAATCTCAGGCTGGTATGGTTGTGACAGTTGACTGTCCCTTATGTCATCATCATTGATTGTCAGATGGTATGTGCCAAGGCTGTGTGCACTCCACAGGGGTGTGATTTTAGGTAAAGTAATTAGCCACCAGCTGCGTACGGGCTGCCTCACCCCGTGCCCTTTCCCCTTCCATGCGCAGCGGGCGTGCATGTGGTTGGGGATGTGGGGGCACCACCATGTCCACGGGCAGGCCCCGGCGTGTTGCAACATTGTGCAGGACACATGCTGCCACTATGATCCTGCACACTACTGGGGGAGCGTATAACAGCTGCCCACCAGAACGGTCAAGTTAGTGAAAGCGTGACTTGAGCACTCCGAATGTGCGCTCCACTATGCCCCGGGTTGCAATGTGGGCTGTGTTGTATCTTACCTCGGGTGGCGTGGTGGGGTTCCGAATTGGCGTCATCATGTGGGTGCTTAGAGGGTAGGCACTGTCCCCTGGGGAGGTGGTGATGGGTATCATTAGTGGGGGTGTGACATTGCTCAGTATCTGACATGCATGCATGTGCTGTGGCATTTACACTCACCGAGCAGCCATGTATCGCCATGCCGCCCAGCTTCTAGGTCCCGGTTTAGGGTTGACATTCTGTAAATGAAACTGTCGTGGGTGGACCCTGGATAGTTGGCATATACTGAGGTGATGATTCCCTTGGCATCACATACTAACTGGACGTTGATGGAATGCCAGTGCTTGCGGTTTCTATAGATGTGCTCTGATGCCCTGGGGGGACGTAGAGCCACATTGGTGCAGTCAATGGCACCTAGCACTTTGGGGAAGTGTGCCACCCCGTAAAGATCCTGGACGACAGCCTGCCTTTCTGCAGGTGTTCTGGGCAGGTATATGTGCCTGCGGACTGATGGGCGTGCAGTCATGATGGCCAAGGCCTGGTGTAGGCAGCGTGACTGCGTGGCCTGTGACACCACCCCCCACTATAGCAGTTGTCCGCTGAAATGATCCAGTGGCCAAAAAGTGCAGTACTTGGAGGACCTTATGCAGGGGGCTGAGTGCTTGGGAGCACAGGGTGGGTGATGTGAGGTCATCCTCCCACTCACTGACCAGGTCGAGTATTATGTGAGGTGGAAACCTGTACCTCCCATACACCTGGTCATCAGGCATCCCAAAAAGGCTGGTTCTGGGTGTAAAAATTCTGGACCTGACTATCCTCCTCCTCCGGCGGTATCCCACGACCACTGCTGCTAGGAACGGTATATTCATCCTGGCGTCTGTGCTTGTTTGTTGTTTGCGCGCACTTTTATGCTGCGCGGGTCCACGTACGCCTGCTTCCTGCTGGCGTACGTGTTTCCTGATTAGCGCGTCTTTTTTGGCGCACGCCTTGGCCCCGTTCGATTACATGAATACGTGTTTTGAACGTGCGTGTGGGCGTTCCGCGCACTTGCCTCCTGTACTTCCCCCGTTACGCACACATTTTCACGAGTTGCTCCCCATTCCACATATCACGCCCCCTGTTCCTCCTACTTTTGTTGTGTGTGCTGCGCTATCTGCGATTTCGCTGTGCGCTTAGCGCACGCTGTTTGGAGACGTGTGCGCCAGTGTGCGCCACGCAGAATTTTGGCGTACATCCTGGGATTTACACGCGCACAGACTTCCATGAATCGCTGTGCGCGGGTTTCGCTGCGATTTTCGCACTGGCACTGCGATTCGCACGCTTTTGCACGCTTGTGCTGAAAATTTCAGCGCACATTAATTCCATGAATTGGCCTCTTAATGTTTTCAAAACACTATTAGAAGAAAATATCATCTCTTGGTTTTGTGTGTGTGTGTTTATTTTATGAAGGGCAAATACCATTTGTCCTGTGCAATTTGTATGGTTATGCAAAGTCAGTTGAATGACATTTGCCATTTCTGGTGCTGTCACATCCCATTGCGTATGTTAATTGTTAATGAGTTCCCCCCACTGTGTTTTCAGGACTTGACCCCTGAGCAGGACAATCAAGAGACAGGCACACTGCATGCTGGGCGTGTTGCTATTATCCATATCATGTCTTGGGCGTGTGGAGACAGGAATTATTGGTCATCTGGAGATCAGCCTTATCTATAAATGGCAATTGTTTTAGTGGCATTTGCTGTTACTTGCCATATAGAGATTGCCAGTATCTGGTGCTGGACAGGTGGAGGTCAGTATTGTTTGTGGTACATGTCCTCCGTGCTCTGTTATTGGCCATTGTCAATCAGGCTTATCCTATAGACAATGTGGGATATGTGTTTAAAGCATTAAAGTATCTGTCAACACATTTAGAGTAAGGCGGAACAATTCTAGCTGTCGTTTTACGTAACATAGATGTAAGGCACACATATGGCAAAATACAGTTTTCATGAGAATATATCTATAAAACCATGAACCTTAATTGGTGTCTTTTGAGACCTATGCGAGCTACAAACAGGCTTGCTGTTCCTGGAAAAAGCCTTCATACTAAAAAGATGGCACAGCCGTGCTAATGTAGCAATATTCTAAATTACTCCATAATCACGCATACATGCAGTCATGACACACATGAGGACATAATGTCTCTGCTTTTGGCCTGAAAAGGAGACACACATTACATCTTGCATGCTGGATGTTGGCGGAAGCCCATTTTAAGAAGGGGATGGGGTCGGTGGAAGGGCCGTCTGGTCACTTTCCTGCACCGCACCCCTTGGGCGACCACGCGACCAAAACACACTATTTAAATGTGCGTGGGATTTTATCATTACTAGTAATTTATAAAGGTTGTTAGATTATTTATTTGTTGCTACTTGTTATGCTTGTGCAAAGATTTCAATAACAGGCCACGATCGAACACACAGGGCCTCATTATACGGATGGCGGTAAGGATTTACCGGTACCGGTAAAATACCGTTACCGGTAAATCCTTACCGCCTTACTACGAGGTCCCTTTGCGGGTTGGGGGATTTAACGCCTGCTTTTTGCAGGCGTTAAAAACCAACCCGCAAAGGGACCAAGGGAGCTAATTACGGTACCGCAATTTGCGGTACCGTAATTAGCGCCTTCCCCATTCCCATTGAGCCCTATGGGGCAAAAATGGGAATGGGGAAGGGCAATGGTGGAAGGGGGAATTACTGCCCCGCCAACCTTGGAATGGGGCCGTAATTCCCCTTTCCGCCAAGGCGGTGCCAGTATTTTACCGGCATGAACCATGGCGCTAATAGCGCCATGGTTCTCCGCCATCCGTGTAATGAGGCCCACAGTCTGCATTCCATTGTTTGCAGACCTGCAGGTCCCTGGAACGTCCCTGGGGGGGGGTCTTTTTCAGTGCATCTGTGGCGTCCTGTAAATGGGTGCTGCTGGAATGGAGGGCGGGCCTGCCTGGAGCTGAGTACAATGTTGAGTGTGGCGGCCAGAGTGAATGTTTGAGTGAATGTTGCACGGGTGTAGGCTGATGCCTGGTGCAAATGGTTCTTTTTTTCCCGGGTGATTGGCTGCACAAGCGACGCTACTCTCCCGAGGGGAAAAAAACAAGATGGCGCCACCATAGGGAAAAGGGACAAAGTGGGAGGAGCGTCGGCACTGGCGCACAAAGCTCCGACCCAGCAGGTAAGTGGAGATGGGCTTTGGTTTGTTATGGGGATATGAGAAGAGGCTCGGTGGCTGGAAATAGCGAGCAGCGAATGTGTATTCTCGCCCAGTGTTCCAGCCACTTGATTGGCTCAGCGCCCTTCCATGGGTGTGAATGAGATGTTGTGCCCAGTGTCACTCCCATACTCTCTACGTACCCTGCAAATCATTCTGAACCAGTGATCTGTGGCATGTGCCAGACTGAAGCAACCTGTAAGAAGAACTCTGAAGCGCTGGAGTCTTTCGTCACGGTTCCACCCCTGTAAAATATCCTTTTTATTTTCTCTAGGGACAGAGGTCAAAGTGGACGGGAACTAAAGGGTATGACGTTCCCTTACTTAGGGGCAACCCATAATCGTTCCCTTACTTCATGAAACCCAGAATACTGTTTCAGGGCGGCAACCTTTTAAAAAATACTTACTTCACTCCTACTGGGGATACGAACTTGGCTCTGTTGATATCAAACCAGTGCAACATTTCACTGAGCTATCTCTTAGGTGCTGGAAGAGCCTTGTTTATTTCACTAGACACTGTTTCAGGACAGCAACCTTTTAAAAAATACTTCACTCCTACTGGGGATACGAACTTGGCTCTGTTGATATCAAACCAGTGCAACATTTCACTGAGCTATCTCTTAGGTGCTGGAAGAGCCTTGTTTATTTCACTAGACTGCACGGCTGTAGGCCCAGACTTGTTAGCAGGCAATGGGACAGGTGTGTCTGTGGCTAGCCATGTTCTGTAAGAGGTGTGAACTGTGGGTGGTGAAGGGGAGGCTGCATGACAGTGCATTCTGATTGTGACAATGATACACTGTTGGCTGTCATTTAAATAATTTTTTTTCATTGTGTTGTCTTCAGTCTTGCTATAAATGTTGTAAAACACAATGTTGCAGGGTGGAGTGGAGGAAGGGAAGGACCCAAGTGACTGCGGTGTCCCCCAAGGATCTTTTACAGCCCCCACCCTCTATAACCTCTTCACAAATCCCCTCTTCGACCTACTTGACTCCATGGGTGTTGCATATACAAACTATGCAGACGACACTCAAGTACTTTTACCCCTATCTTGACTCTATCACCAAGACTCCACGGCCCTTCACAACATCTATGCCACTATCCAAGCTTGGATGGCAATCAATGGCCTCTGTCTTAACGGGGAGAAGACTGAAATTCTCATCCTTGGCCAAACAAACACATTATCGAAACTAAGCCCCCAATACAACAACTTCAACATAGACAACTCAACCATCTCTGTATCATCCACTGTCAAGACTCTAGGTGTTCCCATTGATGCAAATCTATCGATGAACAAACAAGTCAGTGCCATAGCCTCTGCCTCAGCGTTCAGCACCAAACTCATCAATGCCATTAAACCCTACTTATCCACCCGCAACCGCTTGGCCATAGCTAGAGCAACTATAGGAGGCAAACTCGATTATTGCAACGCCGTTCTAGCTGGCACCTCCGCCAAAAACATTCACAGACTGCAAACCAGACAAAACAATGCCCTCAGAGCCGCCATGAGCATCCCTAGAAGAGACCATATATCCCACCCCAGACGTGAAGCACGGTGGCTCCAGGTCAAAGACCGTATTACTCTGAAAATCCTCACCATCACTCACAGATGCATCAACAAAACCACTCCAGCATACCTATCTGAAGCAATATCAAGGACCACATCCACTCGCCCCACCAGAGCTCAGTACACCAACCAGCTACGCATACCACACATACAGTGAGCCACGGCGGGAGGTCTAGGCTTCTCCTATATTGCACCGAAACTCTGGAACTCACTCCCTGCCACCCTTAGAGCTGAAACTTCCATCTCTGTCTTCCGCAACAATCTCAAGGCCACTCTCCTCAACTAGCAAGTGGAGGACTGCCTCCTCCACTTCTGCCATGTATATTGTAATATAACACAAATGTAACATAACTATATTGTAACCTGTATATATACTGCTAATGACTATGTAACTATATTGCAACCTGTATATATATTGCTAATGACCATGTAACTAAGTAACTAAGCTTTGTACTGTAACAAGTGCCATGATGTCCTCGGGCTGTTGTGCGCTATATAAATACGAATAAAACAAAAAAACAAACAAACCCAGGTATGGGGTTTGAATGGGGGGAGAGGGTGGCAGCGAGTATGGGGGGTGTGGGCAGAAAAGTGGGCGGGGCATTTTTTACATTTTGAACACTGTCTAGGAATGTCTGTGCATTAAGGACTGGCCAGTGATATGATATATGATAATCTATTTATATAGCTCCTATAAACAATGTGTTTCAAAGCACTTCAAGGCAAGAGAGGAAACAAGGGAAAATACAATGACATTCTTACAGGCCATGAACAGTAAGGATGTGAAATTAACTATCCTACTCGCCCTGATGACATTTCAGATAGTGCAAGAGCTAAGACATAGATAAGGAAGGGAGGGGGAGAGTGAGAAGGAAATGGAAACAGACAGGCGACTACCGTACTAGGCCTGACGACATTTCTGGTAGAGCCGGAGAATACAAAAGGTGAGGGACAGGGGTGCAGAAAGGGAGGGGAGGAACAAAACAAGCGACTACCGTACTAGGCCTGGTGACATTTCAAATACTGCTGGAGGAGGGGTGGGGGTAGAAGTAAGGGGAGGGGGAGGAGACAGACGAGGTTGCTATCATACTAGGTCCAGGGATAATTCTGATAGAATAAGTGCAGAGAAGAAAGTAAGGGGAGGAGGAGAGTAGATAGGAAAAGGGAGAAAGGGAGAGAAGGGGAGAACAGAGTGTAAGCAGTCAAAAAGAGTGGAGAAGCAAGAGGGGAGAGTGAATAGAATTGCAAAAGTCAGTAGTAACACATAATGGGGCTGATTCATGGAATTATGTGTGCCGAAAAACGGGCTTTGTGCGCCTTTCTGCCCACAAATCCCTGTTTCACAAATGAGGATTTGCGAGCAGAATGGCGCACAAAGCCCGTTTTTCAGCGCACATAATTCCATGAATCAGCCCCTATGTTCATTAGGCAGAATCACCTGCAGTACCCTTTGGGAACACTACAGGTAATTAGGACTGCAAGTGTAAGCACAATTTCACCTTTGGTACAAGCCTGTACTACACAGTAAAGTGGTAGCAATGGCTGAGCAGCCAGACTTATCTCAAGAGTTTAAGTGAACAGTAGAACAAGTTACACAAAGGACCAACCAATACTGTTATTCAAGTCAACACTTACTCAAGGTTTCTTAGTAAAAGAATATACATTTATTTACTCAATCATTTATAAAACATTACACTAGCATAATCAGCTCAATATCACACACTAATACACTACAAATATCCAACCGTTGATTAACTAAACAAGTTTAGCTCAAAAATGAAGTGTGAGCAAAATGGCACTTCAGGTACTTAACAAAGGAGGGAAAAGACAAGGTTATAAGAATAGACAGCCCAAATACATTCATAGGCAGGGCAAAGGGTTTCAGTTAAATACAACCAGCAATTCTTCTCAATAGGCCTGGGCCAAAGTTAATGGTTCAGAGTCTTTTGTATAGGATAGCACAGTTCTGGTATATAACGGTTAAGTCTTTGCCATGGATTTTTAAAGGATTTGGCTAGGCGAAAAGTTTGACGAATATTTAGGGAAGGACAAGCCTTCGTAGTTGAGGAAAGTTTCACGCACTTTCTCGATGGCTGAAAAGATTTCCGGACCATGTTTGCACAGTACCTTGTCAATGAAGAAAGCTGTAGCTGAGGCAGTTGTTGCTGGCAGTAGGAGCAGATCTTGCTGTTCCTGTGCTTCAGTCGTGGGGACAAGAAGGAGGACGTCAGGCGGTTGCAGCACTGCCCAGGGAAGAGGCCAAAAGCTGTAGCAAGACGTCAGTTTAAGGTGTGAGTGCCTTAAAGTCCACAAGCTGGTTTCCTTACCTCTGGCTATCTGGTTTTCAACAGCACTCTGATGAAAATTCGACCAGAATAGGATGGTGTCCAGGTGGCTTGCGAGTTGGTTGTTCCCACCAAATTCAAGGGAAGAAGTTAACCTTGAAGGGCTTCTCTGTCGTCTGAGTTTCAGGCAATTCGGACCTGCAGCAGGGCTTCACCGGTTGTCCAGAAGTTGCAGCAGTCCTCTTCAGGGGCCTTGCTAGGGGGGGTAAGGGGGCTATAGCCCCTGACCCTTTGGTTGTAGCCCCGGATAGAATCTCAGGAGCTACAGCCAAAAGACTAGCTAGCCCCCAGTCCCAACAGTTCCAACTTCAGCGTAGCCGCGGGTCTTTTCCAGACTTAGCAACTCCCCTGGTCCTCTTCCTTCCTCTCCTCTTCGGTTCTTTTGTTCCAGTGGTCGACTCTGCTTTCCAAGTCCCAGAGACCTGCTTTTAAACAGTTTTCCCCCATTCACTCCAGCCTGGCTGTCACTCACACAGCAGGGTGGCTGTCTTTGCCGGACAGCCAGCAGGCCAAACATGCCAGAGTGCATTCAGGTCTCCTAGGAGACTAAACACAGGGTGTTTCGGGCACCTCCCTCACATCCTTTCCACCCCAAAACCCTGGCGCCAGAGGAGATCTTCAGCACTGAAGCCCGCCAAAGGCCAATGAACAAAGGGACCAAACCTGGTTTGGTGCGCAGAGACAAACACAAGAAGGATCTTTCCTAAAAGAAATGGTGAAAAAAGATGACGGGAGTCTATTTTTACAGATAGGTCTTGGGCGCCATATTGAAAAACATGGCTGACCCGATTTTTAGCTACCGTTGTTAGCGGTAGGGAAAAATCATAGTAGTTTGATCTAAACCACTGCCACCAGCCATTTAAAGTAGGAAAGGGTAACATTGTATTGTTACATGAGTGTTTTGACTCAGGGGAAGCTAGGCAACCCCTCCAGTACTCTATAGTAAGATAGGGTGTGCTGGGTCAGTACATTTAAAGAGACTAGTAAAGTCAATTTAACTGTACATGCCCTGCGAGACAATAGTCAGTCCCAGGGAAGGTATTTAAACCTTGGGGAGTCCGAAAGACACCCCTGTGCCACTGCACTGAAGGTACTGTGTGACACATAGAAAAAGATGATGCCACTGGAGTTGTTTTAAAACTCCATAACCAAAGAACACAAAAGTAAAACACATCCAAAGTACATGAAAGAGTGGGAAAAAAAGGCTCACACTCTTTCTAGGTAAATAATTAAATCCCAGAAATCCAGCAAAGTTGCTGGGGGTCTCAAAAGGTAAGGGAAATTAACACATTTGAAGAATTCTCCCTAACAATGTTGCAAGCCAGGATACAAGATTAACACAGGAACAGCATGATTCAGGGCCACCATTTATTTATTTATGTATTTATTTAAAAGGATAACATATTACATACTTGTATGGTTCTTGCGTGTGTCTTCAAGCTGAGTAGTGCAGGTTTTTTATATAGAATGAAGCAGCAAAGTGAGGTAAAGTTAGATGAATCATGATTTGTCATGGTCCCATGAAGTGTTGCATATAGTTGGTATTATGACTTCCCCTTGTTTTTCTGCTCTGGCACAATGTCAAACCCGCATTTGCAACAGAATCCAAATAAAACATTCCCAATTGACCAACTGAAATGTCTGCCCGGTATTAGATTCCTCTGGCCGGTGCTGCGGACGGAGGGAGAAAGCAATGGTGGGGCTGCATCGTAGACACCCTGGTGCGCGGCATGGGACCCACAGAAAGACACGTCACACCCATCTGCACTCGTGCCACGAGCTGCCTGCCTTCCGGCAAGGCGTACCCTTTATCGCGCCTCACGTCACTGAGCAAGCGGTTCGTGAGGTGGATATAACACCGGGGTCGCTTCAATGGTGCCCATGGTTTTTATCACACAGCTGCTAATTTCTTTTGAATCGGTGCGCAGGTCTGGCCAGTATATTCCAAAATATTTGCTTGGCGTGGGTCTGCCAAACTTGAAGTTTTGGGGTAAATTTAACAGATTTGCGGCACGTAATGAACGAGGTGGGTGCACACCATTGCACACATTCATTTGTATGCTTTGATCTAAATCCCTCCAGTAGTTCAAAAAATTTGAGAGAGAATGGTGTCCCCACCAGGACAAAGCAACATTTTATATATCTCCCATGATGCATTGCAGCACAGAACTTTTTCAGAATCTAAAATGGCGACCTTTTTTTTTTTTATGGCTTGATGCGAGAGACTCCTGCCATAATCCTGCGGGAACGCAAACAAGAACAATGGCTGAAAAGTTTATTTGCAGGTGAGAAAGAGAAGTGAGTTGGACACCGGTGAATGCTGCAGAGTCCACGATGAGACATCATTTTCTTCTGACATGCAGGTTTCCTGTGTAAAAAGTGCAAGATTTGCTTGAAAAGAAAAGTGCATCCTAGTAAAGAGTGTGCAGAAAAGTATAGTCAGTAGGGGACAGGAGGACATTTTACACAGGATGGGGGGCGTTGGAAGCTCTTAAAAGCAGGAGGAGTGCGCATTTGTAGTGACAGTGGGGAAGGGGAAGACTTTTAAAAGTTTTGAGCATTTGCGTATTACTGCGTTCATCAGAAAAGGGTGCGTTTCTGTGGGAGTCGTTCTCCGCAATAAAAGGTGGCACGGTGGTGATTGCGGTTATGTTTCTGCTTAAACATTTTTTGGGGCAATTATCATGGAAATGAAAGAAGGGGGAAATGGGATTGTGGCCCTAATTGGGGCAAAGCGGTGGGGGGACAGCGCAATGGCTCTCTCCCTAATTAATGCAAAGTGGCCACAGGGCAATGATCGTTTAGCCTAACTGGTGCAATGTGGACCATGGTGATGGACTGTATGTTTACTAGTGAGGTACATACGGGCCGCAGTCTTTTGCACTGATGGTTGCAGAATGGACAGCGCCACAGCTGCATGCCGCCGACACTGACTGTGGCAAAAGGCAATATATGGCAGGCACCGGTAAAATATGGGTTTCAGTGGAATTATTTTTTAGTTAAGACAGAGTTAAGCTGAATCCATTTATCACAACAAAACCCATGAAATTTGCAGGTGCGGGACGTGACTAGAATCCTTACTCAGACTCTCTCCCATCTGTTGCTCAGGGCGTAAGCACACATGTGAAATCACAGCAGGGATGAACAATAAGACCCCAAATTGCAACATAATGTCAAGTTAAGGTCACCACTTCCCACAACCGTCGATGTTCATGTTTTTACTCTTCCAATAACTCGGTCTTATCTGAAGTGTCTTCACTGCATGTATTGTCACTGATGACCCAAGAATCACTTCAAGCCTCTGAGGCACTTCAAGGGCTTTTACTGAAAACTCGATGGGCCATATTGCTGGCCCTCCCTCTCTTTCTCTCGTCTCAAAGCACCTCCTCTCTAGCCCAGACGACCTCAGACCCAGGTTGGTATATAGTGACTGTTTCTCCCTCAGTATCCCAATCGCTAACTGATGTGAGATGTTTACCTAAAGGCCATTGGCCTTATCTCCCTAGACTCACTCAGGGACTTACTAACTTTCTGACTCTAGCCAGTGGTTAATAGGATACTGGGGAAGGGAATTGTGCCTTGCCCACAACTTGCCTGTTTCAGGCTTTATTTAACATGGTCACTCTCTCCTATCTCTCTCCTGTCCTCTTGCATACCCCCCTTCCTTGAATATTCTCTCTCTGCTCACTCCTCCCTCCGCTTCCTGTCCCTCTGAAGTCTCTCACACGCCTTCACCCTTTGATGTTAATATCAGATCTCCACTGTCGCTATTCTCTACTACTCCCTCCTCCACCCCACAGCTCCATCTGCCATACTACCACTCCCTCCCCTACACGAATATGTCCTTCTGAACTGTACTACTCCCTTCTCCATACTGATACTCCCCCCCTCCATGCCACAGCTCCATCCGCCATACTACTACTCCCTCCCCTACATGAATATGCCCTCCAGAACTCTACTACTCCCTCTTCCACGCCACATCTCCATCTGCCATACTACTACTCCCTTCCCTACATGAATATGTCCTCCTGAACTCTACTACTCCCTCTTCCACGCCACACCTCCATCTGCCATACTACCACTCCCTCCCCTACATGAATATCTCCTCATGAACTCTACTACTCCCTTCTCCATACTGATACTCCCTCCTCCATGCCATAGCTCAATCTGCCATACTACTACTCCCTCCCCTACATGAATATGTCCTCCTGGACATTACTACTCCCTGCTAAATGCTACAGCTCCATCTGCCATAATACTACTCCCTCCCCTACATGAATACGTCCTCCTAAACATTACTACTCCCTCCTAAATGCCACAGCTCCATCTGCCATAATACTACTCCCTCCCCTATGTAAGAGGATTCAATTCAACACTACAGCTAAGTCAATGCCTAGTCTGGGATACTGAATGGAAACCCTTATTAATATATCTTTATGTCCAGTTCATGCATTCTGGATGACTACCCCTATATAACACCCCTCTCTTGGAATCCCCCTGACCCCACTGAGCCAAGAAGTAGTTCTGTTTTGCAAGTTTAAAGGTTTATTTGATAATTTAAACAATATATATATATATCACACTTTATAATAAATTAATAATTGAATATCACACTTAATCTGAGCAGTAATCAATAATGGATAGTCTGGCACTGGCACACTTGTGAATAGGAACAGAAGAATAATGTGGTAGAGAATGCTTTATATAAGTTCAGATGGATGCAATGTTGAATGAAAGGCAGTACAGAAAATACTCAATATGATTTCACCAAAACAATGTAATCACTTTTCTCTGGCAATCCACTCCCCCCTTTATGCAATGCAAGGAAATGGAAGGAAAGCACACAGTTCTCCGAAATGCAATCAAACGTAATTCAGTTCACCCCAGCAAGCTTAGACTACAGAAGTTTGAAACACAGGCCCAAAATGCTTTTATATGTGATAGCACTATATTGGAAAATGTGCTAAAATGCTTTTATATGTGCTGGCAATGAATTGAAAAATATGCTAAAATGCTTTTAATTCCCTCTAGAGGTTCAGGGTGAGTGGTATCTAGTTAATATTAGTCCAGGCTCACTCTAGCAATGATTCAGGGATGGTTCTTAAGAGGCAAACGAATTTTTAGCAAGGAAAGCAAGGAAACTGTTGTTTTCACACGTGGAGAAATTTGCAAATCGCGGCAAAATTCGCGAGTGCGTTTTTCGCGATTGCGGCAATAGTGTATGGAATAGGAATGTGGTTCTAGGTTTGTTGAAAAGCCAAGATTCCCAGCTTTCAGAGGAAAGTTACTGCAAGTCTCTAAGACAAACGGTCACGGAGATATGAGCGATATGGTAAAGGTCGTTTTTCAGATTTGAAATTTTAAAGTTCAAAGTGACAAGTGACAGCTAGCAAATAGAAATGACAGGTGACAGCTTTGCAAATGACAGGTGACAGTTAGGAGGCAGTTCTACTTAGATTAAAATAGATTGAATTATATTATTTTAACTAAGAGATTGGTTCTGCACAGTTCTGCTAGGTACTCACAATATATTTAGAAATAGAATGGGCCTCGCCACGGATCTGGTCAGGTTTTAGACTGGACTCTGGTCTGGTCTCGGCACTTCACAGTGATCTGGGTCAGCTCTCTGGTTCTGCTAACAGTGGTCTGGGTCAGCTCTGCTCTCTCTGGGTACAGCACTGCTTCTGGATCTTTCTGCACAGCTTTCTCTGGAGATTGATGGATTTGAAGTCTGGATCTCTGGATGTGGTATGGTCCGGCAGCATGCTCCGCAGCAAATGGAATTGAATGTCCCTATCTGTCCTGACTGTCTGCTTTTATGTGTTTTGAAAGTGGGTGGAAAGGCTAGCTTCCTAGACCCTACCCCTCTCCACTTATCATTGGCCACTTCCTCCTCTTCCCCTTGATTGGGGGAATGAAATGAAGTGTCATCATGATGAGGTCTGTTTATGGTACAGAGAACCCACCCCTGTCAAATTACACACAATCTATATTTTGACCCAAAAGACATATTTGCACAGGTACACATTTGTTTAAAATTACATGCACCCATCACATATCACAGGAGGTATACCCTGTCCAAATCTGCTCTTCCTGGGAGCTTGCATTCAGAAATGGCAACATATTTCACTTTTTGGTCAGGTTACCAATATCAGATTCTTACTCAAATTTACCCAAATGTGTGCAAGGCATGCAGGCATTAATTGATGAAGTATCAGACTTTTAACATGCATACATTTTAAGTAATACCCTCTTAACTGCTAGCTTGCCCCCAGATCATGCCACCGGTTCTAAAAACCTCTTAAAATGTGGGCAGAAAAATCACAAGAATTATGGTATCATTTAAATAATTATGACAAGTCCGTACTATGAGTTATTCATCTTTTTCTAAAACCATATTCTGGCTCCAAAGGGGTGTGGTTTCCCCCCAGCACAAGGTTGAATTTCTGGTTTTATCAGTTCTGCCAAGCCAGCTTGCTCTCACAGGCAGTGCTCCTCCCCTTTTCTTCCAGGAGGAAGCCACTTTTACGGCCCCCATAATAAATCATCTGCCTGGGCCCTGGAAGGCCCAATGTTCAAGAGGAAGCCATTCATGGCCACTTCAATAAACCCTCTGCCTGGGTCCTATGTTTAGTCTCTAGCAGTCCCTTGATAATCCAATCAGAGAAGTGTTATATCCCTTTTGGTGGGACCAGCAAAAGGCAGGTAGGCCTGGGAACACAGCTGTTGTGCAAGTCTCAACTCCTGTCAGGGGTAGCTGGTGGGCAGAATTCAGTTCCTTAAGCCAGGCCCCAGCTAATGTCACTTTTAGTTACCCAGTTTTCTGCATTCAAATAAAACTAACCATTTTACATATGCAGCTAGAATGCTGATTCTAAGTTTAAAACTATGACATTTAAACAATTGCAACCTATGTGACGCTCAAAAGTAGGTCACTCATTTCTATTAAACATTTAGGTTTTTAGTGTCTTTCAGTCCAAATTTACTTAAACTGCTGAAATCCACAGCTCAGCCAGTCTTGTATAAACCTTCAAGTCACTTCAGAATATAACTTTACATTGGATCCACCTCTCAGTAAGTCTTTCTTTGGCCTGCTTTGGGTTCATTTATTCAGTTTTACACGAAAAAGAAAAAAGTCTGGTGTTGTTTTAAAACGCCGGCTTTCTGATAGTGGTGAGTACTGGTAATGCACCCATTTTTGGGATTTAAGAAAATGAATTCCCCACAATTCTAGGTTGCTTTTGGCAATCAGCCTTGCCATTCCCAATGGTTTCAGGCTACTGTGTGGGTAGTCCAATGGTGGTTTTAGGCAGTGCCCTTCTGTGCCCATAACATCGGCAAAATGGGTGGCAGCCTATTCTTCATGCACTTCCCTGGGCATTTTCTGGGAATCTCTGGCCATCGTGATGTTTTCCATGTCAGTACTGCACAGTATTGAGGTAGGGCTTGGATGCGTGGATAAAAACATCCCACAAGCCCCCCTCTTGCGATGGCCATTCTGTTTCACTGATGGGACTCGCAAGACCTGGGATGTTTCCTCATCTTCTTCCAATAGATGGCACAGTTCAGCATCTTTTCCTCCATCCGGTCGGATCGATCGGTTCTCCTCGCCGGTCCTGATGGGAGTATTGGGCGGTACCCCGGGCCCCTTGCGTCTCTGCTCCCGGTCTCCGGATCGTCCTCCTTGGCCCGTCTCCAGGTTTTCTTTCTCCTAGGACGACAAAGGAAGAGCGGCAATACCTATTCATGGACATTTCTCCCCCACCATTGATATAGTGGGGTGGCATATAAATTTATAGTCAAAACATATGAACATGCACATTTCTTTTTGCATTCAAAAACCAAAACACCCACATTGAGAAACTCAGAATTTGATAGGCGATATGTAGGATATTTTAAGTTAGAACTGAATTAATCTGAGACAGTACCCTCTAGGATTCCAGAGGATTCCTCCAGTTGTTGCAGAGTGTGCCTGGGATGGCCACACTTCAACTGGTTTATGTGGACCCACTTGTCTTCCCCCTCTGCCAAACCGCCTTTGGGGATGCGGATCTTGTAGGCCACAGGGGAGATTTTGTCTATAATCTCAAAGGGGCCCTTCCATGTAGGCAAAGATTTTCGCTGTTTGGCCTGGTTCCTTTGGAAATTGTATAGATAGACCCGGTACCCCACCTGATATTCCTTCCTGGAAGTTTTCAGGTCATAGTGGGTCTTCATGCTATCAGCTGATCTTTCTAGATTCCGCTGAGCATAAGCAAAAGCATGTTGAAGGTGTTTCCTTAAATTATCCACATACTCATGAGTTGTGGAGGCATTTATTAGTGTCTGCTCTTGGGTCCTGTAGAGCAAATGCTGAGGAAGCACCATCTTGCGCCCAGTCATCAACTCAAATGGTGACATTTTGGTTGCAGATGAAGGGGTAGATCTGATGGCCATTAGGACCAGAGGTAATCGGATATCCCAACTTGGCCCAGAATCTGCCACAAACTTCTTTAAGATGCTCACAATGGTTCGGTTATATCTCTCTACTGCCCCAGAAGAAGCTGGCCGGTAAGCAATATGCAACTTCCTTTTGACCCCCACTATCTCCCACATCTTTGTCATTACTTCACTGGTGAAGTGGCTACCCCTGTCTGACTCAATCCTTTGAGGTAGACCGAAACGGGAAAAGATGTGGTTAATCATCAGGGCAGCTGCAGTTTCTGCCTTGCAATTTGGGGCTGGGAGACATTCCACCCACTTGGTAAACAAGCATGTCACAGTGAGCATGTACTTATTCCCCCTAGCAGAGCGAATCACGGGGCCTACGAAGTCGATTTGTAAATCTGACCATGGCAGTGTCATCCCCCTCTTTTGGAGAGGCGCACGGTGCGTGAAGGATGATGGCTGAAATTGTGCACACACAAGACACCCCTTCAAGTATTGGTCGAGGTCCTGCCCCATGTGTGGCCAGTATGCAACCTCTCTTAAGATTTCCAATGTTGTGTGAAACCCCCTATGACCGGCGGTGGCCGCATCATGGGCGTGACTTAACATCAGGCTTCGGAATGAGGTAGGAACCACCCACTGATCGTGGCCAGCTTTTGATTTCCTTACCAGCAAACCGTCTTGGATTCGGAACATTTTTGGACATTTCATCAACACTCTTAGGTCCTCTTTCCCAATATAATCGGTATCCGTCAGAGGAAAGTTCTCAGGGTCCTCAAGGTGTTGGTAAAACTTACCAATAATTGGATCCCCCTTCTGAGCGGTAATCAAATCAGCATCAGGGGTCTCCTTACTCCATTGGGCAATTGAAAGGTCGTTGTGAGCATTTGTCTGGGACCTAGTGGTAGCAGTGACCTGGATTTCCCCCAACAGGGACTCTATTTCTATTAGATCCCCTTGGAGGGCCCCGGTTTTGGCCAGCTGATCAGCTAAGTCAATTCAAGTTTTGTCTGGTCCCTCTACTTTGGAATGACCCTTGATCTTTTTCCAATAGATGGTCATCTCATTCGAGGTGACCAGATCGTCAATGTTTTGGATCAACTTCCCATGTTTCAAGGGTTTGTGTTAGCACATAACATGCCTCTGGTTTTCCAATTAACCAGGTGCTCCACAAACCCGTTCCGTACATAATCCGAATCTGTGATTATGACCAGTTCGTGGAGTTGATGCTGGACAGCAGTGAGGATGGCCTGATGCACAGCCATCAATTCTGCCACCTGACTACTTCGGTGACCAATTTTGTATCCAGCGGAGGGTTCTGGGAACTCCTTCACCCATGCATTCCCTACGCCGGCCACCAGTTCTTTCTCCCCGTTGTTGTCAACATGGTAAGAGCATCCATCCACATAGACAGTGGGCATTCCCTCGCACTTGTCCTCTTCAAAGACTTTGTGGGGGGAATTAAGGTATGCCTCCATGTTGTCCTTTATTTTTAGACTTTCGTCCTCGAGACAGTTTTCTCTGGCACAATCATGCAAGTCAGCCAGACCTTGCGCGAGGGGACTCTTCTTGTTTTGGCCATATCTGACCTCCACAGGAAAGCCTTGCATTGACAGAATCCAGGAAGTAATTCGGGAATTACTCACATTTCCGGCCCGGATTCTATCACTTTGGAGTTATTGACCTTGTCATGCTTTTGGTATAATACTGCCATCAAGCACGTATTAGAGAACCCCGTCTCCAGGAAGAACTCCTTGTTTCTGACAGGGTAAGCTAGGCAAGGCGCTTGTGAGAGGCTTCTCTTGAGTTGTTTTACCGCCTCGGCTTGTTCTGGACCCCATTCCCACTTGACCCCCCCCTTCAAGAGATGAATCAGGGGTCTGGTGATCTCTGCGTAGCCCTCAATGAACTTTCTGCTGTAATTAGTCAGTCCAAGGAGGCTCCTTAGTTCCCACAGAGTTGTGGGGTCTTTCAGTTTTTGGAATGCTTCCACCTTCTTTTCCTGGGGACAGAGACCCTGAGGAGTAATCTCATGCCCCAAGAAATTAACACGGGTTCTACACCACTGTGCTTTCTGAAAGGAAAGATTTGCTCCGGCGGCCCTCAACTGCGTCAGAACATAACGGATCTCCGCTATGTGTTCCTCCACAGATGAACTTTTGATGAGGACATCATCTACATGAGCCAGGTTACCCCTTGCACCCAGGTCGGGCATGGCCTTATGTAGGAAAATATTGAACTCATTACCGGAGTTAAGGTATCCGAAGGGAGTCCGGGTCCATGTGTACTGCTGGCCCCCAAAGGTAAAAGCCAGCTTGTATTGGTCCTCCCTACTGACAGGTACAGTCCAGTATCCATTGGTCAGGTCTATTGCAGTGAATACCTGTGACCCCTGGATCTGGGCCAGCCCTTGGTCAATGTAGGGCAGAGGCCATCGGGAAGTATGGACCCGTTTGTTGAGTTCCCTGAGGTCGGCGCAGAGTCTCCACTGGCCGTTTGACTTCAATATTCCCAGCACCGGATTATTGAAGGTGCTGTGGACTGGACGGATTATTCCCCGGGACTCAAGGTTCTTAATTATTTCAGTAAGGGACTCCATTGATGCGAGAGGCAAGCGATATTGCTTCACAAACACAGGAGTCATGCCAGGGTCCGTGGGGATTGTTGTTGTGTGGATGTCAGTGCGACCACAGTCATATGAGTCTACCGCAAAGAGATCTTGGAAATCCAAGAAAACTTGTTTCAACTTTTGCTTTTGTTCCAGAGTCACACAGGCATCAGCTAGGTTGACTCTCTCTTCCACCATCTGCCTGAAGCCTGGAAAGACTTCTGGTTTGGCTATTTCAGCGGCCTCCTCCAGCTGGGTGGAGAAGTCCCTGGTCAGAGTGCTGATTTGGACTGGAGGCTTCAGGAGGGAAAGGCAGCCCTCATGGACCTGGAAAATCACCTCATCCCTCCTGAAGTCACAAGTCACATCTTCCTTACCATAAGGGCAAGAAGTGTACACCAGGAAGTTCCCCCCATGCCGGGTAAAAATCCTGTCTGCTGTTGTATTGTCATCACTGTCAAAGCAGTCCTTGGGGATTGGCCCTAACAGTTCATTACCTAAATCGATGGAAAAATGACGGTCATCAACCGCCATTCCAATAATGGTGCCTGCGGCTAGAGTAATACTCTTTAAGTCGGTGTTATCCACCTCTATTGGAATGGTGTCATGTTCTATGTTGACTAATGGAGTTGGGTTTACCCCCAACCCTTGCTGTTGGAGAGAAGCGTTTAGATGTATGTAAGCATCAGGGTTTTGCAGATATTGTCCTCTTTTAACTTACACTTCCAGGGAGAATTGTCGGGTCCTTTCTGGGATGGTGACTTCCTCTTTGATCTGAATTTCAACTGCATAAGGTAGCAATTGAGCTGACCTAAATGCTTTTTCTGGATCATCAAGGCCCATGGGATTACCCGCTAATCGGGACCAAGCTTTGAAGTTTATTAGGTCCAAACTAATGGCAAAGCGATTGAGAATGTCACTGCCTAAGTAAAAAGCGGCAGTGACGTCTCGCACGACCCAACAATTGTGGACTATGCTCTTGTTGCCAATGGAGATTTTGAGCATACACCTGCTTGGCAGGAGATGTTTGGAATTAGGTGCTTCCAGGTCCATTTCCCATTTGTCTATCAGTTTGAAGGTGGGAATGGCTGGATCTTTTGGGAGTTGGCGGAACATGGCTTCGCTGATGAAGCTCTTACCGTTGTTCACACACACTCGAGCGAGAACAGAGTCCTTCCCATCATTTAACTGAACAGGGATGAACAACTGCTCTCCAATTTGCTGAATATCAGCCAGGCTCTGAGCTGATTTCACATCTTTCTGGACTATAGGAGTGGGAGTCTCTGATTGTGGATTGGTAAAGAATTTCAGGGTGTTTCCTTCCAGTGTGGAATACCACCTTAAACTGGAAGGAAGTTTGATTTTCAGAAATAGAGAGGACCCCCCATCACCAGTCTGTTGTCCTACTGATATTACTGTCACGTCTGGAATTTGGCTATTCTGGAAGTGAAATTCTACTTGGTCAGATTTTTGTTCAACCATGTGGCAGGTGCCGTTTAAACTAACATGGTTGACAATCTGTTTTAATTTTATTGGTCGGCTAGTCTGGGTCCAGAGGACCTTGTTTACGCAATCTATTAAGGGTGACAACCTCCTCAGGAGGTCATTCCCCAGTAAACAAGGGGTGCCCTCTGGAGTCACAACTATGACCAGGTGTTTCAACTTGTGTCGCCCAATTTTAATGTCCAAATCTGCCGTCCCCTCGACGGGAATTTCCTTCCCGTCAAAGTTCTGGAGTTGTCCAGGAAGAGAGGTGAGAGGAATTTGGTAATTCTCTCCCCTTCCTACATTCAGTTCGTCAAAGGCCCTTCTGGACAGAAGGGTAGCTTGAGATCCAGTGTCCACCAGTGCCAAAATTGTACCCTGCCCCTGTACTTGTACCGGGGCATAGTATTTTCCCTCCTTCTCCTCAAGGGGGCACAGATAATGCACATTTTTGGACAACTGGTGGGCTAACTTTCTGGTTTTGGACATCGCTAGCGAAGAGATTTGGGCAGAATTCTGTGGAGAGCCTTGGGAATCTGAAAGAAAAAGTTGGCAACTGGAGATCAGAGCCATTGTGGGTTCCCCTGGCTCCGGTTCTGGGCCGCCCCCCCCTTTTTGGAGGCAGTCATCAGGATGGGTTTGAACCAGGGGATTTTGGTATTGTGGGTTCTGGGATGAGATGATGGGTGGCGGTAGCTCAGTCTCCATATCTCCCCAGTCTGGATTGGAATCCCCTGGGGCCCATTTTTCCTTGGGAGGAGTTCCCCCATCTCTGAAGGAGAAGATCCTTTTCCCAGGATCTTCTGAGATTCCCTCTCCCTCAAATTGGAAGATCTGTACCTCCTCCTCAAACTGAGTCTGTTTGAGTCTTTTGTTTCTCCTACCCCCCCTCTGCTCCTTAGGAGGCAGACTTTCAGGGGCAAGAGATTTTGTTTCCGGTTCCTGGGTTTCCAGGGGCTGTTTACAAATGAGGAAGGAAGCTTCCTCCAAGGCTTTACACCCCCCTTCCCCTTGTGCCTCCTCCCTGAGAACCGGTGAGTTATCGGGGTGCTGCCCCCGTCATTGTTCTGGAGCACCAGGTCCAGAGTTGGGTGCGTTCTGCGCCGGCATGCCGATCTGAGGGTTCTGCTGAGCCCTCAGTATGTGACCCAGATCCCGCGCCATGTTTTGAACCTGGCGCTCTAACTGGGAAACCCGCTCAGGCTGATACGGGGCCCTGTTTTCTCCCCTGGGCTGATCCCGGGAAGGGTAGCTATCCCTTCTTTGGTAGTACCCCTGGTTGGGAAGATTTGGATACCCCTCCACCCTTGGCCTCCCCTCTCCCGGATTCGATTGTCTGGGCTCAGAGAATTGGGGAAAGAAGGGTGCACCTCATAGATCCGGGTGGCTTGTTCAATGACCCATTCTAAAGATCTTTTCTCATGAAAATCTCTCACGAGCTGGGTCATTATGTATTTGGGCAAGGCATGGAAAAAAGTATTAACAAATTCTCTGCTGTCTGTGCGCACCCTTCTTGTGGTCTGTGCAAAAGCACGCTTTAACTCCTGCACAAATTCTTGTGGGGCCTGATCCTCCCCACATTGTAAATTGTAGGCTGCCTTGCGAGCCTCTTGAGGATTTCTATGAGTAGAAAAATGTTTCAAGATGGCCGCCTTATAGGTGGACCATCTTAAATGATTTTGGTCCTCCAGCCCCGCAAAGAAACTGGAGTATTCCGGGGAGAAGGTCCACTTTACATATTGAATACAGCTTTTGCTGTCTTTCAAATGGAAAGTCTCCATCATTTGCTCAAACAACTCTAAGTGCTCCAAAACAGAATACTTGGCGTTCTTATGATAAGGCGTGATGACGCTCCTGATTGCCTTAATCTGCTTTAAGGGGTCCTTAAGCAAGGCCCTTTTTGTCTTATTGGCCCTTTTGGTCTGGGTAACCCTGGTCCATTCATCTTCTGACTCAGAGGCACTGCTCCCAGAGGTTCCCGTCTGTTCTTCCAGGTTTTCCCGGATTCTGCGAGCCTGGGAATGGCTGGCAGAATGTGGGGACCTGGTCTCCTGTGTCCTGTACCGCTCAGAGGAGTCTTCAGATCCCTCCTTGCTGCCAGGATTTGATGGGTACCCCCCCCACTGACCTAACTGGGCAGAGGTTTTCAGGATGCCCTTAATGGGCCTACTCTCCTGGGGTTCCCCATTAAATTGCACTGTGCTTGGGTGCCCATACCAGGATGCCCGCCCCTCCATTCCTGGGTGGTACTGGCCTATGAGCCCCATGCTTCTGGCTGGATAGTAATCTGCCATCCCTGTGGCCCTGTGCTCATGTGCGCCAGGGGACATGGGGGTGGCAGAGTCCAGGGACTGAGAGAGAAAAAGGCCTCTGGTACTAGGGCTCCTGAGGTTATGCTCAGGAGTTTCCCTTTCCCAGCGAACCTGGTCTCTATCCGCCCCTGCTCCCTGTTGCAATGCAAGAGCCTGCGCCTTCAGTTCCTCAGTTAAGGCCTTACTAGACTCTATCAGTCTCTCCTGCATCGCTACCTGTTGTTGGAGCCTATCATTGTGCTGGCAGAGAGCCTCATTCTCTCTCTGCGTTTCATGATTGGTCCTGGAGCACTGGGCCAGTCTTTGCTGCAGGAGGGTTACCTCCTGAGCTGTGTCCCTATTGGCCTGCTCCTTTTTTGCCAGAGCATCCTCCACCTTCCTGGTGTGCTCTAACAAGTTATGGTGTTCTTTTTGGAGGTCACCCAGTCCCTGGAGGGCCAGGTGATTTTCTTCCATTTTCCTTTTTAAGTGGCAGACTTCCTGGCCTAAGGTATCCCTTTCCTGACTAAGAGCCTGCATCTGTGCCGCCAGGTCGTCCCTTTGCCTCTGGAAGGCACCAGCTTTCTGGCGCTCCTGGTCAAACTCTGCCTGGGTATCCAGGTCTTTCAAAATCAGTTTATTGCTCGCTGCCTTCTCCCTATCTAGGTGGCTTTGCAGGGTGACTACCTGCTCAGCACATGCCCTATTGAAGTCTAACTGTTGCTCCAGCTTTTTCTGGCTCTGCAGTAGGGAGTCCAAACCTTCTTGGTACTCCTTCTGCAAGGCCAGAAATCTGGTATCCTGGTCAGCCTTTTCCTGTTGCAGGATGTCCATATCCCTCTTTATGTTAATGATGTGCTGTCTACTCTCATTTTCTGACTCCTGGCTCCCCTGCAGCCTCTGCTCAGAAGAGACCAGGTCAGATTGGACCTTCTCTAACGCCATCTGTCACTTATTCGCCAGATCTTGGCTTTCAGTACATTTATCCTGCATGTCTCCCATATATAGGTACAGGTATGCCGCTATCCTAACCATCTTGTCTTGTTCATCCTTAGCTTTAGGAGCCATGTATAGTTCACTCAGGGCCACATGTAAGGGACCCTGATCTCTCCATATATCTGACCCTGTTTCAGTGATCTGGGGTGCGATTGCCTGCAACCAGACCATCTGGTCCTGATGAGTCCACTCACCTCTCACAAATAACTTATGTAAGAAGTGCTCTCTGGCTATTTTCATGTCTACTAAGGTCGTCATTCTGGAATTTGAGTTCTTTCCTGACTTACAGAAGTTTGTGTTTTATTTTTGCAAAACAGACCTTTTCCTTAGAGCGTTCCTTTGAGGAGTGCTTTACAGCGTAACACAGCGTGGTGATCCGACCGGATATGTGTATCTGGTCAGCTGGCACACTGTATTAATCTGCACAAGTGATAGATCTAACCCAAACATCCCGCTCGAGCCCCCAATTTGTAAGAGGATTCAATTCAACACTACAGCTAAGTCAATGCCTAGTCTGGGATACTGAATGGAAACCCTTATTAATATATCTTTATGTCCAGTTCATGCGTTCTGGATGACTACCCCTATATAACACCCCTCTCTTGGAATCCCCCTGACCCCACTGAGCCAAGAAGTAGTTCTGTTTTGCAAGTTTAAAGGTTTATTTGATAATTTAAACAATATATATATATATATATCACACTTTATAATAAATTAATAATTGAATATCACACTTAATCTGAGCAGTAATCAATAATGGATAGTCTGGCACTGGCACACTTGTGAATAGGAACAGAAGAATAATGTGGTAGAGAATGCTTTATATAAGTTCAGATGGATGCAATGTTGAATGAAAGGCAGTACAGAAAATACTCAATATGATTTCACCAAAACAATGTAATCACTTTTCTCTGGCAATCCACTCCCCCCTTTATGCAATGCAAGGAAATGGAAGGAAAGCACACAGTTCTCCGAAATGCAATCAAACGTAATTCAGTTCACCCCAGCAAGCTTAGACTACAGAAGTTTGAAACACAGGCCCAAAATGCTTTTATATGTGATAGCACTATATTGGAAAATGTGCTAAAATGCTTTTATATGTGCTGGCAATGAAGTGAAAAATATGCTAAAATGCTTTTAATTCCCTCTAGAGGTTCAGGGTGAGTGGTATCTAGTTAATATTAGTCCAGGCTCACTCTAGCAATGATTCAGGGATGGTTCTTAAGAGGCAAACGAATTTTTAGCAAGGAAACTGTTGTTTTCACACGTGGAGAAATTTGCAAATCGCGGCAAAATTCGCGAGTGCGTTTTTCGCGATTGCGGCAATAGTGTATGGAATAGGAATGCGGTTCCAGGTTTGTTGAAAAGCCAAGATTCCCAGCTTTCAGAGGAAAGTTACTGCAAGTCTCTAAGACAAACGGTCACGGAGATATGAGCGATATGGTAAAGGTCGTTTTTCAGATTTGAAATTTTAAAGTTCAAAGTGACAAGTGACAGCTAGCAACTAGAAATGACAGGTGACAGCTTTGCAAATGACAGGTGACAGTTAGGAGGCAGTTCTACTTAGATTAAAATAGATTGAATTATATTATTTTAACTAAGAGATTGGTTCTGCACAGTTCTGCTAGGTACTCACAATATATTTAGAAATAGAATGGGCCTCGCCACGGATCTGGTCAGGTTTTAGACTGGACTCTGGTCTGGTCTCGGCACTTCACAGTGATCTGGGTCAGCTCTCTGGTTCTGCTAACAGTGGTCTGGGTCAGCTCTGCTCTCTCTGGGTACAGCACTGCTTCTGGATCTTTCTGCACAGCTTTCTCTGGAGATTGATGGATTTGAAGTCTGGATCTCTGGATGTGGTATGGTCCGGCAGCATGCTCCGCAGCAAATGGAATTGAATGTCCCTATCTGTCCTGACTGTCTGCTTTTATGTGTTTTGAAAGTGGGTGAAAAGGCTAGCTTCCTAGGCCCTACCCCTCTCCACTTGTCATTGGCCACTTCCTCCTCTTCCCCTTGATTGGGGGAATGAAATGAAGTGTCATCATGATGAGGTCTGTTTATGGTACAGAGAACCCACCCCTGTCAAATTACACACAATCTATATTTTGACCCAAAAGACATATTTGCACAGGTACACATTTGTTTAAAATTACATGCACCCATCACATATCACAGGAGGTATACCCTGTCCAAATCTGCTCTTCCTGGGAGCTTGCATTCAGAAATGGCAACATATTTCACTTTCTGGTCAGGTTACCAATATCAGATTCTTACTAAAATTTACCCAAATGTGTGCAAGGCATGCAGGCATTAATTGATGAAGTATCAGACTTTTAACATGCATACATTTTAAGTAATACCCTCTTAACTGCTAGCTTGCCCCCAGATCATGCCACCGGTTCTAAAAACCTCTTAAAATGTGGGCAGAAAAATCACAATAATTATGGTATCATTTAAATAATTATGACAAGTCCGTACTATGAGTTATTCATCTTTTTCTAAAACTATATTCTGGCTCCAAAGGGGTGTGGTTCCCCCCAGCACAAGGTTGAATTTCTGGTTTTTCCAGTTCTGCCAAGCCAGCTTGCTCTCACAGGCAGTGCTCCTCCCCTTTTCTTCCAGGAGGAAGCCACTTTTACAGCACCCATAATAAACCATCTGCCTGGGCCCTGGAAGGCCCATTGTTCGAGAGGAAGTCATTTATGGCCACTTCAATAAACCCTCTGCCTGGGTCCTATGTTTAGTCTCTAGCAGTCCCTTGATAATCCAATCAGAGAAGTGTCATATCCCTTTTGGTGGGAACAGCAAAAGGCAGGTAGGCCTGGGAACACAGCTGTTGTGCAAGTCTCAACTCCTGTCAGGGGTAGCTGGTGGGCAGAATTCAGTTCCTTAAGCCAGGCCCCAGCTAATGTCACTTTTAGTTACCCAGTTTTCTGCATTCAAATAAAACTAACCATTTTACATATGCAGCTAGAATGCTGATTCTAAGTTTAAAACTATGACATTTAAACAATTGCAACCTATGTGACACTCAAAAGTAGGTCACTCATTTCTTTTAAACATTTAGGTTTTTAGTGTCTTTCAGTCCAAATTTACTTAAACTGCTGAAATCCACAGCTCAGCCAGTCTTGTATAAACCTTCAAGTCACTTCAGAATATAACTTTACATTGGATCCACCTCTCAGTAAGTCTTTCTTTGGCCTGCTTTGGGTTCATTTATTCAGTTTTACATGAAAAAGAAAAAAGTCTGGTGTTGTTTTAAAACGCCGGCTTTCTGATAGTGGTGAGTACTGGTAATGCACCCATTTTTGGGATTTAAGAAAATGAATTCCCCACAATTCTAGGTTGCTTTTGGCAATCAGCCTTGCCATTCCCAATGGTTTCAGGCTACTGTGTGGGTAGTCCAATGGTGGTTTTAGGCAGTGCCCTTCTGTGCCCATAACATCGGCAAAATGGGTGGCAGCCTATTCTTCATGCACTTCCCTGGGCATTTTCTGGGAATCTCTGGCCATCATGATGTTTTCCATGTCAGTACTGCACAGTTTTGAGGTAGGGCTTGGATGCGTGGATAAAAACATCCCACACCTACACTACATGAATATATCCTCCTGAACTCTACTACTCCCTCCTCCATACTGCTACTCCCTCCTAAACCCCACAGCTCCATCTGCCATTCTACTATTCCCTCCCCTACATGAATATGTCCTCGTGAACTCTACTACTCCCTCTTCCACGTCACAGCTCCATATGCCATACTACCACTTCCTCCCCTACACGAATAGGTCCTCCTGAACTCTACTACTCCCTCTTCCATGCCACAGCTCCATCCGCCATACTACCACTCCCTTCCCTAAACGAATATGTCATCCTGAACTCTACTACTCCCTCCTCCATACTGATACTCCCTCCCCCACCCCACAGCTTAGTCTGCCATACTACTACTCCCTCCCCTACATGAATATGTCCTCCTGAACTCTACTACTCCCTCCTCCATGTCACAGCTCCATCTGCCATACTACCACGCCCTTCCCTAAACGAATATGTCCTCCTGAACTCTACTACTCCCTCCTCCATGCCACAGCTCCATCTGCCATACTACCACTCCCTCCCCTACACGAATATGTCATCCTGAACTCTACTACTCCCTCCTCCATACTGATACTCCCTCCTCCACCCCACAGCTCAATCTGCCATACTAATACTCCCTCCCCTACATGAATATGTCCTCCTGAACTCTACTACTCCCTCCTCCATACAGCTACTCCCTGCTTCACCCCACAGCTCCATCTGCCATACTGCAACTCCCTCCCTCCACTACACGAATATGTCCTCCTGAACTCTACTACTCCCTCCTCCATACTGATACTCCCTCCTCCACCCCACAGCTCAATCTGCCATACTAATACTCCCTCCCCTACATGAATATGTCCTCCTGAACTCTACTACTCCCTCCTCCATACTGCTACTCCCTCCTCCACGCCACAGCTCCATCTGCCATACTAGCACTCCCTCCCCTACATGAATATGTCCTCCTGAACTCTACTACTCCCTCCTCCATACTGCTACTCCCTCCTCCACGCCACAGCTCCATCTGCCATACTAGCACTCCCTCCCCTACATGAATATGTCCACCTGAACTCTACTACTCCCTCCTCCATACAGCTACTCCCTCCTTCACCCCACAGCTCCATCTGCCATACTGACACTCTTCCTCCCTCCACTTCACGAATATGTCCTCCAGAACTCTAGTACTCCCTCGTCCATACTGCTACTCCCTCCTCCACGCCACAGCTCCATCTGCCATACTACCACTCCCTCCCTTCACTACACGAATATGTCCTCCTGAACTGTAGTACTCCCTCCTCCATACTGCTACGCCCTCCTCCACACCACAGCTCCATCTGCCATACTACCACTCCCTCCCCTACATGAATATGTCCTCCTGAACTCTACTACTCCCTCCTCCATACTGCTACTCCCTCCTTCACCCCATAGCTCCATATGCCATACTACCACTCCCTCCCTCCACTTCACGAATATGTCCTCCAGAACTCTACTATTCCCTCCTCCATACTGCTACTCCCTCCTCCACCCCACAGCTCCATCTGACATATTGCCACTGTCTCCCCAACACAAATATGTCCTTCTGAACTCTACTACTCCCCCCTACATACTGCTACTCCCTCCTCCACACTATTACTTCCTCCTTCACACTATTAATACTCAGGCACTCTGCTTTCACTCAATACCATATGCTTCACAGTCACTCCTTACATTAACTTTTCCAACGACTCACGCCGACACATACCAGAAATTGCTGCCACACTGATCTGCTCCTTCCTTCCTCCTGCTGGTCTTTTGGTTCTCCACCTCCTGTGACCCACCTGAATAAATTCCTGATTCACGTGGTCCCTATATATACACCCCTCTCTTTTTCTGCACTGATTCTATGATCCTGCCCAATCTGGCCAGTTCTTCCCTCTCCAGGACGTGTTGAAGAAACAAAAAGCTCTATATAAATTTTTTTTTTTTTAGTTTTTTTATTTGTTCAGTTGATACATCAACTTTTCCAATTATTTATACAAAACAAAATTTTTACAATCAAAATCATTGGATTTTTGTTCTACATGATATTCACAAACAAAATTAACAAACGTAATAATTAAGAGACAAGATATACGTACATTAATAAAATTACTTCCTAATACAACAACTTAATTTGAGTGTTGGAATAGCAGCAAGACCAAATTGCCCACTATTGCTGGACCTAGATTGTTTTATTTCTACAATTGTTGAAGATTTGGGTCATTTTACTTTACTTTGAGGGGTATGGGTGCGGCAGAATCATATCCAAACATTGGACAATTGCTATTTGTATAGAAACGCTTGGATTGGAGAACAGCATTTGCCATTTTTGGTATTGAGTTAAATGATTCTGTAACACTAATTTGCCTTTAAAACATCTATTTCGTGCTTCACTAACTGCTTCACAATCCACTAATAGATGTTGTACAGTTTCTATTTGGTGTATATTCTGACAATATCGACAATAATTTTGCTCACTCTAAATGATTCTTCTCTTATGCAACATGTCACGAGTAACGTACAGGTTTAACCTGAACCTCAAGTACTTCCTCCTGGTGACAGAGCATGGATGTTTTACAAGATAATTTGCTATTGTCCCACGTTTCTTAATCCCAAACAGGAAGATATCAAATTCTTTATGGGTTGAACATTTTGCCATATTTTCTGCCCAATCATGCTGGAAAATGTTCGCTTTCGCTCGGTCAAGGTTTGAGATGAGTAGGTGTATGGTTATGTATGCATCACTAAGGGCAGCTTACGTATGCTCACGCCATCTCCAAGGGAAGTTGTTCTTCCACGTGAAAAGATTGATCGCTACAACCGTTAGCATAGAAGACTTCTCAAGACTAACTAATGCCTTCCAAAGGAAAGCACATTGCTTCCACACCACCTGCGAATAGAGTGATGTGAGGCCTAGCTCACAGTGAATCAATGCTATAGGTGCACTTCTTGGCAATTGCATCACTTGTTTCCAATAAGAGGACTCGATACTATCCCAAAAAGAGTGACCTTTCGGCAGAAGCTTCTACGCCATATAGTAGGATAGGTATTACTTTCATCTTGTAAAACATAACAATGTGTTTCACTGAGAACTTTCCAAACTTTCTGAGGAGAATTCCAGATTGTGACACCAGGGATTGCAATTTGTTTTCCATTTCACATGTATATTATGCTAGCGATTTCTTATGTTGTACAATCACCCCTAGATTTCTATATTGATTTACATTGTCAATTATGCACTGCTGCAGTTGCCATTTATGATTCCATGTTTTGGACTTCCTTTTTGGGTTACAGATGACTATTTGAGATTGTTGAGTATTGATATTTAAGTTGTTGGCCTGAGCATATGTGCCAAGTTGCTCCAACATATTTTGTAATCCCCTCGGTGTTTGTGATAATAGAACTAAATCATCCATGTACAATAAGTACGGATTTGTTGTGTGCCTATTTTCGGGGGGTTTCCTATACCATTTGTCAGAAAGTGGCCTATTTCTAATATGTAGAAGTTAAACAGGAAAGAGGCTAGGGCACATCCCTGTTTCAGTTCCCTTTGCGTAATTATTGTTGGTGACAGCATTCCATCAAGGGACATGCGTACTCGCATTGACGTGTTTGAGTGAAGCAATGTTATTAGGGACAATAGCGAAGGAGGACAGTTATATTTACTGAGCTTGAGCAAGAGCCGCATTCTATCTATCGAATCGAATGCGGATCTAAAATCAATAAATCCCAGGTATAACGGCTGTCCTCGCATTAACTGTTGAGCCTGTATCATGGCAAGGGCAAAGATATTGGGAATCGTACCCAATCCCCTGATGAAACCCGACTGAAGAGGGTCCAGTAATGATTTCTCTTCGACGCAGGCATTCAGTTCTTTAAGTATAATTCTACAAAAGATTTTCCCAGGGGCGTTCAGTAACGAAATTGGACGATAACTATCAGGAGATGATCGGTCACCTTTCTTGTAGATTGGGACCGTTATCGCTTGCGTTCATGTTAATTCAGGGTGCATTTGCATAACAAAATTAGACAAACCATCAGGGCCAACTGCTTTTGATTTGCTAGCGGTTTTTATAAGTAGAAGAATCTCGGTCTCGAGGTTGAAAGGGATCAAGATTTTTGTTATGAGGGGATTCAGACTATTTACTGGTGCAGCATAGAGTTCACTAAAGTGTGTGACCCAAGTATGTGTGTCAACAGTGGAGGACTGAGCACAAATTTGATGTAAACCCAAAGTTTGGTTCAGCGCTGCCCACTTTTTGCATATGTTCTTGCTAGCAAGTGTTTTTAACATTTCTGCTTCATCATTCTGATAGAGCTGACCCCGGTGCCCCTTCACCCAGTTTCCATAGCTGTTATGTAATTTTCTTGACAGTGTCGCTCTGACAGTGGGAGGATGCATGGCAAGTTTCCTTAATTCAGCCCGATAGGCAGTTTTTTTAGGCGTACTAAGTTGTCAAAAACATGCAAGTGGTATTTATTTATTTATATTTATATAGCGTGCAGACAGCCCAGGGGCATTGTGGCGCTGTTACTTGCAGGAACTTAGTTACAGGGGGTACAGGATTGGTAGCAGTAGTTGGCACATTATGATTGCTACAAACAGATTAGTCATTACAGCTCATGCATCTTTGGTTATTACATTACAGACAGTTGAATGGCACACATGGTGCTGCAAAGACCTTATGTGAAGAGGGTGGTTTTCATAGCTTTCCGAAAGGCAGTGAGGGAGGGCTCGCCTCGGATTGTGGGAGGTAAGGCATTCCAGTGTGATGGTGCGAGATAAGGGAAGATGGAACCTCCAGCTCTGGCTCTTTTTACTAGTGGTACATAGAGCATGTTGGTATATGGTGACCTGGTTGGCCTTGTGGAGGAGACGGGGTGGATTCTTTGTGAGAGGTAGACGGAGGCGGTGAGGTGGATGCACTTGTGGGTCAGTGTCAGAGCTTTGAAGATGATTCTTTCCCTTATTGGCAGCCAGTGGGCTAGGTTTCTGGCCTCAGAGATGTGTTCTCTTTTCGTAATACCTTGGGCAGCGCGGAGGGCATTGTTCTGTATGATTTGTAGCCTTTCCAGGTTTTTGTTGGAGGTTCCTAGGAAGAGTACATTGCAGTTATCTATCCTGGAGCCGGTGATTGCTCTGGCTATGTTTGTGCAATTTTCTTTGGAGAGGAAGGGTCTGACTGCGTCGATTAGTTTGGCGTGGTACGCAGCTGAAGAGGCTATTGCATTGACTTGTCTGTCCATGGAGAGGTTGGAATCCAAGTAGACACCAAGAGTTTTGACCGAGTCTGAGACAGGTATTTTAATGGAGTCAATGGTGAAATGACTGAATTGGGAGTCTAGATTTTTTAGCGTGTCGGGGGAACCTACCAGGAGGAGTTCGGTTTTGTCGGAGTTGAGGCACAGACCATTGTCTGCCATCCAGGCTTGGATGGTGTTGTAGAGGTTGTTGAGGGTCAGTGAGTCAGTGTCATTTGCCAGTGAGGGTGAGGAAGATCTGGGTATTTTCAGCGTAGTTGGTGTAGGAGATACCCATGGCATCGAGGATGAGGAAGAGGGGTCGTGTGAAGATGTTGTAGAGAGTGGGGGAGAGGCAGGAGCCTTGGGGCACACCACAGAGGATGATGGTGGGTGAGGCGGAGGCTAAATCAGAGAATACTTGCATGGTTCTGTCTTGTAGAAAGGATGTGATCCATGCTGTGGCCTCAGGGGAGAATCTAGCTGTGGCAGAGAGGTGGGGGCATAGGACGTCATGGTCTATGAGGTCGAAGGCCGCTGATAGGTCGAGAAGTAGGATAAGTGCTGGTTTGCCCATGTCTCTGGCATCGTCCATCTGGTTTTTCAAGTCAAGTAGCGGGGTTTCAGTCCCGTGTTTGGGGTGGAAGCCAGATTGTCGCAGACCTAAGAGTTTATTCTCTTCAATGAAGTGCTGAACCTGCAGATAGGCTGCTTTGTCCAGTATTTTGAGGACGAATGGGACAGTGGTGATGGGTCTATAGTTGTTAGGGGAGGTGGGATCAAGAGTTGTTTTTTTTAATAGATGGCGGACCCAGGCTTCCTTGAGGGAGGCGGGGTATTGTTGAGTGATATGATATGATATGATATGATATGGCATTTGTAATGCGCCTATACACAAGTGTTTGAAGGCGCGACGAGGCAGGGGGGGGGAACAAGGGGAGACAGATAACGATCCTACTAGGCCAGGTGTCATTCAGATTGCGCAAGTGCAAGGGTAGAGGGGAATGGGAAAAGTGCAAGGGGAAGGGGAGGGGGGAACGTGCAGTACATGGTTAGTAGAATACAAGATAAATAATAGGGCCAGCTGGTGGCAAGTGCAAGGTAAGTGCCAGGAGAAGGGGCTGTAGGAAACAGAGACAGTCCCATAGTGCAGGTAGGCAGTGCAGGGAAGAGTGGCTGGGCCAAGGACCGAGATCGGTGAGTGGCCCAGTTGCAGATTCAGTGCAGGTTCAGTGATTTTAGCAGGGGAGAGAGGAAGAGAAAGCGGAGGCAAAGAGGAAGGTTTTGAGGTGCTTCCGGAACCAGAGATGGTTCTCCTCAAGTTTCAGGGAGGCAGGAAAGCTGTTCCAGAGGGAGGCCCCTGCTGAAGAGAGAGATCTATCCCCAACTCGTTGCTTGGAGAAGCGGCTGACCCTGAGGTAGTTGGAGGTGGATGAGCGAAGAGCTCGAGAAGGAAGATATTTAGGAAGAGAGAGTTGAAGGTATTTTGGCCCAAGGCCCCAGACGGCCTTGTGGACAATGCAGAGGGTTTTGAACATAATCCTCACAGCCACTGGGAGCCAGTGTAGTGATTTCAGTCCTGGAGAGATACGGTCCCTGTGCTTGAGGCCAAGGACAAGTCTCGCAGTGCTGTTCTGGATGAGTTGCAAAGAGCAGAGACTAGAGGCAGGAAGATTTAGATAGAGGCTGTTACAGTAGTCCAGCTTCGAGAGAACCAGGGCTCTGGAGACAGTGAGCTTCTGGGGGAAGGAGAGGAAAGGAAGGATACCTCTGAGGAGGTGTAGCTGGTAGTGTGACTTCTTAGAGACGTCAGAGATGTGAGGAGAGAAAGAGAGTGTGGAGTCGAAGATGACCCCGAGGTTTTTTGCCTTGCAGGTATTAGCAGGAAGAGGGCCAAGGGAGGCCGGCCAGAGAGCTGCAGGGAAGGATGGAGTGGGTGTGCGATGAGTAGAATCTCAGTCTTAGAGTGTTGGTTGTTGTCTTCGTTTGCTCAAAATCTTAAAGTGTGTTACTATATATGATGCCAACATTACCCAATACATTATCTTCACTCGCAATTGACTATTTTAAAAGTTCATTGAAATGTGCAAAGCATCCTCCGACCATCAAAGACGGCACCTCCCTGAATTCACCACCAAACATCCCTTAACAGATTCCCTCTTAATAGAATAGCATTTCATTTGAGTACTCAGTTCAGTCAACAGCATGTTATGATCACTAGCATTAGAGGTGATGACAGTACATTTTTGCACAGTTGGCCACAGGGCTGCATTTACGTAGAAATAATCAACAATTGATGAAGCAGTACCTTTATGCCAAGTTGGGGCTGGTAGTATGTCTGTTGCAAAAGCGCCATTCAAAACGTGCAAGCCTCTGTGTTGTACTAAGGCTCTCCAGGGTTGATGCCTTCGGCTAGTTTGCCTGTTCAAACTCTCTAAGCACTTTAGATTTAGGTCACCGGCTAGGATAAAAAATTTGATGTATTGGTCTTCAACCACCATATCTAGTAGACTATTTAAATCTTTTAAAAATCGGTCATCGCTTATTGCAACGGGATTCCAATACATGTTTAACACAGCATAGGCATCATGAGGGGTTCTAACTCTAATCAATATCATAAATTCGTTAGGTATGGCCCACAATTGCGAAGATAGATTGTTGCTCTTCTTAACTGCTGTGAGAAGTCCTGACATTGGCCTACCCACTGAGGTCTTGATGTCAGGGTTCAAGAACACTTCGTGGCTATCCCAAATTGGGGCTGTTGTCAACCAAGTCTCCTGTAGGAGTACTAAATCATAGCTCTTTAGCTGATTCTGATCATGATTCACAAAATGCTCATGGCCCCTAGTGTTCCAACCGATAAGGGTGGACGATTGCAAGTTCGTATTCTGACTTAGCCATTTCTTCTCGGTGTTAAACAGTACGAAGAATGGCATTATCCTTTGTTTTACTAGACAATGGAGGATTTGAATGAGTCAATTGGGGTTGGCTTTGATGAACTGGAGCCATTTGAGACAAATGACTTTGCTAAGGTGGTGCCAATCGAGGGGAAAGACGATCAATGCTGAGGCCAAAGAGTCTTTCGACTACCAAATAAGATTTTGCACCACCCTGGATTGTATCCAGAGCCTCACTGCATTTAAGTTCCTATTATCTACAAATTCAACCAACGCTAAATCCGCAGACACTGGCCCGCATTACAAGACAGGCGGTGGACCATGGTGCTATTAGCACCGTGGTCCATGCCGGATTCCGCCATGATGGATGGCGGAATTACCGCCCCATTCCAAGGTGAGTGGGGCGGTAATTCCCCATTCACCATTTGCCCTTCCCCATTCCCATTTTTGCCCCATAGGGCATAATGGGGATGGGGAAGGCGCTAATTACGGCACCGTAAATTATGGTGCCGTAATTAGCACCAAGGTCGCTTAGCGCCTTGGACTTTAACGCCTGCAAAAAGCAGGCGTTAAAGTGTGAATCAGGCGTTAAGGGTTAACGGCGCCGACGGCGCCGTTAAACCCTTAACGCCTGACTTGTAATGAGGGCCACTATCTTCTAACTGTTGGATGTCCGAGAATATAGCCATCACAGCCCTGCGATTTAAATCATATTGGATGGATGGAGAGGGTTTGCAGGCTAAAATCAGAGAATGTGGTGCTGGTTTCGCTTTAGTGGGGGCAGTTTTGCCCACTGAAGCATTTTCACTCATGGGTTTTTTATCTTCTCCCCCCTTTTTCTCCGAATTAGAGGGAGGCTGCAAGTTTCCCAATGCACTCTCCACTAAGCGAATGATGACTCCAGACAAATCATTCATGAGTGGTGTATCACTCACTCGAGCATCTACACGGCGTGTCAAGGAGCACTCATTCGAGTGAGCTCACAATTCCCTGTTTTAAGTGTCTCATGGATTGCTCTAGGGGGCAACGGAAATGTGTCCGTCTTACATACCATCGAAAGAGGGACCTGTTCATGTGCTAAATCAGAGTTCACTGGGTTTTCAACTGTTAGTTTATTCAGAGTGCATTCACAAACTCTTTTGGGCAACTCTATCTGAGATTGAGTGCGATCAGACATGTAGGCATCAACTGCCTTTCTTATTTCAGCTTTTTTCTGATTGCATCTTACAGTTTTCTTGGTTTTGGATTTCTTAACCACACTCTGTTCTGGACCATTGGGATCAATGGAGCCGCAAGGGAGAGAAGGACAAGTTGACTTTTTTTCTAACCTTATCACCTGCAGAAGTTCGTTCAGAGGTGGATAATTTGGAGCTTGAGCGGGCTGGAAATTAGACACATCCGTTTTTATTTTTTATATGTATATTTGCTGGGCGTACTTTTTTTTTAATGGCCTGAGAGCCAAGCATATGATTCCTTTTTGGCAGGGAGATTGCTTTCAGAAACTGTTTGGTTGAGGAACCTCCCATGTGCTTTGGAATAACTTTATAGTCTGGTTTTCTTGTATTATTGGTTCCATTACTCTGAGATTGTTGTAGTGTCCCAACATTGGGAGACATTGTTTTTTTTTTTTTGTGAGAACTGGAGGCCACCGAAGTAAACATGGGGTACAGTACACCCTGAGACATTGTAGTGAGTTTAGTTGACTGAGCCACAGTCGACTCCTTAGCTGAGTGGAGAGTGTTTACTGATGTGTCATATATAATTGAATCAATACACGGTAGAGCACAGTGTTCTTCCGCTCTCTCCATTCGCTATAGTGACAGTGTCAGGGATTCCTTGCTCAGGGGCGGTGTCAGTCTGGCATGCTGTAGCAACGAAAGCTGCCTTCAAAGGTAAAGTTATGATATTATGTGTCAGGTGCCGCGAAGTCTCGCGCTTTAAAGTCTCATGTAATCCCAAAACTCTCTGCATAGACACTTCTTGCATTGATAGACGATTGTCTATGGATTGGTATATTTTTCCTAAAGCCTGAATGACCAGATTCATGGCTTGTAAAGTGACGTCTAATGACTCTCAATTCTTTGTGAATGGAATGATGTGTTTATTGCTTGTGTGTTAGTCTGGATGCCACTAGCCTCTAGTGTAGAAATGGAAGAGACAGTTTCTATCGAGGTGTGAGTCACCTCAGAGAAAACGTTCGTGGGTGATTTGGATAAGTTTTCGGACAGAACCTTGTCAGAAAATACAGAGTCGTTAAGATCCAAATCAATCACAGCTTCATCTTTTGCAGAAGGGGTAGAATAAATAGATACATTAGATTGAGCAGTGGCAGGTATGTTATCCAGTATGGCCGTATCAGAGATAGAGTGGCAAAACTGGGAATCAATGGGCTGTTCCTGTTGAATGCCATCCCGAGCAACAGGAGACATTGACAGTTTTTGGGGCAAAAGTACCATTGGAGCATTACAAGATGCCTCACTTCCGATTGCAGATTGGGCTCTTTCTAGCCTGGTCTTCGCTCTGTGGGCTGAGAGCGATCCGCTACAAAACAGACGTATGTACATAGTATGTATCCCCCCTTTAATACCTTTGTTCCGGTTGGGAGTGGAGTTCAGGCGCGTTACTTGGGAAGGCTGTACCGGATTCTCTGTAGCATTTGTTGTAGTGTGAGATAACGGCATTCCCGATTTTAAAGTGAGCACCCTCATATGAAGGCGTATCAGCTACTTATCAAACCACGCCGACCACAGTCGTATGCTGCAGACCCCACCGACAAGTAGAAGTTCCCCGGAAGTACCTCCCGCCTTGTCAAATAGGCAAAGAGGCAAAGAGGTACTTCCTGGTACTTCACCCGGTGCGCGCGCTGGTGCGCGCGGGGAGCTGATTTTATGGGCAGGGGCAATCGGAGGGCGTGGCTTCAGCGTTGCAACGCGATAGTCCACACAAATAGTCCAATAAAATAAACCAGGAAGTTCAGGAAGTTCAGGGTCCACACAGTAATAGATGCAGGTTCCAAAGATCCACAAAGAGCGTGCCCAGGCAAAGAGGTACTTCCTGGTACTTCGCCCAGTGCTATAAGCAGTGGGCTATGCTGTGCCCAGTTCCTCAACACAGGCTTGCTGAGTAACAACCATAGCACCTCGGCAAGGCAATAGTTCATGTTTGTGTTTGGGGGTCCTGTTCCAGGAAATCCTAATGTAAGTCCCATGCTGGAAGGGTTTTCGCTTCCTCAGTGCATACCCTGGTGGTCTAGAACACTTGCTAACTGCTATGTGTGCTTGCCACTGTAACTCAGCAGCAATGTGCTGTTCTTCTGCCTGCCACATAGAAACACTGTGGCAGCTCCCCTCTCTCTGCATTGTTCCTCCTCTTTCGGCATCGGTGTGTGGAACTCTGGGGTTTTGATTGCTGGTGACTGGGTCCCCACTCTTCTGCAGCTCATGCAGGGCTCTGGGGAATGTTCTTCACTGCAATGTGTGTCACTGCTTCAAGATGATGTATGTCTAAAAGAACAAGAGAACACTGTAAACATCTTCTATAGGAGGTATGGCACAAGTTACAGGTGGACTGCTCAGAAATAAGCTGGCACAAGGAATTGGGTCCTCTCAACGGCCACCATCCACCTCAGGGGTAGGATTGGCCCTGGATTTCTCCTTCTCCTCAATTTCTCCAACCACCTGCTCCTGTAATTCACCTAAATTTCTCATACCACTGCCTTCTGTTTTGTATCCTCCATCTCCACAAATTCTCCCCCTCTAGTCTCAAACCTTCCTCCTACTCTCCAACTTCTTCTCCATTCCATACTCCTCTCCAAGCTCCTTCTCCACTCTATACTCCTCCCCAAGCTCCTTCTCTCCTCCATACTCCTCTCCAAGCTCCTTCTCTCCTCCATACTCCTCTCCAAGCTCCTTCTCCCCTCTATTCTCCTCTCCAAGCTCCTTCTCTCCGCCATACCCCTCTCCAATCTCCTTCCCTCCTCCATACTCCTCTCCAAACTCCTTAACCACTCCATACTCCTCTCCAGGCTCTTTCTCTCCTCCATAATTATCTCCAATCTTCTCCACTCCATAGTCCTCCCTAAGCTCCTTCTGTCCTCCAGAACCCCTCTACTTGCCATTTGTCTGCAATCTCCTTCTAACAGCTCCTTCTCCAAACACCCACATTGACGAATGAGAACCTGGATTTACATATGCCTGTGAGCCCTCCACCTCAACTGGCCTCTCTTTAATGGTCCGCATCTGTATTTAGGACTTAGTGGGGGATGAGGATTGTTTGGGTTTAACTGACCCAACTGGGTCAACGCAGAAGCTCCAAGGCAGCCCAAACAGTTCAGTTGGGCTTCACTGGCTCCACTGTGCCAAGTGAGAGTTTAGATGGGTAGCCCAAACTTTCAAAGTGTGTGCCAGCCATTTTGGAATGAATTACAAGCTTTGGTTTTGTGCCTGTATAAGTCAAGGATGGGATTCCCACCTTCCCTTACCCTACTGAGGTGATGGGTCAGAAACTACCCTTCCGGGGATCTGGCATGCTGGTTAGGAAGTGGGAAAAAGAAAACATGCTCTTATTCCAATGCGCTGTCCAACCTTTATTTTAATCCAACACTCAGTTATATGGGTTGGCATTAATAGGCTGCAAAACAAGTGGGAGGTAGATAGCTTGGCGCCCTATACAGTTATGAAAAAGACACTTAAGTTAGTTTTTCCCAATTGTGCCAGTGTCTTGATACTACTTGAGAAACCTCTAGTGACACAATTTAAGTAACAGTAGAACAAATTGCTGGATATCAACAGAATACTGTGAATTGACTTATTGAAGTCTTTGGTGCCAGCAAATTAGAATTCCGTCTTGGAAAGTGGGACAGATGGCATGCAGGACTGCGAGAACTGGGATGTGGGAATTGTGATGTGAGGACTGTGATGAAGAAGATGAGACTATTATGTTTGTGAGAAATTACTCAAGGTCATACCATCCTATCTGTAATCATCATTCCCACTCCTAAAGCAATTAAGATGTAGATCCTGGTGGTACAAAGCTTGTTGGAATGGGTCTTACCCAGCTGAAGCCTGCAATGGGACATTAATGTATGTGGGGACAAAGAGGTTGTTGCTTTGTCAAGGTCCACAAGAGAGGCAAGTTAGATTATGTTGAAAGACCAAAGAAATATCGAGGCTTAGTACCACAAATGAAATACGCCAATCACGGGTTGAAAAGATACAAGTATCTTTTATTACTGTACAATATCAAAGCAAAACAGATAGCTATCTGGCTCCCAACACCTCGCAGTGTGTACCAGCAGACACAGTGAGGGGTGAGAGTGCTGGACATCTAAACATAGACATATTTATACAATTTTTGAAACATTGTCCAGCCTCTCTTCAAGCTAATAAGCTAATAAGTTACTGGCTAGAGTTCGTGCCCAGTTCATATGACAAATATTACAATATTGTACAAGGGATTAAACAAGTTTGCATGTCCATAAAGTTACAATGATGCATGTTGGTTCTCTGATCCAGGGTAAGCCTTGTTCCAAGAATCGCTACAATGCAGTTCACCCAGAACACACAATCTAAATTTGTTTTCCATTGTCTCATTGTTTATATGAGGATGAGGCTTGTGAGTGCAGACAACACTTGGAAGATAGTTCATTTGAACAAACCCTACTTTTGGCCTAAGTGAAGAGCATTACTGAAACATTTGCTTTACTCAAAATCCAACACCTCAATGTCCGCACATCCTGAATCACATTCTTCAGAAATATCAATTGCCATGAGTTTCTTGATAGTGATATCTTTCATTACAAAAGCGTTAGCAGTTTCCTTAGGCGTATGTACCTTTGGTCCTGATGTACCTATAGTTTGTGCACAACATCCTCCTAACATCGAACATATGGCAGGAAGACATTTTACACAACAACAGCAGACCAATAGAACACCGAGAACTATCACTAAGACTGAAAAGAGCTTCCAGCCCCATGAACGTAGAAAGTCCCAAAACCAAGCACTAAGATCCCAGTTTCCCTCGGGGACATGTACTTCCATACTCAAGGTATGCAGATTTTGTATTGCCTTGAATATAGTAGGGGAGGAGTCAGGTACGAAAACACAGCAAGCAGATCCCACCAATTTACATACCCCACCATGCTCAGCTAGGATGACGTCTAACACCATCCTATTCTGAAGGGCCACTAATCTGATTGCTTTTTGTTCCAGCGTCATGTTGTATAGTATATCGGTGGTTCTGTTGATGGTTTTCTCCAATACTCTTGCTTGGCTCCTAGTATCCTCAGAGTTCATTATCTGTCCCCAAAATGGTACAAAGGATTTTGCTACATCACCCATAACCTGTGAAGGAGTATCACCATGCTCGTCCCGGCTTGGATGAGCTCTAGAGACCTCAGAGGTGCTAGCCACATATACCCCTGGTAACAAGATACCCAAGTAACAAGTACTCTGCCAATCTCTAGGTAACCAAGGATAAGCTTCATTGCCACAGACAAAATAAACGGGATCACCTACATACAAAGGTCTCTCCTCACTAGTTAGGTTTGCAATGTTGGTACAACCCTCGAATGTACCCATCGGCTCAGAACCATCCCTTTGTATACAGAAGTAAACAGAGTTGGGGCTATGATTGATAGTGTAGAAAGGAAGCATGGCATTCCGGTTGCCTACGGGAGCCATCTTGAAAGAAATTAGCGATTGGAAAGGTCTAGAAAGTCTATCGGAAGGCCTAATAGAAGCAACATTGAGCTTGCTCCTATTCGCAAAAAGGGAACATCCCAAAGGTGTCAGGACTCATTTTTCGAATTCGTTCAGATTAGTCCCATCGAAGTTCCCAGAAATACTGTCATTCCAACAACCAAAGAATAGGGCCCTAAGTGAGGCGTAGCATGCATTAGTCAAAGAAAGAGGATGAATATACCAGCCCAACCCTTTTTCCCCGTGCTGTGGCAAATCTGAACACACCAAGCAATTTGTTTTGTTTAGAATCGCATGGTGGCATTCATGATTAATAGGAGAGTGTTATTGTGATAACTCTGTCTGTGTTGGGAATCCCTAGGAGGTAGAGTGTGCAGATGCATGAAAGGTGATGACATAGTGGGAACAATTTCAGTTGGTAACAAAGTCTCAAATGGACGCATCCTTTCTTAATGCCAAAACCCAAGCGAAAATACAACTGTCAGACCGATCAACATTGTGACAAGAAAACAATGAGTCCTCAAGGACCATGATCTTTGATAATCAAATTCTTTGTCAGCCACAAGACCAATAGCTTGCTCTGTATGAGTAGAGTTAGAAAAGGGCATTGTTTCTCAGAGTCCATTCAGAAGCCTCTCCATCAGGTTATTTTAGTTCATCCGTCGGTGGCCCCTGACCACGTAGCTTATCTTGCTTGAAGATAACTTTGCCGATCCCTGCCACTTATTTCCGTTTCAGCGAGAGAGTGGCAAGGGACTAGCTCAACGGTGGTGTCTTGTGGGCACAGCCGATGCCATGCTGTAAGTCTAGTGCCGCATACGCAGATCGTACCTCAAGACTACAAGTACGGCATCATCTGCGAACAAAGTGTCATCGCTTCCTGATGGAAGTGGTGAAACAGAAGCAAGATTGCTCAATGATGCAGAAAGATCCGAAGAAGAATTCAAAGCAATCTCTCCAGGCCCCATGGGCTCAGGAAGGGTTTCCAGGACACCCTTGGTGTTAGTCAGAATGGGCTTGCGGTGAGGAACAGAGTGAAGAATTTCTTTCTCTTCTCCTTCATCGTGCGGCAGAGGAAAAGGTATCTTCTTAACATGTGTCACGTGTATCAAATGTTTCTTTCTGTCTACTCGTACAGAGGTCTGTGTGGCCAACAGGACTTGGAACGGTCCTCTCCAACGTGGTGCGAGACAGGATGCTCTTTCAAAAACCTTGGTGAGCACCCAGTCGCCGGGTCAAAGTCGATGACCTGGCCCCTCGTATTTTACTGGGAGGGCTTCTCGCACCTGTTGATACATCAAATACAAGTTTTGAGTTAACTGGTCACAGTATTCAGAAAGGAGCAAATGCTCCACGTCTTTCATTCGCTTGGGCTTCGGCATGTTCCAAATATTAGCTGGCCTCCCCATCACTATTTCATAGGGGGAGAGCCCAGTTTTCATTTGTGGGGTCGTCCGCATAGACAATAGAGCTATTGGCGAGGCATCTGGCCATTTCAAATTGCTACTGGCGCAAATCTTCACCATTTTATTCTTCAATATACCATTATGGGATTCTACAAGTCCGGCACTCCGAGGGTGTCTGGCCGAATGGAACCATTTATCGATCTGTAATCCCGCGCATGTTTGCAGGATAACAGCAGCGATAAAATGTGGACCATTGTCCGACCAAATGACCCTCTGCAACCCAAACCTAGGAAAATATTCCTTAAGATTGGTTTTCGCCATCGTTATTGCTGTGGCATCTTTTACAGGGAAGGCTTCGACCGATTTGCTAAAGACACAAATGACTACCAGAACGTATTTGTAGTTTTGGCAGCACTCCATTTCGATGGAGTCGAAATGTATTACCTCAAAGGGAACAGAGAGGGGACCGAAACTACCCCTCAGTGTTGATGTACCTTTCCCCACATTATGCTGTAAGCATACCATGCAATTTTGGACCAAACGCTCAGCAGTTTTTGAAATATTTGCATTTACTCAGACAGGTTCTAGCTTTTTACAAATTTTTCTATCACATATATGAGTGGGACCATGAGCCTGTAACCATAGCAGTGACATAAGCATTGGGTAGCATCCATCTTTTCTTGACATTGTCTATCCAACAACCTTCATCATCTAAGTTTGCTAAACCCTCAGCCCATTCCTTAAGCTCTTCTGGAGTGGCATCAGCTTGAATGTTTTTTATAGAATCACTTCCTTCATCTATCAAACAAGTGTTGGTGGCTTCTTTTGTTACATACATTTCAGAATACATATAGGTGGCAGTCTGTTTGGCTTTCCTGTCAGCAAAAGCATTTCCTCTCCCCACATCATCTGTTACTTTCTGGTGTACGGTGCACTTCATTATTGCTAGTTGAGTAGGAAGTGCAAGTGCCGAGAGTAGCCGAACTAGCAAAGTGCCATGTTGAATCTTAGTTCCATGTGAGGTCAGACAACCTCTCTCTGCCCATAATCTACAGAAATTATGAACCACCCCCAAGGCATACTGGCTATCTGTAAATATATTTACACTGAGCCCTTCGGAAAGTTCACAAGCTCGAGTGAATGCGATAATCTCTGCGGCCTGCGTGGAGTTATGTGAAATTCTCTTGGTTTCCACAATAGTGCTTAATGTAGTGATGGCATAAGCAGCAGTGGATGTACCATCCGGAAGTTTGAAGCAGGAGCAATCGCAAAACAGCTCCCCTTGTGGATTTTTCAATGGGGTGTCATTTAAATCGATTCTGCCTTTGGTTTCTTGCTCTGTGCTATAGAGGCAGTCATGTGACATCTTGTCACTGCAAGCAATGTCTTGTGGAAGAGGCAATAGTTTGTCGGGAATTAATACGCAACATCTCTTAATTTGGATATGCGGTGCAAATAGAGTCAGCTCGTATCTTGTTAATCGTGCTGAGGTAAGATGTTGCGTTTGCGTTCTGTTCAATAGAATGTCTACAGAGTGGGGTACCATCACAGTTAAAGAGTGACCTAAAACCATACCCTCACTTTACTTTACAGATGCAGCGGCAGCAGCAACAGCTCTCAGACATCTCGGCAAAGTGCATGCAACAGGGTCAAGCGTGGAGGAAAAATAACCACACAGTCTATTCTTCCCCCCGTGTTCCTGTGTTAATACAGCCGAAGCACATCCATCACATTCATGCACATACAACACAAAGGCCTTGTCATAATTTAGTGTGCCCAAAACTGGTGCTGAACACAACGCATCCTTGAGCAGATCAAAAGGTTTCTGGCAATCCAAGTTCCACGGTAATGGCAAAGAAATGCCCTTCTTTGTCAATACCAACATTCGCTTTATCATTAATGAGAAGTTTGGAATACTCTGTCTACAGTACGAAGCCATGCCTATCAAGGCTCTGACCTCTTTCTGTGTATTTGGGACAGACAAGCTAGAGATGCTTTTTATCCATTCAGGTGTCAGTCTCCTTCCCTCCTTTGACAGGAGATAGCCTAAATAGGCGACCTCCTGTCGACAATATTGAAACTTTTTCAATGAAGCCTTATGCCCAAGCTCTGCTAGGTGGATAAGCAGCAACACAGTGCCCTCCTTGCAAGCAACTTCTGAGTCTGCAGCTAAAATAAGATCATCAACATACTGCAACAATGTACAAGTGGGAGGCAGCTCAAGTGTATCACACTGCTCCTTCAAAGCTCTGCTTTAAATACTCTTACTCTCAGTGTACCCTTGTGGCACACAAGTGAATGTAAACAAGTGTCCCCATAGGGTGAACGCGAACAAGTATCTACTGTCAAAGTGTACAGGAATGCATTAAGAAAGCATTCTTAAGATCCACAACACTGAAATGAGTAGCAGAAGCAAGTATCATCGTTAATATTGTGTTCACATCAGGCACAATTGGAAATTGTGGAGCAACAATCTTATTGATGGCACGTAAATCAATAATGAAACAGAAAGGAATTGCATTATCCCCTTTCTTATACACCGCTAAAATCGGACTATTGCACAAACTTTATGCAATTTCCTAAATCACTCCTCGATGTACAAAATCAGAGACTATACTTTTTAACGCTTGCTCACCACCAACTAAAATCTTATATTGTGGAATCCATGGCAACTTAACACCTGGTTTCAAGACAATCTTAACAGGTTCAATTTGCAAAATGCCAACATCATTATTGTCAACTGACCATAAACATGCTGGAACTTTATCCAATTCAGTCGGTAAAGGCCTAGTCAGAAATTGTGAAGCAGAAAATTGCTGAGGTGAAATCGTCAAATGTACTCCATTCGGAGAACAATGAATTACTGCATTTAATTCTTTCAACAAATTCAACCCCACCAAATTCTTGCCACAATTCGTCATCAAAAGAAATGGAGATTGATCCGTGAATGGCCCTAGTGAAATTGGTACCGGCTGAGAAACCGGACTAACCACTGGTGTGCCAGAAAACCCTACAGAAATGTTATTCTGCCATTACAGTGGAATATCTGGAACCCGTAAATGATCTATGGAACACTTCTGTGCTCCCGTATCTATCAAAAATAGATGTTTCTTATTCCCCACCTTCATTTCTACGTAGGGCCGTTTTTGATCGACGGGAATAGGCACCGGTTCCAGACTCTGCTTCGAGTTGTCCTAACGGAACAACACATCATCAAATACGAGATCCTCAGAAAGATAGACAGTCGAAGGATTACCAAAAATATTCCTATTATCAACAATATGTTGCTGACTATCTTGCGAGAATGACTGTGAATTCTGAGCGAACTGACTTCTACCAGGACCCCCTACTCCTGGGCAGCCTCTGGATCGACTACCCATGGTACCATATATGTTATTCGATCTCTGCTGAAGGATCGGGCATTGTGCTCGCCAATGACCATCTTGTCTACAATAAGCACATTGCTTCATGTGTGCAGGACCCATCTGCGCAGTACTCTGTGTGGAACAAACTGACCTCTACACTGTGTACTCCCACCTCAGGTTCCTCAAACTATCTGTTGCAACAATACTTTAGTTTTCAAGTCTCCCTTCTTCTTTTCTATCCTCTCTTTTTCATTATTGACTCTATTATTGTAATACTGAGCCATATGCAATACTTCGTACTGTGATTTCGCTTGCCAGGCTCTTTCAGAAGTCATCATTTGTGATTGGATATCAGGCAACAATCCACGTACAAATTTGTCCACAAGCAACCTTTTCCCTGACTCAGTACTTAAATCCTGACCGCTAAAATCTGGAAATACTTGCTTGAACCGATTAAAATATTTGGTATCACCTTTGGATTTCCCCTGGGTGCAAGCAGTGAGTTTGTCCCAAACTATCCTTCTCTCTGGAACTAGAGTCTTTAATTTGTTTACTATTCTGTCTGGCAGTGTCAGTATAACCTGTGGCGGTCTCTCACCAGCTTTCCTTTCTCCATCTAACCGTACTAAGTTAACCCATATGTCACCCAGCCCTGCCTTATCATCTACAGTTCTAATCTGTTTCCATAAATCAGCAGGTAGGATCACAGGGAACAACAACTCTATATCACCCAGAGTAAAAACTGACAAATGCAAGACAGATTCTATTTCTTTATAAAACCCTGCTGGATTTTTCCTAATATCTGCAATCGACTGTCTAATAGTATTCACTTCCTGTCTAGAGAACGGGACATGAACAAATTGTGAAACATAATGAGCTTCAATAGTGGTAGCTGGTGTGCCTGCTACGGCATCAGCTGGAATTTCTACTTTAAGAACAAATGTCGGAGGAACCTCCCTCATTTGCAATTGAGAAGTAGGCAACTCTGAACATTTGTTAAGCAATAGAGCTAAATCGAGCGACAAAGTAAGCAAAGCAGTGTCAGGTGAAAATGCTCTCTTATAAATAATCATCAAATCTGCGGGACAACAAATCTTTTTCTTCATACACTCATCCTGCAGGTACTCTACCATTACCTGTAACACTTACTTTTGCATTTCTGGAGTATGCTGACTAAACGTATCATATACATCCATGGGAGATATCGAAATATCTGAAATCCATCTAAGCGCATCCCTTGCACAAATTCGCATCTCTACACTCGTTGATTTACAAGAAGGAAGAAGCCGTTTCTATACATACAGAGCGTCCAATCTACCACCATCTGTTTCATCATTCTATAACCGATCTTACTCCCTCTTAAACTCAAAAACCCTCTCAACATGCTCATGTACTTTCTCTGCAGTGTCCCTTGAGTAGGCTAATACATTGGGCCTCATTACGACCCAGGCGGTAAGTTACCGCCTGGGTCGTACCTTTACCACCATGGCGTAAACAACGTTTACGCCATGGTGGTTGGCGGACTTACCGCCCCATTCCAGGGTGAGTGGGGCGGTAAGTCCCCATTAACCCATTTACTCTTCCCCATTCCCATTTTTGCCCCATAGGGCATAATGGGAGTGGGGAAGGCGTTAATTACGCCACCGTAAATTATGGTGGCGTAATTAACAACAAGGTCCCTTAGCGCCATGGATTTTAACACCTGCTAAAAGCAGGTGTTAAAACCTCCATGGCACTAAGGGACCTCGGAATTAGGCGGTAAGGGTCGGCGCTGTTTACGCCGCCGTAAACCCCTTACCGCCTGGGTCCTAATGATGCCCATTCAAATCCCTCCACCCTTGTGGGACATTCATGTCCGTCAAATCATTCCACATTTCAGCAAAGTACATTCTCATCCCCTCTATAAAAATATTCTGTTCGGGAATACTTTCTTGGTCCGAAATTGCAGTTAAAACAGCTGATTTTTCACCTTTTTCTATACATTTCTTAGCCCATGCATACAATGATCTTTTTCTAGCTTTTGAAACTGTACTTCGAGTCACTACTTTTGATTCGGCACTCAACCCTTCAATTACTACAAGTGGAGTAGAGCCAATTGGAAAAGAGAGTTCAGACAAATCCTTTACAACAGGTAGTGGAGACACTACCGCTGGCGGTAAAGACGGAGCTAAGTGAACAACTGCCGATAAGGGCAGAGATGCAGTAGGAGGAGCAACAACAGGAAGAGGAGCAACAACTGGAGGAGGAGCTACACCAGGAGGAACAGGAATAACAGCGGGAGGAGATGAAGCAGCGGGAAGAGGTAAAACAGCTGGAAGAGGCACATAGGGAGGAGGTGCAGTAGCTACAGTCCTACGCTCATTTAAAAGCTTATTAATTAGTTTGTCTAATCCTTAGACGGATATATTTTCTGTACACCAAGTTGGAAAGCCCTATCCATATTTCTAACAGACTACAACTGTTTCTGTTGATTATACAATAATGCTTTCTCTGAATTAGACATGTGACGACGTGCATGTTTCTCTTTACTCTTAAATTGCTGCATAGCTTCCTTTTTCAATTCTGAATTACACCAAATGCTGCAGGCCTAGCCTTTTTCTTTAACAATATAGACTCCAAATACTCTATACGAGCAATCTCAAAACTACCATGAACTGGCCACGGAAATTCCGAAGCATGTCTAGTTTGTCTGTGCCAAATATCGTTGAATACTATACTACCAATGCTGTACTTACAGTACATAGTACATGCCGACGACCCTCCTGTGGCGTCGGTCGGCCAAATTCCAAAGATTGTCTGTCTCTGTGGAATAAACCCCTGAAATAGGCAGACAATTTCCCAGGCATATCAGATCACTGGTGTTACCTGGCGTCGTTTGAACTCGCAAGTACAAATCTGCAACCAAATATCAGGATACTTAGCAATCGGATCATGACTCACCTGATTACAAAGGACTAAGGAGGTCCGATCGGACTACAAAGGACCCTCGTGGTTTGAGATTTTGGCAAAACAGCCCGTCTCGATATGAGGACCCTCGTCAAGATGCCCTCTTGAAACGCATGCTTACCGTTCAGGGATCGGAAGGTGCAGTACTGTCGAGGTGACGTGTCTCATACCAAGGGGCACCCTTTTTCCCACTCTCCGATCCCGGTCCGATAGCTGTGTCCTCTCTTCAGCGAGGTGACATCAATCTTGAGGGTCCTTATTCGGGTGCCATCTGTAAAACCAAAGAAATATCGAGGCTTAGTATCACAAATGAAATATGCCAATCACGGGTTGAAAAGATACAAGTATCTTTTATTACTGTACAGTATCAAAGCAAAACAGATAGCTATCTGGCTCCCAACACCTCACAGTTTGTACCAGCAGAACAGTGAGGGGTGATAATGCTGGACATCTAAACACAGACATATTTATACCATTTTTGAAACATTGTCCAGCCTCTCTTCAAGCTAATAAGTTACTGGCTAGAGTTCGTGCCCAGTTCATGTGACAAATATTACAATATTGTACAAGGGATTAAACAAGTTTGCATGTCCATGAAGTTACAATGATGGTTGTTGGTTCTCTGATCCATGGTAAGTCTTGTTCCAAGAATCGCTAAAATGCAGTTCAGCCAGAACACACGATCTGAGTTTGTTTTCCATTGTCTCATTGTTTATATGAGGACGAGGCTTGTGAGTGCAGACAACACTTGGATGACAGTTCTTTTCGAGTCACAAGGTTTCTTTACATTGGTCAAACAGTCTGCTCTCGGTCAGCCTAAACATTAACGGAACTCAAAGGTCGTTCGGCTCAGCTACAAGTTGGAAACACGGTCCAACATTTTAGAAAACAAAAACAAGAGTTGAAATCAAAATGGCAGACGATTCTTAAAATGGGGACGACATTGATCGAAAAGCAAAACATTTCAGACGCGGTTTTCTGTGTAAGGGCAAAGGGCTTAGGCCCATATTCAGAATAAGGCGGTAATATGCAAATACGGTTTAACAATGTACAAGAAGTACTAATGTTCGTTGTAGATTTTTCATTGATTAGGAATCGGAACAACTGAGACGCTCTACGTCATGCTGATGTCTATATGATCCAATCGGCCATCGTTGTCTAAAATGGTCTAATCCCTTTACTCTTCATGCCAATGGACACACACAGTGATTCGGGTTTATGGAACTCGTGTGCCAGAAAGGTAGATTGACCTGGATCTGCCTATATCAAATTAGTGCACACAGCATTCCTCTGGAGTAGATTTATCTTGGAAAAATGCTGGAAGGCTGAACTCTTTAATGAGGCAGGGTGGGGCAATGAGCTCGCCTTGGGAACAAGATGATTTTGTGCAACATAGATTCGATCCTAGGTCTGGCAATTAGTGGCTGGATGAGTCCAGGATTATGCATGATATAAACCACAAATAAAATAAAATGAATAAAAAAGGTGAAACTTGTAAGCCACCCTAAGCTAAGGGTTAGGATGCAAAAACAACTTATCTGGCAAAACCTTAAATTAAGGGTCATGGATAGACAAGGCACCCAACATTTCCAACCTACTACTGAAAACTGAGTCTTGCCCAAGAGGAGGGCCAAGAGTCTCTTGTACAAGCTTAATGGAGGCCATTGATGGACATTCCCATGGCCAGAAAAGGATCCCATCTAGGTACTCAAGAGCTAGGAGAAGGTCATTGCATAGAACATCTCCTCAAATGCCTTGCTTTCTAATTCTTGAACTGGGAGACTCCAGCCCTTTAAGATGAGGTAGCAATACCCTTGAGATGAATGGGGATGCAGAAGTTACTCAAACATCAATAATAGAAACGACTCAGGTAGTTGGCAAAAAGATAACTGTTTTAATATCAATAATCTAATACAGGGAGTACAACGCACATCAACAGACGTCTCAGCGGATAACTTCTCAATGCATCATGATAAAAAGCTTTCTTTTATAACACAAACTCATTGTAGGTGACGTCAACCTATGTATTTACTAACGTCATCTTACCTGGAAAACTTCAAAAACCTACTGGCTATTGTGATTGGTTCTAAAGGAACCTATAAGTATACGATCCATACTAGTCTAAGAAAGTGAAGAAAAGTGATTGGTATCTTAACTTCAGGTGGGGCAACTAAGCACCACCCCCAAACAAGTCACTATGAACGTCACTAAATACACAATGGGTCTCATTACACGGACGGCGGTGGACCAAGGTGCTACTAGCACCTTGGTCCATGCCGGTAAAATACCGGCACCGCCTTGGTGGAAAGGGGAATTACCGCCCTATTCCAAGGTTGGTGGGGCGGTAATTCCCCCTTCCCCCATTGACCTTCCCCATTCCCATGTTTGCCCCATAGGGCATAATGGGAATGGGGAAGGTGCTAATTACGGCACTGCAAATTGCAGTACCGTAATTAGCTCCCTGGTCCCTTTGCGGTTTGGTTTTTAACGCCTGCAAAAAGCAGGCGTTAAATTCTCCAACCCACAAAAGGACCTCGTAGTAAGGCGGTAAGGGTTTACCGGTACCCTTACCGCCTACCGTGTAATGAGGCCGTGTAATGAGGCCCAATGTCCCATTGGTTACACAAACGATAGGACCCTTTGTACAGGAGGGCGGAGCATCCTCTGACGGGCCCATAGGTCAGAGCTCACCCTCTAATACCTGTAAGAAAAGATAGCTGCACCATGTGAGGAATGGGGGTGCAGTATTCACTTACTCCAACACACTTCAATAAGGACAACTCGATAGTTTGGGAAAGGGAAGTCTGTTTAATGACAAGTACAAAAAATGGGGAAACAAATGGTAATCATCAATGATGCGATCGCCTGTCTCGCTTCCACTACCAAATTCTTCATTCAGACAGCAACTTTTATGGGCAAAATTCATCATCAGTTGACGTGCAAAACTCATAAGTTTGTCATGCAATTCTATTGTTCGGAAAGGTAACTGAAGTATAGGTGCTATATCTGTATATGGTAACAGAGCATGCAGACTGGGTAGCTCTTATCGTGTGGGCAACTATTCCCATCCCACTACATCACTCGTGATAGACGTCACTACAACTACAAAATCTTATTGGTTCTACAAGCTATAGGACCCTAGATCATTTGGTCCATTTTGATTGGGTGGGTTACACCCCTAGGCATAAATTTCCACTTTAATTAGCAGCATGCAGAATGGGCAACCAGATGTGGAGTGCCCCACGATTCACCCTGCCTCCCTTCCATCAATCAGTACCTTTAGGGCTATGTGTCAATTAGTTGGCTAGGGATGGCCTCAAAACTGTAGCTTATTATAAGGAAAAGTTATGGCATCCAGGGTTCTGGGTGACATCAGACGTTGGTACCTCTGTGCCCTTGGCTGGGCACGTGTCTGTTCACCGTGAATCTGCTTCATTTTCCTGTTATTCGCGTATTTGATTCTTCCATAGCCTTGCCACCTGCATGGGGCATCCTTATCTCAACCTTCACTGGCTGGCTGCTATGCTTCTGAAGTTTCCATACTTCAGAGTCGCCACTCTCCTCCCTTCCTGGAGTTGACCTCGAATTCCTAGGCATTGAGCTGCTTCTTACTGAGTTTTGATTCCGCTCTTTCCTTCGGTTTTGGCTGGAATATGAATCTTGGCCTTGTTAGTCCCGTGCAGCCTGGGCTTAATTCTGCTTTTACAAAATGGAGTCGCACTTGTATAGCGTGCTTCACTAAGGTAGATATATACTTGGTGCATTCGCTCTATTCCTCTACTTAGCATTGCAAGCAGTTCCGTTTACTTAACTTCTTGCGTTACAAGCCTATTTACAAGCGTTAGCTGGTTGAAGACTTCCATCTCGCTTCGCAGCTACGTTTCCTTAAGTCTCTTTATGTATCAACATCGTTAAGTCTCTTTATGTATCAACATTGTTTCTTCTTACACGTCCATTAAATCGTTACTCTTTGTTTTTAGTCCTTGTGTGTCCGTTTTTCGTTTGTTTTTTGTGTTCATTTGTTGTCACCATCTGCCCTCCATTAAGGCTCTCTGGGTCTCTTCGGGGACTGTTTGTAAGTAATCCTCATTTCGTATCAGCTGCTGGTATGGTTGTCTCAGTGGGTACCTTGCAGCCCACGGTTGTCTGGTTATTGGCGCTTCAATAGGTATACATGTCCCTCTGATGGGTCCTGGACAGAGCCCCACCGTGGCTCTCTGTTGGTTCATTTGCTCCTTATATGTCACATATCTTGGCGAGTATGCTTCTGGCATTTCAACATGGGTGGCTGGAGTGCAGGCCATATTTGGGACCTCCTCTACACACCCACCTCTGGTTGGTTTATCGGCCACTTTTTCTTCTTCCTTTAGATTATTCTTGCTTGGCTCTTTCATATCCAATTCTTCGTTATCTGGGTTTGTACATGATGGTGTGAAAGTGTGCATCTTTGGAGTCCATATTTTTATCACTCCTTTCAAACTTCCTGTTGTTTTTACGTGTTCGTCTTTGTTCCAGGTCATTAGCTGGCATTGCCCATTTGGGCTACAGTGAATCCATTTCCCTTCATACCTTCTTCGTTTTCTGGGGTATGCAAACTTTGTTCCTTCTGGCGCAAATTTGCTGGCCTTCACGAAGTTTATTATTTCTTCATCTGTTAGGTCTCTGGGCTTCCATCCTGGTTCGACGCCGACCATAATTTTCATCCCAATGGCTTTTTTTGCAGTTTTCTGGCATTGTGTTACGATTATCTTGATAACACAAAATCCCAGTAGTATCATTACTAGTAGGGCACCCAGAAATTTGAACATGTCTGCCATCCATTGTGGGACCCATAGAAACAGTGTTCCAAACCAGCTGTCATCATCGATTTCGTCAGTTTCCTTGATCATCTGATTCTGCAGATCTGCCAGCATACTTATGGCTTCTGTTAAGGTTCCATTTTCTTCATCATGTGAAGGTATAAACATGCAACATGATTCTCAGATTTTTGTGCAAACACCTCCATCCATTGCTGTGATCATGTCAAGTACATATCTGTTCTGGAGGGTCATCAATCGGATTGCCCTCAATTCTTTTTGATTGCATTGAATCCTTTTATGGTAGTGTTGATGGCCTGCAATAACTCCCATCTGGTTATCTGCAACCATTCAGCATTCACTCCTATTTGGATGTGCGGCAAGAGCATTGTTGTGAATACTGTTGAGGTGAGGCTAAACAGCCTGTGCTTATATGGGATTGCATGCAATGCTTCTTCTGATTTGGCAGAAAAGTAATTCTCTCTTTTCATCCAGGATACCAGTTCCACAGACCTCCTCTTCCTTAGGTGAGCATCTGCTTTCGGGAAACTGTCAATGTTCAGGTCACTTTTCGGGATCACTAGTGCAGGAACGTGGATGTTCACTATTGTGCATGTGCCTCCCCAGTTTTTCGGCAGTCTTATGTATACTTTGGATCCACACGCCCAGTAATGGTCCATAATTACTGCGGTCCCTTGCATCATTCCTGGGGCTTTGAAGATTCGTCCGCAGTTTTGATTCTCTTCCATCTTCCTTGTGCCATTGTTCCTAAAGCACAGTTTCAGGTTTTCCAATGTTACTATTTGCAAGGGTCCTCCTCTGTCTTCGACCCATGTCTTTAACTTTACCAATTTTGGCCATAGGCGTTTGCACAGTTTTTGTGAGTTTTCTATTGCTTCCTTGCAGGCTCCAGGGACCATCCTTGCTCGGCATATCACTACTCCTGCTTCCCATTCCGTCTGGGGAAAGCACTGTTCCCCAAATCTGCATCTGGCCTCTATTTTACCAAATTTGCGCTTCTTCTGGAGTTTTTCCTTGGACGTTTAGTTTCGGGTTTATGTCCCATCTTTTTCCTGCTCCTTGAGCTTCTGGCTTGCATACCTGATCACGTGATTCCTTGTGTGAGCTCTGTTTCTTGTCTTGATGTCTTGGATATAGTCATCTTCATCAGGGTATGCTGTTTTTGTTGCCCATATCAGTGAGGCATCTTTTCCCGTAAACTGTCCTCTGGTGTTGCACATTGCTATGTGTGACATACAGTGTGCTGTAGGGACATCGATTTCTACAGCCACAAAGATCTTGGATTTTCCCATGCTGTATGGTAGAAGTGCACAGACGAAGCATTCTCCTTCAGCTTTTCTTCTTCCGACCTCCTTCATGTGTTGGTACCAAATGTTATTTCCTAGATGTGCTGTGCTGTCTAGGTAATCGTTTCGTTCATTGTTGTCTTCATGTGGGTTTCTCTTGATCCTTAGTGTCTTTCTGTAGTTTGCTATAACTATATCTTTAAATGCGTCTGTGCTGCTTTTTCCATGCTAGGGGTCTCTCAATCATGCTTGTCGGAGGGGCAGGCTTCATTTCCTGTATCGCTGTGGTGGGAGAAGGTTTTGTGTTTCTCTTCCTCTCCCCTTGTATTCTCTCGTAGAGCTCCTTTAACCACCACCTGTGTACCGTCTGTCCAACGTGAGGCCACATCGTGGGCCTGGTGCTTGTAGGAACTGATGTGCTTGCTGCGATAGTCAATGTGATTCTATTTTTCAGTTCCTCATGCAGTTTCTTCGCTCTAACTATAAACGGGAACAAATGGTCTATCAGCTTTTGTGTCTTTGCAGTGAATTCTTTTGTAGCAGTCTCTGTCTTCTTGAGTGCTTTGGTTATATCTTTTTCAGTTGGCCTTTCGCTTGCTTCCTCTTGGTTACTTCCACTATTTTCTGGAACTGGTTGTTCGGTAGGCAGTCTCTTACTTTCTGTTGCTATCGTTCGAGGTTCTGTTGCCATTGACACCTGCCCTTGCTCGTGTGCATTTAGTGTGTGTGTGTGTGTAGTGGTCAGTGCTATGTTTTCATTAATTCCGCGCTGACCCTGTCTCCAGCTTTTCTCTTCATTTGTTACCTGAAACGTGTATGAATCACTGTTAATTACATTTAATTTTAGCTTGCTTGCTTTACCATCTGCTTTTCTTGGAACTGGAATAACTATATAGGGTATGGGTGCTTTCGTACGTACATTATCTGGTGGGTGCAGCAATAAAGAATGCAGTTCTGATTGTTAATGACAGAAAAACAATAATAATAACTATTCATATGCACATTACCGTTCGATAAGACAATTTGCAGCATTTTCTTCCAGGGAAGTGGGGGTGCACCTCCGCTTGTGGGAGGACTAGGCTACTGTTCTTGGCCCCCATTTCAATCATATCAATAGTTAAAGTTCTATAAAGCATTTATTCCATTATGGTCTTTCAGGAGGTCTTGGACGTAACGTGTCTTGTGCTTCATAAGAGTCCTCCCTCTCGAGGGTGACGATTGTCTCGGGTAGCGGGATGTAGTTCCCTTGCTAGACTATGGAAAAAGATTAGACTAGCCTCTTTGGTGAGTCTCATTCATTGGCCATATTCAAAATAAGTCAATTCCCAGTCCACCCCCGAATTTGCTTCAGTCCTGCGGACATGCTGGAATCTTGTTTTAATGCGAAAAAAGGTGAGAAAATTGGAATCAGTAGAAAAAATGGAAAAATGGTAAAAATGGAAAAACTGGAAAAAATGGAAAAAATTGAAAAATGGTACCATTCAAAATCAAATCAAAAATGGGAGTCAAATAACCATAAAAATGAAAAAATAAAGTAAAAATAAAAACAAGTGGTGTAGTTCTCTTCCCTGCTCTTCTCGATCTGTCCCACTGCAGTACGATGAAGAACTGTGCCTCTGTTCCCTCGATCTGTCCCACGGCAGAAATATGAAGAACTGTGCCTCTGTTCCCTCGATCTGTACCACGGCGGAAAGCTTCACTGGAATCTCCTCAGAAGTCGATGAACATTAGTGTTCTTAATCTGAGCTATAATGGCATGCAAGAGCATGTTTAGCTGAGTACTCTTCACTGGATCTCAGAGAAATGTAGGTACGTCACCAATGGTTGGTCTTCCCACTAGCTCTGGAAAGTTCTCAATGAGGTGAAAGAAGACATGGTATGCATATCTGCTATCTTCTGGTGATAACGACATTCGTCCTGTCTTTCTGGGTTCTGGATCACATGGCTTTCTTTTGACGAGAACAGTCTCTGCACTTTCCTGCTGCGTGGATTGCAATCACGTAATTTAGCTTGATCCACACTTGGTTCAGGTATTCATTGTTTCTTGGATCTCCGATAAATGTTAGGGTATCCATGGGTCTCCCGATGAGTCCTGGGCACTCCTCTATGATGTGAAAGAAGAGCGTATTTGTGAGTTCATCTACTATTGCCTGTGGTGGAAGCATTTGTGTCCTCCTCACTGTATTCTGGCAGTACAATGAAGGCTTCTGCGATGACAGTCAGTAGTTGCCAGATCACCTTCTTGTTGGCAGGATTTTGGACAAAGTCTCTGATGCTGGTAACTCTCCCTACAAGCGATGGATATGTCTCTAGTATTAACTGAAAACAGGACAGCACCTCTCTGGTGATATTCCTGTTGGGGGATGTCATACGTTCTGCAAAACAAAGAGTGGGTGTTGGTTGATTCAGGTGACTGTGATGTTCTTAACTTTTGCTCTTAGTTCATCAAAGTCTCGTTTACTAATAATGCTTGGATATAGCTTGATTCAAAAGTTCGTATCATCAGTGTGTTGTGGCTTAGATGTGCGATTCTCTTCTTCACCCTGCAACTAGAATGCAGAGAGTGTTCGTTATGCCCTTATCCCCCATTGCTTGGAGGAACTGTCCAGTTTTAAGCCACAACTTGTATCCGGGTTCTTTGTCTTGGTTTTCCTGCTCATGCGTCCTTCTTCCTCATCATAGCTCTCGTCTGCATGTGCTGAGTTTCTTTCCCATTGTCTGTAGGTTCTTCACGGTGGGGTGCAGCTAAAGGGATCTTACCGATATAAGGTTTAATGTCATTTAGGAAAATCCAAGCTCTCCTGCCTTGCAGTTTCACGGCTGAGGGAGTGCAGTCTTCTACGATGAATGGGCCGTTGAATCTCGGCTCGTCCCACCTTTTCTTTGTGTGATTTCTCACCAGTACTTTGTCACCAGGGAAGATGATTGGCGCACGTAGCCCTTGAGTGGTGTCTGATTCAGCATTCCCTCTGGGTCTGGTGTTGTGCTGCACCCTTTTCGTCGTCGCTGCAGTTGGTCTGAAATGACAGCGAGGCTCGATGTCATGCAGTTTAGATATTCCGACAACTCAGTTCCCAGGACCTCTCGGGTAGACTGGGCATCACATCTAGCTCTATCTCGAGGGGAAAGGGGGGTCCTCATTCTCCTTCCCGTGACTGCAGTCTCGTGCGGTGTGAGATGATGGTCGGAGCCTGGTTGGTTCCGAAGTGCATACAATGCCAGTGGTAGACAGTGCATCCATCCCTTTTTTAGAGTAAACTTCAACTTGGCTATCCTTTCCTTTAACAAGCAGTTGAGCCTCTCGCATACACCATTTCCCTCTGGATGATACGCCAATGAGAACTTGTGCTTTATACAAGCAACAAGCTAATCTGTTCAAAATCTGTATTTACAAAATGAGCCCTATTATCTGATCTCATCACCTCACACACCCCCCATCTAGGGAATACTTTCCTCACCAGGAATTTGGCAGCACAGGTTGAGTCTGGGTGTGTACAGGGACCTGCTTTTATCCATCTAGAGAATGGACACACCACTACAATTAAGTACCTGTACCCGTTACATACTTGAATCATGTCGAAATAATCGACATGCAAGTGCTGAAATGGTCCATTTGGCTGGGGGATGACTCCTCTCACTACTTTTAATGTGTGCCTAGCGGTGAACTGCAGGCAGATTATACAGTTCACCATAAATAATGCAACATGCTCTGCTAAATTCGGTATAAACCAGTCTTCTGCAAGTGTTGCTGCTAGATTTTCTTTTGTCATATGGAAGGGGTAATGTAATTGCTCCACTGCTATCTTTAGGAGGGCTACAAGCATTACTGGTTTACCAGTGCTGTCTTGCCTCCACAATCCGTCCAAGGGGTTCAAAGAACACCCTCGTCATTTTCACAGGTTCTTTTCGTCCTGTGGTGCCTCCCCTTGTAGCTCCATCAATTGAGTTTGCCCCATATTACTATAAGCCTCTGGTGTGGCTCGAGCTATCATCATACGCTCATGGGTGCGTGCCACTTCTACTTCCATGATTGTCTCATTTTTTGATGCCATACGCTTGGCATCCGTGTCTGCTGATGATTTACACGTGACAATAAATCTGTCCCGTGAGTATCGGCGCCGCATTTCACGACCGCTATGCCCACTGGGAGATGTAGTGTCTTTATCAGGCTGTCCAATAAGGCTGATTGTTGCACTGGCATGCCGTCTGCTCAGAGGTAGCCCCTCCTCTTCCAACGCGCTAGTCCTGCGTGCACTGTGGACGTCACATAGGCGGAGTCACTGTACACCGTTACTTCCTGGTCTGAATGATTCTCAATGGCGAGTATCAACGCCAATAATTCTGCAGCCTGTGCTGAATAATGAGATGCTATTCGTGCATTAACGAGTACTTGAAATTCTCCGTTTGCTATGTGTTTTATTACGGCAACGTCTGTAACGCTCACCTGGTATCCACGGGGACGTCACACAGCCTGTTCTGACCTCTTACGACCTCGAACCCTTCCCTGCAGGCTATTCGACTGGAGACTGGGCCTTGTTTTCTTGGATAGTGTGCTCTCCATCCTGCTTTCAGCACAGGGGTGCATTGATTGATCCGGGCTCGTTGCTGCCTAGTTACTTCACTGGCAAGAGTCCGACAGGTTAGTATAATGAGTCTTTTGAACAGTTCTCTAACTTCGTTCCTTTCCTTCCTTAGATGATGGCCGGCGTCCGGGGATGGCGGCGTGCTGCTGAGATGGGTAGCGCTGAAGGTGAGTGAGAGCGCGATGCACGATGCACCCCTTTCGGATTTGTATTGAACTGAGTTCTTTTTCTGTGTCTTTTAGGTGCCGCAACGTTTTCAGCGTGGATGACGGTTATGAAGAACAAATTTGGTGAGTAAGCGCAGTATACAGCGCCTCTAGATGTTTCCACGCTAACCTGGAGTGTCTTTTCCCTCTTGCAGATGGATGAGAAGTTCCGGAGACAGAGTTCCCCAGAGCGGCTGGGATTCAGGTAAGCGTTTGAAGCTTGTACAGTATTTAAAAATAAGCAAAGATTTGCAGAATGCTTACCAATGCCTTTTTTCTGTTCTTTTCCCTTTTCCTTAGGAAGCGGCGTGCCGGGATGGGAATGACACCGCCGAAGATGCCCGCAGAACAGAAGGAGCGATGAATGATGGGCAGAAGCGCCGCAAGGTAAGGCTGTTCCTAACAGTGTTCTTGTTCTTGCAGGAGCTGAGCGCAGAAGAAAGATGCAGGCCTACTGGAGTCCGATCCGAACACGGTGAGTGTCACACTGCAGGTGCAGAAAACACAAAGCATGTTTCTCAGGCTTGGCGTGGATTAAATAGTCTCTGGGTATCCCAGGTGTCTCTGGACTGAACCACACCCAAAAGACTAGACTGCACATGCAGTTCTGGGAACCGAAAAATGTGGGGGCATCCATCTTGTCCCATCAATGCACTACAAGTCCAATCCCCAATGTTATCCTATGGGAGAGAGTGAGTCTGGTGCCACAAGCGCCAAGTCTGACTCCAAGTGGGTCTTTGGAGGGATGGAGAGGCCCTTGAGGGCCATATAGGTGATCGTGGCCTGGCTCCAGCCTGACATCTTGGAGGGCTGGGGACATGAGGGGCAGGAATCATGACACGCCCGTATATCTTTGTCCGTCTTCTTGATCGATTCTTGAAGAACCATCAATGAACACAATTTCACCACCTACCAGGGCATTTTCCTTTACCCAGGGGATGTCATCATAGATAGCATTCCTCATAATTTTCGCAGTCATGTATCGGCTTTCCTTCAGTGACTGGCTCTGCTATGAACATGGCTGGATTCACTGTTTTACATTGAACTATTTTGATTGATGGATTTGATATGATCACCTCATAGGCAGAGGCCCTTTGAGATGTCAATGTACCTTTTGGTTTCTCTAATATGGCAAATAATGAGTGTTCAACATACAGCGTCATGGAGCATCCCATTACAATGGTTGTCGCCTTCTCTATGGCGAACGCTGCGGCAGCTAAGCTTTGTTCGCATGGGAACTGGCCTCTCATTACTGGGTCCAGATTCCCACTGTAATACGCCTGGGGCTTGTACCCCAACGAGGTTTTTTGAGTGAGTACTGCCGTCATAACATTGCCATTCGTGTGCGAGAACAGGTAGAATTCCTCCGCATAATTAGGAATACCGAGAACTGGAGCCGCGCAAATTGCTCTCTTTAGTTCTGTGAACCCATCTTCCATCGCTTCAGTCAATTCAATTTTTTCTTTTGTTGCTCGGGCCTTCTTCAGGGCCTGGAGCAAGGGCTTGGTATATGAGCTGTAATCAAAGACCCATGCCCTAACATAGTTGCACAGGCCTAGGAAGCTCTGCATTTGTTTTATCGTGAGTGGCTTAGCCGTGTTCATGATAGCTTCAGCCCTTTCAGGGGTGACCTTTTAACCCTCATGCGAGATTAGCTGGCCTATGTACAGCACCTCTTGTTGACAATATTGTAACTTTTATTTGTCAACCTTATATCCTTTCTCAGCCAATATAGTCAGAAGCTGGATAGGATCGCGCCTGCATTGTTCTTCAGTGGTGCTGCAGATCAGAATGTCATCCACATACTGCAAAACAACACTGTCTACTGTAATGTTGCCTAGGTCCATTTGCAAGACTCTGTTGAAAATGGATGGGGACTCACAGTACCCCTGCGGCAACCTCGTACTTTTTAGGCGCATTTGTCTGAATGTGAAGGACGTCAGATCTTGTGAGTCACGGTGCAGCTGGATTGAGTAAAAAGCATTTTTCAAATCAATCACTGTGAAGTATTTTACCTCGATCAGTATGTTACACAAGATCATAGATGGATTAGGGACTATAGGGAACTCGGCTTCAACAATATCGTTTAATGCTCTTAAATCTTGGATTAAACGCCACGACCCTCCCTTTGATTTCTTGACTGGGTAAATCACTGTATTGCAGGGTGATTTTGACGTCACAAGGATGCCCTGCTCCATCATGGCGGAAATTGTCATCGCAATCCCTTCATCCGCTTCTCTGGACATGGGATATTGTCGTGCCCTTGGTAAAATTGCTCCTGGTTTCAATTTAATTTTCACTTCTCATGCTCCTTTCAGGAGGCCTACGTCATAGGGGCCTGTAGTCCATACTGATACAGGCACCTGGGCCATATCGTCATCAAAGTAAGTGGGGCGGATCATTGTCGACATAATTCGCTGTGGCATTTCTCCTTTGATCATTTTGACCCAAAATATGAGACTCACCTCCACCCTAGTCTCTGCTGAGTCTGGGTGTTCTTCGAACAGATCATCATCGGTGACGTCAGTCACTCGGTACCCTTCTTCAATGGCGATAATTGCGCACCATTGTCTGCCTTCATCATCGTACCTTTCAACCATTACTACCTTCCCTCGTACTGCTGCAATATGTATCGATAAGGGAAATACTTGTCCCTCTTCTTCATGGATAGGTTTTCTTGATCTGAATAGAAATTCATCAGGGGTTCTCATAGTTCTATCTGCGAGGCCTGGCAATCCCGCCATAAGCACTGGCATGCCATATGTGAAGACTTCTGGTTCTAATGGTATAGCTCTCATGGCTATGCACCTGGAGTACGCATTGATCATTTCGCACACATTGGAATAATGCATTCCTAGAGTGGAGCATACTATGCCCTCCTCTGTGAACGATATAGTCATATTCAACTTTGTCATTAAATCTCGACCCAAAATGTTTACTGGGGTCTGGCGTGAATATAACAAGGGTACATTCATCTCACATTCTCCCACAGAGACTGGGAGATTGTCCGTAAAGGGAACTCTGCTGTGAGCTTCCTGTAAAACTCTGAGTGTCTATGGCCTGGCCGGACAAGGAAAACCTGCCTTCTCATATGCAGGAGCGTGTTGCACCCGTGTCAACTAAGAAGGAATATTCTTTCCCCCCTACGACGACATTTACCCTAGGTTCCCTTTTAGGGTCTGGTGTCACTGATAGGATAGAGCACATCAGAGTTTCCTGTGAACTGTCCTATTGTATATATAGATTTGGTCCAGCGTATGCTTGTGGATTTCCCCTATGACTCCCCCTCCGGAGTTAGTGCCCTGCGACATTTGCGGCGGTGCCTGTTGGGATTGCCACTGTGGCAAATTCCCATATTCGAGGGTTGAACCCCTTGCAGCGTACCTTGCTGCAAGCCTGGCGCCTGCTGCTTCACTGTGTGATTCTTTGCATCGCCTTGTTGTCGGACGGCAGACTGATTCACCATGCCTGTTCCCATCCCTTGGTCATTTTGCCACATGCCTTGGCTTCTGCACACGCGTGCCACATTTCGTGTCATTCCACACAGCCAACACACTGGCGGTGGTCAGGCCATCTGTCCATCTGGCACAGCTGGACTGCCCATCTGCGCGTTCTGAAAGCCACCTTGATTATTCTGAAAACCTCCCTGATTACTCTGAAACCCTCCCTGATTACTCTGCCATCCTCTTCCTCTAAAACCCCTAGCCTTCGGGTAAAATCCCGTACTACCCTGGTCATTCTGCAATGGGTTGGTCACTTGTTGCGCGCTTGGCTCAGATGGGTTTGTCAGCATGGCTCCCTTGAGAGCATACTTTGAGAGTTTCTTTTGCACCAGCTTCGCTTCCTCATCTTTACCAGTTGCCTCCTTTTTTCGGTTCTTTTCTTGCAACAATCTACAGTAGTGTGCAATTGTCGACTGTATTTTGGCCCATGGTTTAGCTTCTACTCCTACCAATTTCTTGAGCTGTTTCTGCACCGGATCTGGCAACTCTTTGCACAATATATGGTAGAATACAGGGATAGATTTTGTCCAAGATTCATACGTTTCGAGCACCCACGCGTCTTGAAAATTCTGGATATAAATCAAAGGATCCTCTGACTCTTTCATTTCTCGAGTCATTATAGCTCCCATATCGGAAGTGTCTGGGTACAGCACTCGTAGCGCTTTCCACACTGCTGCTCTACAATTATTGAATGGTGCTCCGTCATGGGTAGTGTTAATTATGGTTATCCCAGGGTACCCAGCCCGCTTCCATACATCGTCTGCTCTCTCACCCAGTATGGCGATCAGGAGACCTTTAATGTCCCCTATAGCCAACGTGACACCGCCTGTCATTTTTTTTTAATTCGTGTATCCATTTCCTGGCTCCCGAAGTCAGCATTGGAAGCTTGTTTTTCAAGTTCTCTCGGTCCATGTGTGGCCATGGGATATATTGTGGTCTTGCACCTCCCTTTTCTAGCAGCAGGAACTGAAATGTGCAGTCTTCCTTCTCTTTCCACATAGCTCTCCTGTCTATCACTGGCGTAACATTCCCGCATCGCCGTCTACCTGGCAATGTCTTCAATCTGTCTACATAGGCAGGTCCTGGATCCCCCCTCTGACCGTGGGGTATTCCCTCATGTCAGCCAGGCTGCGCAGTGGACTCCGATGCCCTAGGTGCAGACTCGCTAGTGTCTGACCATCGTACCCCTTGGTCCCTTGGGAGCTGCTTCTCACGTCATCTCCCTTCTTCGTGTGTCTCGTCCTCTGTTTCCCCACCGGAGTCGGACGCTAATTGTTCCCAGTACATGCAACTCCTTACATCTTCTTCATTCTTACTCATTTCTAGCCTATCCAGGGACAGTCCCCTGCTCCCACTACTTCGGGTGACATCCTCAGTGTCATACAGCTGAGTGCTTTCCAAGCGCTCATCTTCCCTTCCCCCTTGGGAAATTTGTTCCAGCCCCATTTCATCGTATATTTTATCAATCGTTTCGCCGATGCTTCTGGTGTCGAAGTCATCTTCAGTATTCGTCCCCCTCATGCCCGGTACTGAGTCGTACGCGGGAAAGAATTCTTCAATGTCTTCCCATTCTACAACAGGATTGGGTTTTTTTACTTCCCGTTCCAAATATTCAAGATCCTGTGCCCTCTGTCTACACTAACGTTCTATATCCTCATCGACTTCCTTGCGCTTCCTCGCTTCTTTTCTAGTCTTATCTTCTTCTCTTCTTCCCTCATTTCTACGTTCATTTGCCCTTCTAACTTCCTCATCTTCCTGTCTCATTATTCTCTTTCCACATACACTTTGCTCTTCTTCCAACCTTTGCATGTTCTGTCTGTACTGTGCATAGGCTGCACATTGTTTACGACTGAGTGGTTTTCCTTGCTCTTCGCGATATAGCTGTTCTCGCCTCAGCCTATCTTTCTTTTTTATTCTCTCATCCCTCATTCCCTTTTCCTTCTCCTTTTTCCTTCTCTGTGCCTCATCAGACTTCTCTCTCAGCCTTATATCATCATTTCCTTTACCATCAGGTTTCAGCAATATCTGTCCTCCCATCCATTCGTCTTTTATGAATGCTATCTCATCAGTTCTGCCTTCACTTCCCTTCCATTTCTTTCTCTCTCTTTCCTTAACGAGAGGTGCACAACTCTGTGCCTTGTCTTTCCTCTCCTCATCGCATCTCTCCTTGTCCCTCGGAACTGTGGAGGTAAGATTAATGTCCTGCTCCTTCTCCTTGATTTTGTCACTACTGTACGTAGGGGGTTCATACGCGGGGTTGCTATACCCCGTGGCTGCCTTAAGCTCTCTTAACGGGTAGAGTCCCTCTGATTTACTCCTCTCGATCTCTGGCTCAGGCAGGGCTGGTGGCGTCTCACCCCCCTCTGTGCATACGTTTAGTATCCAATCTGCAGGAGGCTCGTCCTCCTTTGGCTGTTCAAACATTTTCCACAGTTCTAGGAACAGCAAGTCGTTTCTCTAGTTTCTCGCCTGTGTATGTGGCATGCAGCTAAGTCGTCATATGCTGTAAGACGGCTTTAGATAAAGACCCATTCTGTGGCCATGGCATAAACATTTTATGGGCGGTACCCTTAACCCACTCCGCACTATACTTCTTGAGCTTGAGTGCGTGCTTGGGTAATTGCTTGCACAAATGGACAAGTGGGGTAACCTCTTCCATTATCATCTTTTGTTACCAACACTATTTTATGTAATTTTCAAACGTTCAACAGTATGAGCGAGCACCAAATACGCAAGCTCCAATCCAATCTTTCCTGCCAAAGTTCTGTATCATCACTGTAGTCAAGAATATCAATTCATTGGCAATTCCCTCTTAGATACGGAATCACGTAAAGCCCAAACTTCATTGCAAACAATCAATGATACAGTTCTTTACTTTTGACATATAACAGGACACGTATGACAGACATTTGACAGACTAGATGGACACCAGCTGGACAAACATATACCTGCCTTCTAATCAATACCCCGACATGGGGTTTAAACGAACCCGATTAGTGCCGTCTTTAATCATCACCGTAGCCTAATCGTCCCCTATTATGTAGGCTCTGAGTTCACGTTTCTTCTGACAGCTGTAATAAAGCGCAGGAACAAGGCGAATCCTCTTACTTTTTCTCTCGGGTGCCCTCACGGTATACTCTACTTTTTTTCTCTCGATTGTCCTCCCGGTAACCTACTTTTTATCTCTCGGGTGTCTTCCCGGTAACCTACTTTTTATCTCGAGTGTCCTCCCGGTAATCTACTTTTTATCTCGGGTGTCCTCCCGGTAACCTATTTTTTATCTATTATACTCGAGTCATTAACCCCTTATATATATATACAGTCGTCTCTACTTCTGACTATTTTTATTTTTCTCCGCCACCCTCCATTACCTTTCCCTTACTTGTTCTAATGCCTACAAGACATTTGCCAAAGTAATGAGTTTATTGTTTCACTCTCGCTCGCATCTTTTCCTCTCTGGAACTTCGGGATCACCGCCCCTCCTTTTCCCGCCTCTTGCGGTCTTTTCGTCCGATCCGCTGCCCGTGGGAATGAGAAGGGTTATTCTTGGAAAGGCAGGTTCCTTCAGACCTACTGCAGATTTGATGGACTTACTTCTATCATTGTCCACGGGAAGATTCTCAGTCTACTCAGCCTGTCAAACCGGATATTAAATTATGCCTCTTATTACAAACGATTTGTATGTATATTGGCCTACGCCAAGTTGCTTAAAATTGTACGCGAATAACTCTCTACGGCAAGGTCTTGACCTTAGAAATTGATGTAAGCCGCCATCTTGAATCAAGCCTCCATTTTAGGTTAGAAACCGCCATTTTGGGGTTTTATACAAAGTCACCCTGTAATCTAAAATGGCCGTCTCGTGTGTCTTTGTTCTTGCCTTAACCTCTCCAACCTCTGTAGGGGAGTTAATGTCCAACCTGCCCTCAGGCTATATGTTAGGGTCATGTAGACCTTGTCCTTTGTTGACCTCGGGAACGGGGGATTACTTGAATCAGCAATGTTAAACTACAAGTATACAAGAACAGTAATGCTATCCAAATATAATATGCAAAACATTGTTTGGTCTGTATTAAAACAATATGCAAAGAGTGTAAATGTTAAATTAAAGAATAATGGAGTGTGTTAGTAAATGTATTGAAAAGTAAACCGCATGCACGAGATATGAAAATTAGGAAAGTGAACCTGGCGCCCCTAGCCCAGTGTATGATTAACCTGTAAGAGGGCTGGACATCATTTTACAAATTGTATAAATGCGTCGATGTCCAGCTAGGAAATTCTGTCACTGCTCACATTGAACCCTGCTGGTGGTCTCTGTGATGTATTGACGGCCAAATAGCTATTTGTGTACTTTGTTGAATACTGTTCAGTTTTGTAATAAAGATTCTGGGAATCTTTATAAGCCCGTGTCGGTGTATTTTCCTTTACTCGGTGTAACAGCCGTAATATTGTATTTTTTCTGATTCCATAGATGGCGCCCGAATAGGGACCCTCAAGATTGACTTCGTCTCGTTGAAGGTTGGCTCGGCTATCGGACTGGGATCGGACGGTGCCAACAGAACCGGCCACTCTAAGACGAGAAGGGAATTCCTTGACGAAACTGCACGATCCGATCCCTGGATGGTGAGCTGTAGCCCGAGACGACGTCTTGACAAGGGTCCATATAATTGAGGTGGGTAAATTTGCCGAAAATCACGAGACACGTGGGTCCTTTGCATTGTCCTTAGTAACCCGATCGGGCCTCCCAGTCCTTTGGTCAGGTGAATCGTGTCCCGATTCTTAATATAACCCTGACAAATTTGAATTTGGAGCATTGTACTCGCAAGCACAATTATTTAACCAGGTAACACCAGAACTTTGATATGCCTGGGAAATTGTCTGCCTACTTTAGGAAATTTTTCCGCAGCGACAGACAATCTTTGAAAGATAGCCGTCCCGCACCACAGGAGGAGTCGCCGGCATGTACTATGTACTGTAAGAAAGGCTTTAGTAGTATAGCATTTAATGACATTTGGCACAGACAAACCAGACATAATTCTAATCTCCGGTAGCCAACCAATGGTAGTTTTGAAATCCCTCGTATAGAATATTTAGAGTCTGTATTAGTAAAGAAAAAGGCTAGAACTGCAGCATTTGACGCGTTGCACAGTTGGAAAACAGAAGCTTTACAGCAACAAAAGAGTAGAGAGAAACATATGCGTCGACATATGACGAGTGTCGAAAAGGCACGGTTATATGATCAAAATAAACAATTGGAGTCAGTTAGGAACAACGACAGGGCATTTCAATTAGGCATTCAGAAAATCTACCCTTCAAAAGATTTTCATACGTCAGACGAATTGATGAATAAACTTTTGCATGAACGAAGGCCCAATGCCTCCGCGCCACCTCCATATGTCCCCCCTCCTGGCGCTTTGCCCCTTCCTGTTGTAGTTCCCTCTCCTATAGTTCCTCCGGTCCTCCCTGTTGTTCTTCCTGTTGTTTTTCCAGCCGTCGCCCCTTTGCCTGCCCCCTTGCCTTCACCTGTTGTTATTCAGAATGTGCCTACTCTTCCTCTTCCAAGTGATCCTGCATCGCTTGTAGTAGACCAGGGAACAAGACCAAGGGTTGTGACTCGTAATACTGTGTCCCCAGACAAGAGGAGCGAATTGACTGCTTGGGCTAAACATTGTATGGAGAAGGGTGAACATGCTGATGTTTTTTCCACACTCGAAAATTTAAAAGATATGCCTGAGAAAAATGTTTTTATCGAAGGGTTAGGGATTCATTTAAGTATAATGTGGAATAGACTAAATGATGTAGATTTCCCACAAGGGTCACGGGATTTGAACGCCTTAGGGTTGTCCAGAGATACTGCGGAGAAGGTATATGAGCACGTCGAGAGGATTTTTGAGTATAGGAAGGAGTTGGAAGAGTTACAGAACGAGGAAGTAGATGGTGATAGTGTACGTATTATGTACTTACAGAAACGGTTTTCTCCTCGTCGAGAATTAAAAGGTGAGGAAGCACGAATTTGTACAAAGGACGCGATAAGATGGATTTCGGATATGTCGATAACTCCAGATGAAGTATATGACACATATATTCAGTATACGTTAGAAATGCAAAAGAAAGTGATACAGGTGATGGTAGATAACCTGCAGAATGAGTGAGTAAGAAGAAAGATTTGTTGTCCCGCAGAATTGTTGAGTGTTTATAAGAGAGCTTTTTCGATTGATATTTCTTCGACGGCCTTAGCCCTTGACTTGGCTCTGTTTCTTAGTAAGCGTTCGGAGCTGCCTACTTCTCAGTTGCCTACGAGAGTGGTCCCTCCGACATTTGTCCCGAAAGTTGAGATTGCGGCTGATGCTGCATGAGTTATATTAGCCAGAGAAATTCCTGCACATTACGTTTCACAGTTTTTTCACGTCCCTTTTTCAAGACAGGAAGTGAACACCATAAAGCAATCTATTCCTGATATAAGAAAAAATCTGACCGGATTCTATAAAGAAATAGAGTCGGTCTTACAGTCATCGGTATTCACTTTAAGTGATATTGACCTATTATTTCCCGTACTCCTGCCAGTTGATTTGTGGAAGCAGATTAGGACTATAGATAACATACCTGGGTTGGGAGATACATGGGATAACATGACTAGGCTGGACAGAGAAAGACCAGCTGGCGAACGACCACCTCAAGTGATATTAACCTTGCCTGATGGAATTATTGTAAAATTGAAAACTATGGTTCCAGAAAAAAGAATCATTTGGGACAAGCTTACGGCCTGTGTCCAAGGAAAGTCTGAGGGTGCTACCGTTTTTTTCCATCGGTTCGAGCAGGTATTCTCGGATTTTAGTGGACAAGACTTGGGCACAGAGTCAGGGAAAAGGTTGTTTGTCGACAAATTTGTACGTGGATTGCTGCCTGACATCCAGTTACAGATTATGTCCTCTGAAAGCGCTTGGCAGGTGAAGTCCCAATCAGAAGTATTGCATATGGCTCAGTATTATGAAAATCGTGTAAATAGTGAAAAAGAGAAACTTGAGAAAAAAAAGGGTGACTTGAAAACTAAAGTTTTATTGCAGCAGATTGTTAGAAACCCTAGAGGCGGTAATCAATTTAGAGGTCAGTACATTCCACAGGGAAGTGCGCCCTTGGCTCCGGTAACCATTAACCAGTGCGCCTATTGCTGGCAGGAAGGCCACTGGCGCGCACAATATCCGACCTTACAGCAAAGGTCATTTGGGAACATGAGTAGATGATCCAGAGGTCGCCCAGGTGCAGGGGGCCCTGGCAGAGGTCAGTATACACCAGAATCACAGCAACCTCCTTCACAAGATAAGAAAGTTTCGAATGTGGATAATAGAAACATTTTTGATCACCCTTCTTCCGCGTACCTCTCCGAAGAGCTTCCTTTTGATAATATTCTGCTCCGCTAGGATTGCCCGAAGCAGGATTTGGAACCTACGCCTATTCCCGTTCATCAGAAAGGCCCCTACGATGAGATGGCGGTGGGAAATTGGAAGCATCTATTTTTAGTAGATACAGGAGTACAGAAATGTTCCTTTGATCATTCGCGGGTTCCAAATATTCCCCTGTCAGGGCAATCCAACGTTTCGGTAGGGTTTTCAGGCACACCTGTAGTTTTTCCAGTCTCTTTGCCGGTACCGATAACACTGGGTCCCTTCATGGAACAGTGTCAATTTCTACTTACCACAAACTGTGGGGAGAACTTGCTGGGGCTAAATTTGTTGAAGGCATTGCATGCAGTAATTCATTGTTCTCCGGATGGAATTCGGCTAACAATTTCACCTCAGCAATCACTCGCCTCTCAGTTTTTGACTCTACCTTTACCGCCAGAATTTAGTAATGTTCCAGAATGCCTATGGGCAATTGATGATAATGATGTGGGCATTCTCCAAATTGAACCTGTTAAAATTATTTTGAAACTTGGAGTAAAATTGCCTCGCATCCCGCAATATAAGATCTCAGTTGAAGGCGAACAGGCTTTGAAATGTATAGTTTCTGATTTTGTACATTGAGGAGATTACGGGTAGCATATGTAACAGCCCCATTTTGCCAGTATACAAAAAAGGTGATAATGCGATTCCCTTTCGTTTTATAATTGATTTACGCGCTATTAACACAATTGTGGCTCCTCAATTTCCTATTCTACCTGATGTTACAACGATATTAACCATGATTCTGGCTTCTGCCACTCATTTTAGCATTGTTGATCTTAAAAACACGTTTTTCAGTATTCCCATACACAAGGATAGCAGGTATTTGTTTGCGTTTACCCTAGGTGGATGCTCCTAAAAGTATTTATAGTAGGGCATTGAAAGAGCAGCTTGATACCCTCAAGTTGCCTTCTACTTGCACGCTACTGCAGTACGTAGATGACCTCCTCTTGGCTGCTGATTCTGAGCGTGCCTGTAAAGAAGGCACTGTGTTGTTGCTTTGTCATCTAGCAAAACATGGCACAAAGCTTCACTTAAGAAATTCCAATATTGTTGCCAGGAAGGCGCCTATTTAGGCTATCTCCTGTCAAAGGAGGGAAGACAGTTGACACCTGAACGAATAAAGACCATTTCTGGTATGCCTGTCCCAAATACGCAAAAGGAAGTTAGAGCCTTGATAGGTATGGATTCTTATTGTAGATTGTGGATCCCAAATTTTTCGTTAACGATTAAACCAATGCTGGCTTTGACAAAGAAGGGCATTTCTTTGCCATTGCCATGGAACTTGGAACACCAGACAGCATTCGATTTGCTCAAATCCGCGCTGTGCTCAGTTCCGGTTTTAGGAACTCCAAATTATGACAAGGCCTTTGTATTGTTTGTGCATGAATGTGATGGATATGCTTTGGCTGTGATAACGCAGGAACATGGAGGGAAGAATAGGCCGTGCGGCTACTATTCCTCCGCCCTTGATCCTGTATCATGCGCTTTGCCAAGATGTTTGCGCGCTGTTGCTGCTGCTGCTGCATCTGTAAAACAGAGTGAGGGAATGGTCCTGGGTCATGCGTTAACCCTAATGGTATCTCACTCTGTAGATATTCTATTGAATAGAACTCAAACGCAACACCTCACTTCTGCACGATTGACAAGATATGAACTGATCTTGTTTGCTCCCCACATTCAAATTCAGAGGTGTTGCGTATTAAATCCGGCTGAACTTTTACCTGTCTCACAAAATACTGTTGATGATGACGATACGTCATGCGATTGCCTTTATATGACAGAACAAGAGACTAAAGGCAGAATCGATTTGAAAGACACGCCTTTGAATAGCCCTCAAGGAGAGCTATTTTGTGGTGGCTCTTGTTTTAAAATTCCAGACGGTACATCCACGGCTGCTTATGCTGTCACTACTTTAAGCACGGTTGTGGAAACTAAAAGAATTATGCATAACTCTGTGCAGGCCGCAGAAATGATAGCGGTAACTCGAGCTTGTGAGCTTTCTGAAGGGCGTACAGTGAATATATTTACTGACAGTCAGTATGCCTTTGGGGTGGCCCACAATTTCGGTAGACTTTGGAAAGAACAAGGTTTCTTGACCTGGCACGGAACGAAAACCCAGCACAGCACTTTAATAGTGCGATTGCTTTCAGCACTTGCACTCCCTGTTCAGTTAGCTATCATAAAATTTTCAGCACATCAAAAAGTTACAGATGATGTAGGAAAAGGGAATGCCTTCGCTGATCAGATAGCTAAACAGACTGCCACTGATTGCAGTTCAGAAATGTACGCTGTAAAAGAAATTGTAAATGTTTGCACTTTGGGAGAAAGTATTGATGCCGTAAAAGATATTCAAGCAGATGCTACCATAGAGAAAACTAAGAGATGGATCGAGGGTGCAGGGAGATTAGATGATGATGGGTGTTGGGTAGACAATGTTGAAGGGAAATGGTTACTCCCTGACGCCTACATTACATTGATGGTTATTATGGCTCATGGTCCGACACAAGTGTGTGCGCGGAAATTAGCAAAAATGCTACACAGTGTATGGACCAATGATAAGATTTTCAAAATTGCGGAGCGTTTTGTCCAGAACTGCATGGTTTGCTTGCAGCACAATGTAGGAAAAGGTACCTCGACTCCTAGAGGAAGTTTTGCTCCACCTTCTGTCCCGTTTGAGGTTATTCACTTTGATTTTATTGAAATGGAACGGTGTAACAATCTTAAATATGTATTGGTTGTTATTTGCGCCTTTAGTAAGTGGGTTGAGGCCTTCCTGGTTAGAGATGCAACGGCCATAGCCACGGCAAAAACTCTGTTGAAAGAGTTTTTTTCCTAGGTTCGGGCTGCCGAGAGTCATCTGGTCTGATAATGGGCCACACTTTCTTGCCACTGTAATCCTGCAAATTTGCAAAGGATTACAGATTGACAAGCGGTTCCATTCAGCTAGACATGCCCAGAGTGCCGGATTAGTGGAAAGGCACAACGGCATTATAAAGAACAAACTCGCTAAGACGTGTGCTGGTACCAAGCTAAAATGGCCAGACGCCTTACCGATCGTGTTACTATCGATGAGAAAGACCTCTCAAACTAAGACTGGGCTCTCTCCCTTTGAGGTGGTAATGGGGAGACCTGCTAATATTTGGGGTATGCCAAAAAGTCGCTCACTATGGGATATAGAAAATGTGCTTCTTTCAGACTACTGTAACCAGTTGACTAAAAATCTGTTTTCAATTTATCACCAGGTGCGAGAGGCATTACCTGTGCACTACGAGGTTCCTGGTCACAGTCTATGACCGGGGGACTGGATCCTCACGAAGGTTTTTGAGAGGTCGTCATGCCTTGCACCTCGGTGGAGGGGTCTCTACCAAGTCCTGCTGGTCACTCAGACTGCCGTGCGGGTAGCGGGTCGTAAACACTGGATCCATGCGACGCACACCAAACGGATCCCACAGCCCGTGTCTTACGATACAGAAGACACAGAATCCCTTCCCACTGCTGTAACTAGCGTGCCCGAAAGAGCAACAACCAACAAGGGAGAATCGGAGACCGTTTCAGAATCCGCAGGGCCTGACAAAACGGCCATCTTGTCTCCACACTCCCCAACAGTGGAACTTCCGGATCAATCCTTTCTTGATCCGATTTCCGTCCGTTCGCCACTTCCAGGAGGAAGTGACGACACTTTGTTCCCACCAGAAACTGCAAAATATAATTTGCGCCCAAGGAAGTAAATGTACAGCATGGTCTGACTGTGCGACTGAGAAAAATCATTTGAGGGCTTGTCTTTTTGGCCCGATTGTACGGAAGGATTCTGTTGGCTAAGGGTTGTGGGAAAGACATTAAGAAGACGCGCGACTGGAGTCGCCAGCAAACGAACAATTGGTTTTTTTTCGATTGAAGACTATGATGCCTGCACCCGCTACCGCTAGTACTGAACTTTTAGATAAAAATGTGACTAGCAGAGACAATGATCAAGTATGTAAGGGGACCCCCAAAGTGTATTGTTGCCTTCTCGTACTAATTACTGGATTTGTAATGACTTTTGGGTTTGGGTTATGGTATCTGGAAGAAGCATATCCGTTAGAGGACTTTTTACCTATTGAAAATGTATCTGTGATTCCCACTCCTTCTGTGCAATTGCATACTTTGTCGCCTATAGATTCTTTGCATAGACGGAAATATCAGAATAATACCCTTTTGTTAATAATGAATGCCACTCATGCAATTTTTAAAAAGACCAATTGCTGGATCTGTACACATCTACCGCAACATGGGGCTAAGGGGCTAGGTTGGTATATTTACCCTTTGCCTCTGACAACTGCCTGTTACGCTTCTCTTAGAGCACTATTTTTTGGTCGATGGAATGACAGCATCTCAGGGAACTTTGATGGCACGAATTTAAATAGTTTTGAAAAGAATGTTTTGATGCCCCTTAGATGCTCGCTTTTTTGCAAATAGAAGTAAGCCAAATGTTGCTTCTGTTAGGCCCTCTGATAGATTGTCTCGTCCTTTTCAGTCTTTAATCTCTTTCAAAATGGCTCCTATAGGCAATAAGGATGCCATGCCTCCATCTTATTCTGTTAATCATAGGCCCGATTCAGTATCCTTCTGTATAGGAACACAGTCAATGGGTAATTTTAGAAAGTGCGCCAGCGTTGCAAATTTGACTAGTGAAAACAGACCTCTGTACATAGGCGAGCCTGTCTATTTTGTTTGCGGTAATGTGGCATTTCCGTGGTTGCCCAGGGATTGGCAAGGAACCTGTTATTTAGGGATTCTAATTCCTGGAGTATTTATTGCCAGTACTACAGAAATTTCAAAGACTCGTCCATGACGAGGTATAAAAGGGGATACTCCAGCACAAACTCTAGGAGATAATATGAAATCTTTTGTGCCATTTGTTGGGCAAATTACGAATTCAGAAGATATTAGGGGACTAGCGAGAGTATTGGAGAGAACCATCAACCGGACCACTGACATACTCTATAATATGACGTTAGAGCAGAGAGCGATAAGATTAGTGGCTCTTCAGAAGCGATTGGCATTAGATGTCATCCTGGCAGAGCGAGGAGGAGTATGTAAATTAGCAGGGTCCGCTTGCTGCGTTTACGTTCCAGACTCCTCTCCAACGATCTGTCATGCGCCGCATTCTCAGCTGGCGCCTTTGGCCCTGTTGCCGTTTACGGGCTTTCTGATTCCCGTCATGCTTGACGCTGTGTTCACTAAGTAGTCTAGTCTTTCTCCGCTTGGTTGACCGTAACGTTATTTAGCCACTCCTCTCCCTTGGTTCAGCGCGTTGCAACCTTCCACGGTCAGCTGCTTTTCCTCGCTGCCACAGTCTTGCTACACTCTGTTACCTCTTGCTCCTCGAGCCTTTCCCTTCGTTTTTCCTTTCCTTTCCCGGCTTTTCTCTGGTCCCCGCCTTCAGTACTCTTCCTCCTTCCTCCTTTCTCTCCCTCGTCCCCGGCTTTCTGCTTCTCGTTTGTTTACTATTAATTCCGGTGTTGCTGGAGTTTACGTATCCCGGTGCTTCCTGTTGCTGCCTTCTCCCATCTCTCGTCTGTTTTCCACGAGCCCAGCTGCCATCAGGATACCTGCCGGTCCTAGGGGTTTATTTGCCTATTCTGGCTTTTTTCCCCCTTTTTGTCCCTCCTGGGAGGGGGACACTGTCAGGGCGTATTTACACACTCTCACTGTGGCTTCCTCTTGTGGGATTCACGCTCAGCCTCGAAAAAAAGAAAAGGACTATAAGGCACACCGAGCGCTCAGCCCAGTAGTGGAGGATTCCGGCTCCACAGGTGAGGAGGTTGAAGAGACAAAGAGGGGAACTGAAATTGTATTAGAAGCCAGTGCTGACAGTTTGCAACGCCACCAAACTACAACCATGGCAACTCCTGAGCAAGTGCAGGAACTAATAGCTGCAGTGCAAAACCTCTCCCTCGAAATGCAAAATATGAAAACCAAAAACAACCTGTTAAAACAAATGGTGGCAGTGAGAGAGCCACCTAACACAGACCTGCCTCCCATGTCATTGTCCTCGGGGAAGTATGATGGTTCCCCCAAAACTTTAAAAGAATTCCTTGACGCTTGCAGGGTGTATTTTTCCTTCAGAACCCGCACCTATGCCTCTGATCATGCCAAGGTTGGATTCTTGGTGTCCAATATGACAGGGAACGCTCTTGCTTGGGCCACTCCCCTAGTCACCGGAAATGACCCTGTCCTTCAGAATTTCGATGCCTTTGTTGACTTTGTCAAACGAACCTTTGAAAGACCGGAAATTTCAATGGCAACTGGAGAAGACTTGATGGACATTCGTCAAGGACAAGTTGATGTGCTGTCTTACATCTCCTCGTTTAAAAGATTGGCCCTGGAGACGGGTTGGTCTGAGCAATCCCAATTTATCCTGTTCCGCCGAGACCTTAGGGAAGAACTAAAAGATGAAATGGCTCACTTCCCTCGTCCTACTTCCCTGCAGGATCTGATGACTGCCGCCCTTCAGATGGAGTTCAGGATGCAAGAAAGACGTCAAGAGAGAAGAAAGACATGCACTTCCTTTTCAAGGACCTCCTCACCTCCTTCAACAGCGCTCAAACCTCACGACGAGCCCATGCAAATCGGCACTACTCGCCGTTCTCTAACGCCTGAAGAAAGAAAGAGGAGAAGGGAACATGGCCTATGCGCCTATTGTGCCTCTGATCGCCACACGGTGCATAATTGTACTGAACTAACCAAGAAACCGGCGGAAAACGCAAACCCTCGAGCCTAGTTGGGACGGGTTATCGAGGGCAGTCTTCCAGTCCCTACGTTACTATGTCAGTTGATTCCTCTGACCCCTCTGAGGATTCCCGCCTTATGGTTATAACTGTTAAGGTTACTGTCCATGGCAGCCCAGTAGAGATGCTGGCTCTCTTGGATTGCGGTGCCGCCGGGAACTTCGCTGACACCCTTTGGATAGACAAGGTCGGTGCTTCACGGATAGATCGCAGACACGGCCAGAAGGTAGAAGGAGTTGACGGTACGCCTTTGAGTTCAGGACTCATCGTTCAGACGACCGAACCTCTTCCTCTCACTATTTTCCAGCATTCAGAAGTCATTACTTTTGACATCATACGAGCAGCCCATTTTCCCCTAATCTTGGAGATCACCTGGCTGCGACAACATAATCCCCATGTCGACTGGAAGTCAAATTGTTTGCATTTTAATTCCAGCTATTGACAAACACACTGTTTCCAAGAAGCACACTACCAGGAGGTAAAGATCTCTCCCACTGTTCTCCACACGACTGTTGGGGTGCATTCCATTGACAAGGTATTGGAAGAATACCCTATGGTGTTTGCGGAATCCACCCCCATGGACCGGAGGACTGCTCCATCGAGCTGATACCTAATGCCCTGGTGCCATTCGGCAGAATGTTCGCATTATCCAAGACTAAAAAGGACGCCCTACGAAAGTATTTGGATGACAATTTATGCAACTGTCTCATCAGACCCTCTAAGTCCCCGGCGGGTGCTCCTTTGTTCTTTATCCCAAAGAGGGATTCTAAAGACCTCAGGCCATGCATCGACTACAGGGGACTCAATAAGGTAACTCGCAAGGACAGGTACCCCATGCCCCTCATTCCTGACATCTTGGAATCAGTACAGGGAGCGACGGTTTTCTCCAAACTGGATCTGCGCAATGCATATCACTTACTCAGAGTAAGTCCCGGAGATGAATGGAAGATGGCCTTCAGGACGCCTTTTGGCCTGTACGAATACTACGTAATGCCCTTCGGACTAGTCAATGCTCCTGCTATTTTTCAAAGGTTCATAGACCGGATTTTTTCAGATTTATTGTTTATTTCAGTGGTGGTTTACCTCGACGACATACTTGTTTTTTCACAGACTATGTCGGAGCACCTGTTGCATCTTACAGAGCTCTTGGAGCGCCTTAAAAGACATCATCTATTGGCCAAACGTGAAAAGTGTGTATTTGGGGTGTCTTCGGTACCTTACTTGGGGTTTATCCTCTCACCACAAGGAGTACAAATGGATCAAAAAAAGGTAGAGGCTATTCTCTATTGGCAGGCTCCTTCCTCAGTCAAAGAGGTGCAGAGATTCCTGGGCCTGGCTAATTTTTATAGGCGTTTTGTGCCAGGGTTTTCCAATACTGTTCTACCGATTACCAACTGACTAAAGAAAACATCTGTGCCTTTCATCTGGAGCCCTCAGGCTGAAGAGAGCTTTCAACTCTTGAAGAAAAGCTTCTGCAGCGCTCCCATCCTACGCCAGCCAGACCAAAACAAGCCTTCTATCGTTGAGACAGATGCCTCTGCCGCGGCTATAGGAGCTGTTCTACTACAAGAGCATGATAACGCGGAACACCCAATAGTCTTTTTGTCAAAAACTCTCACTACGAGTCAACGGAATTATTCCATAATTGAACGTGAACTTCTGGCCATGAAAAAAGCCTGTGAAGTCTGGAGACACCTACTGCAGGGGTGCAGTCACCCTTTTATAATCCGGACCGACCATAAGAATTGACAGGTTCTACAGTCAATGGAGTGCATCAATTCCAGACAAGCCCGATGGGCGCATTTTTTCTCACAGTATGACTTTAGCATCACTTATATTCCTGGAAGCCAAAACACTTTGGCAGATGCCTTGTCCAGGAAGTCTTTGTCCTCTCATGTTGCCTCATCCTGCCCTGAGAAATTGTTTCCCAGGAACCGCATTGTTGCCACTATCTCCTCCTTGTTTCAACAGATAAAAGAAGCTGTCTCCTCACATTCAGAACCCCGAGGTATGACTAAAAAGGATGGTTTATTCTTGAAGAATCAGAGAATCTGGGTACCATCCAAACCTCTCCAGGAAAACATATTGTCCTGGTGCCACGATCACAAGACTGCAGGCCATAGGGGGCAGGCGAGTACCTTGGACCTGATCAGAAGAGCCTTTTATTGGCCAAGATTGTCTGAAGATGTTAAACGTTACGTAAGGACCTGCAGTGTCTGCTGTCAGAGTAAAAACAACACAAGGAGGCCCATAGGTCTGTTGCAACAAGATTCCATCCCGGAACGTCCGTGGAGTCATATATCCACTGATTTCATTGTGGACTTACCTTTGTCACAAGGATGTTCATGCATAATGGTGACTATCGATTCCCTCACTAAGATGGCTCATTTTTCTCCACTCCCTGGTATACCTACTGCCGATGGTATGGCATTGGTTTTCATTAAAGATGTGTTTCGACTCCATGGTCTCCCAGACAAAATTGTATCAGACCGAGGGAGCCAATGCGTCTCCAAATTCTGGAAGTCCCTATGCGCCGCTCTTAATATCCAGCGTGCATTGTCATCTGGCTATCATCCCCACACTAATGGACAGACAGAGCGTTTAAACGCCACCTTGGAACAATATTTGCGCAGCTACGCCAACTTGGAACAAGACAACTGGGTGGATATGTTGCCGACGGCGGAGTTCGCATATAATAATGCCAGTCATTCCGCAAGCAGAATGTCTCCCTTCTATTGCTCGTATGGATTTCATCCCCGAGCCATCATTCCCCTTTTCCCCTGCAAACCTGCACTTCCGGCGGTAGAGGAGGTACTAGTCCGAATAAGGGAAACCCAGGACAAAGCTAAGTTGAACCTCAGAGACAGCCTCCAGGCCTACAAGAAGCAAGCCGACCGGCACCGGCAGGTAGCACCTGACTAGAAGGCTCCAAAGTGTGGTTATCCACTAAATACCTTCCTAGATGGTCTCGGCCATCTAAGCTGTCCCCCAGGTTTATTGGTCCCTATCCCATTACTGCTAAAATCAATCCAGTGGCCTTCCACCTAAAGCTGCCACATTCTCTTAGGCGGATTCACCCAGTGTTTCACGCATCACTTTTGAAGAGTGCCGAACAGTCACAAAGGGCTCGTCCTTTCCCGACTCTCTCTCACTCACCTGATACACCTGAGTATGAAGTATCCAGGTTGCTGGACTCCAGATACCGCAAAGGGCGCCTGGAATACCTGGTGCATTGGAAAGGTTTTTCCCATGCGGAGGACTCCTGGGAACCCAAAGCACACATCCACGCCCCTGTCCTTCTCCGGAAGTTTCACCGATTACATCCTGGTAAACCGGGAGGTCTGGGCCTTGGCGGGGGTCATATTGTCATGCACCGCATTCTCAGCTGGCGCCTTCGGCCCCGTTGCAATTTACGGGCTTCCTGATTCCTGTCACGCTTGACGCTGTGTTCACTAAGCGATCTAGTCTTTCTCCGCTTGGTTGACCGTAACGTTATTTAGCCACTCCTCTCCCTTGGATCAGCGCGTTGCAACCTTCCACGGTCAGCTGTTTTTCCTCGCTGCCGCGGTCTTGCTACACGCTGTTACCTCTTGCTCCTCGAGCCTTTCCCTTTGTTTTTCATTTCCTTTCCCGGCTTTTCTCCAGTCCCCGCCTTCAGTACTCTTCCTCCTTCCTCCTTTCTCTCCCTCGTTCCCGGCTTTCTGCTTCTCGTTTGTTTACTATTCATTCCGGTGTTGGTGGAGTTTACGTATCCCGGTGCTTCCTGTTGCTGCCTTCTCCCATCTCTCGTCTGTTTTCCACGAGCCCAGCTGTCATCAGGATACCTGCCGGTCCTAGGTTTTTTTTGCCTATTCTGGCTTTTTTTCCCCTTTTTGTCCCTCCTGGGAGGGGGACACGGTCAGGGCGTATTTACGCGCTCTCACTGTGGCTTCCTCTTGTGGGAGACATGCTCAGCCTCGAAAAAAAGAAAAGGACTACAAGGCACACCGAGCGCTCAGCCCAGTAGAGGAGGATTCCGACTCCACAGGTGAGGAGGTTGAAGAGACAAAGAGGGGAACTGAAATTGTATCAGAAGCCAGTGCTGACACGATCTTTAGGGCGATCCAAAATCTACATGTTCTTAGTTCAGAACAGAAGTACATGTTCCTGAGGGAAATTGGGAACTTGGTACATGGTTTTGGGACCTCCGACGGTCATGGGGATGGAAGTTGTTCTCGGCCCTATTGATTATCTTGGGAAGTTTTTTGTTTCTTTGTTGTTGTATACAGTGTCTCCCTGGTATATGCTCAGTATTAGGGGGATGTTGCGCACGAGCAACAAGTGTATTAGGAAATAAAATATACGCCCCAAAGGAGCTCTCCAAAGAGTATGTGTTGAAAGAAACTCTGGTATCAGACCTAATGGCAATAGATATGTCCAACAATGATTCGGGGTGTATGGACGATGACGTATGGAGTTACTTGCAAGAAAATCAGAAGCAGTATTAGCACTTGGCATAGGCCAAAAGGAGGGTTTGTCAAACCGGATATTAAATTATGCCTCTTATTACAAACAATTTGTATGTATATTGGCCTCCGCCAAGTTGCTTAAAATTGTACGCGAATAACTCTCTACGGCAAGGCCTTGACCTAAGAAATTGATGTAAGCCGCCATCTTGAATCAAGCCTCCATTTTAGGTTAGAAACCGCCATTTTGGGGTTTTATACAAAGTCACCCTGTAATCTAAAATGGCCGTCTCGTGTGTCCTTGTTCTTGCCTTAACCTCTCGAATCTCTGTAGGGGAGTTAATGTCCATCCTGCCCTCAGGCTATATGTTAGGGTCATGTAGACCTTGTCCTTTGTTGACCTCGGGAGCGGGCGATTACTTGAATCAGCAATGTTAAACTACAAGTATACAAGAACAGTAATGCTATCTGAATATAATATGCGAAACATTGTTTGGTCTGTATTAAAACAATATGCAAAGAGTGTAAATGTTAAATTAAAGAATAATGGAGTGTGTTAGTAAATGTATTGAAAAGTAACCGTATGCACGAGATATGTAAATTAGGAAAGTGAACCTGTGCGACCCTAGCCCAGTGTATGATTAACCTGTAAGAGGGCTGGACATCATTTACAAATTGTATAAATGCGTCGATGTCTAGCTAGGAAATTCTGTCACTGCTCACATTGAACCCTGCTGGTGGTCTCTGTGATGTATTGACGGCCAAATAGCTATTTGTGTACTTTGTTGAGTACTGTTCAGTTTTGTAATAAAGATTCTGGGAATCTTTATAAGCCCGTGTCGGTGTAATTTCCTCTGCTCGGTGTAACAGCCGTAATATTGTATTTTTTCTGATTCCACAAGCCGAATGGCGAAGGACTCGTGATATTGCCGAAGGCCTAGAGTTACTTCGTGCCATCGGTCTATGGGTGTCTTAGTATTAATTAATCAATAGTTGATGGTCGAACCATCCTCACGCTACCAAATGTACAGGAGGGCGGAGCATCCTCTGACGGGCCCATAGGTCAGAGCTCACCCTCTACTACCTGTAAGACAAGATAGCTGCACCATGTGAGGAATGGGGGTGCAGGATTCACTTACTCCAACACACTTCAATAAGGACAACTCAATAGTTTGGCAAAGAGAAGTCCGTTTAATGACAAGTACAAAAAACAGGGAAACAAATGGTAATCATCAATGATGCGATCGCCTGTCTCGCTTCAACTCCCAAATTCTTCATTCAGACAGCAACTTTTATGGGCAAAATTTGTCATCAGTTGACGTGCAAAACCCATACGTTTGTCATGCTATTCTATCGGTCGGAAAGGTAACTTAAGTATAGGTGCTATATCTGTATATGGAAACAGAGCATGCGGATTGGGTAGCTCTATGCCATCCCACTACATCACTTGTGATAGACATCACTACAACTATGACGTCTTATTGGTTCTACAAGCTATAGGACCCTAAATTATTTGGTCCATTGTGATTGGTGGGTTACACCCCTAGGCATAAATCTCCACTTTAATTAGCAGCATGCAGAATGGACACCCAGATGTGGAGTGCCCCACGATTCACCCTGCCTCCCTTCCATCAATCAGTACCTTTAGGGCTATGTGTCAATTAGTTGGCGAGGGATGGCCTCAAAACTGTAGCTTCTTATCAGGAAAAGTTATGGCATCCTGGGTTCTGGGTGACATCAGACGTTGGTACCTCTGCACCCTTGGCTGGTCACGTGTCTGTTCACCGTGAATCTGCTTTATTTTCCTGTTATTCGCGTATTTGATTCTTACATATCCTCGCCACCTGCCTGGGGCCTCCTTGTCTCGACCTTCACTGGCTGGCTACTATGCTTCTGAAGTTTTGATTCTTCAGAGTCGCCGCTCTCCTCCTTTCCTGGAGTTGACCTCGAATTCCCAGGCATTGAGCTGCTTCTTACTGAGTTTCGATTCCGCTCTTTCCTTCGTTTTTGGCTCGAAAATGAATCTTGGCCTTGTTAGTCCCTTGCAGCCTGGGCTTAATTCTGCTTTTACAAAATGGAGTCATACTTGTATTGTGTGCTTTATTAAGGTAGATATATACTTGGCGCATGCCGCTCTATTCTTCTACTTAGCATTGCAAGCAGTTCCGTTTCCTTAGCTTCTTGCATTTCAAGCCTATTTACAAGTGTTAGCTGGTTGAAGACTTCCATCTCGCTTCAGAGCTACATTTCCTTAAGTCTCTTTATGTATCAACATTGTTTCTTCTTACATGTCCATTACATCGTCACTCTTTGTTTTTAGTCCTTGCTTGTCAATTTTTCATTTGTTGTTTGTGTTCATTTGTTGTCACCATCTGCCCTCCATTAAGGCTCTCTGGGTCTCTTCAGGGATTGTTTGTAAGTAATCCTCATTTCGTATCAGTTGCTGGTATGGTTGTCTCAGTGGGTACCTTGCAGCCCACGGTTGTCTGGTTATTGGAGCTTCAATAGGTATACATGTCCCTCTGATGGGTCCTGGACAGAGCCCCACCGTGGCTCTCTGTTGGTTCATTTGCTCCTTATATGTCACATATCCTGGCGAGTATGCTTCTGGCATTTCGACATGGGTGGCTGAGTGCAGGCCATATTTGGGACCTCCTTTACACCTTTATCAAGCCGCCCCCTATAATTGGTTGGCACTCTAACCTCCGTCAGTACTTTTCCACCTACATTAGCAGCACGCAAGCTGGTCTTCCAGGTGCTGGTGAGCTAGTCTTTAACCATAGCTTCCCACCAATTAGAATATCATCTATCATAACCTCAGTGGTCTGCTGACAATTAAGGCTTTGAACTTGTCCTTGGGAGTGTTCTTTTGTCTGGAGAATTCAAGGAAGTGAAGGCAGGCTCTGCCCTCATGCCTAGGTGTGGTCGTCATGTTTGTCCAACTTCATCCTTCCACGTGTTTGAAGACCACAAAATCGAGCTCTAGTGCGTTTAAAATACTATTTTCTAATAGACCTCTGACGTCCTCCTTGTTTTTGTCCATGTCTTCTGAACAGAAGTTTTGTTCTTTCACACAATTTGTATCCTATGTCTGCTCAGCCCAGCCTGATAGTACAGTGGCTTCTTCGCTCATCCAGCCTCGCCTTTCTGAGTTTCACTCCTGTTAGTTCATTCAATTATTTTTTAACTGCAACACACTGGAAAAGAGGCCTTCCTTTGTTAGTCCAGCTCTGCTATAATACGCAGTGGAAACATTCATCCTTTACATGCTCATTTATATGTATACATTGGTGCATGCTGCAATCTATTCACTATGAAGCTAGCCTCAAGAATGCTTTGTCTGCTTGCATTTCTTTGCATATGTACACATGTAAAATGACTTGGTATCTTCATCAGTTCTGTAGCATAAGCTTCTTCAACTTGATCCCAAGATGTCACTTATCTTTGATACTTTCTTGATGCCTTATAGAATATCTTCATACTCTTGTCTCTGCATCTCTTCTATGTATGTCAGCTTGCTCAGTGTGACGGTGACATCACAATTCTTCTCTTCCTTTCAGCTGTCCTGTTTCTCCTGGGATTTCATTCAAATAGCCATCATACTGTTTCATATGCAAGTATGGTTTTCTCAATGGGAACCTTGCATCCAGGATTCTCCTTGGTATCTGTATGTTCAATGGTTTTCCTTGTGTCTCACACTCTGGTTCCCAACATATAGGCAATATGGGCGAAGTGGTTGAGATGGAAGTACTTGGCTCCTTCTCTACATTCTTATACTTGCAGAATGCTTGCTTGGGCTCTCTTTGGGCTTGAAGTGCTGCAAGCTGGATTTATCTGTCCAGAATTGTCAGTCCCATCCTGACACCCCTCTTCAGAAAATGCCAAATCTTCACAAACTCTAGCTGTAACTTCTTCTGCTGCAATTGCAGGTTTGTGAAGGATCTTCCAAGACAAGCTATGAAGATTGAACATCTGCAAGAAGGCTGCACCACTACAGCCAACTGATGAGAGAAGCCACTGTAAACCTCATGGTTTGAGAGCAAATCTGCACACCTTAAATGTTGGATTGCTTGCTGTGGAGGAGAAATAAACCTCAGAGGGGGAGTGCAATTGGTCCCATTGCTACTTTCATTCACTGTCCCCAACTGGCCAAAAAAGGAGGTGAGGTGGACTTAATGATCAACATAGTTAACATTTCTCCCCCTCTTTCTTCCACCTGACTAACTCCCACACTTCCTTGAACGCACTGCCACCCAATTCCTTGTGCCCACCTCACTTTCCTCCTTGTGTACAGGCTCCTCAACTGTTTCTTCCATAACATCAAACTCCTTATTAACTCTATTTCCCCTAATGCCCTTGTCATACTGATTTTCGACTCCAACCTCCTGAAAATATTTTTCTCCCACTAACCGGAGCTCAACTCCCTTCTATCTGACTGTGCTATGACCTTCCTCCACAACTCACCTACCCATGTGCACAGCAACTCTCATGAACTTGTCTTTCTATGATCATCCTTTACCACAACTATTAACCATTCCCCATATGACCACCCTCTTCTCAATCTCTATGTCCCAGTTTCTTCACCTCATGGCCTCCCCTCTCCATCCCACTGCTCCTAGTACCAAAGAAGTGTTGAGAGTTGGGGTAATTCAAACAATAATGTGCACCCTTAATTGTATCATTAATTTACACGTTTGACAGTATTAGCGAACACAATACAACATTATCCCCTAAGTGTCAACAATTTTTTGCAGAATCAAACAGTTTATTGGGAATATGTGCCAACTGGTGAATTCCAAACATTTAAAAATCTGCTTTTAAAAATACCCAAACCTCAATGACTTAATAATTAGTGCAAGTTTTTGTTTTGTTCAGAAGGAGAAATCATTGCATTTGTCTTCCAAAGCCCATCATAGTGAGATCATATATTATTGCACTACCCCCAGTGGTCTACACTTTTCTATTCTGAATAGGAGCTTTCTCAGGGCCTACAAACTATTTAATATACATGAAACTCAAACATGACGTCTTTAGTCCTAACATAACCTTTTTCTCTGTATTTTCTTATACAGTCTGAGATTCCGTAAAATAAAAATCTTTTCCTGCTTTATTATTGGTTTTACAACCATAAACAGTGCTTCCATTGTGATGAGTTAAAGAGTGTTCCTGTTATCCCCAAAATGTTTGCTGATTTGATCATAATTACTTTGTCCCTGATGTCACCAGTCCCACACCATCATTAGGATGCACTTGTGAGTTTATTCTGCCAGAATCTGCCACAATTCTAGTGATTTCTAGGTAGTGCACTCTTTAACTAATCACAATCACAATGCAAATGAACGTGACTTTTAACATCAAAGAGATAAATGTATAAATTAGTGTAGAAATATAAGTTAACAAGAGAGAGACCTCACAAACAGTGGTTATGGTTATTTGTATTTTAGATCAAAAGAGACTTAACAGATAAGCTGTTTCAAGACAATTGGTCACAAAAATGACCACTGAAATGAAACTAAGGGATGTTAAAATGTATCCCGTGAGGAAAGTCCTGAGGAAAGTCCTTGAACAACTCTATGGGACAGAAACATGTTGGTTAGTATTTTTGTCATCATTAGTATGAAATGTGTACATTATAGAATTATCTATTTGGATAATAGAGGTATTTTTCGTAATTATGTGCAGAGTGTGTGTATTAATTCACTATATGTTTTTGGATAGTCCTAACATGTGAGTTGATATTTATGTATGAATTGTTCACTATTTAAAATATATTATTAATATATGGCTGTAATCTGTCATGGAATAAACTAAATCATGTGGTGTACCTATAGGCGTGCCTTCTACTTAATATAGCTTTATTGTTACCACTGATGCTCTACCTATTATCATTATAATTATTTTGCATTTTTAAAGTGCTCACACAGCATCGAGGCGCTGTTACAGGAATTGTTTATTTTTTAGTTGTGTAATTGGTTTGTCTTAGTTGCGTATTTATAATGCGCTTAAATACCCAGACGTTTCTAAGCACGGACCCGGGGATCGAACCTGTGTTGCTTCATGTCTTGCTTCCAAGGCGGACACGTTGCCGCTGGGCTATCCTCTCGGGACACCTCTTTGTTTAATATATCAGAAATGCATGCTGCAATGCCAATGTTTCCGATCTCTGTGTTCTACGTTTACTGGGCCTGCTTCAGTAATGCTTTAACTGGTGGAGTTCATCTCATGTGCTATTTGTCCAATTATGTCCCGGGAGCTTCAGGGAGTTGTGTCATTTTATGCCTTGCAAGTGTTCCCCAGTTTCATCCTGTGCCCACTTGAGTGATACCAAACACCATTACTGGGTTCAGTAGCTGTAGTTTGGAGTGATTGTGACCAATCCAGGGTGACATGAGGGCTTGTTAGAGTAGCATGAGTCGAGGAGAGACACTTAGACTTTATTATTAAATCAATTTCTGAAGCAATTATTTAAAGCTATCCAAAATAATAAAATTGCTCATAAAAGTGAATGGCATTTACAGGCCAGGCACAACAATATTCTGTTTCTAAAATTCTCAAATCAGATGCAAAAAAACAAAATACAAATGTCTCATCACAAGTGTCCTCAGGCCACGTATGCACCAATGGTTTAAGATCTCCACCTCATCAGATCTACTGCAAGGTCTACAATACCGCTCATAACTTGGGATTTTTTCACATGCTCCTTACATTTTGTAGTTCTACAATACATTTAATTGAAATTCCATAAGTAGCCCTCGTGTGTCTTTAACGAGAAATGTCCTTATGTAGGTGTGGACCTCTCTAAATTGTGGATACAATTTAAAGTATTCCATATAAACAGTTTTCCTGCAATGTAACAAACATTATTACAGATATCCAATATCAAATCTTATCTTTCAAGATTTTAAAATGCAAACACATTTAATAAATCTTCCACATCCTGAGAATTTACTTTAAGTGTAATCAATTTATTATTACACATTTTCCAAAATCCTGAAAGTGATTTATTTTGTCTTCCTTCTCTGCTTCCCTTAAAACATTAAATAGAGAATTACCTTTGGTATTAATTATTTGAAAATACAAGCTAAACATGTTATTAAAAGCATATAGTCCAATGGTTGATGGCAAAATTCTGCATTTATCAACTCAACGTTAGTAGATTGGGGTAACATTAACATATCTTTCAGATTTTCCCAACTAAAGTTGTAGGTCAACTTGTATGAGTTTCTTACTCTGTGTTGCCACCATAAAGAAAGAATAATGAGTATCACTGTCTACCAGTTTACCTTAATAAGAAGAATAAAAAAAATCCTCTATGTTGAAAGTCAAAACCCCTCAAGGTAACCATCAAAATCAGTGCCTTTCTAGTAAGGATTTTTTACGAATCTTGTTCACTTTGAAACTCAAAAGCCTAAATATAAACAATCCTTTAATGTTTTGAACACTTGGGCCCCACATACATAGATTTGTGTTACTGTCGTTCATTGGTGAAACTCACAACGTTAGTTTTGCTAATGTTGATTTCTCACTTATTATCCCCCTTATTTTGCCAAATTTGATATAGGCTTCTTTGTAATACCACTACTGTTTAGTCAAAGATGATAATGCCAACGTTGTATGCCTGCCATAATATAGAAGTATCTCAAGTAATTTTTGGAGGGAAATATAACAATTTGATAAGGCCACTCCCAAATCTGATAAATAAAGATTAAGTACACAGGGAAACAAAACGTATCTCTGATTTAAACCTAAATTTTCTTAATCATCACCACCCTCACAAACAACATCAACCACCAGGCCCCTGTGAAAGGGCAAACCCTCAAGCCTAAACCTTCAGCACCCTAATACACTCAAGAACTCAACCTCAACAAACAAACCACCAGAAAACAAGAAAAGAATTGGCAGCAAATCCTGCAGAGCATCTGATCTCGCCCTGCTCAAGGAACTCTGTGCTACACACAGGTGACTGATCAACACTGCCAAAGTCAACTACTACCAAAACACCATAGTCAAGGCCAACAAAGAAAGCAAAATCCTTTCAAAGCCATCAAGCAGTACATCAACCCTCTGCCTGACCCACCCGTAGCACACTACATTGAAAAACCACTGCCATCAACTCTTTCTTCATCAACAAGATCTACATGATCCGCCAACACATAGACGCTACCGCCACAAATGACAGTACACAGCAAATCCCATCTCGTAAAACCACACTTACCTGTACAACTTTCAAGACACTAAATATGGAAGACCTCACTGCCACCTTATCATCCCTCTTCGCCTCATTGTATACGGATGACATCCTGCATGCCATCTTATTCAAGACCCTTCTGACTGAAGCACTCCTACCTTACTTGACAATCATCAATAGCTCCCAAACTCAAGGCACCTTCCCCTCGACCCTCAAGACTTGACAAATCCTCCCTCTGCTTAAGAAACCAATACTGGACCCTGACGAGCTCAGCCACTACCTGCTCATTGCCCATATTTCTTTTCTAGGTAAGATCCTTGAAAAAGCAGTAGCCACACAACTCCACCAATACATTGAAGACAAAACCTCCTTCAGTCCTACCTATCTGGCTTCAGACCCAGATGCAGCATAGAAATGTCTGACATCAAGTAGATTGACAATGCCCTTAAAATCCTCGATGATGGCCATCCTTGCCTCCTAGTTCTCCTTGACCTTCAGTAGCATGTGACACATTAAACCACCAGACACTCACCGACAATTTACATCGCGTCATGGTGATCAGCAAGATAATCCTCAGCTGGTTCAAATCCTTACTTGCAAACAGCCAACAGTTCATACACATGGATTCTTTCAGTTAATCATCTCTACCCATCACCTGTGGAGTCCCACAAGGGTCCATCCTGTCCTCCATGATCTTCAGTCTCTATATGGAACTGCTCCGAACCCTCCTCTCACCACACAACATCCACATTCACCAATACGCAGATTGCATGCAAATCTACCTGAAGATATCCTCCATTGAAGACATCAACAGGCTCAAAGCCTGCCTCACATTGATCCAGTCCTGGATGTCCAGTACTTACCAGAAGCTCAACCCCTCCAAGACTGAATTCCTACTGCTGACCATCAACACCAAACACCCTGACATCCAGACCTGTCTCTCTGCTATAAACCTCAAGGCATTCACACCCCACCTGGCCCCCTGTGCCAAGTACCTTGGGTTCAACATCAACAGATACCTCACATTCAAACAGCACATAGCAAGGAAGACACAAGCGGCCTGGTACCAACTGTCTCTCCTGCAGAAAATCAAGCCCTTCATCACAGAAAACAACTTCAGATCCACTGTCCGAGTCTTGGTCCCCTCCCACCTAGATGGTGGCAATGCCCTTTTGGACTGCCCTCCGGTGGCTACCCTGACACCCCTGAAATGTATCCTGCATTCTGCAGCAATACTCATTAAAGGACTCTGCAAATTTGACCACATCACCACAACCCTCATTGAACTGAAGTGGCTCCCACTAGAAGCCTGTATGATCTTCAAATCCTGCTGCATCATCTACAAGACTGTCATCCTGAAATCCCCAAGCTACCTCACTGAGAAACTCAGCATCTTTGGAGGCCTGCGATCCACCAGAAGTGAGGAAATGTGCAGACTTGAATTACGACAGTGCAGGAAGGAAAGAATCAGAAGACAGGCCTTCACTGTCTACGCTCCAAGACTCTAGAATCTCCCCCCATCAGCATCAGACTTGCCTGAGCACTTCTACAGTTCAGGAAAGAGCTCAAGACCTTCCTCTTCAAAGAATGGCTCCTACTTAACATCTAGGCCCACACACCTTGAACTCCCCACCCTAACTGAGACTCAGTGATCTGCTCCACACTGTCTTTCCCCAATGCTGCTAATTGCCCACCCTCCCCTGTTAGCTCCCCGCTCCTTTTTTCTCTGCTTACCTCACTGTGTTCTTCCCCCTATGATGTAAAGTGCTCACCCTTGCAATTTGATCTTAGTTTGACTACAGTATTAGTGTATAGCAGTGTAGTCAATTTCAAAGACCTTCCTTTATCTTACAAGAAGACCATATTGAACACCAATATCAGATCTGAAAGGTAGTGTGGGTTGGCAGTCTATTCTTCTGAAGGCCTTTCCGTTTAGGTACACTTAATATAAAACTGTTTCAATATGCAGCTATCCCTTTGTGGGACCCTATTTGGAATTTGGGCACACTGTTAATTGCTCTCCACTTGCCCAGTTCCTTGAATAATAAAGATGCAAAAATGTTACTTGATGCATTTAACAGTGCAACAGACCTATACTTACAGGGATCTTCCCTCTTTACTCTTTTGTAACTTGGCACGATTATAAAATCAGTCCATGAAGAAAGGTGATGTGGCTCGTTCTATAATATTAATGAACAATCCATTAAATATATCCGTCCAAAGTTGACCTTGGCGTTTTAATACCATATTCGAGAGGCTGTCGGGACCCAGCACCCTTATACATTTTGTGTTCCGGATAGTTTTTGGGATATCTAATTTAGAAGAGGCTCTGTTCCAATAAATTCTAGTTTTTCGTGCCACCAACTGCGAAGTTTATCCTTCTCCCCAATTTCCTGACCTATTGCAGCTGACCCATTCTTTCTGTGCAGTACCGTTATGTTATTTTATGTAGATTTGTAAAGCGCAGCATATGCCAAAGGCATCTTGGCGCTACAGGTAGCAGGTGAGAAAGAAGATTCTTAGAGTATCAGAGCACTTCCGAAGGCCAGATGATTGGCAGTAGCACGGAGAACCCAAGGGAGCTGGTTCCATGCTTTGGCTGCGGCCACCGAGAAAGCGCGGCTTCCAGTTCGAGTGCGTTTGACGCAAGGAACCAGAGGAAAAGCTCCGTCTGGGAGCGCAGAGGACGATTTGGCACATAGTAGATAAACTTCTCCTGCAAATATTCAGCTCCAGCCTTATAAAAGGCCCGGTGAACAAGCCACATAGATTTAAATAAAATCCGTTGTTCAATGGGGAGCCAGTGTAACTGTTGCAGGAGGGGGGCCATATGCGAGCGTGCTGGCGCTGCAATATTGCGCGAGCAGCAGCATTTTGGAGCATTTGAATCTGATTGAGCAGATAGTGTGGTTGGCCGAAGTACAGCAAGTTAGAATAATCCACTGTACTAAGAACCAGTGCTCCAACCACTGAGGCATGAAAATGGCTCCAGATGAAAGGGAGAACCTTTCTCAAAGTCTGCAGTTTGAAATGGCCAGCTTTGCAAATGGCGCCCACTTGCTCAGTCAACATCACAGAATATGAGAATTTAGCTCCCAGATTTCTCACCATGAGAGAAGGGAGAGGGAAGGGGCCGAGAGAGGTGGGCCAGAAGTCTGGAGTCCAGTAGTTAAGGGGGGGATTAGTCCCTACCACCAGGACCTCTTTTTTACTACCATTAAGCTTGAGAGAGTTGGTAGCCATCCACGCACCTAAATCTTCAAGACAGTTCCTAAAACGGGCTGCCGTGTCGAACCGAGAGAGATCCAGACGTACCAAAATCTGTGTGTCATCTGCGTAGGAATAAAACCGTGAAATAGAATGAGAAGGAGCAGTTGACGGGTGTAAATATTAAAAAGAATGGATGATAGAGCCGACCCTTTGTGGAACTCCACAGAACAGTTCGACTGATTTCGAACAGTAAGGGGGCAGAAAGACCGACTGAGACTGATCAGTCAGAACCAGTTCAACACCTGGTCCCCCAGGCCCGCGTCCGACGGGCGGGATATAAGTATAGTATGATCAACCGTGTTGAACGTGGCCGAGAGGTCAAGTAAAAGCAAGGCTCCCACCCCGCTCTGATCAACTAGCTGGGTGAGGTCATCGAATACAGAGTTAAGAACTGATTTGCTGCCTCTACCGGGACCGAATCTGGATTGAAAAATATCAACGTAACCTGAGGATTCCATGTAAGATGAAAGAAGGGGAGAGACCAATGCCTCCAGCGTTTTCATCATGGATGGGAGAAGGGAGATAGGGCAAAAGTTTGCCAGACAGCAGGGTCCAGATAGGGCTTCTTCTGGAGTGGAAGCACCCGAGCATGTTTCAGGATGCCAGGTATTAACCCCTCTTGAAAGGACGCTTTAATGGTTGTTGTGATTTCAGTAATAATATCAGGGGAAATGGCTTTGAGCACGTCTAAAGGGATGGCATCAGCAGGAGATGCCGACTTGAGACCCTGATTGGCTTTCAGAGCATTCTGTCCAGGAAAAGAGACGCAAGAAGCAGTAGGAGTGGGAGGGTCAGGAAAGGATTTGTTCTTTTCTGACGCATCCAGCTTGACTTTGATGTCTTCACATATGGCAATAATCTTGGAATGGAAAAAGGAGGAAAGAGATTCGCACAGAGCATGTGAAGGCTCGATCGACGGGCCGGAGTTGGAAGGCATAGATAGAGATTGCACTAGCTCAAAAAGCACATTAGGCTTATTGACTGCGTCCTCGAATCTTACCGCCTAAAAATTTTTTTTTTGCAGCTAGAACGGCTTTTTGGTAAGTCGTAAGAGCACTGCGGAAGATTGCTCTCGTATCCTTCGTGGAGCTGGCCCTCCACTTACGTTCAGCTTGGCGGCATCTACGTTTGAGTGCTCTGAGCTCATCCGAAAACCAAGGTTCGGACACATGGGCTCTTTCTTTACCGAGCTTGTTAGACCGTTAGATCCCGATTTGAGCCCAGTCTTTACCATTTGCTTTTCAACTATGATTTCAATCGTTTTTGCCTATTTTCCATGCTTCTGAGTTTTTTTTATTGCTTTTACCAATGTTTAAAACTGTGTTACATTTTCTCACTAGCTCTTTCCAAATCCATCCCCAACAACTCCTTTCCACCTTTTAACTATCAAAGTTGCTTGCAGATTATTTATTATTAGAGATTTGTAGATAAGCGTGGTCTTGCAATACCCCCTTTGCCACTGCAGAGCCAATGGGTGTTCTCTCATATGCCCTGAGAACGTAGACCCATAATGCCGCGTGTTCTGTTTATTAGGTCTCCGCTGGGTTTCGGACGATTCTTTCACATCGACTGCCATTCCTGTCAAAGTTCACGGACCACCATATGTTTTTTACAGAATTACCATTTACTTCACCCACCTCAACTACCCTCTGCTTCTTAAATTCAGACCCAAAAAATGAGTGATCTGTCCACACATGTTTAGCCACCTTAGATAAACACCATTCGCACCCGGGGAAAGGCCATCCATCAGCCAATCAGGTGGCTGGAACAGCGGGTGAGAATATACATTCTACGCCTGCTTTTCCAGCTGCCCAAGGCCCTGCCCTGGTTGGTGCCATTATTTTCTATGTGTGGAAGCAACGGGAAGCATCTCCCTGTTGCCTCCCTACTTCCCCACCCCCCCTGAAACCAAACAGAACCTCTACCTACTCCTCCCTCCCTCCACACTTACCCGCAGGACAGGAGTTTTGAGCTCTGGTCTGCTGCACCTTCTGCTCCGCCACCTCCAGCTGCCGCCAAAGAAATGGAAAAGTGACTTAGTCCCTTTTCCCTACAGCAGCAGCGGCCATGTTTTTTCCATATTATTTTTCCCCTAGGGAAATTGGCTGCGCAAGCAGCACAAATGTCCTTGGGGGATAAAAGAAAGCCATTCGCACCCCGGGGGTGCGAATGGCTTTCATGCCTCGGCAGGGGGTGGTCCACAGCCCGAGCTGAGGCCCTCGACCATGTCTCAGTCTGGCAGGCTGTTACCGGCCATGTCCACCCCCCTACCGGGGCGTGAAAGCAATATTCTGCAGGATAGATGGACACATAAAATAAAGACCTGTGGTTGACGAGTACTTACCACTTGACCATATCTGTTCTCAAGTTATGTCTCTTGTGACCCTACCAGTGTTGTGTTATTATTTTAGAGGACATGAGGCGGCCTACGTGGCATGGCAGGCACTCTCTTCTAGAAAATGAATGTCATGTTGTCTTCATGCATAAGATATGTGTCGAGTGATTTCAAACTCTTGCTTTCTCAAAATTTAAAATGCACACGTCTCTGTGTTGTTCTGCTGTTGCTATGGTAATGGCTCCTCATGTTGATTGAAATGCTTTGAAAATGAGTTTTTCTTAGAAGGAATAACATCTCTATTTAAACTCGTGATGAGAAAGGAAAAAAGGGACTATATTTACACCCTGTGGCTACAATACAGGGTGTCCCGCTGTGTTCATGAACATGCTCAAACTAGACTTAAGGGGAGGGTGCACTGCATCCCCCCTGTCTGACTCTAGGATGGACAACAAAGAGAAGGGACAGGAGTGGTTATCACCAGAGTCTAAATGGGAAGCAAGTATTAACCGAGAGACACAGATGAACATGTGCAGAGGTAACATACAATGACACGTTGCATGTAGCAGTGTTATTAACATGCATGTTCCTTACTCACTAACATACCTCGCAAGGTAGACACATGATGCAGGTGCTGAGCCCACAGAGCAATCTTTCCTGTAAGACAGTGCTACCCAAACTTGTTTATGCTGAGTGCCCCGACTCTAGTATAAATATCGTGGTGGTCCCCAGCACCAAATGCAAGAACTATTTACATTTTGTATTGAAAGAAGTATTTGTATTTGTATTGATTTTAATATACATAGCGCTTTAATCCAAGGCGCTTTACATGAGGAACAAGAAAATACAACAAGCAATACATGACATTATACAAGAAGTGACTGTTCTCCCTTTTTAGAGAGAGAGACTTGCTACAACACCCAGCGGTGTTGTAGTCCTCGTACCTAGTTCCTTTGTTAAAGGCGTGTTAGCGCCGGCGCGTGAGGGACCAGCCGGTCAGTGCTGCGAGGGTTGCATATTTCGTGAGTACTTTATCCATTTTTGAGATTTATATACTTTTTCTCGCGCCCTTCCTATTAGGCCCCCCCACCCCCTCCAGGCCATTGACATTTCTAGAGGCAAGCTGGGATGATGCCAGACCTCCCTAGTGCCCCGGTGTACTTCATCGCGTTTTGCATACATATTAAGTAGACGCACACATAATGCTGCTCTCTGCCTTTCCTTGCCTATCATCCGTCCTGCCCTAGATGACGTGCTAGACAGCACGAAAATCAGTCCTCACATCACAGCAAACAATAACATAACGCCCGTTTCTACTCCTATGTTAAACCACCCCACATCCAAAGGTATGCAGGAGCCAGAAGAACAAGCAGATTGAAAGAAGGATGGCCACAACACTTCCATCTGCCCGACAGTCTGTCAGAGGGTCGTCGACTTAGCGCAAGGAGACACTTGTCCTCATTCCGAGTCCGGCGGTAAGCGTGCCCGTGCTACCGGCGGGTTCCCGCCGGACTCTGATTCATTTACTGGTGCCTGACCTCCCGGTGCTACCGGGGGATTACAACCCCGGCGGCCCACTAAGTCAGTTGCCAGTAAATTGTAATTCGCCATTCCCATAGAGTCTCATACGACTCTATGGGAGTAGGGACCACGGAAGCACCGGCACTGTTTCTAACGGTGCCGGTGCTTCTGTGACGGTCTGCCTACCATGGCCGATGTGCCCGGCAGGGTCCTACCTGTCGGGCATAGCAGCTCTGGCAGGCAGACCTGTAGTATGCCGGTCCAGAAACAATGGTGCCGGTAAGCTTAATGGCACCATTTCTACCAGACCAGCATACTTATAATGAAGCCCACTGACTCCTCTGCCTTTGCTGGTAATATATCAAACCCTAATAAAAAGATTAAGCTCGCATTATTGAACACTCGGTTCATAGTCGAACACGCCACCAAAGTGGCAGATCTACTGATGACCCACAACCTAGATATTACCTGCCTCAATCATGCAACAATATTAGAAAAACCAGATGGGATCCCAAAGAGGGGAGGGGTTGCCCTTATTCTTAGAGACTCCTTCCATATCAATATCGTCCATACCACCGTGCATCTTGCCATTAAATTACGGATTTACCACAATACCACCATTAACATAATAATGATCTATCGTCCCCCATCGCGTATGCCTTCATTTGAAGAGCAATTACTCACCGTTCTTGGGATTCTTACTAAACCCACTGCACATACTATCCTATCAGGAGATTTCAACTTGTGGGATGATGATATAAGCAATTCTATCACTGCTTTTCTTGCCGCCTCTCTTCAGGCGATTGGGCTGTATCAACTTATAAAACAGCCCATGCATATTGAGGGTCATATCCTGTACTGAGTACTTACCCATAATCTTCAGGTCCTGTCTCTTAATACCTCCCCATGTCCATGGTTTGATCACCATTTCATTTTTCTTGATTTCCTTCTTCCGACCCCATATAAAAAGGTTCACCTAAACCATGACTGGTCATTAAAACCAGAAACCTCAAAAGAGTTTCTAGTTCAGTCTTCTTGGACCTCGTTCTTTCTTCTCTTTCACCCTCCTCTGCTTCTAAGGACACAACTGTTTCGTACAGTAATTTCTCAATCTCACAGCTGTGGCTATGAACTGTCTAGCCCCAATCACGTCTAAGAAACTTAAAATAGAAGCCACTCGAAGATCTTGGTTTTACATTGACATTATAAAATGTAGACAACTCAAAAGGTTCAGGTAACCTTGGTAACCTTCAGGTACCCAAATTCAGGCAAAAGAAAATAGCCGGCAATAGTTTCCCTGTCATTGTAGCCCAACACTGGAACACCCTCCCATTCAACACCAGAGCAGACCAATCCTACCACAGCTTCAGGCGAAACATTCTCACCTGGTTACGATCCAATGATCCCTACGACTGATCTGCACACCCTCATACTAACAGACCATAACCAACTTGAATGTATATATGTATATCCCTTAAATTGACCTGCCAAAATGGAATTAACTGTATGTATATATGTAAATATGTGTTTTATGTAACCTTATCTTCCTGCCCTCTGTTGCGCCCTGTTACCTCTGGGTTTTGTGCGCCATACTAAATAAATAAATAAACAAACAAACAAACAAACAAACAAAAGAAACCATGAAAGACAATGGAGGCAATATCCATGCTCTAACTCCCTCTCTACCTATCGTCTAGCGGCCGCTGATTATAAAAAAGCAGGGGGCAAGAGCCGTGAGGTATGACACACATCCCGCACAACAACATAGGTATGTCTGCTGCAAATGGGTTCAACAGTTATAAAAAAGCCTATCTTAGTGTCAAAAAGCTTCACTTTGAACAAAGGATCATTAATGCAAAATAGGAAACAAAAGAACTATTCGCCATCTTAAAGGAATTTTTAAGACAGTATTGCGAGTCTACTTCCTTTGAGAATTTCATGGGGCCAAAGAATCCAAGATGGCTTCTCTGCTAAGATTAATAACCATCAGTCTGCTATTATTAACTACACACCTAACATATTGGATGAAAGTAGGGATACACCCAACAAGGATGGCCTTATAATTAACCTGAGAAATACTGCCCATGAATTCACCCTGAACCCTTTGACTCAAGAGTCCCTGACCGACATTGTCAAGGGGCTCAAACCTACTGTTTGCATTGGTGATGAAAGCCCTGCAATGATCATCAGAGATTCCAGTTCCTATCTCTGACCCTTATTTACAAACATTGTAACTTCTTCCTTCTTCAATTCAGTCGTCCCCGAAAGCATAAAAGAGGTCTGGTTCAAGCGAGTTTTGAAAAAAGTCACCGTGGATCCAGAGGTCGTTGGTTACTACAGACCAATTACCAACCTCCCACTCTTGTTGAAAATTCTCCATAAGGCTGAGTATCTTCAGCTCCAGGAGCATATTGAAAAACATAGTCTCCTTAATAATTGCCAGTCTGGATTTCGCACCGTGCACGGCACAGAGACAGCAATGCTTGTTTTGCGAGCCAACTTGGCAGAAATTAGCGATAGCAGTAGGGTCGCATTGCTTATGTTATTAGACCTGTATGCCGCATCGACTTGGTCGACCATTCTTTATTGCTTGTAGAGTGATTTATTGCTCTGAATCTACCATCGCCTGGTTTGCTTCATTTCTTGGTCCCAGAAGGGGTAGAGCTGCTTGGGTGGATTCCAGGCCCTTCCAGAGCTACTGTCTTGTGGCGTTCCACAGGGTGCCTGCCTCTTGTCCTCTTTGTTCAATATCTATATGCGTCCCCTCTTCAACCTGATGGATATATTTGGCATTAATTATACTAACAACGCTGACGATACCCAGCTGGTCTTTGAGTTATCTGGAGACTTTGACACTGACTCCTCTCTCATCAATTAAACCTATAATTTGATTCAATACTGGATGTCAGCCAACTCCCTGGCCTTGAATAAGGAAAACACTGAGATATTGATTATGGGCTATAGTCAGCATATAAAAAAGCTTGACACAAGATATAGTAATTTCACAATTTCTAGCTGTATCATCCCAGTAAGTTCCACTACATGGCATGATCTTGTGTGAAGGTGACCGAATTTGTTCATGTAGAAGGGGATTTCAATGTATCACTTTCAAATTAGTGTTTTTAACAAAGCTAGTACTTTAAAATGTGATTACAATGTTACAATGTAATGGTATATGACACGTGGGTTTAACAAGTGTCAAATGATATTCATTATTTACTTAATTTTTGTTCTCTTTTTTTGTCTCCCCTCTCCTCTTCACCTCTTGAAGCTATATCAATTTTTAGGGTTGTGATCATATACAAATCGCATTGATTCATTGTAAAGAGACATGGAATTTCATTATCTGATTATTTTGTGTATGAAATCTGATTAGATACTGTGCCTTGAGGAAGACCTAGCAGGTCGAAACAAGTATCAGTTTCACTGCAATTTCAATATCACCTGAATTGACATTTTCAATTCTGTAAACAATATATCTGTTTTGTATTCAAGTTGGAACCATTTTTTATTAAAATATTTAGTGAATAGCACGTACTTGTGGAACTGGTGTACTATGATACACAGTCTTACCAGCTTTAAGAAAGCAATAAAAACATACCTTTTTTAACTCTAATGATTAGTTCCGCTTCTTCTACTTGAGCCCTGGTCTGACCTCCTGTTCCTTCTCATGACCTGGCTTTCTTATTTGCGCTCTCAGGCCTGCAGGCGTGTTGCACACTACAAAAAATAAAAAATAATCATAATAATCATAGTTCATTCTTGTCGTAGAAACATGTTGCTTAATGGGACATATGTAGCAACATATACAGTTAGGGTCAAAACAGTAAAACACATACGGCCTCATCACGAGTTTGGCGGGAACCCTTAAATACAGTGGTAACGCTATTACCACCACATTTAAGGGTCCACCAAATCACGGGTTTGACTGCATCGGAGCTGGGGGTAAATGCGCTGAGAATGTGTCAATTTTCTGCGCAATTACCGTGCAGTAATACCGCCGACAGTAGTTATGCCTAAAATTTCCCATTGCGCCCAATGGGGAATGGGGAATTACCGTTCCGCCAAATCCGTTATCCAGCGCTAATAGCTCCGGTGGGGGGTTTGGCGGTAACGCTATTAGCCCTGGTGGTATCCCAGCAGTAATACTCTTGGGATACCGCCCAAATCGTGATGAGGCTCTAAACAAACATACTACCCACGTTTTGAAGAAAAAAAAACAGACCAAGGTACACATAGTGTACTGTATCACCAATTTCAACAAACATAGCACCCCCAACCCCCTTCCTATGTCCCTTCTTAAATACACAAGGACAAGGGCAACGCATTCTGAAACCTATTCTCAGGGGTGACAATCACCAAGGGTAACGCAGTATGCCCAAACATCGCAGACATAATAAACGTATGGATTTCTTTTATTTCTTCAAACAGGGCAAGTTCTGTACGTTTCGGCGGTTTCTCAATTAAACTCCCCCTTCATCAGGACCCACTAATGCACGACCCTGCAAGATGATGAGAAATTAGACAACATCCACAAAACAAATAAAAATTAGCATACGGTTGCATACATCACTAGCACTAAACGGTGCACTGCAAATAATTCAAAGTCACCACACAAGCCGAGGCTCGCTGGAAAAAACATAGACGGCCAATTAGGCACCATGTTATGAAATTGGTGCAAAATTACCACGTCAAGCCTAGAATATAGCAGGTCACGCAAAGCAAAGGAGCTAGACTAAGCTATAGAGGACAAATAACATTCAAAATATCGTACCTCAGTAATCGAATGCCTCAGGATAACCTCCAACCGCTGTAAACACATGACGGACAGCTACAGAGCAGACACCTGACTGTAAAATGCAAAGGAGGGCAACTGTTACCTGTAGCTAAACTGTGAGCAGAAATTAGGGAAAAGAGCGCAGCACCACCGATGAGCGCTATACTTGCTTGCTCAAAGTGCCAGGAGAGTGCCGCGCTGCCGAAAGATAAGGTGTTTATAGATGAGCCATCACAATGCATTCGTTTGAAGTGTCCGGCCATTCTGACTGGAACTCCAGTGAGTAGCTGAGCTGCCTGATGCTAGTAACATCCTCTCCCTGCTTAGCTTGGAGGGGAAACTGTATTGCTTGCTTTTGCCTGCACCTCCTGCTGGGCTCTGGAAGTTTAGGGATGGTGGGAGTGTCTCCTGAGTCCTCTGCTGAGCAGGGGCCCATTTGAGGTGGTGATTGGACTGCTCGGTGGCCCAGTGTGGCCGATCCTGCTGAGGCGGCCTGCCCTGCTTCAGCAGGAATAGAGAGTCGCTCCGCGTCCAGGGAGCTGGAGCTTCTGGGTGGTTGGTTGGGCATGCACTGGGTCTGGAGCGGGGTCTGTGGGCCTCAGGTGCAATCTCTGGTTGTTCCGATGCTAGACTATCTGGGTCCACACTTTGCTTTCAGTGTATAGAGCCCCAGAATGGACTGGCTATGTCCAGGGATCTGGTGGGCCTTCTCATGTGGCTCCAGGTTCTAGGGGTAGGCACCCGGGGCCGAGTGCCAGCTCTGGACCCTGCAACAGAAGAAAAAAGAAGCCATGAATGATCCATTGGTGAAGTGACTTCCACCTCTTGTGCACTGCTGCTCCTTCGCAATACGAGGCAGGTGTGCTGTGGTGTGCGTGATTCCTCGAATTCTGCCTGAGGAGGGCTATTGTGAGTTGCACCTTGGTGTGGTGCCTGCTGCTGATTTTGTTGGGCTGCAGTGCTGTGCTGTTGGTGCGGTTTGGTGCTACCATGAATACCAAAAAGTATGTGGCCAAACGGAAGCACCTGTCCTCCGTGCCAGTTGGGCGACCTCGCAGTTGGAGGAACGCCAACTTGGGTAATCCAGGCAGGCACTTGCTCCTTCATCCTCCTCATCTTCTGGTGGGGGTTCCTCCTCCTTCTTTGAAGTGGATGGTGCTGGGTCTGATGGGCGATGGGGTAGTTATCTGGACAAGGAGGCCATGGCTGCAGTGCTTCTTTAGTTGGTAGACTATGAGTTTCCAGCGGGCGCCAGTGGTTTCTCCAATGTGTCAGGGGTCCAGCCGCCTGCTAGGTAGCTCAAACAGCCCATAGAAGTGGGGCTTCCTTTGCTTCTGGAGATTAAGGAGGACGTTCTCATGGACTGGACGGAGCCAGAGAAGGCTACAGTGCCTCCACCGTATACACAGGAGGGAGAGCCCAACACAGACCCAGGACTAAGGGCTATAAATAAATGTGTACAAAAAAGGGGTATTGTCCTGGCTGTAGGAGTCAGAGCTAATTGAAACTTATTTATTGCAAGTCAACGTTGTAGAGTATTCACTACCCTTCGTGGCACTTTTTATGCATATCCTAGGGTAGGTGAACATGAAGGAGAATAATAATCCACATGTGCTAGTTTGTTTACGAGGGGAAGAGCAGCTTTTATTAAGTAACTGTCATTCCACCCATTTAACAGACCACAATTCAAACAAATGTAAGCGGTAAGCATAGATCAAAGCCCAAAACAAATTGATGCATGAACATGCTGCATGGTAACAGTGATAGAGAGAGACACAGATACAAAGACACCTTATTGCTTCTAATACATTCTGTTCTTCTCATTGTAGACCATGTTTTTAATATCAGGTTTTGCACAAGTTAATCTAACCAAAGTCGAACTAACATAACCTATTGTTCCTCTAAAATGAAGACCTTGGAGGGGTCTAACATAGCCAGGCTAAAGGGTGACCAAAATAAAGGATCCAACGGAATGACAGTTACTTAATAAAAGCTGCTCTTCTCCTCATAAACAAACTAGCACATGTGGATTATTATTCTCCTTCATGTACACCTACCCTAGGATATGCATAAAAAGTGCCACCGAAGGGTAGTGAATACTCTACAACGTTGACTTGCAATAAATAAGTTGCAATTAGCTCTGACTCCTACAGCCAGGACAATACCCCCTTTTTGTACACATACAGTGCCTCCACCAGCTGTATCCTTTGCAGGTTGAGGATCCTTCAACGCTCAAGTCTGCATGTGGGTACGTTTTTGTCCAGTCTGGTGGGCCATTCTTCTATGCTGGTTGAAAAAGCTCCTGTGTGGGGTCAGATGGACAGGAAGGTGGACTGGCTCATACCGCTTCCCGTGGTGGCCACTTACGCCACACACATTGCAGAATCTGCACTTGGTGTTTTTTGGCAGCTGGCGAAGCTCGTGGAAGAAGTGGCTGCCTGCGGGCCAGTATTGCAACCCATGCACGTGCAGGTGGGGGCTGCTTTCCAAGTTGGCTTATAATGGTGTTCATATAGCTGCAGTAACCCTGGGGGTTGCTGTGTTTGGACACCGCCATTTTCACCTCAGTGACTTGTGTTAGGATCGGTATCAAAGGCCCCTGCAATGAAGATTTCCATTGTGGGGGAGGTGCTGTTTTCTGCGTCCTTGGAGTAGAGCATCAGGGGCCTGTTTGCAGAAACTTTGCACAGGTGGACTTTTTTTAATTTAATTTTTATTTGTGTTGTGATGGTTAAATAAACCTTTTAACACATCAGAAAAGATGTAGAATTGAGTAAAAAATATATACTACAAATACAAATATTTCATATTGCATTTTATGAATACCAACAAAATATATTTTACATATACATAAAATCACTGCATCTTATATGAATACAATTGTTAAAAGAAATATGTTCACTAAAATATCACTAAAGTCAAGTTACTTAAACATTCCATTATTCTCAACCACATATGGTACATAGTAACATTTAGGACTGTGCAATTCCCTGAATATAGAAAACTCCAATTTTGATCATTTGCATAATTGTTGATATTATATCTCAAATTAAAATCGTCTTTTTTATGTATTGTGTCCATGTTTATACCTTTAGTCAGAAGATGCCTTGTAGTTTTGATCTCTTCATTACAAAAAAGGCGTTTGAGATAAGGAATGTTACTCCATGCACCCGTTCTAGAAAATGCTGGGAGTATCTCAAATCTCAGTGAAATTATAAATCATTTGACCTTCATATGATAGTGTTTCATTAAATAATCACAAGGCGATTCCACAGGAAAAGCATATTTAACATATACATTATATTTTTTAAACTGACCCAGATGAGTGATAGTATAATTCCTGTCCCAAACTTTAGCTTTTTCTTTTATTAGTTTTTGTATTAGAGAGATATGCGTCTGCTCTCCTATATCAAATCCGTGTTCCTCAAAAAACAAGAATACATAATTTCTCCATTCTTTCAATGCCACTTCTGTACTATGCCTATTCAAAAGCATTTTAAAATTGGCAAATATTCAATTCTGATGCATCATATGGATATAGAATATTTCCACAGCCATCCTCTTTTATGTGTCTAGGGTTAAAAGCCCAAGATCACAATCTAATCCTTCAACTGGCGTATTCTTAGCTATGCCCAGAGCTCCTTTCCACATTTGCCGCTCAAGTTTTTTCAACCAGAGTATTTCTCTTACTGTAAATAATTCCAAACCATTTGTTAGACAGGGATAAGGCAAGTTTTATATAATTTAATTAGTCCTTCCAATGAGCAGCCACTTTAGGTTCTGACAAAATTTAAAACCGCCAAGAATCTTTTTTCTATATTTCATCTGACACAGTCCTCCAATTGGGCAACACTCCTAGTACCGGAAATAAGAATAACTAGATACATATATACATATGGACAACCTCAAGACTATTGTCATCTAATGCCCATCAATCCTGCTTGATCCTTTTACTATTAGGGCCAGGGATCATAATCTTAGTTTTTTGATAGTTAATAATGAGATTGTTATTTCTTGAATATTCTGACAAATGTTCTAAGCTACACTGGAGCCCTATTGGAGTTCTAACCAGTAGAAGTCTATCTGCGGCGAATGCCAACCATGCTATATGTTCATTACCTACTTTAGGAAAGAAGTTTCTAGCATTGCCCAGTGTATCACCCATGTCAGACACATATAAGTCATAAAGGGTAGGTGCTAGAGAACAGCCCTGTTTCAATCCCATATTTGTCTTGATGCTTTTACTCAATGCACCTTCCCTGTTTAGGAGTATTTGAGCAGTGGTGTCAGTATAGAATTCTTGCATGAAATAGAGTACTCTTGAGTTCAATTTGCATGTTGTCAGCTTGGACCATAATAGTTGATGATTTACCGTATCGAACGCTCTTTTAAAATCAACAAAACAAATGAATAGCGTCCCTTCTTTTGTCTGAAGTTCCCGTATTAAATATTTCAGCGTCCATACATTATGTAGAGTATTCATACCTTTACGGAATCTTGTTTGTTGTTTTGACAGTATGTTATTATTTTTCTTGATCCCGGTATTTAGCTCTTTCAGTAAGATTAGTGTGAATATCTTGGAACATGCATCGGTCATGGCCAAAAGCCTGTAGTTCAGTGGATTATTGCAGGCCTCCTTTTAAAATATAGCATCAGGATAGATGCTTTCCAACTAGTTGGTAGGAAGCCTTACATCGGATTGTATTAAACAATTGCATAATTATCCTGGCCTAAAACTCTGGATTTCTTTTATATACTAGATTTGGAATCATATCAGGTCCAGGAGCCCTAGAGGACTTTGACCTGCTGATGATATCCTTAATATCTGCAGTATCAAATATAAGATCATCAGTTCTTTCAATGTTATTATATTCATTGTGTCTATTCAATATAGCAGTATCACTATAATACAGGTCCTTAATATAGTTTATCCAATCAGATTCACCAATGATATTAATTTCGTTCTGTGACCCATCGCCTGTATTATGTGAGTTATAGATGTACCAAAATGTTCGACCATCCATGCTAAGCATATTCCTTATTAGCACCCATTTTGTTGCGTGTGCAGAGGACCTACGCCTACGGAAAACATTTTTATAAGTAGTTTTTAGACCCACGCAGTCTCTGCAGAGCTCTTAACTATGTTTATCTCTCTATAGGGTTTGTGTTTCTCATGTGTTATTATAATATCGTAGGTCTTACTTTTATGTAGGAATTTGCCATTAGTATTTTTGGATCATACCTTGATATACTGTCTTGATAATAGGACTATCCGTTCAAAGGTTTCTATATCCATATTTACCTTTTGGCACTTCTGTAAGATTTCATCAAATGAGTCAATATATTTCTCTATATTTTGCACTGACCAGTGTATTCTATTGCACGTGTGTTAAACATGTTCAATACCTAACATGGTCTTTCTCTTTCAGTTGTTCATGATGAACTCAAACTTCTGTACGACATTGTCACTTAGTGTGGTACCAGTATATCTAAGTTGACCTATGTGGTCCAACAATTGATCCGAGAACAATTTGTAATGGATCCAGGATCTCTTATTACCCACTGACCAGTTGAAGGGAAAGTCACCGTCAATTCCAGTGTTCATGTAATGTTGAAAGAGGCCTTTTATCTTTCTACAGGCCAGCCACGGGCCTATCCTTTTAGGATCCTCCTCCCAAATTTGTATTAGAGTTGCTGCAGACTATAAACCTTTGATAAACCTCTAAACCTTTGATGGTTTAGGTCCCCCATTATAATATATGGCAAAGTTGCATCCTATTAGCAGTAGGGTAAAGTTTGCCCCAATGAAACAAACATTGTGGCCATATTCGAAAACGTTTGCACTGTCACACGTGCCATTTTTCATGGTATAAGCACGCTGGCAAAAATGTCCATTGTGCAAAATAAATGCACTTTAAATGCATTTTTGCACCAGGGCAAAATTTGCCCTAGTGCTAATACGGAATGGAATGCCTATTACTAACGGGTGCACAGTATAGTTTCAGAGAGGCATAAAATACACAGACGCAGGTATTGAATTTGGAAATGCTTATTTTGATATATATTGATGGCAATGAAATGGCTTTCCATATAACCTTTGTGGATCTGCCATCAGCTTTTGACTGTGCTGCCCGATCTATGTTTTGTCTGACATTCATTGGATTAGGCACCACGAATGACATGTCTAGCCTAGCCTTGGTCTTTATTAGTATGGCCGAGATGCGTTACAATCAAAAAGGGACCATTACCCACAAATGTACTATTTGACATGTTATGTTAGCTTATCTTACATTTGTATAGCACCTCCTTCCAGAATCTGTCATTGAAGTGCTTTGCCTCTTAGAGGCCAGGGAGGAGAATGATAGAACATTCAGTAGTGGTAGGGAGGAGCAAGGTCGGGTAGATAGCTGGGATGAGGGCAGAGGATCAATACGATGCTCAGGAAGGCATGGTGTGAGATAAGCCCGTGTCTTGGCCCCTTTGCTTCTTAGGGCCCGATTCATGGAATTTTCTTTGCACGGTTCAAAGTGACTTTGCACTGCTGAAACAAACCCTGATTCATGGAACTGTGCAAACTGTATTTCTGCAGTGAAAAGTCTTTGCAAAGTCACTGCATAGTCATTTTTGCAGTACAAATTGATTTGCACTGACCTTTCAGCAGATCAAAGTCACTTTGGAACGTGCAAAAGATTCCATGAATCGGGCCTTTAATCTTTACACCAATGAGTTACCAGCAGTTCCGGTAACGTTTATTTTTTGATTTACCCACCTGTGAAGGACGCCATTGACTCATCATTCTATACATGTATCACACCGTTTTTCTGGCCAAGACAGACACAACCTATTCATCAGACGTTCTGGGTATGTGTTTTTTTTCTTTTTTAAAGGGAGGTCTTCAAGTTAACCATATGAAATCTGCTGCTTTAAATGTAAGAAGAAAGCCATGCCTCATTCCCTTGGCCATTTTGCACTAATCATTGTCAATCGATGAGACTACGCCAGATGGCCACAACTATCCGAATTATACATAAATATGCTCATTTATCCACATTTGAACTGCTGGACCCAGTTATGGAGGTTAATAGAATGAAGGCAGCCCTGCTGGCTGCCTATGGGGCAGGGACCTCTTCAGTGTATAATGATTATGTTCTTGAGTCAGCTGTTAAGGCTTCGTCAATTGACATCAGTCCATCTGGTGCACTTGGAACTCGGTGAGCTGCATGTAGGGGGCGCAATCTCAGCAGACTCATTGGCCCTCAAAGGAGAAGAGGTCAGTAACCCATGTAATAATTGGCAGTATTCCCAGAAGTGAAATCCATTGTTAGCTACAATGAAACCTTTGCTTGTATCCTTAGGGATGTCCGCCATGGTGGGAAAATCCCACCAAAGTGACACCGAAGATAATACCAGTGACGTGTAAGGCCATGCCCCTGTCTGTTTCCAAACGACGGCGAACATGTACATTAAGGAAGCTAGAATAAGGTGCCATTTTGTGTATGCCACCGGCATGAAGAATGTAACACAAGCAGGATAGAGATCATTTTGCCTCACTGTAGGGAGATAGTTGCCACATTATAGGGACCGTTAGGTTGCTGAATAGGAATATGGTTGTCTGCCTGCGTACGTTTTGTTCGTGGGTGGACTGCCCGCAATGAAACTGCTTGGGCCCCCATTTTCACTGTTCATTAGAAATGGGGGCTCATGCAATTTGTGTCCCCACCACCAACGTTTATGATGCAGGGGACACCCCAAACCCCGGACACCCTTGCAGCTGCAGCTCCTCATGTTCGGTATTTTTTTATTCGACCAAAATGGCAATAGATCACAACGGCCACAGTCAGTTTTGTTCAATCTAATTGGGTGTTAACACTGAATACACAGAGAGAGAATGTAGTAAATTGTGCTATGCATAGTTAGGTAGTGTACATATATATAGCAGCATTATAAATAACAAGAGAAGCACCATGTTCCCCTTTGCAAGAGCCTGCACAGCAAACGATTTAAAAAGCACAGCGTTGCGGTTTATATAACTTTGTAGGGATTTGTGTTGGTCCTTGATGGCGTCCAAACAACGGAAAGTGTCAAGGCTGAGAGAAAAGGCGGATAGCTGAAACTGCACAAACAGGCCTTTCACATGGTTCCAGTTTAAGATAAGCAACAATTGAGTTTGTTCTGTTGCTAGCAGACAGAAATATACAAGGTTAATTGCCAGGTGCACACAGTAACATTGCCAATAACACACTAGCAAGATATATCCACAACGACCTTAATGGAGAAAGCAGTTCAACGCATGCATGAAAAACACATTAGCATGTCGAATAAATTGACGTCAAAGGGTCTCATCCACTGGCCTCCCACTACAATGAATAAGCTACGCACATCATGACCCAATTAGATCAAACACCTGCAGGCAGCAAAATGTATCAGAGGGAGTACGGGACGAGCTGTCCAAGGGCGATCAAACTATCTGGAAGGTTGGGGCCCGAATTGGGACGATGAGATTGGAGTGAGTTTGATAGTCCTTTGGACAGGGCAATATTTCAATCTCTCCTGTCCCACCAGAGGTTAATTGGACTGTTTTGGATATGTGTAATGCCCAAGGCCACCTCAAAAGCAGGTACCAGTATTGTAACAGTGTCAGCAGGTTGTGGTGCCAACCCATTAGAGCACGGTCTGATGATGTCCGAGGCATGATGTCTTGCATAGTGGGTGGGACCCTGGGCAGGCTTGAAGAGAATGAGTGTCCAATTAAAAGAAGCAATGTATAGGTGATTCATTTTACCAACCAATAGTAACTTGGTAAATACTGTTTTAAAGTGCCAAGGACGTGTATTCTCGTCCTTTTTGCATGCACTTGCATAATAGCCTGGCACATAAGGGGTTAATATGACCTTGTAATATAACCCATGGGCTACTAGGAAGTGATTGAGAACATCTGTGGACCGTCTACCGGCTGAATGTATCAAAAAAGCTGGTTTCTTCGTGTACTTTGGTTTACTCCCTTATTTTGGTTGGTTTGGACTAATGGGAGGGAGTTTACACTCTATTACAAAACCAGATTTCATTAAAATGAAAGACATAAACAGTGTGCTACAGTGAAAGAATATGTTCCCTTTGCACCTATGGGACCCTATGGGTGGGTGTCCCCTATACCTCGCTGCTATAAACCATCACAAGGGGCCTTCTTCTCAAGTATGCCTGAGGTAGGGGTCTCCCACTGGGTGACTGCACTGCTCATTGCGTTCAAAATGTCTCACCAATTTCATCCGAGTTGTTCACCATCTGCAAGAGAGACCGGGGGCATTTTAGTTTTTTTTGTTCTCCATATAAGATCACACGGTCTTGAAACCACATGTGGGTTTATATAGTGCAATCTAACAGTTTCAATCATGTGTGCTGGTGGTATTAAATTGCTGGATCATTGATTAGTGTATCATTGCTTTTTGAACATTAGATGGAAAGGTGTCTCAATAAGTATTCTTTATATTTGCATGTCTGTGTTTTTAATCATTTTATCGTCCCTTTCATGGAGGTTTTTGCCTGTATGATCTCGTTCTGTATCACATCCTTCATTTTGTTTTTGGGAGTGGTTCTTCTTATATTTTTAATATAGTGTTTTTGTGGGTTTGTGTCCTTTATTCACATTGTTACTTTTATGGAAACCCATATTTCCAAAGTAACAGTGGATTTCATTTGAGTACCATTACTTTCAGTAAGAACCTCTATTATCAAGCGCCTAGATGCAATTCTGCTTGTGAGGTGCGCTTTATGGATGGTAAATATTATGATTTTTATTTCGACATTATTAATGTATTTAAGTCAGTTATCTGAATGGAATTCAGGGCCTACTTTTGCACCAAGACCTTAAATGGTCTCCAGCTTTGCCCCCTGTTTTTCCCACGCCTTTTGAAAATTGTTCCCGCGGGGTGTCTCCCCCTGTCTGATATGAGTCTTGCCCGTGCATTTGCTACAGTTTCTGTATAAGAAACACTTTATAATGATACTTTTCTCCTCCACCTCCATTGCCAACCTCTGTGTCATGCTATGTTACGGAACCTATAAAGTGCAACATTTAGCTGGAATTTGCTGGAATAGCTGTAGCAGGTTCTAGAATACTAGTCAGCTGATAAAGGCAGGCTGTTGCATTGTTCCCCTTCTGGATTTCTCATTTTCCCTCATGCACACCCTCCCTTTTCATGTTCTTAGTCTCCTCGCCCCTCTTTTGCATGTGGAAGGCCCACCCAGGATCCATTCGGGGAACCTGTCGATTGGATTCCGCCAGTGCTGGAAATGGACTGGGATTTCTTTGGAATGACAATTTGAGAAAACATTTTCTCCCTGCATTGCTGTGCTGCAGAAATCAAAACCCATATCCAATAGGCCTGGCAACCGTGCCCGACCCCAGTGCAGATGGAAGTCAAACACGAACTAGCAGTTTGGGATTTTGCTGTTGTTCTTTGCATTTTGCACGTTTGTAGGCAAATATTTATGTAAACCCCATAAAGAACAGGACTAGCTCAAAGAAAATGAAAACTGTATGGCCAATCATCACATGACTCTTATTATATGAGCTACTAGTCTCTGCTGGTGATTGGGTACTTCTAACATTTCACATCAGCAGCTGAAGTATGAAGTTTACAGCTTACAGAGTCTGCCATGGGGGGCCACAAATGACTTTGATCGCTGTACCAGCTGGCCTGACATCTTCATTAATGTTAAAACACACTTCTATACCTTAGTTGACCAGGGCCGTAAACAATGTCCGATAGAACAATGTAACCCCTAACAATCCATGCAGGGCCAGCCCGGTGCATGGGCAGTCTGTGCAGTGGCCCAGGGCCCTGCATTCACCAGCTGCCTGCCATCAGCATATGACGAAATATTGTCTTCAGGAGGGGCTGTGCTGGCTTCGGAAGGCATCCTTTTTTGTCTGCACTAGTGAGGCAAAGTGTCAACTCTCAACCTCCTGCTGTGATGCTCTGCGCCTGACGCTACGGCCCCCGCAAGTACTTCTTATCTGTTCTTTCTTAAAGCAGAGCATTTAAAGTGGGAGCGATTTACAAGTGATGGCACATTTAAGAGACCATTGTTTTGGGCAAGATGTACTTAATGTTTCTGTGTTAAGAACTACAAAAGGGTATTTTTATTATGAAAGCACACACAAAGCCCCAGTTAGCTGCCTAAGTTCATGGTCTCCTCCAGGACAATTAAATATAATGCACAAAAATGTATTTAAACTATCTGCCTTATTTTCACATGTTCATATTTAACAAACAAAACAGCATTTTGTTTAGGTAGAATTGAACATTTGCCTCACAATATATACAAAACATGCCTTTGACAAACATTGAAACACAAACAGAAAACCTTTTCATACATTCGATTTTTTATAAGTCTTTAACTCTTGAAAACATATTTTCAAAATCCACAGGCCCTTTTCTGCCTTCTGCTGAATTGCATTCTGGTATTTATAGTCTTCCATTCAGGTGAATAATGACACAATTGTGCACTTTTTGCCTAGCATATTTCTTTAAGAATTTAATATTTGTGTATGAGTTTTTACTATAGCTTGTGTACTTTTTAAATTATCTCTATAAAACAGATTATTGCTGAAAGGGAAACGTGGGGGCGGGGGTTATAGTCCTGGAGACTGGCAGGGTTATTTTCTCTGGTGTTGGCCCTGTGCAGATTTTCAGGAGACAAGTTGAGGATATATGTGGGTAAACATCGCCCAGCCACTTTTCTCAGAGGAGGGTCACATCACCGTTGGATGTTTTTGAGGCTGGCATTCAAAAAAACCTTTGATCGCTCAAGTGTTCATCTACTAGGATTTCACCCCAGGTTGTCATGTTTCCAGTGCAGACGTTTACTCAAAAGACCACATAAAAGCAAGCATAATTAAAGCACATGTGTCATGTTTGTATTTTGTTTTCCATGGAATATTTCATTATGAGTTGTTGGGTTTAAAAAGTGGGCACCTTTTATGATTTGCCAGCATAGTTATTGGAAATTCTCCTCAGTCAGATTATTTTTCTGGGTGGATTAATTTTTTGAAAGGCAAATGCTCATTTGTCTCCTGCACTTTCTTCTAAGGGGAGAGGTCAATAGATCTCAATTTGAATATTTCGCTTTAAGATATGGTCACTTACTATGCCTATATTAATGGGTGGCAACTTTGATTTTTGATACATAGGCAGAGATTAACACACCGAGTGATGCGAGAGAGCTGTACCCATCCCCAGGTCAAAACAACACATTTTACATCAAATTATGCTGCTGGAATAGGAGAAACCCACTAAAATTTACAAGAAGTTCCTAACATATAACATCTCAGCATTAGTGACCTAACATGCTGAGTTGTCTTTGCGGAATTCTTCTATAGCATTCCTTGCTTTGGCCTGCTCACCCCCTCCAATCCTGGCTAAGGTGGTCTATTAATGAGGCTCCCTTCCCATTTTGAAGTGAGCAGCACCTGCTAATTTTGCAAGATGGATGCTAATACATCACCAAGCCCGAACCTAACTGATGAGAAGACAGCCTGCAACACCAAATGATTTGGATGAGCATGGCAAGGAGAACAGGTGCAACTATTCCCTCGGCCCACATGTACTCAGCTCTATGCATATATTATTGTGCCCCCCCCATACACTTAATTTTTTAGGATTTGAGCCCTGCTAATTTCATGAATGTTTGAAGACCTATTGAAGAGGAACCTTTGAAAACTACTGCCCCCCCTCACCCCAGATGCATGAACTGGAAAGAACAGCAGAAAGAATAAGGAGCACACTCACCATTTTGCACCAGTCCCAGTGCGCCCATGGGTGACAAATATGCTGAAAGACACCCACTTCACCAACACTGCAACCTAAAAGTAACACAAACCTTGCCCAGAGTAGACAAAGAGCTTCTGGGTGCTAGCAGAGATACTTTAAATGACAGTATTGATTAAAACCGTTAAGAAGACATGCTACATTAGCCTCAATGCAGCAATACCGCCATGCAGAATCTGCAAAACACAAGAATTCCTGTTTAAAGGCTTGCAGATATTCACATGAATTAACCCCAAAAGCAAAAGCATTGAGCCACCTAACAGCGCTATAACTAATTAATTCATGTATTATCAAATGGCACACTGTAAGCCATGCCGAGCCTCAGGACATTACAGCCAAATACCCCTGTTTCAATGAAGTCCAGTGGCGCTGGAACAGCACGAGGCACAGGGATGCATCTTGCAAGCCCAGCACAAGGTCATTTAGCAAGATAACATCATTTTTTTTAACAATAGTGAACTCTGGCAGACAAGCATTTTTTATTCTTCATAAATAAGAATAATTCAAACCACAGAAAGCCCAGAGCACGGTGTCATCATATTTTCTATGAGAACGAAAAGACAAGCTCGCAAAAGCCAGACATGATTTGCAACAATGTGTAACAAGAATGCCTGCATGTTGCATTTAAAAGCAAGTGCATTCAAAAGGCAGTGGTGATTCACACATATTTATGACGGACAAGAGACAGTGGCCCTCATTACAACTGAGGTGCTAAGTGCACCAACTTTACCACCATGGTGTAAACTACGTTTACACCATGGTGGATGGCGGATTTACCGCCCCATTACAAGGTGAGTGGGGCGGTAAATCCCCATTTCCCATTTCCCCTTCCCCATTCCCATTTTTGCCCCATAGGGCATAATGGGAGTGGGGAAGGCGCTAATTACGGCACCGTAAATTACGGTGCCGTAATTAGCACCAAGGTGCCTTAGCACCATGGAACTTAACGCCTGCAAAAAGCAGGCGTTAAAATCAGAATCAGGCGTTAAGGGTTAACGGTGGCGTTAACCCTTAACGCCTGAGTTGTAATGAGGCCCAGTTACTTTTATGGGAGAAACACACATTTCGACCTGGGAGCAGATTTTGTCTCAAGCCTGGAGACCCCAGCTCTGGCCAATCACCACTCGATGCCCCAGGGGCAGAAAGCCTTGCTCAGCTAAACCGGTGGGAAGGCTTTCACAATGCAACATTTTAAAATTAGGTAATGGGGAAACAGTAAAAGCCAGCCCCTCTGACAACGTAAGCCAGTTAAAATGATTCCTATAAGGGAATTATATGTGGCTAGTTACTCAGCAGCCAATCGCAGGATGAAATAGGTTTCTGGTAGCTGGACCAATTTTGTGATGTCAGCATGATGCTGGTGTGTTAGAAAACTGCCTTGCAAGCCAGTCCTTCTGATAGAGTGTGCCTGGATGTTCTCGGTGCACAAATCCCTGTGTGTGTGTTTGCTGGCCAGAAATAAACCACATTTTGGAGCATGCTGCTTGCTTGGACTGTGCTGCATTCCTTTTGGCAAAGGGGAGGTGTTGGGCCTCCTGTAACCGGGACCCCCAGAAGCCCTGCGGGCGGTTAACTTCTTCCCAACACTATAAAATTGCAAAATTCCCTACTTCAAGACCTCCCAGGTAAATAAGCGCTATCACACTTTAAGGCAATGCTGCAGGAGACAGAGCCTGCCCTGTCTGCCCCAGGCCCAATCACTGCCCTGGCATGACATCCTTGGAACCTGCTTGTAGTTTATTTATTTTTGACAGCCAAAATAATCCTTATCTGTAGCTTCAAAAATAAAAGTATGTTGCTAGTTTGGACAATATGGGCAAAAATATACACTTTAAAAATAAAAACAATTGGGAAATGTCTGCAAAAACAGCAGTTAACTTGAGTTAGCAACACACAATGACCATATGTTTTAATACCTTCCACAGTCAGATCGTGTTTTCAAACAAAAGTTTAAAAAAGACCTTTTACAAACAATATTCCTACCAATATTTTATCACACTACACCTTATCTGCCAAAATTAAAAGTCTATTTAAGGTATTCAGCACATACTGTCTGCTACTTCAAAAAAGCCCCACTCCTGATATTGCCACATAGGTAAATATTACCAGTGGCCATTCATATAGTGGACCTCAGAGTTTATTGACTCATGCTTTACTCATGACAACGTTTTTTTAAATGTAACTTCCCATGATACCTTTGCGTATTGAAGACTCATTCTACAATATCATGTTCTGTCATATCACTATTTATGCAAATAAGGGGGAGCACACACCTTTTGCCGCTCAGGGCCCTGGAATTCCTAGGGCCGGCTCTTAATCCATTCACTACACGGTTAAAAAGTCAGACTGTATCACTTTGAAATAGAATGCAACCATACATGATGTATGAGACATCTTAGGAGGGCATGCACTATTGTTTGCAGCAAAGATGAGGACATCTTTGCTGCAAACAATAGACGCAGCACACGTTTTCTATCCATGTCCGTGAAAAGAGGCATCAATATTCATGTCCACATGCTAATTACAGGTCATGCAAGGAAGTTGTATTCAAGAATGTAAAGCTCATATGCCCGTTTGTGGTTGAGAAATGTTTGAGTAGTATTCTTGCCTTAGCTGTTCTACTCATCCTTACCTACATTTTTTATGCCTTATACCAAAGTTTGAATCCCATGCATTGCTCAAACCATTAGACCAAGCAAACCCTAATTTAATTTAAATGCAGAAATACTGCACACAGATCCATGTGTAGGATTGGGGGGTGGGTGTTTCAGATAATGCAGTGAGAGGAAAGAGAGAGCAAGGAAGAGAGAAAAAGAGAGAGAGAGACATGAATAGGAACATATATGGAGGGAAAGCTCGAACAGAGGGATGAAAAGACACAGGTGGGGGAGTTGGAGCGTACTCACTGGGAGACACTTCCTGAGAGACTGATTAAGACAAAGGATGAGGACTAGGATGAAGTAGAAGCACTTTGATCAAGGAGTAGGAACACGAATTTGGGCTAGAACTAGCACCGAGATTAAGGACAAGGACTAAGAGTTAGAACTAGGATTACAGTGGAGGAGAAGGTCTAGGTTAAAGGAGAAGGAATGGGACAAAGAAGAAGTAGGAGTGGGGTGAAGAAGGAACATGACTAATGTCGGAGAAATAAAGTGTCAGGGATAATGGAGAAGCATAAGTATTGGGGGAAGGAGTGGGGCTGGAACGAAGAAGAAGTACTTGGGCAAGGAACGAGAAGGGCTGCAATGAAGAAGAATGAGAATTACTGAAATGAAGGAGAAGTCCTGGGATGGGGGAGAAGAAGACAGACTGGGACAAAGGGGAAGGATTGGTATAAAGAAGAAGGGCCAGGAGAAAGCAGAAGGTGAAGGACTGGGAAGAAGAAGAAGAAGAAGAAGAAGAAGAAGAAGAAGAAGAAGAAGAAGAAGAAGGAATGAACAGTCAACATTTGAGGTGTATGACTGCCTTCTGTGCAAGTTTGGGCTTTAAGCCAAGCTATCAGTTGTTTTGGAACACGGAAGAACAGCTGCTGATCTGTGATCCAGTGACTGGTTTGGCAGGCTGGATCAGGTGTTTTTGGCCTGGGGCCCGAGTAAAAGGCCTGAGTGGAGCAACCGTTTGAAGAGGGCCCCGGGCCGATAACACTCGATCCTGCTCGCCGGATCGGGTGTTAAGGCCATTAGCACCCCGGTTATCAAAGCGGCAACTTAGGGTGCTAAAAAATAAGGATTTTCCTTCCTACAATGGGACATGCACTGCACCTTTCCATGGCGGCCGTTCTGAGCAGAGAGGAAAGTGCGGCTGTGGCAGTGAGTACCGCTGCAGCCTCAAGTTGGGGGGGTCAAATATTTTTAAAAGGCAATGGGATGGTGGGAGGAAAATGGTGGCTGGGGGAGCCGGCCATCTGGTGGCTTGGAACGCGGGCTCACAGCGTCGGTTCAAGCTCGCATTCCTAGCCACCTGATTGGCTGGCACCCCCCGCCCGGGTTGTAATGTAAATAGTAACCAATGTTCCAGTAAACTAGAAACAATGTTCTGATGGTCTGCAATTGCTGCTTGATGTGGCTTCCGGTGCTACCGGCTGTGACTGTGGAACATTGTTTATAAGTGTATACATGGTCTCTTGGCTCATGAGATACAGGTTTAGGGGAATATGCAAAAATAACAGAGGCATATTGTTTAACAAAAGATACACGTTCCCAGGCGAATATCATAAGGAAACAAACTATAGACTATAAAACGGGACGTTCTGGGAGGGGTGGATCAGAGATGTTTGGAGATACTGTTGGACTAGAGGCAGAGCTAAGCGTTGAGCCTAAGCTATCTAGAAGTCCTTCTACATTCTGACTAGTGGGGAGTGAGGGGCTCATTTTTGAAGATACTGTTGGGCTAGAGGCAGAGCTAAGCTGTGAGCCTAAGCTATCTAGAAGTCCTTCTACATTCTGGCTTGTGGGGAGTGAGGGGCTCATTTTCGCTCCTTGTTTTTGCCCTTGAAATTGAAGCATTGAAATTGATGAGAGATACTCAGCAAGCCTTTAAATGTTGCTTTTGAGATAACTATTTCTTTTTAATTGACCTGTGTAGTGAAGCCCCCTTCATTAAAGCAGCTCAATGCCCATTGAAATATCCTATTCAGGTTTGCCTTATGTTTCAATCAAGGCCAATACAATTGACAGCACCTCACATTTGAGGCTTTTGTTGTAACCTTTAGGAGACCATGATGGGGTTTTTTAGGTGGTTTTGCCATTGGATCTGATTTTGGATTGCACAACCCAAGCCTCCCTCCAGCTCGGCTTTCAGCTCTTTACTAACACAGAATACCGACGTGAGTATAAGAGATGCTTCTACCCTTTTTTTAATATTGCATTGGGAAAGAGGAGAGGTATTGAAAAGGCAGTTAAATTCATGAGGCTTTTAGTGAGAATTGATGAGCACAAGATAGCCTTTGAGACGATGTTGCGTTTTTGGTTGGCTGTCTCATGTTGGGTAGAGCTATAGGCTAGACAATGGTAGCAATGTTTTCATGTATAACCTTTTTCATGTGACGTGTGTTATGTATAGTCATAGCAATAGTTGCCACGTTTTCTATTCCATTTATCTCATAATAAAAAGAAATGCTCTTTGTAGGAGAGTGTGAGAGCTGCATTTGGAGTTCTTTATTGAGAATCAATACATGAACTGAACATGTGTGCATGTGAATTAAGTGAGGGATATTGTTATATACATTTTGAAATTGTTTTATGGTTATATGATAACCTTTAACAAATCAAAAACAACATTTTATTTACAAATGTACATATTAGAAAACACAATATAACAATATTTACACAAGAATTCATTAGTTAAAAAGACAGCAAAAAAAAGACACTTTGAATCACATATATTAGTAGATAAAACTTTTGAAATATCATTCGGAAAATTAGACAAAAGGAGAAGGCAGTGAACATCTGCATCTTACTACAATTTCAATGATGTCAAGAAATCCGTAACCTACCACTTCATCAAGCCGAAACATTTTGGGACGCCGCACTCTGTGTGCCCTTGAAGTCCCAACAAAGAGCATTATCCTTGATTTAACATTTAGACGCGACCTACTACTATGTCACCCTTCTGCCTGGCATTAGGTCTCTGCTTAGGAGTGTGACACCCTACACACCGCAGGGACTATTGATATGTGCGCCATATTGTTGCATCACTAGGGTTTTGATTTAGATTTATTTTTAAGCCCATTTTAACCCCACGTGCAACACTGGGTTTGCATTGTACAATTGCTGTATGTTTATTAATGAAGACATTTCTCTACATGCAAAATGAATATATGTACAGTGTCGAGTTACTGACAACCCTTTGTTGAACACAAATAAATTGTTTTGCCTTCACTTTGTTTGTTAACACTGTCTCATTTGCAGATTGTATTTCGTTGAAAGAATCACATTGTATCTTTCTGTGGACCCTAAAAAGTCCTTACTAGTAGAGTATGTATATATAAAAAATGAAGAAAAAAAAGAAAATACTTGCAGCTAAATAATAAAAGCTGTACCACTAACATTGATCAGTCATAATGTGCTTTTCTATGTTACGCTGAGGTTTCCAGTGAGACAAATCATGGCTTCTCAGTGATATACGATAAAGAAATAATAATTGCACTTAAAGTTGGTGCACATATCCAAATGTTGATGGCAGGAAGCCCCCTTGTTTCAATCCATTTTCAGCCCATAGTCCAGCCGGTTTGAGGGCTTTCCCTTCAGTTACCATTGTCCAAGATATAGCTCCGGCTATAATGGGGACCTTGAATTAGTAGTACCTAGCAGGATCTTATTTGTAACCTATCTAATAGGGGTTTTCCAGTTTTCACTAACACAACTCCAGCTCAAGCACTGCCCCTTGATTGCCACCCTCTTTTTTCATCTTTAACATGGAACAAATACTCAGTTTTTCAGAAGAACAAATCAATGACATTATTCAGGGCCCCACACTTTTCAACATGGAGGGTGCCGAACAACGTTTGGCCTCCACAGCTACAGGCGACGACCTACTTAACCTGAAGAAAAAATGCTTTAGAACGGAAGTACACAGACACGTTTTAAGGGAATACCTGAAAGTGAACTTGGTACACCTTGGACTACTGGTTCGCAATGAACCAGCTTTATTTTTGAATGACTAATAATGCATGCTAGGATTTAGTAAAATATCGACAAAATGCAACAGAGATCTGATGGTGCTGACGATCGCAACTGCTCAGATAATCCACTCTAAAATCCTAGATGATTTGAAAATCGAGGAGACCAAGTTTCTTAACAATGACAACTTAGAAAATGCACGGGATACATTAAAAGAGATTAACAAAAACTTGGATCAGTTGATGTCGGCCACGTTGGAGAAAAAGCATGCGAAATTGGCTAAAGATATTAAGAACTTCAAATTGAACACGTATATCCATATCTGGCTACGGAATATAAGGACAAACAAGGAGAAAGAACGTGCTGTGAACCAGGCGGGCTCTGGGAGAAACAGACAGAAGTGGGTGTCATTCTCGGACACATCTAGTTCTGACTCCTCGACGGATGATCAATCTCTGACTAGAGGTAGAAATACACATCGAGGACAATATCCGCCACCGCCCTGGTCTCATTTTTAGGGCAGTTGGCCCCAGTGGAAGCAACTGGGGCCCACCACAATCAGAACCAATGGCATATTTCAATCAGCCACAATGGAGACAACCCAACATGTGACGCAGGAACAATTGTAGGTATTAAAAGAAATTCCCATCATTAACCTTTCAGATACTTCATTGACCAAAGAAGAAACATCATTGCTAGAAAAAGGACTATCATTTGTACCCACTAGTCCCACCGACTGGTTTAAATTGGATGTGGAACTCTCCAACTTTTTCAGAACTATCAGAAGAAAAGTGTATTACAAGGATAATGATTACACTACACAGCAAGAAGATTCAGGACTCAGGGCGAAATCCAACTTTGACCCAAGAGACAACGAGACACCCCCTACCATTCTGCCATTTGAGAAGTGCATCAAACGGGAAATAAAAAACTGCAAGAAGATCCACAACAGCTAGGACATAACTTGACTACGGGAGAACGGGGGGGCCTTAAAAACCTTGCCGCTAACAAATCTCTGGTGATAAAAGCGGCAGATAAGGGAGGAGGTATTGTGGTTCAGAGTATTAAGCAATACAAAGAAATGGTCATGGCTCTTCTTAATCAAGAAGGCAATTACAAAAATCTTTAAAAAGACCCCTCTGAAGAAATCAGAATCAAAATACAAGAGATGATGAGGTTTGACTTGGAGCAGAATTGGATTTCTGACAAAGAAGAGCCCTTCTTGAATACTTCAGAGGGCAGAACACCTGCATTCTATGCCCTCCCTAAGCTTCACAAAAACAACATAACTACCCGGGGAGACCCATTGTTTCGTGTTGCGGTTCTATCCTAGAACTCCTTGGCAAGTTCATTGATCACTTCATCAAACCACTCCGCCAAGAAACTCCCACCTACCTCAGGGATACCATGTCCACTATAGTCAAATTTGAACATCAATCATTTAACCAAGAGTCAGACATATTGGTTGCAATGGATATTAAAAGTCTCTATAATAGTATCCCACAAGATGCAGCAGTAGAATGCATAACACACCATCTTACACATCACATGACCCAGAGGAGGGTACCAACCAACTCCATTGTAGAACTGCTTGATCTAGCCCTCACAAACAAACTTCTTTCCATGGCAGAATATGAACATAGCCATGCATTAAACATCTCCAACCCATTTCTAGACAACATCTTCCTATGACATCGGTACATAGATGATATCATCTTCATCTGGAAAGGACAAAGTGACACTTTGGAGACATTTTTAAATTGGATCAACCAACAAACTCAGGAGATTAAGTTCACCATGAGCAATAGCAAGCTGGCGATACATTTCTTGGACCTCTCCATCAGAACTAAAAACAACCATCTGGAATGCACTATATTCAAGAAAGACACAGACAGAAACAATCTCCTGCACTACAGAAGCCATCACCCAAAGAATTGACGAGATAATCTCCCCTACGGGCAATTTCTAAGGGTTTGTAGAAATTGCACTGATGTATAACAATTCAAGATACATGCAACGGTTCTGCAAAATAAATTGGCATCCAGAGGATACCCCAAGAAACTCCTAAAAAATACCAAAAAGAGGGCATGTTATACTCCTAGAGAATCTTTACTCTCACCTAAAGTGCACAATGCAACCAATGAAGATGTCATGACCTTCGTCTCAACCTGTTGACCCACCACTATGAAACTGAAGGGACTCCTAAAAAGGTTTTGGCCTCTGGTACAATTGAGCCTGCCAGACGAGCCGGTACCCAGAATGGCGCTAAAGCGCTCCAAAAACCTTAAAGATGTACTCACACGCGCCAGAACAGGGAAGAAGACAACTAGGTCCTAAATGTGGAATATGACAGACAATAGAGAAAGGCACCTGCAACACTTTTCCAATTGTAAAACATCCAACGTCATCTATGTCATTGAGTGCCCTTGTGGCCTATGGTATGTGGGCCAGACGAAAAGGCAAATCAACAAAAGAATTGGGGAACATAGGTCAAGAATCCTCTGTAGAACACACACATCACCATTAGTGTCACACGTTCTTGATCTCCAGCATGGCCCAGATGACTTTGTATGGTGGGTGGTAGGCAAAGTGCTAAATACCACCAATGCTACTAGCGCTTTGAATCACAAAGAGTCTTGGTGGATTTTTAAGCTGAAATCCACCACCACAGGTCTTAACGAGTCTACAGCTGTTACATGATCCTGACTTAGTTTCCACAGCCCCTGCACTGTTTTAATTTAGTACCTTTCCTTCCTATTCATGCTGCTCTCGTTCCTTGCCTCCATCACACACCCATGGGGTGCTCCAGTCATCCTCTCTATGGGATCCTAGGTCTGGTCACTACGGGCCTCCTGGTGTGTCCTGGCCAGTCATGTGCGCTTTGTCAGGTGTATTAGGCACACTTCTGCACTTTTATAAGTGCTGTTCATCAGCCTGTATTTCACTCGACACTCTTTTCTAGCCCCGAGAGGGCACTTTTGTCCACTTCGGAGCTTTCAAACAGAAGCCCCGATTCACTAAGAACACCATTGGTCCATTTCCATGACTACGGAACGCGCCCGGCACAGCGCATGCGCCTAGCCTTAAAATACTAATCTTTGAGATATACGCACCTTGCAAAGTGACACAGCTCCGGCACTCTGCTTACTATCCGCAGCCGCGGCTCCATTTCGACTTCAGAGAACCACAGAAGCACTCTGATTTGACTCGTCCACAGGTAACATTATTCTCTACCCTGCCTGGGGGCAGAGATATGCATGTTTATCTGTGCTTTACCACATGTAGATTTCCGTCTTACATGGCCATACTCTTACTTTCAGATGCACACATTTGTCCATTACTCACATTGGGCGTTCATGGTTCCCCGCTGCCCCTCCCCCCCCCCGAGTTCAACTCTGCAGTCCACCTAAGGGAGCAAGTAACTTACGTCCTTTCTGTCCCACTTTTATCAGTGCACAGACTAAATTGAGTGCTCTGCTTCTTTCGTTTCCATCTGCCAGTCCTACCTTGTAACTTCCTCTTTCTCCTTTACCCAGCTGTTACATTCTTCTCTGAATTAGCCTGGGGCACTTCATGTTGTCCCACCATACCCTCCCCCTCATTGTGGGAGCAGACCCCGAGGAACTCATTTAAGGTCAGTGCCTCGCTGGAACATGTGAGATTCTCACACAATTTCATATGGTTTTAATCTTTCTTTGAGCCTACAAGTATTCACAACTATGTTCCCCTGCACTTCATAGTCCTTTTTCTAGTTCAACATCTTGTATATGTCCCTCACACAGGTAGACCTCGTCCTGGACCTAGAAGAAGGCTACCACTTCCCAACAATGAACATTAGCCTTGATTTAAAATCCAGACGTCGACCTACTACGTCACCCTTCTGTCTGGCATTGTTAGACCTTTGATTAGGTCTTTACTTAGGAGTGTGACACCCTACACACCCCAGGGACTATTGATATGTACACTATATTGCTGCATCACTAGGGTTTTGATTTAGATTTATTTTCAAGCCCATTTTAGCCCCACTTGCAACACTGGGTTTGCATTGTAAATTGCTGTATCTTTATCAATGAAGACATTTCTCTACATGCAAAATGAATATATGTACAGTGTCGAGTTACTGACTACCCTTTGTTGAACACAAATACATTGTTTTGCATTCACTTTGTTTGTTATCACTGTCTCATTTGCAGATTGTATTTCGTTAAAAGAATCACATTGTATCTTTCTGTGGACCCTAAAAAGTCCTTACTAGTAGAGTATGTATATATAAAAAATGGAGAAAAAAAACAAACAAAAAAATACTTGCAGCTAAATAATAAAAGCTGTACTAACATTGATCAGTCATAATGTGCTTTTCTATGTTACGCTGAGGTTTTCAGTGAGACAAATCATGGCTTCTCAGTGATATACGATAAAGAAATAATAATTGCACTTAAAGTTGGTGCAAATATCCAAATATTGACGGTAGGACGCCCCCTTGTTTCAAATCATTTTCAGCCCATAGTCCAGCTGGTTTGAGGGCTGTCCCTTCAGTTACCAAAGAAAACCGTAACCAACAGAACCAACGAAGTGGTCCGTCCAGCTAAACAAAATTGCCAAAAGGAGTCTTGTGACGTCAAAGCCAATAATGGTAAAAATCGACTAAAATGTAATATACGGTTGCTTTGGAGATCAGGACAAAAAATTATTAAATGCTCCAAGGTCTCAACTGAATTAATCGAATTACAAAAGCGACAAAGGGCATATTCATTTGATCACTTGTTTTAACAAAGCAACACCTCCCTGGTTAAAACCAAGTACCATCAAAACCTGATAAACAAACGTCTGATGAACCGATGAGGATGGAGAGTGAGATAAGCAGCCAATAATCTGACCGGTTTAAAGTTCAGTCTCAAATGTTTTAACGATTCATAGGAATGAAAGGTGTTAATCGTGAGAGCCCAATCTTGTCTACAAAGAATTTTCATCAGATTATCTGCAAGATCTCGGGTGAGAGTCATAAGTCACCAGGTAGTGAGTGCAAAAATCACCTATTGTCTTTTTGAAATTATTCTCTTTAAGAATCATATTTAATTCAGTAAATAAGGAAGGTGTGCTTGTTGGGCATAATCATTTGAAGTAGAAAGATACGTTTTTCCAATGGGCTCACTTTTGAGGGAATGAAGGCCCAACTCATATCTAATTGGGGGATGGTAGTCGATACCTGCAAAACTTTCCCTGACAGCAACCCCTGAATGATACGCAATACATCCAGAGCCCACCATGGCAAGAGTTCTATACCATACAATATTTTTGCCACGATTTTCCCTTCATACAGTTTCACACAAGATAAAATGGAAAGTCTGCCATATCTAGAATCAGCCTGTGAGACATCAACCAGCCCTTAACTAGTGCTTTATGCTCTTTTACAACGATTGGGAATCCCAAGGATACAAAGCTTTCGACCGGTTAAAGAGAGTGCTGATCAAATCGTCAAATGAATGGTTTCACTTTTTTCTAGTCAGTACAATGAACAATTTTAGTTTTTGTGGAATTTATCTTAAGGTTGTGTGCCACCGCAAAGTTAGAAAAGGCAACCAATAGGTTAGAAGGCCAATCGGCGTGATGTCAAAAATTAAGAAATCATCACATAGGCTTAACAAATCGGTTTCAAATTATGGATTCTAGGAGAAGCCAATACTGCTGAAGTTAAATGTTCACTGATATTGTATAAATAAAGATTAAACGGGCAGGCAGCGCGTACGCAACCCTGACTGACACTTATGGAGGTCGGAATGCTGCGAGACAGTGGCCTCATTACGACATTGGAGGTAGCCATGCCACTATTTGCGGCATGGCTACCCACATTCCGGGTGCCAGTGCCGGGTTCCCTGAATGGGGAAATACCGGGCCATTCCGACCTTGGAGGGCCTGGTATTTCCCCTTTCAGGGAACCCGGACCCGGTACATCCCCATTCCCATTTGAGACCCCATAGGGCTCAATGGGAATGGGGAGGATGCAAACAGCGGGGCCATTGTTTGCATCCTGGTCTGTTCGCGGGACCCGGTAAGGACGCCTGGTTTTGCCAGGTGTCCTTACCGGGTCCCGCTTGGAGACCTCGTAATGAGGCGGTATGGGGTTAACAGGGCTGGCATCTCTACCAGGCCCGTTAACCCCCTACCGCCAGGGTCGTAATGACCCCCAGTGTTTTGTCTTGATCAAGTAGTACCTGAATATTGGAGTTGGTATGAAGGCCGATGATTAGCTGAAGTAAACCTTGCGGGATTCCCCATCTCTGCAGCTTTGCCGACGATAGGCCCCGATCAACTGCATCAAAGGCAGCTGAGGGTTCAATTGTGTCCAAATAGACCGATTCATATTTCTTGTATACTATATTGTGCATGTTTTGATGATGAATGGATTGGTAGGATGTTTTATAGTAGACTCTGCATAAATTACATGCCATTATTAGATCAGTCTTGAGTGAATGAGTGAGGGGGAAAACCCACTGCAGCGGTTTATTTCCTACTCTCTCTTTTGATGCATACTGACAAATAAATACTTTTCTCTACCTCTATTCCTACCACAACTGCTACTGAAGCAGGGGAGTTGGGAGTCTAGCACACTCCCTTCGGAGTGGAGGAAAGGCTCTGGCTGTAGAGGTGAAAAGGGTCATGTCAGACTGGGAAGGAGCAGGAGAGGGGTGCACGACTCACTGAGATGATAGAGAAGGACTGTGTTGAAAGAGAAGGTCCAAGAAACGAACTTGAATGAAAGATAAGTACTAGGACAAAGCAGACAGAGAAGAACTGGAAAAAGTGGAAGAACTGGGGAACGAAGAACTTGGAGAACTGGGCAAAGCAGAAGGAATGGCTGAAGTGGAAGAACTGGGAAAAACAGAACTGGTAGAACTGAGCAAAAGAGAAGGAGAAGGACTGGAAGAAGCGGAAGAAATGGGCAAGGCAGAAAGAGAAGGACTAAATGAAGTGGAAGAACTGGGCAAAGCAGAACGAACAGTACTGGATGAAGTGGGATAATCGGGCCAGGCAGAAGGAAAAGGACTGGATGAAGTGGAAGACTGGGCAAAATGGAACTGGGCAAAATGGAACTGGACAAAGCAGAAGGAGAAGGACCGGATGAAGTGGAAGAACTGGGCAAAAAGGAACTGGGCAAAAAAGGGGAAGGATCGGATGAAGTGGAAGAACTGGGCAAAAATGAACTGGGCAAAGAAATAGAAAGGCTGGATGAAGTGGGAGAACTGGGCAAAAAGGAACCGGGCAAAAAGGAACCGGGCAAAGAAATAGGAGGGCTGGATGAAGTGGAATAACTGGGCAGAAAGGAACTGGTCAAAGACGAAGGAGAAGGACTGGATGAAGTGGAAGAACTGGGCAAAAGGAACTGGGCAAAGAAGGGGAAGTACTGGATGAAGTGGAAGAACTGGGCAAAGCAGAAGGAGAAAGACCGGATGAAGTGGAATAACTGGGCAAAGCAGAAGGAACAGTTCTGGATGAAGTGGGATAACAGGGCCAGGCAGAAGTAGAAGGACTGGATGAAGTCTGGGCAAAATGGAACTGGGCAAAGCAGAAGGAGAAGGACAGGATGAAGTGGAAGTACTGGGCAAAAAGGAGCTGGGAAAAGAAGAGGAGACGGCTGGATGAAGTGGAAGAACTGGGCAAAAAGGAACTGGGCAAAGAAGGGGAAGGACTGGATGAAGTGGAAGAACTGGGCAAAAAGGAACTGGGCAAAGAAATAGAAGGTTCAATAAAATACCCTATAAGGCTGTGCAGTTTTCTTTAATGCCTATGACAAGACATGCAGGCAGAAGAAAGAATGGTGAGCAGCAGGGCACTAACATGCTTATTGAATGCATGTGCACGAGAGAGGAGCACGTAACATAGGATGCATGCACTACGCTTGGATGCTTGCAGAGCAGGAAGGGATAGTGAGCTGAATAACAGCGGAATTGCACCAATCCCAAAGCCATTTTACACAGGAATACTTTGACAAAGTAAGGCGTGCAAAGGCTCCGCGGGGATCAGTGTGGCCTGGCCCCGTGTGCTCCCGAATTGGTAGGCATAAAAAATGAACAACAAGGAGGAGAGGGGTCGCTGGCTGCAGACCTGCTTCTTCTAGCCCCAGCTGCCTGCTAGGAGCAAATTGTGAGCGCTGCCCATCCCAGACTTGTTTAATGGCACATTGTGGTGGCATTCTGGAAGTGGACAAAGAGTGGTATGAGCGGAGTGGAAATTGAGTCCTGCTTCGTAGGGGTTGGAATCTGGTCGTTTCTTTGGCTGGGGCGGATAGTTCAGGGGGCAACGTGCTCGCCTTGGAAGCAAGACCACAAGGAGCAACATAGGTTCAATCCCCGGGTCCGCGCTCAGAAACCTCTGGATATTAAGCGCGTTATAAATAACCTATCATGTCATCCCAAGTTCAGATTGCCTTGCGCCGATTTTTCCTGTCAGGAAAAGCTAGGCAGCGGTTCTGCTTGTTGTGTATACACTGGAGGGGCAGAGCAAGCAGAGAGGGCGCTGACAAGCAATGTCTGGTACTGCCACTCGGGCAGGGCGTGTCCCATGCTAGTCAAGACACAGCCAGCCCCGACCACCCTACACAAATGGCCAGTCCTCTTACGAACCAGTGCACAGTGTGCAAAGTGCCTATCTCAGCCGCCAGACCAGGAGTGGCACCCGATGGGCAGCTAATAGAACACAACCAAACTTGACCCATAACAAATGTTTCCCTCCTGAAATCCACAGGAATGAAGTGAACTTCCCATCGCCATATAAATAGTAAGAACTCGACGTCTACACATTGTTGCAAGTACGCCATGGGTGTGTGTTTATATATCCTTTAAACTATTTGCAGTGGTTCACAGTAGTATTTGAGGCACTGCCTTGCTTTTTACAGCTGCACTGCACCGTGGGGGACTTCCGAATACACTTATCAGCACCAGGGTCAGCCTCACGTGCTGCCGCGCCCTGGGTGGCAAAACTGAAATTTGGCGCCCCTCCCGCCACATGTTTCAATAGGTGCTGTTGCGCGTTCTCCCACCACGCCAGCTCGTGGGAGACCTTGAAAGACTCCCCCAAGCGTGGTGGCGGGCTAATGGCTGGACGCTCCATGCGTTCGCCTGGGTGGCCCACCCCTAAGGCCGGCCCTGATCAGCACCTTAGCCCCCAGTGGAATTCACTGCTCATTGTATAAAATACTGTGCTGTAATCCGATGTTCTTCCAACCCGAACACCATTCTTTGAATAGATAGTTCACCATGTTTGGCCACACAGTGCCTTGGGTGTAAAACTGGGATAGTAAAGAGGGAAGGCAGCACTTTTATGTAGCATTATTAGGATGCATGCTTAGTGCTTATGTAGCTTCATGGCACCCCCAAAGGACTGTGATAAAAGGCAGTGAGGAGGCGGCATGCTGTTATTTAGCTGTGATGCACTCCTTATAACCTGAATTATCCCTAGGTGGCGGCCTCAGAAGGAGACCTTCCAATCAGTGTGTGGGATGCTTTGACAAAAAAATCAGGAGGGGAGCGTCAAAAGAGATCTCCTACCATAGGCTTACTGGGTTGAAAGACTGCCCCTAGACTTTCTGGGTGGCGCATTGCCATCGCGTGAGGCAAATATCAATGCAGAGGAGCAGCTGCACGCCTCTGCAGGAAACCCCGCATATGTTGGAAGCCTGAGATGGTGTCGTGTTTGACACCAGCAATTGTGCCAATACCGTAACATATGTTCGAAAGAAAATACCCATTGAGACAACCCTATTGATTGTATCCCCGAAGGGATGACAATTTGAGGGAGGAACTCCCTGAAGGAATATGAGAAAAGAGCAAAGAAAGAAGCATGTGACGTCATAAGAGAGTTTAAGCGACGTTGCAGGATACTTGCTGAAGAGGATACATGTATTCAATAGAAACTAATGATGGAGTAAAGAACCAAGTGAACTTTTAAATGCGAAAAAGAAGGTTACACATGCAAGAAGTGGTGCAGAGAATCAACCGTTCAATAATTGTACAGACACTGAAACGCAAGTAGACTAAGTCATGATAGAAGCTGGCTATACATAGTGAATAGAGTCCAGGCGAAGCCGCCATTATATAGAAGCTGGACATCAGTATCATGAATTTTGTAAGCCCGCATCCATGAAGAGGGAAGAGAAAAACTATGTTGCAGCAAGAATGAACAGAATCGTGGAGCTGCACAGCAAGGTTGTTTGGCCTGAAGTCAAGTCTGAAGCAGCCAAGGTCGGTTATCTATTCTGAAAAGGAGTGAACGTGCGAAGGATGAATCATCCCTTGTTAAGGTGCAAAGAAAGAACACCAAGAGTGCCATGTTTAATTCATTTAAGACAATTAAAAGCTGCAAAATGGACCAAATCGTGGTCTCCTGTCACATGAGCCAAGGATGAAAATAGAGTCGAACTTGGAGTCCTAGAATGCAATAGTGAGTGCCCGCACTCCCATGTATTCCCAGAGGCAAGGATATTTTGCAAGGACATGTTCAAAGACAATCTTCATGGCAGAAGGCTTGGGTGATGAGTGATGCTGAGCTAATTAGGTGTGGAGGTAGAGTCAAGCCCATCTCCTTGTACCTGGGTCAGTGCTTAAGTGCTGCTAAGTGAACCAAATGTTCCAGACACACAAGCACACCAACCAATTGTAGAGGCCCATATAACAAAGGACCTTATGGTTTGAAAAACAATAAGAACCTGCGTATCTAAGGTTTTTCAAGATGACATGTTTAAGAGGTAGGCATATATTGCCCACCTGACAGTGGCCAGGCAATTACAATTGCAGTATCTATATAATGTGTACTTAGATGTTCCCCTTAAGCCTATCCCGATCCCCAGTAGGTGTTTCATTATTTGCCACATAGTATGAAGTCACCTCTGACATATTTGGGTATATAACCATGTTTTTATGTTATGTTATGTTATGTTATGTTATGTTATGTTATGTTATGTTATGTTATAACTACCACCCGTAGGCATCTTGGCGCGAGGACAACTAAAGATACCAAACCCTAACGCAACCCTAAAACAGCCATGTTTTCAATGCTTTTCTGATTTGCAAGTTATTTGCTACAGCTACAGCCCTTGGGCCAACAGGCAGCTCGTTCCAAAGTCAACTCGCCACATATGAAAAAGCCCGGCCACCAAGGCGGGTCCTCCGTATTTTTGGAACATTCACCAGCTTGGCCTCTCTGAACCGCAATGGTCTACCCAGAACATATGAGTAAAACTTATCCTGCAAATATACAGCACCCAGTTTAAGAAATGCTCGGTGTACCAAGCACAGGGACTTAAACTGAATCCTTTGGACTACTGGGAGCAATGAAGGGCCCAAAGTACTGGGCTGGTATGAGCACCATAAGGCGTTGCAGCCGCCACCCTGGCAGATAGATTTTGAAAGAATTGGAGATGGTGCACCACCCCAAGAGGTTGTGCCAGGTAGAGCGAGTCACGATAATCTAGCCGACCGGCAATCAAAGATGACACCACCAGGGGTCTCAGATCTTTCGGCAAAAAAGGCAACACCCGTCGGAGAACCCTAAGAACAAAATGTGCAGTCATGCAAACAGCATTGACCTGGGGTAATATAGGTAAATCAGAAGACATAAAGACCCCTGGATTTTTAACCACATTAACTGGAATCAGAGGTCGAAGTGGGCGGGAGCGGTCGGTACCGGTGCTCCCATACTTTTCATTTTTAAGTTTTACAGTTCCTATACTTATATTTTATTTAAAAAACGTTCTGTAACAGTTTCGTTTTAAAATAAAAGTGTAGGAAGAAGTTGAAGCTTGCACTTCAGTGCACTGCACTGCACATTCCCTTAAATAGCAGGTGTGTTTGTTTGGGGGTTTGGACTGTGTGTGGGAGGGGGTGCAGGGATGGATTTGTGGGGAGCGGACCAGGCCAGCAGAGAACATAGTTCCACTACTTCTTTTCATACACTTCAACCACTGACTGGAATAGGACAGTCACCCAGAGTGGAAGGCCAGAAAGAACTCGACCATTCAGCTGTGATCACAGATGAACCCACCACCAAAGCCTCGGTCTTGTCCCCATTCAGCTTTAGCCAATTCGCACTCATCCAGTACCCTACTGCTGACAGACAGTCCTGAAATATTGTGGACACAGTCTCAAGATCCTGATCCAAACGGACCAGGATCTGAGTGTTGGCAGCATAGGAATAGCAACGAATAACAGGTGACCGGATGAGATGAATCATCGGCTAAATATAGATATTAAACAACATGGGGGACAAGGCCGAACTCTTGAGAACCCCAGAGGTAAGAATCCGAAAAGAAGTCAAATATGGAGGCAAAAACACAGATTGACTACGATCTGCAAGAAAAGAAGAGAACCAGGCCAACACTGGACAGAGAGGCCAGCTTCCTGTAGGCGAGATAGTAAGATGGCGTTTGTTTGTTTGTTTGTTTGTTTATTTTATTTAGTATAGCGCTCGAGACCTAGGGCTAAATGGGCGCTTAAGGACAGGTTACATAGTTACAATATAAAAGCAGTTATACAATTGTGGTGGAAATATGCCATATATGGTATGTACAGGCAGGTAGTAGGAAACCATTAAGAGTATGTACAATATATACAGTTAGTACTGAGCTTAGGCTATCTGAGGATTGCCTTCTCCTAAAGCCAGCTAATGACTAGTTTTCTGAACAATTGGAAGGATTTGGCCAGTTTAATATTCAGTGGCAGGGTGTTCCAGAGTTGAGGGGCGAGGACAGTGAAGCTCGAGCCCCCCGCTTTTTTGGCGTTGAATCTGGGCACGATGAGGCTGAGAGTATTGGATGATCTGGTGATTCTTGTGTTGGTTTAAGAGTGAGTTTGTTGGTAAGGTATTGGGAGGCTAGGCTGAAAGGGGCCCCTAGGGGACCCTGACGTCTATGGAAACAAGGCGAGTCACCACACACGATAGATACGCCAGACACGAGGTTGTATTCCCAAAGCTAGGGTTTATTGCAAAGGAAAAGTCTCAGTTGGCCAACTTGGTGTCACGCCCCGCGATGTGTATCTCTAGACCTCAAGGGACGCAAGAGAGTGAATTACGTGCATCAGTTACATATATACAAAATGCATATCAAACAATCAGCTATGACATGTTTAACACCCCCTCTTATTGGTTTTTTTTTTAACTTGGTGTGATGATGGACATCTCCGACTACTATGACACCTTCAAACATCTATTCTAGTAACAATTTGCAATTTGTGAGTGCGAAGGCATCTTTCAGTTGTTGAATAGAACACAGCACTTCTGTTCTTGGAAGTGAGCTACATACGTGGGGGAGAGTTGCATTCCGGACCTTGCTATCTATTATGTGCTATTCGTGTCCTGGGAGCCGACATGCTCTAGCGGGCTCAGCAAAAGGGGAGCCGTAAGAAAAGCATAATTCAAGCCTTTAGCGGTATTATTCTAACATATTCTACCATATAACGAGACTGGCTGGCAGCTGTGAAATGATTAAATGTCCTGCAGCTCTGCTTCAAGGCTACATTCAGGAGGGAGCCGGGCATTCCTACTGGCGCTGCCTACGTTTGTGTTTCAGCGAACTCTTGTTATTCTCTCGGCCCTGCGGCCTTGTCCTTTTCACATACAGACAACAATGTTTTATAGTCGAGCAGTGTAAGCGGAAAATATACTGCGAAGCAATGGGAACAGAAAGCAATGAGCAATGGTTAGAAAATGAAATGCCAATTATTGTTACATCAAAATGGCCGTTCATTGGCAAACTTGAAAACCTATATTCTGTCATATCGTGCATGAGACAGTTGGCCCACGGCCACCAAAATGCGTTTGCGGTCACAAAGTAGAGGTATCAATTTTTCTAGACTGACAAACCCTCCTTTGGCCGTATGCCAAACGTCTCATCTATTTATTGAAAACCATCTCTAGTGATCATGAATCTGAAGTACTTATGTCTGAGTCTTGCATGCTATCGTAGACATCATTGTCTTCATCAATATCTATTGCCATCAACTCTTTTACTGCTCTTATCTCATTTGGGTCTGGGTCAGTTTGCTCATGGGGTTGTTTTTTCTTTGTCATCATATGCATACATCCTTCCGTACATCCCTCAGTTACCTCAGCGCAAACTATAGGTAAACAATGTATACAACAACAGCACATTAGGAATATTCCAAACACCACTACTAATATTGAGATCAACTTCCATCCCCAAGAACGTAGTATTCCCCAAAACCAAGATCCTATTCCCCAGCTCCTTTCTCCAATGGGGAGTTCAGAACTTAGAACGTGCATTTTCTTTATTTCTTCAAAGATCGTGGGGGAATAGTCATCGACATTAAACGCAACATGCTGATCCCACTATTTTGCAAATTCCCCCACGATCTACCAGGATCACACCGAGAGCAATTCTATTTTGCAGCGTCATTAACCTGATTCCTCTTTCTTCCAACGTCATGTTAAATAATATATCTGTTGTTGTGTTTATTGTATTTTTTAGGATTCTGGACAGTTGCCTTATATTAATGGAGTTCACTATCTGCCCCAAGAATGGAATGAATGATTTTGCTACATCAGTTGCTATTAAAACACCTTCGTCAGTCCTTTTGACTCTAGTTCTGGATAATCTGGCCATGGCTGCTGTTTCTAAGAGGAATACTCCTGGGAACAGTAGCCCTAGGTAACATGTACCTCCCCAGTTTCTGGGCAGTCAAGGGTATGCTTTCTCTCCACATATAAAATAAACTGGATCACCTACATATACTGGTTCTATTTCCCATTTTAATACCACTGTATTCATGCAACCAGTATATGTTCCGACTGAAAAAGAGCCTTTCTTTTTTAGACAAAAAGGGACAGTTCTTGGGCTATAATTCACTGTGTAAAATGGGGGAATTGCATTTTTGTCCCCTTCTGTTCTTACACGAAACGTCATTACAGATGTTTTTTCTGGTGGGGACAATCTATCTCGTCTATTTTGTCGTGTTATCTTTCGTGTACTTTTCCTCGTGGGCTCTGGGGCTATTACTTGTGCTTTATGGAAAATGGAACAACCCACAGGCTTCATTATTATCTCCTCAAACTCATTCATGTTGGTTCTGTCTAATTGACTCTCATTCCATTTCCCATAGAACATTGCACCTAAAGATGCACTACATGCAGAACTTAATGGTAGTGGCTGTACATACCACCCTATTCCTTTCCCAGCATGCTGTGGTAAATGGGCACATACCCAGCAATTTGTTTTCTTCAGAAATGCATGTGTCATGTTCATGATCAACAGTAAAGTGGTATTTCCAAAACCTTCCCTGTGTCTTTCTTCCATTGGGGGCAGGGTATAAGTGATCACCTGAACCGGGCTTTCAGTAGTGGATATATTGATTATTGGTTAAAACATTTCTAATGGGTGTATTGTTTCCACCCACCATAATATTAGGGCTGTCGACATTGGTGCTACCATGCTCATAAAGCACATTATTATTTTCAGTACCAGCATACAATTTTTTTTACCATGCGTTTTCCTTAAGCTTACAGTCTTTATAATTGATTCATTCTCAGCGATGGTGGTGCAGGAGGAGGCTGGAACCGGTCCCGGCATGTTTCTTGTCATCCTTCTTCTTTCTTATCACAGTTCGTTGTGGATATCTCTCTTCGTCGCGCTTGCTCTGATGTTAATAAGTTCAATGGAATTGTCACAGTTCAGTTCTGCCTGTCTTTTTTAGCCTGGATACGATTATTCGTTTTTAGGTGAGATCACTTGTCCTTTCGTATACTGCTCAGAGGACCTTTGATCAGTTATCTTATCGCCTTAGTATCATGTGCGCCCAGCTTGCCCGCTCTGGTTCCGGACACATGTACTGTTAATCAGTTATCTCACTTGCCATAGTACCATGTGCGCCCAGCTTGTCCGCTCTGGTTCCGGACACATGTACTTTTTATGCTCGCACCGAGGAGCCGCAAGTATTGAATTGTCCGACTTGCACAATTCTCACGCTTCTCTCCTCTACACCTCTGGTTCCTTCTCCGTCCATGAGCTGAACCAGAGGTTGACATAAACACCAAAAAGAACTGCGGATCACTGTCTTCCGAGGCCGCAAGTTGTATCGCCTTGCTCCTGGTATCGTATAATCCGTGAACAGTGCCGGTGCACTTCCAGATTCAGGCTCAAAGTCAGCCTGTGGCGCTACTGTAGATGTTGGTGTGCGCCGTGCCAATGATGCAGATCCGTTTTTTGGCGTGCTGGCAAGTGCTGGTGGGCGCCAAAGGGGTACACGATTTGTTTCTGCTAGTATTTGCAAGGCAGATTTCGCCTCGGCCAGCAGTGATGTCGATTCTGCTGGGCAACGTTGGAGCACTCTTTGCCCTTCCCCCTCTATGGCAATCGTCTCAGGCTTTGTTTCGAGTTTCACTTCTCATTTTGGCAGATTAGGTGGCTGCTTACTGGCAACAGTTTCTTTCGTTTCTGGGACCGCTGTCTCTTTCTGGTCATCAGTGTCAGGCAAGTCTTTCAGTGCAGTTGGAATCTTCTTGGCATGGGTGGCATGGATCCACGACTTCCTTCCATCCACCCGTATTGCTGTCTGCGTCGCCAAAAGTACTTGATAGGGTCCGCACCACCTGGGTGCTAAAGATGACTTTCTTTCAAAATTCTTTAGCAGCACCCAGTTTCCTGGCTCTAGCGCGTGCCCCGGACGGGTGTATCTCACTGGTAATGCCTCCTGCACCTGCTGATGAATCAAATGCAATTTCTGCATTAAAAGGCCACAATAAGTACTAAGCACAGGATGTTCTATCTCACTAAGTAATTTTGGCTGAGGTGCGCACCAAACATTTGCCGGCCTCCCCATCATGATCTCGTACGGGGAGAGCCCAGTTTTAGCCTGTACAGATGTACGCATGCATAATAGTGCTATTGGTAATTCATCCACCCAACTCAACTTGCTTCCCGCACAAATCTTGCTAATCTTTGATTTAAGAATCCCGTTGTGCCTCTCCACCAGACCGGCAGAACTCGGATGCCTTGAACTATGGAATCTCTTATCAATCTGAAGACCTGCACATATCTGTAACACCACTGCACCCACAAAATGTGGTCCATTATCGGACCATACGACACGGGGCAAGCCAAATCTGGAAAAATACTCCTTTAACATTACTTTTACCGTAGTCATCGCTGTGCAGTCCTTCAAGGGATATGCCTCCACCCACTTACTGAATGCACAGATCACCACCAAGACGTATTTTAAGTTTTGGCACCTCTCCATCTCTATGAAATCAAAATGAATTACCTCAAATGGCATGGAGGGCGGGCCAAAACTGCCTGTTGGAGTCACTGTTCCCTTCCCTACATTGTGTTGCAAACACGTGATACAGTTCTGCACCAACTTTTCTGCATTCTTTTTTATGTTTATGTTTACATTCTGCCAAACTGTAGAAAGGTGCTGTATTATTTTCTTCGCACAGATGTGCGTAGGGCTGTGGGCCATTGTGACCATTGCAGTTACGTACGAATTTGGCAACATCTAGTTTCTAGTTCCCTTGTCCACCCAACAAAACTCCAGATCCAACTCAGCAGATCCCTCTGCCCACCCCTGTATTTCATCGGCCTTAACCTCGGCCTGCATTTCTTTGACAGTGGCAACGCCATCTTCTATCATACAGGGTACTTCCTCTGTCTGAACCGTCATCATTTTGGTATTCAAATCAGTGGCAGTTTGTTTCGCAATTCTGTCTGCAAACGCGTTTCCCTCTCCTACTTTGCATGTTACTTTTTTATGTACAAAAAAGAAGGTGGGTGAGGCGCGCACTCCCGGTCCTGGTCAATTAAAGCTGTTGCAAAAAATAGGTAGCTGGGTCACATCCCAAAATGGACAAATATTCACAGGGTTAGATCCCTTCTGCTGAAAATCAGGTACTCAGTATTAACAGGGTTAGATCCCTTGCTGCAAATCAGGTAGTCAGTATTAACAGGGTTAGATCCCTTGCTTCAAATCAGGTAGTCAGTATTAACAGGGTTAGATCCCTCAGCTGCAGTTCTGTGGTCTGTGGTTGTTCTCCTCCTAGTGCTTTCTTATCTCAAATAATCATCAGGGAGGCTGTTAAGCAGGTGTGTCTAATTAGACTCAAAGGATTCTGGTAGCTGTAGTGAAAAAAGTTTTTTTCTGTTCAGGTTGCCAGCAACCGACACCCCTCCAAAGCACAAGTCCTTCCCAAATTTGGGGGAGGGGAGAGAATCATCTTTATGATTCTCTAAAGTGGGGCACAGTCACCCCGTGGCGCTGCCTCTGGAGCCCGGGACTCCCATAGCATTCAGTACAAAAAAGAAGGTGGGTGAGGCGCGCACTCCCGGTCCTGGTCAATTAAACCTGTTGCAAAAAATAGGTAGCTGGGTCACATCCCAAAATGGACAAATATTCACAGGGTTAGATCCCTTCTGCTGAAAATCAGGTACTCAGTATTAACAGGGTTAGATCCCTTGCTGCAAATCAGGTAGTCAGTATTAACAGGGTTAGATCCCTTGCTGCAAATCAGGTAGTCAGTATTAACAGGGTTAGATCCCTCAGCTGCAGTTCTGTGGTCTGTGGTTGTTCTCCTCCTAGCGCTTTCTTATCTCAAATAATCATCAGGGAGGCTGTTAAGCAGGTGTGTCTAATTAGACTCAAAGGATTCTGGTAGCTGTAGTGAAAAAAGTTTTTTTCTGTTCAGGTTGCCAGCAACCGACACCCCTCCAAAGCACAAGTCCTTCCCAAATTTGGGGGAGGGGAGAGAACCATCTTTATGATTCTCCAAAGTGGGGCACAGTCACCCCGTGGCGCTGCCTCTGGAGCCCGGGACTCCCATAGCATTCAGTACAAAAAAGAAGGTGGGTGAGGCGCGCACTCCCGGTCCTGGTCAATTAAACCTGTTGCAAAAAATAGGTAGCTGGGTCACATCCCAAAATGGACAAATATTCACAGGGTTAGATCCCTTCTGCTGAAAATCAGGTACTCAGTATTAACAGGGTTAGATCCCTTGCTGCAAATCAGGTAGTCAGTATTAACAGGGTTAGATCCCTTGCTGCAAATCAGGTAGTCAGTATTAACAGGGTTAGATCCCTCAGCTGCATTTCTGTGGTCTGTGGTTGTTCTCCTCCTAGCGCTTTCTTATCTCAAATAATCATCAGGGAGGCTGTTAAGCAGGTGTGTCTAATTAGACTCAAAGGATTCTGGTAGCTGTAGTGAAAAAAGTTTTTTTCTGTTCAGGTTGCCAGCAACTGACACCCCTCCAAAGCACAAGTCCTTCCCAAATTTGGGGGAGGGGAGAGAACCATCTTTATGATTCTCCAAAGTGGGGCACAGTCACCCCATGGCGCTGCCTCTGGAGCCCGGGACTCCCATAGCATTCAGTACAAAAAAGAAGGTGGGTGAGGCGCGCACTCCCGGTCCTGGTCAATTAAACCTGTTGCAAAAAATAGGTAGCTGGGTCACATCCCAAAATGGACAAATATTCACAGGGTTAGATCCCTTCTGCTGAAAATCAGGTACTCAGTATTAACAGGGTTAGATCCCTTGCTGCAAATCAGGTAGTCAGTATTAACAGGGTTAGATCCCTTGCTGCAAATCAGGTAGTCAGTATTAACAGGGTTAGATCCCTCAGCTGCAGTTCTGTGGTCTGTGGTTGTTCTCCTCCTAGCGCTTTCTTATCTCAAATAATCATCAGGGAGGCTGTTAAGCAGGTGTGTCTAATTAGACTCAAAGGATTCTGGTAGCTGTAGTGAAAAAAGTTTTTTCTGTTCAGGTTGCCAGCAACCGACACCCCTCCAAAGCACAAGTCCTTCCCAAATTTGGGGGAGGGGAGAGAACCATCTTTATGATTCTCCAAAGTGGGGCACAGTCACCCCGTGGCGCTGCCTCTGGAGCCCAGGACTCCCATATCATTCAGTACAAAAAAGAAGGTGGGTGAGGCGCGCACTCCCGGTCCTGGTCAATTAAACCTGTTGCAAAAAATAGGTAGCTGGGTCACATCCCAAAATGGACAAATATTCACAGGGTTAGATCCCTTCTGCTGAAAATCAGGTAGTCAGTATTAACAGGGTTAGATCCCTTGCTGCAAATCAGGTAGTCAGTATTAACAGGGTTAGATCCCTCAGCTGCAGTTCTGTGGACTGTGGTTGTTCTCATCCTAGCGCTTTCTTATCTCAAATAATCATCAGGGAGGCTGTTAAGCAGGTGTGTCTAATTAGACTCAAAGGATTCTGGTAGCTGTAGTGAAAAAAGTACTTTTTTATGTGCCTCGCATTTCACTATTGCTAGGTGCTTTGGAAACGTGAGTGCAGACAGCAATCGTACAATCAAAGGGCCATGTTGGATTCTGGCGCCATGTGATGTCAAAACCCTCTCTCAGCCCAGAGTCGACCAAAATTATGAACCACTCCAAAAGCATACTGACTATCAGTATATAAATTCACATTCAAATTTTCAGAAATCGCGCAGGCTCTGGTTAATGCTATTATTTCTGCGGCTTGTGCTGAATTATAGGGAATTCTTTTGCTTTCTACAACGCTCTCTAGGGTAGTGATAGCATATGCAGCAGTTGTCGTGCCATCTGGTAATTTAAAACATGAGCCGTCACAAAATTACTCTCCATCTGGCTCTTTCTGTGGGATATCATTTAAATCAACTCTCCCCTTGGTTTCTTCCTCAGTGACCATTAAACAATTGTGGGGGGTGATTCATTCTTCCCAATTTCTTTTATGGTTGGTGGCATTAATTCTGCAGGATTCAAAGCGCTACACCTCATAATTTGTATATGGGGCGTGAACAAGATAATCTCATATCTTGTCAATCTAGCAGAGGTGAGGTGTTGCGTCTGTGTCCTATTTAATAGAACGTCTATGGCATGTGGCACCATCAGAATTAAAGTGTGCCCCAATACCATCCCTTCTGTTTGTTTCACTGACGCAGCAGCCGCCGCGACAGATCGCAAACATCGTGGTAGTGCGCGTGCTACAGGGTCCAGCGCGGAAGAAAAATAGCTGCATGGCCTATTTCTTCCACCTTGTTCTTGTGTCAAAACCGCCAATGCACATCCTTCACTTTCACACACAAATAGTCTAAAAATGTTCTCATAGTTTGGCGTACCCAAAACTGGAGCCAAGCATAATGCAGTTTTCAATCCATCAAATGTTTTCTGACATTCCTCATTCTACTGTAAAGGCATAACCGCATCCTTTCTAGTTAAATTCACCAACGGTTTCACAATTAACGCAAAATTACCAATCCATTGTCAGCAATATGAAGCCATGCCTATTATGGCTCTGACTCCTTTTTGTGTCTTTGGAATAGGCATACAAGAAATACTTTCTATGCGTTCTGGCGTTAGTCTTCTCCCTCCTTTCGAAAGTAGGTAGCCCAAATAGGCCACCTCCTTTCGATTATAGTGACATTTCTTCAAACTAGCTTTATGGCCATGTGCCGCTAGGTGTGACAGTAGTAATACAGTGCTTTCTTTACAAATCTCCTCTGTGTCTGCAGCTAGCAATAGATCGTCTATGTATTGCTAAAGTACACAACCCATGGGTAATTCCAGCATGTCTAGCTGCTCTTTTAATGCTCTACTGTAAATACTTGGACTTTCCGTGAAACATTGCGGAATCCGCGTAAATGTAAATGATCGTCCTCCTAATGTGAACGCGAACAAATATCTGCTGTCCTTGTCCACTGGAATACTGAAGAAAGCGTTTTTCAAATCTACTACACTCAAATATTCTGCTGAAACAGGTATCATTATCAATATTGTAGTGACGTCTGGCACTAGAGGAAATTGTGGATCTACTACCTTATTCAATGCGCGTAGATCAATTATGAAACGGTATGGTACCTCATTACCTCCTTTTTTATAAACCGGAAGAATCGGGCTGTTGCATGTACTGCCTGTAATTTCCTCGATTACCCCTAATTTCACCAAATCTGTAACAATACTCTTCAATCCTTTCTCACCTTCAACCGAAATTTTGTATTGGGGTATTCGCGGTAGGGTAACACCTTCTTTCAAAATGATCTTTACTGGCTCTATCTTTAAACATCCCTCATCATTGTCATGCATTGCCCATATACAGGTTGGTACTTTACTTAGTTTCCCTGGTAACGCTTCGGACACGAATTCTGACACAGGGGCATCGTGTGGCCATATCGTTAGAAACACTCCGTCTGCCGTGCAATGTATAACAGAACCTAGTTTTTTCAACAAGTTTAATCCCAACAAATTCTCCCCACAATTTTCTGTTAAAAGGAAAGGACAATGTTCAGTAAATGGTCCTATGGTGACTGGGACTGGTTTGGGCACTGGGTTTATGACTGGTGTACCTGCGAACCCTACGGAAATATTCTTTTGCCCTGACAGTGTTATATCCGGAAACAAGTGATGGTCTATTGAACACTTCTGTGCACCTGTATCTACAAGAAAGCGGTGCTCCTCATTCCCGACTCTCATTTCTACGTAGGGTCCTCTCTGGTTCACGGGAATAGACACTGGTTCCGACCCTTGTCCTGGGCTGTCCTGGGAAATAACACATAGTCCGATGTGTAATCATTACTATTACTGTAATACGTGTTTGGCTGTGTATCGAAAACATTCCCACTCTTCCCTCTATTTCCCCCACTCTGGTTTCCATATTGTTGATTTTGCTGTCCCTGACTCTGGTTTGGGGCATTTTGGTTTTGGCCTTGGTTTTGATTACCTCCGTTATTGTGATGCTGCTGCATACTATTCCTATTTGGTCCATTCGATCCTGGGCGTCCTCTATGCTGTCTCCTCTGACCAGACCCATTTCTATTCTGTAGATGCGGACATTGCGCTTGCCAATGTCCTTCCTCCTTACAATACGCACACTGATTCGGTCCCACTGTTCCCCCATGCATATTCGAGTTACTCCTTCCTTGTGCGTTCCCTCGCCCTATATTATGTCCTGTTACTTGCTGCAATAGTACCTGTGTTCTTATTAGATATTCTTTCAAGTCTGCCCCCACCTGTTTTTAGCAGCGATAATTCGTTCACCATCTCCTTCTGCCCCGGCGATGGTAACTGCTGCCGTTTATTATGCGACCCCTTTTCCCCCTTCCCAGGTCTCCCAATATCCCTACTCCTGTACGCAGGTGTAGTAAACACTTTGACAGGTGCAGTAAACATTTCGACATAATCATTATCTAATTCATCTTTAAGCTCAAAAAGTCTATATACATGTTCTCTCACTTCTTCATCCCTCTCCCTACAGTGTGCTAATGCATTCAAATCTAACAATTGCTGCAGTGGTAATTTCCCAATTAACTGTTTCCATTTCTCCACCAAATTATTCACCCATGCATTCCAACACTACCTGTCTTTCGTTGCTTCTACGGAAGTCATACATCGAGGCCAATGCTGCCGTCCCATCATTCCCGTCTATATACATCTCTGCCTGTTGCTGCAATTCCACCTTCCTTTCTTTGCTGATTGCACTGTGGTTTACCCTCGTCCACCCCCGTTGGTCAGTCCCGCCTCTTGCCCCCGTGGTTTCAACTTCAACCCCGGGAGGAACTGACGGTACTGAGTCTGTGCCTGAGGCGGAAGGTGCAGATGGAACAATGGGAACAGGGAGTGTCTGTTGTGGACCTGATTGGCTAATAGGAAGTGTTACGCGCGCAGTCTGTGGCTGCGGGAGGGCTTGAGCTACCAGAGGGGGAGCTTGAGCTACGGGCGGGGTCTGGGCAATAGCTACTGACGTGTCTGGTCTTATTTCTGATCTTGGGCCTTGTTTTGTATGGGTCAATATATTTTCTATCAATTCATCTGCTATGTGTAATTCTCGTTGTGGGTATATCTTTTCTATATCCAACTGGTCACGCCTACCTGCCCTTCTTAGACTCTCAGTCCACTCCTCCTCTTCTTTCTCTTCCGCTACTTCACCTTTCGATTTATGCCTGCGCGCATGCTTTGCTCTGCTTTTAAATCGGAGCATTGCTTCCTTTCTCCAGTCTTTAATAGTCTGAAATGCTGCAGGAAGCGCTTTCTTTCTTATCAACACCCTTTCCAGGTTGTCTATCCTCGCTATCTCAAAACTACCATTAATCGGCCACTGATTGTCTTGTTGCTTTCTGGTTTGCCTATGCCAAGTCTCACAGAATATTATCGCACCCACTCCATACTTCACATACATCTCATACGCCGGCGTTCCCCCAGGTGGTACAATTTGGCCATCTTCCAAAGATTGTCTACCACAGCGGAAAAACTCTGCTAAGGTGGACAATACCCCAGGCATGTTTCAACCTTTCCCCTGGTTAATCAACCTTACCTAGGGCGTTTGATTTTGAAAAGTCAACTCTCAACCAATATCAGGATACTTTGAATCGGGGAATGACTCACCTGATAAATCAAGTCGTCTGTATACTGACGCACCAAAGGACGTCGTGTCTTTGTTTCTTGGCTTCTGCCTCGTTTCGGGACCCTCGCCTTCTTGTTCTCTAGCCAGGCACATCAATCAGGGATCAGATGTGTACAGATCTGCAAAGGAGTCTCTCATCACTTTTACAGGGCACCCCGAACACCTCTTGATCCCGGCTCGATCGTCCCGTTCTCGCCGTTCTCTGCCTTACTCAATTACAACGTTATGCGATGGAACAAGTGGGAGAGGGTCCAAATTCGGGCACCATCTTGAAAGGGGCCCCTAGGGGACCCTGACGTCTATGGAAACAAGGCGAGTCACCACACACGATAGATACACCAGACACGAGGTTGTATTCCCAAAGCTAGGGTTTATTGCAAAGCAAAAGTCTCAGTTGGCCAAGTCAGTCTCACACCCTGCGACGTGTATCTCTAGACCTCGAGGGACGCAAGAGAGTGAATTACTTACATCAGTTACATATATACAAAATGCATATCAAACAATCAGCTATGACATGTTTAACACCCCCCCTTATTGGGTTTCTTTGAACTTGGTGTGATGATGGACTTCTCCGACTACTATGACACCTTCAAACATCTATTCTAGTAACAATTTGCAATTTGTGAGTGCGAAGCATCTTTCAGTTGTTGAATAGAACACAGCGCTTCTGTTCTTGGAAGCGAGCTACATACGGGGAGGAGAGTTGCATTCCGGACCTTGCTATCTATTAGGTGCTATTCGCGTCCTGGGAGCCGACACGCTCTAGCGGGCTCAGCAAGAGGGGGGCCGTAAGAAAAGCATAATTCAAGCCTTTAGCGCTATTATTCTAACATATTCTACCATATAACTAGACTGGCTGGCAGCTGTGAAATGATTAAATGCCCTGCACCTCTGCTTCGAGGCTACATTCTGGAGGGAGCCGGGCATTCTTCCTGGCGCTGCCTATGTTTGTGTTTCAGTGAACTTTTGTTATTCTCTCGGCCCTGCAGCCTTTTCCTTTTCACATACAGACAACAATGTTTTATAGTCGAGCAGTGTAAGCGGAAAATATACTGCGAAGCAATGGGAACAGAAAGCAATGAGCAATGGTTAGAAAACAAAATGGCGATTCTTGTTACATCAAAATGGGCGTTCATTGGCAAACTTGAAAACCTATATTCTGTCATATCGTGCATGAGACGGTTGGCCCACGGCCACCAAAATGCGTTGGCGGTCACAAAGTAGAGGTATCCATTTTTCTAGACTGACAAGGTGGTTTAAGGCTTTGTAGGAGAGGCAGAGGGTTTTAAGGTCGATTTTTTGTTGAATGGATAACCATTTGCAAGATATTCTTATGTGGGAGATGTGCTCTCTCCTTGGAATATTTAATGCTGCTCTCAGCGCATTATTTTGGAGGATCTGAAAATTCTTGATTATAACTTGGTTGGCACCAGGGTAGAGACTGTTGCAGTAGTCAAGCTTTGATTGTATGAGGGCCCTCGCCAGAATGAGGCAGCTGTTTGTAGATAGAAAAGGTCTACAGGCCCTGATTAGTTTTCCCGTGTATGCGGTGGCTGAGGCAGTCATTTTAACTTGTTTGGAGAGGTTGGTATTGGCGTCAAGGTAGAAGCCTAACGTTTTCACATTATTCACAACTGGAATGATATTGCCATCTATGGTGAAGTTGGAATAGTCGGTGCTGAGTTTCTGCAGATTATTGGGGGACCCCACTAGGAGGAGCTCGGTCTTCTCATCATTCAGACAGAGGCCGTGTGTGGCCATCCATGCCTGAATGATGGCGAAGATTTTGTTAATCCTTGTGGCGTCAGTGTTGTAGTTGCCAGTGATGGTGAGGAGTATCTGGGTGTCATCTGCGTAGTTGGTGTAGGTGACACCCAGATGGTCCAGTTTATCAAAGAGAGGCTTTGTAAAGATGTTATAGAGGGTGGGAGAGACGCAGGACCCTTGTGGGACACCGCAGGTGATGGGGATGGGGTCTGCTGCGGCCACAGATTAGAAAACCCTCATGGTTCTTTTGGCTATGAAGGATTGTATCCATGTGACAGCAGAGGGGGAGAAGTGGGCAGTAGAAGAGAGGTGGTTGCAGAGTATTTTGTGGTCAACCAGGTCAAAGGCTGCTGAGTGATCTAGGAGGAGTAGGATTTGTCCTTGATGTCATCAATCTGGCTTTTGAGGTCAACAAGGGCAGTTTCCGTTCCGTGTTGAGGGCGAAAGCCAGATTGACGCAGGCCTAGCAGTTGATTGGTCTCCAAGTAGTCTTGGATTTGCAGGTAGGCAACTCTGTCGAGGATTTTTAGCAGGAAGGGGACCATGGTGATAGGCCTGTAATTGGTGGGAATGGCCGGGTCGAGAGATTGTTTTTTTAGGAGAGGGAGAACCCATGACTGTTTCAGGTTGTTAGGTACAGAATTGGTCGAGAAAGATAGGTTTATTAGTTTGGAGATGAAGTGGGCTAGGTCTTGTGCAGCATCTTTGATGATCTGTGCGGGGCAGCTGTCCCCTTTACAATTAGAGGGTTTAAGGGATGCTATGATTTTTTGGATTTCGGGTATAGTAACCGGTTTGAATGTGAAGCCGGAAGTATTGCTGGTCAGGGTGGGTGTGCTAGGTATGAAGGCATTACTATTTGAGAGTTGTAATCTTTTGGATTCCATTTTGTTTTGAAGACCAGTGATTTTGTTAGCTAGGGCATTTTGGATGCTGGTGCACCATGGCTTGTCCTTCACGCAGGTATCGGTTGGAGTGTTCGGATTTTCTAATTCCTTCAGGATGGTGAAGAGTTTTTTAACAGACGATTGGGCATTGTTTATTCTAACATTGTAGGCTTCTTTTTTAGTGCGGATTATCTCTTTCTCATAGTGGGAGGAAATGGTCATGAGATTGGATTTGTTTTCTGCAGAGGGGTTGGTTTTCCATAGGGTTTCCATCTTGGCTTTCTTTTTTCTAAGAGTTTTGCATTCCGGTGTGTACCAAGGGTTCAAGTGAGCTGTGGGCTTACCTTTGTGTTGCTTTAGCGGGGCAACGGCATCAATGGCGCAAGTAAGGGCATCATTGTAGGTGTTGACTAGAAGGTTAAGGTCGGCAGTATCTGGGAGTGTGTTTAGAAGGGGGAGGATCAGTGGTGTGAGGGTCTCCAGTGATGTTGCGCTTGTTTCTAGTCAGGCAGGCTGATGCGTAGGGGCGCTGTTTAGGGTTAGAATTGTTTTGGTTGACGTCGAATAATATGAGGGTGTAGTCAGTCCATACAAGAGGTTGTGGGGCTTTGCAGGTGATATTGCACTTGTGGCTGCGACCCAGTCAATGGTTCTACCTTTCTGGTGGGTGGGTAGTGTAACGACTTGGGTGAAGTCATGCTCGGATAAGGCGTAAGCCAGGGAGGCAGCAGGAGAGTCGTTAGGGTCATTAAACCCTAGGTTAAAGTCTCCTAGAATAATATTTTGGGTGTAGGGCTTGGAATTCTCTGCTATGAAAGAGGTTATGTCTTCCTCGAAGGAACCTATGGGGCCTGGGGGCCTGTATATTAGTTGCAGAGTAATTGTACTCTTAGGGGTGGTTTGTACTTTGATGATGAGGTGCTCGCAGGACTTTAGCGGGGGGAGGTGATTGGTCTGAGGTCGAGTGAGGATTTGAATATGATTGCTACACCTCCTCTGCGAGCATTAGGTCTGTCCGCTCTGAGGATGGAGTAGTTGTCGGGAATAGCGAGAGTGAGGTAGGGTCCTGCTGCTTCGTGTAGCCATGTTTCTGTAGTAGCAAGGAAGTCAAGGTCTCCTGAAAGGATAATGTCTGCAATTTCGGTGGGGTGGGCTACTAGGGATCTAACATTGAGTAGCGCACCTTTTAGAGGTGTCGTGTTAGTGGCCTTAGCGCTGTCCTTAGTTGTGGTCTTGGTCACAGGGGAGGTAGGCAACTTGCTAGATTTGGTAGTGAGTCTAGCGCTGAGTCTGTTATTGCGGTCCTGGAGGGTGGGGTTGATTGTGGGGCGGTGAGCTAATGGATTGGGATGGTGAGGGTTGGAGGCAATGTGGTCAGCTTTAGTTATGTTGGAAGTGTTGGGTAGGATATTAGCTAGTGTGGCATTAATTTTAGCAGTGAAGTGTTGGTGAGTGAGGTGTGGGAAAGATGGAAGGGAGGGGAGGAAGGGTGTGGGACAGTGGATGAGGTGGTGTCTAGGGCAGCCTAGTTTAGCTAGTCCATTGTTATAAGGTATGTAGCTGTTACTGCTACATGGAGTGCTGTTGTTTATGATGCAAAAAGGGAGCATGGTGAGCATGAGCGAAGGGAGCATAGTTGGAAATTTGCAGAGAGTGGGCAGTTTCGTTGTTAGCACAGCAGAGTGGGCAGGGACTAGGTTTGAGATAGCTAGTGTGGTGCAGAGGTGGGCAACTTCAATTAGAGTGCAGCCGCGGTTTCAGTGCGAAATGACTGTTATAGTGCAAAGGAGGGCAGTTGCAGTAATACAACGACAGGTGGGCATAAGCTAAATTCGAGATTGCTACTATGGTGCAAAAAGGAGAGTTCTAGTGATACAACAGGTAGGCATAGGCTAAAATCGAAAATACTGCTATGGTGCAAAAAGGGCAGTTCTAGTGATACAACAACAGGTAGGCATAAGCTATGTTCGCAATTGCTGCTATGGTGCAAAAAGGGAAGTTCTAGTGATACAACAAAAGGTAGGCATAGGCTAAAATCGAAGTTCCTACTATGGTGCAAAAAGGGCAGTTCTAGTGATACAGCAACAGGTAGGCATATGCTAAATTCGAAAATTGCTAATGAGGCAACATCAGGGTAGCCCTGCCAGATGAACGGCATCTGAACCAGGTAATTACAGTTATGCAGCAACAGTTTCATTTAAGCTGCAGTGAGACAGCTGCAGTTATGCAGAGTTCGAGGTTGCTAGCATGAGATGCGGGAGAGCTGGATACTTCTGCTAATGCGTGGTCATCCGTATCAAATGCCGCTGACAGATCTAATAATATCAGGGCTAGCACACCGTTTTTATGAAAAGATTGTTGAGAGAAATCGAGCGTCCATCCGTTGATGTTCGTTCTAACTCCCTGTTTTAGATAATTGTTGATAAAACAGTACTTTGCCACCTTCCTGAGTTGGTTCGGTTATTTGGACTCAGAGTTATTCTGTGTGAACCCATCCATTGCATGCACATTCCTAAAGGGCCCTAGGCTCATGTGGTAGCAGTTCAGATGGTTCACAAAGGTCCAAACTAGTTTGTCTCCAGAGATTGGTACGATCAGTGATCCTCTGCCATTAGCTGGAAGAACGCAGAGTTTCCTGTGGAGAGCGGCCGAATAGAAATAAACTTACAAGAAAAACCGTGACGGTGGCCAGGTCCCGCTTTGAAGAAATCCCTGCTCGGTTTACACAAGTGCTCTGAGGGCAAAGTGGTCAGATTGGAGGAGGAGTCGATACCGAAGGCCTTGGTCGATTAACGAATGGTGAGTAGACTAAGGAGAATGGTAAATAAGGGGACGGGATTGTAATAACTTTGAGTAATGGGAAATATTTGTTGAGATAAGAGAGACCGTCTAGGAAAACCTGATTCAAGGGAATCAGAAGGAGACATTTCAAATCCTAGTGGGGTAGAGTGAAATATAAAACACGTAGTCAGGACTACGTAAGGTAATGTTTCAAACCCTGTATAGAGTAAAAAGTAAAGGCGAGGGAAGCAGTGATCACAGTGTTTATAATGTGTAATGTCGGACTAGTCTTAATGTTATTTGTTGAGCAAGAGATTGAAGAGTGACAGAGTTGTAAAGAATTGAAAAGGTAAAAGTGTAGCAAAATGATTAACGCCAATCAAGAGAATGATATAGGCTATTGAAATAAAAAGATTGAGCAGCGATTGATGGTGCTTGTTCAGGAGCAGTGCCCACGCCACTGACCCACTTGGGATTTATTGCACGCCGGAGAGCACTGCAGCCCCTGAAATTATTGAAGAGTCACTTTCTGACTCATTTTTATACGCAGCGTTGTGTTGGCTGCACCATCAGCAACTTTTGATTTGTGCGGATCCACTTATCCCGATATTTCTGTGTTGCTCGTATCCCATCAACACATGCATATAGTCCATACAAGATTGCCACCTGATTTACTGCCTTGACCAGGAACCCACCAAGATCGAGTTCCATGACCTGATTGGCCACCAGGCTGCATTAAACCAATTGGGAGGACCAGCAGGCGTAAACCAGCCCCCCAATGGAGGCACCACAAAAAAAGGCTCCTGTTTGAGCCTGTCGGAGCCCTGGAGCAGCCCGATACAGCACTGAACTCCTCACGCCACATGGCCTCTGACTTGCAAGTCATCACCCACAACTACCCAGTAAGGTGCTGTTAAAACATCACTCTGCTGCTCAACCCATTTCATAAGCAATTGGACAATCACTGTACCAGAACATTCTGAGCCACCAAGACTATATCGCCCTGGCGTACGCTTAAGTATCCATTCTACTCTCTCGTTGAACGCCTTTCTGTCTCCCCAACCCGACCTTTACCCACTCATTCTGTAGCCCGCCAGCCAATAGAAGCCTGTTGATCACGTTCGTCGTCACAACTACTACGGTGACACCCCTACCAAGTCCAATTATGTTCGCCTAACTCTAATTGATGATGCGCCGTTTGTTAGCTTTCTCTGTTTCTTGAAAGTACTTTGTTCTCTCTGTTACATGGACAATGTTATTGCATGCCCTCTGCAATATTTGTTTCTTTTTATCAAATGCACCTCAGATCCTTACTTAACATATACTGTTGTTACCCACCCTTCATATGCAGTGCACTGGTTTTCTCCTCTAACCATGGCCTCCTGCTTAGCCATGCCTGTACTCACATCTGTGCTCACTGCTAACAAGCTGCTGCATGTACTGTATTGTACCTACTAACATTAGCACTCTATTGTAGTCTCTCCCACTGAGAACACGATAGCCACAATACTCGGCTCCCCGCTCACCCCCACCCCAGTCATCCCACTATTAAGTTGTAGTTTAAGTCGCCCCCCCACCAGCCATTAGATCTGCCCTAACCTTCTCACCTACCATGGTAAACTGCACTTTCTGCATCCAAAGCATAAGACTCTATTTACTCACACCACCACACCTCCCAGACCTCCCCCGTGTCCATTGCCACAACAGGTCACCTACTAATGTAGGACAGCAACTATTAGCGCAGTACATTGCCCTCCCATTCCGACCAAGATCACATCATGCTCTGTAGATTGCAACGAATAACAGTAGTCAGTACACTACTTGAATCAGTCACTGCAGCACCATCCTAAATCTTAATATTCAGCACCCTTAGGAAGCCTACACACTCTATGTTATGTTATGTTATGTTATTTTGCATTTATATAGCGCCTTATATACCATTGGTATGGTCTGAAGGCGCTGGTAGGTTGAACGCCCTTGGGAACTCTAACACAGACAAGTACCATACAGCATAGTCACCTAGTATGATCTTTTATACCAATATGCCTGAACTACCACCTTGCACAAATGGTGCCTTTACAAGGATAGGAAATGGCCTGGCCATACTCTGGTGCCATAGACATCACCCTGTCCCCTGCCACACGCCCTTCCCTGTTGCTTGGCCTAAGCACATTCCCCCAAATACGGCCACATGTACAGTCCAACAGCCAAACCTATAATCTTACCACACATGAATGTCCTCTCTAAGGGCCCCAGAATTACTCAATTACCCAAAATCCAGACCTCGAGTACCACTCCCACTATTGGAGCCACAACCTGCGCACGCCTCAGTTCAAGATCACCATTAGCTGCCAACACGGCCATGCATCTCACTCGAGGAATCATGAGGCACTAAAGACTCGCTTCTCGAACAAGTGCCTCCCATCTCCACAGTTACCCTTCCAGACAGCCATATCATACTTATGAGCAAAGGCCAGTTGCCAGTACACTTTCTAAAAACCAGATCCCTGATGTGACCAATCCACAAAATGGCACCGCAACCACACAACCCAATCATCGCATAACTAACACCCATGTCACAGCACCTACTTTCCCCCTGCCAGAGCCCTCACCAAAGCTCAAAGGTGCTCTCCTCAACGTACAATTGTTAGGAGACCACGCCAAGGAGACCACACCATCGAGACACATGACCTTATTTTAGACCAACAACTAGACTCCCTAGTGGTGTCAGAAACCTGACTTCACAAAGCTTCTGTCCCCCTATTACATTGGCCATCCCCCCTGGCTACAGTATACTTAGGGCTGACCGTCTCAACTCAATGGGAGATGGGGTAGCTACCATTGCCAAATCCAGGCTTCAGCTCAGATCTTGCCCTCTAGACACCATAGATGGATACAAATTGCTCCTACTCAAACTAACAACAGACCCCAAAGCCACAACTAATGTTCTTATCATCTATAGAGCTCCTAAAAATGCAAACCATCCAGAATCTGATATCCCACTCCTTATCATACCTTTCCTCAAACCCAATACCAAATTCATTATTTTTGGTGACATCAACTTAGGCTTTCACGACAAACTGGACCACAAAGCAAGTGCCTTCCATTCGGCCCTCCTCGAAATGGGAAGAAGGGTAGAATTCTTGACTGGATACTGACACTAAATGAAGACATATCCATTGAATCCATCATGGCAATCAATTGGACTGACCACCACCTAATCTGCTTTAATGTAATAACACAAGGGAAACATATCCCCCCTTCAATTACACCCATTCCTATTGAAATAAGAATTATCTGCAAACAGGCAGCAGATAACCTCACCCGTGTCCTAATGGCTAATTGGGTGGGGAGGTAGAGTCAGGCCCATCTCCTTACACCTAGGTCTGGCCGTACATGCTGCTAAGTGAACCGAATTTTACAGACATGGCAGAAGTGTGCCAGCCAATTGCAGAGGTCCATATAACGAAGAACACTATAGTTGGATAACCAGTGAGAACCCTCGATCTAAGGTTTTTGAAGATTAAATGTTTTAGAGGTAGGCATATGTTGTCCACCTGACAGTGGGTAACCAATTACAATCCCAGTTCCTATATAAATTCCTATATAATGTGTACTTAGATGTTCCCCTTAAGCCTATCCCAATCCACAGTAGGTTTTTCATCATTTGCCATGTAGTATGACGTCACCTCTGATGTATTTTAAGCATATAACCATGTTTTTGTTAAAAGATTGTTGAGAGAAATCGAGCGTATGTCCATTGATGTTCGTTGTAACTCCCTGTTTTAGATAATTGTTAATAAAACAGTACTTTGGCATATTCCTGAGTTGGTTCGGTTTGTTGGACTCTGGGTTATTCTGTGTGAACCCATCCATTGCATGCACATTCCTAAAGGGCCCTAAGCTCACATGGTACTCTCAGATCAAAATACATTTGAGCAGAACCTTTCAAGTTGTGCAAGTGTGTTACATAATGGACGTCCCTCTGTGGCATAGTCCCAGGCATGCAGCGTTATTTACACTCAGTTTTACAGCCACTGATGTGCATGTATATTTTTGGTTTTGATACATTTTTGTGGCACTTATGCCATAAAATTCCTGAAACCATTGTTATCGAAGAGAGAGAGGGAATGGGAGTTCTGAACGGAGAATATCCGGTTGGGATAGCTACTACCCATTGAGAAGTTCCCTTACAATATTTGCTCCAATAAGCAGCTTTATAAAAATCAAGTTAGGCGCCTGGCTTTCCATTTCCCAGCTACAGTTATTTCATATTAGGCTATTGCTCTAGTCTTGTTCCTGCTCATTCACACTCTTTATCACATCATCCTTTAAAACTTTACACAGTCCTCCTTGCAGTCTGGTGCCTATAAATGCATTGACTGCATTGCCACTCTATGCTCAAATTTCCAGTGCTATGCTGACGAAACTCAACTCATTTTCAGGCTGCCCTGGGCCACCTCCTCTCCCTCACTCATCGGTGATTGCCTAACTGCCGTTCAAGACTGGTGTGCCGCCAATGATCTTTGTCTGAATGCCAGCAAGACAGAGATCCTCCTCATCGGAAACCCTTCTCCATCCTTTCCCCTCTCTCTCTCTCTGGCTGGCCTCGCTTGGCCCTCCTCCTATCCCCACCTGTGAGGCTAAGAACCTCAGGTCATCTTTTACTCCACACTTTCCTGCTCTAAAAAATCAAACTTCCTACTGCACCTCCTCAAAGGTACTCTTCCTTTCCTCACCTTCCCCCAGAAGCTACTCTATCTAATCTAAATCTACATGTCTCTACTCTTCGCCCTCTGCAACTCATCCAGAACAGGACTGCGAGACTTGTCCTCGGCCTCAAGCCCTGGGATCGTATCTCTCCAGCTCATAAATCTCTCCATTGGCTCCCGGTGGATGCAAGGATTAAATGTAAAACCCTCTGCATTGTCCACAAGGCTTTCTGGGGCCTGGGTCCAAAATACCTTCAGCTATCCCTCCACAAATACCTCCCCTCTCAAGCTCTTTGAGCCTCTACCTCTAACTCCCTCAGTGTCAGTTGTTTCTCAAAGAAACGAGCTGGGGGTAGATCTCTGTCTTCGGCTGGGGCCTCCCTCTGGAACAGCCTCCATGCCACTCTGAAACTTGAGGAGAACCTTCTCTGGTTCCGGAAGCACCTCAAGACCTTCCTCTTTGCATCTGCCTTTGCTCCCCTTCTCCCCTGCTGATCTGCTCTCTTGGCACTGGGCACCTGGCCACCCTCTGTCCCCTGGGGCCAGGTACCTGCTCACCCTGCCACCTTCCTGCACTGCCTCCTGGCCACCCCTTGCACTGGAGACTATGGCCCTCATTACGACCCTGGCGGAAATCGAAAAACGATGGCGGAAATGCAATACCGCCATCGAATAGCGCTCGGTGCGACTATGACCCGTCACCGCAAAGTACGAAGCCATTAGCGACACCGTAGTGAACGCCAACGCTAACTGCACCAAGCACGCGCGCGCGCGCCATGCCAATCCGCAAACACCACCATGGTGCAACGGTACGCCAATTCCGACCCTAGCGGACATGTACCTAACGCCATCAGGCATGGCGGAATGTACCATTCCGCCATGGCGAGAAGTACGGCATCGCGAATCAACCGTAAACGGCCCCACTGAGTGCCTGTACACCGCTCCCTGCCCACAAAGTACAACTCCCTGTAGGTGCAATGAAGTCACAATGCAACCATTGAAATGTACAAAGCACCCATGCATGCCAACGAACAAAAGCAACACAAGAGGGGCCAATGGGAGCTGCAGGTCACAGATGGCACGAATACAGAAGCCATCCCAATGGACATGACCACAGTCCCCCACCAAGAAACGCACGCAAACACAGGCACCTGTGCCCAGCAACATTCCGAAAATCACATCATTCCACCAGTCCACCTGGCTGACCGGCATCTGTTACACAAAACCCAATCCCCCGCCCCTGAGCATGACAACATTCAAACTGTCATATAGGCAGCCCCCATCCCTGACCTCACGGGCTCAGTAGGCAAACGCGCCCAGTACAGTACCACGCAACTAAACCCCGAAGCTGGAACCCAATGCAGATCTCCTCACAATACATCGCCCCCCAAATAGGCATATGCCACATCACTTGCAAAGAAAAACGCTACACGGGCCAAATCAGAATAGCAATTTATGCACATCAAAGACACCAAGCCCATACAGCCATCAGGCCATGAACTCCAAAACACTAATCACCATTGTGGGCTGCATCCGCAAGAAATGACCAGCCACTACTTCTGTGTCGCCCTGTACCCCCATGGTACACAGAGCCACATTCACGTACGAAAAGGCAACATGGAATCGCACAGAACCGCAGGGCTGTCCCAATGGGGAGGCACTAGTCCAGCTGAAAGGCCGAAATGTTGCTCCGAGACACCAGTACTGCGTAAGGGCATGTGGGCCATTGGCGATCGTCCCATAAGATCGTAATGCTGCTCCACCGATTAACACGAAGCAGCAGGTGTCGGGAGTAAAATCCATCTGCAGGAGTGGCATACAGATGGCAGTGGCAAAAGGGGAGGAGATACCTGTCAACCAGAAGAAAAGAAAAAGAACAGAATGGCCATCAGAACTACATTCGAACAACTCACTTCAATGATCACACGAAATCCACATCCATATGCATGCTAGCCCACTCAAAAGGATCATCACCACCCCAAAACCACTTGCGACTCATAACCATCTATATCGAGGTGCAAACACCATCACTAACGAGTGTACCTGTGCATGCGTCTGTCAAAACAGAATCCATCAGATGGGAATGTCAACGTGCATGGACACAAGTGTCTGAGGGCGCCTCGAGACAGGGAGGGCTCAACAAGGCCAGATAGACGATGGTCCCACTATGGCAGGCCTGCATCACATAGCGTAGGGGAGGCGGATAGATCCCAAGAAGCCCTGTACATGGCAAACTCTGTATCAAATCACCTGCCCATGCATCCATTCATCATTCCCTCATCCCGGGATCAAAACGCCTGAATAATTACTCACATGACATTAGAAACATCCATTGAGTCTGTGCGTTATGCAGCCTGCAAAATCCACAGTGCCCCAGCCCGTATTTCCAGTGTCGTGAAGTAACATGTATTTTGGAACGGCCGGCCTCATCGCCCACGTAGCTAATGCGCATCCCAAACTATTCATACCAATCATTGCTCCCTCGCCATGGGCCCTGTCTCAAGGACATTGAACAATAGAACGTTATATTTGCAGTCAGACCTGTGGGCATCTCCTCGCCGCCAGCTGATAACCGAAAGCGCCGCCCTTCGAATTCCTCATTTGCAACATCACGTCGAAAAGGCATCTGTGGCCGTTTGAAATCCCTAATTATTCCATCGAGTGCGGCTGTGTGTGAAAATGGCAACTGCCTTCACCCACGAATGGGACGCCCCGCCCGTCGTTGCAACTCGGTACAGTGATGCATGAGGGCCCACCGTTACTCGAGTACTACGTTCCACTGACCCTTCACAAGTCTGTTCGCGACTGCACAGATGGAATGGGAAACAATGGGACCATAGCCGAATGAACATAACAACCAATCCAACACGCCCATCGGGTACAAATACATGATAGCAATAGCAAGATACCATTCCCCGAATTGCAGCGTTGTGCGCGTGACGTGCTCGGCCAAAGGGGAGAGCAGTTTGCACAGGTGGAATGAATCACCACAGGTGGAGGCCATACAGCCTGAAAACACATGAATTGCACAGCCAGTCTCCTCCCACAACCACACCGAAATGCTACCGGCAGGACTCGCGATGTTGGCCCTGGGGGACCTGATAGCGCTGCAAGTGCTCCAACTCCAAGAGGAAGACGAACACCAACTACAACCGGCCGCACGGAGGAGACGCAGGAGGAGGAGGAGGGCAAGGCAGGGCCAGCAAGGCCCACCAGCACAGCCACTACCACCACGCAGGCAGCCCGCAATCCCACGCCTCCGAGCACATCCGTTCAACCTCACTGATGAGCAGATCCACACCCTCTACCGTTTGGACCGGGACACCATAGCCGCCATTGTGGACATGACACAGGCTGACCTTGTCAGCATGATAGATAGCCCAACCGCCATCCCACCCCTACTGAAGGTGGTGTCTGTACTCCACTTCCTGGCCACAGGCACCTACCAGCACACAGTCGGACAGTTGCATGGCATTTCTCAGCCACTGTTCTCACGGACACTATTGCAAGTGCTCGATGCCCTCCTGCAGCACGCAGACGACTACATCTGCCTACCACGCTCGGAGCAGGAAATTACAAACACGAAAGTGGGATTCCATGCACTTGCCGGCATACCGGGTTGCATTGGTGCCATCGACTGCACCCATGTGGAATTGGTCGTCCCACATGCCATGGAGGCCCAGTACCGCAACCGAAAACAATTTCATTCCCTGAATGTACAAATGGTGTGTGACTCCAACAGGATCATTACACATTGTTGTGCCCGATTCCCTGGATCAACCCATGATTCTATGGTCTTGAGGAACTCTACAATACCACGCTACATGGAGCGACACGCAGGGAACAGATCCTGGCTACTCGGTGAGTCTCATTACATGCATGATGATGTGGGGTATGTGAATTGGCAATGACCTGGCAGGAAGGGGGGAGGGGGTGTGCGTACGTATCAATGGCATTCCACATCATACGTTTCTCGTCCACATACAGGTGATGCTGGATATCCACCGAAGAGATGGCTCCTCACACCAGTCCGGAACCCACGGGACCAGCATGAGGAGGACTACAACCATGCCCACTCACGTACCCGTGTAGTCATAGAACAGGCATTCGGCCTACTGAAGGGCCGTTTCCGCTGCCTCAGCAGGTCTGGCGGGGCACTCCTGTACCGCCATGAGAAGGTTGCAAAGATGGTGATGGCATGTGTCATGCTCCACAACATGTGCGTACATAGAAATGTGCCCATGCCCCCTGACGCAGAACTGCAAGCACCTGATGATGGTCATGATGAGGGTGGGGATGTGGCAGCACCTCATGGAGTCTGCGAGGCACCGGAGGCCCGTGACATTCGTCAGCATCTCATTGATGTATGCTTCTAGCACTCACGCCTGGTGGCTGATACATGGACACGGGACTCGTGGCACTGCGTGTGTCTGGGACATGCACAATATGGACTGTACGCCTATGATGGCTTAGTACACAAAGATCAATGTCCACACATCTCATTGGTTGATCGTGCACTTTTTATGGCATATGTGATGTCATGTTGAACACCCTATCGACCCGCCACCCAAGTGAGCCCAACACACCCCCTCCACCCCCCTACCTCCCCCCCGAACACCAGTGTCCAAAGATGCTCATTGTCAGTGGGCTGTCGCTATTGCAGGCCCCCTCTGCGGGTATCAGGGGCACCCCTGCCTGTGGAGCGCAGGTTCCTTCCAGATCTACGTTGGGGGCTGCCCTGGACGGAGCTTGCAACGGATGATGTGTCTGCCTGCTCACGTCCATGCATGTCCCTAAGGGTTTGCGAGAGCTCAGTGAGCACACGGCGCACTGCGGCAAGTTCGGCACATACGTCCTTGGCCGTCGCATGCAGTTCCCCCCTGAGGCTCTCGGTGCTTCTCTCCATTTGGACTCTCAGGCTCTCGGTGCTACTCTCGATTTGTGCCCTAAGTGTCTCAGTTGATGTTTCTATGTCTGCCTTAGTGCCCCCACATTCATCAGCATGGTCCTTGAGGAGCGTGGCCAGTTGCTGCTGTTGTTCGATCAACTGGTCGAGGGACTGTTGCCTCTGCTGGGCCAAGGCCATTTGCGGGGGTGTCACGGAGGGGCTGTTGTCCTCATGTTGCATTGCCACAGGGCTTGTGGGGGATGGCCAGTCGTCGTCTTGTGGGTGCCCCTGCGTGGTATCCTCATGTTGTACGGGATGGGACAGACAGGGGGATTGGGACAGGTCATGGATGGATCTGACTTCGGCATCCCCGTTTTCTGTGTCCGAGCATTCTGCCATCAATGGGGTGTCACCTATGGTGCTGCTGCCACCAGAGGCAGTGCCTTCTGTGGCATCCATTGGGGGGACCTGTGGTGGTGGTGTTGTGGGCATGCTGGCTGCTGGGGTGCCTGTTGATGTTCCCTCCTCTGTGCTGCCACCTGATTTGTGCTGCTGCCGTGTCTTGATGCGTGCAGCTGAGGTGGAGGGTCTCTGGCCGTTGGTCTTGGCCCTCTTTGCAGGTGTGCTGGTAGGGGTGTCCTGTAGCTCATCGTTTGGATCGGACCCTGTGGTGGAGTAGAGGAGGGCGAGGGTTATTGGTGGGTCTGTGGGAATTGGAATGGCATTGTGTCACATGCATTGGGGTGGTACCTGAGGGTGATTTGGGCCGGGCCCTTGGAGGTGCTTTGATTTGTGTGTGGAGTGAGGGTGCAGTTGTTTGGCAGCCTGCAGTTAGGGTGTGCCTGCTGCACGTGTAGTGCGTGTATTAGGGGTTTTTAATTATTTATGTATTTATTGTGGGTTTTAACGTGCGCTATCAGGCCGATGTGTGTGGACGTTCTCCTGGACATGTGTTTCTGTTGCACTATGTGGACGCATGGTACTTCACATGGATGGACTGTGTGGATTTGGCATAGTTTTATCTGGCCCACCTACCTGAATCTTCGGATGTCTGCACTCCTTTCTCCATCCCTCCGACTCCCTCTATGCTCTCCATTCCGATGGTGGAGGCACAGATTTCTTCCCAGGGGGTCAACTTGATGGGTGATTCAGGACCTCCCCCGGTGGCTGTGGCAATGTTGCGGTTGGCAGAGAGTATGCTGCGGACGCGTATCCGCAGGTCGTCCCATCGCTTGCGGCATTGCTGTGGGGTGCGGGGTGCGGTCCCCACCGCACTTACCCGCTGTGCCACCAGAGCCCATATGGCCTTCTTGTTTGCAAGTGCCGTCCTGGTCATTTGCGTGGAGAAGACGACGGCAGCATTCTCCTGGAGGGTCTCTGTTAGCACGGTGAGTTCCTCACGGGAGAAGTGGACCTGCCGCTTGCGGTCGCACGCTTTCTTCGCTACTTTTCCCATTTTTCTTGGTTTCGCTAGGGTGGTTGACGGGTTGGGGTGTGTTTCAGGGTAGTGATTTTAGTGGTTGTGTGGTTTTAGTGTATTTATAGGTGTACGCCGGGATGTTTCCCGTTCCGGGCCCATGTTTTAACTTCCGTTTCCGTATATTTCCGGCCACCGTACTTTCCGGTAGGCGCACACTGCGGTGACCGCTAAGAGGGGTGGCGGTATTGCACCTGGGGCGCCGTACGGCGGCGGTGTGGGCCGTTTTGGGGTCATTTCCGCCATCGCGGACTTTGCACTTCTGCCATGCCGTGGTGCTCGTGCCCGATGGGTCGGAATGGGCCGCACTTTGCTCCTTCGTGCAATGGCGGAAACGCTATTTACGCTGTGGCGGTCCGGTCAGTCGCTTTCCGCCAGGGTCGTAATGAGGGCCTATATCTGTACCCATACAGTCCCCCAGCCCCCATTTTCTTCTTTTTATGCACTTATCAGACTTACCCAGTTTTGCTGCCATAAACACAGCACTTGCCACTTGCTGGCTGCACTACCCCTGTTTATTGCTACATTATCTATTTTATTTGTATGTGTTATTATTTATCTGCTCTCCTCTGTTCTGCACCTTCCACTCTCCCCCTTCCATGCACTTTTCGCCTTTCCCATGCACTTGCACAATCTCAATTTCACTGGGCCTAGTAAGATCGTTGTTTTGCTCTCCCCTGTTTCCCCTCCCTTGCCTTGTCGCGCTCTGAAACACTTGTGTACGAGCGCGATGCAAATAAAATATCATACCACATCAAATACCTTCAGTAAACGCCAAAACTATTGGCATTGCCAATGCTTGTTTTATGGGGCTACGGCGCTGGGAGCCTGAGACCCATTAGTGGAGGCCAGAGCAAAAGCATAGGAGCTGGAGGGGATTGGGGATTATCTCCCCCCCACCCGCCACACATTTTCCGGAGAGGCTAAGTTGGAGGGTTCAATGAGTTTTCTTTGTTTAACTGCTGTCCCTAAGCCACAGTAAACCGTGGGAGCTGGAATCGAATCTAGTCGTTCAGTCTTCGAAATGCAAAGGTTATCCTGACCTGCAAAGCAGCAAATATTCAATTGTTGGGGAAAAACGAAGGGTTGGAAATTGACCTGCCCACCAGTTACTTATACGTTCCTTTAGTTAAAGTAAGAATCTCTGCGGCCAACCAAATGCTGTAATTCGATGGTTTATAGAAGTGATGCGTTTGTGCTGCCTCAGCAAAGAAAATATCAACAGAAGACATGCATGTCTTGAAAATTCGTCATTTTAGGCTGCGTGATATGAAGTACAGGGTAGAGACGGGATTCCCCGGGATCCAAAAACCGGCTAAAACTGCCTCCCTGTTTCTGGATCCAGGGAAATAAGTGCCACCATATAACACGACATTCTCGGTGATCAGCTCTTCCTAGAGCTCGGAGACCAGCATCAGGGGTGCTCTCGTTTGTCTTTTATTTTATTTTGCAATTGAGCACTCTGAAGTGTGATCGCAGTTAGACAGTGGCAGGCTCAACAGTGAGTGGGTAATCGTGATTGGCTGTGATTTGTGTCATAACCTTAAGAGGTGTGAATATGTGTCAATTAGAATAGAGAGAGGTGCAAAAAGCTGCATGCTACGTGAAACAATGAGTACAAACAAGTTATTGTATCATGCATTTACTTTCTCTGTTTCTGCCTTGCAAGTACGGTTGTAAAACCTGTAGGATGTTTTGATTTGTGGGCTCACATTACTTTGCATGCTGGAAATGGTAGGCTTCCGTGAAGGTTGGTAAAACTAAGCTACAGTCATACTCTTTTTGTGAAACATTTTACTGTAAAGATCGATATGTTGTCAGGTTGGTTTACTATGTCATGCGACATCTTTTTGAAAACAAGTATTACTTTAGTCTTATTTGTCTGCTCTATCACTCTGGACCAGGCGCATAATGCCATTGAGCTGGCCGGGCTTCACCGCCCCCCTGTCCCCCCCCTCCACCCCCTTTGATATTTGAGCTGAGGCGCGGGGCTTTTTGTTAGCCAGAGATAACCCCTGCAGCCGTCCATTTGCCTTTACTCACAATTATCTTTGCGCATGCACACAATGTTTTTATCCCCCATGAATTGGCATGACACAAGATTTCAATTGGCAAAATTGGCCGCAGTTTTATTTCCATGACAACAGAAGTATTTGTACACAATAGTGACCTCATTCTGTACGTGTGGCGCTTGCTTGCCGGATTTCCTTTGCTTCCCCCTATACTTGGTATAGTAGGCCCCCAACTCCCCCGACCCATTGTACCTGTTCCTATCCTGCCCGTGCAGGGGTCCGTGGGTGGGGAGAGCGCCGTTTGTTTTGGGGGGGAAGCTGAGCCTTATTTGTTCCTACCAGACGCCCCCGCCGTTTAGGCCCCCAAGAGGCGCTGGTCCAGAAGAGCGAAGACCCATTCCGTTTCCTTCTGGCTCGTCCGGAGTCTATCATTTGTGCTTGGTTGCCCAAACACCGCCAACTTGTCATCCTCTGACCTGGGTGCCCTGCGACAGCAATGCCCAGGTGTCCTCCTCCTTGTATTTCGTGGGTGGGTGGGTGGAAAACGAAATTCCTTGCACTTGTCAGGTGGCGGCGACCGGGTCCCAGTGCCAGAGCGAGATGCCTGGTCCCTGGTCCCGCCTGCTTATATCCTGCAAGCCCCGCCCCTTTCCTTTTGTTTCCCCTTCGCGGGCTTTTGGGCCATTCGGCTTTTGGCGCCGTTCCGCCCCTTTGTCCTTTGCCCTTCCGGGTGAGGGTCCCAGCTCCCGGCGGCATGACCCCGCAGGGGTTACCCTGCTGCCTCCTCCATTTTTGAGGACGTTTTCCATCGTCAGCTCCATAACCCCTGCAGCCGTCCATTTGCCTTTACTCACAATTATCTTTGCGCATGCACACAATGTTTTTATCCCCCATGAATTGGCATGACACAAGATTTCAATTGGCAAAATTGGCCGCAGTTTTATTTCCATGACAACAGAAGTATTTGTACACAATAGTGACCTCATTCTGTACGTGTGGCGCTTGCTTGCCGGATTTCCTTTGCTTCCCCCTATACTTGGTATAGTAGGCCCCCAACTCCCCCGACCCATTGTACCTGTTCCTATCCTGCCCGTGCAGGGGTCCGTGGGTGGGGAGAGCACCGTTTGTTTTGGGGGGGAAGCTGAGCCTTATTTGTTCCTACCAGACGCCCCTGCCGTTTAGGCCCCCAAGAGGCGCTGGTCCAGAAGAGCGAAGACCCATTCCGTTTCCTTCTGGCTCGTCCGGAGTCTATCATTTGTGCTTGGTTGCCCAAACACCGCCACGCCAACCGGTGGGTTCCCGCCCACCGTTGGCTCCCTCCTTCCTCATTCCTTCTCACAACTCCAGCAATTTGGTGCAAATGTTCCAGAAAAAGAGCTCCATTCCCTTTGGGGACAAGTGCACCCCATCGGCTAAGAAATACTCGGGGGTCTTCCCGTCAATCAGGCCATGCCTGATCTGATGGAAACCTCTGCCCCTGCAGAATTTGGCAACTGCCCCGTTCAGCTTCCTCCTTGATTTCTCTACCGCTGAATGGTTCTCTGCCCTTCTCCATTGCGCCCGAGGAATCACCTCGGACCAGATGATCTCTGTCTCCCCCACCTGTGCCGATATTTCCTGTAATGAGTTTGTGATGTCTCTCAGCAAGACCCCCCTCCCTAGGCTGGTCAGGTCATTCCCTCCCAAGTGTATCACCAACACATCCGGCTTCCGCCGCCTATTTCGCAGTTTATGCAATTGCCCTTTCAGCTGGGCCCATTTCATCCCTGGCACCCCGTGCCACTCGATCTTGAATTCTCCTGCCGTCAAGATCTCTTGCTGCTGGTTCCAGCTCGCCTTTGCCCCTGAGATGAATGAGTGCCCCACCACCCATACTGTGCGTAGTTTCCTTTGGTGCACTGCTGGTAAATGACATGGAGGGAACGGCATGGTTATCTTTACACTTTCTCTGGCCTGACATAACGTTTATAACATCCTGACGACCATCTCCCCAATCTCTTAATGTCCTCCGCCCCTAGTCCCCCGACTGATGCCGAGGTGGCGGCCCCAATCCAGAAAGAATGTGTCCCAAACTGGCCCCCTGCCAGACCCATTTTATCCAGACCTAGCGACATCACTTTCTTGAACTGAAAACGGCTTAGTGCGGACCTATCCTTGTGCGTGAGCCATGGTGCCTCTGCCCCTGATGGCCGCCTCTGTCGCATAAAGTTTGCCGTTGCCGCCACCGGGCAAACCCTGCTCGCCTGAATGGCATGTACGGTCAGCGCCGCCCCCTTTCCTTTCTGATCCGTCTCTGACCTCCTCACATAAATGATGACAACCACAGTGGCTCCGGGACACTTCTGCCCTGCCACCCTTTTCTCCTGCTCCACCGTCACCTGGGTGTGCCTGTATGAGCAGCGGTGCCCCTGTCTCCGATGGCTGCCGTTGCTGGAGAAAGATGGACACTGACGCCACCGGGCATACCCGGTTCTTTTGAATGGCCTGAAGCATCAAAGCCACCCCCTTCCCTTTTTGGTTAGTCTTTGACCCCCGTACCTAAATGACCACCTGAGTGCTGCTGGGTGCCGCTCACCCGCACATCCACTAAACGTAAAAACCCGTTCCCCTTGCCCTCCTTGTTCTCCGGCACCAGCTTGCTGACCCCGAGCGCCCCAACAAATGCCACTGTAAAGGCTGCTGTAAATAACCCCCTTTCTACCCTTACCCTTAGCATTTGTACTTGTCATGCCGGCCCCATCTCCCCTACTTTGCTCCTCTGTGGCTTCCCTGCCCCTGAGGGAGTATTAACGGCCTGGGGGTGTGTCATTAATGACGAGAGCCGCTGTGCCAACCCCTTACTCTAAAAACCTGCCCCTTTCCTCTCTTCTATTCCTTGTGTCGATCAAGCCTACCACCTACCAGGCGTCCTCCAGCCCCTGCTACTTGTTTATCAACACCCGAAGGATTGAAAGGCTGGGTTTGCCTTGCTGACCCGTTCACCCCTAGAACCTAAGATACAATGCTAGCGAAGTCCCCCCTGCATCGCCTAACGCTTTGATTTTATGAGCATGATGACTAGACCCCCTTTCCAATGCAGTTCTGGCAATGTTGAACACATGACCATCCAGTCCCAACTTTAGCAATCTCATTAGCACCTGTGTCATCCGCCTGATGACTTCATTCCTGCTCACGTTCCCTTGTTCCCCACTTAACAAACTGGCATAACCAACTTACCCACAGTGCCCCTTCCCTAGTTCGTAGGGTTATTCGGCATCTGCAATGTTTGAGTTATTTATAACATGTTTAATACCCAGCAGTTTCACTGAGCGGACCCGGTGCCCGCACCTGGTCTGCTTCACGTCGTCTTGCTCTCCAAGCGAGATAATAATTCAGCACTTACATAGTGCTATGAACCCTCAGGTATCTGAACGCTGCTGTTTATCACTGAAAGGCTGAGTTTGGCCCTGCCGAGATTCGAACCTGTGTGAGCAGGTTCTGTACAGATGTCAAAGCGAGTGTTCACTCCTGTTATGCAGTTCCAAAAAGATGCCGGCATCCCATGGACGCACGTGACCCAGCACCGCAGTTGTAATGCAGAAAGCTTATCAACCCGGGCCTTGCAAGCCCTGCCCTCATTCACCAACTCATCCCGACCAACGTGCACCAAACCTTAATATTCCATGTACTTCCCACTAGCCGTTCGCACGTCATATCCACCCCTTGCCACTCTGGTCAGTTCAACCCAAAATTATGTGCACTACAGATTGAATCAATTGTTTACTTGCCAAATGCGGTGCAGGGCCTGAACTCCCCCACCAGAACCATCCCGCACCCTTGTAACTGCTGGTCGCTACAGTGCTTTAACCATATATAGTGTATGTCCCTACTGAAACTTAATATTGACTCAGGGCAAGTACAAAACTTTTGACTCCTACCGTGAAGCCATTCCATACTTCCACCTCAGCGCCCTAGGTGTAGCACTTTGCTCAAAACCTCGGCCCTCCTAAAACTGGTAGAGCCCTTCCATTCCATCCTGTCTAGATTCTGCCCACTTCTGTAATAAACCAACAGTGGTTGGGGACGGCGGGTAATGACCTAAACCTAGTGAGATATTCCTCGGCCCATCTCAGGTCTGCATCTTACCCCTGTGCTCCCGTCTATCCATGGGTCGAAAGCCCCCTGTACCATCCCACTATTTCCAGCCCAAGGGCTGGTTTCGCTTTGCCCCACTGCATTGTGGCCTTTGAAGTCTGGGGGATAGATGGGGGTGGCACCCCCGGACTAACCCGCCTGGCAACGAACGCAAGCCCCCCTGAATGCGTTCCCCTCTCTTCTCTTTTTCTCCTGTAATTGCATAGATGGAACGGCGACTGTACTTTCCAACCGCACATGTGGCCATGCGCGTCTCCCAAAGTGCGCGACATGTGTCCACACAACCAGTGTTTTAAATAACCCCCTTTTCCTCAATGACTACCTGTGTCTTCAATTATCCAATTTAACATTAAATTAAACATTAATATTCCATGTTCTTCCTACTAGCCGCTCGCACATCATACCCTCCCCTTGCCACCATTGGTCAGTTCCACCCAAAATTAAGCGCACTACGGATCGAATCAATTGTTTTCTTTCTTTTTATCTTACCATTGTGATTGCAACGTTTAGCTTTGCTAGGAGGTTGGTTGTTTCGAAGACAACCATGCCTGCTAATTGGAGGTCCCTGCGACCACTTCCTTTGCTGGGAGCCCGTTAATTTGTGTTAATCCCCTGGGCCATGGACAACCTAACCTGCTGTCCATTACTTGCAAAATGCAAGGGCCTGAAGAATAACGGCCCCATGGAAGCGTGACAACTACAACTCATAGCCTTGCAAGCCTGGGACATAACATACTGCCAACTATCAAAACCTGCGCCGCCGCTGCCCTGGTGAGCCCAGTATCCCTCACACTCCTGTTCATGGGCGCCAATGCCATGTATAAGCCCCAAGCAGGGGCACTCACGTTAATCATGCTGGTCAGAAATCCGAACTTAAACCCACCACAAACTTGTTTATGTTAGAACGGGCACTGGAGTTCCCAAATCGCGAACGTTAGTACGCCCCCACGGCAAGAAAACGGTGCTGCACTAGGTTTAGCTGAAGAAAGAATGTCGTAGGTTAGGGAGGTATTTTGAATCCCGATTTATCCCTTGCCTGAAGACATAGGTAGGGGCACTATTATACGTTCAGGGAGACTTGAAATTGATACATTTTTAAGTAAATCTCCCAGCAAAGCCCTCCCACAATCACCTATGAACTGGGTGAGAGTGGAAATGCAAATACCCACTACCGTGTTTCAAGATTTTTAAGGCAGCCTGAAAAATGTATTCCTGCTTCGTGTTATCAAGCCCAGTGAAGGCTGGGCTTAGAGTCTGGCAGCCAGAATGGCAGGCCAGTGATCTGCCTGATGCCTCGTGTGGGGCTAGGATTATTAGGTGCAGTACAGAGCGTGCCATGGGATCCTCTTAGAACCCTTTGTCCTGCCAGACACAAATATCAGCAGCAACATTCCCTTACCACTTGTATAGTACTGCACCTGCAGCGCCATGACCGTAAACACCCAAGGCTCTAATTAACATTAACACCATAAGCCCTTACTGTAGTGTGCATCATAATGACGTGTGGTGCCACGCCATGGCTAAACACGTTCCTACCTACGCTGCCGAGACACCGACATACAGCAACGTAAATCAAAAACCTTTTTTATTGCCTTCTCCCAAGCCTCCCTTCAAAGCCACGCTGTGTACTCAAGTGCCCAGAAACCCCAAATCTGCTGCAGCTCTCCTGCAACAGACAAGGGCACAATCCGACTTCGACGAAGGTCAGCGAAACCACCTGTTTCGACCCCTGCCCGCGTCCTTTGTTCGCAACTACACCCTCCATTGACTCACACGGCGAGTGCCCGCCGACAGGCAACCAGCATCCCCTGCTATCCCCATTCACTCCGTGGACCCTCTGCTGACCCGCCCATGCACCAACCGCGAGTGAGCAGGGGAGAGCGGAGGTCGTAACCTCCATTTGGCGAAAGCACTGAGCTCGAGGCCGAGCTACAAGGGGGAGAGTGAAAAATGGGATTTCATGCACTGTACCCCAAAACCATGAGCACCAGTTCCGCCGTTCAACACGGGCAAAAACACCAAGGCCTCCCTTGCCCACTAGGAGCCTCCACTCAGCAGCCCGGGGGGTCCTTATTGGTGCAGCCTGGCAGGGAAACAAACCACAGGCTGCGAGGCGCGGGCGCTCTCCCTCACGCTCTGAAAACATAGTGCCTTAAGGCCGACTCATCCAAGTCTTCTGAAAGCGCAGCAGTCTAGTGCTCATCGGCTTCACAACCCATTTTTTCACAAGCATTCAGTACGAAGAAAAGGATGTACTCCGTCAGTGCCGTATTACACCGAATCAACACACGGTGAGCCGTTTAACTATTGCACTATGACTTAATCCAAACCAGTCACATTTACGACAGAGCTTTCATTATAATGATACAATAGGACGGAATTAATTTGTGCCGCGCTCTACTCGCTGTGCAACCAGACCGGCTCTATTATTACCCACGATGTGCTCTAGGCAAAATAAGTGGAGGGAGGGATGGGTGCTAACAAAAAGGCCCTACGGGCCCGCCCCGCCCAGGAATAAGCTTATTCCTTGCCCCTCCCCCACACTTACCTCCACCGCACATTCATTCCTGCCCTCGATGCTCCTTCCTCACTGGAACAACGACCCGTCCTTCACTGGAACACCTCTTTAACTGGAACCCATCACGAATATCACTGCAGCACACGAACCAGAAAATGAAATCCTTCTGCCCCAATGAAATTCCTTGCACTTGTCAGGTGGCGGCGACCGGGTCCCAGTGCGTTCGTGCAGAAACATTTAAGATCAGAGGCGAGGAAAGCCTTTAGTGAAACTAGCAGCGTGAAAAGGGTGTTGCATGTTTGCTCATTATGTATGTATGCGTGCAAGGACTGTGTATGAATGAGTGTGTGTGAATGAGTGAATGATTTATGGGGATCTGGGCGCGCATGCAAATGAGCGAGTGCATGGTGAATGGGATGTTTAAATGAGGGAGTGTGTGTGTGAGAGAGAGAATGAGGGAAAATAGGTGTTCCCTTAGGTGTAATGCTGGACCGAGGAGCTCATTCTGGCGGGTAGAGGGTGGGAGGTGTCCTGGTTGGTAGGAGAGGGACGGGTGGGGAAAGGGGGATACGATATATGGGCTCCCCGCCAGACAACCCTTGGTGTAGAATTGAGGGTGCAGAGCATCTAAGTTTGCCCCGCCCCATTTCTAAAGTGGTCCCACCCATAACCTGTCAGCCTCCCCCGCCCCCTCAGCCCCCCGAATTATAGGAGGTGGGTTTCCAGAGTATTATTTTCCATTCCCAGCACTGGTAACATGCACACACTCTAACTGGGGGTGGAATCGTGCCAAGTGGCTCACATTGGTCCTTTTTGCAGAATAGATATAGCATAAAGGAAGGACCCTGAAGTCACACAGAAATACAACAATGCGTTTTGCGTTTAAGTGGGAGCCGTCAGTAGTACCAGAATGCCAGTGCCTCATTGGCCCGTCGCCTTCTGCAGGGGGAGGCAATTGATTACCTGACAGTACAGGATCTGTGCACCTGGCAAACCCACGGTTCCTATGATGACCAATATTCGAAGCTACGCACCCATGGTAGTGTTTCTCTTGACCGTATCTTTGGGGGCAAGGGGGCGTGTGCACAGTGCTTACAATGCTGTACTAGTATGAAGTACAGTACGGGACACAAACCCTTAAGTGCTCAGGGCATATATTTAAGTACATCCACCACCCTTCCTAACAGTTGCTTGGCATGACTCCGCACCCTCTCCCTCCCACCCCCCCCCCCCCCAACACCTCGTAACTCTGCTACTCTGTCTCCCTGGTCCCTTAATATGTCGATAACTGAGTTCTTCTTAAGTTCTCACGTCCTCTCTCACTGCCACCCCTTGTCTCCCGGGTGCTTCCCTTTTCCCTCTCACTCTTCACTCTCCCTCCAATGCTCTATGTTTCTTTTCCTTCTCCCCTCTTCCTCTCAACCTCTACACCTTATCAACTCTTCGATCCCCTTGCCTTCTCTCTCCCGCAGCCTAGCTCTGGCTCTGTCTCTCTGCCTCTCACTCCCTCTCTTCCTCTGCCTTTCCTCATTTCCAGGCTCACTCATGCCCACCCAGGGGGCACCGAGTATGCGGGTGCTCCGGGGCCTGGGCATCCGCCGGCAGAATGAAGTCAGGGCTGAGACCACCCCCCGCCCTCGGCCAGAGAGAAGAGACACAATATGGATGGCCCTTTGTTCCATCCATACTGTGTCTCTCTCTGGCGGCCCGGGTGCAAGCCGGGTAAAAAACGATGTTTGAAAATAGAGGTTCTTGCTTTGCATCCGTCCCTCAATTTCTCAACATCGTTTTGGTTTGGGTATACTTCTACATCTGTGCACCCGGGCGCACGGATGTAGAGGTACACCCAACCCAAAACGATTTTTAGAAATGGAGGCACAGATGCAAAGCAAGTCTGTCCCTCAATTTCTAAAAATCTTTTTGGGCTGGGTGTATTTGTACATCTGTGCACCCCTCTTGGTAACAGGCTTTCTATAATTGTAATACTATGCTTTTGTTGAGGCAATGCTAGTTCATCTTAGTGGGGCTGTTCTGCTTTTGTTGAGGCAATGCTAGTTCATCTTAGTGGGGCTGTTATGCTTTTGTTGAGGCAATGCTAGTTCATCTTAGTGGGGCTGCTATACTTTTGATGGGACAACATCAGCACTTCTCAGTTGAGCTGCTACACTTTCATTGACAAGGTCCTAGCACTTCTCAGCAGATTTACCTATTTTAATTTTAACTGGTTATTTATAATGCACGTTATACCCAGAGGTTTCTAAGCGCGGACCGAGGGATTGAACCTGTGTTGCGCGGACCGAGCGATCAAACCTGTATTGCTCCATGTCGTCTTGCTTCCAAGGCGAGCATGTTGCCCCTGAGCTATCCTCCCGAGACTCTGAAGATCTGAAGTACATTTAATGATAGAGAACCAGAACTATTGAGCAAGTCTGATATCATCATCATCATTAGAATACCTCAACACTGTCTGGGTTATACAAGAGCTAATATATTTAAAGGGATGGAATTACTCAGAATGTAGCAGCACTAATCAATAACCCAAAGTCCCTAAGCATAGTTAATGTGAAAATAATACACTTCTCACCGTTGGGACAGTACTGCCACTTCTCACAGAGGCCTCTACACCTGTTATGGGGCAGCACTGCTCCAGCCTACTGGACAGCTTCACTTTTAATGGCACTTCTCAATAGGGCCGTTATACTTCAATAGAAAATCACTAACACTACCCGCAGGGAATTGCATACTCTTGATGCCACCGAAGCAGCACTTCCATCCACCACAGCTTTATTTTTAATGGCGCAGTGTGTGTACTTCTCAGCCACTCTGCTTTACATATGAAGAGACCGAATTGTCATTTCTCAGCAGGACTGCAACACTATACCATTGTGTTCTGTATATTGAGTGCTTCTTCACCACCAATGTGGGTTCATGGCACTCTCCCAGTGTCTAGATAGTAGAACTGGCTACTTTCCATTGGCAAGAGGCATGTCCCGAGCTGCCTGCTGTATATTAGCTGCTCCTCGGGATGTTGGAAGCCGTGATGGGGCAAGGGATAGAAGGCTCGAGCCTGTAAGATAGCAAAATCAGCAGGGTCTTAAAACCTGCTCACTCATTCTGGAGTGAGGGGCCATGGGGCAAAATGAACCTGACCCCACATACATGGGGTTGTTACCCCTTTATCTCTCCTGAATGAAAGTATGAGCTCTCTCAGACACAAGTTATCACCCCTGCACACACAATTAATGAATATGGTATGGATCTATAGATCGAGAAAACTGGAGTGAGAGTTCAGAGTGTTTTAACAGAAATATAATTGTCTTCCCAGATGGGAGACTGTCTCCATTTATATACATGGGGTCACTGAGATACCCAAGAGTGAAACTATACATTGAGTTGTGAGATTACCAGCAACGGTTGATGCTATGCTCGAAGGAGTGAGTGCCCACTCAATATATCACACTGTTTATAGGTGTGAGACCCATACTGAATGCTTGCCCAAAGACCCTTGGCCAGAGTTTAACACTGAAGACGTGAGCATGTGATCCGAGGTCTGCAGCCCACACACACGCATGGGATTCCCATGCACCCATTTGCGAGATTTGCACCAAATTAGTGAGATTGTGCTCCAAGGTAGGAGGCACACGCACAGTCTTTGCTCTGTGGTTTGACACACTCACAGGCTGGGATGGCATTTCGTTCTCCCAGCCTAGTTGTGTTGCTCTGCCTTTTGAGGGCTACTACAACCTGGATGATTATAGAGGGGTGGTGGAGGAGGGGCAGTGTTGGCCTACTGGAATGCAACTGGAAGGTTTAAACCTCCTTCTTGCTTGACTTTAGTATATGCAGTACATGCTAGCCAATGTTTCCCCTGTTCAGCGCCCCCCCCCTCGCACCAAGTTGGCGACTACATGCAAATGCAGTCATATAACTGCTGGTGATGTCACTTCCTATTTTTGGGCACCCCACGGGAAATTTATAAATCGGCTCCCATGCCCCCAGCCCACCCTCACTTTGTGTCTCTTCCTTCGTATATTTATTTCCAGCTGTGTTTTGCCTGGGCGTCGTTTTCATCTCTGCACCAGAAAAGGGAATTCAATGAGGCAGGGGGCGGGGACACCGTTTGCTCAAGTTCACAGAGTGCCATGGTGGGGGAGCCGGGATTAGATCATTCACGTATTCCGGTCCCCCATCAAGTGTGCTCACAACCCGCCTTTTCTCACACTCCCTCCACGCCACATATGAGTACAAAGAGACCCTGATCTTTGTGTGACCTATATACCCCTCCCACCTGCTGTCGTCGCCGTGGTCTGCCGACACCGTTACCCCCCCTCTACCTAGCTCTGCGTGCATCCTCTCTCCCCCCACAACCACCCCCCTTCTGCACCCTACAAATCCCCAACTCGCGGAACAATAAATGAGGCTACTTTTTGTGTTATGTTTACAGCTTGTTTCTTTTTTTGCCATAAATAAGATATTTTGAAATAATATGACTTGGGGCAAAAACTGCTCCATTCTGTATTATCTAAGCAGCAAAACTGACGTTGAATTAATGTCCAGAGTTTCGATAATCTGACACCTGATTTTGGCAGAAAAGGGAGCGCAATGAGGCAGAGGGTGGGGACATCGTTTGCCCAAGTTCACACAGTCCCATAGTGGGGACGCCGGGATTAGACAATACACGTATTCTGGTCCCACACCTCCACAATGTACCCACTAGATCACATCCCCTCCCCTGATTCAACACGCAGCGCACTCACAGGATAAATTTGAGACGGGCCTTTATTACAACATAGAGAGTAGAAATTGTGTGTTGGTGGTCGTCCTCCCTGGCGAGAGGACTTGCATGTGTATGTTGAATATCTTGATCTCCTCCAGAATCCTCCACTGTGTTTCCTCCTCGATGGCCTCGCCTGGTCAGAGCAGCCAATCACTGAGGTCGTCCCCACCAGCCCCTGAAAGCGTCCAGCAAATGGGTCGGTCGCAGCAGGTAGGCGCTCTTCGCTTCCTCTTGGGGTACCAGGGGCTAAATTATAAAAGCAGCCCCCACCGCAATACAAATAGTCATATTGGGGCAATTGCCAGCTCTTGAGTAAAATGAGCAGTCAGTGGGCAGGCCCTCAATGACTCACATTGCTGCCTCGTAGGAGTGGGCAGTTAATGAAGTGCCTCGCCTACTCGCAGGAGCGGGAATAAGCAGTCAAATGGACAGTTGTCGTCGCCACATGCAAATGAGCAGTAAGTAGTCAGCCGGGCAGCTCTCCACGGCATAAGAGTGAGCAGTCAGCAGGGTAGTCCTCACTGCTGCATAAGAGGGATCAGTCTGCAGGGCAGTCCTTAATGGTGCACAAGAGGGAGCAGTCAGCTGGGCAGTCCACACTAGTGAATAAGAGGGAGCAGTCAGCTGGGCAGTCCTCACTGGTGCATACGGGGGAGCAGGCAGCTGGGCAGTCCTCACGGGTGCATACGGGGGAGCAGGCAGCTGGACAGTCCACGCTAGCGAATAAGAGGGAGCAGTCAGCTGAGCAGTCCTCACTGGTGCATAAGAGAGAGTAGTCAGCTGGGCAGTCCTCACTGGTGCATAAGAGAGAGTAGTCAGCTGGGCAGTCCTCAATGGTGCACAAGAGGGAGCAGTCAGCTGGACAGTCCTCACTGGTGCATACGAGGGAGCAGGCAGCTGGGCAGTCCACGCTGGTGAATAAGAGGGAGCAGTCAGCTGGGCAGTCCTCACTGGTGTATACGAGAGAGTAGTCAGCTGGGCAGTCCTCAATGGTGCATAAGAGGGAGCAGTCAGCAGGACAGTACACAGTGGTGCATAGGAGGGAGCAGTCAGCTGGGCAGTACACACTGGTGCATAAGAGGGAGCAGTCAGCCGGGCAGCTCTCCATCTCGTAAGAGCGAGCAGTCCTCACTGATGCATAAGAGGAGCAGTCAGCGAGGCTGTCCTCCCTGGCACATAAGAGGGAGCAGTCAGCAGGGCAGTCCTCACTGGTGCATAAGAGGGAGCAGTGAGCTGGGCACTCCTCACTGGTGCATAATAGTGAGCAGTCAGCAGGGCAGTCCTCACTAGTGCATAAGAGGGGGCAGTCATCTGGGAAGTTCTCATGGATAAATAAGAGGGAGCAGTCAGCAGGGTAGTCCTCACTGGTGCATAAGAGGGAGCAGTGAGCAGGGCACTCCTCACTGGTGCATAATAGTGAGCAGTCAGCAGGGCCGTTCTCACTAGTGCATAAGAAGGGGGAGTCATCTGGGCAGTTCTCACGGATAAATAAGAGGGAACAGCCAGCAGGGCAGTCCTCAATGGTGCATAAGAGGGAGCAGTCAGTAGGGCAGTCCTCACTGGTGCATAAGAGGGAGCAGTCAGTAGGGCAGTCCTCACTGGTGCATAAAAGGGAACAGTCAGCTGGGCAGTCCTCACTGGTGCATAAGAGGGAACAGTCAGCAGGACAATCCTCAATGGTGCATAAGAGAGAGCAGTCATTGGGGCAGTCCTCACTGGTGCATACAAGGGAGCAGTCAGCAGGGCAGTCCTCACTGGTGCATAAAAGGGAACAGTCAGCTGGGCAGTCCTCACTGGTGCATAAGAGGGAGCAGTGAGCAGGGCACTCCTCACTGGTGCATAATAGTGAGCAGTCAGCAGGGCCGTTCTCACTAGTGCATAAGAAGGGGGAGTCGTCTGGGCAGTTCTCACGGATAAATAAGAGGGAACAGCCAGCAGGGCAGTCCTCACTGGCGCAGTCATCTGAGCAATCCTCAAAGGTGCATAAGAGGGAGCAGTCAGCAGGACAGTCCTCAATGGTGCATAAGAGGGAGCAGTAAGCAGGGCATTCCGCACTGGTGCATAAGAGTGAGCAGTCAGTAGGGCAGTCCTCACTGGTGCATAAAAGGGAACAGTCAGCTGGGCAGTCCTCACTGGTGCATAAGAGGGAACAGTCAGCAGGACAATCCTCAATGGTGCATAAGAGAGAGCAGTCATTGGGGCAGTCCTCACTGGTGCATACAAGGGAGCAGTCAGCGAGGCTGTCCTCCCTGGCACATAAGAGGGAGCAGTCAGCAGGGCAGTCCTCACTGGTGCATAAGAGGGAGCAGTGAGCTGGGCACTCCTCACTGGTGCATAATAGTGAGCAGTCAGCAGGGCAGTCCTCACTAGTGCATAAGAGGGGGCAGTCATCTGGGCAGTTCTCATGGATAAATAAGAGGGAGCAGTCAGCAGGGTAGTCCTCACTGGTGCATAAGAGGGAGCAGTGAGCAGGGCACTCCTCACTGGTGCATAATAGTGAGCAGTCAGCAGGGCCGTTCTCACTAGTGCATAAGAAGGGGGAGTCGTCTGGGCAGTTCTCACGGATAAATAAGAGGGAACAGCCAGCAGGGCAGTCCTCACTGGCGCATAAGAGGGAGCAGTAAGCAGGGCATTCCTCACTGGTGCATAAGAGGGAGCAGTCAGTAGGGCAGTCCTCACTGGTGCATAAAAGGGAACAGTCAGCTGGGCAGTCCTCACTGGTGCATAAGAGGGAACAGTCAGCAGGACAATCCTCAATGGTGCATAAGAGAGAGCAGTCATTGGGGCAGTCCTCACTGGTGCATACAAGGGAGCAGTCAGCAGGGCAGTCCTCACTGGTGCATAAAAGGGAACAGTCAGCTGGGCAGTCCTCACTGGTGCATAAGAGGGAGCAGTGAGCAGGGCACTCCTCACTGGTGCATAATAGTGAGCAGTCAGCAGGGCCGTTCTCACTAGTGCATAAGAAGGGGGAGTCGTCTGGGCAGTTCTCACGGATAAATAAGAGGGAACAGCCAGCAGGGCAGTCCTCACTGGCGCAGTCATCTGAGCAATCCTCAAAGGTGCATAAGAGGGAGCAGTCAGCAGGACAGTCCTCAATGGTGCATAAGAGGGAGCAGTAAGCAGGGCATTCCTCACTGGTGCATAAGAGGGAGCAGTCAGTAGGGCAGTCCTCACTGGTGCATAAAAGGGAACAGTCAGCTGGGCAGTCCTCACTGGTGCATAAGAGGGAACAGTCAGCAGGACAATCCTCAATGGTGCATAAGAGAGAGCAGTCATTGGGGCAGTCCTCACTGGTGCATACAAGGGAGCAGTCAGCGAGGCTGTCCTCCCTGGCACATAAGAGGGAGCAGTGAGCTGGGCACTCCTCACTGGTGCATAATAGTGAGCAGTCTGCAGGGCAGTCCTCACTAGTGCATAAGAGGGGGCAGTCATCTGGGCAGTTCCCATGGATAAATAAGAGGGAGCAGTCAGCAGGGTAGTCCTCACTGGTGCATAAGAGGGAGCAGTGAGCAGGGCACTCCTCACTGGTGCATAATAGTGAGCAGTCAGCAGGGCCGTTCTCACTAGTGCATAAGAAGGGGGAGTCATCTGGGCAGTTCTCACGGATAAATAAGAGGGAACAGCCAGCAGGGCAGTCCTCAATGGTGCATAAGAGGGAGCAGTAAGCAGGGCATTCCTCACTGGTGCATAAGAGGGAGCAGTCAGTAGGGCAGTCCTCACTGGTGCATAAAAGGGAACAGTCAGCTGGGCAGTCCTCACTGGTGCATAAGAGGGAACAGTCAGCAGGACAATCCTCAATGGTGCATAAGAGAGAGCAGTCATTGGGGCAGTCCTCACTGGTGCATACAAGGGAGCAGTCAGCAGGGCAGTCCTCACTGGTGCATAAAAGGGAACAGTCAGCTGGGCAGTCCTCACTGGTGCATAAGAGGGAGCAGTGAGCAGGGCACTCCTCACTGGTGCATAATAGTGAGCAGTCAGCAGGGCCGTTCTCACTAGTGCATAAGAAGGGGGAGTCGTCTGGGCAGTTCTCACGGATAAATAAGAGGGAACAGCCAGCAGGGCAGTCCTCACTGGCGCAGTCATCTGAGCAATCCTCAAAGGTGCATAAGAGGGAGCAGTCAGCAGGACAGTCCTCAATGGTGCATAAGAGGGAGCAGTAAGCAGGGCATTCCTCACTGGTGCATAAGAGGGAGCAGTCAGTAGGGCAGTCCTCACTGGTGCATAAAAGGGAACAGTCAGCTGGGCAGTCCTCACTGGTGCATAAGAGGGAACAGTCATTGGGGCAGTCCTCACTGGTGCATACAAAGGAGCAGTCAGCAGGGCAGTTCTCACTGGTGCATAAAAGGGAACAGTCAGCTGGGCAGTCCGCACTGGTGCTTAAGACTGAGCAGTCAGCTGGGCAGTCCTCACTGGCTCATTAGAGGGAGAAGTCAGCTGGGCAGTCCTCGTGGTGCATAAGAGAGAGCAGTCATTGGGGCAGTCCTCACTGGTGCATACAAGGGAGCAGTCAGCAGGGCAGTCCTCACTGGTGCATAAAAGGGAACAGTCAGCTGGGCAGTCCGCACTGGTGCTTAAGACTGAGCAGTCAGCTGGGCAGTCCTCACTGGCTCATTAGAGGGAGAAGTCAGCTGGGCAGTCCTCGTGGTGCATAAGAGGGAGCAGTCAGCAGGGCAGTCCACAATGGTGTATTAGAGTGAGGATTTAGATGGCCAAACCTCACAGGTGTATAAGAGGGAGCAGTCAGCAGGGCAGTCCTCACAGGTGCATAACAGGGAGCAGTCAGCAGGGCAGTCATCACCGGTGCATAAGGGGGTGCAGTCAGCTGGGTAGTCATTACTGGTGCTGCAGAATGAACAGCCAGCTGAGCAGTTCTCACTGGTTTATAGGAGTGAGCCATCAGCTGGGCAATCCTCACTGGTACATAAGAAGGAGCAGTTGGCAGGGCAGTCCTCACTGGTACTTAAGAGGGAGCAGTCAGCCCGGCAGCTCTCCGCCTCATAAGAGGAAGCAGTCAGCAAAGCAGTCCTCACTGGTACATAAGAGGGAGCAGTCGACAGGGCAGTCCGCACTGGTACATAAGAGGGAGCAGTCAGCTGGACAGTCATCACTGGTACATAAGAGGGAGCAGTCAGCAGGCCAGTCTTAGGAACAATTTCTATCTATGGGCAGGTTTCCCTCCAGTTGTAAACCCCCCCAACTTATTGCTGTTGTCTGAGCATCCTAGCCTGACTTTTGCCAGTGGAGCCCAGCCTTCTGCTGTACTCCTCTCGGATTTTGCTCATTTTGTTATGGGTAAGCTGGCATGCCCTTAAGACAACAACCTTACTAAAGGCAAAATACCCCTTGGGATACTCCCTCTCTCTCACACGGTCAGAGGTAGAACACAATTATTCATATATAAAGGGGACAGTTAGAATTCGATAGATTTTTCTGATCTATACAAAAAGTCTTGTGAAAAAAGACCTCCCTGTACATATAGTCTTGAAAAGATAGACCGAGTACATAATACTTATACACAGTACTCAAACACATATTTTAATAAAGTTTACACAAAGGTAAAAGACTCAAAAAATGTTCAAACATGAAAATGCCCCAACATAAAAGACATGGTAGAAATAAAAACAACTTTGTCACTGAACTCACATACATATAACCACATTTAAAACATGTAAAAAAGAACATACAATTGGTTTTAATACTTTGTCCACTTTCTGAGTCTTGTGACTCAGACAACACCAAATCCAGACATGTTTCAGTTCTTTATAGCATTATTTGCACAAACTTTCTTCAGGGGAAAAAACACCCACAATTTTCTTGATTGTGAGAGGTGACTTGCACTATTAAGAGAGGTACCCTAAATTGGAGGTGCGCTTCTGGTGCACGACTGTAATTGTGGCAGATGGGACCGCGCCTGAGAAGTCCTGCGGGCATAATTACTTCATATTTACTTAACAGGAGGTCCATCTGCTATTTAAAAGTCGTGAAGAAACATATAGAGACTTCATTTTTGAAGTCTACAGCTATTCAAGGGTGTAGTGAGACACCAGCACCACGTACATTACATTAAGAGAAGCAATCTTTAGTTTTAAATTGGAACTTTTCTTGTGGCCCTGGATTACATGGTGGCAATCAAGAAAATCGTGTGGTTTTTACCCCTGAAGAAAGTTTGTGCAAATAATGCTATAAAGAACTGAAATATGTTGGGATTTGGTGTTGTCTGAGTCATAAGACTCAGAAAGTGGACAAAGTATTAAAACCAATTGTATATTCTTTTTGACATGTGTTAAATGTGGTTATATGTATGTGAGTTCAGTGACAAAGTTGTTTTTATTTCTACCATGTCTTTTATGTTGGGGCATTTTCATGTTTGAACATTTTTATGAGTCTTTTACCTTTGTGTAAACTTTATTACAATATTTTTTGGAGTACTGTGTATAAGTATTATGTACTGGGTCTATTTTTTTCAAGACTATATGTACAGGGAGGTCTTTTTAGCCGGTCAAGTGGCACAGCGAGTAGAACACTGGCTTTGACATCTGTGCAGAGTTTGCTAAAACAGGTTCGAATCCCGGCAGGGCCAAACTCAGCCTTTCATCCTTCCGCGGTCGATAAATGAGCACCACACACCGTGGGTAATAATAATAATAAGCAGCGCTCAGATACCTGAGGGTTCGTAGCGCTCAGATACCTGAGGGTTCGTAGCGCTATATAAATGCCAAATTATTATTTATTATTATTTTTTCACCAGAATTTTTGTATAGATCAGAAAAATCTGTAGAATTCTAACTGTCTCCTTTATATATGCCCTTAAAACAGTCAGTATTGGGAGACTTTGTTTCCCTTAGTCTTTCACTTTGTTGTTATTCTTATTAACATTTTGTCAGTGCACAATGTACCTTACAGTACAGTGCGCTGGGGTTCCTTTTTCATTATTAAGGCCCTAGACACGCTCAAAGGATTTTTGGTGAAAGCACACGTTTAACTTGGACAGAGCTGGTGGCAGCTGTTACTTGTTATGTGTTTTCAACTCTTTTCAATGTCCAAACCGTGTTTACCGCGTTTGGCCCAGGACAGTGCCTAAAATGGCCATGCCACAAGGTCCTTTGGCCATCTTGTACCTGTGCCTTCCCCAGGGTCCAGCAGACCCGATAAATTCCTTATTTGGTCATGCAGACCCCCACGCAAACCAAAGCTTTCGCAGGCTTCTGCATGCTTTTTGTTTGTGCGCCCAGGATGTGGGCAAGAGCTGTCTAGTTTCAATACACACCCTGGGTGCCAGGATGTCTGGTGTGCTGGGATGACTGGAACCACTGTGGTTCATGATTGCTCCACCTTTTGGGATGAGTGTATGTGAGCAGATCTCCTACTGATTTCTCTTTGTTTTGGCACGAAGGTGATTTTGGATAAGAGAAGGCATCTCACACCCATTCCAGGTCAATCTCTTGAGTTCACACCGAACTTAGTAAAGGAACCAAGTATCCTGAATAAATTAAGCAAATCAGTGGAACTGCTGGTGACCCACTGGAAGGTTTGTCACCCTGAGCCTGCTGTCATCCCGTTAGAACCCCTGCTTCTGATCAAACCTAGAGGGTCTGCAAGGGCACTTCAGCCCATTGGAATAGTGCGGGTCTCTGTACCTACAACTTAACTTGTAAGCAAGCCTTTCCGGAAGTGTTCCGGATACACCCAGAAACTGACCAGCTCATACGGGACCTTTGCCCTGAAACTGCCATCAGCACAAGCTTTGACTTGAGCCTTTGGAGACTGTACGCTCAGGGTATAAGGTACTCTCCCACCATGTTTCGTGCACCTAGCATTCCTAGGTCTGGAATTAGGAGAGTATGCAAGAACCCAAGGATACATGGTCTCTGTGTCACCCAGCTTTGCTGACAAACTTTGTGGATGCCTTACTGCTGTGCCCCCCTGTGCCCTAAGACTCGCTGCAGCAGAACTGGCCTGATCCCTTCACCAGGAGTGGAGAAATCGCCACTGTCCCACCACAGAATCATTCCTGGAATGCAGCCCCTGAAAGCTGCAGACCCACACAACTACAGGATTTGAACCTGTGACCCAAGTGGACTCGACTGTCGAAGTTTGGTCGGGAGTGCACTGAGGGTCGGTGAGTACTTGCAACCCTTACCGGTGGACCCTGGTGCATCCATCCATTTTTATACATGTGTCCCCTGTGGGCCACTCCTCTTTACCGAGGTAGCCTGCACTATTGAGCTATTCACAACGCTTGGATCCTGTTCTGCCCTCTTGGGGAGACCATCCTTGAATAGTGGGAACTTATTCTTAGTGGGAACATATTCTTATTCTTCTTTGCCTCACCCACCTTCCTGAGTCGCTACAAGCCCTTGAAGAGACCCCATTTTGACTTAACTGCACAACCATGTGCATCAGCACGAAATGCAATTTTGAGCTCAAGGCTTAAATCATTTTAGGGACTGGATTGCCTTTTAGCTAGGGTTTAAATTGTGAAGGACTGCCTATAAGATATTCACACTGTGTGACCCCTTTCTTTGCATGTTGTGGATCTCTACTGTGTAATATCCTCTTAGGCCATTGGTGCCTGTATATATGTTTGTTAGATTAGTGTTGAGTTGGTTTTGATATTACTACTGAAGAATTGCTTTGTGTTTGACTTAAAAGTGCTTTAACAAATGGAAATATATTTTGATATACAACTGACTAAGAGTAATTTGTGGTGTTGTTTACTGTGTGTGCTCATTGTGGGCTTTCGGTCACCCTCACCCCTCCTGAGACCTACTCTTGACTGCCACCAATGCTGCAGTGATTGGTCTGGCTTGTCCAGAAGGTAACCCGGTTCCAAGAATCTAGGCTGGCCTTCTGAACCTCTGGTCAGAGTTCAGAAATTCATCTTAACAAATTGGTGTGCAGCGGTGGGACAGGATCAAAGGTACCCAGTGTTGAGGACTGGTAAAGGTACCTAGATACACTTACCAAGAACACATAGTGACCTTAATAGTAACTTAACTGTAAAGGCTAACAATCTATCTTAAAACATGGAAGCAATAACCCACATAGCCTTGAATGCTTCCAAGTCAGAAACACTGAGAATGATGTGTACCGAGAGAGGTTTATCTGCTCAAGGTACAAAGAGTGAAATGATCCAAAGGATCCTGGATTGGCAAGAGGTGCAACTCAATGCCATTACTTTGAATGAGAGTGCAGAAGGTGGTGGGGCTGCTCTCACTGGCAGCTCTAGAAGAGCTATCGCTGCACTCATCCATGAGGTCCATGAAGTCAAGGGATGATGTAGAGTCAGCTCTGATGCTGAAGCCATGCTTGAAATCAAGAAGCAAGAATTGCAGTTTAAGCAGAAGGAGCTTGAGTTCAACATGGTAAAGCTCAGAGTTAAGCAGGCAGAAAAACAAAAGGACAGGGATCACCAGTAGGAGCTGGCCAAGATTCAGGCTACTACTGGCTCCTCCAAGGGATCTGGACATGGGTCTGGCTCCGCCTATCTTCCAAGATTTCCTAAAGATCTGCTCAGTATGTATGATGAGCAGAATGACATTATGGACTGGCTGACTGGATTTGAGTATGCCTGTGAAGTCCAAGAGGTTGTAAATGCTGATAAAATTGCATGGTATCACACTTTCATTTATTGGCCCTCATTACGACCCTGGCGGAAAGGGGAAAACGATGGCGGAAATGCAATACCGCCATCGAATAGCGCTCGGTGCGACTATGACCCGTCACCGCAAAGTACGAAGCCATTAGCGACACCGTAGTGAACGCCAACGCTAACTGCACTAAGCACGCGCGCGCGCGCCATGCCAAACCGCAAACACCACCATGGTGCAACGGTACGCCAATTCCGACCCCAGCGGACATGTACCTAACGCCATCAGGCATGGCGGAATGGACCATTCCGCCATGGCGAGAAGTACGGCATCGCGAATCAACCGTAAACGGCCCCACTGAGTGCCTGTACACCGCTCCCTGCCCACAAAGTACAACTCCCTGTAGGTGCAATGAAGTCACAATGCAACCAGTGAAATATACAAAGCACCCATGCATGCCAACGAACAAAAGCAACACAAGAGGGGCCAATGGGAGCTGCAGGTCACAGATGGCACGAATACAGAAGCCATCCCAATGGACATGACCACAGTCCCCCACCAAGAAACGCACGCAAACACAGGCACCTGTGACCAGCAACATTCCGAAAATCACATCATTCCACCAGTCCACCTGGCTGACCGCCATCTGTCACACAAAACCCAATCCCCCGCCCCTGAGCATGACAACATCCAAACTGTCATATAGGCAGCCCCCATCCCTGACCTCACGGGCTCAGTAGGCAAACGCGCCCAGCACAGTACCACGCAACTAAACCCCGAAGCAGGAACCCAATGCAGATCTCCTCACAATACATCGCCCCACATATAGGCACATGCCACATCACTTGCAAAGAAAAACGCTACACGGGCCAAATCAGAATAGAAATTTAATGCACAACAAAATCACCAAGCCCATACAGCCATCAGGCCATGAACTCCAAAACACATTTCACCATTGTGGGCTGCATCCGCAAGAAATGACCAGCCACTACTTGTGTGACGCCCTGTCCCATCATGGTACACAGAGCCACAATCACGTACGAAAAGGCAAAAAGGAAGCGCACACAACCGCAGGGCCGTCCCAATGGGGAGGCACTAGTCCAGCTGAAAGGCCGAAATGTTGCTCCGAGCCACCAGTACTGCGTAAGGGCATGTGGGCCACTGGCGATCGTCCCATAAGATCGTAATGCTGCTCCACCGATTAACACGAAGCAGCAGGTGTCGGGAGTAAAATCCATCTGCAGGAGTGGCATACAGATGGCAGTGGCAAAAGGGGAGGAGATACCTGTCAACCAAAAGAAAAGAACAAGAACAGAATGGCCATCAGAACTACATTCGAACAACTCACTTCAATGAGCACACGAAATCCACAGCCATATGCATGCTAGCCCACTCCAAAGGATCATCACCACCCCAAAGCCACTTGCGACTCATAACCATCTATACCTAGGTGTAAACACCATCACGAACGAGTGTACCTGTGCATGCGTCTGCCAAAACAGAATCCATCAGATGGGAATGTTAACGTGCATGGACACAAGTGTCTGAGGGCGCGTCGAGACAGGGAGGGCTCAACAAGGCCAGATAGACGATGGTCCCACTATGGCAGCCCTGCATCACATAGCGTAGGGGAGGCGGATAGATCCCAAGAAGCCCTGTACATGGCAAACTCTGCATCAAATCACCTGCCCATGCATCCATTCATCATTCCCTCATCCCGGGATCAAAACGCCTGAATAATTACTCACATGACATTAGAAACGTCCATTGAGTCTGTGCGTAATGCAGCCTGCTAAATCCACAGTGCCCCAGCCCGTAAATCCAGTGTTGTGAAGTAACATGTATTTGGGAATGGCCGGCCTCATCGCCCACGTAGCTATTGCGCATCCCAAACTATTCATATCAATCATTGCTCCCTCGCCATGGGCCCTGTCTCAAGGACATAGAACAATAGAACGTTATATTTGCAGTCAGACCTGTGGGCATCTCCTCGCCGCTAGCTGGAAACCGAAAGCGCCGCCCTTCGAATTCCTCATTTGCAACATCACGTCGAAAAGGCATCTGTGGCCGTTTGAAATCACTAATTATTCCATCGAGTGCGGCTGTGTGTGAAAATGGCAACTGCCTTCACCCACAAATGGGACGCCCCGCCCGTCGTTGCAACTCGGTACAGTGATGCATGAGGGCCCACCGTTACTCGAGTACTACGTTCCACTGACCCTTCACAAGTCCGTTCGCGACTGCACAGATAGTATGGGAAACAATGGGACCACAGCAGAATGAACATATCAACCAATCTTACACGCCCATCGGGTACAAATACATGATTGCAATAGCAAGATACCATTCCCCGAATTGCAGCGTAGTGCGCGGGACGTGCTCGGCCAAAGGGGAGAGCAGTTTGCACAGGTGGAATCAATCACCACAGGTGGAGGCCATACAGCCTGGAAACACATAAATTGCACACCCAGTCTCCTCCCACAACCACAGCGAAATGCTACCGGCAGGACTCGCGATGTTGGCCCTGGGGGACCTGATAGCACTGCAAGTGCTCCGACTCCAAGAAGAAGACGAACAACAACTACAACCAGCCGCACGGAGGAGACGCAGGAGGAGGAGGAGGCCAAGGCAGGGCCAGCAAGGCCCAGCAGCACAGCCACTACCACCACGCAGGCAGCCCGCAATCCCACGCCTCCGAGCACATCCGTTCAACCTCACTGATGAGCAGATCCACACCCTCTACCGTCTGGACCGGGACACCATAGCCGCCATTGTGGACATGACACAGGCTGACCTAGTCAGCATGATAGATAGCCCAACCGCAATCCCACCCCTACTGAAGGTGGTGTCTGTACTCCACTTCCTGGCCACAGGCACCTACCAGCACACAGTCGGACAGTTGCATGGCATTTCTCAGCCACTGTTCTCACGGACACTATTCCAAGTGCTCGATGCCCTCCTGCAGCACGCAGACGACTACATCTCCCTACCACGCTCGGAGCAGGAAATAACCAACACATAAGTGGGATTCCATGCACTTGCCGGCATACCGGGTTGCATTGGTGCCATCGACTGCACCCATGTTGAATTGGTCGTGCCACATGCCATGGAGGCCCGGTACCGCAACCGAAAACAATTTCATTCCCTGAATGTACAAATGGTGTGTGACTCCAACAGGATCTTTACGCATTGTTGTGCCCGATTCCCTGGATCAACCCATGATTCCATGGTCTTGAGGAACTCTACCATACCACGCTACATGGAGCGACACGCAGGGAACAGATCCTGGCTACTCGGTGAGTCTCATTGCATGCATGATGATGTGGGGTATGTGATTTGGCAATGTACTGGCAGGAAGGGGGGGGGGTGTGCGTACGTATCAATGGCATCCCACATCCTACGTTTCTCGTCCACATACAGGTGATGCTGGATATCCACTGAAGAGATGGCTCCTCACACCAGTCCGGAACCCACGGGACCAGCATGAGGAGGACTACAACCATGCCCACTCACGTACCCGTGTAGTCATTGAGCAGGCATTCGGCCTACTGAAGGGCCGTTTCCGCTGCCTCAGCAGGTCTGGCGGGGCACTCCTGTACCGCCATGAGAAGGTTGCAAAGATGGTGATGGCATGTGTCATGCTCCACAACATGTGCGTACGTAGAAATGTGCCCATGCCCCCTGACGCAGAACTGCAAGCACCGGATGATGGTCATGATGAGGGTGGGGATGTGGCAGCACCTCAAGGAGTCTGCGAGGCACCGGAGGCCCGTGACATTCGTCAGCATCTCATTGATGTATGCTTCTAGCACTCATGCCTGGTGGCTGATACATGGACACGGGACACGTGGCACTGTGTGTGTCTGGAACATGCACGAAATGGACTGTACGCCTATGATGGCCTAGTACACAAAGATCAATGTCCACACATCTCATTGGTTGATCGTGCACTGTTTATGGCATATGTGATATCATGTTGTACACCCTATCGACCCGCCACCCAAGTGAGCCCAACACACCCCCTCCACCCTCCTACCTCCCCCCCGAACACCAGTGTTCAAAGATGCTCATTGTCAGTGGGCTGTCGCTATTGCATGCCCCCTCTGCGGGTATCAGGGGCACCCCTGCCTGTGGAGCACCGGGTCCTCCCAGATCTACGTTGGGGGCTGCCCTGGACGGAACTTGCAACGGATGATGTGTCTGCCTGCTCACGTCCATGCATGTCCCTAAGGGTTTGCGAGAGCTCAGTGAGCACACGGCGCACTGCGGCAAGTTCGGCACATACGTCTTTGGACGTCGCATGCAGTTCCCCCCTCAGGCTCTCGGTGCTTCTCTCAATTTGTGACCTTAGCGTCTCTGTGCCTCTCTCCATTTCTGCCCTAAGTGTCTCAGTTGATGTTTCTATGTCTGCCTTGGTGCCCCCACATTCAACGGCATGGTCCTCGAGGAGTTTGGCCAGTTGCTGCTGTTGTTCGATCAACTGGTCGAGGGACTGTTGCCTCTGCTGGGCCATGGCCATTTGCGGGGGTGTCGCAGAGGGGCTGTTGACCTCATGTTGCCTTCCCACAGGGCTTGGGGGGGATGGCCAGTCGTCGTCTTGTGGGTGCCCCTGCGTGGTATCCTCATGTTGTACGGGATGGGACAGACAGGGGGATTGGGACAGGTCATGGATGGATCTGACTTCGGCATCCCCGTTTTCTGTGTCCGAGCATGCTGCCATCAATGGGGTGTCACCTATGGTGCTGCTGCCACCAGAGGCAGTGCCTTCTGTGGCATCCATTGGGGGGACCTGTGGTGGTGGTGTTGTGGGCATGCTGGCTGCTGGGGTGCCTGTTAATGTTCCCTCCTGTGTGCTGCCACCTGATTTGTGCTGCTGCCGTGTCTTGATGCGTGCAGCTGAGGTGGAGGGTCTCTGGCCGTTGGTCTTGGCCCTCTTTGCAGGTGTGCTGGTAGGGGTGTCCTGTTGCTCGTCGTTTGGATCGGACCCTGTGGTGGAGTAAAGGAGAGCGAGGGTCATTGATGGGTCTGTGGGAATTGGAATGGCATAGTATCACATGCTTTGGGGTGGTACCTGAGGGTGATTTGGGTCGGGGCCTTGGAGGTGCTTTCATTTGTGTGTGGAGTGAGGGTGCAGTTGTTTGGCAGCCTGCAGTTAGGGTGTGCCTGCTGCACGTGTAGTGCGTGTTTTAGGGGTTTTTAATTATTTATGTATTTATTGTGGTTTTTAACGTGCGCTATCAGGCCGATGTGTGTGGACGTTCTCCTGGACATGTGTTTCTGTTGCACTATGTGGACGCATGGTACTTCACATGGATGGACTGTGTGGATTGTTTTATCTGGCCCACCTACCTGAATCTTCGGATGTCTGCACTCCTTTCTCCATCCCTCCGACTCCCTCAATGCTCTCCATTCCGATGGTGGAGGCACATATTTCTTCCCAGGGGGTCAACTTGATGGGTGATTCAGGACCTCCCCCGGTGGCTGTGGCAATGTTGCGGTTGGCAGAGAGTATGCTGCGGACGCGTATCCGCAGGTCGTCCCATCGCTTGCGGCATTGCTGTGGGGTGCGGGGTGCGGTCCCCACCGCACTTACCCGCTGTGCAACCAGAGCCCATATGGCCTTCTTGTTTGCAAGTGCCGTCCTGGTCATTTGCGTGGAGAAGACCACGGCAGCATTCTCCTGGAGGGTCTCTGTTAGCACGGTGAGTTCCTCACGGGAGAAGTGGACCTGCCGCTTGCGGTCGCACGCTTTCTTCGCTGCTTTTCCCATTTTTCTTGGTTTCGCTAGGGTGGTTGACGGGGTGGGGTGTGTCTCAGGGTAGTGTTTTTAGTGGTTGTGTGGTTTTAGTGTATTTATAGGTGTACGCCGGGATGTTTCCCGTTCCGGGCCCGTGTTTTAACTTCCGTTTCCGTATATTTCCGGCCACCGTACTTTCCGGTAGGCGCACACTGCGGTGACCGCTAAGAGGGGTGGCGGTATTGCACCTGGGGCGCCGTACGGCGGCGGTGTGGGCCGTTTTGGGGTCTTTTCCGCCATCGCGGACTTTGCACTTCCGCCATGCCGTGGTGCTCGTGCCCGATGGGTCGGAATGGGCCGCACTTTGCTCCTTCGTGCAATGGCGGAAACGCTATTTGCGCTGTGGCGCTCCGGTCAGTCGATTTCCGCAAGGGTCGTAATGAGGGCCATTGTCTTTATTTATTTTACTGTTATCCTATGTACTGCACTGCCCCCTCCTCCCTTTCCCCCGCACCTTTCCCCTTCCCCCTCCCCTGCACTTGCGCGATCTCAATGTCACCTGGCCTAGTGAGATCGTTGTCTCTATCTTCCCTCTGTTCCCCCACCCTTGCCTTGTCGCGCCTTGAAACACTTGTGTATAGGCGCGTTATAAATGCCATATCATATCATATCATGGCTGCTCAGTTGACTACCCCATTCTGGCTGCAGTGCCATTATTGAAATGTCTAAGATTGAGAGAGTAGATTTTTCATATTTGAAGCAAACTCTCATCTTAAAGTCTGGGAAGATGCCTGCTCAATACATAAAGAGATTTAGAGAGTACAAAAAGAAAGAAGGTAACACTTGGGTGTCCTGTGTTACTGATTCCTTGAAAAACTTGACTAGCTGGGTTGAAGGCTATAAGGTCACCACCTTTGAGGGTATGATATGTTTAGTCATGCTTGAACACATGTTTCCATCGTGTTCCCCTGAGTTTATGCAGCACTTGGATGATTCAAAGGAGATGGATCCTAAGAAGCTGGCTATTGCAGCAGATGTGTGGGTGTCACACAGAGTGCCCCATAAAGACAAGCCTACTAATGGTAAGCAGGAGGAGGGGAAAAAGAACAAAGATACGAAGGGTGGGGGATCTGATGAAACATCCTCCCAAAATAGCCACAAAAAGAAAAACAAGGGTATGTGACAAGAGAATGTTCAGGGTAGTGGGAGTTATACTCCCAGACAGAACTCTGGTTACAGTAAGCCTCCCTATGTCCGAAGACCCATTTATATTGTGTGGCTTGTGGAGCAAATGATCATCTGAACGGGGACCCCAGATGTAAGGTCAAAACCTTGGGGGTCCCCTCTGTGAGTCTGGCCTGCCCCTCCTATGAGGAGGAAGATATCACAGGGGCATCCTTCTCATCAGACTCCTTCCCCAGTGGAATAGAATCTGAGGTAGTCCTAGTATCCCTGGGTTCCTCAGAGCCTAAAGTCTCAGAGGCCTATGCTAGCATTCTAGACAATATCAAGCACTACTTTAAGGGGTTCCTAGTGATAGCCTTGACATGCAAAGCATCAAATGCAAAAGCCTAAAAAAAAATGCATTGAAAAAATGCATTTTATTTTTCATTTTCTTTAATGGGGGGTCACCCCTCAACCCCTGTCTTTTTACTCCTTAAAGCCCATTTTAATAAAAAAAAACTTTACCTACAAAAAAATGCATTTGTATTCGAGGGAATGACTGGATACCCTTTAAGGACAGTGTGCTAATCAATGGAGTAGATACTCCTGCCCTTAGGGATAGTGGGGCCAGCGGAACTGTGGTGGATTCCATTTTGGTAAACCCAGAGAAGCTTCCCCCCCCCTCTCAAGTTCCCCATAATGCCTGTCAATCTTACTATAAATGGTACAATGGTCAGGATGCCAGTGAGCATTCAGAGGCAAGTCCCAGGTATGGTCCTGCTGGGGAATTATCTCAGAGACTTAGGTCTTGTGGGTGAGACAGCAGAGAGACCATGCACAAGGTCACAAACAAGGGCTGCAATGGCCAAGACCAAAGCCAATCCCAAGCCAAAGGGGAAACCCAAGGCTAAAGGAGTCAAAAAAGACAAGAGAGGGGAAGAAAACATTCCCCAACTCACCTACCACTGAGATGGAGGGAGTTGGCCAAACACTTCAACCTGAAGAGGAAGAAGTGTTGCCTGAAATTCTTAATATACATGACCATCCTGAACTCCAAAGTTTATTGGTAGAAGTTGGTCCTGATAGGGTTGAGTTTGGTAAGGGCCAACGTGAGTGCCCATCCTTGGAAGGCCTAAGGAAACACCTGTGTACGAGCGCAATAGAAATGAAATATCAATTCAATTAAGGAGACACGCCTGCTCCAAGCTTGAGGGTGAACCTTCTGGGAAGCACATGATTTATTGGGAAGGTGGGCTCATCTACAGTGAGCCCACAGAGTCTACAGAGGAAGACCATAGGAGGTTTATGGTTCCCCTTTATTTTGGTACTCTTCCTCTCGCAGTTCATGCATGAAGTCCCCCTTGCTGATAACCTTGACATCAAGAGAACCAAGCACAGGTTACCATGCACATCTACTGGCCCAAGATTGGGGTCACAGGTAGAAAGTCACTGCAGGGTTTGTGCCACCTGCCAGTTATCTGGAAAAAATGGCACAGCAATCTAAACTCCATTGGTACCACTCCCAGTTGTGGAGGTACAATTTGAAAGGGTAGGGATTGACATTGTTGGTCCTCTTGACCCTCTGACATCCTCAGGCAATAAGTTTATCCTGGTCCTGGTCAGCCATGTCACCAGGTACCCTGAGTCTATCCCATTAAAAACTGTAACTGCCAAGTCAGCTGCAAAAGCTACGCTTGGCATATTCACTAGGATTGGCTTCCCTAAACAAGTTGTGTCTGATAAGGGAAGCAACTTTATGTCCAAGTACATGAACGCCACGTGGAAGGAATATGGGGTTACTTACAAGTGTTCCTCAGCATATCACCTTCAAACCAATGGCTTAGCTAAGAGGTTCAATAGAATCCTCAGAAGGATGATTGGGCCTCTGGAAGAGCCCCAGGGGTGAAAATGGGATCTCCTTGTTCCATACTTATTGTTTGCCTGGAGAGAGTATCCTCAAGAGGGGGTTTGCTTCAACCCCTTTAAGCTTCTTTTTGGTCACCCTGTAAGGGGACCCTTGGCTATAGTCAAGAAGGGGTGTGAATTGCCAATTCCCCCTATCACTACCAATGTAGTGGACTATGTGCTAGGTCTAAGGAAGAGAAGGGTTCTCCAGAAGGGTCAGGTTAGTGAGACGTTGAAAGCTGGGCAAGCTCTGGAGAAACACTGGTATGACCAGAAGGCTTCCCTTATCAACTTTACACCAGGCCAGAAAGTCCTGACCATGAACCCTATAAGGCCTAGAGCTTTACAGGATAAATGGTCAGGGCCTTACTCAGTGGTGGAGCCCTCAGGTGAGGTAAACTATTTAGTGGACATTGGAAGGGCTGGTCAGTCTCCAAAGGTGTTCCATGTGAATAGACTGAAAGCTTTCATTCCTAGGGTTGAAATAGCTGCACTGCTGTTGGCATTAGACGTTGGGAAGGAAGAGTCAAAAGCTCTTCCTGATCTGTTCCAGAGCATTCATTCAGAAAGCTCCATTGAGGGTGTCAAAGTGGCCCCCACTTGACTTCTGTTCAGCAAGATGTGGTGAGATGTTTGCTGAGGCAATTCTCCCCTGTTTTCCTTATCTCCTGGTTTGACACCGTGGTGCAAACATGATATTAACACAGGAGATAGTGTACCTACCAAAGGTAGGGGATACAGGATGTCAGATAAGGTGAGATCTTAGATCAAGACAGAGGTCAACAAGATTCTAGATCTTGGGGTGATTGAACACCCCAGTAGCCCTTGCTCCAGTCCCGTGGTTCTGGTTCCAAAAGCAGGTTCCTCTGAGTTGAAGTTCTGTGTGGATTACAGGGCTCTGAATGCTGTCACCAAGACAGATGCACACCCCTTGCCTAGAACTAATGAGCTGTTGGATACCTTGCGAGCCTCCAAGTACCCTAGCACATTTGGCCTCACTTAAGGGTATTGGAAAATAGCCCTAGCAGAACATGCCAAGGAGAAGACTGCCTTCTCAACCCCAGAAGTCCTTTACCAATTCAGGGTAATGACATTTGGATTGAAGAATGCACCTGCCACTTTCCAGAGGCTTGTGAATCATGTCCTCAATGGGTTGGATGAATTCTGTCTTGCATATCGGGATGATAAATCAATTTCCAGCCTCACCTGGGAGGGTCATGTGAAACACCTTGGAATTGTGTTGCAGGCTCTTCAGAAGACCCACTTGACCATAAAAGCCAGCAAGTGCCAAATTGGTCACCGTTCAGTGGTCTACCTTGGGCATGAAGTAGGTGGAGGGAGGATACAGCCGCTACCCAGTAAGGAACAAGGAATACAAGACTGGCCTAACCCCACTACACAAACCAAGGTGAGAGCCTTTTTAGGTCTCACTGGGTATTGCAGAAACTTCATGGCAGACTATGGTACCATAGCTTCCCCTGTGACTGCTCTCACTACTCCTAAGAAACCCAAAAAGGTCTCTTGGTCCGAGGAGTGTGGGAAGGCTTTCATTGGCTTAAAAGATTCCTTGTGCCGGGCCCCTATTCTCAGGGCCCCTGATTACAAAAGACGTTTTATTGTGCAGACAGATGCCTCTGACACTGGGATAGTTGCTGTAATATCACAGGTATATGAGAAAGGCAAGGAACACCCAATTGGATTCATAAGTCCCCAGCTTAAGGACAGAGAGCTTAGGTGGTCCACAGTAGAGAAAGAATGTTTCTCTGTTGTGTGGGCCCTAAGGAAGCTGAGGCCCTACCTCTATGGGAGCCACTTCAGTGTGAAAGCTGACCATAAGCCCTTAAAGTGGCTCGTGAACATGAAGGGAGAGAATCCTAAATTGCTCAGGTGGTCCATAAGCCTGCAAGGGTTTGATTTCACCATTGAACATAGACCAGGTGTCCAACATAGCAATGCTGATGGGTTTCCAGAATGTTTAACCGACCTGAACATGAGACTCATTCAGGAGTGGATTAATTCCCCCTGTACTTGGTCTGGGAGGAGCGAGTTTTAGGAAAGATTTCCAATTATTGGTAATTCTCCCTCCAGTTATGTACCCCCCAACATTTTACTGTTGTCTGACCATCCTAGCCTAACTTTTACCAGTGGAGCCCAGCCTTGTGCTGTACTCAGCTGGGCTTTTGCTCATTTTGTTATGGGGAAACTGGCATGCCCGTAAGACAGTCAGTACTGGGAGACTTTGTTTCCCTTAGACTTTCACTTTGTTGCAATTCTTTAGCAACATTTTATCAGTGCACAATGTACCTTACAGCACAGTGCCCTGGGGTCCCCTTTTTATTTGTAAGGCCCTAGAAATCCTCAAATGATTGTTGGTAAATGTACAAGTGTGCCTTGGACAGAGCTGGTGGCAGCTGTTACTTCTGATGTGTTTTTAACTCTTTTCAATGGTCGGAACGGCGTTTACCACGTTTGCACAGGACAGTGGTCAGTACTAAAAATGGCCATGCCACAAGGTCCTTTGTTCTGTCCTTTGGACATTTTGCCCCTTTGACTTCCCTAGTTCGAGCAGACCCGGTACATTCCTTATTTGGTCATGCAGACCCAGGTGCAAACCGAAGCTTTCAAAGGCTTCTACCTGCCTTGTGTGTGCGCCCAGGATGTGGGCTGGAGCCGTCTAGTTCCAATACACATCCTGGGTGCCAGGATGTCTGGTGTGCTAGGATGACTGGGACCACTGTGGTCCATGATTGGCCCACGTCTGGGATGGCTGAATGTGAGCAGATATCCTATTGGTTTCTCTTTGTTTTGGCACAAAGGGGATTTTAGATAAGAGAAGGCACCTTACACTTATTCCAGATCGATCCTCTGAGATCACACCAAACTTAGTAAAGGAGCCAAGTGTCCTGAATCCATGAAGCAGATCCGTGGAACCGCTGGTGGCCTGCTGCAAGGTTTGTCACCCTTAGCCCACTTTTGTCCCGTCAGACACCCTGTTTCTGATCAAACCTAGAAGGAATGCAAGGGTGCTTTTACCCATTGGAAAAGTGGGGCCAACTATTCCCGGCACCTCTAACTTAACCTGCAAGCGAGCCTTTTCGGAAGTGTTCCAGAACCACCCAGTGAACTGACCAGCGCGCACAGGACCTTTGCCGTGCAAACGTCACCATCTAGATTTTTGACTTGAGCCTTTGGAGAATGTACGCTCTGGGTATAAGGCACACTCCCACTGAGTTTTGTACACCTAGCATTCCTAGGACTGGAAAAAGGAGAGTACGCCTGAACCCGAGCATACACGGTCACCGTGTCGCCCAGCTGTGTTGACAAACTATGTGGGTGGCTTACTGCTGTTCCACCCTGTGCCATGAGACTCATTGCAGCAGAACTGGCCTGATCCCTTCACCAGGAGTGGCAAAGTCACCACTGTCCCACCACAAAATCATTCCTGGAACACAGCCCCTGAAAGCCGCAGAGCCGCGCAACTGCAGGATTTTAACCTGCAACCAAAGTGGACTCGACTGCTGAAGTGCACCCAGGGTTGGAGAGTACTTGCAACCCTTACCGGTGGCCCTGATGCATAAATCCATTTTTATGCACAAGTGTCCCCTGAGGGCCACTCTTCTTTATCAAGGTAGACTGTGCTACCGAGCTATTCCCAACTCATGGATCCCTGCCCTCTTGGGGAGACCCTGCTTGAATATATGGGAATGTATTCTTCACTGCCTCACCCACCTTCCTGAGTCGCTACAGCCCCCTGAAGAGACCACGTTTTGACTTAACTGCACAACCGCATGCATCAGCACCGAATATAATTTTGAGATCAAGGCTCCACTGATTTTAGGGACTGAACGCCTCTTAGCTAGGGTTTGAATTGTGAAGGACTGCCTATAAGATATTCACACTGTGTGACCCCTTTCTTTGCAGGTTGTGGATCTGTACTGTGTAATATCCATTGGTGACTGTATATATGTTTGTTAGATTAGTGTTGAGTTGGTTCTGTTATGATCGCTGAAGAATTACTTTGTGTTTCACTTAAAAGGCCTTTAATAAATGGATATATATTTTCGATATTCACCTGACAGAGTAATTTGTGGTTTTGTTTACTGAGTGTGCTCATTGTGTGCTTTTGATCACCCTCACCCCTCCTGAGACCTAGTCTTTACTGCCGCCAATGCTACCGTGATTGGTCTGGCTTGTCCAGAAGGTAACCCGGTTCAAAGAAACTAGGCTGTCCTTCTGAACCTCTGCCCACCAGGTCAGAGTTCAGAAATCCATCTTTACAGGCAGTCCTCAGTGGTGCATAAGATCACACAGTCAACTGGGCAGTCCTCACTGGTACATAAGAGGGAGCAGTCTGATGGGCAGTCCTCTCTGGTACATAAGAGGGAGCAGTCAGCTGGGCAGTCCTCACTAGTGCATAAGAGGGAGCAGTCTGCTGGGCAGTCTCACTGGTACATAAGAGGGAGAAGTCGGCAGGGCAGTCTCACTGTTACATAAGAGGGAGCAGTCAGCTGGGCAGTCCTCACTGGTACATAATATGCAGTAGTCAGCTGGGCATTCCTCACTGGTACATAAGAGGGAGCAGTCGGCAGGGCAGTCTCACTGGTACATAAGAGGGAGCAGTCAGCTGGGTAGTCCTCACTGGTACATAATAGGCAGTAGTCAGCTGGGCAGTCCTCACTGGTACATAAGAGGGAGCAGTCAGCTGGGCAGTCCTCACTAGTGCATAAGAGGGAGCAGTCTGCTGGGCAGTCTCACTGGTACATAAGAGGGAGCAGTCGGCAGGGCAGTCTCACTGGTACATAAGAGGAAGCAGTCAGCAGGGCAGTCTCACTGGTACATAAGAGGGAGCAGTCAGCTGGGCAGTCCTCACTGGTACATAATAGGCAGTAGTCAGCTGGGCAGTCCTCACTGGGGCATAGAAGGGAGCAGTCAACTGGGCAGTTATCACTTTTTCATAACAGTCAGCCGTCAGCAGGGCAGTCCTCACTGGTTCATGCGAGTGAGCAGTCAGTAAGCCAGTCCTCACTGGTACATGGGTGGGAGCAGTCATCTGGGCAGTCCTCACTGGGGCATAAGAGGGGGCAGTCAGCAGGCAGTCCTCACTGCCGCTTAAGAATTGGCAGTCAGCTGGGAAATCCTCACTGGTACAATAGAATAAGAAGTAAGAAGGGCAGTACTCACTGGTACATAAGTGGGAGCAGTCTGCACTGCAGTCCTTACTGGTACATGAGAGTGAGCAGTCAGCTGGCCAGTCTGCACTGGTGCATAAAAGCGAACAGTCAGTCAGCTGGCCAGTCTGCACTGGTGCATAAGAGCGAGCAGTCAGTAAGGCAGTCCTCACTGGTGCATAAGAGGGAGCAGTCCACGGGGTAGTCCTCACTGGTGCATAAGCGGGAGCAGTTAGCTGGGCAGTCCTCACTAGCACATGAGAGTGAGTAGTCAGCTCGGCAGTCCTCACTGGTACATAGAAGCGAGCATTCAGCTGGGCAGTCCTCACTACTGCATAAGAGGGATCAGTCAGCTGGGCAGTCATCACTGGTGCATAGGAGGGAACAGTCAGCTGGGCAGTCATAACTGGGCCATAAGAAGAAGCAGTCCGCAGGGTAGTCTTCACTGGTACATAGAGGGAGCAGTCAGCAGGGGAGTTCTCTCTGGCACATGGGAGCGAGCAGTCAGCTGGGCAGTCTGCACTGGCGCATAAGAGCGAGCAGTCAGTAAGGCAGTCCTCAATGGTGCATAAGAGGGAGCAGTCCACGGGGCAGTCCTCACTGGTGCATAAGCAGGAGCAGTTAGCTGGGCAGTCATCACTGGGGCATAGAAGCGAGCAGTTGACGGGACAGTCATCACTGGGGCATACGAGGGAGCATTCAGCGGGGCAGTCATCACTGGTGCATAGGAGGGAACAGTCAGCTGGGCAGTCATAACTGAGCCATAAGAAGAAGCAGTCAGCAGGGTAGTCTTCACTGGTACATAAGAGGGAGCAGTCAGCAGGGTAGTCCTCACTGGTGCATAGGAGTGAGCAGTCAGCTGGGTAGTCCTCACGGCGGCATAAGAGGGAGCAGTCAGCAGGGGAGTTCTCTCTGGCACATGGGAGCGAGCAGTCAGCTGGGCAGTCTGCACTGGTGCATAAGAGCGAGCAGTCAGTAAGGCAGTCCTCAATGGTGCATAAGAGGGAGCAGTCCACGGGGCAGTCCTCACTGGTGCATAAGCAGGAGCAGTTAGCTGGGCAGTCATCACTGGGGCATAGAAGTGAGCAGTGAACGGGACAGTCATCACTGGGGCATACGAGGGAGCATTCAGCGGGGCAGTCCTCACATCCTCATCAGCGTGCTCATCCAGTGGAGTAGTGTTTACTAGCACATGCGAGTGAGTAGTCAGTGGGCAAACCCTTGCCACCTCGTAAGAGTTATCATGAGCACTCCTCTATGCCTCATTAGCCTGAGCAGCCATTTGGAAATCCCTTGCTACTTCGTAACAGTGAGTCAATAGATGGGCAGTCTTCGTTAACTCATACCAGTGAGCTGCGAGCGTGTCCGTTTCCCCCAGCAGATACGAGAGAACCCTCAAAGTGTGAGCATTCAGTGCCGCAATCCTCACTGGCCTATGAGAATGAGCAGTCAGCGTGCAAGATCTCACTGGCGTCAGATAACCACGCTGAGCGTGACGCTCTGCGTGTAGGGCGCCACCTTGCGGTGCCAGACCGCCATCTTCTTCAGCTCCTCCCGGAAGCTGTCGTGGAGCCAGGCGTAGATGAAGGGGTTGTAGCAGGCCGAGCTCATGGCGAACCAGTGGCAGAGCAGCTGCACCAGGTTGAAGTAGTACTTGTCTATCAAGTGTATGTTGATATCCCTGAGAGTATTGAAAACATGCAGAGGCAACCAGCAGACCCCGAACACCAGGCCCACAGTGACCAGCAGGCCGAAGGTCCGCTTGCGCCGGGCCTTGTCCCATTCGGCCTGGCTTTCGGTGACGCTGCCGGGCATGACCCGGTTCTTCAGCTTGAGGGATATCTTGGTGTAGGAGAGCAAGATGACCAACAAGGGGGCACAGTAGGTAAGTGTGAGCAGGCTGAAGGCGTATGTCTGCCGCTGGGGTTCTTGAGCACCCCAGAACTCCTCACATAAAGACACCCCTTGCTCTTTCAGCTCGATGTAGTAAGTGTGGGCCGTGGCGGGCAGGGCCAGGCAGCAGGAGATAATCCAGATGAAGAGCATGACGTAGGCGCTCAGCTTCAGGGAGATGCGGCGTCGAAGCGGGTGGACGATGACGATGTAGCGATCCACGGCAATGGTGGTCAGGGTGAATATGGAGACAGAGACGGTAACCGGCTGCAGGAAGAGCACCAGGTAGCAGGCCGTGCTACCGTAGAGCCAGCCACGAGGCTCTAGGATGTAGGCCAGGGTCAGCGGGATGCAGGTGGCACACATAAGTAGGTCCGAAAAAGCCAGATTGCCGATCAGGAAGTTGGTGACGTTGTGCATCTTCTTGACACGCACGATGACGCAGACCAATAGGCAGTTGCCGGCCAATCCAACAATGACCACAGCGGCGTAGAGGAGAATGATGAGGGCCTTCAACTGCTGGACCAGCTGCAGCCCCTCGAAAGCGGCGGACGTCTCATTCCCTGGTGATGGTCGCAGGGCTGAGGGGCCCTGGGTCGCCCTGAGGAGGTGGCCAGACCCTTCCTCGCACTCCACGTCATCCATGTATAACCTGAGGAAGAAATGCATTCCATTAGCACATTCGTGTAATGTTGTGAGAAGAATAGCCAATCAGATTCCTGAAATGGTGTGAGCATGGCAGCCAATCAGATTCCCCAGAATGCGGGCCATAACAACTGATATTTTCCTTTTCACTCTCTTTCAGAGTACAGATCAATCAAAGCATTGCCAATGACTACAGGTTCAAATACTGAAGAGAGTGAGACATAGGGAGGACATGAGGAGAGAAAAGCAGCAACCCTGGACAATCAATGTGCTAACAACATTATTGACCTTGGAGCAAGTCAATAACGCTACTCATTGTCTCTTTCCCTCCTTATGCGCCTTGGCCTGCAACTCAGGCCCATTAGCGGATTAAAGGTCAATAAGCAGCTTTATTGACATAGTACTTGCAAATCATCATGGAGCAATTGTTTCACTACAATCTGGTGCTATCTGGTGCAATCTGGTGCTATGTAAAACTTCTAAATAAATAGATAAAATCATAATTGATTATTAAATGGCATTTTCTTATTGTTTACTGGTTAGTTAGTTCAGTGGGTTCATGCATCTGATGCAGAGATGTCTGGCTAACCCACAAGAACCAGGTTAGAATGTCAGGCGCTTCGCTCCAGCTTTCGTCATTATGAGGTCAGTCAAACAGGCACTGGTCAAATGATTATTGTGATTACTAAATGTAGGTTCTATATAGTACTAATTTCGCTTAATACCTGTTTCAGAGTGCTTACAGACTGGTGGGAAGGGTGAAGGGACAAAGGAGAGTGGGTGGTTTTTCAGGATGGAGAACAGTCAAGGGGGTCATACTGCAAAGGCGGAGCCAACTATTTGGGAGGGGCTGTCGGAGATAGGTGGTTTTCAAGCCTCTGTGGACCTTCATTGAACCCTCTTCAAGTCTCTCAGACCCCAAACAGGTTTCTTGCCATATTCTAGAATTGGTCTTATTTACTAATCTAACTCCAGTCCTAGAATATTTGGGAAAAGTGCTGGTAGGCAGTGCAGGAAAGGTAGAGAACTGACATTGTTCTAGAAGAAATGTTTTCTAGATATATAAAATCACATGCTGAGATGGAGGCACAGGTGGAGGTTACATGGGGGACATGTCTGGATCTACTGGTGCATGAAGCTGACTGCTGGCACCTGGTTAGACAGAGGCAGGGACGGCCATAGGCCCTAAGAGCAAAAGATGTTTGGACCTGCCTAATTTGCATACATAGTGACATTAGTGATGTCACAGAATTAATCTTTAGTACGCAAAGGTATCATGGGATGGTTATGTGAGTGGGCACCACATTATCCAATATCTATTCATTCTTCTTTTAAATAATTTAAGGTAGGTCTGTGATTCTATTGCCAACAAACCTCATATGGACAGTGAGGTACAGTAATTCTAGTGGACACATGGACCCTAGGTTTGATGTCCTAGGAGTTTGGAAGACTTTGTCTGTAATTGAACACATAGCATTTCTAATAATTCTGTTTTTATGTTGTAACAATAAATGTCAGTTCACCAAATGATCCTTATGTCAATTGAGCTTGACGACTGTAGTGTAACACAAAAAATGTTCTTTATTTTCAGAGACACATATGGGTCATAACTCGCCCAATGCATTTTGGTCTTTAAACCTTCATCAGGGACTCAATTCTACAAAAGTACAGAAGAGGAGAACAACTTATAACCTGAAAGTTATGTCCTAACACATCATTGAAGAGATAAGGCAGCATAAAAATGTATCATGGGATGTAAACCTGTAGCATACGTTTTCAATGATAGACTATTTGCAACAATTCATCGTATCCTGTATGAAATGTAAATGGAAGTATTAATTATGTTCAATTCAATGTAATGCAAAGTTCACAACACTGCAAAATTATCATTTGCACCCAGAGTCGAATGGCAAGGCAATTTGCATTAACCATATTGAACGTACAATTATTTTTTTTCGGAAATCCAAAATGGCTGCTGACACACACTCATGTCATCATGCCGATGACATCATCGTGTTGCTGTTGCCGACGCCATTTTCACAACTGTAAAAGCCATACTGACACAGAGGATCAGGTTGCCCAAGCGACCCCCCTGATGCAAGATGGCGGTTCAAAGACAAGGTGGTAAGCATGACATGAATAGACTGAAAACATTGCTCTTAAGAACCCACTAGATGAGGTTCGCCTCATTTATTGGCCAAATGACCTTGTTTCAGGTCATCATTTGCAAGAGAGAACACTCCATTGACAAGAACAGGTAGGGAATCTTCCTTCATGAACCTCTACTTTTCATTAAATTTTGCATAACGATGTTCAGAAGAAAGAAAACATGTTGTGAAAAACACATTCTTACCACCATTACAGAACCATAATTGAGGAACCCCACCAAGTAAGCTGCACGCTTACTAGAACTCACAAAGACAAAGAGAACAGAATTTTCTCCACCCCGACCCCTCTCTTTATACCATGACACACCGGTCAGGTAAAAAAAACTTTGAAATGTTTATGAAAAAGTACTGAAATGTAGTTACTATTCAGTTCTACCAATCTTTCTTTTAAAAAACAGAAAGTAGCAAACATGATCTTATTAGTGTACTTTTGTAGAATTGAGTCCCTGATGAAGGTTTAAAGACCGAAAAGCATTGGACGAGTTATGGCCCATATGTGTCTCTGAAAATAAAGAAAGTTTTTTGAGTTACACTACAGTCGTCAAGAACAATTGATATAAGAAACATTTGATAAACTGAAATGTATTGTTACAACATAAAAATTGAATTCTTAGAAATGTTATGTGTTGAATTACACACAAGGTCCTTCCAATCTCATAGGACATCATACCTAGGAACCATTGTCCACTAAAGTTAAATGATGTTGCCATGAGTAAGGTAGTAGCCAAATACACTGGGACGTCCAGTATATGAATTGCCAATATTATCAATTATCTGTGTGGCGATATCAGGAGTGAGGCATTTCTTTGAAGTAGCAGCCTGCTGAATACCTTGTACAGACTACTAATTTTGGCAGATAAGGTGTAATGTGATCAACGTTGCGGGAATTTCTTCCCAGATGTAATTAATAGAAATACTGCTGACAAATTGGTCTTTTGAAACTGGTTTACAAACACTATCTGTGGAAGGCATTTGAAAAATATGGTGATTGTGTTTTGCAAACTGAAACCAACTGCTGTTTTTGCAGAAGTGTCACAATTGTGTTTTATTTTTATTGTGCGTATATTTCGACATTTTGATTAAATTAGCAATATGCTTTTATTTCAGAAGCTACAGGTAATACTAGCAATTACTACGTTCATCAAGTGTTGCTCACCACAAAATGAGAAGGTAGCCTCAATAATGTACCACCCAAGCCTTGATTGGAGGGAGCGGGAGGCCAAAACTGTTTGCCGGGTGTAGAATAGCAGGGGATCCTATAGCAGAAAGTTGAAAAGGCAAATGTGCAGGTTGGGAGACTGTTGCAGAGATGTGATACGTTTAAACCTTCCTGTAAATCATCTGTCTTCTTTACTATTCGGGCGGCAACAGCGCACTGATGTACAAATGTAAAAATAAATAAATAAGCGTGCTGCAAAATGTGGTGTTTTGACATGGGAGTGAGAATGGCTCCCGTGCTTCACTCGGTGTGGGAAAATGTGCCCCCCATAGTGAAAATCAAAAGCTGGCACCCAAGAATATGGGCACAGTAAGTGAACATATCTTAAAGTGAAAGATACAAATGTAATTCACTTGACCTCTCCCCTTAGAAGAAAGTGCACCAGACAAAAGAGCATTGGCCTTTCAAAAATAGTAATCAGACCTGGAAAATAACCTGAGAGAGGACATTTCTCATTAAATACGCTGGCCAATTATAAAAGGTGCTCACCTTTGTAACCCAACAATATGTAGTGAAATATTCCCTAGAAAGCACAACCCCAATATGAGCATGTGCATTGATGATCATGTTATGCGTCTTGTGGGTAAGCGTCTGCACTGAAAACATGACAACCTGGGTGAAATCCTGGTAGCCAAATGTTTCAGCAAACTTGCCGATCACAAAAATACAAAACGGGGTTGCGGTCACCCTCTAAAAAAAGTTGCACTGTCCACCCACATGTATTCTTTACTTGTTCCCTGAAAAATAACACACGGCCACAATCAGGGAAGATAACTGCACCAGTCTCCAGGATTGCAACCTCTCTTGCCACATCCTGGGCAAATATTCAGGACTCACTTGCCCTCTCATTATTCCCCCTCACACTCCATGTTTGGCTTTCAACAATACTCTGCTTTATAAAGATGACTGGAAAAGGGAACATACCATAGTAAGGTACCCACTCAAATCTATGAATCGTTACAGAAATATGTTAAGCAAAAAGTGTACAATTTTGGCATTATTCCCCCATCTGCAAGACTACTAATACCAGAGTGCAATTCAGCAAAATGGAAAGAAAGGGCCTTTGGGTTTTGAAAATGTATTTTCTAGACGCATAACAACATGCAAGGTGTGCAAAGGTTACCTCATTGTGTTTCAGTGTTTGCCAAATTAAGGGTTCATATATGATTTGATGAAAAAGTCACACTCTACGAAAAATAAACTATTTTTTGTGCATTAAATATGAACATCTGAAAATAATGCATTTAAAACTGTTTCTTTTCACGCATTGTAATTGACCTGGAGGAGAGTGCAGATTTAAGCATCTAACTGGTGCTTTCAGAATGAAGATGCCTTCTTGCATCTCTTAACACCGCCCCCGCTTTAATGCGCTGCTTGAAGAAAGAAAGTGATAAGCCGTCATTAAAGGGCCTGGTGCGTGTGATGCGCCGCTGGGAACGGGTCTCTCTCTCTAGAGAGCCACTGGAGGCGGCCTCACGCGAGCTGCCTGCCCGGAAGCTGCACAGCAGTTCAGGCAGAGACACTGCTGCCTTGCAGGGCCCCTCTGACAGCAGGGCCCTGGGCCACCGCACAGACTGCCTCAAAGCCTCAAGCCACCTCTGGACAGAGGACTTTAGCCTCAGAGCTGCCCCTTCCTGGGATCTGGTGAAGACATATAGCCAACCCTGAGGCACGCGGCGCGCTTCTGGGATTGATGACGCTTGGAGAGGGTCTTTGCAGGGACCCCAGAGCAATCTCATTGCAAATCCAGGTGGGGCATTCGCACTGCGAGGGTCAGGCAATATCGAGGAAAGAGACAGAAAGGGGCAGACCTCACCCCAAGTCGGAAGTAATGGAAGCTTTTTTCCTAAATTAGCAAGTTAGCTCAGTTAGTTAAGCTCTCATCCCTTGTATCTGTGTTCAGCCTGCAGGACACATTCGAGCCAAGGCTGAGCCAACTCAGCCCTACATCTTTCCGACGTCAACAAAATGGGCACCATTGAACTGGCTAATACAAACACGAGTGTCTACAGTGGTTAGAAGCATGGCGTGACCAGCACGAAGCGCTTTACAGTGAAGGGATTGCTGTACGTGCGGTTGGAGGGAAGAGTGAGCTTGGAGAGGAGTTCAAGACCGTTTAGTGGGGGAAAGTGGACGCAGTCAGCAGGGCATATTGCATGGATTCATTGTGGGGGTACACAGGGCTCTGGTAGGTGGCAGGGCCAGAGTAGGTACGCCCCCTACTGGGCACGGAGAAGGAAGGCTGTGCCTTTGCTCGTGTCCACGGGACAGTAAATAATCAATAAACAGCAGTACTACTATAACAATGTCATTTCCCGAAATAATATTTAGGCAATTGTGTCCTACACAAGGTCAATTAAACCATTATATGCTACTAAAAATATTATTTTTATAATATTATTGCTATTAATGTCACTTAGCAACTTGATAGCACATATCAAGAAAAACCATCGGTCAATGAGACTGACAGAGTGTTTTGTAATTCAAGTGACGTTATGTATTTATTTATTAGTAATGTTCTTCTTAATTGATACTTCTTGTAATTATTAGGGATTTTCATACATCTTTTGTTTCAATACTATGATGGTATTATTATTATCATTATTATTTTTTCGTATTAGTACTCGTCAACCAACCAGATCTTCGAAAATAAATATCCAAATATCAGTAACAATGTTACTTTTAAAAATAAAAACAATACTTCTCATTATTAGTATTTTTATTATCATCATCATCGTCACCAGTAGCATCTCCATGGTTACATGTTTTAGTTTTGGCTATTAGGTGCCGCGTTAGCGCCGCCTATCAGCAGAAACTATGGCATTTGAGTACAGCTGGGGAGAGATGGCATATAAGGAGGGACGCATTCTTGTAGGAGTTGTTTAGTTATTTGGTCACCCATTCACTGCCCATGGCCATGCCATTGCCTATACGCACACCTACCCACTTCATGCTCCTCCCAGCCCAAACACCTCCTCGTGGGAATTCTTTCAGTATGCTTTAATCAAGCCTTAGCATCAAATGTTGCACTCTAAGTGCCTGCAAGTGTTTTTTTTTTTCAAAGCCGTTGTCTGAAAGTTAATGACTTATTTGGATCAATACATGTGCCACTGTTGTAATAAAAATGTCTTAACCAGGTCTGCCTTCAGCCACTCACTTTTATAAGCACTATGTCTGTCGTTCACTGAAGTCCTGTTGAAAACCAGCATTGGTAAAGCCAACAGTTTTGGCCTGTGTATAAGTACCAGGCATTTGCCAGGCACTGCTATTAGATGCCCAGGTGCTCACACCATTTTCCACCTGCTACCATCAATGGGTAGTCAATACTACCAGAGCACTGCCTGGCAATTGGCTTTCCCATGCCAACACAAAAGCCCAAACTGTTGGCATCGCCAATGCTTGTTTTTTTTTTTATTGCACGTCCCCCACATAGTAAACCTGGTAAGCAAACACAGCGGTTTCACACACACACAACCCGTGAACTCGCGCGATAACCTTGAAAGACTAATGAATGACTCAATCGGCCAGGCCCTCGCGTCTGTCCCTCCTGCCAGGCCTCGGTTTTCCCTGATTTATACCATATTGCAATGTATCGGTGGTAAAAATCTGTCTTGCATCTAATAGTATTCATCCTATATACCGGCCAGCCGGAAAATTGCAGCTTTCAAATGCTGGGTTAGTGTTACTGCCCATGTCTCGACAGTTGCTGCTCAACCCACTGAGCTATCCTACCAGTTAATGAAAACTATACATGGCTGCCTTATGAAAGGTCCGCCTAGTGGGTCTGTCGCTCTACAATACTTTTAATAAATGAATGCAATCTCCAGCTATGAGCCAGAAAAGCAGCCGTGTTGGCAGGATCCGTGCATGGAAGCAGCACGCATGCATCAGCACTCACCTGCTCCCTGCTGCGGGCGTCTCACACGTGGAGGGCACGGCTGGTCCCCATGCCAGGAGCCGAGGTCTGGGCTGCGCTGTGGCACCAGGAGTGCTGGCGCTTCCCGGGAAGAGCGCCGACGTCCCTCCTCCCAAGTCACAGGGTCGGGCGAGAGAGGCGATTGGCTGCTGCCAGGCAGCTCACAGCTCCGCATCTCGTGGAACGCAAAACACACACACACACACACAGTCCAATCAATCCAAGAACAAAAACACTCAAGCAGAGACGGGGAGACAAACATAATTGGTTACCCGCGGCCTGAGCAAGATCGAAAGCCTAGCAGGAAGATAGCTCGGTGGGTTGCGTGCCTCCTCCAGACATGTACGTGGAATCGTTAAGCAGGCCACGGATTTGAATCCTGGTAGAATGAGCTCAGACTTTCAACGTTTGAACGCAAATCACTAGCTCCCCCTCCCGCCTACCCCCTACCACTTAAGTGTCCTATCTTCTTGCATTCTGATTGCACTCCTGTTGCCTCCCCCATTACCTGGCAGCTATTGTTAGGCTATAGAAATCTTAGACATACATTTCAAGAGCAATACGTTGGAACCCACTCACCTGGCTTACAATAACGCCCACCACCCAAGTGCTGGCGCATAATTCAGGTTGTGTGCGTTACACATTCCTATGGGTCCCGCCCGTGCAACTGATTGGCAAGTCAAGCTTCACCAAGGAGGTATTCATCAATTAGATCTTCAACTGATGGATAAGCAAGTAAGGAGTCTTCAAGAAAGTATTGAACTGATTGGCAAGTCAAGCTTCACCAAGGAGGTATTCATCAATTAGATCTTCAACTGATGGATAAGCAAGTAAGGAGTCTTCAAGAAAGTATTGAACTGATTGGCAAGTCAAGCTTCACCAAGGAGGTATTCATCAATTAGATCTTCAACTGATGGATAAGCAAGTAAGGCGTCTTCAAGAAAGTATTGAACTGATTGGCAAGTCAAGCTTCACCAAGGAGGTATTCATCAATTAGATCTTCAACTGATGGGTAAGCAAGTAAGGCGTCACCAAGAAGGCATTCATCAAGGAGGAGTTCAGCTGATGGACAGGCAAGTAAGGTTTGCCCAAGAAGGTATTGAACTAATAAAAAGGAAAGTAATGTGTAAACAAGAAGGTAATGATCTGATGGAAAAACAAGTAATGTGTTACCAAGAAATTATTGAACTGATGGATAGGAAAGTAAGGTTTCTCCAAGAAGGTATTAAAGAAGTATTGAACTAACGAATAGAGAAGTAAAGTGTCACTAAGAAGATATTCACCAAAGAGGTGTTGAACTGGCAAATAGGCAAGCAATGTGCCACCAAGAAGCAAGAAGGTATTCATCAAGGAGGTGTTCAACTGATTGCTAGGCAAGTATTGGGTCACCAAGAAGGTATTGTACTGACGAATAGGAAAGCTGGTAAAGTAGCTGAGTGGGTTGAGCGTGCGCTTCTGTGATATATGTGTGATCGGCAGGTCACAGATGCGAATCCCGACAAGACCAACTCAGCCTTTCAGCCTTCTGAGGTCAGTAAATGAGTACCAACTTCAGATCAGATGATTATTGTGTATGTAAATATGTTCAATGTACAGTGCTTAGGCGTAGCCGCTATATAAATAACAAATCATCATAATATTTCACCAAGAAGGTATTGAACCGCTGAATAAGGAAGTAATGTTTCACCAAGAAGGTATTGAACTGATGGATAAGGAAGTAATGTTTCACCAAGAAGGTATTGAACCGATGGATAAGGCAAGTAATGTTTCACCAAAAAGGCATTGAACTGATGGATGAGGAAGTAATGTTTCACCAAGAATGTATTAAACCGATGGATAAGGCAAGTAATGTTTCACCAAAAAGGTATTGAACTGATGGATGAGGAGGTAATGTTTCACCAAGAAGCTATTGAACTGATGGAAAAGGAAGTAATGTTTCACCAAGAAGGAATTCATTAAGGAAGTGTGAGGGTCTGGGAATAAGAGACAGACACAAGTCTGGCATATTGATTGATACAAATATTTGTTCAACGCAAAATAAAAGGGATTGGAGAAAGTCTCTGAGGGGTTTCCCAGCCTCAACAAAGCGAGCTAATGATACTGTCAGTGTCAGGATGTCCAACTTATAGTCCACCGTCCTGCGTCCAAAACCTGTCTGATCCCTCACAATCTAAACTTAGGAAAAGGGTGAAAAAGGGAAATGTCCTTTGACCTCTGACCTGCAGCCCAATATTATAGTTCCAAACTGAAGGTTATACAGGTTATAGAGCCCCAGAATATAACCCAATGTTATATTCCGGTACTTTTTGGGCCCGAAATCGCTATAGCTATATATGTATGACTGTATATTTTGATATTGATTTTTATGTTTAGATTTATGATTTAACTATATTTTTTTATATATTGTGTCTTTTATTAATACAAACATGTGTATAACGTTTTTAACTAAAACACAATAAATAAACAGAAATAATAGTTCCAAACAGAAAGTTCAAAAATGGTATAGAAACGCAAATATAAGTTCTTCAAGGCTTGGGGTTTGGCTCCCTCCCCCCAAAGCCTTTCTTGTATTCCACAAGGTCTAGTCATTGTTAGCAGATCTGTTTCCCAGGGCTGCGACAAGTTATAATAGCCTGACTCTTTCCCACAAGGTGCACTGCAATTACTCTTCTGATTTCTTGTGGGTGCCAGACCACATTCACAATAGACCTCTTCTTGGCTCACTCTCTTGCCAAGTAGGGTATACCAGTGAACTGGATAGTCCAGCCCCTTTGATGAGCAGCAATTACCATTGAGATGGATGGGGATGCAGACCTTACTCATACATCAATAATGGAGCCAACTCAGGAAGTTAACAAAAGGAAGACTGTTTTAATGTCAATGATCTAAAACAGAGAGCATAACGTACATCAACCCAATTGCTCGATCTTCAAACTCAAAGTACTTTAAGAAAAAACTTGACTTTTATAAGCAATATGTGTCATCAATGACGTCTAAACCACATGTGTACTAACATCATCCTACGTGGCAAACTACAAAACCTACGTGCATGGGTGATTGGCTCTGAGTGAACATCTAAGTAGATGATCCATACTCATCTAAACAAGTGTAACTATGTGATTGGTTACTCAACATCAGGTGGGGCAAATAAGTCCTCCCTTAAAAATGACCACTATGAACGTCACTAAGTACAGGATGTCCCATTGGTTTACACAACTATAGGACCCATAAATACACAGGTCCTGTACAATTGGTTGGCACTCTATCCTTCTTCAGTACTTTCCCACCTACATTAGCAGCTGGCAGGCTGGCCATCCAGATGCTGGTGAGGTTGCCTTAACTTTAGCTTCCCCCAATTAGCATATTAATCTATCATCACCTCAGTGGTCTACTGTCATTTAGGCCTTTGAAATTCGTCCTTGGGAGTGTTCTTAGCTTTGAGAAAATGAGGGAGTGAGAAGCAAAGCCTGCCTTTGTGCGTATGTATGACCACCTTGTTCATCCAACTTCATGCTTCCATGTGATCAGAGACTATGGAATCGAGCCTTTTCGTACATTTAATATTATTTTCCAATAGACCTCTGACGTCTTCCTTGTTATATTCATGCCTTCTGAACAGGAGTTTTGTTCTTTCACACAATTTTGTATCCAAAGTCAGTTCACTCCATTTTGATAAGAATGTTGCTTCTTGGCACTCCCAGCCTCACCTTTTGCTGAAACTCTGCTTGTAATTCAATTTGCTTTTTACTGCGGCACACTGAAATGAGGCCTTGTGCTACTGTTCAACCTGCTATAATATGTTTAGTGGAAACATCCATAATTCCCTCATTCCTATGTATGTATGCGTTGGTGCTTGCAGCAGTCTATTTACTATAAGCTTAGAGCTAGCTTCACGATTACTTTGCTGTTGCGTTTCTTCTGCATCTGTACACGTGTAAAATAACTTGATATCTTCATCTCTTTCTGTGGCATAAGCTTCTTGACCTTCATCCCAAGATGTCACTTATCCTTATTGCTTTCTTGATGCCTTATAACATATCTGCATTCTCTGGTCACTGCATCTCTTTTATGTACTTCATCTTCAGCTCCATGTAACATATACTGGCAATGGTTAGTGATACTACCATTCATACTTGCCGCTTATTGGCTCTGCATCTTCAGGGATTTCATTCAAATGGCCGTCATATTTCTTTGCATGCAGATATGGTTTTCTCAATGGGTACCTTGGCTCCCAAATACGCTTAGGTATTGGCCCTTTCACTGGTAGTGGAGTGAGTCCATACTCTGCCCTTTGTCGATTCAGCTGTTCTGTACACGTCACATACTCTGGTTTCCAGCATATAGGTAAAAGGGGTGGGTCGATTGAGGTGGGGGTACTTGGCTCCTCCTCTACACTCCCCTCTCTGGGCGAGTCATCGACCTCTCCCACATCATCCTTCACATACAGGCAGGTTGGCGTGAATAACTGCTTCTTTGGGACCCCCTTCAGGCTTCCTGCTGTTTTCACACGCTCACCTTTATTACATGTCATGAGCTGGCTTTGTCCACTTGGACTACAGTAGATCCATCTTCCCACATATTTCTTATGATTTTTCGGATACAGGAACTTTGTCCCCTCCAGTGCATGGATACTAGCCTTCGCAAAGTCTCTGATCTCTTCATCTGTCAGGTCTTTGTGCTGCCATCCTCATTCAACATCAATCATAATCTTCATCCCTTTGGCTTTCTTTGCTGTCTTCTTACATTGTGAGATTATTATTTTAATCACACAAAATCCAAGCAACACCAACACATTCAGGGCTCCAAGAAGCTTGAACATGTCTGCCATCCATTGGAGAACCCATGAGAACAGTGATTAACCAGCTGTCATCAGCAATGTCTTCTACTTCATCTATCATCTGGCCATGGAGTTTTGTCAGCATGCCTACAGCTTCTCTCAAGGTATAAATGTGCGACATGATTCTCCGATTTTTGCACAAACACCTCCATCCATAGCTGTGATCATGTCCAAGACGTATCTGTTTTGAAGAGTCATCATTCTTATGGCTCTCATCTCTTCTCTGATCGCATTGTATCCCTTTATTGTAGTGTTAATTGTCTGTAGCAATTCCCATCTGGTGATTTGTAGCCACTTGGTGTTTGCTCCAACCTGGATAGCTGTCATGAAGATCAACGTGAACACAGATGAGGTCTGGCTGAACAACCTGTGCTCATATGGTATGGCATTGAAAGTTTCAATTGACTTAGCTGAGAAATAGTTCTCTCTCTTCATCCTCTTTATTAGCTCCACAGATCTCTTGTTCCTCAGGTGAGCATCTGCTTTCGGGAAATTATCAATGTGCAAATCACTCTTTGGAATCACCAAAGCTGGAACATGGAATTCACTAGTGTGCATATTCCTCCTCAATCTTCAGGCAATCTGAGATAAACTCTGGCTCCACAAGCCCAATAATGATACATGATCACTGCTGTACCATGTACCATTCCTGGAACATCAAAGATTGAACCACAATTCTTATTTTCTCAAACTTTTCTTGCGCCATTATTTCTGAAGCACAGCTTTGAACATTCCAATGGCACTATCTGCAGAGGTCCTCCTCTGTCTTCAACCCAAGTCAGTAATTTAGCAAGTCCTGGCCATAATGGCAGGCAGCCATTCTGCACAATGCCATGACCGGCTCTGCAGATGACCACTCCCTCTTCCCATCCATCTGGTGATAAAACAGATCTCCAGATCTGCATTTGGCCTCTATTCTTCCATCTTCGAGTGTCCTCTGCAGATTTTCCTGCAGCCTCCAATTTCCTGTACACCTCCCATCTGATTCCAGCTCCTATACTCCAGGCCTCTCATATCTGATCACATGATTCTTGGTATGGGCTTTGTTTCTAGTCTTGGTATCCTGTACATAATCATCTTCATCTGGGTCTGTCCATTCAGTTGCCCATTTGAGGTAGGCATCTCGAGCTATGAACTTGTCTCTGGTTTTGCAAAATGCTATGTGCGAAAAGACAATGAGCTGTCTGGACGTCTATTTCAATAGCTATGAAGATTTTAGACTTTCCCACACTGTATGGCAGGAGTGCACACACAAAGCATTCCTCATTCGAGGTCCTTCTCCCTACTTCTTTCATGTGCTGGTACCAAATGTTGTTTCCCAAATTAGCTGTACTGTCCAGGTAATCATTTAGCTTGAAATAAATAATCTTCTTGAGTGTTTCTTTTAGTTCTCATTCTCCTCATGTGACCCTCCATAATCATATCATGAAGCGTACCAGCATAACATCTTCTTTCAGGATAAATTATAGGCACATCTATCAGTGGACGGGGCTAAACCTACATGTGTTCCCTGGGCAGGAGAAAGTTCAGTAAGTTTCATCCTCTCACCATACCATTTGGGCATGCAAATGTCTCTCAAAACCTCTGTGTGTGTCAGACTTCTAGGGATTATCTTTGGGTCATTTATCACAGGACCAGGTATTTTTGCATGCATTACCTGTATAGGCACATTGTCTGGCAACCTCCTGTCTTGCCCATCTTGCCAAGACTGCTTTTAGTGTCCAAACAGAATTTCTACAACCTTTCTTGCATGTGAATGGTTGCTAATGGCACTTATCTCAGACTCAGGTAATTGGTCATCTTTCTTTGAAACAAGAATAACCACAAAGGGCCTTGAGTGGCTAGTAGTTGCCACAATTGCTCCTTCCTCTTGCTCAGGGAGATTCACTGGAGTCTTGGCTCCATGTACATCAAAATAGTAAGATCTGCGAACTGTGAGTGAAAGCAGTATGATTATAAACAAAATGCAACCATAAATGAGGCAAACGTGTGTTGATGTACAACATCTAATCAGTGGACAACGTGGATGTCTTTCTACAGCAGGTATCACAACATTACTATTAGTGCTGCCCATCTTTGTTGCTTAAGGAAGGAAAAAGTAATCTTTAATGCATCAGCACTATGCACTCCTTCTGGAAGTTGCTGTCTTGCCTCGGCACTTTCATCCTCGATCCACTGTCTGCTTACTGAATAATAACAACAAACTCTTGATCTCTCTCTCTCTGAAACCAGTTTTTAACCATAAAAGATATGAATGCCTCAGCAAGAAGAAAACTGATTTTAGTAAGTCTAGACCAGTTCAATGACATACACCAGCTCCCAGTCAACACCTCAAATCTGCTTCAGTCCAGACGACATGATGAACTTCTTTCAGCCTGAAACAAGAGTCTGTCTGTATCAGCAACCTTCTCGATCTGTCCCTCAATGGAAAGTTTCACACCACCGATCTGTGGGTTCTCTCGGAGTAGAGGCTCACTTGGATTATCATTCCCTCCAAGATCACATTCAGATTTGCAGTGTTTCTAGGATCCCTTAGAAATGTGAGCACATCTTTGTGTCTGCCAACAAGATGTGGGTACTCTTCAATCAGACGAAAGAAAACCCTTCTGACAAGTCTGTGTGCAGCATCAGGTGACCAGGGCATTTGTGCTATCCCCACTATACTCAGGTAACTGCAACACTTTCTCGACGATTGCTGCAAGTAATTTCCTCACAATTGGGCCATTTTTAGGATCTTGCAAGGAAGTACGAATGTTAGCAGTTCTCCCTACAATAGCTGGATATGAGCTCAGCACATAGAGAAAAACCTCAAATATAATCCTTGAAACATTGTCATTGGATATCACCATGGGCAAATCTGAACAAGGACTCAGTGTGGAATGAGTCGGGATACTGCACTCTTTTCCAATTGTCAAAGCCACGATCAGAGTCTGGCATATTTCTCTTCTTATCAAGGCTTAAGCATGCCTCAGTCCAAAGTTTTTAATAAGCTCCTCTGTGGATCAAAAACACTTTTCTTCCACCCTGAAATATCAGCACAGAGTGTTCGCATCAGCTTTCCTTGACACTTTCAAAGATGGCTTGAAAGAGTGTCCGGAACCAAGCCTCAGTCCAACACATTCTTTGTCTTTCTACTTGTCAGCTTCTGTGTCCTTCTTCCTCATCAAAGATCTCGTCTGCACGTGCTGTGGTTTTTCCCCGATGCTTGTACTTGCTTCTAGTTGGGGTGCCGGCAGAGAGGTTTCTGCAGCAAAGATCTTAACTTAGCAGAGGAATATCCAAGCACGCCTGCACTCCACATTTGACAGCAGATGGCGTGACGTCTTCCACAATGAAAATACAGTTAAATCAGGATTTGTCCCACTTTTTCCTTGTGTGGTTACGTATTAGGACCTCATCTCCGGCATACAGTTGGGGAAGATGATATTCCTGAGATTTATTTGTTGAAGCATCTCCCTCTGTGTTCTGTACTGCCTTGCACTGTTGTCGCTGCAACTGTCCTGAAGTGACAGAAATACTGGAAGTCACACAGTTCAAATAATCATGCATTTCCGTAACAAACCAATCTGCAGTTGACTGAGCATCACTTCTAACTCTGGATGGAGGCATTGGGGTGTTCTCATTCACCTCCCAGGCACAATTTCGTGAGGTGTGAGATTGTGGTCAGAACCCTGTTGGTTCCTTAAGCCATATAATGGCTGCACAGGTGAAATCTGGGTGTGTATATCTATATTCATTACATATGTGGATCATATCGACATAGTCGATATGTAAATGCTGAAAGGGGCCAGTGGGACTTGGAATAACCCCCCCTAACTGTGCGCAGTGTATGCCCAGCCGTGAATTTTTGACAGACTATACAATTTGTAATAAAAAATACAACATGCTCTAACAGATTTGGTACAAACCAATCTTCAGCAATTGTTGCAGCAAGGTTCGCCCTAGTTCTGTGCACGGGGTAGTGAAGGTGCTCCAGCGCTACCCTCAATAAGGCTATAGGCATCGCAGGTTTACCAGTGCTGTCTTGTTGGCACAATGCTTCAGAGGGGTTTAAAGAACACCCTCTTCGTGTCCACAAATCATTCTCATCTTGAGGTGCTTCCCCCTGAACCCCAATAAGCTGCATTTCTGACAGATCACTATATTTTTCAACCACATTAATCAAAACAACCATTTTCTCTTTTACATCGAGTGTTTCAAAAGACATTGGGCCTCATTACACAGTAGGCGGTAAACCATGGCGCTATTAGCGCCATGGTTCATGCCAGTAATTTACCGGTACCGCCTTGGAGGAAAGGGAAATTACCGACCTATTCCATTGCCCTTCCCCATTCCCATTTTTGCCCCATAGGGCATAATGGGAATGGGGAAGGCGCAAATTGCGGTACCGTAATTAGCACCCCGGTCCCTTTGCGGGTTCGTTTTTTAATGCCTGCTGAAAGCAGGCATTAATGTACCAACCCGCAAAGGGACCTCGTAGTAAGGCAGTAAGGGTTTACCGGTACCGGTAAACCCTTACCGCCTACCGTGTAATGAGGCCCATTATGTTTTCTGGACATGCAGCGATTTTCGCTTCATCGTCTGTTGCTTGGTTTCCGTGTGAGATAAAATCTGCCCTTTTAGTATGAGCTGCGCATTTAATGAGCGCGATGGCCACTGGGAGTTCCAGTGCCTTAATAAGCCTGTCCAATAAGGCAGTGTGCTGCACTGGCGTGCCATCCGTTCTGAGGTCGCCCCTCCTTTTCCAATGTGCTAATACTGCATGCGCCGTTGACGTCACATAGGCAGTCTCTGTACACTGTTACTTCCTGGTATGCATGAGTCTCGAGTGTGACAATTAGTGCCACTAATCCTGCAACCTGTGCTGAACAGTGAGACGGTAGTCGTGCACTTACCAATGTCTGAAAACCCCCATTGGCTGTGTGTTTTACCACAGCGGCACCCGCATATCTCTGTCCATCATTTTGATCGATTCTTGAAGATCCATCAATAAAAACAATTCCTCCACCTGTCAAAGCATTCTCTTTTATCCTAGGAATGTCATCATAGAACTCTTCATAATTTGAACAATCATGCGTATGCTCATTCTCTGCCAGTAGTTCAGCCCCAAACATGGCAGGACTCACTACTCTGCATCAAACTATTTGATTGCTGGATTTGATATGACCACCTCGTAGGCAGATGCCCTTTGAGAAGTCAACGTGCCTTTCGGTTTCTCTAGAATAGCAAATAGTGTGTGCTCTACAAATAACATCATCAATCATCCCATCACTATGCTTGCAGCTTTCTCGCACGTAAGTGACCCCTTTTTACTGGGTCCAAAATTCCACTGTAACATGCAAGGAGCTTATACCCCATTGTGGTTTTCTGAGTAAGAACTGCTGTCATAACAGTGGCACTTGTGTGCGAAAATTTCAAAGAATTTCTCAGCATAATTAGGAATCCCTAAAACTGGAGTGGTTTTACTTTTTTCAGCTCTTCAAATGCTTCTTCCATTCCTTTAGTCCACACAATATTTTACTGTGTGGCCTGTGCTTTCTTTAAAGCCTGCAGTAAAGGCCTTATATATGAGCTGTAATCAAAGACCCATGCTCTAACTTAATTACATAATTCCAAAAACCTCTGCATGTGTTTTACCGTCTGTGGCTTTGCAGTTTTCAAAATAGCCTCAGTTCTCTCAAGAGTAACGTTTTTTCTTTCATGTGAAATCAATTGGTCAATGTACAACACTTCTTGTTGACAATACTGTAACTTCTCTTTGTCAACTTAATATCCTTTGTTTGCACGTATTATCATAAGGTGAACATAATTGCGTTTGCACTTTTCCTCTGAAGTGCTGCAAACTAAAATGTCATCCATGTATTGCAGCACAACACTTTCCAAATCAATATTACTCGAGTCCATCTGTAGGACTCTATTGAAAATTGATGGAGACTCACAATACCCCTGAGGCAAACAAGTACTTTTCAGTCGTGTTTTTCTGAATGTAACTGACATCAGATCTTGCAGGTCTTTGTGCAATGGGATTGAGAAAAAGCATTTTTCAAATCAATCACAGTGACATATCGTGTTCCAACTGGTATATTACATAGAATTGTAGACGGGTTAGGAACTAGAGGGAACTCGGCTTCTATAATTTGGTTTATCGGCCTAATATCTTGTATTAGCCACCAAGACCCCCCCCTTAGATTATGGGGTGACTCTGACATCACTAAGATGCCCTGTTCCATCAAGACTGAAGTTGTCTTAAAAATACCATCATCTGCCTCTCGAGACATGGGACACTGTCGTGCTCGAGGTAAAATTGATCCTGATTTCCGTTTAATCTTCACTTATACCACCCCCTTTAACAGGCCTACATCAAGGGGCCTGTGGTCCACAATGAAGCTGGCACTTTCGTCATGTTTTCATCAAAATACTCAGGACGTTGTTGTGCTAACATCATTTTTTGAGGCACCTCATGTTTGATTGCTTTTACCCAATAAGTAATACTCATCTCAAACATTACTTCTTCATCAGATGGATGATTGCCAAATTTGTCCAAAGATGTCCTCATCAGTAACGTCAGTTAATCTGTCACCATCTCCGATGGCAATCACTGCAGACCATTGTCTGCCTTTGTCATCATTCCCATCAAGCAAAGCCATTTCACCACGCTCCATGGCTACTTGTAACTCTAAGGGAAACACTTGCCCTTCTTCTTCATGCATAGGTATCTTTGGTCTAAACATAAATTCATCAGGTATTCTCATTGCTCTGCCCGCTAGGCCTGGCAGATATGCCAACAGAACAGATACTCCATAATAAAAAACATCTGGCTCTAAATGTATTGCTCTCATGGCTACTTGTCCTGCAACTGCTCTATTAATTTCTCATGCGTTTATATAATGTATTCCTGGTGTTGAGCATACTATGCCTTCATCAGTAAATTAGACCGTCATATTGAGCTTCGTCATCAAATCCCCACCCAATATATTGACAGGTTTTTCCCTTGAATATAGTAAAGGCACCTCCATATTACATTCTCCTATGGAGACTGGTAACTCTTCAGTGAAAGAAACTCTGCTTGTAGCTCCTGAAAAACCTTGAGTATTCATGGCGGTGTCAGATATTAAAAACTTTCCCTCACATATACATGAGTGTGTTGCACCTACTAAAAATGAAAAACGTTTGCCCCCTATGTTGACGTCTACCCTCTGTTCCTCGTGAGGATTCAGCATTACAGATAGGGCTGAACACATGAAGTCTCCCAGTGAGCTGTCCTATTGTGGGTACAGACACATTCCATTACCTGCAAATGGATTCCTTCCACTGACAGTGACACTACCTATCCTAGGTTTCGTTAACTGTCCTGTACTTGTGCTCTGTTGAATCGGCATAGAAGTGTACCGCGACTGCCATTGTGGCAGAGCCCCTGTTACCTGCTGTGTCTGCAAACCCTGCTGCACGTTCGGCGCTTGCTGCTGCTGCTGCATTGTTTGATTCTGTGCAAACCCATCACTATACTGCTGCAAATATGCAGGCGGGTTTGGAATAGCCCCTCTTAAAAAGACTGGCCGTTTTGCACGAACCCTTGACTTCTACACATGTGAGCAAAAGGCCCTGTCATCCCGCATGCCGTACACATAAGTGGCCTCCTAATCAGCCCATCCCGCATGTTCTGACAATCATTCTGCATATTTTGAAACCCACCTTGATTGTTCTGTAAGCTTCCCTGATTGTTCTGCCAGTTTCCTTGATTTTCCTCGAAATCTACCCCTTCTGCGCGGAATAAACCCATTATTACTCTGGTCAAACTGCCTTTGGTTATTCACCTGCGGCATATTTGTAAAATACTGTAAATTCAATCCATCTACACTCGTCAACATCGCCCCTTCAATGGCATACTTAGATAGTTTTCTCTGCACCAATTCTTCCTCTTCGGGCATTGTCTTTTTGCGATTCTTTTCCTGCAAGAACCTGTAATAATGTACAATGGTCAGCTGAATCTCTGACCACGGTTTGGCTTCTATACCTACTAACTTCTTGAGCTGCTTTGTAGAGGAGGAGCCAAGTACCCTCACTCCAACTGCCCCGCCTACATTACCTGAAACGTATGAACCAAAGTTTGTGATGTATACTGAACAGTTAAACCAGCAAAGAGAAGAGCGTGGACTCTGTGCAGTACCCATAAGAGTACCTATACCTAAGAGAATATGGGAGGTAAGGTACCCATTGAGGAAAGCATGCCTGCATCCAAGACAATATGATGGCCATTTGAACAAGATTCCTGAAGAAGCAAAGAAACTAAATGACAAAGATGAATGCTGACGTCATAAAGTTGAATCGACACCTATATAAAAGATAACCAGACCAGAGAGGCTGACGATTTATACAGAACAAAGAAGTACTATGGATAAGAGACATCTTGGGATCAAGAAGACAAGACTTATGCCACAAACCTGATGAAGATAGATAGATAGTTTAAACGTGTACAGATGCAATGAGACACAAGCATTAAAGCAATCATGAAGCTAGCCACATGCTTTAAAATAGATTAGACCGCCGCAAGCGCCAACATATACATATATACCTCAATAGATAAATATGGACAATTAAAAGATGAATATTTCTGCTATATATATAAGCAGTACTGAACAAAAAAGAAGGCCTCATTCAGTGTTGCAGTTAAGAAAAGCAATTGAATTAAGCAGAATAAGAGCTCAGCTAAAGAGATCACTGAGTCAAGAAAGCCAAGGTCTTATCAAACTGGAGTTGGCTGACATTGGATACAATTAACGTGAAAGAACAGAAGCTGCTGTTCAGAAAGGTCAAGCAAAAACAAAAGACGTCAGCGGACTATTTAGAATAAAATCAAATACACAAAAAGGCTAAATGTCATGGTGTCCAGTCATGTGATACTGGGAAGTTGGACGAGTGAGATGATCACACCTATGCATGGAAGCCAGCTAGTGCCTATGCTCCTTAAAAAGTCTCAGAAAACAGTACAAACTCAAGTCCAACTCAAGTCCAACTTCAAAGTACTAATTGACACTGGAACATTGAGGTGATGATGGATGATATTTTAATTGGTGGGAAGCTGGTGCAAAGACAAGCTTATCCGCACCTGGACGTTCAGTCTGCATGCTGCATAAGTAGAAAAACTACTGACGGGGGTTAGAGCCAACCAATTGTAGGGGACCACGTAGTTTGGGGTCCGATAGTATGTGTAGCCAATGGGACATCGTATATTTAGTGATGTTCATAATGGCCATTTTGAAGGGAGTGCTTAGTCGCCCCACCGGATGTCGACTATCCAATTACCTCTTTTTGTTACTCTAGACAGATATAGAACCTATGCTTAGTTATTCACTTAGAACCAATCCTACTTCCTGACAGGTTTTAGTAGTTTGCCACATAGGATGACGTTGGTAATGACGCAGGTCAGCACGTCAATGATGACCCCTTTTGGGTACAAAAGCCCAGTTTTTTTATGAAGTAGTTAGAGTCAGAGTATCGAGCTGTATCAGTTTTGCTGATGTTCGTTGTACTCCATTTTAAGATATTTGACATTAAAACAGATCAACTTTGCCTACCTATTTGTGTTGGTTTAATTATAGATGTATGAATAAAATCTGCATCCCCATCTATCTCCAGGGTACCGCTACTCATCTTAAAGGGCTGGAAGCCTCCAGTTCACTTGGTAGCAGATGTTGATTAGATAAGATTCCATAGGCCGTCGACATAAGTCATTTTTGAGTCTCTGCAATATCGCACAACATTTGCCATTCGGCTGGCAGGACGTGAAGCTCTCTGTAGAAGTGGCTAGAATAGGTAAATTCCTTGCAAGGGACGGTTTGACAGGACCCCTATTTTAAGATAGAAACCCCTCCCACATCTACGTGGAGCGGATTCGAAAGGGGCGCGAAGAGGCGGTAACGAAGGTGGTGATCCTGAGTGTCCGAAGACGAAATACATGTGAACGGTGAGTGAATAGACCAAACAGTTTGGCAAAGGAATGCATGCAAAGTGAATAACGGGGAGAGACAGGATAAAATATAATGCTAGAGTAAGAGTGTAATATATATATATATATATATGTAATATATATATATGACAATAGACATTCTAATGATCAGGAAAGGGCATTATGCAATGGGCTAACATGAGCGGCAAGTATTCAGTCTCCCAAAACATGGCGTCCAAAATTAACAGGACGCGGTAGTAGGAACTGAGGAAGGACTGAAGCTTTGTTTGTTGCCAAGGCAACTAACAAAGTTTCTCTAAAATGGTGAGTTTTAGACCAGAACGCGAGTGGCAGTGCGAACGCGAAGGACGCCGGAAGGCTAGAAGCCGAGGTAAGAGACCGCCAATATTTTCTAAACAAGGGGGAAACGCGTATGATATAGAATGCGCAGTCGAAAGACAGCGGAGTGACAGGAGCGCAAGATGTGCACACGCAAGTATAAAGGGGAGCAGAATGTAAACACGGAATAATAGCGAAGGCGGATGGGAAGAAATTAACACAATTCTAATAAGCAGATGCTCAAAGAGATTTTTATGCAATGCGGATTGAATCCCAATGGACAACAATGTTATATCTAGAATTAGTCACGCGCGTATTGCGATGGCATAAGTACATTAGGAACTATCACTCACACATGTGAATCATTTAGAGACAATATGACATTTTAAGTTAGCTTTAGCAGATATATAACATGTATGAGGAAACACAAGCAACGTAGCGATAACACGTGGCTGGCAGCTACATTTAATGCATAAATTTGAGCACCTGAGGAATGAATGAAAGCAAGGGTAGAGAATTTACAATACCTTGACATTTATTCACAGGGATTGGACCCTATATATAAGGAGCAGATATAAACTGACAAGGATTTCAAATGTCACAACACTGCAAAGGTAATGAGTAATATGAGTCATTTTTAAAATCAACAAGCCACATGAGAACAATATGGAATGGTGTGTTAAAGTATATCTGCCGAGTTATTATTTGTTATTCTGACTATGTGTCCTTTTTATTTATTTCTCTTTTGTTATTTTTTTATCAAATTACCCAACAATCCTCCCCTACTCGAACCCTTAATCTCGGTGAATTCATTTACATGTCTGTGAATTTGTCTGTACAAATTATATTTATGTATTCTTGGATCTGTAAATAATAGTATTAATAGCCCTGATTTGAGAAAGGCTTTCAATAGCTGAAACACGTGTCATCATTAAGGGCAAAACAATAAAACCCAAGTACATGGAGTACAAATAAACTGGCGCAGCTCTTGATTTCTGAGTGTGTACAAATACCCTAATATATATATCTATATGGGGAAAAGAAATTGAGAGTGGCCGAGCAATATATGAGGAAGAATAGTCATGAATGTGGCCATGCTATGAGGATACGCCCTGTTCCTAGGCTTTAAAGAGTGCTAACAGAAGCTTTAATTAAGAGCCTCTTATGCGGGACACATAGAAGACGAGACTGGTTAAAGACAATCTTAAAGGAATTAGCTTAAATTCCAAATCGGAGCAGATTGTAGAGGGTAAGACGAGTCTTAAGAAAAAGACTGTGCGTAGTATATGTGGCCGGTTTAGTTTGTCTGTTTGTTTTATGTGTTGGGTAGAGGTATGATGACATCAGAGCTGAAAGAAGAAAATGTTATGTAAAGAAGAAGTGTAAAGTTGAGACGCAAACATTGATTGTTTAAAGATTAAACTTTGAATGTTTTTTTTAGCAATATTAAAGTAGAAAATTGTGTTGTGACGGGATTGGAGCTTGCGATGATTGGTACTCGCTCATAAGTGCTTTTTTGATTAAAAAGACGTAAATTTGAAACTGTGTTGAAAGCATAAGCGAGTGTTAACAAAGAGAAAAGTGAAGGGGAAGAATGGAAGAAGTTACTCCATTAGTGCACCTCTGTAAACAGCTACCGAAACATGCACTTAAGCTTAAACAATACAGTGCAGAGTGGGTTAAAGGAACCGCGGCCAAATGTTTATGCCATGGCCACAAGGCAGGTCATTATCGAGAGCAGTTCTGCAGCATATGACAACATATTTGCATGCTGCGTACACAGAAAAAAAGTTAGAAAAGCACCTTACGTGTCTAGAACGTTGGAAAATGTATGAACATGAGAAGGAGGAGGAGCCTCCTTTTGATTGGATACTAAATATATTAATATAATTAATATATTAATATTAATATAACCAAATTATTAATAAATGCAAACAGAGGGGTGAAAAGCCTTCTGCTCAGCCAGCCCCGTCTGAAATAAAAGACGAAACTAAGGATAACGAAGGGTTATACCCATTAAGGGAACATAAAGCAGCGACAGGATATAGCAATCCATCATATGAAGTCACCTACACAAAGTAGTGAAGAGGGCCCAGAGAAAGATACTAAGCAAGATATAACCTCCAAAGTCCCGAGGGACAAGGAGAGATGCGGCAAGGAGAGAAGTGATCGAGCAAGTACATCTCTAAATACAATTAGAGAAATAAAGAGATGGAAAAGAGACAAGGATAAAACTGATGAGATGGCGTTCTTACAAAACGAATGGATGGGAGGACAGATTTTGCTTAAACTTGATGGCAAAAGTATCGACAATGTAAGACAAAGGGGAGATCAAGACAAACAAAACAGGAAAGACAAACAAAGGGAGGAACGATTAAAAGATGAAGGAGTGAAAAGGAAGGATAGACAAAGTTGAGAACAGTTATATCAAGATGAGCAAGCTAACAAACAGTAGAGAGCAGAAGAGCAAAAAATAAACGTGACAATAGAAAGAGAACAGCCGAAGAATAGGAAAGGCTAGAAAGGAAAAGAATAGAAGATGAGGAACAGGAAAGGATAAGAGAGAAAAGAATACATAGACGAAGGGATGAGGAATTACAAAGGGCATATGAACGAAGGGATATGAAAAAGAAAGAGGAAGATAGAGTGAGAGAAGAAATGAGAAAGAGCAGAGAAGTCGATGACGACATGGAATGTAAAAGAAGACAGAGAGCATGCGATCTTGAGTATTTGGAAAGGGAAGTAAGAAATCCCAATCCATGGGTAGTATGGGAAGATATAGAGGAATTCTTTCCCGAAACCAGTCATTACCAGACCCGTCTAGAGTAAATCTAGAAGATGAGTTTGACTCGCGGATGTTTCCCTCACCTGGTCTCTGCGGGGGCGATGGGGCACGGTTGCAGCCCTCCCGTAACTTAGGCCACACTCGTCTGGCTTCTCCCCCTGCACTTATGCGGTGAGCTGCAGAATAGGTAACGCTGCTCAGGACTGCTCCTGTGAGATTAAAGGGACGTGAGTATGCCAGTCTGTGATCCAGATCCCCTTCCAGACCCTTCTTCCGAGGACGTGATTCCCACAGGTTGCGCTGCCATTAGAAGGCTCACCTGATGATTATTATTGGTGAGCACTCCGTCCTGCTACTTCTGTCAGGGGCACTTGTCTGACCGGGACCGAGTTCCTTCACTGGTACCTGCACGTGGTAGCCCAGTCCAGCTGCGACTAATCCACTTCTCTCCAGGTGAGTTTTTCAGTGTGTCTTTGTCTTTCCTTGCCTGTTTTCTTTCAGTCTGCTTTTGTTGTATTTGTACAGTTCATTCCAGTATTGTTATTAGCTCCTTCTTTACTGTCGTTCTTTTGCTCTCTCTCTCCATGTAGGTGGTATTGCGGACCTTGCAGCAGTTGCGGAGCTTGAGATGGTTGCTGGCATGAATGAGAAGTGAACCCACTATGGTTCGCTAACAGGTGAGTGGTCTTCTAGGGATGCGCGCGTGGTTTGAATGCAGCACGACCCTAGACTGATGGGTGATAGCTTGTCTAACCTTGTCTTTCGTCTTCTTTGCAGGAATCGACTCTGTGGATGAGGAGCTCGGCGTCGGGATCATGATCACTGGGTTACAGAGGATGAGTCTGCAGATGCGCTGATGAAGGCGGGATTCCGGAAGGTGCGTGTGCAGAAGAAACACTGGGATCCAAATGGTAAGTAAGCTGGTCCAAGTGGCGGTGAGCGCCACGTTGCATGTGAATGCAAAGTAACGCGAAGCACTGGCATTGGGGCTAGCATAGCTTATATAGATGAGCTCTTGGGACCACGCCCACTGGTCCTGGCCTGCCTGCCACACCCTGCAGTTCTAGCGTTTGCACGTGTAGTGTGTGCCTGGAGAGCCACACCCAATGGTATGCTTGTGGAAACGTTCCCAAAATAAAAGCACATGGAAAAGTTCTTGTGAATGAAGCGTTTTGCATAATAATAAAGTGCTCCTGCTTACATTCCTGCATGAGCCTGACAGCAAAGGCACAAGGACTTATTCCAGCTGGGTCCCCTGTGTGTCTGCGTCCTGTGACCCATTACCACCATCACTTGATGGTGTGGTATCTGTGTTCTTGGGTCAGTGATCATGACAGCATAGTATTGAGGAAATGATTGATGAAGTTTACCACGAAATGCAAACCCATAAAGAATCTCATGGGGAGGGAAAAAATGATCACCTCGAAAGCACTCACTTGTGTGACACGGAGGACGCCTAATGTAGTGCGAGACACAAGGAGCTGCCTTTAGACAGACTAAAATTAAATAAAGATGGTGATGAGAGAAGTTGCACGAATTAGGCACAAGAAGTATCGGACGAAGAAAGGGAAACCTTCCTGAGGGAAGAGAGAAGTGATATCTGTGATCCAGAGGGATATTCGCCTTTGGATAAAGGAATAAGATGGTCAGATTTAAAAATATCTATGTTTAAGGCACCAGAGCCACTGACACAGTTAGACCGACATAAAGGGCAACCCATGGTCAGAGTGGGGAGTCCCCGCCTTATGTAAGCAGGCTAAGATCATTGCCAAGAAGACATCGCTGTGGGAATATTACCCCGGCGGTAGATAGACAAATGATGAGAGATGAGATTGAGTTTGGAGCGTCACATTTCCCCTTGTTAGAAAAGGGAGGGTCCAGGCCTCACTATATACCAAGGGCCCAGATGGATAGGGAACATTTGAAATGTAAGGTCCCGAATTTAACTTCCGGCTCTGGAAAATGGATACATGGGTTAGAAAAAATGACAGGAGGGAATGCATTAGTTATAGGAGATATTAAAGGTATTCTGATTGCCATACTTGGTGAGAGAGCTGATGACGTATGGACACGGGCAGGTTACCCTGGTGTGACTACAGTCAACACGGCGAATGATGGAGCACCGTTTAATAACTGTAGAGCAGCAATTTGGAAAGTGCTTTGAGTGCTATATCCGGACATGTCCGATATGGGAGCTATAATGACAAGAAGAATTAAAGAGGGAGAAGATCCGTTGATTTACAATCAAAGTTTTCAAGATGCTTGGACACTTGAAACTCGTGAGGATTGGTGGAAGTCTATACCTGTATTTTGCCATCTATTATGCCAAGGGCTGCCAGAGCAAGTGCAGAAGCAGCTCAAAAAATTAGTGGGGATTGAAGCTCAACCATGGTCGGAAATTCAGTTAACCATTGCACATTATTGCAGACTCCTGCAGGAAAAGAATTGCAAAAAGGATGATACGTGAAAAGGTGAGGAAGCAAAATTAGTTCAGAAAAAGCTGTCCAAGTACGCCATTGAAGGGGCAATGTTAACTAGCGTAGGCAGATCAAATTCGCAGCAAGCAGTAAACATGCGAAAGATAAATAACCAAATACTTTTTGATCAAACAAATAATGGATATGCTCCACAAGGAAGGGGATATCGAGGTAGAGGTTGGCTAGGTAAACAAGGGAATTGGCAGAATAATCAGGAAGGTTTTCAGAATATCCAACAAGGGTTTCAGAATACGCAACAAGGAAATCAGAATGTGCAATATGGGCAAATGGGGAGACCACCGCCCATATGTTGAACATGTGGAATGACAGGGCACATGGCTCAAATGTGTAGAAGCCAAGGGATGGTGCAGAACAATCAGTTTTCTAGACAGGGAATGCCAAATCCAGCTGCATATTCGCAGCAGAACGGAAATGGATTTGTGCAAGATCAAACAGTGCAGCAGCAAGCGCAGAGAGTGCAGCAAGGCTCGCAATCACAGCAAAGGACAGGTAATTAACCGCAACGACAATTGCAGCAATCTCCTATGCAACTTCAGCAGAACACGAACACCGAACCACAAATGACGTGTAGAATAGGAGGTGTCACTTTTGATGGAGGAAACCCATTCACGAGTGATGGAGTGAGACTGTACCCGAAATAGCACAGCTCACTGGGAGACTTGTTGTGTACAGTCCTATCTGCAATGCTGAATCCTCATGAGGAACCAAGGATAGATGTAAATATAGGCGGCAAAGCGGTTTTCGTTCTTAGTTGACACGGGTGCAACACGCTTGTGTATACGTGAGGGCTGAGGGCACATTTTCAATGTCTGGCAATGCGATGAATACTCAGGACTTTACAGGAGCAACAAGTCATGTTCCTTTCACAGAAGAATTACCAGTCTCCATAGGAGAGTACGATATGAAGGTACCACTGCTTTCTTTGAGGCAAACACCTGTCAACATATTAGGGAAATATTTAATGACAAAAATGAATATGACCATTTCATTTACAAACGAAGGCATAGTATGCTCAACACCGGGAATGCACTACTTGTGCGAAATGATTATGGCATTCGCAGGGCAAATAGCGCCTAGAGCGATACTGCTCGAACCTGAGGTGTTCCATTATGGGATACGTATTCTGTTAGCATGGCTGCCAAGCCTAGTTGGCAGGACCATGAGAATACCAGATGAGTTTCTATTCAGGCCTCAGATACCCATGGAGGAAGAGGAAGGGCACATTTTCCCCTTAGACATGGAAGCAGCTATAGTCCGAGGAAATATGGCTTTGCTTGATGCAACTGATGATAAAGGTTGATGATGGAGCACAATAATTACCATTGAGGAAGGCTGCAGAGTGACTGTCGTCACTGATGAGGAATTGTTTGGAGATGACCTATCTGAGGATTTTGTAATATTTGAAATGTGCATTACTTATTGGGTAAAGGCAATTAAGAGAGAAGTTCTGCAGAGAATGATGCTAGCTAAGAAGCGCCCTGAATATTTTGATGAAGATATGGCAAAAGTGCCAGTTTCATTATTGACCACTTGCCCCTATGACGTAGGCTTACTGAAAGAGGTTGGGGAAGGGAAGACTAAATTGAAACCAGGAGCAATTTTATCTCGAGCGCGGCAATATCCCATGTCTCGAGAGGCAGATGAAGGCATTTTTAAGACGATTTCCACAATGATGGAACAAGGTATCCTAGTGACGTCAGAGTCACCATGTAATACGTCAGTTTATTCTGTGAAAAAAAGGAAAGGGGGGTCTTGGAGACTAATACGAGATTTGAGGCCAATAAAACAAATTGTAGAGGCCGAGTTCCCTTTAGTCCCAAACACAACTACAATGCTATGCAATATACCTGTCGATGCACGATATTCATGGTGATAGACTTGAAAAATGTGTTTTTCTCGATCCCATTGTACAAGGACTCACAAGATTTGACAACATTTACCTTTAGACAAGTGTGATTAAAGAACACAAGGCTGCCGCAGGGGTACTGTGAGTCCCCATCAATTTTCAACAGAGTCCTCCAGATGGACTTAATCAATATTGTTTTAGAAAGGGTTGTGCTGCAATACATAGATGATATTTTAGTTTGCAGTACCACAGAGGAAGAGTGTAGATGCAATTCTGTTCAGCTGATGATTATACTTACTGACAAAGTATATAAGGTTGACAAGGAAAAGTTACAATATTATTAACAAGAAGTTTTGTACATAGACCAATTGATTTCACATGAGGGAAAGAAGGTCACTCCTGAAAGAGCTGAGGCCATTTTAAAAACAGCCAAGCCACACAAGTGTTTGGGATTATGCAATTATGTCAGGGCATGGGTCTTTGACTACAGCTCGTATAAAAGCTTGTATACAAGGCCTCTCTTACAGGCCTTAAAGAAAGCACAGACAATGCAAGAAGAAATTGTGTGGACTGAGGCAATGGAAGAAGGGGTTGATGAATTGAAAAACGCAATTTGTACAGCCCCAGTACTAGGGATCCCCAATTATGCACAGGAATATTCTTTTTATTCTCAAATACAGATGGTACCTTTATGACAGCAGTGCTCACACAGAGAACCACATTGGGGTACAAGCCCCTTGCATATTACAGTGGAATTCTGGACCCAGTAATGAGAGGTCACTTTTCATGTGAACAAAGTTTGGCAGCCGCCGCATTCGCCATAGAGAAGGCTACAAGCATAGTGATGGGATGTTCTATGACTTTATTTGTTGAACACGCACTGTTTGCTATTCTGGAGCTGAAAGGCACACTGACTTCTCAAAGGGCTTCTGCCTATGAGGTAGTCATATCAAATCCAGCGATTAAAGTAGTCTGATGTAAATGTGTGAACCCAGCTATTTTTATAGCTGAGCCAATCACAAAAGGAGAAGCTATACACGATTGTGCAAACTACGAAGAATTCTGTGATGAGATCCCTAGAGTAAAAGAGAATGCATTAGCAGGGGAGAGATTGTTTTCATTGACGGATTCTCAAGAATCGATCAAAATGATGTGGAAATATATACAGGCGCTGCAGTAGTGAAACATTTGGCAAATGGAGAATTTCGATTACTTGTGAGTACTCGATTGCCATCTCATTATTCAGCACAACCTGCATGATACTCGCTGTCAAGAATCACGCAGACCAGAAAGTAACAGTGTACAGCGACTCTGCCTACGTGACATCGACGGTGCATGCAGGATTAGCATGCTGGAAAAGGAGGGGCTATCTCCGAGCAGACGGCACACCAGTGCAGCACGCAGCCTTATTGGACAGGCTCATTAAGGCACCACAACTCCCAGTGGGCCACTTCTCTCCAGGTGAGTTAGCAGTCATTAAATGCGCAGCTCACACGAAAGGAATAGATTTTATCTTGCACGGAAATCAAGCAGCAGATGCATAGCAAATACAGATACAGGGATGATGAATATCGAGACCACCGATGAGAATGAAATAATGAATGTAATGTTGACTGCGGCTGAAGGATATAATCATATGCCTAAAACACAGATAGTGGGGGGGCACCGCAAAAGGAAAAGAATTTGTGAAAGCGAAGAGGGTATTCTTTAAACTGCTCTAGAGCATTGTGGCCACAGGACAGCACTGGTAAACCAGTGATGCCTATAGCCTTATTAAGGAAGGCACAGGAACAGCTACACTACGCAGCGCATACTACTAGGGAGAATCTTGCTGTAACCATTGCTGAGAATTGGTTTGTACCGAACTTAATGGAGCATGTTGCATTTTTTATGTATTATTTGCCAACAATTCACGGCTGGGCATACATTGCACATAGTCAGGGGAGTCATCCCAAGACCTAATGGCACTTTTCAGCACTTGCATTTCGACTATGTCGACATGATACTAGTATGTAATGGATACAGATACCTACTTGTTCCAGTATGTCCTTTTTCTAGATTGATAGAGGTGGGTCCATGCACACACTCAGACTCTACCTGCGCAGCTAAGTTCTTAGTACAAGAGTTGTATCCTAGATGAGGAGTGTGCAAGGTAATGAGATCAGATAATGGTCCTCATTTTGTTAATACAGTTTTCAAGCAAATTACCTCGTTGCTTGGTATAAAACATACGTTTTCTTTGGCTTATCATCTGCAACAAAATGGGATCTGTGAAAAGCTCAACGGCCTGTTAAAGGAAAGAATAGCCAAGTTGAAGCTTACTTTGAAAAAAGGGTGGTTTTCATTGACTACTGCTGCCATTATATGCTTTGAGGAACCAATCGGGTTCGGACCACCGTCTTACACCGCATGAAATAATAACAGAAAGGTGAATGAGAACACCCTTAATGCCTCCATCCAGAGTTAGAAGTGATGCTCAGACAACGTCAGAAATTTTAGGGCTTGAATTGCAAAACTATTTGAACTGTATGACTTCCAGTTTTTCTGTAATTTCAGGACAGTTGCAGAGATGAGGGTGTAAGGCAGTACAGAACACAGACGGAGATGCTTCAACAACCCAACATGCTGAATTACAACTTCCAAAACTGTACCCAGGAGATACAGTCTTATTTCAGAACCACACAAGGAAAAAGTGGGACAAGCCCAGATTCAACAGTCCTTTTGTCATTGAGGACATAAGGTCATCTGTTGTCAAATTGCTGGGTAGGCGCACTGGATCTTTCGGGTGGACATCAAGATCTGCTCTGGAGAAACCTCGCTGCCTGCAACCCACCGTGAAGAACCTACAATCATCGGAAAGAACCACAGCACATGCAGACGAGATCTATGAAAAGGAAGAAGGACGCATAACCTGACAAGTGGAAATAAAAAAACCTTTAGTTGGACTGTGGCTTGATTTTGGACACTCCATTTTGAGCTACAAAGAAAAGAGTGAAAGAACACATTCGAACACTCTGCATCTTAGTTGCAGAGTAAAGGAAGATCCGCATGCTTAAAAGCCACAGTAGCTCATTGATTTTGAACTGAGGCATGTTTAAGCCTTGAAAAGAAAAAAAGAATATGCCAGATTCTGATTGTGGACAAAGCAATTGGAAAAGGGTACAGTACCCCAATTCCTTCTACACAGAGTTCTTATTTGGTTCTACTCATGGTGTTACCCAGTGATGACCTTTCTAGGCTCGTACTTGCTTAATTCAAGTTGGTGTTATGCTCGTATACTACGCTAGTGGGGAGAACTTGCCGCATTCCAGATTATATTCAAAATCCTCACAATGAAAAGCTCATAAGAAGATTGCTCATAATCATCACTGAAGAGTTTTTTAGGTTGCCTGAGCACAGTGAGGAAAACACAAATGCCTTTATCAACCGACACAGCACTTAGACTGGTCAGTGTGGTGTTCTTTCGTCTAATTGAAGAATACCTGCATCTCGTTGGAAGACACAAGGATGTGGTAACCTTTCTGAGGGATCCAAGAAACATTGCAAACTTTAATGTAATCCTGGAAGGAATTATAATCCAGGTGGCAATCTATTCTGAAAGAAATCACTGAGAGCAGTGTAGAAACTTTTCTCTGAGGGACAGATCAAGGAAGAAAGTAAAAGACAAAACTTTTGTTCATGCTGACAGGGAAGCAACATGTCATCTGGCCTGAAGCAGGTATCGACTGGGAATTGATAAATGAAGCAGATTCCATAGAGGCTTGTAGAGGACATTTTTCTTCACGATAAAGGAACATTAGCTGGTGATAAAACTGGTTCCAGAAAGAGAGAGGAAGTTGTTTCCTAAAATGCATCCAGAAAGCAGATAGTTGATCAGGACGAATCCTGAATCAAGACCACAGCTTCCAGAAACAATCTAACATGCAGAGCTATTAAAATGTGTTTTTTCCTTCCTTAGCATCAAATGATCGAGGTGGGTAACCTGAATAGTAACATTGTGTTGCCCCATGAGAACAGACACACACATTGTCCAAGAAGTAGATGCTGCAAACTTACATATCACTGCATCATCTAGACATGTAATATATTCATACTCATATTGCTTTCACTGACAGTGAGAACTGCATTCTTTATATAGGAGTGCATGATGCAAGGACTCCCGTATATGTTTCTGAGCAGAAGGAAAAAATACGGGTGGCAACTACAAGGAAGCCTAGACCCTACATAGTTATTCCTGTCCCAAGAAAAAAATGGGAAGATGCCTGAGCTTGAAATGGATGTGGTTAGTAATAAATCACACACAGCACTTGCTTCAGAAATTGCTTTTAAACGCTGGGGACATGGTCGGTGGATCAGGCCAAATAAGGGGTTCATAAAGGTTGGGCCTACACAGACAATATATCAGACACACCTGTTCCAGTGACAAGAAACTCAAGCACAAGTCCCACAGCGAAACAAGCACAAGTCCCACAGAGAAATCACATGCAGAGATGATAGCAGAATCTATATGGCCATTTTTAGCTGTTGCTAGAAAAAGTCAGATGGATAAAGAAAGACTTGCTGAACCTTCATCTACGTAGGGAACCCGTATGGATGTTCCTGCCAACAAATCAGCCAGAAAAGGCAATGTTGATGCATTTAGAAACATAGGGATAGACAACTACATGAAGAGTTTGAGAACCAAAAGAAGCACCTAAGAAGATAATTATGAACTGAATGATTATCAGACAGCACAGCACACTTGGGAAATAACATATGGTACCAACACATGAAAGAAGTTGGAAGAAGGACGTCAGAAGAAGAATGTTTTGTATGTGCACTCCTATCATAGCGCATAGGGAAGTCAAAGATCTTCATAGCTATTGAAATAGATGTCCTAACTGCACACTGTATAGTGCACCTAGCCTTCTGTAGCACCAGAGGCCAGTTCATGGGTCGAACAGCCTCTGTCAAATGGGCAACTGAAAGAACAGCTCCAAATGAAGATGACTGTGTTCAAGATATAAAGACAAGAAACAATGCTAAAACAAAGAACATTGTGATCAGATATGAGAAACCTGGTGTAAAAGGAACTGGAATAAGAAGAGAATTGAATAATAAATGGAAAGTTCCAGGACACTCCAGAGAAGACATCTGCAGATGGAAAAACAGAGGGCAGTTGCAGATTTGGGGAAGTGTTCTATCACCAGATGGCTGGGAAGACCGAGTAGTACTCTGCAGAGACTGGGTAATAATGGGTCACTACCAACCAAAAATAGAGAATGCCTAAACCATTATGGCCAAGACTTGCAAAAATACTGACATGGCTCAAAGACAGAGGAGGACCCCTGTAGATAGTACCGATGGAAAGTTCTAAATTATGCTTCAGAATGAATAATGGTACAAGAAAAATGGAGGAGAATCAGAACTGTAAACGAATCCTCAATGCACCAAGAATGAATAGCGGAACAGCAGTAATTATGGATCATTATTTATTGGGCTTGTGGATCCAAGGCCTGCATAAATCTGCCCAAAGATTGGGGAGGAATCTGCACGTTGGTGAATGTCCATGTTCCTGCATTGGTGATTCCTAAAATGACCTGAACGATGATAGCTTCCCGAAAGCAGATGCACATCTGAGGAAAAAGAGATCTGTGGAGCTGGTAAAGCGAATAGAGAGAACTACCTTTAAGCTAACTCAATAGAAGCTTTTGACTCTATCCCGTATGAACATAGACTGTTCAGCCAGACTTCTTCAGTGTTCATGTTGATCTTCAGGCCAGGGATCCAGGTTCGAGCAAATACCAAGTGGCTTTAGATCACCAGATCGGAATTGCTGAAGACGATTAATACTATCATCAAGGGCTTCAATGCAATCAGAGAAGAATTGAGAGCTTTAAGGTTGATGACCCTCCAGAACCGATATGTTCTAGACATGATTACAGCTATGGATGGAGGAGTTTGTGCCAAGATCGGAGAATCATGTTGCACATTTATACCTTCTCATGATGACGAGAATGGAACATTGACAGAGGTCATAGACATGCTGACAAAACTCCATGGCCAGTTGATAGAAGAGGTTGAAGACATTGCTTATAACAGCTGGATTGGATCATTCCTGTTGTGGGTTCCACAGTGGATGGCAGATATGTTCAAATTCCTTAGAGCATTGTTACTATTAGTGATGCTTAGATTCTGTGTGATCAGATAATACTCTCACAATGCAAGAAGATAGCAAAGAAAGCCATAGGGATAAATATTATGATTGATGTTGAACCAGGATGGAAGCCTAAAGATCTGACTGATGAAGAAATAAGATACTTGTTGAAGGTTAGTATCCATGCACCTGAGGGAACAAAGTTCCTGTATCCAAAGGACCATAAGTGCATGTGGGAAGATGGATCTATTGCAGTCCAAGTGGACAGTGCATGCTCATGGCATGGAACAAGGATGAGCATGTGAAAACAGCAGTGAGTCATAAAGATATGGATCCCTAAGAAGCATTTCTTCCAACCAGGATGTCTGGATATGGAAGATGATGTCGGAGTGGTCGATAAATCACCCAGAGGGGGGAGTGTAGAGGAGAAGCCAAGTACCACCACTCCAACTGCCCCGCCTACATTACCTGAAACGTATGAACCAAAGTTTGTGACGTATACTGAACAGTTAAACCAGCAAAGAGAAGAGCGTGGACTCTGTGCAGTACCCATAAGAATACCTATACCTAAGAGAATATGGGAGGCAAAGTACCCATTGAAGAAACCATACCTGCATGCAAGACAATATGATGGCCATTTGAACGAGATTCCTGAAGAAGCAAAGAAACTAGGGGGGTAATTCATAGAATTTAGCGCACAAGTGGCGCACGTGGCTGGCGCACAGTGTGCGCGTGCGAATCTCTGCACCAGCCGCGTGCACTAAAATCCATTTCCGCGCACAGCGTATTCATGGATTTTAGCTACCAAAACCAGCCGTGGCGCACAGTGGCGCAGCGACCCTGCAGCAGCGCCAGTTATGCCCCCAAGAACGCCCCTCGCGCAGGGAAAAGCCATCAAAATCCCAATCCAGCGCAAAGGGCTGCGCTAACCCTGTACCAGCACGGCAAGCGGGGTACTTGTATTACTGGGGTTCGCGGGAAGTTTCACACGCGATTGGCCCTGTGCGAGCGGGGTACGTGTATTACTGGGGTTTGCATGAAGTTTCACACGTGATTTCAGCATGGTACGTGTATTTCGGGGGTGCGCGGGAAGTTTCACAGGCGATAGGCCCTGTGCGAGTGGGGTACGTGTATTTTGGGGGTGCGCGGGAAGTTTCACATGCAATTTCAGCAAGGTATGTGTATTTCGGGGGTGCGCGGGAAGTTTCACATGCGATTTCAGCAGGGTACGTGTATTTCAGGGGTGCGCAGGAAATTTTACACGCGATTTCAGCAGGGTACGTGTATTTCAGGGGTGCGCGTGAAGTTTTACATGCCATTTCAGCAGGGTACGTGTATTTGAGGAGTGCGCGGGAAGTTTTACACGCGATTGGCCTGGGTATGTGTTTTTCAGGGGTGCGCAGGAAGTTTCACACGCGATTTCAGCAGGGTATGTGTATTTCAGGGGTGCGGGGGAAGTTTTACACGCAATTTCAGCAGGGTACATGTATTTCAGGGGTGCGGGGGAAGTTTTACATGCGATTTCAGCAGGGTACGTGTATTTCAGGGCTGCGCGGGAAGTTTTACACACGATTGGCCTGGGTACATGTATTTCAGGGGTGCGCGGGAAGTTTCACACGCGATTTCAGCAGGGTGTGTGTATTTCAGGGGTGCGCGGGAAGTTTCACACGCGATTTCAGCAGGGTATGTGTATTTCAGGGGTGCGTGGGAAGTTTTACACGCGATTTCAGCAGGGTACGTGTATTTCAGGGGTGCGTGAGAAGTCTTACATGCAAATTGCCTGGGTACGTGTATTTCAGGGGTGTGCGGGAAGTTTTACACGTGATTGGCCTGGGTACGTGTATTTCAGGGGTGCGCAGGAAGTTTTACATGCGATTTTGCTGTCAGAGCTGGGAACGCATATTTCGGGGGTGCGCGGGGAGTCCTACACGTGAATTGGCAGTGTGGGTCCTCCCAGGTGTCCCCTCTGCCCCCACCACGGCCCCTGCAGGAAGCCCACACCACAGGGGACTACCCTGCACCCCTGGTCATGTCCCTCAGCACCCCCACCCCCCCAGCAGTGAGGGGCACCTGCCAGCAGGCCCCCACTCATGTCCCCCTGGACCCCCACCCCCCCATCATTGACAGGCACCTGACAGCAGGCCCCGACACATGTCCCCCAGCACCCCCACAACCCAGCAGTGAGGGGCACCTGCCAGCAGGCACGCACTCATGTCCCCCAGCCTCCCACACCCCCAGCATTGACAGGCACCTGCCAGCAGGCCCCCACTCATCTCCCCCCATCCCCCCATCATTGACAGGCACCTGCCAGCAGGCCCCGACACATGTCCCCCAGCACCCCCACCACCCAGCAGTGAGGGGCACCTGCCAGCAGGCCGCCACTCATGTCCCCCATCCTCCCTAACCCCCCAGCATTGACAGGCACCTGCCAGCAGGCCCCGACACATGTCCCCCAGCACCCACACCACCCAGCAGTGAGGGGCACCTGGCAGCAGGCCCCCACTCATGTCCCCCAGCCTCTCCACCCCCCCCATCTTTGACAGGCACCTGCCAGCAGGCCCCGAAACATGTCCCCCAGCCAACACGTCATCACTATCTAGATCCCTGGCTCTTATGGCCACCCAAATCCCACCCCACGCCACCCCAGTCCAAACACCCAACCAAGCTTTACATCCACTCCAAATTGAAATCCCTATTACATGATAGATCATAAACAAGCAGTATGCACATGAGTACAAGTCTGTCCCACATTGTGACATGCATGAAACCAATGAGAGAAGACCACACATTGAAGTAAGAAACAAAAATGTATTCAAGTCAAAATGAAGGGAATGAAATCAAAACACACAATAATGCCAATAATAATCAAAATGCAGCATGTCCCAAAAAATGATAAATAAATAAAATGAGAATCCAAATTAATCCAAATGAAAATGTGTCCAAAGTCACCGTCCAACAAAGCAAATCCAAAGTGAAAGAAAAGCGTATTATCCATTGCTCCATGGTGAAGAAAAAAAAAAGATGAAAGAGAAAAATCCACTGTAAAACTATGTACAAATAGCAAATCCAGGGTCCATGAGCCCAACGACATAAATGAAACCTACAATGAAACCTACCTAATTACTAACTATATACAAAAATGTGGGGCATAGTCCATGTGCCCCAAATGTAAGAAAAAAGAAATGAAACTTAACACTAATGAACTATATACAATGGCGGCGGGCAAGTCCAACGTCTCACTTGTTGATGTCATGGGCCAGGGCATCATCGAACTCCTGTTCAATGTCTTGGAGGCTGGCCTGTTCTCTGGCCCCGATGTCTCACAGGGATAACACCATGTCCACCTCCAACTCCCTGCGAATTCCCTCGAGGCACTCAGTTCTCTGCCCTGACCATTGTGAGCCGTGCCTCCTCTGCCCGCCGCCGCTCCGCACCTATCTGCTGGCCCAACCGCTGCCACACGGAAGACACTCCCATTCCAGGGTCCTCCTGCCCTCGGCCCGATGCCTGCCCCTGTGATGTAGATGGCCCCGAGCCATGATGCCTCCCACGTTGAGCCTGCCGCTGCCTCCGACGCAACTGCCTCTGCCAGCACAACGGCATCCAGACTGATGGAATCCACCGACGCCGTCGTGCACATGCCCTGCCCAATGATGCCGGCACATCCTCCATCTGCTGGGGTCCAGTTGCTGTGGTGTCCACCCCTGCTGGACCCCCGACTCCCGACTGTGGCAGGGATGGGATCCCCACCGAGCTGGTTGCATTGGTCAGGGCAGGTCCACAGGGGGCCCTGGTGGCATCTGGGCCGGAAGACGGCATGGAGAACGACTGGCGCATAGTCTCCACAGAGGAGGAGAGGGCCGCCAGAGTGGCCGACACATGTACAAAACCCCTGACCGGGCCACGTTGGCACGCTGCTCTTCGTGATGACATGCGTGCTCCCCCGGGAAGCACGCACGTCATCACGAATGTCACGCGTGCGCAACACGACACCAATCAGGACCTTCTCCATATGGCCAGGGGTCCCCTCGTCTGCAGGTAGAGGAGTGTCAGATGACATGGACATCCCCCCTACCTGCGGACGGGCCTGGGATGGGGCATCCCTGCTAGTGCATGGTGGTGCAGTCACAGTGTCAGGGACAGTGACATGTACAGGCCCCTCCACGGCGACCTGTGCTGCCTCCTGCCCCTGCCCCTGGACTGCACCACTTGCACCAGTGGTACCACCCCCACCAGGCCCCATGTGCGGCTCAGTAGCGGCCTCCTCCTCCTCTGTGGAAACCACCAACTTGGATGGCTCCACACCTTCTTCTGCCATTGCAAGCCCCTGTGGGGGCTCACCCACCCCTTCCGCTGCAGCCGTAGTGGCAGACGCAGCACCAGTCCCCTCACTCCCGGACGATGGTAAATTCTTGGAGGGTGACTGGGCCTTGCGTAGCCGGCCGGTGGGGGCATCCCGCCGCTTTGCTCCACAGCGCCGTCTCCGCCCTCTTCATCACTTGCCGCTGTGTAGAGGGAAACATAGAACACAAGCATCTGGGTACTGTACAATGGTCCCCTAGACAGGAAGCAATAGCAGATGAGTGCCACTGTCAAACATCACTTCCATCATTTCCCTCCACAACACATGGGTCAGTGCAGGCAAAACACATGCAGTAACAGGCATGGCGCATGCAATGAACATTAGCATACATGTCCAAGGGACTCTTGAAACATACAATGCTGGTTTGAAACTCACATGCATCATGGGTCATGCCTATCACATGCACACACTTCACCGTAGTTTCATCCATCTGGCCTCGTACACCCCAGACACAGTGGATACAAGGATGAGTAGGCTGCATCAGCGAATCTGAACATTGTCACAGACATGTGTCATGCATCCATGGCATTTACAAGTCACAGACACGCAAGTCAGACACACAGACATGGACACCATACATGTCCATGACCGCAGCACCCATCTCTCACACCCCATCCATGTCCAATAACAGAGACAGGCATGCATTAATGTGTGCATTCTGCATGCTGCTCCGCATGTTGCATTGTAACACATGCACCTACCATGTGGTTCACACATTACTGGTCTCACATGCATGACCATGATGTCCCTGCAGACACACATACGTACATGGTCTATGTCACACATACAGGCAAGTATCAGTCAACCAGCACCCTGCAACATGCCCTGTCTCACACAGCAATGCTTGGCCACTTACTGCTCAACTCCAGACAGGTCTGCCTCTGAAGGATCTGGGCGTGGAGCGTTGGGCCTCCGCGTTCCAGGACCCTCATCTGAATGGTACTCATGCTGCTCCGGCCCCCCTCCACGAGGCGCCGGGCCTTTATGAGGGTCCTGGACCTCAAGTCCTCCCAGCGCTTCTTGACTTGCTTGATGTTGCGGGTTGCCACCCCCTCCGCGTTGATGGCAACCACAAAGTCGTCCCAGATCCTATCCCATCCTTCCTTGTTGGCGCGTGATGTTCCGAAGAGGGCATCATAATCCCCCAGGACATGCTCCACCAGGACAACAACTTCCTTCTGACTGAAGCTGGTGGCCCTCTGCCCCTCTGGCTGGGGGTCGCCAGTGGTCTCAGATGGTGTTTGCCCCGACATGGCGACCCCGAGGCAGGTGTGGGTGGGCAACTGGGTCCTGGGGCTGGGCTGTGGAGCGATGGTATCCCAGTCGGGAGTCTTCTGTTCCAGCAGGGGTGGACACAGCAACTAGACCCCTGCAGATGGCTGATGTGCATGGCATGCACCAAATAGCAGGGCACGTGGGCAGCAGGCAGTCAGGCAGCAGCAGATGGCAGGTGGGAGCGTGCTCGGGGCTCTGGGGGGCAGGAAAATGGCCTTCAGGGCAGGAGCGTGGTCTTCCGTGTGTTTTCGCGTGGCCAGCTTGATACGGAGTGATTTGGCACGTGAAAAAATTGCATGTAAGCGTGTAATTCGAGGAAAGGCCCTTAGCATGTAAGCGCGTCAGCACACGTACGCGATTTCATTGGACTAAAGGCCCTTAGCGCGTAAGCCCGTCTGTGACGTATCACGCACGGGCTTTGCCCTTTCGCGTGTAAAACGTCCCGCGAACCCCAGGAATACACGTACACCACTCGCACCCCAGGAATACACGTACCCCACTCGCACAGACCCCTTTCACGTGTAAAACTTCACGCGAACCCCAGGAAAAACGTACCCCACTCGCACAGGGCCCTTTCGCGTGTGAAACTTCACACGAACCCCAGGAATACACGTACCCTGCTGAAATCGCATGTGAAACTTCCCGCACACCCCTGAAATACACGTACCCTGCTGAAATCGCGTGTAAAACTTCCCGCGCACCCCTGAAATACACGTACCCAGGCCAATCGCGTGTAAAACTTCCCGTACACCCCCAAAATACACGTACCCCACTCACACAGGGCCTATCGCGTGTGAAACTTCACGCGAATCCCAGGAATACACGTACCCCACTCAGTATATGCATGCTTTTTATTTGTGCACACTTTTGTAATGCGCAGGGACACTACCGCCTGCCTTCATGTGGCGGACGTGTTTAGGCCTGTGCGTGTCTTTGCCCATGCATGGGTTTGCCCTATTCGATTCCATGAATACGTGTGGTTCGTGTGCGTGTGGGCGTTCCGTGTACTTCCCAGCAGTACTTCCCCCGTTACGCCTTCTTTTTCGCCTTCTTTTTCACGCGTTATTTCCCATTCTGCGTGTTACGCCCCCTGTTCCGCCTACTTTTGTTTGGAGACGTGTGCGCCAGCATGCGCCATGCATGGATTTGGTGCACAACCAGTGAGAAAGTAGCGCAGCGCCTTCCTTGAATCGCACGCGTGCGCTTGCTTTCTCACGCTTGCACCTCCTTGCGCCTGCTTGCGCTGGGATTTTCGGCGCCCGTTTGTTCCATGAATTAGCCCCTAAATGACTAAGATGAATGGTGATGTCATATAAAGTTGCATAAACACCTATATAAAAGATAACCAAACCAGAGAGGCAGATGATTTATAAACAACAAAGAAATACTAATGATAAGTGACATCTTGGGATCAAGATGACAAGACTATGCCACAAACCTGATGAAGATACTTAGATAGTTTAAACATGTACAGATGCAATGAAACGCAAGCAGCAAAGCAATCATGAAGCTAGCCACATGCATTTAAATAGATTAGACCAAGGCAAGCGCCAACATATACATATATACCTCAATAGATACATATGGACAAATAAAGGATGAATGTTTCTGCTACGTATATAAGCAGTACTGAACAAACAAGAAGGCCTCATTCAGTGTCGCAGTTCAGAAAAGCAATTGAATTAAACAGAATACGAGCTCAGATAAGGAGTTGACAGAGCCAATAAAGTCATGGTCTTATCAAAGTGGAGTTGGCTGACATTGGATATAATTAACGTGAACGAACAGAAGCTCCTGTTCAGAAAGGTCAAGAAAAAACAAAAGACATCAGAGGCATATTTAGAATAAAATCAAATACACGAAAAGGCAAAATTTCATGGTGTTCAGTCATGTGATACAGGGAAGTTGGATGATTGAGAAGATCACACCCACTCACTGAACCGGCTAGTGCCTATACTCCTCACACATTTTCAGAGAAGAGTAAAAACTCAAGGCCAACTTCAAAGTACTTATTTACACTGGACCATTGAGGAGGCGATGGATGATATTTTAATTGGTGGGAAGCTGGGGCAAAGACGAGCTTATTCACACCTGGTTGTTCAGTCTGCATGCTGCTAACCTAGGTAGGACAACTACTGATGGGGGTTAGAGACAACCAATTGTAGGGGACCACGTAGTTGGGGGTCCTATAGTATGTGTAGCCAATGGGACATTGTACATTTAGTGACGTTCATAGTGGCTATTTTGAAGAAAGGGCTTAGTCGCCCAACCTGATGTTGACTATCCAATTACCTCTTTTTATTACTCTATAGAGATATAGAACCTATGCTTAGCTATTCACTTAGAACCAATCCCACTTCCTGATAGGTTTTAGTAGTTTGCCACGTAGGATGACGTTGGTAATGACGCAGGTCAGCACGTCAGTGATGCCCACTTTTGGGTACAAAAGCCCAGCATCTTTATGAAGTAGTTAGAGTCAATGAATCAAGAGATTGCTGATATTCATTGTACTCCCTGTTTTAAGATACTTGACATTAAAACAGACAAACTTTGCCTAACTGTGTTGTCTTTATTATTTATGTATGAATAAAATCTGCATACCCATCTATCGCCAGGGTACCGCTACTCATCTTAAAGGGAGGAAGCCTCTAGTTCAGCTTCTTTACAGGTTCTGGTAGCCCTTGGCACAATATATGATAAAACAAAGGTTTCGATTTTCCCCATGCTTTGCGGGTCTCCAGACTACAAGCCTCTTGAAAATTGTGAATATAAACAAGCGGATCATCTCGGTCCTTCATCTTTTTCCTCATTATAACTTCATATCAGATGTGTCTGGGTACAATACTCTAAGCGCTTTCCAGACTGCCGCCCTACAGTTATTGAATGGTACTCCATCATGAGCAAGTATGGTGGTGAGGAGACGCTTAATGTCCTCTATAGCCAACGTGTTTCCTCCCGTAATTTTCTCTAACTCATGTATCCATTTCCCAGCGCCCGAAGTTAAACTGGGGAGTTTACATCTTAAGTTATCCTTGTCCATCTGGGGCCACCGTACATACTGTGGTCTGGCCCCTCCTTTCTCTAGAAAGGGAATCTGTGATGCCCCAAACTCATTCTCATCTCTCATCATTTGTCTGTTCACTGCAGGGACAATATTAGCACATCACCTTCTACTTGGAAGCAATCTTAATCTGCTCACATAAGGCAGTGATTTCCCCCTCTCATTGTGGAATTGCCCCTTATGTCGCTCTGACTGTGTCAGTGATTCTGGTGCCCTAGTTACAGGTGTGTTTAAATCTGACCATCTGACTTCTTTCTCCATTAGAAAACATCCCTCAAGACCGCATAAGTTCCCTCTTTCTTTCCCATGGAAGGTGTCTCCTGTGCCCAACTTGTACAACTTCTCTTGTCGTCATCTCTGATCAGAGTCAGTCTATCTAGAGGCAGCTCTTTTTGTCTCGTACTATATGAGACTCCCTCTGTATCATGCAACTGAGTGCTCTCAAGTCGATAGTTTTTTCCCCTTTCCTTTAACTCTTTGAGTTTTCATGTCATAATATACTTTGTCGATCACTTCCCCAATGCTCCTAGAGTCAAACCTGTCCTCTAGATTTACTCTAGACCGGCCTGGTAATGACTCATCTTATGGGAAGAATTCCACTATATCCTCCCATGCTACTTCTGACTCAGGATCTCTTATCTCTTTTTCCAGGCGATCGAGATTGCATGGTCTCTGCCTTCTTTTACTATCCATATCGTCATCAAATTCTCTTTTTTTCCTTGATTACTCTCTAACCCTGTCTGCCTCTTTTTTCTTTATATCCCTTCCCTCGTTTGCCGTACGTTTCTCCTCATCCTTTTGTCTTTGTATTCTCTTGTCCCTTAACTTCTGTTCTCCTGCTTCTATTCTTTTTTGTTCTAACCTTTCCTGCTCATCGATCGCTCTTTGTCTATTATTTTGTTTTCTTTGCTCTTCTGCTCTCTCTTGTTTTCTGGACTGCTTTTCTTGGTATAACTGCTCTCATCTTTGCCTATCCTTCCTTTTCGCTCCTTCATCTTTCAGTTGTTCTCTCTTTCCTTATCTGTTTTATCTTGTTCGTCTTAATCTTCCTGTTGTCTTACATCCTCAATGCTTTTACCATCGAGTTTTAATGAAATCTGACCACCCATCCATTAGTTCTGTAAAAGCACTATCTCATCAGCCTTGTCTCTTTCTCCTTTCCATCGTTGTATCTCTCTTCCTATGTCCAGAGATGTGCTTGCTCGATCAATTCTCTCCTTATCGGGTCTCTCCTTGTCCCTCGGGATCTTAGAGACTACATCCGTCTCAGTATTTCTCTCCGTGCTCTCGTCACTGCTTTGCAAATACTGGATTACTATATCCTGTTGCTGCTTTAAGCTCCCTCAATGGGTATAGCCCATCGTCTTTCTTTCTCTCGTCTTCTATTTCAGTTGGGGTGGGGGAGAGCAGTGGTCTCCTGACCCCCCTCTTTGCATATATTTAGTATCCAATCTATAGGAGGTGGTTTATCTTGCTCCTCTTGGTACATTTTCCAAAGCTCTAAACTAGCTAATTGCTTCTCTAGCTTCTTCCCTGTGTATGCTGCATGCAGATATGTCGTCATATGCTGCAGGACTCCCTTCGATAGTGCCCTGCTTGAGTCCACGGCATAAACATTTTATCTGCGGTTCCTTTAACCCATTCCACACTGTACTGCCTGAGCTCAGGTGCATGCTTCAGTAACTGCTTACAGAGATGCACAAGTGGAGTAATATCCTCCATTCTCAACTCGTCTACTCTTAACTTTGTGTAACACTCGTTTATTTTCAAACACAGATTTAAAAGGTATGTTTCAAAAAAATAATATAATATGAGCAAGCACCAATCGTCGCAAGCTCCAATCCCACTAACCACAATTTGTACTTAACTCTTGCTAAAAACAACCGCAGGTTCAATTCTAAGCAATCAATTAATTTCTTTTACTTATGATGTCATTGTTTACAAAAATCACATAAAACAAAAAGACAAACTCAACCGGTTACATAAATCTCTTACAATCTTTTATCTAAGACTCGTCTTGCCCTCTAAAAATACTTCACGTTAAGTGTAAATTAAACTATGTTCCCTACTGGCCTGCACCACTGCCCACAGACCCCATCACCCCCCTCCCAGGCACAATAAAAACCCCAAAACACATGTACCTGCTCTTTAAGGAAACGTCCTGTGCAGTGCACTGAAAGTGCAAGTTACAACCTCTTCCTACACTTTTATGTTAAAATGAAACCATGCTGGAATGGTTTCTTTTTAAAATATAAGTATAGGAATGGTAAAACTTAATTGAAAGAAGTAGAGGAGCACCGCACCTGACCACTCACGTCCCACTTCGACCACTACCCCTTTGAAACCGTCTTTAATCGGATCCGTCTCCTAATGTTCCGCTATGAGACTCTTGATTCAAACTTCTTCTGTTACATTGTAGAAACGCAGGCCAGGGCGTATTCTCTTATCGTGGCCTCTCTCACGATTATATATTGCTTGGCCACACTCGAGTCAATATCTCATTCCCCACATATATTATACTCTTACTCTTATGTTATATTTTATCCTGCCACCCTCCGTTACTTTCTTTTTTCTTCACTCATCACCCATGCTTTTTTGAACTCACTCATGTTTTTACTCACCTATATCATTTTTTGTCTTCTGACTTTCGGGATCGTCTGCCTTTTTTACCATCTCTTCAACCTTCCAATCGATCTGCTTAACGTAGAAGTTGGAGGGGATTCTATGGAAACTAGGGGACCCGTCACACCCGGTCTTGCAAGACTTTTTTTTAAAATTACACTAACCACTATCTACGGGGAGCTTCACGTCCTTTCAGCCGAATGGCAAAGGTCGTTCAATATTTTCAAAACTCTAAAGTTTACTCAGATCGATGGCTCTTAAACCATCCTCTCTCTGCTACCAAGTGAACTGGATAGTCCAGCCCATTTGATGAGCAGCAAAGAGATGGATGGGGATGCGACCGTACTCATACATCAATAATGGAGCCGACTCAGGAAGTTGACATAAGGAAGACTGTTTTAATGCCAATGATCTAAAACAGGGAGCATAACGAACATCAAAGCAATCGCTTGATCTTCAAACTCAAAATATTTTAAGAAAAAACTGAACTTTTATAAGCAATATGTGCCATAAAAAACGTCTAAACCACATGTGTACTAATGTCATCCTATGTGGCAAACCACAAAACCTACATGCATGGGTGATTGCTCTGAGTGAACATCTAAGTATATGATCCATATTAGTCTAAAAATGTATAACTATGTATTTGGTTACTCAACATCTGGTGGGGCAACTAATCCCTCCCTTAAAAATGACCACTATGAACGTCACTAAATACACAATGTCCCATTGGTTTACACAACTATAGGACCCCTAAAAACGCAGATACTCTACAATTGGTTGGCTCTCTATCCTCCTTCAGTACTTTCCCACCTACATTAGCAGCTGGCAGGCTGGCCATCTAGGTGCTGGTGATGTAGTCTTAACTTTAGCTTCCCCCAATTAGCATATCAATCTATCATCACCTCAGTGGACTACTGTCATTTAGGCCTTTGAAATTCATCATTGTGAGTGTCCTTATCTCTGGAAAAATTAGGGAGTGAGAAGCACAGTCTGCCTTTGTGCGTAGGTGTGACCATCTGGTTCATCCAACTTCATGCTTCCATGTGAATAGAGACCATGGAGTCGAGCCTTTTCGTGCATTTAATATTATTTTCCAATAAACCTCTGATGTCTTCCTTGTTATATTCATGCCTTCTGAACAGGAGTTTTGTTCTTTCACTCGATTTTGTACCCAAAGTCAGTTCACTCCAGTTTTAATAAGACCTTTGCTTCTTGGCACTCCCAGCCTCGCCTTTTGCTGAAACTCTGCTTGTAATTCAATTTGCTTTTTACTGCGGCACACTGAAATTAGGACTTGTGCTACTGTTCAACCTGCTAAAATACATTTAGTGGAAACATCCATAATTACCTCATTCCTATGTATGTATACGTTGGCTTCCCGCAGTCTATTTACTATAAGCTTAGAGCTAGCTTCACGATTACTTTGCTGCTTGTGTTTCTTCTGCATCTGTACACGTAAAATAACTTGATATCTTCATCTGTTTCCGTGGCATAAGCTTGTTCACCTTGAGCCCAAGAAGTCACTTATCCTTGTTGCTTTCTTGATGCCTTATAGAGTATCTGCATTCTCTCGTCACTGCATCTCTTTTATGTACTTCATCTTCAGCTCCATGTAACAGATACTGGCAATGGGTTGTGATACTACCATTCATACTTGCCGCTTATTGGCTCTGCATTTTCAGGGATTTCATTCAAATGGCCGCCATATTTCTTTGTATACAGATATGGTTTTCTCAAAGAGCACCTTGGCTCCCAGATACTCTTAGGTACTGGCCCTTTCACTGGTACTGAACTGAGTCCATACTCTCCTCTTTGTCGATTCAGCGGTTCTGTCTACGTCACATACTCTGGTTTCCAACATGCAGGTAAAAGGGGCGGGTCGATTGAGGTGGGGGTACTTGGCTCCTCCTCTACACTAGATTTTCAATTGTTGTATGTCCCAGACCCTATTCCCAGTACCCCTCTTCCTGGCCCACTCTCTGGGTACACCATGTTCTTCGCTTCCCAGTTTTGTCTCTCTTCATCCACTTTTATCCACAGCCTTAGTTTACTCTCCTGCCAAGGTCTTTGAGTGTTCTGAGTAATCTACAAAGTTCATATTCCTCCTGAATATATTTTGATGAACACTTCCCCAGCCAGGGTCCCAGACCCCCTTTACGTATTCTCTCACAGTGTTCTGGTTTTCCAATCCCTCTCTATCCAACAGCCCTGGTTTACTCTCCTGCCTGGGTCTGTAAATGTCTCTTGTTTCTTTAACCTTTGTAATTCCCCTTCTTATGGATTGGGGTATCTCTTTCTCATATGGGTCCCAGACTCTTCACATTAGCATCCTTCTTCATTTTTCCCTCACTCTGCACCCCTTATTTACTGACCTGCAAAGGTCTGTGAGTGTCTTTTAACTCTTTAAAGTATTTGGGTCCGAGATCCTCTCCACTGGGATTCTTCCTTCACTCCACTTTGTGCCCCATGTTCTCCCAGGGTCTCCCCAACCTTTAGACTAGCCACCCTTGTACATGTAGGGCTATGTTCTCATCTCTCCGGGTTGCTTGCAGGTCTCTCAGGAGTTCAGCGGGACATTCTGTTGTCCCTCACATACTCTTCTTGCAATCTCCCATTGCCTGGATGTCTGCGTGGCAGCCCTGGAAACTGGAAGGTACGTTTCATCTCTCACGGTCAGCTGCCTGCTTCGTCGGTACCCTGTGGATCTGCTGTCCACCCGCGTGTCATCGACTTCTCCCTGCTAAGTGTCGGCACAGCCCTTGCAAAGAGCTCGGTCTGCACGAACTTCAAATAAATACTGCATTCTTCTCTCCCCACTCTGCCTTTAAATGACAGCTGACCAATCAGGCTGACTGAAAGGCTAGAGAACATGCAACATGCAGAATTAAATGTGGAATGAACAAGGCTGGTGGCATCAAGCCAGAGCCGGAAAACAAAAGTAGTATTGCCGCTATGCCAGCTGGAACAAGGCGAGTTTGCGACATGTGGCAGTGGAGCGGGAAGAAAGGTGTGGTGACATGAAGTACTGAATTCAATGGCAGCCAGGTTATTAAGGCGTGTTGCTGTAGGAAGGAACCGATAAACGGGGAAATAAGAAAAAAACAAGAACATGTGGATAAATAGGTTTTAGTTTAGCATAAGGGTTACAGTGCTGCAGAAGCAAGGGTTTAAGACAGAAAATGTCATGTTAGTGACGTTGTGGGCGAATGAACAAAGACATTTTCTGATAGGGTGGATACAGATGATTACTGAAAAGGAAGGGGGACCAGAGTCACCATAAGAGTGCCTTGCACGGAAAAAGGAGGACAAAAAAAGAGGAAAACATCGTCTGCAGCGATTCTGAGGTGTTTCTGGGGCCTATTTGGACTTCATTCTTAACTGGAAGGAACATTTTTGGATGCACAAAGGTGCTTGCATTTTCACTTTGAGAATCAAGCTGATATTGCCACAAAGTATTTTTAAAAATACAATGACAGCGTGTTTGGTTGTCTTTGTGGCACATTGACATGCAGTTAGAACTGGAAGAGACGTTTGGAGCGCAAAGAGGGGCCTACACTTTTTGCTTGAAGAATTCAGGCTGATTTGCCTCGAAGCAGTTTACAAAATGGAAGTCTCAGGTGAAACCAGTCTGAGAGAGATTTCACTCCTACAACTGGTCTTCCTTGAACTGCGCCTACACAAAATGGTAGGCACGCCCGTAAAACGGCCCTTTTAGTTTATTATTATTTTTTATTTATTTTTTGAGTTTTATTGGTTTATTTCAAACCTTTAGCAACAGACACAAAAAGAATATTTCACACATTTATGAACCTTGGAGGAAAGACAAAAAAAGGATCAGAACAGAAAGATCCCTGGAATCAGCCAGCAAGAATAAAAGGCAGGAAAGTAAAAGAAAATAGAGAGGTAACCATTTCCCATCACTCCAAGACTGACTCCCACTTTAAAACATAGATGCATCACTACTATTCGAGTTAAAATACCATTCAGAAATTTGACAAGCACAAAATACGCCAAATGGCTTTCCCCCATTAAGAGTTCACCTGCTGAGAGTGTAGGAGCGCTTGCAAAAGTGGCACCCAAAGGTACGGCGGTCAGTCAAACCAATGCAGATAGTTAGAATACGTTGCAAAGTTTCTGCTTCTGTGTGTTTTAAGCATAATCTACAGTATAGCTGCTTCTGAATCAGTTGTTCGCGAGCAACTAACAGCTCCCGAGTAGGGCATACATTTGAGCGAATTATCAGGAAGCTTAACTACTTTGCTACCTGCATTGGTGACCTACACTCAAGCACATCATTTTTCATCAGTGCCAAGTTGTTCCTTTTGGCTGGAGTAAATATCCAATCCTGCTGACAAACTTTCTATCTTACCATAGCAGGACTGGATATTAAGGTCAACACTGAGGAATCCAAATCGTTCAGCTGTTTCATGCATTTGGCCTTCCAAACACTAAGATGATCAGTGTTTGCTATCAAGGTGATAGGACACAAAATGGTCAACTGAGGTGTCATGGGAACCAGCAAGGTTTTGAGAAAAAAGGATAGAGATTTCCACAATGATATGGAGTAGACAGAAAATAGGCCCAATTCAAAACGAATACAAGCCATAGGAAGGCTACTCGGGAGTCCTAGAATTCGCTTCCAAAAATCGCCATCCAAAACTTCCCATATTCACCAAGTAAGATTTAGAGGAGATTCAGATCCATAAGTAAGAATTGGAGCTACCTTTTGGTTATAAAAGGTAATCAACGGAATCATGGATAACTTGCCAAATCTTTAACACAGGATCATGCCCTGGGCAGTTAAATCTTTTACTTTTGATCTTAATAAGTTGGACCAGGGTGTTTCTGCAATACTTTGATTGACACAGACTCCCAAATAAATAATGAAATCACTGCGTTCCAATGGTTCCTGATTTAATAGCTATCCGGATCCTGGATTTCTTTTCCCATGAGTTCCCCCATTATAGGCCAGGATCTTAGATTTCTTTATACTGACTCATAATTTATTTGAGGTCATATAGGACTGCAGGGCATCTAATCGCCTTTGCAGTCCTATTGTCATCCTTACATTCAAAAGGAGGTCATCTGCATAGACTATCCAAGGTATTGGTCTCCCATTGATCTTAGGCGGGAAGCCACGTAATTTGTTTTGGGTTGTTTCCATTTCAGAAATATATAGGTCAAAGAAGATTGGTGCCAATGCACAGCCTTGCTTTAATCCCCTATTAACCTTAATTGCCTCTGATAGCTGCCCTAGGCAGTTCAAATGTACCGTCATTGTTGTATCAGTGTAGAGTGCTTCCATAGGCTCTAATAGCTCCACTGGGCACCGCCAGTCTGTCAACTTGGACCACAGGCATTCCCAGTGTACTCCGAGACCCCCAAACCGGCCCATACAGTCGGGGTTTGCTCAGAAGCACTTTAAGACAAGATAGCAGCACACGTGAGATGGATGGGTGTGCAGATTTATTACTCCAACACCAATCAATAAGGACAACTCAAACGGTTTGGCAAAGGGAGTCTGTTTAATGACAAGTACAAAAAACGGGGAGTTGTGAATATCAGCAATGGTGCGATCTTCCTTCTCGTTTCAACTCCAACGAACTTCACAAAAATGGAAACATTTATACTGAAAAGTCGTCATCATTGACATGTAAAACTCAAAAGTTAACATGCAATTCTATTGGTTAGGAAAAGGTAACTTTAATATAGGAACTATATCTGTAAATGGTAACGGAGTGAGGGGATTGGGTAAACACTGTCAGGTGGGCATCTAAGCCCTTCCTCCAAAATGACTACTGCAGACGTCACTAAAAGTGTGACGTCCTATTGGTTGTACTAACTATAGGACCCTAGATTATTTGGTCCATTGTGATTGGGTTGTCACCAACCCCATGCATACTTTTCCACTTTGCTTAGCAGCACGCAGAATGGTCGGCCAGGTGCGAGGTGCCCCTTCGTTACTTGGCCTTCCCCCTGTCCTTGCTACAATCAATCATTACTTTAGTCACCATATGTCAATTATTTTACTGTGGTTGGCCTCGGGACTGCATCTTCTGTCTGGAAAAGTTCTGATATCTTCGCCTGGCCTTGTGTCATGCGTAGGTGTGAGCTCTCGTTTTCGTTCGGCACAGCTGGTCATGTAGTTCAGACACTGAATTTACTTCTCCTTCCATCAATTTGTGTATCTGATTCTGCTTTCAACCACCACCTGCCTTCAGTTTCTTATCTCGACCTTTCAGAGGCAGGATATACTGTTCTTATTTTCAATTAGATCTATCTACTGTTCATCTGTTCCATTGGTATGACCGTGGCTTCCCTGGCACAAGTTGCCTCTGCTGAGTTTCGTTACAGCCGTCTCTTCTTGTTTTTGCTAAATATGAAGCTTTCTCGTGTGGCCTTTAGTAACCTGGGTTAATTCTGCTTCTTTCTGCAAAGTAGAAATAAACTTATAATAAAGTGCTTTGTTTGGGGTAGATTATGTATAGTGGCACTTGCTGCACTATTCTTCTACTAATCATAGCAAGCCGCACTGTTTTCTTAGCTTTCTTGTGGTTCCAAGCATATTTACATGTGTAAACTGGTCGATTATCTTCATTTTGCTTACAGCTTAGACTTACATTTTGACATTGTTCTTTTAATTTAAGTTCACAATATCCTTATTCATGGCGTTTTGGCTCTTTGCATCATTCTCTGGTTGTAGTTTCTTCTATCTGCGAGTCAGTCCAGGCCCTCATGATGTCATCATTCGTCTTCTATTAAGGCCTTTTTGGTTTCTTCAGGGACTGTACTCAGACGATCTTCATTTCGTTTCATTTGTTGGCATGGTTTTCTCAATGGATACCTTACTGTCCATGGTTTCCTTGGTACCGGTACTTCAATAGGTGCTGTTCTTCTAAGAGTCACTGAGCATAGCCCTACTGCGGCTCTCTGCTGGTTTATTTGCTCATCATATGTCACATATCTTGGTGTGAATGTTCCTGGAACTTCAAAATGAATGATTGGATTGCAGGCTTTATTCGGGACCTCCTCTACACTGCCCCCTCTGGGATGATTCATCGACCACCTTCACCTCCGTCTTTGGATCCATTTTACTTGGTTCTTCTGTATCCACTTTTACTTTGTTGCTTGGGTGTATTCTTTCTTCGTCTTCTGGGTCTATGCATGATGGTCTGAAGAAGTGTCTCTTTGGGGTCCATATTTGTATTACTCCTTTTAGACTTCCTGCTGTTTTCATGTGTTCATTCTTGTTCTATGTCATCAACTGACATTGTCCATTTGGGCTGCAGTAAACCCAACTTCCCACATAGTGTCTGTGCTTTCTGGGATAGAGGAACTTTGTTCCCTCAGGTGCATGAATTCTGGCCTTCACAAAATCTCTTATCTCCTCGTCAGTAAAGTCTTTGGGCTCCCATCCTGGCTTGACGTCAATCATGATCTTCATACCTATGACTTTCTTCGCAGTTTTCTGGCACTGGGACATTATTATCTCGATAACGCAAAATCCTAGCAATATCATCACTAGCAGGGCTCCCAGGAACTTGAATGCATCCACCATCCATTGTGGGACCCATGAGAATAGTGATCCAAACCAACTGTCATCATTTACTTCGTCTGTCTTGTCAATCATCTGGTTCTGCAGTTTTGTCCACATACCTATGGCTTCTGTTAGAGTTCCATTTTCCTCATCGTAAGAAGGTAAGAATGTGCAACATGATTCTCTGATTTTTGCACAAACTCCTCCATCCATACCTGTGATCACGTCAAGTACATATCTGTTCTGGAGCGTCATCAGTCGGATGGCTCTTAACTCTTCCTTGATTGTATTGAAGTCGTGTTGATGGTCTGCAGTAACTCTCATCTGGTTATCTGCAACCATTTAGTATTTGCTCCAACTTGGAATCTTGGAATGAAAATCGTTGTGAACACTGAGGAGGTGAGGGTAAACAGTCTGTGTTCATTTGAAATTGCATGAAAAGCTTCTTCAGATTTGGCAGAAAAGTTATTCTCCCTCTTCATTCGGGTCATCAGTTCCACAGATCTCTTCTTCCGCAGGTGAGCATCTGCTTTAGGGAAACTGTGAATATTCAAATCGCTTTTTGGGATCACCAACGCCGGAACATGAACATTCACTATTGTGCATATACCTCCCCAATTTCTGGGCAGTCTGATGTATGCTTTGAATCCACATGCCCAATAGTGATCCATAATTACTGCAGTTCTGTTCTCCATGCCTGGGGCATCAAAGATCCGTCCACAATTCTGATTCTCTCACATCTTTCTTGATCCATTGTTCCTGAAGCACAATTTTGAGCTTTCCAGTGGTACTATCTGCAAGGGTCCTCCTCTGTCGTCGACCCATGTCAGCAGTTTGACAAGCTTTGGTTGGCATAACCTTTGTGAATTTTCAATTGCTTCTTTGCAGGCTCCGAGGACCATCCATGCTCTGAAAATCACTACTCCTTTTTCCCATCCATCTGGTGAAAGTACTACACCCAAATCTGCATATGGCCTCTGTTCTTCCAATTTTGAGCCTCTTCTGGCATTTTTCCTTGGACATTTAGCTTCTGATTCACTTCCCATCTAATTTTAGCTCCTTTTACTCCAGGTTTCTCATATCTGATCACATGATTTCTAGTTTGAGCTCTATTTCTTGTCTTTATGTCTTGAACATAATCATCTTCATCTGGATAAGCTGTTTCAGTTGCCCATTTTAGCGAGGGATCACTGCCCATGAACTGGCCTCTAGTTTTGAACATGGCTATGTGTGAAAGACAGTGTGCTGTCTGGACTTCAATTTCTACAGCTACGAAGATCTTGGACTTCCCCAAGCTGTATGGTAGGAGTGCACAAACAAAGCATTCCCTTTCTGAACTTTGTCTTCCAACTTCTTTCATGTGCTGGTACCAAATGTTGTTTCCCAAATGTGCTGTGCTGTCCAAGTAATCGTTTAATTCACTGTCATCTCCAGGCATGCTTCTCTTGATTCTCAATGTTTTCATGTAGTTCGCTATAACTACGTCCCTGAATGCCTCTGTATGGCTCTTTCTTACTGGAGGATTCTCAGGTGTCCCGGTCCACGATGCAGGCCTTCTCATCTGCACCATTTGTGTAGACCCAAGTCTGTCAGCTCTTTCCTTGTCCTCGTATATCTTTTTCTTCCTGGTTAGGAGTGCCCATATCCATGCTGGCATTGGCCTTGTATATGGTTGTATTGTGAAGCTTGTACTTGTCCCTTTCACTGGAACATATATGCTCATTAGGTGGGTGCACTGGAATAGGAACGCTCTGTGCACCAATAAAAAAGTGCAGTTCTAATTGTTAATGACAGTAAGACAATGATGAATATGAAACATAGATACATTATGCCGCTATAGGTCAGGCGGCAGCATTTACTTCCAGAAAAATATGCATGTCTTTCCTCCTGCGGGAGGACGAGGTTGCTGCTTTGGATCCCCATCTCCATCTTTCACCAAAATGTTAACTTTTACTATACCCCTTTAAACAATGTTGTCTTTCGGATTCTGTATTAAGAGTTGCAAGTGTTACACAATTGTCCCCCCTCTTGTGAATAATGATTGTCTATTATCTCGGGATAAAGTTCTTTTACTAGGCTATGGGAAGTGTCAAAATCAAGCAATAATTCAGCAAGTCTCTTTATTGTGCATGTTCAAAATACATCAGCTCCCAGTGTATGCCTTTGCTCTGCTTCATTCCCGAAGACATGCTGTGCTCTGGTCAATATAAAAATAAGAAGTAAAATCTCTGGCAATGTTCTCTCGATCTGTCCCTCGGCGGAAAGTCTAAAATCTTCTCAAATAGTTCTGTTGATGGTTCAAAAATTCCACTTGCATCACTATTTCATGCAGAAGCATGCTCATCTGTGTAGAATTAGCTGGGTCTCTGATGAATGTGAGGACGTCAATATCTACAGGTCTCCCCACTAGCTCTGGAAAATCTGTGATTAACCGTAAAATGTCATTGCTGCCAAACCTACTGGGCCTCATTACGACCCTGGCGGTAATCCGCCGTCATTACCGCCATGGCGTAATGAACGTTAACGCCGTGGGACGATGGTGTAAAGTGCGCCACATTACGACCCATCGCGCACGAGCATTACGCCATGGCGGTAATGTAAACAGCGCCATGGCGGTAATGCCCCCAAAACGGCACCTACCGGCATCGTATGCGGCGCAAGGTGCACCACCGCCACCGCCGTACATAGCGGTGACCGTAGTTAGCGGTCACCGCAATTAGCGTTGACCGTAGATAAGCGGAACCGGAAGTAGCGTCACCGCGGCGGAACGGGAAAGAGCACGGCGGCCATCTTTAAAAACACAATCCATTGCCATCCTCCGAAACCACTGGACATCCGAGCCTGAGACCCCGCCAATACCGGCTTCAACCTTCTACCTGCAGGAAGATGCTGAAAGTTTTGAAAAAAGCCTGTGACCGCCAGCGGCAAGACCGCTTCTCCAGAGAGGAGCTCACCATTCTAGCGGAGACCCTACAGGAGAACGCTGCAGTGGTATTCTCCAACCAACTGACAAGACCGGCCATAACCAAGAAGAAGGCCATATGGGCACTGGTAGCTCAGCGGGTCAGTGCCGTGGGAACGACACCCCGCAATGTCAAACAGTGCCGCAAGCGGTGGGACGATCTCCGGCTCAGAGTCAGGAGCATACTATCAGCCAACATGAACCTGGCAATGGCAACTGGGGGAGGATCGGAGTCCCCTATAAAATTGCAGCCATGGGAGGAAATCTGTGCCTCCACAATCGGAATGCAGAGCATTGAAGGAGTAGGAGGAATGGAGAGAGGAGCCCCGACATCGGGCGATGCAGGTAGGTGGCTCAAATCAAGGCATGCAAAGTCCATTCATGTGAAGTACAATGTTGGCCCATAGTGTGAATGCAACACATCAGCAGGAGACTGCCCACAGATACATCCGATCTGCACCCTGTACACATGCAGCATGCACACCCTAACTGCAGGCACCCACATACCTCCATGCTACTTCCACACAAAAGGGAGTCAACTTTTTTCCCCTGCATGAAATGTGCCACATGTACTAACTGATGAGATGCCAGTCGCAACAATGCCCGGCCAATGTCCGCAGACCCATCAATAACACTCTCCCTCCTCTGTCCCACCACAGGCTCAAATTCCGACCTTGAGGAAGAGGACACCACAGCCTCCACACCCACCAAGAGGGCCAGGCCAACTGTGCCAACGCCACAACCCTCCACCTCTGTCGTCCCGAGGAAAACACCACAGCAGGCAAAATCCATGCAAGGGAAACAGGACAGGGCACAGACAGCCACCCCAGCAGGCAGTACAGCAGCAGCAGCAGCAGCAGCAGACATCACACCAATCATGCCCACAGAAGCCACAGCCTCTGCTGCAAGCAGCACACTTGGGGAGACTGCTGCCATTGCTGCCTCCTCCGATAGTGAAGCAGGGACCTTTGAGGAGAGTGATGTCAGGAGCCCCACAGGCCACCCTCATTCCCCCTACCTGTCCCTAAGCAGCCCGCATGTGGATGCCACACAGGGTCAGCCAGAGGATGACGATTGGCCAGCCACTCCATCCCCGCTGCAGGGGCAGATCAGCCCAATGGGAATGCCACTGCCATTAGCCATGGCCCAGAATCCCAACCATTCTCTGGAGGCGATTGCCACCCGGCAGCAGCAACTTTCCTCGCTGCTCGAAGAACATGTTGCTGAATGTGGGGGGTCAAGTGCAGCAATGGATAAATGTGCTGAGACTGTGAAGGCAGCTATAGAGTCGTCCACAAAGGACATCTGCGCGGAACTAGCTGCTGTGCGGCACGCCATCACTGACCTTGTGCAGACAATACGGGCCATGCGTCCAAATGAGCAGGCAGGATCCTCCTCGGTTGCCAGCTCGACACCGAGCAGCCCCATCCGCCGATCGGGGAGGAACCTCCGCAGCACAGGCAGGGGTGCCCCGGGGGCCAGTGGAGGGGGCTGCCAATAGTGGCCGGACAGTGTAGGAATCCTACTACTGACACTGCTGCACAGACCAACTCACACCTTTGTTGGGATTCCAGGGGGGGGGGAGGGTGGAGGGGGGAGTGGGTGTGTTGGGGTGTGCAGGGGGGTGGCGGGGTGGTGTGTTGGGGAGTTAAGGGGGGAGTTTGGGGGGGGTGTGTGCAGGGGGGAGGTGGGAGGTGGGAGGGGGTGTGTTGGGGTGTGCAGGGGGGTGGCGGGGTGGTGTGTTGGGGAGTTAAGGGGGGAGTTTGGGGGGGGGTGTGTGCAGGGGGGAGGTGGGAGGTGGGAGGGGGTGTGACACGACAGTACATAGTTCAAATACAGTTTATTCGTTTCACAAAAGGAAACGTGTGGACATTTTCATTGCGTATGTGTGCTTTATTGGTGTCCAGTCCTCAGTGTGCATGCCCCAGAGTCACACAGTGCCCCAAGTGCTGTCTCCATGCGATGAACACCAGCCGTGTGTGCTAGAAGCAGTGGTTGATGATACTTTGGCGCATGGCACGCCCCTCCTGTGCATCGCCTCCTCCATGTGGTGGCGCCCCTTCTGCACCCTCCTCATCCTCATCCTCATCGTCAGGTGGTTGCAGTTCTGCGTCAGGGGGCAGGGGCACATTCCGTCTGACGCACATATTGTGCAGCATGACACATGCCATGACGATCTTTGCCACCTTCTCATGGCCATACAGGAGTGCCCCACCAGACCTGCTGAGGCTTCGGAACCGTGCCTTCAGGAGGCCGAATGTCTGCTCTATGACCACACGAGTACGTGTATGTGCACGGTTGTAGTCCTCCTCGTGCTGGTTCTGCGGGTTCCGGACTGGCGTGAGGAGCCACCTCTTCAGGGGGTAGGCTGCATCACCTGTATGTAGGCGAGAATGTATGTGTCAGTCATGTTGTCTGTCCAGGAACATGATGTCCCACCATGGCTGGCATGGAACTGTTACCTTGGCTCACTTCTACATGCACTAATTGATTCACACTATGCAACCAGTATATGCCCATTGCTGCCATGGCCTGTTTAGCATGCCATCACCCTATGTATGCAGAGGGGTTTAGTGCATTGTGAGTGGCCTTCCTCTGTATCCGTTCTCTGTGTTACTCACAGCCAGGTGGAGTATGCATCATCCCCCCCCCCCTTTCAGCCAGGTGGAGTATGCATCATCCCCCCCCCCCCTTTCAGCCAGGTGGAGTATGCACTGGTACGTCATTCCCATGCCCACTTCCATGACATAGCACTCACCGAGTAGCCAGGATCTTGGGCCTGCATGTCGCTCCATGTAGCGTGGTATTGTGGAGTTCCTCAGGATCATGGAATCATGGGTTGATCCGGGGAATCGGGCACAACAATGTGTGATGATCTTGTTGGAGTCACAGACCATTTGCACGTTGATAGAGTGGAACTGTTTCCGGTTGCGGTACGGTACCTCCATGGCACGTGGAACCACCAATTCCACATGGGTGCAGTCGATGGCACCAATGCAACCGGGTATGCTGGCTAGTGCATGGAAACCCACTTTGGTGTTTGCAATCTCCTGGGCAGTCCGTGGTAATGAGATGTGGTCGTCTGTGTGCTTGAGGAGGGCATCAAGCACTTGGATGAGTGTTCGTGAGAATAATGGTTGTGAAATGCCATGCAGGTGCCCCACTGTGTGCTGGTAGGTGCCTGTGGCCAGGAAGTGGAGTACAGCCACTACCTTCAGTAGGGGGGGGATGGCGGTTGGACTTTCTATCATGCTGACGATGTCGTTGTGTGTCATGTCTACGATGGCGGTGATGGTGTCCCTGTCCAAACGGTACAGGGTGTGGATCTGCTCAGCAGTGAGGTTGTTTGGATTGGCTCTGATGCGTGGGATTGGGGGCTGCCTGCGTGGTGGCACTGGCTGTGCTGGTGGGGCTTGCTGGGCCTGCCTTGCCCTCCTTCTCCTCCTGCGTCTCCTCTGTGCTGCCTGTTGTTGTTGTTGTTGCTGTTGCTGTTGTAGTAGCACATGCATTGCTATCAGGTCCTCCAGCCCCAACATTGCTAGTCGTATTGGCATCATTGTGGAGTGTGACTGGGTGTGGGTAGGGGTGGGGTGTGCTCTTTTTATACTCCCCTGAGTCTGTATTGCCTTCACCTGTGCTGTTTCTGTGCACCTGTGGCAGCTGCATTCACTTGAATTGGCCCTTTACGGTTGGTTCGCGATGGCGTTATTTGCACCATGGCGGTAAGGTACTTAGCGGCCTCAATGATGGCGTTAGGTGCATGTCCGCTTGGGTCGGCATTTGCGTGCCTTTCCGCCATGGCGCTAAGTACGGTGTGGGCGGTCGCGTGCGCGCACCCTTAGCGCAGTTTGCGGCAGCGTTAACTACGATGCCGCTATTGGCATCGTAGTTAACGGTCACGGGTCATGATCGGACCTGGCGGAAAACGATGGCGGTAAGCATTTACCGCCATCGTTTTTCGCTTAGCGCCAGGGTCGTAATGAGGCCCACTGTCTTCTAGTGACAGGGACATTTGTGCTGTCTTGCTGAGGTTCAGGATTGTATGTTTTCATTTCACTATTAACAATGTCTGCACGTTCCATTTGCATGCAACTAAAATCACAATGTTGATTAGGAGTATGCTCAGACGTTCTGTATTTGCTGGATCTCGAAGAAACGTGAGTACGTCCGTTGTTCTCCCAACAAGATTTGAACAATCTTCGATTAGGCGAAAGAACAATACATTGCTAAGCTCACTTGCTTCCTTCTCCGCTTCGGACGTTTGGTTTTTCCTTGTTGTACTCAGGAAGTAGGAGAAACTGCTCAGCAATTACAGTAAGCAGCCTCCTTATAGTATTTTCGTTTTCAGGATCTTGAAGAAAGTCAGTGACACTTGTGAGCCTCCCCACCAGTGACGGGTACGATCTTAGCACTAGATCGAAGTATGTTACCACGTCTTTGGTGATGTTGCTACTATGGGACACCATAAGTAATTCTGAACAAGGTCTCTGTGTGGAAAGAGTCTGAGTACTGTATTTTCTTCCAATGTATTTGTCCTCGATCAAAATTTAGCATATTATTTCCTCGTCAAGGCCTCAGTGTGCCTCAGTCCACAGTTCTAAGTTAACAAGCTATGTTGTGGTTTTTGAATGCAGTTTTTCTTATTCACCCTGGAACTAGGTTGCACAGTGTCCAGTTCATCTGTCTTGACCCTCTTTTTGCTCATAGGAATGTCCAAAAACGAAACCACAATAAGTTCTTTTATCTTTGCTTTGTTGCTGCTCATGCATCCTGCTTCTTCGTCATGGATCTCATCTGCACGTGCTGTGGTTCTTCCCCATTGCTCGTAGTCTCCTTGCACTGGGGTGCAGGCAGGGGGTCATCTCCGATGTAGGGTTTATTATCGGCCAGAAAAATCCAAGCTCTTCTGCCTTGTAGTTTCACTGCGGAAGGAGTGCAGTCTTCTACTGTAAAGGGACCGTTAAACCTTGGTTCATCGCAGCTTTTTCTCATATGGTTCTTTACCAGGATGTAATCTCCAGGGAAAAAGGATGGTACACAAAGTCCTTGAGCTGTATCTGTAGTAGTAACTCCTTCTGTGTTCTGTGCTGCCCTGCACCCTTTTCATCGTCACTGCAGCTGGTCTGAAATTACAGTAAGGCAAGATGTCATGCAATTCAAGTGTTTTAGCATTTCAGACCCTAATATTTCTCCTGTTGACTGGGCATCACATCTAGCCCTATATCGGGGTGTCAAGGGAGTATGCATTTTTCTTCCTGTGGCTATTTTGGTCGGCGTAAGATAATGGTCAGAACCGGGTTGGTTACTGAGTGCATAAAGTGCCAAACGAAGGCAGTGCAACCATCCCTTTCTTAGAGTAAGCTTCAACTTGGCTATCCTTTCCTTTAATAGGCTGTTGAGCTTCTCACAAATTCCGTTACCTTGTGGGTGATACACCAACGAGAACTTGTGCTTTATACTAAGCAACAAGCTAATCTGTTCGAAAACCTCGTTCACAAAGTGGTACCCATTATATGAACTCATGACTTCACATACTCCGCACTTGGGAAAAACCTTCCTCACTAACAATTTGGCCACATAGGTAGAGTCTGGGTGTGTACAAGGACCTGCCTCTATCCATCTAGAGAATGGACACACCACAACAATGAGGTATCTGTACCCGTTACATACTTGAATCATGTCGACGTAATCGACATGCAAGTGCTGAAAAGGCCCATATGGCCCTGGGATGACTCCTTTCATTACCTTTAATGTGTGCCCAGCTGTTAATTGTTGGCAGATTATAGAGTTCACCATAAAAAATGCAACGTGCTCGGTTAAATTCGGTATGAACCAGTCTTCTGTGAGCGTTGCTGCTAGATTCTCTTTTGTCATGTGTTATGGGTAATGTAACTATTCCAACACTAACTTTAACAGGGCTATAGGCATTACTGGTTTACCAGTGCTGTCTTGTCACCACAAGCAGCCAGAGGGGTTTAAAGAACACCCTTGCCAATTCCACAAAATTTTTTTCCTCCTGCGGTGCCTCCGCTGGAAGTTCCATCAACTGTGCTTGGCCTAGATTGTTATAGCTTTCAGGTACAATCCGTGCAACTATCATTTTCTCATTTGTATGGGTGACTTCGATTTACATGATCATCTCACTCTTGGATGCCATACGTTTGGCTTCTGTGTCTGCTGCTTGATTTCCGCGTGAGATAAAATCTGTCCCTTTTGTGTGGGCGGCGCATTTCAGGACCGCTATGCCCACTGGGAGCTGTAGTGCCTTGATGAGTCTGTCCAATAAGGCTGCTTGCTGAACTGGTGTGCTGTCTGCTCAGAGGTAGCCCCTCCTTTTCCAGCGCACTATGCCTTTGTGCACTGTTGACGTCACATAGGCAGAGTCACTGTACACAGTTACTTCCTGGGCTGCGTGATTCTCAATGGCACTTATCAATGCCAATAATTCTGCAGCCTGTGCTGAATAATGAGAAGGTATTTGTGCCCTAAGGAGCACTAAAAATTCACCATTTGTGGCGTGTTTCATTACAACGACGCCTGTATATCTTTGCCCGTCGCTTTGATCGATTCTCGAAGAACCATCAATGAAAACACTTTCTCCTTCTGCCAATGCATTTTCTTTTACTCTGGGATTTCTTCATAGAATTCTGATTTCATAATTTGCACAGTCATGTATTGGGTCTCCTTCAGTGACTGGCTCTGCTATGAACATAGCTGGGTTCACTATCGTACATCGGACTATTTTAATCGATGGATTGACACTTCATAGCAGAAGCACTCTGGGATGTTAGTGTGCCCTTTGGTTTCTCTAGAATAGCAAATAGCGAGTGCCCGACGTACAACGTCATGGAGCATCCCATTACAATGGTAGTAGCCTTTTCAATGGTGAACGCTGCAGCAGCTAAACTTTATTCGCATGGGAAATGGCCTCTCATCACTGGGTCCAGATTCACACTATAGTATGCCAGGGGCTTGTACCCCAATGTGGTTCTCTGTGTGAGCACTGTCGTCATGACGCTGCCATTTGTGTGCGAGAACAGGTACAATTCCTCGGCATAATTGGGGATTCCTTAAACTGGTGCTGTGCAAATTGCTTTTTTGAGTTCAGCAAATCCTTCCTGCATGGTCCAATCAATATTTTCCTTCGTCACTTGTGCTTTCTTCAAGGCCTGAAGCAGAGGCTTGGTGTCGAGGACCCATGCCCTGACATAATTGCACAGGCCTAAGAAACTCTGCATTTGCTTTATCGTGCATGACTTGGCTGTGTTCAGTATGGCTTCAGCCCTTTCTGGTGTAACTGTTTTTCCCTCATGCGAGATCAGTTGGCCTATGTACAGCACTTCGTTTGACAATATTGTAACTTCTCTTTGTCAACCTTATACCCTTTCTCAGCCAATATAGTCAAGAGATGAATGGAATCGTGTCTGCATTGCTCCTCTGTCATGCTGCAAATTAAGATATCATCTACATATTGTAAAAGACCACTTTCTACTGCAATATTGCTTAGGTCCATCTGCAGAACTCTGTTAAAAATAGAAGGAGACTCACAGTACCCCTGGGGTAGCCTCGTGCTTTTCAGACGCATCAGTCTGAATTTAAAAGAAATAAAATCTTGTGAGTCACGGTGCAAAGGGATTGAGAAACATTTGTTTTTCAAGTCAATCACCGTGAAATATTTTGCCTCAACAGGTATATTACATAGGATTGTAGCCGGGTTTGGGACTAAAGGGAATTCGGCCTCAACAATATCATTTATTTGCCTCAGATCTTGTACTTGCCTCCAAAACCCCCTTTACTTTTCACAGGGTAAACTGACATATTGCATGACGACTCTGACATCACTAAGATTCTTTGTTCCATCATAGCCGAAATTGTCTTACAAATTCCCAATCTGCCTCCCTGGACCTGGGGTATTGTCGTGCTTTTGGAGGATTGCTCCTGGTTTCAGTTTAATCTTCACTTCTCTGACTCCTTTCAATAAGCCTATGTCATAGCGGCCTGTAGTCCATACTGAGACAGGTACTTCGGCCATGCCATCATCAAAATATTCAGGACCGTTCTGTGCCAACATCATTCTCTGGGCACTTCTTTTTTAATTATTCTCACCCAAAAGATGAGACTCACCTCAACTGTTGTCTCTTTCATATCTGCTTGCTCAACAAACAGATCATCATCAGTGACGTCAGTCAATCGGTATCCTTCTTCAATGGCAATTATTCTGCACCATTGTCGGCCTTCATCGTCATAACCATCAATCAAAGCCATTTTTCCTCATAATGCAGCTGTGTGTATTACTAAGGGAAACACTTGTCCCTTTTCCTCGTGCATAGGTATTTTTGGCCTGAATAGAAATTCATCTGGGGTCCTCATAATCCTGTCTGCAAGGCCTGGTATCCCTGCCATTAGTACACATATTCCATATGCAAATATTTTGGGCTCTAATGGTGTAGCCCTCATAGCTGTGTGTCCTGTGTCTGCTCTAATCATTTTGCATATGTTTGAATAGTGCATTCCTGGAGTTGAACATATTATGCCCTCCTCCATGAATGAGATTGTCATATTTAACTTCGTCATTAGATCTCGACCCAAGATGTTTACTAGGGTTTGTCGTGAATATAATAGAGGCACATTCATTTCACATTCTCCTATAGAGACTGGAAGTGTGTTTGTAAAGGGAACACGACTTGTAGCTCCTGTGAAACTCTGACTATTCATGCAAAGCTTGCCTTCACGTATACATGAATGTGTTCCGCCCATGACAACTAAGAAGAAATATTCTTTTTCCCCTATAACATCCACCCTAGGTTCCCGGAGGGGGTCTGGTGTCACTGATAGGATAGAACACATCAGGGTTCTGAGTGAGCTGTCCTAGTCCGTATATAATTTTGTCCCACCTTGTGTGAATGGACCTCCCCCATCACCAGTATTATTTCTTATTCAGGGTTTGCAGCCTGTCCGGTATTCACTGTCTGTGACAGTTGCATAGGCAACTGTTGTGATTGTCCTTGTGGGAGACTCACAGCATTCTGAGGTTGTGGACCTTGCTGTGTTCCTGGTGTTTGCTGTTGCACAATGTGATTCTGTGCAACTCCCTGATGTAAAGTCGCAGGTGGATTCATCATGCCTGCTCCTATTCCTTCGCCGTTTTGCATCATGCATTGATTTCTGCATATACGGGCTAGATGCCTGTCATCCCACACAGCCAACATACTGGTGGTGGTATGATCATTTACCCATTTCACGTATCTTGATAGCCATGTTACATGTTTTGAAAACCTCCTTGATTATTTTATAAGCCTCCTTGATTGCTCTGCCATCCTCTTCCTCTAAATCCTCTTCCCCTAGGGTAAAACCCTGTGTTGCCCTGATTATTCTGCTACGTATTATTCACCTGTTGCGTACTCGACCCGTCTGTGCTAGTTATCATTGCTCCTTCAAGAGCATATTTTGATAATTTCTTCTGTACTAATTTTGCCTCTTCACCCTTTCGAGCAGCTTCCTTTTTGCAATTCTTTTCTTGCAACAGCCTGCAATAGTGTGAGATGGTCAGCTGTATTTCTGACCATGGTTTAGCCTCGATTCCTACCAATTTCTTGTGCTGTTTCTGTACTGGCTCTGGCAGCAGTTGGCACAATATATAGTAAAACACAGGTATAGATTTCCCCCAAGATTCATGAGTCTCGAGTACCCACACGTCTTGAAAATTCTGTAAGTAAATCAACGGATCCTCCAACCCCTCCATTTTCCGTGTCATTATAGCTCCCATATCAGAAGTGTCTGGGTATAGCACTTGTGGTGCTTTCCAAACTGCGGCTCTGCAATTGTTAAATGGAGCTCTGTCATGCACGGTATTAATTGTGGTCACACCAGGGTAGCCTGCCCGTGTCCACACATCGTCTGCTCTCTCACCAAGTATGGCGATTAAGAGACCCTAGATATCCCCTACAGCTAACGTGTTCCCTCCTGTCATTTTTTCTAGCTCGTGTATCCATTTTCTGGCTCCCGATGTCAGCATTGCAAGCTTGCTTTTCAAGTTTTCTCGATCCATGTGTGGCCATGGAATATAATGTTGTCTTGCTCCCACTTTCTTGAGTAACTGAAATTGGGATGCATAGCCCGCTCTCTCTTCTCTCATTGTTCTCCCGTCTATTGCAGGGGTAATGTTCCCGCATCGCCGCCTACCTGGCAATGTCCTTAGCCGGCTCACATAGGGTGGTAGGGACACCCCCCTTTGACCCTGTGATATTTCTTCGCATCGGTCTGACTGCGTGACTGACTCATGCCCTTGGTGCAGACTCACTAGTGTCTGACATTCTTATCCCTTTGACCCTCGAAACTGGTCTTTCGCATCTCCTCTCTGTCTCCTTTTACTCAAGCTCCTCTCTTTCGGTGTCAGACATTGTCTGTCCCCAACTCGTGCAACTTCTTGCATCCTATTCGTTCCTGCTTATTTCTAATCTATCTAAGTATAGTTCCCTATTCCCACTACTTCTGGAGACATCCTCAGTGTCGTAAAGCTGAGTGCTCTCTAGGCACTCGTCTTCCCCCTCCCCTTGGGGTATTGTTCTAACCCCATTTTGTCATATATTCCATCGATCATGCTTCTGGTGTCAAAGTCATCCTCAATGTTCGCCCTAGACGTGCCTGGTACTGAATCGTACTCAGGAAATCATTTGTCAATGTCTTCCCAATCGAGTATTGGCTCAGGTTTTTTAACTTCTCTTTCTAGATATTCGAGATCACATGCTCTCTGCCTTTGCTTCCGTTCTACATCGTCATCGAATTCTCTGCGCTTCCTCGCTTCTTCTCTGACCCTATCTTCTTCCTCTTTCTTTTCGTTTCTATGTTCATTTGCCCTCTGGATTTCTTCATATCTTCGTCTCTTTATTCTTTTCTCTCATATCCTTTGCTCTTCCTCTAATGTATGCTGCTCCTGTCTGTCTTGATCATTGGCTGCTCTTTGTTTACAATTGTGCTGCCTTTCTAGCTCTTCATGATATAACTGTTCTTGTGTCTGTCTATCTTTTTTCCTTATTCTTTCGTCTCTCAATCCTTTTTCCTTCTCCTTCTCCCTTCCTCTGTAACTCATCTAATATATACTTTTGTTTTGCATCATCAATGCCTTTGCCATTGAGTTTCAGTACAATCTGCCCTTCCATCCATTCGTTCTTTGTGAATGCTATCTTATCAGTTCTATCTTCACTTCCTTTCCATCTTTTACCTTCTCTCTCCTTGTCAAGAGATGCACTTGTCTGTGTCTGGGCCCTTCTTTCGTCATCGCGTCTCTCCTTGTCCCTTGGAACTGTAGAGGTGATATCCTTATCTTTATCTTTACCTTGATTTTCTTCACTACTTCGCTTAGGTGACTCATTTGCCGGGTTGCTATACCCCGTGGCTGCTTTAGTTCTCTCAGTGGGTATAACCCTTCATCCTTACTATCTTCAATCTTCGTTCCAAATGGGGCCAGTGGTGCGGTAGGCGTCTCACCTCCCTCTGTGCATACATTATATATCCAATCTATTGGTGGCTCCTCTTCCTTTCCCTGTTCATACATTTTCCAAAGCTCTAGAATAGCTAGCCGTTTGTCGAACATTTTGCCCGTGTATGTGGTGTGCAAGTATGCCGTCATGTGTTGCAAGACAGCTTTAGATAAGGACCCACCCTGTGGGCATGGCATAAACATCTTTTGGGCGGTTCCTTTAACCCATTCTACACTGTATTTTTTCAGCTTAGGTGCATGTTTCGGCAACTGTTTGCACAGGTGTGCTAATGGAGTTATGTCCTCCATGCTTAAATCTGTTCCCTTTCCCCTTATAAAACACTTGTCAAAGCTTCATATGACTTAAACAATTCCAACAATATGAGCGAGCACCACTCACCGCAAGCTCCAATCCCGATTTTTCTACAAAATTTTATATCCTCTGTTTTACTCAAAAAACATCAGGTTATTCTCTACCACCTGCCAAATATCCAATCACAAGGTGTTTACGCTAGTTCCTTGAAGGAAAATTCTCCGTTCTATGACCTCACAACAATCAACACATAAGACAGACGGTAGCATACTAGATGAACTCCAGCTGGTCACATGTATCTCTGCCTCTAAAATTACCCCGACATCGAGTTTAAATGTATCCCTTTCGCGGCGCCTTTAATCACCATGGTAGCCTATTCGTTCTCCTTTATTTGGGACTCTGGATACTGAAGTTTCTTCTAGCCGCTTGTATAAAAGCGTAGGAATAAGGTGGATTCTCTCACTTCTCGGGTGTCCTCCCCGGTAAACTCTCTCCTCTCGGGTGTCCTCCCCAGTATCTTCCCTCTATATACTTAATTTTTCTTGAGTCATTATTCCCTTCCCCATATATATATACATTCTTCTCTGCTTCTAACTATATTTTGTTTTCCCGCCTCCCTCCGTTACCTTTTCCCTTACTTGTTTCTAAGGCATGCACTTTTGCCAAAGTATTAGTCTTTTTCACTCACCGTTCACATGTTTCCTCTCTGGATCCTCGGGATCACTGCCTTCTTCACCGCCTTCTTTGGCTATTCTCCCGCTCAGCTGCCCATAGGAGTGGGAAGGGGTTATGTGGGGAACACGGGTCCCTTCAGACCTCGTTCTGCAGATTTTGTTTTTATTCTACCACTGTCTACGGGGAGCTTCACGTTCTACTCCGCCGAATGGCAAAGGACTTGTGATATTGCCGAGGACCTAGAGTTACTTTATGTCGATGGTCAAAGGATGTCTTATTCTAATCGATAATTGATAACCATCAATCTCATAGAATCAGGGTTTGCTCAGAAAGACTTGAAGACAGGATAGCAGCACCCGTGAGATGGATGGGTGTGCAGATTTATTACTCCAACACCAGTTAATAAGGACAACTCAAACGGTTTGGCACAGCAAGTCCATTTAATGACAAGTACAAAAAAGGGGAGTTGTGAATATCAGCAATGGTGTGATCTTCCTTGTCGCTTCAACTCCAACAAACTTCATAAAAATTGTAACATTTATACTGAAAAGTTGTCATTATTGACGTGTAACACTCAAAAGTTAACATGCAATTCTATTGGTTAGGAAAAGGTAACTTTAATATAGGTACTATATCTGTATATGGTAACGGAGTGAGGGGATTGGGTAAACACTTTTAGGTGGGCGTCTAAGCCCTTCGTCCAAAATGACTACTGCAGACGTCACTAAAAGTATGATGTCCTATTGGTTGTACTAACTATAGGACCCTAGCTTATTAGGTCCATTGTGAGTGGGTTGGCACCAACCCCATGCATACTTTTCCACTTTGTTTAGCAGCACGCAGAATGGTCGGCCAGGTGTGAGGTGCCCCTTAGTTACCCGGCCTTCCCCCAGTCATTGCTGTACTCAATCATTACTTTAGTAGACATGTGTCAATTATTTTACTGTGGTTGGCCTCGAGACTGCATCTTCTGTCTGGAAAAGTTCTGATATCTTCGCCTGGCCTTGTGCCATGCGTAGGTGTGAGCTCTCGTTTTCGTTTGGCTCGGCTGGTCACGCGATTCAGACACTGTGAATTTGCTTCTCCTTCCATCAATTTGTGTATTTGATTCTTGTTTCACCCACCACTTGCCTTCAGTTTCTTATCTCAACCTTTCAGAGGCAGGATATACTGTTCTTGGTTTCAATTAGATGTAGCTAGTGTTCGTCTCTTCCATCGGTATGACCGTGGCTTCCCTGGCACAAGTTGCCTCTGCTGAGTTTCGTTCAGCCGTCTTTTCTTGTTTTTGCTAAATATGAATCTTTCTCGTGTGGCCTTTAGTAACCTGGGTTGATTCTGCTTCTTTGTGCAAAGTAGAAATAAACTTTTAATAAGTGCTTCATTTGAGGTAGACTATGTATAGGGGCGCTTGCCGCACTATTCTTCCTCTAAGCATAGCAAGCGCACTGTTTTCTTAGCTTTCTTGCAGTTTCAAGCATATTTACAGGTGTAAACTGGTTGACTATCTTCATTTTGCTTACAGCTTAAACTTCTTACATTTTGACATTGTTCTTTTACTTTAAGTTCACGATATCCTTATTCATGGTGTTTCGTCTCTTTGCATCATTATATGGTTGTCATTTCTTCTATCTGTGAGGCAGTCCGGGCCCTCGTGAAGTCACCATTCGCATTGTATTAAGGCCTTTTGGTTTCTTCAGACGATCTTCATTTTGTTTCATTTGTTGGTATGGTTTTCTTAATGGATACCTTACTTTCCATGGTTTCCTTGGTACCGGTACTTCAATAGGTGCTGTTCTTCTAATAGTGTATCACGCGAGCCCTGTAGGAGCAGGAGCTCCCCTCCTCTGCAGAAGCAGTTACCTTTCACTGCAGGAGCAGTGGCAGCCCTCTCATGTATCCGGAGCGGCATTAGGTAAGCTATTAGGCTTATTGCTATCGCAGTTTATCTTCAACTACTAATCCTTACAATTGCGGAAACAAACAAACCTCGTCGCTACTTTCAGATGAGACGCTGCAGCAACTCCATTTACCCTGAGTGCAACAATACGCCATTGCACACCACGAGGGCAGCTACACGCTAAGATGGCCACCAATATTTCACCCTAGCTGCCTCTGAACCGCAGCTACACACCCTTTCTCACCATCTGGCTCCGTTTTGGCTGAGTGAATGCTCTTCAGCACCAATCCAATGCCAGTAGGCGTAGCCGGTCCACCGTTCCAACGACCACGTTCTAAGGATATCTCCTCTCCTGAGCCCAGTGTATCACGGGAGCCCCGTAGGAGCAGGAGCTCCCCTCCTCTGCAGAAGCAGTTGCCCCGCACTGCAGGAGCAGTGGCAGCCCTCCCATGTATCCGGAGCGGCATTAGGTAAGCCATTAGGCTTATTGCTATCACAGCTTATCTTCAGCTACTAATCCTTACAATTGCGGAAACAAACAAACCTCATCGCTACTTCCAGACGAGATGCTGCAGCAACTCCATTTGCCCTGAGTGCAACAATACCCCATTGCACACCACAAGGGCAGCTACACGCTAAGATGGCTGCCAATATTTCACCATAGCTGCCTCTGGACCGCAACTACACACCCTTTCTCACCATCTGGCTCCGGATTGGCTGAGTGAAACCTCTTCAGCACCAATCCAACGCTGGTAGGCTTAGCCGGTCCTCCCGTTCCACGGCGCCACGCTCTAAGGATATCTTCTGTCCTGAGCCTGTCCGATGCTGTCCGGGCCGCGGGCCAGACCCCCTTGACGACTGAACTCTGCGCACCCGTGAGTACAGCCCAAAGCTAACGCCTCTCTCCCCACTACACAGCCTATCTTTCTGTCACCACTACCCACAAGCACCCCTTACAAGCAAGATCTCTATTACCAGCCCAAATACCATAACTTGGATCCCCACGGTAAGGCCAGCCGCTTCAGGTGTAACCTTTCTTGGTAGCTGTTGTAGCCACTCTTACCCACATTCAGAATCAAAGAGAAACCACCTCCCCACTGGATACATTCTCTCAAAACGAACTTAAGTATTTTCTGCACACCTGAACTGAGCTATCGCCTGCTACTTTGAACCTGCATACCCAGCCCTATATACACTTACTCCTCGCATGGACGGCACCATAGAAACTGCCTGTATGTTGCTATTGTTTGATGGTAATTAGCATCCTACCTGAACGCATCAACCTACATTGCCTCAGGCCTTACTATTGTAATATATTACCATGAATGCACTTTGTAATCATTCCCGTACTAAAGTTAATTAGCCAAAGACTGTTTCTGGAATTTGTCACACCAACTGTGCCATCCACCAAACGCCTTGTTAGTAATGTCGATTAGCCAAAGTTTGCATCTAGTAATGTTGATTAGCCAAAGTTTGCATCTAGAAATTTAACACACCAAGCGTGCCTTCTACCAAATACCCCTATCAAAAGTTGATTAACCTATATACTGCATATAGGACTGCATACTAATGTTACTCCCACATCAGCATGTATACCGTGCCTCTCCTCATCTGCATTATAGGCACCATGTTCACCACGTTCAAAAACACACAGAACTCGCACGGACTAGACCTAACAGGCCACAGCTACACCAGCAGCCAGAGCACTGAAACCATGAGCTACGCCACCCAACATACATCGATCACAGCCACGCACACACCCTCAATTCACGTCAGGCATCATAGACTCAGGACACGCACCTACCCGCTTAATGTTCCTACCGTACCTACTCCTGTAGCACCCAGAAACTCACGCCTCGGATCACAGACCCCCTACAGAACATACGGCAGATACCATAGCACCACCACAATTTGTAAACACTCTTTCACTAAAGCACCTTTCCAAATACCTGCCTACAACACCACGAAACAACACTCCGATACATTAAATAAAGACTCCAACCATCCCACTGTAAATCACCTCCAGCCCCTGCCCTACAAATGCGCCTTACTTAATGTCCGCTCACTCAATGCCCATGCCCTAGAAGTCAATGATCTAATCATTAGCCAAGACCTAGAAATAATAGCCATCACAGAAAGATGGCTTCACGAAGCCTTCGGACCGGCCATCACGCTGACACTTCCTGAAGGCTACTCTATCCTTAGACAGGATAGGCCTGACAAAAAAGGAGGGTGAGTAGCGCTAATCTTCAGAGAAGGCATTTCTTTAAGGCCGACACCTAACCAAAGAGAAGGAAATGTAGACATCCTATAAGCCAAACTAGCTCTCGCTCCAAAAAACACCATTAATATCCATGGCCCTCATTACGACCCTGGCGGAATACGAAAAACGATGGCGGAAATGTAATACCGCCATCGAATACCGCCCGTTGCGATCATGACCCGTCACCATAAGGTACGATGCGATTAGCGACACCGTAGTGAACGCCAACGCTAACTGCACCAAGTACGCGCACGCGCGCCGTGCAAAACCGCAATATCCGCCATGGCGCAACGGTACGCGAATGCTGACCCCAGCGGACATTCACCTAACGCCATCAAGCATGGCGGAAAGTACCATTCCGCCATGGCGAGAACTACGGCATCGCGAACCAACCGTAATGGCCCTACTGAGTGCCTGTACTCCACTCCCTGGCCACATTGCACAACTCCTCGTAGGCGCAATGCAGTCACACCATGCAACCAGTGAAATGTACAAGTCACCCATGCATGCCAACGAACAAATGCATGCAGGGGCCCCAAGTGCCCTGTGAGTGGCCATCCACAATTGGCAACACACCATTGCCGTACTGATGCAGCACAGGCATCTGAAGGTGCAAGTACACCAAAATGAACTGAAAATTCCATGACACAAAACAACAACAGTCCCCCATCGCTTGCCACCAGTGTAAATCAACATTCAAAGCAGTAACCTGAGGGAGACTGCACCAGCCCTGTACACATGCCAGTAGTCAAACCAACCATCAGCATAAGCACGTACCACACAACTGTACCCAGAAGCCGGAACCCAATGCAGAACACCTCACAATACATCGCGCCACAAATCGGAATATGCCACATTACTAGCAAAGAATAACGCTACACGGTTAATATCTGAATATAAATTTAATGCACATCAAAATCACCAAGCCCATACAGCCATTTGAACATAAACTCACAAATGATCAGCATTACTGTGGGCTGCGTCCGCAATAAATGACCAGCTTCCCCATGTGTGACGCCCTGTACCTTCATGGCACACAGGGGCTACATCAACGTCCAAAAAGGCAACATGGAAGCGCCTAGGACCGCAGGGCCGTCCCATGAAGTAGGCACTAGTCCACCTGGAAGCTAGGTATGCTGCACCTAGCCACTAGTACTGCGTAAGGGCATGTGGGCCATTGGCGATCGTCCCATAAGATCGTAATGGTGCTCCACTGATTAACTCGAAGCTGCAGGTGTCGACTGTAGAAGCCATCTGCAGGAGTGGCGTACAGATGGCAGCGGCAGAAGGGGAGGAGATACCTGTCACCCAAATGAAAAAAATGATAGTATGGGCATCCGACCTCCATATGCATTACTCACTTCATTCAACACACCAAACCTACAACCATATGCATGCTAGCCCACTCATAAGGATCAATTGCACCCAAAAATCACTTGCGAATCATTACGACACAAATCGAGGTGAATACACTATTTCAAACGAGTGTCTGTGTGCATGCGCCTGTCAGAACAGGATCCATCAGATGGGATCATCAACGTGCATAGACACAAGTGATTGAAGGCGCGTCGAGACAGGGAGGGTTCAACAAGGGCAGACAGACGATGGTCCCACTATGGCAGCCTTGCATCACATAGCGCAGGGGAAGGGGATAGATTCCAAATAGCCATGTACATGGCAGACTCCCAATTAAATCATCTTTCCATGCATCCATTCATCATTCCCTCATCCCGTTATGAAAACGCCTGAATATTCACTCACATAACATTCGAAATTTCCATTGAGTCTGTGCGTAATGCAGCCTTCAATATCCACTGTGCTCCTGCCCGGATTCCTTGTGTAGTGAAGTCACATGTATTTGGGAACGTCCTGCCTTATCGTCCACTACGCTATAGCGCATCCCATTCAAATCATATCAATCATTGCATTCCCGTCATGGGCCCTGTCCCAAGGACATTCAACAATAGAACGTTACATTTCCAGTCAGACCTGTGGGCGTCTCCACGCCGCTAGTTGAAAACCGAAAGCGCTGTCCTTCGAATTCCTAATTTGCAACATCACGTTGAAAAGGCATCTGTGAACGCTTGTATTCACAAATACATCTATGCAGTGCGGCTGTGTGTGAAAATGGTAACTGGCCTCAATCACTGATGGGACTCCCCGCCGTCGGTGAACGTCGGTACAGTGCTGCATGAGGGTCCACCGTTGATCGAGCACTACATTCCACTGACCCTTCACAAGTCTGCTCGCGAATGCAAATATAGTATGTGCAACAATGGGACCATAGCAGAATTAACATATAAACCAATATTCCACAGCCATCGGGATTAAGAACATGATTGCAAATGCAAGATGCCATGCGTCGAATTGCAGCGTCGTGTGCGAGACGTGCTCGCACGAAAGGCATTGCAGCTGACACAGGTGGAATGAATCACCACAGGTGAAGGCTATACAGCCTGAAAACACATAAATTGCACACCCAACCCCCTCCCCCAACCACACCCACTCCAGAATGCTACCGGCAGGACTAGCGATGTTGGGCCTGGGGGACCTGATTGCACTGCAAGTACTCCAACTTCAAGAAGAAGACGAACGCCAACTACTACAACAACCGGCCGCACAGAGGAGACGCAGGAGGAGGAGGAGGAGGAGGAGGAGGAGGGCAAGGCATGGCCAGCAAGCCCCACCAGCACAGCCACTACCACCACGCAGGCAGCCCGCAATCCCACGCCTCCGAGCTAATCCGTTCAACCTCACAGCTGAGCAGATCCACACCCTCTACCGTTTGGACCGGGACACCATAACCGCCATTGTCGACATGACACACGCTGACCTTGTCAGCATGATAGATAGCCCAACCGCCATCCCACCCCTACTGAAGGTGGTGTCTGTACTCCACTTCCTGGCCACAGGCACCTACCAGCACACAGTCGGACAGTTGCATGGCATTTCACAGCCACTATTCTCACGGACACTATTCCAAGTGCTTGATGCCCTCCTGAAGCACTCAGACGACTACATCACTTTACCACGCTCGGAGCAGGAGCTTACAAACACAAAAGTGGGATTCCATGCACTTGGCGGCATACCGGGTTGCATTGGTGCCATCGACTGCACCCATGTGGAATTGGTTGTCCCACATGCCATGGAGGCCCAGTACCGCAACCGGAAACAATATCATTCTATCAATGTACAAATGGTGTGTGACTCCAACAGGATCTTTACACATTGTTCTGCCCGATTTCCAGGATCAACACATGATTCTATGGTCTTGCGGAACTCTAGAATACCACGCTACATGGAGCGACACGCAGGACGCCGATCCTGGCTACTCGGTGAGTCTCATTTAATGCATGAGTATGTGGGGTAGGTGATGCGTGAATGACCTGGCAGGAAGGGGGGGGTGCGTACGTAGCAATGACATTCCACAAACATCCTTTCTTGTCCACATACAGGTGATTGCGGGTATCCACTGAAGAGATGGCTCCTTACACCAATCTGGAACCCACAGGACCAGCATGAGGAGGACTACAACCATGCCCACTCACGTACCCGTGTGGTCATAGAACAGGCATTCGGCCTACTGAAGGCTCGTTTCCGCTGCCTCAGCAGGTCTGGCGGGGCACTCCTGTACCGCCATGAGAAGGTGGCAAAGATGGTCATGGCATGTGTCATGCTACACAACATGTGCGTACGTAGGAATGTGGCCATGCCCCCCGACGCAGAACTGCTAGCACCTGAAGATGGTCATGATGAGGGTGGGGATGTGGCAGCACCTCAAGGGGTCCGCGAGGCACAGGAGGCCCGTGAATTACGTCAGAATCTCATAGATGCATGCTTCTAGCACTCACGCCTGGTGGCTGTTACATGGACACGGGACTTGTGGCACTGTGTGTGTCTGGAACATGCACAATGTGGACTGTACGCCAAGATAGGCCTCGTACACAGAGATCAATGTCCACACATCTCATTGGATGAATATGAAGATTTGTATTGCAGATGTGAAATGACATTACACACCCAATCGACCCGCCACCCAAAGAAGCACAACACACCCCCTCCACCCTCCTACCCCCCCCGAACACCAGTGTCCAATGACGCTCATTGTCAGTGGGCAGACGCTATTGCAAGCCCCCTCTCCGGGTATCAGGGGCACCCCTGCCTGTGGAGCGCCGGTTCCTCCCAGATCTACGTTGGGGGCTGCCCTGGACGGAACTTGCAACGGATGATGTCTCTGCCTGCTCACGTCCATGCATGTCCCTAAGGGTTTGTGAGAGCTCAGTGAGCACACGGCGCACAGCGGCAACTTCACCACATACGTCTTTGGACGTCGCATGCAGTTCCCCCCTCAGGCTCTCGGTGCTTCTCTCCATTTGTCCCCTCAGGCTCTCGGTACTTCTCTCCATTTGTGCCCTTAGTGTCTCTGTACTTCGCTCCATTTCTGCCCTAAGTGTCTCAGTAGATGTTTCAATGGCTGCCTTAGAACCCCCACATTCATCAGCATGCTCCTTGAGGAGCGTGGCCATTTGCTGCTGTTGCACTATCATCTGCTCGAGGGACTGTTGCCTCTGCTGGGCCATGCCCATTTGCGGTGGTGTCACAGAGGGGCTGGACGCCTCATGTTGCCTTGAAACAGGCCTTGTGGGGGTTGGCCAGTCGTCGTCTTGTGGGTGCCCCTGCGTGGTTTCCTCATGGTGTACGGGATGATACAAACAGGGGGATTGAGACAGGTCATGGATGTGTCCTACTTCGGCAGCACCGTTTTCTGTGTCGGAGCATGCTGGCATGAATGCAGTGTCACCTAGGGTGCTGCTGCCACCAGAAGCAGTGCCTTCTGTGGCATCCATTGGGGGGACCTGTGGTGCTGCTGTTGTGGACATGCTGGCTGCTGGGGTGCCTGTTGATGTCCCCTCCAGTGTGCTGCCACTCGATTTGTGCTGCTGCCGTGCCTTGATCCGTGCAGCTGAGGTGGAGGGTCTTTGGCCGTTGGTCTTGGCCCTCTTTGCAGGTGTGCTGGTAGGGGTGTCCTGAAGCTCGTCGTTGGAATCGGACCCTGTGGTGGAGTAAAGGAGGGCGAGCGTTATTCATGGGTCTGTGGTAATTGTAATGGCAATTGTATCACATGCATTGGGGTGGTACCTGGGGGTGATTTGGGTCAGGGCCTTGGAGGTGGTCTCATTTTTGTGTGCATTGGGGATGCAGTTATTTTGCAGTCTGCAGTTAGGGTGTGCATGCTGCACATGTAGAGTGTGTTTTTGGGATTTTTAAATATTTATTTATTTAATCTGACTTTTAAGGGGCGCTGTCATGGCAATGTATGTGGTCGTTCTCCTGGACATGTGTTTCTATTGCACTATGGGGACACATGGTACTTCACATGGTTGGTAATTGTGGATTTGGCATAGTTTTATTTGGGCCACCTACCTGATTCTTCTGATGTCTGCACTCCTTTCTCCATCCCTCCGACTCCCTCTATGCTCTCCATTCCAATGGTGGAGGCACAGATTTCTTCCCAGGGGGTCAACTTGATGGGTGATTCCGATCCTCCCCCGGTAGCTGTGGCAATGTTCCGGTTGGCAGAGAGTATGCTCCGGACGCGTATCCGTAGGTTGTCCCATCGCTTTCTGCATTGCTGTGGGTTGCAGGGTGCGGTCCCCACCGCACTTACCCTCTGTGCCACCAGCGCCCATATGGCCTTCTTGTTCGCAAGTGCCGTCCTGGTCATTTGCGTAGAGAAGACGACGGCAGCATTCTCCTGGAGGGTCTCTGTGAGCACGGTGAGTTCCTCGTGGGAGAAGTGGACCTGCCGCTTGCGGTCGCACGCTTTTTTAGCAACTTTTCCCATATTTATTTTTTTGACTGGGGTGGCTAACGGGTTGGGATGTGTCTCAGGGTCGGATTTTTAATGGTTGTGTTGGGATTCAGATTTTATAGGTGTACGGCGTGCTGTTTCCCGTTCCGGCCCCATGTTTTTACTTCCGTTTCCGTATATTTACGGTGACCGTATTTTGCGCTGACCGCTCATTACGGTGACCGCTAAGATGGGTGGCGGCATTGCACCTAGGGCGACGTACGACGGCGGTAAGGGGCGTTTTGGGGTCATTTCCGCCATCGCGGACTTTGCACTTCCGCCATGGCGTAATGCTCGTGCCCGATGGGTCAGAATTAGCCGCACTTTCCTCCATCGTGCAGTGGCGGAAACGCTATTTACGCTATGGCGGTCATGTCAGTTAATTTCCGCCAGGGTCATAATGAGGGCCCATGTCATCTACCGTTCACCAGGAGCCAATATGGACTTCCAGTGTCAAGTCACCCACCTCTTAGGGAAAAACATCAAAAAATCCACTCGGACACTAGTCCTAGGCGACCTCAATCTAGGCTACAATGGCTCAAATGACAAAATGGCCTCCTCCCTCACCAAAGACCTAACCGACCTGGGATTCACGCAGAAAGTTACCTCTCCCACTCACTCAAAAGGTTGTATCCTTGATTCGATCATAGGCCATAACTGCAATACATCCCTTGTGTCCAATATCTGCCTCCCTTGGACAGATCACAACTGCCTACATTTCAGCATTCCATCTACACCATGTGCTAAATCTACTATACCAGCACCTGCTACCTTGGCTAGAAGTGCAATAAAACTCACCGCTGAGAACATCAGTGCCTGCCTTAACCTTCCATGCCTAGCACCGCCTTTCTCACTAGACCCCAACATCCTAGCAGAATTGTTCAAGAATGCACTCTCCAATGCCATCAACACCGTCGCTCCATTAGAAAGTAAAAAAGAGAAAAAATCCTTACACTCGAACTCCTGGTTCACCGAAGAACTCATAAATATGTGCAACGCTAAACGCCAGGCGCTAAATAAATGGCAGACCAACCCGTGTGACTTCACCAAAGCTAACTTCCATTCTATATCCAAGAAATACAAAGACTCCATATTCTATGCTAAATCGGACACCTACAAAAACCAGATAGCCACTGCTAAATCCCAAACGAAAGAACTCTTTACTATTTTAAATAACTAACAGTACCTCACATATGCACTGATGAGATAGTTAAAGATGAGGCCTGGTGCAACAGCATATTATCCGCTATGCTGAAAACAATAGATCTCCTCCAACACAAAATTTCAGACCACTATAAAGCCCTGCCTAAACAGACTGATCATAAGCAGAACCGGCCCACACCCATAAAGAGCAACTTTCCCAAATTCTCTTTTTCTGAAATCACTGAAGCAGATGTAAAAGACATCCTCAAACATCTCAAACTCTCACAATGCAAGGGCGACAGCTGCCCACCTAAAATCATGAAAGAATGCGCTGAGCAATTCGCGCCTTCATCAACGCCTCATTCAAAACTGCCATGGTCCCAGTCAGCCTTAAGGAGGCCTGGGTGCACCCGCTCCTAAAAAAGCCAACTTTAGACCCCTCTCAACCTAACAACTATCGACCCATAACTACCGTCCCGTTACTCCTCAAAATACTTGACAAGGCTGCTCACAGACAAATCCAACTGTAGCTCAAATCTAATTCAATCTTAGGAAAGAGACAGCCGGGGTTCCGCAAAGGACACAGAACTGAAACCACACTATTAGATTTCAAAAACCAAATCATTAATATCCTAGACAAGGGCAAGCCTACCCTTCTCCTTGACCTCTCAGCAGCGTTTGATCTGGTTGATCACAACACCCTCACCAAGCATCTCACGCATGCTGCGCATTTCTCCAATCACGCAGCAACATGGGTCACTTCCTTCCTGGAAGGCAGAGCTATGAAAGTGTTCTCCAACATAGCCAGCGCAGAACCTACCCTCATCCACTGTGGTGTCCCCCAGGGCTCCTGTACCGCCCCTACTCTGTACAATCTATTTACAAAGCCCCTCTTTGATAAACTGGATGCACTTGGGATCACATATATAAACTATGCTGATGATACCCAGGTGCTCCTTCCCCTCACTGGGATTTATCACCAAGACGCTGCTGCCCTCCAGCAAATCTACTCTACTGTCCAAGCCTGGATGGCCATGAATGGGCTCTGCCTCAATGGGGATAAAACTGAAATCCTCATTCTTGGTCAGAAGGCTATGTTACCCAAACTAGGTGATACATATCTAAACTTCCGTATCGACAGTTGTGTCATCCAAGTGCTCTCCACATAGATGCCACACTATCCATGGACAAACAATTTAGCGCCATAGTCTCGGCCTCCGCATTGAGCACTAAACTGATCAATGCCATGAAGCCTTTTTTAACCAAGGACAACTGCCTCTCTATTGCCAGAGCCACCATAGGAGCCAAATTGGATTACTGCAATGCCCTCGTAGCTGGCACATCGAAAAAAGACCTAGCCAGACTCCAAACCACCCAAAACAATGCTCTTAGAACAGCTCTCAGTATACCCAAAAGAGAACACATTACACAAGCAAGAAAATCAGCCCACTGGCTCCCAGTCAAAGACCGTATCAATTTTTAAATTTTCTCCACCACCCACAAATGCATAAATCTTTCCACACCCTCATACGTATCAGACACTCTTTCCAGAATGCTATCAACAAGCCCCATCAGATATGGGTACACCAACCAACTCAAAGTGCCCCGAATTAACAGAGCTAAGGCAGGAGGAATAGGCTTCCCACATCTTGCCCCCAAGCTATGGAATGCACTCCTCTCTGACCTCAGAGCCGAAACTTCTCTGCCTGCCTTCCGAAAAAACCTAAAAACTGCCCTCTTCAATTAAGTATCTACGCCCGCTCACCCACCTTCTGCCCCTCCATGTCCCACAACTTGGACTGCCATGCCAGCATGCTAATTTCTATTGTATATATTGTACACAACTAGGCGATGTCTCTCCATGGCAACAAGCGCATCTGATGCTCCACTGCACCTACTGTATGTTCTATGCAACTAAACTTGAGTAAACACTGTAACCAGCGCCAAAATGCTTACGGACTGCTGTGCGCTTAACAAATGTAAATAAATAAATAAATAAATAGGCACTGGGCAGAGCCCTACCGCAGCTCTCTGCTGGTTTATTTGCTCATCATACGTCACATATCTTGGTGTGACTGTACCTGGAACTTCAAAATCGACGATTGGAGTGCAGGCTTTATTTGTGACCTCCTCTACACTGGTTTACACTATCAAGCACCTGCTCCAAGTCCACAAGGTGACGTATAGCTTACTCTTTCCCTTGATAGCCTGAAGCTTAAGCACATTTAACAGAATTAAATTCAGACTGGTGCCTATACCTCTAACAAAACCAGTTTGACAGGCATCTTGATGTCCTGAGTCACTAGCCCATTTTGCCAGGCGTTTTAAGATAATTGACGCAAACATTTTCCCCAATTTATCGATCAACGTATCGGTCGATAGTTACTCAGCTCTGTTCTTAGCCCTTTTTTGAAAATGGGTATAATCAGTGCCCACTCATCAGGCGCCTGCTTGAGGGCATAGTTCGATAACCCATCAGGTCCAGGGGCTCTAGAGATACTTAGTTTTAGAATGGTCTCCAAAAGGTCCTGTTTGTCTAGCTGCCAAGTCCACCTAGTGGTCCTTGCAGGCAGGCAGACCAGAGAGTTGGTCAATTTAGTTGTCAGTAGTGATTTAAAATGGTCGATCCATTTTTTTTTCGTCAACCATTTGGGTTTGTAAGGCTTCCTGAGGCGTACCTACTTTGTTTATCCCTTCCCATGTAAGTCTAGCGTTCTTTTTGCTCAGGACTTCGAGCATGTCTCCCCCTTCACCTGCATGCGTTCAGCTCTAAAGCTACACAGCCAGTTTTTGTATTTGCTGCTGCTGCTTTATTTTGTCAAATGCTCGACTAATTAGGGGCATAGATTTAAAGTCCCTTAGGTTGGCTATATACCTCTTACGTTCTTTCACCAGTCTACCGTTAAATCTATGTTTATTGGCAAACTCTGGTCTATATCTGTAGCAATCTATCTGCTCATAGTTAGCTAGAAGGGGAACATAATTGAATTCACCCTGATTTGCTTCGCATCTCGACTTGAGCGATGAAGGTATATCAATAACATCCTGCCGTATGAGCCTCACCCTATTCCGACCTTGGGAGACCTTGGTAGCAAGATTTTTCCCAACATACTTTATCCTCCGGGGTTGGGCCCAGAAGATTTCCAAGAGTGAGGGATCACTGGCCTTCATCTCCTTGATTACCAGGGATTGTATCTCTTGCTGAGTATTGCTCAACACAAAGCAGTAATCCAGTATTGCTTTGGCACAGCCACGGCCCCAAGTATGTTTGGCAGGGATATCCCCCGCAGTGTTGTTGTTTAACATCAGAAGGTCCCTAATTCTCATCTCATGGAGCCACACCTTTTTCTTGAAGTACTGGCGTGCTTTGAGTTGGCCCCGGGAGGGAGCCACCCTTTGAGATTCAGACATCTGATGTTCAAATCCCCCAACAATATAAAAAATGGGTCTTCCCACTGTACCCTTACTTCATCAATAGCTTCCATGACACTATTAATTAATAGGTCACAGTCCACTTTGCTAGCGTTCCAGTACAAGTTAAACAGTAGAGCCACTGCAGGTTCTCTCAAGTCCGGGTATGTCTCTTGAACAATCACTATTTGCACCCAAGGGTTAGGAGTGCTATATTTCACAATTTTGATTGGTATGTTCCTTTTGATGAGGGTCAGAAGTCCAAAATAAGGTCTACCTTTTGGCCCCTTCTGGGCTGAATTCAAAATGGAGTGGGATCCTTTACAAATAGGTTGCTCACATAGCCATGTTTCTTGGAAAAATAAAACATCGAATTCGGACCAGTCCATAGAGCTTTCATTCATAAAATGGACAGAGTTCCTGGTATTACATGAGCCGGTCTGTAAATAAGGTCTACGGCCGCTCTTTATGGGCTAATGGGCTTTAGATGGAGCAAGCGCTACATGTATCCAAGACCAGTCTTCAACACTTGGAGAAGGTAGGCTGCCTGAGTAGGCATGCTCGACTGTTCTTACTCCTTTAGGCTTCCTAGAGAACGTGATCTTCAGCGATTGATCCAATGTAACGGACGACGTCGCTGATTTGCTGGAGGCTTTAACGGAGGGCATGTTCTTTTCCTCCTCTGACTTACCGACTTCGAAGTTTGAAGCCCGCTTGGATAATTCCCATGTTCGCGCAAAGGTTCCCTGCACGGTTCCTCATAAGTAAAATCTTGTTTTAGCTCAAAGCCCAGTGACCAGAATATAGGGGCAGCATCCCAGAGCATTTTATTTTTTTTAACCAAGTCTGCTCTCACCCAGTCCGTTCTAGTTTCTTATTGGAATTCCACCACCAGCATATCCTTGAAGGACATTGACCGGAGTGCCGGGATATGGATCCCCTGTCCAGCAATCTTCCCGAAGGGATTCCATCCTGATGCCCCTCCCAACAATTTGCATTTTTAACATATATGAACATTGTATGAAGTGGATACTAATAACAATAATTATTTGATTTTTCTTAAAGTTCTTTTAGAACTGAAACCAATATTTATAAAGAAAAATAAATTAAAGTTTGTATTTATATGTCTGTAACTGGACCGTAATCAATTTTGTTTGAAGCTACTTTTGTATTTCTGTACCAGCTTTTTTATTATTATATTGTTATGAATTGGTTTTGATTTTTTTTGCTATGACATCTAATATCAAAGTCTACCCTCTAAAAAATGTGTCCATGGTGGCCTCCAATAAGGCATTGATCAATTCAAACTACTCTGAACAGGATTGTACCACCACTCCAAGCCCTCCTAGCAGAACTTCACACAGCCACAACTAGAGCTCATGACAGTGCAGCACTCAAAACAAAGAAATGACTACAACACAGAGAACTAGTAGGCGTTCAAAGAGATGACAGAAGGCTCAAGTGACTGTGGCTCAAGTTATAAAAAATGTCTCACACATACACGCATGCTAGACCCATGTGTTCCACGAAGCCACTCCTTGTATTATCAATCCTGCATCTCGACCAAGACAGCGGAATGTCACAAAATGTACGAATTCAAAAATCCTGACATGCTCAAGAATAACCTAGGAAACACAAATGCTATGCCGTACTCTCTCTGCCTTCTTCATCAAGTGAGATAAATAATTAAAGAAATACCAACAAAAGCTCATAAAGTCCACCACTACTGAATCTTTGATCTCCTACCCTTTGGCTATCTTCAATTCCTTTGAACACATTCCAGTTCTTGACATTACGATAATTGACGCTTGATTGTAAAAGTCCTCAGGTCAAAATGATCTAAGTCCTGAAAGATTCTCGAAACAATAAACCCAGGCTCTGGCCCCTCCCTTGCACTCTCTGCAATGAGTCCCTGACATCTGGCATAGTTCCTGTAATTGCAAAAGAATCCCTTACTCTGCTCCTTACGAAGCCAAATATAAATCCTGCTGTTCCGCGTTACTACAATTGGATTGCCAAACTAGCACTATAAGCCAAGATCTTCAATAGAAGCCATACTACAAATCCAAATACTCGGCGACAAACTCCTCTGTGACTGCCAATCTGTGTTCAGACCAACTGGAGGCTCTAAATCAACTGAATCAATGCTCTCCACATACAAGAGAAGTCCTCCCCCCCAACCCCAAGATGACAGCCAACCAACTGCCTGCATCCTATTTGATCTTTCAATTGTTTCGGACACTCTGGGCCATGTCAGGCTCATCGGTTGCCTCCACCATGAGATGAGGATACCTGGTGTTTCATTGCCAGGGTTTGAATCATTCCCAGTGCCAGATCCTATCAGTTCCAGGTTCCAGGTTGGCCACTGCCATTCCTGGAACTGATACCGGCTCAGCCATTTCCCTGTGTCTCATCAACACATACATGTAACCTTTCTCCGTACCATACCATTCTAATGCTATGGAGATAACTTGCAGCTCATAATACATCTGGGACCAGCTAAGAATCAATGCAATACAATCATAGCCAACATTGTTCAAATCCAAGAGTGGAAGACGGATGCTGTCTATGCCTCAGTAATAACACAGAGGCTTTTTGGAATGGACTGCCTAATACCATTATCTCACCCTTCTTAGAGTTGCCCACACTGGGGACCCCAAGATTCCCTACCAACCAAGCCAGAAACCTATGATTCAACCTTTTCACTTATATCTCCGGTCAAGGCAATATCTTAAATAAAAACAATGTGAAACTTCACCTCATAGGAAAACATCTTTTGTCTCTTAGAGCTCCACCAAAATATGGATCTGTTCAGATTCCTGGTCCTGATCAATGTCTACTACTGGAAAAGGATGCTTTCTGGATGGCCAAATAAATTGATAAAATAGCTTGACCTCATCCTTAACTCAGCAGTCAGACTGGCTTTGGGTATTATGAAGCAAACTCACAGCACTCCTGCCTTAGACCCCTTCCATTGGCTCCGGCAGGATTCCATTCAAGGTTTTCTCCACAAGGGTCTAGAGAACAAGGACCCTGCTTACCTATCCAACCTAATGAAATCATACATACCGATAAACAACCTCACATCTATCAACACATGTCTTATCTGTCCCAACAAGTTCACAAAAAAACACATTGACCAAAGGAGACTTGCATCCCATGGCTCCAGAATTCAGGAACAAACTCTCTGAGAATTTGGGATGCCAATAAGGTCACCTGAAGTTTAGGAAGGACCTCAAATGTTTTTTTTCTCACTAGTGCCACCCAAAGCTGAAAAACTGTAATGTCAACCGTGATGGTTACTATAAATGCACTCAGCCATTATCCTTGTGATTGTAAATGGCGTACTGTTACTACATGTCAGCCGGCATTATCTACATTCTGCAATGGTATCCATAAGGGGGACCATGGGTTTAACTATCACTAGAATCCATGTTATTTCTATCCCCTCCTACGCCCACAACCCTCTCAACCCTCCAAAGTCTCCCTTAGCACTGGCCATTCCCAAGTGTCTTTTTAAATAGGAGTGCTTCACAAAATCCCAATAAATACAAAGGTACGGTTTCAAGAAGAATAACAATGAAAGATAATGTCCTTCATAAGCACCTGGGGTGGGGGTGCCAGCCAATCAGGGAGCGTGGAACGTAGACTGAATCCTTTGGTATATGTCTGAGTTCCAAGCTTCCCCATGGCTGTGCGTCCCGTGCCCTGTACCGTCCTTGCTCCTTGCCACCTCCCCATACATCCTTTAGCACTACATATGGGTGCTAAAGGCGAAGTTACAATAAAAAAAGGACAAACGTACACCATTTCCTTCTGCACCTTTTGCCTTTCATTTCTATCTGACGCGACTCTAACATCTTGCACGCACGTTTAAACTGTTTTCCTCCCTGTCTTTGGTGTATGTGTGTTGGAGGATGTATAAACTCCAATACACTGAACTACTTGTTGTACCTGAGTTGTATCATTTGAGCATTGAATTGTATACTATTGCATTTTTCATACTGTGATACGAAAATCGAAAGTCAGCTTGCAAACTTAGTTTTGCTTTCTTCCTGTCACTTAACTCAGACAAACAACAGCAAATTCCATTCTGCTCCCCCCATCCACCACTTTGTTGCATACGGGCGCATTACCTCCAAAACACACAGGCATCCGGACTGCTTGGGAACTACATCTCCCAGCAGCCCAGCAACCGCATTTAGGGAAACATCAGGCACTTCAGCACCGGTGCTTCCGCAGCTAGCCGGTCTTCGCCGACTCTCGGTGCTCCTTCCTGGACTCTGTCTGCATTTTACAGAGGCAGCACCCAAACCAAGAAAGCCATGGGATACCCTGAAATTGCACAACTCCTGGCAGAAACCACACGAGCACATCAACTTAATCTAGTGCAACACTTTGTGGACAAAAGGCTAGGTGAAATCAAGCAGCATTCTGTGATACTCGCTCACTCGTCAGCGAACCCACAGGCTGAAATAAGAAAAAGACCAACCACAAAAAAATGCTCACTATCAACACCTGTTGCAGACATGCCTAGCACAAACATCGCACAGGTGGCACCCCCAACCAATTCACCCTCTGACATAAAGGCTGTAGAATGGGCTGACATTAAAATAGCCTTACTAAATACTAGGGCAATGAAGAACCACACCCAAAATATCCACGACTACATCACCCAGGAAAATCTAGACATCCTATGCCTTACTGAATCCAAGCTTCAAGAACCAGTCGGTCCCACAACAGACATTGAAGTTGCCTCCGACTACAAGGTTTTTTTTACAAAAACAGAGACCTAGGAAAGGGAGGAGGAGTGGCTATAATAGCCAGAAATGAGTTACACTTATTTCCATCTCCGATCCACTGTCAAGGGTGTGAAACCCTTCTACTAAAAATGACAACCTCCAAAAATAAAAAAAACATCTTAACACTCGACCGTCCTCCTTCCCTGACCACAGATTTCAACAAAGATCTAGTACACATACTTAACACCCTCAATGGGTCTCATACATGGACTGTGGTTCTAGGAGACTTCAACAGATGGAGAGGCATTAACAAGGACAAAGAGGCTATTTCTCTAGAAAAAGATCTAAAATCCATCAACTATAGGGTGGTAAAGAACAAGCCCACCACAGACAAAGGAAACCAGTTGGACTGGGCCATTTCCAGCAACGTAGATGATATCACACAAAAAACAGTTCTCTGCATCTGGTCAGACCACCAAAAAATCAAATTAATACTGACACCTAAATCCAAACCCAAAAAACTAGACAAAACACCAAACAAACATTTCAAATAGAAATTAATAAAATCTTATGCCTGATATTCTAGCACAAACTGTTGCTAATATCATGCCCTTATTTCAGACGAGGATCTTTGTGATGACATTATCGCCACATATAACAGACAATTCCAAAAGCTTTTCGGTCTACATGCACCAATGAGACAAAAACAGGTCAGACCTAATGCAAATCATCAAAAATGGTTTAACGAAATAATAATAATATTTGGCATTTATATAGCGCTACGAACCCTCAGGCATCTGAGCACTGCTTATTATTACCCACAGTGGGTGGTGCTCATTTATCGACCTCAGAAGGATGAAAGGCTGAGTTTGGCCCTGCTGGGTCGGCGGGCTCTGCACAGATGTCAAAGCAAGCTTTTTACTCGCTGTGCTGTCTGACCGGCTGAGAAACCAAACACTTGAAAAAAGAGAAAAGGAAGCTAGAAAGACAGTGGCTAAAAAGCCAAACGGAAGAAAATAAAAATAAAATGGAAAGAACTGGAAAGCCAGTACAAAAATAAACTTGCACAGGCTAAGACAATGTTTTACAATGAGTAAATCTCTGGGGCTGCTACCTCCATGGGAAAGCTCTTTCAAATCCTTAAATCAGTGGCACAACCTCCATTTCTCTCCTCTGCTTTTCAACCTTCACATGACGACTGCGAGAGGGTTCAACTCGCTTTCTTTGAAAAAATCCAGAAAGCTTGCAAGGCCATCGGCCTCTGTCAGGTATCTACTGAAGAAAAATCTGTTCTGGACAAGCTAAACACCCCCACCTCGCGAGAGGATAAATACAAGTTCAATCCTTTGACTATAGAGGAAATTAAGAAGCTCCTTTCCTCCTTCAGGCAGACAACCTGCTCAGAAAACATTTTGCCCCCGAAAAAAGTCGTAGAATACATAGACACTTTCGATCCACTCTTTTGCAGAATGACTTACGCCTCTTTAAGAGACAAAAAAAGTCCCAGCAGCTATTAAAGTAGTGACGGTTACTCCACTGGTCAAAAAACCAGGGCTTGATCAACAAGACCAATCAAACCTCCGCCCAATCACTAACTGTAATCTATTATTGAAAATCCTTGATAAAGCAGCGACTAAACAGCTACAAACGTACGTTTGCAAACAAAATCTGCTTCACGCACAACAATCTGGGTTCAGGGGTTCGCACAGCACTGAAACTCCACTGCTCGACCTCCAGACTAGAATGTTGAACATCCTGGAAAAAGGAAATACCTGTATGCTGATGCTTTTAGATTTATCAGCAGCTTTTGACCTGCTAGATCATCATAAACTCCGAGAAGCATTGTCATCATCGGACAATTGCTCCCAGGAAGCCATAGATTGAGCTGCGTTCTGCCAGAAAGGAGGAAATCCAAAGATACTTTCTGGCAACGAATTTTCCAAACCCATAAAATGTCCTAAATGAAAAAATCGGTACTACCATCGCCAGAGCCAGCAGCCTTTCGAAACTCGATTATGGAAACGCTTTGTTACTGCGAGCAAACAAAAGCTGTAAAGTCCAATGACAAGTCATTCGAAACAGTGAGGGTCATCAAAAGGAAATCTAGAAGGGACCATGTCACAGAAGACAGAAAATCTACACATTGGCTAGCCATAGAAGATTGCATTACCTTCAAGACAGACTCAATAGTTCACCATTGCCTTTACAGCACCGCCCCAACATACCTAAAAGAGCAAATATCACTATACCAACCTGGATGATCCTTGAGATCAAAGGACCAAAGCCTAGTGAAGACCACTCGTGTCAAAATAGTAAACGGACTGAGGCGATCTTTTCCAGTCAAAGCTTCCCTAAATAGAATAAGCTTCCAGTCACACTCAGATTAGAATCCAACTTTTCTGTGTTCAAAAAGAAACAAAAAACGTTACTCTTTAAGTAATAAACCCAGAAATCTCACTTAGGAATGGCTGTTCCCCTGTCCTGTCTTGACTACTTGTTCATTGTCTTTATGTTCGCATCCTGATGCTCGTGGGCTGCAGTGCGTAATAAATAAATAAATAAATGTGTTCTGTCCTGCGAGATGCACGTTGGGAGCAGGAGTCCGTCTTCAACATTGATTTGGAACCATGTTGATAACTGCACCGACGCCCGCTTTAATGTACCCTTGCTCTTTTCCGGCCCTTAACTTGGGTGGCGGGCTGTTACCAACAGGGTCGGTCATCCACCTCAGGGCATATTGCCTCAGGAAAGCATTTAAGAAGCAAAAATATGCCTTTTCAATCCATGATGCAAGAATAGAGGAAGTTCACTGCTTGAAATACTTGGGGTTCATGATTATGAATAAAAACGATTGAGCAACAATTAAAGACAATACAAAGACCAAAGTTAATTTGTTTAAAACACAAATGAAAGTGAAATTAATGAAATATTGTGCTTCACTTTAATCCCGCTGCTTGAATTTGCTAAACCAAAGGTCACCACCAGTATTACGCCCAGCCTGGAGTTAATAATCGACACTGGCCTAAACTGTGCTGGAGTTATCCCTATGGAGAGTACTGTTACATTTACCAAATTCGGTCTCAATCACAATGATTCGGCTTGAATTGGGATTACTTTCATGGAGGTAGACTGTAATAAGGTTCACATGAACCTTGTGTGGGAAAATCCTGCTGGGCGAGGCAAAGACACTCTTCCTTATCTTAAGCAAAGCCCTAGAAAGGGATAGGGATTGAATTTGCCAAGAATTGAGATGTATTGTTGCAGGACTTGTAGCTGGATAAATTGGTCCTTATGGAAAAACCTGTGCACATAATGAAGACATTAAAGAAACAGGAAAATATAACAAAATAGGTATAGCTTGGTAAATGTAATACTACATAAGACATGTGGAGGCTTTGCCAGGCTTTCAATCGCCTATGGTTTATGCAAAGAAATGTCCATCAGCTGGATCTAGAACGTGGCTTTTAAGGTTTCATTTTAATGTACTAGATGCCATGCAAGTTCCGGGTCCGCGACGACATATTCCAAGAGGGGAGCGCTCATCTAGAATATGTAAAAGACATAGCAAAGAAACTTTAGGCCACCTGATCATAAAATGTCCCAAACACGCGGGGAAACGACATGTGTACTTCGTGAAACAGATATTTGTTTTGCGGCGGTGATCTACAAGGCACTTGGCATTATCATTAGCCTCAATTGCTTATCCAAAGGACATTTGTCTCATCTGAATCAAAGTCCCTTTTTAAGATAACAGCAGAGAGAACATTGCGTCCCAGTGGAGGTCTGGACTCAGGAAATTAGTTATTTGTTAGCTACATGTGAAACTTCATAGAGACAGACGTCAATACCCAGGAAATGTGTACTTGTGGTTATTGTGTTGGTAAGCTATTAAGCCTGATAATGTATTGCAGATAGCTGCATATTTTAATGCATGCGATCATTTTAGTCAACTGCATTTATTTTAACTATTTTTCTGGGAATTGGATCTTAATGAATTGTAACTTTGTTTGAGTAATTATATACATTTATATGGCATTGTTTTAACATTCTTTTATGGTGAAAGATTGCATTTTAACCAAAACACCACACACATTAATTAATGAGGAGCAATTCAACTGAGAGAATTCCAAGTACATTTTTGCCAAGATCTTTGCCAAGATGTTATTCAACTTTGGTGTAACCAAGTACAGCTTCACCCAGAAGGTATTCAACCGATGGATAACAAAGTACGGTTTCTCCAGAAACTATTCAACTGTGGAATATCCAAGTACACATTCATCAAGGAGGTATTGAACTGATGGAAAACCAAGTACAATTCCATCAAGAAGGTACTGAACTGATGGAAAACCAAATACAATTTCATCACAAATGTATTGAACTAATGGAAAGCCAAGTACAATTTCATCAAGAGGGTATTTAACCGATGGAAAACCAAGTACAATTTGATTAAAAGGGTATTCAATTGATGGAAAGCCAAGTACAATTTCATCAAGAGGTTATTGAACTGATGGAAAACCAAGTACAATTTGAAGAGAATGGTATTCAATTGGTGGAAAGTCAAGTACAATTTCATCAAGAGGGTATTCAACAGATGAATATCCCAGGACAGTTTCACTAAGAAGTTATTCAACTGAAGAATAGTTAAGTACAGTTTTGCCACAAAGGTATTAAACTGATAAACAACCAAGAACAGTTTTGACCAGGAAGCTATTCAACAGATGGAATTTTAAGTATAGGTTTTCCGAGAAGGTATTCAAACGATGGATAGCCAATCCCAGATTAACCATAAAGCTATTCAAATTATGGATAGTCCAGTACAGTTTTGGCAAGCAGGTACTCAACTGATGTATATCTATAAAACATCTGGCCAGAAGAATTTTGACTCATGGATGATCAAATACAATATTCCTCAAGTGTCTTATGATGGCTTTTTCCATAGGGCTTCCTCTTCCATGAATTGTCAAATTCAGTGAGGCAGGTAGAATGTTCCCCATGCTATCGATAATTACAATTTGCGCCTGTATGACTTTGAACTGTAAGTTAGCTAAAATCATAGGCCTCATTTCAAGTTTACCGGTATCCCGCCAGGATTATCATCTGGATACCGGCAAACTGTAATACCGTTTCCAGATTCCAAGTTGCAGAAACGTTGGTAAATCCCCATTCCATGCAGTTCCATAGGACTCCAGGGGGTATTTGCCGGTATTACCGGTACCAAAATTACCAGGCTGGTCATACTGGCAGTTTCTTTGCCAATAGGGTGGTGGATATACCTCCAGCTCAAAGCTGGAGGTTAATCTGCCACCCTACCAGCTAAACTGGAGTGTGCTGTGCCAGTATGCGGTAATATCGGCATGTAATTACTGCACTGGCACACTCGTAATGAGGCCCCATGTCTTAAATCCAATGAACTGTGAAGTGCAGTTTACCCCACAGTGTTTCCCCCTGAAATACAGGGAAGAACATTGTATCACCAGAAGGATTCGGTATTACGGAAAGCAGAGAATAGCTTTAACAGGAATACTGTTGGCCTACGGAGAGTCCAGAGCAGTTTCATGTAAAATGATTGTTACAAAAATAGTCAAGTTCAGTTTTTCCCAGAAACCTATTGACTGAAGGGTAATCAAGTAACATTTTCCCGAGAGTACTTTGAATTATTGACAACAATCTATAGTTTTCCTGACAACAGACACCTTTCAGTGGGAGTTTTTACTGATGTGCAGTCAAGCAATACTTTGCCAAAAGGCTATGATCTAATGAGGAGTAAAGTACAGATTGCACAATAAGGCTTCCAATTCCTGGAAAGCCAAGTGGAGACTGCACAGGAAGGCTTTCAACTTTAGGAAGCCACGTGGAGACTGCACAAGAAGGCTTTCCACTTCAGGAAGCCATGTAGAGACTTAACTAGAACGCTTTCAACTGCAGGAAAGCCAACTTGAGACTGCACAAGAATGCTTTCAACTTCAAGAAAGTCAAATACAGATTGCACAAGAAGGCTTTTAAATTCCGGAAGCCAAGTGGGGACTGCACAAGAAAGCTTCCAACTTCAGGAAAGCCAAGTGTCGACTGTACAAGAAGGCTTTCAACTTCAGGAAAGCCAAGTACAAATTGCACAAGAAGTCGTCCAACTTCAGGAAGCCATTTAGAGCCTTCACAAGAAGGCGTCCAACTTCAGGAAAGCCCAGTAGAGACTGCACAAGAAGGCTTGCAACTTCAGGAAAACCAAGTAGAGACTTCACAAGAAGGCTTCCAATGTCAGAAAAGCCAAGTACAGATTGTACAAGAAGGCTTTCAACTTCAGGAAAGCCAAGTAGACACTGCACAAAACTTCAGGAAAGCCAAGTAGACACTGCACAAGAAGGCTTTCAACTCCAGGAAAACCAAGTAGAGACAGCACAAGAAGGTGTTCAACTTCAGGAAAGGCAAGTAATAAGTTCAATTTTACTTGTATGACAATGTTGATTTTAACGTTTTCTTTTCTTTTCTTATTCTTGTATGTTTTTTGTTTTAAGTGAAAGGTTCATACATTTTTGTCTGAACCAAAACACAATAAAAAATATTAGAGAAGGCGTTTAACTTCAGGAAAGCCAAGTGGAGACTGCACAAGAAGGCTTTCAACTTCAGGAAAGCCAAGTACAGATTGCACAAGAAGGCTTCCAACTTCAGGAAAGCCAATTGGAGACTGCACAAGAAGGCTTTTAACTTCAGGAAAGCCAAGTACAGATTGCACAAGAAGGCTTCCAACTTCAGGAAAGCCAATTGGAGACTGCACAAGAAGGCTTTTAGCTTCAAGAAGCCAAGTGGAGACTGCACAAAAAGGCTTTTAGCTTCAAGAAGCCAAGTGGAGACTGCACAAGAAGGCTTCCAGCGCCAGGAAAGCCAAGTGGAGGCTGCACAAGAAGGCTTCCAACTTCAGGAAAGCCAAGTGGAGACTGCACAAGAAGGCTTCCAACTTCAGGAAAGCAAATAGGAGACTGCCCAAGAAGGCTTCCAACTTCACGAAAGCCAAGTAGAGACTGCACAAGAAGGATTCCAACTTCAGGAAATCCAAGTAGAGAAGACTGCACAAGAAGGCTTTCCACGTCAGGAAGCCAAGTCGAGACTGCACAAGAAGGCTTCCAACTTCAGGAAAGCCAAGTGAAGACTGCATAAGAAGTCCTTCCACTTCAGGAAATCCAAGTAGAGAAGACTGCACAAGAAGGCCTTCCACGTCAGGAAGCCAAATGGAGACTGCACAAGAAGGCTTCCAACTTCAGGAAAGCGAAGTGGAGCCTGCACAAGAAGGCTTTCAACTTCAGGAAAGCCAGGTACAGATTGCACAAGAAGGCTTCCAACTTCAGGAAAGCCAAGTAGAGACTGCACAAGAAGGCTTCCAACTTCAGGAAAGCCAAGTAGGGACTGCACAAGAAGGCTTCCAACTTCAGGAAAGCCAAGTGGAGACTGCACAAGAAGGCTTCCAGTGGCAGGAAAGCCAAGTGGAGGCTGCACAAGAAGGCTTCCAACTTCAGGAAAGCCAAGTGGAGACTGCACAAGAAGGCTTCCAACTTCAGGAAAGCAAATAGGAGACTGCACAAGAAGGCTTCCAACTTCACGAAAGCCAAGTAGAGACTGCACAAGAAGGATTCCAACTTCAGGAAATCCAAGTAGAGAAGACTGCACAAGAAGGCTTTCCACGTCAGGAAGCCAAGTCGAGACTGCACAAGAAGGCTTCCAACTTCAGGAAAGCCAAGTGAAGACTGCATAAGAAGTCCTTCCACTTCAGGAAATCCAAGTAGAGAAGACTGCACAAGAAGGCCTTCCACGTCAGGAAGCCAAATGGAGACTGCACAAGAAGGCTTCCAACTTCAGGAAAGCGAAGTGGAGCCTGCACAAGAAGGCTTTCAACTTCAGGAAAGCCAGGTACAGATTGCACAAGAAGGCTTCCAACTTCAGGAAAGCCAAGTAGAGACTGCACAAGAAGGCTTCCAACTTCAGGAAAACCAAGTAGGGACTGCACAAGAAGGCTTCCAACTTCAGGAAAGCCAAGTAGAGACTGCACAAGAAGGCTTTTAGCTTCAGGAAATCCAAGTAGAGACTGCACAAGATGGCTTCCAACTTCTGGAAAGCCAAGTAGAGAGTGCACAAGAAGGCTTCCAACTTCAGGAACGCCAAGTGGAGACTGCAAAAGAAGGCTTCCAACTTCAGGAAAGCCAAGTACAGATTGCACAAGAAGGCTTCCAACTTCAGGAAAGCCAAGTAGAGACTGCACAAGAAGGCTTCCAACTTCAAGAAAGCCAAGTCGAGACTGCACAAGAAGGCTTCCAACTTCAGGAAAGCCAAGTTGAGACCACACAAGAAGGCTTCCAACTTCAGGAAAGCCAAGTAGAGACTGCACAAGAAGGCTTCCAACTTCTGGAAAGCCAAGTCGAGACTGCAAAAGAAGGCTTCCAACTTCAGGAAAGCCAAGTAGAGACTGCACAAGAAGGCTTCCAACTTCTGGAAAGCCAAGTCGAGACTGCACAAGAAGGCTTCCAACTTCAGGAAAGCCAAGTAGAGACTGCACAAGTATGCTTCCAACTTCTGGAAAGCCAAGTAGAGACTGCACAAGAAGGCTTCCAACTTCAGGAAAGCCAAGTGCAGGTTTATTCAGGTGATTGGGGCAGAGGGGTCAAGTTGAATTTTCCTCAGAAAGGTTCCCCATCACTAGTCAAGTAAAGATTTCTGTGCAATGTATTTGATTTACGGACAGTCCGAAATTGTACCTAGTGGATATATTCATTTGTAAATGCTTGAGTGATAAATAGGTATAGTTTTTAGCCAGGGGTTTGCAACCTGCGGCTCTTCCGATGTTTTGGACTATGGTTCCCATGATCCCTCACCATTGACTATGCTGGGTAGGACTGGTGGGAATTGTAGTCCAAAACATCCGGTGAGATAAGATTGCATACCCCTGTACATTTTAGCATACAGAAGCAAACAATGTCTTGGCCCCTCTGTTTCCAGACATCTGTGACTGAATAGATCCTATGAGGTCATCACGTTCATTACGTTTGGTGGAATCTCATCTTGTGTTTCATCAGTGGGTTTTATTTCTTGCTGTGTGTCCGGAATCACCAGGCATTATGTGCATGCAGTGCCACGTCCACAGGGACTGCACACACACCACAGTCAAAGCTATTTCTCTGCCCTATATCTCCTAGACTTATTTAATGGCACACTTTCTGCGCGTGCGAGAAGTTATAGTTTGTGTAATGGACAATTCCTGCAAATAAATCACTTGTGGGATTCCCTATCAGAACAATAAGTGCAACGCTTTAGTTTGCTGAAAGGACATCCTGCCACATCAACTTAGTTTGTGTGATTTTCTGATCAGCAAATAAATTGGGCGCTGTATTATAAGTGCCTCGCTTATTTCGTGTGAACATCTGCCGTAAAGGTTTTCCTACAAAGTGACAACTCAAATAATTGAATACACGTTCACTTACTCTGGGGGAAAAACCAAAACGTCGGATTAACATTTGACGTTATTCTTTGAGCAAAGTAAGTTATGTTACGGTGCATTTGTGCCTCACAGCGATCACCGCCGTGGCAGCCTCCCGTCCACGCCTGGGAATAAAGAGAAGAAGGCTGCCGTGGCAGCCTCCCGTCCACGCCTGGGAATAAAGAGAAGAAGGCTGAACCCGAATGCACCTTGTAAAGATGTGAATGTCTAGGCCTGTGCCTGCTATATATGGGAACGGTCCCGGGCGTGGACCTATGGTGATGGCTGCACACTGCTTATCAGCAATACTGCCGCATTGTTATCACACAGCAGAGAGCATCAAGGCTGCTTTTGCATCATTGGTGGTTTCTGTTTACATTTTAATGCAGGCAAGTTACGGGGGTGTACTTTCGGTTTTTTATAGGTTTCATAGCAATTCCTTTTTTAAAACATGACAACATTTTTCTGTTTTTATATCTTTTTCTTTGTATGTTTTTGGTATTGTACCATACAAATTTTGCCCTGAAGAAGGACACTTGTAATCCGAAATGCATTGGCCATTGGTGTCTGCCTGTGTATACGAATAAAAAAGTATTGGTTGCCCCACCCAGCTGTCTAAAGTGAAAAAGCTTCAAAAAACAGCATTTAACCTTGATACGCTGTACTGAATTATAAAAATACAGTGGGCCTCATTATGACTCTGGCAGTAGCCGTGCCTGCCGCTGGAGTCATTTTTTTACCAGCACCCGGCAATGTGGATGGGAATGGGGAGGCCGGATGCACCGGCACCATTCATGAATGGTGCCGGTGCATCCGTCAAGGTCTGCTCGCGGGTGCCGGCAGAAAGGCACGCGCTTGCAAGAAATCATAATATGGCGGTATGGTAGCAACGGTGCCGGTAGCTAACCGGCATGGCATCGTTTTTATATTTAGGCAGTATTGTTAGCTTGCACCTGTGAACATTATGCAATCCAAACAGTGACTGTTTCTAGTAAAATTGCATTCGCTACACAAAGTGATGCCAACCCCCCATCTCAAATCTCATGTTCCTGCTATGCACCCTATCTTTGGAAAAAGTCACCAACACAGATAAGTCTACACCCTCCCTCCCATGCTTCATGTAGGAATGTAAGACCCTACCCTTCAAAGAACGTATTTACAACTACTGACTGTTCCACTCAACCCAGCTATTGAAAACTCTCCCTGCTATTTTTACTTGCACCCCACCCTCTTCCTGCTATCTCTACTTATTTCATTTATCTCTGCTACCCCCACACCGACCCTCTCCCTGCTATCTCTGCTTATTCCATCTATATCTGCAAACCCTGCACCAACCCTCTCCCTGCTATCTCTACTTATTCCATTTATCTCTGCTACCCCCACACTGACCCTCTCCTCGATATCTCTACTTATTTCATTTATCTCTGCTACCCCCACACTGACCCTCTCCCTGCTATCTCTGCTTAATCCATTTATCTCTGCTACCCCCACACTGACCCTCTCCTCGATATCTCTACTTATTCCATTTATCTCTGCTACCCCCACACTGACCCTCTCCTCGATATCTCTACTTATTTCATTTATCTCTGCTACCCCCACACTGACCCTCTCCCTGCTATCTCTGCTTATTCCATTTATCTCTGCTACCCCCACACCGACCCTCTCCTCGATATCTCTACTTATTTCATTTATCTCTGCTACCCCCACACCGACCCTCTCCTCGATATCTCTACTTATTTCATTTATCTCTGCTACCCCCACACCGACCCTCTCCTCGATATCTCTACTTATTTCATTTATCTCTGCTACCCCCACACCGACCCTCTCCTCGATATCTCTACTTATTTCATTTATCTCTGCTACCCCCACACCGACCCTCTCCTCGATATCTCTACTTATTTCATTTATCTCTGCTACCCCCACACCGACCCTCTCCTCGATATCTCTACTTATTTCATTTATCTCTGCTACCCCCACACCGACCCTCTCCTCGATATCTCTACTTATTTCATTTATCTCTGCTACCCCCACACCGACCCTCTCCTCGATATCTCTACTTATTTCATTTATCTCTGCTACCCCCACACCGACCCTCTCCTCGATATCTCTTCTTATTTCATCTATCTCTGCTACCCCCACACTGACCCTCTCCTCGATATCTCTACTTATTTCATCTATCTCTGCTACCCCCGCAACTGACTCTCTCCCTGTTATCTTACCTTATTTAATATGTATCTGCAACCCCTGCTCTCGACCCTCTTCCTGCTATCTCTACTTATCCCATCCACCTCTACTACCCCTGAACCCATCCCTCTCCCTGCAATCTCTACATATTCCATCTATTGCTGCTACCCCTGCACCCAAACCTCTCCCTGCTATCTCTGCTTATTCTATCTATATCTGCAAACCTTGCACCAACCCTCTCCCTGCTATCTCTACTTATTCAATGTATCTCTGCTACCCCACACTGACCCTCTCCTTGATATCTATATGTATTTCATTTATCTCTGCTACCCCCTCAACGGACTCTCACCCTGCTATCTTTACTTATTTAATCTGTATCTGCAACCCCTGCTCTCGACCCTCTTCCTGCTATCTCTACCTACCGCATCCATCTCTGCTACCACTGTACCCCACTCTCTCTCTCTGCTATCTCTACTTATTCCATCTATTGCTGCTACACCTGCACCCAAAACTCTCCCTGCTATCTCTGCTTATTCCATCTATATCTGCAACCCCTGCTCCGACCCTCTTCCTGCTATCTCTACTTATCCCATCCATCTCTACTACCACTGCACCAAACCCTCTCCCTGGTATCTCTACTTGCACCCCACCCTCTCCCTGCTATCTCTACTTATTCCATCTATATCTGCAAACCCTGCACCAACCCTCTCCCTGCTAACTCTACTTATTCCATGTATCTCTGCTGCCCCCACACTGACCCTCTCCCTGCTATCTCTACTTATTTCATCTATCTCTGCTACCCCCTCAACTGACTCTCTCCCTGCTACCTTTACTTATTTAATCTGTATCTGCAACCCCTGCTCCGACCCTTTTCCTGCTATCTCCACTTATCCCATCCATCTCTACTACCACTGCACCCAACCCTCTCCCTGGTATCTCTACTTGCACCACACCCTCTCCCTGCTATCTCTACTTATTCCATTTATCTCTGCTACCCCCACACTGACCCTCTCTCTGCTATCTCTACTTATTCCATCCATTGCTGCCACACCTGCACCCAAAACTCTCCCTGCTATCTCTGCTTATTCCATCTATATCTGCAACCCCTGCCCATTCCCTCTTCCTGCTATCTCTACTTATCCCATCCATCTCTGCTACCACTGCAGCCAACCCTCTCCCTGGTATCTCTACTTGCACCCCACCCTCTCCCTGCTATCTCTACTTATTCCATCTATATCTGCAAACCCTGCACCAACCCTCTCCCTGCTATCTCTACTTATTCCATTTATCTCTGCTGCCCCCACACTGACCCTCTCCTTGATATATCTACTTATTTCATCTATCTCTGCTACCCCCTCAACTGACTCTATGCCTGCTATCTTTACTTATTTAATCTGTATCTGCAACCCCTGCTCCGACCCTCTTCCTGCTATCTCTACTTATCCCATCCATCTCTACTACCACTGCACCCAACCCTCTCCCTGGTATCTCTACTTGCACCCCACCCTCTCCCTGCTATCTCTACTTATTCCTTCCTTCCTTCCCACTGAGCTATCCTCCCATCATCTATCTCTGCTACCCTGCACCCCACCCTCTCCCTGCTATCTCTACTTATTCCATCTATCTCTGATACCCCTGCAACTGACCCTTTCTCTGCTTTCTTAACTTATTCAATATGTATCTGCAACCCCTGCTCTCAACCCTCTTCCTGCTATCTCTATTTATCCCATCCATCTCTACTACCCCTGAACCCAACCCTCTCCCTGCTATTTCTACTTATCCCATCCACCTCTACTACCCCTGCACCCAACCCTCTCCCTGCTATCTCTACTTATTCCATCCATCTTTGCTACCACTGCACTCCACTCTCCCCCTGCAATCTCTACTTATTCCATATATTGCTGCAACACCTGCACCCAAACCTCTCCCTGCTATCTCTACTTATTCCATCTATATCTGCAAACCCTGAACCAACCATCTCCCAGCTATCTCTACGTATTCCATCTATCTCTGGTTCAACACACCAACACTCTCCCTGCGATCTCTACCTATTCTGTCTACATCTGCACACCCTGCACCGACCCTCTCACTGCTATCTCTCCTTTGCCATCAATCTCCTCTCCCTGATATCTCTACTTATTTCATCTACCTCTGGTTTCCCCGCACCCGACCCTCTTCCTGCTATCTCTACGTATTCACCCATCTCTGCTACCCCTGAACCCAACCCTCTCCCTGCTATATCTGCTTATTCCATCTATATCTGCAACCCCAGCACTGACACTCTCCCTGCTAACTATGTGTATTCCATTCAACTCTACTGCCCCTGCCCCCAACCTCTTACTGCTATCTCTGCTTATTCCTTCCAACTCTGCTGCCCCTGCACCCCAACCTCTTACTGCTTTCTCTACTTATTCCACCCAACTCTGCTAACCTTGCACCTTACTCTCTCCCTGCTATCTATACTTATTCCATCTATATCTGCTGCCCCCGCACTGACCCTCTCTGTGCTAACTCTGCTTATTACATCCATCTCTGCTACCCCTGCACCCCAACCTCTTCCTGATATCTCTACTGATTCCATCCATCTCTGCTACTCCTGCACGCCACTCTCTCCATTATCTCTACTTATTCCATCTATCACTGCTACCCCGCACCCAAATCTCTCCCTTATGTCTTCACCTATTTCACATACTTCTGCTTTCCCTGCACCCGATGCTTTCCCTACTATCTCTACATATTCCATCTATGACTGCTACCCTGCACCCGACCCTTTGTCTGATATCTCTACTTATTCCATCTATATCTGCATCCCCAACACCAACCCTCTCCTTTCTATCTCTACTTATTCCATCTATCTCTGCTACCTCGCACCCAACCCTCTCCCTGATATCTCTACTTATTTCTTCAACCTCTCCTTTCCCCGCACCTGACCCTATCTCCTTGCTATCTCTACTCATTCCATCTATCTCTGCTACCTCTGCACCCTGCCCTCTCTCTGCTATCTCTATTCCATCTATCTTTGCTACTCCCGCACCGACCCTCTCTGTAGTATCTCTACTTATTCCATCTATCTGTGTTACAGCTGCACCAGACCCTCTGCCTGCTATCGCTACTTATTCCACCCATCTCTGCTTCCCCTGATATCTAGCCATTTTACACTGGGCAACCGCCAATCCATGTTTTTACTGAAAGGCTCTTGTGTGTTAAAATTAAGCATTTACATGGCACACACCACAACATGGAGGGTCCCTGGGTAGCTACATACGAGCTGCCCACAAAGCATTGTTCTACTAGAGATTTCACTGGTTATAATTCTAGGGGTTTTATAAAGGTTATTTCAATGGTACTAACTGCAAAGCAGGACAACATGAGTTCAGTTTCGGACATCTAATGCATTGCATTAAAGGCAAGAAAGAGAGAAAGAGGAAGGGAGAGAGAGAGAGAGCAGAGAACAGGCGCTAAGGATACATGTGCAATGCACACTCCCTCTGCAAAGGATTGTGGGTCATCTGGATTATTTACATCAGTCCCTATTACATTTCACATCAATCACAGCTTCACATCCAATCGCAAGGGCAGGGCTTGAAAGGAGATTGCTGGTTGGTCGATCAATAATGATCGGTTTCCAGATAGTGTTGCTTCACGCTGACTCTCTGATGAGCCGTGTCATTTCTACTGTATTGCCAGAGCTTGTCAAATCCCATCCAGCGCTGCCCATTTTACATCCATGCCTAATGCATGCTGAAGCAGACCGACACTTAATCGTTGCACCAGCCAATGTTACTCCCTAAGAACAGGCACATTCACCCAACCCAAAAAAGGGTAAAAATATTCCCGCCAAAAAATAGGAAAGGGCGAGCTTGCCCCAGGCGCCCACTCACACAACTCCATGGACATCTTGAGATCATAGGTACCTGCAGAGCAGTGTCACAGGGAGGCACTCTAGTGAGATTACTGTCTGATCAGAAGAGGAGCTTTAAGGAAAAACACATCACGCAAAAAAAGATGTGCACAATTATTTCTCCGTGAAAGGTAGTGATCACAACAGTGGAAATCTGGTGCACATTTTAGGCTTCAGATTGGTGAGCTGCCATCACCCCCAAATAAGAAAACTACATTTACTCCACCCAGGGCACTCTGTTTGTCCCCTTAGGAGATCTTAATGTACGGAGAGTGTACTGCTGGAAGGGAGTTCTTAGGTAGCTTTTCCCACATAGGGCCATCATTATTCCCTCTACACCCTACTGGATCAGAAAAGCAACCCCTCTGTCCTGCCTCCCTCTTTCTCCACTGTCACTGCGGTGCACAGTTCCCTGGATTATCAAGGCTAAGGTGAGGGTAGACACTCGCGGTGCTGGAAAGGTGACACCATCCCGCCTACCTTTCTAGATGTGCATTGCACGCTGTCTTTGCTCAGTCGTGCATGCAATGTCAACTCCTAATCTCTGTGGGTTCAGGTTCTCCACTGTGTTCTCTTATTATCACTCTGTACAGTGTAAACTCCCTACCCCCTATGTCCTGCCACTGTCCTGCAGGCTGCGACCTGTCTCACCAAAGGCCACTGAAAATGTGACCGCGTTACGGACATACTCAACAAACCGGATTGGTTTTCAATGCAAGCCTGTGTCACTTTCAAGACCAGCTGTATAATTGACAAGCCTGTCACTTGACCTGCTCCCTCCTTCTCCTGGGATACAGGCCACCATAGATAGTGACCTTGAGGACTAAAACAAAGTTACTATCTATGGTGGGCAATTTTCTAAGATAAGTCAGCACCTGGCCATGTTAGAGCTGCAGAATGCAGGCCACAGGAAGCAGGCTTCTCAAACTATGCCCCCAGGCGGTGGTGCCTCATGCCCACCCGCATTACACTTGTACCCACCCTCATGCATTTCAGAAAGGAGCCGAAGACCTTCTCCTTTCAAGGAGCCCCTTCTTCAGGCACCGTAGATACCCCTGATCCCACTGGCCGGTCACACCTCACTGCTTATTACTGCTCCTGCTGTAAATCGTACTCCTTACCTTTATCGTTATTAACCCCTTGTTGACAGTGTTCCGTTGATTCTCTGAGCTAGGTCCAGCTCAGTAACGGGCCAAAGGAAAGGAAGACCACAGAGAACGCTCTAGCAAAGCTGAAGATACATTGAGGAGGACAGGATGAGGGTGGACACTTTTGGTTAGGAACAACATTGCTTAACTAAAATGAAGTGTGGGATACCTCACGGTTCAGCTGTTTCCCCATTACTGTTTAACCGTGTTGTTAAACCCTTGCAAGATTTGCTTGCCCTTTTGGGTTCTGGCTAGCATTGTTATGCGGATATCACACACACACACACACACACACGCACGCACGCACGCGCACACACACACACACACACCCCCCTTCCCTCCCCCCACCACCCCTTCATGTATCCAACACAAGCCCTTTAAGATGAGGTAGGAATACTTTGAGATGGGGGGAGATGCAGAATGTACTCAAACATCAATAATCAAACTGACTCAGGAAGTTGTGAAAATACGTCTGTTTTAATATCAATTATCTAAAACAGGAAGTTACAATGAACATCAACAAACTCGCTCGATCTTCTCACTCAACGCATTTCATAAAAAATGTCACTTATATTCTAAATTCTCATCATCTTCAAACAGTGGCCTTGGAAATGTTCTATGCTCTGGAACATAAGAGGGAGTATAGGCATACTCTGTCTCTTGATTTCGATACAGCTCATCCCAGTAACTATTTTCATCCATCCAAGTGTCTGTAGACCATGTTTTAGAGTCTTGCTGCATTTAAAATACTATTAAATGATGAACCTCTGACGTCTTCAATGTTCTTGCTCCTCACCTAAGACAGGAGTTTTGTTCTTTTCACACGTTCTGTAACTACTGCTCGAACATTCAGCTCACAGTGGCCTTGACTTCCCTGGTGCTGGGCCAGCCAAGCCTTTCTTGAATTCACCTCCATGGTTACGTTTTTGATTTCTAACTGCGACACACTAAAAAGCCTTTTTTGCTCACTGGATCCAGCTCTGCTAAAGTGCAGAATCATCCACAGTCCATACATTCCTATGCATATACCTTGGCACATTGCCGCAATCTATTCACTGCATAGCCAGTCCTGAAGAATACTTTGTCTACCTGCATCTGTACAATTGTAAAATGACTTGAAAACTTCTTTATTATTTCTGTAGCATGAGCATCTTCATCTCGAGCCCGAAATGTAGCTCATCTTTGACACCCCCTCTTCAGAGCCTAGAGAATGTCTATGGTCTTCAGCTTCTTGTCTCTTTTCTAGGTGTGTCGGCTCTGCTTTTCATGATATCGGCAATCTTATCTTTTGCCCAGTTTTCACAATTCCTCTAGGATTTCATTCAAATGGCCATCATATTGTCGTGAATGCATGCATGGCTTCCTCAATGGGAACCTTACTTCCAAGATTCGTTTTGGTATAGGTATTTTCACTGGCACTGCACGTGCCTCACACTCTGGCTCCCAACATATAGGTCTCATGGGGGAGGAGCTTTGGGTCAGGGTACTTGGCTCCACCTCTACAATACTGTCTAAACTTACATCATTCTGTCGTTTGACAATGATTCTCTGGCTAAGACGTTTTTGAAGAATGGATGAAAAGTAATTGGCATAGCTTGGATATGGTTAAACCCAATTTATGAATAGTTTGGCCACGTACATGTTCTCAATTGTTACTTCCATCCTCCTTACCTTTGGGATTTTCCTTTGGCTCCTTCTTGGACTTCTGGTCTCAGATGGACACTCCTTTCAGCAGCACCGCTTGCTAGACCTCCTGGCTCAGATAGACACTCCCATCAGCAGCACCGCTTACTAGACCTCTCAGCTCAGGTAGACACTCCCTTCAGCAGCACCGCTTGCTAGACCTCTCGGCTCAGATAGACACTCCCATCAGCAGCGCTGCTTGCTAGACCTCTCAGCTCAGGTAGACACTCCCTTCAGCAGCACCGCTTGCTAGACCACTCGGCTCAGATAGACACTCCCATCAGCAGCGATGCTTGCTAGACCTCTCAGCTCAGGTAGACACTCCCTTCAGCAGCGCTGCTTGCTAGACTTCTAGGCTCAGATAGACACTCCTTTCAGCGGCACTGCTTGCTATTTGTTTCTATTTAAAGAGTGTCAACATTATCTGAACTCTGAGCATTGTCGTCATCGCAAGGGCAATAGTTGGAGCTACATTGGATTAAGGTATCTCGGTATATATCGGTTTACTGAAATATATATCAAAAGCTTCAGTTTTGACAAAATAACTCTGCTGGGCTATATGTTTGTCGGGGGGAAATTCTCCCGGGGTCAGCTGGGCCGTCCGCGGACCTCCGGGCAGGGAGGCCCCAACTCCTCCCGCGTATCCCAAAAATGAGTATGAGGCACACGCAAGAAGCAAGGTGGTTCTGCTGTTTATTAAACAACGGCAGGGATGGGTCAAGGATCTTACGCGTCCGTCCTGACTCTCTCTCTCTTCGTGGGGCTCGCAGGCCCTTTTTTACCTTAGTATGACGCGCTACTTGCGTCACCTGGGAAAGTTAGCAAAAACCTATCTTCACTCTGGATTGGTTCCTCGAGTGGTAGGGTTAGTATAGCATACGTATAGAGAGCGCTGTTAGTGGTTGAAGGTCAGTCAGGTGGTATACTTGGGTTGTCCCTTCAATTAGATACATGAAAATTGTTACATGGAGACCCCTGAGGATTGGCTAATGTTAATGGCGTCAGTGATAAGTGCCCCAGGTTCTGATTGGTCCACTCGCGAGCCCCCCCAGTCTGGGACCATCGCTGTTCCCAGCTCGCGGTGCACCTGTCATTTGCAACAATGTATAACTATGGGTATGTGCAGACAATGCGAAGATTTGTTCATATGCTGGAGGGCAGACTACTCCCACCGCCGCAGATGTCCATTGAGTCGCTTCATTGTATCTGCTTGTGTCTCAAACACGTGGTATCCAGGCGCCTCCTTCCTCCTGGGTCTGGCACCCTGTCAGGTTCGGCTTGGTCAAGTGAGGAGAGACCGTGGTTGAGGCAGAATTCTGCACATTTAATATTGCATTTTCCACTGTGTGTCTGGCTTAGTTTGCAGGTGTGACCTTGGCTTCGGCTTGTGGCATGCGAGTTTGCAACATTGCGCCCTTGACTGTCTGTTCTCGCCGGGCTCATTCTGCAGGCTCATCAATTGTAGTCTTGCTCGTTCAATGTTCATGGAGGCTCTTGCTTGCGGCCTACTTGGCCTGGTGCATAGGTGGGGATGTTTGATGCACGGCGCTTTAAGTTACAGTGTCATGTTGCCTTATCCCCAGTATCGTGTCTTCGTTATATTTATCATTGCTATGCATGGGTTAGGAGAAGCGTCAGCAAGCATTTTAGATGAGTTCGTTGTGCGTCTTGTGTTTCTGCATTTTGAAAAACCTATGTGAAAAATAATAAAGATGCGCGTCAGTAGGTGTGACCGTCACCTATGTCATAGCACTGAATATGTTCTTCATGTGGATTGGTGTGGGAGTGTCCAGTGTGCATGTTTGCACGGGTGTGCTGACCGTTGGCTAGGTCGTCATGGCATCTCTAACGATGTGTTCATTTACTGTTGAATGGTTCAGTCTAGTTCATCCATGCCGCAGGTGTCGGCATGGGCAGGGCAGGCTGGTGGGCACATCCGTATGTTCCTGTACCAGGGTATTTGGTCGTCTGGTAGATAGGCAAACTCCTCTCGTGGCGGGTGTCTGGGCCGCGATCCTCTAGGCCAGGGGCGTGAGGGGATTGGTGGGAGTTTTTTGTTCCATTCTCCCACTTCATGTTACTTCTCCTACCTTTCCCATGGAAGCTATCTCTACTTCAAGTTTATTGGTTGCCTGGTTCCACTCGTTGGTGTATTATGCACTTATGACAATGCTCCAGCCTACCTAGCTAATAAATATATCATGTATGTTCCCACGTGTAGTCTTTGATCTAGGTCAGGCTGGTGGTAGGACCTTCTCTGTTCAGGGCCCCACCACCTGGAATGCCCCTCCTGCTTCCTTGAGATCTGGATTCAATTGAGCTGATTTCAGGCAGGAACAAGCAAAAACCCCTTGTATTTTCTTGCATTCTCATCACTAACCATCTAATTCCACTTTTGCTTCCTATAGCGCTCTAAGGCCTTTGGGGTTGAGCGCTATACAAATTCAATATAACCTATATATAACCCCATATGCCCAAGCCTAGGCCTAGGGCATGTGTCATATAGCAATGCATTGCCATCATAGACCCAGGATCTGCTGTCAACTGCCCAGGTGGTGCCACCTAAACTCTGTTAATGATAGGTGTCGGCCTCATGTGTGCGGGTTTCAAAGTGCATGATAGCGCCATCATGTGTCCAGGCACTCACACTGCAGGTCACGGATTGTGATCCCATGACCTTGCCTTCCTGCAATATGTTAGATATTGCCATTAAAGAGGTGCTGTGATCAGTTTGATAGGTTTTCTCGCTACATCCACACATTTCCATGAATACTCAAACACCTGTAAACCGTCACAAACCCACCCATGCACACCAAAACACTTGATAGCACCCATGCAAGCATGCACACGTGCACAGACATCACCACGGGTGCTAATGTAGATATAAACAGGCACCCATGAAAAACAGCCTCCCATCCATGCACACTCTCTCACTCATGCCCACTCTCACAGCAACTAATGTGCATTCAAGCTGGAACACTAAACTACACACAGTCACCCATTCAGATGTAGGCACCTCTGCACACATGGACAAGACTCCATGCACACACAGATGCATTGCTTTCAACACTGTCACACACATCCACACACATCCACACACCTGCACACCTACCCGTGTGTGCATACACCTACACAGCAGGGCATTCCAGGTGGGTGATCAGCAACCATCCTCAATATCCCCTGCCAATGCCCTGGCCAGGAGGTGGAGGCAAGGGTGTTGGGAGAAGGCGAGGCAAGAAAGCATCCATTGGGTGGGCAGGAGAAGGATAAAAGGGGGGGCAGAGAATAGGGCAAGTAGTGCATGTCCCCATGGCAACCACATGACCCACTGGAGCAGTAACTCTGACTTCCTCGCATGTTTAATGCCTGCTCTTTCGGAGGACACATGGGCACTCTACCCTCCAGTGAACTCTCTGGAGCAGGGACAAGGTCAGGGATGTCTGGGCAATGCTGCACCGGTTCTAGATCATCTTCCAGGCTGGCAACACCAAACAGAAAGACACCGGTAGAGTCCACAGAGCTTCAGCTGTTCCTCTGTGCGGTGTGGAGAGCCAAATCACTGCACGTGTTGTCGCCTGCCAACAACAATTGAAAGAGAGTGCACACTGCAAGTCAATCTCTGTGAGGTCAATGATTGACACCCACTTGTTCAGTTTAGTGTTTCAGGAAGCCTAAAAGCTGGCAGACCGTGTACATGGCACAAACCAGCTTTCTCCGCCTTCCAACACCGAGCGACAGCACGCATAGCCTTTTATATGCACGCTTTTTCAGTTTGGGCTATCGGGTGGCAGAGCCACATATAGGCCGAAACTATTGCATTAGAGTACAGATAGGGAGAAATGGCATCTGAGGAGGGGCACACAGCTTGTGGGGCTGTTTGGTTATTTACCCACCCTTTCACCACCCATGGCCATGCTAATCCCTATGGCCATTCGCACTCACTTCCTACCCCTCCCCGCCCAAAACAAACCCTCCCGGGATCTCTTTGAGTTCGCTTTAAAAAGCCTTACCATCAAACTTTGCATGCAAAGTGCCTGCCAGTGTTTTATCAAAGCAGTCTTCTGAGAGTTAATGACTTAATTAGAGCTGTAAATGTGCTCCCGGTGTAACAATAATGTCTTAACCAGGTCTGTCTTCAGCTACTCGATTTATTAGCACTATGGGTGTCCTTCACTGACGTCTTGTTCAAAAAAGGAACTGGCAAAGCCAACAGTATTCACTTGTGTATGAGTATTGGGCATTTGCGAAGCACTTTTATTAGTTGCCCAGGTACTTTCACCATGTTCTCACCTGCTACCATTAATGGGCAGTTAATACCACTAAGGCAATACCTGGCAAGTGCCTTTCGCATGCTTACACAAAAGCCCAAACTGTCGGCATTGCCAATGCTTGTTTTTTAAAAGTGTCGTATTAGACACGGGGGAACAACTGAAGGTCCTGCTGAGCACTAGGTCATGTTACAGGTGTGAGAATTGAATTTAGGGCATGAGGGAGGTTTGCAGAGTTATAACATTCATATTCTCTGCGGTGACATCACAGGAGGGTTATATGGCATTGTAAATGTGCATTTTAGCAAAATGGACTGAAGGGAAATCATATACAAGACAATGCATTCATTTAACAATAGGGCAGTAAAGTACATTATCAGAAAAATGAATTCTGCAGCGTCAAATAATGAAATAAAATACAAAATTACACTTTAAAAGGATAATAGCTCAGAAATGTAAAATAAAAAGAAACAAAAATAGTAATAGTCCAGACAAACAGGGGGAGATAACAGGCATCATATTGATTATCCTAATTGTGAAGATCCAATATTCAGAACATTCTTTCTCAGCCCCTGTGCCCATAGTGCCAGGCTATTATACATGTTTATGCAAAAAGGACGAGCATGCTCGTCCTTGGCACTGAAAGGGTTAAAACTACAGTAAAAAAGTGCCAGCATTGCTCAAGCGGACCCAATTGAGCCCGCCCCCTCCATCCCCCCCGCATCCATGCCTACCTGCTATGTCACATCCCTTCTGCACGAAGCAGCCCAGGCGTGTGCCAGCTTCATTGGGCATCATCAGTGAGGTGTAGGGAGCAAGCTCAGCACCCACGCCTGGTTACACCCAGCCCACTCATGGTGACTCATGTATCACTCACCAGCGATGGCTGGAAGCAGAGTTCAAATTCCTTGAATGTTTAAATCAGCGACAGAACAGGCCCATTTAACACAACTTTACCCAAACCCACTCCCAGAGCTTGAGACCAATGAGCCGCACGTTCTTGTCAAGCGAGTGTCACAACACTTGCTTATCACAGGCTGCTCAATTCAGTAGAGTTTTAGCAAAGTAAGTTGTGTTATATTCCAACTCATCAGAAAAAAAGAATACTTGCAGAATGCCAAGGGAAGGACAGGCCCCCTCCCCCTTCAAGGCAAAATATTCTTGGCTCTATCGGTTCTACTTTCTGAGTACAATAGTAGTGTGCATTGCAAATTCCAAATGAAAAAAGAGGAATTTACCTGTATTCAAATGTATCAAGTATTGCCCAACACTGCTGTGACTTGGTTCTGTGAGCTCAATTTAAGTAGAGAAATGCACCCAGGGCCGGTTTGTTCTCTGCTTAGTGTTGCAACGATGATCACAATTGCAAATGAAACATAAGTGATGGCCTTAGGAAGAATGGTGCCGCACACGGCTTTGAAACAGTTGCCACCACCACACTGGGGCTTGCACTGCAGGGACTGTGCTCAGTGATGTCCTGCATGTTTCAGTGTCTTACATGCAAGATACACAGCAGGTGGGACGCCCAGGGCATGCAGAATACATGTGGGATGAGTAACAGACAGACAGACACAGCTGGAGCATTGGAATTGGGCAGGGTTGAAGGCCACGGACAGAGGCAGGGGAAGGCTAAAGGCACAGGCAGGATAAAGACAGTGGGTAAAGGCAGGGTCCAAGCAATGGGCGCGGGCATGAGGGCCGGGTTGAAGGATCGGCAATAGAGAGGATTGAGAGTGAGGGTCTCGGGCAGCTCTCAGCAAAGGACGAGGGCAAAGCTAGAGCAATGCTGCTGGCACAGGAGCTGCAAGGGCATCTCCTGCACACAGTTTTCCTCCCTCTCAGTACCTTGTTCTGAGTACTCTGTGTTACCTGAAGCTCCACCTTTACAGTTCATTGTTGGTAATACAGAGATAATTTGCCCTGTTCTGAATACTCTGTGTTACCTGTAGCTCCACCTTTACAGTTCATTGTTGGTAACAAGGAGATAACGTCCCCTGTTCCGAATACTATGTGGTACCTGTAGCTCCACCTTTACAGTCATTGTTGGTAGCAAAGAGATAACGTGCCCTGTTCTGAATACTCTGTGTTATCTGTAGCTCTACCTTTATAGGTCATTATTGGTAGCAAGAAGATAACGTGTCCTGTTCTGAATAGTCTGTCGTACCTGTTGCTCCACCTTTACAGGTCATTTTT